>NC_140583.1:931162189-935962189 GCF_964204655.1 Triturus cristatus
TGTAACAAAATAGACACCTAGACATTAACTCTCATATGTACAATCCTGAAGATAAAATAAAGTATGGGAAGCGATTTTTTTTACAATATTTAGTATACAGTATGTACCCCTATCCCTGTCCTCCAAACAAAAATTCATACAGACTGCTTAATTTCCAGCCAGTGCTTAATCAAAATGCAGACGGCTGGCTGGTGTATCAGGCTTTCATACTCCCGCGAAGATCACACATTACACAAAGAAATCATGGCCCAAAATGAGAATAAAGTAATAATTTATGAAAACATGGTGTACCATAATTTTGCCCGCGTGCTGCAATGAGGACGGCAAATGATTCATGGGTTAAATGAAATGTATTTCAATGTCAGCTATATAGATTGGAGATTTACAGCTACTTGACTTTGACGGGAAAAACTCAGCATGCATAAAAATGAGGTGCAAATGAGTTAATTGGAAAAACGGGGGGAAAGTGAGTTGTAAATAAACGCAGGCTAACACTGCACGGAGATGTTTCATCACAAATTTCATAATCAAAGGGAATTCACTAAAGAGCTTTTTCAGTGTGGGGGGGGGGTGCCGATGGAAATCTGTATCTGGATAAAACTCTGGTTTCAGATACACTGATTTAACTCACTCCGGTTTGTGTCAGCCTTGCAGATCTAACTAATTACATTTACACCGCCTAGACAAACAGATCAAGGTATCTTTATAGGAGGGAATCAAGTCTGTCGTGTTTAATCAAATAAGCATTTAGAGAGGAAAAGGCTGGATTTGCATGTCCAATGAGCTTCCCTGGAAACAGCAGCACCGTCATCCACTTGAATCTGTCATTTTCGGATTGTTTGCATATATGCAAAACAGGTTGACACCAACGCACTTATAAAAATAAGCAATCTTGATCAAGGTAGGTCATGGGCCATGTAGAGTGCATCTATTTAATCCCCTGTATTTTTTCTAAAAAGCGCCATTAAATTCAGTTATTCACATAATGGTCGATTATTTATCACAAGATTGTTGGTGATTGGCACAAAATGAAGATTCTTAATTTGTTAAAGAAATAAAGCTATAGTGTACCTGACTGAAAGGAATGAAAATCCGTTGCTATGCTGTGGTTTGCTACTGGTCCTAGAATTACAGATCCAACACCTTTCAGTGGCCACACCGCCATGCACAAAGTTATTGGTTGTTGAAAAGCTGCATGATCACACAACCAACCACAGTATGTGGAAGCCGGTAATATATGATCAGGGAAGATCTCAGAAATATACCTTAAACACAGCATCCGGCAGAGAACATGTCAAGTAGGGATTGTGAAGTAAAGCTCACATGATTAGCTCTGTCTGGATACCTGAGCAAATATCCTGCGTGTCATCAAAGCCCTTTCATACCACTGTGTAAATTCAGGGCTCTTGTTCCATTTTAGAGGGGAGCAGGCTAAAGTTTAAAGAAAAATACTAGAAATCATTACAGTGCCTTTCGCTTTTCTCTGACACATAGCCTACCACATTTTATCACCACAAAGACACATTGGAATAAGCGCACCTCACACAGTTTTTCTCGCCTAATCAAATATAATCAGTTCAACTTTGACATAGGGAGCACCCAGTTTTAATACCGGCAATAAAATATTAATGCAGATTTTGCACTTTATACACTTTCTTCTCCGTAACCTTTTTTTCCATTATAAATCTGTAAATCTTTAATTGATTTGCTTTCGAGATCTAGATAATTCAGTTAATACCCGAGCTGCATACCATTTGAAGGTGATGGAAGTGGCTGTGTAAGAGTGCATCTGGTAAAGTAAAAAAGGAGGCATCCTCCAAGTGGGATGCGGGTCCTTTCTAGGTATGCGATTGGTTTGAAAATAAAGGTGCAGATCAAGGAAATTCTCCAATACAAGAGCACTATTTTCATATGTAAGCATACTACAGACAGACACACGTGCACATATACACACACAAATACACACACAAATTCATACATGGACAGGTTAACGTACAAGAGGAGAGATTAGGTGTACACTCTTAATCTAAACAGAGGGCCTTTTTAAATAGAAGGGTCTTATTCCCAATTTAGCTGTGATTTACTCTTGGATTCCAAAGATTAAAACAAACCTACATATGGACAAAATACTTTGTGCATCTTGATTTATAAAAGTACCAAATTCACATAGATGAAAGAGAAACTCCATCCTTACAGCAAAAAGCATGGGCTATACCAGTAGAACCAGGGATCACTGGTACAATGTGAAGAGTGAATACCAAAAGTAATCCACAATGTAAGTATCCGCATGGACTCTATTAGCAAGACCAACAGTGAGTGAAGGCTGTGATTGGGGGTACACCGGTCCGCCAAGCACTTGCTGTGAAGTTCCCTCCCTCCAACAGTCACTTCACATAGGCTGCCAGATGGAATCCATCTTTTTCATTAAGTGCATGGTGTGCCTGGATTCGAACCTCTGACCTTCGGATGAATGAAACGTCAACCCCTAGAGATCCGATTTGCATTTCAGCTGACAGCCTCTTTTGTAATCCACTAACAACGAGAAAGGTTTTAAATAGTGTGCAAAGTTAGTTCTGAAGGATGACCTTGAAAAGACTATGCAGCACTTCCGACAAGACCCCAAGCAAAGACTCAATTTCTGAGCGTATTTCCAGCACTTGGCCTGAATCAATTTTGGTTAGAAAGAAAAACAAGCACGATTTCTTTTGTATAATATGTACATTACACCTCAGTTTATGTGTGTAAACAATAAATCTACAGGGACATTTCAAATTAATGTACATTTATGCCAATGCCACCATACAATTCTAATTTCCAATTTAAAACTGTTCCACAAAGAGCAACATAAAGCAGGGTAATTCATACACGCGTTGACCAGTACACAAAATACAAAGAAAATCACACTTATTTTTAAAATATCTTTAAGACTTATCATAAAGTTATATCTGAAAATGACAGTAACATTAAAGTGCCAACGAGTGGCCCATTTTAATCACTTTTATTGATTCATGCTTTCAGTTCTTATTCAGTTAAAAACAAGGCACATTAAATACATCCCCTTACTGCTCTATAAATGCATGCAGCTCATTCTGTATATCAAAAGTAATAAATAATGGCAATAAAACACCGAGACAGTTTTAAAAATGATAATCCGTCGCACACATAGCATTTAACAGTCCAATCTAGTACAATAACCTCGCACAATACATAAAATGGCACGAGAACATGCAGTGCATGCCACAGTTCAGATTCGGTGTCTGTCTTTAATGATTTTTTTATAAACTCATTAAAAAAGCTTGTCAATGTAACTTTGCCGCCACAATAATTCAGTGCATAGTACATGTTAATTTATTCTACAAAAGTTTAATTATGAAACTGACCAGTGATTTGTGCGTTCTTTCAGTATGAACCAATTACATTCGGTGAAAATACGTATTAACAGTCATGCTTATATATTCGGCCTATTGTACATTACTGGTAGGCATATATTTTGTATTTTATCATGAAAAAGAAGCAGCGATTGAGAAAATGGCAGAATTATACCTACTCCATTCTTCAAAAAATAATCTTTGGCGTGTGCCATCGTAACCCCGTTCCCAAATCTCCCCAAAAATAGATTTTGTACATACAAGGGACATTCTAGCCGTCTTTCATGTAACTGATTACAAACATGTGACTGGGGCTAATTTCTAACCCCCATCGCTATTTTAACCTAAGTCACGAACAGTGAGACAAATGCACCTTAGAACTGTTGCTATGCCAACAGGGATTTGGACTCTACATATGCAGATCATAAAGCCAATGGTAATATAGCCTTTCAAGCCATTCCTGCTATGTGCCAAAAAGGAGCTTTGGCTATAAGGCTGACTTACCGGCAGAAAGACATCAGTTACTTTACATTTATCCCAAATTCAGAGTTACCACTTTTGACCAGAATTTAGTAGGCAAGAATCTACACCGAAAAACATTTTCATAAATGTGTACACCCATGATGACAAATAAAAAGAATGCTCATATGGTTAATTTCAAAAATATGAACCGTTAGCAAATTGTGAGAGGCACGATTGGGGCAGGGGTGACAATACTATCAACTTTTGTATCTAAATAAAAGAGGGCTATATTTTTGTATCTAAATAAAAGAGGGCTCTTAATCCGGAAGAGGCACAGGCCTGTTTGGGAAAAGTGCTGGTGCGCCCCCTCCTCCACAACCTGCCTTGCACACTTAAGGCATTATAGGACAGGCCAACGATCTTGAATTCAACTTCCGTATGTTTTAAAGGCACTGCCTGTTGCACTGCAGAACAAGTTCAAACAAGTTTGGAACCCACGGACGATCAAATGAGCTATTTAACATTTCAATAATTCCAAGCATCTTAAATAAAGTATTTACCTCCTTGTTTTAACACAATATGCCCTGATCAAAAGGCAACAAACATTAAAGAAATCTGACCACCTGTATGGTGTTTGCTAGATTTCTAACACCAGGCCCACTGCTAATTTTAAGAGACATAGCTCTTCAATCACTTTGTTCAACTATCCCCCCAAATCACACACCCCTTACAGTCACATTGTATGTAGCTCAGAGAACAGGTAGTCTACATGCATCTCCCATTACCAACTTATACACATGCATCCAGGATTTTTCTGTGCCGCCCCATATTTAAAACAGAATGAAAGGTATCAAGTTATTAAAAAAGGAGTTTTCCCTAAAAGTAGGAGTTCACGTTACTTTTTTATTCAGAAATTATTACATATACTTCTGTGAATGAGAAACTAAGTTATTTTTAAATGTATACCTTTTCATTGCCCATGCAGTGACTGAATAGACTCACTCAACAAACTGAGCGTGGTGGCAACTTTAAAATGGGCCACAACCCCATTTTAAGTAATGACAAAAACAAGAGGTCTGGATTTGATGCACTAATCACACAGCATCCGCACATTAAAGCCAAGTCTTTGTTTCTATGTCAAATAAAGGCAGATGGCAAGGGAACATTTATTACAGTCCTTTTTTGGTTTCTATGGCATAGTAAGGTATGACTTTAAGGTATTGCAAGACAAGAGAACCTTCACTATAGAGAGCCTTTCAATTCTAGAAAAAAAAACTCTTCCTGCTTTGCCAAAACTAATGAGAAGCCTTTGGGAGAGAGGAGTGAGAGGAAGGGCGAGTGGATGGCAACCACAGTGAACAAGCAGCACACAGGGAAAGCAGACACGGCCAGAAGAGAGGAAAGGGAGGATAGTGGATGAAGGAATGAGGAGCACACAAGTGAAAAAAGTGAGTGACATAAGTGAGGATTGAGAGGTGGGTGGGAGAAAGGCAGAGCGACACACTCAAGAAAGAGGGACGGATGTGAGGGAGCAAGCAAGAGCTAACAGAGGCCTACAGCTGAAATAAAGTCTCACATGCAGTTTAATGCAAGATAAGCACGAACAGCAAATAGAATCTAGTGAGAGAGAAATGTCCTTTTGGCCGAGTCAACACGTGATTGATAAAGTCTAAAGCCAATAGCTGAAAGATGCTGACCAAAAATGCTAACGGTTGAAGGGGTGTACCCAAACCTGACTAGTATACTGTAAGCTAAAGGTCTACTTGACTGTTGCACTCCCAATAAAGCCATACCAAAGGGTCAGATTGATTTGCATATGGCCATGTCTGAACTGGGGTGGTGGAGTGAGCCAAAGAATGATGATGGATTAAACCCAGATCAGTTGGCGGGGGGGGGAGGGGGGGGGGGGAGTGTTTGATTTGCTCAAACGCTCCGTCCATCATCCCCTTTGGTAATGCACTCCCAACTAAGGCCTAAAAAGCATATTTGAGAACATACTGAAAACGAAGGACAGATTTTGGGTGTGAATAAACAAGCTTGCTGCTTGATTTGTCTGCTGCTTTCGACACAGTATCACATTGGAGCCCCTTCTCCACACTGGTGAAGAATGGCCTCAAAAAGTGGGCATTACTGTTGTGTACATCATACTTAATGGATTAGTGTCAGGCTGTGTTTCTTCCACTTTATCAGTCGAAATATACAGTCGTACAGCAAGGAGTCCCTCTGGTGGTCAGCACTTAGTCCTACTTTGTTTACTATCTATATCTGACCTATGTTGATACTTATAAGAGCTTTGGGACTACATTATGTGAAATATGCTGATACACCCAGTTCATCATCTCAGGACTCTTTTGTGTCTTCTCGACTGATTCCTTTCCTCATTGTATGAAGGCGGTTACTTCCTGGCTGGGTGTGAATGTTTAAAGTTTGACCCTGATAAAATGTAGCATTCCCCGACCTTCTGGACCCCAGATTGGTTTATGTCTTGGAACCTTCTAAAGTTGTGAAAAACCTTGGTTCTTTCTGGACTCTGACCTCTCCATGGTTAGACAAGTGAATCACTTGACATCTTCTTGCTGTCTGCTTTTGAAGGTTATGAGGAAAATCTCTCCTTTTCTACCTATGGCACTCGCAGGATAGTAGTCCAGGCAACCATTTTGAGCATTCTGAACTATTGTAATTCTCCTTTTTTTGGGCATCTCAGTGGGAACATTGAAGAAACTGCAGCACATACAAAATGCGGCAGCCAAACGTGCTTTGGCTCACCCATTGCGCTCTCTTCATAAGCGGCAATGGATGCCCTACACTGGCTTCCAGTAGAAAGGAGAATCGCCTCTAGGTCACTCTGCCATGTCCACCTTGCTTACCATCTGCTGGGTACAACCGATCTTATAAAAAAATGTCATTCTATGTTCCTGGCCGCTCCCTGTGGTCATCTGAATCCTTTCTTCTCCAAGTACCTTGATTCCAACGTTTCAAACAGTGATTGACAGGCTATGATTTGAGTGGTCAAATAACACCACAGAGATAAATGTTTTTTAGTACACGTAGCTAACTCGGATGTACCCGAGCTGTTGTACTAGATTCACAACACAACATTTCCACTTAAAACTAGACTCACTACAGGGGACATTCTAAAGTGAAAAAGGACAGGAGGCATTCTGGGCGACACTGTAAATGAGCGTGAAAAGCACAAACTCATACTTTTGGAGGTGTTTACAAACTGCAGGTTGAGTACACATAGCAGAAAATGTGAACACCAGAATCTATAATTGCAAACATGTTCAGACTTTCACAGGATTCTGTAAATCCTCCAAAAATGTGGTAACTTACACAAATCGTAGGCAGTGTCTATGACGCCTAGATTTTGGCACTTTTTGTGAAATGATCTCAGCAACTGATATTTACTCCATGGAGAGGTAACCTATAAATGTTAAATGTATGAAAAGGACAAGAATTAGAATCTAGTTAAAAAAATTTAGAACCATTCTTCACTTAAGATCAAGAATGATACACATAGCTGTACTTGTTAAAGCTTCTGTAAAAGAAACGTTCTAGAACTTGCAAAGTCTCTAGCAGTCTCTGAAGGAGGACATTTGGGATGTCCTAGAAGCCACATGCTAGGAAATGCACTTTCAAAGAAGGTAAAATATTGTTTAGTATAGATATCCAAACTAAAGGAAATAACACAACAACAAAATATACTACAACTAGATGACTACTGCCAAAACTGCTTCTCGGTTAAGTGATTAACAATTCATCCTAGTCAAACATGTTTAGTAATCCCAGTTTCAGCCGAGAGACAAGAAGCAATGTGTTATGATATACAACTGCTATAGCAGTTTGGTGGAAAACACATACACCGGGAGTCCAAGGGTCCCAGCTACATCAACTGATGCTTTAACAAGCAGGCCCTAAACCTTGCCTGGCCACAAAAATAAGATAAACTGGGATTAGTTTTAGGCTCATAGCAAGGAGATATTTATCATTCAAAAACATAAGAGATGTGAATGAAATATCTTGTGTTATCCCGGTCACTTTGGTCTATCGAGGAAATGCCTTGAAAAGCCAGCTATAGTTCGAAGCCTCCACTTACTCAGAAAGGATAAGGGCTCAAATGCATAAACCTGCTCTACAGAGGAATGTTAAGGTAAAATGTTGTGAAATTTCTGAAAAAGGGCTATTCCATTGCAAGACTAAGGTTACAATTTTTTCTAAAACTACTTAACCGAAACATACGGTACAGAGTGCAGAATCAAATAAAGCTAAAAATGCTTTACAAAGCAGAAGGCTCTCTCTCAACTCAAGCTTGGATATGGAGGACATGAACACATCACTCCTCTCCTCAAAATCATTCAGCTCTTAACGGTAAACCCATTAATTATCTTTAACCCTTTCATCAATGCATAACACTATGCTTGACCCTTGGGCTAATTATCTAGAGAACAAGGCATTAAATATGAACTTGTACAGGCGTTCAAAATTAAGAGCAAAGTAGAGTTTCCCATATAATGGTGTTCTAGTATTCTTTGTCAAGACTCAAAGATAGAAATATCTTAGGAACAAACCAGTTATGTTTTCTGGAGAGCCACAACATACACTTAGATGTTACATAACAAGGCCTCAAACTGCTTGACGTTGTTAACAGACAACCCAACTTAAAGATATCTTGAGGCTGTTTTGTAAGGTAATGTACAAAGTAAATAGTATCTTATTTCATCACCTTTGCAAAATACCTCTATAAGACTTATTATACAACAGACAAGGATGTTATGCCAATCCTGGTTCAAGATGGAGTTTTATGCAATGGCCCATTTCGCCCATCTTTGAATCCTCTAGCCTAAAAAGTGTGCGAACTATAGTGGCTCTCACAAATTTATAACATAATAAAAAAAGTAGTAAGCCTCCTCAATAAGCCCTTTGAAGGTCTACATTATAATGATCTGAGAGTACAGACAATTAGGTTGCTGGTAGGCGTGGATTAGCAGTGTTATTCTATAAATATTCAACTCAACTGAAATAGCCCAAGTCATTTTTCTATGGGTAAATATGAATCTTGGTCTGAGAGTGTCTCATCTCAGGCATCATTTGCTATTAAGAAAAGCCCTCATGCAGTGGTAAGTTTTGCAAATTATTATTAGTGATGTAAGAATATGCAAATGAAGAGCTCTCATCTGGGTAAATAATAGTACTCAACTTTGCCTATGTATTACATTTTTACCCACTGATTCAAATAGCTCCGGTTGACTTAACAAAAAAGAAATCACTACAAGACTGGAATTAAGAGTATGGTAAAAATATTTCCAAACAGAAATGGTCTCTAATATTGTTAACAAATCTGAAATCAATAGTGATGTGACAAGAAGCCAAGAAAAGCATAGAATGTATCACCAATTATACTGGAAAGCAATCAGAAGAAAATGTTTCCATTTCTGTTGCTGGAAATGATCAGTGGAAAATAACAACTGAAAGAATTGGGTATGAAGGAGAACCTCAATTAAAAACCCAGAATCTCTTATGCTTAATGGCCTTTCCAAATAAGGTATGAAGAATTTACATCTTGGATTCAAAAAGTGATTGCTAGAAAAAGTACAACTATAATGAAACTACACTGCACAAATGGGAATGTAAGAAATTCCTAACAACTGAGGGGTGGACATCTGATTTGAAAAACTCCGCAACCTTGCGAAAAGTCACATGCTCCCTAAGTTTAATGGAAGAAGAATTTGGAAGGATGTAGGGTAAAGCTCTATAATGGTACAACTAAACATGCATGAAACATTTCTGTAGGATTTTCCCCTGATCTCAACTTTCTACTTTCTAGTCCTTCTCAGGATTACTTGCATTTACTTTTCCTTGAATGAAATCTCAATTTTAATCTAGCAATATTGTTAATCGTGAGTATGGTAGGGAATATGTCTTTTTCCTTTAAGTGCAAATTATTAGGTGATATGAGCAAAGTGGTTTGGATAGAGGGTATGTGTAATAACATAAATGTACTTTTATTTGCATAAAAAATTAGTAACTAATTTATAAAGCCACAAAAACCGAATGCTTCCTCTTCTTTTGTCATTAGTCAGTAGTCCCAATCAGTATTAATGCTGTACACTTCTATTCCGCTATGAAGACTTATTCAATTCCAGAAACCGTCTCAAACTACTTCTCAGTCACTTCTTTAAGACATCTCTGGATCTATGTACACTATATCAGACACTGCCCATATACATGTAATGCCACAGAGAGCAGCCTTGTCAACTGAGCATTTTAATGTGCATGTACAACTTTAATAAAGTAGGCAGGTCACGCCTCGACAGCAGTGAAATCCAACTTGATTTAAACTACACAAAACACATTACAGTGGACAATATATCAAAATCAATCTTTGAAGTTATACAAAATAGCTGACTAGTTAGTTAAGATAAAACACTGCAAAAGCTAGTTTTAATGGTTATCAACTTTAACAACAACGTCTACAGACCACTCTCAATATAGAACACACAACCTGAGATACATGTAAAAGTCAAAGCACAAGAATATATTCTCACATCACAAACCAAGATAGAAAATAATCAAGCATGACAACTTACAACCAGAAGCTGCCTGAGCAGAACCACTGAGCAGAACCAAACACTAGAATAATCCAGAACAAAAATATAGGGTTTCTAACCCATAAATGCATATACTATAGTTCCCAAGTAATCGCACTGGCTTCAAGTAGAGGAAATCATCCAAAATAAAATCTAGTTTCCAACCCATATTACCATGTATGGGAAACTATATTAAAACAAACAGCCCATCTGAAAACCAGACACTTATGACAACTAAAATGAGAGCACTATAATCCTTGTCGGTGGCATTACAATGTATGGATTAACAAATACACAAATCAACTTCATCAGACATAAATGTTCGAAGCAAATTTATTCACCTTCAATGAAACTGTGGAAAATCTCAGTCATTGTGCGCCACACATCACTTTTGTATTCCTAAGATTTAAGACTGTATACCGAGAGTATGGAATAGTACGCACACCTATTATTTACACAACAAATATATTGAATGTGAGATTTCTGCTTCAAGTAACTCAAAGCATAAAATAAAAGCATAAAACACACCCTCCCAAAAATGGAGAGACACAGAAAAATGTCAATACATTTAAGAGTTCAGAGAGGAAAGGAAAAACCAAACTTGATTTAAAAAAAAATTTAGTTCAGGAGGGGATGAATGTTTCCATTTTTCACAAGCCGAACCATGTTTAATGTTAGATGAAAAGTAATTTTATTTAGATTAAGTGAACATGGACTGCAAAAGGAATTGTGCTTCAACTTAATATCCAACGCGTTATTCGAAAAGTGTGAATTACGTTTTATTACGCAGTATGTTTACGTCACCGTGTGGTGTGATTTGATTCTTTTATCATAGAATATGTGACAATTGACGTGTCTTTTAAAGATATTTGATTCAAAATTATTTGCCTAGACGCATGAGTGTGTAAGTAGTAATAATGTAATCCATTTTCGTTTGGTTCATCGGACATTGTGTTATCAAGATCAGGACAGATGGGATATTTAAATACAGATAGTTTGAGCAAAGAAAGTGTGGTAATTTATGTGTTAACAAAAGTGGTAGGCCACCGGATAACCTAAGAACTCGTTATTACATGCCAGTAAACTGAAATGTGGCATGTAAATTCTAGTGCATTTTCTTAACCATGACCGGCATTTGTGGCCATATTTTAGCGAGTCGCTCTAATACTCAATATGGGCATTCACTTTTAGCTTGAAAAGGTTAAGATTGGGCCCTGTTCAAACCTCACACTAAGGAGCTACATTTTGCCATGCATTTCCTTCTGCTCCCGTTACAGTGAACCGGGCCTCCATAATTTAGTTTTGTGTCCCCAGTTTAGGGATTATTTGTCAATTCCAGGGTGTCACACATTTATGAATAGCAATGTAGACAGACAATAATTAACACGAACATATAAAACTGTTCCATCTAATCAATGTCACAATGGGTGCCAATTTAAGAGCACATGTCAAAGCGAAGCCACATTGTGAAGCTTGGGATATTTTCAGCACAGAGAAGCAGTTGCGCCCATCCACCTGTGCACCCTTATTTTCGGTTAAGACTCACACTCCTCCACCGCTGCGGTCCACAGAAACAGGAACTCTCTGGTCCAGGTCCAGGTTCTCCTCCACACTTTTCATCAGCATCGCCAGTCTGCTGCTGGAAACAAATCCTTTCTGCACAGCGCTCATGAGCTTAAGGAGAAAAAACAGAACGATAAGACCCAAAAAATCTAACTGATTCAAATATAGCTGTCAAAGAGTTACTGGCAAGGAAACACCATCTTATCACATCTATGAATAAAGTACAGTGCGATACCGCCATAGCCTAATATGTAAAATTAAAAAAAATAAAAACGCAGAGGCCCAAAGTTTTTTTTCTCCCTACGGGCCTACTGCTGAATATCAAGTTGGACTATCATAGCCGCCTTTTGATTGCAATTTTGTAGGCTCTTTTTTCATTTCTACTTTCTAAATTTGTCAATGTTTTCATATCTTACTCTGTTATGTTCTACACTTCTCTATCTGGATCGGAGTCAAAGTCTGATGAAAAAATACGTTTTGGTCCAAAAAAAAAACACGAGTGTCTGTGCCCACCACCGGCTGCACACATTAAACATGCAGCTCAGCTGTAAGTAAAGTTTATTCTTTCAGTTTTGAGCCACAACATAGTAAATAACAAAGTATAACAATTACATAATACACATAAATATATAATTCTGACCAGCAGTGTAATAGTTCATGAAAAGTCATAAGCAAAAAAAAAAACACTAGCATACAATCTTAACAACAAACATTTGTTAAAGGTCTTTCCTTAGAATGAGCCATGCTGACCATGTGTAAGTAGTGGCCCAAGGAAACAAAATATCTGTCATGTAGCATAGTGATAAAACCGCAGAGTAGTTTCTCGCTTCATTATTCTTAAATAAAGGGACAAGCCCTGGCAATCTTGGCAAGGTTTCCCCTGACTTTTTGCCTTCACACCTCCTGTTTTTGCTGATTTCGTTTTAGCTGGCCTTATGAACTATGCTTGTGATCTCTGCTTAAATAATGGTAACACTGACTTAAACCCAATTGCCATATTTAATTTAGTTATAAGTCCCTAGGAAAGTGCACTACAAGTGCCCAGGGCATGTAAACTAAATGCTGCTAGCGGGCCTGCAGCATTGATTGCATCACCCACTTAAAAGTAGCCCTTTAAACGTATTTTAGGCCTACCATTGCAAGAGCCTGTCTGTGCAGTTTTAAACTGCCATGTCGAACTGGCAAAACAAACCTTTTGCCAGGCCCAAACTTTCCTTTTTAATACATGTAAGTCATCCTAAGGTAGGCCCTGGCTGGCAGGGTGCTGCTGGTGGTGAACAACTCAAATTTGTTATTCACTACTACAAGGCCCATCTCTCCCATAGGATAACATTGAAATTGCCTAATTACATTTTATAAGTGAAATTTCCGAATGAGAAGAGATAAATGATTCATATTTGGTGTCTCTGGAATTCTAATTTAAAATCCCAACTTACGGTGTAGACGGATTTTAACGCACAATTCTGAAAATGCCACTTTTAGAAAGTTGACATTTTCTTGCCTTAGTCATTTGGTGCCTGCAGCCTGTCTCTGGTCACCTAACTGGGTGAAGTTGGCAGTTGGGCTTCGTGTATTCCTCCTAGACAGCCACACACAATGGAAGCTTAGGTGTCACTGGATTAACCATCACTGGCAGGATATGAGGGAGGAGGTTCAGCCTCAGTTACACCTGAATAAGCAGTGTCTTGCCTCCATACAACGAGCTGCATACCATCCTGTAGTGAGTCTGGAGCTAGGGACAAGAAGGCACAGCATTTGTGCACTTCAAAGACATACCTCTAGAAGCTTCTTCCCACTTCAAAGGTACAACTGTGTATAAAAGAAGGACCTCAGATCTCACCACTTCAGTACTCTTGTGGACTTGTGGATACTATGCCAGGAAGAAGGACTATTGTGCTGTAACAAGGACTGCCTTGATGTGCTAACCTGCTGCCCTCTTGCCTGGGGAGGAAGAACTGGACCTGCAACCTATCTTGAACTCTGACCTGAGAGTGATTCAAATGGCTAGTCTGCTGGCCTCCTGATCAGAGCGTCAGGGACATAATAGGTTCCCCAACAGCTCCTGGACCCATCTTCACTGAGTTCCTTACCCCAAGTGGTGCCTCTCAGGTCCAGGACCCTTGGTGTGACTCTTAAATTCAAGCTTTTGGGCCCTTTGCGACTGGGCCTGTTTGCACTGGAACTGTGTTGGTCACACCAAAAATCTGAGCGAGCTGCGCCGGCCCATCTCTTCGCACACAGCATCGATCGCTCATAGGGGACCGCCAGTGCGAAGCAGCAGCTCACCCATATGTGATGCCTGGCCAGCTCCTCACACCACGCTGACCACAGCCTGCAATGCCCTCCTTGCTTCTTGCAACACCCCCCCACTCCCAACGTGAATGGAACTCTTGGGACACAACGTGAGAAGGTAAACCTTCAGCAAGACTAATCTGAGACTGGATCCGACCAGCACTCAGACGTGGTTGGCCTGAACTTTTGACTTTGACTCAGTCCAGCGTGACCAGATAGCCACAGTTGGTGCTTTATAATTTTAGGTGTTATATTGCAGTTTATTCTTTCAATAATTTTAACTCCAGTACTACTGATTGGATTTTTGATGTTCTGGTCTTGTTTTATTTATTAAATTAAGATCTATTTTTCTAACCTGGTGTGGGATACTTTTTGTGTGGTGTTTTCACTGTTTGAATTGTTGCACATATACTTTACACATTGCCTCCAAGTTTTGCCTCACTGCTCTTTGCAAAGCTACGAGGGGGTGAGCACAGGTTAATTTGAGGTTCGCTTGTACCTTACCATGACTAGGATTGTGGTTGCTGCTTGACCAGGGCTCACACCCCAGTCAACTAGTAGCCGAATTTCTAAGACCAATCATGTCTTGGGGCATCTGTTTTGGAACAAAAGAGCATAAAAAGCAATACTGAGTCTCTGACCCCTAACATGCAAGTACAGAACTGTGATATCTCTGCATCCCATTGTGAGTGAAACTTTAGTTGGGACGGCCCCTAGTCTGAATTTTAAATTTAAGGAGCACTTCATTTATGGGTGCAGCTGATGTAAGTAGCCCCAGTTTATATAAATAATAATTGGCAGTCAAGAAGCCTGTTTTTTTAATTTCAATAGTAGACTTCCTTTGCCAATATGCCTCCTTTACAGATAAAATATTCTCAAATATTTTTTTGGCCTGGGTCATCCATAGGTGGCTTAGATTGAATTCATTAAGCAGTCTACATATGCGCCTTCTGCAGGTGATGCCCTTTATACCGCTTTAGAGACATTAACTTCATTTTTGAGTTTGAGCAAACATTTGAAAGGCAATTTCTATTTAATTAAATCCAGTAGAAGACTGGGTAAAGAGAAATGTGGTCATTAAATAAACAATTACTGCTACATATCTAGATTTGGGTATTGGGTCTTATGAGTTGCTTTTCACACTAAGCCTAAATAAAATGCTGCATGGAATATTACGTTAACGTCTTGCTTGCTATATGGTGCACCAAAAATAATCACCTATCTTGCAACCTTATAGTTGCCAGCACTTTCATTACACTCCTTTCCTTCTCACCCTGTGATTTAACAACTAACCAAGCCGCAGTACTCTGTAGGCTAATATGTTTGAACTTAACCCTTGTGGCACTAACATGACACAATATCATCATGGTTAATGCACCATCTTTTAGAAAGCGATTTATTAATCACAGGGAATACTTTTGCTTAGTGCGTTTGAGGAACTATATTCACTTCAGCACCTGGTAGAGACGTTTAATTTTACTAGAACCATATGATTGATGATTTCCATAATATTTTTGTAGCCTTGAGAAAGCCCCAGGCCAATGGGCAAATAGGGGTTGAAACACGTGTCGGCTGCCCATAAAATCATCAACCTCTTGACAAACACGGCGAATATGATGAAAATCTGTATTTAAGAACAATAAAATGTAACATGACAAATGAAATAAGATTCAACGCGTCTCTTTGTAAGCTATGTCAGTATGAAGAAATAACGTAAATATATATAACATTATTCTGAATTTACAAGGAGGACAAACTCAACACCCATACATGTAAAAGAATCAACCTTCTAACATCCCTGAAATCGAAGGGGTCAGTAGCAATATTCAAATGCATTTGCTATACTGATAGACTTTGCATTGTCAAAATGGACATTTTAGATAAAGCATTTAAATTTAAAACATACTTGTCAGAACTTTAATTTAATATAATTAGACTGCCATTGCAGTCATAGGACCATCAACAAGTGATCTCTGTATTCCAGCACCCAACAGCAAAAGCTTCAGCTCTCCTGGGGCCATTGTTGTGAGGTCCCAAGAGACTCACACTAAGTTTTTGCAAAACACTCCTGAGGGGCTGCTGCGCTTCCTGCTGCACCCCCCTCCACATCCTAACGGCAAGATGCTGGTGGTGGCCCTGCCGCTCCTTTGGGTGCTGTAGATAAATTAGGCAAATTTTTACTCACCATGCAAGGCATTATGGAGCCCTCCTTCATCCGATTGCAACATACTTAATTAGCTTCTTTTTGTTGCAAGGCTGCTTCTGTCTGGTGATCTTGCGCCACACTTCCATTTTCTATTTGGGGTGTCCTGGTCCCATCTGGGACACCCACACGTTCGGCAGGCATTGAGGAGTGTGGGGGAACTTTAAACGTCTCATAGCCCCACCAGCTCCCCGTACGCATTGGGCTTCTGTGCAGCGTGAGAGAGGCGGCATCTTGTTTTCAACTACTGGCGCAATGGAAATATGTTCTTCTGCTGCTCCCAAACCTGCAGGTTGGAGGAGTACACAGCCCCTTGCTTGTGGTGAGTGCGGGCTGAGAGTTTAGAGGCTGGTGCGATCCATTCCCCAGACACAGACATTGGGGAACATGCCCAGCGAGGCCTACATGCGGGCCCTTGGGCACTTTCTCTTGCAGCTGCCCCCAGGAAAGAGATGAGGGGCCAAGAAGGCGGAAAATGGCCCAGGGAGGGGGTTGCATGCATACGCCCCCCTCCCCGCAAAAAGGAAAAAAATATTCCTAATGCACTGACCACTTGCTTTTGTTCTTCACTCGGTCCCCTGGGAGACTAAGCTTTAAAAAAGATTATCAAGGGCCTCTTAGTGCCAAGTTACTTGAGCAAGGTGTAATTTTGTTCCTGTTGGCAAGGACACCCTATAGGAACAAAGAACGGTGGCTACCTGAGCTGGGCCCTACCCCTAATCCCACCAAACACGCCGCAACCTCGGCATCATACTCGACAGCCTGCTATCTATGAAGAAGCAGGTCAGCGCCTTTTCCTCCACCTGCTTCCTCATCCTACGAATGCTCAGGAAGGGCTTCAGATGGCTCCCGCTCAACACCAGGCAAACTGTAACACAAGCCCTCAAACTGTCATACAAACCCTCTTCACTAGCAGACTCGCCTATGGCAACTCCATCTGCGTAGGAATCACTAAGCAAATCGAGGAAACTCCAGACCATCCAGGACACAGCAGCCAGACTCATCCTCGACCTCCCCAGACAGCAGCCAGACTCATCCTCCCCAGACAGACACACATCACCCCTCACCTCAGGAAACTCCATTGGCTACCAGTCGTGAAGAGAAGTCAGTTCAAGCTGCTCACCCACGCTTACAAAGCCACTACACAACAAAGGACCAGCGTACCTCAACAAACCAGTGAACTTGCACCAACCTACCAGGCAACTCCATTCCAGGTCCCTCTCTCTAGCAACTACCCAGCGCATCCGTCGGGCAAACAGAGGCCACTTCTTCCCCCACCTGGCAGCTAAGACCTGGAAAACCCTCTCTCTACACCTCAGAGCAGCTCCATCACTCCAACAGTTCAAGAAGGACCTGAAGACCTGGATGTTCAACAACAGGAACAGGACGCTGAAATCCGCAGCAGGACCGCAGAGCGCCTCGAGACCCTGATGGGTGAAGCAGCTGCGCTCTACAAATCCTGATTGATTGATTGAACTAGCCACTAGAAGCATCCTCTTCAGACCTTATAAGGAAAGGGGAACTTTTCATGCAGAGATGGATTTTCTGACTTCCTGCACCAGACCCGTCCGCTGCATGGTACCTGGTGCTCTCCTCCTGCTGGTAGGGACATCCTCTCCAGCAATAGCCAAATAAACAACCTCATTGCCTTTCACAGTCATTGCTCCCAGGTCCAGTGCCTTCTCACTGCTCTCACACTACTGCATAGGCTTTTAAGTGAGGGTGGGAAGTTCTAGAACCCAGACTCCCCTGGCCAATCCTATGATGCTGCATTAACCCTCCTGCACAACATTTTAGATCAAACCAATATGGCTACTTCAAGTGGTCTGTGGAAGGGGCTCCCATGGTAGCCTCAGCTCCACCCCTTGATGACAATGCTGTCTGACCCCCTTATCACAAAAACTTCAAAGATGACCCCTCCTGTGTTGACTCCAGAGGTCTCGCATTCCTATTTTCCAGAGGGCCTGGGCTGTCCAAGCCCAGGTGTTCTGTGTCAAACTAATTAACAGATGCTGATTTCCTCCACACCCCTTCTTTTTCCTGGAACTGGGTCAAGCACTGGTAATTGCATAGGGAAGCCATTTTATTCCTCTGCTGAGGAGCACAGTAATTAACTTGGTCCAGTAAGGGAGGATAAAGACCTGGTATCCGACTATGACCAAAGTAAGGTAAACATAACATTACATAACATGCGTATTTGTAAAGCGTATGTTCACCCAGAAGTGTATCTTGGCGCTGAATAACAGTTTTTTATTGTTACCCAACTCAATGGTACTTATTTTATCGACCTCTGAAGGATGAAAGGCTGATTGGGCTCTCCCGGATTTGAACCGGTGACTATGCGGTACAGGCCCCTACAGCAGATGCATCAGTCAAGTAAGTCACCAAACCCAGCATGACAAATCTTAAAGTGCTGTAAGCCTAAGGGGTGCATTTTGGAAACTGTAAATTCATACTTGGGGTGCCTGTTTATCCCCAGATTGGTACCTCGCTGTACCCTGTGTGCCTGAGCAGTGCAAAACTGTACTTCAGGGCAGATTCTATCTATAATGTGTACATGGTGTAAGCATACACACACCTTAAGTAAGCACTACAGAGCTACACTATGAATGCCCACTCGCATTATAAAACCTACTCACTGGCCAGTACCAATTTCTGAAGAGTCCCTTTAGTAACAGACTACCTGTGTGCAGATACTGGGTTGAGCACATAGCCTCTTACCCAAGATGCCCAGAAGTTACCTTATTTTAAAAGGCAGACACCGGCAAGTTAGCATGCACAGTCCAATTAGTCAAAACACTGGATAGTCAAAAAAAGAAATATCCTGGGTGGCTAAACGACTAGAACCCATTTGCTACAAACATCAGGAAATAACCCAGAGTAACTGGGTTTGTGCAGGAATAGAGGTCTTACCTACAGACCACTCCAACATTTCAGTCACAAAAGGACTTATCAATGGCTGTGCTGCTAATATTTTTAATCTACCAATGGGTTGAGCAGGTGTACTCATGACCACCAACCATTCTGGGGAGCTATCATTTATTTGAGCAACTTCTGAGGAAACTTTAAATCGTCTGCAAGCTTCTTTTAACTAAAGACCTACCTATTTTCCTTTATCCTTTTATTAACTTTTTTGACACAGTGTTTAACTCTAGTGTTTGTGCATCTTGGCTGACAGATGTTAACCTTTGATTTATAACAATTAGAATATAGACGTTTATTTTCATGTTGAACAGCATTTGTCCTGAGAGGTGGCAGAGCTCGTTCGACCTCTGCAGTGGCCGCTTGGAACTCGTTAGACAAATTCTTGATAGAATACCCATCTGGCAGTCTCGGAGACGGATATTTTTGAGTGACTTAGCTTAATTTCTTCTTAGAGACTTAGTGCGAGTTGAAATTTCGTCGATACATTTTTCAGCTCCACTTCTTGAGACATCACCAGTGTTTAAGGCGTCGTCACTGTTATTTAATTCTTTAAATGGCTCTTGATCTTTAATATTAATGCCTGGCTTATCTATGGCATCTGCATTTTAGTCAAAGTTTCTCAATTCATGGCTGACCTGAAATATTTCCTTGGTTGTTTGAATCATTCGAATGGTAGAAACCCCCATCAATATTCACGGGAGTAAAAGTCTTCCTTACTAGCGAAGTCTGGCTTGCCTTACTTGCAGTGTAGTCTATCACAGCAGAAGAAAAGTACTCAACTGCCTTATCTATGTTAGGACTGGAACTTTGAGACTTGCAAATAAATCAATTTGCATTCTACAGTCTACTTCAGAGGCCAAGCTAGTCAGGGCCTGTAGAATCTGGGAGAAAGGAGTTGAGCTATGATCCGACCCAGCTATACATGTTTCGAGTAATGATAATATAGAGCTCAAAATCCTTTGTAATACGTTCATGGCGTATGAAAATAGTTTCCACTCCCCCTTAAAAATGTGAGGTACTCACTCATTGCAGCTCGGTTTCTCGGAGGTACATTCAGAAAGGGTCTGCAAAAACCACCTGCAAACCTCTCCCACAATTAGCGTCACTTGTGTTTGCAGACTCTATTACAGCTGGACTTTCCAGTTGGCCTGCTTCCACTGATTGACCTCTGAACATAACTGAAACCTAGCATCATGTGTAAATGGGGAACTTGCAGCGGGGATTGGATTGTCCAGCTATATATATATATTACACACACACACACATATATATATATATATATATATATCTCAGGCTTGTGTGGCAAGTCCTCATTCGGTGTATGATCTGGCAATCATGGCTCCACATGTTGTTGGCCTAGATTGCAGGATGGCACTGTTAGATAAAAATATGGTATATGAGCCCTTTCGCATGATGAATCCAGGGTGGCTGCTATATTTGCATTCTTATTGACGAATGCCATGCGGACATTGGTACCAGTCCAGTGATGACTGAACCCAGTATCAAATTTGAAGATGCTGGATGGGCTTTGGCGCTCGTGTTCTTGGAAAAGTGGTCAGTAATACGTTTAGACATACTTTTGGTCAGAGTTGCTGGCTTTGGACTTAGAGTAGGAAGGATAGAGGGTGCTATCCTCTCAATAATACATTAGCGCAAGCAGTCCAGCGTTGCTTGTGAGATCTTGAAGTATATAGTTGTCCTCGGCACTGGTATTCCAGCTTTCGGGGAGGAATCTATTGTACACACCTAGAGAGCTCCTTGGCACATGTACAGATCACAGTGGCACTAAAACCAGGAAGAGTAACTTACAGATTGTCATGATTAGACTATCAGAGAGCAGGTAAAGAGCAAATAAATGGAGACAGATACGTGGAGACCGCACTCTGGATTGTTCGGTCTTTTTATTTATTTATTTATATTTATTTAGAGTTTTATAGAGCGCAAACTTGACCCGTTAGGGTATCAGTGCGCTTTACTGGAATCAAGCTATAGTATACAAAAGACTTGGAGGGGGAGGGGGGATGGGCTGGATACAAAGGGATAAAAAGGGACAAAATACAAATTACATTTGCATTAACGAGAAAACGGAGGTCCCGATAGTGTCTGTGTACTCCAGGAGATGCATTAGAGCGGAATTAGAGCAAGGCCTCTGTGTGAAGTAGAGGCACAGTTTAGGAAGGCTTTGGCATCCTTTTTGAAGGGAGCCAGAGAAGGGATTCTTCTGATATCGGGCGGGAGTGACATCCATATTTTTGGTGCGGCCCCTGAGAAAGCCCGATTGTAAGTTTTCTTTTTCCGAAAAAGTGCAGGTTGGAGCAAGAGGTCTCTGGAGGACCGCAAGTTTCTGGTTCCTCCGGAGATCACAAGTTTCTGGGCAAGATATGCTGGGGATTCTGAGTATAATGCCTGATACATGCCATTTTGAGTTGGATTCTGGCCTGAAGAGGAAGCCAGTTCAGAGCTTTTAGATGAGGAGAAATGTGATCGCACTTCCTTGAGCCTGTTAGTAGCTTAGCGGCTGCGTTAAGGCAGGCTTTTAAAGGTGCCAGGGAGATCATGGGTAAATCCGAGAGGGTAGAACAGCCATTTTCCAGTCTAGAGATGACTAGTGCTCGAACTGCCATTTTTAGGTTGGGAGTACCCAAGAAGGGTTTCAGCTTCCAAGATAGCTCAGGTGGAATCTGGCTGATTTGGCCATCGAATTGATGTGGTCTTGCATGTTCAAGTTGCAGTCCAGGGTAATTCCAAGGGATTTGGCCGAGTCCACGATGGTCGGAGGGCAGTTTAAGGCTGTGATGGTCTTAATCCATACCCGAGTATCATGGTTGATTTTGGGTGGGGAAATTAGAAGAAATTCTGTCTTCTTTGCGTTAAGTTTGAGTTGATTGGAAGAGAGCCATTGGACAGTCAATTTCAAGGCTTCGTTCAAGGAGAGAATCTCGAGAGAGATCTTGATGTAGATCTGGGTATCATCAGCGTACATGTGGTATGATATATTTGCTGTGTGTAGTACTTCGGCTCATGGTTCTAGGTAAAGCTTGAAGAGGGTGGGGGACAAGGTTGAACCTTGGGGGACTTTAACCGTGACGGGAGCAGACAGGTTACCGTTAATTAGGAATCTCTGTGATCGGTTGTGGAGGAAGGACCTAAACCATTCAAGAACAGAGCCATCCATTCCCATCATGAGTTTGAGGCGTTCATGTAGGTTCTCATGGTTGACCTTGTTGAAGGCCAAGACAGATCTAGGAGGATTAGGAGACAGGTTTTGCCTTGGTCAAGGGCTTGGGGGGCATCACCCACAATATGGAGAATGGTAGTTTCAGTGCTATGCCCTGGCCTGAAACCGGATTGCAAATCATCTAGTAGGTAGAAGTAGGTCATGTGTTGGCTCAGCTGCTGTTGCACACATTTCTCCAGAACATTAGCTAAAAGTGGGATGTTAGAAATAGGCCTGAAGTTGTCTAGGGAGGCAGGATCCTGCAACGTTTTTTTCAAAATGGGGAGGACTTGGCCAGCTTTCAGAGAGTCTGGTATGGATCCATGAAGCAGGGAGGCGTTGATTATTGCAGTCCAGCTTCGAATGATGGATTGGGAGGCAGCAGCTAGGCAGTTAGAGGGGAGTCGGTCATTAAAGTGGCTGTTTGGCTTTCAGGTGGAGAGGATTTTGGAGACGGAGTGTTAGGCATTGATTTTGCAGTCGGTCAAGTGTGCTTGGTTTTTGGGTGAAGCCTGGGGAGGCGGTACGGAGGGAGGATGTAGGTACGGAGGGAGGATGTAGAACAGGAAGGGGTTGAGAGTAAGTAGCGGATCTAAGTTCGTTTCCAAAAGATGTGATTTTGTCAGCGAAAAAGGAAGAGAATTCGTCAGATGGTATTAGTGACTTGAGCTTTTCTTTCGATGTTTTTGCCAGTTTGTTTGATTGGTGTTTGACCAGTTCGAAAAGTTTGAGTGGTCTGTTTTTGGCGTTCCCCAGTTCAGATCAAACGAATTCTTTTTTTGGGTTGAGGATGTTTCTGTTGTAGGCATTTCTGGCCAGGCGGAGAAGTTTTAAATGAGCGGCTGAGGGGTGCTGTCTCCAGATTCTTTCTGACTGCCGCAGGGATCTCCTCTCGCTATTGAGGGATCTATTGAACCAGGGGTTTCTGTCTTTGATTTGGGTTCTTTCTAGTTTTAGCGGGGCAAGGTCTTCAAGAATGTTAGCTATGGTCCCAGCGTAATGATCGTTGAGGTCATTGACCGTTGTGATATGGGGAGGGATGGTAGGTCAGACTGGCAACGGGCTGCCAGTTCCCTAAGGTCAAGGTTCTTGGTGTCTCTAACTCAGTGTTTAGGAATCCCCTGTTGTGGAGCTTGTGTTTTGAGGGTCCCAGGTAGTAGGAAAGTGATAGCGTGGTGGTCAGACTAATCACAAGGGACTATAGCAATAAGCTTGACTGTTGATCCTTGGCGATGATCCAGTCTAGAGTGGCACCATTCGAGTGTGTAGGGAGTGAGCAGACTTGGGTTAGGGCTTGGTCGGCCAGGAGATCTTTGATGGCGTTGACATGAGGATCATTGCGGCCGTTCCAGTGAAGGTTGAAGTCACCAAGGAAAATGTCTTTGGAGTTGGAGGAAACCTTGGCTGTAATTAGTTCCATGAGGTGGTCAATGAAGATGTCATTTGTGCCTGGGGGGTGGTAAAAGCTGTGCAGATTGCACAGTTGCATGGTGTTGCTGCCTATGGAGAGTACGATGTATTCACAGGAGTCAGAGGTATCTACCAGGAGTTCCGTGACAAGAAGATTAGAGGGGTAGATGCAGGCAAAGCCTCCCCCTTTTTTGCCTGATTGCCTATCCAGCCTTGGAATATTGTAGTTGGGAGGGACTAGGAGGTCTTGGCATGGAGATGAGGATTCATTGAACCATGATTCGGTCAGGATTGCTAAATCAATGTTTTGGCTCAGTATGAGATCTGCGATATTGGCGGCGTGCTTAACTGCAGAGCGGCAGTTAATCAAGAGGCCAGACAAAGGGGATAGGAGAGAGTGTCGTGCGCTGGGGCGGATAGGAGTACTGGTGCTAGGTTGCTATCAACCACATTTCTGTTGCGGAGAGTAGCTGATTTGTTGGGGTTGAGTGCGACCGTGCAAATGGCATGTTCAACATTTCCGTCTAGTGTACTGAGGGTTGCTGGAGCAGGGTTGTAGGAAGGGAGGGTGGCTAGTTTCCTCTTCAGTGAGGTCTGGCGGACTCGGTGGCAATGGTGGAGTTGTAGGAGAGCTAGAGTTTCCTCCTCTGAGAGGTGGCATGGTATTTTGCGAGGGCAAAGGTGTCTTTGGGACAGCGGTAATGGCTGAGTGTGGGTCTCAGTGACAGGTAGGGGAGTGGGGTTCAACGGGGGTTTGAGTTTAGAAAAGGCATGTTCATTGAGGTGAAGGAGGTTTTTTAGATCCAGAATGGAGTTATGGATGCTCTGCGCTAAATTGGCCGCTCTGTGATGAAGAGTTTCGATATCCATATAGGAAGGAGGCACTTGAAGGCGGGGGAACAGTGGCCTGGTAGCAGTTTTATTGACATGCATTGGTGGTTTGGTAATGGTTTTATAATATGCCTCTCTTTCTACAGTAGTTGCAGTGGTTACTTCCCCTCACAGAAGGTGCATTATCAATCAGGCAAGCGGACGAATTTCTGAGCAGCAAAATCCTTAGGTTAGTGTAACAGTGTGCTTGAAGGATGTCAATTATATCCTCGACGCTCACAAGAGCTCCCGCTCGATAAACAATACAGTAATCAGTGGCAAGAAAGGAATAAGGAGCAAGCAACGAACAGTATTGCAGAACTCAGAGTAGATGTATAAAAAGGAAGGTATAGATCAAGCTAGGTCAGTGTTCAATGATCATTTGATCAGTAATCAATATTCGATGATCAATGGAAGAGGTAAGTCAACTGAGGCAAAGAACAAAAGCCAAAAAGGAGTCTAGGGAAGCTGGGAGCCGATCTGGAAACTGAAGAAGAGCTACAACACAGCTCAAGTCCCTAAGTGAGCCACCAACCACATCAGCCCCCACACCCGTAAACCACAATCCACACCTCCATGGTCACCAACTCTCGCCCAGGTTCTCCAAATTCTCCAGGTCCTCCACAAGCCCTTCTGTAGCATGTGCCCGGCTCCACCAGTCTCCTCCAAACTCCACACCACAGGTGCCCTTTTTCCTTGGTGAACCCCAATTGCCTCGTGTATAACCAGTGACCTCAGCCTCTGCCAACTCAGACGCCGTTCCTGCACTCAATCCTTTAGTGTCGCTACTTGAAAAACCGGGAGATTTGCAGACCCGCCCCTCCTCACAGTCATAGGGGAGGATAGGGGGCGCGCATGGAGATAGAAAACGCCACTACCAGCATAGGGCAATACGTCAGAAGAGCATACAACAATGGCAGTAGTGAGAGCCAAGTGCAGTAGGTGAAAAGCGAGTCAGGCAAGCAGCAAGAGGGGCAGCGGAGCAGAGTGAGGATAAGGCACAGGTGCATGAGCAAGGTGATCTGATTCCGCAAGCTTGCACTACATAGGAGGAATAGACAGATATGCTAAGTATGTTATACCTGTGTTTCGGGCGAATATTTAGTAGCTCCGTTGTCATCCTCAAGGATTCTGAAAATTTGAGATCTTTGGAAGAAAGTAGATATATGGGTGAGAGTATCTGCCATCTCTCAGGGCCCCTGTCACCCGCCAAAGGAGAGTGGGTTCAGAACTAGAGGGCGCCCTTGTCTCATGAAACCACTTAGCAGTGATCTTTAGTGAAGCCAACACATTAGTGCATGCCGTGGCACACACTTCACTTCGCTTCATTGTTTATGATACTGTATTGTATCTGCACACATTTTCGAAATCCAGAAACCTGGAGTCATTTTTAAGAAATTATTTCAACTGCTACACTAGACCTGCGTGAGCTCAACCAAGACCGTAAAATGGTGTTTTTTGTAAATGTGAATAAATAAGGATGAATCAGCCGCTGCCTTGTGGAGGCTGGTAGAAAGGCATTGCAAAGCCGACATGAGTTAGGCTAATACACGCTTAGGTAAGTGAGCTTTTAATTAGGAAATTTAAACAGCCCAACCTGTGATTTAGCTCTTTCTGTTGTTGAAATTTTGCAACTTGAAAGATGTGCTGTGCCACTTATAGCGGTTCATTTGTAAAATCTCTGAGGATTATATTGGTTAAGTACCACTGTGGGTGCAGCAATGAACATAGGGGTCTCTGTATGAGGACTGGTGATCGATCACAAGTTAACCTGCTTGACAAATCTGCACACAGTGTGGGGAAACCATACAGGAGGATAGCTTACAGAGTGCCACATTTGATGCACACCAGTCAAATAGTTCAAAAGTAAAAATGGAAGGAGGGGATCCAAAAATTATATTTCGCTAGCCTTTCAAATAAAAGCTCCTGTAAGACATTTTGGGGCACTGTAACATTGACACTGCGTGAACGGATAGTCAAACATTTATCGCATGGTGGCCTTTTGGTGATTTTGGTCAAAAGAGCAAGAGCAAGGAAATGTGTGTCTTCGTGACCTGCACAGTGCTCTGTTAATGGGAGCTATATTTGTTTAAGCCCCCCCCCCCACCTCCCAGGACTAGGCTAAGGTAATTGAGGGAGTGGGCACACACTGCTCCACCCTTGGGCAAGGAAAGGGCAGTCTCATTTACAACACTGCCTGCCCTTGGGTGAAGGAGCATGGGCATAAGGCATACACTAACTTCGCAGTTTTGTTTTTTACAAAGCCAATAGATCTGATTGGCATTTTATTTAGAACCAAGATCAATTGTTTTTGCACATTTTTGAGCACACAGAGGATCTGTAGAGCACGTTGTTACATAAAGGGGTTGGAGTAGGTAAAGGGGCATATGGAGGTGGTGTAGTGGTGCAGGATAATATCATACACAAGGGCTGCAGGGGAGGCAGGAACATGCAGAGGGCTTACAGTGTTCTAGGGGTACACATAGTGGAGGTGAGGGCACAAAAGAGGCCGCAGGGGCACATGAGGGACTACAGGTGTGGAAAAGGGAAGCAAACCGAGGGGCTGCTGGAGCGAGGCAGGGTAGCACAGAGATGGTCTTCAGGAGATGAGGGCCACACTGTGGGGATGCAGGACAAGGTAGCACCCAGGAGATGCCAGGAAGAGGGGTCTTGTGGAGGGGTACACAGCAGGGCAAGCATGGGAAGTGTAGGATGGTACACAGGGGCAAGGGTGGGACATGCATACACATAGGGAATGGAGAGACACAAGAGGCAAGTTCACCACCTACATGTCCGAAGCCGCCAACTGGATGAAAGCCAAGTGTACCAAGCTCAACACTGACGAGACAGAAGTAGTTTTTTGCAGCAAGAGCACCTCGCCAAGGGACTCCAACTGGTGGCCAGCCAAATGACGACCCACACCAGGAACTTGAGAATTATCATCAACAGCAAAGTGGACATGACTGCACAAATCAATGGCGTCACTGCGTTCTGCTTTCACACCCTGAAGATGCTGAGGATTGTCTTCAAATGACTCTCAAGCAATACAAGAAAAATGGTCACTCACGCCACAGTCACCAGCAGGTTGGACTATGGGAAAACCCTCTACGCCAGAATCGCCAGTCAGCTCACTAGAAGACTACTGACAATCCAGCTCTCAGCAGCCAGACTTATCCTCAACCTCACACTCAAAACTCCCATTACATCACACCTCAGGGAAGTGCACTGGCTTCCAATACACAAAACTCACCTCAAACTCCTGACACACACATTAAAGGCACTCCACAATTCGGGCCCCAACTACCTGAACAGTCGCATCTCCTTCTACGAAACATACATAAACCTCTGCTCCGCAGGACTCCTATTCGCCAATATCCCACAAATACACAGACCCAAATCAGGAGGATAAGTGCTCTCATACATTGCTCCTTAAGTACAGAACAACCTCCATCTCCACATCAGAGCCTCCTCCTGTCTTCTTGAATTCCACAAGAAGCTGAAGACCTGGCTTGTCAATTAACCAACCTACCATAGGTATGACTAGACATAAACACCTGCTCAGTGCCAGGATATCCTTGCGGTGATGGTGTCCTTTACAAATACACATAACAGAGGGACGGGATACAAATTGCGGATGCGGGTTGGCAGGCACTACAGATCGGAATCTAGGAAGGGAGGGACTTTTTAAAGGAATGCTGTGGCGGGCAGTGCAGAATGCATGGCTGCTGGATGGGTGGCGCTGCAGAGGTGGCAGGGGTTACACACAGGAGTTGCTGTAGTGCAGGGCCACAGAGAGGGGCAAGCAGGGTTATAGAGCCATAGAGAGGAGAAGCATCTGTGGTTGATGGCACCGGTGAAAGCTATAGGCAGGGTGGTACATATAGCAAATGTAGGGACGCTGGGTTAGTTAGATGGATTGCAGAGGGATATAAGGGGTCCAGCAATGGCAGGGTAGCACAAAAGGGCTCTTGCAGAGGCAGGATTAAACAGTGAGGCTGTAGTTTGCTGGTGGCACAGAGTAGATGTGGGAGCACAATAAAGTGCTGCAGGGGTTTAGCAAAGGGCCACAAAGTGGTGCAACAGGACAGATGGGCACATGGGCTGCGGGGGCAGAGTGGCAAACAGAGGGGCTGCAGGAATGAAGTAGGGGGCACAGAGCTGCAGAGATAATTATAAGGGCGGCAGAGTGTGTGGGTATAAGAAGAGGATGCAGCGAGTGTGAGGGCACACAGATGGGCTTCAGGAAAGGCAGAGCATACAGAAAAGCATCCAGGGCAGGGCACCGTACACAATTGCTGTAGTGGGGTGAATGGTAGACAGAGAGGCTGTCAGAGAGAGGGGCTCCTGACGTGCAGATGGGCACAGCGGTATGCCAGGTGAGAGGTAAGAAAATACTCAGGGGTTGCAGTCAGGGACAATCACAGATCAGCTGCAGGAGCAAGGAGGGCACAGACAGCAGATGCAGGGGAGACCAAGGGGCCATGTGGGGGGCTATTGAGGGGAGGCAGGGTGGCACAGAGGCTGCACTGGGGTGTGCAGGGTTGTGCAGAGACACACAATGAGAAACCACATGCACTGTTGAACAAGTTACTTACCTTCGGTAACGCATTATCTGGTAGAAAGACTATCTAGCTGCAGATTCCTTACCTTTAAATTTCCCAGGCATCAGGCTGGATCCAGAAACTTTTGCTGAGCAATGACCCTTGCGCGTGCCGTCCGGTGGCTTCATTCGGCTCCGCGTGACATTGGAATCGTTAGTGTCGGTTATGACGTAGCAGTACTTATATAAGCGCCTCCCAGGCATGCGGATGTCAGTACTGTTAGTTTTTTCCACGCCAGAAGAGCAAAACCACGAAGTAACTGACATAGTCGTGGGCCCTGAAAAGGGGAGTAAACCTAGCCCTACAAAATTAGTCCGCAAAGTGAGGAGGCATGGGTGGGGCTGTAAGGAATCTGCAGCTAGTCTCTACCAGATAATGCCTTACCGAAGGCAAGTTATTGTTCATCTGATAGAGACTTCTAGCTGCAGATTCCTTACCTTTGAATTTGATACCCAAGCCATACCATCCCGGTGGTGGGTTGCAGACCAATATCTCAAACTAGGAAGTCCTGCAGGACTGAACTAGCAAAATGCCCGTCTCTGCGGACTTGACTGTCCAGGCAGTAATGTTTGGCAAAACGTATGCAAGGATGCCCACATTGCTGCCTGACAGATGTCTAGAACTGGGACACCCGAACCAAGCCCGTAGTCGCAGCCTTTCCCCTGGTGAAATTGGCCCTTAATCCCTCAGAGGGTTGCTTCTTTGCCAGGGCATAGCAGATCTTGATGCAGAGACCAACCCAGCAAGAGATGGTCCTTTTCTGCACTGCCCTTCCCGTCTTAGCCCCCACGATTCCCACAAACAATTGGTCGTCCACCCGGAATTCTTTTGCGCAGTCAAGGTAGAACAACAACGCTCTTTTTGGGTCCAGTCAGTGGAGATGCTCCTCTTCCTTAGAGGGATGCGGGGGAGCTCAGAAAGTGGGCAATATGATGGCTTGACCCAGATGGAATGGGGTCACAACTTTTGGCAAAAAGGAAGCCTGGGTGCGCAGCACCACTTTGTCTGGAAAAAACATCAGATGGGGAGGTGAGCAAGATGACGCTTGCAACCCACTCACCCTCCGGGCAGATGTAATCTCCACTTAGAAGGCTGTTTTAATGGTCAACAGCGGGAGGGTGCAATTATATAAAGGCTCAAATTGAGCACACGTCAGGTAGATGAGGATGAAATTATGGTCCCACTGTGGTATAACAAAGGGTGTTGGTGGAAACAAGTGAGCCAGCCCTTTTGAAATCTATGTACAATAGGAGACTTAAAGAGGGAGGGCTGGTCTGGCAGCCGCAAAAAAGCAGACAGGGCAGAAAGGTAACCCTTGAGAGTTCCAAAAGCAGAGTCCTGATGGGCCAGGGTCAGAATGAACAAAAGAACAGTAGAAAGAGAAGCAGAAAGAGGGTCAATGGACCTTTCTGTACAGTATAATACAATTTTCTGTGAACAGCAGGAGTATACCATCTTACTGGAGTGCCGCCTGGCCACCAAAATAACGCTGCATATTTTAGGTGGAAGGTCAAAAGCTATCAACTGCCGCTGCTCGATCTCCACACATGGAGGCGCAGAGTTGACAGGTTCGGGTGGAGGACCCTCCCCTGCACTGCAACAGAAGATCCTCCCGAAGGGGCAGCCTAATCAGAGGATCGATGCTCATTTTCAGAAGCTCTGGATACCAGACACTCCTCGCCCAGTCCGGAGCCACAAGGATGACTTGGGCCAGGTTGCTCCTGATCTTCTTCAGAACCCTGGGCAGAAGTGGTATGGGCGGAAAGATGTACAGCAGGCCTGAGCTCCACTTGTGACGAAAAGCATCGCTGAGCGATAGACACCTTGGAAACTCCAGCGCGCAGGACTGCTGACACTGCACGTTCTCTTCGGAGGCGGACAAATCCAACCAAGGTTCGCCCCACTGCTGAAAGAGACCTTGCACCACCTTCGACGGGAGACGCCATTCGTGATCCACTAGGCGTCGACGGTTGAGTTCGTCCGCCCTGGCGTTCAGAGAACCTGCCAGGTGTTAAACAACGAGGGTTATGTCCTGCTGTTCCAACCATGTCCAGAGACGCAGGGCCTCTCAACAAAGGGCCCATGACCCCACCCCACCCTGCTTGTTGCAGCACCACATTGCAGTGGTGTGGTCTGTGAACACCTGCACTAACTTCCCCTTGAAGAGGAAAGAAATGCCTGCAATGCCAACCGAATCGCTCAGAGCTCCAACAACTTTATGTGGGGCTGCGTGGCCCCCTCCTGAGCCTCCAGATGCCCCGGGAAGCCCGCCCCCAGGGTCAAAAACATTGTTTATGGGAAGGGGGACATGCAGTCCCCCTTCCCGAGCAATCAGAGGGCCTGTGGAGCCCGCCTGTTGGAGGCTAAACATACTGTGTATGGGGAGGGGGAGGTGCAAGTAAGAGCCCCTCCCTCTATCCTGCCCAAGATAGCTCATCAAGATGTGGATGGGCCATCTGTTGCACCTAAGCTCCCTTTGTGTGTGGCTGTTAAGAAGGAATGCACAAAGCCCAGCTGTCACCCATACCAGACGTGTATTCAGAGACTGGCAGAATGCACCAAATAGAATTACAATCTAAAATCTAACCATCATAAGGTAGGATTTTAAATTGTGACATGGTGAACTTGCACATCTCCAACTTTTTAAATACACTGCACCCTGCCCTAAAAGGAAGGTTTGGGCCTAGCAAAAAGTTTAACTTGCCAGGCCAACATGACAGTTTAAAACTGCACACACAGGCTCTGCACTGGCAGGCCTGAGACATGTTGAAAGGGCTACAAAAGTGGTAGCAGAATCAGCGATGCAGGACCATTAGTGCCTCCACAGACTAATGTTTGATTCATTCAGCATTCCGTCCATCATTTGTTGCCGCAGCACTTTTCGCCCTAAGTAGGATGGGTATGCCCAGATGTGGGTCCCTTGCTCGCTGTGCCACTGGATTCAAGCTAGCCTGGCTTGTATGGGGTGATCCACCCTGAAACCTGTCCCAGGATGCTTGTTTCCGGTCCAGGGAGGACCTGGCTTTGCAGTTCGGGCTGGACTGTTCCCATGAGGAACAGGGTCAAGACTGATCTGCATATGGCTGGGTCCAAACTGGGGTGGTGTAGTGAGCAAAAGAACAATGGATTTAACCCAGATCTCTTGACTGGGGTTAATGCTTAATTAATTCAGCATTCCGTCCATCATTTGTTGTCGTAGCACAGCAGGCCCATTAGTAGCATTTATTTTACAGGTCCTGGGCACATGTAGTGTACTTTAATAGGAACTTATAAGTTAATAAAATATGTCAATTGTGGATAAGCCAAATTTGCCAAGTTTTAAGCAGCGAGCACATGCACTTTAGCACTGTTTAGCAGTGGTAACGTGCCCAGAACCCTAGAGCCAGCAAAAACAGTAGGTCAGAAGGCAAAAAAGTTAGGGGAAACCACAACCAGGATGCAAGTCGGGCACAAGCTTAGAAGGTAGGCAAAGCTATGGACTAGCCTACATGAAAGTGAGTTACCTCCTTTGGTAAGAAGAACGCTCAAGTTCGAAGGACCAGTTTGTCTAGATAGATGGTAAGGCACAGAGGATGTGCTGATAGTGCCTGTAGCTCACACTGACCCTCAGAGCAGATGTTCTCACCACCAAGAAGGCCGTTTTCATTGTGAGGAGCCTGAGTGGGCAGTTTTGTAGAGACTTGAAAGGAGCACACATTAGAAATGCGAAGACTAAACTACGGTCCTACTGTGGAATAATCAAAGATGCAGGTGGGAAGATGTGTTGGAGACCTTTTAAAAATCTATGTACAATAGGGAACTTGAACAGGGATGTGGCTGATCTGTCAACCGCAGAAAAGCAGAGCCCTGCTGGTCTAATATAAGAATGAACAATAGAACCTGGGAAAGGGGTGCAGAAAGAGGGCTCATCTTGTGTGTCTTTACACGATACCATGAACATGCTCCAAAGGCAGGTGTATACCGTTTTGGTGGAAGGCTGCCTGTCTGCCAAGATAACATTGCAGCCTTCGGGTAGAAGGTCAAAAGCTGTCAATTGTCACCGTTCATTGTCCACGCATGAAGACTGAGTGTTTTCAGGTTCGGATGCACAACCCTGCCCCCTCCTCCCAAAGAGGCAGCCTGATCGTTGGACCGATGCTCATGCTCAACAGCTGGGGATACCAGACGCTCCGTGCCCAATCCAAAGCCACAAGTATGACTTAGGTCCATAATACCTCTCCTTACTTCATCCTCTGTTACTACTAGCGTTGTGGGTATACCACAACATTCCAGTAAAGGCAACAAGTCCAGAGCTCCCTTGAACATGCCCTCAAAATGGCTAACCCAGTCATCCTCTGCAATATGTGAATCAAGGACATTGGTGGCTTCAACTCCTAAAAACGGGCTGTTAATAATGCTCCAAAACTTGGCACTGCACTTATAAGTTATTGCTTCCATGAGTTTACCCCAGGCTTACTCCTTCAGAGCCTTCCTGTGCTCACTGAGGGCTAGTTTATACTGTTTTCTTCAAATTTTAACTAGCACAGGGCTCCTAGGGGAAGCATGCAGGGCTGATGTAAGCCTCCTAGCAGCAAGGGAACATTCTGGATTAAACCATCTGGGTGCCCTTTCCCTCACTGTTCCATGTGGAGGGACCGTTAGTAACTTGATAGATCTGGAAATAGATTCGAAGGCACGGATGATGGACTCGTCTGACTCTACCTCCGCATTCTGGCAGATCTGAAACTCCCTCTGGCATGACTCTAAAAGGGACTTACACAGAAAGTCTGGAAAGATCTGTCCCCATTCAAGCCATCGCTTGCCGTCCATAGCCCGCAAGACCCCTCCTCCAGTACTCTGTCTTTTTGGATCAAATATAGGCCAGTGAGCTTTGATACACTGGGGATTATGGTCGCTAAAATTACTAGCTATTATTGTGAAATCAGAAATCAGATAGTAAAGGGAAGTAGAGATTAAGATATAATCAATAATGGAAGGTTCACCTCCTAACCCCTTGAAAGTGGGGATTAAATACCTCTTAGTAGTGGTCATTTTTTCCATGGGTGGTTGCAAATCCCAGTCACAGACTAGGGTGTTTAGCTTCTCCCCCTGACTGCTATGTTTAAGATGTACACCAGCTACACGTGGTCAAGAGGCACCCAAACCCAACCGCCTTAAGTCTCCACAGACATGAATGTTAAAATCCCCTAACAAAACTATGTTACCAGTTTTACATGGTAAAGCCGTACAATTCGTCAAAAAAGAACAAAATCGTGAAACATTACACACCTCAGGAAGTGATGATGTAGAATTATAAAAATGTAAAAGCAGTAATCTATACGACCCGGAAGAAAATGTTAATGCTTACAGACACAGGTTATCCATGTTTAATACCATTGTACCACCTCTTAACCTAAGCAAAACATACATTGCAAGACCCCATTTCAATCGACCAGCCCTTGAAGGTGTTGCAGGAATGTTAAAAAGTTTATATCCCTCTAAAAATAGGTATTGTCAATAGTCCAACTCACCTTGGAGCAGATAATGTCATATTTTGTAATGAAACATAGCCAAGCAGGGTGCGAAAACTTACTAGCCAGACTGGCTATATTCCATGAGACAATGTTACAGGAGTTATTATATAATGAAGGGCTGCTGATAAGTCTCCTGGGCAGGCTGGTCTTTGGGATCAAGATGTATAGACGCCTTGGAATTCCTGAGATCTGGACTAACCAGTCAATCACAAGAGTCAAGTTGTCCCAGTGGTGAAAAAGAGTTGAAAAGAGGGACTACTGGAGATACTTGAGGCCAATCAAATAGGGTTGGGGGTCACTGGTTTTCTAGGCTGCAATACCCCAGGTGAAGGTGGATAAAAATAACCTAGGGGCAACGCTCTAATGGAGGAGGTCGGGCCCATACTATTGAAGTGGCTAGCTGCGTGGAAAATCCTTCCTGCCACAAGGGGTCGATTAAAATTAATGATTATGCAGTCACCGCCTACGCTCTTTTTCAAGTCCCTTATCCAGGCCACCCTCCGAACAACGATGATGTGCCTCTCCACTCTAACGCCCAAGGTAGTGTTGTTATTGAGCCAATAAAGGACCTTGTTCTTCAATTGATGATAGTCCTCAATAACACCCGGCTTTAAGACTGGCACACTTCCTAGAACTACAACATACAGGGTTGCTTCCGGGGGGGGGGGAGATGAATAAAATATGGACCTTGGGTCAATATGCCCTGAGCTTTGGAAGCAAGAATTGAGACTTTCCCATCTGCCATCCTTGTGTAGGTGACCAGCTCCCTTCTGTGGCAGGCATCTGACCGGATTAAAACCTGAGAACATGCACTTGCCTGTGGTCCGTCTGTAGTAGGGAGATGTTGACTTTTGCAGGTAAGGGGGCCAGACAAAGGGATAATAGACCCAAAGTGTGTAGGTCGTGCCTTTTGAGCCTTGCTTCTATCTGATGTAACAAGTGCCGGGGCTGCCGGGGCTGCAGCTACATCAGCTACATTACTGGAGCGGATACGGTTAGATGACTGGATGAATGAATTGAGACAGATTTGTAAGTTCCTTCTTAATAAAGGACAGCCTTTTCTTTAGTGGTTCCAATTTAGAGTCCAATTGCACGGAAAGGGAAGCCATACATGCTTCTAGCATGGCCGCCAGGTCGTCTTTTGAGGCTGGGACGAGGCCCGGGGTACTGGACGTTGGAGTGTCCACTTTTATATGTTTTGCCCTAGCCCCTGGAGTGGAGTATTTACATTTAGCCCCGAGACCGGATCAAGTAGGCGTCTCCTGGCGCGTTGGATTTTGGGGGATGTAGTCCCCTGGGCAAGGCAAAGTGCTGGTGCTAATCTAGCATTTGAGCTCCAATTAAATTTTTTCATCCATATTAGCGTTGCACCTTATAATACAGAACTTGACCTTTCCCATCTGATTTTACTGTGTGTTGTATTTGTATACTCTAGTTTACAAAGCTTGTCTTGCATCTCATGATGTGTAGGGCTCCCGGTTTTCCGTTTTAATGGATTTTTACATATAAATACAGACGAAAAACAAGCTTTTCTTTATATTTATATTTTAAAAAACTGGAAAATTCTAGCACATTTTGTGGCGCTGCTGTGCTCCAGCAGAGAATTGCCTTGCCACGCCCTCTTCCTTACTTGCAGAAAGCTGGGACTTATTTCCTCTCCTTTCCGTCATTCGTTCCCCTGTGAAATGAATCCAAAAAAAGAGGAAACACTTTTGCTGCAAATGTCTTTTTCTGACATTTTTCTATTCCAAAATGCAGCCTCAGGAGGAGAGAAACAAGGTTTTAAAATACAATCAATAAATACATAAGTGGCCAGATTGGTTTTACTCACACCCAAACACATTAGCGCCACCTTACAGAGTTTGCCAGTGAAGCGCTACTTTTCTTTTCATATCCTTAGCTTTTCAAGCAAAAACACTCATTGATTTCTGAATGAGTGTAAAAGCCTTAAGTTGTATTCCCTATCAGGGTTTGCTTTTTCCAAAATGTTCTTACATTTTTTTTCAGGCAGCATATTACTCTGGTCTAGTGCATAATTTGAATTTAGTTGCTTCCAGGTGTTTAGAGTGGGGCACAATTGTGTTGTAGCTGAAGGTAGTGTGAGTTTCTTCCAGTGGGGCAGTATAGTGTTTTAGTGTGGCAGTGGATGTGGCACTCTGTGCCCATGACAGAAACTGCACGGCTCTGAGACAAATGGCTTGTGATAGCACTTTTAAGCATATTTGATACATTCTGTGAATGGCAACATTTTCAGATTAATATATTGTGTTGACCAATAACAACCAAGTGCATGTGTTCATTGTCAATTTAAATAAATGTGGAAAAATAACAGCTGCAGCGTTGTCTTTTGCTTGTGGCAAAAATAAATGTAGATAAATACAGATAAAATACCTCAAAAATAAATATGGAGAAATACAGACGAAAATGTCCCAAAAAATAAATACCATAAAACCAGGAGCCCTAATGATGTGGTTGCCCTTAACATATATAATATGGTTCTGAAATTAAAAAATATACCTATAAAACACTTAAGGAATGGTGACTCAAAATTGAGTAAAACAAATTAATACAAACAGAGCTACATTGAATCACAACAGCCACTTTCCTTTCTCAAAGGCAGACGCAGCCTCTTTCAACCAAAAACACACAAGCTAAAAATCTGTGGTTAGCATAGTGTGCTGTCTGACTGGTATTTTGCTGCTTCTGCCATTGCATCCAGATATATAATCCAAGTAACATTACACCTACAAGAAGTCAGGACTAGTGGCTTTGTCAATGGTTGTTAGTTGCATAAGATAAATAAGCAACTACGTCTTCGTTGCATGTAATATTCAAAATGCTTCAGTTTTGAAATGATGAGACTGTGATAGAACTATAACAAGTCTCTTTGAAGTTACATCAAAGGCAGTGAAGGATGAGCCTGCTGCAGAGTTAGGACTTGTATTTTTTCACCCTGCCGGTGAGGGCAAAAATGGAGAGCCTAATAGGGACCCGTCTTAGTACCAGCTTTTTAGAACTGCCGGTGGTGAGCAACAGAAGGACCCGGCCCACTTAAAGCCCCGGATCAAGGACAAGAAATATACAGACCGAATTGTGTCAGACGATTTACCGCTTTGTTGCTTTAAAAAGTATTCTTGCTTTAAGATTCCCAAACCCCATTGAAGGCACCTCATTAACAAGCTGCTGCTGGCATAGTGTCCTAATCACTGTGCACCGCCTTCTTTGATATCGAAGTTGAACAGCACCCACGATCTGCGTGGGGCAGCATTTGTACATGGCTGGCTCCACGGTGCCCGGGTGTCACGAACTGCCCCTGAGCCCTCACTTTAACAAGAGGCCTGCAACCTCACCCATGGGCAGTACATTGGGGATCAAAATTAGTTTGGCCTGTTAAATCGAGGGAGGTGGGGGGCGGACGGAATGAGTGATACATGCAATTACAATTAGGGCTCCCGGTTTTATGGTATTTATTTTATTAACATTTCCGTCTGTATTTATCCATATTTATTTCGTGTTTTGCGTATAAATTAAGTTGTGAAACAGTACATTTACATATTTATTCAACTGATATATGCGCACTCATACTTTGATGTCTGTCATGTTTTAGCTATTTAAGCTGTCAAATATTATATAACAATACATCCACTGGTAAATATTAGCATCCTTCCATAAATGTATGTTGACAATATGCTGTTATTTACAGAATTACAATCCTATTTTTAACTTCCCATGCTGTCCATCTGATCAGCTGCTGGCCTATAATTCATGAAAGACAGCACGGAGAGTCACCTAAAAGAAGCACAATTTTCTGTATTTATCCACTTTTAAAAATAAATGCAGACAGAAAACACATTGTTTTCTGTCTGTATTTATCTGTAAAAATCCATAAAAAAGGAAAACAGGTAGCCTTAATTACAATGCAGTGCTATGAGTGAGCAGCGTACTGCACATTTGGAAACAAGCAGGGCAATGGTTTGGTGGTTTTAGTGATCAGTGCTACCTAATGGCTGCTTGCAGTCAGTCTTCAGAGTTGGGCCATATTGCAATTGGAGAGACTGGTGTAGGTAGAGTGCACGCAGCCAAGGAAGGGAATTAATCATCATAATGATGCCGAGGTCACGTAATGACAGTGACTTATATACCAGGATGCTTGGAGCTGAGCCAAAAAAGACTTCAAAAAAATAATGTATATAATACAACAAGCAAAATTACGATCGGGGTTGCCACTTCCACAAACAGCATCAGTCCAAATTATAAGTGCCGGTGGCGCGCACTCGCAAGCACCGGTACAAATTCAGCACTGCAAATAACCTTACCTGCACTGTGAGAGTGTATTGCACACCGTTCGAGGGACACAGGAGTGTGTGTGTGTGTGGGGGGGGGGGGGGGGTTGTGTGTATAATGCAGATCAGTGTTCAAATGGCAACATCACAAGCTTCAGGGAGCCAGAAAACAAGAGGCGCAGGATCCATGTGAGGTCGAACCTGGCGCGTGCTGTTTGTATATTTAAAGCGGTACAAAAGGGGGTGGTGATGGACGGAGCATCAGAACAAATAAAACACTCACACCCAGTCAACAGATCTGTGTTTGATCCATCACCGTTCTTTAGCCCACTCTGCCACCCCAGGTCAGACATGGCCATATGCAAATCAGTCTGACCCTGTGCCTCATGGGAACAGTCCAGCCCGAACTGCCAAGCCATGCCTTCCCTGGACCGGAAACAAGCTTCCTAGGACCGGTTTCTGGCATTTCAGCCGTCTTCAGACAGGCTTGCTTGAATCCAGTGGCAAAGTGAACAAGGGACTCACGTCTGAGCATACCCTGCCAACTTATGGCGAACAAAGCGGTACAAAAAGGGGGTGGTGATGGACGGAGCATCAGAACAAATCAAACACTCACACCCAGTCAACAGATCTGGGTTTGATCCATCACCGTTCTTTAGCCCACTCTGCCACCCCAGGTCAGACATGGCCATATGCAAATCAGTCTGACCCTGTGCCTCATGGGAACAGTCCAGCCCGAACTGCCAAGCCATGCCTTCCCTGGACCGGAAACAAGCTTCCTAGGACCGGTTTCTGGCATTTCAGCCGTCTTCAGACAGGCTTGCTTGAATCCAGTGACAAAGTGAACAAGGGACTCACGTCTGAGCATACCCTGCCAACTTATGGGGAACAAAGCAAAAACCAAAGGAAATGATGGACGGAGTGTTGAACATTGCAAGCACTCACCCCTAGTCAACTGATCTGGGTTTAATCCATCACCGTTCTTTAGCCCACTCTGCCACCCCAGTTCAGACATGGCCATATGCAAATCAGTCCGACCCTGTGCCTCATGGGAACAGTCCAGCCCGAACTGCCAAGCCATGTCTTCCCTGGACCGGAAACAAGCTTCCTAGGACCGGTTTCTGGCATTTCAGCCGTCTTCAGCCAGGCTTGCTTGAATCCAGTGGCAAAGTGAGCAAGGGACTCACGTCTGAGCATACCCTGCCAACTTATGGCGAACATGTATATTTAAAGGCACCTCTAAATCACCCGCAGCCGGATAATCCAATGTCGCATGATCAGTGTGTCTCCCAGAGAGGCCGGGACCGCACCTGAGAACTTGTCTTTGCCGCACGGCGTTGCAGTGGAAACAGTGTGCAGAAGAAGGGAGTCTAAGACTGCACCGGACCCGTTGACCATACCAACATTCACAATATTTCCCCTAGGCCCAGCTAACAGGATTAACTGCCTAGCATACAGCCTAATGCAAAGCGCAGTGGCAGCGCACAGTCGCAGGTCGTCTCTTTAATCCCCACATGATTGAGGAGCTCAGAAAATGCGTGACTAATGCATTTTTGTGCGGTGAGGTGCACAACAGCACTAAAATGTGTTAGTCTAGACCTGATCCGTGGTACTTTGCAGGGCTGTAAATGTGTTGCTATTAACAACCTATTCGGAAAGGACTCTGCTTCTGTGCCTTAATTCTTGAGCCCCTACCTCATAATTTATTTGCTTAAAAAGGAACGTGAGCTGCATTAAAGGGAGACATCGCCTTTAGTTATAAGAGCCAAAGTAGCGACTTCTAGGGCCCTGTATATCTCTTCAGTGTTGCAGGGATATATCTGACAGGAAATCATTGTGGCAATGTGCATCCTTTCATTAATAGTTCCATATTGTAACATTCAATCAGAAGGCAGAACGTAGTGAGCCAGAGCAGAATACAGAGCTGCAGAAGATCTAGATCCAGGATCAAGAGCTGCAAAAACCTAGAACAGACAGCACGTGAGGGAACTTGAGCATTCAACACAGAAACAACTATAAATTAAAGGCAAAACACACGTATGCTATGCTTTATCTATATTCTTTTCTTCCACTTCATATAAGACATAACAAAGACGACAACCACTCTGATCATACATGTATGACATCAAATCCTTCCCATGTAGGACGTACTGCAATTTAACTCTTCCAACTAAACTCGCCTGCGCAGCGTGCTACCATCTTCGTAGGTGTCTTACCAATGGTATGATGTGTTATATGATGCGCTACAATCCAATTCAAACTTAACTTTCAATGGTAAGTGGTCCCTCCTTATCAACATTCTTAAACAATTACAAACTGAGACTTCGGTGGCGATACGTTCAGATTCACTGACACCACACACAGAATCTTGGACATGTTGGTACAGCTGCAAGTTCTTAGTTACTATAATGTACTAGGCAGTGTATGTTTCACTGTGATGGATTTTTTATCTTATTATGTTTGCTCTGAAAATTTTGATAAAGCATTAAAATAAAAAGAAACAATTACAAACTGAAAACTAATCGGCCAATATGAAAATGTAATCAATTGGGCAAAGCAAACCATGATGGCTTTTCATTTTCAATGCTATTAGTAAGCGACACCAAATGGCTTCTAAGGTGGTTTCGCCTAAAACAGATGTATAACCACAAGCTTTTACATTACCAGCATTAAAGACACCTTCAGGGATTCTACCAATGGCATACAAAGCAACCATCTGTTACGCAATGCCGCTAGCAGCCTGTGATCAAGAGTCAGGAGACTCGAAACGCGTTAGGCACTATGAAATGTCTGGACATCCCAAACCAATCTTGCTCCTGCATATGAATAAAGCTTTCAACAAGTGTCCTGCAGTGGAGTGCTCTTTCGTCTTTTGGACAAAACTTGGAATCATAATTACGGCTGTCCCGCCGTGAAAGATGCACCGCCGTTGAAATGAAACAATGGAGCTGCTGGGGCATAGAATTTTTGCAGCCCCGTTGCGGTCACAGCGGATTAAAGAATTGGACTGGTTTCTGATGTCAGAAACCCACTGGAGAGTTTTGATTTTAATATGAAATCTGGCAAAGCGGAGCAAACCTACTAGAGGGTCATAATTATTATAGCAGCACTACAAATCCCATAGTGCACGATGTGGTATTACACTCACCTGCGAGATCCAACGGGGGGATATAATCGCCGTGAACTGCTTCTGTCCCGCGATGCCGCTATCAGCCTTTGATCAAGAGTCAGGAGACTCGAAACAAGTTAGGCACTATGAAATGTCTGTACATCCCAAACCAGTCTTGCGCCTACATTTGAATAAAGCTTTCAACAAGTGTCCTGCAGTGGTGTTATCAGTGATGTCACTGACCATGTCATGAATGATGTAATATGTGACGTCATCAGCAGTGCATTGCGGAGGCGCGAGTTATAGTTAGCTGAACTAACTATAACGGGGTAATTTCTCTGGTTTTGTATGAGTAAAATGTCCAACTAACTATAACTTTCCCTAAAACCTATGTTTTTTTCAGTGAATTTCTAAGGTTTTTTTTAAATGCTGATTTCTAACTATAACGTGCCTGAAACCTATGGTTTTTTCAGTGAATTTCAAAGGTTTTTTAAATTATAATGTCTAACTATGCCTACAAAGGTAGGACATGTGCAGAAAGAGGAAGAAAGGCACAGAAAGAAGCAAGAGAAATGCAGAAAGAGAATTTTCGAAAGGAGCAAGTGAGGTGCAGAAAAAGCCAACAGAGGTGCTAAAAGAGGCAAGAGAGGTGCAGAAACAGGCAAGAGAAGTGCACAAAGAGGCAAGAGAATTGCTGAAAGAAGCAACAGAGGTGTGGAAAGAAGCAAGAGAAGTGCAGAAAGAGGCAAGTGAGGTGGAGAAAGAGGCAAGAGAGGTACAGAAAATGGCAAGGGAACAGCAGAAAGAGGAAAGATAGATGCAAAAAAGGAAAGAAGGGTGCAGAAAGAAAGAAAGAAGCAAGAGACACCACCTAAACGTCCTCGAAAAACATAGGGCACAGACCTCTTCCAAAACCATAGGAGACTAACACATTCTAGGGTACAGAAAAGACACCAACCTTTCAGTAATAACATACTCATATCGTGCAAAAATTTAAAAAAACACACAGGGAAACATATGCCTTCTAAAAGACTGAATATAAGCACCTTCCAATAACAACGGCCACTAGTTTGTCCAAAATATAAGTTTGCTTTAATGCACAAACACAAAGGGAATTATCATAATGAAAGACACACAATTGATGGACGGAATGCAGAACAAATCAAAACATTCTCCCCCAGTCAAGAGATCTGGGTTAAATCCATCATTCTTTTGCTCACCATGCCACCCCAGTTTAGACCTGGCCATATGCAAATCAGTCTTGACCCTGTGCCTCATGGGAACAATCCAGCCCAAACTACCAAGCCAGGTCCTCCCTGGACCGGGAACAAGCATACTAGGACCGGTTTTGGGGTTTCACCCCTCTTCAGCCAGGATAGCTTGATTCCAGTGGCATGGAGAGCACGGGACCTACGTCTGAGCAAAGTAACAATGGATTAAACCCAGATCTGTGACTGGGGTTGAATGTTTGACAATGTTCAACATTCCGTCCATCATCTTTTTGTGTTGCATTTTCACCCTAAGTGGGAAGGGTATGCCCAGACGTGGGTCCCGTGCTCACTACGCCACTGGAGTCAAGCTATCCTGGCAGATGAGGCCGGTCCTAGGATGCTTGTTTCCAGGGAGGACCTGGCCTGGCAGTTCGGGATGGACTGTTCCCATTGGGCGCAGGGTCAAGACTGATTTGAATATGGCTGGGTCCAAACTGGAACGACGTGGTGAGCAAAATAACAATGGATTAAACCCAGATCTGTGACTGGGGGTGATTGTTTGACAATGTTCAACATTCCATCCATCATCTTTTTGTGTTGAATTATCATAATGACACAGAAATACAAAGTTTGTCTTATAATGCAAGACAGAAACTCGTACCAACAGCACAGAATATAAGATTCAAACAGTGCACAAACTCAGTTCAAAAATGCGATAAGACAAATGCATTCTAATGACATGAGCACAACAGGGACACACGTGTACTCACACGCAGCCTCTTTTACGGTGTTTAAGCATGCTTTATTTTGGAAAATAAGCATTTATCTCGAGCACTAGTGATCAGCGCCCTGAGGCCCATGTGTCACGGAAACAGACACGGAGCACACTTGTGGCAGTAGCAGTCAGAAGCCAGTGAGCTGTAAGGTGCAACACTCAGTCTCCTCTGGTACGGTAAAGTCTGTAGCTCGTGTGCACATTCACTGCTCATGAATCCGTGACATATATATGGGGTTGTGTGGATGACAAAGAGGATGTCTTGTGGGCTATGGCTAGTTAAGGGAAATTGTTTTTATAACACCCCATAGTTCCAACGATACAAGTGGCAATCCGCCAGTGCTTTAGTTTTGCGTTGACAACACCATAGATGCTATGCAACGAGTTTAAAGGTGCTTTTAGACGGGTGGTCGGTGCGTGCTCAACACGGCACCCTTGGTTCTACTAATGGTGCAATGGTGCTGTTTTGGTGTCGTACGAAACTACTGATCTTGGCACGCAAGTAAATACTTTGAAAAACACATGCATACACCTTTGAGCTCAGGAATAAGCCACATGGCAAGAAGGCTTTTCGCACTTGAAGTAAAGTTGAAGAAATTAACGTGCAAGTTTCCTGGACAGAGCCCCTAGCGCCTATCTGGTTCTCATCTCCCGGCGCCGACTGTGGCGTGCCCGCTGCTCCTCGGCCCTTGGTGGTCTTCTCATGAGCACTCTGTGCACTTGTGCTCTGGTTCGATGCGCTGCGGGTATCACTCCGAAGACTCATTGCGGCATGCTCTTCTGCAGGGTTGGGGTCGAAGCCTAGGGGTAATGCAGTGCTGCAAAACATAGATACCTACACTTACCCGTTACCACAGCGCCCCCTTCAGCCTCAGGAGGCGCAGCACTCCCTGCTCTCCCCTCTGGCTGGCTGCTGGTCACAGCTTAGGTTTCCGGGCTTCGCTACAAGTCCAGGGAGCTGTCAACCCTGGGAGGAGGGGTCCCGCCCACTCCCGGATCGGGTTCCCATGACTGACAGCGTCTCCGCGGCAACCCCATCCCCGGCTCCCACCCCCGCCTCACGCCCGCCCCATGCTTATGAGTCCTACCAATTAGCGCGTGTCTGGGTCCTTCTCATGGCCACTTACAATATTATGAAACAGCTGCCGGGGCAGCCTGAGTGAGCGAGCTGACTACTGCACTATCACCGTCAGCCTCACGCTGCTGAGATGCTTCAAGTTAAAGGGTGGGGGCTCACTCCCAGCGCCGCTGGAAAGCCGAGACATTAGACACCCAAAGTCAAGTACTTGTGCAAGAACTTCACAAAAGTTTTCACACTTTCCTGGCGAGATGCTAATGCTTGTATTCACTGCCCACCACTCTTATTTGTCCCTCCGTCTGAGGTACAAGATGGCTGCCAACACTTCCTGGTTTGAAGTGTTGGCAGCCAATTAGAGCCAAGCTAGTGCTCGGAGGGTTAGGCTCCGCCCAGATATCAAAACTCTTTATTTTTTGAATACCTCAGGAACTACTGAATGGATTTACACCATTTAACAAAAAGGTCTTTTTCTGAACCAAGGGCTACCTTTTTGCCAAATTTGGTGTAATTCCGTTCAGCAGTTCGGGCTGTAGCTGTGTCTAAAGATTCCTATGGAAAATAACATGGGGAAAACACGTTTTGGGACCTCCCTTTTTTCTCGGCCCCCGCTAAGTAAATCACCCTGAAACTTTTAGGATAGGAGCTGACCAGAGCGGGCCATAAGTTTTGAACATTTCACGAAGATTCGTCAACCGGCGCCAAAGTTATTGGAAAAACAAAAAACGCTTTTCCTATGGAAACTAGGTCCTAACTATAACTATCTACTGGCGACCGCCAGTAGATTATATATATATATGTGTGTACATTAGAAGTGGATAAACAAGACACGTCAATCCTAATGACAGCCATTCTATTCTTCCTCTGATGGTAACAGTTTCTATTAATGTACGTGTGCTGCTAGATACTCAGAAAGCACCTCCCACCGCAGCCTTTACTGGTGGGGGTTTTACAGTTCTTCAGCGGAGAGGGACACGGGAGGGTATAAGTTGCTGCTATCTTTGTTAATAATAATAAATGTTGCTGTTAATGTTATTGTAATTGTTAATAATATTCTTGTGAAAAGTTATTATTAATGGTGTTTTTATGGTTTTGTCATTAATATTTTATACATCTCGTCGTTGCTCAGACTTTTCCGGCCATATAAAGAGGGTTGAGGGGCTGGTGGCGGTGGGAGAAAGAAGGGACCACCAGTGAGAGCTGGGCTGGTACTGGGGGGAAACATGAGCAGAGGAGGAGAGGGAAGACTGCTGAAGATTTGGGACCACCGGGCAGGTGATGGGAGCGGACTCCTGCAGTCCAGCACCCAGGCGGGGTAGAGGGGTGGCGGAGCAAAGATCCAGGGGGGGGAGCGGAGAGAAGATCCAGAGGAGGGGCCACTGTGGAAGTCAAGGGACACTGGCGCTAGAGGAGGGGTAGACAAGTTTGAAAACAAGGAGGAAGAGTGAAAAAGTGTAAGAGGGAGAAGAATAGGAAGAGAAAGAAAGCAAGATAAGAGATGAGAGATGAGAAGGGGGATTGGGAACCGAGTGAGAAGAGAATGTCAGAGGAAAGGAAGACAGGCGAAGAAGCGAGGGAGGAGTGGAGTCAAGAGGCATTTATGAAAGACAGATGGGGCAGAAAGCTGAACAAAGAGAGATGGAGTGAGGTATGGGGGTGACCTGAAAGGGGGAGGGTGGCAGACAGCCCAGAAAATAGAGTGCGCCCAGCAATAGGAGAACTAGGCGAGAGTGTGAGATGTTGCGAAGAGTGGAGTGGAGGAGGCAGGGAGGGATGGAGGGAACCACTGAGGAGATTCAGAGAGAGGGCGGGCTACAGGTGGTTCGTGTTGCACCGGCTCCTATCATTCTTCCAGCCGCAGGGTAATGGCAGGCGGGGGGAGTGGGGGTGTAGTACAGAAAAAGTAAGGAGAACTGGGTGGACGGTAGACCGTGGGGAAGAGATTGAGAGTGGAATAGAAGGAGGGCGGGTGGAGTGAAGATAAGGGAAGGTATGGGATGGGTGAGGCTGCGCAAGATCGAGAGGTGATGATATGAGAGAGAGAGAGAGAGAGCTAGAGAGAGAGATAGAGAGAGGAGTGGGAAGAGAGATACAGATAGAAAGAGGAAAAGGTAGATGGTGAGTGACAGATAGAGAGCGAGCGAAATACTGATAGGGAGGACGAGTGACAGAGAGAGAGAGGGAAACAAAGAGAAAGAGACTGAGGGAAAGAGAGAGTGCGAAACAGAGAGAGGGGAGAGAAAGAGCGACATAGAGAGAGGAAAACAAAGAGAATGATACTGAGAGAGAGAGAAATAGAGAGAAACAATGAGAAAGAGGGGGAGAAAGAGCGACAGAGAAAGTAATAGCACAAGGGAAACAAAGAGAAAGAGAAAAAGAAAGAGAAGGGGCTGTGATGTATGCACCCCCGCACCCCAACAAGCACTGCCTCCAACGGGGGTAGGGGAGGGGGCCCTCATCCGAGCTCGAGAGCCCCCGATTGCGAGTATTCCGTTCACCCTGACACAAAATTTTAAGTTACCTGTCCTCCCTAGAATGTCCATGCACTGTGCAGCACGCGGTTGTGCGGGTGCGCGCCGGCCCCTCCGCCTCTCGTGCACACAAGACCCGTAGAGTGGCCCCAAACACAAGCACATAGCGAGAGATTTACGCCCACAGTCTACACAGACAAAATTGCCTGTGCAAAGTACCACAAAGAAACACACGTTGTCTCCAGGCACCTCCCCGGACCCTTAAATGCAGCTGTCTGCAGACACCCTCGCCCCATGTACAACCTAAAAATTTGCAACCCCGTGTATGCACACACTGCACATGCAAACACAGGCCATTTCTACCCCGTGTAGGCACAGACGGCACGTGCACATACAGATCACTGCACGTACACACACAGATAATTCCCAACCCCATGTAGGCATACATGCACGAAAGCACATGTAATTTCCAACCTCACACAGGCTCTGACTGCACGAGCACACACACAAACCATTCCCAGTCCCATAGGTGCTAACCTGATGCGCACACACATCGACCATTCTCCCCAAAGCCACAAACTGCACACAGACCATTCCCAACCGCATAGAGGCACACACTGCACGGGCACACTCACAGACCATTCCCAACGCCATAAAGGTGCGCACACATACACAGACCATTCCCAACCCCATAGAGGCACACACTGCACAAGCACACTCACAGACCATTCCCAACCCCATAAAGGCACACACTGCACGCACACACACACAGATCATTCCCAACCCTATATAGCCACGCACTGCACGATCACATACACACACACCATTCCCAACCCCATATAGGCACACATTGCACGCGCACACAGACACGTAAACGTAATGTATATTCCAAACTAATATAAACACATGCCGCTCGCTCACATGCACTCGGTTCGTTCCTAACTGCAAAGACATATTTTGACATTATAGACACTGATCGTTATGATGCCATCAATAGCTGTTGATCTATGAATAATTTCTGTTAGGGTGTCATTGATAGCCGTAAGATAGAAGTATCACGGCTATGATGCCACTGATAACTATTTCAATATAATAATGCACTATTGTGATATAACCGATACCATTGTGTGACATAATTATTTCTGTTCTGATTTCGTCGATAACTGTTGTGATATAATGAATTATTTATGTCATCACTATCAGTTGTGATATGGGTTAATTTCATAACGCTTTGATAAATGTCGTGATACTGTGAAGTAGTTATATCAGTCACTGTTATGAAATAGTGCCTTATATTTACAGTGCCATTAAACACGCTTGCGATCTGAATGAAGGGTTGATGTAACAAAGCCATCAAAGGCTGTTGTGATGTCATTGCTAGCTGTCGTGATGACACGAGAGCTGCCACGTGCGCCCATGTTTCGACAGAAGCCTCCGCTCCACGGGGAAAGCCCGCCCAGGATATTAATGGGCACAACAGGGTGCGTGGGTGGCTCGGAGGCGGTCCGCCCGGGTTTCCTTTCTCGTGACCCTGCCACTCTCACGCGGTCTAAGAGCCCAAGGTCTGCGCTCGTCAGTCCAAACCTCTTCCCTGAGTCAATATGTGACAGTGGTCACCTGTGCGGCACTCTCCTACCCTACATAGCATGTCACAGCACAGGGAACCGTATCTTCATCCGAATGTGTGTGTGCTATATTACCGGATGTTGTGTAGCACGCGGTTTGCTAAACACATGAGCTCTTTGTACAGTCTCAGGTCTGTTGCGGCTATCATCCCGCTGGGTTTCTCCGCGCTAGGGTTCCAGGTTGATATCATTATAACGCAGTAGGATGGCCTGAAGGCGCTCCATATTCTCAGCATGCTGGTAAAAATAATTAGACTCGAGGTCGACACTTGTGTTTTGATGAAAAAAATCACTTAGTGGTTGGCTGGCATATGCTTCACTGCGAGTCCAGAGAGCTGTCAACCCTAGCAGGAGGAGTCCCGCCCACTCCCGGATCGCGTTCCCATGACTGACAGCGTCTCCGCGGCAACCCCATCCCCAGCTCCCACCACCACCTCCCGCCCTCCCGTGGATATGCATCCTACCAATTAGCACGCGTCTGGGCCCTTCTCATGGCCGCTTACAATAATTTTATGAAAAAGTTGCCGGGGCAGCCTGAGAGAGCGAGCTGACTGCGGCACTCTATCACCGTCAGCCCCATGCTACCGAGAGGCTTCAATTTAAAGGGTGGGGGCGCACACCCAGCGCCGCTGGTAAGCCGAGACAATAGACACGCAAAGTCAAGTACCTGCGCAAGAACTTCACAAAAGTTTTCACATTTTCCTGGCGAGATGCCAATGCTTGTATTCACTGCCCATCACTCTTATTTGTCCCCCCGTCTGAGGTACAAGATGGCTGCCAACATTTTCTGGTTTGAAGTGTTGGCAGCCAATTAGAGCCAAGCTCGTGCTCGGAGGGTTAGGCTCCGCCCAGATATTGAAACTTTTTATTTTTTGAATATCTCAGGAACTACTGAATGGATTTACACCCTTTAACCCTTTCGATGCGCATGACGGAGTGGTTCCGTCATGCGCGTCGGTTGCGCTGTGCACATGACGGAACCGCTCCGTCATGGCCCCGCCCGCGCACCGAACCTTCAGCACAGCGGGGATATCCGCGCCGCGCTGAAGGGGTTAACAAAAAGGTCTCTTTCTAAACCAAGGGCTACCTTTTTGCCAAATTTCGTGTAATTCCGTTCAGCAGTTCGGGCTGTAGCCGTGTCTAAAGTTTTCCATGGAAAATAACATGGGGAAAACACGTTTTGGGACCCCCCATTTTTCTCAGCCCCTGCCAGGCAAATCACCCCGAAACTTTCAGGATAGGAGCTGACCAGAGCGGGTCATAAGTTTTGAAAATTTCGTGAAGATTCGTCAACCGGCGCCAAAGCTATTGGGAAAACAAAAAACGTTTTTCTTATGGTAACTAGGTCCTAACTATAACTATCTACTGGCGACCACAAGCGAGCGAAACGCGTCATGGCGGACACTATGTCCGATGAACATGCTGGATTTATCAGTTCAACAAGTACTTACTTGCACCCACTGGAGTGAACCACTCAAGAACTTCATGTACCAGCTTCCCTTGGGGCGACCCGGAGGAGGGGCTAGCGGAGTGCGGTCCATTGCGGTTGTTTATAAAAATGGCTCCCTCGAGCTTTGAGCTGACGAGCTCCTGGACGACGCACCTGCGTGCCTGTGCGGGCACTGAGGCCCTTGACGGTTGCTTGGCGGCCCTCTCTTCCACCCCTAACTATTTTCTCTACTGAGGAGGGAAGTTATCCCGAAACCCGAGCCATGTCTCGGGCGATATTTTAAAACCCGGGACATGTATCGGGTCTAGAGATCATCAGTTCAACAAGTACTTACTTTCACCCACTGGGGTGAACCACTCAAGAACTTCATGTACCAGCTTCCCTTGGGGCGACCCGGAGGAGGGGCTAGCGGAGTGCGGTCCATTGCGGTTGTTTATAAAAATTGATTTATTTTATGCCGAATAAATTTACCTGTGCACTGAATCTGGATTCCTGTTGGTTCCTGATTGTTTGAGCGTATTGAAGAGGTCCTTGCCAGACTTTCCCCGCCTGTGCTTGCTAGTGGCGGGGCTGGATCAGTTTTCTGATAGATATATATGTATATATATATATATTTTATCACAAATGCAGCCGTCCATACAGAAACGAAGAGCTGAGCAATGCTACAAGAATTTCCTTTGTACACATATATACATTCAACACTACACAGTGAAGAAAACAAAGAGCATTTGAACTGCTTTAATGTGCAACAGAAAAAACATAATCCTGCAAAGAGGAATGACAGCAGTGCCAACTCACAGGCTGCATTGCAGAAAACACTCTGAAAAGCTAACCTCATAGAAACACATAGGAATAAACTGTCTTTAATGCAGCCATGACCCTAGCTTCCCCTCATGCCTCGGGGTGACAGTTAGGTCAGTTGTTCTTTGCGGAGACCCGTAGGACAGGGCAGAAAGAAATGACATTTATCGAAATAATTTGCCCGGGGAGGCGGGTGGGTTGGTTATGACTATTGATGAGGATACCCCTGGAAGAGAACTAGGATTACAGGTAAGTAACTTAAGAGGGAATGGAAATTGTCTGGTTAACATGGAAGTCGGACACCACTTTTGGTTATAAAGACGGTTGAGTCCTCAGAACCAGCCGATTGTGATGGAAAACCATGTATGGTTCCTTTGCGCAGAGTGCCTGGATTTCACTCACTCTGTGTGCTGACGTGATAGCTACTTAAAAGTTTCCACGTTAGGTGCTGTAAAGTGGCTTTATGAATGGGCTCGAAAGGTGGGCCCATAACCTTATCGAACAATATTCAACTGCCAAGGAGGTGAAGGATGTCGGACAGGAGGGAAAACTTTTTTCAACCCCTGAAGGAAATCTTTGACCAACTGAAGTTGAAAAAAGAAAGGCTGGTTAGGTGATTTTCTGAAGACCGTAATGGCTGCTAAGTGAACTTTTATAGAAGAGTACTTCAAACCAGACTTGGCTAAATATAGAAGATAAGGCAAGATTACCTCCTCCTGCCCACTAGTTGGACTAAAACCACTACGCATACACCACAAGAAAATCCTCTTCCATTTAAAAGAATAAGAACTTCTTGTGGAAGGCCTCTTCGACTCTCAAAATGTTCATGCAGTCCTGAGGGAGATTCAAGTGTCCGTATTGCAGGACTTCAGGAGCCAGTCTGCCAAGCTCAGCAACGGAAGGCTGGGGTGCAGAATCTTCCCGCCCATTTTGGTCAGAAGATCCGGTCTGCATGGCAGGCTCCTGTGTGGACATATTGAGAGTTACAATAGGTCCGGATAGCACCATTGGCAAGGCCAGTCTGGTGCTATCTGGATCATCTTCATCCTGGACCGGAAGAGCTTGGTCACCACCTTCGGGATGAGAGGAAGGGGAGGAAAGGCGTATGCAAAGGTCCAGACCAGTTGATCAAAAGAGCATTCCCTCTCGTTCCTGCCCAGTAAAATCTGGACGCGAAGGTGTGGCATTTCTTGTTTAGATCGTCTACAAAGAGGTTGATGGATGGTCCACCTCATTGCCGGAAGATGTCTGCCACCACGTCGTCGTTGAGTACCCAGTCTTCTTGTTCTTCAAAGTGCCGACTGAGAGCGTCTGCCCGCACATTTTGTTCTCCTGGCAGGAGAATCGCTGTGATCGAGAGATTCCTTGCCAGAAGCCAGTGCCAGATCGCTTGGGATTCTAAGGAGAGTGGGATCCACCTTGTTTGTTCAAGTAATACATGGTGGTTGTATTGTCCGTTTGAATCAGAATCAAGTCTGACTGAATCGATGGATGGAAAGCCTTTAGAGCTAGATGAACTGCCCGCAGCTCCAACATGTGTATGTGGTAGGTCTGCTCCTTGCTCGACCATCTGCCCTGAGTTTGAAGACAACCCAAGTGCACCCCCCATCCCTGGAGAGATGCATCCGTGATCAGGGATTGCTGTGGAAGAGACTGGTGGAAGGGCACACCCACCAGAAGATTTTTTGTTTGAGTCCACCAAATCATGGATGACTTTGCCGCTTGGGAGAGGAGAATCCGATCCTCCCAATGTCCTGAGGATTGGTCCCATTTGTCTTCCAGGTCTTGTTGCAGCAGTCTCATTCTCTATCTGGAGTTGGGGATGAGAAATATGCAAGAGGCTATCGACCCTAGGAGAGAGGCCACTTGCCGCACTGATGGTTGGTGCACATAAAGCAGAGTTGCATTTCTGTTTCATCAATAACAGTCGTCCCTCCGAAGGAAACACATTTCCTAAACCGTCTATGGTGGCACCCAGATAATTTAGAGTTTGAGTGGGGTGTTGGACAGATTTGTCCAGGTTCACGTGAAGGCCTAAACGGTGAAGTAGATTTAGACAAATTCGAAATTGTTCCTTCACCATCTGTGGAGACGAACCCTTCAACAGCCAATCGTCCAGGTACGGGTACACAAAGAGGCCTTGACGATGCAGAGCTGCGGCTACCACCGCCATGCTATTTTTGAATACCCTTGGCACTGATTTTAGGCCGAACGGTAACACTCAGAATTTATAATGTTTGGAGCCCACCATGAATCTCAGGAACTTGCGGTGACGTGGAGCAATCGGTATGTGGAAGTACACATTTTGGAGGTCTATCGAACACATCCAATCCCCCTTTTGTAGGTGCGGATATATTTGATGTAGCGCCAACATGCAAAACTTCTCTCCGAATGACCTTGTTCAGGAGATCGCAGATCCAGGATAGGTCTGTATTTGTGCGGTTGGTCTTTCTTTGGTACCAGAAAGTACCTGGAATAGACTCCCTTTCCTCTTTGAGCCAGAGGAACTACTTCTACGGCCAATTTCCGGAGGAGGACAGACACCTCCTGACGTAGCAATTTGAGATGGTGGGGATGTGACTTTAGTGGAGGAATGTTCTTTGATGGTGCACTGAAACGAAGTGTGTATCCATTGTTCAGTATATTTAGCACCCATTGATCTTTTGTTATTTTGCACCACCATGCCACGTGATTCGAAATACTTCCTCCCACTGGAGTGGGCAACGGTGCTAGAGGAAGCAGAAGATCACTGTTTCCCTGAAGTTTTGGCTGCGCCGGAGGATTGTTGATGTTGTCCCCCTCTGCCTCTACGGCTTTGAAACTGAGACCTGGATTGCTGGTTCTGTTTCTGCTGCCATTGAGGGGTTTGAACCCTCTTTTGGTAGTTTTTGCGATTGTAAGGCCTTCATCTTCGTGTGAATTCTTTCTTATTTTCTAGGCCTACCGCCTTCAGCGTATCCAGCTCAGCCTTCATCCTGGCCATTTCTTCATCGGTGTGGGAACCAAAAAAAGATGTCCAGAGAATGGAAGATTTAGAATCCGATGTTGAGACTCCGGCTTTAAAGCTGTTAGGCGCAGCCATGAAGACCTTTGTGCACAAATGCAGTTTGCATATGAATGTGCAGCCAGAGAAGACCTGTCCGCCGCAGTACTAATCACCTGATTAGAAACCAGCGCCCCTTCTTGGGGAATCTCTGCAAAATCTTGTCTGTCCTCTTTTGGCAGCTTTTCTTTAAAATGCTCCAAAGAATCCCATAAGGACCTGTTGTTGCGTCCTAAGGGCAGCAGCGCTTGATACCTTCAAGGTTGATGCTGCGGATCCGCAAACCTTTCTCCCCCAAGAGTCCTGGGCTCGACTCTCCTTGTCTGGAGTGACAGAGGATGAAAAAGCGACTGCATGAGTTTTCTTTGCTTCCGCGATGATCACTGAGTCCGGTGGGGGATCTGACTTTAAAAATAAAGGATCAGAAGCCGCAGTCTTTGCTGGGGCAGCTTTAATCGAGGATGGGGTGAGAAAAACGTCCATCACTGGTTCGATAAGACCAGGAACCAGTGGGAGAAAAGGTCTAGATATAGACCGTTGATGAAGAGTCTCGAATATGATAGAGGTGGAAGCCTGAGGAGCTGACATATCTATGTTCAGTTTCAGTGCTCCTCTAGTAAGGACATCGTGAAAAGTATTGAATGTCATCGATAGATGACACTCTAGAAGGAGGGCTATCCGTAAGTGTAGGTGAATAGTCCCTTTTTGAAGAGTAAGATGACGAAGAAGACCAAGACGGTGTTCTCGTTCTCTTCCAATGATCATGAGATGGTCTATGCTCCAGAAATTTGTCCTGACGATCCCTGGTCCGAGCAACAGGTGATCTGTCCACATTCTGTACGAAACGTTCCAAACTGGATCAGTGTAGTGGACTGGAATAGTCCAAAGACCGTCTAGCTTGCCCAGAAGCATCTTTCTGCCAATGGCTGATAGGAAGGAGCCATCTTGGTGACGTTGGTCTTGGTGATTGTCGTGCCTCTGGAAACGGAGAAGAAGAGCTTCTCGTCGAAATAACTTGAGGAGAGCTCACCGCTAAAGGCGATGACTCGATGCGGACTCTGGAGGTTGAACAGTGCCTGGAGGAGCGATGCGACGTCGAAGGGGAATGCCTCGGCATCGAAAGACTATATGCGAGTATTTGAGAGGGATCTTCTCCTCGATGTCGACCTCTCTCCCCGCTTCGACATCGAATGTCTGGACACTGAAGCAATCGACCTCGTCCTCGATGCAGAGCGTCTGGGAGAAGCTAAAGTGTGAATCGACAGAATACTTGACTTTGGGTCCCGATGACGAATCTTTCTTCGCCTACGAGAAAGATCTGGTCCTCGATGTTGAACGCCGCCTGATCAGCGACAACGGAGGACTCTGCTCTGACGTTGAATGCCTCATACCTGGCGACGACGATGCCTGTCTCGACGTCGACCGTAGCCTGGTTAACACGACAGAGATGCATGTTTCGACGCCGATCGTCGTTCTACTGGCGACGATGAGGTTTGTCTCGGCGTTGACCGCCGCCTGGTTGATGGCAACGGAGACGCCCGCTTCGACGCCGATCTACTGGCGACGGCGGAGTATGTCTCGACGTCGAACGCCGTATTGGTGACGATGACGGAGATCCAACTCTCGACGTAGTGCGAGCCCGCACCAATGGAGTTCTACTCCTAAACGCCGATCATGGCCGGGTTGACGACAGCGGAGGGTGTGACGTACCTGCATCTTTGACGACGACCGGTGTTCTTGCGACGGCGAGCCCGCCGTCGATGGTCTTCTTGTCGACGTTTTCGCTGCCTGTGAAGGTGAAGGTATTTTCAGTGCCGATCCCGAAGCTGAGGGATAGAAAACTGGAACTTTACTTCTGGATGACGATCTTGCTCTCTCCTTTCTCTGCTTCACCGGAGACCTGCCTCTAGAAGGAGCTTTACCCTTCTCAGCCAGCCCATAAAGACGAATTCTGTCTCTGTCTTTCAGAGTACGCCTGGACAGGGACTGACAATGTTTGCAAGTCTTAGGATCATGATCCTCAGGAAGGCAAAGAATACAGACAGAATGTGAGTCTGATCTAGCCTTCTTTTTGCCACAGGAAGGTCAAGAGTCAAAGACAGATGGCATATCTGAGTGGAAATATATGCCTAATTCTCTCAAAAAAAAGTAGAAATCTACTTTAAAAGCCAAAAGATGTCGAAGTAAGAAGGTTTTGGCCAAAAAATAGTAGCTATTTTCTGACGGAAATCAGAAAAAGCAAGAGCTGAAGTAACCATGGTCCTGACAGAAGGAGCCAGAAAGAACTGAACTAACTGTCATCCCTGAGGCATGATGGGAAGCTAGGGGTCATGGCTGCCTTAAAGGCACGGTGCCAGTTTATTCCTATGTGTTTCTATGAGGTTAGCTTTTCACACTGAGTGTTTTCGGCAATGCAGCCTGTAAGCTGGCAATGCTGTCATTCCTCTTTGCAGGATTATGTTTTTTCAGTTGCACATTAAAGCAGTTCAAATGCTCTTTGTTTTTTTCAATGTTTAGTGTTGAATGTATATATGTGTGCAAAGGAAATTCTTGTAGCATTGCTCAGCTCTTCTTTTCTGTATGGATGGCTGCATTTGGGATAATATATAGATATAGAGAGAGTTTCATATATGTTTCTTACATATATGTATATATTGTTTCCTGGGTCCCCTCACATGGGCGGGAATATTCATATGCTTATGACTATTGATGAGGATCCCCTGGAAGAGAATAAATGTCTCCCATTAAAGTACCCCGGAGAGTAAACAAAAACTTATTGGCCATTTACGTCAGTTCTCAATAGATAATGAATCCTCTACACAATCAACGCAGATGTTAAGGGCAGCCTGGAGGGCCACCTTGATTGCTCATGCAGGATTAAGCGATTCACAAGCGAGAAATTTGTGATACACAATCTCATTTGGAAAGGGTAGTACGTGATCTTACTGAAACATACGTGCGGCAGCACACAACAGCTTCCTTAGGTCAAATAGGACGAGCAAAATATGAATTTAATTTGCATTTCCTTACACAACCAGAATCTGCCCTCCTTCATTTGATGTGGCGTCATTATGAGCAAGGTGAAAGGCAGGTAGGCTTCTTGCTGCTTAATTGCGTCAGCTAGAGGCACACTCTGCTATTCCACCATTCATAGTGAAACTCATGGTTTACTCACACATCCAGTGGAGATCACAGAAATGTTTGCACGCTTCTTCTCAGCACTTTATAGTTCAGAGGCCCATTCTTGATGCTGCTTCTGAACACGTTTCTTTTCAGGATCTCTGTCTGCCTTTCTTGTCTGAGGAGGGGAGGCAGCTCCTGGCGAGATAGATCACAATGGTGGAGATCGCAGAGGCTATCCGGCGATGACAAAAAATAAAGCCCTGGAAGATCACTGTTTTCCGATCAATTTTTATAAGATAAACAGAGTTGATGGTTTCGCTTCTTTATAGGCTTTATAAGGAGCTAGAGGGTAATGCTGTCATTCGACCAGAGTTTAAAAGAGCAATCATCCGACTAATCTTAAAGTCCGATAAAGATCCAACAAATTGTGCGAGTTATCGTCCTATTTCGCTTCTTAATGCAGACATGAAAATACTCGCCTCGAGAAAGTTCTTCCTAGCCTGATACACTGCTCCCAAGTGGGTTTTCTACAAGGTTGTTCTTCCCAAAATCATATGCATTTCTTGTCCAATGTAATATGGCAAGTTTGGAATGACTCAGATGACAAGCTGCAACTTTCTTTGGATACCGAAAAGGCTTTTGACCGGGTTGAATGAGGATATCTTTATTGTACCTTAAGCAGTGTGGAAATAGGTGCGGATTTTTGTCCAAAATTCAGTAGCTATACTTAGCCCCTTCAGCACTGCTTGGTTGTGTGGGGGTCACTTATCAAAGCCCTTTCAAATTCTATGACGCACGCGTCAGGACTGCTCGCTGTCGGCTTTGTTGTTCCTTTTAGCACTTGAACCATTGGCAGCGGCAATACGTCAGTCTCCCCTTGTTCAGTGAGTGGAAGCACTTGTTGATGCTTGCAAGATCCTATTATAGGCAGATGATATCTTGTTGACTGAGTGATCCTGACTCCTCTGTTCCCCAACTCATGGCTTTAATCAAAACTTTTTTGATTTTCTCTGTATATAAGATACATTTGTCAAAGTGTGAGGTGAGATCACTTACCTGTAGGAATCAGAGAACCCTTCAAGGTGATTTTGGTCTCACATGGAAGGCCTCAGGTTTGAAGTATTTGTGTCTGCTGATAAATACAGGTTTGGATAGTATGATGGTTGTTAATATCCAGCTTTTGATGATTAAGATGGAACAGGACTTTGTTAGATGGTCTGCCTTACTGGTCTCTTTCCAGGGTAGGGTACAGATGATTAAGATAGTGACGGCTCCTGCATTCAACTATGTCTTTGGTATGCTGCCCCTGATTATTCCAGCTTGTACCCATCACACTATAAATCAAAGTATTAAGAGGTTTATCCGGGCAGGCAGGAAATTGTGACTTGAATCTTTACAATTACATGCGGATTCCAGGTGGACTTCAGCTCCCCGATATGCATCTTTACTATTTGGCCTACCATTTATCCCAATTGGTTTATCTGTTTGCTCCGGTTATTGATCAGCCAAATTGGGATATATGGGAGTGGAATATTGTTGAGGCTCTTGGGGGGCTTAAGTGTCTTGTACTATTCTCGTGTCTTAGCCACCCAACTCTGTCCTCCGACTATTAGAGCTATTTAACCTGCTTGAAGGGATTTGCACAGACTTTTGAAAGTCGATAGTACAGTTTATAAGGATGCACCACTTAGGAATAATGAGGGAACCACTGTATATCAAAAACCGTTTAGATGGGCTTTGTGGGGAAAATAGAGAATTCAACCAATTGAAGAACTCCTTGATGAGGACTCGCTTCGTTCCTTTGAGTCATTAAAAACAAAATGTTCTCTTCCCCAGTCACAGCTTTGGAAGTATTGGCAAGTGTGGCATTTCTTGAGGCGAGATCCGATACATCTCTCAGCCTCGCCGATCGTTGACTACCTCAGACTGTGGGGCCTTCCAAAGGTGGCATGTCTAATAGGTATTAAATACTTATTGACAATTTATACTCACATGAAACTTGACCTGCGGCTAAATCCTATTGGCAGGACCAGTTAGTAGTGGAATACTCAAAGGGCGGCTGGAAGGAAATCTTAGAGTATCACAATCACTCGCTCAGAGAAGCACACTTTGCTTATTTTAAAATTCTGCACATGATATTGTTCTCCTTTCAAATTGTACAAAGCTCTCAATTGGACAAAGCCCACAATGCGGCATGCTGGAGGTGCTCTAGTTCAGCATGTGATTTTTACCACATACTTTGGTCATTTCTTGCATTAGATTCATATTGGCGCTGTATATGGGAAACACGAAGTTCAACTAGTTTTTTACATGGCTGTTGATTGGTAGATGGACGTCAACGGTTCATATGGTGGCCAAGATCTGTATTTTAAGGCATTGGCGTACTGCACTGGCACCCATGCATCAAGAGTGGATAGCTGAGCTTTTTTAGATCAGCTATGTATGATCGTCGAATTTACAGGGTTTAAGCTCAAATACATGTTTTTGATGAGGCTTGGGGTCCTTTTTTGAGGATTTGTGATCATTTACTGTTTTCCTTTGGCATGTGACTACTGCTTGTATTTTTATCCACTTTAAACCAGGATGGTATTTGGAGTGCTTTAATTTTAGGATTAGTGTTTGGGATGGTACTTGGGGTGCTACATGATCATTTAAGAGGAGAATGGTTACCCTAGGTATTGCTTGAACCTGTTGGTTAAACGTGATGAGTCTTCTATTCCTTATTTTATTTTTTCTTCTCTTTTTTTTCAATCTCTCTTCATCCTTTCTTATGATCTTATTATTCCTTATGGGAATCTTATTTATTTTAGTGATAATGAGGTACATTGTGTAGGCCTAAAAGACATCCTCTTTTGAATTACCCACCAGCTGGTCTCCCCGTTATAACTTTATTCATATCCTAAAATTGTCTGAACACCTGGAGGGTATCAAAAAAGGAAAGCTGTACTTCACTCCCTCCACACAAAAAAGTAAAAATTCAAATTGCATCACTATTTTAGAGGGGTGTTCCTTATTTGGCAAAATAATCTCTTTACCTATGTTTACTGATTTGACTGGGAAGAGTTTCATGTAGGCTGCATATACTGTTTAAAGTCTTTCAGCCAGCCAAGAAAAATCATTGGTCATTTTAGTGATAGCAGTGAGGTTTGGGGCTGTAATTAACTATGCCCACTGCCATATTTAGAGCCTGTTTAGCTAGATTTAAAAAAATTAAACAAATGGTTAGTCCCCTACCCAATTCAATGAAATCAGTAATTCACAGGAATTATGTAATTTCGGTAAATATGTTACGTTGTTTATGGCTTTGGTACCATCTCTGTGAAACACCGGTTTTAAAACTACTGCTTCTTTGTAATCAAAATAAAAGTATCCAAAGATATGATGCATAGGCTGCAACAACCACGCACTCACAAACGGGGAGACAGCGAGCAAGCAGTTCACAGCTCACTGAAAACTAATATGAGAAAAGTAAAGTCCCCAATATAACAACTTTTAGACTAATGATACTTGCTGCAACTGTCGGCATGCGCTAAAGCTGGTTTATTTGTCAAACTTACAAATTAATTTCTTTTAAAATGGTAGTGCAGCCAATGTAGCCAACAAGAATGAAACGTCTACAACTTCACATTTTATATTTTAAGGTGTTGTTCCATCAGGCCTGGAAAAAATCAACGCAGAAAACATTAATCATAAGCATGAACAGATTCCATTTAATAAAAATAAAAAAAAACTGGGCCCTGCTGCCAGCAAATAATAAAACGGCAATTTATGTAGGCTATCATGAAATAGTTTTGTGGGGGGAAAACAGCCTTTACTTTAAAGACGAACACAACCTGAGAAAAATGTCTGTAGTTTGATTCAACAGTGCTATTTCCTTGAATCCCATCGAGAGAGAGACAAATATGTTTTCTAACCCTTGATCAGGTCTTAAAAGTGAAAAACAAGCATTGGCAATGACAATAGGTCTGGCTTATGAACGAAAGAGCCATTTGTGAAATTGATGGAATCAGGCACTCAAAACGTTACCATATATATGTGCGCTCTGTCACTCATCTTTGCACTCATGCATTCAATTAGCTATCAACTGACTCATTCCCGCATTTACCCTCTGACATAACCGCAAAAGAACACACGAAAACCCAACACGTGAGCAATAAATTAAAGGAATACAAATAGAAAAAAGAAAACATGCGGTCATCTAAACACAGCAGGCACATTTTACGTAACAAAACTTAACATAACAGCAGGTGTCAGTTTTGCAGAGGTATTGTAACCAGTCTATCATTGTTTTAAAGTTAGAGCATGGCTGCCACATTAAGGACCAATGTGTGGGCCATCTTGGAATGGTAACTTAATGATACACTAAGGACAAGAGCATTCCATAATGGTCTCCTGTTTTAGAGAAAGTAGCCACGTGGGATGCGGCGCACTGCAGATAAAATGAGCTGCAACTAAGTGATCTATTAGCACTGTTGGAGCGCTGTAGTAACCTCTTAAGAAATAATAAAATAAAAAGAGGAGAAGCAAAGAAAGGAAAGGGGAACTATAAAAGGAGACAATTGCAAATGAAAGGCCTGACTAACCAGCTCTTACACTGAAAAGCACTGATTTTCAGCTGGATGTAACATGTGATCCGAAAATTAAGTCATTCACGGGGATGCGGACTGAATCAGTATCCTATGCAGTGTGATGTCATGGATGGTAGCAGCGTGTAAATGATATTCATAGAAACCAATAGTAGGAAAGAGCTGACTCAAAGGTCCTCTATGTACCTAAATGGAAATATATTTATATATCTGAATGTGTGTGATTTTCTTTATTACACGATCCGGGAAGACAGCAAAAAAGAGATAGCAAGAATGGTTACAGAGCAAACCTTCTCCAACTATGGTTTGTGAGACGTGGTAACCAACACCAAAATCCTTCCCTACAAAGGTAATTTTTGATATTTAACATAATAAAATACCTATCTGTAGGCTTCAAAACAGAGAAATACCCCACCACCCTTAAATGTCTATTGACTTTAACATATGCTTTTCACAATCAATGCATCAGGCCTACTGTATTTATCATAACTTTTCATAATAAATAGATCAGACCTATGGCATCGAAAATGTGTTTTTCCCCCAGTGAACCAAACAGGTCTGTAACTTTTACATTTGCTTCTCACCATAACTAACTGAGGCCTCTTGTACTGGACTTAAGCGGTCGCACAAGTCAACCACCAGGCATACAGTCATAAAATTACATAGTATAAAAAATTACAGTTACCAAAGCAAAATACAAACTTTCACTAGAGAGCCTAACAAGGATTCTGACAGTGCAAATCCTCTATGCCCAAGGTTTGTTGGAGAGGGTAACCAGCACAAAAAACCCTGTCTACTTTGGCAATATATGTGATTCTATGTAAAATATACCCATCTGTAGGCTTTAATACAGCGTAATAACAATCTACCTTTAAATGCCTATTGACTTTACCATATGCTTTGAACAATCAATATGGCAGGCCTAGTTTTCATTATAAACAATCAGGTCTGTAACTTTCATCATTGAGTTGCCACTATATTCAACTGAGACCTACTGTGTTGTTCATAGGCCTTCTCACAAGGAAACCATCAGGTAAACCATATCAAAATTCCAAATGAAGTTGTCAAAATAATAAAAAATCCCTACTAATAAAGCCTAACTAGAATTATAATAGTGGAAATTCCCTATCCTCCAGTCTGCTCAGGTGGGATAGCCAAAACCAATACCCTTGCCCACTATGTAATCTGTGAGAATCAATGTAACAAAATACCTGCTCTACAGTCTTTATCATGGCTTAGTAGCAATCCACCATTAAAATACACACCCTTTAATACATGCGTTCCACAGTAAGTAAGGCCCACTTGCCTTGTTTTAAGTTTCCATTATAAACAGATAACAACTTAAGAATCCTACATAATTTTTCCCAGTGAACCAATAAGGCTTCTAGCCTTTACCAATTACTTGACATTATATACAACCCAGACCTACTGAAGTAGTGTGCATAAACTGGCATCCATCACACATAAATGTATAAAATTTGAAATATCTACAAAACTACAGTTAAGACAATACATAATCCCTCTCAATAGGGCCTAACAATAATAATTACAAGGATATTCTACTGCTAGGGTTTGTCTGAGTGGGTGACCAACACCAGATAACTTTCCTAATATTGTAGTCTGTGAGACAACATGTAACTAGGTACATTTCTATGGCCTGTAGCAATGTGATAATCTACTGTTAGAGGCCCGTTGGCTTTACCATATGCTCTTCACAATACACAAGTCACACTTACTGCCTTTGTAATAACTTTTCATAATAAACAGGCCAGACATATGGCAGCGGGAATAACATTTCCCTGTAAATCATTCAAGCCTACAGCTTTTATCACTGGCTTGTCAGCAGCATAACCAACTCAGGCCTACTGTACTGAGGAGGCTTTCCCAAAATGCAACTATAAGGCATACAATCATAAAATTGGCAAAGCAAAATAAATTCCCTCCTAACAAGGATTATCAAGAATTCTCAAAGTGCAAATCATTTATACTTGTGGTTTGACTGAGGGGGCAACCAACACCAAACCCCTTGTATACTAAAGTAATATGCAAGATTGCATGTAATACAAATAAATCCGTATGCTTTAATTCAGAGTAATAATAATCAACACTTAAATGCCTTTTTACTTTAACATGTGCTTTTCACAATCAATAAGCCTGGCCCACTGCCTTTATCATAACTTATTATAATGAAAAAACAAGCATATAGCCTTTATCATTGCCTGTGTCACCATAACCAGCTCAAGCCCACAGTACTGAGCATAAGCTTTCCACAAAGAAATCATCCGGCATACTGTCATAAAAGTACAAATGCATACAAAATTGCAGTTAGCAATGTAAAATATTCTCTCTCTCTTTCTGAAGAGAGCCTAACATTATCACTGTATATCTTCTATCCCCACAGTGTGTTTATGTGTTTCACCAATAGCAAAATCCTTGCCTACTTTGGTAATCTGTAAAATTACTTGTGACAAAAAATCCTCCTATAGGCTTTAGCACAGTGTAATAACAATGCATCCTTCAAAGCCTATTGTCTTAAACACTTGCTTTCACAATACGTCGCCTTGTAATAACATTTAATTATAAACAGATCAAACCTATGAAATCTGGCATGACTTTTCCCAATGAAGAATTTATCCTTTAACATTGGCTCTACACCTTTAACCAACACTGGCCTATTCGAGTGTACATAAACTGGCAACCATCATCCATACAGTTATAAAATTAAAAATATGTCGAAAAATACAGCTTGAAAATCAATACACCCCTTCTCAACTTGGCCTAACAGGAGCCTTGACAGTTAAAACACCTAGGGTCAGTCTGGGCAATACCAAAACCTTTGTGAACAACAGTAAACTGTGAGATTAAATTTAACAAACTACTGGTCTATAGCCTGTAACACAATATCATAACAACTAACTATTAAAGGCTGTCTGGCTTTAACATATGTTTTTCACAATTAATAAGCTAGACCTTCTGCCTTTGTCATGATGTTTTATAATAGGAACACCAGGCCTATGGCGTTGGTCATAACGTCTACAGTTCCCCAAACACGCATATTGCTTATCATAACCAAATGAGGCCTCCAGTTTTGAGTGCAAACATTTCCACATGGCAACCTCAAACACTAAGTCATAAAATTAAAAGGTTTACAAAATTATAGTTGGCCAAGGCAAAATAATATCTCTCCAAAAATGGCCTATCAAGGATTCTCGGACAGCAAACCTTCTATATCCACAGTTTGTCACACTGGGGGATGACAAACACCAAAAACATTGCCTACTTCAGTAATCTGTAAGATTCCTTGTAATAAAAAAACTATCTGTAAGATGTACTTGTAAACCAAGTATACCAGGTATCTAGTGTGCATCTTTACATTCTTTTCACTCCACAACGCTTTCATGGTAATAGTTACAGTGACACAAAATGCCTGTTTAGGAGTCCATCACTTACAAAGGCGCCCACAGTTATAGCCAATGCCACTGCTGCAATAAGCTCTGTTACAGCGCCCAATACACGTTTTGTTCACTGCATGTTGACAGCTAAAACAGAGCGATTACGCATCATGTTTGTTCAATAAATATGTTAGTGCTACACGTTTGTTGGAATAATTCCCACAAAAATTACTTTCGTTAAATATGCTACAATCATTTGAAGTTTTTTTTTTTTTAAACACAATTTTATTGAGTTTATTAATTTCTTATAGCATATGATACACTACTGTGAATAAAAACATACTGTGGAACCGGAGTTCTTGTGATAGAATAATACAACCAAGCTGTGAGTGTTTATATGAGCAATTATACATAATAGCGTTGTACATTACAACGGTGTAGTAAGTATAGTAACTTAGGATTACATTTGTAGATAAACAGCCACATGTTATAGAAACTTGTGCTTATGCAATGAACTATAGACTACTATTCCTTAAACTGAAAACTACCCTCCCTGGCTTCCTATGTAATCACAAACATGACAGAAGGTTATATTCCCTCGCTTAAAAACCATACAGTTGTACTAATAATATACATTTATATCCTCCTAGGGATTAAGATATTGGGAAAGATATGGCATTATACGGGTTCGGTTGAGTTAGGTAGTATGGATGTGGGAGGTGTGGGTGCTCCCTGAGATGCTGGAGTGGCCAATGGGTCTACAGCTTTCAGGGCTTCCAACATCTGATCCCACTCCACAGAGATGGGTATTTTACGTAGACCATGAAATTCTTCTTGTCTAATATTCGCACTCTCTGCGGTGCCCCAACGCATCATTTTTGCATGCCAGGAAAGTGGTGTAGGAGGAGAAATCGATTTCCATCGCATGGTGATGGCATGTTTCGCTAGTAGAATAGCCATGACTGCAAATCTGTAACGGACTTTCTGCCTCTTTGGATACTTGTGTAGACCCAATAGAAAACCGTCCGCTGTCGCCCAGACATTTGTGTCAGTGAATTCTTGCACCCTGTAGAGTATCATGTGCCAGAATCCCTGTAACCGCGGGCAATCCCATAACATATACAATAATTTGTTGTATAATGAAGTATACAGTTATCAATAATGGCTCCCAGGTAGCACATGACCAAACTTCATAACTAACGTTTTCACCAGCACATGTCCAAAGTAAAAGCAGGCCACTGTTGCTAGTTTTAAGTGTACTACCAGTTGGCAAGAATAGTGCAGTTACTCTCAGGAAGTCGCTATGTCCAATCTTACCTTGGATACATGGATATTTTTTTCTTACAAAGTAGTACGCATCCTAAGATGTTCCTGGACTCCCCAAAAGTTTGTGTTATATTAAATTATTGCAGATTTAAAAGGTTTCCTCAAGTGCACTGATACATGTGTTGACAAACATACCTGCTGGCACCGCTTTCTGACAAGGTCTACAAAGGAATTCCCACTTTATATCACCGGGCATAGGTCAGGTTTCCTTATTCAAACACTCAAGAAAAAGCAATGTGTTTTTAGGTCTAGCCTAGGCAGCACATGCGCTGTTTCTTTGAGACATGCTATATCTAGAATATGGGCTTTAAGCACCTCCCATCTTTCTAATTGGCTCCTTCTACTGCATTTCATTGGTTAATATGCTTAGTAGTCCCTCCTTTTCTACTTTTGTAACTTCCCATGAGGACTTCCCCTATTACATGTGCTCTTACTCGTCACATTATTTATTACTTTCTGATCACTTTTTTTTTCTTTTTGCTTGTTTAGGCTCAGGAACTTGCTACAGCCCACACTTGTTCCCTCTCCTCAGGCTGCAGCTGCCTCCTTCTCCCTGTTCGCTCTCTCTCCTAGGCTGCAGCTACCTCCTCCCTCCTGCTTGCTTTACATTAACATCAAGAACTTCCGGTGCAGCTTTTTCTTTAAGTATTTATCTGACACTCCCTCTCACTCAGGGTCTGTTCTGAAGTGCTGCTGAAGTGATTCCGCTGTCTGTGTGTGTGAGTGACATTTATTGCACAGAAAGCCTCCCCACTCTCAACGGCGTTAATTGATGCCTCCTGCAGGGTGTTGGCCGGGCTCCTGACCTCCCAGCATGCCCCTCGAAACTGCTAATATTAGAGCAGTGCAGCCGCACTAATGTGCTTACCTGTTTCTGCCTTTCATAAGAATAAATATAACTGGCCTTTCATCACGTGACGAGCTGCAAAAAAAGGAGGTAAACCAATAACATAGGGACCTGCACTGAACAATATTTATGAAAACAGGTGGTCCCCGAGGGGGAAGAGTAGCCCTGGCCTCCCACGGCAATAGTGATATCTTAAAGATTTAATCAGTTCTGCCTTTGATCTTGCGATAAGTGCATTAATTTATTTACATAATCACGTGACAGCATCAGCCATGGCTGGCTTTTTAAATACTTTTAACGACCAGAGAGGAAGCATTCATAAATGGCGTAATGAGCTTTGCCTAACGCCGGTTTGTGGATCTTCACCAAGATCCAGACTTTTGTCCGCCCACCTTAGTTGCCATATCGCTGAAATTTTACAGTAAGTTTTTGAATGCGGCAATGCAGCACTTGTGGCATTTATTCTTATGTTTATTGTGATTCAACCAAGGGCCATCGCTAACATTCTTCTTCCCTTCAGGCTAGTTTTATTAAGCCAGTTTGATTAGTTGAATTGTCACCACGTCACCTTCCTTGACATTTTTCAAAGCGGACAAAGACTTAAAGAAGGGACGCTATTGATTAAATTTAAGAAATAGATGTTTCCCCTCAATAGTGGTGACGTAAGTCGCAGCCCCGTTTTTTGTTTAAAACCCAGTCCACAATGCCACTGCATTACATTTTTTAGCATTTCTTTCTATTTAATAAACAGGGTGAATCCTGTGTCGCCAAAAGAGCCCTTCTTCTCGCTTGGCTGTATGAACCAAAGTGGCAAGCCCTATCCTTATTCAATCCTGGACCTCCGAGCCAGTTTTCGTTGTGGATTGAATCTGGCATTTTCTTTCTTTTCTTGATTTTTTTGTTTATTTTAATTGATGCACAGCATTTACTTTTAGGTCCTTTAAGAGTTTTGAAGGCTTTAACAGCTGCATGTTTGATAGGGTCTGATGTGTTGAAACTGTCCTACTGAGGTTCAGCAGGTAAGCATGTGCTAGGATTTTGGGAAATGGTTCGTTGGCGACGTACGGTGCAGTATGCGTGCACATGCCACATCTCCCCGCACCTTCACGTAAATGTGCAACTATAGTGTAAACCCCATGCCCATGGTCTAAACTTGGAGTGCGCGGAAGGTGACCATTGCTCCAACTGGTAGGTCGTCATGGAGCCAGCATACATTACCGTGGAAACCTGACCTATGTTATGTCATGTTTGGAACCTTTCAACACTGTACTATGAGCATCACAAGCAGGTGGTGTCACTGTTTGTGCCAGATGGTGTGATGGCTTTTGTATTTCGAGCTACCCCATTTGTCTCTTCTCCCCCTAATCCCTTGGATAGGAACTGGCATAGTCCTTCCTCAAACCACCTTTAAGAGTGTTCATGTCCATGTTGAGTGCTGTTCCATGGGGCTCATTCAAGATGCCTCTGCAACAATGTGCTTATTCCAAGCTTTTAGCGCTTATCCCACTGCACTGACCATTCGCTTTGCTTCACCAGACACTTGTGGCCTTATTACATCTTAGTGAGACACAACATTTGTATTTCTTTTTTTTTTATTTTTTTTTTATTTTTTTTATTAATACCTGGTGCAATCAGCAATCAATACAATACATAAATACTACATTTAGAAACACATTATACACAAATTGATTATCACAAAAAAAATCAGTCGATATGTCAATATGTAAACATTAATCAGGCTTACGCTACTAGGAGGCTTAAAAATATATACACAGCGTTGCTACACAGGTATCAAAGTCAGGGAGCGAATAGTTAAAAAAAATTTTTTAGCAAAGGGCCAATTTATAAACGGGAATCCCTCCAACCCTTGAGGGGGGCCCAGATGTTCTGCCCCATCTCCCTCCTTCTCCTACCTCTCCGGGTATAGAGGGAGGATTCGATGCTATGAATCCCCAAGAGTCTAGAAAGCCACATCTGAAAGGAGGGGACCATAGTATCCTTCCAGCCTGCAGTCAACAGTATCCGGAAAACCGCCACACAAATAAAAACAAAAGCTTCCTCCTCCTTATTCAAACTCAGGTTACAATCGGTTCCTATTATCATTAGGGTAGGGGATAGGTTGATCTTAACACCTAGCAGCCCCTCCCAAAATGTTTCGATCTGAGCACAAATCTCGCTTAACGTATTACAGTGGTAAAACATATGTACCAAATTAGCAGCCCCCTCGTGACACCGTGGGCATTTATCGTCGTCCCTCTTACCCCAATCAAATAGCTTCGCTGGTGTAAAGTATAAGTTAAACAACGTTTTGTAGTGTTGAGCTCTCAGATTCGTAGAGCGGGGTAATCCGTGGCCTAATACTTGATAACGTTTGATAGATTTGTAAGAACTTAAAGCCTTGATTGGCTGGGATTTCAAATTTCGGATAAATATCATCAAAACTTATCAAATGATTCCCTTCAAATAGATTGCCTAATCTTCTAATTCCTTGATACTCCCACGATCTCCACAACATATCGTTGCTAAGGTGTGGAAAGATACTGGAGTTCCAGAGGGGAGTACAATAATTACGTTTTGAGATTACCAACGATTTCTGAATAACTTTCCAGACCCTGTCCAATACTTTATACCGCTTATAATAGCGTTACAGTCTTGCGCAGTAAGAACCCCACGACTTCCCTACCTAAAAGCAATTTGAAAATGGATGGGGGATTTACATTTCCAAATGGACAGTCAGACAAATTTGTGGCACAATCTAATAGTATTGCCATCTGGCTAAAAAGACAAGCCACAAGATAAAATCTAATATTGGGGACAGCCAGCCCTCCCTTATCCTGCGGCAGAGACAGATATTTCAGAGAGCGTCTAGTTTTCCCATACTGCCAGATAAAATTAATAAAAACTGCCTCAATAGAATTTAACACGCCCTCCCCCACCATAAGCGGGATAGAGCGAAAAAGATACAGTAATTTGGGGAGCATGGTCATCTTGAGGACATTGGCTCTCCCTATTATAGACAGATGTATAGAGTCTATTCATTTTAACTCTGCCGCCATTGAGTTAACAAGTGGGATAAAATTCTCTTTAATAATTGTATCCATTACGGGACTAATCTTAACCCCAAGATAAACTGCTGAATCCGTGTATCTTCCATCCTGCTTTATAATATTATTTGGGTCTTGCTTTCATTAAGAAGATACCCTGAACATCGACCAAACTCCATAGTTATCCCTGTAAGGGCAGTCATAGCCATCTCTGGTTCTATAGTTGTTATTGCCAAATCATCAGCATAAGCCAGCAGCTTGGTTTCAAACCCATGACAAACCACTGGCTTAATACCCTCACACCCTAATATCCTTCGTACCAGTGGATCGATATACAGGGCAAATAGGATTGGCGAGCAGGGGCACCCTTTGTCGAGTCCCCCGTGAAATATATATTTCATCTGAGCTGCCTCCCATTACTTGAATTCTGGCTATAGGATCAACATGCATAGCTTTTATAGCACTCCATTCCAATATCCCCCACAAATATTTACACGTGACGCGATCAAAGGCCTTTTCCGTGTCCAGAAGGATCATGGCGATCCGTCCCCCCATGACAGCCTGCACATCAAACAACGTGATGGCCCACCTGATATGATCCGTTGTCCCTCGACCCGGGATAAACCCATGCTGCCACGGGGAGACCAGACCGCCAATGACCCCTCCCAGCTTTTTAGCCAAAACCTTAGCATAAATTTTCGTGTCCATATTTATGAGGGATAGTGGACGATACGAACCCGGATCTTCCTTAGGCTTGCCCTTTTTGTGGAATACCATAATATTCATTTCTTTTCAGGAGTCTGGAATTTTCCCAGAGCAGATTATGCCATTAAATAAATCCAATAACAGGGGAGCTTTCACGACCTGTAAGCATTTGTATAATTCAAGTGGGATACTGTCTGGCCCTGTAGCCTTCCCTGCTGATAACTCCTGCAATGCTTCTACCACTTCACTTAGTGCCAGATCGTTATCCAATGCCACTCTATCCTGCTCGGCCAAATTGTGACCGAAATCTTCAAACCCCAAACTAGCAAACTCTGCCCTGTCCTCTTCCTTATAAGGTTTTTGATAGAAATTCTTAAAAACTTTACGGATATCCTCAGGTTCCACATACTCCTGTTCACCTTCATGAATTTTCGATATTATATTTCTACTATAGCCCTGCCTGATCCTTAATGCAAGGAGTTTACCTGGCTGCTCTCCCGTCTCATACATCCTACTCCTGTGTGTCTGGTAGTCATCTGCGTTTTTCTGAGCTATCCGCTTATGCACTTCCACCTTGATAGCCAGTATCTTCTGCTGACTACCATCGGCCTCATTTCCACGTGTAATATCCCTCAAATGTTGCTCTTCTGCCTCTACCAGATGACCCATCAATTTCTCTTGCTTCTCTCGAACCTCTTTACTCAGCCTAGCAGAGAAGCTGATCGTCTCCCCTCTCAACACCGCCTTAAAAGAGTCCCACACATTATTTTGGGATGCACTATACCTATTTATATCAAAAATATTTTGAGCCCAATTCTTTAAATGTTCTACGAATTTGGGATCCACTAGCAATCTCCTCTCAAAAGTCCATCTGGAACGAGAGTAAGTAACCTTATCAATTTCATATAGTAAAATTAGTGGGCTATGGTCGGAGATCACTTTTGGTAATTTTTTAATACCTACTCTCCTCGCCTCCATAGAAGAAAAGAGAAAGTAATCCAGCTTAGTGCATTTCTTAAAGGGGCATGAAAGGTAGGTGAACCCTGGATTATGAGGTTCTTTATACCCCCACACATCCAACATGCTATGTGATTTAATTAAGGAGCACAAGGCTCTAAATACCTGGGGCTTACGGCCAACATAGTTAACATTGTCAATATCTATGAGATCTGTAGAGATATTAAAATCACCACACACTACGAGGGGGCATGGCCAGTTCAGTAATTCTACCTCGAGTTTATCAAACACCTCCGGTTCGTCCTGATTGGAGCCATAGATTGTACACAGTGTAAACCCCACCTCAAGTTCCACAATTGCCCACCTGCCCAAGGTATCTGCCAGCAGCGTCTAGCACCACCCAAACTGGATTTAGCCAGTATTGCCACCCCTCTAACAGTAGACGTCTGTGTGGAGCATACCAACAGATCAAACCCTTTAATACTTAACAAATGCTTTTTAGCCCAGGGTAAATGAGTCTCCTGTAAACAAATCATGTCTAACTGATTAGACCTAACAAAATGCCCCAGTCGTTGTCTTTTACTCCAATCGTTCAAGCCCCCTGTATTAATTGAACAGATCTTAAGCTTCCCCATTATTCTCTAGTAAGATAACACCTGACCATTGTCTCAGCCGAAAACAACGATTTACAAACAATACAATAAACCAAACAAAAACAGCGTAGCACCAGGTAATTTCCTTCCCCCCCCACTTTTTATCCCTCCCTTCCAAGTGAAGCACAACCCACCCCCCTTTCCCCTCCGGTTTCCCCCCTGTGTGAACCCCCCCACCCCACCCTCCCCTAGCTTAATTCACCCCTCCACACCATAGGGATGCTCAGTCCATAGTCTGTGCATATGATGTGCGCAGTACTAGTGGACAGTGGCTCCTTTCAAACATAACATTGACTAGGTTATAATAGACCCTTATAACTGCCGTAAAAAGAAAGAATTCTCAAACCACTCCAATTCTGCAATACCAACTCTTTTCTCCCCACCTCCTATCCCATAACCTCCCCCCCGCATTTCTTTATATACACCAGTGAGCAAAGTCCATCCCTTCTTACCCTCCCACGGGGAGAAACAACAAAGGCAGCTTTATTTGTCCAGGGAGTCCAGGTACTCTTTTGCTTTTATCACTGATGAAAAGTATTGCGTAATGCCCTGATTAATCACTTTTAGTTGTGCTGGATTAACAAGATAGACCTGGATTTTTTTGTCCTGGAAAAGTTTTATGAGCTGCCTCAGCCTACAGCGCCTTTCTACCGTTACATGGCAGAAATCGGGCCGTACAAAAAATTAGACCCCTCCGCTTGATCTTTTAGCATCAGGCCATGCTTTGTCGGAGATAGTTTGCCGCAGGAGAAAGTTCCCGAAAAAAACTAATATAGCGCGTGGTCTGTCACCCTCCTTTGCTGGTGCTCAAAGTTTAAGTGGAATGTGATGCGCTCTTTGGATTTCTGCCGCCCAATTCCACTCCGATAGTTCGGGAAAAGCCACCTTAAAAAGGTCAATTATATAACTCCTAGTGTATGACCCTTCTAAACCCTCCTGAACCCCCAGCACTCTGAGATTGTTTCTCCTTTGTCTATTTTCAAACTCTTCAAGTTTCCATAGTATGTCTTTAATTTGAGCACCTTGGACCTCCACCAGGGTTATAGCACTTGTCGCATCAGCTTCCATAGCCACGATTCTCTCTTCCAGGTTCGCCACTCTTTCTCCCATATTTGAGAAGGCCTTAGAGAGCTTCCTAATAACCCCCTACATTTTCCTCACCCCCGCCAGAGCTTTCCGGCTATCTTGTCGCGTTTCCTCTCTGTGTGCCAGGATAGCTTGATGTATTATATCCAGCGGTGGGGGGGGGGGGACCGTCCGCTACCACAGGTACTTTACTTGCAGAAGAGCCTGAAAGCGGAGTGGCTGACGAGTAGTCCCATGTCAAATCTTTCCTCCCTCTATTCTGCGAGCCATTTTTCCCCAAGGATTTTTTGGCTGTTAAGGGGCGGTCCTCCTCGCTATCCTCCAGGTCTGACTCTAAGCTCTTTCTCCACTTCACCCTTATTTTTATCGGATAGCAGCTCAGCTCCTACAATCAGTTTATTACTTTCTGGCATTGCGACCAAGGGCTGCCTTCTTTTCTGATTCTCCTCTTCCTGAGCCCGGGCAGGTCCGACCATTTGCTTATCAATAGTCCCATTCCCCTTACTGTCATTCACCTTACCGCCAAATCAACCCTTATCGCCAGTACCAGAATCCTCTGTTACCACCACTGTATCCGATTGCTCAGCGGGGGGGGTAATGAAGCAATGTCTATTCGAGCTGGAGTGCTTTCATCCGATAATACTACACTGTCCTTTTCATTACCCTTATCTCCAACGTTGTGGATCAGATTGCTGTCCTCTGAGCTCACTCCATCTGGGACATCCTGAATCTCCACCGGGTAATTGCCGGACTCACCTTGTCGCAGGACCGGCCCCCAGCTTTCCCGGAACTACTCTCGCCGCTTACAGCCACTGCAGCTGCCTCCACACCAGCGGATGGTTCCTTAGTTCGCTGTAGCAGCTCTACTACTGAGGGACCAGCCGGGCGGTTCTTGGCAGATACTCCGCCTCTTCCTCTCCTGAGCGCTGGCAGGTCCAGCGAGAGCAGCTGGTGCGGGCGTCCGGGGGAACTTCCCGAAGCTGCCGGGTCGAACGCGGTCTCACCGCGAACCTTACGAGCGGCTGACACCGCTGCACTCATCACCACTTTCGGGCCATCCCCACACCTCCTCTCGCAAGCCAATGAAGCAGCCGCTGCAGGTAATCTTCGATGTACCGCCTAATTATTTGCGGCGCCGCTCAGGCTCGATATGTCCACAAGGATTTACGGGAATAAAGCATCAGAGACAGGAGAGGGGGGTCCTGAGAGACTTAATGGAGCAGTGTCTTCGCCTTTAAACGGGTCTCATACTCAATAAAACCATCACTGCCAGATAGCACCGCTGTTGACCTCCTAAGCGGCCGCCATCTTGCCTCCTCTCAGCTGTGGATTTCATTGCTGTGCTTGAGTCCAATATTTGTATTTCTTATAGAAGGCAGATATGTTCCAAAAAATTAAAAGTCACTTTAGATTATTTTCCCAATCCCCTTTTCTTAAAATGCAGTCAATGGCATGTTTTTCAACAGAGTCTGGGCAACAGAGTACTCTTCCCGTTGGCTGATTTGTGCTAGATCCTAGCAGCCACTGGTGTGTTCCTCATTCAGGATGATTCTTTTAGTGCCCCTACTCATGCCATCTCTGGTTAATGTTGTGGTACAGTAGAGCACGGTTACCTAGTGCTAGTGTTCGAGTTTTGTGCTGGGACTTGGCCCAGAGTTCTACGCTGGACTCCAAAATGGCAAAGCTATCCATACACTTCCATGCCACACAATTCAACTCCACACAACATAATACAACACCAAACCACATAATACAACTCAACAATACAATTACAATACACATACCTCCAATCCACACCACACACTTCTACATCATGCCACAAAATTCAACAGCACACCACATAAATAAATTCCACTATATACCACTCCAAAACACAAAATACCATTCCACATAATTACACACCATAACACACAATCCTACTCCACATAATTCCAGTCCATTCAATACCACATAATTACTAGCCAAATAATTTCACAGCACACCATGCCACATAATTCGACTATACAGATCCACTCCACGCCACACAATTCCATGCCACACAACTAACTAATACAATCCAAACAACATAATTCCACTACACACCACAAACATTCACTGCATAACACGTAGGTAAAAGACATTGCCATTTATAATGTCAATAGCTCTAACTCAAACTAAATGCGATACTCGCTGAATTTCCAGTGCTTGTTTTGGGCAGTTAACACATGCAGTAAAATGACAAAAAATACCAGTAAAAGGCAATGCATGAGCTCGGAGGGATAATGCAGCAACAGCCGAGACGTGCCTTTAACTAGTAGCTCACAAATTCCAATTTCTGTGACTTTATCCTGTCTGCCATTTTGCCAATGTTAACAGAATGTGCACCACAAACACTAGTAAGAGTACCAGCTAGCATTTATTACGCCAGCAAAACCAGAGGGATGTGGCATCAACTGAAAATCAATGTATTCTTATAACGTAAGTGTATATTAATAAGACTGTATATTATTCACTAGATACATATAATGTAGATATAAACGCTTCATCATTTACTCAAACTATTTCCCAATGTAACAGTCTTATACACGGCCATAAGACCAGCCAACGAAACAAAAAATATCAAAGTAAATCGCACAGCATGGAGCTCCCTACTCCCCCCACCACTTTGTAGTAGAGTGTGTACAGCCATCATATTGCTTCTGTACCAAGCACAATATAAATGTTGCTCAGGATCACAATTTCAGGCTATTTGTGATGGAATGGAGGTCAGATAGACCAAGAGTGTCACCCCGGTCAATGTTTTGACCTTGGGACTCAAGGCCTGATTATGAGTTTGGTGATGTGGGAAGGGGGTGGCATGCCACCGCCCCGCTCCCACATCGCCGAACTCCATCACCGACCGCCTGCCAGATTACAAGTTGTAATCCGGGCAGACGGTCCTGCGGCGGCTGGCCCACCTCACTGTCTTTCAAAGGTTTAGAGGAGAGCCTTAGAAAGGCAGCGCTTTGGGACTGCCACAGAGTGTTCCAGCACAGCATGGACTGTAAAGTCTATGCCATGTAGGAACAACAGGTGCAGAAAGACAGGGGTCACATCATGTGCCTTCCTGCATGCACCCCCGTGCACCAAGGCACCGCCACCCTTTTCATGGCGAGTTCATCGCCATGAAAAGGAGGTGTGAGATGCTGGCCTGGTATATGATGTACACCTATGCAAGTGGACACCTTGCACCAGTGCAGACAACCCTTATGGGGATTTAAGAGGTCTTAGACAACCTTAGAAAGCTCTCTAAGTGGTTGCTGTGGAGAGCAGCCTTCAGGCTCAGTCCAGAAGGAGTGTAAGGCAGCTTGTTTTACCAGAGTGCAATCTTATACTATAGATTAACTGAAAAAGAACCACACAAGTTATTTATGAAAATATGTATTTATTATATAATACTCTCTAACACATACAAATATCTCCTACCCGGAGATATGCACATTGCACACAATACTTTGCAAAGAATCACAGTAAATAGCACGTAATACACAGTGGACAATGGGGGAGGGCAAACCATACACTAAGAAAGTGGTATAAGAACCACGACTCGGGTCAATATAATGTTGAGAGGACGTAGAAGTACTGGGGAATCAAGGAACCACCCGAGGTGAGTGACTAGGAACTCCACTGAGAGCGTGTGCAGTGTGGAAACACGACTGCGGGTTCCGTACAAGTCTATGAGTAAGTCCCGGTTGGATTTTTAAAGATTAAGGACCCTTCCCAGTGGATCCTGAAGAAACCCCGTGGAAGACAGAAGGTTGGAGAGCCACCCCACCCGTGGATACCCTAGTACTCACGTTACCTACACCAGGGAAGCCGGGTGCATATGTGTGAAACGGTGACAAAAACCGCCGTCGAACCCAAACGAGGACTTAAAGAAAGTGCTGCTGCTGAAGGAGAAGGTGTCCGGTGGAATCCGAAGGTGGATCCAAGTTGAGAGGTACCTGCAAGCAGAGGGTACAGAGTCTATGTCACTCAGGAGTCCACCAGGAGACTTTGAAGATGAATGCCCTTCGATATCGGGTGTTGCAGGAGAGTTGACGAGGACCTTAACTCTGCAGCTCTGAGGACCAGGCGACGCTGAGGACATCCAGGAGCCGTGCACGAGCTGTCCCATGAAGGATGTCTAGTGCTGAGGGGTTGGTGTCCGGCGGGAGTACCGACAAGCCTTGGCAAATGGAACCAACGCAGGAGCTGAAGGAGCAACGTCGGAACCAGCAAGGGCCAGGGGACTCACAACAAGCAGGGAAGTCTGAGAAGGCCCCGAGCAATCAGGGAAGCCCAAGAGAAGCAAAGGTGACCCTCAAATGGACCCACAGGTAGGAGGCACTGGAGTCGTGAGAGGACCTCAAGCAGCTCACCAAACGATGAAGGCCACGATGCACACAATGCGCTGTGGCCCAAGGTTCTGGTCACAGGAGATGCTCGTGGTTGGGGCTACTTGGAGCCCGAAGAGCTTCTTGGAAGGAAGTCAACAAGCCTTTTTCCAACTGCCAGTTGACGCGGTGCACAGGGGTCCGGTTATTGCAACTCCCATGAGGGATACTGGCCTCAAACTTGGTGAGAGAGAAGGCCTCGGGAGCTGTGGAAAACCACCACCTGTGCTGCAGAATTTTTCGGAGTCTGGAGGAGCTCAGGATCAGCAGACCGGTCGACTTAGTTGCGGTGCCTGCGAATGCAGGGGAGTGACTCCTTCAATCCAAGGCAGATTCCTTCAGGTGTCTTTGATGCCCACAGGCCTTGGAAGGTTGCACAGATGATGGAGCAGACTGGAAGGGAGACAAAGTCTTGCCCAAACGAAGTCCAGAGTGCCCAGACGGTAGAAGAAGTGGAGTCTGATCTGAATCTTATCCCACGACGAATCTAGGGATCTACATGCAGGTAAGCCCTTAAGTACCCTAGGGAAAGGGTTGGGATGATTCAGGGTACCCTCCCAGGGGAGGGTCTGGACAGTGGGGAGGTTACTCCCATGTCCTTTGTCCAGTTTCGCATGAGAGCAAGGGCCAACGGCTCCCAGGACCGGTTTGAACTGGACTATGCATGGGGACACCAAATGTGCCCCTAATGCAGACTGAGCGGCGCTGGCAAGCGCACCCACTCTGCCCCAATACACTAAATCCTGTCTGGGAGTTGGTCACACCTCCCTGTGACAGGATGCCTATTGTTCTGCCTTCCCCTGCTCGACCTTGTCCCAGAAGCGGGAGGGCAGAATCGTGTCTCTGGTCAGCAGCAACCATTTTGTGCTGTCCGGGTCTGGAAGACTGGTACCGGGGACATGGAGAGCCTAACAGAGGGCTCTTCCAGTGCTTGGAATCATGCCTCCCAAACGGTGTGGGAGGTATGATTCCAACATGTTGGATACCAAACATGATAGGATTTGTTGCAGTCAGTTTTGAGATGGTTATCGCGCAATTACGTGGTGCCCCTCTATATGGTATATGGCTGCTTCGCTGTCAACCCGGGAGAATGAAGCGGTACAAAAGGGGGGGGGGGGGAGGGTGATGATGGACGGAGCATCAGAACCAATCAAACACTCACACCCAGTCAACAGATCTGGGTTTGATCCATCACCGTTCTTTAGCCCACTCTGCCACCCCAGTTCAGACATGGCCATATGCAAATCAGTCTGACCCTGTGCCTCATGGGAACAGTCCAGCCCGAACTGCCAAGCCATGTCTTCCCTGGACCGGAAACAAGCTTCCTAGGACCAGTTTCTGGCATTTCAGCCGTCTTCAGCCAGGCTTGCTTGAATCCAGTGGCAAAGTGAGCAAGGGACTCACGTCTGAGCATACCCTGCCAACTCATGGCGAACAAAGCGGTACAAAAGGGGGTGATGATGGACGGAGCATCAGAACCAATCAAACACTCACACCCAGTCAACAGATCTGGGTTTGATCCATCACCGTTCTTTAGCCCACTCTGCCACCCCAGTTCAGACATGGCCATATGCAAATCAGTCTGACCCTGTGCCTCATGGGAACAGTCCAGCCCGAACTGCCAAGCCATGTCTTCCCTGGACCGGAAACAAGCTTCCTAGGACAGGTTTCTGGCATTTCAGCCGTCTTCAGCCAGGCTTGCTTGAATCCAGTGGCAAAGTGAGCAAGGGACTCACGTCTGAGCATACTCTTGCAACTTATGGCGAACAAAGCGGTACAAAAGGGGGTGATGATGGACGGAGCATCAGAACCAATCAAACACTCACACCCAGTCAACAGATCTGGTTTTGATCCATCACCGTTCTTTAGCCCACTCTGCCACACCAGTTCAGACATGGCCATATGCAAATCAGTCTGACCCTGTGCCTCATGGGAACAGTCCAGCCCGAACTGCCAAGCCATGTCTTCCCTGGACCGGAAACAAGCTTCCTAGGACCGTCCATCGCCACCCCCTTTTGTACCGGGAGAATGGACTCCATAGGCTGCAGGGGTGTCCTGCTCATGCAGGGGCACCCTCTCACTTAGAACAAAGCACACTGCCTTCAGGATTGTAAAGGCCTGCTATAGGGGTGACCGATAGGTTTTAAGTGCAGTGACCCTAGATATAGGAAACCTACATCTTTAGTAAGTGGTGCTAGCACCAGCTTACACAGGCTGCAATGGCAGACCTGTAGTTCCATTTTGAATGGTCTCCCATGGGCGGCACAATGCATGCTTCAGCCCATGGGGAACCTCTGGGGTATCTATGCCCTGGGTACCATATAATAGGGACTGACAAGGGTACACCAGTATCCAATCTGGGATGCACCTAAGTTCAGAAGATAACAATTCTGGGAGAAAGCAGATAGACTGGGGTCATGATTAGTAGGATCCCAGTCAGACTAGTCAATAACAGCTTAGGAGCAGGCAAAAAGTGGGGGTAACCATAGAAGCAGATCCTCCTTTCCTACAGGAGGGCAGTGAGGAAACCCATATTATGCTTGGTAGTGCAGGAGCTACACCACCAGCATATTGTGGCCTCAGACTACTGAAATACCACCAGGGAGTCGTGGATCCCTGGCGGTAACAGTGGTCCTATGGAGGTCTGAATGCCAAAGTCATTACACAGCAGTCAGACCGCCAGTGCAGATTGCCGCACCGGCATTGTGGCTTTGGCGGTCCATCGGACCACCACACTCATAATCTGGCCCTTAGTCTCTGAAATGGAAGTCAAAATTCTCCAGCATGGCAAGGTAAAAGGTGGAGGCTGACAAGGATTCCTGGAAGTCATATAGATAATCGTCGAAATCCAGATGTTGATTATGGCACCAAATATTCTGAGCTGAACAAACCTGGATTTCATAGGCGGAGAGTTTGTTTAGCAAATTGGTTAGATTTGCTACCCCACCCCAACCCAATGTTTTAGTTTAAGACTTAAACACTTTTTCGGAAGTCAAAATCCTCCAGCAAGACTGGAAACTGTAGCCAGGTAATGCTCCTCAAGGTCGGCTACCTTTCCTGCGAGTTACCCATGAACACCTTTTTAGTACAAAATAACACTGGGATGAACCTGGTTTTCTTGCCTGCTTTGAGTGTGAACTTTTTGGACATGCCTCAGCATCTTGTCCAGAAGTAGAAAAAAATGACTAGGTCCCCAACGTTATCACATATCTGGTTAGCTTCCTACTCGTCAGTCCTGCGGCTCACAGATCCTCAGAGCTGGCTTCTAGGCATCAGGTATCTCTCCAGTCAAGTCTCCTGCAGGGTGCAGTCCTCAGTGGTCAGCTTGAATTCTTGGAAGTCAGGAGTAATTCTGCTTTTCATGTCCCTGAAGCAGGCAAACAGGAGGCCAACCACTTCGCTCATGGAAAGCAGTTCCAGTCCCTGTATGCCAGTAGGATTCAAGAGTTGTCAATTTCTTTAGTGAGTCCTCTTCTTCTAAAAGGAGTCTTATTCGTGCAAAGCCTTCTTATTCAGGAGGAGTCTTTTCCAGTAATGGTCTGTGGAGGTGTTGAAAGTAGCAGTTTTATACTGCACGTTAGCCAGTGTTAGAAATGTTTTACTACCCAATCCTATTTTCTTAGATGAGCTCTCCTCCTATTTGACAGTGGGAAAACTGTTTCTCTCCCTTACAGTGACTGGAGCCTAGCTATTTAGAAGGGTTCAGGGAATGAATAGATGAATCTTTTCTTGGCATTTCCAAGGCAAAAGAGGAAATGCTAAAGCTGCCCTTTGTCCTACCAATGGTTTCTGCCATTTCTAGATGACTGATCCATGCTAAGCGGTTAGTAGTTAAATCAATTTCCCTTCATGGGCTCAAAGGCAAGAAATTGCCTTCTGAGGATGTATATTCCAGTCCTGGAGGTGCGATGAGTGTCAGAACTGGTTTAATCCAGTTGTAGCTCAGGCAGCCTGACATGCATTTTTTATACAGCTAGTTACTTTTCCACTTAAGTTGTCAAAAATCTGATTTTACCATTAAACCAGATTTTCACAATTAAGTAGGAAACATTCACTTTCTAGCATTTTCTTAAGCAGAAATAGCAAACAAATAGTTTAATCCCATTAGAAATGTTCAGGGAACGGTCTAACAAGTCTAAATAGTGAAAAAGCTGTGGGTTTCATTTTACTAAAAGAGCACACTAACCACAATATGTAGTGTGCCCCATTTTGTTTTTACATATATTAGCACCTTGCCATGTGGGCTTAAAAGACACACTGAGGGACACCAATAAAACACAGGTCATTCGGTTATGCATTCTACTCCTCCTTTGTTCAAATTTAAACATTCACTTATCTACAGCCTTTCCTGAACAGTTTCTACCACTATAATACAATTTTCCCCCTGTTTTTTTTACAGGCAAATACGCAGTTTATGAATAAAGGACGCTAGCCAATCTGGGTAATTTAGATATTAAGATGTAAGGGGATTAATAAAAAGGTGATATGTAACCTCCAAGATCATGAATGAATTTTGCTCAAACCATAGCCGATGAACCATGAAACAGACCCTGTGATAGTCAGCTTTACAATATTTACCTTAAAAGAAAAATTTCTAATAATACAACCCAATGGACACTGATAATTATACATAGAACATCAAAGCTCTGCTATTGTGCTTATCAGAAAAACGTATGTTTAAATAAGACTCTTGGACTTGGGAAATTGTAAACCACAAAATATGTGAATTCCAGTAACAGAACCAGAAGCCAACACAAAATGATGTATCTCTAGTCTTCACACTTTACTTGATGTCAAATTGAAAAATAAAAATGGGAAAACTACTAACCTGCAAGAACTCATTGAGTTCAACTTGTCCATTCTTGTTTAAATCCACTTCGTTGAGAATTTCATGTAGTGTGTTAGAATCCATTTGGACATTGATGTTCTAGTTAAACACAAAACACAACTGAAATTATTTAATGAAACATTTGTCAAATTAGAAAAACACAAATTATTGCATAGAAAAATGGTTTTACCTCTAAAACATGCTGGACATCAAGTATTGTAATAAATCCTTTCTTTTCTTTGTCGAACTTGTGAAATCGTTTTTTATATCTGAAATAAACAATATATAATATTACTTCTAGTATAGCGTGAGTGTAGAGAAATATACCATACAGCTACTTATAGTTACATTACAAACTATGTTTTATTTATTTACTGAAATCAAAAAGGTCTATGATGTGCATTGTAGTACATGGCCATTTCAGGCTGTTTTCTCATAAAACATGGAAAGCACAACAATTATACATCACTTCATCATTACACAGTCTATAAAAATAATGTTAGCAATTATACCTGAAGAAATCTATAAAACCAATATGGATTACCAAATATTGTATTACAATCTAAAGATGACAGTCTTGTGCCTACTGGGATGAGAGAAGAGCTTGTACCAAAATGAGCTTAAGGTGGACAGAAAATAAAAAAAAATCTCAAAATATCTCATATACATCAATTAAGAAAAACCTTATATAAGACAAAAGGTGATAAATACATTAGTAGACACTCCCAATTCATGAGCAATAGTTAAACACATGGAAGAGCTTGTTGTAACAAGAACATGGGAGGAGGGGTTCATGTTGACGCTTCCTGTAGCCACCTATACTAGTCCACTTCCTGCCAGAGGTAGAAGAACGGCAAAGGGAAAAATAAAATCAGCTAGCTGCTGCACTGCTTTCTAAATAACATACTCCCATCGAGAAAATGAATTTGATCTGCGTTAAATTAGAGATCTCCTCGACACATAAATGTAGGTTGGATTATCTGTAATTTGGAATAAACTAATAGATATTTGAAAAAACATGTCCAAGAGTCTAACTCAAGACCAGAAAACCCACCACTTGCATCCATCTACACAAAGCACACAATAAAAAGGACAACGACTAGTTGAGCATGAATAGTCTCATGAGCATGGACATCAATTAAGTAGGGTAGCAGATGCTACATTTGGCTTGCCCTTTGGAAACCCTGGCATTGACCAAGCTACCACTCGTCTGAGGATCCATGAGGGTGACAAGTAGAAGAGTACGTAAATAAACTTCATGCATCCATTTTACTCTCTGTAGAATCCAATTTTTGCCTTTACCATAGCCCATCAGGAGCAAGCAGGGTAATTCAGTGATGTCATCAGGATTCAAGAAGTGCATGTCACTTTTGCTACCCCCAGGCATTTGGGTGAAAAGACATGCATTCTCATTAGTCAAGCATAAAGGCTAATTATTCAGACATGCATATGTAAAATACTTAGGAATATTTTCTTGTTGCTAAAGAATGCTTCAAGTATTTCTAAGAGACCAAAAGGACAAGTTACTGATCTTCAGTAATGCCTTATCTGGTAGAGACATAACAGATTCCTTACCTTAGAATATCCCACCATCTGCATTACCTATATAGGAGCCACCTTGGCATGCTGACCAGTTACTATTCATGACTTTCCATGCCAGGAGCGCAGAGCCATGAAGTGCACTGACAGTGGAGTGTGAAGAACAAATACGGCCCTGAAAGGGAACGGCCCTGACCCTAAAGACCGGTCTGCAGTGCGGGGAGGATGGGTGGGTCGGTAAGAAATCTGCATATAGATTATCTCTCTATCAGATAAGGCTTTACAGAAGTACGAAACTTGTCGATCTGATAGAGACATCTAGCCACAGATTCCCTGCCTTAGAATAGACACCCAAGCAGTACCCTCCCCCGGAGGAGGGACTGCAGACAAGGTTAGACCAGGAAATCCTGCATGACAGAGCGATCAAAAAGGTCATCCCTGCTGACTTGACTGTTCAGGCAGTAGTGCTTAGTGAACGTGTACAGTAATGTCCACATTGATGCTTAACAAATGTCAAGGACTGGAACACCATATTGCAATGCTGTAGTTGCAGTCTTAGCCCTGGTGGAATGACCTCTTAAGCCTTCAGGAGGCTGCTTCTTGGCCAGAGCGTAGCAACATTTTATGCAGAGGATAACCCATCACAAGATAGTCCACTTCTGCACCACACAACCTTTCATTGATCCAATGTACCCCACAAAGAGTTGGTCGTCCACCCAGAACTCTTTACTGCAGTCAAGGTGGAACGACAGCGCTCTTTTTGGGTCCAGACAGTGGAGTCGCTCCTCCTCTTTAGATGGGTGCGGAGGAGCATAGAAAGTGGGCAAGATGACAGATTGCCCTACGTTTAATGGTGTTACCACTTTCTGTAAGAAAGAGGCTCCAGTGCGAAGCACCAACAAGGAAGATGGTCAGGTAAGGAGGCTTGGCTGACAGAGCCTGTAATTCACTGACCCCCCTGGCAGAAATTCTTGCCACTAAAAAGGCTGTTTTGATAGAAAGCAGCTACAGGGGGGAAGTTGTGCAGAGATTTGAACAGAGCACACATCAGGAAAGGTGAGAACCAAATTAAGGTCCACTTGAGGCATGATGAATGGGGCAGGTGGGAACATATGTATAAGCCCCTTAAGAAATCTGTGCCCAATAGGGGATTTAAAAAAAGAGGGTTGGTCTGGCAGGCTCAAGAAGGCAGACAAAGCCAAAAGGTACCCTTTAAGAGAGCCCAGAGCAGAGCCCTGCTGGGAAAGAGTGAAATTAAAGAGAAGGACTTGAGAGAGGGAAGCAGAAAGAGGGTCAATAGACCTCTCTGTACAATATTTTAGACATTTCTGCAGCAGAAGCCATGCTCAGTCTTGGTAGAGGAACAGCTGGCTGCCAAAATTCCATAACAGACTTCGGGAGGAAGGTCGAATGCTGTCAACTGCTGCCATTCACACTCCATGCAAGAAGGTGCAGAGTTGACAGGTTCGGGTGGAGGACCCTACCCTGCTGCTGAGACAGAAAAGTCTCCCAAAGGGGGAGCCTGATCGAAGGATCAATGCTCAGTTGGAGAAGCTTGAGATACCAGAATCTCAGAGCACAATCCGTAGCCACAAAAATGACTTGCACCCGGTCACTCTCTTATCATCTTGAGCACTCTGGAGAGGAGTGGTATTGACAAAAAGGCATACAGGAGGCCTAAGCTCCATTTGAGATGAAAAGCGTCACCGAGCAAACACCACCTTGCAAACTCCAGTGAGCAAAATCGATGAAATTGCGTGCTCTCGGCAGAGGCAAACAGATCTAACCAAGGCTCTCCCCACTTTAGAAAGAGACCTTGCACCACCTCCAGATGGAGATGCCATTTGTGATTTGCTAGGCTTCGACGGCTGAGTTTGTACGCCATGGCCTTCAGAGAACTGCCAGGTATTGAACCACCAGGCATATGCCCTACTGTGTCAGTCATGCCCGGAGATACAGGACCTCCTGACAAAGGGTCAAAGAACCCACCCCGTCCTGTTGTTGCAGTACTACATGGCGGGGATGTTGTTCATGAACACCTGAACCAGCTTTCACTTGATGGAAGGGAGGAAAGCTTTTAACGCTAAGCAAATTGCTTGGAGTTCCAACAAGTTGATGTGGAATCTGGATTGCTCCTGAGTCCTCTGATCTCCACTTCTCCCAGATGGCAGCCCCATCCCCAGGAGTGATACATCTGTCAATACTGTGTGATCTGGTTGGGGAAGGGAGATAGACCTGCCTCTCACCCAATCATGGTTGGCCAGCCATCACTGCAGATCCTGTGCAGTCCCATCCAAGATCTAGACTAAGTTGGAGAGATTCCTCTTATGCTGCACCCACTGGAACTTCAGCTCCCACTGCAGAGGCTCTATATGCCATCTGGCATGTGTCACTAGCAGGATGCAGCAGGCCATGAGGCCCAGCAGCCTCAGTCATTTTCACCGAAATTCAAGATAGAGGCTGAAACGTCGGTATCAAAGCCTGAATATCCTGGACTCGCCACTCGAGAGGATAAGCCCGAAACTGCACTATGGCCAGAACAGCTCTGATGAAAAGGAGAGTCTGAGAGGGAGTCATGTGCTACTTCGGCATGTTGACAATGAATTCCAAGGAAAGCAGGAGGTTCATCATAGTCTGGAGGTAGAAGACGACAGTCTGGGGCGAACTCGCCTTCAACAGCCAGTTGTCGAGATAGAGGAAAACTGGCATCCCTGATCTGTGAAGATGAGCTGCAACCACCACTGTCATTCTGGTAAACACCCAAGGGGCGCTGGTAAGGCCAAAGGGGCGCAGCATGAACTGGAAGTGCTCATAGCCTACCATGATACGGAGATAATGCCAATAAGCAGGCAGAACGGAAATGTGAAAATAGGCGTCCTGCAAGTCAAACGCTACCACCCAGTCTCCGGGATCTAGGGCAGATGAGAACGGAGCCAGAGTGAGCATCTTGAACTTTTCCTTTATGAGGAAGTGGTTGAGGGCTCGCAGATCTAGGATAGGACAAAGGCCTTTGTCCTTTTTCGGGACCAGAAAGTAGTGGGAATAGCAACTACAGCCTACCTTTGGTGTCGGAACCCTCTCAATGGCTCACTTGTCAAAGAGAGCCTTGAATTCCTCCTGAAGCAAGGTCAGGTGGTCCTCCGTCATCTGGTCGTAAGTCAGAGGCTAGGAGGGAAGGGTAGTCACGAAAGGTAGGGAGTAGCCCATCCGGACTATCTGAAGAAACCACTTGTCCGATGTGATGTTCCACCAGCAGTGGACGTAATGGCTGATCCTGCCACCAACCAGCTACCCGTGATCCTGTAGGGCTGGACGGGGAAGGTTTGGAAGCTGCAGGATGATGAGTGAACTGACTGGACCTCTGGCAGCCTGATCCACTGGGTCGAAAGGAGCCAAGCCCACGGCTGCACAGAGGTTGTTGAACATGCACGGTCTTGTGGCTGGGATACGGCTGGTGCGGATAAAAGCCTCGTCTGTGGCCACGAAAGGGCCGAAATGCAGACAGGGGATGGTTGGTCACCAAGAGGCCCAAGGACTTGGCCATAGCCTGAGAGTCCTTAAAGCACTCCAGGACTATGTCTGTCTGGTCTCCAAAGAGACGAGTGCCATCAAAGGGCATGTCCATGAAGGAAGCCTGGACATCCCTAGAAAAGCCAGAAATCCTCAGCCAGGTGTGGCATTGAATAGTCACCATTGGCGACATTGCTCTGCCCAGCGAGTCAGTGGTGTCAAGCTTACAACGAATGCTGAACTTGCCCGCATCTCGCCTGTCTGATACCACTTGGAAGAGAAAGGTCCTGGTCTACTTCAGAACCTGTGGCAGCACCTGTGCAACCATTTCCCACAAAGAGTGGGCGTAATGGCCCAAGTGTGCGAAAGGAACGCGCCTTGTGAAGTAGAGGCTTGGACCACCAAGCTCTCTGGGGCAGAGCGATTGGTGAGCAATTTCGGGTCACCCGGTGCAGGGTGATGAGCGATTCATAGGAGCACCTGTGCTGGGCTTGGACCAGGTGCCCTGAAGAACATCGGTTAAGGCCTCGTTGTAAGGCAGGTGGGGTTCTGAGGAGGAGACACCCAGCTACAGGACCTCCGTCAAGATGTTCGACTTTATGTCCAGTGAAGGGACCTGGATGTCCAGTGAAGGGAGATGAAGGTCCAGAATCTTGGCTGCCGCTCTCACCACCATAACATAGGTAGCTTCCTCCTCCGTAGCCACAGTAGGTGGAGAAAGCAGTCCAGAATCCAGCGAGGTATCCAGTCCACTGACCTCACCCAGTTTCTCTTACCAGTCCATGTCGTGCTCAGTCTGCCAGTGTAAAGGGTCCAGCGACCCCTCCCAATCCTCCTCCATTCCTAGCACCTCAAAATAAGGCAGAGGAATTGACCTGCGTTGACCGTAATCTCGCAGAGCGGGGGCTGGCGCAGGCGAAGGCCGCAGGGGTCCGAATGGCGCCTGTTTGGATCCACCACTGGTTCCTTTTGGGGCCATCATATAGAGCTGCCGGCACGGAACCCGATGGAGCCCCACCAGAGCCTTCAGGCTCTATGGGATGGTCGGATCTCCCAAACATGAAAACATGGTGTCAGAGAAATCTTTAAGCTGTGCAGGGGTCACTCCTGGAAATGCAGGGAGGCGCAGAGCTGACCCAGGTGCAGGATTCACAGAACAGGATCTAGAGCTTTGAGGCTCTTCCAGCACGTTGGCCGACGGATGGGAAAAAGAAAAAGCACAATTCGACTTCTTGTGTTTTGTGTGCCTCTTATCTGACCAACTCGATGCCTTCCAGAGGGGTGATGAGGACTTTAGAATCCCGGAGCTGCGCACAGACTGTGCATTCGAACGGGAATGAGACCTCCGTGGCCAGTGACGTGGAGTTGAATGCCAGGCCACAAGCAGCTTTCGGGACCGCTCTCTCAAAGCCTTCAGAGCCATGGCCCGACTGAGTCATGGTCGTGCTCTAAGTACCAGAGACAAAATAAGTGTGGATTGGTCACCGACATGGCACGGTGGCAGGCGCCACATGATTTGAATCCATAATTCTTCTTAGACATTGAGAGAAAAACCTAAAACCCAAAAATAGTTGGCAAAACATCGGAAAAAGCCTTTCAAAAAGTGAAAGAGGGTGGCACTCTTCACAGATCTGCACCAGCTGGCACAGAAAGAAAAGAACTGACGTCAGCGCGCTGAGTTGAAGCTTATATAGGTGACCCAGACGTCACTTCCAGCGCAAACGATGCCGACGCTGTCCTACGAAGCCGACCGGCACGCAAGGGTACTGCTCGAGCAAAGGTTTCCAGCCTAACACCTGGGATATTCCAAGTTAAGGAATCTGCGGCTAGATAGCTCATTCAGATCTATAATGTTCTTCCTCTGCAATGTCTGTATAATTTTAAACAAGACCACCTTTTTTGAAGAAGTTAGCTGCAATACATGTATAAAAAAAGGAAAGTGTTCTGTTGTTCCGTCTTTGATATAACAACTAAAAAGCATATAATAATAATGAGAAATAATAAAAAATGGTTTTCTACATGCTTCATACCACAAGTCTTCTGTTTCAAAGCTCACATACCAAGACTGTCAAGACATTTGCTTTCCCTTTACAGCTAGGAAAGAACTAGATAGAACAGCTTGAAAACAGGTGAGAAACTTAGTGCTTGAAGTTGGGTTTTTGATTGATCAGAGTGAACTCCCTTCTCAAGCAACAACCACAATCTATGTCACGGTGACAACAAAAGTCACTAAATTAATTTGGACTTAACCCACTGGTAGTTTGGCAGTCCTCTGGAGGAAAGGCAGGCATCAAGCAGCTGTTCAGCCCTTTGGGGAACAAGGCAGTCCTTCTTGTGCATTGTCCACAGCACCAGGAGAGTACCTATGAGTGGCTCAGGAGATCCAACATTTATACCTGGTGCTGACATTTGACTTGCGGGAAACTTCTAATCCACCCCCACATCTGGTTCTGCAAAGTTCTTCCTTACCCTTTCCTCCCTTGCCCAGGCTTCAAAATGTCTAGAGTGACAAAAGGGTGGTGTCAAGTTCATTTGTGAGTGTGCTGGAGGCAACCCGTTGAAATGTAAGTGAGGCACGGAACAACCCCCTGCCTCCCATTCTGGAAGAGTAGCCCTCTCCCAGCTACACCCAAGATCCTGTTGTTCACTGAAGGCCCAATACAAATTCTTGATGGGGGAACAATTACCAAGCCCAGGCAGCTGGAAACTCCTAGAAGGCCTAAATGTTTAGGGCAGGAAAATGGCAACTTTCTAAAGGTTGCATTTTCAAAATTGTAATCTAAAATTGGACTTTACCATTAAACGGGATTTTAAACTACAATACATTCCAGTGCAAATATTACATTTCTACCTGTTCCCAATTAAACATTAGCACTTAAATGTAAAAAGGTAACTCAATGTTTTCCTATGGGAGAGGTAGGTCTCACAGTAATGAAAAACAAATGTAGGAGTTTTTTACTACCAGGATAAGTAAAACTTAAAATCACATGTCCTATCCTTTAAATGCAAGGCACCCTGCCCAATGTGATGTTTAGGGCCTACACCAGGGGTTACTTATACTTATTAAAAAGGGAGGTTTAGGCCTTGCAAAATTGGCACTTTAAAACTGCACACAGGCTGTAATTGCAGGCCCGAGACAAAGGCCTACTTAAGGAGATCACACAATACGTGCTACAGGCCCGCTAGTAGCATTTAATGCACTGTCCCTAAGTAAATGTAGTTCCACTTAACTAGGGTCTGAAGTGAGTTAAATGTGCCAATTGGGTGTAAGCCAATTTTACCATGTTTAAAAGAGAGGGCACAAGCACTTTAGCACTGGTTAGCAGTGGTAGAGTGTACAGAGCCCCAATGTCAACAAAAACGATTTCAGGAGGAAAGAAGGCAAAACGTTTGGGGGAAGACCACACCAAAGCTGTCAGTTTTAATACTTTCTAACAACTGGCACAAGGGGCTTTGTTTGCAATTGTGTGGCATTAAAAAGTCCTCAAGCTGCTCCTGATGGCCTCAAATTGCCACTAACCTACATCTTAACTGTTGAACCCTTCAAATTGGAGGCCAACAGATTACCCTAATAGCATCTGGTTTGGGACCCTAGAAAAAAGATACTTGGCAGAAATGTGACAACTGTCTAATTCTTGCTACCACAAGAGGCAAAAGGCCCTCCTATCGATCAGCACTAAACAAGAAGTCTATTAGGTAAATGATGGGGACATCCAGTCTTTGAATGACCACAAGCATTCATAATTTAGCGTCCAGTCAGGATGAGACTCATTAGATATGCTGCCTAATGGAAGAAACTGAGAACTGAAAGGTTCTGACAGTTGTGAACAAAGAACAAGTAACACCACAGTATGGTATTCGGAATCCTCAAGAGAGCATGAGGAGGAACTCAAATATTACTGCCCGTCACACATATGCATCATCATGTTTCCACCATAACTCTAAGATATATAAAGATCTCACACAATAGGTAGCTGTGAGTGTTTAAGCTTAAATCGTCTTCTCTTATTGTGGAGGAAGATTGAGTGCTGGTCTGCTGCCCTTCAGCAGAACCCCTAACTGGGCAACTCCGGTAACCTCTAAAAAAGTTTAATTCTTCAACCTGTCAATTTAGAGTCTGGAATGAAGTAGGTACGGGATGTGTATTACAGAACAGGTGTAAATCAAAATAGGGATTGACAACATTTACAGCACCGGTTGATGGGGATCATTATGTTTCAGCATAACATTTCGTCAACGAGAATCCACACCTTGATTGAGTTCACTCTGTCAAGGTTGTGATACTGTACATTTAACAAGAAAAAAATAACGTTGGTGTTGTTTCCATGCAGTTTAAGTTAAGAAATCTAAGGTAACAGTGTCCTTCTAATTTATGCAGCCCACATTTTATTAAAGGAGTACTGAATTAAGCCTCAAAGTGAGGACCCAATGGGAGAAAGAGTATGCTGTCTGGTTGTGCCCAATGTCTATGTTGATCATTTTGACAGAGATGCCTCCCTCATAGCCACAGTGGGATTCATAGTAGGGGCACTAACCAGCCAACCTGCAAGAACTGCATTGAACTGGTTTGTCCAATTAGTTCTCAGATTTGTGCTATGTGTGTATATAGAATGCAAAAATACCTTTCCAATGGACTTAGCCTTATCTACGTAATTGTTAACACCAATTCCACAGTCTGGTAACTCCTCCGGTTTTTAAAACTTTAGATTGTGCACGCAGTTCAAAGGGTGTGTTTACAGAGCAACTAGTTAGAAATAAAGAAAATGCAGGTTTTTAATAAATGTTTTCATTTATATGGTGCTCAATTAATTATTTATTACGACCATCCTTTTGCATTTTGTCACGGGGCACAGTTGTTTATTTACAGGAACTGCATTCAGACTGCTAAACGACTATCCTTTGTCCAAAGGATGTCCCTTTAGAAATGGATGGAGCAGAATCGACTCCAGCAATCAGAAAGTTGTCTTCAATAAGGGGGAAATGTTCCTTTTTTTATTTTTTATTATATACCCATAGAAATCCGATTACAATATATATAACGGTTCTTACATACGAGATAAAGCCGTACATTAGGCCTATAAAATATACACAACGGCTCTTATAAATGGTATTATTAGACTAAAGGGAGGAATATCATAAATATTATAAATACTGTAAGTACTTAATAAAACAGTCAGATAGAAAAAAACTGGATGGTAGCATTTCCTAATTACATACATTAAGTTGATAAAGACATGGTTTAGGATACTTCCCAATGGCCGCCACTTCTTATCCTACCAGGGCAACCCACATTCTTTCTCCACCTTATGATAGGTGACCAAAGTGCCCGCCCGAGTTTTCAAGCCTCCCTACCCCTGCACGCATATAATGCGGTCTCTTGATTATTTATCCCCAAGAGGCGTGATAGCCATATTTGAAAGGTGGGGGGGGGTGGGGGAATCCGCATTCTTTCATCTTGCTGCGATTATTATCCTAAAAACAGGTGTGCCAATAAATACAAAATATTCCTCTGTGGTATCCAGGCCAATACAGCTATCATAGCCCATGAGCATCAGGGTGGGGGATATGTAAATCCTGCGACCTAATAGTCCCTCCCAAAAGCTCACCACCTTGTTCTTGAGAGAGAGCAGCCTGGCACAATCATAAAACATATGTATTATCGTTGTGTGCCCCTCCCCACACCTTGGGCAGCTATCATCTGTTCTCTTGCCCCTGTTAAAAAGCTTGGCTGGGGTAAAATACAGGTTGAACAGAGTTTTATAATGTTGTGCCTTACGATTGGTTGAACGAAAAATTTTGCCCGCTAGTGACAATGCCATATCTACATCAACATCAGGATTTTTCAGCTTCCCAGCCCAGTTGGTTTCAATTTTCTCTAGATCGTCGGGGACGCTTTTTAGCAGCATACTATAAATAGTTTTTAATCCTGTTAATCTTCCGTGCAATTATCTCCAATAGTGGTATTTTTTCGAGGGGTATTGCCAATCTACAACTAGCAAAAAATTCTCGGATTTGTACATACTTAAAGTATTGCCTAACGGAGATCCCATAATCCTGTTGCAAGGCAGTAAAAGGGCATAGCTGGCCTGACAAGTATAGGTCACCTATTGATACTAGGCCTAGGTGTTCCCAGTGCCTTCCCATATTATCACAGAAAGGGTGAGGAAAGAAATGCGATCGCCACATAAGGGTATAGCGGCTCATTTTTGGGATCAACATAGCCTTACGCACCCTAATCCATATTTGCCAGGCACTATGCACCACCTTAAATCGTACCTTCTTGTAGTAACTTACCTCTACCTGTTGTAGTAACAGCCCCATAGCGTTCCTCCCTAAGGTAAGTTCATATGTCGTTGGAATCCTAACTTTTTTTTCCTCCTCCGTCTCTTTTCTTGTAGCCAAGCAGAAAAAAATAGACATCTGGTGTAAAAGGCTTGCCCAGTGATAAAATGTAACATTAGGAAACGCAGGCCCACCCTGTGCCTGTGGGAGTGTCAGGTATTTTAGGGATCGTCTGACTTTTCCATTTTGCCAAATAAAATTTGAGAGCATGGATTCTAGTGATTTTAAAATTACTGCGTCTATCTGGAGCGGAATAGGGCGAAACATATGTAGACGTTTTAGCAGCATTGTCATTTTTAGAACGTTTCCTCGCCCAATAACAGATAGGTGCAGCCCGTTTATCCTTTATCTGTGGATATTGTTTTTATCAGAGGGTTAAAATTTGTCTTAACTATTGTGTCTATTTTCAAACTAATACAGACGCCCAAATATGTAGTATTTTCTACATGCTGAGGATTATTAAAAGTTATATTGTCTGTACATATTACCAGTGTTTTACCTTCGTTCCGAGAGTAGCCTGATGCTTGCCCATACTCTTTAGCGATAGCCGTGGCTTCCCTGATTGCATCAGTCGGATTGGTGGTTAAAATGGCAATGTCATCGGCATAAGCCAAAATCTTGGTCTCAAATCCTCTAAAAACAATTGGTTTGATCTCCTGGCTTATTAAAAATTTATTTATCAGAGGGTTTATGTACAGAGCAAATAGAATAGAGGAACAGGGACACCCCTATCTGGTTCCCCTTGATATTAGTATACTATATGATTTTTTTCCCCATCAGTTGTAGCCGGGCTCTAGGGTCTGAATACATTGCTTTAATGGCCCTGATGATTCGTGGGCCAAAGCCCTTTAGCTCCAATAGCCCACACAGGAACCTCCAGGCCACCCGGTCAAACGCTTTAGCATATGCTCTTCTTCTGCATTGGCCAGTTCAGCTAACAGCCGCTCATTCTCTAGCTGTCACTGTTTTCTTGCACGTGCTACAAAGCTGATTTTTTCGGCCCTTAGAGCAGCCTTAAAGGTGTCCCAGACTATATTCCGGCTAGCACTATATTTATTGATATCAAAGAATTACTGAGCCCAATTCTTGATATGCTCAATATGGGCATTATTAACGAAAAGCTTCTTGTCAAACATCCATTTACTACGTGCCTTACAGGGCATATCAACCTCAATATCTAATATCAGCGGGTTATAATCCGAAATCACTTTTGGAAGCTTTCTGATCCCCACTTTATTTGCAAGATTCATTGAGGTGAGAAAATAGTCAAGTCTAATGTACTTCTTGTGAGTACAAGAGTAATAAGTATACCCCGGATTGTTGGGGCTTTTAATACTCCCGATGTCGACCAGACCATGACTGCTAATAAGAGATGTCTCGACGAGGAGGAGAAGCAAGATGGAGGCCGCTTAGGAGCCCGTTAACAGCACGCTGACCAGGGAGAGCTGAGGCATGAAACTAAGTGACCAGTGAGGGCCAAATAAGCAGGAACAAAAAAACAAACTGATGCTCCCCGGAGCAGACGCCCGCTGCTGCTGCGCGTGGGCAAACTGGGTCCCTATAGGGCTGAGGATTTTGAAGCAACTTGCAGTAGCGTACTCACCTTGTGCTAACTGCGGCAGATCGGATAGACTCCCTGCTGTGATGGGACCAAAGAATGCAGGAGCCAGGGAGATCCCTAAAGCTGGGAGGTACCCGCCAGGTGGGGGTGGACCCGTGGCAGCGGAGCACGGATCAGAGAGCCCAGAGGAGCTGGCGCCCAGGCATGGATGCCAGACACAGGATGCAGAACGTAGAACGAGCAGCCCCTGGACAAGAGGGGAAGGGGTGCAGCCACAGGGAAGCAGCGTCCGGCGGGCCAGCACGTCAGTAGCTGATCTGCTACAGCGGGGACGAGAGCTGCAGCCATGGGTCCCGTGCTCTCCATGCCACTGGAGTCAAGCTATCCTGGCTGGTGAGGGCTGAAAGCCCGAAACCGGTCCTAGGATGCTTGTTTCCAGTCCATTGTGGACCTGGCCTGGCAGTTAGAGCTGGACTGCTCCCATTGGGCGCAGGATCAAGACTGGATTGGCATAGTGAGCAAAAGAATTATGTATTTAGGCCCAGATCTCTGTACTGGGGTGAATGTATGACATTGTTCTGCATTCTGTCCATCAATTGTTCTTTTTGCATTTGTCACCCCAAGTGGGACGGGTATGCCCAGATGTGGGTCCTGTGCTCTCCATGCCACTGGAGTCAAGCTATCCTGGCTGATAAGGGCTGAAACCCCGAAACTGGTCCTAGGATGCTTCTTTCTTTGTATGCCAGGATTTTTGCCACGCTACGGTGGAAAGAAGTTGGCGGCTAAGACAGTTGATCAAGCCGTTCCAAGTCTAGAACGCACAAGCCTTCCTGATTAATCCAGCACAGCTAAAAGTTATTTGGGGGGAGCACTTGTGATTTTTCTTCCTCTGAAATTAAGGCGAAAGAATATCTGTAAGGCCTAAAAACCTAAAACAAAAGAGACGTTTAATTCTGCTTTGACGGACCTGATTAATATGTCACTATTTAGGAGCAAAATAAGATAAGACTATAATCACGGGGAAAATAAAAGTGAAAATATAAATAAACATTAATATATATACAAATACAAATAAATAATCACATAGCACTGGGTAGGAACTATCACAGGTTAGCATATGTAAGGCTGTTTTTAACCCCTTGCATGTGTCGGACGGCCCCAGGCCGTACGATGTCAAGGTGGGCGTGTGCGTCGGATGGCCGGGAGCCATCCGATCTGCGCACACGTGGAATTTTCCCACACCGCGGGGAAATTCCGGCCGCGGCCAAAGCGTTACTATATAGCTCCTGGTCATGTGTGCTGTGCTCATCACATGCGCAGACCTTAGTCTGAGCGCTTTTCAAGGGTGGAGGTGGGGAGGGGTGGTGGGAGGGGGCTAGTGGGGGGAAGGGTGGTGGGAGTGCAAAATTCCAAAATATATATACCCATGGATGAAAAAAGGCTATTGCAAAACTGTTATGTTATGAGTGGATTAAGGCAAGTGAAGGTATACCAGGCTGGTTTAAATCAGGCTTAAATGGCTGGATAAATGTATGCACAATAAATGTGGGTGGCTTGAACGACAGTAGCAAGAGGCAAAGGGTGGGCGAGTTTGTTAGATCGAATACGCTTGATGTTGTGTGTGTACAGGAGATGCATATCCCCTGGGGGAAAAGGAATCTGATGGGTATGGGGGTATATAATATTCTGGCCTGCACTTCCCAGAGCTCTAATATTTGGGGGGGTTGCGATTTTTGCAAAGGTCGCTATGGGGGAGGGGGGGGGGTGGGCTAAGCATAAATTAGCAGACACACTAGGGCGGTAGGTAGTGGTCGAACTAGAGATAGGCTACACAATCTGTGCAATATATGGGTCAAACCAGGATGACCGGGAGATTTTTGAAGACTTCGAGGTAGAACAGGCCTTGTCCTCTGGTTAGCAGTGGTGATCTTAATATATCAGCTGAGTTTCGCAGTAATCAGCGGTACCAGGGGCGGAAGCCCGGGGTATACTGAGCAAAGGGGAAATGTTCCTACTGGATGTGTACTTGTTCAACAACCTAAGTTAAAAGATGGCGATATGTATTAGTAGCACACGCTTAACAAATTATTCCTCATGGTTTTAAACTTCCTTAACAATTCTACATTATACAGAACGCTCACATCTCCACAGTAGCACTATATTCTCACTTCTACTATCGGATTTAGCATTTATATGAACGAGATCTATTCAAATGGAAGTTGACATGTATATGAGATGTCAGAATCATATTATAAAGGGAGGATTCAAATCCAGCCCCTGCTTGTGCAAATCAAATAAGAATATCCCTGAGCTACCCCTCACAATGCAGAAAATTCCACCTGCTCTTTATTTTAATGTTTTGTTTTTAAAAAGAACAGATCCTTCAACAATAACCGCTCTGGATCATACTAGGATGAACCCACACTGAAATGTAATACATTTAATTGTATATTGGTCAATCACTGTTAGCTAGGACATTTTTCCAACAAAAACAGATCTTCTAGAGGGTCTTCGACACCACAGCTAATTAATCAAGCCACAATAGAACACACAGTCAAAGGACGAGGGGCTGCAATATTATGCTTGGAATTTTAGTTCAACATTTGCAACTACAACTTATGTTATGTTATGTTATATGCGGATTTATAGCGCGCTCCTATAGTCGAGACTGTCCTGGCGCGGGAGTGAAACTAATCCAGGTGGTAGAGGGATCGGTTAATCATGGATTTGAAAGAGGTGCGTTTTAAGCAGTTTTTTAAAATTAGACAGATTGGGAGAGTGTCTGAGAGCGTCAGGCAGGGCGTTCCACCATTGAGCACCCTTTACCGTCAAGGATTGTCCGCCCAGACGAGCTCTTTTAAATCTGGGAACGACCACCTGCTTTCTGGAGGTAGATCGCAGCTGACGGGTCGGGAGGTAAAGGGTGAATCTTTTGGCTAGGTAGGCAGGGCATGGTCCATTAAGGGCCTTATAAACGAGGACCAGAGTTTTGAAGTGCACTCTTTGGGCTACAGGGAGCCAGTGTAGATCCTTCAACTGTTTGCGAACGCTAAGTCTCCTAGAGATGTTAAAAATGAGTCTCACCGTTGCGTTCTGGACTACCTGTAGCTTTCTGATCAAGTAGTCTGGAGCCCCTACATAAAGGGCGTTAGAGTAATCCAGACGGGAGAGCACCAAAGCTCTGGCAACCGCTTCCTTGGCCATTTGAGGGAGAAGAGGAAAGAATCTGCGAAGAGTAGTCAGGGTTCCAAAACACGTCCCCGCCAGTCGTGCAATCTGATCTCGAAAACATAAATCTGCTCCAAACCAAATACCCAGGTTCTTGGCCAACCCACTCTCTCCCGTTGGACATGTTGATTCAGTGGGCCAGATAGAATTCTTAAAGTTAGTGGGAAATTGGCCGTAGAGCAGAATTTCTGTTTTTTCCTCGTTGCATTTGAGGCAGGCTCTGGCCAGCCAAGCAAATACAGAGGATAGGCATTGGCGTACTCCAGAGGTGCACAAGTTCTCCTTTTTCCAGGTGAAGAGAAGCTGGGTGTCATCGGCATAGGCCATAATCTTAGCACCCCAGCTCTCAGCCAGCCGGATCAAGGGAGTTAAGTAAATATTAAATAAGAGGGGACTTAAGGTTGACCCTTGTGGGACTCCAGTTTCTACCCTTCGATTAGCGGAGCAATAGGGAGGGAGCCAAATCTGTTGAGTCCGGTCAGAGAGGAAAGACCTGATCCACCTCAGTGCCGTACCCGAGATGCCGATGTTCTCCAGTCTAGATAGGAGCTGGAGATGGGGCACCGTGTCGAAGGCGGCCGAGAGGTCCAGAAGAAAAAAGGCCCCCCCTGCCGCCTCCGTCAAGGCAATCCCTAATGGCCTCCGCCACCTCTACCAATGCCGTTTCCGTGCTGAAAGAGGTGCGGAAGCCTGATTGGGCCGGATGAAGAGCCTCAGAGGATTCCACAAATCTCTCAAGTTGCCGGAAGGCAGCTTTCTCGCAAACTTTAGCAAGAGCTGGTAGGAGGGATATAGGCCTGTAGTTGGAAGTGATCGAAGGATCGGCCGAAGGTTTTTTTAATAGGGGGAGAAGTTTGGCTTGCTTCCACTTGGAGGGTAAAATTCCAGAAGTAAGGGATTTGTTGACCAAAGCGGTGACCATAGGGGCAATAACTTCAGCTATTCCATTAAGGACCCTCGCAGGGCAAGGATCTATAGGTGACCCTGATCTCAGAGATTTTAAAATGGTCAGGATATCTATATTTTTGACCTGAGTAAACTCTGTCATCTCTGCCTTAGCCTTAATTACTTGGGAAGGGGAAAGAGGAAGAAGTTGGTGAATTAAGGTTGGAGCAGATTGTGGGTCGGGTGGCTGGTCAGGGTTATTCAGACTATTTTGAATGTTTCGAATTTTCTCAATGAAGAAAGTGGATAGTTGCTCACACCAATCTGTGGAGGGTGGAAATGAGGTCTTCTCTGCTACCGGGGTAGTGAAGCTTTTAACTATAGAGTAAATTTCTCGACTGTTGTTTTTCGCCTTTAGAATTCTAGATGCATAGAATTCCCCTTTAGCTGTTTTAATTGCTGCATAGTAGCTTTTTTGGGCTGCACGGAGTTCCGATTTAGCAGTAGGACAATAGTTCTTTCTCCATATTCGCTCTAGCGCCTTACACCCAATTTTTTAAATTTTTAATTGTTCAGTATACCAGGGGGAAGTGGGAGTGATCCTATGGTTGTTTTTTCCTTTGCTTTGTGGTAAGGATCTAATGGAGGTGTCTATCCAGGAAGAGAAGTTGTCTACAGCTTCATCCAAATGTTGTGCTTTCATTGGGGTGGAGTGGGTAAGGACCTCCACTAGGTGTGGAATATTAATTCTCCTTGGACGTTCCCCAAGCTTGGGTGTGGATGACACACGGCTGGTGTTTATAGACCAGGAGAAGTGAACAGGAAAGTGATCTGACCATGTAATGGGGTAGGGTGGATCTACAGAGATGTTAAAATTAGAATATACTAGATCTAAACAATGACCCCCTTCATGAGTGGCAGATTGCACCTGTTGAACCATCTGAGCCAAATTGCAAATTTCTTTCAGCTCTTTGACTCCAGGGGAAGAGCTTGTGTCCATGTGTAAATTAAAATCTCCCAACATTAGGAAGTGGGGGAATCGGAGTGCACGTTGGATAGTGATCTCCTCCAGGGATTTAATAAAATTACCTAGAGGACCGGGTGGGCGATAGATCAATAGTCCCCCCCAGGGTGAATTTGGGGGATAGTGCTAGGGAGAATTCCATAGCTTCTCTATCCTCAATCCTTCCTGTGCATTCCATCCTCAGAGTCCATTTCTCTTTGTAGATCACGGCTACACCTCCTCCCCCTGCCTTTGTTACGGTCCTGTCTTGTGATCTTAAACCCTCTAGGGACAGCCAGCTCCACCACTGGGGCACAACTCTCGTTCAGCCACGTCTCCGTGATGAATAGGATGTCGAGGTTCTTATCGATGATAAATTCGTGAACTTCTTCAAAGTGCTTTGATAGGGAGCGAGCATTGATAAGGGCAGCCCGAATAAGAGGGTCATCCGCTGTAATAGGCTGGGGAAAGGAGGAATTAGGTAGGCTAAATTTGAAGCGGCAATTTGGACATGTTCGTGAAAAGGAGTCTAAAACATTCCAGTGGGCGCCATTGCATAATAGGTTGCGATTAAGAGCTCCAAGTTCGTCTGAGTTATATGTGATAGTGGGGAATATCCCGTGCAGTATGGAATTGGCAGGGGTCCTGGCCCTGGGCGCTGTCGAGGCGCGGACGGGCGCAGACGGGCTTGCCTTAGGCGCGCCTTCGGCGCGCCTTCGGCGCGCAAACGGCGCTCCCGCTGCGCTCGTCCGCTGCGCTTCCTGTCCATGCACATGATAAGAGGAGAGAAAGGGGGGTGTGGCCTCGAGGGGGCGTGGTCAGCGAGCACGCCGGTGATGGCGTCCGCTAAACAAACAGCTACCGTTCCAACTAGCAATCAGCTGAGCGGTATGTGGCCAGAGGCATTACACCCTAAGAGAGCAGGTAGGCTTAATACGTTTTTAAAATACAGTAGATATAGCCCTTAAAACACACACAGTTTCAAAAACAGTCAATCGTACCACCAGCTCCCGGCTTCCGCCTCAGGACTGGGAATCGAGTTTCTGAAGCTGCCAGTGGATTCGGCGTTTATGACAGGGCGGGGGGCGTGGCCTCGAGGGGGCGTGGTCAGCAAGCACGCCGGTGATGGCGTCCGCTAAACAAACAGCTACCGTTCCAACTAGCAATCAGCTGAGCGGTATGTGGCCAGAGGCATTACACCCTAAGAGAGCAGGTAGGCTTAATACGTTTTTAAAATACAGTAGATATAGCCCTTAAAACACACACAGTTTCAAAAACAGTCAATCGTACCACCAGCTCCCGGCTTCCGCCTCATGACTGGGAATCGAGTTCCAACTGAGTGATGGAAGAAGGCAGGTGAGGTCCATCAGGGTAGGGGAGAATGGAGGTAGTGAGACTGGGGGTCAGATAGGTAGAGAGCGAGGGAGAAGCCAAAATAATGGACTGAGTGTTCAACGCTGCGCTATAGTGCAAAGAAAACAAGCTGCAACAGTAAAAAGAACTCTATCTTCATATCTCCCAGTAGTCAAAATCATGTCAAGCACATTTAATACCAAATAAAGTAATATATATATAAGACGGTTAGCTCAGTCTTGCAACACCAGCACAGGATTGGGAAATTGGAGTTCAGCACAGGACAACTAGCCACACTGCCCTTCAATTGAAGGTGGTGTTGTAAAGAATTCTAACTTGGAAAAAATAAATGCCAACTAGCAGAATACAAGAAGATATGCAGACAAAAGAATAAGTGCCCAAGCGGAGATTGGAAAGCTGAGAAGACCAAAAAATGAGGAGTCAGTCAGTCTCTCAGATTCTTGTTCCTAAATTGTGCTGCTTAAAGCAGGGTAAAAATAACAAGTTGCATACAACCATGCCAAGTGGGGGGTGGGGGGAGGGGGGGGCTTGCGGGGGAATGCAAAGGAAATGCAAAATTATGGTTCCAGGCAAATACATTTTCAACTTTCTATTGATCGATCTTTGCCCCAACGATTAGACATGCCAATATAAATAAAGCCACAAAACATTAGCATTATAAGTTGGAGAAAACAACAAAACCCCAGTGTTTCCACATATAGCATTGAATGCCGTGAAGAGTGGTAGTTGTATATTTATTAACTACCCAACACCCTCATATAGACCAATGTTTGCTTACATAAAGCAAATGAAGGATGTGGAGTGCACCATTTTGCCACATGCAGCATAGGTCTCATGGAAAATTGTACTTTTGGTAGCACAAACAAAAAACACTGAGTTGGAAAATTATTAGCAGCCTTCATGAAACAAAAACATTGCAAGTGCAAAGTATCACCTCTAATGACTTTAAAATACTTACACCAAGATACGTAAGCTTGTCCTGTACTACCCCTCTCCAGTCTGCTACATTCCAACACATTACCCCGGACTTCAGGTTATTTACCAAATATCCAGATAATGCCCCATATTCTCTCACCAAAATTTCCAACCTAGGAATAGTTTGGACCGGGTCCGAAGTAAATATTGTAAGGTCATCCACATACAATGCAATTTTATTTTTGTAGCAGCCTGAATTTAAAGGGATAACCTGACCTTCTCACCGCAAAAGCTGAGCAAGTGGCTCAATATAAATGTCGAACAACAGTGGGGATAGAGGACAACCCAGCCGAGTGCCCCTAGTGATCGAAAAGCTTCTTGTAAGGGAACTATTAAAAAGGATCCTAGCTGTTGAGTGCTCATATAAAGCTTTTAATGTAGCGATAAAGAAGGGACCAAAAACATTTATCGCCAGGACTTCCCACAGAAAAGCCCAGCAGACACGATTGAAGGCCTTAGAAAGTCCAATGTAACTGCGGCCAGGGGGATTGATCGGGCTATGCCAAGGTCTATTTTACCAATTAATTGCTGGGTAAGTTCATGGATATGCCTCCGTGGGACAAATCCCTTCTGGTCCAAGTGTATTAACTGAGGTGCCAGTTTAGCCAGTCTCCCTGCCAAAATGCTAACAAAAATCTTCTAATCTGCGGATTGGCTGTTCCAGATTTAAAATTACTGAATGGCCTTCCAGTTTAAAAATTGTACAGCGCTCCTGGGTAAACCGGGGCCCCTAATATGGGAAGGTATGTGGGAAGAGATGGTGAGGGAGTGGGACTCTAAAGGTTTTTTGTACAAGTTTGGGGCAAGTAAGTTCTTCAAAAAGGTTTGGTTGAAGACTTTTAAGTCTACACTAACCCTTTGGCTGGGAGTTAGGAGGATTCTGGGCATGGGCTATTTTTCGGATTTCTCCCTAATCTGGGACTCACCAGGTATCCCTCACTGTCTTAAAGAGTGGCTGAGTCTTCCATTGAGGTGGGCTGGAATTGAAGTATAGGGGGAACTCCTAACAGTGCAGGGTATGTTGCTCTGGGAAGTGTTAGTGGCAAAAACTAGTAACTCCCTTTCTAGATCCAAGTACCTCCAGCTATCATCTTGGGTCACAGCCAATGGACAGGAGATTGAGGGGGTGGGGCAGTTGATGATAATTCGATTCAAAGCTGCAGGATGAGTACCCCACGAAGAAGGAGGTTGCATATTTGTACTGGACACTACACGATGCAGAGGACAGAAAATTGAAGGCACCATACTCGCTATGGGAAGGAGATATTCAGGGGACTGAGGTAAAAACAATTTGGCAACTTTCTTTAACACTGTTGTACTCGGTGGTTAAACTAGCCAATCTGAAACAACCATTTTTTTTTTTTACCATCAATAGGCTCTATTGGACGCCCCAGCAGAAGATAGAAATGTTTGTGTATGAACCGATACCAAGATGCCGAAGATGTGGTCTTTTAAGAGCCGATGACCAACATATGTTTTTAGGTGCCCAGAATTAAAGGCCTATTGGCAGGAGTTGGAGAAGGTGGTCAAGGATATTCTTGGGGCAAATACAATGCTGAGCTCAGCCTTGGTGTTGAAGGGGGTGGAAGTCCGCCCCAGTCAACCCTTAATAAGAGTTAGGAAGGCCTTGCTGTTCTACTTGATGCTCTTAGCTAGAAGAGAGATTTGTAAACGTTGGACGGAACCCCTACCACCCAAGGGTCTTGAGTGGCTCCAGGTGGTTAGAAGTGTATGCAGACTAGATATCGGATCTGGGAGGGAGGGAGCAAGTGGGGGGTGTCGTAGCAGGATATGGGACGATTTCCAAAGATTGTGTGGAATGGCAATGTCTTAAGGAAGTGTCCTATGATTAAACCTGTGCGAAGCCAGCAACCAGGAAACTGGTAGGACTGGATTGGCAGGGCCAGAGATATAATGCAACTGGCCTGAGGTCGGGACAGGTTTTACAGAAAGGCCTGGTTTTGGAGATATTGATGATATGAGGACAAAACAATAATAAATAAAACAAGTGCAAAGTATTGATTTTAAAGGACTGCATCAAAACTAAGACATGCCTTTACCAGATCCCCAAATCTGAGAACTGGAATACTACACTTTAGACAGGTGCCGCTTGTTTCGACAGTGAAACTGAATGAAAAAGTGTTTTCATGACATCTGCAAATCAAGACATTCTGTAAAGACATTAGCATGACTAACTCCCCCCTTATACAACAAACTTTAACTTTCATTTAACCCCATGAGGTAATAACAGCACAAAATATATAGGGGTCCTATTCACTAAAGCATTTTGGAGTACAGAACGTAATACTCCTACAGTACTCTTTACTCTTGCACGCCTTCATGCTTTGTCTCAAAACGCCTAAAATGGTAATAATCATACACAAAATTAGCACAAATAGAAAGGACTGTGCTAACTTTGCACTGTTACTAATAGGAAGTTACATTTTCACGGGCCAATTCACAAAGTCATGTAAGAGGGTGTATAAACAGTACTCCTGAAATACTAGTTCCATACTCAGATACTTTTGTGGATCTGCCCCCAAAAATTACTTCCAGGTATCGCTTGTATTTTTCACCTCATCTTGACCCCAGCGTTAAGGAAAGAGTTATGCCATGGGCTGACTTTGCACCTACTTGACACCCATGATTGTCACCCCTAGCACATTTTCTTACACATGCAATCACCACCGCAACGTATTTGTGGTATCTGCTTGCAGCTTAATGACCACCATTCACTTCCCTCGTTCTTCCAGTCTTTTGACACAGACGTCCGCCCGCTTGCACCTGCTCGCTCTTGCTTTCAATCGTGTGTTTATGTTCATCTGGCTGCACATCACAGGTCGAGTAAAGCAGAATCACATAGTTATCTTTACCTGTCCACATCAGAAGGTGTGAGGTTGATTTCAGACCGATCTGTGAGTTGCTCCGAGCGTGCCTTGTAGCCCATCTCATAATACAGAAATTTCTTTGCATTTTCAAGCTCTTCCTGAGGAATAAATAATATAGCAAAAGTGGAATAATTGCCAATTAATTGCAGTATGTTCGTTAAGAAAATATATGTGCTATAATGGGGTTTAAAAAAAAATTACAAAAGGCGCTTTTTATCCTGTAAGGAAGTGTGAGTGATTTATTTTAAGTTATATTTACTATCAATACAAACAACTAAAATTTAATGAGTTTTAATAGTGCTCATTGGATTTTCTGGAAGTAATAAGGTTAAAAGATCCCTCCAAGGTATGCGGTTGTGGGATCCTACGAGCGATCGGGAATAAGCAGGGCAAAAACACTACTAAGCAAAACGAAGCGTGCTCCCCTGCCATCAACTGAAGATGAGTGCTCACTCATTTCTATATCTGGGCGTCAAACCTTACAATAAACATTCAAACATTTGGTGACAAGAAAGGACTGACATTGAACGCATGCACATGAATTCCCTGGGCTTGAATCCTGGTAAAGTGGGCAATCACCATGTAATTTCAAGTATAAACAGTCTGAAAAAGGTACAAGCCTTACATTATATAGACAGCAGCCTTGATTCCAGTTAAAGTCGTAATGGCTCCAAACCATAAGGCGGCAGGTGTTCTGAATCTTAGTTAACAATACAGGGAGTATGTTGTTACTGCCACCATGCACAGGCTCTACCCTTTCTCCATTAAGTGATTGATGTATTATGGTAAATTATGGTAACATACTGTATAGGGGAATTTATAGCACATAAAGTGTGCTACACTTTCAGACTGTACAAAATGGACTGTGTCTCACTTACAGAGCACAAGTACAGAGACGTGTGCTGTTCCTAGAGGGTGAGAAGAGAATGAGGCCTACAGTAATATGTTATTCAGTGAAATCAGGAGGGATTTCCTCCTTCAGGAAAAAGACCCTCACACATCCAGCCAGCTAGATGTCATGCTTCATCATCAGGTCTGCTCCAAATCGGGGCGGCGCTGCAATCCCCGATCGGCGCCCTTAACGGGGCCTTTTGATGGAGATCTTTATTCCTTGTATGCCGGTTGGTGTAGTGCGGGTGAGGGCCCTAAGTGTAGTGTGTATTCGTGAAGTTTAAAACAAGTAGTAGGGATCCAAAATAACAAAAGTTTAATAAAGCAGGTCCCACTCTTGACTAAAACAAAAAAGTGCTCGTCCCTGAAGTAAAGTTGTCAGGTTTGCACTGCACTGGTCACCATGTTTCTTGCACCGGTTAGATCTATCGCAATTCATCAGGACCCAAATTTAAAGTTCACACACTTACTGGTATTGTGTGGGTCCCTGGCAACGTTTTCAAGACATAGGAGGAATCTGAAGAAACAGGGGAGGAAGATCTTTAGAGAGAATTTAAAACCCAGGGAGATTTAATGCAACATACCTCTAGGCTGGGGGGGGGGCTAGAGGGCGCCAGACCAACATGGCCGCACATCCGTGAGGCTCTCGCCAGCCGGGCGATTCATTGCTCCTTCAGCCCATCCTTCATCGTGGAAACCCGCAACTGACCCGCGCCGATTGTTCAGCTGGGGCCGGAGCGCACTTGTGGCAAATTTCGGGCCATTCTGATCGATGGTTCCGACGCTATAGACACTGTTGTCTCCCGCGGACGAAGCTGCAGCCCCTCCGGCGCGAAGAGGCCGGTGTGCGTGTGCACGCGACACCGAGGATTGGTCGCGGTCGGCAGGCCGCGTGACACGGATGGTGACGGAGCGGAGTGGCGGCGGCGGCACTTACATCAGGACTTCCTGCGGCTGCTGCGATTCACCCGGAGTGCCGGTAAGGTGGCGGCGGACGCGGGTGGCATTGGAGGACTTCCGCCGCGTGACGTCTACTGCACGGACGCCACAAGCCCCTGCGCTCGGAGAAGAAGGCCTCCGCTAATATTATCGCCCTGAGCGGCCTCTGGGTGGACGGGGGGTGGAGATTCCTCGCAGCCCGCACCCCCCACGGTTCATAGCGGGAAATACCCACCACTTTTGCCGCAGTGCGCCCGGCCCGCTGGGGATCTGCCAGGAGAGGCGACTCTGCTGAGTGAGGGCTTCACCGGCACCATCCAGCCTCCTGCATGTGACTGGGGGCTCGGGGAGAAGACCGTTGTTGGCCCGCGCTTGGGGCGTCATCCGAGGAGGTAGGAGGGCACCCCCGCGCTGCCATCACAAAAACGCTGCGCACTAGGAGGTGTGGGACACACAGGGCGGACGGAGGGTGACCCTCCCGCTGCGTTGGATGGGCCATCGTCGCGGAGCTCCTTCTAGCCTCGTGGAGTGGGCACTGACGGGGCTGCTACCGCGAATGGAGACCTCGCTTTAGGTGAAGACCTTGTGTTAGGTGCTTGGCTGGGGGCTGCTCCCCCCCCCCCCCGACTATTCAGGGCCCTCCACTTTGCCGATACCGAGGGGAGGCGTCCGTGGAATTTGATCAGAGGCGCGGACCTAGTCCCCTGTCGTACTACACGGTAAAGCTCAGGCTGCTCCAGTGGGGGTGCTCCGTACTAGTGTTCCTGAGTGGGGGTCAGACTCTTATATTCTGCCATAATGGGGAAGACAGATACTAAGCAATCCCGGCTCCCCTTTGAGACCCAAAAGAAAAAAGCTCGTGCCCCGCCACCGGGGGACGGCGACTCCGATGGAGGGGAAGCCGAGGAGGTGGACTGGAAGGCGCTCCTACTTAACATGCAAACTAGCCTTACCTCAATCGACTCGAAGATTGACAGCATGTCTAAACGTCTGGACTCTGTAGTCCATCGACTTGACCAACAAGAGGAACGAGTTAAGGAGTCGGAGCAGCGAATTTCTGGGCTAGAGGATGGGGCGTCGGCCACTGCAACCAAAGTATCGCAGATGGAGAGATTGCTGAAGGTGACCGCCGACAAGAACGAGGACTTAGAAGCACGCTCGCGCCGCAATAACGTGCGCCTTATTGGTCTGGCAGAATCTACCACCGTGGGCAAAATGGAACTTTTCATTGAAAAGCTTCTGTCTGACCTTTTTGGCGCGGATGCCTTCTCTCCGCAGCTGGTGGTGGAGTGTGCCCACCGCACCCTGGGCCCTCGCCCCATGCCCGGAGCCCCCCCCCCCCCGAGACCTGTCATCATCCGCTTTCTGAATTTTAGAGACCGAGATACTCTACTTCGCCTTGCCTGGGAGAAGCAGCCTGTCCATTTTGAAAACACCACGCTCTCCTTCTTTCCTGACTTCCCACTGTCGGTGCAGGATGCGCGCCGTAAATTTGGGTCGGTCAAGAAGCGATTGATTCAGAATGGTATTCAATACTCCATGCTGTACCCAGCGCGCCTCCGGGTGGTCCACCGTGGCGAGCCACACATATTTCAGGACCCATCTCAGGTGGAACTCTTTCTAAAGGACCACAAACGATCTCACGAGGCTGCCCGGCCCCCGTCGGAGAGGGCTGGCTCCCGCTCGCCCACCTCTGCGCTGGACTGATTGGGGACTTCATAGCTGCCATTCCTGTCCCTCATTCTACTATTATTGTATAGCCTTGCCCAGCTCTCACCTTGCGATGGGCCTTCAGGCTCGCAACTTATTCTGCTCGGCGCCCTGGCCTTGTATTGCTGACCTATCAATCGTTGGGCTCCGCTGCTTTCAGGGTTTCCTTGATGTTGCTTAACATGACTTCGCCCTGGCACCTCCCTCCCCTCCCCGCGGCTTCCGCTGGCTACTGACCCTAGCGGGCAGCGGGTGCAATATCGGGGGAGTTGGATGGCGGGTCTGGACCCCTTGTGTCCCCCAATCGGGTGTTCCCCAACGGGGTAATGACTTGGCATTGTGGGTTTGTATGGGGTGGGGGAGATGCCCGGCATGATTGGGATGTCGGAGTGGGTGGGGGGATGGTTTTCAAAGGGTTGTTTATGTTTTGTTTGAATTCAGTATGGATACTGTCAAAATGCATAGTGTTGATACACCTTCTGACACCTTCGACATACAGTGGCACCAGGGAAGGTATTGTTCAGTGGGCTCCTTGACCTACTATTCTCCTATCTGTAGACATGAGTCATGCAGGAAATCTTGATATTAATGTGGGGGGACTGATCTCCGCTATTACTTGGAATGTTAGAGGACTGGGTGATCCGAGGAAGCGGAGACAGATCTTGGGTGCGTTGGACAGATTAAATGTCCATATTGTATTCTTGCAGGAGACCCATATGGATCCCCAACACAGAGGCGGATTTGCCGCCAGATGGGCGGCGCACTCGGTCTTTGCACCATACTCGTCCTATGCGAGAGGCACTGCTATTCTGATAAAAAGAAGTGTTCCCTACACTCCCCTGGGTGACGCAGCTGACCGGGAGGGCCGGTATTGTATGACTTGGGGTAGGATAGGCGTTGAAACCATAACTTTGGCCTGCTCTTGTGGCCCTAATTGCGATGACCCGAGCAGCTTCGTTGCCCTCTGGAATAAGATCAGGGACATAGGATCGACACATCTCATATGGGGAGGAGACTTCAACGCCGTGCTTGACCCGGCCCTGGATAGGTCCAACCCTTCTGCACAACACTACACCAACACACACAGATACCTGCAACATTTGCGACACTCAGGAGGTTGTGGATGCCTGGCGTCACTTACACCCGACTCGGACGGAGGGCACACATTGGAATACGGCACACGCCACATGGGCTAGACTGGACTACATTTTGGTGTCTCGTGGGTTGGCCCCCTCCCTAACTGCGGCGCAACATGTGGGCCGCACGTTCTCTGACCACTCCCCGGTGATGGCCAAGTTCCGCTTACCGGACATAATGGGGAGACCACCCTCCTGGCGACTCCAACCCAACATTTTACTCGACGAACTCTTCCGCTCCGAACTGAGTCAAGACATTGAAGATTTCCTTTCACACAACAAGGGTTCGGTGGAGCGGGTTGCCACCCTGTGGGAGGCGCTAAAGGTCACAGTGCGAGGTATTTGTATCTCTAAGTGCTCCGGCGTGTTGCGGGCCTTACGCACCACATTACACACATTGGAGAGCACACTGCACACACTAGAAACTCGGCCAGACTATGCCACTAACTCCGACGCACAGGCACAGTACCGGGAGGCGCTGTCCGAGTATGCTTCCACCGCTGAAAGGGAGGTCAACTTCCGTGGTAAATACTTCAGGGCTAGGGCCTACGGGGAGGGAGAGCGACCCGGGAGGTTCTTAGCGGGAGTGGTTCGCCCCCCACGTGGCTCAAATTTCGTACTGGAACTGGAAGGAGACGGAGGGGTACTTCTACGAGACACACGTTCGATCTTGGCTGCTTTCAAAACACACTACTCTGCACTCTACTCCACTACTAGAGTGGGTGACCTGGACATGGATGACTACCTGAGGGAACTCACCATGGGATGGCTTCCAGACCATCAGAGGGAGTTCTTGGCTGAGCCCATAGGCCTGGATGAAATTAGGGACGCAATTAGCCAGATGGCACCCGGGAAGGCTCCTGGGTTGGACGGGCTGCCCATGGACTTTTATAAGGCTCATGTTGATATCCTGGCGCCGGTGCTTCGAGAGGTTTATATGGAGGCACATGAGTCCGGCACCCTCCCCCCATCCATGCAGGAGGCTCTAATCACATCCCTACTGAAACCCGGAAAACCGCCTCAATATTGCGATTCTAATCGCCCTCTCTCATTAATCAACTGTGACGCTAAAATTCTGACCAAGGTGTTGGCTAATCGATTGCAGTTGTTACTAGGGGGATTGGTGCTGTCGGATCAGGCGGGATTCATCCCTGGCAGGGCTACCTCACACAACCTTCGTACTCTTTTTTCAATATTGCAAAATGTGGACCCTGATTTGCCGCTGGTGGCGGTCTTTCTAGACGCCACTAAAGCCTTTGACTCTTTAGAATGGGACTATCTCCAATGCATCCTATGAAACATGGGGATGCCAATAGGATTCACGCAGTGGATTGATCTTCTTTATCATCAACCTGTGGCTCGCGTTGGGGTGAATGGTCAGATATCTGAAGCCTTTGCTATATCGAGGGGCACTCGCCAGGGGTGCCCGCTATCTCCATTGCTGTTCGCCATAGCGATGGAACCTCTGGCCGCCAGGCTCCGGCAGCACCACCGGGAAAAGGCTTTACGCTGCCTTCAGCGGGAAGTTCTTATATCCCTATACGCGGATGACATTACACTGTACATCCGCGATCCCTCTGCTAACCTTAACCCTATCTTGAGGGAATTCATTCGCTTTGCTGGCATGTCTGCTATTCACATTAACTGGGGAAAATCCACTATCTTTCCGCTTACTACAGCAGCTCAGCCCTTCCCCCTTGATTACCCTCTACGGTGGTGCGCAGATGAGGTCCGATACCTGGGCATACTTCTCTCTCGGGATCGTGAAGAATTGATGCGGCTGAATTATGGCCGTGCATTTGACCACATTCAAACTTGCGTGACCAGATGGATCACGCTGCCTCTCTCCTTTGCAGGCCGCGCATCCCTCATTAAGATGGTAGTTCTTCCTAAGCTCCTTTACCTCTTCCTAAATATCCCATATTATCCAGGCAAGTCCTTCTTTAAACTTTTGCGCTCTGAGCTTATTCGACTAGTTTGGGGGGGGGAAGCGTCCACGTCTGAGCTGGGACATCTTGACTCGTCCATTCGCACAGGGTGGCTTTGATTTACCGGAGTTTGAACTTTACTATTACAGTGCTCAGGCCCACTACGTTCATCACTGGATCCGCCCCACCCCTTTCATGCCTCAGGTAGCGGTGGAACATTGGTTGGCAGATCCCATCCGGTTGGAAGGTGCCATATTTAGTGTGCCTGAGACACGGGCTGCATACCATACCACAGTCTCCAGCTCAGTACTAGCATGGCGCCATATTGCGAAAAAAGCCCTCACGACATTGGTGTACTCACCATTGCTTCCCTTGGCGTATCACCCCCTACTACCCATTCTGCAGGAACAATTATTTAAGAACTTTATGGCCAAACTCAACATTAAGACATGGGGAGATCTTTATCAGGACGGACGCTTTCGCTCACAGACACACATGTTCGCCGACGTTACACCTACTCCTATGGACATATTTCTGTACATTAGGCTTCGTAGTGGGGTTCGGGCACTGACGGAGGGGTTTCCTGACGAACCACCCACTTTAGACCCTCTACATCAGTTGCTCAAAGCTGCTACCCCTGCACATGCGGTCCCTAATCTATATCACTCAATACGCACCACACCGGATCCAGAACCTTGCGGGGCGCGCACCAGATGGGAGGTGGAGTTGGGTACGCCCATTGATGACGAGCTCTGGAGCTTTTGCTGTCTACAGACCGAGCAAATCTCCTCCAGTAGTAGATTCAGGGTCATTCACTACAAGTTCCTCCATAGACTCTATTGTACTCCAGCCCACATGCGCAGGATAGGCCTCCGAGAAGATGACCTCTGTTGGCGCTGTTGCGCACCTGCGGCAGACTTTTTACACATAGCCTGGGGATGCCGGGAGATTGCCGACTATTGGCGACAGGTGTATTCTGGCATTTCGGAGATGATAGACATCCCATTGACGCCGTCTCCAACGCAAGCACTCCTGGGTTACACGAAAAACGTTAGGAGACCTGTCCGCAGATTTGCCACAGTTGCTTTTCTCATAGCGAAGAGATTAATAGCATGTAGGTGGGGGAGGGGCAGGGCCCCCATATTCAAAGACTGGATCAGAGACATGGTACAGTGTCAGGACACCCTGCTCCGATACGCGGAGCTTCTGCCTACCGCATCCAGACCGGTGGACTTCTGGGGTCCTCTTACGAATTATCTGCTGTCGCATCCTCTGTCTTAGCAAGCCTTCCCTACAGATGTTTTATTAAGGCTCCATAACACTACTCCCATTGGGGGCGCTCTGCTTGAGCGGTCGGACGTTGTGTCTGGACCGGGTGTGGGTTGCTCTGCCATCTTACTCCTTTCCGGCTTGTCCACACTTCAGTTGATGGTTGACATATTTTCCAAGATGTGGCGCACCCTCCTCTGATATTGCTTGCGGGTGGCGATATTGTGGTTTCTCCCTCACCTCTTCTTCGGCAAATGTGGGTTGGGCAATGTGACTCTGATGCACTGTACACCTGGGATATGAGACGTGATGTCACCGCACTCTGCGGTTTCAACCTATGCACAATTTGTACATGCTGTATGGAACAGTGGATAAATAAAGGCTACAAGAACAAAACCAATGCTGCAGCTCTCTTTGGGCTATCACACAACATACCGATGCTTACTGTGACGCGGCCGGCCCTTAGCGGGTTGTATGCGTACCGCTGTGTGCACCACTGCCTTTCATTGCTTATCCCACGCCGCCGGCCACTTGTGGTTGTAGGCACTGTGCTGTGTACTGCTTTTCTATGCTGAATAAAGATTTTTGAAACTTCAAAAAAAAAAAAAAAAAAAACATACCTCTAGGCTGGCTGGATGTGTGAAGGTCTTTTTCCTGAAGGAGGAAATCCCTCCTGATTTCACTAATTAACATATTACTGTAGGCCTCTTTCTCTTCTCACCCTCTAGGAACAGCACACGTCTCTGTACTTGTACTTATTATTGGGCCTTGTGTGTTGGACCTGTCCAAAATAGCCCGTTGTTCCTCCTACTTATAAAGTCACTTACAGAGCGCCAAACACTTTTAAAGCCAAGGTCGCTTTCAAGTTACTAACCATGGCCTGTCTGTCTGTGTATGTATTATACATATATATATATATATATATATATATATATATATATATATATATATATATATATATATATATATATATATATATATATATATATATATATATATATATTTTTTTTTTTTTTACACAGATAACATCAACGTAGTGAGGATGATAACCGAATATTCGGCCCAGTCATCAGAGGTTGTACAAATTTTCCGAAGAAATTGGAAAATATTAAAAACAGATGTAGTTATAGGGCCACATATCCCACAGACCCCACAGATCACGTATAGAAGAGGACCTGCCCTTAAAGACCATCTTGTAAGGAGCCACTTTCCTACGAACCCTAAGAGAAAAGATTTAATAACAGGGTTTTTCCCTTGCATGAATTGCAAGGCCTGCAAAAATGGAACTAAGGTGAAAGAATTCTCGATTCCAGGCAGAACCACAAAAAGAAAAATTAACAAATTAATAAATTGCAACACCGAATTTGTTGTATACTGCCTGTCCTGTCCCTGTGACTTAAAGTATGTAGGGAGTACTATTCACCCCGCCAAAAAGAGAATTTTAGAGCATATGCGTGCGATAAAGAATCATGATGTTAATTATCCGGTGGCACGCCACTTCAAGGAGTTTCACAAGTCCAATCCGAACCTTCTGAGGTTCTTCTGCCTGGATCACGTCCCAAAAGATGAGAGGGGTGGGGACAGAATTAAGAAACTCAGAAAACTCGAATCGAAGTACATATTAGAGATGCAAACCAAAAACCCCTCTGGGTTGAACAACGAGGAAGAACTCTGGGTACACATTACATAGTAATCTGAGAGCAGCAAATATTTACTATATCGGGACTACCCTAATTTCTCCTCTGTGAAAAGGTTTGGCAGGCAACAAAAGGGGTGGAACAGGGGAGACACTGATTAATATGGATATGAGTTTAGATTACAGGGGTTATTAATGATGACTATAAAGCAGCAACGACATTAACCTCTGGGTGTGCATGCCCATTCAGGGCTAAAATTTAAAAGGTGTATTTCATGAATTATTATGAATAACTAATGTATATATGTATTATAAGATGTGTAAATACACGGAACTAAATATGACATTGAAGCACGTTACAAGATGTCTGCCCATCAAGAGATCTTGCAAAATGATACAATGTTTCCTTCCTCTATTTCAATGACTTAGAAAGTAGCGACCTCCTCTCTCGATGTCAATGAAACTTTATTATTTGATTTAAATGACGAAAAAAATGTAACCTTACCGACATTGACAAAGGCGTGTAGCCGAAACGCGTCTGTCGGGTGTTTTTTGTTCTGTTGCCAAATAAATTCTTATGAAGATATTCCCATGGAGTGCGCCTCATTCATGATCCGGGATAGGATCAACGACTTGGAATATATATATATATATATATACACACACATATACATACACACACATATATATATATATATACACATATACATTCACTGAAAAAACCATAGGTTTCATGCACGTTCTAGTTAGGAATTGGCATTTAAAAAACCTTTGAAATTCACTGAAAAAACTAAAGGTTTCAAGGGCGTTATAGTTAGGAATTGGCATTTAAAAAACCTTTGAAATTCACTGAAAAAACCAAAGGTTTCAAGGGCGTTATAGTTAGGAATTGGCATTTAAAAAACCTTTGAAATTCACTGAAAAAAACATAGGTTTCAGGGGCGTTATAGTTAGCTGGACATTTCCGTCGTACAAAACCCTAGAAATTCCCCTGTTATAGTAAGTTCAGCTAACTATAACTCGCGCCCCCGCAATGCACTGCTGATGACGTCACATATTACATCACTCATGACATGGTCAGTGACATCACTGAAGACATCATCCAGTGAGTATGTGTTTCTGTACAGTTTTAATATGTTTAATATATATAGGGAAAGGTCTGTTGAAGAATGAGTGGGTGTACAAGTGTGTGAATGGATGATTTTCTAGGTGCGTAACTGACTCTATAAGTGAGTCATTAAATGTATCTTACTGCAGACTAGTGACTAAACTGTGTGAATGTCTGTATGTGTCTGTGTGTTGGTGTATAAGTGGCTGCATGGTTTTGTGAATAGCTATACGAGTGTCTATATGGGTTATTGATTGGTTGTCTGAGTATCTGTATGGGTGCCTGAGTGTTTGTGTGGGTAGGGTGTGTGTGACTATGCATAGATGTGTGAGTGGGTGATTTTATGGGTGCATGGTTTTAAGAGTGCATCTGTGATTAACTGTATGGTTGGGTGAGTGTATGTATGGGTGTGTTAGGGATTGAATGTATATCTCAGTGGTACATGTGTGACTAACTACATATGTGAAAGGCAGTATATATGCGTGTAAGAGTATATAAGTAGGTATATGTGAGAGTGTGTGATTGTGAGAGTGGCTGTATGGATGAGTGTGTGATTGTATCAATGATTGTATAAGCGCATAAGAATGTGGTACTATTTTTATGAGTAAGTGAACTTGAGTGTGTTTAACTGTATAGGTGAGTAAATTGGACTGTGTTTAATAACTTGCACGACTGACTAGGTGTGTCAGTACCTCAATGGATGATTGGTGGTCTGTGAGTGTCTATATAGGTGTATAAATGCATATGATAGTCTTGTACGGAGTGACTGTAAGTATGAGTGACTGTACAAGTGAGTGAGTGGAGGTGTATGCAGACCTAAGAGTTAATGAGTGGGTATGTAGTTATTGGTATTGGAGTATCTATGGTTTTGAGAATGGACGTCTGAAATTTTGAGTTGGTGTATCAAAGGTTAAATTAGGGTGTGAGAAGATGCAGTAATTTATCACATGGACGATGTCATCAGTGATGTCATCAGTGATGTCACTGACCATGTCATGAGTGATGCAGTGATAGCTGCACCTCATGGGGCACTGGGTAGTACACCCCAGGAGGCATATCAGGTGTTTCACCCAGTGCCCCCTAAAGGGGCGAGGGCGCAACGCCTCTGCAGGTGGCATTGAGTGATGCTCCTCAGTAGAGGGCCCTAGGTGATGTGCAATGAGGAGCTAGTCGGTGGTATTAGGTGGGAACTGGGTGATACACATTGAGAGGGTGCAGTGATGCACCTCATGGGGGTGTTATAGCATAATGCACATCAGGCGAAATAGGCGAGGCACTGACTGATGTACATTTGGTGAGCACAGGGAGATGAGCATTACAGGGGCACAGGATGATCCACCGTGGGAGGCAGGTTATTCTAGAATGGAGGACATGCTTAAGTACAATAGGGGACATATGTCAGTATATAGTAGGTGGGCTCTGGATAAGGTCAGTCATCTCATGTTTTCCCTTTTCAGCTGTCAGTAGTTAATCCGCTCTGTTGTTTTGGGGCATTCGTGGATTTATGGTATTGTTTCCATTACAAGTGCAGGACTTCAAGTACAAGAGTGCAAGGAAAAATATATTTCTGGAACAGATTACCTTCTCACAGCTACCATTCTTAAAGACAAAGTAGTGCCTTTTCAGCCCTTTTTTCAAAGTAATTTGAGTGATTTATAAAAAGGGTTAGGAATCTATTTGTGGGTGTAGCTGGAAAGGGAAGCAAAAACAGCCCTGGCAAGAATATTTGTACCAGGCCCCACATTACTAAGAGGGAGCAAAACCTAACACCCTGTAGGGAAACTGTCTGGTTCTCCTCCGCCTCAATATTTTGTATTAACAAAATAATGGCAAGTAGTGAATTTAAGAGGAAAACGTGTTGTCTCAAAAATATTGCCTTTTCTAGCTGCTCTGAAAGGGAACTTAAGTGAGATTCCAAAACACTGGAATTTTTATATAGCACTATTTCTCAAAAGCAGTTGATTACACATGTGCCCAGGGAAAATTATTAGTCGAATACAAAACATCAGTCTAACAGTAGACTAACAGATGTCTGCAACAGAAGCAGTGTGTATCTGATTCAGTGCCCAGTGGAATAAAATGGGTCCCATACACTTCAATACTGACTAGCACTATAAACTGCTATGTCACCACACCAGGAGTGGCCGGCACCAATCGGCGGTGGCACGGGGGTGGTGGTAAGTGGGAATAAAAAAGAAAAAAAATACCTTTCCCCCTTGCTGCCTCTCCGCCGTTGTCCTGCCGTCTTCTATCCTGGTCGGTCTTCCAAACAGGAAGAACCCAGGTTGAGGCTCCCTTGAGCCAATGACAGCGTTGTGATTGGTTCCCCTAAGCCAATCACAAGGCTGCAATGCAGCCTTGTGATTGGCCTGAGTGCTGTGGTTAGGCGCTCAGCCAGGGGTTTGGGTCCTGGAAATGTTCTCCACGCAGGCTATAATGCAAAGTGCACTTGACGGTTTGGCCGCTCCGAGAGGCCCGGACAAGCAGTCATGCGCATTTTAGAGTGGGCAAACCACTTCTTCCCTGCCCATCTGTCATCTGAGCAGCTACTTTTGTTTCTATTTGTTACTTTCGAAACACACATTAAACGTATCCAATCAGTGCTGAACATATTGCCAGCATCACACAATAACAAAATATCACTAACACAAAGCATTGACATGAAACGCTAAAAGGAGAGTGAGGCGTTATTGACAAGACTATAGCATTAACAAGCAGGAGTTATTATGAAAATGGATTTGTTATAGCGACAGCTGCAATCCAAAGCCTGCAATGCCTGAACTGTCCTGGCCTGCTCCTCTCAGGCAGTCCCTCCTCCTCTTCACCGTGCCCTTTAGTGGCAAATGTCCGTGGATGCAATCAGCGCACAACAGTGCTCCAGTCTTTATAGATGTCGAGGCAGAGGAGAGCGACCGCATTTATGTGCTTCCCACCTTGATCCCTCAGGGGAAGGTCTCGACACTGATCTCTTATTGATTCCTTTCACTTAATTTTAATTGTTTCTCCTTTGAGGAATTCAATCAACATCAGCGGTGGATGGCCAAAAGGTGCTTAAACCGTGTACACAAGGTAATGAAGATGGGAAAACACCGGCCTCCTGCACGACGCCTGCTCGGTGTATATGGGGGAAGGGTTGGAGGAGACCGGGTAGGAATCTTTAAATTTACAGCCCGCACAGAGGAAAGCAACAGGGTCAGTTTATGGGCCTTTAACCGAGTTACAGAACGAAATGGAGGCCGGATCATCTACGAAACACGTACAATTAAAGTGCTGCTCTACACACTGGATGAACAAATAATCAGGATTTTCTTGAGGCCAGATCGAACATTTTAAAGCTTCATTTCAGTGTATCTTGCACATTTGTGAGCAGCGTTTAAAAATAATATCAGAGGTTTTCAAGGAAAAATCCTATACGTTTTATCTGCTATTGTGCACATGCCTTCATCGGTGTATTTTGGTAGGTCACACATGTAATCATATTACACAATATGGTCGACTTACTATTTAAAAAAAATCTGGAATAAAGTGTTTTACGTTTACTGAATACCGTCTTTCAGGTAGACGTTTTTCATACCTTTTTCTTTTCGTCCTTCCAGTTCAGTTCCTTTCCCATTATGTCTACAATCCTTGGCAGGGCCTCCTCAGCAGCCTGCACGTTTAGGAAGGCCAATCGAGTGCGACGGGAAATGACATCCACTGCAGTGCAAGCGTATTCTTTCATTGCATATTTGACCTGCGAAGAGTAGAGTAAAAGTGTTAATAAGTGCCGTAAATAAAAATGTATTAGAGAACAAAGAGGACAGTTAACTAAAGGAGTTACTTACTTGTATGTTTGCTTTAGCCTACCAATTAATAGGTAAATGATGATCTAGAATGTGCATTTGGAACAAAAAATGCTAAGGTTATGAAAATGCGAGTCTAGCTGGCTTCGCACAACTTTGTCTCTCTTGAGGCTGCGTTTTGAAGAGTTAAATTAGGTAACATGCCTGTGAGGCTCATCTCTCAAGTAGATTATCCCCCACCCTTGTATTCCTCAACATACTTGGATAGCGAAATACGCATGCGTTTCAAGAACATTTCTGGATCTCTCGAATTCGTTTTATTTGTCACCTCTTCATGTATCGAACGATCCAGGGAAATTAAATAGGGTCTCTGATAGAGATCATGTGGACACATAGGAACAATGTTGCACTGGGAACTAGATGCACCTGTTGCTGAGACCACTGAGACTTCAGACCGCATTGCAGAGCCTCTATTTGCCATCTGGCATTGTCGACAAAGCAGAGTGCAGAAAACCAATAGGCCAAGAAGTCTCAGAGGCATCCTGGATTGAGCTTGAAACATCGGGATCAGAGCCAAAGTGTCCTGGACTCGATGTAGATGAAAAGCTCAAAAATGCACTGGGTCAAGGAGTTCAGCACATTGATGGTGTACCCGAAAGATGTAAGGAGATGTGCCATCATCTGGAGGTGGTCTAGGACTCGAATGAGCCCATTGTGGTAGGGAAAAACTGGCTCTCCTGACCTCTGCTGCAACCATCACCATCAACTCAGTTAACAGAGGGGTAATGGTGAGGCTACAATGGAGCACAACTGAGGGGTGTCATGGTGAGGCCAAAATGGAGCACAGCAAACTGAAAGTGGTTGTAGCCCACCTTGAATCACAGGTAGCACCGGTGGGCCTTGAGGACAAGAACATGGAAATTAGAGTCCAACACAACCATTCAGTCTCCTGGATCCATGGCAAGGAGAACATGGGCTAGGGTGAGCATCCTGAATTTGTCTTTCATTTGGAACAATTTGAGAGGGCAATGATCTAAGATAGGGCAAACGTTTTGGCCCTTCTTCGGCACTAGGTAAAAGCAGGAAAGGCACCCATTTCTGAGGCTGGAACTCCATCTATGGCTCCTTTGGTCAAAACAGCATGAACTTCATGCAGCAAAATGTACACATGGTCCTCTGAGAGCTGATATGATGTAGGTGCCATAGGCGGCGGGACAAAAAGGAATGGCAGGGAGTAGGCTTGATTAACTATCTGTAGCACCCATCAGTCGGAAGTTATTGCTTGGCACCTGTGGACAAAAGGGCTGAACTGCCCATGTACATGATGTTTGTGTACCTCAAAGGGTATATTAAAGTGGTAAAGCAGCTTTGAAGCTTTTGCTGGAGGTGGGAGGGCTGGGTAGTGCGTAGCCACTGCTGGCCTTGACGTTGCCTACTGGACCCCCTGCCGCTGCCTCGAAAGGACTGGGGCATCTGTTGTTGATGTGTAGGAGTTTGGTGTTGTCTGAACACGAAATCCCTTGCAAATATCAAATGATGAGAAAAAAGAGGAGCTAGCTCTGGATCCGCATACAAAGGCATTGAAAGAAAGGAACTGATGTCAACACACATGGATGGCACCTATGAATGACTCCAGTTGTTACATCTGTGGTGGAAGTGAAGTTGAAGCAGATCCACATGATGCCACCTACCAGCGTGAATGGGCTATGCTGAAAAATCTTCTGGATCCAGTCTAGCACATGGGGATATTCACAAGATGAGGAATCTGCAGTTACAAGTTTCCATCACAAATTAATAGTCGGGAGTGGAGATAAAACTAAAATTTGACACCCAAGCCTGAATTTACACCATAGTAGAGGGTGGCAGCAGCCTTTCTCCACCAAGGAATGCCACAAAACCTTCATTCATAAAATGGTGACAGGGATTAAGACAATCAGATGCAGTATCTCTGCCTCCATCACTATCCAGCCTAAGTTCGACCCAGTTTGTTACAAGGCCTGGTGGACAGGAAGGATGGTGGTGGAGTCTACAAACTAAAAGCTGGTGGTAACCCCCTCCTTATCTGTTCCTCTTCTTTTTGGCATTCTAAATTACAACAGAGGGAGTGACACTCCAGACACCCCATATGCCCTAAGGGAGCCTGGTAATAACCCACAGTCTAAAGGAAATCCAGGAAATTATTTTGCCGATGCAGAGTGGATGCAGTGCTGCTAGCAGAGCAGGCACACCAACGTCGCACAGCATGCTAATGTCCACCTCCGTCACACCACTCCGCCATAATAGTCCGGCCATTAGAGTCCGGCTGCCGCACTATTGTAAGCAACTGCCAGAGTTGGCTGTAGTGGAGGCAGGGTGAGCTCTGGGCAGTCGATCTATTATTCCCAAGAACTTTATAAGATGTTCCTCTCTGAACTCTGGTCTTATTTTATTTTTCTATCGTAATATAAAGCAACTACTTCACAAGATAGCACATCAATGTGGGAAAGTGTTCAATGAAAACAACCATTTCTTAAGCATTCCCTTAAAATGCGAATAAACAATTAAACCTCAAAATGGAGCAAATGCATCAACCACTTTACTAAGAGTTACTATCTGTGAGCTTGAGGGAGTCTCTTTTCCTTGCTCTGATTTTAAGGCTATTATAGGATTAGGTACATCTTCTTCAAACTAAGTATATATGAATGACCAAAGAATTTAAAACAAAAATAAATAACAAATACACCATATTTTAAGCTGAGAGTACCTCTGCCTCTATATAAGGGAATTCGGATACAAGCCGCTTTCCTACAATAGGCCATCTCTTTCCAGTCACTTTTGCCAATTTGGCCACTTCAAACGCTTTGTCTCCATACGCAGAAGCAAGATGTTGTGCAACCTACAGAAAGGAAAAAAGAAAGTATTTTGAAGGAAAAAAGAAAATATTTTATATCCCAAGTATTCCTCTGAAAACAGGAGAAACAGCGTGAAACACCTTTATCGGTTTTCTGAAAGCCTGTACGAAGTACACCGAAGAGATATTACATTTTGATTGTGTGGGAGGAAACAACTTGTGTTGTGAATGCTTAGACCAGCACTAACACTTCTATGCATGTATCAATGTAACTGTGACTAATGATGCTTCAACTACTTTCTGCTACAGTGATCACGTTTAAAGATTACACTTCAGGGCTGAGACGCCACAGGAAAAAAAGAATGCATAGTTCTTTCACCAAAGGCCCTTCAATAACACACAGTTTTACATTAGATGACCAGGAAGAAAAGGTTTATTCTAAAATCTATAATTTAAAGCGTCACTTCAAGCTAAAGGCACCACCTAAACAGCAATCTGTGGAGGTCACTCTAAGCTTTAATTCTGGAATTAAAGTAAAAAGTAGGCCAGGGAAAAAATTAAATTACACCGGCGTGATCTGCATAATTTCGGGAAATTTCACATTAAGCTTGATGGCGAAATCCCAAATTATGTCATGCTGTCCCCTTCGTGGCAAAATTATAGCAGGTGAACAATGTGAATGTTAGAATGGCAGTAGCTGTCATTTGTGGTACTTGTGCTTTTTACCCTATTTAAAAAAAAAAAAAAAAAACATTTTTAGCACAGAACGCATCTTTCTGACCTAAATAAACATAAGGATTTATTTCACGCTAAAATGTAGAGCTAAATCTAATAACGCGACTTTGCGTAGTTAATCCTAGTTTTGCGTACTTTTCCCAAAATCTCAGGCATTTACACAAAATCAAATTATGCAAATTTCACACGATCCTAGTTAAAACCCAATAAAATGTGGACGTGTACCGAGATCCAAAGCACAGCAAATCAGGAGGTTTATTTGTATACTAGATTAATTAAAGGAAAAGCAAATCAACGCAATTTATTGCATATAACGGAAAGGGTGTATTTATATTTTTTATTCCAGCATATTCAAGATTCTTTTAACATCCACAGTGCATACTTCGAAACGAGCAGCAGCTGAACAATTTTTTGACGATGGTGGCAAGATAGAAAAGGGATCATAATAGAACTAAGGAACACAGGAGTAATTAAAACACACACAAATGCCCCCAAACGACTACTAATGTGTATCAGTTCTGTAACAAAGCAGAGAGCAGTTCAAATACCTCCAGATTCAATCTCTGGACTAGTAGCTGTGAAAAAGCTGGAAAATGTTTGATGGTATTCATATAATTGCATTTTTCATTTCATTTTTACTAAACACAACTCGGCTCAATAGAACCTTTGATGCACCATAACAAATATTCGCATGCAAGATAATACTTAACATCCCCTCATAGACCAATATATTCTGGATTCCAAGGAGATAACGTTTTACACAATAAAAGGGTATTCTGGATCATATGAAACGAAGTCCTGGGATGGAATTCTAGCACACATGAAAACAAAAGGGATACATGTAGAGTGCATTTTGGTTACTTAAGATGCTTCTTCTTTCAGCTATTGGCCCTGGTCCTTTGTTGGGTCAAAAGTGTCCAAAATTACCTTCAGAAACAGGGCTTTGAGAAGAGTGAAGTTGTGGCATAGAAATTTAGAAAGTTTGCTGGCTCCGCAGCTAATTAAAATGGAATCCATCTCACTTCCACATTGTCTATTTTTTCCCCCCAAAATCAAATAACCGGATAATGCTTGATCTAGTTGTCAGAGCTTTATTTCTCAGGCCATCAAAGAGTTCATATCTTTCTTTATTGAGGACATCTGTGATGTAACTGTATCTATATGCTATTGCATGGTATCTGAAAACATGAAGAAAACATGAAGTATTCCACGCCTCGAAGGCGTGGAATACTTTTACCGTTAGACTTAAATAAGATGAGAATCCTTAACTGTAGGGGCAAATAAAGTGAACTGATGTAAAATGAATGAAAGTGAAAATATTGGTAGCAAAAAATACGATAAAAAAATATAATTACGAAAAGCATGCAAAACCATAATTGTTGTACCTCGCTCTCAAGTCCATAATCTTGAACTAATCGGATATACAGAGTAGGTGTCCAATCTTTTCCTCCTTCTAGGACAAGCCCTACTGTTTTACAAGGCCCTGCTTTGAGATTATGGGCTCTAACAGCAGCTTCTAAGGTATCTTCTGCCATGGAACGGTAGGTGGTCCATTTTCCACCTGTATGTGGGCATAAATGAAACGCACAGCACTAAACAAGAGGCACTATAAGCAAAAACATGAATTCTTTCATAAAGCTTATTAGACAACATATTCATGACAGTGTGTGTGTGCGCACATGCAAAGATAACACATATTTAAAGCTAAAGTCTAGTCTCTGGCCTTGAAATTACAAAGTAGCATCACAACAGATTTAATAGCAATGGAGAAAATGAACGCCCTCTTCATCTCATTCGGTTATCTTAGGGCACATATGGACAACCAGACCCATTTGCATAGCATGGTAGCTGAGGAGCGCTTTCCCTTCTAATGTACAGTGTGCGGAAGTGGCTTCTCTTAATGCTGCTTTTCCTGTGTGGTAAGGATGCAGTGCTACTTTCTAGGCTCCCCTCCTAACAATCATGAGGAACAGTATTACTTTATATTTGCATATAGTAGCTCAGTTCCACACAAGGCGGTCCGCATGTGGTGTTATATCACACAAAAATACTGAGTGAAATATAGGCCAGTACCACCATAGTCAGTAACACTGCAGCTAAGTTCCAAAGATGAAAGATTGATGAATAAAAGAGAACGGATGGGAAATTAGTGTCAAAGTTCTCCCAAGCATCAGAACATGTGATAATTATTTTTTATATATCAATAAAATATTTTTTAAAGAAAAAATGCCAACATAATCATAAAACAACCAATGTTGACATGAATCTTACCTGGAAAATTATGTAAAACTTGGAGAACCAACAAATCAATGCAAAATTCCTACAAGAGGAGACCAAGTAATACCTGTACCAACATGTGACCAATTAAGCACATAGGCCCAGAAATGTAGTCCACAACTTCCATACCCCTCAGTCAGGGCCAAGACTGGTTTGCATATGGCTGGGTCCAAACTGGGGTGGCATGGTGAGCAAATAATTGATGGATTTAGGCCCAGATCACTGTTCTGGGTGTGAGCGTTTGACATGGTTCAGCATTCCATCCATACATTAAACAATTGGCATTTGTTACCCCGAGTGGGTCACGTATGCCCGTACGTGGGTCCTGTGCTCGCCATGCCACTGGATTGAAGCTATCCTGTGGCTGAGGAGGGGCGATACCCCAAATCCGGTTCGAGGATGCTTGTTTCCGGTCCAGGCAGGACCTGGCTTGGCAGTTCGGGCTGGACTGTGCCCATGGGGAGCAGGGTCAATACTGATTTGCATATGGCTGGGTCCAAACTGGAATTACATGGTGAGCAAAAAGACGATGGATATAGGCCCAGATCTCTGACTGAGGGTGAGTGTTAGACATTGTTCAGCATTCCGTTCATCAATTGTTCTTTTTTTACATTTTTATGATGGGCAGAGCAAATAAACAATGGACCACACCTCACCTACAAAAGCAAATAAACACAAACAAAATGGTATTGAAAGGAGGACCCTGATACCTTTCTTAGAATCTTTAAATCACACAATTTTACAGCTTATCACGCTCAAAAAGATGGCTATCGGGATGTATAGCTAGCCACGAGGCACTACTGTGAAACTGGAGTGGGGGGTATACTAGCCACAGACCCAGCTTCCTTCCACATTATCTGACTGCAAAAAAAAAAAAAAAAAAAAAAAAAAATTACCTCCTGGGCTCATAGTTACAAAGCACTTTTAAATCTCTACATCTCTAGACATACTTCTTTTAGACTGGGATGATATAGCCCAAAATAATGGAACCCAAAAGTGGGTTAGTGGGGGATTAGTAGAGGGAAATATAAATTGGTTTTGGGAATTGTGGGCAGGGTTGGACTGGGACAGAAAATAGTCCCGGGCATCAAAATAAAAGTTGTCCCCATGCTTCTCTCAATCCTATAAATACATTCCAGAAATCGCTGTTGGGGGTGACCTCCAAAAATAACAATTTTTTACAACGGATTATACATATAAATGGGAGCGGGCGGCTCCATTTAAGATCCACCCTTTCAAGACTACATCACTGCGTTTGCCTGCCTTACGCTAGGATACAATCTCCTTTTAAGGATTCCCCTAAGTCAATACCCACCCCAGACTCAGAATTCATGCCAAATGCATCCTTTGGCTTGAAAACAGTTTAGCAGTATGGCACAATTCCAGGTTGTAAAGCAGGGTCTCTGCAGGCTCATGAATGCACCCTTCTATTTGTCGACTAAAAGAACAGGAGCATTGGTAACAAATCATCTACAAACCATGTGCTACTTCCTGTCAATCAGCTATTGTCAATGTTTTTCACTGTATTTCAAGAGTCTACAAACTGTATTTGAAATTGATTGAACCTCAAATGTCTGTTTCCATAAAAATGGAATAGGGTATTTCTCTTAAGCAACAACCGTAGGAGAGGCACATACATATTTGGGTCAAAGTAAAAGAGTTCAGAATATTCGTAAACAAGTAGACGGTCTAAAAACGCTAGGGAGAGGAACGCGGTGGTAACTTAGAAAAGTACGGCTAAATGAGGGAGGGAAAGCGGATTAGGCGGTTAATTAGCCTGGCTCGCCCAGGCAGCCAAGCTGTGCAACATGTGAATGCGGCTAGGCCAAATGAGAGGGCCTGCGAGATGAAAGGCACCATGCAGGCGCGTGCTTTCACTCCATCAGTTGCAGCCCAAAGCGGCAATCTTTAGAGATGAAGATGTTTTTCTTTGAAATGAAGTCCTCACTGCCAGTCAGCAGTTCAGATTGGCCGAGTTCTGGCGTTCTTCGACACCCATGGACGTGCGTACTGACCATTTTAGCACGTTTTGTTACGCACTTAATAGTATCTCACTATGCATGTGGCTTTTCTCCACTCTGATATTTCGACCTCTCTTGGGAACATTTTACGCATTCAATAGCACCATGTCAATAGATCACATGGTTTGCACAATGTATTGCCAGGAAGTCAGTGGGCAGAGCACACTTGCTAAACGAAGGCTTTTCTGTGACTCAAATGCAAGACTCACGGATCTGTCACGTGGATCAAAGTGACTGTCACTTAGAAGAGGGCAAGCCAGTACATTTATAGCCCGAGACGAGTTGAGCAAGGGGTCTGACTGTTTTTGGCATGCACTATAGGCAACATATGTTAAGCAAAAAGATGTTAAATACTTGAAAAAACATTTTTTAAAGGTTATTTTTTCAACAAGTGTTTTAATTTATACTTTGGATATTTTCAGTGTACTGACGTTTATTAAAAGTAATATTTTGTAAACAAACATTCAACAATGCTTCTTTGTCCTGAAGGCATTGTCATGAATCTTTTGTCGCGTGAGCAGTATATACGGCCAGTGTTGCTGACATACGTGGGGCGACAGAATTGCTTATTAAACCATATCGGAGTACCTTACTTGACTAGTGAAGTTCCTGAAATAAATTTTTTCAATGCCCTCAAATTGGTCCTTGAGAAAAATTAGGTATGTGAAGTAAAAGATGTGCCTAGGATCACCCAGGCACCCAATTTGGTGTAGCTGGGTTTTGACCAGAGGTCTCCCTCCTACTTATACAGTGTGCAATTTGGCTCTGAATGCTTATCTCCTTCAATTTGTCATCAAATAACAAGGTGTCAAATTCTTTCAGGTGCTGCATGACTAGAGTATGTTCAATACTTACAAACATCACGTTAAATCAGACAGACGCTGAATATGTTAAAACAGGTACCTCTAGAAAAAGAAATACATGGTTAAGCAAAAGAGGAGGCGGCACCCAATTTTATGTTAAAATATCACCTACTTCCCCTGCACTTCACAAAAACAGATCAATGAGAGGTGTGGCTCAAAACCGGCAATTGAATGGTTTAGCAAAACATAAAGGCCTTGGAGATCTCACAGATGGTGCTCAGGGTTACAAGTCTTCATTCAATAACGTGCTCTTACTTACAGCAAAAATATATTGTTTATATATCGGCTCACCTCTCCTGCATGTAAGTTATTTTTGTATTTCAAAATCTGTACCAGACAGAATGGGACAGTGCCCGGGTCTCTTGTCATTGCTCTGTTTCAGGGTCAGTACCCAAAGACCAAAAGCTCAGCCAGACAATCAAGGGACTCTTGCCGACAGCACTAGCTTTTAAGCCAACCTCACGCTTCTTTCTGGCACGTATGGCCTACAAAATCGCAACTTGCAAAGAGTTCATGGCTGACGGAATCGAACGTTACAAGGCACAGCTGGGACATGTGGCCCTCATACAATAGCTATTGGTCAAGACATTTGGGTTTCTTCTATGTAAAACTCTATACACAAATCCTGGATTTTTGTATTGTTATTGGATTTATATAGCGCCTACTAACACTGACAAGGCATTGAAGCAATTTAGGGTGAGCAGCCCCCTGGACTTAAAAAATACTTTAGCCAGCGCTTAATTGAATATATTGTGACCTTTGTTTTTGCATCTCAACAATTCCTGTTATTAGGTGATTTTAATGATCATGGAGAAGACTCCCTAAATACACATGTAACTGTAGGAGAGTAGGATCTGCTTCACATGTTTACCCCCACTGGTGTTTCACTGTTTTCGACTTTAGTCTGGCTGGGACCCTGCCATTCAGGGTCCCAGCCTAGCTCCTTCCTCTCTAAATTGATTACATGTACTTTAGGTACACCACAGATTGGATCCTGAGGTACCCTTGTGAGTCCCTAGTATATGGTAATACTATGTACCCAGGGCATAGGTACCCCAGAGGCCTACCAGGGGCTGAAGCATGTATTATGTCACCCCTGGAAAGCCACCCAAAATGACACCATAGGCCTGCTACTGCAGCCTGGGTAAGGTGGTGCATGCACCCCTTACTGAGGTATAGGTTCACTATACCTCACCTATCACTGCACATGCAAACCTATCAGTCACCCCTATGGAAGGCCTTATCAATCCTGAAGGCAGGGTACTTGGTTAAATGTGAGAGGGTGCCCAGGCATGAGCTGAGCCCCTCTGCAGCCTTCGGAATCTCTTCTCCGGGGTTGTCAGTGGTGCAGCCTGACCATATATTCTTAAGTGCATTATATCTTAAACAGTTAATGCTAACTTTGGACTGGCTGCACGGAAACATGTCGTGTTTGGTGTCAAACACCTTGGAATCATACCCCCACATCAGTTCTTGATGAGAGGATATGATCCAACCCTTCTAGAGGAAGAGACCTGGCAGTACTTGTATACCCAGTAGAAATCTAATAGAGCCCTGGCATCACAAAATGGATGCTGCAGCCACAGATCCGGGTCTGGCCTCCTGCTGCTGACTGAAACTCCTGCAGGGGAGGCCTGGACAATAGGTTTCCTGTCACAGGGAGGTGTAACCACCTCCCAGACAGGCTTATGTGTATTGGGGCTGGGTGGGAGCACTCTCTAAGTGCTTTGAAGTCCTGGACTGGGGGCACATTTGGTGTCCCTGTGCATAGTCCAGCTCAAACCGGTTTAGGGGCTTCCAGCCCCTGCTCTGGCGCAAAACTGGACAAAGGAAATGGGTGTAGCCACCCCTCTTTCCAAACCTCCCATAGGTGGGTCCCCAGAGCTAGTCCAACCCCTTCCTTAGGTATAAGAAAGGAACCTCTGTAACCAGATCTTTAGATATCCCTGGATGAAACTCTGAAGATGAATCCTGGAACTTCGACGCTCTACTCAAGACTAAAGGACTGAAGAAATCTCCCTTGGGGTCAAGGAGTGACTCCCCTGCTTGGCAGGCACCAACGAAGCAATTTGCCGGTCTGCATTTCCGAAGCTCCTGCCGGACTCTGAAGTATTTGCAGCCCAGGAAGAGGTTTTCCAGACATCTCACAGGCCGACACGAGTCCCCAGCAAAGCTGAGACCCGCAGCCCTCGTGAGTAGCGTGGAACCGGAACTCCTGGTCACCGTGCACTTTTGCAAGTGCATTGACTTCTCAACGTCTCCTGAAGTCGTGCTTGGGCTGACTTGTAGGCCACCCCGACTACAGAATCCACCGAAGATTGTCGGCCTAGTCACCCCGAGTGACCCGTGGGCCGCAATTGTGTGTTTTGTCTCAAGGTCCCTTGGCGATCCCTGGTCCATCGACTGGTGGGTCCCTGAGGGGGTAACTTTGAATTTCCTTGGGCTTCCCTGGTTGCACCAGACGTGCTCCGACTCCCTACCAAGTGGTGAGTCCCACAGACCTTGCTGGTCTGCACCAAAGCATCTTTCTCGTTTCTGCGTGGGGTGCTATTGCCAAGGCTTGTTGTGTCCAATCTGGGCACCGACGCTGTAGCACTCGACATCCTTCGTGGGACAGCTCGAATCCAGCTCCTGGTTGTCCTCGACGCCTCCTGGTCCTCGTGGCTGAAGAGTCAAGCTTCACCCTCACCTGAAATCACCCGACATCGATGGGCACCTGTCTATCGCCCTCCTGGTCACTGGCTAGTGACCCAGACTCTGTCCCCTCTGCTTTCAGGTTCTTCTCGACTTCGATCCAGGCTTGGATCTCTTCGGACACTTTGCATCTTCCCGGCAGCAGCAATTCTTTGCTAGCTCCCATTGAAAAAGACGACGCGACCGACAGCCTTTGACACCTATGAACCCGGCTTCCCAGGGTGAGGTAACTCGAGTACTCCGGTGCTCCTGTGGGTGTTGACCCTAGAACTTCCTAAGTCCCAAAGGGTTTGGTCCTGACTCACTTCTAAGTGTCCCTAATCTTTAAAACCTAACCGCGACTTTCCCCATAGAAGCTAACGGGAGCTCGCGGCTGTGTTCACACACTGCACACGGCCCCCGTGGGTCCCCTGTGTCACTACCTTGGGTGGTTCCTTGGGGTCCCAGCGATTCTACAGGCCCTAGGCCTTGTCTGTAGTTAAGTTGTGGTTCTTATACTACTATTTTAGCATATGGTTTGGCTCGCCCCGAGTGCCTGACGTGTATTTGTGCTATTTTACTGTAATATTTGAAGTGTAACATGTATTTTGACCTCTAGTCTCAAAGAGACTAGGAGAGTGTGTTTAGTAATAAATACATATATTTGATATATATACCTGGTGTGGTTATCTTTCATTTAGGCACTCAAGAGATTATAGACTGGTAAAACAAGCTGCTTTACATTCCTTCAAGAATTAACTTGAACGCTGCTCTCCATAGTTACCACTAGGATAGCTTTCAATAAAGGTTGTCTTTAATCTATAACCAATAAGGGGTTGTTCGGACTGGTACAGGGTGCCCACTATAACTAGTGGACAGCATATACCAGGCCAACTTCTCACATTGGTGTGCAGCGTGTGGGACTCCAGCTTGCTATTGTTTTACCAGATAATCTCAATTGAGTGACTAACTGAAAACCACTAAATGTACCCTAGGTAGGTACATATAATACAAGCTTTAGAATACACTACGTTCTACTGAACTTAGAGTTGTGTGTTAAGGGCTTAGCACACCCTTTCTACAACTCAAGAGAGTTTAGTAGGCCAGACTAGAGTAGGTAGTGCAATCAATACACCACTCACTAGTAATGTGTTCAAGGCCAGGAACCAGTGGGTCCCTGCCAGAAGCCAATGGGCTTCTAGTTTCCAAGTATGATAACCTCCCATTCATGGAACTGAGAGCATTATGCACAGCTAGGAAACTGAGGACAGGCAAAAGTCCAACCACCCAGCATCTCATAGAGGTACTCAGGCTGGATGATCTCAGCAGATCAATAGGATATGAAGGGGTAGGCAGAGTGGGTGGGACAGTACAAGAGGAAGGGCCTAGGGGTGGAACTCCCCATGACCTGACCTCTGAGGCTGGCCAGGCAGATGACAATGATCTGGACCTGGAAAATCCAATTCCCCTAAAAGGTGATGGAGAGGAGCACAATGGACCCCTCGTTGTCCCTCCTGGAAGAGTTGGTAGCGGGCCTAGAAGGTCAAGATCTCCCTCAGTGGAGTCTAACCATTCTGGCTCATCCATAGGGACCTCTATTTCCTCTCATAGGAGGGAAACCTCTCAGGAGAGAAGGGAGAGACTGCTTAAATATGAGGAAGCTCAGCTGGAAATCAGAAAGAGGCAGGTAGCCCTAGATAAGGAGCTCTACAGAGCTAGAACAAAAGTTGGGACTAGAGTCCCATGGTGGCAGCAACATCCCTAGAGATAGGGAGAGGTGTTATGACCACAGAAACCTGAATAAGATTGTCCCTCCCTACCAGAGTGGGGATGACATCCACAAATGGATAACTGCACTGGAAAAGGCCTGTAAAGTTCAAAGGGTCCCCCAGGAGCAGTGGGTAGCAATCTTATGGCTCTCCTTTGCAGACAAAGATAGAGATAAGCTCCTCACTGTTAGAGAGGAGGAGGAAGATGATTACAACAGTCTGAAGAGTGCCTTAATTGATAGCTTTGGCCTAACCACTGAGCAATACAGGTTAAAGTTCAGGGATACCCAAAAGGCAGAGAATCTAGACTGGGTAAACTTTGTAGGTTGTGCTACTAAGGATCTGGAAGGTTAATTACTTGGCAGCAAAGTGCATGACTTTCAAGGAATGTACAATTTGATTATGAGGGAGCAGATCCTTAATAATTGTTAGAATCAGCTATTGCACCAGTACCTGGTGGACTCAGATCGGACCTTTCCCCAAAAATTGGGAAAGAAGGCAGACAAGTGGGTCAGAACCAGGGTGAGGCAGAAGGTACAGAACCATGTGGTGAACCCAAGAAGCAATATCCTAAAAACTCTGACAAGGGTGGGGAAAAGGCTAAAGACAAGAAGTTTTCACAAGGCACCCAAAAATCTTCTTCAGGTGGGGATTCACAGGCTAACAAAGGGAAAAGGCCAAAAGAAACCATGGTGCAAAATCTGTAAGCAGAAAACTCACTGGATCAGTGACTGCACCAATTCCAAAGAATTTACTCCAGCCACCATTGCCCCTAAGGCAACTGTTCCCCCTAGTACAGCTACAATTGGTGGTGGTAATGTTCAGAATAAGGGTGTAGTAGGGTTGACCCTGGGTTCTGAGATGGACTCTGGTCTAGTCAGAGTTCCCACTCAGGCTGTTCTACTCTGTGATGGAGGCATGGATATGTCCTCCTTTGTGAGTCCCAGTAACTTGGGCAAATACAGACAACAGCCTTTAATAAATGGAAAAGAGGCTTTGGCATTTGGGGACATAGGAGCAGGTGTCACAATGGTGACAAAAGATCTTGTGGATCCTGGGCAGATTATACTTGGTGAAATGTACCAAGTGACCAATGCTAGCAATGTCAGAACAGACCATTCTCTGGCAGTTGTTAACTTCTTCTGGGTAGGGGTAACTGGCCTTACGAAGGTTGTGGTAAGTGCAGACCTACCAGTACAGTGCTTGCTTGGCAATGATCTAGAAACTTCAGCTTGGGCTGAAGTGGAGCTCAGGACACATGCAGAAATGTTAGGGATCCCTGCTCATGTCTTTGCTGTGACTAGGTCACAGGCCAAAATGTCTAACACTGGACAGGCCCTGGATTCTGGAATAATGGACCAGGTGCCTCCCAAGAGGAGGAGCAGTAGGGTTAAGGCAGTGCCTTCCCACCTAACTCAGAATGCTGATCAGTCTCCTCAGGGAGATGATCTTGAGCCTGAAGAAGGAACTGTCCCAGAGAAGCTTGAACCTGACCAGGTTGAGTTCTTGGGGACAGGGGGCCCTTCCAGGTCTGATCTGAGCCAGGAGCAGAAAACCTGCCCCTCTCTTGAACCCCTCAGAAAGCAAGCTGCTGATGAGGCTGCTGGGAATGCTAGTGGCACCCATAAGATATATTGAGATGATGGACTCCTTTACTCAGAGAGTAGAGACCCCACGCCTGGTGCATCCAGGAGGTTGGTTATAACTCTGAAGTTTAGGGGCTTCCTATTGACACTAGCTCATGATATTCCCCTAGCAGGACACCTGGGCCAGAACAAGACTTGGGACAGAATTGTCCCTCACTTTCACTGGCCCCACATGTCTGAAGACACTAAGGAGTTTTGTCGCTCCCGTGTGACCTGCCAAGCCAGTGGCAAGGCAGGTGGAACCACAAAGGCCCCCCTGATACCACTACCTGTGGTGGGGGTTCCCTATGAGAGGGTTGGGATTGACATTGTTGGTCCAATGGATCCTCAGACAGCATCTGGGCACAGATTTATACTGGTGGTGGTGGACCATGCCACCAGGTACCCAGAAGCCATTCCCCTAAGGACCACTATAGCACCTGTGGTGGCAAGAGCTCTCTTGGGTGTATTATCAAGAGTAGGCTTTCCTAAGGAGGTAGTATCTGACAGGGATGCAAACTTCATGTCTAGTTACTTGACTGCTATGTGGAAGGAATGTGGAGTGAACTCCAAGTTCACCACACCCTATCCCCCACAATGCAATGGTTTAGTTGAAAGATTCAACAAAACCTTAGGTCTCCCAGAGAAGCTTAGGCGCAGATGGAACATCCTTTTGCCCTGCCTTTTGTTTGCCTACAGGGAGGTGCCACAAAAGGGGGTTGGTTACAGCCCTTTTGAACTTTTGTTTGGCCATCCTGTTAGGGGTTCTTTGTGTCTGGTGAAGGAGGGATGAGAGTTACCTCTCAAACTCCCTAAACAGGAGATAGCGGACTATGTACTTGGTCTCCGCTCCAGGATGGCTGAGTATATGAAAAAGGCAACCAAAAACCTTGAGGCTAGCCAGGAATTACAAAAGGCCTGGCATGACCAAAAGGCTGTACTGACTGTTTACCAGCCAGGACAGAAAGTGTGGGTGTTGGAGCCTGTGGCCCCAGCAGCCCTCCTGGACAAATGGAGTGGCCCCCATACAATTGTTGAACAGTAAGGGGAGGTCACCTACTTGGTAGACCTTGGAACCCCTAGGAGTCCCCACAGGGTACTTCATGTCAACAGACTTAAACCATATGTTGACAGGGCAGACATGTGCTTGCTCATGGCTACTGATGAAGGACAGGAGGAAGAGAGTGACCCACTCCCTGACCTGCTTTTTCAAAACCCTGATGATGGGTCAGTTGATGGTGTAGCCTTGGCAGGCAGCCTCACTGTCCAGCAACAAACTGACTGCAGAAAACTTCTCAGCCAGTTCAGATATATGTTTTCTCTGACTCCAAAGTCAGACCACCTGGTGCACTCATGCAGTGGACACTGGGGACAGTCTGCCTGTCAATAATAAGATCTACAGGCAACCTGACCATGTCAGGGACTGTATAAGGACAGAAGTCCAAAAGATGTTTGATTTGGGAGTCATTGAACCCTCAGATAGCCCTTGGGCTAGCCAAGTGGTCCTGGTACCTAAACTTCACACCAAAGATGGCAAGAGAGAGATTAGGTTTTGTGTGGATTACAGGGGTCTCAATGCAGTCACTAGGACTGATGCCCATCCCATCCCCAGTGCAGATGAGCTAATATATACTTTGGCCTCAGCCAAGTTTCTAAGCACATTTGAGCTGACAGCTGGCTACTGGCAGATCAGACTAGCTGATGATGCAAAGCCAAAGACAGAATTTTCTACCCCTAGTGGGCACTATCAGTTTGTGGTAATGCCCTTTGGTTTGAAGAATGCACCTGCCACTTTCCAAAGGTTGGTGAATCAAGTTCTTACAGGCCTGGAAGACTATAGTGCAGCATATCTAGATGATATTGCTGTCTTTAGCTCCACCTGGGAAGATCACCTAGTCCACCTGAGGAATGTTTTGGAGGTCCTGCAACAAGCAGGCATAACTATCAAGGCTACTAAGTGCCAGATAGGGCAGAGTCAGGTTGTGTACCTGGGCCACCTTGTAGGTGGAGGCCAGGTTCAACCATTGCAGAGCAAAATCCAGACCATAATGGACTGGTAGCTCCAACCACCCAGACTCAGGTGAGAGCCTTCTTAGGCCTGACTGGGTACTACAGAAGATTTGTCAAGGGGTAAGGATCAATAGTGACACCCCTGAATGACGTAACCTCTAAGAAAATGCCCAAAGAGGTACAGTGGACAGTTAGCTGTCAAAAGGCATTTGATGACCTGAAGCAGGCACTGCTCCCATTCTGCAAAGTTCTGACTACTCCAAAAAGTTCATTGTCCAAACAGATGCATCTGAGTTGGGGGTAGGGGCTGTACTGTCACAGTTGAATGATGAAGGTCAGGATCAACCAGTAGCTTTCATAATCAGAAGGTTGACCCCTAGAGAGAAACGTTGGTCAGCCATTGAGATGGAGGCCTTTGCTGTGGTTTGGGCTCTGAAGAAGTTGAGGCCATACTTGTTTGGTACTCACTTCATTGTTTAGACAGACCATAAGTCCCTCCTATGGCTAAAACAGTTGAAGGGTGAAAACCTCAAACTTCTCAGGTGGTCCATTTCCCTACAGGGGATGGACTGTACAGTGGAACATAGACCTGGGGGTAACCATGCCAATGCAGATGGACTCTCCAGATATTTCCACTTAGAACATGAAGACTCAACTGGTCAAGGTTAGTTTAATGTCCCTGCATGGGGGGGGGGGGTGTAGGAGTGTAGGATCTACTTCACATGTTTACCCCCACTTTTTTGCTGGTGTTTCACTGTTTTCGACTTTAGTCTGGCTGGGACCCTGTCATTCAGGGCCCCAGCCTAGCTGCTTCTTCTCTAAATCGATTACATGTACTTTAGGTACACCACAGATTGGATCATGAGGTACCCTTGTGAGTCCCTAGTATATGGTATACTATGTACCCAGGGCATAGGTACCCTAGAGGCCTACCAGGGGCTTAAGCATGTACTATGCCACCCCTGGAAAGCCACCCAAAATGACACCACAGGCCTACTACTGCAGCCTGGGTAAGGTGGTGCATGCACCCCTTACTGAGGTATAGGTTCACTATACCTCACCTATCAATGAACATACAAACCTATCAGTCACCCCTATGGAAGGCCTTATCAATCCTGAAGGCAGGGTGCTTGGTTATATGTGAACCTCTCTGCACCCTTCGGAATCTCTTCTCCGGGGTTGTCAGTGGTGCAGCCTGACCATATACTCTTAAGTGCATTATATCTTAAACGGTTAATGCTAACTTTGGACTGGCTGCACGGAAACATGTCATGTTTGATGTCAAACACCTTGGAATCATACCCCCACATCAGTTCTTGATGTGAGGATATGATCCCACCCTTCTAGAGGGAGAGACATGGCAATACTGGTATACCCAGTAGAAATCTAATAGAGCCCTGGCATCACAAAATGGATACTGCAGCCACAGACACGGGTCTTACCTCCTGCTGCGGACCGAAACTCCGGCAGGGGAGGCCTGGACAAAAGGTTTCCTGTCACAGGGAGGTGTAACCACCTCCCAGACAGGCTTATGTGTATTGGGGCTGGGTGGGAGCACTCTCTGAGTGCTTTGAAATCCGGCACTGGGGGCACATTTGGTGCCCCTGTGCATAGTCCAGCTCAAACCGGTTCAGGGGCTTCCAGCCCCTCCTCTGGCGCGAAACTGGACAAAGGAAATGGGTGTAGCCACCCCTCTTTCCAAACCCTCCCATAGGTGGGTCCCCAGAGCTAGTCCAACCCCTTCCTTAGGTATAAGTAAGAAACCTCTGTAACCAGAACTTTAGATATCCCTGGACGAAACTCTGAAGCTGAATCCTGGAACTTCAACGCACTACTCAAGACTAGAGGACTGAAGAAATCTCCCTTGGGGTCAAGGAGTGACTCCCCTGCTTGGCAGGCACCAACGAAGCAATTTGCCGGTCTGCATTTCCGAAGCGCCCGCCGGACTCCGAAGTATTTGCAGCGCAGGAAGAGGATTTTCAGACATCTCAAAGGCCGCCCCGAGTCCCCAGCAAAGCTGAGACCCGCAGCCCTAGTGAGTAGCGTGGAACCGGAACTCCTGGTCACCGTGCACTTTTGCAAGTGCATGGACTTCTCGACGTCTCCACAGTAACACAGCTTATTACTGATCTCGCGATACTCGCATGTATCAGAAAATCAATGGGCCCACCCATGTGGCAGGGCACACGTTGGATCTACTTTTTACTAATTCTAAAACCCTGACCTGTGAGTTTCCTTGACCAGTTGTCTAGACTGATCATTCTTTGACCGGTTCCCGATTCCTAAAGTAAACAAACTAAGACCAAAACGATGAGCACTATCCCTGTCAGACATTGACAGAGAGTTACTCCGAACTCCTTCACCAAGGAATTTCAATTCTCATTAACTCGTGAGACCTCAGAAGTTGATCAAGCTGTGGCTGACTACCACAACGCATGAAACTCTGCTCTTGAGAGAGTTGCTCCTCTCAAAACCTGCACAGAAATTAGGCATAGAACCCATGCACTTTAGTACACCAGCGAATAGCGTAAAGAGAAATCCTCCTGTAAAAAACTTGAAAGATTCTGGCGCACAACAAAAAATCATAATGATAAGGAAACTTCTAGAACTGCTCTCATGCGGTACCATAGAAATATTAAAACAGCTCGAAACATTCGTATTACAAATCAAATTGGCAAAGCAGGCAACTCTTCTAAAGTGCTTTTTAAAGTGCTGAATGATTTTATCAATCGCAGCTCGTGCGCCCCACAAATTCAGGCTAAAGTTGTGTGACTCATTAGCTGATTTTTTTGATGATAAAATGAAACTCATTTATCAGAACTTTCCCACTGCCTCCGACCAAATTTTTACCAGGACTAATCTCAAATCTCCTCCCCTTAACTGTGCTTGCAGCCAAGGAAAGTTTAATGTGTCACTCAAGAACTAATTTAAAGATCTCTGGAAACTGCCAAATCTGGTTCTACTTTAGATTTATGTCCTCCCAGAATTTTAGCACTACTTTCTAAACAGTTAGCCCCAGCTATATGCTCCTTGTTCAATTTATCAATAAACACAGGAAAGATTCCTTTGGTCTGGCAATCGGCTCAGGTTAGGTTTATGCAAAAGAGGGATATCCTCGCACCCACAAACCTTGCAAACTATCGGTCTATCTTGTTGCTTCCTTTGCTAAGCAAATTACTGGAAGGTCAAATTAACAAACAACTTTCGGGTTACTTGGAAAACAACATGATCTTGGACCCATCACAATCTGGGTTGAGATACACTCACAGCATGGAGACTGAACACATATGTTTAGCACTAGAAGCTGATACACCAGCTATACTTGTGCTGTTGGACTTATCTGCAGCGTTTGACACCATGTCCCATCCCAGGCTACTACAAAGGCTGTATGAAATTGTAATCTGTGGGACTCTGATTTTTTTTAAACAACAGATCTCAAACCATCTCTCTGGGCTCTCTCAAATCGCATACTATGACAATTGACAAAGGTGTGCCACAGGGCTCATGTCTAAGCCCCACGCTTTTTAACATCTATGTTGCCCCTCTTGCCAAGATCGTCAAAACTTTCAGATTTGAAATTCTGTCCTACGCTGATGACACACAGTTGGTCATCTCTTTGACAAAGTCCTGGTTAAGGCAAAACAACGCTTTGCGACAGGAATGAAAGCAATTGCAGCTTGGGTGTCTACCAACTGCCTACAGCAGAATGCAGGAAAAACCAAGATTATCCTGTTTAGTAAGGACCAACAGCTTTGGTCGGCCAACTGGTGGGCCTGCAGAACTTGCGCGGCACCAAGACCCAAACAAGTACGTTAAGAACCTGGGTGTCAGTTTAGACCTAACCCTAAACATGAAAGAGCAGGTTCTGTCTACTGTAGGTACTTGCTTCCACATTATGCGCCGCATTGCAGGAGGTACAGAGTCTTTGGGAATTTCTAGCATTGATGAATACATGTATAAGAGATGCCGACCAAGTAATCAATGGCCGGAGGCATTCAGAATATATTGATTTTCCATTAGGCACTAACTAATTAGGAAAAAAAAATACAAAACACTGTTATTGAAAAAAGAATTCATGACAAGTATTATAGCAATTATATAGTTATCCAGATGATACTTCAGCATGCACTACTTTATTACGTAATTTGGTTTGCTTCTTTGTCAATGATTACAAAATTTTACAGGTACTATTTGGATATTCAGAAGGACGGCCTTTAGTCACTATATTTTTATGTAACTTTTTTTTGTTTCGTTCTATGCAGTGCAAACTGGGCCTCACAGCATTGGAGAGCTTCACATGTCCACCAGTTACATTATACATGGTCAGATTCATTTTTTAGACACAAGGCGATTAAGTGATACGCCCAGGATCTCCAGATGTTTAGCCACACCAGGACTCAAACCTAGTTCACCAGTTCCAAGGTCAGCAGGTCTGATTGTAATGCCACACCCTTGCGCCTAGGGTCCTCTGCCGATGAGCAGGCGTAGCACTAGCAACACTTAGTGAGCCTTTGTGGGGTCATCTTCAAACTGTTGCCATTCTGTAAGAGCTGCATCAGCAGCCACTCTTTTACAAGGATATTTGAGCATTTTAAGTAGAAAACGTTGCTCTTTTGTTTTGTTTTAGTAGGGCATTCTGCTGATTCTGGATGTTTTTTTTAGTAGGACATGGGTTTTCTTTCAGGAACGGTAGTATTTTAAGATTCTTGTGGAAGTACAAAAGCTAGTTTTGGCTTGGAGCCATGCATGGTTGCATTTACATATTTCAAGCTTCTTTCAGCACAGAATGGGCTTGTTTAATATTTTATGTTCAAGCAGAGATTGGGCTCGCTTATTTTTTTCACATGTATGTGATACAACAGTCATACAGACTTTGCACCAACAGTGATTATGGACTGAAATGTGATTTTGCGCCGGAATATGTTTTTGCCATACTACTGCTGAGGTTGCACAAAGAGTGAATTTGCACCTAAATGTGTGCTGCTAAATAGGATACTACAGTGTTGCTTACAATGCACCAACAAGTGTGATGTGTGTTCCTAAACGATTTTCATATCCCTGCTGATTATGCAGCAAGGGTGATTTTGAAACAAAATATGCGTTCAACTAAATATGTTATAATAATAAACACTTTTTACACCCAATGTGACATCCTACCATCATAGTCTGCCTCTGTATTGAGTGACTTTCCAACATAATGTGACAGAACACTCCCGATTCTTTGCCCCAAGGGTGATTTTGCATTTAGATGTGTTTCTGCACCTAAATATGATTTTTTTCTCCTAAATGTTTTCTTTTTATCTAAAAGTGCCTCAACACTCCTGCTGATGCTGCATCAAGGGTGATTGCGTAACCAATTGTGATTTTGCATCCAATTGTTATGTGTGCGCCGAAAAGTGTTTTCACACTCCTGTTGCAGCTAGGGTGATTTGGCATCTATATATGATTTTGCAACTAAATGTAACTTGCACTCCAAACTCTGTTTCCACACGTTGTTGATGTTGCATCAACGGTGATTTGTATTATACATATGGAATTTGCACCTGTGCTCTTTGTGTTTCAACACTCATGCTGATTTAGCACCAGGAACGATTTTGACTCCAATTACGATTCTGCACCATTTCGTGACTTTTGTTCCTAAAAGTTATCGCCCTTGTGCTGCTTTCGCACCCAGGGTGATTTTGCACCTTGATGAGCAGTCAATCAAATGTAAGGTCACAGAGATGGGCACCTTCTACAACTAACGTGATATCTTACTGCTTTCTGTCTGTAATGAGTGATACCACACGCTGCATATATTATTTGCCCCATGTGGACTGCTTTTCAAGGTCATTTTTTATTGCAGAAGCTTGCTGAGCAGCAGTTTTTAGGTTCATCAAGCTTGTACTCCTGATACTATGCAGCACCGCAAACATGGTCAACAGGAAAAGTATGGGACCGACATAAGAGACAAGGGTGCACAGAGAGATGGCACAAAGTATGTGTGCATTTGTGCATGCACAATGAAGTATGCATATGAACACTCTCTGCAGCCTTAAGGTTCTGCTTTGAGGAAAATGAAAAAACATTTGCGGACAAATGGTTAAAGTCATAGGAAAAGTACTGAAAAGTGTGCCAGTGGTATCTGGTGTATAAAGCTGATAATAGTTAGGCAAATTAATATATGAGGCTGGTGCATCGACAGTGCCCAAAACAAATCCATTACAACAAGGAGGGAAGAGCTTTATCAAACTTAAAATTAGGCTGACAACACAGTTTATCAGGACTGGTGTCTCTTGGGAGTAAAGTAAAATAATGTGAGCACAGTTCGGCAACAACTATATTATAAAGTTCTGTTTTTACATTTCTATAAAAAGTTGGGACTGAAAAGGTCCAGACTGGGCCGAAGTAATTTTTGAACTAGTAAGTGAGGACCATATAGCCTCCCACATTTTCACCATATATCCTACCACATTTTCACCATAGAGCTTCCCACATTTTCCCTATATAGCCTCCCACATTTTCAATATATAACTCCCCACATTTATTCACGCGAAAACACGGTAGGTTAAACTACGAGATAGATTATTCTCAACTCTTTTGAGGTCTAAGGTCAATTTTTGACGAGTAGGAGGTTAATACTTTGTATGCTTTTCGCAGTCGGGTGTCACCTCTGTAATAACTTCTTAGTTCTAACAGTGAGGTCTGGGTCATGGGAGGGTCCACATTTAGAAAGGATCATTTTATGGTAAGGGATTTACAGAAATTCATGCAGCTTGGAAGGTGACTGGATTATAGTACAGAGAGTGGTAAGGGGTGGCCTTTAGAATCTAGATCTTTTATCAGTTTGATCCCTTTTGCAGACCAATCTTCCCAGCATAGAGTTGTTACATGTATTTTCAGTTGCTGGTTGTGCAGTAAAGATGTATTTTTTGGCGTGTCTCTGTGAAAAAGCCACCATAACACAAGCCGATTTTTCTAGTTGTAGGATATGAGGGTCCTTGTTCGATATTATCCTCCAATCGAAAGCTCATGTGAATGTATGCGGCTCGAAATGCAGCCCTCTGTGACTAACCTTTTGGCTCTTGGTTCTGACAGCACCGCTTGCATGGCTAGCAATATACACAAAGAGTGCTTTGGGTCCTCTTCTTTCAACCACTGGCTTATACAGACCACCCTCTTTCAGCCATTTGCTTAACACTTGTCAATCAAGTCTGGGCTCGGACCATTAACTACTCATCTTTCACATAATGTTAGTGGCTGTTTGAGGGTATCTTTCCACATCCAGACGAGTAATTGCATTCACCTGCAAAAGGGACTACTTCACAACTTAGTCCTCTCTGCCAGACTCTGCAGTCTCCCGCTGGTGGGTCTAGCTCTAATGTTGCATGCATGAGCACATCAAATCCAGACCAGTTGGCTTTGGCAGTGCTCATTTAGATTCTATATCTAAGGTCCAGCTGATGCGACACTGGGCACTGTTACCTGCAGCTTGTGTAAGAGCCTTCGGATACTGAACTCTATTCACAAACCGTTTCGGGTTGGGGGAGGGTTTTACATATCTGAATTCGTACAGAGAATTTACGCCTACGCAGAATGGAATGCAAGTTTTGTGTGCATCAACTGTGCACCTGAACATGCATGTAAGCATGCCAAGCGCGTGCCATTAGTACACAACTAATGCGTCACCGCGTTAAATACTAGTAGATCTTTAGTACCTGCTATCGTCACGACGCCACTTTCACTGACGTCAACCACGTGATTCCGAGAGATCGACTGTGTGTCTTTAGAGTGAGGATTTGTCACCAGGGGCCGGATGCCACTCCAAGCTGCCAGCACATCCCCTCTTCTCACTGTAAAAGAGAAAGCGAAAAGCAAATCGTACGAGTTATCCAGCTGGGTTTGGTAGTTTACTCGCGCTGCCCACTACTTAAATAGACAGAACACAGATTGTGTTTTTTGGAACATGCATTCGATTGTATGCGAATCTTTTATTTTCGTTTTCCCATGAGTCACTACAACACGTCTGTCAAAGAAAATCATCGATACACTATAATTGCAATCCAACACTGGACCTACAGATGGAGTCCAAGAGAAATAAACACAACATACATATAGGGAAAACGCAAAATTGTTTCTTTAAAAAGGTTATCATTAATAAACATAAGATCACATTATTTTCTACATGTGTAATACCAAACTATGATAATCTGACCATAATTAACCCATAAAGATTCTCCGAAGAAAGGGTAAAAGCTCATCTGTGAGGCTTACAAAACCTGTGCGTGTACATGTTCAAACTGATAACGCTGATATAAATTGATTTCAATACCAAAGTCTCTCAACAGAGTCGACATTCTCTTTGTGTTGTCAAGTTACAATCTTAAGCGGGGGGGGGGAGGGGGAGAGGGAGAAAGTGGGTGGGGGCATGGGGAGCAAAATGACCGACAGAGGCATGGATAAGCTGCTCCCACGAGCAGTGGTGTTGGAACAATTTTTACAGCGAGGGTGGCGTCATCAGTTACATCATTGAAGTCAGAGGGACTGTGAAAAATCGAAGCGTCAAAGAAAGAACAAGTATAGGAAATGTATTCGGCAGGAGAGTGGGAAGGGTGTATTATGAAGCTGGTGGTGCATTTTGGAGTACACTGTTGCAAATGTATTGCTAAAGGATGGTGTGGTAGCACACCGTCAGGCAGCACATATTGAAATGGCCACTCAATTGGCAGACATACAGTGGTATATTAAAACGATACGGTGCACATTAAAACGATAAGGTGCACAAACGATAATGTGTGGTGGCTGGGTATAGAGTCAATATTTTCATTTGGACATCACCAAATGTACTGATTTGTTTTGATCCTACTAAAATCTTTGATTACATCACACATAAGAATTACCCAAAAAGTGTGCCTTTGTGCTTTCCTAACTACTGATGTATTCTGAAACATTTGTACAGTTCATTTACGGGTATTTAAATGTTGCTGTCTGTTAGAAACAAAATAACATCCCAAAGACTTTCCTTTAACACCAGTAGACCCAGAAAGATTTTGCATTATTCACTTCACAAAATCCTTACTTTATACACATAGAAAGAAAACTAAATATCAACCTCCCTTTTAAAAGAAAAGAATAAGCAGTAATTTGTCAGAAGACATAGCCAGACATTTGACCTGTGTGTTTGAAATCATGGCAAACGTGGCAAGATAAACACAACATTTAAAGTACTCTTTGTTGCTCATTCACCTTCTGAGCTCCAGCATAGTAACAAGGCATATATGTAAGCCCAAACAAAGGGCCTGGAAAGGGGCGAGCTGAGGACAGCATCTGACCGCCCAGATTTTCAGTTCGGGGAGCTGAAGGTACTAATATTGACCACAAAACTGGGAGCGAGTACGAACAACAGGCAAAATGAGATCTCTTCTATCATAAACCAAACAGCAATGCTCAGGAAGACTGATCTGCAGCTCCCTACTACAAAAAGACTCCTGGAATTTATAAAGGTAGCCATGCCTTCATCCTCTTCACTTAAGTGTCTGGATCTCCTCCCCTCCAGTCACAGCAATGCAGGCTATACATTTCAACTATCAGCAAGAACATTACTCACCCTCCATCTTGTGCTATGTCTGGCCAAGGGAATTCAAAATGGATCTCGCTGACACATTACTCAGGCTCACTTCTGCACAAAGTCTAGCACTACACTTGTACATGCATTACAAATGTGTACACACTTGCATATACTTGGAAAGTCAGTGCAAAGTTCTGAGCACACACTTAATATCAGAACTTAACACAAGTGGGGCCAGTAGGCCTCACTCCCAGTGACACATATTGTTAGAAATGGGGGTCTCTAGTTGGCAGGTTTGTACCCTGTCTAAGTAGGGACCCTTCCTTCTAGTCAGGATAAGGGAGCTACTCACCTAAAATAACCCCTGCTCACACCCCTGGCAGCTTGTCACGATCAGTCAGGCTTATCTCTGGGACAATGTGTAAAGCATGTGTACATAACACACAGTAACAACACTACAAAATGACACCACACCAGTTTTAGAAGAATAGCCAATTTTTATTTGCGGAAAACCTGGCCAAAACAATACAAATCCAACATACAGTAATAAAGATATGAATATTGCAAGAATCAACTTAAAAAACTGTTCCTTGAAGTCGAAAGCTCCGTCTGGGGGCATCACGGAGTCGTGAACAAAAAAATAGAACAGTTCAGGCAGACCACAAGTTCGCGGGCCCGCAACCGTGTCAGGAAGGCCAGCAAACAGTACCTTGGAAATGTAGGGAATCGTGGACCTTTGATGAGCTCAGAGTGGCAGCATCACCGGCGTCAGTTCCGGAGGCTGGTGCAGGAGTCATCAGGCCCTTGAAGTCACACGTGTTGCAGATCGAAATATGTGAGGTTGAAGTCAGGAGCCCTGGTGTCGATGGTATCGGGGCTGCGATGCGAAGTGGGACAATGCAACGTGCAGTGCCCACATTTCGTGCTGCAGAAAGCGGCTCGGTATTGGCATCCAGCGTCGTCTGTGAGACTAGGGCTGCGGTGTGAAGCAGGGCGATGAGAAGTGCGGTGTCTACAGGTCACAGTGCAGGCAGTGTCGTTGTTGCTTAAGTGCTGTCGTCAGTAGACCCAAGGTTGCGATGCGAAGCACGGCGATGCTTCCTGCGGTGCCCCCAGGTAGTGGTGCAAGCGGCAGTTGGCGATGCTGGAGCCGATGGCGCTGACGTCGGTGGACCAAGGCAGCTGTGTAGGACGAGGTAATGCTTCATGTACCTCACAAGTGGTGTCCAGAGACCACGGTGCAGGCAGCGGTGTCGGTGTGGAGCAGCGTAGTCGGTGACACCAGGGCAGTGATATGAAGTGGGGCGATGCAAGGTACAGTGCCCATAGATCACAGTGCAAGCCGTGGCGGAACCAGCACCGTGTGGTGGTGTCGGTGAGAACAGGGTTGCGTTGTGAAGAGGGGTGATGCGTCGGGCAGTGCCTTCAGGTCACAGAGCCGGCAGCATCATTGTTGACTGCATTGTAGGGGTTTTTCTTCTGTTGCAGCACAAAACAAACAGTTACCAGTGCTGTTGGTAGAGGAACTTGAAGTCTTTGATATTCTTGAGACTTCCAGGAGGAGGCAAGCTCTACTTCAAGCCCTTGGAGAAACTCAGAAAATAAGTTGCAGAAAGTTCAGTCCAGTCCTTTCACTGCCCAGGGCAGGAGCAGCAGGCCAACACAGCAAAGTGGAAGTCCCTCCTGACAGCTTCTCCAGCTCTTCTTCTTCGCAGGTTCCTTAGTCCGAAAGATATCTAAAATTGTGGGGTCAGGCCCCAGTACTTATACCAGTTTTAGTCTTTGAAGCTGGCAAACTTCAAAGAAAAGTCTTTCTTGCCTTACTAGAACCTGTTTGGTCATATCTGGTACAGCCATACTACAGGGGGTGGAGACAGCATTGTGAAAGGCAGACACAGCCCTATTCAGGTGTCAGTGACAATTCCTCCTACCACTCTACCTCAGGAAGACCCATCAGGGTATGCAGGACACACCTCAGCTCCCTTTGTGTGAGTGTCTGCAGTGAATGCACAAACCGCCCCAGTCAGTCAAAACCAGATGTCCATTCCACAGACAGGCACAGAATGGTTAAGCAAGAAAATGCCAACTTTGTAAAAGTTAGTCATAGTAGGGGTTATGCCCAACTGTGGCCAGATAGGACGTGGTAAAACTTGAAACATTAAGGAATCATCTGACCACTGTTTTAGTCGCTGCTATTTTATTTAAAGCAGACTGAGAACCAATTTATTATTTTCTTGGTTCTACCAATTGATTGGCAAACATTTAACATTCTGTCAATACATTTTTTCTTATTCATAAACAAGTCATGACATAAACAATGCACTTTTGAATCGCCAATAAATGAATATGCTCATGCACCATATATTTACATTTCTATGATCGCATCTTAACACAAAATAAATTCAATTGAATTAAAACAACCTATATACTGTGGAAAATAATGTTACACCATATACAATTTGTCACAAACGGTAGTGAATCATTGCAGGTTAACTCCCATAACATTAGTTGCCTATTTCTTTCTGAGAGTTAATAACCATGAGGATATTGACTGAGAGCCACTATTAAGTGTTATCCCCCATGGCTTATACCTTTGCCGACGCGTTTCGAATCCCTATGTTAATTGCACGATTCTCATCAGGGCAGTGACTGGTGTAGTCTGAAAGAACAATGTAAGAGAGAGAAAAAAAAGTGTTTTTGTGTCCCTTCTCCTTTTTAAATGTTGCCATGGTTGATAAAAACCATTATACCTGTACTGTTGTGTAATGTTCCTCCTTTGTTGGTGCAATTTCAATCATGTAGTATTCTGAGCTGAATCTATAAGTGAAAAAATAACTGTTTGCTGCTTTGTTTCTTGAATTAAGAATACATACAGAGCACTTTTCTTTATGATTTTAAAAGGGGGCACTTACTTGGATTTATTTATGCCAGATTCTTTTAATTATTTTGGGGAAATTTTGTTTCCGTAGTTTTGTCATCTGTGAAGCGAAGAAATTATTGCCCGATTAAATTATAGTTTCTTCTGTTCACTCTCGCCTCATTTTGTGTTCGCGGTGGACTGCCTCGCTGCAACATTGTATCACAAAAACGTACTCAATGGAGGAAGTGGTTTGACGGGCTGCCTTTCCCTCGGTTACTGAATCTTGCTTCTAATTTGGCTTCTCCAACGTAAAGTGGTTGCATCAATATTTGTTTGTTGATTTTATGATAGCGCTGAGCTGCTACATCTTGTCTCAACAATTTTATGTTGAAGCGATATTGCGAGCAGCGTTTTCCTTCCAGAGTGGAGTGTCGTCAACGGTTCATCTCGGACTGTTATTTCTGGTATGCCTCTTTGTTCTTTTTAAAGTGGTGGTTCATTAGTACAGTGCCGGAAGTGCTTTTTTTCTTTTTTCTTTTAGGCAATGTGTCGTGTTGACAAACTTGTTCGAATCTTTATTGTTCTGCTGTTGTTCCATTTGAATTGTGAACAACATGGTGTTGTTGAAGTTTTGGGTCATGAACGAATTACAACTTTGACTTTTCTTTCGTGTTGCATTCTGGAAGCTGAAGTTTTTATTATAGAGTTCAAGCTCATCGGTGCCTCAACCTGAGGTTTTTGATATCTGTCATTTCATTGAGCCCATTCTGGGCGCTGTTCAATTTTAAAATTAGGTATGCTTCCTTTTGCAACTGCAAGGTTTATACATTGCCACCCCTGGGTGGTTTTGTTATTACAGATAATACTGTCCAAACAAATTCTTTCTCAGAGTGATTTTTCTCCATGAATTGCGTCACCATCGGCGCAGTCAATACTTGTTTTTTTATTCTGGATTTATGTTGGACAATCCTTTGATTTATTTGTTGATTTGTTTTCCCTATATAAAGTTTTGAGCAGGGACACTTAATGGCGTAGATGGCGTTTTTTGTGTTACAGTTTGAAAACTCTTTGTTTATTTTTCACTCCTCCATGAACAAATTCTGTGCCTTCAATCGTTGTTTCACTGACCAAACAGTTGCCACATTTGTGGTGACCTTCTATTGGTTTTAGGTTCTATTGTTTTCATAGGTCAGTCTTCAATGATTTTGACGTCAAGTCAGCCCTTATTATGTTTTGTCTTATGCTCTTGCCTTTCTTCATGGCAAACATAGGTTTATCCACTGGGCATTCAAGTTGTGAAAGGAGGTGCCAGTTGTTAAGAATCATTTATCTAAACTTGTGGGTGTGGGGGCCATAGGTGGTCACACATACCAGTTTTTCAAGCGGTTGCTTGTGTCTTTTAATAAGTAGTTCCTCTCTTGGAGTATACCAGACGCATTTTGTGGCATGTCTAAGCATTTTTTGAGGGTATTTGATCACATAAAAATGCTGCATTCGCAAAAAAAATCTTTTGGGGCGCAATTTCTCCTAACTCTAAGTAGCTGGCCATAGGGAAGATTATCTCTTAACCCTCTTGGATGCGAACTTTGATAATGTAAGATTATAATTCTAGCTGTAGGCTTACGATGCAAAGTAGTAATCAGTTTGTGCTCAGTGGATATTACTTATTTACACAAAAAGTACATCCGAACAGAGCTACATAGAGCACCTTAAGGCTGGTACCATCCCCTGGGGCGTACAAATTAAAAATGTCCCCGTAATTTTTACTGATGACCCAGAGTACAAAAAAGGATTTAGTTTTATAAGTACTAAATGTAGTCGTGACCTCATGGTCCACACAATTGAAACAGCACAAAGCGTATGCCAGAAAGAAGCTGAAGAGCTTGAGAATGTGATGCAATCAAAGATAATCGTACTACATCAGAGGCAAAGAGGCATTGTTCGAAAAAATAGATAAGGAGATCCAAACATTCAAGGATAACACTATCACATTCAAAACCACAAAGTTTGAAAAAGACTCAAAATCCTTCAATACCGAGACTGTATACCCTTTCTTAAAGCACGACTTTTACACTAAAGCAGACTCACGTAGAGCCCTCTCACATTACCAGGGGCGGTCAAGGCACAGATTTCTAACTTTTTCTGAATCGTCATCTAAGAACTCAGCAGGAGACTCTGACCCAAGGGAGGGTCATTTGAAAAGGCAGAACTCTTTTTTTTTTTTTAGAAAAGGGCGAACAAAGAAACAGGGTCCAATTCAAACAGCAGCAGCCATGGGAAATGAGAACACAAAGACATTTCTACAAAACATGACTCCAACTTCTGTTGTCAATTTATCACCTTGTCAACTAACAGAAGCACAAGAATCAGTTTTGAATCTAGGAGTAAAGTTTGTTCCAAGTCGGAAAACAGACTTCACTAATTTGAAGATCGAAGCACTCAAATTTATCCGAAAGATCAAGCTCAAGGTGTTCTTCCATGGGGAAGGAATATAAAGGCAAAACAGAGCCCTCCGGCTTATCCAAAAAATCAAGTTTTGTTCCACCAATACATAAAATTCCTAAACAAATTATCGCCTTTGAGCAGGTTGTCCTGTCCTCCATCAGCCAGTTAGAAACAAAGAAGCAATTCATTAAAAGAAACATGAGTCAACATCAATATAAAGCGATTCAAGAACTGAAGAAAAACAACTCAATAATAAAACCAGCAGATAAGGGCGGAGCTCTGGTCATTTGGCCTAAAGAAATGTATTTAGCAGAAGCACACAGCCAAATAATGAACTAAAAATGATATCGGCAACTGAAAGAAGATCCCACACAACAAACTGAAGGTGAGATTTCCATGGAACTAAAAACAGGACTTAATCAAGGAATATTAGGCCCTAAAGATTTTGATTTTCTTAACAAAACCAATCCAAGGATCCCTGTTATCTATGTTTAACCAAAAATATATAAGTGGGGTGGGCGTGGCTAGCAGCCAACCAAGATGGCCGCAGCCTAGGACGCCTCAGAGCTCGGAGCTTCATCTTCGATAAATCCTGTAGCAGATCCGGCGTGAAAACGTACATGGACCGCGAATAAGCGCTCCAGAACAGCGGAGGAGAAAGCGCTGCAAGTTACGGCCCTGGGCGAGGGACCGGTGAGGAGTACAGCGTATCGGAGTAACTGAGGCCCAGCACCAGCGGAGAAGCCGTGACCTCGCATACATCTGGGACCGGCAGGCGAAGAGATCTGCCCGTACTGGAGAGCCTGCTGAGGCCCCCCCCCCCCGGCTGCGGATGCGCCTGATACGATCCAACACTCTCGGATAAAATACGGTGAGCCGCTCGGGGGCTGCGGACAAGCTCCTGAGCGAGGGGGGGCGAGGACGCTGCATTAAGGTCTGGCTGCCGTAGACGGGGTGCGGCTGACTCGCAGGCGGAATCAAGTAGTGAAGACCGTGTTGCGTGTGACGCACTCGGAAAGCCTGCTGCCCCCGCTGTGCTCTTCATCCAAAGCGGACGTCCGGGCCCGTTCAGGGAGGGCGATATATCGGCAAGAGTGCCAGTGCATCACATTTAAGGGCAGGAACAGTTCTGATGAGATAAGTGACAGACAGACGGGGCCAGCAACGAAATCGGGCACAGTCCCTCTACCAACTCAGTATCCGTTCACAGGCCCTGCTCTGAGACCGGACTTGTGGAGGTTCCAGGCACCATAAATTACATAGAAGTAAGGTGTGAGGCTCAGCAGCGCGCATTGTGGAGCATCAGTGACTGGATCACCGGGTGAAATAACTTATTCAGAGACTCACTGTGGACCTCAGAAAGATTGACCAGGCGTGTGTGACTAACAGCCAAGACCAGGAAAACCGATAGGTCGCGCTTGGTCGACGTTCCAGCGGCAGGCAGCAGTGAATACTGGTCCCCTTTCATCCTGCGGAGAGTGCCCTACTGCAGCACTATGGGAGGCAGAGGACAACGTTCGATGCCTAATGTTAAGCTGGATAAATATGCTTACCAAAAAGCGCTGGCGAGCGAGCTGTCTCCCTCTGCAACAGGAGACAACTGCACGCCGCCTGATAATCAGAAAGAGGCCACCCTACAAGACGTAATGGGCACATTGACCAAGATGCAAGCATCAATAGGAACAATATCAACGGACATCTCACTGTTACGCGCCGACGTCGTCCAAAATGAGTACTAGACGGACAGAAGTTGAGACTGCCACGGCAGCTCTCTCTGAAGACACGGCGGCATTAAAAAAAGAAGGTAGGAACATTAGAACTGATACAAAAGCAGCTAGTAGAAAAGATTGATGACCAGGAAGGGAGATCAAGTAGGAACAACGTGCGCCTGGTTGGGGTCCCAGAGAGCAGAGGATCTAATAAAGAATCCGCTGCAACCACGTGGGCCGTCCAGTTTTTTCCTCGGTGGAGAGAGCACGCCGGGTGACCAGGGGAAGACCCCGGCCGGGGGCACCCCCAAGACCGATACTAGCACGTATATTCAACTTTTGGGACCGAGACACTATTCTACAGGCAGCGCGCATAGCCCCACCGATACAAGTGGACAACTGCAACGTAACTCTCTATCCTGACTACACTGTGGCAGTGACAAAACACCGTAGCTTCATGGAAGTGAAAAGGGAACTTCGCAACCGCGAACTGAAGTACGCTATGCTATATCCAGTAAAATTGAGAGTGGAGGCGGAAGGCAAAACTTGGTTCTTCGGGACACCTGAGGAGGCATCGGACTGGTTGGAGGGATGGCGACCAGCTAGAGGTGTGAGAAGACAGGGTCCCAGGCAGAAGCAACAATCCACAACAACATCGGCGCATCTCAGAACAGGTTCAGCAGAAATGGAGATCTCACAACAACGCGCTGATGAGAATTCGGACTGAACTGGCGATGGCTGACCCCGAGGGTCCATAGACTCTCGCGGCGGACCCGGTGTGAGGCTATAACGCAGTACTGGATGAACAGAACTAAATGACTAGAATGTACTGTTTGATCGCAAAGAACTATGGACGTAACGGAGAGTGAGCTGGAGGCGCGGAGACACTCTCCCCCTACGCAACTACAAACTTATGGGAATTAAGCACTCTGCTGAGTTGGGGTGGCGGGTAGTTTTGAATCCGCTGTGCAGGGAGGCAGGGAGGCAGGGAGGTTGGGTAAAGTTTAAGGGATTTTTCGTAATTTGCATTTCAATGTTGACAGTAACTGTAGCATCAGAGGCTATGCATAACATTGACACGGTGGGATATGGACGGGCGGCACGACACTACAATATAACAGACGTCAGAAATGATACACAGAAGCTCAATGGCTGAAGATATAGGCACCCAGACACAGGCTTCCCGATCGCCTGACCTTCCATTCAAGGTGATGTCGTGGAATGTGAACGGTCTGGGAGATAAAATTAAAAGGGGATTTGTACTACAATATCTCAAACATAAAGGCCCTGCAGTAACGCTTCTCCAAGAAACACATTTAACAGGGACGGCCTGTAAAGCCCTGGACAGATGGGGGTTTAAAATAGTAGTCCACTCAGACTTTACCGCTGGCTCCCGTGGTGTAGGGATCCTACTTAACAAACGTTTTCCAATAATAGCATCTGGATCCCGGAAAGATGACCAGGGAAGATTTGCGGCGGTGACCTGCCAATGGGACGGTAATGTTTATAACCTGGTGACAGTCTACATCCCTCCGACATTACACCAGACGACGCTCCCAGACCTGGGGACATTCCTCTTAGCGCTTCCACAAGATGAGCTGATAATTGGGGGGATTTTAATATGGCCATAGATGCCTCCATCGATAGAAAGCCCCGTAGAGACCATAACAGCGCTAATCTTAGATTGGTGGAATTCACTACAGCGCCCAGCTTACTAGACGTATGGAGAACATGGTACCCGACAGAACGTCAATATACATTTCGGTCTGGAGTGCACAATAGCCTCTCTAGATTGGACTGCATTTTCACGTTGGCAACTGGATTGGCAGGGGTCACAGAGATCGTACACTTAGCCAGAGGTATATCGGATCACTCTCCAGTGCTTGTTGCATAAGCAGCCTCTGCCCCGAGGCGGCGCCGGGTGTTCCCGATCTACTCCGGATACCTTTAAAACCATAAGATTAGTAAAGCCCTTAATAACGCGACGGAGAACTATTTTGCGGAAAACCAACACTCAGTAGCATCCCTGGTTACACTGTGGAAGGCTTAGAATACCGTACTTTGAGGACAGGCAATTTCCCTAATTACGGCTCACAAACAGATTCAGAGGCTGCAGATTGAAAGTCTAGAGCAAAGGGTGGCCGGGGCGGAGGCGGAACATGCTGCGCACACCGATGAGAACGCGACACATAGGCTGCACTTGGCACAGCAGGAGTACAGGGCCTACGTTTGGAAAGAGGCAAAAACTAGACTCACCACACTATCTATGAGCTAGGCGACAAGGCAGGTAAGCGGTTAGCATGGCTCGATAAGAAGGAAAGGTCTCATAACTGGGTGACACAGATCGAGCTGGAGGACGGAAGAATGACAGCAGAATCCCAGCGCATAACGGAGGCATTAGGGGCGCATTACAAAAAAAATATACCTCAACGGCAACAGTCACGATAGTCGAAAACATGGAATTCCTCAAAGATCCATGCCCACACTAACCCCTGATGTGGTTGAGGCTCTAGAAACCAACTTGACGCCGGAGGAACTAGAGCAGGCGATAGCCACATTACACACAGGGAAGGCCTTAGGGCCAAATTAAATTCCGGTAGAGTTTTTTAAGAGGGCAGCACCGAAACTTGTACCACACTTATTGAAAATGTACACGGAACGTTTAGAGAGGGAAATCTTATCCAGAGATCAGCGCCTAGCCACTATAGTGGCAATCCAAAAACCAGGCAAACCACCGCACGACTGTATGTCCTACAGACCAATCTCTTTAATTAATGCTGAGGCGAAAATACTAGCAAAAACTCCTGGCCCCAAGACTACAGCCGCATCTAAACACAGTGATTCATCCGGACAAGACCGGGTTTATGCCGAACTGGAACACAGCCCTAAATTTGAGGCGGCTACACAGTGTCATGGCACGCCGTTCTACCATAGAGGAAGATGCGGCAATTTTGTCCCTTGATGCGCGAATGGCGTTTGATATGGTCGAATGGCCTTTCTTGTTTGCCGTCCTCTACAATTTGGGATTCGGACCCAAGTTCTGCACGTGGGTTCAATTACTTTATACACAGCCACTGGCGCAGGTCGTGGTCAGTGGTCATAATTCATCCGACTTCCCGTTGGGTAGAGAGACGAGGCAGGGCTGCCCTTTGTCGCCGCTCCTCTTTGCGCTGGAGCCTCCGGCGGCTTGGATACGTCAAGACCTGGTTATTAGAGGATTAAAGTGGGCCGTGGGGTGGGAGGATCACATTTCGTTATATGCGGATGACATACTTCTGTACCTCGCGTCACCGGCATGATCACTTAACTGTCTGCTGGACATATGCGCATCGTATGGGAGGGTCTCCGGATATACCATAAATTGGCCAAAATCGCTCCTTTATATGCTGCGGGGCTCACCACCACGGCTTCCACGGGGATGCGACATACAAATAGCAGATAAAGGCTTCAAATACCTGGGGATCTACATAACACATGATAAAACACAATTTATAGCTGAAAACCTTGCACCACCACTGGCGCGCTTCCATCGCGATGTCAAGCACTGGCGCACATTGCCGCTGACATTACTGGGGAGAGTGGCCCTCTTTAAAATGATGGCGCTCCCTAGGTTCCTATACGCACTGCAAAATACCCCGTTCCCAGTAACCCCAACTTATTTTACAGCGATCAATGCAGAAATAACAAACCTGTTCTGGGATGGAAAAACACCTCGGGTGGCGATGCAAAAACTGACAAGAAGTTGGTATGATGGCGGCATTGCTCTCCCCAACATCAAATTCTACTATTGGGCCTCGCAACTTGTGGTTATAAACCAATGGCTTCACAAACCCCAAGATGACCCAGCATATCGTATGGATAGGCATCTACTAGAACCAGCTGGGATTATGGACGCATTATATAACAAGGTTAGAAGAGAGAACCGCACAGGCCCGATGGCACACACTATTCAAATTTGGTTTGAGGCACAATGGGCGCTGGGATGGGGAGGGGTGATGACACAGGCCATGCCACTGTGGGACATGAAGACTGGGCACTCTGCACAACATTAAAGGTTTTCGACAATAGGATCTGATGGGAATATGAAGAGTGGGAGATCTGTGGAAGAAAGGAGAAATGGTATCTTTTGCACACTTACAGGACACATATAGTCTGGCAAACTCTGAAAAGTTGAGATATATGCGAATCAGGCACGCACTCATAGCACAGATTCCACCAGGGACACAACTCGCAGAATACTCCCTGCAAGAAGATAGACTTCTCACTGACTATCTCAATAAAAAAGCTATCTCCCACACATACCAGAAAATTATTAATAACCAGATGGACCCCACAGTAGCCCTCAAAATCAAATGGGAATCAGAAGTGGGGGAGCTAGTTGAAACGGACTGGTATGCAGCACTCGCGTCCCCCAAGGAGGTGGCGATATCGTCTAAATTGAAATTAGTACAATTCAAAATCCTACATCGCACTTATTATACACGGACACTTCTACACAAACTTAACAGGACAGACACACCGCTCTGTCTCAGACAGTGCGGCGAAGAGGGCACACTCATCCATACCCTCTGGCGGTGCCCAGAGATTGCACGATACTGGAGGGCGGTTATACGCACACTCTCGCAGGTTCCGGATATTATGCTTCTCGCGGAACCAAGACGATGTCTTCTCAATGTGTGGGAGCCCACAGATCTCAACCACACAGCGCAAGACTGGATAACGCTAGGTATGAGGTTTGCGAAGCGTAATATAGCAAGTCACTGGGGATCCAGACAGACTCCTACCCTACACAACTGGTGCAAAGACATGGACAAAGCAATGACAGTGGAAAAATCGGTATATGTCCATAGGGGGTGTCCCAAAGAATGATCTCAGATATGGGGTGGATGGAATGCATACCGTGGAAATATATGTGAACCCCCATCTGAGGATTCATTATCAGATAGCAGTGAATAATCGGTATAGTGTGAAAACAAGACTATTCAATATTATGTGTATGGGTTGCCCTCAGGTGAATGCTAATGTCAAACACTCTGCAATGCTAAAGTTCGCCAGTAACCCACCGTAGAACGTTAACTATTATAAAGTATATGTCATAGAACTGAATTTAACTGTGATCAACGCTTGTATTGCATAAAATGTCAATAAAAATGTTATATAAAAAAAAGAAAAAATACATAAGTGTGTACAACAACCACCAGGGATTCAGTGCTGGAGCCCATAGCTAAATATGTAGATGTCTTCTTAAAACCATTCATCAAACAAGTACCATCTTACATACGAGACACAATGGATTTTGTTACGATGATAGAAGATCATTCATTTGACCCAGACCACCAATGGTTAGTAACCTTGGATGTGATTTCATTGTACACGCAGATCCCGCAAGAAGAAGCACTACAAACTATGGAAAATTATTTGGAAACCAGAAATAGACCACACAGAGTGCCAACTGATTTTATACCCCAATTGGCCGAAATAGCCCTCAAGAAAAACTATTTCAAATTAAATGATACATCTTTTATGCAAACCAAAGAGACCGCAATGGGCTATCCCTTCGCCCCAGAAATGGCGGTGCTGTTTACGGCTTGCTTCGAGGACAAATTAATCTATAACAATAACCCTTGGCTGATACATATACAGCAATGGTATAGATATATAGATGATGTCTGGTGCCTTTGGAATGGCACTGAAGACGAGTTACAATCATTTTACGAATGGCTCAACAGAAGACACCAAGATATCAAATTCAGCATGAACAAAGGTAAAACAAGATTGACATTTTTGGATGTAGAAGTAATATCTACTGAGCACAAACTGATTACTACTTTGCATTGTAAGCGTACAGATAGAAGTACAATCTTACATTATCAAAGTTTGCATCCAAGAAGCTTAAGAGATAATCTTCCCTATGGCCAGCTACTAAGAATTAGGAGAAAATTGCACCCGAGAAGATTTTTTTGTGAATGCAGCAATTTTATATGATCAACTTATGGAAAGAGGCTACCCTAGAAAAATGCTTAAACAAGCCACAAAATGCGCCTGGTATACTCCAAGAGAGGAACTACTTATTAAAAGACACAAGCAACCGCTTGAAAAACTGGTATGTGTGACCACCTATGGCCCCCACACCCACAAGTTCAGACAAATGATTCTTAACAACTGGCACCTCCTTTCACAACTTGAATGCCCATTGGATAAACCTATGTTTGCCGTGAAGAAAGGCAAGATCATAGGACAAAACATAATAAGGGCTGACTTGGTGTCAAAATCATTGAAGACTGACCTACAAAAACAATGGAACCTAAAACCAATAGAAGATCACCACAAATGTGGCAACTGTTCGGTCAGTCAAACAACGATTGAAGGCACCGAATTTGTTCATGGAGGAGTGAAATAGAAACATACAGAGTTTTCAAACTGTAAAACAAAAAACACCATCTACGCCATTAAGTGTCCCTGCTCAAAACTGAATAGAGGGAAAACAAATCAACAAATAAATCAAAGGATTGTCCAACTTAAATCCAGAATAAAAAACAAGTATTGACAGCGCCGATGGTGATGCATTTCATGGAGAAAAATCACTCTGAGAAAGAATTTGTTTGGAGAGTATTATCTGTAATAACGAAACCACCCAGGGGTGGCAATGTAGAAACCTTGCTGTTGCAAAAGGAAGAATATCTAGTTTTAAAATTGAACAGTGCCCAGAATGGGCTCAATGAAATGACAAGATATCAAAAACCTCAGGTTAAGGCACCGATGAGCTTGAACTATATAATAAAAAACTTCAGCTCCCAGAATGCAACTCGAAAGGAAAGTCGAAGTTAGAATTCGTTCATGACCCAGAACTTCAACAACCACGACATGTTGTTCACAATTCAAATGGAACACCAGCAGAACTATAAAGATTCAAACAAGTTTGTCAACACGACACTTTGCCCCAAAAAAAAAAAAAGAAAAAAAAAAGGACTTCCGGCACTGTACTAATGAACCACCACTTTAAAAAGAACAAAGAGGCATACCGGAAATACGGTCCGAAATGAACCATTGAAGACACACTACTCTGTAAGGAAAACGCTGCTCGCAATATCGCTTCAACTTAAAAGTAAGTGTCGAGACAAGATGTGGCGGCTCAGCGCTATCGTAAAATCAAGTAACAAATATTGATGTAACCACTTTACGTTGCAGAAGCCAAATTAGAAGCAAGATTCAGTAACCGAGGGGAAGGCAGCCCGTCAAACCACTTCCTCCATCGAGTAAGTTTTACAATGTTGCAGCGAGGCAGTAAACAGCGAACAGAAAATGAGGTGCAAGTGAGCAGAAGAAGCTATAATTTAATCAGGCTATAATTTCTTTGCTTCACAGACGGCAAAACTACGGAGACATAATGTCCCAAAAATAATGAAGAATCTGGCACAAATAAATCCAAGTAAGCGCCCCCTTTGTAAATCATAAAGAAAAGTGCTCTGTATGTATTCTTAATTCAAGAAACAAAGCAGCAAACAGTTATTTTTTCACTTATCGATTCAGCTCAGAATACTACATGATTGAAACTGCACCAACAAAGGCGGAACATTACACAACAGTACAGGTATAATGTTTTCTTATCAACCATGGCAACATTTAAAAAGGAGAAGGGACACACAAACACTGATTTGTATTTATTTATTTTCTCTTACATTGTTCTTTCAGACTACACCAGTCACTGCCCTGAGGAGAATCTCGCAATTAACATAGGGATTCTTAACGCGTTGGCAAAGGCAAAAGCCATGAGGGATAACAATTAATAGTGGCTCTCAGTCAATATCCCCATGGTTATTAACTCTCAGAAAGAAATAGGCAACTAATGGTATGGGAGTTAACCTGCAATGATTCACTACTGTTGTTTGTGACGAATTGTATATGGTGTAACTTTATTTTCCACAGTATATAAGTTGTTTTGATTCAATTGAATTTATTTTGTTTAAAGGTGCGATCTTAGAAATGTAAATATATGGTGCATGAGCATATTCAATTCAATTCAATTCATAAAGCTTTATTCGGAGCTTGACAACAAAGTCCATAAAAGCAATACACATAAAAACATCATGATACACATAGGTTAAAAACAAGAATAATTCATAAAAAACATCATCAAAGTGTTAAAACAGGTAATACATAGAAAACGGCAATATCGATTTTAAAAGATGATAATACTAGGCCTAGCCTTGATAGCTTTTAAAAGGAATGTGGCTGTAAAGAAACAGACATCAGGGGAGGGGTTAAATATCAGTTTCAGGACATCCTTAACTGTTCTGACACCAAGTTTCTTATACAGGGGTTTTAAAAATGCAATACGGTAGTTACCATATAGTCGGCAAAACAATAAAAAGTGCAATGTACTTTGTGCTGTAATTCCATCACAGGGACAAGGACCCATGGGGTATTTTTTGGTATTAGGAAACGCCACCAGATGGTGAACAATTCCAAAGCGCAGTCTGGTTAAAACAAACCTGTGAGATGGCCTAGTAACAAAGCTCAAATAAGATTGATAACCTGACATCTCACAATTGCTGTCATAGAGCTTACAGGTGGATAGATTGCTACCGGCCTTCAAATGTTCCTCGAACTTTAATGTCAACCAAACAGACTTCATTTCGCTTTTAGACATAGTGTTGGCAGCATAACAATCCTCATATAGATTAACACCATATATGTCCTTAAAACTGTGCATAACAAATTTTACCCAGGGGATCTTCAGATGATTATCTAGAGATAAACAGTCCTTGATAATATCTCTATTCATGGAGGTCTCCTCCTTAGCCCAGATCGCACGCCACAACATTAAAGGTCTATGGGCAATGGAATCTAGTAGATGGGATATTCCAAATTCCCTATGGACCAAATGCGTGGATGCTGAAGTAGGCAAACAGAGTAACCTTTTTAAAAACAGGTTTTCCTCCACTTGGAGACTCCCAACCGAAACATGCCCCCAGACACCCGCTCCATAAAGGGCAATTGAAAGGCACCTCATCTGGTAGATCTTCAACATGTCGCTAATTCGTTTTTCCCCGATCTTAGAGGCGAACGTGAATACCCCGTGAGCACATTTCGCCATTCTTGCTCTAACGTGGGTAACTTCGCTGGTCCAGCTACCTGTCTTGGAAAAGGTGATACCCAGGTAGTTAAATGTATCTACCGTCTGTACCCTCTGTCCTTCCATAAAGAATGAATGAGGTTTTTTACGGCCCTTACCACATTCCATGACAAAAGTCTTTGTTTTGTTAATGACCAGTTTCCTTTCCCCAATAAACAAGGAAAACCTGTCCATGAGGCGTTGGAGGCCTACAGGGGTCCTAGAAAGAAGAACTGCATCATCCGCATACAGTAATACCGGGATATAAGAATCAAGAATGGTTGGGGCATCAGCCCCCACTGACCTTAAGACAGAGTCCACCTCATTAATAAAAAGTGTGAAGAGCAATGGGGCTAACACACACCCCTGTCTAATGCCACGCTTAACTGGAAACTTAGGGGTGCGTTCCCCTCCCGGGCCATATCTGACGCTAGAGCTAAGGTTAACGTACAGTCTGGCCAAGAAATAGACAATGCCCTCCGGTGCCCCCATTCTCAGTAGTGTCTCCCAAAGAATCTGATGGTTAACCATATCGAAGGCACTACTGAGATCGGCAAAACAGAGGAAGAGGGAACCCTGTTTGGCCATAGTATATTTCCCAATTAGCAGTTCTAAGTTAAGACACTGTTCGACTGTGCCTCTGCCCTTCCTAAATCCATATTGGGAATTAGCCAGAATATTGTTATCTTCCACCCATTCTTCTAATCTGACAAGGAGCACCCGGCTCATGATTTTCACGGACGAATCGAGAAGGGAGATAGGCCGATAGTTCTTAGCATCACCCTTCTCCCCCTTTTTATAGATGGGAATAATAATAGATTCCTCCCATGTAGGCGGTGCACCATGTCTCACAGCAGAGTTAAATACCTTGGTCAATAGTGGGCCCCAGATTTCAGGTTCTTTTTTATAGATATCCACCGGCACACCATCCGGTCCCTGGGCCTTCCCACCTTTACTTGCAATAATGCATTTCTTAACCTCAGCACATGTTATATCTAGGGGGAGAATTGGCCAGGCCCCATCACCATTGTCCATGTGTTTATCAGAATCAAAAATCAGGGAAAAGTGGGAAACCCAGCTTTCCACGCTAACGTTAGCAGACAAGATAGGCACAGCCTCGTCCCTTAAAAAAGGGCTGTTGACTGTGGCCCAAAACAGCGAGGAGTCAGAGGTTTCGGCGGCCCGATCTAACTTATCCCAAGCCTCACGCTTAAGTTCAGCCTTTCTATCTGTGATGGCTGCCTTATAGGTTGCCCTAAGATGCCGGATGAGTGTAATATCCCTTTGTTTTTCGGCCAATGCCTCCTTAAGGCTCTTCAGGGCAGCAGTACAGGCACGATCAAACCACCCCCTCGGCCGATTTGAATCGCCCTTAAGATTTTTGGTGAACACTGCTTCTATGGAGTGATTGATGTCGACAAATGAATTCAGTATAACAGCTGTCGATTCTTCGCTCACTAGGATAGTTTCGATTTCTTTAGAGCAGTTCTCAATGATGGTACTGGACAGGAGGTCTGCCTTCTCTCCCTTCCACCTAATTCTATATCCGTTTGGTCTATGTGGCTCGATGTTATCCACAATACTAGGTTTGGGATCTGTATAAGTTTTCCAAAAAGCCAACTCCATGGTCAGGCAGTTGTGATCACTAATCAGATTATCAACTACTAGAGGGACAGAACAGCAAGGAATAAGGCTAGTGGAAGTACAAATAAAATCGATGACGGAGTTAGCGTTTCTGCCCGTGAAGGTAGGGACAATTTCATCATGGATACCCCTCGCATTCCCCATAATCTCCATATCATATGTCATCAAAATTTTATTTAATGAATCCCCATATGGATTATGTGGAAAATGGGCGACTCCCTCTCCTTGGGTGCTTAAAAAACCACAGACCCTTCGGGCAGAGGACACACAGGTAGAAATATTGAAATCACCCAACCAAATAAAATCAAAAGCGATTTCATTTCCTGTAACAATTTTAACCAAAGCTTCCTCCAAAGCAAAAGCTATACGTTGCCTAGAATTATCAAAAACATTATTATAAAAATTGATTAAAAGGATATTCCTATCCTGCTCCTTATAAAGCCAAAGGATCTGGGAATGGTCCCCCACCGGGACATGTTTCTTTACTACAAACGGGGCGTCAACAGAAATCAGTGTCAGGAGGCCACCCTTGGCTCTTCCAGAACTAGAAGCCACTGCAGGTATTGAATATGAGACAAACCCGTTATAGTTGATGGGGACCAAACTCCAGGTTTCCTGAAAACATAAAATATTAAAAAGATTGATAAAATCGAACCAACCTAAGCAATCATCCTTGTGGGAGAGTCCCGCAACGTTCCAACAGGCTATGACACTAGAACCAGAGTTAACTAAACATGTGGAAGGGTTCATCGGGGACCTATCCCCGTTCGGGTTAGCCAGATTCCCTTGGTCGCATGCCACAGTAGAGTTCAATTCGCTTACCCCAATATTATTAATAATTGAAGTTGATATCCTGGGTGCCCCAATATAGCTCACTTCGCTCGAGTCCAAGTCCTCCGACCTGACACCATCAATAGTCGGCTCCAGTCAGTCGTTGTAATCTAGCCCACTTAACGGCTGGAATCTATTAAACGTTGAAATAATGGGTATAGCACCCAGGGCCTGAACTCTAGGCCTATGCCAGTGGCGCTCATCCGCAGATTGAATAACAGGTTGAGTTGCAAAATCTCTATAAAAGTACCCAAGCGGCCGCAGGGATATACCATGTTCAGTCACTGGGAGAGAAGCGGCTTTAATTAAAACTGTGGAGGTGAGATGGGGGTTGCGGAAGTTGATGACTATACAGTCACCTTCGCAGGTCTTACGGGACTTACCTACCCAATTAGTTCTCCTGGTACAAAGTATATCTCTGGATAATGCTAGAGGGAAGTCACACTGTCGGTGGAGCCAGTCCACGGTTTTATTCTTTAATGACGAGTGTGATTCTACAACAGCAGGATTGCTATCAAGCCTCTTAACAGGGGGGACGTTCATAAGGACAGCAACAAATGGGGCACACGTAGGTGGCAGGTTCGGTTGGGGGTTTCTGGAGCTAGGGAAGTCAAAGTTGTTGCCCAATGATTCCCCTGGTACTGAAACGGCGGGTGGTTTTGTAGTATTTTGCCGCTTGGGTGGTACATTGGGAACTACAGCAGGCTTTCCAGGGGCACACCCAGGTCTACATTCAGAACTGCTATTCTCAATCATCAATGGGGCTGTGTCAAAGGTAGTTAAAGAGGTCTCCTCGGGCACCTGAGTACCAGTAATATTGGTTGGGGCTGGACTAACCTTAACAAAGGAATCCAGGATACCTCCCAATCTGACTACTTCATCGGCAAGAGTGGAAAGTTTGGTCAATAAAGGTTTAACAAATATGTCAAACTTGGCAACTATAGCCTGGGTTATAAGATCCAGCTGTTCTTTATCTAAAGTGACCTTAGCTCCTTCCGTTAGCACAGATTGGGCTGGGACATTTAACTGCTGGGTGGAATCCTTTTTGTTAGTATGGCGATTCCCTCCTCGCTTAGACTGTATGGGTTTAGTGGTGTTCCTACAGGTGCGTATCAATTTTTGGCGTCTGAGAACAGACTGACCGGGGATAAGTACATCAGGTAGGGTAGCTTGGCCTGGTTCAGGGTCGATCGTGGACTCCGGAGTGTCGCTATCCGATCTAATAATGTCTGTAACAGCTCCCTCAGATAAACAAACAATAGGTAATAAAGGAGCATTAGGATCCTGAACAAGGTGGCTCTCAGATGCCAAACAAGTAGGCGGGGGGGAAACCAAACTCTGTGACCCTGGACGACCTAATGATTTCCTACGTTCCTGGTTAATTTTATCGACCATCTTAACCAGGTAGTTGTCCATTGTTGTGGTTGAAGCTGTTAACTTTGCTTTAGGGATAATTAGCAGATTGGGCTTCAAGACCCCCCTAGGATTACTTATTGTAGACACCGACAACAGTATGCCAAGGTTTCCCAGTAGGTTGTCACATACAACCTCCAATCGCCAATGAGCTTTAAATAGTAACCAACAGTGACTAGGCAATCTAAACACACGACAGGGTGTACAATAATGAACTTAAATAACACAGATATCCAAAAGCCAATCAGCTGCTCCCACCTGCCCCCTCCTGTCCCGGACTGTCTCAGACTGTCCGCCCTTAGTCCGGGCTTCGTCCAGGGCGTCCCGCGTCGCGTCCCGCTCCGCTTGAAATGGGGCTATTTAACCACGATAACAGCCAATGAGAAATGAGGGTGGATCGTTATCCGGTTGGTGGGCGGGATGGCGGGAGGGCGTGCCGCTACACAGCTGAGGCGCTGCGGCGCTCAGGGCTCCTGGGACCTGCAGTCCCGTCCGGCTGTTCCTTCGGATTGCTACGAGGTAATGCGACCCTCCACCTTCTCCTCCTGGACGCTGCGGGACCCGCGCCAGCGGGTTCCGCGAGGAATTTTATCCGGTTGGTGGGCGGGATGGCGGGAGGGCGTGCCGCTACACAGCTGAGGCGCTGCGGCGCTCAGGGCTCCTGGGACCTGCAGTCCCGTCCGGCTGTTCCTTCGGATTGCTACGAGGTAATGCGACCCTCCACCTTCTCCTCCTGGACGCTGCGGGACCCGCGCCAGCGGGTTCCGCGAGGAATTTTATCCGGTTGGTGGGCGGGATGGCGGGAGGGCGTGCCGCTACACAGCTGAGGCGCTGCGGCGCTCAGGGCTCCTGGGACCTGCAGTCCCGTCCGGCTGTTCCTTCGGATTGCTACGAGGTAATGCGACCCTCCACCTTCTCCTCCTCATTTATTGGTGATTCAAAAGTACATCGTTTATGTCATGACTTGTTTATGAATAAAAACAAATGTATTGACAAAGTGTTAAATGTTTGCCAATCAATTGGTAGAACCAAAAAAAAAATGGGTTCTTAGTCTGCTTTAAATAAAATAGCAGCGACAAAAAAAGTGGTCAGATAATTCCTTAATGTTCCAAACTTTCTAAAAGTGGCATTTTCAAACAAGTAATTTAAAAAACATTTTCACTAAAAGGTGTCTTTTTAAATTGTGAGTTCAGACATCCCAAATTTCAACTTTCTATCATCTTCCAATGGGAATCTGCAAGGTGTTTCCAGCCAGACCCCATGTTAACCTATAGAAGAGATAGCTTTTCAATAGTGAAAAACTAAATGCACAGTATTTCACTACCAGGGCATGTAAAAACACACTACTACATGTCCTACCTTTTAAGTATACTGCACCCTGCCCATGGGGCTACCTTGGGCCTACCTAAGGGGTGACTTATATGTAATTAAAGGGGAGGGGGAGGCCTGGCAAGTGGGTACACTTGCCAGGACGACATGGCAGATTAAAACTGCACGCACAGCCACTGCAGTGGCAGGTATGAGACACTGGTGTGGGTGTCACAACCAGTGCTGCAGGCCCACTAGCAGCATTTGATTTACAGGCCCTGGGCACACATGTGCATATTACTAGGGACATACTAGTAAATCAAATATTCCAATCATGGATGCATCAATCAGTAACACAATTTACATGGAGAGCATATGCACATTAGCACTGAATTGCAGTGGTAAAGTGCCCAGAGTACTAAAGCCAACGATAAATAAGTCAAAAACAGGAGGCCAAAAAGCAAAACATCTGGGGGTAAACTCGGTAGAAATGGCAGGTGCAACACAGATAAGAAGGTCTGGTCACACTATTGAACTTGCTAATAAATGGTATGCTGCCACTACTGCATTGGGTTCTTTACCCAGGACAGTGTGGTAAATAAAATAAATATTACCTGACTGAATTTCGTACGGAGTCTTAAAATAAAGTAAAATAGCTCAAAATAACAAGAGGCAGAATCCGTGGTATAAGAGGTTCTCTAATGGGCTTTATTCCATTCAAAATGGCCGACTCGAGTGGCGGCCTTCAGGTTCCGTCACCACGAGGGTTCAGGAAGTGAAGTACAATAATTTGTTGATAGACATACATTTTTATAATAAGTGCATTACAATGAAACGAATGTAGAAGGCGTAACATTTGATAAGAAAAATGACGTGACAGTGACATAATCGAAACTAGGCGTAATAAGGAATAAAAGAAACATGATTGGTTAGAATTATCAGACATAGGTGGATCTATAAGATAATACTTGGCATAGATGCGCGCGCGGCAGCATGACGTGTAATTGACGTGTAACTAGGGGGTGAAGGGGACTTGACATTTAGCTCTACATGTGGAGACGAGAAGTCTGGGGTTATGTCAACCTAATCCCAAATCATATCTAACATCCTATGTTTAAAGAACTATGTTATCCACAAGGAAGAGACTCTCGGACAGAATCTATTCTATACTGACTATGTGCGTGTACAAGCGTCTAAGTGTCTATATGAGATGCGAGGGGCAGAAAACTTTCCATGACAACAGGGCTATGAATCACTTGCATGAAGACAGAGAAGCCTGGCCTTTTGCTTGGTAACTGGAAGAATGTTTACTTAAACTACTAGGCAGGAATGCATCGGCTGAAGAGTAAAATAGATAATTCGAAGGTGAAATACAACTTCTTGGCAGACAGGCGAAAACTAGCCGAGGCAGGCACCGTTAGCTGCACAGGGAGTAGGACAAAGTTCATGGATACAGATGCGAGCTCAAGCTGAAGCTGTCAGAGGCTGGGAGCAGGGAAAGGTTTTGAGGACAGAATCGGGCCTACTCGCCTGAACTGTAAAAATGGAGTAACTTAGCCATAAAAAGTCGGTGGCCTTTCATACTTAGGAATCGAATATCCAGCCCATAGATGGCGGATCTGACAGAGAACATGTTGACGGTAGACACACATATGTTTGCGTCTTAGAAACTGGAACTGGAGGGAACATACATGTACTTGTAACATGCATATAGAACCGTTGGGGTCCAAGATAGGGGACATAACTGATCAGGAAAATCCACATTTCCACAACAGGACAGTCGTCCTCTGCTCGTAATAAGGGCACGCTTGTTGCACACTTCTAGGTCTCAGGATGGGTGGAAGACCTCATGTAAACAGGGACAAAACTAGACCTCTGGGCATACAAAGATTAGTGTAACGCTAGGGCCAAAATAAAAGTAAAGATACCAGGTATACATGCACTTAGTGCAGAGAGGCATGCCCATATACCATGCAGGGGATATTTCCATCCCAACAAAGACCAAAGGTAAAGTATCAGTGAACTCAACTGCAGACACAAGTAAACAAGATTGTGCAGGTAGAGACAGTGGTCTACAACTCTTAGCAGATGCAATATGAAAAGAAGAGAGTACGAACAGACAAATTAGACACTAGCCTGTCTGCTATAGGCAAATCAAGGGAGATTTTGGAGCACAAAATAGATACAGTCTCCCTTCACATGGGCTTGTTGATGGCAGACAAGACTAAATTATAAGAAAGGGCCACATAGGTTGAGTCAAAGTTGGTCTCCGTTTGCTCTACGATGAAAGAACTAGAAGAGGGAGTTACTGACTTTCATTACTAAATCTGCTTTCTAGTCTACAGGGCTGATGACTTCTAAGGTGAGGAAGAATATAAAAATGATCAAGTTGCCCGAGTTAATGTAGAGGCCAAGTATGGAATTATATCTGGAAGAGTGGCTGCTAAGCCACAGTTGAGTGTGTAGGAGAATGTTTTAGAAGCTCAACGTTTTCCACATCTCTTCCTCATAGGAATGGGTGGTAGTTACAACGACCGACCTGTACAGATACCAGCAGCGGAGTACAGATCAGCTAGACTATACTCTGAGGATCCTAAATGTTGCCAGTGTATTCCCTATATATTTCACCTTTTATTTGAGAGTGACTTGTTAGGCCTCTCTTATCTAGTAAACCACATTCTCAAGACAGAAGTGAATCTGCAAAATATCACTGCAAGGGAATTCATTGGACACAAATGAAGAAAAAGATGAGAACCTAGAATACAACTGGATTAATTTGCTGGCATGCCAACGTGGTGCCAATGAAAATTCGTATCATTGTCACAGTGAGCTGAAATGCATGTTGAGAAACATAGGAACACTGACTAGGTTCCTAACACTCAGTTGTGCTAAGTATGCATGGGATGATCTTGAATTCCTGTGAGAAGCAATCTCAAACATAAAAGACATCGATCTTAAGAGACAAGGAGAACTTTACTTGCTGGATCCTGCAAATGTTTGCAGATATTTTAACCACAGGTTTCAAGTAATGATGGCTTTCATCTGAAACAAAACTAATCCTTCTCTTGGCCAAGTAACTGATTTCTTTTGGTGCATAAAGCACCAAGCTAGAGGTGTTCCACATAGTCACATGCTGTTATGGGTAAAAGATGCTTCAAAATTTGGAACAGACACTGATGAGTCGTTCTTGTCTTCCATACAACAGTATGTTACATGCGCCATTCCAAAAGGCGGTGCAGCCAAGGGCTTGAGACAACAAATTCGACCGTTTCAAACACATAGATGTGTAAAGTACTGCCGTCAAAAAATAAAGATGCAAAGGAAGATTTTACGCAAGATGTCATTTTGGATTCCCATGACCTGTCATCTCAAAAGGAAAAGTTAGCAGCTTTTTGTCTGCAGACCCTGACACGGAAATCACCCAAAAAATACGTACAACCTAAAAAGAACAAATGCTTCCAAGTATATCAATGACTATAGCCCTGTGATTCTGAAGATGTGGAATGCAAATATGGATTTACAATGTGTTGCAGACAACTCCATCGCTGTTGCTCGCAATGTGACTTCATATATAACAAAATCAGAAAAGACAATTAAAAGAAATGTGGGTGGAGATTCCTGCAGAAAAGAGTCTTGCCAATAAATTGTAGTTTGAGCTTGAAAATGCTTTCCCACTGAGAAACAGGTTGAGCTTGGTTAGTTTGTTCTCCAAGTCAAGAGGAATTGTGTGGGTAAGCCTATGCCTTGCAAGCAGTCGAAATAGAGTACTAAAGTCTTTCTCAGAAATATACTATCTTGCAGAATTTGATCCAGGAAGTAGAGCTATTCTGAAAACTAACATGCTGGATACATACTACCCAATGAAGTCCTCATCTCCAAAACACGCGTCTCTATGAAGTGCTTCATTACTACACATATAGACGTAATATAACTGAAAATATAGAAGAAGGAAGATATGGAGAACCTGGCTGTGACGGTTCTTTGCTGAGACACGACATAGGAAATCTAATTAATTAACAAAAGCTTAGTTGCCAGATCGCAGTGAGGTTTTTCTACTTGGCACTTTGCAGTTGTTCAAGCTATAGCGCACTGAATCAGAATTACTTGGACACTATGACTGTTACGAAGACTCTTTCAATGCAGTTTAAGACAGCATTGAGTGCTCAGTCTTTCCTTTTTTTAAATGTTTTTAATTTATTTTTATTACCCAGAGAGAGCAGCAATATAGCTAGCAAATATACATCAGTTAAATATGCAATAAATACCAAATTCATTAAATTAGTTGTACCAATGTCATTAAATTACATATAAATGGGTTATAAAGACAAAATTAATTATACCAATCTCTTAAAGGCGAAGGGATGAGTTAAAAAGGAAACATTTGTTTATATTATACAGCTCATAAAAGTTTGATATTAAAGACATAAGGGAATATAATACAGTACGCGCCCCCCACCCCCAGGAATCTTAGGCAAACCAACCCCTGTTCCCTCGATCTCTAGTGGTCAACATGGCCATTGGCAGGGCTCGAAAAATCTAAACATTTTTACTGGAGCTGCAGGTCTAGTAACTTAAAAAAATTACTCGATCTAACTGTAATGCACTTGTCCTCTGTGAGCAAATGTGACAAGTTAACAAGATTTAAAGGCATTTTTATAGCTCATTCACTTAGTGAGCAATAAAGATGCCTTTAAATCTTGCTATCTTGTCACATTTGCTCCTCTTCCAGAGACAGAGGTCAAAAGTCAGTTTCTATTCCTACTCGCCAGAAAGGGCGAGTAGGATCTAAAAACAGCTCGCCCTAATTAAATCTGTCTGTTGAATGCTAGCAGGTGAGTGGATTTTTCGAGCCCTGATTGGGGACCAGGTCTTATGGCCCCTATTCTTGGGGCATCTGCCCTTGCAGTTATATAGAGCACTTTCTTGGTTGTATATACCAATTAGGAAACCCAACCAAGCTTGATAGGAAAGGGGCTCTGCATCCTTCCATCTGGTTGCTATAAGCAACCAGGCTACAGCTTCCAGGATAAAAATGAAGTTAGTCTGGGCTGTTACCAGTGCATGTTATCGTACCCCAAAAACATCATAAGTGGAGTAATGGAGACCTGCTTCCTTATCACTCCTGCAAGAAATTCTCCATCCGTTTCTTTAGGGTTTTCAGCTTTTCACAACTAAAAAACATTTGTATCAGATCAGCTGAACCTTGTGCACACCTGGGGCATTTATCGTCCTCCCTTTTAACCCACACAAATAGCTTTGCCGGAGTAAAGTAAGGATTAAAAATGGTTTTATAGTGCTGGACTTTGAAGTTGGCTGATAGAAAAACCTTATTTCCTAATGTAATTGACCTATATAGATATGTATCTTCATTGCCCAACTTCCTAGCCCAGTTGACTTCAACCTTCTCAAAGTCATCCGGCATAGAATCAACTAGGATTTTATAAATGTTTTATACGACAAATCGGGTGGATAACAGCTTCCAGGAGGGGAATGTCATCTGGGGAAAATAGTTCAGCTCTAATTTGATTTAAGAACGTCATTATCTGTATGTATTTAAAATGGGAGCCAGCACTAACTCCATAATCTTGCTGTAGATCTGAAAATGAGCGCCTTTGCTCAGCCAAATAAATCTCTCTTATCTTAGTGATACCAGATTGTTCCTATTGTCTACCCATTGCATCATATGAAATTGGTGGAAAACGGGGAGATCGCCACAATGGGGTATACCTTTTATATCTTGATATCTGCAATAGTTTAACCACTTTACCCCAAACTTTCCAAGCCGCTATTAAACACTTAAATCACTTTTTTTTATAATAGCTGGCCTCAACCTGTTAAAGCAAAACCCTGTGCTGCCCTTCCTATAGCAAGCTCATATGTAGTGGGGATGGGAATCCCATATTCCTGGTCCCCAATAGTTATGTTTGTATTTACATGTGTGAACAAAACCACCATCTGTTGTAAAAAGGTTGAATAGTAATAAAATCCTAGAATGGGGCTGCCCGCACTCCACGTTCCTGCAGAAAAGTTAACATTTTTAAAGATAGCAGGATTTTCTTATACTGCCAAATGAAGTTGATAAAGATGGAACCTAAGTTCTTAAAAAAAGAGGCTTCAACTTCAAGGGGAATAGAACATAGCAAGTAAAGTATCTTAGGGAGTATGACTATTTTAAGGATGTTACATCTGCCTATGATTGATAGGTGAAACCTGTCCATTCGTCTTAAGTCAGTACTGATCTTGTTTCGCAAAGGATTCAAATTGATCAACCATATGGAATCAGCCCTACTACTTATCCTAACCCCAATATACGTCACCACATCCTTCCTATGGGCATCTGAGAAGACAATGTTAGGGGTACAAACAACCTGTGTTTTTTCTTTATTCAAAAGATACCCTGACTTCCTCCCGTAGACCCATGCCTAACTTTCTACTTCTTTCATTGCACTCTCCGGGTCCGAGGTCTTATGCCAATACCTTTGTATCTTATTCATTGACACACACAGGCTTTATTATGTGGCTTTGCAAAATCTGCTTAATAAATGGGCGATGTATAATGCAAACAAAATTGGGGAGCAGGGACAGCCATGCCTTGTCCCTCTAGTGACCTTAATACTTTGCGATTCCTTACATATAATTTTAAGCCTGGCATTTGGATAGAACTACATTGCCCGAATAGCCGTAATAAAACGTGAACCAAACCCATTTTGTGCCAAAATTACCAATAAATACTGCCATGACACTCGGTCAAAAGTTTTTCCAGCATCCAGGAGGATTATAGCCATCTTATCTCCTGTTGTTTCTATTATGTCAACCAAAGCTATGGCCCACCTTATGTGGTCGCTGGATCACCGACCTGGTATAAAAGCATGTTGTCATGGGGTGACTGGATGAGCTATGATCCTTCCTAAACGGACTGCCAAGATTTTTTAATACAGTTTGACATCGGCCGATAAGATGCTGGATTATCCAAAGGTTTGTCTTTCTTTAAAAAAATAACTATCTGTTTCCAGCCAAGATTCCGGGGGAAGGCCATTTTGCTGCACATCTAATAACAGATCCAAAAGTAGGGGAGATAACTTTACCTGACCTACTTTGAATAATTCAAGAGGGATTCTGTCGGGGCCTGCCGCTTTTCCTGCGGTCATCAAGTGCAAGGCGTTTAGGACTTCTTCAAGTGTAATGTTTGCCTCCATCTCCTGCCTTGTTTCAAGATCAATCCCTCCCGAGTTCACCCTTGAATTTTTTCCCTCCTCTGAAAAAAGTGGAAGTATGGGTACTCTGTTGATATAATGCCTTGTAAAAAAATGTCAAATATACTGAGGATATCATTTGAATCTGTAACATACAGTCCATCATCCCCTCTTATTCCAGCAATATTATTCTTAGCAAGATTCTGCCTTGTGAGGAGGGCTAGTAGCTTTGCCACAGACTCCCCATATTTGTAATTTTCATTCTTATGTGACTGCAACCCTTCAGCAATCCTTTGGCGCTGGTAGCTGCTAATTTATGCTATTACCATCACAATTTCCTGTTGCAACTGTAGTTGAGATTCTTCTTATCTGTGGCTTATTGCTAAAGTATGAACCTCTTCCCAAAGCTGCTAGTCTTCTAATCAGGCCATTGATTTAATCTTTTTGTTGCTTCCTACCCCGTCCCACAAAGCTGCAAACTTCCCCCTCAAAACAGGCTTGAAACAATCCTAAACCATTGCCAGAAAGGCGCTAAAATGATTTATGTCAAAATAATCTACCACCCAGTGGCGAATATGTTGAATGAACACATCTTTGGAGAGCAGTTTCCTATCGAATGTCCATTTGGGCAGGGCCTTAACAGCACCTTTAACCATAATATCCAAAATTAAGGGATTATGGTCCAACAAGAGCCTAGGTAGTTTCTTAATTCCTACTTTCCCAAGCATGGTGGTAGGAACCAAGAAGTAATCCAATCTAACATAATTCCTATGTGGACAAGAGAAATATGTATACCCCGGATCGGCAGGTTTCTTAGCCGCCCAAACATCGTCCAATCAAAGGTAGTTTTTAGTGCGGCCAGTGCCTTATAAACTTATGGTTTTCAATCTTGATATGTATTGGTTCGCATCCCATTCTCCTGCTGATGTATATTTAGATACCCACAGATTATCAAGGGATCTGGCCAGGATGCCAATTCCACCTCTAGGTCATACAGTGCCTTAGGGCCATCCTGATTTGAACCATAGATGGTGCAAACAGTCAATCCCACAGGCAGCCCATCTACACCACTGTTCCTCCAATACTCGTTTTGCTGGTCCCATATTGTTCCTAACAGGAATAGCAACTCCCCTGATAGTAGAGGTTTGGGTTGAACATGCCACTAAGGTATATCCGTTAATCATCAAGATTTCCCTCTTACCCCGTGGAATATCTCTCCCCTGATGACATATTATGTCAGCGCCTTGGGATCTTAATACCTCATCCATCCTTAATCGTTTGGTCTTATTTAAGCCTCCCACATTTATTGAGCATATATGTATTTTACCCATTTAGACAATAGAAATAAATTGCCTTCTTTTGCAGCCTAGCAAAACCTACCATATTTAAACCTATCAAATAGCCTACTGCACTCACTCTCTGGATTTTCCACCCTTTTTGGTGCCGCCATCCTGCCCAACCCTTCCACCCCCCCTCCCGTGTGTCCTTCCCTCTGGCGCAAGGCCCCCTCAAACCCCGCCCGACCCACCCAACCAACCCTGAAAAGCAAGCAGACCGACCATTGGCGAGAGCAGGCTTCCTGATCAGTGATCTACCCAATTATAAACCACCCTTATACCAAAGCATACAAGTATGCAAAAAAAAAAACGAGTGTTCGAAACAGATTAAAAAATATAACCCCCGCATACATCACCCTACAATAGTGCTGAAACCTAGACCTAGCCCCTTTCACTAGAATCTCTGGTGACGGTTAAACACGTGATACATCTAGAAATTCTTTTGCTTTAATCTCAGAGGTAAAAAAACGAGTTTGATCCCTCCGTTATTACTTTCAGGCGGGCAGGATTTAACAGATAAGCTTGAGCCCCCTTATATTGAAACAGTTTGATCAGCAGTCTTAATCGCCACCGCCTCACACCTGTATAAAGGTCTAAAGGTATGGCCTGACAAAAAATGTCCCACATTACGTTTAGCTTCAGGTCTGGCCTTCTCAAAAATAGATTGTGTCAAAAGAATAGTACCGAAATACACAAAAATTGCTTGGGGCTTTCTATCTGATCAAGCTGGTTGTTTTAAAATAAATGGCACCCAATGGGCCCTCTTCACTTTCAGAGACCAGTTCCAGCCTTCCAAATCAGCAAAAGCTTTAGACAGCATATCTGTTGGTGGTTTTCTTGGTTCTCAAGCTTCTACTGGATGTCCACCAACTGTGACTCATGAGCCCGTGTCTGCTCTCGGGTACCAGCCAAGTCACTCTTAAGAGCCTCTGCTCTAGTTTCAAGACTAGTCAAGCATTCGCCAATCGCGCTACGTGTCTTACGCCACCTTTCTGACTGTTACATGCAGTTTACGTATAGCTGCTTGAGATCGACGACTATACTGTCGGGTTTCCTCACGATGCAATAGTATGCACTGCGAGATAGTAGCCAAGGTCGGGGGTAATGGGCAAGGACCAACTTGAAGACAATTTATTGCGGTACCAAACAACTACTCTGTAGGTGAGTAGTCCCATTTCAGATCTTTCTTCTGCGGATTAGATTGTCCTTGATTACTGACCACTTTAAGAGCTGTTACCAAAGGGTCAGCTCCAATCGTGCCTGGTATACTCTCATTCTCACTGGATTCTGTAAGTGAGCCTGACCCAGACCCATCTGCTGACCATGCCTCATCAGACAGTGAAAAGAAACAATTGTTAGACTCAAAATCATTAGATTTAAAATCCTGCTCATTTGACTTGCTACCTAGTCCCGAGGGCTGTGTCAGTGACTGCTGCCCTTTCCGAACCCTCTGAAATGTTTTAGCGATACTTCGAGGGTGGCTTACTGCCTCCCTAACCACCCATCTTGGCCACCGGTTGCCCCTATGCTTGGTGCCTCAACTCTGTGATCGGAGGTTGGGTCAGTGCAAAATCATTTTCCATACCTCCAGCCTTACCCTCTATTATAAGCAAGGAAGCGCAGTCTGTTACCTTGCCTATTTAAATGGGATAATTATGGCCTGAATATCCACTTCCTTGCAAGTACGCAACAACAGTGAATTCACCTCTTCCAGATTCAATGCCTGCAGATCCCTGGCAGTCTCCTCATGTTGGTGCAGGGGGGAGGGAGTTGCCGTCCCCCCAGTGGAGGCTCGAAGCAGCTCCAATACAGATGAGCCAGGAAAGAGCATTACTGAGGCATGGCCCGCCTTTCCCCTTGCACTCCCCCATGGTCTCCATCTGGGTGACAGGGAGAGAGGAGACTTTGTACGTTCCACCGCCCCGCTGCCGACACTTTTGTTATGCTCTCTGCTCCGGGGTGCATGTCCACTGGCGTTCCAGACGCCTGCAGTGTGGCAGTACCTACTGCAGCAGCAGCCTTTCCTCTCACATTACCCCCGCTGACAGCCTTCAGACCAATTTCTGGAGTAACCAGAAATGATGAGCAGCCCCCGCAGCATGCGTGGTCCTCCACCTTACGGAGCAGCAGCCACCAGACAGAGCAGCTTGGGCCAGCGGAGGGCTATCCAACAATGACTCGTACAAAACTGTGAGTACTGCGCAACAAGTATCTGCACCATTGCAACTTTCATTAGAATAAATGGGGTGACACAGGAATTTTTTATGTTTTAATCCATTCTTCTGTCATTGGTTCGGTCCGGGAGCCACGGCAGCCGCCATCTTGATTCCCCTCCGGTCTTCCCCAGTGAGGAAGGGCCCAGTCTTTCCAACCTAATTGCAAATGTTGAAAGAAGAGATTGAACAGGAAGAAACTATCGCTACTGAGATAGCGAAAGAGTTTAGAAAGCAGCCAAAGTTCTGCACAGGAGAGTCACTATCCTCTTGGAGAAACAATTGCTCAAAATGAAGCAGCTATAGCTATGAATGAGGTAGAGACTGCAATGCAGCAAGCAAGAGAGAAAACTATGGATTTCAAACACTTAGTAGAACAAAATACATTTACCATGAAGTTAAAGTTAAAATAGAACATGGATTTCTCCATGAGAGGAAACCGAATGATTGTTCTTTATACAAACCAATATTACTATACATCAGTGGTCAAGTTGGTACTGTAAAAAGCTTCCTAAGATATTATTTAAAAAAAGGGTGAAGTAGAGGAAAAATAACAAAAGGGGCTCTTCCCCCAGGTAGATGTTATAATCAAAAAGTGCCCTTCTGCCACACAAAGGGGTTTCTCCCCACTCTGTTTGTTAGGGAAATAGAAGGTTGTCCTTAAATAATCCACAACCACCAGGGTTTCCCCCAGGTGGCATGCTTTATCATTGGGTTCTTCCTGCTTCGTTGCGAAACGGAGAGTGCTGCGACCTACGTGTTACGTGGAAGCACTTATTGTTGGTAAAAAAAATGTATCGGATGAAGCTAAAGGTGGAAGTGAGGGGAGAAAGAAAGGAAAACAATTGAAATACCTGGCTAGTAGGAAAAGATTCTTTACTCGTACCCAGTCTGATGAAAATGTGGGGAAAGAGAAGGGAACTTAAGAGGGGACAATGTACCTCAGTTCCACTGGTCGACATGTTTCTAGCCCTACCTCAAGGCTATTCTTCAGGACCAATAATGAATGCTACCTGATACCACTCTTATGTCTTTTTTTAGTCAGGAAAATAATTTTTGGATGAAAGATAAATAATATGATATATACATACAGCACCAATTGGTGTTTGTATCAGGATAAATCTGTTGAAAAACTGTATGGGGAAGAAAATGGAGGTTAGGTTGTCATGGTATCCAGCCTAAACACACATTGTCATGCCAAATTTTGGTAAAATCCATCACCTGCGTGGAAAAAAAGTGATATATTTCTCGCAGTAATAGTGACCACTTCTAGAGCTAACATAAGGGATTTCTTTGCTTAGGAAAGGATTACTCACACATGAGGCGTAGACAGGAAAAACATATAATTTAACAAATTGTGAAAACAGTGATGTAAAAGAAAATACATATTAGTTGCTTCCAGTTTGCAACATGAGACCGTATGTGGGTAAGGGACACCTGTAGTCACATGCTGCATAAAAAGACAAGTTAAAAAAATGATCCCAGGTATGAGTTTTAGCAGAAGCGAGAATTGCTACAAGGGTAGCAATACTCGTACGGTCAGTGACTGTCTGACATTCCGTGTCAGTTGCAGCTATGCCATACTTCCTGCGTCAAGGCTTCATAGGCGCCCGTCAGTCACTTTTGCAAACTATTTAGCAGGAGCGCGGTGGAGAGACATCAGCGTCCTCGTGTCTAAGAAAAAGCTGGGACGCTGACATAACAAAAAAGGACGCCGCTAGTGGAACCACTTCCTGGTTCCTCCATGGCAAAATGGATCGTATATGTAGCTTCTAAACAAGGTAAACAAACTGTGGTTATGTTTACACCGAAGCCAAAAGGAAATCAGAGTGTATAAAAAATTTAATATTACATCATGTATTGACAATACTTAAAAATTCTTTATGTATAAAATGGTTTACGCCCTGATTAGGGGTATTGGTGTTGTGTTGGTTATGGAAAAGGTGTGAGCCACATCTCCTTTAGGTATTATAGGAGTCTGTACAGGAAAAAGGAGTGAAAATTGCGTCACTTGTTACTTAATAACAACATCAGAGTTGGAAGTAAACCCTTTGTGTGACAGAAGGGATCTTTTTGATTATATCTACAAAAGACTACAGAATCAAATTTGTCATGGGTAGTAACAGTATTAACAAGATTAGCTACAATAACATTAAAGGGATTACTTTATATTTCCTACTAATATTACCTGTTGAACATGACTATAAACTGGAATACCAGAAACTATCTGGCGAAGCTTGCCATGAGGGGTCAAGAGCACTGGAGATACTGAAGCTTTTAATAATTGATGAGGTCAGCATGGCATTCAACTTTATGCTTGCATTCATACACTTAAGAATGCAGCAGATTTTGAGAACAAACTATGATTGTACTCTTTGGAGGAAAATATTTGAATGTATTTGGTGACCAACTACAACTGACTCCCGTAAAAGGACAGCCTTTTTTCAAAACTCTTGTGCATAATGAAACAATACATTCTCTGTGGAGCATTGTCAATGCCAATATTTGGTTAAACTTTGACTCCAAGGAACTAGTAAAAAATATGTGTCAAGCATCTAATGTAAATTATGCTGAAATATTGAAGAACATTAGAATAGGAGTTCTAACAAAAGAGGGGAGACATGCATTGGAAAGTCGACTTATGAAGAAATAATAACCAATAGTACAGCAGCTGAATTAATGCACAATTTTATTGAAGAACAGAAGTCTATAGTTTGTTTAATGCTAACATTTGAAGAGTGCTCCAAGTTTGACGAACAATTACTATAAGTGGATAAAAGATATTTTGGAAATTACAGGTATTGATAAAATGGAACACCAGGGAGTCAATTCTACTCACAGATGAACTACAAGCAAATTTGAATACTTTGGAATAGTCTATCTAAAAAACTGTAGGATTAGAAAAGCGTTTACGTGTCAACAAAAACGGTCGAGTAATTATGTGCTGTAATTTAAATGTAGAGGAAGGGTTAAAAATTGTTCAATGGGTAAAGTAATTGATTTTATTAATTTCCCAAATAGAGATGAGGTTGATTGATGGTGTGACGGAGACTGGCCATTGTGCTGTATGTTTCTTGCTAGTGAAATTATATGTGCAGTGCAAGCAATGCAACTGTCTAGCATATGCTGTAACTGTCCATAAATTACAGGGTTTAAGTATACATGCAGCTTTTGAAAATATTGGAAGTACTGTATTTAAAGAAGGAATTTCATACGTCGCATTGTCGCAAGATAGAACCTTGTCCAGTTTGTTCTTGATTGATCTTGATGAAAAAAAAGTTTGCACTGATGCAAGTTGTTTAAGAGAGTACAACCGGTTAAGAAGTGTATATGCTCCTCAGTAGGCCACTACCCTGTTTATGAGAAATGGAAAATCTATCCAAAGCTGAATATTACAAAACAGTGTACAGATACTGAAGAAAAGAAAGGACAAAAGGATAAAGTAGAAGCTGTTAAGAGAAAACTGCAAAATTATGGAGGTATTGTAGGTTACCAGTTGGAAAACAATGCAGGTGTCAACTGCTATGTTAATGTTGTTCTCAATGTACTGTTTCATTTACCACATCTAGTCAACCAAAGTGAACAAAAATCAGATAAGAGATTGTATTCACCACTATATCACTTGCTCCAACGTTTACTGACTGACAGAACTGTGACACATTCTGCTTCAGGTATTCGAGATCTTTTAGATATATGTGGGGGACCAGTAATGTCTACTCCTAACAGTCAACAAGATGGACAAGAATGTATTATCATTATGTTTGGAGTTTAAAAAAAGATGTAAATCTTGATGATTTATTCAGAGGTAGTTACACACAGAACCATGAGAGTGAAGATAATGATTATTCATCTACCACTTGTCTTTCAGATAATACAGCTTCCACAATGTGGCTCAACACTCAACGAGGCAGGAGACATTAACACAAAACAAACACCTTTAGAAAAGGGTTTTATTTTACAAAATACAAAGACTCTCTTTTTAGAATAAGGCTTTGGGTTTTATTATACACAATGCTCTCTAAGAGAAAGGCTTTCCCAGATGCCGAATGCACAAAATTCAAATACACAAAGATATATATGTTTATATGTAAGCAATAATAATGCACTTGGTAAATGCAACAGTTAAATGCATGAATAATACTGATGAATAAACAAGCAGCAAATAATATGATATAACACTGAAGAAAATATAATATGCTGGATGTCCTGCAGGAGATCAGAAAGATATATATACACTAGATCCATCAAATGATTACTTTGGATGTGCACCTCAACTCACTCAAACATCACAAAGAAAACACCTCAAGTGATCAAAGCCACTGGCCACACATCACAATGGCAATAATCAAAGCTCAACACTTCATCTTAGCCCTCTCCTGACCGGGGAATTAAACAGCCGGGAATAAGAGCCTCAGAAACCAGGGTCCCAAAGTAGACACGTCCGTCCCCATTCGGACTCCAAAATCCCGGTTTCTAAGTCAACAACCCTCAACTTTATAATCTCAAAACACACTAAAAGGTTTGAGAGAAACCTCCCCCCCCCCCTGAGCCAAAGGAATCTTATCAGAATCAGCCAGATTCGAAGCAAGCATTCCCTTGCAGGAAGGAGTTCCCACGTCCCCTCTCCAATCTCTCATGTTCCAGCTTTATCTTGACAAAGCTCACGAAAACCTTCCAGGGTACATCAATCTCTCACAAAACAATCCTTGAAAGTGAATAACCCAAGCAACTTGCGAGCGTTGCTGTGAGCGCAGATAAAGCTCAAGCGGAGCAGAGTCAGAATTCAGGATGACATGAGGCCACGTCAAAGCCAATAATTAGAACTTCATGATACTTATCAATGTACAACACAATGCACATTTGTGCATCACTACTCACAACACTAACAACCAAAAAGTACATTCCACACCTCTCTCTCATGCTTTAAAATGCACATGCCACACATTCTGTTCTTGGCAAGGCTGTTCTACTCTGTGACAGCTCCCACTGAGAGACAGCAAGATTACAAGAAATAAACTTTTAAGAGAAGCAAGGCATATGCAGGACATCGTACATTCAGGCTAGGATAATGTAACACACCAAAGTCAATTAAAATAATGGTAGTCAAAGGTCATCAGAAGGTGTCAGACCACAAGAGTGCCTCTAGCACTACATTCCACCCCATGACCTTTGACTATCATTACATACATATATCAAAAACTGAACCTCATAACCGAAAGCACAACTATGATTGAAGCACATGTTAAAATAGTAACATTATAGACTCGTGCTGAACTGAAAGCACAAATATAATTGAAACACACATTAAAACAGTGAAATCATAAAAGCATGTAATAGTCATTTCAAAGCATGTTAAATAGCTCATGCATATCTGGATATTCAGCAAGAATAAATGTGTGATGGATACACAAAATGAATGGGCAAATAGAATCAAGCATATGAACTCAGTAATGCTCCTAATGTCACAAATGGCTAATACTGGAACTTCTATCGATGAAGCAGCCACACTTACATATGTTGTGCTTAAAAATAAAGGCAACATCAACAACATCTTATCTTTAACTCAAAAAACATCTTCAATTTCAAATGCAAAATATTATTTTTTTCTCTTCAAATTAACTAGCATTTGCAGAACAAATAATGTCCTTCTGTGTGAAAGACACACAGCCTTCTTGCATTTAAAATTATAACTGTGTACATTTTACTTCAGGTTTACGATATCAGTTCATGATCAGTCGATCACTCCAGGGTTGGGGGGGGGGGGAAGAGGAGGGGTCCCACACCCAAACGGAGCCACACAGGCATCCACTCACAGGACAGGGACATCAGATACACCAACATGTCGCAGTATGGTGACCTTGAAAAGAAACGAGCATCACTCTTCTTGCAAAAATATTTTTCAAAAAGCGCACGTTTTCCTTTCTCTATTTTGGGTCTGAAGGCACAATATTATTATTCCCGTCTGCACGGTTCTCTGCCGGCTCTGGGGAATTATCTGAGAATTCTACCCACACTATGGCCTCTGAATTCTTGGTATTGGAATGAAACTCCTTTTCCCCGCACAGCAAGAAGGGCAGGGACAGTCTCCTTCCTGACTATTTCTCCTCTCACTGCTGAATACATGCACCCTTTATCAATTGGCATAAGCCCAAGGCAATCCATCTGCTCGGTATGCTCTGGTAATTTTCCTTTCTTCAACTCGCCCCTCCCTTCTGTGGGACTGGTCTGCGCTGTGCATACTGACACATAGAAATCACAATTCTAAGTAAGTCTAGGTGGATATGCATCCCTTCATTCTCTGCCCACCTGTTGGTATGGTCTTTCTCTCCTAGGTGCTTGCACTTAGTCATTCACTCCAAATCTGAATCGTGTGTCACCACATCTGTCTCCAAGATTTTATCCTTTTCATCTGTAAGGGAATTAAAGGATTTGTCTAGTAAACGTATAGGACCATGCGCATGCACAGTAGCTGCGCTTAGCAGTACAATCTGCCACTTCACTAGGGGAATCCTGTGTCTCAGGCACCACTCCTGGACTTTCTATTGGGACCTGCACCCACTGTTTGTGCAAAAGTGCAGTTTCTGTCTGTATGCGTCATTTGATTACATTTGCTTCTTCCCATTGCATTTGAGAAAATTCAAACTTCAGAATCACATTATGTCTTATTGTCATCTGTCTGGTGTCAATGTGCAAAAGCACGAAAGCATCTGTATTTTTCCTGTATCTGTTACAACCCAAGCAAAATATTCTCCAGCATTTGAAATGTTTCAGTCCACAAGTCTAAAAGCATACTCTTCTTTCCTTGTTTTTCCCAATTACTAAAAGTAGCACACAACCCTTGAACTGGCACACAAGATCCACTGTCTCCTTTCTGAATTGACCACACGTTTAAAACACACTGCACAGTCTGTTGTGCAGATTCAAAAGCACATTGCTGCATTTCTTTTTTCAAAATAGCGTCTTCCCATGTAGAGCAAGATTCATCATTCACTGACATGTCTGATTTATACCTGCAACCAACGATCGCTAATTTTAAGAGACTGGTTATCTTCCTGCACGTTCACATTTTCTCGGTTCAAATTCATTTCTGGCTGCGCAATGTCCTCAAAAGAATTAATTAAAACCTCAGGTGAAACTTGCAGATTAACAGGCAACATCTCTAAGTTCACATTTTTCACGAATGACTCACCCTGGCTATCTGAACAGCCTGGCAAAACAAACAGCTTCGGAGCTTGGTACATGTTTAACTCTTTTTTCAAAGACTTGTTTTCAAACGGAGCATCAGCTATCTCTCTTTTCAGTTCACTTTTTTAATTGTCCACATTTTTTATATATACTAAGCAATACCTTCAATATGACACCACTATTTATGTCTAAAATACCAAGTTGTTTTCCCTCTTAAAGAGAGGCAATCTCCCTCTCAAATAACTTAGTTGGCATCTGGGACTCTGCAACTAAAAACATAGGCATTTTAGAGAGCATCTTCCCCTTTTAATTTCTTTTCGTATCCTGTTTGTGACGCCAAAAATGTCTTGCTTCGCCTTTCAGATAATACAGCTCCCACACGGTGGCTCAACACTCGGCAAGGCAGGAGACATTAACACAAAACAAACAAAACCTTTAGAAAAGGGTTTTATTTTACAAAATGCAAAGACTCTCTTTTCAGAATAAGGCTTGGGGTTTTATTTTACACAATGCTCTCTAAGAGAAAAGCTTTCCCAGATGCCAAATGCACTAAATTCAAATACACATAGAGATATATATGTTTATACACAAGCAATAACAACACTTGGTAAAGGCAACAGTTAAATGCATGAATAATACTGATGAATAAACAAGCAGCAAGCACCTCAATGGGACACCGTTGTGTCGAAATTACAGGAATTGACCACTAACACTGGGGAACCCCGGGAGGATACTCAAGACTGACACACACAACCCATTCCCCTCTTAGTAGAGGTGGAGTGTAGCCCCGACTTCTAGAGCGATATCTTCCCCCACCCCCCGTTTGTTCAGAATCCCGTTGACTTTGAGCTCTGATAGAGCTGCCTTCCCCGGCTATACTAAGCTCGGCAGCCGATGTCATGCGACTCCCTCATCCTTAAGTTGTCTTCCTTTTGTTGTACCCTATGTCCACAGTTTGGCCTAAGATACACCATTTTCTGAAATGTCCACAAGCCGCCCAGAGGTAAGAATCTTAGGTGCCGCTATGCCTTCTATGCGGGCGCTGTCATGAGACTTCTTTTAGCCTCTGTTGCACAACTGATCTGTCCCCTTTTCCTTATGGATGGGTACTGGTTAATTGTAACACTTGCAAATAATTGCTCACGGTGTATAGGCATTGTTATGGTTGTATGATGTAAAATGTGAAAAATGTTAACAGATTTAAACAAAAAATGAATAAACAAGCAGCAAATAATATGACATAACACTGAAGAAAATATAATATGGTGGATGTCCTGCAAGAGATTAGAAAGATATATATACACTAGATACATCAAATGATTACTTTGGATGTGCACCACAACTCACTCAAACATCACAAAGAAAATACCTAAAATGATCAAAGCCACTGGACACACATCAATGGCAATAATCAAACCTCAACACTTCACCTGGTGCAAACACTGCATATTAGCCCACTCCTGACAGGGGGAATTGCGATTCTCCGATTATCATGACTAGAGAATATAGATTTCCTCAAAGACACGGAGGCTAACATTATGCATATTACTTTTAATGCGTCGCCAAGCAGCCGCATACATAAAGAAGAAGGTTCCAGAACAGAACAACAAGAACCATACAAAGGGCATGAGGACATAACAATCAGCCTCTTTTAAAATGTGGTATAGAGTAGGATAAGTCCAATAAACTTTAGTGTCCAGGTAAATTCTTTAGACCGTCATGAAGTGATGGATGAAACGATGAAAGAACTCCTCCACAGATGAAGATCGTGAAGTTTAAGATAGGTTATCTGAAAAGAAAAGTTATAAGAAGAACAAGAATGGTAAAAAAAAATTCAAAGGTGGAAGTAAAAGGAATGATTAAGCACAAGTAAGAGAAAAAACAGGTAAGCAATTATAATGAACATCAGAATTCATGCATTTAGAAATTGAATAATAGTAACAATATAAATGTGTCACAATGAAACAGCAATATATGAATTGTATGCCAAAAAGGACCACCCAGGGGAAAGGGTGGGAGGGATAATGTTAGCCTCCGTTTCTTTAATGAAATCTAGATTCTCTAGTCATGGTAATCGGAGAATCGCAATTTTATTACAAGACCGGAGGCTACCATTATGCATGTTGGTAGCTATGTAGGACAACATCAGACATATGAGTGATTGGTTTACAGTAATGCTTTGCAAAGGTAGTAGAATTAGACGAATCAGCAGCTTTAAGAATATCATTCAACCTACCACCTGAGTAGAAGGATTTACTGGCCATAGCGCCTCTGATGGAGTGAGGTTTAAATATGTTCAGATCAATACCTGCTAATTTCATAACGATTTTAACCCATCTAGCGATAGAAGCAGAGCTAATACCTTGATGAGGTTTAACGAAGGAGGTGAGTAACTGTTTCACTCCAGAAGGGCGGAGAGAACTCATTCTGTGGTCATATTCTTTCATACAGTCTACAACACAAAGTTTTGGGCAAAGGTCAAAGCGAGGGTAAAAAAATAGAGTCAGACATAGTTTTGGTTCTTCTATACAAATCGAAATTGACTCCAAACATGTTATACGATCTATATGAAATATCAAGAGCTTTAACATCAGAGACTCTACGGCAGGAAACTAAGCAAAGTAGTGTGGCTAGTTTGATGGAGAGCTTCTTTCTGTTCAAAAGGTTATTATCCGGCCAACTACAAAAGAGGTCAAGAACAACATTGACATCCCATAGAGAATGGTATCTTGGTTTAGGAGGTCTCCTAAGTCTGATACTTTTGAGGACTCTACAAATAATGCTGTTTTTGCCTATTGTTTTACCATGAATCAGACCATGGCCTGCGGAGATTGCTGATCTATAGCAATTGATCGATCTATAACTAAGTCCCCTTTCAAATTGATCGCCAAGTAAATTAACTATGTGAACGATAGGAGCCTCCACGGGATCCAGGTTCCTTTCCAAGCACCAACGTAACCAAACCTTCCAGATGTTGTTATACCGGTAGTGTGTACCGGGAACCCAAGACTCACTGAGGAGAGTTGAAGCTGTTGATGAAAGTCCTGTGGGATGGTTGGATCTTCTGACACTCTCCAGGCAAGAAGGTTCAAATTCCCTGTTTGGACTAGAGGGTGAATATGACCGTCCACGTCTGAGAGTAGATCTGCGAGGGGGAGAATTAGGAAGGGAAGGTCGTAAGAAAGTTCCAGAGTAGTGGGAAACCAGCTTGGGATGGCCAGAAGGGAGTCACTAGGACAATTGAAGCGGGTTGAAGTCTGACCTTCTCTGTATCATGGCGAAGGGGGAAAGGCGTAAGCGTTGATCCCTTTCCAGCATTGGAGAAATACGTTCACTGCTAGAGCACCCGGGTCGGGCATCCAGCTGTAGTAATTCGCCAGTTGGAATGTTAGTCTGCTCGCAAAGAGATCTATTTGGAAAGGACCCCAAAAATTGTAGAGAATTGAAAACCGAGGTGTTGAGCTTCCAGTCGCTGTGATCTAAGAGGAACCTTGAGTTCCAATCTGCATATAGGTTTCACTTTCCTGGGAGATATTCTGCTCTTAGGGAGATCTTGTGTTCTAGACAGAACATCCAAAGTTTCTTTGCTAGATTTGAGAGATCTGCGGATTTTGTACCTCCCAGACGGTTTATGTGGGCGACAGCAGACACGTTGTCCATCTTTAAAATGACAGATCTCCCTTGAAGGGAGTGTTTGAAACTCATTAGAGCATAAAGACCGGCAGTGAGCTCTAGAAAGTTTATATGGAGAGAAGATTCTTCTTGAGACCAGACTCCTCCTGTGTTCTGATCCAGGAAACAGGCACCCCAGCCATGAAGGCTGGCATCTGATTCCAAGACAAAATCTGGGGCTGAGCCAAAGATTGCTCGGCCATTCCAAGCGTCTAAGTTCTCTAACCATCAGTTCAGTTCCAACTTGGCTTCTTGGTTTAGAGAAACTCGATCTCCGTACCAGAGACCTGATCTCAGAGCCTTCACTTTTATTCTTTGGCGGGCTCGATAGTTTAGAGGGCCTGGGAAGATAGCTTGGATAGAGGAGGAAAGGAGACCGAGAAGTCTGGCTAGTTCTCTTAAGGTTAGATTCTCTTGTTTGAGAACGTGTCTTATCTCTTTCCTGATTTTTGAAATTTTCTTTGAAGGAAGGTGGAGGAGACAATTTGTGGTGTCCACAGTGAAACACAGGAAGTCCAAATGTTTTGAGGGGGATAGAATTGACTTTTCTTTGATTATGATAAAACCCAGTGTTTCTAAGAGGTTTATTACAGAGTTCAGGTCTTGAATGATTTGAGAATGATCCTGAGACAGGATCAGGATATCGTCCAGGTATATGATAAGGCGAATACCCTTTTCCCGTAGGCATGAGGCAACTGCCCTCATTACCTTGGTGAAACACCAAGGGGCTGAGGAGAGGCCGAAAGGAAAAGTTTGGAACTGAAAAATATGATTTTTCCAGATAAATTGGAGAAAGGGTTGATGAGACTTGGCCATTGGAATTGTAAAATAAGCATCTTTTAGATCTAATTTGACTAGCCCATCTCCCTCTAGTAACAAGTCTCTCAAAAGATGGATTCCCTCCATCTTGAAGTATCTGTAAACAAGGTATTTGTTGAGTTCCCTTAAGTTTATAACGGGTCTCCAACCTTTGTCCTTTTTTTCTACCAGGAATAGTGTGCTCACAAATTTTAGCATGTGCATAGGGACTTCCACAATTGCTCCTTTGAGAAGCATAGAGGACATCTCTTCTATAATTTTTTCTTGATCTAAGGTCATGGGAATGTTTCCGGGAAGTGAAACTTGTGTTGTAATGTCTATAAAGTCTATCAGAAACCCATTCACAGTATTCAGAAATTAGTTTCCAGTTCTGAGAAAAGAATTTCAGTCTGCCTCCTACCTTTGGAGAGAGGGAGGGGGGAGTGGGAAGAATCATAGTACTCACTTTGAGGGTTGAGGTCACTGGATGCTCCTCTTCCTCTGAAATTTCTTGAGCGAAATCCTCTCCCTCTTGGGGGGTAGAATTGAGGTATGTTTGAGGGTTGGTAACCTCTTCTACTGTAACCTCTTGATCTGGAGTATGGCCTGCGGTTGAAGCGGCGGGAAGATTGGCCCCTTCTTCCGGCCCTGGCAAAAAGGTTATTGTTGTTGAAGACTCTCTTCATATTTTGATTGGCTTTGTCTAATTCGGTAAATGTAGAGACGTATTTACCTAAGGTTTTGATCAAGTCTTCACCAAAAAGTAAACCTTTAGGATTGAGAGAAGGTTCATTATCCGCTAGGTCGCTCAGTTTGTGACTAATTTTGGTGAGAACAACTCTTCTTCTCTCTGAGTTGATGCTGGCATTGGCGTTGCCCAATAAAACTAATGCCCTTTGGCTCCACCCTCTGATTACGTCAGTGTTCAATGTGGAACCATTGAGATGGCTATCTTCTGCAGCATCGATGATTTTAGCCAGAGGTCCAACGATATCAAGGAGCCGATCTTGGCAGATTTCAAGAGATCTTTCCATACCTTTTATGGGATCTCGCCCGAGTTTAAAAAGATATTTGATCAGCTCTGGGTCAAGATTTGGGGTTTGGCAGACCTTACCCTCAATAAAGGGTCTGGAGCATTCGGATCTTAAGAGATTTTGTGTGTCTCTTTCCAGAGGGTTTCTTAACCATTTTGCGATAAATTTGCAAACATGACCTTGCGGAGTCCAGTCAGTGCTCCTTGGGTGCTTAATATTAAGGGGAGAAAACATCTCTCTGCCTAGGGGGTCTAAGATGGTGTCCTTAGAAGAGGAAGGCAGACCATCATCAAAGGGTAGAGAAATAAAGTCCTGATCGCCCTCATCTAAGTCGAGGATGTATTCATAAGAAAGGTCAGAGGCATCTCCATCATTAAAATCATCATCATCATCTTGATCCAAATGTGTATCAATGAAATGAGCACTTCGACAGTTTGTGCCGCTAGGGACACCCATATGTTTTGTGCCGCTATGGACACCTTTAAAAGTCGTGCCGCTATGGACACCTGAAGTATTTGAGGTGCGAAGACCTCCCATGAAATTTGAGGTGCTGAGACCTCCCATAGTGCTCTTGGGGATAAAATCGATGTTTTTAATTTTTTTAGATCTTTTTCCACGTATTTCAATGAGATCATCATCAGGAAGGGTATGTTGAATTTCGCTAATGTCAATCTCCTCAGGAGGGAGTGATCTTTTTGAAGTAGTAACTTTACTTAGAGTTGACAACATACAGGATCTCATTTCATCATGAATCATGCTTTTCATTGCCTCGTTCTCCATATTAGGGATGGGAGCGCTAGCCTCATCCGAGTCTATATCAGACATGGAGATTTAGGGATAGAAGTTTAATAATGATAATTAGAGATTTATCTAATCCCTTATATTGAAATATACATATTATTTAAATGCTAATTGTATATATATATTAATAAATAAAGCAATAATAGAGAAACTCCTTTTTTTTGTTTTTTTTATAAATTATGGGAGTGAAAAATCTGCCTCTCTCTTATATTCTTTTTTTTTTTTAATATTAAAGGGTGGTGGTGGGCCAAGGAAAGTTGAAGTTTAGGGATATAAATAAAATTTGGATAGAAAGCAAAAGGGTTTTAGAAGCGCTCTATATGTTAGATGTTTGCTCGAAGAAAAACGAGCAACAGTTAATTATCTCAAGCGTGGGGTTATTGCTAGGGATCGTAATACCTGGAGGAAAGTGCCTTGGCAACGCGCAAACGTTGCACGCGCGTTGCCAAGGTACTTTCCTCCAAAGTGGAAGTGCAGGACGAGGAAGCGTTTATCTTGGGAATGGAAGTTCCCGTGTGTATGCGAGGTGGGAGGCGCTGCCCATATCGAATAGCGGTGAGCGAAATACGGTGAAAATCAATTACGAGGTATGTGCAAAAAGCCTCGTTTGTAGACAAACACGCGCGATTAAGGGAAGAGATCAGGGAGAGACCAAGGACCATAAATTGGACATTGGTAGACCGGAGGGAGGGAGGGGGGGTCGGAATCCCCAACAAAAGGAGTTAGCCCATAAAGATTACAATAAACACATCTATGAGTGAGTAAATCACATAGCAAGCAACAAGGAGCATATAATATAGTATAAATTAAGCAAATCAATGTATTAGCAAGCAATAATAAAAGCAGTAAGAGACAAGTAAAAGGGTGACTTATCTGCTTGGAGCCGCATTTAAAAGAGGCTGATTGTTATGTCCTCATGCCCTTTGTATGTTTCTTGTTGTTCTGTTCTGGAAATTTCTTCTTTATGATGTATGCGGCTGCTTGGGGACGCATTAAAAGTAATATGCATAATGGCAGCCTCCGGTCTTGTAATGAAATCAAACAGCCGGGGATAAGATCCTCAGCAACCAGGGTCCCGAAGTAGACGCGTCTGTCCCCATTCGGATTCCAAAATCCCGGTTTCTAAGTCAACAACCCTCAACTTTATAATCTCAAAACACACTAAAAGGTTTGAGAGAAACCTTCACCTCTGAGCCAAAGGAATCTTAACAGAACTGGCCAGCTTCCAAGCAAGCATTTCATGGCAGGAAGGAGTTCCCACGTCCCCTCTCCAATCTTGCATGTTACAGCTTTATCTTGACGAAGCTCACGAAAGCCTTCCAGGGTACATTAAACAATCTCTCACAAAACAATCCTTGAACGTGATTAACCCAAACAACTTGCAAGCATTGCTGTGCGCGCAGATAAAGCTCAAACCAAGCAGAGTCAGAATTCAGGATGACATGAGGCCACGTCAAAGCCAATAGTAAGAACTTCATAATACTTATCAATGTACAACACAATGCACACATTTGTGCATCACTGCTCACAACACTGCACTTTGAGACCAAAAAGTACATTCCACACCTCTCTCTCTCTCATGCTTTCAAATGCAGAAGACAGCAAGATTATAAGAAATAAACTTTCAAGAGAAGCAAGACATATGCAGGACATCGTACATTCAGGCTAAGATAAAATAACATACTAAAGTCAATTAAAATAATGGTAGTCAAAGGTCATCACGGGGTGTCAGACCACAAGAGTGCCTCTAGCACTACACCACTGAAATACATTATGGCCATTTTCTCTTTCCTACATCACCAGAGTATAAAACTGTGCCTTTTGACAAATTGTTGAAGAATGCTAACCAAAATATGACCTGCCCAAAGTATAGCTCATATGTCATCTCTATGTTTATCCTAAGACAAATCAGAAAATACCTTATGCTACAACAATGCAGAGCAGATAGGTCCAAATTGAATCTCAAATTACAAACATTAAAAGGTGGACAAGTATCAGTTGTGGGAAGAATTATTACTTCAGGTATCATCTTTTATGAACGAATGATTACAACCTCTGGATACTACACTGTCTATTTAAAGAGTGGAAATGCTGGATGGAATGTGATGACATCAACCTAAGATTCAAACCAAAACTTCATTTTAAACTACCAAACTCTTATCTTTTCTTTCTTCAACTAAAGTTCTAAGGAGGAATTGTGGTTTAAAAAGTGGTGTATGGTGTTTCTTCTACGTAGTTAATCTTTTAGACATTATTCGGCGTAATGTCTTCAAAGTCTTCTTCAAAATTCAACAGTCCTTTAATCTTCCATAAAGGAATTTATACCACATCTAATTACTACACTGTGTCATTCAAGTCAAAAACTGAATGGACATAATCCTATTATATCAGCTGTAACATAAAACTGTGTTTGTAACTGAAAAAATGACTTCTTTTGTTTCATCAAGCAAACGTCTACGTACTATTTGTGGGGAAAAAATACACTATGGGAAGTTCTCTATATGGATCATAGGTATTTAAACACTATCTGGCCTACCAGGGGTGAGGTTTTCAAAAGGATCTCCAAAAACGAGATAGTGATTTATATTTATTTGCAATATTATACCAGATATAATAATTTTAGAAATATTTTGAACATAGGTTTTACATTACTGTAGCAAGTCTAGAAAAGCAATTCAATTAACGAGTTTTAGGGAGTGTAATGCAAAGTGTCCATTATTGTGATGTATTGTGACCTTTGTGTTTTATTTTTTTAATTTTACAATCCATTGGTGGTTTCCCCTCCAATGTTTGAGGATGATGCTTCATACATACCACTGTTTATGGTGAAGAAGTATGAAAATTTAGAACAATAAAATAGGGAAAATTATATTTTTGGTACAGTGTTACAGTATAGGTACTGTTTATTGTTATGATTCTATATTTTGAAAGATTATATACCAACATATCTTTGGTATTTTCCTGTTTCCATAGCTGCTGCAGTTGAACGTTATTAGATGTCTCAAAATACTTTTCCTACAGCAGAGATATTGGTTAGAGATGTCTATGAACAGGGTTTTTAAAAAAAGTGCTCGCCACAATTTCCTATTAGTTTGTTTTGACTATTTTGTAATTCAAACTTTCAGTGTAATGAAGCAGATTTACAGTCAGTCTCACAACAACTCAATCATTGAAACACATATTCATGCAGGCACTTACAAAACCAGTCACTTAACCTTGAAGCCTCCCACATAAGCAGCCACTCGCCCACACAGCCACTCACATACCTATTATTTCACCCAAAGAAGATCACACCCCCACTCATTCACTCAAAACAACCACTGACTCACTCACTCATACACCAAGTCACACAGCTGCTGACTCATCCATACAGCTATTTACACTAGCACTTGCTCAACCATACAGCTATTTATACACCCTCTCACGCATCCATACAGTAACTAACAGTGCCACTCACTCACCGTTACAGCTATTCACACACCCTAATTTTTACTCATACAGCCATTCACTCACCCATATAGCCACTAACAATACACTCACCAACACATTGAGCTACTCACACTAGCAGTCAGACTCATACAGCCAATCATATTAGTGGTGAGTCACTGATACCATCACTCACATAGCCACTCACTGACATTAGCAGTCGCTCACCCATACAGCTACTCAGACACCCAATCACTACCTTATAAAGCCAGTCATACACCAACTCACTCACCTATAGTCACTCCCTCACCCATACAGCTGCTCACACATCCGAGTATTCACCCATACACTCACTCACTCATACAGCTTCTCAACACAGCCCCTTACTCACCCATACAAACACTCACACCTCCACACAACCACTTTCATACCCATTCACACATCTATACAAGCACTACCACATCAACTCACTCACCCATACAGCCTTTCACACACACATTCACTCTCCAATACAGCCACTCACACCCTGATTCGCTTAACCAAACACCAACTCAAAACACCCAGTCACTCACCCATACACTCACTTGAACACGTGGTTCACTCCCTTATGCAACCATTCACACACCCACTCACTCACCCATACAAGCCCTCACACACTCACTCACACATACAGCCACTCAGACAGTGACTCTCACCCACAGAGGCAGTCATGCATTCATTCAGTCACTGATAAATCTTCTCATGCAATCTCTCGCTCACTCATAAAAAACACTCACACTCATACTGCCAATTACACACTCACTATCTCACCCACACAGCTATTCATACACTCACTTGTTCACTCCTAAACCACTCATGCACTCACACAGTAACTTACACACTAACACAGGCACTCATCCACCCAGTCATTCACTCATAGAGCCAGTCACTCACCTATATAGGCACGTACTCACTCAGTCACGCACTTATACAATCGCTCCTCTTAAAAAATACATAGACATACAGTTTATCTTCTTTTTTTAACCATGAAAGGCGTTTCTGACAAGAACCTATTTTTCTACTTTTTTTTAGGAACTTTTTTTCCCCTAACATTTTGGTATTTTTTGCATTTTCCTTAGTAATAGTAACAAGGGTAAAAAAAAAAGTCCACCACAAACACAAAAACTGAAAATAAAGGATTAAATAAAAACAAAAATAGGAAGTGTGCTGTCTCTAGAATAACTTCGATAGACTGCTCACCAGCGGTGAGAGTAGTACTACAGTTAATTCAGGAGAAATGTATGGGCATTGTCCCTCCACTTCTGTTGGTACTCTCTCTATTGGAGCAGGTGGTGAAGGTCTGGAGGTAGATTGTCCCTCTCCAGCTCTCTGCTTCTGTGCCGTTTTGAGATCCGTCCTGTGACACGTTTATAGGTGGTATAACATGCTTGTTGTTTTGCATGAATACGTTTTGGCGGTGCCCTTTGAAAGGATTTTATCACAAACTGCATTTGATGAATTTTGCCACTGTCTTAGATTCCCCAGATAGAATCATAAAGAAATCCAATGACATGCTTTGTTTTTTAGCGGGAGGTCTTTCATCACCAGAGTCTTCTTGATGCATCTCTGACTACTGCTCCTCTGCTTGCTGTGGCACCTTGTCTTGGTCACTTCCTCCTGTTGCTATTTTGATTTTTGTTTATATACCGAGCAAAGTTCTGCACAAACAGTACCGCACACCTCTAAGAACCAAGTGAAAACCCACTGGAACCTTCAAGGAAAAAGAAACGGGTGGGAACTTCTTATAGAGGTTAATGAAAAGTGTGCCCTCCAATCATATCTCTTTGTTTCCAGGTCACATGATCTTCATGATTTACCAACGTCAGGGCAAAAACCTACATTGTTACACCACGCGAAATAAAATGTAAAAGAGCTGTACCTTTTTTAAACATTGAATTAGTAAGCAGCTGATCTCAAACAATGATTGCAAAAGGTTCTTATATATGTTTACACTTTATCGAAAACACGCAATCTTTCCAATCTTTGCAACTTTTGCGCGAAACCAGAACATATGTATCATGATAATTTGTGACGCTGTCGCAAAACATTTGCACTGGGAAAATAACCAGAAAAAAAAATACATAGCTATTAACCCTTTGAAACAAATGGCAAAGACAGACACAGAGAAACAAGGAAACATGTGGTCCATTACACAGCTGTAATATACAATAAAAAGAAGGCACTTACACAACGAGGATGCATTTAATAATTTACCAGTAGAAAGTACTCCAATTCAGTGGACATCATTTTCCAAAACTGTACTCTTCTTCATCAAAAAAAAGATTCCATTATAACAGTGTTGCTTATTGAGGATCAATTAAACATGAACGTGAAGCACTTACGAATATAAACATAGCAGATGCCAAATGTGAAACTCAACTTCAGTGTAATGGAAACAGTCCTAAGTTCTTGGGTTTGGGCGAATGCAAAGCAAATACGTTTCCTCTCCTATTCTACCTTGAAAAATTATCTGTAAACTTTAATAGAAGTGATTGCATTGTTATTCTATTGGAACACAATCTCAACTTGGATGACTATGATGAGTGCTTTCTTTATTGATGTGCCCTCGTAAGATCAGAGTGCATAGTTCTCCATTTTAAATACCCTAAGTATGCAAACGGCCAAAACCCATTCCACCACTCAAATACATGCACTCACAGACCCATAGCAGGACACACACACACACACACACACACACACACGCACGCACGCACGCACGCACATGCAAGACCCATTTGAGTACTCAGACATGCACACTGTAGGAAAGTAGGATCTGCTTATATTGTTAACCCCACTTTTTGCTTGATGTAATGCTGTTTCTGACTAGTCTGACTGGGATCCTCCTAATCAGGACCTCAGTCTTTGTGCTTTCTCCCCTAGATTTGTATGGTAAGTACTTCAGTACATCCCAGATTGGACACTAGTGTACACTTATCAGTCCCTAGTATATGGTACTAAGGTACCCAGTGCATAGGTACACCAGGGGTCCACCATGGGTTGAAGCATATATTATGCCACCCATGAGGGACCACTCAAACTGTAACTACAGGCCTGCCATTGCAGCCTGTATAAGCTGGTGCTAGCACCACTTATGAAAGATACAGGTTTACCTATATTTAGGGTCACTGCACTTAAAACCTATAAGTCACCCCTAAAGCAGGCCTTTCAATCCTGAAAGCAGGGTGATCGGGTCTAAGTGTGAGGGTGCCCCTGCATTAGCAGGACACCCCTACAGCCCACGGAGTCCATTCTCCCGGGTTGCAAGAGAGACAGCCATTTAATAGATAGAGGGGCACGCGAGATTACGCGATGACCATCTCAAAACTGGCTGTAACAAATCCTATCATGTTTGGTATCAAACATGTTGGAATAATACCCGCACACCGTAAATGGTGTGGGGGTATGATTCCATGCACTGTAAAGCTCCTCCAGGAGGCCCTCAGTGCTCCTGGTACCAGTCTTCTAGACCTGGACAGCACAACATGGATGCTGCTGACCAGAGACACGATTCTGTCCTCCTGCTGCTGAGCCAAGCTCGAGCAGGAGAAGGCAGAACAATCGGTATCCTGTCACAGGGAGGTGTGACCACCTCCCAGACAGGGTTTAGTGTATTGGGCTCAGGTGCAAGTGCTTGCCAGTGCCACTCGATCTGCTTGAAGGGCACACTTGGTGCCCGCCTTGCATAGTTCAGTTCAAACCAGCTCAAGGAGCCCTTTCCTTAGGGTACTTAAGGACTTACCCAAGGGTGGGTCCCTAGATTCGTCGTGGGACAATCAATCAATCAATCACTGCATTTGTAAAGCGCGCTACATACCAGAGAGGGTCTCAAGGCGCTGGGAAGGGGGGGTGCTACTGGTCGAAGAGCCAGGTCTTGAGGAGTCTTCTGAAGGCCAGCAGGTCCTGGGTCTGTTGTAGGATGGTGGGGAGAGTGTTCCAGGTCTTGGCGGCGAGGTAAGAGAAGGATCTGCCGCCGGCGGTGGTTTTTCGGATGCGAGGGACTGTGGCGAGGGTGAGGTTGGCTGAGCGGAGGCTTCGGGTGGGGGTGTGGAAGCTGAGTCGGTTGTTGACGGGGAGCCAGTGCAGGCCTCTCAGGTGGAGTGTGATGTTGCTGCGGCGGGGGACGTCGAGGATGAGTCGGGCCGAGGCGTTCTGGATACGTTGGAGTCGTCTCAGGAGCTTGTTTGTAGTTCCTGAGTAGAGGGCGTTCCCGTAGTCGAGTCTGTTGGTGATGAGGGCCTGGGTAACAGTTTTTCTCGTGTCGAGGTGGATCCATTTGAAGATCCTGCGGAGCATACGGAGGGTGTTGAAGCGGGACGCGGAGACGGCGTTGACTTGCCTGGTCATGGAGAGAGTGGAGTCGAGGATGACCCCCAGGTTGCGTGCGTGGTCCGTGGGTTCCGGGGCTGTGCCTAGTGACGTGGGCCACCAAGAGTCGTCCCAGGCTGATGGGGTGGGTCCGAGAATGAGGACCTCTGTCTTGTCGGAGTTAAGCTTCAGTCTGCTGTCCTTCCTCCAGTCGGCTACGGCCTTCATTCCTCTGTGGAGGTTAGCTTTGGCGGTGTGGGGATCTTCGGTGAGTGATATGATCAGCTGGGTGTCGTCGGCGTAGGAGATGATGTTGAGGTTGTGTTGTCGTGCGACGTGGGCGAGGGGGGCCGTGTAGATATTGAACAGCTTCGGGCTGAGGGAGGATCCCTGTGGGACTCCGCAGATGATCTTGGTGGTTTTGGAGCTGAAGGGGGGGGGGGGGGAGGCGGACGCTCTGGGTTCTGCCGGAGAGGAAGGATGTGGTCCAGGCCAGGGCCTTCTCTTGGATACCGGCGTCATGGAGGCGTGCCGATAGGGTGCGGTGGCAGACCGTGTCAAAGGCTGCTGATAGGTCCAGGAGGATGAGGGCGGCTGTTTCTCCTTTGTCCATCAGGGTCCGGATGTCGTCAGTGGCGGCGATGAGGGCGGTCTCGGTGCTGTGGTTGCTGCGAAAACCGGATTGGGAAGGGTCCAGGATGTTAACTTCGAGGTAGCGGGTCAGCTGTTTGTTCTCGGTCACTTTTGCCGGGAAAGGGAGCAGGGAGATGGGCCGGAAGTTCTTGAGGTCCTTGGGGTCCGCCTTGGGCTTCTTCAAAAGGGCGTTTATCTCGGCGTGCTTCCAGCTTTCTGGGAAGGTTGCTGTCTCGAAGGAACAGTTGATTGTTTCCGGAGGTGGGGCGCGATGGTTGCGCTGGCTTTGTTGAAGACGTGGTGAGGGCAGGGGTCCGATGGGGATCCGGAGTGGATGGAGTTCATGGTTTTGATGGTGTCTTCGTCGCTGACGCTGGACCAGACGGTCAGGCGACTGGTGCGAGTGGTAGTAGCAGGGGTGGTGGATTCGGTTGTGGGTGCGGGGGGGTCGGAGTTGAAGGTGTCGTGGATGTCGGTGATCTTGCAGTGGAAGAAGGTGGCCAGGGAGTCGCACAGGTGTTGAGATGGCGGGATGTCGTTGGTGTTGGAGCTGGGGTTGGAGAGTTCTTTCACGATGCTGAAGAGCTCTTTGGTGTTGTGTGCGTTGTTGTCTAGGCGGTCCTTGAAGTCGGTCTTCTTGGCGGTCCTGATGAGTTGGTGGTGTCTGCGGGTGGCGCTCTTGAGGGCTGTGTGGTTGTCTGGTGTTCGGTCGTGGAGCCATTTCTTCTCCAGCTTCCGACAGGTGTGCTTGTAGATCCGGAGGTCCTCGGTGAACTAGGCGGCTTTCTTGTTGGTGTGGTTGGTTGTAGAGGTCTTGAGAGGGGCGAGGGTGTTGGCGCAGTCGTTGATCCACTGTGTGAGGTTGGTCGCGGCGGTGTCTGGGTCGGTGGGTAGTCTCAGGGCGAGGGCGGTAGTCAGTTGATCCTCGGTGAGCTTGCCCCAGCAGCGGCATGGTAGCTGTTGGGTGCGGTGGTGTGTGGTGGGTTTTCTGAATGTGAAGTGGATGCATCTGTGGTCGGTCCAGTGTGGGTCGGTGGTGTGGTTGAAGGAGACGTGGGGGCCTGCGGAGAAGATGGGGGTCGAGCGTGTGTCCAGCGGCCTGAGTAGGTGTCGTTACAAGCTGTTTGAGTCCGAGGTTGGCGAGGTTGTCGATCAGGGCGGTGGAGTTGGCGTCGTTGTTCTCAAGGTGGAAGTTCAGGTCCCCGAGGAGGATGTAGTCCGTGGAAGCGAGGGCGTGGGTGCTGATGAGGTCGGCGATGGTGTCACTAAACTGTGGGCGGGGTCTGGGAGGTCTGTAGATGAGAGTTCCTCTGAGGGTGGTGTTGGGGTCGGTGTGGATCTGGAAGTGCATGTGCTCGGCGGTGGTGAGGGTGTCATCGGTGTTCGTTGAGATTTTGATGGAGTCTTTGTGGATGATGGCGATTCCTTCTCCCACTCCGTTAATGCAGTCTCTGCGGGAGATCTTGTAGCCCTGTGGGATGGCTATGGCGATGTCTGGTGCTGAGGTGGCGTTCAGCCAGGTCTCCGTCAGGAAGGCGAAGTCGTGGGCGGTGGAGTCTAGGAGGTCCCAGAGTTTGATGGCGTGCTTGCCAGCAGAACGGGTGTTAAGGAGGATGCAGCGGAGGTGGTTGGGTTCTCTGGCTGGTGGTGTGGAGGGTTGGATGCTGGTGAATCTGCAGTTCCAGCAGGTGAAAGGCCCCTGGGTGCGTTTCGGGGTGGCCTGGTAGCAGGGGTGGTCTCGTCTGGTGTTGAGTGCGTGGAGGGTGCTTGCGTCGTAGTGCAGTCTGGCATTGCGAGGGGTGCGGGGTCCAGGGGTTCTGGTGCTGGGTGCGGTCCCGGCGCGGACGGGCTTGCCTTAGGTGCGCCTTTGGCGCGGCCGCTGCGCGCGGCCGCTGCGCGCCCGCTTCGCAGCCTCCATATGAGGGCAGAGGGAGGGAGGAGCAGCTGGGAGGTGGGAGCGGGGCGGCCAATGGGAGTGAAGGGGGTGGGGCCTCAGCGGCAGGGGAAAAAACAGGGAAAAAACGACGGGAAAAAACGAAAAGACGGCGGGAGAGGGACAACAGAGCACAGGGGTACAGAAAGCAAAACACAGGGGCACAGAATGAAAAAACAAAGTGGCACAGAAAGCCAAGCGCAGGGGTACAGAATAAAAAAGGGAGCGAGCAGTTAGGCGGCAAAAGCGGCAACGGAGGTTCAACCCACAGGGGGCTGCGTGGCGGATGGGGGAGCGACCTGCCTGGTGACAGGGTCAAAGGTCGCTCCTTTGACAAGATTCATTTCAGACACCACTTCTTCTTCAACTGTCTGGGTACCCTGGACTTCAGTGGACTTCACCTTGGGCATCAAGGCTGCAACTTGGAAGACTCCTGTTGCTCCTGAGCCTGTCGCCCTGCTCGTCTGCTGCAACATCCATGCCTTTGCACCATAAAGGAACCTTCCAAGACCTGTGGGCATACAAGACACCTGAAGGAATCTACCTTGAAGTGAAGGAGTCACTTCACTCCATCTTCAGGCACCACAACTAAGCTGACCGGTCTGCTGATCCTGGACTCCCAAGGTCTCTGAAAGGCTTAGCAAAAAAAGTGGCGATTCTTCACATCCCTCGTAGCCTGCCCTGTCCTCTCACCAAGTTTAAGGCCAGTATCCCTCGTTAAAGCCGCAGGAACCAAACACTTTTTGCACCACGTTGACTTGCAGTTGTAAAGGCTTGTTGACTTCCTTCCACCAACATCTTTGGGCTTCAAGTAGCCCCAACCTCAAGCATCTCCAGTGACCAAGATCTTCATCCTCACCGCATCACTTGCACCGCAGGCTTGCATCTTTGGCGAGCTGCTTGAGGTCCTCTCACGACTCCAGTGCCTCCGGCCTGTGGATCCTCTTGAGGGTCATCTTTGAATTGTTTGGGCTCCCCTGATTGATCAGTCTCCTGGACCTTGCTGGTCCCGACATTGTACCTTCTTCGACTTCCACATCGGTTGCAAATGCCAAGGCTTGTTGGTGCTCCTGATGGACACCAACCCCTCAACACTCGACTTCTGACGTGGGACAGCTTGTATTCGGCTCCTGGTCATCCACAGCGTCGCCTGGTTCGCACAGCTGCAGTTTCAAGATCACCGTCCGCTTCCCTGCAACACTCGACATATGTGGGCATTCGTTTTTCGTGCCTCCTGGTCACTCCTGAGTGGCAAAGACTCTGTTCCCTCTGCTTGCAGGTACTTCTCTTCCTGAATCCACCATTGGGTTCCACCGGACACTTTCACCTTCTTCAGCAGCGGCATCTTCCTGAAGTCCTCCATGGGGTTTGACGGCAGGTCCCAAGGCCACCTGACACCTATGCACCCAGCTTCCCTGGTGTAGGTATCCTGGTTCCTAGGGTATCCACGGGTTGGGTGGCTCTCGAACCTTCTGTCTTCCACCGGGCTTCTTCATTGTACACTGGGAAGGGTCTTTCTTTAAAATTGCAAGCGTGACTTAAACATGGACTTGCAATGATCCAGCGGTTGTGTTCCCACTCTGCACACGGCCTCCTGGTTACTTACCTTGGGTAGTTCTTCGGGTCCGCAGCACTTATACGTCTTCTTGGTATAGTCTTGACTTGAGTCGTGGGTTGCATACCACTATTTTAGTACATGGTTTGGTCTCCCCTGGGGACCACTGTGTATTGCGTGCTACTTATCTGTTTCTACTGAAAAGTATTGTGTGCATTGTGGATATCTCCGGCTAGGAAATATATGTATGTATTAGTGAGTGTCTAATAATAAATAATATTTTTATAAATACACTGTATGGTTCTTTATCACTTAATCTATACCTATAAGATTATGTTTTGGTAAAACAAGCTGCTTTACACTCCTTCTGGAGTAAGCCTGAAGGCTGCTCTGCACAGCTACTACCTAGAGAGCTTTCTAAGGTTGTCCAAGACCACTAAAATGACCATAAGGGTTGTCTGGATTGGTGCAAGGTGCCCATTTACATAAGTGTACACCATATACCAAACCAGCTTCTCACACACAGGCACAGACACAACCACTCGCAGAAACACAACCACACCCACTCACAGACCCATAGCACCATTCAGAATCCCAGTCATACACCCACAGAGAAACACACACTCACTGACCTACTCAGCCATTGACACACCCACTCACAAACCCATAGCACCACTCACAGATCCACACACAGACCAATAAAGCCACTCATACATATACCCACTCATTGACATATACAGCCACTCTCACACCCATTCTCAAATTTTGGAGGTTACAATTTGGAGAAAAAAAAACCTTCGTAATACACTGAAAAACAAAAGGTTACAGGGACGTTATAGTTAGGAAATAGATTTTCGTTTTGAACCTTAGAAATCCACTGAAACAAACACAAGATAAAGAGACGTTATAGTTAGGCTCACATTTCACTCATACAAAACCAGACACATCCAGCAGTTATAGTTACCTGAGCTAAGTATGACTTACGCCACGCAACGTACTGCTTATTACCTCATGAATGATTTGGAAATAATTTTCAAAAGTATTCCTTTTTACTCACTGTGCACACTATTTGTTCTGTTTTAAAAATATGAGGGAATCACTTACTTCTTTGCTGTTTCCTTGCCTAGCCCCACCTCCGGCTCTCTTCCCCGGTCCACCACGGGTCCTAGTCCCGTTTGAGTGGAGGGAAGTGGTCACTTCCGGTCGGCGGTCTAGTGCTCAGTCTGATTTCACTATAAATTACCATGCAGAGCGGAGCGCGCAGCGGACGCGCTTGAGGTAGTGGTGCTTGCTGCATTTACTCAGCGCTAGTTGTTGACGCTTAGTACGCCGATTTGAAAATAATTTTAAAAAGTATTCTTTTTTACTCACTGTGCACACTATTTGTTCTGTTTTAAAAATACGAGGGAATCACTTACTTCTTTGCTGTTTGCTTGCCTAGCCCCACCTCTGGCTCTCTTCCCCAGTCCACCGCGGGTCCCAGTCCCGTTTGAGGGGAAGGAAGTGGTCACTTCCAGTCGGCGGTCTAGTGCTCAGCCTGATCTCACGATAAATTGCCATGCAGAGCGGGTGCGCCGCCGGCACGCCGAAAGCGCGCCAGAGGCAAGCCCGTCTGTGCCCGTCCGCACCAGGACGACGCCAGGAGCCAGAGACCCTGGCCAATTTTCCATAAACTATAGCCTCCCTATGCAATTAGACTATACCAGACAAGAGCTTCTTAAATTCCAGACCAAGGTACCCTTTATCTGCCAAACGGAGTCCTGGCCATGTATAGAAGGCCCGTTTTCCTGTCGAACATGCCAGTTTCAGGCATCCTCTATTCTTCCGGGTTGATCTATTAATTCCCAAGGGGACATCTTACAGAGGGGGTGGAAAAACCGGTTATGTAATATTCGATCCCTGCCTAAGCATTCCACTGAGGTATGGGACCTAGTGTCCTCGGCTCAGCCAGGGCTGGGCTTTTTCACTGAAACCTGGCTAAAACCCCATTCTGTGCCGGCCATCACTTTAGGTATTCCAGAAGGATACAAAATGACTAGATTGGATAGGCCCATTAAAACCGGGGGTGGTATCGCTATTGTTTATAAAGTTGGAATTAACATCTCTGTCCTAGACCAACGCAGTGATGTCACTATGGAAGTGCTAGTCTTCAGGATAGATTCTCCCTTGCACGCTAGTTGGAAAGGGGCATTAATATATCGCCCCCCAGGACCCATAGCAAACTTTTCTTTGCAATTGGTTGAACTATTAGCCCCTCACATGAACGTAGGCAATAATTTCCTACTACTAGGGGATTTTAATGTTCATAGTGAAAGTGATGCCAATTCAGATGCTCAGACACTCTTTGCCGATTTATCTTTATTAGGCCTATCCCAGCTTAACGAAGGGCCAACTCATGTAGCTGGCCATACTTTGGACATTATATAAAAGATATACGATCAGACCACACGATACAAAAATCAACATATAATAACGGGTAATATTCGTTCCGGCTGGCTGGTAGGTTCAAATCCCAACCACCGCTTTCAAAATGCTATGCTGGTCGTAATACTAGAATCACACACGTTTCAATGGACAGACAATAGTGCACTGCGCAACGATACAATCCAGTGCTGAGCAAAGGAGAAATAATACAATGCGTAACGATACACCCCGGTACCTTGCAATTGGAGAAATAATGCAATGCGTACCGCTACAATCATGTACTGCGCAATGAAGGAATAATGCAATGCGTCACACCCCAATCACGTACCTTGCAATGAAGAAATAATGCAATGCACGCCGCTACAATTATCTACTTGTAAATGTAAATTTAAATGTAAATTTGATACTTGTATAGCGCACTACTCACCCGCAAGGGTCTCAAGGCGCTTGTACGAATACCGCTGTGGAACCCATCCTGGCTTTCCCTGTGAGGCGTCCACTCCTGGGCACCCCCAAGGTGGAGGCCAGGCATCCTTAGCGTTGTGGGGGCCGTTGTGGAGATTAAGCAAGCTATTGCCCAGAGCTGCAGAGTGGGACTCCATGATTGGAATAATTAAGGAATAATGCAATTTGTAGCTACAATCATGTACTTTGCAATGAAGAAATAATTCAATGCGGGCCGCTGCAATCCTGTACTTTGCAATGGAGAAATAATGCAATGCGTAGCGCTACAATTGTGTACTTTGTTATGCAGAAATAATGTCAGGCGTCATAAGACAGTCTGGCAGTTCGTTAGCAGCAACATAAAGTGCAGCTTCTCACTCTGGCCGCAGTACTGACACTCCGTTGGTCAGTAAGGGCCCCAATCTGAGCCGAAGCAAAGGCTCACGTTGCCAGAAGGTCTGAGAGGCCGAGAGTGTGTCCCTCCGAGCCCGCCCCCCTGCCCAGGTAGTGATCCACATTACTTGGGAGCGAGACCCCACGTTCCTCTCCTCCTTCAGCGAACCTGGCCTTTCCTGCAGGACTTTCTCAATGGGCCTCAGCGGCTCGGCCTGGCTGCTCCGCTCCTTCGGGGCTGTCAGGCCGTGACTGTTAGGAAGGTCTCAGCGGCCGTGGGGCACACGTACCCCAAGCCTCTGAGATTACGTTATTCCGGGTGCACGTTCACCACGCACCCTCCGGATCTCCTCTGGCACAAAGCCACGTACACAACGCTGATGGGACTTCAAGTCGACTGAGTGCACGTTCACCAGGCACTCCTTCCTGCGATCTCAGTTGGCACCAAGACACACACACACCGCTGCAGAGACTCACTTTCTTCCGGTGCACACGATGATCAGCTGATCACCTCCACAGTCCCAGGTTGCACCAAAGCACGCACACTGCTTCACTGAGACTTACTCCAACTCCGGTGCCCCGATATCCAGGCACTCTTCACCAACGCCTTCGGCCACACCACAACACGCTCACCGTGTCTGAGCCTCACTTCTCCTCCGGTGCACTCGATGACCAGGTGCTCTTCACCAGCACCTCTGGTGCACCCCGACACACACCCTGCGAGACCGAGACTCACTCCACTTCCGATGCACACGCCGACCAGGGACTCCACACCCTCGCCTGCGGTGTACCACGACACGCACCCCGCGCGTCCGAGTCTCACTTCACCTCCGATGCACATGCTGACCAGGTGCTCTTCACCAATACCTGCAGTGCAACACGACACGTTTACAGTGCGTCCGAGACTCGCTTCACCTTCGATGCACACGTTGACCAGGCACTTTTCACCAACGCCTCCTGTGCACCACGACACGCTCCCAGCGCGTCCGAGTCTCACTTCTCCGTGTGTCCAAGATCACAGGGCACACCTTCAGAGGGTCTCAAGCTGCCACAACACGCGCCCACCGCATCGCCCGAAACTTCTCCGGAAACTTTTATGTTCCTATGTTTCCAACAGGGAGCCAGCTCACTGCAGGCATTTGGGGTTACAAGACACAGCATAAAGCACATTCTTCTTCAAGCAGGGGGACCCAGCGCACACAGCACAGTCCCAACAGCCTCTTCCTTGGTTAAAACAGCAAACTGCAGACCAGCCCCAGACCACGAAGCAAGGGTTGGTCCTGCCCAGCAGTCTCTTCAGTTGTTCCTTCCTTAGCAGAGGTTCCTCTTGACCAAAAAATGGGTCTAAGCCTTTCAGTATCAATCCATTTCAATTCCAACGTTAGGGGGCCTCAGCTCTCATAGTTATACACCTAAATGCCTTTGAAGTTCGTTGTGCTCAGGGGTCCCGGACCCCTGCCTAAATCAGTTCTGGGTGTCTCCCTCCCAGTGTCACCTTTCTCCCTTTGATACTGGGGGTCTGGATCCTTAATCACTCAGGAGATGGGTCAATTGGTTTATAGCAGCAGCCCAGGCCTTTTCACCTCCCGGGCTTCTCCTCCCCCCCTACTCTCCAGATGCAGGACAGCCTGGTGCCATCTCAACCCCTCCCTGGGTCAAGACCTCTCCCAGCTTCTCGCACCTCTCAGATCCAGACAGTCAATCCACATTCAGCAGAGACACACAGAACAGCTTAAAGCACAAAACTCAGCCACTTTTTAAAAGAGTGGTTTCTGAACACACAGTGACAAAACCACTTTTATCGAAAGATGTGTGTTAGGACACTGTGAGTTCATACATTCTAAACTTCACCACTCCATTTTAAACGTATAGGAAACTAGGCTAACAAACACAATACCCAGCCGCCCCCATTCTGTCCTATGAGCAGGATGGCCTTTCACCAGTGAAAAACGAAATGGAGTGTTTTTCACTGTCAGGACATAGCACACACCACAGTACATGTCCTGCCTTTTACTTACACTGCACCCTGCCCAGGGGTGACCCTGGACCTACCACAGAGGTGCCCACTGTGTACGCAAAAGGGAAAGTAAAGCCTGACAAGAGGTTGCACTTGTCAGGAAAACATGCTAACTTAGCAAACTGCGCGCAGGCCCTATTCTGCAGGCCTGAGTTCCCTTCTCCGCGCACCTTTGCATTACTAGCCCTGGCACACACACTGCACATCACTAGGGACTTTACTAGTAAGGCAAACATACCAATCATGGCCAACCAATTACCATTACACTTTACACAGGGAACACTTGTACTTTGACACTGATCAGCAGTGGCAAAGTACTCAAAGCATCTAAAAGCAAAGGGGGTAGAGGCAGAAAGTCAGGGGTAATCACGCCAAGATATGTCAGGTCTAACAGTTATATGTTAGGGAAAAAGGGACACTCCCCAGCTTTCCTTTGACACTTCATCTAACCGAACAAGACTGCCACATAATTCCCTTTACTTTTCTTTCTCTGATTGAAAAGTTAGAGTAGTTAGTAAACACCAGTCTCCATGTATAAAAATAAGCAGCAGAAGACGTAGCCTGGCATTTGATCTCTTTCTTTGAAGCGCAGAAAATGTCACACGATAAAAACAGAATATAAAGGCATCTTTATTTATTGCCTAGACTTCGCCGACACACCAAAAATCAGCTCGCGACCAACACACAGTTTGGGGAAACACTGGCCTAAGGGGTTTTATTCACAGTATCCCGCCTCTAAATCTATTTCTAATCCTTCACCCCTATCCCTATGCCTAACCAATAATATTACCTACTAGTTATTACTAATCTCCTGGGAGCTGTAGTAATCCCAAATTACAAACTCGGGGGCTGCATGTGTGGTGCACGCGAATGCTATTAACAATATGGCGGCCTCCCATGATGCATCTGCAGACTTTGAAACTGTCCCTTCCACCTCTCCTCTCACCACTCTTGACCTGGGGGCGAGCTGGAGGACGAGGTGGACGGTGCTTCCCAGTAACACCGGGACCGGTGCTTTCGATGGAACTTTGACGATGCCCCCTGGGCGGAAACCATAACTGTCTGTACTTACCGAGGAGCCCGAGCAACCTTGGCCGATGCCCGGTGGAGCTGGCCTATACAGCTATAGAGGAGTTTGGCTCTGGTTCACCCCCTTGGCCGTCACTTACCCAGATGGACATTGTTTTCCTCGTCTCCCAGTTGTGTTTCCTTCCCTCCCCCGCCTCCTCCCTCCGTGATTGTTTGGCTGCCTCCCCTTCTCCAGTCCAGCGTGGAACCATGTAGTCAGCTATCTTTATTGTTTTTTGTTTGATTTTTTATATCCCGCCTTTTTGGGATAATGCTATCGGCTTCTGTGGAGTCCTCCATCATGGCGGCTTTGACCTATCCTCTTTGCTACTGGTCTGCACCTTGTTCGCCTGATTGACTTCTTCTAGTCCACCCCCCCCCCTCCCCATGGTCTCCCTCACCCCTCCGTTCGTATACTTTCACCGATACTCAGGTCTGTTTTGTCTTTCTTGCACTTTGACTGCTTAGTTCCCCCTGAAGTACTTTCCCCCCCTTGCCGGTCTGCCTATCTGCATTCCTTACCCCTGGCTACCACTCCCCCTCTACCTTTCATTCCCCATAAGACGTGTGTCTTGGCTATGCTACGCGCTAACAACTCATATTATTGTGTAATCTCATGTTTTTCTCCTACGCCTATACTTGGCTCCTGTAATTGATGTAATTATGTAACCTGTAACTTGCTGATCCTCATGTAAAGCGCTCTGATACCTCCGGTTCTAGCCAGCGCTATATAAAACTTTGCAAATAAATAATAAAAATAAATAAGTTACCAATTTCCCAAACCCTACCCTCATTTCTAGGTTGCCAACTAACCCATAACATATAACCCAAGGTAAAGCACTTTCACGTAGCCTACCCCTAACAACTTCTGTTTCCATAAGCCTACTCCTTGTAGTGGTTTTTCTTTAACTGATTTCATAATAATGATTTTTTTTCTCATGCTTTGTTTACCTCGCTTTTTTCACATTCTTTCTCACTTGGGACTTAGGACAAGGACACAGCAACCCTGGAATGCCAACATACTGCTCCACGGTGTATGATTTCCTTATGCACAAGAATATACCATCTTGGGGTTAACACTGCACTTGAGTAATTGTATTTACAACAACAGCACTCTTTGTGAATAGTTTCTCCTCAGAAGTAAAGCCATTTGCGCGATGGTGACACAAACATCTTGTAATCCCATGCATTATTGCTGCTCCATCTTGAATTCTATTCACGAGTACCACATGCATAAATGCACTCCCAATCCCCATCTTTAATCACTTCATAACCCCTGGTGCTCCTTGACCTACACTGCATTTTGCCCCTTTAAGAGGAAAAAGCTCAACTCCCTTCTGACATGCTTTCTCGGGATGTATTGCTAAAATGAACCAAGAAAGATCATTTTCACGTCTCTAATATTGAAAGGAAAAAGAAAGTATGTGGCTCTACTTACAGCTGTCAACAGTCTATCTCATCAATATCAAACCCTATGTTAGCGTGTATCCGCATGCCTTTATCTTTTACACTGCCGAAGGCCATTATTTAAAACACTGCCTGAGATACAGGGTGTGTATGTGTAAAAATGATTCAATTTTTCATTTGTCACAAAACGAAGGTTCTAACGTGCAAGGGGGGCAGAGGCCTTGGCAGGCATGTGTGTGGGCTTGGACATGGCAGGAAGTGGAGCGCACGCGGAGGCAGGGGATGGGAGGAACCGGTGACCTTTCGCTCAGGCGTCAAGAATCCATGCACCGACCACAGACCCCGCCATTATTGAGTTAATAGTCTGCTTCTCTGTGTTCCCCTGCTGGAGCACGGCCCTACCTGCACTCCCACACCCCGCCAATAACGGGAAAAAAGATTGGAGAACAGATGATATTATGCGAGCCCATTTAACCTGACTAAATGACGTGCTAATCACAGAAATAAGATACCATATTACAGTTCTAAACTAATGAATCTAGGAATAGCAGCTCGCGAGACACCATAATTAAACAGCTGGAACACATCCAAGCCTGTGTAAGTCGATAACCCGGGCACCGCTGCCGGCAGTGAAAAGGCAGGCCTGCAGGCCGTTGATAGGGCTAGCACCGTTCCTAATTCAATAGCAGGCAATCTATAAACACAGCTAATTGCATTAGTGAAAGACCGCATGTGACTGGGTGGGCTTCCTCACAAAAAATACGAAAACTGTGCCTCTAGTGAAACACCTTGCGAATTTCAGTTCCCTTCAATAAGCACAGGCATTCTGATGCAGAGTCCATCATCCCCTCTGTCTGGCACGCCATATTTTTTTGATTAACTTCTGCATAAGAGACTTCATGATGGTGTTTGCTATACATCATTTTTCTTCATAAGAGCCGATAGACAGAAAGACAATCAATCAACACACTTCGAGTAAAAACAAATAAACCAGAAATTGCAACACGAAAATAACCAGAGACGGATTTCTCAGCCTCCAACACGGGGGAAGCACTTGGCTGATGAAGGCAGAGTTCATTTTTGTTTAATGCAAAACCCACAATAATACCTCAGCGTTGGTTTTATGAAGAATAAAAAAAGAAAATATTTTACATTTACTGACTGAGCGTCGTCTTTTATTCATCAGTCAGAGCTGATCAGTATTGTATGGTAAATATGTCATTTCGGATTTCTTAGCCATTACCATTCTTAAACTGTGTAGAAAAGGTGCATGAATGCGCATAATAAGTGTTTGCATAAAGTATCAAAAAAGTTTTAAAGTTTTGTGGTTAACAGAGTTTCTGGCGTGCTGCCATTGCAAACACCTCAAATTAATTTGGGATGCCCAGTTCTGCTTCAAAAGACAAGTCTCTACATGAATTATGTACAGTACCAGTGCACAATTAAAAGGAAAAAAAAACTCACTGTGGAAAGTGCAGGCTAATTAAAACCTTCGGCTATCATTACTTCATGAAATATAATGCGTATGCGTTTGTGGATTATTGTGTATATAAACCATGCGTTCATGTTTCAGTGCAGCCAGGCATCATAAACGAGCACTGGCAACAGCATTTTCACTACTCTTTTACATTTTAATCTTCACTGCGGAGATGTGTCAGTGCGAGTTACAATGCTAGTCATAAGCATTCACTTTGGATGATCGAAAAAATACAGCCTTTGAAACCTGACTTTTTCTTGCTACGTACATTACACAAGTCATCCCAATACTTAAGTCTAAGATTACATATTAAAAACTTTCCTAAAAAAAATGAAAACATTTAAGGTTTTAGCACGGAGCATAAAGTACTAGTACCAAACATCAAAGTGCCCTGCTCAAAGGAGTAAATGCCTAATATTCAGGTAGCAGTCCGTGTGGTGGTCCTGTGCATGCCACTGAATGAGGTTCCACCATTCTGGACTGTGGAACTTGCAATACCTCTTGTAGATCTTCTGTGGATAGACATAGAAAGGGTAACCCTATCATCGCACAGGACAGGCATAATCTAGATCCACCAACCTCGTTCTAGAATTGAAGGACTGTCAAACAGAACCTCACATTGCCAAAATGTTAGTGAACGAGTCCAAATAAATACTCATGGCCCTTATAAAATCCAAAAGGTGTAGCGATGAACTGGCTTCAGACCATTGAAATTGAAACCTTATAAAACACTATCTCCTATCTGGAAAAAAAGAGGAAGACAGCTTAAACAGAAACCTCAACTCAAGTCACAGGACCTTCTACTTGGGACGACCCAAAAAAACAAAGCTTTGCACATTAGCACCATTATCTTGTCACATCCTACAATCAAAATGACAGCCGGCAAAAAAAAGACTATGAGCCAGAGACTTAATTGTAGCCCCTTTCAATGGTTCACTGGGGAGGTTTTGTAGGGGGAATATCCTATAGGAAGGCTAACATAGAAGGCAGGTCCTCATTTCAGTGCCAGGAAGCCTCTCCAAGCCTATTCCCAAGAGTTTTGATAGAGGTCAAACCACCTTTCTGCATTAGTGTATAAATGCGATTCACACGCAATTGGTACTGTGTCACCTTCATTGAATGCAACATAGGTCTATCCTGATGTTCCTGCAATGACGCGGATCACTTGGTTAGTTGTGTCCACACGTGTGTGTAAATGTTTGGAAGCTATAATGTCAGCTTGTACGGAGCGTAACATATTTGTGTGTTCCTGTGTCCAATGTGTACTTGAGAAGTCTGGACGTATCAAGTTGTAGAATGGTTGAACCTTTTGAGCGTAATCTGGAATGTATGTTCTGCCAAAATGTAGAAATCTCAATATGGAGGTTAGTCTTTTCAATGTCGCTGGAGGTTGAAGCAGCACCCATTTCTCTAAGAAGTTGTGTAGCAAGACTTTTACTTTACTTGACAGCTGATATCCCAGAAAAAGGACACTGAGGTGGGTATTTTTTTATTTCTTTTTACTTTAAATTTGAAGCCCATATGAACAAATCCTAAAATGACACAATCTACTCTTGTCAAGTGTTCCAGGAGGTCATTATCCGTCAGATATATGTCATCGACATAGGCCAATGCCTGGTCATCAAAATTCTGTAGTAGCTCTGTTACTCTGGCAGTAAGCATCCCAGGGCTATTCTTATACCCCTATGGCAATCTACAGAATTGCCTCTGACAGCCTAGCACCTAAAAGGAGGTCAGAGTCTGGTTCCAGGTGCTATATTCTGGCAGAAAAGTCCATTTGAGATATCAAGTGCTGTTTTGTATTTCTTTCGCACAATGTTGTTCATTAGTGCCGCACTGTGTGCATTCTGTACTGCAAATGTGCAAAAAGCTGCGTTTAAGTGTCTGTAGTCTAATACTAGATGACATGAATGGTCTGGATTCATTACTGGAAACAAAGGACTATTCATAGATGAGGTGCAACTTTCTATTACACCTTGATATTCATGTTGTTCTAGGATTTCCCCAACTTGTTTTTAGCTTCATGTCTAATTGGGTATTGTCGTTGAGGTTGTGGGGTCGTCATCAACGGGATCTCATGATAAGGGGAACCGTCATCCCACACCACAATGTTGCGGTATAACGCAGGAGCGAGTGCCAATGCCCACTCCTAGGCATTTGCATGTTTTACTGATTCTGGAACGAGGTTGGAAAAAGCAGGTAAAATTACTGTTTTCCCATATAGGCACTCTATTACGAAGTCAAGTGGCCAATCCTTTTCAGTCAAAAGGATGTCGTAACCATAAGTTAAGTCTTCCCAAAAGAGAACATTGATGTTTCTGGATAAGTGCCCCTCCAATTGGAGTTGTATTTCGTATAAACGATGTTGGGCACTTACCCTGGTATCCGGTGTTTCCACTGTGATGTACTCACTCAGAGCTACTCCCACCAGACAATCCATCAGGTTCTGCTGAACTATTGGGACTTCTGCCGTGGTGTCAAGCATTGTCAGTGCCAATTCCCCGCTCAAAAGCAGAGTCCTCAATATCTGAAGCATGCTTGACCTTATGTCCGGCTACCTTCTTTTTGAATTAAGGCTTGGAAGGTTTCGGTTTATCTTTCTGTTTGATTATGTAGTCAGATGAGCGTTGTGAGTCCTTCAGTTTCACATGCTCCTCCAATCTGTGCTGACCATCCACCTCTCTGCAAAAGTGTATCGGATGACTCCCAGAAGGACAAGATGAACATGTATCAGTTACCTGATACCTGTCGGAGGTCTATTATCATCACAGGGTTCAAGAATATGTCGTTTTTCAGTGGCTTCCTGCTGAGGAGACCCACCCTGTGATTTTATCGTTTCTTTATTTTATTGTTTATTGTCCCATGTCTTTTTAGTTGAAGAGTCGGTGCTTGCTTAGAGCTATCCTTTTCAGAATTGCTCTTCAATTGTGGTTTGCCAGCATTGGCTCCCAAATTATCTCTACCTAGCGTAGCATAGGTTTCTTGGATAGTTTTAGGTAATTGTCGCACCTGCTGTGCATGAGTTAAATCCTGTGTGCGCTGGTGTATAGCCAATGCTGCTGCTTCCCCATTTATGTTGCTTAACATAATGCATCTAATACAGAGCACATCAAAAAATATTTTACAAAACTGACCCTATTGTCAGTTAAATTTAATTTCAACGTACAACTTCAAGAAATCAGCTAGGTGTACAGTGTGCTATAGTCCAGATACAAGTAAACAAGTATAAAATGTCAAAAAAGCGTTCTTGGTATTGTTGACACGTAGTAGTAGCGTGGATGCAGATAGCCGACATGTGTTTCGTCGTGTAGACGACTTTTTCAAGGCTCAAAATTGAACTGAATAGACACAAATATGGTCTGCAATCCTCTAATTGTATCGAAGAGTTGAAATAAAATTGAAACACGTCGCAATATCAGACGTCATCTCATAAGTGTGAGAGTGGTACTTGTGAAAATGTGGAAATGTTATGCTTGTTGTGGTAGACGAGACTGCAAGGTAAGTTACTCAAAATACAGTAAGTTGTTTTCTTTCTTCTCAAAATGTAATCCAGGTGGGGGTGACCCGTTCCGTAGCCAGGTCTAGCGGGATATTGTCTACGGAATGGGTCACCCCGCCCGGATAATATATGAGCCACTGATGCAAATATACATTCGTGAGCCTGCGCTTATCATAACGAGCACACCAGCTCTACCTATATACAAGACCGTTTCTGCTACTATTTTGAGAAGAAAGAAAAAAACGTACTGTATTTTGAGTAACTCACCTTGCAGTCTCGTCTACCATAAAGAGCATAAAATTTCCATGTTTTCACAAGTGCAGCTCTCACACTTATGAGATGACATCTGATATTGCGACCTGTTTCAATTTTATTTCCCCTCTTCGATACAATTAGAGGATTACGGACCATATTTTTGTCGATTCAGTTAAATTTTAAGCCTTGAAAAAGTCGTCTACGTGACGAAACACGTGTCGGCTGTCTCCATCCACACTACTACCCCGTAGTCAACAATACCAAGAATGCTTTTTTGACATTTACTTGTTTACTTGTATCTGGACTATATCACCCTGTACACCTAACTGTTTTCTTGAAGTTATTCGTTGAAATTAAATGTAACTGACAACAGGGTCAGTTTTGTAAAATATTTTTTGCTGTGCTCTGTATTATATGCATTGAGTTTATGTATATAGAGAAAATTCATTTTTTCCTATACAGGATAACACTGGGTAGGTGGCACAGTGTTTACATTGAGCACACATATACATTAGGACTCTAAATACATTGCAAACGTTACGGAGGTGCTGATCTTTTCTCTCAAAACCACTGCCACTTGTTCTTAGTGTGATAATGTTGCTTAACATAATGGTGGATACTGTGGCAAAATTACCCATCAGTTTCATCCCCAAGTCCAGGACAGGTTCTGCTCTGTACTCATTCTGGAGCTGTTTCAGCACTTCCGGCAAAACAGTCAGGGAAGGGTACCATGTGTTCTGGTATTTACTGCAGCAAAGACTTTACCCCAAGTTGTGCAATCTTCCACAGGGAGAGTCATCCCCATAGACAAGTAAATAGTTCATATTCTGTGTTTTTCCTGCAGGCCAGTAAGGGAAAACAGCCTTCAGGCTGGCATATTTTTTGTGCAATCCAGAACGGAATCACCTCCCGTCTAATGACAACTTTTCACATGATTGCTTTTAGCATTTGTGAGTTGATGCCTGGTGTAGCCAACTGTGGTTGTAAGGCTTGAGCAGTCCGCACAGTGTTAATGTTTGCATAACGAACTGTGAAAGACATCTATAAATTGTTTCTAAATCTTTGTATAGTGTTCGCACCTCTACTGTTGGTAAATTATCAACATTAGGATGGGGTGTGTAGCCGGCTAAGACTGGCAATGTTGCTCCCTCTTTAATGAGAGGACAGAGTCTAACGTTTGCTGTTGTGTGAGGGAGTGTAACTGCAACAAATGATGGACGGAATGCTGAATGATTCAAACATTCTCCCCCAGTCAAGAGATCTGGGTTAAATCCATAGTTCTTTTGCCCACTACGCCACCCCAGTTTGGACCCAGCCATATGCAAATCAGTCTTGACCCTGTGCCTCATGGGAACAGTCCAGACCGAATTGCCAAGCCAGGTACTCCCTGGACCGGAAACAAGCATCCTGGGGCCCGTTTCAGCGTATGTCACCCTTCGTCAGCCAGGCTAGCTTGAATCCAGTGGCACAGTGAGCAAGGGACCCACATCTGAGCATACCCATCCCACTTAGGGCGAAAAGTGTAACTGCAACAAATGATGGATGGTGAGCAAAAGAATGATGGATTTAACCCAGATCTCTTGACTGGGAGTGAATGATTTGATTTGTTCTGAATTCAGTCCATCAATTGTGTGTCTTTTGCTTTCTCGCCCTAAGTGTGCCAGGTATGCCCAGACGTGGGTCCTGGGCTCACTGTGCCACTGGAATCAAGCTATCCTGGTTGAAGAGGGGTGAAACCCAAAACTGGTCCTAGGATGCTTGTTTCCGGTTCAGGGAGGACCTGGCTTGGCAGTTCGGGCTGGACTGTTCCCATGAGGCACAGGGTCAAGACTGATTTACATATGGCCAGGTATAAACTGGGGTGGCATGGTGAGCAAAAGAATGATGGATTTAACCCAGATCTCTTGACTGGGGGTGAATGTTTTAATTTGTTCTGCATTCCGTCCATCAATTGTGTATCTTTTGCGTTGTTTGAGGGAGGGCACCTGTAGACCAATTTATGTGTACTTAGTAGCTTAGATGTATTCCTATCTCTTAATATAGAGTATACTTTCTGGTATTTCATCCTCAGTGTAGGTGTGAAATAGTTGTGTAACGTTGTCTGCAGCCGGTAAGGTAACCCAAGAATGGAACACCTCTGTCCTAAATGCTTTGTGTTCTTCAACCACGAAGGTAACATCCCCACCACTGGATTAGAGACAATGGTGCAATAGTTTCAGAGTAACCACAAGTCTACAATTCTCTGCAATGTTTAATGCCCAATCATCTTTGTCTCTGGGCATAATAAAAAATGAATTACATAGCGGGTAACACAGTGGGAATTAGATCCTTAAGAGATCAAGCTTGAACAGCTTACTGGCAATAAATAGGAGTTAACTACTCAGCTGAGGATTTTCCCTACCACCACGGACGTCTCTGGTTAGGAGGTAAGTAGGGGAAGAAGCCAACCAATGTTGGTGGGCCATGTCATGTAGTTTCCACCCTATGGTAGGGAATGCTTGTTTGTGGACCATATAACCGTTGGGATGGTGTTAGAATGATTCCCTGCAACCCATCAGGATATGTAGGCCAGCTTGCTCAAAGTGCCACCAATAATACCTCTAAACCTAGAGAGGTAGCAAATGGCTCTTGCAACCACTGAACTGGACAACCCTGATACCCCGTGAACTGGGTAACAGATCTAGAACCCTGTTGCTCAGTCATTCATGCTCTCTTTCTCTCAGAGAAAAACAATTGGACATTTTCAATATTTATTGAACCAACGTGATTCTTGTATAAAATATATGTGCAGCAATGATCAATAGACAGAAGCAAATGAAAGTTATTAGAAGTACCGGGACAGTGAACAGAATGAAAAGTTCCACCATAGAGCTAATACAATGTATATATGCCAGCATATAAAACAATATAGAAATCTGGCATACTCCTATTATGTGTCCCCTAACCTAAGAGTCTAGAGCATATGTATGTGTTCTGCCACGAACCTCCATACTGGATGATTCAACCACAGTTACATGAAGGCAAAGAATGTGGGTCCCTGTCATGGTCACGAGTTGGGCACCCCTCGTAGAGATATCAGTAGGCTGCTGGGCCGGAGCATCCGAATGTAGAGACCTCGCCAATGATAGCAAAGCACTCCTTTGCCAACCGATGTTTATTTATACCAAAAGGCATCCTTGTTTTGGGCAGAGACCTTGATCAGGCTGCCATTGTTCGTGTGTTATAGACAGCTATGTTCATAAAGTTGCTGATATGGGTAATATCAGTCCCGAGATGCTCACACCATGTGAAGATGATAAAATCATCAAAATCGATTTCATTCAAAATTTCAACTCGTTTAATTATAAGATCATCATTTTATTGTTCGTTTAAATGCTGTTACAATAGTGTATAACTTTTCATCTGAACTGTCATTTAAACAACAATATATCCATGTAAGTGGCCGATCTTAACGCTCCCAACTATACCGCTTTCCCACTAAAAGGATATTCAACACATAATCACGATTTTACCCCTGATGTACTAATCCATCATATTACTCCAAAAAAGTTACCATCCGTCCCGCAACTTTATGGACATTACTTCGGCGCTATCAGGATGAAGCGTACTCCGAGATAGCTCCCCTCAATGGAATACTTTACGAAAAACTTGATCTAAAATGGTGTGCGGGACATACATACATACAATAGACAGCTATGTTGCCATACGTACGAAAATAACAAGCACATTTGCACAACGTATGTATAAACCTTGTACATGGTGTCAAGGAGCAATATTGTGTTCTTGAGAAGTTGATTCTGTAAGTAAGTATAGTTTCCAAGAAACTAAACCAGACTGTCATGGATGTAAATGTTTGTCAGAAGTCATTGTGTAAAAGTGAAGGCAACTTTTGGAAAGACCTGTGTATATGTAAAATTGCAGTGTTTCCTTCCAGGCCTCACTGGGAAACATGACAAACGTGGGTGGTCGTGGGGTATTCACTGGCAGCCAGTTTGTTAACTATGGTAATGTGTGGCTGAGACCGTGCCCTCAGAATGTGGTATCCAATTTTAGCATTTCTTTTGCTGTGAGTGCCATGAGTCCGGTTGTGGTGTTACCCTGATTGTATCATCAAATTCTAGGATATTTTAGCTGTGGATGAGAAAGATTGTGGATGTACTGAATATTTTGTGTTATGAAGCACATAAATCATCCCACTGCCTTACTCAACAAGGATGGTACATATATTGATTAGCCAGAGAAATACATAGCCAGTAAATGATCTTTTGGACTGAAGTTTACAGTAAATGTCTTGTGAACAATCAATGTATTGTACTTAGACATTTCTTTCTACAATGACACTGAGGTAAAAGAGCAACAGCAAATTATATAGATCTAACGTACCATCCTACTTACCCTCCACATCAGAACTAAGGTAGTTGCGCACTTCAGTCAAAATAAAATTGATATCCTCCTCGGTTGGAATAGGATGATGAGTAACATCGGTCGGAGTGTCCGTTGTTCCAGCAATAGTCATCTTTGCCCATGGTAGGAAGAAGATAACCCGTCCATCGCTAGTTGCTGGGTCAAGCAGGCCCATGTGATCAGGGCTGGAACAGAAAGTTAAAAAACATTTCTTGGATAATGCAAAAGCTAGAAAAACATTTCTAAAGACAGTAATGATCAAATTGTCACTTCTGGCAAACAGAATGCAACAAACAGAATGCAACAAGGATATTGTTAAACATGATCTGCTTTTTTTAAATATCAAATAGCCATGAAAACAATGGGTCACTTGCACCAGTGTTTTAAAAGCCTTGTGTTATGTTAAGCGGCACAATGTATCAATTTATTTAAGTATGGGGCTGTATAGCACAGACCTAGCCATCTCAATTTGCAAGAGATGCAGCTTTAAAGGATGACTGTTGCAGGATTGCAAGATGCTAAGAGAAGTGGTGGGTTAAAGATGAGAAGAAGGCTTGCTGGAGTTGATGTGGAGTTTGAACTTTTTCATTGAGAGAAAAAAAAAATCAAAAGAGGTTGGAGTTACTGTACATGTCTACAAAGTGTAGGATATGAGGGCCAGGAAGGTGGATGACAGCGCTTGAGTGTCTTGAGCAGAATTTTGCTCATGTTGGTAGCTTCACCGTGGAGTCACTATAGTACTTGTTTGTGGCTGATGTGATAAGTTGCTTGTGTTTTGCACAAAGGGACTTCACTAGTGCAAGGCCATTAGGGGTTTCCTTTGTCTTCTCCGTTCATTTTTTTCTGCGAGTAGTGCATTTGCTATCAGCAAATTATTTGGGATAGCAAGGTGCGAAAAGTTTTGGCTTACAATTGAGTGTTTAAGTGTTCGCCCACTAACAGCAGACAAGCCTACAGTTAAATTGTTTGTAACGAACATAATAAACACATTTCTTGCCTTCTGTTTCACAACTGCTTTTGTATATTCTGTTGGTGTCCGCAGAGCTGTCTTGCAATTATTTTGGCCTCAATAGCTTCCATTTATAATACCTGAACTATACACGGCACAAAGCTACTTTCATTGCAATCATGATAGAATTGGCTTACATCCAACTGCCATATTTAATTTACTTGTAAGTTCCTAGGAAAGTCATACTGCTTATACGCAGGGCCTGTAAATTAACTTCTACTAGAGGGACTGCAACACTCAATTTGTCACCCACTTAAGTAGCCCATTAAACCTGTCTCAGGCCTACCATTACAGCCTGTATGTGCAGTTTTAAACTGCCATTTCAACCTTGCAACAAAACCTGTGGCGAGGCCTAAACCCCTTTCAATATATACAAGTCGCCCCTAGGGTAGGCTCTACACAGAAAGTATTGTATTTAAGAAGTTTGAACTTTACTTTTAGCTGAATTTACATGTCCTGGTAGTGAAAATCTATTAAATTTGTTTTTCACTACTGCATGGCCCGCCTCTCCTTTAAGGTAACATTAGGTTCCCTTATTACATCTAATAAGTGATCACTTTCAATTGAGAACAGGTAGGAAGGTAAAGTTTGGTGTCTAAAGAACTGTAATTTAAAACCCTCTTCAATGGTAAAGTTGGATTTTAAGTCAGAATTCTGAAAATGCCACTTCTAGAAAGTTGCAATTTCCTTGTCCAAAATATTTGGTGCCTGCAGGTTGCTCCTAGATCCATGACTGGATGTAGCTGGCAGTTTATCTTTGTGTATTGCTTCATGTCAGCGAGATAAAGGGGGAATATGTGTTGGCAGGACGAGCCATCTCTGACTTGACAGAGGGCTGAGTGATCACATACCAACCTTGCACATCAGAAAGACTTTGCCATAGCAAAATCAGAAAGGGTATAACACTAGTCTCTTGAGTACCCAGACAAGCCAGGGCAAAGAGGGAGGAAGCTTCAGACACCTCAGAAGGTGGAAGCCTCTAGAAAAGTCTCCTACTTCAAAGCTAACAGCAGGCATACATATTGGACCCTCAGACCCAACTCTCCAGGACACCTCAGGGCCTGTGGAAGACTCCAAAGAACTGCTGTGCTGCTCTGCTGTAAGAAGGCCTTCTACTTTCTTGCCCTGCTGCCCGAGTGGGTAGGACTGAACCTGCATTATGAGCCCAGGACCGCCAGAGACATTCCAAGGGCTAGTTGGCTGGCCTCCTGATCAGAGCTTCAGGGTCAGAAAAGGCTTCAGCTCTCTTGTACCGTGCACCTGGACACTGCCTGCTGAGTCCTAACCCCCCCCCCCCCCCAAGTGGTACTCCTCCAGTCCTGGACCCTTAGATGGTGGGATAGAAGTGCCTTGCTAACCCAGCTGCGGTCTTCACCAAATCCAGTGCAAACCCTGCAAAGCTTTTACAAGCTTCATCGCAACCGACACCAAGCAACATGAATGAAATCAACGACAAGCAATACAAAGCCTCGCCAAGCCTAGCAGCTCAGGTGCCAGCCTCATCGAAACCACTGTGTATAGACACAAAGCCTCGCCACACAGCTTCATCTGAACCAACATAGAGCAATGCAGCCGGAAGCTGGACCTTGCAGGCCCTCGGATCCAACACTGGACAATGCAAAGCCTCGCAAACAATTGGAGCGCAGACCGCAAATCAGGATTTAAGATACTTTGTTCAGTGGGCTTAACTTGGTTCCTGTATCCTGCCTACGCTGCAACGTGGTCGGCATGAACTTGTGATTTTGTCTCGGTCTGGCGCGACCAGATCTTTAAAATGGCACATCTTCAGGTCTACTGATTGGATTTCCGTCTTTTTGGTCTGAAATTATTTATAAAATATTACTCTATTTTTCTAAATTGGTGTGGGATTTTTCTTGTGTTGTGTCTCCACTTTATTACTGTTTGAGATGCTAAATCACCCCCCCCCCTCCAAGCAGTAATCCAGTTTTCTACATTGGTGTTCAGTGGAGAGTTTAGGACTTATGTTTGTGCAGTGCCATGCAGTAATTTTGTATTACATAAAAATCCCAGATAAACAATTTGATACCAATTAGAGGTTTTTTTTTTTTAATCAGAGTTTTTTTCTCAGATCCGTCATTTTTCCCAATGTAATGTATGCCTCACCTTTATACACTTGAGACTCTTTTTCGTTGCACCTGTGATACCTTGCCAGAATGGAAATGGATCCCAACTGCCTATCATACTACAATATGAGGCAGCGGAAGGAGTTCTGCAAGAAGAGGGGGCTAACTGTGAAGAAGGGGTCCACTAAGCAGGACCTTCAGGGTCCCCTTTAAGATTTTCAGGTAGCAGCCTGGTGAGGGACTCCCCCAGAGGACCAAAAGAGTGATAGCCCTGAGAAGGAGGAGGAGGAGGAGGGAAATCAGTTAGCAATGACTCTGTATCCTATCACAACATGCCTCCTGAAAAGTTGAAGGACAGAGAGGCTGAAAGAGACTTAAAGCTACATTCAGCCAGACTGGCCACAGAAGAGAGAAGAACTGAGGCAGAAAAAACCTTAGCAGAGGAGGGAAAGGCTGAGGGAGAAAGAGTCTTGGAGGAGCGGAAAATGTTAATGGCTCATGAACTAGCCTAAAGGAGCTGGACTTGAGGTCAAATAGTTGTCAGAGTCCAGCAGAAATGGTGCCACCAATACCGCAGTGTCCAAAGGAGATCAAGGAATCCACATACGTAAAAACCTGGTGCCCAGCTTTGAGGTGATGATATTGATAGGTGGTTTGCACCCTTAGAATACATAGGTCCCAGAGGAGTTTTGGGGGGGGCAGTCTGTGGAGGCATATGCCATCTGTAGACTTTACAAATGGCACGGAGGATGTGGCAGACTAAATGACTTACACCCCCATGAAAGCCCCCTTTATCACTAAATGTAGTCACACCCTTGAGGGGTACCATCTAAGATTTAAGGACAGTCACAGACTGACTGGCCGGTCTTGGGTAGATTTTCTGGATTTCTCCGGTAAGGCACTGAATGGCTGGGTAAAGGGCATCCAAGTGAGTAGTTATGAAGGGCTGTGTGATCGAATTTTGAGAGAGTATATGCTCAGTAAATGTTTCACAGAGTTGTGCCAACACCTGGTTGAATGCAAGATTACTGACCCTTTACCCACGTGCTGTATATTCCTCCAGTCACTGTGATTGTCATATTCGAGCTTAGTTTGTTGATGATTTGTCTTCTCAGACCTCTGCCACCTTACCCCAAGATTAGAGTCCTGCCTCTCTTCCCGTGAGGTTGCCCTGCCAGTGGCCGGGTCATGTTATATCGTGATGCTCTATTCACTGCCCCCGATTCGGCTGTATTTCTGCGGAAAGCCTATGGACCTATATACCATACCGCCTCTTTGGCCAGTAAACATTAGTCCATCCCTCTTAACCATTTCAAACTCAGGGGGGCCTTGCAAGAGCTCCAATAGCCTGCTCTTATCCCATTTAGCCTGCATGCAAGCAATCCCTATCAGTAGCTTTTGTCCTCTGTGGAAAACATTTTTTGTTGCAGACCAGCCCCCCCGCCCACCCCCCTCCCCACTTGTTGCCTGGTTTCAGATACAACTTTAAGTGAAGTGTACTGGGTCCCTGAAATCCAGGTCCCCAGTACCAGTGTTCTTTCCCTAAAAGTGTACCCCAATTGGCACAACTTCTGCAACCCCTGCAAGTCCCTAGTAAATGGTACCCCTGTTACCTAGGGCACTGGGGCCAAAAAGGGGCCATTAGGGCTGCAGCACCAGTTGTGGCACCCTAGGGACCCCTCACCAAGACCATCCAAACTACCATTGCAGGCTACGTGTCTTGGTGCAGAAAAACCAAGAGACGATATGGCACACAGCTCTGTGTGCCATGTCCATCTACACTGCCTGAGGTATAGGCAAGTCACACCTACTGCAGGCCAACAGCCTTAAGACAGGGTGCGCTATACCCCATGCACCCTGATGGTGGTGCTGAATTTATTCATAAATGCACACAGTTTAAAGGTTAAGCTGTTAAACCTACCAAGCACTGGTGCGGTATCGGACTAGTCTTAGCCAGCCTGCCACCACCAGAAATGCTTTTGACCTCATGGGGTGACACCCAACACTTTGAGTCCAGGAACAAAGCCTGCTTTGGGCATAGGTGCTTCACACCTACTCCAGGACAGGATGGCCTTCAGAGTGGGAAGCTATGAAGGCGCTGCCACCAGTGAAATGCAACCCAGGCATCTCCAGATAGTTGAGAATGCCAACCCTTCCTTTCCTGCCCCACATTTGGCGGGAGGACAGGTGGGAAAATTAGTTAAAGTAGGAGGTGTGGCCACATTCAGCCAGGAACACCCCTAAGGTGGGGCAGGTGATGTGGACACGACTTTTCCAAATCATCCATCTTTGGATGGCAGAAATTAACCTATCAGGGCTAGGGTAGTGCCCCTTCATACCGGAAGTGGTCACTTACAGGGTGTTGACACCATAAAGGTACATAGCTCATTGGCTACTACCTGTCTCCCCATTTAACACCCCTAAATTCAGCATATAGGTGGCATCCTTGGACTTGCATCTTAGGTTCGACTGACCTAAGAAGAGCAACGGACAAAGAAGAGTTGCTGACCCAAGAACAGACGACTTGCTGCAGAAAATTGCTACCACCTCCTGTCGGCTGCTTCTAGGACTCAACCATCGTGGTCTGCTGTCTCATCCTGCAACTGTGAGGCCTCCAAGAACCCCGGAGCACCTCCAGCCTACGACAAATTGTTGAGAACCTCCATTGGAGTAGAGGAGCTACTCCCCTGCAGCCTCCAAACCACGAAGTCCAGTTTACCGATCTGCTGCTCCCTGGCGACTCAGACGCAGCACACAAACAAGATGAGGTACATCAGCTACGATCAGTCAGATTTGCCCACCACCAACTGAGAGGACACCAGGACCTACCAGAGCCGTCCTGATCCAATACCTGGGGTACCGGACCCCCAACACTGAAGACCGAGAAGAAAGAGTCCAATTCAGACTCTAATGACGCAGAACGCAGACACCCATCAAGGGACTTCGAGACCCCTGAGGCCCCCTCCGTGAGTGGCCCAGCTGTTCCGGAATTGCCTCAGCAACCTGCTTGCCCCTGACCTAGAGGATCATCTCTACGCATGGCCCTTGGCTGCCCTATCTGCCCTGCAACCAGCCCGGCCTGTGTAACGACAAACCAGCTGTGCTCCCTTGATCCTGAGGCCCTTGTGACCTGCTCCCTTGAGTGGAACCCTCCCGGACGTACCTTTAAGTCCAGCTGTGCAGTGAGTTTTCAGGTGGCCCCCTTCTTCATAGAGCACCTGCTACCAACTACCTCAGTACCCTGCTCCTGGCTAAATCCGGGATGCTTCCAGACATCTGCTGCTGGAACATTGGACCTGGCCTTGCTACTTCCCCGAATCCAGAAGGTGAACCTCGAGAACCCACTGAGTGATTTTCTATGCTTTTTCCCATTGACTTCTATTGTGCATAATTGCACACAACTGTGACTGTCTTTGCGAACTTTAAAAATTCATAGCTTAAAACATACTTGCGTTAGAATGAAGTTCTTGCTCTGAAAAATTATATATAATTTTTATTTTTTTAAATGATGTTATTTTTACAAATTGGGCTATTGATTTATTCTTGAGCGTGTGTCTAATTTATTGCCTCGGAGTACAACAAATGCTTTGGACTATGCTCTGATATGCCTAACTGCTCGCCGACACTACCACAAATAGAGAATTAGTATTACCTACTTTTACCTCTGTATACCAATAAGGTATCCACTGGACTCTCTGCACAGTGTACTTCATTTTAGTACACTATATAGAGAGCCAGCTTCCTACATCCTCTGTTTCCGTCATATCCTGGGAGCACTCCCCATGGTTGCCATCTTTGGATCGTGATCCATTGGGATTTCGATCACCACTTCCAATGTGTGGAATATCAAATCCCAGTATCCCTGTATTACCCGGCACTCTATGCACAGGTTGCAATCAATTTTAACTGAAGCGCATAATCATGTTTTTCTATTTGCCCTCAAAAACTAGCATTGACAAAACCAAGATGTCTTTTTTTAAGCATCAAACAGGGTTTTTAATTTAATGGCGAGACTGCGTGGTTGTCTCAATTGGTGAGTGGGTGCATTTGGGAGTGAGCCAAACGGTTAATGAATGGATGGATAGATGAGTGGATAAATGGGTGCACATATAGGTGGGTGTGTGCATACATGTGTGAGTGAACAACAGCAGAGGGAGGGTAGAGCAGCCTCTTGCCCCTAACAGGACAGTACAGCAGGAATCCCCTGCAGAATGTCCTTGTTTATCGTCTACTTGATCATTCATCCATTAAACTATGCCCTCATCTATACGTACATGCCTCAGTTCTTACTCTTATGACTACTCAGATTCATTATTTCACGCAATCACAGACCCATTCATCCATCAACGCACTCACTTTGCCATCAGTTTATCATCTGAATCGCACTCCGATTTACCTATGCACCAATCCGCACAACCTCACACAGAAAAAAGGCTATGAATGAAGAAACTATTTCATTCTGATTAGTATATCAGTCGCATTGCAAAATGGTGTGCTGGCCACTAAAAAGAAGCTGCACTATTTGTACTCACTATTTGCAACCTGCCCAATCATGCATCATGCCCTAGGTGTCAATACAATAAAGTGAGAAGCTGGTGAGGAGGTCTAGTTTACAGCCTCTGGAATGTATAGGTGCAGATATATCAATGGCGTAACGTAACTTGAGGGGGCCTCCCCATGCTCCGGACCCTGACCGGAGCTCTCAGATTAGGGACCTGCCAGTGCCAGAGGGGGGCCCCAGAGCTTGGGAGCCCCCCAGAGCTTGGGACCTCAGGGCTTTTGGTACGCCACTGAGTTATATCGAAGGAGTGTCTGATCTGGATAATACATTCTGTGGGTTATTCTTTCTTGGTATAAGTATAACCTGGTGTATAACCAGAGTGTGGCAATGATTGTGGCGATGAGGTAATTTCTGTGAATTAGGAGTTGAAACATCGGTTTTAACTGACTGATTGGTAGATAAAGTGGAAAGTGAAAATCTGTTTGAGGAATAGTGTGAAGTTGGCTGAACAGAAGGTGAATGATGCTGGTGGGTGGATAGATGAGCGCAGTAAACAGGCAATTGGGTTTATGGGAAATAGAGACCATCACTAATTATGTGTGTCTCTTTGTAGCAGGATTGTACAGACATGTAGGTTGAGCATTCCAAAAACAGGGAATGAGTTAGGTTAGAGCCATAGATATGTGATAAAGAGTGCATAAAGATTGCTGGTGGTCAAGACGTCAGCTATGAGACGTTCAAAAGGTCTACGGCAAAGCTTAAGGTAAGCCTTATATTTTTGCCTCAGCTCTCGTCTCTGTCCCAAGTGACAATGGAATTTTGCTCCATATCAAACCTAATCCTTTGTCCTCACTGCCAGTACTAATTAAGTTACGGGTGTGTCTTTCACAGGGATTTCCCTGGTATTACAGGTATCTGACTTGATCTTGCAATCAATGGACCTCATTTCATTCCTGGGTAATGGCTGACCTAGTAGATTCTTGGGGCCATCATGAAGAGGAGGCTCCAAGTCTACAGTAGCTAGGTGCATCAGGGCACAATCCAGGTTTGAAAGGTATGTTACTGGGTGGTTTAATGCTGGCACATGGTATCTGCATAGTGGTGAAATCAACAGTATGCCTATGGCACATCACCCAGTAGCCTCGACTTTTTCAGTGAGGTATAGAATCTTGCTGATAGATTGTGTTTTTTAATGGCTCATGCCTGGTCAATAAATATTAATATGCAATTTGAGTAGAGGGTGCAGTTAGATAACAATTCTCGATTGATGGTGGCAATCATCCACAGGTCACCAGGACTAAAGTTCCACAACATTCTGCAGATGGCGAAAGGAGAGATGACAGGCCCTGTCACTGCCAGAAGACCCGTCAATAGAACAGACTCTCTGCATATACACTTAAGAGGCCTTTGTCTGTGAAAACTGACTGGTGTCCAACGGAATTGGGTGAAGATTTACAATCTCAACAGTTATGTTACAGTGCAAAGCCAGGCTTCCCATGACTAACAGCTAGAATACTGTCATGGTTCAGTAGCATACCAAGGGGCTATGTCAGACATCATACAGGGTGAGAGGGGCAACAGGGCAGATAGGGGCTAGTGGGCCCAAAATCTGGTGGTTGAGCTTTTTCAACTAGTGTCCTGAGGTCCATCCTACTTTGGCTCTAGTTTATTCGGGTAGTGAGGGCAAGCAGTCACAGGCTTCTCAGGGAGGTAGCATGGGGAGGGGGCATGAGCTCAGAATTCAATTATCAATCAACAGATACATAAATGTAATGTCCAGCCCAGTGCATGCTTTTCCAAGGAAAACTAGTACTTTTTAATCCTACATTACTATGGAATTCAATCCAGTATACAGGGTAGTGATCCAAGTTGTGATTCTTCCTTGTGTCGCTATTTCCCCTGAATTCCCTTGTGCTGAACCTCCCGGGTTGACCCCTTGACAGATTGCCCCCACAGTCCGGCATTTCCTTACAGGTTGCTACCTGGATCAGTTAAGCGGTGAGCAGCTATCTTGATTATTATATGTGGTGCAGGACCGTGTTGCTGTGGCTCTTTCTGGCCATGTGCTAGGGGATAGCAGCACTGGGCTATTAATCCTCCTCAGGTATAGGCACGGACCAAGCAAATGCAGTCACCATCGCCCCAACCGAGCCAGAGCTGGGACCATCACAAATGGAACCCCTATCAGGCTGGTGCAGGCATCACAGCAGTTGTAGTTCTGATTTGGTCAGTGAAGTCATCATGGCAGTTGTCGCCTGCACAGACAGGCCCCAAAGGAGTTGTAGTCCAAATGGGGCCGATGCATGCAAATGATGTCTGGTAGTCAAATTCCTCAGTGTATCCTTCTGTCCCTGGAACTCGCTGGGCTTCTCCTCCTGGAAGGTCTTTCCTCCTGCAGGGCCATCCAGCCCCCTTCCCTCTCTCATCAGGCACGCTGCTAGGCACAAGGTATACCCTCAGCTGCTCCAGTGGACAGTGCAGACTTCAGGTGGTGTTCTCACTTATGGAAGACTGGCTGCCAGATCTAGACACACAGCAGTCCTTTAGGAACCCTCCAGAGCACTCCATTCCTTGGCTAAAAAAAGAAACTGGAACTGCAACAAAATGAGGTGCTTTGAGTGCTACTTTTAAACAAATTGTTGGAAAATGGTCCTCTCTGAAAGGTCACCCCAAACCATTTACCTTCCTTCTCCTCTTTTTCTGACCTTTTTGTTGGCTTTAGGACTCTGGGTACTTCACCACAGCTGACCAGTGCTAAAGTGCATGTGCTCTCTCCTCTAAACATGGTATGATTGGTTTACACCTGTTTTGCATATAGGATTTATTTCTAAGTACCTTGTAAATTGGTATACCATAGACCCAGTGTTTGTAAATTAAATGATACTAGTGGGCATGTAGCACTAAATGTGTCCCCCATAGAAGTAGCCTTTCAAACCTGTCTCAGGCCTGCCAACGCAGTGCCTGTGTCTAGAGTTTACTGCCACTTCAACTTGGCATTTGAAACTACTTGCCAAGGCTTGAAACTCCCTAAGGGCAGGGTGCTATGTAAGTAAAAGGTAGAACATGTACTTTCATGTTTTGCATGTCCTGGTAGTGAAAAACAGCCTTTTTCATTTTTCACTACTGTGAGGCCTACTCCTCTCATAGGTTAGCATTGGGAATTTCTTAATACACTTTTAAACTGCAATTCCTAATCAGAGAAGAGTGGCTTTTTCAAGTTCCATATGTTTGGATTGGTGATAACAAACCCTCCTTACTGGTGAAGTTATATATATCATTACTGTTTTAGAAATGCAACTTTTAAAAAGTGGACATTTCTCTGTGCTTTTAAATCTGTGTGCTTTGCAGGTTGTCTCCAATACATGTCTGGATTGGGTAACAGCTACACTTTGTGCATTCCCTCTAGACAACCACAAACACAGGAAGGTGAGGCTCATCTGCATTCTGAGCACTCATCTGCATTCACTTGCACTCTGATGGGTCTACCTGGGTAGGGAGGAATGGGAGGGGCTGAAACTTGCACTTCAATAGGTAGTGTCTTGTCCACACACAAATCACTCATTTACCCCCACAGATAGCCTGGCAGACAGGACTGGGTTGAAAGGGATCATTGTTCACTTCAGAGAGGTGCTTTGAAGTCACCCCCTACATCAAAGGCACTTTTTGGGTTTAAATACTGGGTCTCTAACCCCCCTAAAATCAGACACTTCTGGATCTTGAACTGGCCCTCTGTCAGAAGGACTCCTGTGCTGCTTAAAGGAATCAACTGGACTGCTTTTCTGGAAAGACTGCTTTTCTGCTGGTTGCTCTGCTGCTCCCTGAAACTGATGATGGGGAGCTGGACTCTTCCTTCCCTCCAAGTGAACTCCAAGGGCTTGCATCATGTTTTCTAACGCCTCAGGGATTCAAAGGAATTCCTGCAATTCTGTTGGTGCAGCTGGACTCTGCTATCTGTGATACCTATCCTTACCTGAGGTGCCTTATCCAAGTCCTGGACTTCAGAAGTGGGTTCTGCAGTTGATTTACTACAAAACCGACACATTGTCTTCTTTGTGCCTATCGGAACCGACGCATCGCCCTATGATGCTGACCCAGAGGCTGTTCAACAACAATGGTTCCAAAGCCTGCACGGCCAGACACCAACGCTCTGCATGGCTTGACGACGATGCATTGCCTGCATCTCAGTGAAGCACAATGACGAAGCGGTAACCCGACTGTGTGGAAAAGATAGACGCATCATGCCCTCAGCTTCAACGCTTTGCTCCATCCAAGGTACTTTCTCAGCAGGCCTTGCATGAGTCCTGTAGCCAAGCCTGCCCTTCATCACGGTTGGCCTGAACTCTGGATTTACCCCGGTCTAGCAAGACCTCAAGTAACCTTTTAGCGCTATTGATTTCTAAGCACTGTTTCGGCATTTAATCTTTAAAAATTCATATCTCTACTTATAATGATTGGATTTTAGTTGTTTTGGTCCAATTGTGCTCAGATAAATATTCTCTATTTTTCAAAGCCTGTGTGGAGTCTTTTTATTGTGTATTCATTGTGTTACTGTGTGTGTATGTGTTGCATAAATACTTTAGACCTTGCCTCTTTAGATAAGCCTGACTGCTCTGTGCCAAGCTATCAGAGGGTGAGCACAGATTATCTTTTAGTGTGTATCTAGCTTACCCTGACTAGAGAGGTGGCTACTGCCTGGCCTGGGTGCATACATCAGCCAACTAGGAATCCCACTTCTAACACACATTTTCTAGATAGGGGATGTGGATCCACTGTCTGCAGTTTGAGAACTGAGGTTTGAGGTAGTTCTCCTTTCAACTGGCCCTAGCAAGCTGCTCTCCATACACAGACATTGTGTAGTGATGCTTCTAGCAGCAGGTGGCACTAGGTCAGCCTCCACACAGGAGCACCCACAACACAGGCATAAGGCAGTGGGAGATGTGTGCACCTCGCAGTAATCAGACTCTCAGTAATCCAGCATAGAAAAAAGGGCAAGCCTGGTCTTGAAACCTTCTCCATTACAGAAAGGAATCTGCAGTCAATCCTTTACCCTTACCCTTACTAAGCTGGTGGTGCTCAAGAAGAATTAAACAGCAACCCCTTGGTAACAAAGGCCCGATTAAATTTCTAAAGCTAGTCTCTATCCTAACTTCAGTGTCTAAATATCCACCCTCCAGCATCAGAAATGCTGGAAATACTCGTCCACTGTCTGGAAAATCTGTTCTCCATTCTCTGTCTTGTGTTGTGTTGAAGCAGGGTCTTCAAAATGGACCCCACTGGCTTCAGTACTCAGGCTCACTCACACTCAGAGCCTTTCTACTGTACATGTATTACAAGCACTCTATACACACACACACACACACACACACACACACAGGATTCCAGTGAAAGGTTCTGGGCACACACAACAGCAGACCTTTCCACAAGAGGGGCCTGGATGCCAAACTCTCAGCAACATTGATAAAGAGGTCTGGCCACACTATCAATCTCATAAACACAGTATGCTGTCCCCGCAGCTTTGTGTGCTAAACCAGCACAGGGACAGTAGTACTTTGTTCACTATGAAGGCACACTGGGTATCCCTGAGGGTTCCAAGGCAGGTCCAGGACCTCACATATTCAGAGGCCAGCCAAGTTTCTGCACACATGGCATACTAGCATGACAATATGGTCAAAATAAACATCAGCTCGTGATACACATGAATTTGAGCACTTAAAGCAGGAAGCAAACCTGTATACCATGCAGCGGACATTCCCATCCTAATCTCAGGCTCCTCTTCACTTCTCATGTGTTGGAGACAGCGCATAGAAGTTTATCTTAAGCATACAATATCACTAATCATTTAGGCCTAGGCCATTTTTTTCACCCGACCACAATCTCTGCTCCATTACATTACACAGCGCTATACCGGCTGGATGAGCTGCTCCTCTAGGACACCTGCTACACTGTCTGCGGCACCTCAAATTATATTTACCAGCTTCAGAAGAGGTCAGGCAAGATACTCTGTGTTAACAGAGCACTGCAAGCTGCATTTTTCTTGGGAGTCTGCAATGCCACCACATCTATTCAGATAAGAATTATTGTCTATACCAAGATGTTACTCCACGTGGGTACTGCTACGGTGTTGGTTGTTTCTTTACACTGCCCCACATCTGACCCCTTCAGGTAGATGCAATGGGGACATACTGTGGTAGAAGGACTGCCGAATATATTTTTTCCTATTTTGGCCATTTTCATAGATTAATGTGAGAGTTAACAGGACTGTTTATGATCCTTCCTACAGCTCTTATATAGTAGGAAAGGATACGTATATTACTTTGATTTTTTTCTACACTTCAGGTGAGCTCCGATAATAAGTGGGTTTAAGTTCAAAAGTTGTTCTGAAATTATCCCATAGTTCATTTCCCGTAAAGGATTTTTCATATTGCATAGGTAAATGTAATAAATCACTGGAATGGGTTACTGAATCTCCTCCCGTCATACATCGGCGCTTAATCTCGTGTTTAATGTGTGAACATATACTGGGTAAGCACAATGTTTTGAGAGAGTCCATCATCCAACACAGCAGGACATTTGAAAACTGGCTGGCTTGTCATACAGGTACCTGTAATAGCCAGGCATCACAATGTGCACACCAGCACTCGGCTGACAGATGTTTGCGACTTCCTGGTCATCCATTTTGCGAAGCGAGTCTGTGAACGGCCCTGTAGCATTGATAACACATTTGGCGTTGACATCAAATTCCTTCCCTGTGAAAGAAAGCAGCATCAATCACATACCACGTTTGTTTCCCGGCTCACTTGTGTTATGGATGATTAATGCATCTGTGATCTTCAGCTATTGTGAAGCGTGTCACTTAGAGAAAAACATCGGAAATGAATACCCGGGAAATTAATCTATAAACACATATATAGGTGTATATGTACCTTTATGTATAACCTTTATTCCTATTTTGTCAGGTACATTAAAAAAGTAAAACGGTCGATTTAGGACTTTTTTTTTTATCTTAAATAGAAAATGAAAAAAAAAAAACAATCTGTACAAATTATTTATCTAGAAAAAAGCAGGCAGCGCAATCAACCCACTTCATACTTTATTTTATAAATTGAGCTTGTAAAAAAGTGGATTTTAATGTGAATGGGATAATCTTCAGTGCCCAGACTCTGAATACAATAGGGACCTGACACGAGTTAAAGATGATTGACATTAATGACATGCCAATGTGTGTTGTGACACGACACTTTTCCAGCGCCTACTATGTCAGCTGAATGGTCTCCAATAATGCATTCGGGTTTTGTTTCCACATATGATTTGGTAAACTACTGACAAAGAATTAGGAAAACAACATCCCGTTAATTTAAATGTAAACTTATCTGGTGGGGTAAACTCCAATTTAGAATTCTATTTTTTAGGCCGAATGCGTAGATTAAACAAAAGCTGGCGCAGAGGCCCGACGCTGCGTTGTCGCGAGCCTTCTAAACTGCGTACCTGTTAAGACGTCCTTGCAGCGCGCGCCACAGACGCGCGTCGCGCCGCTCTCTGGGTCTGTCTTCTTCAGCAAGCTTACCACTTCAGTGTAATTGGCTGTGGCAGCACCGTACCTGGCAGCAGTGAGGGCGATGGCAAGGTTCATTCGTGCATCGTTGTGTTGTCCTGCAGCAGGGGACAGAATCAGAGGAAGGACATGAGTCACCTCAAGCCACTGACTTGTGCTATCGAAGTGTGTCAGAACCGATCTGTCACATCTGTCCCTGTCACACTGAATATACATGATGGCTGGTCAGATCTAGCGGGAATTATTTAAAGACACATTGTCTCTTCTAGGTCAGGCATTCGAGGCGAAGCAAATGCAAGACTGGGTTTGCGCATTAAACTAATGACTTATTTGAAAATGTGTAAGTTTAATATAAAAAAAAAAACTAAAAGCTTTTAAAACGTGAAACATACTGCATGCTGTCAGGAGACGTAGCCCTACAGGGATCTGTTTCCAGACTGTTCTACTGTGTTAATCAACAACACATATTGACACTTACTTTCAGACAACAACCAGACAAAAAAATATCAAATCTTATTTTTAATAAACGGGATACAAAAAACGAGATATATTTTTAACACTCAAACTGCAAACAATCTTGTGGGAGACACTAAGTTTAAAATGTACAACGTTGGTAAATGCCGGATTGTCGTTCTTGAAACAGTTCCTATATCAACAGATTTAACTGACGCACAGCATCGACAACAAAGAAGCAAAAGATTGTCCTTTGTAAACTCTGAGTGGGGGTGAGGGGGTGAGGGGGGGGGGGGGGGTTGAATCAAGAAAATGTATGCAGACAATTATCAATTATTAAGGCTTACTTCAGCATGGGTATGATTTGGAAGAGAAAGCACAGTATCAAAATTGTGGTCATAATGTATTTTATTTAAAATTGTGACTGCTCTTGATTCATGGTGTTCGCCCTCTAAACACCCACCATGAACCGTCTACTTTACGTGCACATTTTACCCATAACCTAACTTCATGAGACAGTAAGGCACAGCTAAGCAGCCCCAGCGCCCCATCTTGGGAAGAGCTCGCACCAATTACAAGTTGAGAAGACTGATTAATCTGTCCGGCTCTGCCCTTGCCTTAGAGATCTATAGCAGGGATGCTCTCTCCTGATGTAGATGGCCTTTCAGGCAAGCTCAGCATTTCTGCGGACTGTGATGCACTAACGTTAACTGTGATCGCCTGCTCTGTATATGATTAGCAGCTGGTGACTTCATGGTCAGCAACTCCTTCCAATAAACCACGTGCAAGGCATGTTAGTGTGCTTGGCATGATTACGCCAGTTGTGCCAGCCTCAAGTTTTAATCAAGTGCCTGCCAAAGCTCACACCTATACTCAGGAGGGTAGATTATCACATGGGTGACATGGGGGGCAGGAGTAAGTGATTTTGCAACTCAGTCTTAAGTGATTTAGGAAAAAAACATCATAATTTTTTTTTTTAAAAAATCAGAAATCACAGAAGAATATAGAATCACGACATAACGGATTAGAGATTTCCTGGAAACAGATAATGGAAATCAGGGCCAGTAATGGGAAGAGTAACATTGTGCACCGGTGGCCCACCATCCAGTTTTGATAAAGATAGTGTACAGTCTCCTCATAGGTAGGCAGGAGAATGTATGAGCAGCTCCCCAGTAGAGCCATCACTTCTTAGTTTGGGATGTGAGATTCATTTGTTTTTAATGAAATCATAATCCGCTTTAATGATCAGAGAATTGGAGTCTAGGCTGTGGCTGACCTTTGTACTCTTATGACCTCCATAATGACACTGGTTGTCTTTAAGAACCCTGAAAAATGTTTGCCAAAATCCACTTAGAAGTTCCCAACAAGGTCACAAGAAACAGTGGAAATCCGAAAATTCTAGGAAGAAATTTCACTTCAGATAAATATAACAATGCAAATGACAAATGTCCAAAAGAGTGGACACAACCACAAGTTACAAAACAGTTACACTCTCGTACAACAGATAAACGCAGCATACTTAAGTATAAATAACACCACCTAGTGCTTCTGAAGGTTAGGTAAAAGATTATTTGCCTCACCAGACTCCCCTCTTGCCACTGGCCCTTGTACCAGTACCGGAAGGGACCACTCAATTTTTGCCTACATAGCACATGGCAGAGGCTGTTATACGCTCTGAATACAGGAGCACAAGTCTAGGAACCACCTTGGCCCGTATCAGGATTCATACCGCCTTATACACGTGAGTCTAACAGCTCTACCACATACCACCACCCCTATCGAACAGCTGAGAGACTCATGGGGGACCAGCCTTAGTGTGCTTATGTTCACACAAGTGCTGATGATGTAAAGAGCTGCAGCTCCTCAGACAAAATCGATATACGGATAACACTTAACGCATACATACATTTATTTACAATTTCCCCCATTTAATCAGCAGGGTTTAATTATCATATGCCATATATAATTCTCTTCGCAGTATAACACAAAATGTAATAATAAATCATAATCATTACTCTCTCACTGAACACTGTAACAAAACAGTTCTATTATTTTCAAAATATGTTTATTGGTTTTTAGGAAGAAACAAATTGACCACTTGGGTCCGCAAGTAACATGATGAATAACATGCAACATCAGTACAAGGTTAAGAGCATAGAAGATACAGTTTTCACAGAATGAAGATTACCATGGTCGGATAGTGCATCAGTCTCAAAATAAAACCAGCATTAAAGATGCAATAGGTCTTGCCTTTTATTAAGTTAAACCCATTTGCTTTGCTATACATTACCATTAGCAAAGCAAATGGCTTTAGCTTAATCAAAGGCGAGACCTTTTGCATTTCTAATGCTTGTTTTCTAAAGCAGGGACAGATTCTTCTGTTTTTGGAGCTCACGCTGTTAGAGGTGCAATAACCTCTAAAAGACATCATCTGTGAGGCAGTCTGGTCATTGGACGTGATGTTTAAGGAATTCTATTATAAAACAGTAAGTAATCTTTTTTCTAGGATAGTCGACAATGTTAAAACTTGCATAAACCGTCATCTCTCAAGGAGGACCTTGACTATGAGGATGACCTAGCCTAGCTCTCTAACACACCAGCATATGCAGTAAAATATTTCTCACCTCAAAAAATAACCACAGATAGTGAGCCTGAAGATCAATATGAAGAAATCATAAGTCATGCCAATCAGCAACCCAAACCCTTTATCAATCAAGGTGTATTGAGTGGATCTTGCCATGACTGAAGCTTTCACCTACCTACAAAGTACTATCAGACATGAAGGAGAGACAGGCTGTGACTTAAAGAGCAGACTGCACAAAGCCAAGAATGATTTCAGGATGCTAAACAATTTGTGGAGGACATCTCAGAAGAGCAACAACACCAAGCTGAGGCTTTACCAGAGCTGCGTTCTGTCCATACTCTTGTACAGATAAGAATGCTGGTGGATGACGAAGAGCGACATCAACAAACTGTTAGCCTTCCACGTCAGTACCCTGAGAAGAATCTTGTGCATTTTCTGGCCACAAACTGTCTCCAAACAGAAATTGTTCACAAGATGAAAGCAAAAGAGCATGGACACCTTCAAAAAAGATGGAGATGGATAGGGCACACCCTCAGAAGAAAACAAGACTCCATTACAAGAACAGCTCTCAAGTAGACCCTAGAAGACAAACAAAAGCGAGGCAGGCTAAAGTATACCTGGAAGCAAACCGCAGAAACAGAAATGAAGACCCTTAACCACAGCTGGGGCACGGTAAAGAAACTTGCCCAAGGCAGACAGAAGTGGAGGTACTTCATTGCTGCCCTACAGGCCAGTTCTCATAACAGACAGTAAGTTAAGTAGTAATCCAAAGCCACTTGTCAGGTTATAGAATTAAAAAAGGTATAGCATATATGAACAAGAATTTTTAGTTCTTTTAAGGACACCGAGGCAAGGATTATCCCACCCAAATATGTCTTCATGTATTTTACATAATATACATTTGATATTAACTGTCTGCCTATTATTACCCACCCTACATGTTTCGGGACGACAATGGAACTGAGCAACGAGAAGAGGCGGACGTTATCTAGTCATTATTGTTTATATGGGCATCCAAAAGCTGATTGGACACTTGTCTGGCTGGTAGTTCTTAGCTATTCACGGGTTAGGGTCTTTTTTTTTTCTTTCTTCCTTTATTCCTTGTGTTTATATGTTATTGGTACACAGCTGCTAGAAATAAAAAGTGAAGAAAAGACTGTATATTCCTCACCTCCGAGCTCTTAATAGAACTGAAAATTGTTGCTCATGTATGCTTTAACATTTTTGATGTTAGTTTTGAAGAAACGGTCAAGAAGGAATATAGGGTGCCTCCTCACAATAGTCCGGTACCTGAAGTGTGCGACCCGGGGCAAGTCATGCACACATCAATGCGCCCTGACACTACGTCAACAGTCAATAGAAGGGGGTGCCTGAGCACACAAAGTCAAATTCTGTATGTTACTGCTGAGTACATGCTCATCTGTCTCCCTGCCATTAAAGGTCCAAGATACACAGACCAATTTGAAACTTATAAACCGTAGTGCGAGTCACAGGATAAACGTATTACATGTTGTAAAACTTCCACACTGCAGTATATCATTTTCCCTACCTTCTATACAAAAGCTCGAGTTTAACACAAAAACGGGTTATGTACATGCCTTTTATACAGACCAGACAAGTAGAGTGAAACTTGTCCACACGAGGGCATCAGGAAGTCATACACCCAATTATAAACATGAGATACAGCTTTCTGGTATGTTTTAGAGGGTACTTGCTGACTGCAAGGGAGTGTTGCTTGGGAAAAGGGGGGGTGGGGAATTATGACTGTGCTGCAGGAAATAGCTGTGCTGTAGATGAATATGTTTCTCTTCTGTTAACACTGTACAAATCGATATAGCGGTCCTGCAATAGCAGATCTACATTATTGCAGTGCATAAAGGGGTTTGTTCAATGTTTCGGGAAGACTGGTTGCACTGATGGGATTGATGCCACTCCTAACAAGTATTATGATACCGTGAGTACCTCGGGCACTCCGTGGCTGTTGCTGTCGCGTCTCCTATGAACACCCATTCCACTGGCACTGACAGTAACGATATTGCCACAGTCATAAGACTTCCCTGTAACCACCGCTGACCCTTCACACCCAATACAGGTCGGCCCACAATTGCCATGGAAAGAGGCGTCGCTTAAGCAGGACTACAGCTAAATGGAATAAGGCATTGATGGCGGACTTTCCCGCCCAAACAGGAAGGCTACTTAAACTCCCCCCTGAGGTGGACATGCAGCGGAAGGTAGCATACAGGCATTCGCACTGTTATACCCATTGCTGCACTGCTTTACTTGTTAATTTGCACATCTACCTGCACATTTATCTGCTATTTGCACTGTTGCTCTTAGACCTTAAAAGGTTTCTACTCTCAACGCGCATCGGCGACTGCTTTTAAATATCTGATTACTCACGGCAACCTCTTAGGCCCGCTGCCCGGTCCACCACGGCTCTTCAATAGCCGATTGTTGTGGAGGGAGCTGGGAAATCAGGCAGGTCAGATGCCATCGGAACTGAGCGTGCAACGGCCGCCATTTTAGGTCAGTTGCCGCTCTAGTCATTTCACGCCTAGACAGGAAGGCTACTTAAACTCCCCCTGAGGCAGACACGCAGCAGACGTGCGCAGCAGGTGCGCCGCTGGCAAGCCCGTCTGTGCTCGTGCCACGCTCAGCGCCTGCCATGCTGCCGGTTCCCTGACAGAATGGTACCCACAATATCATACAACAGAGGCGAGCTCCTAGCACTCTTGTGCAGATCTCTGGTATGTCCTGGCCGCATCTTAGGAGGCACAAAGAATACGAGGACGCAGACTTATCGAATACTGCAACCTCAGGCTCTCAGACATCAAATGTAAGCCCCATGTTGAGCTGGCCCCAACCAATATTGATAAGGGTTCTTCCGCAGAAATAGGGACTAAATACACTACCCCTAAGAATTTAAAAGCACCCCAAGGACTGTCATGTGCACTAGTAAACACACAGTCGTTAATCAAACATCAGTTTGAATTTAGTCACTTTGTCGACTCCCATGCTCTGGACCTGATATTTGTCACAGAAACCTGGGAAGATAAAGCATCAGGTCCCGGTATGGTGACAGCAGTTCCACAAGGGTTCGCAATAACTAGAAGAGATCGACCGGGAAAAAAAGGAGGAGGGCTGGCAATAATTTATAGAAACCACTTAAAAGCATCATTTAAAGACACCACAATAGACAGGGAAGCCGAGGTGCTTATGTTTAAGATATCAGCTAGTCATGTATATGTATAGTCATTTAATGGGATGCTTGTTTACCAACCGCCAGGTTCCAGAGCGAACTTCTTACACACCGTGGGCCAACTCTTGGAACATAAAGTAACATCTCAGAATTTTACCATTTTGGGCGATTTTAATTTTCACTTAGACAACCCCCTCGTTAACGACTCTAAAGCCGTCCTCGACCTAATGACAAGCACAGGACTCGAGCAAATTGTGACTGGCCCAACCCACACAGCAGGTCACCTCCTAGACGCCATATTCATAGACTGCCCTTCGCTGAAATATAATAATAATTTACAACTTCACTGGACTGATCACCATGCCGTAATTTTTTCTCTCATACCACCTTCCCAAATGATCCCCCAGCATGCCCTAGTGAGCAGCGAATCAAACTATCAATGGCATAGCCTAGATAGTAATGAGTTCTCCACCCAGCTGAATAAAAACAGACGTGTCTCACAAAAGACCCAGATGTTGCCTCATAACAATACCATCACTGGATAGCAGTAGCAGTCAACTCTACTGTCCCTCTTAGAACAGGGAAAACCAGTAGGACAGCACCAACTGAACCCTGGTTCTCGGCAGAACTAAAAATCTCAAGAAGATTATGTCGCAGTCATGAAAGACGCTGGCGAAAACACTATGATGCCAAAGAAAAAGAAATTTACAAGTCAATCCTGGCACAGCACAAAGAATTGATCAAAAAAACTAAAATTAGCTATTTTTTTGAAAAAATGGAAGGAGCAAAAAATAACTCGAAGGAGCTCTTTGCAACAAGGCTGAAACTTAGTCAAATACAAGAAACCAATAACTGCAATATAAACCAAACATTTTGTGACACACTAGCCTCAATGTTCCACAATAAAGTCTCCACTATCTATGACACCTTTGTCTTAAGACCAGTTAATCCCCATGGTATCCAATTTGTCACCACATGTTCTACCCCAGCTCAGTCTACCTCGGCAACTAAATGTACCGAATCCTGTTTCTCTAATTTTACACCACTTTCTCATGAACAAACATCAAAGCTTCTATTAGCAACAAAATCAGGTTCTTCCCTCGATCCCTGCCCTCCGCGAATAACCCATCGGTTATCGGTTAGTGGAGTCAATTGCTGAGCCACTCACGGAGGTCATCAATTTGGCCATAGAGACTGGGACCTTCCCTTTGATATGGAAGAAAACATCAATACTACTTCTATTAAAGAAATCTAACCTGGATAAAACAGAAGCAGGAAACTATCGCCCCATTTCCCGGCTACCCTTCCCAGCAAAAGTATTGGAGAAACATATGAATCAGGAACGGACGCTTTTTATTGAGAAAAATCATATTTTGGACCCCACTCAATATGGCTTTAGAGCTCGACACAGCACTGAACAGGCCCTGATCACTGCAACGGAGGAAGTCAGATGGGCGGTTGACAACGGAGGATCAGTAGCCCTAGTACTATTAGATCTATCAGCTGCCTTTGATACGGTGGACCACGGCATCCTGATTCATCAGCTTCAGGAAGCTGGAGTAGAGAGCCTAGCATTAGCACTGCTCAGATCCTTTCTGCATAACCGAGAACAATTTGTTGAAATAGGCGGCTACAAATCTAAATGTTTCCAGCTTCCTTGCGGGGTGCTACAGGGCTCATCATTGAGCCCTCCCCTTTTTAATTTATATGTTGCTCCTCTGGCACGTCTGATCAAATCCCTTGGGTTTGAATTGGTATCGTATGTGGATGACACCCAGATCATTGTATCTATCTCAAGCAACAATCCTAAGATAACACAGAACTTCAAGAAGTGTATGAGATGTGTCAGCATACGGATGGCTGAGAATTGCCTAAAGCTGAACTCGGATAAAACCGAGGTACTCCTCTTTGGGAAAGCTACCTCCTTCTGGTCTGCAGAATGGTGGCCAGCAGAGCTGGGGACCCTCCCAACACCAGTTATCAAGGCAACAAACCTCGGAGTCATTATAGACACCACCCTTTCTTTCCATCACCACATAAACAAACGTACTTCTTCAACTATTACATCTTTAAAAATCCTCAAGAAGATATTGCCCTTTATACCGAAAGGATTGCAGAAAACAGTGGTGGCAGCCTTGGTGCTGTCTAAACTCAATTATTGCAATGGAATACTAGTAGGAGCAAATAAATCAGTAATAACTAAACTACAGGCTCTCCAGAACTCCACTGCCAGATTGCTCTTCGGTCTGTCCAAATAGTCATCTGCTAAACAGGCTCTCAATACACTGCACTGGATACCGATCGAGAAGCGAATCAGATTTAAAGCACTGTGTGCTTTTAAGGCCCTGCAGAACTCAGGTCCCGCTCACATAATTAAACACTTCCAATGGTACACGCCAGTCCGTACACTCCGCTCAGCCTCCCTGAAACTGGTGAAGGTACCATCCTCCCGCCTCCAAAGATGGGGCAGAAAAAGCTTCTTCAATGTCACATCCAGATGGTGGAACAAACCACCTCTCCATTTAAGAAACTCCACCGATCTCTTGTCCTTTAGGAAAGGACTGAAAACATGGCTTTACCCCATGTAACACAGGCTTGCATGGGTCCCCACACATGCAGTGCTCTATGAACATCCTCATAAGCGCCGAGACGCCTCCAGGTAGTAGAGTGCTATATAAATACATAAGTAAATAAATCTTGTTCTAGCATCATTTTCAGAGAATTTGAAATCTTTACTCGAGAATCAATTTAATTTTCGTTTGAGAAATAATCATAAAGAAAATATGTATTTCACATTTTATTTATTTAAATACTGTCATACAAATAAGATTAAAGCACATCCGTTGCTTTAGGTAAGGAATAGCGAAAAAGTTGAAACGTTTCATGACTGCTAAACAGTAAATGCGAGTTTTTGGCACTGAAATAGTTCGGCAATACCTTAAAAACGTATAATGCAAGTTAGTTCCAACTCGGCAGCCCGGTTTTCAAAACCTTCTCAGGCCAACGATGAAATCGGCGCCCCAGAGGTGGGTTAAAAATGAAAGTCGGCCATCTTTGCACTGTACTCCATTATTCCTCTTCGATTTAACTGATTCCTCCTTTAATCCAGCAATGCCAGAAAAGTTTTAAAGACAAACAAGTTACTTTCTACGCACACTTCCTTTTGCACCCTTGTAACAGTTTTAGTTAAACAATGTTGCGCGCTTAGCCAGCCACTAATAATTATGACGACTCGAGTGAATTTTGGAATTGTTTCTATTTTGTTGATGATGAGGAGTGACCTATATATGTTTTGGTTTAGCGACCATATTCCTTTGAGTTTAGATAAATATGTTGTTGCGGTGTCCCTAAAACCAACACATAGCGTTCTGGCGTCACTGTGTCCTCAGTGGCCCGTCTGTCACGTGCCTCATCCGTGCTTTAAGTAGCCTGAGTTTCTTCTTCTTATGCCGAGTTCTTTGCGATGAGATGCGGTCTATTTTTGCCTTCAAATAAGCCCCCAAGCCAGCGTGAACTGATTGCTTCAAATAATGGCTGCTCCTCATGTCTACAGCTGCAGCAGGCCCAAGTTTGTAAGCAGCCTGTGATTGGTCACAAGTTTACATCTGTAGTAGCAGCCCTGGAGGACAGTGGGCATCCCTATCATGTACCCCTGGATACAGCATAGCTATCAGAGAAATGTCTCCTAGTATTAGCCCTAGCTGTTGAGATGGTTATAGGAGCTGAACCCAGTCGATAAGCTACCCATTAATACCAAACGCTCATTGAACCTTTATTAGGTATGTCCAATCCAGGGTGTTGAAGACTTGCTCACAATAAAGAAGCAACACAGGCTAAATCAGGCTAGTCTTCGGAGGCTTTCTCAAATATCTGACAGAATCATCGAATGTTGAGGGAGGTGTTCTTGTGGGGAATTAAACCAGTTTGATCTTCTTGGACAGTGAGCATTCGGTAACTGTGGGACCCCGAAGTAGGTGTGTAAACGGGCGTACCGGTGAGAGAACCAATGGTTCAGAGCCCACGCTCCCCACGAGAACCATGAGGCTTTATATTTAGCCTTTTAACATCCGAATCATCCTTCAAGAACGGCTTGAAGGCACAACAAACTACTCTCTAATAAAGGTGGAGTAGATAAAGGTTCAGGGTGTGGGTGCACCTTAGCGAGTGCAGACCCCCCGTTCCTCAAATAAATTCCTGGTCCTGACGAAAACCTAAGAATTACTAGAAAGGTTGAAACATGTTGACCACACACATACAAACACTGATATCACTGGCCATTAATACCAGTTACGATATCTATTCACAGTTTTTAATTGTGCCAAGTGACTTCATATTAAATTATTAGGAAGATCACCGCTGACACTTTTAAATATCACTTTCATTTTTCCTCACTCACGTTTTCACTCACCCATATACACGAAAACCCGCTCTGCTGGAATTCCAGGCGTCGAAGCACACCCTGACAGCATTCGGCGGTCAGGGTGGGACCCAGATGATGAAGCATGTCACCAACCAGGTTGGTGAGTGATGGGTCTTTTTCCAAATAGGAAATTCTTTTGCTCTGAATTATTCCTTTCTCTATCTCTCCCCCTTCTTTTCGATTGAATCTCTTTCGACTAAATCTTTCTCCCTCCTTTGTTATATACTCATATTCAGACCGGGGGTTCGGGATCCTCATTACCCTCACTCTCTCTATTGTTTTTCTGACGCATATTAATGACGTCATGACGCTACGTAATGCTCGTAGAACCGTATTTGAGGGAATGATGCAGGGTCTCCGACTCTTACAGCGCCCATGGAGACTGAGTTTTTCAGCAAAAATACCAACATGGATAGCGGTAAGGATGGGGTCCAAAATCTTGATTAATCGCGGGTTGTTAAATTCCGGTTATATAAATAGTTTGATATTAGTCGCATACCAACAGTATATATTTTCCCTAAATAGGGTATACACTGGCCATCAATTTCGTGAAGAAACGCTTTTAGAAATACCTGTGAACTCGAAACCAGTGCTCCTTACCAACAAATATAAGGTTGGTGGATATTCCGTTTTTTAGCAAATAGGGGTGACAATGGCCAAAGGTATAACAGTATACCAATACCATCTGTTCTTTAAACAGGGGACAACTTGAACTCCAGGGTCACGAGGATATGTTGTAATGACTACCTACGATAACTGAATGTGAGCGTTCAACTACAGAAGAATAGGTTTGTTGCTTTTCTTAAAAAAAGATTGAGACATCATAAACCAGTTTAGCTGGGATAATTCGACCTCTTGATAAATTACTAGAAACACTACGAATGCAGGATACAATAATAGGTTCCTCCTCCATTCTTGTTTAGTTACTTTAAGTGAGAGCCATTCGTAGGACCGACTGCCGAGGGGTACCTTTTGCTTTTAATCATACCCTCCTCATGCTTTTTCGAGTGGAGTTGGGCTAGAATATCAGGACTCGAAAACCACGGATAAATATCCAGTTAATAAACCTTTTAACAACTTGCAGGGAGTTGTTTGTATGTTAGGAAGCACTAATATGTTCCTCTCTCATTTTTTTAATTGTAGGACCGACTGCTTAGCGGTACCTTTTTGCTTTTAACCATTATCCTACCCACACCTATTTGTGAGGAGTGGGGCAAGATTAAAGATATCCGAGATAAAATTAACTTAGACATGGTTAAGGTTCACACCTAAGGGGTGAAATATACAGCTAATATTTTGGCATCTCCAAAATTGGTGATGTTTATTTATTATCATTGATTCTGAGGTGTTGTCCTATCATTTTGGCCGATTTGCTAGTATGGCCCATCTAGGTGAACGTCACCTAAATACTAGAGGTGAGTTGGAAAATGTAGAATATCAGGAAAATTATTGGATGAATGAATGAGGGTTTTACTTCGCAGTCTGAAATAGGGCAACATGGGTTGTGTGTTTATGTATATTAAAACAACACCAGAATCATCAGGTTTTGAAATTGTAATGTTGGCAAAAAAGTGATTAATTGTATTTTGATAAAATATTGTACAGTGTACAGTGAAGTTAGTAATTAATTTATATCTTAAAACAGGTTGTTCATAAGAAAGAGGGGTTTTAAATACGTTGTCCTGAAGAAGGTGGTTTTATACAGCTTGGGTACCATCGAAACGCGTCGACGCTTGTCTTTGTGAGGTTACATCCAAGGAACACATAGTATTGATTGCAAAAATGAAATGTTGTCAATACTGTCATTTGATTCTGATGGAATAACCACTGTTAATGACTAATTCTTATGTTTATTTTTATTTCTCTTTGATGTTTTTTTATATTACGTATCACTGTCTGATGTATTGTTTTAATACTGAGAATCTTGCAATGCACATTCTGATGATGTTTTAATTAATTAAAGATATTTTTGTATATATACACATCCCTTGGTTTCTTCCTTTTCAGGACTGGTGAAGTATTATGGTTTGAATGTTGGCAGCAGTAGTGCACACATATATCTGTTTGATAATCACCAAGTATAGTTATTTTTCTGTACACAGACAAATATCTTGCCACCCTGACACTTTCAAATCAGACCACAACAATTCCCTTGCTGTCAAATGAGGTTAATAGTCCTGAAGTACTACTCTCAGACAATTGTACCGCCAACAGCCAAACTCTGTACTACTTCTACTCCACAAACAAGGAATGCCTGATGCATGGACCCTTTGACTACTCCGAAACTGCTCCATTTCTGGATCAACATCGCATTACTTTGATATCACTTGCAGAGGAATTTGTACAAATATCATTGAAGAGCCCTGATGAGCCAGTTCACCCAACACTCCACCTTCACACTGAGGTATCACATATTCCAGTCATACACTCCCCTAGACTACCTAGGGCACTCAAGAAACTGCCCTTCCAAACCTACCCTATTCCAGTGACTATTACAAACATCTCAGCCTCTCCAGAACAAAATATTAACAAACCACTAAACTGTACTCTGTTGAACTATAGACCTGCAACCAGCTATGCCAATGTTTCAGGCTCTATATATGACCACAACCATGATTTTTCTTCATTCTGACTGAGACACGGCTAACTACACAATTATTTCATTCTCAGAAAGGATCGTCCTGACAAAGAAGGAGGGACAACCATTATCAATAACTGTAAATTCTAAAGCTTCATCATGGCACACAGTCAGTTGGGAACCCATTGTTTTGATTTCCTCATAAATCCGTGGGGGTATTGGATGGTGGGAACAGAGTCGGACATTCGAACACAATTTTAGACAAGTTAGTTTTCTTTGTTTTTCAATATTACACAAAAAACATTACATCTAGATTGTGATTACTATTATGAAAGTGACATCAAGAAGTTGACATAAACAACAAAGAGAATTGGAACCGGAATTTCATCTGCCTTGGGATTATCATGCCTAGCTTGCAACAACGCCATTTCAAGAGAATTCCTGCTTCTTCTTTGAGCACGTGCTTTGGGCGTAAGTACCATGTCATTACCAATACGTTTTTGAGATAATACAGCACATTTGGATTGGCAACAAAGACTCACGGAAAAAGTATGATAAACAGTCTCAGAAAAATTAAATTGTTAAATGGAAATCCACTTCTACACATGAAAAATGACTAAAACACATGAAATACCACATTCTACTCATATCCAGTGGTTCATTTCTTTGTGGTTGTGTGCACAGCTGTTATTTGGGATTTCTAGTATATTTCTTAACGGTCATGTACGGATTCTTGAATGGGTTGATCCTCAGATTCTAGCAAAGGTTGACAGCATTTTGAACAAGCATTGTCAAAGCCAATTGGTCTGGCGTTAGGTGCCAGAACTTTGACTTTGTAAATGTTTATTTGGACATGTGTTGCTGAGTCCTCAATCGAAAAAAAAAATCAACAAGAAAGACAAGCAAACATTAACAATGAGTAAAACCATAACTACTTTCTGGTATCAAAAGCATACATTGCCATAGTAGTCACTGGTACTGAAGAGAGCTTCTCTCTGTGTGGATGTGCTCATCGTGCAAGGACAGAATGCCATCACCATCAGTGAAGTTAGCCAGTGGCTTATATTGGCTGACCCACTGCCCCATTCTATACTGCAGGGTTCACCAAAGTCGATCATTGAGGGTTGGATCCATGCCAGATTTTTAGCATATCCCCATTTAGATGAATGTAGTTATCTTAAAATCTGGCATGGATCCTGCCCTCCAGGACCGACTTTGGAGAGCTCTGCTATAGTGGGTGGAACAAAAATGTGAATGATTCGATATCAGACTAAAGGATGAAGAGGGCTGGCTGAAAGCTCCTACATATAATTTGGGTGATACATATATAGACTCCAATTGGAGGCAAAGGTTTAATCTCTGTACACATTTATAACTAACACCTCTCTGGGACTGAGAGATCCAGAAAGCCAAAATATTTAGAGGGAAATGGAGTTATGTAAATATCAAGTTAATTCTTCAGAGCATTCATCAGTAGAGTTCATCTGTGGACTTCTTCAAATGTTCTTTTCATTGGAGAAGGGAGGGAGGGAGTAGAAAGCAAGGAGAGGGAGGAGGAGGGGGGAGGGGGAGCAAGAGAGGGAGGGGTGTGTGCGAGTGGGTGTTCGGGGGATACTGATGTGGCAGAAAGAACGGGTAAAAGTCTTGTTTGGCAAGTGGTTAAATTGTCCATCTTACCAAAAATAAGCTTCCTGTGTATTGAAAATCCACAATTCATAATATTCAGTCTCTGCTAACTAGGTTTAAATGGACAAACAAAGGAATTAGAATGGCCTGGCAGAAGCGGAGGAGAACAATACTAAAAGGTGCTAGGGCATTTCCAAGTCATAATTATCCCCCAGGGAAACAAAACTGAGGCACGTTACTACATTTTAAAGTCTTCATACAAGACATCAAATTTACTAGCTTCGTCCGACTATGACTCAGCCTAATGATTTACCTCGCTTTATTCATAACTAACTTGGCAAGCCATTCCTTCCAAAGATAAAATTCTGAACCATTAAATGTCTTTTGTTCGGGTTTGGAAAGATGTCTGTTGGAAATACCAGATGCCCTTTTACTGTTATCAGTCTATTTGGGATTTGCCTGGGAGCCTTTGGTGAGGACTAGCATGAACCTTGGAAAAAGGAGGCGGGATGGAAGCTGGGGATGATTTGGAATTGCATTAGATTTTAAACTTTACTCAGTGCAAGAAATTAGTGGCAAAAAACTTTAACTATCTCTTAGACACTGAATGAAAAATAATGGAACCAAACAGGAGAGAGTGACAAGCTTGGTTTCACTCTCAGGAACAGGAAGCTCTATGGCAAATACCTGTGAGTACAGTACATTTGTACACTGTGAGCAGGCTTTTTGTTCACCACCTGAAAATAAACCTGGGTAAATATCCGATTCCAGCAACATGTCCCAGATGGAACGCTCAGCGAAGTGATGACCTCCATATGTTCTCTGACTGCCTAAAGCCAACATAGTTCTGAAAGGCTGTTGGTGTAACCCTAGGTGACGTTACTGGTGGTGAGACTTAACGTAATAATGCACTAATTATCTTTTAGGTCACAGATACAGGAGTTTCTCAAGATCATTGGGTTTGTATGCCCGATTTTTCTAAAAATATTTGTTGTAAGTGTACAGATTTGCATTCAATTAGCTGACACATTTCCCCCAAAGTCTAAACATTGGTCCCCAGATTCAGAGTTCCACAAGGTACAGAATTTTAAGTGGTGGTCAGAAATACACAAAAAAATTGGCACCTTTTTGAAACTACTAGCGGAACTAGACTTTCCCTTTTTCAGTTTACATTTTCGTACATTTTACACATTGGTTTAGTTAATATGTGTTAAGGAAACAGAGTCAGGCTCTCAGTATCTTTCCTTTAAGATATTTTGAATGTATTTCTTCTTACCCTGTAATTGCATCATACATTTTTAAGTCCATTGATTATTTCACCAACAGTGGATTCTAGGTGGTTTGACAAAATGTCACCTCAGGATGGGTTACTTGAACAATGGGATCTCAACTCGTGGCATCAAGCTTGGAAACTGGGTTGTTTTCTTGCTATCTAATGTATAACAGAACAAAAAATAGATTTTCTACCCACTAGTACAGACCACAATATAAGCCTACTAAATACCACTTGGCACCCTGGGTAGGAGTATATAAGTTCATAATTGGTGCCACGAGTGGACTTGGACTGAAGATTTAGAAGATGTTGTCTTTTGATGTGTTAATTGCTGCAGTACAGTTAACACACAGAGATTGGCCCCTCCAAAAGTTTAAGCCCTTGTGTAACTCCTTTACCCAGAGCTAGCGATGTCTGCACAATCATATATGGAATAAACAGCAGTTTAATTCCTCCCTCTTCTCAGAACGTCATGCAGTGGTATTGTGAGTCCCCTGATTTGCATCATAAGGGAGGGGGGGGGGGCGGTTACCACTGGCCCTGGTGGATGGATAAGCTAGGTTTCCCTAACATGTATTTTCGTTGACCTCTTCTTTCTCTAGGTTTGAAGACAAAACCTCATAAAACGCTCTAAACGAATACCATGGCAGTGCCGAACGGTGGGAGGTAAGGGTTGCAAAGTGAAGCAGGAGACAGAGAAAGAAATTATGAAAATATCCAAAAAGGGCAAAGAGCAGCATATAAAATGAGTGCAAGAGCGTAATGAAAGAAAGATGGTGGGTAGAAACTAGAAAATGGACAAGGAAGGCAAGGAGAAACGGAAGGAAGGGTGGAAGAAAGTGGGGTTGAAAAGAATAAATTGAGAAATGGTTCACGGATAAAAGGATGGATGGAAGAGTGAAAAATGGATGGATGGAAAAGTGGGAAAAGAATGGTTCCTGGATGGAGGAAGCATGAAAGGATGGAAAAGAAATAGTGGCTATGTGTGTGAAAGAGTATACGTGTGAACAGATGGATGGAATGGTGAAAGGATGGACTGAAGGACAAAAGAAAGGAAATATGGATGAATGGATGGGTGGAGGGAAGGGTGACAGGAGGAAAGAAGAGATAGGTGGCTATAAGGGTGAACACAACTATTCTAGGAAGGGGCCTACTTACGTGTTTCACCCACTCAAAGTCAATAGAAGTTTGGTTCAAAGTTGGTGGCATTTTAATTTTCAGGCTATTCCATTGATTTTATAGCATAGCTATTTTAAGCAGTACCAGGATCAAGGTCTGTAGTGTATACACATTACTGGGAGTAAATTTGTGAATACAATAAAGAGCAGCCTCACGGATCGATATAAAAATATTCTAAAGCCTATCAATCAAGGGCAATTTGAGTAGCTACCTGCAAGAAAGGAAAGGGAGTTGAATCATCCTAGTAGGGATCCTGGTGGGAACTGCAGATTTGCTGTTTTTGGTGCTGGGATGTATGAGGATATCAGCTGGTGTTTTGTGGCATGTGGCGAAGAGAGCGCATAGTGGGATAAACAATGTTTAAAACAGTTCAACCCTCAGGCTCTATTACCAACATCTTTGGGGAAACTTCCTTCTTCACCATTCTGCCTTTAACCTGTTTTCACTGCTTGTTGATCCCCAGCAGCCCCCATTGAGTAGAGACTACACAGGAATCTGCCCTTCCTAACCTGACAATGGGTACCACCCTTGGTCATCGATTACTGGTAGTCGTATGAGGGATTTTCAACTACTGCTTTCCAAAGAAAAAGTGTGTGCAGCATGTGAGTGTATGCAGCATGTGAGGGTTTGCGCCATTTTTATAATTGCTTGTGTTATTTTAGGGAGGCCAGAGACTCCATCAAAGACTTTTAGTATTGGAACTGCATGGAGAATCAGTTAGGAAGCATAAGACAAAAATAAGGTAGTGACTGTTTCCTGAATCATGGCTTTATTTTCATTCACTGACAAGTCGCAGGCATGTTAAATTATCCTTATGTTATTTCTTCATTTTATTTTCCACTTTTCTATAGTGCTGCTTACCTAAAAAAGCGTGCAAGCATAACAATGGCAGGCATAAACTGCTAGAAAGTTCTCAGACTGAAAAAATACAGAAACAATTCAACAAGATGGCTTAATTGAGAAAAAGGAATCAGTTGAAATAATGCATATTCAGTCCAATTAAAGCAGCAACAGCTTCCTTAGAAAGAGGAAGTATGGGTTTGTCAGATAAAGTGCAGTACACAAATGCAGAGCCTTGTTTGTAAGACAGCAGATTTTACATTTTATTCTGCCAGTGTGATTCCTTTGACATAAGTGCGATGTGGGCGAGTTTTATCTTTGTAGACACAAATTATGCTGCAGCATAAAAACAGCATTCATAGGGGATAGAAATAGCTGGGTAAGTCCAGTTAAAATTGCGTTACCCAAGTCTAATAAGGAGATGAGCTCAATCTGCAGTCTTTAATTGGTTAGGTGTAAGGCGATACTTTAACTTTCTTCAGTGGATGTAGCAAACAGCTTGAGGATTTGGCCAACTTCTTGCCATGAAGTGATAGCGATAAACCATTGTCGATAGTAAGTGAAGCATATAGACTTCTCAGAGAGAAGACAGATGGATGAAAACATCAATTTTAACTTTGTTCAGAAATGCAGTGTCAAATGTATTCTTCTGCTTATGGTTGATGAGAGGAAATTCTAATTAGCACGGGAAAATTATTTACCATATCCTGGTGGATTTGTCTGAGACACAGCGTAAGAATGATGTCCTTGATGTGCAATACCTTTAGATATTACTGCATGTATAAGCATAGGTATATGTGATGATTTAAAAATCTGCCAATATTTGGTGGCATCTGGTGAACTACTTCAGACCCTGATCAAGGAAACATTCTGCAGTCAAACAATTGTAGCAGCCTACAATGACCAAAAGTGTGAATGTGGTGCTGAAAGAATAAAGAAGGTGAGGGATTATGGTTCGCCCTCATTCATTATGCAGTACATGTCAATTTAGGTTTTAGAGTGGAATTTAGTTTTGCTGATTGGCAATCAGCAAGAACATGATTGCCATTGACATATGTAGTTTGTCAATGTGAAAGAAAATCTTAATTTTGCTTTTCTATGCTGCCTTTTATTTTATGTTGTTCTTTCACTTTAAGGCCTTGGGCTGAGTTTGGGATTACATCAGTCAAGAATCACAGGTAGGATCTGTGGATTTTTGTCTATTAGCCTTCACCTCAGCACCAACAACTGCCAACTGTGCTCCTATGGGGATTCTGCATATTTGGTTGAAGTCGACCTTTCTTTGGTCACAGAACCTGCAAGGAGCTTGTGACCAAAATCATGATATGTGAAGAAAGAAATCCTCTTTCCCAGTCATTGAAATTAAGATTGGATTGCTTCTCAACTGACCATTTAAAAATTAACTAAAACTGATGGGCAATTAGACTAGACGTTGAATCTGATCACGTTTGAGGTGTGAACCACTTAGTAGTATTAGGGTGTGTATTAAGTTTAATTAATTAATGTTTTATTTAGCGCAAACATGACCCACGAGGGTATCAGAGCGCTTTACAATAGAACATAATGGAACATTAGATGGTTGAAGTGGTGTACATACATTTGGTGCTCGCCATAATACAAAGGAGGTAGGTAATAGTAAATAGATAGCTTAGGTGACTAGTAGTCAACAAAGAATGATCCACGAGGGAATCTGAGCAATTCACATAACACAGTTTTTCAGCTTTAGGAGGTTGAGGTAGTAAAGGTACAATTGGTATTTGCAATGCAACACAAAAAAGTAGATAATAATATATATGGATAGCATAGGTGCCTAGTAGTCGACTGTGAGTCAGCATAAAGTATGATGCCTTAGGATGTGAATTTGTTCATTAGAAGCATTCTCACTTCTTTTTTGAAGGAGGTAAAAGAAGGGATTCCACCTACAGCTGGAGCTAGGAAGCTCCAAATCTTCGGTGCGATCCCTGAGAAAGCTCTGCGCCCGGAACTCGTTTTATGGAAGGACCGTGGTTTCAGTAGTAGTGAGCTCGCACTTCGCAATTGTCTGCATCCTCCCAATCATTCTAGCTTTAGTGCTAAGTAACTGGGGTTATTGCTGTGCAGGGCTTTATGGGTCATGAAAGCGATCTTTAGGTGTATTCTTGCCTCGTAGGGCAGCCAGTTCAGAGCTTTCAAGGTAGGGGAAATGTGGATATTTCTTTTAGATCCTGTGACCAGTCTGGCCGCAGCGTTAAGAGATGCCCTCAGTGGTGCCAGCTTGTATCTGGGGAGACCACATAGAGTGGTACTTCCATAGTCCAGTCTTGGTAACACTAGGGCTTGTACGGCCATTTTTAGGTCGGTCTGTGGGAGAAAGGGCTTAAGTTTCCTCAGTAAACTCAACTGGCGATTGACTCCCATGGTGGCTTTAGAGAATTGCACCTGCATGTTCAGGTGTTTGTCTATGGTGACTCCCATGGATTTTGCGGCGTCAATGATGAGGGGGGCACAGTCAAAGGAAGTTAGCTGATTCAACCATACGTCTATCTTGGGTGTGTGATTGGGTGTGGAGATGAGGAGGAATTCAGTTTTTTGGTGTTAAGCATGAGGTGGTTGTCAGAGAGCCAGCTTTGAGTATTCTGCAGAATAGCGTTGAGGCAGATGAAGTCTTCTGGTGAGGAGATTTTCATATACAGTTGGGTGTCATCCGCATATAGGTGATAAAGAATGTTCGCAGAGTTCAATGCATTGCATTTGCCAAGGGCTCCATGAGTAGATTAAAAAGAATGGATTAAAGTGCTGATCCCTGAGGAACCCCTATGGTGACCATGGATGGTTGAGAGAGTGAGTGTTTCGTTTTGATTCTTTGAGTTCTGTTGTTTAGGAAGGAGGTGAACCATTGTAACACAGGGCCAGTAAGACCCATCCTTCGTTCCAACAGGGACAGTAGGTTGCCATGCTTAACTGTATCGAACGCGGAGGATAAGTCAAGAAGTATCAATAGGCATGATTCGTTCTGGTCCAGCATTTTTAGTATGTCATCCATTATGTGGGTGAGAGCAGAATCCGTGCTGTGACCTTGACGGAAGCCAGATTGGTGTTTCTCTAGGAGGTTGTAGTTCTCGATGTGGTTGCAAAGTTGTATTTGTACACATTTTTCCAGCAATTTCGCCAAAGTGGGTATGTTGGTTATCGGTCGGTAGTTGTTGAGATCAGAGATGGGGGAGTCGGGTTTCTTTAGTATAGGAGTGACATGCCCTAGTTTAAGACAGTCCGGTATGGAGCCTGGTCTCAGAGAGACATTTATAATCTTGGACTATATGGGTAGAATAGAGGTTTTTATCATTTTGAATAGAGACGGCGGTAGGAGGTCAGAGAAGTGATTGGAGGGATTAATCGCTAGCAGACTGTTATATTTTTCTTGTTCAGGGAATTGGCGAGAAGGTGTGCCTAGAGGCATTGTTCTTTGAGGTTTCCATCGGAGTACTGAAATGGACCTTGATCTGAGAGTAAAACTTAGTATCATGAGCAATCGGTTGTGGGAGGGCCTTCCTGAATTGGAAGTCGAGTTCAATGGATTTGGTCTTTTCTAGGAAGAAATTGGCCAGCTCATCGCAATTTGGTGTATCCAAATAATTAGGTTCCATAGGTTTAGGCGTGTTGCATGTTTGTTGTTTGACAATTTCGAATAGTTTTTTGGGGCGGTTAATGGCTTGATTCAGCTGGGTTTTGAAAAAGTCTGCCTTGGCCTTTAGGATCTTCCTTTTGTATGAGTTCCTTGGCATTCTCAGGTGGCATAGATTGTCGATGAAGGGTTCTGAATTCCAAAGTCGCTCCGCTGATCTTAGCTTGCACCGATCAGAGTTCAGGATCTCATTGAACCGTGGTTTGGAGATTTTGGAGGAAACGTTTTTTTCTTGGAGGGGCGCTGTGGAGTTTAGTGGAATTGTAAAAGGCTGTGAGGTCTTGGACATCCACCATGTCTGATGTGGGGATTAGTGCGGTATTGCAACAGTTTACCACGGCGGTGGGGTTAATATTTTTTATATCCCTTTTTCCATTGTTTTGTTTTTGTGGGTTGGCGTCTTTTTGTAGCTACTTCAATATTAATGGAGAAAAAAATGCTGTAATAGTCCGTCCAGTCACATGGAGTGATGGAATCTAGAGATATAATGTTCGATTTCGCTATGATGGGGTCGAATGTCTCACCCTTGTTGTGTGTTAGGCTGTCACAGAATTGTGACAGATCCTGATCAGACAGAAAAGATTTAAGGCAGCTTACACCATAATCGTTTGAGTTGTTCCAGTGGAGATTGAAGTCTCCCAGGAAGATCTGTGGTACTTGTAAGTTGTTGTTGGATGTGATGATTTCCATTAACTCATCGATGAACGTCAGGTTGTCACCAGGGGGTGGTAAATTATGTGAAGTTTGCTGGAGATGCGCTTGTCATCGGCGATGTTGATACTGAGATATTCGCAGGACGAAAAAGCGATGGAATCTGCTTGCTTGACTGAGATTGTGCTTTGATAAATGCAGGCCAGCCCTCCGCCGAGTTTCAAGTTTCTGTCTAGGCGGATCAAGTCGTGACTGGGAGGTACCATAAGGTCTAGGATGGGTGAGGAGGTACTATTAAGCCATGTCTCGGTAAGGACGATAATGTCTAGGTCATTCGCTAGGGATTATGTCGTAAATGTCAGGAGCATGTTTGCTAGCGGATCTGCAGTTTAATGAGTGCGCACTTCATCTTGCGGGTCGAGTGGGAGAGAGTTGTCTGCACTATGTTGATATTTGTGAGGTTTTCTCTATTAATGGATCTGTAATTGTGAGTGGGTTCTCTGAAGGGGTTGGTTTGGATGGATTGTATAATGTCACCTCAGAATTTGCTGCTGTTAGTCGGGCTGGCATAGGACAGGAGGAGGTTCTCAATATCGTTGTCGGATAGTTCAGCCGTTGCCTTTCTTGGACAAGATACGTCATTGGGGAGAGGGATTTTACTCTGCCTGGTGTCTTCCGTGAGTGAATTCTTAGTGATGTATCTTCTAATTTGGTGTCTGATAAGATTCACAGTAGCACTGGTGGGTCTGTGTGAGATTAGGAGTTCTTTGGTGATTGCTGATAGGCTTTGTAACTCAACCTTGAGATGGGCTATGCCGATGGCTAACTCATTGAATCGTGCAATCCACTCAGCATTAGGATAGTTGGTAGAATTTTTATTTATTTATTTAGTGCATTTTTATAAAGCGCGGACATTACCCGAAGGTGTCAGAGCGCTGTACAATAGAGCTAGTTACGTCACAAGAGAAAAGTGGTAGAAAATAGAACATTACAAAGACTAAAAATGAAGGGTACACAAACACAGACTCCAACACAGTACGCAGGGGTGAGGAATGTACAGGAAAAAATAAAAATTTACAATGAAGAGCGAACGTCCAAGAGGGGCCTGAGTATGAAAGTATTAGGTCTGAAAGTGTCTTTGGAAGAGAAGAGATTTGAGTTCAGCTTTGAAGATCCAGGTAGAGGAGGTGGCACGGAGCAATGGGGGAAGTGAGTTCCAGATTGTGTAGGTGTGTGTTCAATTAAGGGGGGAGATCCGCAGGAACTGTCTGGCTGCTTGAGGTCTATATCTGGTTGCATGGGGAAAGCCTTATTAGGGACTATTGGGGTTGGTTGATCATGGAGGTTTGTTTGAGTGGCCTGATCAGTGTGGGGGAAAGGCTTGAGATGGGACCGCAAGGTAGAGGTTGACGTCTGTGCTCTGGTGTTGGTCGGTAAGTGGTGAGTTATAGTGCTTGGAGTGTGTAACAAGGGTGTTGGGATTCAATCGGATGTCGAGGTAGGCAGTGGGTCTGATGCCTGTGCTCTGGGGATGGTCATTAAGTGGTGAGTTAGGGTGCTAGGCATTGGGTCAAGGGGGGCTTTACATGCCAGCTCAGTTGTAGGTGTGTGGAGCGGGATGTCGTGGGGAGTTCGTGTTGGTGTATTCTCCCTTGGACAACACGGATATCATTAGTGTGTTTGCACTGAGGTTGCCGGTATCTAGGAGTATTTGTGTCCCGGGAGTTCCAGGTGTGGTTGAGACCGTGTGACAGGGGGGTATGGTTCATTGTGGGTGTGGTGAGATTTCGTTTCAGTTGAGATTGATATGGGGTATTGTAATGGAATTGGGGGGTCATCAGGATCGGAAAAAGTAGTGGCGGGGGTGTGATTTTCATGTTGTTCACTGCTTTCTTGAGGGTAGAGAAGATCTTGTCTATGGCATCAAGATTGGTGTTCGAGGCTTGAATGAGGATGTTACCATTGTTGTATATGGAGATGGTAGCGTTCGCAGAGCATAGGTCCGAGGCGGTTACTGACAGTTTTAGGGCATGCAGGGTTTTTTTGGCATTTGAAATTCGGAGCATGGAGTAGAAGATATTTCTCCAATGGGCACGTTTCTTTGTGTGGAAGATGAGGTCACTCGACATTATGCCTTTGTTGATATAGAAATATGAATCTAGATTAAGAGTCTCAGGGTGACGTCTCATTAACCTGTGCTTGAACTTCTTTGCTGTATCTTTGGAGAGGTTGGGAGGATAGATAATGGTGAAGGCATGGTGGCCTGATGGTTCCAGATTTTTATCCATTTTATTACAACCGCTTGCCTTCTTTTCTCCTATATTTCCTTACTTCAAGAGTTTCTTCTCTACTTCCTTCCATCACCAATTCGCAGGTGGCATTATAAACTTTCAGATATGTTTAGGGTTGTCATACACAGTTTCTATAGTATCACCTCTTGTCTGGAGAGGGCCTTGTTGAGGTCTTTCCAAGGTGGCCGCCACTGTTTAGGTTGATGTGCACTCTTCAGCTGCTGCAGGAAGGGCCTCCCTATATCCCTAGAGATGCATGATGGGCAAAAGACCGACCTATTTTTAAATTAATTCCTATGACAGGCGGTCGAGAAGGTTCCCTTTAGTTGAGGTGGGGAAAGAGCAGCCTCTGATGGATTTAGGTGCTTCTATACGATAGTGTTGGACAGTCATAGAGGAGATCCCAGTGTTCTAGTGTTACAGCAAGAGTAGAGCTTACCTGACCAAGAAGGCTGCCATGGAATATAGGAATTACATAAACAGACCTATGCAAGATGTCCGCCAAAGACTGAGGATAGACCATGCCTCTTTCTCTTTCAATAGCCATTAGTGTAAGGATCCCTGTAATGATACTGTCCCTCTTCTATGTTCATAGGTCGAAGTGGGGGAAGCGCAAAATGGGTCCCAGAAACTGGGGGAATCAAAATGGGTGCCAATCCAGAGAGGTTACACATTCATGCAAAACCTCGTATGATTGGTTACAGCATTCCTACAAAGAACACTATTAATATACTAAAATTCTTGAAGCTCTCTGGACTAACCTAACCTTTAGTGTAGTAATGACGCCGATTGACAGTAGTAATTTCTGTTATTGGAAGAACTCACGGTCATCATGCATTTACATCTGTGAGTTTATGTTCAGGTAACTAACATTTATACCACTTATTATCTGACGTGCTCTTGCAGGAGGTATGGGTTAGGTAATTAGGCCAAAACCTATCAAGATAATTTAGAGACGTAGGTGTAAATGGTGGATGCTTCAAACTGGCAAGAGAAACGAACATGGCAAACAGGCTACACGTTTTTAGAGGTATTATTGGGCACATTACCAATCATTTAATGTTTACGGTTATGGTAAAGGTACGGTGTCTCGTCATCCCTCTAGATAGTTTCTCTTCCCTCCTAGACGTCCCTACAGTTCCATACCCCCAGGGTTCTGCCACTGATGCTCCTCCTGCTCGGAGAGGAAAAGCATCAATGCTAGGAAGGGACTGTGATAATCAGCTGGAGCTCTGTGCGCCTGCCATTGAGATTATAATCTTGACACAGGAATTCAGGGAGCAATCTTGCCTCTGCTTCTAACAGAAAGGTAAAATTGCGTAATGAGGGACATCATCGATGGGCAACCACCTGAACTCTTATCTTTTGTACCTATTTCCCCCTTGCCTGATTACCTTGTATAGATTTGTTCCTGATCTCAGCAAAAAATGTAGTGTCGTATTGTTTCCTGTTGTTGGTCAAGTGTCCTTTCCTCTTCAATTGTCATTTCTATGACTTTGTCTGCTTATAAATGTCCTTAATGTGTCAAATATCAATAGTTTCTCTTGTTGCTGGTTTTCAGTTAGTGCACCTCTTAAGGCTTCCGCAATCAGTGGTTTCCATTAGAATGCATTGTTTTTTATAATTTACATTTCTATTTTTTATTTAACTAAATACATACTTATTTGAAACATGTGCTGTACAAAATGTTGACGCGAAACCAGTTAGTTAACCACTGGTCATAGCAAGTACAAATTCACATATACTACCTATGACTGGGGAGGGAACCTGGGTATCAATTACTATGTCATATCTCCGGAATACAATATACAGATATATTTCTCATTCAACAAGTGTTTGGCGACTCTTCGAATTCGATTTTTCGGCAGCTTATACTCAAACTAAGAATCCATCACTAGTTTTTCACCACTAATTAGCAAATGAAATATTCGGCGTTTGAGGACTGGCTGCTACAGCTGTAGTGCTAACAAAAACTAAGATGTATTGCTATCTGTCAAATTATTCAGAATGACATTATCTTGCGCCAAATGAACTCTAGTTTCCAATTAAAAGAGCTGGCAATTAACATGACCAATAAGATGAGAGGCCAAACCTGCGATCGACACAAAATTGCGAGTCTAGCTCCCAAGATTAAACAAGAATGTATTGGAAGGCAAAGAAATAATGGTCACATTTTCTTAACTGAGATCTTCTCAGAAAGGATCCCGTAATGTTCACCTACACTTCAAGAAGCATTTTAAATTTTGGAGCAAGTGGACAGAGTGAAAACCACTTGGTTACGTACACAGAAAGTTTTGTGTGAGAGCCGTGAAACATTAAAAAGAGGTTTCAATCCCAGAGACAGCACATCAGAATTTGACGACTCATGAAAAATGTACATTTGCCAAAGGAGATGTTATAGATAATCAGATTTAGAGACCTACAAAGGAGATAGGGCAAGCGAAGGCCCATGCACCCTGGTGCCTGTGGCAGATGTCCAACCAGCAGCGGCTCCTTCGCTATGGCGGATAAGCGTCGCACCCCAAGAGCAGTGTTAAAAAATGAAAAATGTAAAAATGATAATAAACCCTGCTTTATTATTATTATATGTTGTTTCCAGGCAGAGTCTTGGGGGTGGGGCTAGGGGGATGATAGGCACCGATGGGGAGTGCTCAAACTTAGGTTTGGACATTACACAACAAAAGATGGAACACCTAGATAGGTACAAGTTTGGCAATCACAAAAGTGTAGACTATGTGGTTATATTAATGAAACGTTATTGCACATTGTATGCATTTGCCCCAGATTGTGTCAAGAAAGATTAACACTTTTAAAACCTATATTCAACAAACAAGGGGTGAGAACGTGTCGCCAAGCGATAATACTGTGACTTCAAGGGCGTATCATCAATTTAACAGTTAACTTTGTCAAATTTATCCTTATAGCTGAGCACAAAATTGGCTCAGGACGATGTTGTGGTCATTTAATGAGAATAGACAGCGGATATAATTCCAACTAAATTGTTTTCCCCTATACTGGCAATGCAACTTGATACATTTTATAAAGTATCTGAGGTTCGGGTTACTTTTAAAAAGCGTGGATGCACTTTATATTTTAACTAAGATCACAACTGGACCAAACATGTGTTACTGTATGCTCTGCTTCTTTTTGGGGGGGGGCTGATAAAAAAAAATCAGAGAGGGGACTCAAAGATTATCTGTATTGATGGGTGTATTAATATGTATGGTGAATAATAATGAAATATAATGTTTATATTTGGTTATTAACAAAATACCTTTTTATGATATTTTATGTATTTCTAACTGTTATAAAGATATGTTAACACTTCCTCATTATCTTTAAGGAATGTAAGAAATTGCTCTGTTTTACGACATGTGTTGTTTTATTGTAATGATTTTAATTAATCGGACAATAAAGAATATATATATCAGATAGGCACCGATGGGGAGTGGTGGGCACTGCAATCATAGCGCAAGACGGATTGGCCGGCCGTCCCAAGCCGGCAAAACCGTCATATACACTGAAGCTCTCGCCAACCTAGCTACGTTGCTGGGTTGAACACAGCAAACAAGTTCTCAGTCTCCCTGGGAGTGTAAATCCTCGGCGCTCAGGCCAATCCTGAAGCATGAGAGCAGCTTCAGGATTGGCTGCAGGGGAGACTGGAAGCCTGTGCCATCAGTCGAGTCACGAGAGGAGCAGAAGACTGGTGGGCTGCAGGTTAGTTCTTTTTTTGTTGTTGTTGTCGTCTCCCCCGCCCCTGTCCTGTACCCCAATGCCGGCCGCTACTGTGTGCAAATGCTGGCAGTTACTGCAATTGGAGGGACAACTATGGTAAATCCTTAGGCAAAGACACATAAAAAGAGATATGCACGGCACAACAGCGCAAAGGATGTTTGCCGCCAGAGAACCTAAGGGAAGGGTGTCTGAATCCAGCACCTAGACATCCTGATCTTTCACCTTCGAAATATCAATTTTCATAGTCAATTGTAGGACATTTAACATCGTTACACTCTGTGTCCAACAGCTCTCTCGACACGGACCACTTTCACTGATGCAGTATAATACTCATTATGCCACAACCGCCTCTTCAGCCGTAAACAAGCCTAAATCAACTCGGAAACTTAAATGCATATTGTTCAATTCTCTATCTTTCCACCACCATAAAGTTGTATTTGGCTTACATTGTCACAGGTCACTTTGATATTCATCTTCTAACATGAACCTGACCCTGTGATGCGTTTGACCCCGACAGTTTTGTAGTCATTCTCCAGGGGATTTTGCCTGTCCTAACAAACATAATGGTGGCATTGCACTCGTCTTTCCCAAGTCTCTTTCTGTAATGGTTCTAGAATCAAACTCCTTCATCTGCTTGAAGCCATTCTTTTTCGTAACAGTCAGCCCCTACTAGATGTCAGCGCTTCTTTTATACTTCCTGCCTGGGCATACCGTAGTCAATTTTGTGGTCACAGACGTATCCTTAAATTTGTTAACTTTTCGATGTTAGGAGATTTTAACATCTGGGTGGCCTCTTAGATTTAATGCAAATTTCTTTCACTGTTGGGCACTCATTTCGGACTGTTATCTTTGCCTTGTAATGCAATAAGTCATACCCTCGATTCAATGCTTGTGTGTGGTAATTTTCAGTTGGCTTCAACCCATTTTGTAATTGCCAGGATGTTTCCTTTACATCTTTTACTTCCTGCTCCAGTTTCCATGCCTACTCTTTACAATTGTCTTCAAATAATGAGATCAGTCCTAGGGTTCTTCAAAGAGTTTTATCATGGCCTTTGCCTCTATCTCTGATCCAGTTTGGACCCAGCCATATGCAAATCAGTCTTGACCATGCTCCCCATGAAAACAGTCCATCCGGAACTGCCAGGGCAGGTCCTCCCAAGGCAATAAACGAGCATGCTGGCACCGCTTTCTGGGGATCAACCATCACAAGCCAGGTTGGCTTGACTTCAGAGGCATGGCGAGCATGGGACCCATGTCTGGGCATCCCCGTCCCACTTGAGGTGATAAATGCAAAAAGAGCAATTGATGGACGGAATGCTAAACAAAGTCAAAAACTCACCCCCAGTACAGAGATCTGGGCCTAAATCCATCGTTGTTTTGCTCACCACGCTACCCCAATGCTCCCTCTATTTAGGGTCCAACAAGGCGGAGGTCCTGAGGCTGCAAAGGGCACAGAATGCAGCTGCTAGAGCACTTTTAGGTCTACGCAGATTCTGCTCTGTGTCCAATGCTATCCGCCACCTGCACTGGCTACCGGTAGCCAGACGCAGCGAATTCAAGGCCTTGTGTATTGCCTTTAAGGCTTTGAAACTGGCCTCACCTCCCATTTTGGCTGACCTCCTGCTACCTTATGCCCCCTTGCGATGCCTCAGCTCACAGGGTCAGCATTTGGTGGTGGTTCCCCGACCCCGTAGAGTTCGGTCGGGTGGCCGCTCCTTTCGGTACAAAACCGCCACCCTCTGGAACGCATTCTCTGTGCAGATCCGTGGCCTTGACAACTATGTGGCATTTAGAAAGGCCATCAAAACCTATCTTTTGCCTGCCTCCTAATTTTCCGGCAGGCTTCTTGCTGTGTCTGTCTTTCCTGCATTAGTGCCGGGACGCCCCCTTGCTGGGGCAGCTGTCGTGCTCCACAAGATAAGATAACATAACATCGCAAGCCCATCGTCCACAGCATACTCAACGACAACACAGGACCTCGCATCGAGCTCCTAGGAATCGTAGCTGCATGATGCATCCTCGAGGAGGGACTCTGCAGCATTCTGCAACCAGAATTTAGGGGACTCTTGTTCAGTAGGCATAACTGGGCCCTGTAGCCAGCCTGGGATCCATCGCAGTCGGCCTTAACTTGCGACTTTGTCCCAGTCCAGTGCTACCAGATAACCACAGTTGATGGTGGAGAAGTGTGGCTCAATGGTTAGAGCGGCAGACCTCGATGCAGAGCACTGGTCCGGGACCAGGGTTCGATTCCCGTCGCGGCAGGGTCTCGGGCTATAAATTCCGCGGACCGGATATTCTCGCCTTAGTGCCTATTCTAAGCATGGGTCCCACGCTGCAACTCTGGGCAATAGCTTGCTTAATCTCCACAACGGCCCCACAGCGCTGGGGATGCCTGGCTTCACCCTGGGATGCCCAGGAGTGGACATTTCACAGGGAAAAAGCCAGGAAGGGTTCCCTAGCGGTATGAATACAGCGCCGGGAGACCCCGGTCCGGGGTAGCTGTGCGCTATATAAGTACAAACACATACATACACATGCTTGGTGCTTTTTGGTGCTATACTCAATTGAATCTTTAAAATTGCAAATCTCCAGCTCAACTAATTGTATTTTTGTCGTTTTGGTCTTAAATAATTTAATAACTTTTCCAAGGGCCCTTTGCATTTGCTCTCCCTTACACCACCCGCCCCTCAGATGCCTACTCCTGGAAGACCCCTCCACGTTCGGTTGTGGAATGTCAATGGCCTACTAGACCGTATCAAGCGAGCCGCAGTCCTTCGGAGTGCCCAACGCCAGGCGCCCAACATCCTCTTCCTCCAGGAGACACTTCTTGGGAACCCACTGCACTTTTATCACTCGTTACGGGTTTGACAAGGTATGGCACTCTGGTTTTACGCGGGGCTCCCGGTGGGTAGCCGTATTGATTCGCAGGGGTCTTCCCTTCACATTGGTGCACGCGATGATTGACACGCAGGGGCGCTACGTGGCCTTGACCGGTAGGCTTGAGGGACAAGTTCTCAACCTCCTATCCATATACATCCCTACCGCCACACTGCCCTCTGCCCTTCAACACCTCACAATGGTGATTTCTACTTTCCCTCAGGTTCAGATGATAATTGGGGGGGGGGGGGGGGCTTCAACGCGGTTATGCAGCCTTCCCTTGACACGACTGGCGCTCCCTCCGAGTCCCGCCTCATCTCCGCTAAACGGCTTTCGGACTGGTCCTCTGCTCTGGGTCTATGCGACAATTGGAGGGTCTGGAACCCCTGCCAGAAACAATACACGCACACTTCCGCGGCCCATCACACCCACTCCCGCATCGATTTGATCCATTTCCCGTGATCGACTGCCAGTCGGTATCTGGAGTCACTAACCTCCCCCGAGGCATTGCAGACCACTCCCCTATCTCCCTCAGTCTGGGACGTGCCCCCGGTGGGGTACGCACGGTCTGGCAGTTGAACGCCTGGTTCCTGCAGGATGTGGAGATCTGTGAGGCTCTGGGATTGGAACTGAAACACTACTTTCTACCCAAAAAGGGCACGGTCCCTTCCTCGGGCACACTATGGGAGGCCGGCAAGGCCACCATGCGGGGCGTGGCCAGAGGTCTGGTTACACGAAATGGGCAGCACAGACTGCTCGCCTGATACAAATCGAGGCGCAAGCCACACAATCGGCTCCCGAGGCCGCGGAGGATGCTCACTCCGGTAGACAGCTTGCACAACTCCAGGAAGAGATAAGCCAGGTCTCCCTAGACTCGGCCGAAATGTTATGGCGCTCTTCAGTGGCCCACGTATACTGATGGGGGTATAAAAATTGAAAGCTGCTCCATAATTTGGTCTCCTATCCCAAAGCCAACTGAATAATCCCTGAAATCTGCGACGCGGCCGGCGCCCACCACTACACTTCACAAGCCATTGCCCAAGCTTTTGTGGGCTACTATGCCCAGCTTTATGTGGCCCGGGCTCCCGAGGCCTCCCTGGCTGACCTGTTGGAGCGAGCCCAGGCTGTTTCAAAGGATCTGGACCTCCCCTTTACCCCTGAGGAGATACATGGTTCTATCTCTTTATTGCACTCCGGTAAGACGCCTGGGCCAGACGGCTTCCCCCAGGAATACTATGCGGCCTATCGCGACTTACTGATCCCTCACTTGGTTGACTACTTCCAACACGTGGTAAAGGCGGGATCTTTCCCCCCGGAGACCGATGTGGCCACTATCGTGGTTATTCCTAAGACTCAACCACCCTCTCTCTCCTGAGCAGACTATCGCCCAATCTCCCTCAGCAATACTGAGATGAAAATCTTTGCCACTGCCTTGGCCCAACACCTCCGACCCCTCCTGCACGATTTGGTCCACCCGGACCAATGTGGCTTTATGCCTGCCCGCAGTACCCGGCATTGTATACGTCACCTCCATCTCGCCCTCGCACACCGTCATCAGCTCACCCCGTATCTCGCCCTGCTCTTCATCGACTTTGAAAAAGCCTTCAACACTGTTGACTAGAGTTACTTGGAGGCTGTGCTCGCTCTGATGGGATTTGGCCCCCCATTTAGGCGTCTCATCCGAGTCCTGTATTCCGACCCCAAAGCACGGGTCCTGACCAACGGTGCCTTCTCAGAGGCATTTCCCATCCAGAGAGGCACCCGTCAGGGTTGCCCCCTCTCACCGATCTTATTCGCGCTGGCGATGGAACCCTTGGCCTGCCTCATACGCAACGATCCCCACATTCACGGATGGTCTTGGGATTCTCATCACATAGATAAAATCGCCATGTACGCGGACGATGTCCTGCTTTTCCTAGCTGAACCCGAGAGCTCCGGCCCACGTTGCTTGGAAACCCTCCATGCCTTTGAGAGGGTCTCAGGTTTGTGGCTCAATCATAGCGAAGTCCACCCTGGTCCCCCTCCATCCATCACGGGCCTGCTTCTATTGGCAGTCGACCATTCCTTTGTGCAGGCAGTCATTCAAATACTTGGGAATTTGGGTGACCTGACTCCCGGAGCTTGAATGGGCCCTCTACCTTACATCCCTGGTCTCCAAAGCTAAGGCAGACGTCAAACATTTGCAATTCCCCCCGCTCAACCCTCTTGGCAGAGGTGCGCTTTTTAAGATGAGGATTCTCCTCCGTTTTTTATATATTCTACAAAACATAACCCTTCATCTTCCGGGAAGTTGGTTCTGCGAAATTGATGGTATGATCACTCGGTTCTTGAGGAAGGGCGGGAGGCCACATATGGTCTGGCCCACTGTCGGATACCCCCCTATGACAGTGGCATGGGTGTGACCAATCTCCATCTTTATTATTTGGCCACTAGACAAATTGTTATCCAGGACTGGTTCGCTGGCGGCTGGTCAGATCCGGCGTACCGGGTTGAACTCATGGCTCTGGACTTTCTGAAGCTCCAGGCCTTCTTGTACGGGGCCCCCATACCACAAATCCTCCCCCCAGTCACTAGGGCAGCCTTACTAGCTTGGCGCTCTTGCCTTGCGTTACACGAGATGGGATGGGAAGCTCACCCAACACATGCCCTTGTGGCACGGTACCTGGGTGCGCGAGACTTCGACCCTACAGGGATTTTGGCAGTGGGATCAAATCGGGATCTCGCTCCTCAGCGACGTCTGGGTGGGAGACCACATTAGGGCTTTTTCAGACCTGCAGCAGAGCCACTCCTCCCTCCACGCCAATCAATTGTACAAGTACTTGCAGCTTCGCCACGCTCTCACTGTACACATCCCATCGGCCACCTCCCTTCCCGAATTCAACCCCTTGGAGGCCCAGGTTATGATGGGTAATTTAGGCAGAGGAGGGGTGTCACAGATCTATTGCTCCCTGGTGAAGAATGGCCCTGCGACCCTGGATTTACTGCGCAAGCGCTGGGAGGGATGGCTTGGCCCCCTGGAGGAAGCAGACTGGCGGGACGCTCTCATGGCTCCCAAAACTTTGACGCCCTCCTCCAAGTTGCGCCTTATTGAACTCTACTATCTCCACACGGCATATCTTACTCCTTCGCGTCTGTATATGGCTGCGACCATGCCCCAGCCGATTTTTACCATATGGTCTGGCAGTGCCCTGCCCTTGACTCCTTTTGGGAAGGTGTGGAATCAGAGCTTACACAGACCCTGGGGTGGGAGGGTTCCACACGACCCATTGCGTCTCCTCCTGGAAGTTTTCGATGGGCTGGACGGTTCTCGAGCCGATAAATGTTTCCCGGGCATTGCGATTGCGGTGGCCAAGCGAGACATTGCGGCAGCCTGGTCTCAGGCCAAACCCCCTACTGTACGGAAATGGTGAAGAGGGGTGGATTGGTGCGCGACCCAGGAGGAACCTCTCTTTGAGGCCCGGGGATGTCCTGAAATGTTTGAAAAGATCTGGGGTAAATGGCTCAACTTGTTGTTTTAATCGCTGTGTATACCCTCGTTTATCTTGCTATATTTACGAAGCGGTCTCCTCTGGGACCTTGTACTCAGGCATATGTCACTGCTCTTACTGCTGACGGTCTTAGCTACATTGTGCACGATTTTGCTGTCTGTTTGAAATGTTGTTTTTACCCAAATGCTAATAAATTTGATTATCAAAAAAAATATTTTTTATAACTTTGACTATTTTTTTTTTTAATTGGTGTGGGCTTGTTGTGTTCCACTTTATTACTGTTTGAAGTGCTGCATAAATAAATACTTTGCACATTGCCTCTAAATTAAGCCAGACTACTCTTGTGTCAAGCTACCAGAGGGCTGAGCACAGGTTACTTTGGGGTTTGCTTGTGACTTCACCCTGATAAGGATTGCGGTTGCTGTTTGAGGAGGGCATCACCCTCATCAACCAGTACCCACATTTCTTACTATATGCAATCGTGGAGTTTAAAAATAAAAGTGCCCTTTTTTCTTTCAGCAACAAGTTGCAACTTAAGCCCCTTCATAGTACTTTAGTCTTATGCTGCACACCTGCTGTTGATTCCTTTTATCAATGAGGCCTGCATGGGATGTCACCCATGCTCTCTTGCAGCTAAAAACTTGAAGATTGCCACTCCCTATTCGCTCAGGATTGAACTGCGTAACATTCGTGACAGATTATAAACTTGTTTTTCCCTGGTCGCTCATTCCTGTCTCTTATTCACTGCATTTCTCAGCACCAGGACGTCCTGGTAGAGTAACAGTGTATTGAATGTATTCATTATCAATGTCTGTCAATTTCGTATTCTTTTACCATAGGTAGTAAACACATTAAACTACATCAACTCTGAAGTTATTTCTTAAATATTTAAAGTAAAAACATCCAAGGTTACATCACAGTGTAAAAAAAAAAAATGCACAGTACTTGATCGAAGCTATTCTCATTACTCATAGGTCCTGCAAAGTAATGTGGCAGTCAAGTCCTAGGTAGCGTAAATTTAAGTTGCCGCTGTTCAAAAATGTGACTGTCCTCAACAATTTGTAAATGGCATAACATTATCAGCGACTTTAGGATTAACAGATTCCTAGAAGCTGGTCATTATTTTTTTTTTTTTTTATCTCCGATGACTGTAAAACTGGTATCAAACATCTACCTCTTGGAAGGCCAAAAAAAGGGTAAACAAATAAATAAGTGCACGTATGTCTGACTGGAGGCCGAATGCACTGGCGCTCTTATTATAAAATAAAAAAAACTAATACCTCCAATGAGGCCCAGTTTAAACTAGGTCATTAAGTTCACCTGTTACATGTTCCCAGTAAATCACAGCAACTTTGGTTTTGATGGCGAAGGACAATTCACTCGAATTGTCCATTCTGAAGGAACAGCTTAGGCAACAGCAGACTTGTCAAAGTAACTCAACCACTTATCCATTTCAAAGATTTTCTCTTATAAGGATTGTCCTGGGATAGGCCCAGACAGATCCAGAACATAATGGGTGCCTATTTGATTTTATCCACCAAGTACCGCCGCTAGGTCTCTCATAATTAAAAATGATGGAAAAAATTAAGAGCTTCTTTAGGAAGTAATTTTCGGGTAACTATAAATTAAATCAGTCCATATAGCCTTAGACATTCGCTCCTTTGAGCCTTATGCACTTCAACCACGGGGGAAATATGTTTACTACCATACCATTGAGAGTACCTGTATAGCCCCCATTCTCTTTATAAAACTTACAGGAGAGGGTATCAAATAGGGACATCCTGTTTAGTTTACAATTGAAGATGATACCCAGATATGGAAAGAAGTGAATCATAGTCAAAAGCTCATCATTAATTATGATGGGTCACATTTCAATAAGTGTTTATAGCATCACCTTTGATTTACTAGAGAAGCCATAAAATCCCCAAATTTTGTATTAAGACATTGGAAACCATTTGAGATCGGGCACAAGAGCAAAGAATCATCTCAATAGAAGGTTATGAGGCGATACCTTATACAACCCTTAGGAGAATCCACCTTAATGTTCAATACAGCAGCTTCTAACGAAATATGGAAAATAAATGGGAAAGTCCCGCCATGCACCCCTGCCTTAACCTCTTGTTTGAACTAAAGGGTGCAGTATATTCCCATCTTTCCTTGTCTGACTGAAACAAGAAGTCAGTTATGTAGCAATGATGAAAAGGCTATTCGTTTCTCAACAGCATCAAATGAATTCAGGATAGCCTACAGTTTGGACCTGTCCATCATGTCAAATGGAAAGGACAGGTCCATGAATGCTATAGATATGAGTATCTTCCTAAGATGACATACTTGGAAATTACCAAATAAAAATTCAAGCATTTTTGAAGTGTGCCTAGCCCTGGTTTTAAACCAAATTTCAGATCTTACAGGATACCATCACTTACTGTCAAGATGTATTCTTCATTGATAATGGCCCACCCCTGCAGTCTCACACAGAAATCAGTACTTGAGATTGTGCGTTAACGTGGATCATCTCTTGTGCCCTTTTTAAATATAGGGATAATGATTGAGGCGCCCTATGAACTAGGACATTTCAATGACAAAGTACTGCCAGCAGTATTAAACACTCTAGCCAGAAGTGCCTTCCATAAATCTAAGCTGGATTTATAAATGTCAGCTGGCACTCTGTCCAAACCAGGTCTTTTCTTAAGGGGAATTTGCTTAAACAGCCTTAAGGACCTTATCCAGAGTAAAAAAAATACCCAAAGGGAACCAAGAAGAGCTGGGCTCAGCTTGATCAGGAACTTCGATTCCATACAAGTTAGAAAAATGCATAATCCAATAATCTACCAGAATGAACAACTCCAAAGTAGAGTAAAGGCAATTTGTGTTTCCCCTGTCAGAGATACTATGCCGAAAGACATACCTGTCTTTTACCGAATAAGGAAATCTTAGCACTTTTCTCAACATTTATTATAACCCTGAATATCCTTTTTTTCCATACTATGGTATACCTTCCTATTTCTGAGAACCCTTTCTTTAATCCTAGGAAATGTTTTTAAATCTTTATATAGATCATGTTTAGTTTTTCTACAGGGTCTGGTTCGGTGAGGGGTCCTGGAAGTTACACTATACTCAATGAGCATATTGATAACAGCATTGTCTTCTGAGGCATACAAGTCAAGACCTGGCCTAAATGCCTGCTCAGAGCGCCCCAAAATCATCTCAATGAAATTCTTCATAATTACAGATGCCCACTGAATACACCAGGCATTGTTTATGTGCATTTGCACTCTCTGCTTTACAGTGACATATAATTGGGCTATACACTTTTTCTCTGAGGTGGTGCAGGGGAGTACCAGATTATCTTTGCCCCAAGATGGTCTTTAAAGCTAGATAAATAAATTACAGCCAGTCCTTTAAACCAAGAAATGCCCAAATACCAAGAGTTTGCCTTTACTTAAATGTAGGATGAGCTGGTCTGTTACAGTCAGGAACAGCAATTAAGATAACATCTGGACATAATAGCTACCCTGCCAATCAATTCTAAAATCCTTCATTAAGGCCTGTGGGCTATTAATATCAATATATTTTTCATTAGCCACAGCAACACAATCATTCCCCACCCTAATATTGGTATTAAAGTCACCTGCAATGAGAAGCAATGGGGACACAAAATCAGTAATAGCAACTACTATGCTACAAGAATCAGGGAAATGTACTAAAACACGGATAAATTACAAACAAAATTGTAACTGTTGTAATTAATCAAATATACCATAGTACCATTATGAAAACTCAACCCCGGGGCAAAAAAATAGAATTTCCGGAATACACACGCAGTAAGGATATATGACTCTGCAAATATAAGGAGACCCACATGAGAAGGCCTCTGGATGGGCGTCCCTTTATCCCTTTTACAGGGGGTATATGGAATATCTGAAAGCAATCCATGAGTGGTTCATCCACCATCCAGGTCTCCTGCACACACAGATTGTCATTCAATGCAAATATATGACCTCCAACCCAGTTCATACATCTTAGAGGCATGGCCTGTAATATACCAGGATAGAATTGTCACAAAGTTCTCCTTCTTAGCAGATGATATTTTATTCCCAAGTGCTGAATGGCTTGAATCCAGTGTGGGCAAAGCTTCAGATACCTTTTTCACTTTAGGTCAGCCTCAGCTCCTATACCACAAGGTACTCTAGGCAGCCTGATCTGGCATGGGTTCCACTGAGGTTTACTTTCCAGTATGTTCCATCCTTGTTTGGCTGAGTCTTATTTCCCAAAGGGATTGATCTCCTTAGGTGAGCTTGACAAATATGTCCTAGGTGCGTGCCAGTCAAAGACTCACCCAAGCTTGTCTGTGAGAGTCATTTGAATGGTGTCAGTAAAGTACCCAAGGGGCAGGATTATGATGTGGGAACTATCTACTGTTATAGGATTAAAAGATACAACCAATGTATGAGTACATGCAGACCGAAAAGAGAGGACATGCAGTGACCAGGAATAGTTTTCCTGAAAGGCCCACTTAGAACACACATCGGGCCCCCGTGAGAACATCCTTGTGTAAACTGTTACATGCCTGAAAATGCTTGTCTAAATAGAATACGGATTATTTATCGTAGAATGAATGTCCCACCTGGCATTTTCTGCCAACTCAGCTAGAATAGGCACCTAGGGAGTCGCCTGCAGGGGGAGGTCTAAATTAAATCCATGATGTACTGCAGAAACTGAAGGCAAATTATTTTGATATTCAGTCTCAGCATAATTTAACATTTAACAGGATCTTCACATTATCCATTGCCTGCACATGAGTGGGGAGGGAGCAGGCATCCAACTGTGTTGAGGCTTCAATATATATCTTCATTTTAACTTTATTTGAAGCAGGGGCTCAATGCTAATATTAATTGTAGTACATCAAAAACTGACAAATCATGCCATAATGGAGGACTTGGAGGGCAAATGGAGACCTATGAAACCAAAGTAGTTGGAAGCTCAAGGAATGGAATCAGAGAGATGTTCAAAGAAGAAGAAACTGGAACACAACACAGGAGATAAGCTTCCCAGAAACAACATGAGTGGAGACCATAGGTGATAACACAGTAGAAATATTTGAGGGAAGAAAGGATGATATGCTAACCAATCCCCAAATGATTCAGGTCAAACAGTCATATGGGGATTTTAGCCCTGGTATTAGAGTTGGTAGCACAGCACAGTTCAAGCATGCACAACTGTGAGCTATACAGAGTTTTCTAACATACTGTAGAGTTCTTCCTGAGAATAAACATAGTAAAATTAATAAAAACCATATGATTAAACTTGCATGATTAAAATTACAGTATTACCAATTACAAACAAAATCTACCCAACATAGGGAGGGCCACCCACACAATAGCACACTTTATCTAACCCATGTAAATTGACTCTCTAAATGAATTCCTCCTTAATGCAACCCATATGTTCCTTTCAAACCTAAGCATTTACATTGTCATTATTTACCGTACAGGAGCGGGGTGTGTGGGAGACTAGTCCGGGTGACAGACAAATGCCTCATATTGATGTAATCAGAGAAATTTTGATTTTAGGCAAGGCAATTGTAGTTTCATGTTCAAATATAATAGGCAGTTTGCATGACTGCAAAATTGCTTTGTCACGGGGTGTGGCCAGGGCAGGGACCTGATAACACCCACCCTAGCGAAGCAGTGCGCTCCAGGCCCTAGGAGTTTATTATAATACTGTCTCTCAGCGTATAAGGTCTATGTTAGACTAGGCTTGGCCTCTGGACATCAACTGGCATTCCACCACACAGCCACTAGGACACCAGACAGGTGCAGGTTCAATCCGACCTGTGGACATATCAGATATTCAAAATGGTGTCTAGCACCAGTGGAATTAGATGCTTCCCTGTGCTGTGACATAATCCTATGACATCAATTCCGAATTGCCCCAACTGGGACTGTTCAAAGCCGAGAAACAGAGGTTGAAAAGAAGTGAGAGGGGTGACAATGCTGTTTATGTGGCAAGAAAATGCTCTTCCTGCTCACCACTACTTAGGTAGGCAGGCCCTTTTGAAGCCTAGATGTGCAACAGGAAATGGATCTTAGGCAGACTGTGCTTAGCTGAGTAATGAGTTTGGCGAGGGTGTGATATGCCCTGATCAGCTGTACTTTATTTAGCACCTGTGCAAGCCTGAGCTTTGAGACACACAAACCTAGACAGAGCTGTGAATAAACTTGAAGCAAGCTCTCAGGGGCTGCCCCTGCCTTGTGTAGGACCTCTGCTGAGACTAACAAGCATTAGAGGGGTTGAACTGGGAGGCGCTATTGAAGGTTTGTGCGGCAAATAGGCAGTGCCACCCCTTGTTTGACTGTAATGCTGTAGCCCCAGTTATTCCCATGTCCACAATATAGGAGTTCATGCCTAGGAACAGTATAGCTCCAAACCAACTTGAAGCATTAAATAAGCTGCTATTATTTTACTATAAAATCTCCTAAGGATTCAACTAAATCAAGGGATTGCTCCGAGTGCAGCTGGAGCATGGGCCTTCTGGAATGCTTTCTCAACAAACAGTAAGACACTGGGATTTATGTGGGCTCCCTACCAGAGAACAGTGGTAATGGCTACTGCCAAAAACAAAGCCCCTAAAAAAACCCTCACGTAAGGAGCTACGTCATCAGCCAAAAGGAGATAAAGGCCTGACCCAAAACCTATTAGGATCATCTCACATGTGGTCTGAAGCAAGCTCGAACCACTCGAACATGCAAGTACCAGCTAGTTAAGCAGATATCCAGATGCTTCTTTCACAATTAAATAAGGACATGACATCACTAAAAGACTTCCAAAGGACCTCGAGAAACTTGAGAGCTCGCTCTAAAAATCTGAAACACTGATTAACCATCTAAAAAATAACCTAGAAAAACAACACAAGACAGAGAAAACCAACGCTCAAACTAAAGATACTGACATGTTCGCCAACAGGATCTGTTTTGAGCAAGATGGAGGACTATGAAAATAGAGCTTGCGGAAATATCATCAGCATCCATGACAAACAGGGAGATACTCTGACTTGTACTGCCATTCTTTCTTTCTAAAAAAACGAGCGATAGACCACACTCAAGAGTCTATTTGCCATTCCAACAAAAACGAAACCTAACTCCATATATTTTGATGCATGTGAATTACTTTAAAGTAAAAGAAGCTATAATCACAACAACTTTCAGGCAGGACTCAATCCAAATCAAAGTAGACTCCATCTTGATATGCCAAGATTTCCCAGCTGCAAATGTAGCCAAACGCCAAGATCTTAAAGAGTTCACATCCTTCCAGTGTCAGGAAAAGATCCCCTACAGGTAGGGCTATCTATTTTGCTTGTCTTTTATCAAAGATAACAAACAATGCACAGTCAAAACCCCCGGTGAGACTAAAAATTGTTTGAGGTGTAAAATGTTTCTCGAGTCATAAGACCCTCCTCCAGCGACTATACTACAGTAGATCAAGGAGACTGGTTCAACACAGAGACATGCTGACAGACATTCAGGAAGACTTCAGGTGAGGGATAGGGCCCTGCCTTCTCAGGGTACTTTTATCGCTCACATCCAGGTCCTTAGGTATGACACTCTGAACTTCGCCAACGCAAGCAGAAATCATGACAGACTCATCTCTGTTAAGAATGTGACATATGGTTGAGAGTGGGTTTTCTGAACCCACAATATGCGGAGGTAATGTTTCCAGTCTGAAGTTGGTGAGTTTCAAATTAGAATGTCTACCAGAAGACTCTCACGGGCTTGGATGAGAAGTCGTTAGCTGCCCCTACTATTCTTTCTTGACATGAATTTCCTATTTCCTTCCCAAGGCTATGAGTTACTTAAATGTTTTGCTTTTTTCTGGTGTAACGGTTCTTTGTTTTTCAGTTGTTTGTCTTTCTATGTTCCTAACCACCCACAGAGACAAGCTGACACTACCACGTTTGGCCAAATTTATATGGTAAATCTACCACATGCACCCCAGAGACATGGGTTCATCAGATACTCCTCTCTGGTACATGGAGGGGTATACCCGAAATACAGACGCCCAAGTTTCACATCACTGATAGCTGCATTTAGGGGAAGCCTGCTGAATGATTCAGCTCCCGATTGTGACTCTTAATGTCCAAGGCTTTAATTTATTTATCAAGACAAAAGTGTTGCTTGGATGGGTACACCATAAAGTGATACACATAATCCTCCTTCAGGAACACACTTGTTGACTAAATATGCCCCTAGATTACAATCATACTGGTATCCCTTCCAGTTTCATGAAACATCCAATTCCGAAACTAAGGGGGTCGCTACACTACATTTATATGAAAGGGACTCCTTTTTACCTTGATAAGCAATGTTGAAGACAAAGATGGTAGAGTGTTGGGTTTTAATGTATAATCAGCCATACAACATTATCATTGCAATGTACAGCCCAAACAAAAACCAACAACAATTTCTATTAAGATTTTTTGCTGAAAATAGCCTGTTTCCGCAGTGGGTGGGTGACAGATAGTGGGGTCTTCCACCTTAAATTCTTCGCTACCAAGGTAAACAACTAGTGACTTGGGCATACAAGCCCCTTTCTCCCTCAGTCATTGTATGCATGACCTAGCTCTCACTCACATCTAGAGACAGCAACATGAGGATGAGAGAGAGTACAAGTTTTTTCTTTAATGTGCATAGATCTTACACCAGAATCAACTACTTTAAATCTGACAGCATGCTAATGCCTCAGACAGTACATTCTCACATTGGTACTAGTATTATCTTACCACACACTAATTCTACTACATATACACTTGTTAGAATCCCGTACACCCCCATACAAATCATGCATAACAAATGAAATAGCCTTTAAAGACCGTCACCTGTCATAAGCATCTATTTGGGAAACCCTAGAAAACTACTTCAAAGAAAATTATAATTGTGAAGACAAGTGGTATATTATTTGGGATGCGGCTAAAGCCGTCATCAGAGGGTACTTGATTTCTCACACACGTCGCTTTATAAGGATAGTGAAGCAAAGATTCAACTAGAATGGCAAATTTATCACCTTGAGATCAAACACAAACATGGCAGCTCCCTAAGAAATTGCTGAAACCATAAAAAGGCACGGGGAGAAATGGAGCAAATTGTGATCAAAGAGGTTGCTAAAAAAATGTCATACATAATTCAAAAATATTATGAAAGTGGCAATAAAGCTGACAGACTGCTGGCCTTTAACCCCTTCAGCGCTGGGCGAATTCCGCCGCGGTGCTGAAGGGTTCGTGCGCGGGCGGGCCGATGACGGAACGGTTCCGTCATGAGCACAGCTCAACCGTGGCTCATGACGGAACCGTTCCGTCATGAGCATGGAAGGGGTTAAACTGAGGGAACTGTGGACTAGGAACCAAATAACATCTATTAGGGAAGAAGGCAGTATTCCTCAGATACAGCAGCAAGTATTGAAACGTACCATTCCTACTGCTTTACACTTTACAGATCACAAGAACTTAATGGTGATGTACTAAATCTTTACCTGAATGTCCTGTCATTTCCTTGATGGCAGGGGAAGGGTTGGAGTTAGAGATTTTGACTTTCTCATTGACAATTTCATAACTATTGACAAAGTCAACCTGGCAATCAAATATCTAAAAAGTAACAAGACTCTTTGCCCAGAAGTGTCCTGTTATAAGGCATATGCAGATTTGTTCGCCCAGTACCTATATATGGTATTATATACATTCCTACTGCAAGGGAAGGTCACAAAAAACACCACTGCATTGGTACTAAAGCTTGATAAAGAAACCTCTAACTGTGGGTTGTATAGGCTGGTAGCCTTATTACATTTTGAATTAAAGATTTTCACGTCTGTGCTCGTGGCATGCCTGCAAGATGTTTGGCCTTCACTCATTTAAGCAAAATAATCTGAATTTCTTAAGAACGGGCATGCAACTGATAACACTAGAGTGGCCTGTAACTTAACTGATGGTAAACGCCAGGGAGATTGAATGGTCCTTCTCTTGCTTGATGCATAGAAGGCCTTCAATAGAGTAGATTAGAGGTTCATACAGAAAGTTATCACTAAAGCAGGGACAGACCTGAACATAAGCAAGTATTTAATGGCCAGTTTTAATAACCCCTCAGCACAACTTAGGTGGCCAGCATTAAAATTAACTTAATTCCCAGTCTTCTAGATGTGTTAAAGGAGTTACCATTCAAATTCCCTTACACAACAATAACCCAGACTTAAAACCAACTTTCGTTTATCTGGGAAAATAAGGTTCCCAAAGGTCTGCACTCAAAACTATATAAAAAGAAGGTGGAAAGGGAGGGTGGAACTTCTGAATTAAGTTACATACATGCAGCACAGCTGTGACCTGCCCTAAAGTAGCAGCGCATCCAAATCGTGACACCATGGGTGGCAGTCAAGAAAATTTACTCCCTTGTTCCACTGTCGCACTTGCTGTGGCTGCCCCATGAATATAGGCCTTGTGAAGCTTAAACAAGCATTGGCATAGCCAATAGTTCTCGCCTTTGGGACCGTATACATTTTTAGTTATGCTTTACATTATCTTGGGTGGAAGCTTGAACATATGTAATATAAAGAGTGATTCCCAAACAGAGGCTGCGGGCTACGCCTCTGGTTGGCGCCAACTTTACCTTAGCATAGGCGTACACAAGAACACTCAGCAACATTTATTTCATCTTGCACCTATAAATAAAACTCACTTGCAGAAAACAGGGTTCCATTCCAAAATATTGCAATAAAATAACTATATAAAAAAAAAGCAATTTTCATGCGTATCCGGAGGGTTGTTTATGCTCTCAACGCTGTACATTTAGCATGCCCTGAAAAGTGCACACAGACAGAATTGGAAAGGGAAAAACGTACGAACAAGCAAACACAAATGAGCAACATAAATAGCTGTGTATACCAACAGAGAGAGCAAGACACGGACAGTGAGAGAGGAACAGGTGTAGATAGATATGCAAGCATACACAGGGAGAAGACATAGCCTGACATCTGGCCTACGTCTTTGAAGTGCAGCATATGCGATAAGAGAAATACCAAATTTTAATACATCTTTATTTTTTACTTGAACTTTTGCTAACCAACAAAAGCCAGCTTGCAACCCACCAGTGGGCCGCGACTCACATTTTGGGAAACAGTGGCATAAAAGGAATACAACTGCACAATTACAGCACCTGCGTGTACAAGCCATGAAGATGTTAGGGTTGTTACTGTTAGTTTTAAGTTGAGGCTGGCACAACTGTTCTTTTAGGCAGCAAACACCACCAACAGAACACATTTAACGTAACACTGAATACATATCGAACTTAGATGCAATATACCATATAGCTAGGTATCACTGATCGAAAGGTGGAGAGATTCTCAAAAGAAATACGGAATGGGCAGATGTATTCCTAGGAATTGAAATGCCTCGGATACACACATTGAAAAATCTAGTTTTGGAATACTAGACACTGACTTACCAACAAGCAAACGGGCCCTCTGCTCACTGGTGGTAGCGAAGAGAGACATAGTCAGAGAATGGGAAAGTCTAACATGGCCCACCAAGACCAGATGAACAGCTTAGGTTGTGCTCATGACTTTTTAAGTAAAGTACCTAATAACACTTCCTTGCTTTACTGGTGATCCTCCGTATACATTACAACATAATGGATGGATCAGTGCATGGAGGAGGAAAGGTTGATATGCGCAAGAAGCCTCCGGAAGTTCTATAAAATATGGGATACCTGGAGAGAGTTGAGATTGGGGAGTAGGGGTGACTTCCTTGGAGAACACTGCGGGTTGACATACTCTGTAGACTTGGATAACCCAGAAATTGAGAGAATATAATTATCTATGATGCCTAATGTCCAAGGCCCGGTGACGGGTTGTGAAAGAAAAAGAAAACTATTTCAAGTTTACTGATAAGGATAATCTGCCACTTTGTTGATATTACTCCAACGGATTTTGGTTTTCTTTGAAAATCAATACAAAGAATTTAAAAACTTGCCAGGAAAAGGTCTGATATCTCCAGTGGCACTCCAAAAGTGTTACTAAAATTGACACCCTCAATCTTCTATTGTAAAGCTGTTTAAGTCCTTCCTTACATCTTGGGCCACATTATTATCTAGTTTTTCCCTGCGGCCTCGGGCTACCATTAACTCAACCTCTCTTCAGTAGGCAGGTTGGACAAATTCTGGATTGACTTTAAGGGAATCCAGGACATGGAGCAATGCTGGTTTGCCTATTGTGCAATTTGTATTGCTGGTACTCAGTGTGCACAGATCACCACAGACATTTTAAACTTTCTTTTGCCTAGGATTATTTTTCCCAAGGTGTTGCATTTTTGATAGTTTCAACTGTCTTTGAATTTTTGGGAGGAGAAGGCTTCTATCTGCCTTTTATTTTCCACGCTGTCAATGACCTGCTATCGAAGATGAAGTCACAGATGACATTTCAACATAGCAAGGGCCTCTTTTTACCTTTCGTGGCCAGCATTCTCAGATTTTGACCACTGAAGGAGCCGATAACTGTAGTCATGTGCTTTTTTAACAGTTGTATGGAGCACTCTTGCAGCACAGAGAGTATTAGCGCTCTTTACATATAACTCATTTCAAAGTACACAACACAAATGAACAGTAAAACAAATATTTGGAGTAAGGATTTGAAACAGCATATTTCAGGTATTAGAGATAAGAGGATTACTCAAGAAGAGCCAGAGGCAGTGGGTTTTCTAAAGGAGATTAGCATGGTTGAATCTTTACATCCAGAAGGCAAGAAGGATCAGGCTGTAGCATCAGTGAAGGGGTGTTCTTGAGCAAAGGCGGTTCTCTATCTCGGCACTTCTAAATGTATGACCTTTCTGCTTCTGATCCCTTATAGGCTGCCTGTTAAGGACAATGATTTAGCCTTATATTGTGACTTACTCTGGTTAATGGCTTTTAAGAGCCTCGACTACATCTTTCTACCTCCTGCTGGCTTCCATCTCTCTTCCTGCTGACTCCAGTACAAGAGTTAGGGGACAGAGTGCAAATGACAGAGGCTAAAGTTTGATTTGGTATGGGCTATTTATTAATCATGCTACATTTCTGTCTGATGGAGATGGTTAGTATATTATTAAAGTTCAGAGCTTGGAAATATTGATGGCTTTCTATGTAATATGGTGCAAATAGTCCAATATGGCACTTAGACTCACCAACTTGCACAAACGTGACAAGCTGACATTAGAAGAACAAAGACAGGATACAAGTGTGCATGCTGTTCCCCAAACATTGGATCTCCCTTGAACCCCAATAACACTCACCAGCTTTCCACTTGCCTGTTTTTGGTTTGGAAAACTCTAAACAGACGCCTTGATTGACCTGTAAATCTTAGGCCTTAAAACAGAAGTGGAAAGACAAAGCAGTGGCTGCAAAGCTCCAGTGAGTCATGCAAGAACAGCCGGGGACAGATGCAGGAGGCACCACCTACTCTCAAGCCCTCGCATCCTCCCTCCACATACTTTCGTTGGGTCATCACAGCTTTATTCCGGAGGTTTCTTTGGCCGTTCACAGGAATCACTCCAGCCCTGCATACTGAGCTAAGGAAGCAACAGCCCCGCTCAAGTAAAGGAAGCAGCATCTGCAGACAGCACCAACACCTGGATGGCAGCACTGGTGTCAGAATTCACTTCACTCACTCCACCTTACCTTAAAAGGGTGGAAGTCAACAACTGGCAAACACACCTTGATGCTTCTCTGCTGACCACAACTACTGTAGAAGGGGCTAGTAACATATTACAATCCTGGTCCTGACAGAGACACCCACTGCCCTCGCTGAAATGACCCGCTTCCAACATCGGATTGTTCATTGCAGTAAAGTCGAAGTTTATTTTCCTGGTTTGGTCAGTCACACTAAAGTAGGTGGCAAATAGCTTTTAGTCATAGGGAAGTTGTATATGCTTACAACAAATAGAAACCTGTGGCTCCTAGCGATTCAAAAACAAGTGACCAAATATTAGGGGAAACTTGGGAACCGATTCAAAAGAAAATATTATGTATTTACACCTGCAAACGTAGTTTCATGTACAAGCGTAAAAGTACAGCGTTTTGGAATTCACAAACATACCCCCGTAGAATGTCTGGAAAGTTGTGTCCTTGCGTGGGGCTTAGTACTAATTGTGCACAGTTAGTAGTGAAACCATTTACGCCTGCCAGGTATGCTTTTGGGAATTCTAGATTCGACAATTGTAAATAGAGCCATTCCAGGCTGTAAATGTATGCTTAAGGCAAAATATGGATTTGTGAATCGAGCTCCAAGACTTTGGAACACACTCTAAGGTTGTGACCGAAGACCAGACTGGCTTGGAATGTAGGTGTCCACATATCACTACTCAAAGCTTCATAGCTACTTGGGGACTATTGTAGAAGTGACATATCTTTTGCCAAGCTGCAGTCACAATGACGCAATCTCCTTTAGAACATCTTTTGACATATTGTAGTGAGGACAATGCGGCTTCTCAGGGTCTGACGCCCCTGACTAATGCCTTTGGGTAAAAACGTGCCTTTTGCCGCCACTAGGTATTTTAGTCGCTTGCTGTACCAGGCTTGATTATCTTTTTTATTTAAATCTGGTTTGATTACGTGAGAGAGCATATTGTCTGGCGATGCAATGCTGCCCTCCAGTGGACAGATGGAGGATTACACAAACGCGGCCGCACGGACGCGAAAAGCACGAAAGTGAAAGATAATAAGAAACAAAAACGCGACCGCCATCTGTTTCCAATTACCGGGCGCGATAATTGAAAACCGATGGCGCCGCTGCTCGCTCCCGCAAGGTGTATGCCATACATGCACGAGCACTCATTGAAAACAGTGCAGTACATGCACAAGTTTTACAAAAAGTACAGACCGATTCCAAGAGGTCACTCCTAAGTAGCGCTTGCGCGCTGTTTAGGCTCGACCTAAAAAGGACACTACAGCACTATCTTTTCCCACGATTCCAACCACTTAACTAAGACTTTCTCCCTCCGAGGACCTGTGATGCCAGCTTTCGAAGATGGAAAAACTCCATTCCAGTGAGATTGAACGACCTATTTGTATATAACATGTTGCTAGATAGGCAGTCACGCATGGACCAACTACGCTTTGGGCCTAATGGCAGCTTCAGGTTACTCCAATTGCTGCAGTGGGCAGGGGACAGACCAGTTCAAATGAAAGCAAATAGAAAATAAGCCCTCTTTGAGTTTGTTTTACAAAAAAGTACTAAAAAAAGGGATATTGTTACCATACACATAACTAAACTCCAAAGGGAAAAATCACCTACATACACAATCAAATGGAAAAGGGACCTGGAAAGCCTGTCTGAGGAGACTTGGTTGAAAATCTGAACAGGAGCTGCTAAGTCTTCTATATGCATCCAGCATAAAGATAATGCATACAAAATAATAACGCAATGGTACGCAGTGGTACTTCACCCCCACCTAATTGCATGTTATCTAAGCGGCCTCTGGTCGTAGCTGGAAGGGCTGTGTTGAATGAGACAGCGTGATGTATATGTGGTGGTCTGGCGCTATGGTACAGGACTTCTGGGGAGAAATAGTGAAAACATGCGCAACATCACAGGAGTTTGGCTCCCACTGGAACCAACAACACAGCTGTTAGACACCCAGGGGAAGCCTGTTTACCCTCCCACAACACTCACGGATTGACTGCTCACACACACTTTTAGCAACTAGGCTGTTAGGACAGTTCTGGAAAACAAAACCTCCCACCCGTTTGGTGGTCTAATATTTAGACTATCTACACAAATGAAAATTAACAGCAATTATTCATGATAATATGTACAAATTTGAAAAGGTTGGGTTACCATTTACAACACATGGAAAGGGACAGAAGACACAGGAGATGCCAAAGATATGCACAGCATACTTCAACGCTCAGGTATCAGAGAGGTCACCGACATCAGACACTCATGATGAAACGCTAACAGCTATTTTTGGGGGAAGCGGGGGGAAGGGGGGACTGTTCCAATATTGATTTGCCATGTATATCAATATATGAAAAAATGTGCAACTCAAAGATGTGGCTATACGATTTGCTGTACATGAATCTCTGTACCCAACTGTCTTCTGTGGATTATAAGTACATTTGTTAAAAACTGCTTTGTCACTGTTATAGGGTTACTAGACATCTTGAAGTACATCATGTGTGTGTTTTTCAAGTATTCTAATAAAAATAAAAATATTGCTTCGATGGCAGCGTGATGGCTTCAGACCTGCAGCTCTATTACTGGGAACCCCAACTCGTGGTGTAGAATGATTAGCTCAATGTACAGAAATTATGGCAGTGGTTGCAAAGTTTGCAAATGTAAATCACAAAATGTCCATATGCGTGCTTAGTGTTAAGCACCGTGCCATCCACAGTGCTACTTAGTACGATGAGAAATAAAAAATTCCTCCAAACACACCTATCAATGACATTTGAATAACCGAGCACAGCACAAATGGAGGGTTCCAACTGGCAATTCGAAAACCAGTAAAGTGTTTAATACAAAACTCAGAAGTGGTGAATGATCATTATCATGTAGTCTTGATTGACAATCTCAAAAATCTTGACACGCAGATGTTGTAAAAGTAAAGTTGGTCAACTGAAGAGATCGTCATGATAAACGAATCAAGGATCTGAGAATCGGGCTTCTAAGTAAACGCAAACATCAGTCGAAATCCTGCCCGGATTAGTTTCCAGCACTCATTCTCGAGTCTATAGTATAAGCGTCCGCCATGGAAAAACTGATGTTTGCGTTTACTTAGAAGCCTGACTTTACTTTTAACGACTATTTGGATATTCTGTGCCGCCCGGATGTATTAGGAAATCTCAAAAACAACAATTGATGGACAGAATGCAGAACAATGTCCAACCCAGTACAGAGATCTGGGCCTAAATCCATCGTTTTTTTGCTCACCATGCTTTTCCAGTTTGAACCCAGCCATATGCAAATCAGTCTTGACCCTGTGCCTCATGGGAACAGTCCAGCCCGAACTGCCAAGCCAGGTCCTCCCTGGACTGGAAACAAGCATCCTAGGACCGGTTTCGGGGTTTCACCCCTCTTCAGCCAGGATAGCTTGATTCCAGTGGCATGGAGAGCACAGGATTCAAGATAGCCTGGCAGACGAGGGTTATGTACCCGAAACCGGTCCCAGGATGCTTGTTTCCGGTCCAGGGAAGACATGGCTTGGCAGTTCGGGTTGGACTGTTCCCATGAGGCACAGGGTCAGACTGATTTGTCTCCACCCCGCACCACCATTACAGCCTTCCTGCCCCCCTGGGGGGGTAAAAAGCCCACTAGACGCCAGGGTTAGTTTGGGGCAAATTTGAATTAGGGTGAGGGCTGCCCAAAATGGGCATGCCCATGCCCCCAACCCCTCCACAGCAAATATTACAGCCTTCCTGCCCCCCCGAGGGGCAGTATCCCCAAATCCGCCCGACAAGGGGGGGGGGGGGGGGGGGGGCAAAAAGCCCACTAGACGCCAGGGTTTTTTTCTGGCAAATGTTTATTAGGGTGGGGGCATTGGCATGCCCGTTTTTCGCAACCCCACCCTAATTAAAATTTGCCCAATAAAAGCCCTGGCGTCTAGTAGGCTTTCTGCTCCCCCTGGGGGGCAGATGGGGGCATTTTTTTTAGGCAAATTTGAATTAGGGAGTGGGCTGCCCAAAACAGGCATCTTCATGCCCCCACGCCCTCCCTCGCAAAAATTGCAGCCTTCCTGGCCCCCCCCCGGGGAGCAGATGGAGCAGTAGCCACCAATCTGCCCCCCCGGGGGGGGGGGGTGGGGGGGTAAAAAGCCCACTAGACGCCAGGGTTAGTTTGGGGCAAATTTTTATTAGGTTGGGGGCATTGGCATGCCCGTTTTTGGCAAACCCCACCCTAATTAAAATTTCCTTTAAAAAACCCTGGCGTCTAGTAGGCTTTCTGCCCCCACTGAGGGGCAGATGGGGGCATTAGCCCCAAATCTGCACCTCCGGAGGTGCAAAAAGCCCACTAGTCGCCAGGGATTTTTTTTTAGGCAAATTTGAATCAGGGTGGGGGCTGCCCAAACCAGGTGTGCCCATGCCCCCACCCCCTCCCCCTCAAAAATTACAGTCTTTCTGCCCCCCTGGAGGGGATGTTGGAAGAGAAGGATGCAAATTTGGCGTGGATACCTTATGTGGTCAAAAAGTTACAGGGGCCTAGGCGAGCACTATCCCAAATAGCCAAAAAAAAAGGCTTAGCACAGGGGGGAAAGGCCTAGCAGCAAAGGGGTTAAACTGCGCCTACAGGCCTGTCATTGCAGCCTGTGTGAGTTGGTGCTTGCACCTCTCATGCCAGATCTGTGTTTCCTTATATCTGAGGTCACTGCACTTAAAACCTGTAAGTCACCCCTGCTTGGTTATAAGTGTGAGGGAGCACCTTGCATGAGCAGGACACTCCTACAAAACCCAGATAACAGCAGTTACAGGTTTCAGTGGGAGATCAGTCTGCAGCAGTATGGGAAGATGTCCCAGGGACCTGTACTGGAGAGAGGACTGCACCTGCTGCTCCTGGGCTAGTAAAGAGTGGACTGTCTGTGGTGCCCTGGTCGGGAAAAAATCAAGCGCTGAGCCCCAGACAGATAAGGTGAACTCCAAGAGTCAGTTGGCTGACTTCCTATTACATCATCGGGGCTGCAAAAACTGAAGAAGCCCACCTTAGTAAGTCAGTAGCCACAACTGCTTGACGACTGCCACTGACTACAGATTTGCTGCTTGAGAAAATAATCTATATGCTAAAAAGTTGCACCTGTGTTTGCTGGACCCGGGAGAGTTGATGGAGGGCAGTTTGGTCACCCAAGAAGGACAATAGCTTTTACAAAAGGGATCAGCTGGTTTTATTGTCACCGGGGACCACGAATCAAGAGGCAACTGGACTTTTGCTGGACGTACTAAGACTTTGAGGGACTTCAACCTCGGTTGCCAAAGCTGCCCCACCAGGACTGTGGACCAACCAGTAGCCCCTGGAAGCCACATGTCGATCGCACAGCATCCTACAGCATCTTCAGCCTCCTATATCCCTTGCATCAGGGCCACTCCATTGATGTCTATGGCAGTTCGCCCATTGTAACAGTCCTACAAATCCTCGCTAGCCCCTCTTGATGTGCGACTTGTCCAAGTTGATGGTCCAAAGCGGGCCGGAGTAGTGGAACACAACTTTGTAAAAGTTATACCAAGTTTCCGCTAACCGCAGTAGTTACCCATGCTTATTCACATTTTGAATGAAAAGTTGTGATTTACGTTTTACTTAAAACCTACATCTCCAGAACTCTTCGGTCAATTTTGTAGGTTTTTGGTGTCTAAAAATGCATAAAAATAAGACACATTTTTGGGGGCGTTGTCAGATTTCTTTTGTGACAAGTTTCATTATTATTAAGTTGTTTTGGTACTTCTAAATGTTTTGCACTTGCTCCATTGACGAAGCCCGACTGTTTGAAGCCAGACCAGACCTAAAACGGTATTGTGAGAGTATTACATAGTGAGGTCGCACAACCACACCATATAATACGCCACTAACCTGACAGAAACCAACTGTAGTTTGCTGGCTGATGTTTTGAGAACCACAGTATCATAAACAGCGGATATGTCAAGTAGGAATAGTATTTCCACTTGTCCATTATCCAGGCAGGAGGGATAATTCACAAGAGTTAAACAAAATCACTCTGCAATAACCAGATTACATGGCCCATGCACAAACTGCTTGAATTTGCTGAAGATGACAGTTTTCAAGTTGTGTGTCAAGTACAGTTTGGATAGTATGGATAACGGTGGTACCATGAAAAGATGGCACTTGTTTCAAATGGGCATGAGGCAGGAACAGTCATTCCTTTGCTTTCCCAGTAATAACGTTCTTGGATAGGTTACCTAAAAAGGGCAATGTGGTCTCACATGGCTGATATCTAATATAAGTATATATTACTACCCCCACCCCTTCCAACTCCGCGCCGGATAAGAGGAGCGCCTCTGTTTTATCACGCCGTCAGCATATCTCTAATTCCTAAACAGAGCGTGCACCGTTATCCTTACCTCATGAAAGGGGAAGGGTTAAGAAGAAGTTCTTCTACATTGATCTTCAGATGTTGGGGAGAACGACAAGTATCTTGGATCCTAAAAGAAACCCACTGGGAGTAAATGAGGAGAAAGTACTCCTTGGTTTTCTAATAGATTCAGTCTCCACGGTTTGATGGCTGTGATAGAATAACCATGTGAAAAATTAGAAATCCTCCAGAAGACTAGTACAACTGGGGCTTGTACAGGAGGCCAGCAAATAGAACTCGGCTTTCTCTTTATCCTCTCTCTGTCCATTCAGATTACTTAACAGCAAAAACAGCAGCAGGCTTCCTCAACAGAATACTTGCTAACTAAACTAAACAAATCGATATCTACTCTTTACCAAGCTGCCACGAAAATATACGAAGGCTCCCACGAGGAAAATACTAAAGAAAGGTCCTACATGCTTCTCTAACACTATCATTGTGGAGATGGAAAGCTCCCTTGCATTGTCAAGGGCCCCCGTTTGAGACCATTCCTACTTTAGTCAGTAAGTTTATACAAGGAAGAAGAACATCTGGAAGTAATATTTAACTTTGGTGGTTCAAAGAGGCTAGTCTTAATAACAGTGGTAGCTGCTGTGGCATTAAAGTGGTGGGGCAGCGCAAGGGGGGTAGGGCGGGGGGCAATGCAGGGGGGCTAGTGTTGGGAGAAGAACAGTGGTGGCTGTTGTTGAATTAAAGTGATGAGGCAGCGCGAGGGGGCTAGCGTGGGGGAGAAGAATATTAAAAATAGCGCTGGTCTGCAGCCCCAGTGGTCTTCTGCCCCTCGGCTCCTCTACTCCCGTTAGTCCACAGGCTCCTCTGCACCAAACCAGATGCTGCTCTCATGCTGGTATTCCCCAGCATGAGAGCAGCGCCTGGATTGGTCTGAGCACCCTGGTTCGGCACTCACTAAGGGATTACGTCCCTGTACCTGTTTGTCACCCGGCAGTGCAGCCCAGCTCGGGTGGAGAGATCTAAGTGTGCATGTCGGTTTCGCCATCCTAAGACAGCCGGTCAAACCGACATGCGCACCTGTAGCAGTGCCACACGTCCTCCTCCTTGCTGCAGCTGTCCATCATGATGGCCCGCCCTAGACTCTGCTCAAGTGAGGAAAAATAAAATAATAATAACCCATGATATCATCTTATTTTTCCATGTTTGCACTGCTGCAAGAGCTGTGGGACGACGCTCCTCCGCCTTAACGGAGGAGCCGCTGCTGCGTAATAAGAGTTTGATAGTTACCAGTGACTGGACTGGAATGCCCACGGAAAGCACCTGGCCGATCTCTAACAGCTGAATTATTGTAATTTGCGTTCAACAGGTAGCGCTCCCTTATCTCCTTGCATGAAATGAAGCCGACATCTCTCTATCTAATATCTCTCATGCCACTATCTACTCCCCCTGCGATACCTTTACTACCAAATGCTTTGCTGTCCCTAGATGTTCTCGTCCCCGCAAAACATGGACATTTCCTTCCCTCACACTAATTCTCAGCTCACTTCAACTATTCATGCGACTATTCACACAACCTACTACCTGCTTTGCTTTTTTCCATTTCACTTAATGTAGTCTCCCCACTTCCAATCCCTTGCATAAGTAAACCAAACTAACGTAATCTCGCCGACATGAACCAAGACTGAAGCATGTTGTGGCTCAGCTTATGAGCAGCAGACTTGAATCCTTTTACTTTACTACGGAGAAGAAGAATAATAGACTAATAACCATTTTTTCCCGGAGTAGCATGCTACTCTCCGAATATGCGCTACATAGCCCCGCCAGGGGTAGTAAGCACTAAACAAATGCAATTACAATACAGTATATTGCAGTACAAGCTGGAGCCAAGTAAGGAAGAAAATAACAAAAAGGGAATTGCTCATCAAATTCTGCACCCCCTGAGAGCCAGTCGATCTTCGAAAATGAATGTGACCTAGTATGTTCATCTGAATTTCTTCTCTTTTTAATCCTGCATCAATTATGTATGCCTTTGGGGTGATTTTGTTGCCATCATCTCATTAACGTAAAATACCCTGGTGTGCCTTTCTCTACAGGAAACTTACTAAATAGGAGCTCCTAATGCAAGTAATGCAAGTACATAAGGGTCAACATAACAGAAATTAGACAACACTTTCTATTAAGCCACTGCTCTTTTTTAAATGAATATAGAATGTAACGAAGAGGATAATCACAATATTCAACAATGTGAAACCTCTGTAAGCCACATTAAAGAATTTCCAATGAAAGGAATGTAACGGAGACCGAGATCATTAACAAATCACACAAAAACATCAAACACAAAAATTATGTAAAAGGAACAGTTTTTAGAACTTTAAAATGCACAACATTGTACTTAATTAAAAGCTGGTATAATGAATTCTACGGCTATTAATACATTAACGGTGATCACCTCTAACTAATCGGTGCTATAGTCTGCTTTCCTTTATTACCCTATAGCGATTGACATGGTGTGCAGAATAATGAAGCCTTGCAGTGAAATAACTACAGTAACAGCAGGGCCAGATTCTTAGCAGAAATTAAAGCCAACCTAACAGTGAAGTAACTGGAGTTTCTGGTTTTGGCCGCATCAATCCATATTAACACAAGTATTTCCTCAGTCATGCCTGATTTTTTTGTATGATATAATATGTCAGAAAAGGGGTTAATAATTGGAGAGGGTGTGACCCCTACCAACTACATAAACACAATCTGGTTAGATCAAAACCCAGTTCTGAGAGAATCTCTGCTCATTCCTTGGTAGCTATGGCGCAAGCAGCAGGCTTGTGCAATAGAATGCATGTTAAGTTCAAGCAGTACCAACAGTTTTAAAGTAAAAGGACACAGCACCAGACAATTCCCAAACCAATTTAGAAAAACAGAGAAACATTTAAGAAACAAAAAGACAATACGATTATTAAACTAGGTCAATAGGTACTGAAAATATGTAATTAGAAGATTTTAAGGTTAAAGGTATCTAAAACAGTAAAGCACCACTGAAGGACACCAGTTGGCGGTTGACCAGTGCCTAGGCGCTATTTCAGGCCAATTGCAATGGCGCAGAGGTCAAATTCATCAAGGGTGGTCATCACAGTCAAAGATTTTACCTTCAGACTGAGCCTCTGAAACAGAAAGTCAGAATCTTGCTGCGGATCAAGGCCGAAGGCAGTGGCAAGCAAGGGTCTGTTGAAGTTGGAAATGTCATTGTCAAGATCCCACTAAGGGTGGTTGGTTTTCAGATTAAAGGTATGTGCTTTTTAAGACCAAAATCCTTCACTTGCTCACTTTTTCGTTTTGGTTTCTTTTCACTTGGGACACAGCACACCCTGTTCTTTCATGAAACGCACAGACAACATTTACTACTGAGAAACTAATATTATAAATTAAATTGTTGAAGTAAGTCGCTAGCAAGGCTGGCTTATTCGTTGCACGCCGCAATTTCAATTGCAGAAATATTATTATCTTTCAGATGAGTTCCAGAAGAAACACAGTTTAAAAAAAAAAAAAAAAATCATAGACCCAGGTTTCCACTAGCATATGGTTTGTCATAATACAGAAGCCGTTGGTATTGGCTTCAAAACCTCAGAACGTGACAAAGGTAGACTTCCCAGCCGCTGAGGGTGCTTAACTGACCCAACACATGTAATGTCTCACCCTGTTTAAAAATCTTCAAGTGGGAGAGGCTGGAAGCTGTAGCAGGACAGGGCACAACTAGGCCAAATACCTTTACCACAGGTTCTCGCTGAACCCGTTTTTAGAGTGGCAAAAAAGCTCCATGGGGGGTAAATCTGTTTTTCTTCCCCCACCCTGGGTGTGACCTCTTGAGCAAGCTTCAATATCATGTCTGAGTCCTCCGGAGGTGGACAGAATGACAAAGTACAACTTTTCTCCAACTACTGGGAAAGCCCTAAGCTCCTCAGGGCAGGCTTCTAGGCACCAGATTTCTCTTCAGTCAGTTCTCCTTCAGAGTCCAGACCTCTGTGGTCAGCCGAGCCCTCTTGAAATCAGGAGTCCTTCCACTTTACATATCCCTGAAGCAGATTAACAGGAAGCCAACTATTTGATCCATGGAGAGCAGCTGCAGTTCCTCTGAGGCAGCAAGAGTCATGAGACTGAGAACATGAATAAGTCCTCTTTTTCTAGCCGGGCCTTCTTCAGGTGGACTCATCCCAGGTCCACAAATGTTTTATGGTTGAAGTGCCAGATTTATCCTGTGCACTAGGCAGTGATTGGAGAAAAAACTCAGATTGAGAGTAGGGGGGACAAAGTGAGGCCAAATGGAAAGTAGTAAATTGGATGAAGCAATAATTTCAAGGGCATATTTCTAAGTTGAGACACAGCCACAACATTGGAGCTCATATTTCTTTATTTATTTTGTAGCTTGTAGAGCGTACGACTACCCCCAACGGAGGTGTTCCAGCGCTAGTAACGGAGACAGAAAACTGAGGGCAAGTTGTCGAGTGCCTCTGGGTGCTAAGGAAGGCCAAAGAGCCAGGTCTTCAAAGATTTCCAGAAGATAGAATCTGAGTTGGCCTTTCTGATGTGTTCAGGCATGGAGTTCCACAGAGTCGCGGATCTGACGGGCAAGGACCGTCCTCCTAGCTTGGCCTTTGTGAAGCGGGGAGTGACTAGGAGTTCAAGATGATTAGACCTCAGGTCCCTCGTCTAATGGTATTTACGGAGTCTCTTCCTTAGCTAGCGAGGGCCAGTGTCGCTGACTGCTCTGTATGCAAGAGTCAGTGCCTTGAATTCTGTCCTCCTTTTAACAGGCAGCCAGTGAATACTATGTAGGTGGGGGGGATATGTGATGTTGTAGCGGGACATTTCTGATAAGCCTAGCGGCTGCATTCTGTGGAGTTTGTAATTTCCTGATCAGGTAGGCTGGCAAACCTAAATACAAACTATTTGCGTAGTCCAGCTGTGACCTGATCAGCGCATGGACTATCATTTTCCTGCAGTCCATAGGTAGGAGATGAAGGAATCTCCGTAAAGCCTTCATTTTCCAAAAACATGATGAGGAAACATGGCTTATCTGGGTCTTGCTTGAGAGGGTGGCGTCGAATTTGAACCCTAGGTTCCTGGCAGAGGAGACAGGACGAGGGGGAGGATTAAGCTCTAATGGCCACCAAAGGACAAAGTCTCCGTTTTATCGGTGTTCAGCCTTAGACAGCTGTCAGTCATCCAGGCTGATATGTCCATAAGACACTGCTTGAAATTTGTAAATGCTGCCTCAGCGTAATCTCTGAAGGAGAACACAAGCTGGGTATCATCAGTGTAAGTGATAACATTTACACCGTGTTGCTCTGCAAGTGGGGCAAGGGGAGCATGGTAGATATTAAAAAGAGTTGGGCTAAGGGCCGAGCCCTGAGGAACTCCACAAATCAGGGGGCGGGGGGATGAAGTATGAGGATGCAACAGAATTTTCTGGGACCGGCCCTCAAGAAAGGAGCTGAACCAGGCTAAGGTGGTCCCCATCACTCCCAGCTGCCCGAGGATCTTGTGAGACACCGTATCTTCGCCGCCATCAGGACCAGCATCACCATCATTGCACAGCTACCCTTATCCAAGGTCTCCCGGACTGTTTCTGCTACTTCAAGCAGTGCTGTCTCTGTGCTGTATCCTGATCTAAAGCCGGATTGGGAGTCATGAGTCGTTTGTTGGACTCTAGGAAATCAGATAGCTGTTTCTGCACTTCTTTCTCAAGGATCTTGGCCAGTGCTGGCAGGAGAGAGATGGGTCTAAAAAATGTCAGTTCTGCTGGATCTGGATCCTCTGAGGATTAGTTGAACAAGTGCAGTTTTCCAAATGGAAGGGTAGGTGCCCGATTTAAGCCATGAGTTCCAGAGCAGGTTTAGTGAGGGATTGAGCAGTGGGGCTAGTAATTTGAAAAACCTAGCCGGACAGGGATCCATTGGAGATCCGGATTTCGTTTCGTGTTTTCCAACTGTGTGAGGGAAGTTTCAGAGTTAAAACGGCTGAATTCTGACCATGTGTTTGCTGGGGAAGGGGAAGGCAAACAGGATAGAAGTGTAAGCTGTCTCAAGCAAAGGCTCTACAAGGTGTGTGAAATAACTTAGTGAACACATTTTGCATGAAAAGAAAAGCTCTAAGCAGGACTCAACTAACATGATAGCGTTTGAGAATATAGATAGGCCCGATGGGGGGTACCTCCTTCACTCAGGTGTTCTGGAACTTGCGAAAACAGAACCTCTGTCGCTGAAATCAGTTCAGTGTATTACAGAATAACATATTAATGCAAAATCAATTACCTGAAGAGTTTTCCAGGCTGTTTTCTTTGAATATGGCCTCAGGGGCCCTAGCTCATTTGGAAGTAAAATGGGAGGGCTGCCTCACAACTGATGCAGGTCTTCCCCAGTTTACCCAGCAAAACTCCAGTTAACTGAAATAATTTGAAGGCGTTTGTAGTCTTGTCAGTTTGTAGACTGCCTTTAGCCTCCAGAATGTCATAGTCTAGAAAGGCCAATTACCACAGAAGCAGGAATCCAGATACCCTCAGCTGCGTTCACCCAAACAGACCTTTGAACCATGCCATGAAACTGACTTCACCAATTATTGTAATACCCTTCTACTGAGCAATGAGTCAAGAAGAATGCAGAACAACGCTTCAAGAGTCCGCCAGCAGAGGGATGAATTCTTCTTAGCAATGCAGGAAGAGGCATCTTCACTCCCCTTCTTCCAGGCTGGTTCTGATGGGTCAGTGTGGCTGACATGGATGGTAAAAAAAAAGAAAGGAACCAACCCACCACTGGCAGGTGATCCCAATTCAATGACTAGCCTCTTTTATACAATGCTGTTCCTGTACACAAAAACACCACATTTCCCCCACAATCCATTGCTGAGAAAAAAAGCAATCAGAATCAACAAGACTGTTCTTCTGGATGTTGTGCAGCAGGACTACTCTGAGAAATATATGCCATCTAAAGCTATGGATGATAGTAATGCAGTTCTTCAGTCTACTGTCTATACCTTTACCATACACTGCAACACAGATCCCATCGTGAATGATGTAGGTCAAATAGACTCCATTACAAACTCCAGAAGCAAGAGGACCAGCCAAAGTTGCAAGATGACCTGCAACTAATGGCAGCGCCAATCCCAGGCCACCTGCTGGTATTGAAATGTATCCCAGCCACTGCAGATTGGACATTAGGGATTAATGATCCATGTGGATCAATCTCCCAGGACCCTTCTTCACAAGCCCAGTTGGGAGAACCAGATTCAACCCTGGAACCAGATCTGGACACCAATTCTAATGATCTGCATCTACCCAGGCATTCACAAGCTGCCCTAAACAATACTTTGGAGAAGTTGCCCATTAAGCCCCTATTTCCAAACCAGAGAATGAAGACATGGTGGGAGAAACAAATCTATGGTCAATGAGCCACAAATTATCAAGCACAGTCAGGAAGTTTAAAGGAAACCTTACTCGGAGTGTAGACAGTGATCAACAAGTACCATGCTCTGCCCAAGAACAGCCCACTTTGTCTAGGAATAATCAAGGTCTATGGTAGTCATGGTGTTTTTTGTAAAGGTTAAAGCAGTATACCGTGACATGGACGAGGAAGAAACCATCTGGAAATTTAAGGCAAGTAAATTTACGAGTCCATTGCTCTTTTGCTGATCTAAATATGCCTACACTATCATGTATAATTATGCACTTCACTACTGGCAAGAGTTTGACTGGGACACATCCTTACTCCCAGACCATGTTCAGGAAGAGTACAGGTTCGTGCTCAACCTGTGCAAAGACGTTGCACAGCAAAAGGCAAAGATATTCACAACCTCATCAATAATGCTGCCAGAATCATGGACGCCTGTCACACCATGCACCTGCAAGTCATGGCTCAAGCCCTTACTCTGGCACTCAGGAGTTCAAGAAAACATCAACGTTCAACATATGCAGAATTAACCTATTCAATCACTTGATAGATGAGGAAAGTTAACAGGGCAACAATGGCATAGTCAGAGTACGAGAAAAACCTTCTTCAGTATCTTGTGGGATAGTCAGATTTGTCCCTACATATAATCGTCTTAAAACTTGAAGTCATCTTTCTAGCCCTTGAAATTCTTCCTGGCAGTGCTGAGATACAGAGTGGTGAAGGACCGACTTACCTCAACAAACGAGTGAACTTCCACCATCCTACCATGGAACTCTGCTCTCGATCCCTCTCTCTAGCAGCTACCAAGTGCATCCACAGGGCGAACAGTGGAGGTCGCTCCTTCTCCCACCTGGCATCTAAGACGTGGAACACCCTCCCCCTACACCTCAGAGCAGCCCCATCACTCCATCAGTTCAGGAAGGACCTCAAGACCTGGATGTTCAACCACTATGAATGGGCAGCGGAATCCCGCAGCAGGACCCCACAGTGCCTCGAGACCCTTATGGATGAAGCAGCCGCGCTATACAAATCCTGATTGATTGAAGGGACAATACTACAGTTCACCTCCTATGGGGAGTATCAAGGGGACACATGCACCCCCACAGCCATACCAGTTTGCACTAGCAACACAGGAGTGAGCCTTGCATCATGGCATGTTAATAGTAATTTACCCTAATTTGGGTATCAACAACACCTAAACCAACAGCTTCAGCAGGCATCTACACTATTCACTTCAGTGTTAAATTATCCAAGAGCTCCTCTACCTCGAAGCCTAGATTTGTCCATCCTGTAAAAAACTGGGTTGCTGGTTGTGGGAGGTGAAACCCTACTCAAGCAGCAACCACAATCCTTGTCAGGGTGAAGTTACCAGCAAACCCCAAATTAAACTGTGCTCAACCCTCTGGTAGCCTGACATAGAGCAGTCAGGATTAACTTTGAGGCAATGTGTAAAGTATTTGTGTAACACTTCAAACAGTAATAATGTGAAAACATGACACAAGACGAATCCTACACCTGATTAGAAACAGAGACGATTTGAGTGAATAAAACAAGACCAAAACAATAAAAAAAACCTGATCAGCTGAAGCGGAGATGTTCAACCTTGAAGCTTTCAGTGAAAAAAGCTTCAAAAATGCACAAAGTGGCAACTATGGCTATCTGGTCATGCTGGACCGAGAAGAAGTCACAAGTTTGGGCCAACCGCGGTGGTTAACGGGCCTGGTACAGTGATCCAGTTAGGATGGCTGAACAAGACCATAAATCCTGGTTGCGAAGCATTGCGAGATGCAGAATTGAGGATAAGTCGCCAAGCAAAGACGATGCGAGGTCCAGGTCGGAGATGTGTCACACAGTGTCAGGTATGGGAAGCTGTGAGGCTACAATGTGAGGTTGGATGCGTAGAACACTGGGCTATTCTGAAGAAGCTGCAGGGCTTGTGACGTGGAGTCCTGCATTGTCGAGGATGGCATCGACGAGGGGCATGCCATGTGAGGGCCTGCCTCTGAAGTGCGTTGAGCAGTAGCGTTCTGATAAGGCTGCAAGCGGCGATGACGAGTGCAAAGTCCTTGCGAAAGGCAAGTCAACGCCACTGAGATGATGCATCGGTTCTGCTCAGGGTCGGCTTCGCAGCAGAGAAGATACTTGTTCGGCTGGGTTCACAGATGGGCTGGCAAAGGACCTTCAGTCTCACTTCCAAGTATCCAGGACTGGGGTGGCACCACCTGGCAGGGTAAGGGTCACAGTTCCAGGTGATGAATACAAGAAACTAGCCCTTGGAGTCACTTTGGTGATCTAGGGAACAGGTTGCATGTCCAGTCCTTCTTACCCAGGCAGGAGATCAGCACAGCAGGGCAGAAGTCCAACAGAGCAGCAGTCCAGCAGAGCAGCACAACAGTCTTTCTTCTAGCAGAGTCTTCCACAGGTCCATAAGTCTACTGAGGAGTTGGTGTCTCAAGTCCAATATTTATACCTCTTGTCCACTTTGAAATAGAGGAAGCTTCTAAAGGCTTCCACCCCTGAGGTGTCAGGCATCCCCTTTCTCCCTGTCCTGACCATAGCTTGTCTGGGGTCACAAAAGACTAGTGACAAACCCGTTGTGAAAGTGCTCAGGCGGAGTCTTTGGATTTGCAAGTGTGGCAAGTGACAGTTCCTCCCCCCTTGTTAACTCAGAGTGACCCATGCGGTCAACACCTACCTAATCTTTGTCACACAGTCTGGAGTGATAACAAAGGAACGACTGCCAAGTACACCCAGTCATGTGACCCAGGACCAGGCTACAGGCACTAATAATTAGAACAAGGAATTGACAAATTTCTAAAAGTGGCATTTTCAGAACTGTGATTAAAAAGACAACTTTACAATTAAAGATGGCTTTTAATTATAATTCTTTAGATGTCAAACTCACCATGTCTACCTGCTCTCAATTGGAAGTTATCACTTATTAAAAGTAACACGGTACCCAATGTTATCCTGTGGGGGACAAAGGCCTTGCAGCAGTGAAAAATCAAATTTAGAAATTTTTCACTACCAGGACATGTAAAACTTAAAAGTACACGCCCAACCCTTTAACCCCTTCCATGCTGCGCGAATTCCGCCGCTGTGCTGACGGTTTCTTGCGCGGGCGTAGTCATGACGGAACGGTTCCGTCATGAGCACAGCTCAACCGTGGCTCATGACGGAACCGTTCCGTCATGAGCACCGAAGGGGTTAAATATAGTGCACCCTACCCTCTGGGCTGTTCAGGGCCAACCATAGGGGGTAACTGATTTGTATTGAAAAGGAAGGTTTGTGCCCGACAAAAGGGTAATTTTACCAGGTCGAGACAGCAGTCTAAAACTGCACACACAGGCTGCAACGGCAGGCCTGACACATGCTTAAAGGGCTACTTAAGTGTGTGGCACAATAATTGGGACAGCAGGCCCACTAGTGGCATCCTATTTACAGGCCCTGGGATCATGAAGTACTACTTTCTTACAGTTCTACTAGTAAACTAAATAGGCAATTTAGGTGTAAGCAAATTCCACCATGTTTAAAGTAGAGAGCACAAGCACTAGCACTGATTAGCAGCGGTAAATTGTTCAGAAAACAGGAGGGTGAAGGCAATCTTGAGGCCGCGGCGGCAGCAGGTAAGAGCAGGGTCAGTGGGGCCGTCCGCTGCCCACATAACTCATGCTGCCGGAGGCAGTCCGCCCCCAATGGAACCCCCCTCCCCCCCGCCCCCTTCCCAACCTACCCCACTGTCCTGTACAATGCAGAACGATGGCCATAAAGGTGCTAGAGTTTTGCGGACAGGGGACATCCTTGATTTTAAATGCACTTGTGTCTTCAAGCAATATTGGGACTTTATAGCAGTCCCGATGGAAAGGAAGCTTTGTTTTCAACTCCGGATTAGTTCCTTTCCTTTGAAACATTCACTAGTAAATGGGCAGCCACTGACTCGTTTTTTTTGTGCCCAGCTACTAATATCACTAGCGGATCTTTTATTCCCACTTTTCATGCTTACGCTGGACCTAGAAAGACATGGTTAAAACCCCTTTGCATGCAGTTGGGCACGCAGAGCCATAGCTCCGCTCCTAGAATTCTAAAATCAGATTCCCGCCTCTTGTATGCTTGCTCGGTCACTAAATTCTTGAGTCGCATGTGGCTTATAAGGGCGTTACCCCCGCCACTATCTCTGAAGCAGCTTACCTATTAATATGCACTTTGAACTTTACGCCGCTTTCGTTGCTATTTCTTGTGTTTTATCGTAAGCTGCTGCCTCGATGTCCATCCTGTTTCATGAACCGTCTTCTTGCTCCTTTGTAACAAGATATGGACATATTGTAAACCAAGAAATGTATTTAAAATGATGATTTGATGTCATTTTATGATAGTTTTGTTGTTTTTTAGCCATATGCATTTTTTACAAAGTAACTGCATTCCATACTTTTATGGCATTAATGTCGTAATAAAGTTATTTTTACTTGATTTGATAATAGAGAGGCACTCCCTGGCCCATGCGGTTCATAATGAGAACACGATGACACGAGGAAGGAGAACTGACTGGTAGTCCTACGCCAGATAATGGTACAGCGAGTGAAGCATCCTTCGGCAACATTCCACACCCTGGGAGGATGCGAGGGGATTCAGCGCGGGCACTGAATAGACCCGTCCAGTCCCAGAGATGAGACAGAGCTGTTTTGTTCAAAACCAGTGCACTCATTAGGTTTGGCCATCGAATGCAGTGAGCTGAAACGTCCAGGTGGGAGAGTGAATGCGCTTTATTCAAGACTTTATTCTTGGTAAACCAACAAGGAACATTGCAATGTTTTATTGATCAAAGTATGAACTGAGTTTGTGAAGAAGAAGACTTAAGACTATCTAATGTGACTCCTGGAAAATGTGAAGTAATCTTGGGTGTTCTAAAGATTGACTAACTTAGGCGGCAGCCATGACCGGGCAGAAGGGGGGGGGGAGGTGGAGGCCACGAAGGGGGGGATGTTGGGATGGGGGGGGAGGGGATGGGAGGCGGGGGGGAATTTCCTACAGTTGGATTTAATAATGCATTTAAACGATGCACCAGAAGATAATGTTGAAGATGATGGACTTTCCACGGTGGCGAACTCAGACATTGTCGTTCTCAGTTATTCTTAATGTGATGTTCCTCACCTCAGCAGTGGTGGACGAAATGTAGATTTGTTGGTTTGGAGGTGGGCTGCCGAGTTGGAGAAAACCTAATAAAGAAATTTAAAAAAATAACTAAAAAAACTTTATATTGAAACTTTTAAATAGCATTCAGGACATTTCCGTCCACCTTGATATGTCCAAAAGCTAGCTTCTCTTGCATCCTGCTGGGAACTTACAAGCGTATTATAACAATATATTCTTTAAAAAAAAGTGTAAATGCAGCAATAATAAAAAAAATGTATTGAAAAAAAAACAGAAAAAAAAAAGAAAACTTAGGCGGCAGCCAAAGACATTTCAACACGTAACATTTAATTAAAGTTATTCGGGTTATATCACTGCCTTTCTGGGTGGAGCAGGTAACAATCTGTGATAACGCGTGTGTAACCTATTTGTTTATTGCTTTCTTTTCTGTGTGGTGCAGTTGAAGCAGGCAGATTGACACGTTTGTCAATCTATACACTGGTTGGGAGAAAGAAGAGTTACCCATTTAAGCAGCTACTTATAAAGAGCACAATATAAATGCAGGGTAGTAAGGATAATCAACGTGGGATAAATATAATTAAGACTCTGACATTTCTCATCTCCTTTCCAGCATTTCCTTTCCAAAACACTTTGCTCTTACTTGTCAACTCCTGTTCCTTGTTTTGGAAGGCATGTTATCATGAAATTGGTGCTGCCAGGAGCAGTGGCAGCTGCTTCCAATGCCACCTTGTAGGGTAGCAGTGCTGGGGGGGGGGGGGGGGTGGGGGGGGGGAGGGAATACAAAAATGCAAATACAAGGAAAAACATTAAAAATGAGAAAAAAATACCACTTTCCTGACGCTACGCTCCTCTCCCAATCTTCAACTGTTGCACACTGCGCAGGCTCCCAGATGCCAATACTGACGCTGCTCTCATACTGGGAATGCTATTACCCAGCATGACAGAAGCGGTGAGATTGGTCTGAGTGGCCTGGTTTGGCACTCAGACAGGGCCTGTGTGTTCTCCACCTGGTAGTGCAACACAACTCGGGTTGGAGAAATGCTAACTGCGGATGGCAGTTTGGCCGTCCTAAGACGGCTGGCCAAACAGACATGCGTACTTAGCAGTGCCCATCACTCCTACCTGACAGAACACCAGCCCACCCCGCCCGGTTACTTGGCTACCCAGTCGATGCAACAGTAAAAAATAGTTTTTTAAAATCATTTTATTTTTCACTGTTGCCTCCGCTGGGTAGCAGCAGTGGGGCAACGCTCCTCCACCATAGTGAAGGAGTATCCCCTGGCAAAGAGGTGAGCAGCTGTTAAGCATTGTGACACTTTTGAGGATCGGATGGCTTGCCACGACACCTTCACACTTGCCCAGTAAATTATGTTATGTCCCATTGGCTTCAACTGAGGGGGCAAGGTACACTACTGCGAGACTCACCTCACGTCCAAGAAGATGCAGAAGAATAAGCTGAAAGAATCCTTCCCCACGGCCACTGAGATCATCAAGAGGCACGTCAAAGGCCTCAGGCATTTATTACTTCATATTAAGTGCCCTATTATCTCTAGGAACCAGAATTTGGAACTTACTAAGTTGGTGCACAACATTTCAAGTCCATGCTTTGTAGCAACATTTAACATCTTTTATGGGTGACCTTCTTGGTGGCTAAAACATTGCCATGAGCATACATGAGCTACAAGCCCTCAAAATCACCACAACATTTCATGGTGCTCCCAAGGAAATGTTTAGTCTCTACACTCACCCTTCTATCATTTTAAGCGTGAATTGGAATTCTATTTCTATAAACAGATTGTTATCTAATCATTCTTTCAAGTCCCATCACACACTCTGGATACAAGGTACACCTTGAGCTTCTTTTAATACTGAATCAGAGATCTGTCCGTATATGACCAACATTTGTGACCTTTGGAGACAATGATGCTGGCCTAATAGCTGATAAGGCCACCATTACTAGATGAATAATGTCCAATATGAAACATTGTTACCTCTGCATTCAGTCACACTTCAAAACAATATCATGGCACACTACAGCAGGAGTCAAGTTGTGACAGTTGTCAGGCATTCTCCTGTCAGGGCCATATTTCAAGAAGTTTAAAGGACCACTTCTGACGTTTTTTCAAACAATACGCTCTTGAGGCTTCACCCTGAATTGATGCAAGATATTGACAATAAAATCGCTGCAACCAGTTTGCCTAGACCTAAACTGCCTAATACTACCCTACTTCTCCTCCTCCTTTCCTAATTCTCATGTGCTGTAGAATCTACCAACAAGTTAAGAATGGCAAAGAGCCAGAACATAAGAGCTGTTTAAAATTAAATGTATAGTAACTCTGTTGCTCCTAATACCTAGGCTTTTTCTCATCAACAAGCTCCAATGGACCGCTCAGCCATCTGTCAAAATACACACGTCTTCATTTTTCAAGGAGGGAACTTGCAAAAGAGCAAGTAAAGGAAGAAATGTGGTGTGCTGTCTTGAACACAATCATATGAGGTAAAAGTCCACAAAACTCTTTTTAACTAATACAGAAGCAGCATCTGGTACCACTACAAAAAGTAAAGCAGCTCATGGTTTCATAATGAGAAAGGAGCCTACCAACTAAGAGTAATCACCATTTTGTATCCTTTACACCTACCTTATGTTTTGTTCTGTGCACTCAGGGTTGTGGAAACCAAGGTCTTGCCAAGGTTTCGCCCTGGACAAGCTAAAGAGTGCCTTGGGACCAAGCTGTTGTTCAATGTATAAACTGAGCTCAGATGTAACAATACAGCAGCATGTGTACCCTAACTTCTTTTGCTTTGCTGCAGTAACACCTACTGGTTTAGGTGCTAAGACTGCTAATATTAGGCATTCTGAAAAAGGAGCACTGTAGGTAATCCATCTTTTCTGTATGGTCACCCCAATTTTATTGCTGTTTTTTAGACTCTGTCCACTGGTGCACTTGCTGTCATGTGTGCCAGTGTGTTCTCTGACCCCTAGAATATGAAGAAATTGGCAAATCCTCGATTGGCAAATTAAATTTTTCAGCAGAGTATATGATGTGAAAATACACCTATGACATTAAAAGTTAACTATCACCTGTGGACTGCACCACATAGTATGCTATTCACTAGTGTGACAGTAAAAATGTGGCTCAGGCCTACCATTGTAGCCTGACTGCTGCAGTGTAAAACCTACAGTGAAACCTGTTAAAGTAATCCTTTTTGACAGATAAAAACATTCCTTTTAAATATTAATAAGTCACCCTTATGAAAGCCTTGTAATACACATAGCAGGGTGCATGGTATATAAAAGTTGAACATGTAGAATATTAAGATTACCATGTGCCTATAGAGACAAGGCCCAAAAAGCTATTTTCACTGTGGCAGATCTAGCTATCATATGTCAAAAACCAGAGTGCAGATTAAAATACTAGTACTGCCAACTCAGGAAAGGGTCATCTAGAAAAGTAATTAAAGTACTTTTTTTATGTTGATCTTTACTCAGTTTTCAAGTGATACAATCCAGATGCTAGATTAGCCATAGCACACCAACAGTTAACATACTGTAATCTGAAACGATTTTATTTTATTTCCAGTGGAACAAAAGAAAAACCACAACATAGCAGAGATAGGACGACCAGATACAATCCTTAAGGAAGAAAAGTAGCTCTGTAAGAGCACCATCAATAATAACCTAAAACATAATACACTGACCCAGAGAAAAACACTCCCAGCAAAAAAAAGAAAGATCAGAGGAGAGAAGAGAGAAGGATTCACCTACATATAATGAATTGTCGAGGAGAGAAAACTGAATTTTATCATATTTAAAAAAACAAAATTAGATGGAGGAGAAAAAAAAAAGGAAAAGGAAAAAAAGAAAAGATAACCAAAATACATCTAGGCAGACACGTCCTATAGGGCAGCTACATTGGACAACCTGCCCCGAACGGGATCCCAAATCCGGATGAGTTCTTTTCTACTGAAATAATTTTCAATTAGGACCATCTCCAATCTACTTATGCTCAGGTATTCACACCACCAGAGCCAGGGATCAGGAGACTCAATGGCAAGCCAAAATAAAGCCAGAATTAATTTTGCTACTGAGATAGAAAAGACGTATAGGCCCAATAAATAGGGGGAATATCTGCTGAATGACCCAACATAATCAACTTCCAATCCGCTACCACTACTAGGTTTGAGATAGCATAAAGCTTCCAGAAGACAAATTCCCAATACAAGCACAGTGCAGAGCAAGATGCAAAAACATGGATTGAATTGGCACCAGCCAATCCACAATGGGAATACAGATAGTCTGTCAAAGCTTCATTACAAAAAGACGATGAGGAGTGTAATACCAATCGTAATGCACGTCAGGTGATGTACCTTGATATAAGATACATTCAAGGCTAGATGAAACAGAACATTACAGCATCTAAGGTCTGCAACAATTACCTCAGTGTTGTTGAGAGAGCTCCATTTGTCTGCACGTGTCTGGAATGTATCGACAATATTATTCTGTGATGACCGATATATCAGCTTATAGACCAACCCAAAGTTTCTCTTAAAGGGAGTATTCCTGATAAGTTCCAGGCCGGGGCTATCAGTACAGCAAAGATCTTCATCTTTAAGACTAAAGATAAAATGACTTATCTGAAGGTACCTAAAGAAGACAGTGGATGGAAGCGAAAACTGTTGTTGTATTAAAGTAAATGAAGAGAACATATCAGTTTCAAATAGCTGTCCTAAGATAAATGGGTTGCCCCTTCCCCAGGTCTCCCTGAAGCCCTCATGAATACAGTTAGGGAAATTAGGATTATGGCACAGATATGTAAACTGATTAAATTGGGCAATACCTGAGAAAACACATTTAGATGAATTCCAGATAAAATGAGCTGTGCAGGAAAGTATGAGCTGTCCACAGTCTCAACTCCAGGCGGTATAGCATGACCCAGAGGTAAGAACTCATGGAACATGATCCCCTGGGGCCACTGACCCCCATCCCAATACTAGGCGTTTATGTGAAAAAAAAATTTAAGATAATAAAACCTGAGAGTTGGGAGTTAGACCCCCACTATCTTCATTGAGTTGCTGTAAGAACTGAATTTTACAACAAGGCTTCCTATAACCCAAGATAAAATTCTGCCATAAAATCTCCGCCTAAGATAAAAAGGCCACAGGAAGAAAAAGTGGGATACATCGAAAGAAGTAGAGATACCTAGAGAGAATGACCATCTTGATAAGGTTACAGCGCCAGATGAGTCCCAAGTGCAGATGATTCCACTTCTGAAAAACATCTCAGGGATATTGATAGTTAAAATAACCCCCAGATAAACCAGTGACTGGACCAACCACGCGTCCTGTACTGATGGGACAACATTTTATTGTCAAATGTTGTCTTGTCAGAATTTGGCTGACCGCATGATACGCCCCCAAGTGACTGAGCAGCTAAAAGTACTTTTTTCATAGTTATTAAAAATCAAATTTAATGGTGAAGAAGGATTTTTAGTACATATTAAGGAAAAGTGACTTTTAAAAAGCCACTTTTCCCTGCCTGAAGTTCCTGGGGGCTTATTTGCTTTAGCTGTTCAGCTTCTCTGAGTCTGTACTAGGCCTGAACAAGGTGTGAATGAGGAGTGAAATGCCTCCAAGGAATCAACAGGTTGACCACAATCTACAGAGATAACGCATCTGAACTCCACAAAATATAAGAATATTCTGAGCTGGGGAAGCCCTGAGCATCCTATGACATCACAATGTAAACTCCTTAGCAGGTTTGTTGTGCCACATGTAACACATGGAGTGCATGTCTAAGAAAGTGAACAGGATACCAATAAAATTCTACAGTATCACCTGTCTGGTTGCTGAAGGATCATGCTTTTTTCCTACCAGAATTAGTCTCTGGGTTTGTTGTGGGCGCAGTGGTTGCGTCAAACTTGATTTTAGTCTTAGATGTCGGAAGACACTGGTGATTTCCTTAGGACACTCCCACACATGCCCCCAGCCCTCCGAAACCAAGTTTAATGTGGCTGAAGACTTTTGCCATCTTGAAAATGCCTGACACATGGATTTTTGGGGTCATTTAGAGTAAGGCAAAGAGGAACTATTGAAAAAAATCGAGTAGGGTTGGCTCCGGGGACATTTACCCCATTAGTTAGGGAGTGTCTAGGTATCAACCCCACCCACTAACTGGTGCAAGCATAAATGTGGCACCCCTGGCACTTTCTTCAGAACGTTTTCAGGACCTCTGGAAGAACAGAAGAGGATTGGACCTGCTGACTGTGACCAAAGAGGAGTCCTGAAGGACTGTACCTGCTCCCCCTTCTACCCTTCACGCCACCATCCGGACCAGGCAACAACAACCACCTCAAGTGCATCCTGCTCAACACCCGCTCCGTCCACAAGCACGCGGTCGAACTATGGGACCTCCTCGACAACAGCGCCAGACGTCGCCTTCCTCACGGAAACCTGCATGAACGCCTCCTCAGCCCCCAACATCGCCATAGCCATCCCGAACGGGTACAAGCTCATCCGAAATGACCACATCAACCAAACTGGAGGAGGAATCGCCATCATCCACAGGAGCACCATCAGCGTCTCGACCAACTTCGAAGACACTCTCACCACCGCCGAACACCAACACTTCCAGATCCACACCGACCCCAAGACCACCCTCAGAGGAACCCTCATCTACAGACCCCCGGGCCCATGCACTCAATTCAGCGAAGCCATCGCCAACCTCATCAGCCCGCATGCCCTCGCCTCATCAGACTACATCCTCCTAGGGGACTTGAACTTCCACCTGGAGAACAACGACGACAACAACACCACCACCCTGCTAGATGACCTCACCAACCTCCGACTCAAGCAACTGGTGAACACCCCCACCAACTACGCTGGCCACACGCTCGACAACATCTTCTCTGCCAGCGACCACGTTACCTTCAGCCACTCCACCGGACTACACTGGACCAACCACAGCTGCATCCATTTCACCTACAAGAAGACCACATCCCACCACCACCCGCAACAGATCCCCCACAGATGCTGGAGCAAAGTCACCACAGACCAGCTAACCACATCACTGAGCCAGAACCCACCAATCAACACCACTGACACCAACGACGCAGCCCGCAACCTCACACAGTGGATCATCAACTGCGCCGACACCCTTGCACCACTGAAGAACCCTCCAGGCAAGCCCGGCAACAGGAAAGCCACATGGTTCACCAACGACCTCAAAGAATCGAAGAAATCATGCCGAAGCTTCGAGAAAACCTGGCGCCACGAACAGACGACAGAAAACCTGACAGCCCTCAAAAACGTCACTCGCAAACACCACCAGCTGATCCGCACCACCAAAAAGACATTGTTCAAAGAGCGGCTGGACAACAACATACACAACAGCAAGGAACTCTTCAGCATTGATAAAGAGCTCTCCAACCCCAGCGCCAACAGCAACGACATCACACCGTCACAAGACCGCTGCAACTCCCTCGCCATGTTCTTTCACCGCAAGATCGCCGACAAAAACACAACAGCTTCGGCGCTCAGACTCAGACTCCGCCCCCAACCACAGAACCAACGCCCCAGACAACCGCCCTCAGCAACTGGACTCCCATCAGCACTAAAGGCACCACCCACGTTATGAACGCCATCCACTCCGGCTCTCCTTCCGACCCATGCCCTCACCACATCTTCAACAAAGCCGACTCCATCATCACACCCCACCTCCGAAACGTCATAAACAACTCCCTCACGTCCGCCACCTTCCCAGAGAGCTGGAAGAACGCTGAGATAAACGCCATACTGAAGAAACCCACGGCGGACCCTAAAGACCTCAAGAACTTCCGCCCCATCTCTCTTCTTCCCTTCCCTGCTAAAGTCATCGAGAAGACCGTCAATAAACAGCTGACAGCGTTCCTCGAGGCAAATGGCTCCCTCGACCCATCCCAGTACAGATTTCGAGCCAACCACAGCACCGAGACCGCCCTCATCGCAGCCACCGACGACATCAGGACCCTGCTTGACAACGGGGAAACAACCGCTCTACTCCTCCTAGACCTCTCAGCAGCCTTTGATACAGTCTGCCATCGCACCCTAATAACCCACCTCCACAACGCCGGGATCCAAGATAATGCCCTGGAGTGGATCACCTTGTTCCTCTCCGACAGAACCCAGGGAGTCCACCTTCCTCCCTTCCGCTCAGGGGCCACCGAGATCATCTGCGGCATACCCCAAGGCTCTTCGCTCAGCCCAACCCTCTTCAATATCTACATGAGCCCCCTCGCCGCCATCGCACGCAAACACAACCTCAACATCATCTCATACGCCGACGACACCCAGCTGATACTCTCCCTCACCAAAGACCCAGCCACCACCAAATCCAACCTCCAGGAAGGAATGAAAAACGTTGTGGAATGGATGAAACTCAGCCATCTCAAACTGAACTCAGACAAGACAGAGGTCCTCATCCTCGGACCATCCCCATCCGCCTTGGACGACTCCTGGTGGCCCACAGCACTGGGCACCGCGCCAACACCCATGAACCACGCACGCAACCTGGGATTCATCCTGGACTCCTCCCTCACGATGACCAAGCAAGTCAACGCCATCTCATCCTCATGCTTCAACACCCTGCACATGCACCGAAAGATCTTCCGGTGGATCCCTACCGAAACCAGAAAGACGGTCACCCAGGCCCTCGTCACCAGCCGACTGGACTACGGGAACCCCCTCTACGCAGGAACCACAGCCAAACATCAGAAAAGGCTCCAGCGCATACAGAACGCATCCGCATGACTCGTCCTCGACATCCCTCACCACAGCCACATATCTGCCCACCTGAGAGAACTGCACTGGCTTCCCGTCAGCAAAAGGATCACCTTCAGGCTCCTCACCCACACACACAAAGCGCTCCACAACACGGGCCCCGAATACCTCAACAGCCGCCTCACATTCCACACTCCAACCCGCCAGCTCCGCTCCGCCAGCCTCGCCCTCATACCACGGATTCGCAGAACCACCTCCGGAGGAAGATCATTCTCTTACCTGGCTGCCAAGACGTGAAACTCCCTACCCACCCACCTACGACTGACCCAGGACCATCTCACCTTCAGGAAACCCCTCAAGACCTGGCTTTTCGAGCAGTAGCAGCACCCCCACCCCCACCCTCCCCTCAGAGGCGAGTATCGCGCTCTATAAATGTATTGATTGATTGATTGAAGGACTGTACCTGCTCCCCCTTCTACCCAGGACAAAGAAGTGAACTCCAAGAGTCAGATGGCTGAACTCTTATGTGGCTATGGGTGCACAAGCTAAAAGATACCTTTTGCTTGGAGTGCCCTGCTGACCAGTAGCAACTGGATCTGGAATGGACCTTGCTGGTGGCCTCTGCTGAGGTGAGTCCTGCCTTAAGTGCTGCCCATGAGGTCCTGTGAGCTGGAGATGTGAAACAGAAGAGCTGCTCTAGAAAGCCTGAACAGTTGGGATTTAAGAGACTAAGTCAGAAAGTAAAATCTTTGACCGGACAAACCTAGCTGGTGTATCCAACCTGTGCTCCATCGTGGCCAGCCTGAAATAGCCCCTAGGTCCCGATCTACTGTATTCATAGATCAATGGTTCTATTTCTACTTAATACTCCACAGAAATAAATATGGCCCAAGATTCAAGCAATATAGTTTAAGGCAAAAACTATTTTTTTATATGTTCCATATTCTCCAAATTAGAAAACAGAGGTATGTATTGGAGGTTGAAGCTAGTGCTAAATTTAATGGAAATTATGTTTACGCACATTTTAGCACTCCAGCTGATTATGAGATGATTGCTAATCACACTCATCTGCTTGGGTTTAGCATTCAGTTTCATCACTAGATCGAAGATTTTGAAAATAATAAACTCTCAATAATAAGCTTTGGGCCAATTTTAAAAACCTTGAAAATGATAGTGGAAGAAATAAATACAATTCCTAGAAATTTTAACAGAGACCGATAGAAAAAAATACCCATCCTTAATAAATCAATTGCAGGATATCGCTCTTAAATGCAGGACATTAACTTACATAAAGGAGTTCTTTGGGGTTATTGGCTTCAGCACTTTATTACGCCTATTGTTTTATTAATCCTTGGTTTAGTAGTTGGGCTAAAAAAAAAATATTAAAGCGCAAGAAGGTAAGCATTCACAAGAGACTGCTTGTAAGTACATACTGCAATGCCTCGCAACATCACCCATATGTATCTGGTAAGGATATAATCGTATAATACGCAGTCCATAATACCATAGATAACGTTTGACCTAAAGATAAAGGTTAACTTAAAGCCAGGAAGCGCTGGCTACATCAACTGGCAGGCATTGTACTACTTGAATAGAAAAAATGCATAAGACATTCTAGCAAAATATGCCCATACTTCTAAGGTGGAAAAACTGCACAACCTGGGTTATTCAAATTTAGGGTTTTCATTTCTGCTAGAAAGCAGGCACCAAAGTTCATTGATTTGTCTCTCACACTTGTAATTATGTTGAGGAAAGCATCCAAAGCACCTACATGGATGTATAGAGTCCAAACATGGATCAAGGGAGAAAGCATAAACTAACAGATGAAACAAAAACATCTAAGAGAAAATCGCCTGCGAACCAAAGGATTGAGGTGTTCATGTCATTTTGTCACAACAGGATGCTGCTACCTTAAATAAATTACTCAAATTAAGACAGGTTTCTGCTAGCTACCACCATAAAGGAGAGAAACCTGCCGTAGATAACAATTAAATGTGACCCCTCCCCCCGCAAGAAAACATGATTTCGAATCCGAACTACCTACCACCAATCAACAGTCTCCATCTCACGGGCCTTAGACTCCCTCATACTGTCCAGTTAACGCCTCTATAGACAAATTATAGAACCCCAGCTGACAAAATTAAAAAGGTTTTCATATCATCCCACCAACTTGCATAAAACAAGCATAGTTAACAAAGCAGCATAACCGGCCTCCCAAGTTTTTTTTTAATTCAAGGAACTGACAAATTTCCACGCAGAATAAGTAAAGAGACAACAACAGATGCAGCATATTAACACGAAAGAAAGACATTTGAAACACCGAGTGACATGCGACACATAGGATCTTTGTTATGAATGACTACTAGGGTAATTCATTGGCAGATTTCTTTGACTGGTGGCCAGAGCGTTAAATTAAAAACCGGTCACATATGCACTCAACATTTAGCGTTGGAGATTATTTGAGATGCGGAGTTCTAGACTTCAGAGTATTTCATGTTTTTTCAAACGTAGGATTTTGTTGGTTTCAGGGGTGCATAGCAGTAACCAAGATTCTCAGTGACTAATGACTGTGGCAATCCTGATGCCACTGGAAGAGATAGTGTTTAACATTACATATGTACTTGACTGGGATGCTGCTACATATAACAGAGTTGATGTGGGTCACAAATGAAAGCGGGCTCAAGCTCTTAGTCTTTTATGAGGCAATGGTGGTGGCAAAGGTCGCTGTGTATGGCAGGAACATAAGAGGGCTTTGAGGATACAGGAGAGACAAATGTAAGCAGTTCCAGGACTGCTGGTTGTCATTTGTCCAAGAGCAGATGACAGCCAGTGTGGAAAGAAAGCGTTCCACTGGGATGAGTGGCTGATGAAGAGTCAATAAATGCATGGATGTCTCAACAAGATGCTCTGAAGCTTTCTACCAGTGGCTGCACATACATATTATATCCTACTTGTTGGACTTGGCCCTGTTCCCCTGAAATTTTTCGCTTTTCTGGGAAATCGCATGATGTGTAAATGCGAGATTGAAAGCTGTGTGATAATGTACGCAGACTGAGTTTCCCCATTTTAAACATATAACTTTTAAAATGGATGCCATAGCTGTGTGGTTGCGCCGTTTGACTGAGCTGGGTTACCAGTCTAGTTGTTATTTCCCAGCAACCCCAGCTTTTGGAGGGAAGCCTGGCACCCAGGGTGCTCTACCCCTCCCCCTAGGCCAGTTAGAGCCAGTCTCCCCAGACACTTCTAGAAGCTTCTGGCACTGTCTGGAAGGTGGGGTGAGGGGCGTATAAAGGGCGGAGCTGGGCTGCCATGTGCTCAGTCAGAGGGTGGACCTGAGAGAGAGGGGACCTGCTGCCACGGGTTACCGCCACATGGGCCTGTGTGCTGGGCCCTGAACCTACCTACCCCCTTCTACTGTCCACAGGGCGAGGGAAAGCTATAGTTGGGGCAACGCAAACCTGGAGAAGCCTACGCAGGAGTTTTAGGCGGTAGGGTTTAGTCAGGGACCTATGCCTCTGAAAGTGACAGGGCTTAGGTGCTGCCTTTTAAGTGAGTGAGGGATCCTGAACTAACCCACTGATCTGGCCCGGCAAGAAGAGAACCCAGGGGCGATTGGCAGAGACTAGTTAGTCTACCGTCAGCCACCAACACAACTTCCCCCTCTCAAGAAACCCTCAACCAAGGGGCAGGAACCAGCAAGCGCCTCGTGGGACCCAGACTGCAGTCCCTGTGGAGAGAGAGCGCTATTTACAAGCTGCCCGTAGAAGGAGAGCGCTATGTCTGGTGAGGGCTACATTTCTAATGGACTGTGCCCTGCTGGTGAGTGTGGGAATCCCAGCTGCCTGCTACCCAGCGCCTGGGAAGCGCTATATCCACGGCCCCCATAGCGTTGGGGAGGAGAGGAGAACTGGTTTATTTGGAAACCCCGCGTTATCGCGGTCCTTTTGCTGACTTGAAACAGCGGGAGCCCACCCCGTGTTTCTGCCGCCTGGGTACTGTGTCTTGACAGCGGGTGCCCACCCCGCGTAATGGCGGCGTTTTGCATGCTCCGGTAACTGAGCGGGTGCCCACCCCGCGTGATTGCCGCCGGGAGAGGTCGCCGCGTTGCCAGGGAAGCGGGTGCCCACCCGCGGTATTACCGCCCTTTTGCAGATTAAAATTATAGCGGGAGCCTACCCCGCGCTTCAAACTGAGGAAAAATCACCGCAGCCGCCCGGGCGCTGTTTGGAGGAGGTGCTGGGCCTGGGCCGCGCGAGTGCGCGTTGCCCAGCAACCGGGGCGCCGGCCGAGTCATCGGCGCGCCCCCGTGATGCCAGGAAGCAGCCCCGAAGTCAGGGCCGAGACCGGAGAAGTCCGGGGAGAGCGGAAGCCTACCCCGCCTCCCCCCCTGCTGAGAAAGTGACGCGCGGGGCTCCCAGGTGGAAGGGAGAACCCCGCGTATAGTCCACAAAGTCCCAGGTCCCTGGAGGGGGCCCGGGTGAAGTCCGGCAAGGCGCGGCTGCTAGCAGGGCTCTCCGGAGCGGAGGAGAGCCCTGCGTGACTAGACCTGCTGCCAGAGAGAGCCCCGCCTGCCCAGTGAAGAGCGCCGTTGAGAAGACGCTCCCGACGGTGCCCAGCAAGCCAGGAGGGCCGAGGCACATGGACGGTGCCTTCCTTGCCCCTGAAGACGTCAGGAGCCACCCCGCCTGTGCCCCGTGAGGAGGAGCAACATCCCAGGATAGCCCGGTGAGTGAGGGGCTCCGTGGGGGACTGGTGGCGTGGAGGGGGGCAACGGGGCACAGTATCGGTGCCCGCCCCTGGTGCTCCCTTGGAAAAGGACCAAAGGGGTCGTGTGGACTTCCCCGCTTAGGAGGGGGCAGCGGCAACGTTACGGGGACCTGGTGGGGCGCACTTAGAGGTGAAGCCGGGGCATACAGTCGGTGCCCGCCCCCCTGCGCCCGCACGGAGGGCCCCGTGGGGTCCGTACTTACTCTGGGAGGCATTTCCTGCCCTTCCGAGTCACGGAGGGGACCCCAGCATTGCGGGAACTTGGTGCACTCGGCACAGCTGCCCCGCAGGCCAGTGGGCAGCTGCAACGAAGGGCCTGACTTTGGAGCCCCAGAGTGTGGGACCTCACCCCAGACTGAGTGCCCTGTCTAAGGCCTGGTATACTTGAAAGGGGGTAGCGCTTTGCTCCGAGGCCATATGTCGAAGCCCTATTGAGTGGCTATGCGCTATTGATCCCCCAGGTACAGCGCTAGGTGCAGATGCCATGTTCTAAAGCGCTATGTTGAACTGCCATATTTGAAGCGCTCATGATTGGTAACATGCAGCGTTATGTTGACATGCTCTATTGGGAGCGTTAAGGATTTGCTATATGCAGCGCTGTGTCAACTGCTATGTTAAAGGCTATGCTTTGAAGCGCTAATGCATTGCTACGTGCAGCGCTATGTTTATATGCCAGGTTCTGAGGGCTATTGAGTTGCTATGTGCAGCGCTATGTTTATATGCCATATCTTAAAGCGCTATTGCCTTGCTATGTGCAGCGCTATGTTAGAATGCCATATGTGAAGCGCTAATAATTTTCTATGTGCAGCGCTATGTTAAAAGGCTCTACTTGAAGTGCTAGTAACTTGCTATGTGCAGTGCTGTGTTGCGATGCCAGGGTTTGATGTGCCTGCCTACTTTGATTCCTGCCTCAGAGGACCTTCAGGTTGTTAAGGGATATGGTCAGGTCATGATGTTTTTATTACAGGTGTTCCGGACTATTGCTTAATGTTATGCCAGGATGATTTCCTTGCAGGTTTGAAGCTGATGGACTTATTTTTATTGTCTTCTAAGTCGCAATGATTCCGGCAGGGGCCCGATTGGCCCTGCCCTGTATACAATTCCCCCCTGTAAATTTAAACCGAGCGCCAGTTGGCGCAGTGTAGAGATTACCAAACATACTGTGTTTTGACATTACAAAAGTTATTCTTACCTAAACTGGTGTAGTGTCTCTTTTTGTAGTGTGCCTTGTGTGTCGCCTGTGTGTACTGCGTGAATGCTTTGCACATTTCCTCCAGAGTTTGGCCCACCCGCTCTGCACCACGCTACCCGTTTCCAACACTACTGACATACGTTGTTGCATCACAAAAGGAAGAAAAAGAATTGTTTTAAGCAACAAAATTTTTCTTAACGTCTTCTCAAATCTAGGTAAGGGATTTATTATGTTCATAAAGTCTGAACTTAGATGAAGTAAAACAAAAGCATCGTAATACCAGTCTAGGTGTTTACATCTTCCGGTATGTAAACTCTCATTCAATTTATGAAGGACATTGGATTCTAACATACACTGCAAACAACATTTCTTGCTGTAAAAGTTATAATGGTTTGCACCCCTGTGCTAACAATTGTAAAAATGAACAGTATTGTGCAATGTGTTTTCCATTTACCAAAAAGCTTGCTTACTTGTGTATAAATCCCATTATTTTAATTTTAAGATGATTGAAAGACGCTGTTGTCATAATACAAACTATCACTATTAGAAAACAACGCCCCCTAACTTTTTAATGCTAAGTATCAGACTGGGCAGAATTCTGAAGCATTACAATCCATAACTAATTTGAATGACAAAGAAAAAGCCGCACGATCAAAATACTGGTTTGGAATAAATGTGCATTAGTAACTCAAGGCAACCTCTTTTCGGTATATTTTCACCTCTATTTTTCATTATTGTGAGTCTTTTATGCATATGATGCGCCTTTATTCTAGCTCAAGCCCTCCATTTAGGTATTTTGATACGAGTTCGATTCAGCAGAGTTACACAGTGTAAACCTGTGCATTTAGGCACCACACCAGGATGTTATTTTGGTATGTTTTTAACTGATCAGGAGGTAGCAAAACATTCATAATGGAATCTTGCTGAGCCAACACATTAACGTTTGCTTTCGATACATTGGGATCAATATTGATGACTGTAGCTGGATTTTATTTTTAATTGGGAAAGTAGTCGCCTATTTGTTGAGGACTCACTGGCGATGGACCAGGGAAAAATAAGTTGCATTTAATTTCCCAACACCTTTTCTAAAATATCTGTCCTGTTGAAGTGTGAAGTTAAGTTCGCAATGTGGGAACGCACATAGCGCAATGTTTTCTACAACCCAACAACATTCAGTGAAAGTACACCGCAAGGCTAAAATTTAACCACATAAAAGGAGTCCGGCTTTCAAGTATTGCGACTTTCTTCAGCAAACCAAACCTGATCATCTTCGTTAAGAGTTGGCCGTCAGATCTGCAGGAAAGGACAGAGGCTGCACCTTGCGTAAAGAAAAGTCCTTAGGAATATATAATTATCAGACCAGTGGGAAGTGGTACTGCTCAACTTGTGTGACATGAATAAACAAGTATTGAAAATGCAATAGGTCTCGCCTTTGATTAAGTTAAAGCCATTTGCTTTGCTAATGGTATTATATAGCAAAGCAAATGGCTTTAACTTAATAAAAGGCGAGACCTATTGCATTTTTAATGCTTGTTGGAAATTTGGGGTAAAAGCACTTAAAAAAAAGACAAAAAACGGAGGTGCCGGTGAGAGACAAAGCCACATGAAGAGAGGGCAGGCTGTCGAAAAGGGCATGGGCAAGAGGACACATAGGAGGGCCACTGTCAGTGCCTCGCAGTCTGGGCAGTAAACACAGACTGGAGATGTTAATACTGGTGAGGGGAGTGGGGTCACTGCTGGGGTGGTACTGGTGGTGGCGGCACTGTTAGTGGTACTGGTGGTGCAGTTGCTAGTGACAGTGGTGATACTTGTGGTGGTACTGGTACTTGTGGTACTGGTACCGATAGGGGTGCTTCTGGTACAGCAGATGGTTGTACTAGTGGAGGTGAGGTACTGATGCTTGTAGTTGTGTTGATGCTAGTCCTACTAGTACCGCTGGGGAAAGTAAGGGTGATAGAGGTGGTGTTATTGGTGTAATGTTATTGGTGATGGGACTGGTGGAGCAGTACTGTGGTGGTCATACTGATGGTGATAGTAATGGTGATACTGGTAGTGGTACGGATGATGATAATGGTGGTAGTGGTGGTGATGGTTCTGTTGAAAGACTGGTAGAGTGGTACTGTGGTGGTGGCAGTGGTATTATTGGTGCTGCCATGCCAAGCCTCCCATGTCCATGCGTGATGTGCTGCCCCATGCAAGGTTTTTTGTTAGAATTCCTGGACTTGTAGCATTATTAAACAGGACTACAATTCCCAGAATTCAATGGGAAACAACCTGGAAAGGGGCAGCATCTCACGCGTGGACTTGGCAACTATGGTGGTGGTGGTGGTGGTGGTGGTAGTGGTGGTGGTGGTAATACCGGTGACGTTGGTAGTGTGGCTGATGGGGTGGTGGTGCGACACGTGGTGGTGGTATTACAGAAATGGAGCCAGGCAGACGTACTGAATAATCTCTGTTGGCACTGGGACATATGGCTGGGGTACAGAGCAAAGGAGAAGTGATACGGATATCTTTCTCTCTCACTCTCAGACACTCCAACAAACCTAAATTAAACATGCTCTTCCTCCATTTTCAAGAAATTCTTTATAAATGACTTATTTTAACAAACACACATATTACGGTTATTAAAGCAAATTTTTTAAAAAGTACCCGGCATATGATGCAATGACCAAAGGGTCTGTGCTCTTGCTCACAGGTGTCAGAGGGACCCCGACACACGGCCTGATGGCACAACGGAGGCAAAGGAAAAGTGGACTAACACAGCTTCTGCCCAATCAAATCTGTTATCGAAATATTCAACATGTGGGTGGAGTCAACGTCCCTCTCTTAGTAATGCATCTTCAAGTAATTTTTCTGATGAAAACAAAAGGTATGTGTACTGAGGAACTGAGCGCTATCAAACTAGACCTCAGCAAAGCAAGGCAGGACGGGAACACTTCCCTTCCAGCTGGCACAGTGAGGGAGTATGTGTACCAATGAGCTGGTATACGTTTTTCTCGTCTCTGTTCACTACAGTATGGCTGAGTTTATAACTGCAAGAAATCAGGGGATGTAAATAAGAAGAAAAAACTACTTTCTGGCCCTTAATGTCTTCCGACGTCGCGTTCGGCACCTTTTGCTCACACTGCTCTCTTGATTCCCAGAGCGCCGTGGCTGGCTGGGGACAAGCCTTCCTCCCATGACAGCGCAGCAGGCAAGCAGAAGTCATTCTTGGGAAAATCTTTGTCCACCTACCTGGAACACAGACAGGAGCTGCAGCAGAGTGGGAACCGCATGGGTCTTCATAGCTAGTTCCTTGCCAGGGAGCAGCTAAAGTTCAAAGCAACTAATGCGGGCGGGCACAGGGGCAGGCAACATGGGACTGACTTGCAGCAGCCTCTGCAATCACCCAGCATCTGAGGATACGCCACGCCTTGTACTCTGACACCACCAGCTGAACGTGAAGCCATGCCCTGCCCATCGCCGAGGGGGCAATGCCTGGCAATGCCATATGCATCTAATGGTATACGGAACCAAGTAGGTCTTGGCTGCCAGTACCCCTCCACCAGACAAGACAACATCTGTCAGTGTCAGCAAGGGAGTAACCGGAAAAATAAACAAGGGCGGCATTTCACAGTTTGTTTTGACAAATTAAGCCCCAATGGCTGTATAGATCGGGAGAGAGCAGAGAGCGGCTGTAGGCTTTGTACGTTTCACTACGGGTGCCATGTCGCGCCAAGAAAAGCCTTGGTCGTTCATATTTACAAGCACTATGCCAGCAAAAAGCCAAGCCGAGAATGGAGAAATAAAAAGCGCGTCAGGCATTGTAGAAGGCAAACGCGTAATACGAAAAAAATAGTGCTTAGTGGCTAATTGAGAGACACTGTCTCCTGCCGCAAGTAAAAGATCAAATCCCGGTGGGCGGGGCCAAAAGCGGACAGGGTGGCAACCCTCAGTGTAATGATTGCCTTCGGTGCAAAACGACGCGCACCAATCAAAATTGGAGGCGGAGCAGTGACACAACTTCTGGAATCGTATAGATTCCAAGAAGCCCTCGGGTGACGAGGGCAACGCATGTGCTGCTTTCGCCAGGCCGAGACCTAAAAAGATACAGGTCTGTCCTGAACAATTCAGTTCACACACTGAATACTGGTGTCCCAGTTATCTTCCACATAAAGAAAGGAATGGAGTAGTGTTTGCTGTTAGCAGGCCATGTGAGTGTCTGATGTAAAATGGAGTCGCCCTCATTGTCAAGTACAATATGCGACCCGTACCTGCAATATGAAATTCTCACGTTTCATGCTTTCTGAAAAACAGATTAGTGAATCTGCCAGAGTCACAGCCGTGAGTTAGGTCTTAACTGTTCTTCTTTATTGTTATTCATTGTATCTCGTATTACAAGTTCAACATGAATGTTAGATTGTACACTGGACAAACAGTCACCCGTGGCATCATCTGCACGTTGGACATTGAATAGACTATGCTAAAATGATGTGATTCGAACTAAGGAAACAAGTGAATTAGATGATCTATCTGCCAAGACAATTTAGATGATGCAAATCAATATGTGATTGGGTCACGAACCTCTAAACAACTTAGATAAACGTCAATGACATAGTCAACACTGTAATATGGTCATTAAATAAAAAACAATAAAAACGTTGCTCAAAAAAAAAAACCAACCCTGATCATAAAGCTATCTTCCACAACTCATCAGAACATGTACCACATACTGATGAATCATACTACACACCATTTTAAAGTGTGTGACATTTAGTGACACAGGTGGACTACACAGGTTAACTACTACTTAAAATACATAGGTAAAGCATACATCTTGATTCTTACCTTCCAATAAATCAATTATATGGGAGGAATTTCATGACTATAAAGCACATTTGCATCTGGAAGCCTTTCTCCTTTTGCGGAATGCTCCAGACATTTGACAATTATTGCAAGAGGGTGAATGGAGAGTAAGAACAAGGCACTTGGCCTGGATACTTCAAAGATGATCAATTTCTGTTGATAGTTACATCTTAAAATGATGCATACCTACAAGCTTCTTGTTCTCGGGGTTTATAGTAACTCATGACTAGAACACTAAGACCAGACAACAGTATCCAAAATGCTTAGCTACAGCTCCCTATATTCAGTACACCTGCTTAGCAAAACAGCAATTTCTCCACCAATGCATGGTGCACCTCAAACAGGATGATCTGATAAACTATTGCTCATTTCCGCATCTCAGCCCCTTCCCAGCACATTCACGAATACTGCTTTTTATATCCAAGCTAGAGGGAGCTTGCAACACCTAGATTGTTCAGATGTTCTTACTTATTAAGTGGAGTGCCTCGAGGTTGCCTGTCCTGATCATGATCCTCAAGTTCTTCAAAAAGTTTGCTGTACAAGTGGAGATATGGTCTTCCGTATGGGTAAATATTAGTGAATTTCCCTCTCAATCAGAAATGAAGCCGGCCTACTGAATGGAAAAACAAGTAGCCACGCCAGTCCAGTCACAAGTGAGTTCTTCCCTCTACTTCCAAGTAGGAAAAAAAGGACACAGATTGCACTCACTCTAGAAGGTTGTCCACACTGACCCAACTGTAGGCAGCTAAGCAGATTTACAGCATTAGCTGAAGCCTCTAATTTCAAGTTAGATGGTGGACCACTGGAAAAGCTGAACCAACGGAAGCATTATTCTTACAAGCTTGTGTGTGGACTCAATAACATCACAAGATCTGGTCTGTGACCCTAAGATGTGCACTTTTCAAATGTGAGATGAGGTCTGTTTCAGAACTTGAAAGAGCATCCATATGAAGAAGGGCTTATAACTGATTAACATCAACATGTATCATGCTTCCGTCACCTTTGTTTTGCTTTCAAGAAGTAGGTGTGACAGTGGACTAAGCAGATCTTAATGGTAAACAGCTCCAGAACTAATACCAATAAATAATGTAAACGTTTGCCTGTCAGAATTACTGGAATGAAGCATTTGTCCCTAAATTATAACTGTTGAAGACATTATGCCACTGGAAAAGGCTACCATAATATAATCGGAATAATGGGCAATGAAATATATTACAACTGATTTCAGTCCTGTATTTCTCATTGAGCCATCTAGGGATAAAGACTCTGAAAACCTCAACAATCACAAATCTGCTGCTAGTCAGGTTTCTCGTTTCCTTGAGACTACGACAGAGTTCAGGGAATCCCAATAATGGAAAATATGAAGAGTGCAAATCCAGACTTCTGATCTCTGGCCCATTGGGGTGGCATTTCCGATGCAGATACACATGCATTTTAAACTCTGGGTGTCAAAATCTAAGTATCAATTGGCTCTCCTCCAGAAGGTGAAACCATTCAAACATGTCACCATCTGTTGTTCCTGAAGTATACTAAAAGTTTTTTGATGGATTAGTGTTCCATAAATGCTGCACACAGGGTCATACGGTACCTAGGAATAACTGCTGCTTTTGGTGTACACATGAGGAGTAAGGTAAGGCATTGAGAAGACCTGAATTTTTGACAGGTTCACAAAGTACACATTAGTGTATTTTTTTTCATGGCTCTGGGTTGAGTAAAAAAAGACTGTAGCAAGGCACGGGGTGGGATTACAGACATGGACAGGAGATCCAGTTAATAGATCCTAGTAGGTTGAAACACTGAAATCTAAACTAGGCTCACGTTGGTTTGGGGGAGCACAGTTGCAATAAAGTTTGCTCTGGTCGATAACCAACTGTGGGAGGAGTGTATTTTGCCAAATGTTTGGGCTAGAGATATAGGGTCTATATCATGGAACACCTTAAACTTGTAGAGTGTGCAATTTTTTATGAACAGCAAGCTAGCTTGGTGTAGCTAGGAGGTGATCACAACAAGATCATTTATAAGGGCCCTCGCTGTCACAGTGAAGAAGGGAGGATACTGTGAATAATCAACCTGCAACCATAACACAGTGGTACAAATGGTCCCTGCTCTGGAATTTAAGAACATGCAGAGGTTACTGCGATGTGAGAGCAAGTCAGATTGCCAGGGGGTTAGTGAAAAGAAATGCAGGTGGACAGTTGTGAATAACAGATGCAGGTGATAGAGTAGAAGAATTTAGCTTAAAAAATGCAATATTTACACTAGACATTAACACATAAATGCTTAATAGAATGAAACGTAAGAGAATGTGCCTTTTCTTAAACATGTAGCAAGATTTTTTGCAAAACTCTCAAAATTGACTTAACTAAATAGCTAAATTGATGTCTATTGATATGTTTTTTTATTGATGCTCCATTCTAAAACACTGGCAAAGATTAATCACAAAGAAGATGATTTTGGTGCGGAGTTGGAGACCCCTATTGTAAGTTACAGGCTGAACTGAAATTATTAAAGAAAATGTTTCCGCACCAGCACTTTCTGGTAGCAGAGATATGGTTCACATTCTGAAAGGAGTTGTAAAATACTACCAAAGCTAGAATAACATTCCCGATTCCTGAATCCAATGTCCAGAACTTAAAGATCTGAGGAGGCAGTACTAGAAGGCAGTTGCGGATTGAAGGGATGAGTATTAAAAGGGTGATGTGTTATTTATGGTAGATTTTTTGTTTTTGAATTTTCTATAGTGCAAACCCGACCCAAAGATATTAGAGTGGTATACACGTGCACCAGTTGCATTACAGATGGACACATTCATTTTGTTATCCACAGGGAGAATAAGTAATTTGCCCAGAATCAAAGGATGCTGAGCGTCTTTGCCGAGACTCGAACCAGGTTCCCCAGCTTCTTGGTCGACCGCTCTAGCCATGTGTTTTGGTTTAGATAATGGTGCTGTGAGAAAGAATGAGTGAAAATAAGTATTAAGAAGCTGTTGAAGAAAAGAAATTGAAGAATTCAGACTCGCCGTAGTCAAAAGATTTTGGGATACAAACATAAAGCTGAAAAGAAGACTTCTTTGTAGGATAAGTTGTAGTGTGTGAGGTACCATCACCTATACCATTGGCATAGAAAAACTAAGCAGTGTTGTGATTAACATTGATCGGTGTTAGTGAAACCTATTTGCGCAAACAGGTGAAGCTGCATTGAATTGGGTGATTTCATGGTGGTCGAGATTTCACTTGCAGTTGTGGAAAATACATTTGAGTGATTAGAATACTGTTGTTCCTTTAGTAGAAACAAACCAGAATGAGTTTACAGTTTATCATCGAAGTTGTGTGAATGTGAGAGAGATTATAAAGGAGGGTGAACTGCTAAAAGGAGTGAGATCATATGTCATATTGTTTTATGTTGAGATTGGTCAGTTGGTGTGCTTTCACGCTGGGATTGGTTGGTGACATCAGGGTTTCGTGCTGGGATTGGATTACAAGAAAAGTCAATAACGTATTTGGATTTGACAACAAAAAATGGAAAACTGGTAGTCTTATTTGGGTTGGTTTATTGAAATTTGACTTATATGGAACAAAACAATAACATTTGATTGAAATATGCCTGGTCTCATATTGCAAAAATGAAAGGTTTTAAAGAATTTAAATGTTTAGTAAGAGGGGATGTTACTATTCAGAATGGAAAGGTGAAGAGGCACCTCCAGGCGGTATGCCTGCACATTTTATGACAACTGAGTATGGGTTGCATACTTGCTCTTGGCTTCGCCAATGGAGCAGAATCACTGAGAAAGAAGGTGCATTGAGTTTTCTTAGATATGGGACAGTTAATACCAGAATTCTTGATAATTTGAAAGGAAAGTTGTAAGAGATGCAGCCACCACCTAGACCCACCCAATATGTCAATATGAAGCTCTGAGTGTATGGGGAAAGGTTGCAAGGGAGAAGGAGAGGGGAAAAATACCAGGGAATAACAAAACGAGTGGTGCAGAATTATGCGGATGAAGAATAGTGTTGGTGGAGAAAGGCTATAAGAGGTAACAAGATTATATACAGCAATTACTACGGAAGCAGCTAAGAAGGGAAGTGACCACAATCACCAAAAAAAAGATGGGAATGAGATAAATACTGATTCAGGGAATAAGATTCTAGAGCAGATGCTAGCTCCAAAGACTCCGCCATATAGAACCCTTACTGATCACAGAGAATCAAATGCTGGTCTGAGTGCCACAGTAGTAACTGCTCCTGTAGATACAGATTTAGCATAGATTGAAAGACCCGCACAGATTCTCCAAATATCCCACCAGTTGTGGCTCGACCACAGGTTGCAGTTCCGTCTGTGACTAATGCAACTAGAGTGTGTACCACAACCCAAATAATGCCCGTAAATGCCCATATATTGCCCAGAGTCAATAAAAATGCTCCTCCAAATATGGAATTATGGCCAGAAGTTAAGCAAGCCTCTTTAGGTATAGCTAACACAGGGTTTGTTCCGACTTCACAAAATTTTCAGTTTGTTGTGTTGATTACCCCACAGACAGTGCAAGCACTAATAGATGGAGGGACATCAGTCTTCACAGCCCCTATTACTCCTAGTGACATAAGTGCTATTGAAGAGGGTTAGATGCCAGCTTGAATTAGGAAGACCGAAAGCACAAAGGTACGGGAGAGGCCAGACATGAAGTGGGGTAAAGCCTTTACATATTACTCATGTGAGGGTGAATTAGAAGAAATAAGGGGATGTTTCAAATTTGAACATATTGAGCAATACAAAAGAAAGGAATTAATTTACCTGTGTAAGATTACATGAAGAGCAGTTGCAAGACAAATTAACAGAATTGGCTCAGAAATACGAGATTTATCTTGCTAAAAATCTCCATCTGCAGAGCAGCTAAAGGGTCCAATTAGATGGTCCAGCATCAGAGAACATGAGAATTTCAGAAATGTGCTCACACATAAAGGAATTAGTCAAATGCATTTGCAAATGGAATGAGACTGAGAAACTAGAAATGAAATGGGCGAAGAAGCATGAAAAGAAAAAGAGAAGCAGCTATGGCAGAAATGAAGGATAAGGCAAGCGAAGGAGAAACAACAGCATACCCACTCAGAGAAATAGCTGGAGGAATGTATGTATATGTACCCTGGAGTAGAGGTGATTTGGCTGCATTTACTAACAATTTCCCAAAATTGAAAGACAAATCGGTGCGATAGTATGCACAGGTGGAACGATACAGAAAGATTTTGAAGGTGTTGTGGACAGATTTGTATACGATTTTTGACACTGTAGTACCTGCTGATTTATGGGCTGAATGTAAGACTGTGGTATGATGAGCAAAAGGGGAACCTGTGAGGGAGACTAGGACAAATGCACCATCTCCTATAGTGATGGTGAAATATGAGGCAGTGATTACTTTCCTGAAAGGCAGAGCGCCACAGAGAGATTTGGATTGGATTAAAATCAAAAGAACTAACCAAGAGCAGAAAGAAAGAGCGCATGAAAATTATGAATGATTGTTACAGGACTTTCAGCAGCACAGTGGATGAGAGTATCCTGAAGAAAAGAATATGGGGATTTTTTGTGTCATAGTTTGTTTCAGGACTGAAACCAGAGATCTGTACGCATATTAGTCAAAGCGTGGTCTGTTGGCAGAACAAGTCGCTCGATGAAATCTTGAGATACACTAAATACTGCAGTGATGTGTTCGATAAGATGCAGAAGATTAAACACAAGTTTTTTTAGTCTGGACCATGCCTCTAAATCTTCATTCTTGATGGTGGTGGCTTCTAAAATCATCTCATTTTGCTTTGCCCCTTACTCTTGAATTTCATCTTCTATATCCAAAATGTATCTCTCAGACATGTCCAGGCATTCTGCAAATGTATCCAGCCATTCCGTCATATGATCAACCCTAGTGGGGAGTATGTATTTTGCGATCTATTAGTCTCAAGCATCTTTTATGTCAAGCAGGATGGTTTTCACATCTATAGACTCCGTCTTACCGTTAGCAATACTGGAGATTTCGGAGGCCTGCCCGCTGGTCTTGTAGGCTGGCTTTAAAGCACAGCATGCATCAAATAAGAGTTTTTGCTGTCTTGCATAGTTTTAAACATCATGATACAGGTAGTGATGAGTTGGCTGTCCATTAAATTTTAAAGCCATTTTCCTCAGCCCTCTGTATTCAGAAAGGAGACGCAAAGTGTCTCTCATGGCTGCACTTCAGGGACCCATGTGCGCTTTAAGCATAGAATGGAACAAACACACAGGTGTAGGGAGCGCCAAGAAAGGACGACGCAATGTGCCTTAGACCTTTCAGTCAGTTCCCACTTTTTGAAAAAATCATTCATTTGTTGTGTTTACCACAACTGTACTTTCTCACTCACTCCACACATCAAGAGATCAGCTTAATTTATGATGTTTCACTACCTTAAGAAAATAACAGCTACTCTCACCTCATCAATTAAGAACAGCAGCCCACATTTGGACTTTCGCAGCATCATAGTAGCAGGAGCCCCTCAATTTTTAATTTGCTCCTCCTTCAGTCAGATTTTCATTTCATTTCCAGATCTATATCCTAACAGGAAAATTTGATCATAGCTTCCCGAATAAAAAAAAAACAACATTGGTAACCCATGAAAGTTATACTAAAATTTAAAATCTGCTTTATCACTAATATGAGCATTCATTTTTACAAACTGCTATATCACCTCAACTTAATTACCATCTCAGGCGGGCAATGAGGTTTTAGGAGCAAGTACTCTTTACATATGGATTCACTAACATTCACAACCAGTCTTTCTCAGGTCTGCAAAAAAGCTGGGCGAACAACCAATTCACCTAGGAACTCAATTCAGTCTTCTCTCATCCAAAAACTGTTAAAACATCTCGGCTTGATGTTAATTTGGTATTCTGAACTCTGATTAAATTTCCTTGACCCTATATCTCTTATCAATTGTTTCCTATTATTTAGCCATTTCCCTTTTGATGTTATACAAACTAATATTGTTTAGTGCATTCACAATAAATGTTGCTTTGTGCACAACGAGTGTGAATTATGTCATTGTTGTTAGGGCACTTCTTAGGTGCTTACCATTAAATATTTTTAAGAGCATGTCAACCAACTTCATAATATTGTAGGAAAAAAGAAAGAGCCAGCAGAGGAAGAGTAATCATACGTACATGGATTTTAAATTCTTCTTAATGTTCAGATACATTGATTATCTACATTTACAGGGACGTTATTCAACCACCTAACTCGCCACAAGGGTGGATTTTCAGCAACCATAAGTGCAATTCACAGTGATACAGTTCTACAAATCATAATTCTGTGAATCCGAATGCGAACATTATCCCAAATTGCTTTTTCATATGTAAATAATACACTGGTGCAAAAAACTATGCGAATTGAGCCAGAGATTCTAAAATATTGCCTGAAAACAAGGGAGACTGCAGACATTCTGAGAGATTTGGGGTGCCCACAAATGGAGAACGTTCCTCCTCATGAAGGCTTCCAAGATGAGGCCATGTTATAAAGAACTCAGTTTTCCAATCTTAGGCTTCAAATTCATGAACCATGGTAATTTGGGAAATTAGCCCGATGTATTCAACTGGAGAGGATCTGGACTACATTTGCCGGAATGCAATAAACGCTGAAATTAAACCTGGTATAAGATGATGGCCACAGTAACATGAAGCCATCTGCTCAGCTTGACCTAAAGAGTAGGATGAAGTCTGTAGAGCGCTCTGAACAGTCTCAGAGTCGAGGAAGGAAAAAGACCAAACAAGAGGCATTTTAGTGGAGGATGAACTCGTTTGCAATGTCTGTTAAATGTATTTAGATCAGAGTACATAAATCTGTGTGCAGGGTAAATGGTCACCAGATGTCAATTACCTTAGGAAGGAGACTCCAGATGAGGAAACCTGGAATCTGCATCTAGTAATTGTTTAGACAGATGGGTATACAGCAGTTTCTCTAAAATCTATTAGCTATTGTGGAAGGAGCTCTTTGCAAAGCATACAAGGGAAAGAGCTTGCCAAAGTGGCTGGTTGACTCTTTAAAGCATAAAGGCTTTGGGTCCGTCTGAGACTCTAACGAACAGTCTCTTTACAATTTACACATTTAGCAGGTCTGTCACTTCTAACATAATGCATCAGTCTTGGCAACTGACCAGGAATACACCTATATGTGTAATTTTACTAGAGAAAACACACATACACAGCCAGTTCAGGGTCTATTACTGAAAGCAACACTAAAAACAAGCACAGGCAGATCCAACAGGTCTGGTTTTCAAGCAGTGAAATGTGCAAACACAAGCACGCACCAATGCAAGGCTGTAATGGTAATATTGTTGAAGGTAATGGTTATGATGGTAGAAATAGTGGTGGAAACTGTAATGGTGGTGAATGGAATGGCGGTAGTAAAGGTGTTGCTGGTAATGGGTCACTCAAGTCTGATAAAAACTTTTTTTTTTTTTAAATCACACTTCAGTAAAAAGTTATAAAAAAATAAAAAAAGGGTTGCTTTGCATATACAACGCATACATGAAGTGAAGACATTTGTTTTTGATGCTTGCGTATATTTTTTTACATGTAATTAGTCCTTCATGCATACCTCCTTAGGAAGAGGAATGATACACCAAACACCCTGTAGCATGAGTGAGTAATACTGCTGTGTGTGGAGCCAAAACCCACTCTGTGAGCATTTTAAAGAATTGGTAACAATGGGATGCAGACAGTTGTGTAATCAAGCTTGACCCAATGAGAACAATGTAGAGTATGCATTAAGTGGTCGTTGGTTTACATGGAGCTCTGGATATCCTGGATAACAGTCTATATCGTATGGTTAGCAAACCTTTTGAATGAAAAATACAGTTTATTCGAAAAACAAGAAAAGGTTACCTGAGCCACAGCATTGCTTATCATTTTGTATGTAACTGGGGCAATGAGCGGAGGTAAGTGCACTGGCATCATCAATTCAGAATTTAACACTGCCCGCCAATGTCAACAAACTCCAAATCGCAAGATAAAGAATTATTCTAAAGCCATGGGCCTCCGTGGCCTCGTATGCAAATCCATAGCATTAACAATGTTAATAGATCACGTTATTTTGACAATAGTGATCGAGAGATCTCCATCGTGCTGGATGACCTAGCCATACATCATAGTTTGTTGTAGCAAAGCACTTTCATTGCTATTTTTCTATTTTATGCACAATTACTGCAGAAATTGTTGGCTTATCACATTCAAAAAGTCCGCTCCGCATATGATTTTGCATTTGGTATTCATTCTTGCGATTGTTTAGTTAGTAATACATCACACTGAAAATACCAATAGACCAGAAGAATATGATCAAATTCCACCTCTTCCTGACCACACTGTGAACACTGTATGTGATCATCTATTTTTTTTAATCAAAGTATGGTCTAATTTCCTGGACTGGTGAGACTACTGTGCTTAACTCAACAAAGTCTCCAAGGCATACAGAATACCATTTTAATACAATTTGTATAGACCACAACACATAACTGAATTTCTTCTGGCGCAAGGAGGGATGCAAGGAGAACCACTTGAACAATGGAGAGAGACTCATAAGAGGTGTAGGTTTCCTGTTTTCTGAATGCAAGGTGTTTGCTGGAGTTGCTGAGGCAGGTTGTTCCACAGGCAAGGCTCAGTCATTAACAATCATCTCTCACAGTGGAACTTGCAATTTGTGTTAAGAAGGGATTGGAGGTTGAGGTCAATATGGCAGAAGGGCCTGGAAGGGGGAATTTCTTGATTTTTCTTTTTCTTAAGTAAGCCGATGGTGCCATGCAGAGCCGAACGACACCATCTACCGGTGGACAGGGGCACTGCTCACGTAAAAATATCTGGATACAGTCTTACGCCTGAGAAATTCAAAGGTAGGGAATCTGCGGCTAAATGTCTATAGCAGATTTTTTTCTTTAAGTGAGTGGGTTCTGAGCCATTAAGACGTTTAAACAAGAGGCAGAGAGTTTTGAAAGTGGTTACATTACCACCATACAGTGGAAATGTTCACAATGTTGACTAATGCTTTGGGTTTTACCCAGGATGTAGACTAGGTGTACAGCTGCAATTAGTGCTTTATTCAGTCCTTGATTTGGCAGGACAAGCCACAATAAAGTAAAACTATGGAGCATCCTGCTAATCACTGTAGACAATTTAAGAAGATACTGTCTATGCCAATTATGTCACTTCCAATAATACACATTTCCAAAAAAAGAGTGGTAAAAGGCACCTAAACTCTCCAAGATTCAGCACGAACTAGAAGTGTAAAGCAGGGCTGGTTCTAGAGCCTGGCAATACTAAATATTGGTATTAGTCGCCACAACCTGGATATGCTAAATTTTAACCAAGGGTAGCAAATGTGGACAGGGGAGAACAGAGCAAAATTATACTCAGCCAAACTGACTACAATCCTAGCAATAGAGGTTCCAGAGTGTACTTGGGTAGTCAATGATATCAGACCCTGCATGCAGTTAGCATTCTATATTCGTGCTGTGGAATGTCCGCCCCACTTACAATTTAACCAGGTTGTACAACAAATTTTAAAGCAGGGCATATATGTCAAGACGATTATTGTCCACCGGTCAAAAAGAGCCTTGAATATATATTCTTTCTCCCAAATATAACTATGGGAAAGTCTACACTATTCACTCTAATGTGAAAAGAATATGGATTTTATCAGCCGGGAGAGTTCTATTTCAAAATGTAGGAGTTAAGTTTGTTGGGTTATATCTGCTCAAAATCCCTAGAGGCAAGCTCTGACAGCATCAATTGCACATCCAATGGGGCACCTGTGGTGCTTAATTTGTAGAAGAAAGTGTGTCAGACCAAACGTTTTGCTCAGAAGCCCTGCGCCTGCCAAACATTCAGGTTACCTATTCTTGAGTCCTTCAAATACCTGTTTCATGAACCATCAGACACTACGTGCCCCTTTATCTCACCCTTTCAAGTGCTTTTTCTTCCTGCTTTTTTGTTACCATTTATCCGTGTTGCTCTTCCTCTTTCTTCCCCTCTCTTATTTTTTCTCTCTGTTGCTCTGGGTGAAAGTCTGGTGAGGAAAAATAAGTGCTGGCCCCCAAAAATGAGTGCTGGTGGGTCCCACCTGCAACAATAGGCTCACCTTATGCACTGGACACCAGCAATGTTTTTAGTTTAATGCATTCCACTATCCCCTAGTCAGCCAATTGAACAATACAATTCCTTTTAGAAGATACATAGAAAGACCCATGGTCCACAGAGGTCAGGCATTTGACATAGGGTGAAATCACTCGACTCTTACAAGCCCATATAAAAGAGGAATTGAAGTAGAAATACTGGTATACACACTTGTGTACTATTATCATAATGTTGGAAGGTTTTGATCCCAACAAAAGATATGGGAGTGTCACTAAGTCTGCATCTTATTTTTGGTCAATTCACACAGTTAGCTTCAACTGTATTAAATAATAATCAATCACTTTTGGAGCTGATTTTCCTACCCAGGTACATTATGTTGAGGGACGGGAAATTGGTTCATGTGTTGAGATATCAATGTATACTCCGTAATGTGAACGATTAACATTGGGTGTACTTAACTACATTACTGAGCAAATGTACAGTATAAGGGGAGGTAGGTTTATAAGGTTACAACATATTTAAAGGATGCAGGTGGATTGCAAACATTTGTTATTTCAAATACATCTAACATCAGTCTCACTTGCAACATGCCTGGTCTGTATTACATAGGCCTGCGTCAATTACCAGAGTGAGTAACAAATAGAGTGAACAGCACACTGGGTCCTAACTCCTATCTAATCTGGCAGCAGCCTGTTAAGAACCACCTATAGTTAATGACACAGTGGCTGTAAATGTAAGGATGTGTAGTCAAAGACTAAGCCATACAGCATTGGTTGATATTGGATCTGGGCCCTTTATCCATTCTAGAAAGTGTGCTGCAGCTAACTGTTTGCTACATAGTCTGAGATGTACATCGTGGAAATCCAAGATTAAAAACTAAACATGCACTGTACAATCAAGTGATAAAAGGCTAGTATTCTAATTATATGCAACTCCTCTTTTGACTCGAACATTTGATGCCATATAGCAATCCACAATATAGAGTTAACAAAGCTAAATAGAAACGTGCCTTGATACCAGCATTACATTAAACAGAATAACAAAAGAATTGCAATAGAAAATGAAAAATAAGGTGAGAAAGGGCACTTAAAAATCTCAGAAAACAGTAAGCGCAACACTGGTTACTCAAACCCAAAATCCCCAGTGTGACATCGCCAGGGCATTAGTGTTTTGTAAATGCATTAGCAGGACTGTATGTTGCAGCTTTGCACTTCTCATCAAACGAGACTGACCCGAGGTTGACTATCATTGCTGCCAAATCCTTGATTGAATCAGTCTTGACACGGCCCTCAAGTGACAAGCCTGCCAAAGAATAATAATGAGAAATGCAAGCTGATGGCCAATTAGAACAGGGCTCTTTTTGACACTGGCTGACCTAATGGGTTGGTGTCAAATAGGAGATTTTTCTTATACCTTACAAATTTAAAAAAAGATAAAGACATGACCAACTTTTGAGCAACTGATCTAAATCCACCGACTTTGCACTAGTATTTGTTAAGTCCTTGATGGTATGCTTGCAAGGGAATAAAGTATACAGCGGTATTTTCATCTGGATCCCTCAAAGGAAAGGCACTCAGTAATTCTGAAATATTAATGGCACGTATGTCTTAGATGATCTTCCTTTGATGCACCTTTGGCTATATCTGCACGTTTGCCGCGGCTCTCAAGCGCAACGAGCGATGCTGCTCGAAACCCATTGAGAGACAATCAAGAGTGGACAGCAGGCAAACAGGATGGCCCACTGCTTTTTGTCATTAAAGTGGAATTAAAATTAAAGTGGAGATGCTCCCCACTTTCACGGTGTCCTAAAATATACCGTGCAAAGGTTACATGCATGGCCATTTGATCTGCTGTGACATTTTCTGCTAAACAGGAGACACAAACTTATTTTAATGAAGGTGGAAATTGTTTTCTACAGCGGATGTGTCACTATAAGACTCGTTTTTGTAGTAGGGGCATATTTCTGTGTTTAAAAGAAGCTAGAAGCAAATCATCACTAATACAGTGGCATAGGTTTCCATATGACAGAAGGGCAGTATCAATGCTGATCGCTGTTAACAAATACAAATACACGACAAAGCCCGTTTTCCATCCAGGATTGCTAGCAAAACGAAAATGTCAGTGCGTGGTTTAATGTAACCTGACTATAGGCATGGTTTAAATATGTCTTTAGACATCTTTGCTGTGAATTTGTACAGAAAAATATCCTGTAGAAGCTTTATCAGAATGCAAACAACATTTTTGGAGGGAGCATGAGCTGTGATGACCACCAGCCTTTTATAAAGATCTATGATGCAAATGCACGTACCCTATGACAGACCTCCCCAAGAACAACTTGAGGTGCCTTCTATAAAACTGGCATGTAAAAGTAGGGCTCCTTGGAGTAGTATTGAATGATCTGCTGAGGGTATTTCTCAGAGTGCATAGGCCCTCCTGGTGGGACCCTCAGGGGCTCAGAGTGCAAGCTAAGTGCTGGGGTCGGGGACTGCAGAAGAGGGGAGTACGGACCCCATACTCACCTGACACTCCTTTGGAGGCGCTAAGAGCCCTCCCACATGGCGGGAACTGGCGGGACCCAGAGAAGTGAATGGAAATGGAGGTGACAAAAATAGGTGACCTGTACAGGGACTCGGACAATCTGCCATTTGAGACGTTCCGGGCGGACCTTGGACTTCCGCAGGGACACTTTTTATTACATAGGGCACTAATGACAGCCATTCGCAAGCACTGGCAGACAGGATCTATGGAACCCCTGCAGCAACAAACCTGCTATTATATAGCCCTATCAGCAGGTACTATCAAAGCAGTGTCTTGCCTATACAGAGCTTTGCACTCAGATGGACTAAGAACACTGGAGAAACTCCGCCTCCAGTGGGAAGGAGACCTGTGCTTACCCGTACCGACTAAGGAATGGGATAACATACTGGCTGGGACACCGAAAGTATTCAGAAAACGCACGCTTCAAATTGATAAACTACTATGTCCTGCACAGAGCATACTTGACCCCCGAACGCATAAGTAGATACTTTCAGGCAGTGGACGTGGCTTGCCCGCGATAATACTCTCCCCTGGCCCACTCGGGTAGCGGACACGGCTTGCCCGCGATGTGATGTGCTCCAGGCCCACATACTGCATATTTTCTGGGATTGCCCCCAATTGCAGGAATTCTGGACACAAGTACTGCAGACAGTGAGCGAGATCGTAGAAAAAGAACGGAGATGCACTCCGGCCCGCTGCCTCCTGGGCTGGTTTCCCCACTCGTCTAAAACTAAGGCCACCAGCAGATTTCAAGACCTAGCATACATCTTAGCTAAACGGGAGATAACAAAGAACTGGAAGGTGAGAGGAGGCCCTAGGATAACAGCCTGGCGTAACGAACTCCTGAAGTGGGCGGGATGTGATGCGAGTACTGATGCGAGAAGCCAAAAGGGGATTAAGGCGCATAGAGTTAGTTAGAGCCTGGGAGACCCTAGTACACGACCTAGAATACCCAGAACCTGAGCCCCCAGATGATGAAAGAGAAGCAGAATAAAAACGAACGCTCCTGACATAAACACGTCAACAGCATATGCATAGGTACCAGCTGCCACATGACTACTGAAAGGCAAGCTTCACTGACATTACCCCACCCTGCGCACCCAGCTAAGGAACTGATAACACACTTGACCCAGTACTGTATGAGACATACTGACAGAGTGACTCGGGGGAGGGAAGGAAGGGCTCAATTATTATTATCAAACTAGTGTTGTTTGAACACACCTATCGACTATTTCTGTAGCAAATGAAAAGAATATGAGCAAGCTAATGTGAAATTAATCAAATAGCCTTATGCTCATGTATTAAGCTGATGCAGAAGAAATAGTCAATAAAATTTGTTTAGAAAAAAAAATAGGGCTCCTTAAGGTCCAGTTCTAACATCCGCTCTTTTAAAACTAAGATAGGAGCGCTCTATTTGGATTTGTACCTTGATCTTTGTTCTTACAATATCGCTCTTTGTAACTATAGACCAAGGGCTCCTAGAGTCGAAGAAAAACTCGTTTTATGTGAGAGAATAAAATCCCTTTACAACCTGACCTAAACTCCCTCTCAAACCAGAGAGAGGAACTGCGTGTTCCAAGTTACTCGTTTAGAAACAGGGGAAGGGCGCTTATTGGTTCACTAAAGGGCATATATCTACTTTGTTACCGAGGAAACAAAACGATAGATATATGGAGCCACATATCCTAAACTGAAACCTGCTTGATAGAGTAATTTTTAAACAGTTTACATTATTTTGAGTGTGCTCTTAAATTTGTAAATGTGATTGCCATATTTGAATAATTGATTGATGCGTTCCTTCCGGCTCTTAATCCTTCATCCAAGATCTCCTGCAGTAGCAACTCCTGCCAAAGTTTGTTCCGAACCGTGGGTTCTACCCTACTATCACTCAAAGCAGAAGCAAAAACCAAAACTGTAAGGCATGAGTAAGGTTTTTTCCCCGCTGACTGGACACATCACGAGCACCACAGTGCAAGATCATGCAGGCAACAAACTTCAACCAAACTCTCTAACGGACACGTTTGTGACATTGATCATCCATCAAGCACAGTAACATGAATTCAAACCGAAAAGATGATTTTGCTTAATCCATGATCCAAATATAATCAGAAAGCATAACATTAAAGATGGCAAAAATAATAAAGTAGAGCTCTTTTAAAAGTTTCGAGAAAAAAAACAAAAAAAGTGGCATAATATTAAAATTCTACAATCATAATACACTGCAAAAGAAAAAAAGTTGTCCCTCTACAAATTCAGGCTGTCAGCATCAGATCGGCCATTTATGTAAAATCAGTTATATAGTTCAGTTAATTTCGTTCCCCTACATAAGAACTAATCTTATGCCATTAATGTATTAAATCTTTGAATGCCCCCTGGCACGTGCCAGAGGGGCCAAAAGGCCAGTCAGACCCTGCACACCACTACCTCAGATGAGTCTTAACCAGAAGCTGTAGACATAAGGCAGCAACAAGCATTGCAGAGTTAAAGGGTGAATGCTGTAGTGACAAACTGAGGGGTGCAGCTCATTAGGAGAGGTGAAGAGATATTCTATGCAGGTAAGAGCATGAGAACAGAGAACTTATAAATATATATATATACACACACACACAGATACACAGATACATCGATATATAGATACATAGATATATACATGTGTGTATAGATAGATATTTTTTCTTTATTTAACACAATGGTTTACAATTATAGAATTTCGCATTTCTTCATAAATACAGTAACATACAAAAGAAATTCATCTTACATCTCAATCTATCTTCAGTTAACAGAAGTATGCATGGGTAACTGAATTGTGAGGATGCTTTTCAGCAATGGGTTCTGATTTATAGAGATGCTCAAGTTTTCAACAATGTCACTCAGAATCCAAAGGTGAAAAACATCCAAGTAACTCAGTTACCCATAATTATATGTTATGTATGTCCCCAAAAATAATCTGCCACTGCTTCTAACTATTAGGCTACGGCAAATGAGAAATAAGGAACTATACATTTTCTCTCCTCCCTGCCCCAAATGTGAAAAAATACTTTACACCTGTCATCTTTAACCAACACTTACTACCTACCCTGCCTTCCTTCCCCCTCCTGCAGTGTGCTTTCTGCTTGAAGTCTCACAGCCTAGTCAGACTGGCCTGGAATTTCTTTATAACCCTGCAGCAGTGGGTAACGAGTTTTGTTATCAACTGTCGCTAAATCACAGCACTGAATTTCCAGATTTAGAATCTGGTGTAAACGATAGAGACTTCGGATGGAGGCCATGCAAATCATTATACAGTACAATATGCCTTCATGTGTCTTCATTCTTAAAAACAGAGTTAATATGGTGTAAAAATATTGTCTTGCTGCTAATTCATTCTATAATCCTGTGTAAAACTTAATTTCAATATTCAATAATCTGCCAGGTTTTTACTTACACCAATACGAATTGCATATGAATATCATTTAACCTTAACTCTCAACATTTTCTTACGCCATTTTGTAAACTTAGCTATTAAGACTGCCTTCCATAACTGCAAAAACAACAGTTGATGGACAGAATGCAGAACAATGTCATACATTCACCCCAGTACAGAGATCTGGGCCTAAATCCATCGTTTTTTTGCTTACCATGCCATTCCAGTTTGAACCCAGCCATATGCAAATCAGTCTTGACCTTATGCCTCATGGGTACAGTCCAGCCCAAACTGCCAAGCCAGGTCCTCCATGGACTGGAAACAAGCATCCTAGGACCGGTTTCGGGGTTTCACCCCTCTTCAGCCAGGATAGCTGGATTCCAGTGGCATCATCCCCTTTAGTATCACCTTCCATAACTGAGCAGACATACAACGTACGACTAGAAGTGAAAGAAAAAGGTTGCTGGTTTCTCATTAGTCCTCAGATTCTAGTAAGAAACCAAGCGGGTGAACAATGAAGGTGAAGAATATCGTAGACACCAGCAAATGCTTGAGTATTGCCAGAGGGGGGTGCTGGAGCATATCATTTGCTACGGATCCGGGTTTTATGTGTGATGGGTGCCGCCATCATAAACCTCATAATCTGTTGCAGTCAAAGACCAAGAATCCTGCCAGTCAGAGACTATTAGCTTTGCAAAAGTTTCTTCCTCAGACATGCTCAGTATGCTCAAGCAGTGCTAGTAGTTGGATCACTCAAAGCCACACAGAATAATACCATTAAATATTCTACTGAGGATTTTCGTTGGAATAACTTGCCTCACATTCAGTACCAGCATACTAAATGCATATTGGAATTGGTTGCAACATTCATTTAGAAGGCTGTTGCTTTACATGAGGCAGGTTAATCCAATAAGAATGCTTACTGGTAATATTCTTGGTTTGAAGCGATCCAACTAGCAGATTTCTATACCGGCGGTTGCCAGTAAGTAGGTTGTCGCCGGGCCTCGGGAGAAGAGGAGGGGTACGAGTCAACCCTCATTGATGTCAGCTTTCCACCTCCCCTGCAGGGTGCTGGCGGCCCCTTTAACGCCGGCTGGCTCATCGCGGACGAGGTGACGCCCCCTGTGACGTCAGCGGCAGGGAACCAATCGGCAGCGTCCATCCCCCGTGGAGGAGAGCAAGGAGTAGTGGAGAAGGAGAGCGAGGAGAAGAGTGGAGAACGAGAGGCGGTGGTCGGTAGCGGAGCGGAGCGAAGTACGAGTGCGACGGAGGAGGAGGAGCAGTCCGGAGGAGGCGAGTCGGAGGTCCGGACCGGCCGGGACGAGAGAGCTGCAGAGCCAGGAGGCCATCTACACGGCGTCTCGCCCCGCCACTCTCCTGGAGGAGGGTGGCTGGGAAAGGTACGGGGCCGGGTCCTGGGACTATTATCTACACGGGGAGGGAGGTAGCTATCGGGGAGGTCACGGGATGTCTAGGGGCACTGGTTCCTTCTGTGAGTGGAAGGACTCGATTCACGCACAAACCTCATCATAGAACGTGTGTTTTGGTGGAAGACCCCGGTGACTCCTCACACCCTTTCCCCCTCAGAATCCCACAGAGAAAGAGCAGGTCACTAATATATTGCTCTCCATTCCTTGCATATACCCCGGAGGCATACCACTGGATGAGGACCTCGGAGAGGAGAAGAGAACAGCGTGCATACCCACATCGGAGAGGAAGAGAGAGACCAAGACTTTGTGATTAATAAATACCCAAACCGAATCCACTGTCTAGCCGTGTCCTTTTTCTACCCACGGGGAGGGTGAAGCGTTGGTGACAAGTGGCAAGCCAGATAGGAGCCCTTTGGATTGTGAACCACCACCCGATACAGGATGGACGCCTTCATACACCAAATGAAGGAAAGTCAGGCGAAGATGGAGTGGGCAATAGAGCGGAGTTCCTCCCAGGCAGACGCAGATCGGACTGTGTTCACTTCGGCCATCCAAACACAAGCCGCTAACCTGGTAAAATTGGCCGAAGGACAAAATCTTCTCGTGGCCTCCCTGGGTCAGGCCAGAGCGGCCGCGCCTCCAGGAACGGTGGTCCCTCTTCAGAAGCTCACCCCTGGAGAAGATCCGTTGGCCTTCTTTCTAAATTTCAAAAGGGCCGCCCGTGCTAGTGCTTGGGCAGGAGAGAGGTGGCCCTTTTACCTTGCCCCTTTGTTGGTTGGAGAAGCACAAGCGGCCTATCAGGCCGTGAATAAAGACGGAACCGCTACCTATGCCCTGGTGAAACAATATATCCTAGATCGGCTTGGAGTGGACGAAGAGACTCACCGATTACGGTTCCGGCAGGAACGCGGGGTTCCTGGGGACATCCCCAAGACTCTTTTTTTTAAGTTGAAGGAGGCGGCTGATCTGTGGTTAAAACCCCAAGAGTCCAGTATGGAGGACGTGATGAAGAAGATCTATCTTGAACAATTCCTGGAAGCCCTCCCATACTCGAGCCAGCGCTGGTTAAAACAACACGCTGGGAGGAGGAGCCTAGCGCGCAACCAAGATGGCCGCGTAGGCACAGGGCTCCCGAGGGCCTCCACAACCTCCCACGTCTATCCTGAATTTATCCTGATTCTATCGACGGGCTTCAAGGGGCGAACCTACGTGGAGGTGATACCTGCTGTCCAAATTCAAATCGGACATCGGGAGCCGGAATAGTATCGATTCCAAGTTGGCGGCCTACTCCGGACCTTGCCCCGGACTCGAGTTGGCATGGTGCCCGGGCAGAAAGTGAACAACAACGGCATGCAGGACTTGGGCCGGTGCGCACCCCCTACTTTCACTTTCGGGTCTCCTTGCTGAACCTGAGGGGCCTTGGATTGTCATCACACATTTATAGTGGGACGATTGGGTAACCTGCCTGCTCTTGGACACTAGCTGGGAGTACCCTTTGGGGTCTCCGAGACTTCCTAGATTGGTTCTCCGGTGCTCGCTCATCGTGTTGGTGGCCGACACCCTTGACGATCATCAGACAATGGCGGCTAGATTGGACGGAGATAAGCAAAAATCCAAGACGACTAGGCGGGGAGCTCATACCCAAGCTAACAACATGGACCGCTATACCCAGTCGAGAGGTTCCCCTGGTGGCCCGCATAAGTCGCCGGAGAGACCCAAGGATGGCCCGGGATCGTCAACGGAGTTAACATTGCAGGACGTCATGGGTGCCATCGAAGAGATGAAAGCGGCGGTCGGCCAGCGATTTGATACATTGGCCCATAAATTGGACACAGTTTTGATCGACGTTAAACTAGTCAGAGCGGACCTTTCACAAACGAATGAAAAGGTCAAATCCTTGGGTCTGACGACGTCGAGTCTGGTAACGGACGTGTCTGACCTGCAAGCCGAGGTCCGTAATCTGCGGACGTCCACTGCTTTGTCTGTACGTCGATTGGAGGATTTTGAAAGTAGGGCTCGGCGGAATAATGTGCGCATAATCGGGGTGCCGGAGAAATCGGAGGTCCCTGCTGCTGACCTCTTTGTGGAAGACCTTGTGATCAACCATCTCGCACCCAAAGGCTTGAGTAAATTCTTTGCGGTTGAGCGGGCCCATAGAGTTCCGGGTGGTAAGCCTAAACCGGGCGCTCCCCCACGGCCCATCATCGCCAGAATTTTTCATTTCAGGGACAGGGACGCTATACTGCAGGCCTCGAGGGTGAGTGGGCCGACGAAGTTCGAGAACACTCATATAAGTTTCTACCCGGACTTCACACAATTGGTCCAAAAGCAGCGACAGGAGTTCATGGGTGTCAAACGGCGACTGAGAGACATGAACCTGAAATATGCGATGCTCTTTCCGGCCAGGTTGCGGGTTGAGTTTGAGGATCGGACGCACTTCTTTGATCGGCCGGAGGAGGTTGGAGATTGGCTTGATACCCTGCCTCAGCAACGAAGTCGAGAGGGACAGACCGGAGGGAACGGAGCAGGCTCGGCTGGACAGGAGTAGACTTTTGGTTCCCGGTGACTGACTATTGTGATGGCACTTCCATATTTTGGTTTGGTGTTTCTATTCAGCGCCTTATCCTTCAATGCCCGGGGGTTGTGGGGTGCTCAGTGAGGCTCTTTCCTCCTCTGGGGTTTTCTTTTTGTAGCATAGTTAATGTTAGGGTGACAGGCACACTGCAAGTTGGGGGGGCTACATGGGCTCACGCAGGGGTGCAGGGTGGGGGGAGTTGTAACGGGAAGGTTGGTGGGGAGGGGGGGGAGTTGGGGAATGTTTGTTTGTTTCACAAGGCAATGTGAGGTTAGCTGCTGATTTGTTCTGGTTGTGTTCTCCGGGATGTGGGCATCATGCACGGGAGCGGGGTGGGGGGTAAGGGATTGAGAATACTTTCGTGGAATGTGAACGGACTGGGGGATAGGATCAAGCGCGGGGTTGTGTTGCAGTTTTTGAAACGGATCTCGCCCGACATTGTTTTCCTGCAGGAGACACATCTGATTGGGAACTCCTTCCATTCCCTGAATAGGCGGGGCTATCGCCTTGCTGTTCACTCTGGTTTCACTTCTGGCTCTAGGGGATTGGGTATCTTGGTCAGGGCCTCTCTCCCGTTGGAGGTGGACGAGGTGCTCCACAATGATAGAGGGCGATATGCAGCATTGGTGGGGAGATGGGAGGGTAGAACTGTTTCGCTTGTTGCTGTTTATGTGCCACCGGGATTGCAGGCGGCTACATTTGCGGATTTGGGGCGTTTGGTCCTGGGACTCCCTGGGGGGGGGGGGGTTCTGGTGTTAGGGGATGATTTTAACGCTGTTGTATCCGGTATGGAGGACCGTCACCCCCCCAGGGATCTCCCTAGAGCCCAGGCCTGGCTGGGTGGCTTCCTAGATACTTTAGGACTTATAGATTGCTGGAGACTGATGCACCCGGGACAGGCACAATACACCTTCCACTCGGGGGCCCACAGGAGTCTCTCGAGACTTGATTATATACTTATGCCAGCGTTCCAGGCTGGAATGATCGGGGAGGTGCGTCATTTGGCCCGAGGTATTTCTGACCATTCCCCTCTATTGTTGCAGATGGAGGTTGTTCCTGGGGCAGAGGGGAGAGTAGCGCCAATTAACCCCTGGTATTTACGTAACCCTAATGTTCGCGCTGAACTGGTTAAGTCCATTGATCACTACTTCAAAGATAATGTAGGGTCAGTGTCGTCTGCTGTCTCCCTATGGGAAGGTTATAAAACGGTGATCCGGGGACATGCCTTGTCTCTTATTTCCCATGCTAGGAGGTGCGGGAGGGAAGAGGTGGTCCGCCTGGAAACTGACATAGCTGAGATGGAGGGGGATTTGGAGCGGGGTGTCACGGATGAGAAATTGCACGTTCTCAGCCTTAAACAGTCAGATTATAGAGCGCTGGTCACGGATGCTGCTAAAAGGATGAGTAGAGAGCAACAAGGACGACTGTATGATGTGGGAGATAAGGCCGGGAAGTTGATTGCTTGGTTGGACAGGAAGGAGAGAGCGAGTAGAGTGGTGCCGGTTGTGGAGAGAGTGGATGGCGTATTTGTGACTGACCCGGTAAAAATTGTTGACTGCTTCGCGGATTACTTCCGTGGGGTATACTCTCCGGTCTCTGGGTGCTCGGAGGAGGACTCTCATCTGTTACTTAGAGATATTGCATTGCTGTCCCTCTCGGAGGCCGATAGCATATTGATGGAGGCGAAGTTGTCGCCGGATGAGATTGCTCTGGCCATTCGCTCGATCGCTTCTGGTAAGGCCATGGGTCCCAATAGTCTCCCCATTGAACTATATAAGTTGCGTCCAGATAAGATAGCACCATATCTCCGTGACATGTTCCTCGCTGCACGGGCGGCGGGCTCCCTCCCCCTTGACCAACGTCTCGCCACCATAGTTATGATACATAAAGCGGGGAAGCCGCGAGACTGCTGTGCCTCCTACAGGCCTATCTTGTTGTTGAACGCGGAACCCAAAATTCTGGCTAAGGTATTGGCCAATCGTCTGGTTCGGGTCGTGGGTGACTTGATTCATCAGGACCAGTCCGGTTTTATACCTCATCGTAATACCGCCCTGAACCTGAGGCGGTTGCATGGCGTGCTTGCTAGAGCGGAGTTTATGCGTGAGCCGGCCATCCTGGCGTCTTTGGACGCTACCATGGCGTTCGATACTTTAGAGTGGCCGTATATTTGGGCTGCGTTAGCGAAATTCGGGTTTGGCCCTGAATTCATTGGGTGGGTAAAATTGCTATACGCTGATCCATTGGCGCAGGTTGTGGTGAATGGTAGGGCGTCGGCTCCCTTCGCGCTGGGGAGAGGTACGCGGCAGGGCTGTCCGTTGTCGCCCCTCCTCTTCGCACTTTCTTTAGAGCCTCTCGCTGCCTGGTTGCGTTGGGAGCCGTCGTTGCGGGGCATTAGATGGACGCCGGAATTTGAGGACCGAGTCTCCCTTTATGCGGATGACATCCTTCTGTATCTCACCTCTCCTCGACAGTCGCTAATTGTATTGGTGGACGTATTGAATTCCTTCGGTCGTAATTCTGGCCTGGTTATCAACTGGGCCAAGTCATGTGTTTACGTCCTCTCGGGCGAGGCCCCCCTCTTGCCGCGGGGGTGCCCTATTCAGATTGCTGCATTGGGGTTCAAATATTTGGGGATCTTCATATCACTGGACCCTGCAGTCCGCTATGAGCGAAACCTTCTCCCTCCACTCCAGCGATTGAAGGCCGACGTCGCGAGGTGGCGACGGCTTCCGCTCTCGCCGCTCGGACGGGCGGCATTGTTTAAAATGATGTCGCTGCCTCGCTTTTTGTACGCTTTACAAAATACGCTGGATGTCGTGCCGGCCCGTTACTTCCGTGAGGTGGAGGGTCTTCAGCGCCGACTGTTTTGGGACGGGCGACCGAGGGTCGCTCTCGCCAAGTTGACACTCCCTTGGTATGATGGGGGTGTTGCCCTCCCCGATATTAAAAGATACTATTGGGCGTCTCAATTGGCGGCGGTGAACCACGGGATATACGGTCCTGCTTTGAATCCGGCCTTCGAGATGGATAAGTTATTACTTCCGGGCGGGGATTACAACAGGGCACTGTATTCGGCGACTCCGGATGCACGGTTGACAGGACCAACGCAAGTTGCGGTACGCGTGTGGCATGCGGCGAATGCTGCGATGGGGTGGAGGGATCGCTTGACTCGAGCGACGCCGTTGTATGCCTCCCAGCGTTTGGGTTGTCTGTGGAAAACGAAAGGCTTTGAGAAATGGGATATGATTGGTATAAGTAAGGTGGGTGACCTCTGGGCGAAAGGGTCCTTTAAAACGTTTGAAATGCTCAAAACTGAATACAAATTAAATGATAGGGAGTACTTTCGATATGCACAGGTCCACCATGCGCTGTGTTCGGTTTTTCCGGATGTCGCTGCTATCCCAGAATATTCCCCGTTGGAAGATAGGGTGTTAGACGGCTATGTGCCCGACAGCACTATTTCCCTGATCTATAAAAAACTTATTAATGATCGTACGGACTTGCTGACCCATCTGCGGGAGGCATGGACGGCCGACGGATTGGAACTGGACGATGAGGATTGGGTATCGGCGGTGGCCTCCCCGAAAGAGGTGGCGATCCCGGCCCGCCTTAGATTTGTGCAGCTGAAGATACTCCATAGAGTGTATGTCACAGGGCCTGGTTTGATACGTATGGGTTATTCGAGGGATGGACTGTGTAAGCGTGGCTGTGGCTTGTTGGGTACCTTTCTTCATATCCTATGGGAATGTTCGGAGGTTGTACGATTTTGGAACGGGGTACATACTGTAATGGAGGAAGTCACGCATGTCGCTTTGTTACCAGAGGCCAGGAGGTGTTTGCTGAATGTCTGGGAACCAAATGACTATAATGCGGCGCAGACGCAGTGGGTGACTTTGGGGTACATGGTGGCTAAGCGCAATATCGCACAGTTGTGGGGTTCCCCGAGGCCGCCTACGATTTCGGTATGGAAGGAGAATATGGATTGGTGTATGTTCAGGGAGAAGACGGTGTATGTGGCGAGAGGCAAGCCTGGGAGGTGGACTAAGGTGTGGGGTCCATGGAATTCCTACCGTGGGAATATCTGCGCTCCGCCTCTGCCGCAAGAGGTCGACGTCGCTTTGTCCCCCTAGCCGCACATTCTGCGTAATTGTGCATGCTTTGTCCTCTTCTCCGCCGCCCCCCACTACCACCTCCTGTCAAGAGTTATTCTAGATAATGTGGATCTTCCCCCGTCCTGGGGAGCGCACGCTGCTATTTCGGACTCTCATTGCCTTGTTTGTGTGTTATTGTTGTTTTATTTTTTAGAAAATATGAAACCGTCCTTTTCGATCGCCCTTGGACTATGGCCGCGGCCTGTTATATGTGCTTTCGAACTTTCGGGAGCTCTTGCTTCTGACTCATTTGAATGTATGGAGTTGCCTTGCTGGCTCCCGAGCTTTCTAGCGGCCGGCCCTTGTGGTTGTAGGCCCTTGTTAGTAACTCTTTACTGTGTAATAAAGGTTTCTTCATAAAAAAAATTTAAAAAAACAACACGCTGGGTTAACCTTGGAACAGGCCGTAGAGATGGCCACGTCGTATGCCAGAGCTCAAGGCCGACCCACCCCCAAAGAACCAGAACGGCCACTAAAGCATTTGTCCCAAGGAAGGGGCGACCGGAAGCCGGCTAAACCAGTCCCTGAGCCCGTACGGTCCAGAGGAGCCCGGCCAGACCCTATCCCTTTCTCGGGGCCCCAATGTTATGACTGTGGGGAATGGGGACACATAGCTCGCTTTTGCAGGAAGAAGAGGGAGAAAGAGGAGGAACCCATGGATGTGAGCTATTCGCCCCACTCCCTCCCGTTTGCTCAAGAAACGGGTCCCGTCTTATATGTGAGTGTAAAGATACAGGGAAAAGGGGTACGAGCCCTATTGGATTCAGGCTGTAAACACTCAGTAGCCAGGCAAGAGCTCATTCACCACTCATGGGTCCTACCGGGTAGAAGGGTGGGTATCAGGTGTGTACACGGGGAGGTTAGGGACTACCCTCTGGCTACCATCCAGCTCCAAACACCCACAGGGGCCAGCATGGATGCAATAGTAGGGGTCCGTCCACACCTTCCTGAACCTGTCATTATAGGGACCGATAACCCCTGTTTTTCCTCTATGATGCGGGAGGTGCTCAGTTCCCCGGCCTATCATCAGATCTCCGTGTTGACCCCAGAACCGTGGGCTAAGGATACTCACTTCCGTACTGCCCAATTGAACGACGCCAGTCTTGTCAATGCCTGGAACAAAGCCCGGGCAGAATAGGACCAAGTGGCTAGAGTCTACCCCACTTTTGTTGAACGTAATGCCTCCTCTATCTGTTAGCTAAGGAAGACGCCACTCTTCAGTTAGTAGTTCCCTCAGACTTTAGGGATCAAATACTTTTTTTTGCCCATGCCCACCTTTTGGCTGGGCATGTTGGGGCAGAAAAAACGGGACAAGCCATTCTACAACACTTCTTCTGGCCTGGGATATATGCTCAGATACAGAGGTATTGTCAGGAATGTCATATCTGCCAACGGCGCAATCCGTATGTACCACCTGCAGTCCCCTTGCAGCCTCTGCCCATCATAGGTAAACCGTTTGACAGACTAGGAATGGACTTGATAGGTCCCTTGCCCAAATCCAGTAGAGGACATCAATATGCCCTTGTCTTGGTGGACTATGCGACTCGCTATCCAGAGGCCTTCCCCCTTAGAGCAGCTACGTCCATGGCTATAGCTCAGCGCCTGGTGGAAGTATTTTCGAGGATGGGTTTCCCAAGGGAAATAGTCACAGATCAGGGCACCCCGTTTGTCTCCAAACTTATGAAGCAGGTCTGTCTCCAGCTCAACATCCGACACATAAAAACATTGGTGTACCATCCCCAGACAGATGGATTAGTCGAGCGCTATAATGGAAGCCTTAAACTGACCCTAAAAAAACTTCTGTCTGGGGACGGAAGAAACTGGGACCAATTGTTGCCTTTGGCCCTGTTTGTGCTAAGGAGCCAGACCCAGTCCAGCTTGGGGGCTTCCCCATTTGAGCTTCTCTTTGGTCGGAAACCCCGAACTCTACTGGAGATAACAAAAGACAGCTGGGAGCAAGAAGGGAAACAAGAAGCTGAGGCTCTGCTTGATTACACCCGCCAGTTGCAGTCCCGACTCCATAAACTGAGGACCCTTTCACATGAACACCTAGCCATCGCCCAAACTAAACAAAAGCACTTTTATGATAAAGGGAAAAAGTGGAGGACGCTCGATGTAGGGGACTGGGTCCTGGTGTTGTTACCCACTTCTGCTCAGAAAATGAAGGAGTGGCAAGGTCCCTTTCAGGTCATTAAGAAGGTGGGTAGGACCTCTTACGTTCTACAGGTATCGCGCACAAAGACCCAATTGTATCACATAAATATACTGAAAAAATGGTTAGGAAAGCCTCCTAGTTCACCCCTAACTGTCTCCTTTACCGCACCTCTGGCGCATACCGTTAAGGACCTTCCTGTCAATCCCGATTTGCCCCCACATCAAAGGGAGGCTATGGACTCTCTCCTCCTTCGGTTTTCAAGCGTATTCTCCGATCTACCGGGGAGAACCCACTTAGCTGAACACACTATCCCCACCCCCGTAGGAGTTACCGTCAAACAAAAACCCTATCGGATACCTGAGGCACGGCGGGCGGCCTTCCAGACGGAAATACTTCCCACAGCAACTGGTGTTCCCCCATAGTCTTGGTACCGAAACCGGACGGAAGTATCCGGGTTTGCATAGACTTCCGAGCCGTCAATAGGGTCTCCAAGCAAGATGCTTACCCGCTTCCTAGGGTCGACGAACTAGTAGAGCGCCTTGGTGAGGCCAAATACATAACCACTATTGACCTCACCAAGGGGTATTGACAGATCCCCCTAGCTCCTGCGGACCAGGAGAAAACAGCCTTCTCGACTCCCTCAGGTCACTTCCATTTTACTGTCCTCCCTTTTGGCCTACACGGGGCTCCGGCCACCTTTCAACGGGCCATGGATACCCTACTAAAACAACATCTTCCTTATGCTTCTGCCTACCTGGACGACATAGTTGTCTTCAGCAAAACTTGGCCAGAGCACCTCCAACATCTGAGCAGTATACTGGAAAGTATAAACCAAGCAGGCTTCCACATCAACGCAAAAAAATCCCTGGTGGCATTTCAACAGGTGAAATATCTGGGGTTTCTGCTTGGGGACGGTAACATTGAACCACAGAAAGAAAAGGTTGCGGCGATTCAGGCTTTGCTGTACCCCAGAACAAAAAGGGATCTTAGGGCGTTTTTGGGGTTAGTGGGATACTACAGGAGATTTATCCCTCTATTCGCCAATCTGGCTGGTCCCCTCACTGATCTCCTCCGTAAGACCCAGACCTCTCCCCGCCTACGGGCACCTACGGCCCTGGAGTCTACTGCTTTCCAGGCTCTCAAAGATGCTCTCACCTCCTCCCCAGTGTTAGTGACCCCTGACTTTCAGAAGCCCTTTATCCTGCAGACGGATGCATCAGGGGTTGGGATAGGGGCAGTGCTCTCCCAAGAGGATACGGAGGGTTGCGAGCGTCCTATTTTATACATTAGTAGGAAGCTCTTTCCCCGAGAGCAGGCTTACTCCACAGTAGAGAAAGAGTGTTTGGCCGTACGTTGGGGGGTGGAGAAATTGCGCTATTACTTGGAAGGCAGATCCTTTATCCTCTTTACGGACCATGCCCCTCTGACCTGGCTTCAACGTAACAAAGGCCACAACGAGCGCATCCTCCGCTGGTTCTTGGCGTTACAGCCTTATCGCTTTGAGGTGAAACATCGGAAAGGGCTGGACAAGGGGAATGCGGACTTTCTCTCCCGATACCCCATTTCCCCGATCGGGAAAATCCGGGGTTGGGGATGTGTCGCCGGGCCTCGGGAGAAGAGGAGGGGTACGATATTTATAGCTAGAACTTAGTTCCCATAGACAAAGCCCTTTTTATTTTGAGAATAACTTTGCCGTTTGACAAATCTTCACAAAATGTTCAAAACCAGTAAGCCAATCACTTCCGCTGCTGTCTGGAAAGTTTCAGGTTGATCTGTTGAGCGGGGGCAGAGAAAAAGCAGGGGTCCCCAAACATGTTTTCCTCATGCAATTTCTTATAGTGATTTTGAACAAAACTACAGCCTGAACCGCTGAACGGTCTTGCACCAAATATGGCAGAAAGCTTGTTTCTGGTCCATAAAGAGTGCTTTTCATAATTTGTGCAAATCCATTCAGTAGTTTTGGAGTTATATAGATAACTAGGGACATTTCCAACAGATCTCAAAATGATGACGACACTTCAACCAGTAAGTGTTGGGAGTCATCTTGAGACTCAATCCTCAGCCCGAAAAAATGCAAACAAAACAAAAAGAGGGTAGGAAGACCCTGACCCCCAGGACTGGTGGTGGGGTCCCACAGAGACCCCGCCGGGGGCCAAAACCTTTTTTATGTTTTTTATGAGAACTATAACTCTGCCCTCGCCATGCACAGCTAATAACCCCACATATTACAACACTCATAACATATTGTATGACATCACTGATAACATCTCAGCAAAATTTGCTGTAAAATTATTGATGAGAAAACTGTGCATGGCGGCGGCGCGAGTTATAGTTACTTTAAGGTACAAGTTATAGTTACATGAGATAACTAACTATAAATGCTGCATTTCTATGGTATTGTGTGTGTAAAATGTGAACCTAACTAGAACAACCCTGTAACCTTCGCGTTTGAGGATAAAGACTTCACCATTTAATCGATGTTTAGGGCTACAAAACAGCTGGGCCTGGAATTGGCACCCAGAAAAATACCAATTAAGCTTTGCCTGTATGGCTTGGGTCATCCTTCTACTGTGATTTTTTGGGTCGGTTCATTGCTCTAGAACTTTGCCCACAATTGCTATGGGTTGTTAAATTACAGCATAGCGCCAGAGGCCTTGTGCTCGGCAATCAGCGACGCCATATTTCCAAATAGATGTAAAGTACTCAAACTGCTGGCAGTCAAGCTATCCATCTACAGAAAGTTGAAAAATATTATTCTAGCCTTTAAACAGTACACTATTCTCCCACAAAAACCTATGCTTGACCCTTTGCTTGACTTCACGCAGTACGCCATTAAACCACCATAAACTATGCTTTGCTGCTAACAGTATGTATACACCCACCTAAAACTAAGCTCGCCTTTTAATAGTACGTAATTCACCAACCAAATACTAAGATGTTTGTAAACAGTACGCAATTCTCCCACCCAAAAAATATGCTCGCCTTTAAACAGTCAGCCATGAACACCCCAAAAACCACGCTTGTCTGTCAACCGTATGCCATTTGCCCACCAACAACAAAAACAGATTCAGTCAGCTACCGATATCCAGCTCTATTTACACGCACTGGTTTTCCTCCAGCTGAAGCGAACTAGCGTATTATTTTTTCTACAGTGTGACAGCTTGTATGTTTGTGGATTAAGTCAAAGTCTGGTAGTATATTTGCCAGATAAAATGCAATTTCACAACCAAACGTGCGGAAAGGAAAGCGAAATTTTACAGGCAAAGAAAGACTATTTCGGTCTTCAACAAAACACAGAATCGCGAATGTTTAATCATTTCCAACCTACTACTCACAGTTTACGAAAAGATGAATCCAGCAAGTCAGAGAGCAAAGCCAATCTAAGCTGTGGCTCCCCTGAGGTAAATGTAGTTCACAGTTTTGCCCCCGCCCCAACCTCTGCCATAATCCCTGGTTCCTGGAGGTAAAAAAGCACTGGAGTGAGGAAAATTCAGCAGCAGGATATAATGATCCGAAATGACAGGGACAATAATGACAATGAATTTCATGTCTCCCAGTCATGAGTCGGGGATGCTTGACTGGGCTGACTTATACAATTAAATTGTTACAGGTACAGCAGGGGATGCAGTTATCGTCTGCATGCTTTCGGGAGCGATGCCTGCAGCCAGACAGTGCCATGGAATGCACAGCGTTCCTTTTGTTATGCACAAACAAGATAACTCCTGCAGGTATACTAATGCTGCGGTACCCTTTGACAGAAGAAAAACTGGGTTAAAGACACAAGTCATTTTTAGGTACTGATTTTATGCATTTTGAAGGTTAAACAACATGGAACGCCATACAACATGCAATGTGAATTGGTTTTGCGTTAAAAACTAGTATGTGCAAAAAGCCTATTTTGTGGCACGATAGTGATGTTACAAGTTACCGCGTTTACGTACTGTTCTGAACTTGTGCATGAATTTCGCAGCATGCAAAACAGCCTTTGGATTGGAGAAGACCTAACATTTCTAATGCATTTATGTAATCTAATCCAGTAGCAAATACCTCAAATCGCAGTTTACAAGAATAATACGAACATCATCAGCATGCCGATGTCCTATGACATGGCGGACTTTTCGATTTTCTCGTACCGTATATCTGGATGTGTACCACATAATTTACATACACCACACTTTTTAAATTATGAATACAAGTGCCTTCCCACTCGCCATTTCGTTAAAAGATAGTACTCACTGAAAATACATTGAAGCATAAATGGGTAACTAAATGGGTAACTATATACTTTGTGATTTATGAGAAAGGCTTATGGCCACATGCATCACGCATTTTTGCCCTCGCAAACGGGCCGATTCACAGAATCGGCACATTTGCCAGGGCAAAAAGGCCTTTTCTGATGCATCAAAGGCTTTCCATAAGCAATTTAGGTAAACGCTATTTTTTTTGCAATTACCTAAATTGTGAATGCATTTAGGGATTCGCAATTTGCGATTCCCGAAATGCGATGCATCAAGCCTTTCCCAAATGCAAACTGTGCATTTAGGAAATGCTAATTACCATCAACTTTAAGTTGATAGTCATTTGCGCGTTCTTTGGCACAAAAGTGCATTTTGTGCATTTTTCAAAGTGACATGTGACGCACACACATGCCCTTAGGGCATGTGTGTGTGGCACATGTGCACACTTATCTTTTTGGGGGGTACATCAGGGGGGCCTTAGGCCCCCTGGCACCTTTGGAATTGCATTCACAATTTGTGATTACCACTTTGGTAATTGCAATTTGCGAATGCATTCCCATTCATTCCTATGGGCCTATAGGCCCATAGGAATGAATGGAGTGACATTACCTGATAGCGATTCACAATTTGCGAATTACTATTACGTAATGTTTAGGAATAGCAATTTATTTTGCGATTCCTACATGCATAAGGAATTGCGACTCCTAAATAGCGATTCCTTAAAAGTCGCTATTTAGGAAGCGCAAGTCCTTATGTTGATGCATGTGGCAGTTAAACTCTATACTAGAAAGAAAACAGGTGAGCTAGGGGTATAAAATGTGTAAGCATTCAAGGGATTCAAAGACGTGACAATGAAGCAGAGACTAATCAATGCTAAACAGCCAGCAGACTATGGTTTCTTACAAACCATACATTGAAATGAAAATGGTGACAACAAATAGCTCATCATCGTGGAGTCACTCTGACCAGTAAACTGAACAGGGGTACAGAGGTGCCAGGAAGCAGTCAAGGTCCCCGAAAACACCAAAGCCGTTCCATGTCTTGGGCCGTGAGAGAGTGCCATTCATTTTGCACATACAGGCGAAAACTACAGCTTGCTTCTTGACTAGAAAAGGTGCAAGTTGGAGCGGGTTGAGGCAGCGGTGGGAGACCTGGGTGGGTCCTTTGGATGAAAATGATTGGAGGGACGCCCTTATGGCACCCCGGACGACCACCACTTCGGCTCGACTGCGGCTCATCCAGCTTTACTATCTCCACGCCGCATATCTGACCCCGGAACGCCTATATCGTGCGGGCCTGTGTCAGGATGCTTCATGCGCTCGGTGCGGGGTAGAGCCTGCGGACTTCTTTCACATGGTTTGGTCTTGCCCACGCCTGGGGAACTACTGGGCCGAGATTGAAATGGAATTAACTGAGGTCCTAGGATGGGAGGTCCCCCACGACCCTAAGCTGGCTCTCCTGGGAATAACGGATGGGTTGGACGGATCCCGTAATGAAAAATATTTCCTAACTACTGCTCTGGTGGTGGCTAAAATAGATATTGCAGCCGCCTGGAAGCAGATTGACCCACCCAAGGGCGCTAAATGGAGAAGAGGGGTGGACTGGTGCGCCGCACAGGAACGGACGTTGTACACTACCCGGGGCTGCCCCAAAAAGTTTTGCAGAATATGGGGGAAATGGCTCGGGGGCTTGTTTTAGAGGGGGGGGGGGAAATCGAGGGCGGGAGCGGAAGGTTGGGGGAGGGGGAGGGGGTGGGGGGTCTTGCGATTGATTGTCACTGATTCTGTGATAGGTCTTGTTGATGCCAATTTCATCAGGTTGATGTATGTGCTTCTTGATTTTGTTCTCTATAAAAAATAATAATGTGTTTATCAAAAGAAAAGGTGCAAGGGGGAGGCGTGGTGCTTCTTGACTTTCATTAAGGGCAAGGAAGTAAATCCGGTGTGCGGGCCTGCATCACAGTTGCTTGAGAGCTGTCCCTGGGGAAATAAGCTAAATTCCATCTGTATCTGGCTATTTTAATCTTCTCCTATAGTGTATCTCTCCGCCATACTCACTTTACATACTGAACACGTGTACCATAAATACTTTATACTCCTTATCTGCCATCATTTTAAAATCAGATTCACAACAATATCAAACCACTACTGACTTCCACATCTTTTGAACAACTCAATGAAGCCCTGAAAACTGTTTTTTTCTCCACTACACTCTCTGCAGCCAGCTCCTTGTTCAGAGCCTTGGATCACTCCAACCATCCCATCATAAAAAAGTAACAGAAATATTAAAATGTATTCATTATTTAGGGAATCGAGATAACACCCAGTCATAGAACGCAGTGAATGCTATAAACTAGCTGTGGATGACCTTACATCTTAATTCAACCTGCCAAGAACTCCCATTTCCTCTACCTAACCCCCTATCAGCATTCATTTTCAGTTCCTCTCCTGGACAATAACACTTCTTTTGCCTCCTTGCACATTTCATACTCATGCGCCTTCTCATCTGAACAGGTCATATTTTACTACTTTTCTAAATTCTCAATCATCAGAATGAACCTCACAACACTCTGATTAAGATGAATCTTTATGCATTCCTCCTAACTTTCATATTATCACTATCAAGCTCGCTGAGCCAGACCACATATTTGCTGCTGAACTCTTATGTATTTGTAAAGCTGGCCACGTCTCTGGTAATCTGCAATAATCCTCCTAATACTTATATAAAGAAAAAGAGCACTTGCTGCCCCATCTTAGCGATTAACTATTGTCCCACCTCTCTGCACTTTTGTTTTCAAAAATTTTGAAGGGCTAGAATTTAATGGACTCGCTACTTCCTCACTACTGATAACCTGCTCTATATCTATCATTCAGGATTTTTTTTTCACTATACATAAACAGTCCTCTCTCATGTGTTCAATTTAATACCTTCTGCACATCATAATCACCTCTCCTTGATTCCAATAATTCTTGATCGCTCATCGACATTTTTCACTACTGATCACACCACACTACTGTTCACAATATCAAACCTTATCACAGACCTGGTAACAGACTGACTTTCCGCCTATTGATATTATCGTTCTTTCTAAGGATCTTGGTGCTTTTTGGCTTCCTCCTCCTTAACTCTAGCAATGGGAGGTCCCACAAGTTGCAGTTTTGGGTCTTCTTTTCTCCCTTTATACGTCAGCCAGATCACTTTTTGGTCATTTTTATCATCCTTACACTGATAAAACCAAAGCTTTCTCCCTTCACTTAGTTCACCAATTCGAAGACGGCGCTGGTCTGCGGGTGCTGCGTCAGAAAAACATGGCGCACAGGCACAATGCATGGAAATCTGGGACGTGCTGGAGGATGATGTGACAGCGGCAAACAGGTGCTGTGTCGATTTCTTCAGCCGCGGTCCCATAATGCGCTGTTTCTTTTAGCCGCACAGCAGGGCCCGCGTCTGAGTCGGTGCAGTGGTCTTGGACTTTGGAGACCGGTAAATTGAACTTAGCGTGCGGCAGTTCTTCGGGCCGCTGACAGGCGCTGAGTCAATTTCTTTGGCCAGATGGGGCTGTGCGTCAGGATTTTCTCCTGCACGGCAGTGCTGCATCGGATAATACAGCCGCAAGAAGGGTGAAGCGTTGATTTTGCAGGTTTCTTCAGTTCTTTGCAGCAGGAACAACCTCCAAGGGCTCAGAACTGGATTTGGCACTACAAGGTAGGTCAGAAATCCCAGCAGTGGAGTTCCAGGAAAATGCAGGTGAAGTCTGTGTCCCTGAGATTTGATAACAGGAAGCAAGCTCTAATTTAAGTCCTTGGAGAATCTTCTTAAGCAAGATACCACAGCAAGGCAAAAGTCAAGTCCATTCCCCTGCCCACAGACAGAAGCAGCAACTGCAGGCCAACCAAGCACAGTAACACACAGCAAAGGGGCAGTACTCCTCCTGGCAGCTCTTCAACTCTTCTTCTTGGCAGGGTCCTCTTAGTCCAGAAGTAATCTAAACGTCTGGGGCATTAGGTGTAATACCTATACCCCTTTTTCACTTTGAAGTCCTTGGAAGAAAAGTCTCTTGCTCAGTAAATCCAGTTCTGTCCTCCCTGGTCCAGCCATACTGCAAAGGGTGGAGACGGCATTGTAAAAGGCAGCCATAGACTATTCAGGGGTTAGTGACAACTCCACCCACCACTCTAGCACAGGAAGACCCATCAGCACACCTACGCTCCCTTTGTGCGAGTGTATGGAGTGAATGTTTATGTTTGTTTATTTATATAGCGCATGTATACCAACAGGTCTCTTAGCGCACAAACAAGCCCCTGTAAGTCTAAACCAGACATTGATTATACAATCAGGCAGATGCATAGCATGCTTAAACAAGAAAATGCCCACTATCTACAAGTGGCATTTTCAACCACACAATTTAAAAACCATCTTTACTAAAAGATGTGTTATTAAGATATGAGCTCAGGGAGCCCAAACTCCAAATCTCTAGCTGTTCCTGATTGAAAGTTACTCTTGTAAAATGTTACAAGGTAGCTCCAATTATAGCCTAAGGGAGATGTAGTCCTTGCAATAGTGAAAAACTAAATTGGCAGTATTTCACTATCAAAACATATTAAACACAGTAGTAAATGTCCTACCTTTTCACATACACTGCACCTTCCCCATGGGGGTACCTTGGGCCTCCCTTACAGGTGACATACATTTAAGAAAAGGGAAGGTTGAGCCTGGTATGAGACACATTTGAAAGGCTACTTGTGTGGGTGGCACAATCGGTGCTGCAGACCCACTAGCAGCATTTGATTTAAAGGCCCTGGGCACACACAGTGAACTTAACCAAGGACTTACCAATAAACTAAATATGCCAATCATGAATAACCAATCTTAATCACAATTTATATAAAGAGCATATGCACTTTAGCACTGATTAGCAGTGGTAAAGTGCCCAGAGCCCTAAAGCCAACAGAAACAGGGCCAGAACAATAGGAGGCATGAGGGGAAAAGTTTGGGGATAAACCTGCAAAAACCTTATATTAGGAGAATCCTACCTATACACTGCACACCAACATCACTTTCACATAAAATCAGGTACCATTATAAATCTGGACATAGGCAATATTTGTATCATGTCTGGTAAACATCTGCCATTGCAATAATTCTTATTACATAATTAAAACAATTATATGTGAAGTGTCCAAAAATGGTAAACAAGATAAGATGCTCAGCTTCTGGCGTTTAGTTGTACGCTCAGGTTTTACAAAGATGAACAGATATATTTAACATTTAACACATTATATTCAAATTTCAAGATTTTCAACCTTTGAATCAGAAGCTTACATTATTTTAACAAATTTGACCAATGCAACACTGCTTCTTTACTGACATTGCCTAGTGTAACAGGAAAAGATAAAGATTTGCTTTCTATACAATGACCAGCTAGTCTCCATTCTTCCCACACATCCACTTCAAGTAAATTACTGCTAGTATTGGAATGTTCCACCTCTCTTCCATAACACTTTCCTGTGTGTAGACTGAATATATGTATTAGCAAACTGGGTAGGGTCTTAAAGATGTGGACATTGGTATTGCTGCGATAGATGCTTTTAATGTAAGCCACAATTAAGTCTGAGAAAACCAGCAAGCTAGAATGATTTGAAGCACTTAAAACAATTTGTCTCAAATGTATCAAGACATAAGGACTTTCCCCACGTTCAAAAGTAATAATTGATGTTTGGAAAAAATAGAACAGTGCAACAAAAGCATTAACCCCTGAAGCAAGATCAGAGATCATCAGTTATAAGCCAAGCGTTTGCAATATTGCAGCATTTCACAATTGCAGCTTTGTCAAGAGCCTTCTCTATAGCTCCTTAAAAGCACCCAAGTAGCAACTTTTACTAGTCTTGAGATTTCTACTCTATGTTCTAATTTTGGACAGGAAAATTAGAGCACTGCAAGCACCACGGGTGACAATAAGAGCAGACAATAAGGTAGCCCACAGAGAAGAGGTTGCAGGGCTCAATGTGAAACATGCTCACCATTAGGAAGGAGTAAATGAGACTGATGTTGTTCAAGCCTTTGAAGCCTTTAAGAGCTCTGTTCTTAGCTGACAGCCGGCTTGATAATGGTGGTGGTAGTTAGGATTGTCTTTGGGAAGCATAAAGGTAGTGGTTATATCCCCGTAATGTTTATGCATGTTACCCAGCCTAGCTTTCTCCTAGCTGCTCAGCCAGAGTGAGAGATGATATTGGAATGTTGGTGTGACTGTGATCTATGGAATGCCTGGGTACCTGAGTGGATGAGTGGTGACAGTAGGAGATGGGCTGAGCAGCAGGGAGGCTGCTCCTGGTGGGGCTGGAGTGAAGGCTGTCAACTGGAATAAGGACTGATGTTAGCTGCAACATGGACCTAATAAAGAAAACTACAAAACTCTACCAGGCTACCTGTGTCAACCTGTCATAGGGTACAACATATTTTGGTGACGACTGGACCTGGACTCAAGCCTTTTAAGGATTTTAAAGCGGTCTACAATGGACAAGAGTACTACAAAAACCAAGAGTAACTACAAGAATCAAGAGAACCATGAGTGTAGAAACCAAGCGTAACAAAGTAAAGAGCATCTTGTTTGGAGCTACAGGCAAGCCAGCCCCACCATTGTCCTTGCCAACGGATGGCCCCAACCACTATTGCCCAGCCTGGACATGCTACACTGAACTTACAAAAAGGTACTTGATATTAGTGTGTGTTAGATTTGGGGGTCTCTAGTTGGCATAGGTAGGAACCTGTGACAAATAGGGACCCTTGCGTCTAGTCAGGGTAGGGGGGTACACTGCTAAAATAACCCCTGCTCACCCCCTTGGTAGCTTGGCACAAGTAGACAGGCTTATCTCAGAGGCAGTGTGTAAAGCATTTGTGACCATATACAGTAATCAAGTGAGAACACTACAGATGGACATCACACAAGTTTTATATAAAAAATAAGTATTCTTTATATAGCTTTAACACAAGACCATAAACGACAAAAATCCACAATACTGTACTTTAAAATGGAAGAATTAGCTTAGTTCTCTTAAGATGGTAAATGCGACGCTCAGAGTTCAATGTACCTTAAGATGCGTAACGCAAGACAACGAAAGGGTTGCAAGGACGGTGATGCTTTGAAGATCTGGTCCAAAGAAACAAACATGGCCCTTTCTTCTTGATGCTCTACGCTTCCCGGCGATGAGGCGGCGTCTGCTGCGACGTCGATCCTCTTCTCCGGCGATGCAAGATGTTTCCTTACAATGCGAGCCACGACAGGCCCTGCGACACACTTCCCAGTGATGCGGCGGCATCTGCTGCGACGTTGATCTTCTCCCCTGGCGATGCGAGTTGCTTCCACAACGATGCGAGCCGCCACAGGTCCTGCGACACTCTTACCAGTGATGCGGCGGCATCTGCTGCGACGTCGATCCTCTTCTCCTGCGATGAGCCGCGACAGGCCCTGCGACACACTTCCCAGTGATGCGGCGGCGTCTGCTGCGACGTCGATCCTCTCCCCTGGCGATGTGAGGCGCTTCGGTGGACCTGCGATGACTCAACAATTCTTCTGCGACACGCTTCCCGGTGATGCAGCTGCGTCTGCTGCGACACTCTTCTTGTTCGTGAGTCGCGCCTCCAGCTCCTTGCGGCTCGCAGTCCCTCAGAAAGTCTCGCAAAACAGCAGGCACTTCCAAAGAACTCTTGGGGAGCTGGTGGGTGAAGTCTGTTGTCCCGAGACTTCAGCAGGAGGCAAGCTCTTTTCCAGGCACTTGGAGATCCTTCACAAGTTGAATAAAGTGCACACAAAGTCCTTTCTCCTTTCTTTGGCAGTGTGGCAACCACTGCAGGCCAATCCCCCAAGCAGCACTTCAGCTTAGGGATAGTCTCTCCTCAGTCTCTACTGGTTCCGCCCCTCAGCAAAGGTTTCTTCTTGTTTCCCAAAGTGATCTAAAGTTCTGGGGTCTGGGTCCCCTTTTTATACACAGTTTCTCTTTGTTCTCTGAAGGCAGAGAGGCATTTGCTTAGTCCAAGCCAGTTCTGGTCAGTCCTGGAGCACTTTGTTGACATGACTCCTTCTTTCCTTTCACAGTGCAGGGCAGAGACATCAGACGCACCACAGCAGGTGGAGCCTGCATTGTGGAGGGAAAGCACAGCCCTATTCAGGTCCCAGGTGCAACTCCTCCCACCCATCTACATGGAGATCTCTCTATTCAGCCCTGTACTGACTCACCCTGTCTCTGGGAATTCCCCAGCCCCCTGGAATCCCCCAGCCCCTGTCACTCAAACTCCAGACAAGGAATACACAGCCTAGCAGAGGCAGGTTTGGATGGTTAGACAAGAAAATAATTACTTTCTAAAAGTGGTATTTTCAAACACAGAATGTTAAAGCCAACCTCACTAAAATATGTATTTTATCATTCTGAGTTCAGGCATACTAAACTCAAATTTCTACCATGTTCCCTGAGTCAGTTAGGATTATAAGATGTAATAATCAAACCACCCATTCTGGCCTATGAGGAACAGGTAGCCTTGCAATAGTGAAAAATGAAAATGGCTGTAATTCACTATTAGGACATGCCACACACACCAGGGCATGTCCTCATTTATACTTACAATGCACCCTGCCCTTGGGCCTACCATAGGCGTGTCTGATATGAAGAAAAGGGAAGGTTTAGGGACTGGCAAGTGGGTGCACTTGCCCAGTCAGCATGACAGTACCAGACTGCACACAGGCTCTGCAATGGCAAGCCTTAGACACACTTTAACAGGCTGATTCTGTGGGTGGCACAACCAGTGCTGCAAGCCCACCAGCAGCATTTGGATTACCAGCCCTGGGCACTCCTGGTGCACTGTACTAGGGTCTGACAAGTACACCAAACCAGCCAATCATGGAATCACTAATCCATACATCAATTTCCAATAGGGAGAGCATATGCACTTTAGCACTGGTCAGCAGTGGTAAAGTGCCCAGAGTTATAAAACCAACAAAGACAAGTCAGCCAAAATACAGGAGGAAGGCAAAAAGTTCAGGGATGGCCCTGCAAAAAGGGCCAAGTCCAACAGTGTGTAAGTGGTGTAAGGCACACTACTGCCACATGTGGGTGATCCAGCCACATTGTTTTGTATGATGTCCACAAAGAGTATATGGCTTGAAGATAAAAGCAGTTCATAATATCTAAAGCTATCATAGGATTACTTCAAATTATTGCCAGCATCCTCGATCGCTTAAGGTTTACTGAGAAAGTATTTGGTTCAAAAAGTGTGTACGCTGTTTTGGAAAGGACTTAACGTCTGGCATTAGTGTCACTTTCCTGAGTTTGAGGATTACAACGCCACTTTAATTCAAAGATGTAACATGGAGAACGCATGCAGTGGGTTTGAGGAGTGCCCCTACTGTGACTAAAATCACTTGTGGTGATGTATTGAAGCTGGTTTGCACGTCACATTGTTTGGGTCTGCATGGCATCAAGGGAGCAACCTTTGTGGCATGAACTCGTATGGAGGAGTGCTCGTCAAGGACTTTTTTGGTGAGCCCATTCAAGTTTGTACAGTTTTACTACCTCCATTGGCTAGTATTGGTTTAACCGCAGCATTGCGGTTTGAAAATGTTGTGCGTGTCTTCCTCAGCGCGCGCGAGCTCACCTGCATATCCTCGGATATCGTCTCTGCTCCTACGCTAATCAGGGCTGCTTGTGCACGCCTGCATGCATGGACGCGCTGTGAGCAATCAGGCTCAGCGTCACGTACGTGCAGCCATATTGGGATTGTATGGTGCATAACACACTCATTTGGAGAGTGGTTCCTGTTTGCTTTTGCCAACCACAAGTTTATGGAGGTGTCCGGTGACGTTGCTGTGCCCAGGTCGGGTGCGGCTTAAGTTTTCTTTCTTGGTTGTTTGACGGCATGGCGCGATTTGAGATAATAAGCCGCCATTTTGGACTTTCGACGCAAAGCCCGGAGCTGTGTGTGGACACAAGGTGCCTGTCGCCCAAGAGGTGTACAACAATTTTTTGGGTTACAAAGGGGGCTGGAGCATCAACCTGGTTAATTATGAGGTAATTTTCTATTCTACCGGCAATTTTCGACGTATGGATGGTGATACGGTCGGTGTCTCCGTGACTGGCGTACAGTGTACTCTTTCGATTGGTACAAGGAGGACTTGAAGAAGAGCTCATTTTTTTTATTTTGTGTGGCTATGTAATATTTGTATACCAGCACATTTCTTTTTGTTTAAATCATCTACTAGCAAGTCTACATGTCGGAGAAGAACATTAGTAGAAGAGAATACATCTGAACTATGTGGTGTTGCTCAATGGTAAATTTGAGTATATTGTCCAGTAGGGTAAATGTGTGTATCGGAGACCAGGAAAAAAAACTGTTGAAATAGAAAAGTTCACTGAGGGGCAAGGCATGTGACTTTGCTGTTTGGAACAAGAAGTATGGATATCTTTTTCAAATTCCCAGTCATTGAAATCTAGCTTCTGTAGCTGTATTATTTGTGCTTATAGAAGAATACACCAAAGATCCTGGGTGTGGAAGTTGAGAGATTGAAGGGGGAGTGGATATGGTAGAGGGGAGGGGTAGGAGTGGCAGAAGTGGTAGGAACGTTTATAATTTCTGCTATGGAAAAGTTCAGCATAAATGATCTTTAAGTCAACAACTTGGGGGTTTGCAAGATGACCCCGGATCAACCAACGTAATAAAACATTTCATGGTGTGAGGGGGAATGGGGATTTTGCAGGGGGAGGGCCTTGTGGCAAGATCTACCTCAGTAAGTGCACTTATGCCCACTACCCTTACATTTCTCACCGACTCTAAAAAACAAACAAAAATAGAACAAAAGCTTGCCGAGCCTACTGCCGCCGATGTCCTGCCGTTTCTTCCAGGCCTGTGCCTAGTTTCGCTAGGCAGCGCTCTGCGAAGTGATAAAATAATTCTGCAGAGTTCTGCAAGTGGTGGAGTGCAGTGCGAACTGCCGTTCGTGCGGATCCTCCTGCCGCTCGGGTAGAATTTCTACCCGAGCGCCAGCTCTTGCTCGCCAACTTACCATCCGCAAACACGGCTGGGGAAAAAACACCACTGCACCACGCGGACTGGAGTTTTCTGCACTAAGCGATCTTTGAGGAGTGCAGAACTCTGCAAACTCCACGAACTAAGTTGAGTTCAATACCCAGGTCTAGTTTTTTCGCACCCCTTCATAGGCATCAACTGTTCTGATCCTCCAAAAACAGTTGAAAATCCACAATTTTGCAATGATTTCCAGCTGTGTTCTTTGCCACCGTGTGATATCGGCTCCTCACGTGAAAGGGAGCCTACATTGTGTGACACACTGTGGCTCATTAGGACACTGTACTAAGTCTCATTAATTTACACGAGTACTCCGAACTTTAAAGCAGTCTCTACTTTAATAATAAATTGTTCTAAACACTAGATTGCAAATTCAAAGCTTTGGAAAAATTCACAGCATGGCTATTATGAAAATTATTATCAAAAACAATGGTTCATCAATGAAGTTAAAATTTATAACATCCATAAGGTAAATATAAATCTTCCAAAGTTTCTATTTCTTGGAAAGCTTTCGTTTACATTATTTACAACAGCATGATGACCAAAAAGTTCATTAACATTCCACATAAAGATTTGTTATCTTTGAGGAAATAAAGCCAGGAATAAGTTCAGAAAAACTGAATTTTACATCGATTCTCACTAGAGTATTTGTTATGATGGTACATTGCTGATTACATAAGTATGCAATTTAAGAAGGCGCTCATAGAAAAGCATACAAATCTAACAAAACTACTTTCTTGAACGTATTTTGCTTGAAAAATTAGAGTATGGATAAAGTTTATTTTATCTATGCTTATAGATCACAAAACATGTATTAACTAAAAATAAAACTACAGTTTCTGTGCAGTATCAATGAAGGCTGAAAATCTAGATAAACCAAGAACCCACTGTGGACCAGATTAGTGAAACACCGACCAATCTGTCCTACGCCTCGGAGAAGAATACCTGTCTGGCATCCAATTTCATCTGCAATGAGTAAGGGAGATTACCCATGTGAAGTTATCCAGACAATACATCTAATTGCAGTAGATGGGGCGAGACACAATTACCTACTGTAGGTGACTAGTATTGCATTGTTATGACAGTCAAAGAGGTTAAAATGAGCACAGCCTGCGGGAGTGTGTGTGGATTTAAACTAGGCCTGGGCAAAAATGTCGTTCCGTTCGCGGAAATTGCGATAATTTGAAATTTTTGCGTTCCGCGGAGAGCGCGAAAATTGTCAAAATTTCCGCTTTCCGCAGCTTGGCGATAATTTGTTTCTTGCTTGCGCTGTAAAATAATACATTCTCGCGCGCGATCGCCTTACCTGAATCCCTGCATTCGCCGACAAGTTTTCTTGATCCGGTCGCGTTCTCCATGAGATGTTGGATTGTTTTTAGCCATTTGCGCTGTCTCGCGACAGTTCGCGCCCGCAGTGACGTCATGCGTCGCGCGATCACGTCTTTCTTCTCGCGATCATGCACCGCGAGACAACTGAAAACAAGATGGCCGCGCCCGCGAGCAACCACATGGGTAAGTTGGCGACCCGCAACCATGCAGAAAATCTCGCGAACATGCGGGAAAAAAATGTCCGCATCTTCGCGATATTTCCGCTTGTTTGCGATAATTTTAAACATTTTCGCGATAATTTGCGAAAGTGGATTTCGCAAATTTCGCCCACCCCTAATTTAAACAAAGGTTATTACAGAAGGCAAATACACTCTGTTTATCCTATGGCTATTTGACCCAACTAAATGCGGCAATCCTTTAAGTGTGATAAAGATTTGAGGTGTATATGAAGTGTAAAGAAGTGTGGTAGTAGTCACTACAACGTATATGAGAGATGGTGTATCAATGTGGTCTAATGTCACATGCCCCAACATGACCAATCTCTGGTATAGTAGTTGTTAACCTGTGTCCAGGGACCCCGGGAGGTCAGTTTAGTCTACTCAGGGGGTCTGCGACTGCTTAGAAGATTAAATAATATAAACAGATTAATAAAGCGTAGATAAATAAAGACAACATGAAACTTGAACATTGTAAAACCGTCTGTAAATGCGCAGGAGTTTGAAAAGGGAGGCTCAAAACTGAGTTAGAAGGGAGCAGAGCAAACACATTAAACATAATATAGTATGCACCATGAGTGACCTCAATTCAATTTAGAAAAAACTTCAAACTTCCTATTAATATTGAGATTTTTTAAATTATATTTGTTTGTGAATTAAATAAAATATTTCATCAAGTGTGTTTTTACTTGATGAATTCGTGATTCTGTATTTTTTTGTGTATCATTTTGTGGTTCAAATCATAGAAAAATCTTAGGCCGTGGTCCCAGACTTCCAGTAATGACTGTGTGCATCCCCGGATTCCAATATTGATTTAGTGGGGGTCCCCAGGTTCCAGCAATGAGTAGGTGGGGATGTACAGAAGACAAAAGGTTAAGAACCACTGCTTTACAGAATTTCACTACAAACTAAGCTGCAGCTTCATCTTTCTTAACTAAACTTACCAGCATGGCCACAACTTGACACCCAGTCCCCTGCCACTCTAATACACAAAGAAACTGTTTATATTCTATCCGGGGTTCTCTAATACGTTACATCTCAATCCAATGCCTACCAAGAGGCCCCGTGACACGTGGGCCTCCTTCACCCAGTTCTTCCTCCGGATTCGGAGTGTTGTAGGTTCACTTTCCACTAAACTTACAATGACCAGCATGCAGAAGGCAAATGGCTAAAAATAAGAACTGGCTCAATGTGAGATGACCTCTCCAACATCTATCCAGTTGGTAGCTACCTATGCTCTACTTTCCGCAGGAGTACATCATTTACCCGTTATGTGTTGCATATTGTCTCACATCAGTACAATTCAAATGAATAGAAAAGTTTAGTTTGCTAGTTTTCTGGACTCTTCAGCTGTGCAGACATGAATCCTAATCCTCCCAGTGGTGCTAAGCCACACCCACCTGCCCTTTACTGAGCTCTAAACAACTTAATTACTTGTAAATGCTACCAACAGTGCTGCTGATCATAAATCATGCTGAGAAGACACAAACAGAAAAGGAAATGCTTACAAAGTATCAAGTTTGTGGGAGTTTTAGGGATTGCTAATGAATAAAATATATAATGCAAGATTCAGCCCGCTAACAGAAGAAGCAAATAGATAGTTGTAATAGGAACGTATTCATACTGTTATGAAATGTAGGTTCCCAAACATCCGCCAATCGGGTTTGCCAAATTTTAAATAATCACATGAAATTCTCTCTCATGAAAGGTGTTGTGTATGACATGAGAACAGCATTAAATACACATTAATCCATGCTGTTTACTTCATGCATACTGTATAAAGTCGTGTAAGATTACTAAATGCCAATAAAGAAATATTTTTAAAAATATACAAATGAATCCACTTATTCTACCTCTGAAATAGCGAAAAAACTCTACGAAAATCTATTAACACATCTAAAGGCTATTGTTCATATTTGTGGGACGCCATACAGTTGCTATGAACATGTCTTTTTATTTTTTAGAAACCTGTGCGCAACGAGGTACTTTAAAATGTCAATGTTTCTTTGAAAACATGCTTCAAAAACATCCTCGCCATTACATGGACATCTCGGCTCTCATTTAGCTGTACTACCGCCTTCCTAGTTTTCCTAGAGCTACATGAATGGAAGTGACAGGCCGCTGCTCAGATAGCAGCCGCATTCTTCCCCCAAAATGTTGCCTTTTTGCTGTTCGGGAGTATCCGCATTCCAACAAATGCTAAATGCAGACTGACAAGTACCCCCAAGAAACAAACTTGTAAGTTGTGCCTTCAAAGGAAACCTTGAGTAAATAGGACACGTTGTGTACACCCAGGCTAACATGCAGCATATGCTTTAGTTTCCAGATGCTAAGGGAGAGCAAGCATAGCCCCTGGTCACGTCTGATTTGCCGTGGCTGGTGCTGGGAACATTTGTGCTGCACCACCCACCCCATCTGCTTGCAGCACCACACTCCCACTGCGAGGATCTGCATTAGAGCGCAGCAAGAGTCCTTAATGAAAAGACAGATTGCCGAATCAAAGGTCCCCACGGAGCGCAGGCTAGGGCTCTCGAGAGAAACTAATTGTGCACGTAGGGTAGCTGTATGAGGAGAACATGGCTAGTATTAAAAATATATATATAAAAAAATATACAGCGGGTTCTTATTAAACAGGTTGAGTCGACTGGCATGCAAAATATGATATTACCCACAATGAGGGCAAATAACTAAATATTGTTTGGTTTTATGTGTAAATATATAGGAGTGGTTAAAAAGCACGGCCGCAAACCAGAAATATTCAAAGGCCAGCAGAGGCTTTGGGGCGGTTGTTTGCGGCACTTTTGTCAGGTAGACGATAAGCCACTAAGCCAGTGTGCTGTATGGCAGTCACAGGAAGTCATAACCTTTAATTTTTCGTGCAATATTATATCTTACATTTTGGGAGCTAAAAAACTGCAAAGGCTGGGGATCTTCATATGAAAGCTGGCGGGACTGAAGGCGTAGTTTAAGAAACGTTCAGAAGATTTAGAGTAATGGGTTTTAACATGCGGAAAATACATAAATGCAGACTAGTTTCCTCCTTGTTCAACGAATGAAAAACGGAATATTGTTCTACAAAGACTCCTGTCCTTAACATCTAATTATCATGAGAATGGCGCACACATGCGTTTAAATTCAATGACCCCTTGGCCAGAGCAGTTGCCACTTGCACTCCTCTGTGCCCTTAATACATCCCCTACCACATCCTGGTTACTCTGGGCGGGCGACCCTGCAGCTCATGTCTTCAGCTGCCTCATGAACCAGGGAGCAGGATGTTAGCACAGTGGACTCCAGATCCGGAGAATACCAACCATGGGAGTGAATCACAAACACGAGGCAAGGTTTTTGACTCCATATGCCTGCATGCATGAGTGTTTATGGCCCAAGTACTGTAGATTGGTAGCAATTTGGCACAGACATCACTCTTTGCCCATAAATCCTGTCACCCTGTATAGTGCCCCTACCACGCTCCATAGTGTGCTCAACTCAAGCCAGGTCTAGACAAATGCAGACTGACGGGCACACACATACCACCACAACTAGGATCAGAGTTAGATGTCAGGCATTCTAGACTCTGATACCTTAGGACTGGAGACTACTTAGACCTGTGTCTTTACAACCCAATGATTGCCTATGGTATTTACACTGGTGTTCAGGTCTATTCAAAAGCCCATAAGGAAATGAGTAACCAGCACTCCGAAAGCTTACATACCTTTCAAGCATCTCTGGAACTCTCTGCTCTACATATAAATGTATCAAACAAGACAGAATAGGGTAGCTTGCACCTACCCGCTTGTAAAAAGATCAACTAGCGAAAGGGAGAAACTCGGATAGTCAGTCCCTGAAACCTCCGTTGCAGATTTCAAGGTGCATACTAGTATCAGTGCAGGGAATTGTCTGCCTCCTGTACTGAGACAGGTGCAACAGCCTGCATGATGCCCAGGGTAGGAAGTCTGCTGGAATAAATCTGTGGGTAAGCTATGAACAGTCTTATCCCAGCTGGGGTCTGAAGCGACGAAAAGGGTTCCACACGGACAGGGTTAGTGTTTAGGAAATATGTTGACAGATACAGATAGGTTTAGAGGCAAGAGTCACTGAAAAAGCATTTAATTATCCACGCTTTCACCTGAGCAGGGAAGTTCATCAGGCACTGATTAGTCTACGCTACCTCTTGAATGGGGGCAGCCTGAGTAGCAAATAAGACTTTTCTGCGTGGTCACCCGGGTTTTTGCCTTTTGCTGGACCCTAGATTTTTTCTGGCTTTAGAACTCTGTGCACTTTAATACTGCTAACACGTGGTAAATTGCCTGTGCCCCTCCTTCAAACAAGGGTGATTTGACATATTCCAATTGGTATACTTAACTTGTCTATACATCCCTAGTATATGGTGCAAAGTGTACCCAAGGCATGGAAGTTCAATCCACCAGTGGACTATTGCACATGTTGTGCCATCCACTACAGTCGCAGTGCAAACAAAGCTGCAGTTTGACCTCTCAAACTAAACACTTTTGACAGGTCAAAAACTCAATTTTCAATATTATTGAGTCACCCCATCTAGGTCTAGGAACCAAAAAGGCAGGGTGCATGGTATTTAAAAGTAGGACATGTAGAAATTTAAATGAACATGTCTTTACAGTGCATAGCACCCAAAAGCTCCTTTTCACTTTAGCAGGCCCAGCTGTCCTATGTAGAAAACTACAGTATCGATTAAAACCTTCAAACTGTATCTCATGAATGGGACTAGCTAAAAAATATTTAAACAACTATTTCATTTGCTTTAAAAAAAAAAAATCAAATTAAAGGGTGAAATCGGATTTTTAATAAATACTAAGGCAAAGTAACTTTTAGAAAATTACCTTTTCCCTGCCTGAAGTTCCTTGAGGCTAAATTTGCATTTGCACTCCCACTTCTGCCAGCCAGTACTTATAATTTGCTTTCCAGGAGCAAGCGATAGGTTGACTGAATGGGCAGAAATTATGCTCAGTAAAACACCAATTGACCCAACCCCAGAGAAAAGGCATCCCACAGCTCACTTCCCCACAATGTGTAATGGCAAATAGCTTTCTTTAGGAAATAGGGCCTTTTGATAGCTCTGGAAAATCGCACTCTGGCATAGGGGCGGAGTTTGAGGCAAAGAGCAAAACTGCAGTTGGAAGGGACAAGAACCCTTTCAACTACCCTTTGCATGTCAAAATTGAAGTTGAGGATAAAAGTTTCACAGACGCCTCTCCCACAACAACCCTGGCTTATTCAATTAAGTGCAGGAACGTTAAGGAAGAAGAGAGCCTGAATGGGTTTCTTACCCAGTGGCCCTAGATTTTAAGGAAATAATATCTTCATAGGCTTTTATACTGTACACTCCAGTGAGCAGGGGACATTTAACTACATTACAGCAAATATAATGGTTTGACCATTTCCCATTCAACAACAGTTGTTAGGATACAACATACATTATCGTCATAGATATTGGGAAACTACCCCAAGGGCTCCCAAAAACAAAATATAGGGCTAGGAACATTTGTAGACTCCATGAATATGGTTTAATTGGGGCAAGATCAGAACCCTCACTTCACCCCCATTCAAAAAACAAAAAATGCGAAGTGGATACATACAAGACCAAATGGCTGCCACAAAACATTGTGCAGAACCCCTAACCCCTGAACAATGAAGTTCTCAATGTAATGTGTGGAATCCCAAAAACAGCAGTCGCATCTGCCTAAAGGTATTTGGATCAGGTGAGAGGTGGATATTCCCTGGCACTTGTTGAAAAACTGAAAAAAGCATCATGACAAGGGAGCAATGAGGGCTATCAAAATGCTCTAACCGATTGGTTATTTATATGCCTCCTATTCACACAGGGGTTACATAGTCATCATACAAGAGGTGGTTCACCTACTTAGGCATTTGGTTTCTACCCCATCCTATATTTACTCTAAATCTTTGAGGGTCTAAAGGAACAGTTCATTATCATTTGACTCCCACTGAAAAACTAGTGCAATCCGGGATCATCACATCTAAGCAATTTCTAAGATTGAACCTCATAATAATGCACAAAAATATACATCAAATAAATACACTAATTCTGAAATATTTTAATTTGTAAACAAACAAAAAAAAAGTAAAAATCTATATTTTAAGGGAAGTTTGGAACTTTTCAAAATGTTGTTTTATTTCTAAAAGTGGAAGCAATATGATAGATTTTAGCATATCACTGTCTTTTTTGCTCCTGATGCAGACGCCCTTTTTGTCGATGCATACTAGAGCTGCCTCTGTTGTAGCCACCAAGTGTCTATATTAGATTCCGTTTGTTGTCCTTACACTGCTCCCATGAATCAAGATAAAGATAGCAACTTAATTTTACCTTCCAATTTTTAATTAAGTAACCGTTAGAGAGAGTTTTAAACTTTAATCTTTCACTTTCTATACATTTATTAATTTATGTACTTTTCTAAACAGTTGCAGACTGCTGGAGTAAGGGTTGTAGGCCCCTCACAAGTTAAGAAAGCACTGGTCTAAAGGTTGAAGGACTGCTTTGCGGGACACTTCCAGGTCTTCAGAGTGAAAAGGATAAAAAGCACAAACTGTGCCTGTCTGATGGGCCAGCGATCCACACTTATTAGATATGAGCAGTTTATGGGATTACAGCGTTGATACACAATGTTAAAGTACAACTGATTTGAGCATTTATAAAGCGCACACCCGCCCATAGGCATCTAGGCGCTAATACCAGAAAGTACAGCAAGGTTGCCAATGAGACTGAGTGTGAAAGGTTAGTTGATGAAGAGCCAGGTTTTTAGTGCTTTCCTGAAGGCTAGAAGTGTTGGGCTGTTTTTTATGCCGCTGGGAGCATGTTCCAGGTTTTAACAGTCCCTACCAGGAAACTTCTTCCACCCCAACGGGCTTTCTTAAACCTGGGTGTTTGTAGACGTTGCAGTGAGCAGATCTTAGATTTCTAGGGGGTATGTAGCAATTCAATAAGAGCTACTTGTATCCAATGAAAACCATTCCAAGCTGCTAATATTAGTGTTGCAAAAGCGACCACATCAGGCATGATAATATTTGTAGCCACCCTATGCAGGATTACCAGCAGTAATCACCTCAGCGCATCAGGAATGGTCACCAGCAGCAATGCACACAAAGCTTTGTCAATGTGGAATGCCTCTCCACTGGTATTGAATACAAGCCAAAGCTGCAATGCCCCTGGCACCAAGGCACTAATATTAGCAATAAGTATCTCCAACATCTCATGATTTATCACTAAAATATCCACTTTAAATATATTTTGGAAATGTAGCCAGTTTTCTCCACGCTTCAGTCTTCGATGTCTGGAAGTACACACATTTTTGCCTCTAATACACTGGTTACAATATTGGTTTACGCACAATAATTCTGGCGAGCAAAAGCCTCTAATTCAGTAGGCTGCACACAGGAGAGCTACTTACAAGTAGCTGGAGAGCTACTCATTGGAGAAGCCTGGTTTACTGCAAACGACAACAAAACATGAATTCAAATCATAAATATGCACCTGAAAGTGGCGCTGGAAAGTGTGGAGTGGAAAAGTATAGTGGGCAGGTACATGCAATTTTAGTGGCCCGTAGTGTAAAAAGTTTAGCAAAATTCGTTTACCAGCCATTAAGCAGATATTTTTTCCAAACGTTTGGGAATAAAGAGAGAATTATGCAAAGGTTACACGGTTTAGTTTCAATAAATGGGATTGAGTTTAGCACCTATTTGCAAGACACATTCCGGAGGGATATTCACAAGATAGTTTTTTGTGACACTTGATGATCAGTAACGTCTTCTGATCGTTCCTGTCAGAGTTGCAAAAATTGATATAGGTTGTAATATTCACATTACAAGTGTGTGATAGAAGCGAGTAGCATCTTTACATTGAAGCTAAGATTTCCAGCCAATCATCGGGTTATTAGAGCCAAAGCACGCATTGAGACGAGTAGAACACGTATGTTCCAGAGTAGCGATGGAAGCAGGACTAGAATACTAGTCAAAACAGATCCCATTGGATCATGCTGTTCTATGCCTCTGGAAAAAATATTTCAATCTTAAAGGACTTGGGTGTACTTGTGCCTTCAAAAATAAAGACAACAAATAAGGACTCAACCAAAGGAAGGATCAGAACGCGCCTGTGACATGCACTTAACACTGTCAAAGTATTCAGCCACTAGTATGAAATCTATCACAACCCTCTGCTAAAAGCCTGTAAGGACAAAGAGTACAGATCTGTTCTGAAACACGACAATACTCTGCCCAAGGGGATGATTATGGCTGCCTTCATCAGTGCTTTCTTCTTGATGGCCCTCATCAAAACTGTATTCTTTAATCTCCAATGACCCTCCAGGGAGTTTACAAATGCCTTATCCGGGAATCTAAATCACTGAGAGGGAATATCAATTAGGTACAATTCACGGGTTACGACTGAGAACCGGTGTGCAGACAGTTTCATTATGTCGCACAAACTTATGCTCTTCGTGACAGACTACTTTTTCAAAAAATACTTTTTCAATGCATTCACATAAAACAAGATTTTAACAAGCTCAAACGGATATTTAGACACGGTACAAAAACCAAAAACAGGAGTCACAACTATTGTACATGGTCAGTTCGAAAAAAAAGAGAAGGAAATTGAAGTTTATGAAATCACTGTATGGCACCAAGATAGTGAATGGACAATCTGAACTTGTCAGCATACCTGTAGTCTTCGGCTAGTAACCATACACAATATATGGTTCCTTATGAGTTAGCCAGCATTCCATCAAAAGACACAAGACTTGTTTTAAGCTCTGGCTTTAGACAAGACCTTCAGGTTTTACTAAAATGATATGTGTAATATTTTTATATGGGCTGTTAGAAATGGGGGTCTCTAGTTGGCAATGGTTTGCACCTTTGTCCAAGTAGGGACCCTTCCTCTAGTCAGGATAAGGGAGATACACTATTAAAATAACCCCTGCTCATCCCCTTGGTAGCTTGGCACGAGCAGTCAGGCTTATCTTAGAAGCAGTGTAAAGCATTTGCACATAACCAACACTAATACAGTGAAAACACAACAAAAGGACACCACACCAGTTTTAGAAAAATAACCAATATTTAATCTATAAAAACAAGACCAAAAGCGAAAAAAATCCACCATACAGTTCTCAGAAATCTCAATAATCAAAAATAGACTTAAAATACAGTTCCTTGAAGCTGATAGCTCCGTCCTGGGGCTATCACGGCATCATGAACAACAAATCCAAACAGCTCTGGCTGACCACGGCATCGTGGGCCAACTATTGTGATGGAAAGACCTGCAAAACAGTACCTTTTAGAAATGCAGGGTGTTGGCGACCTCTTGATGAGCCTCGAAGAGCTGGCATCCGAAAGGCGTCGGTTCTGGAGGTCGGTGTAGGAGTCGTCGGCCCTTGAAGTCACACGTGTTGCAGATTGAACTCCTCGCGGTTGAAGTCGGGAGCACCGGAGTCGGCAGGTGTCGGTGCGAAATGCAGCAGTGCGGTGCCCTCAGGTCGGCGTGCAGGCAGCGGCTCAGGGACAGTCACCCAGCTGCACTGGTGAAACCAGGGCTGCGGTGCAAAGTGATGTGGTGTTGCGGTGCTGGCAGGTCATGGTGTAATCAGCGTTGCTGTCAAAGCGCTGTCTTCGGCTGATTAACTGGAGTAGATGGCGCCAGAGTCGGTAGGCCAAGGCTGTGGAGCGGGATGAGGACGGTGCATCTTGTAACTTATGAGCGGTGCCCTCGAACCACGGTGCAAGCAGCAGCGTCAATGTCGGCATGAAGTGGTGTCGGTGATACCAGGGTGGCAGCGTGAAACGAGGCGGCACCGAGTGCGGTACCCATAGGTCACAGTGCAAGCTGCGGCTCGATGAGAGCAGGGTTGCGGTGCAAAGTGCGGCGGTGCCCTCAGGACACGTAGTCAGACACGACAGCATCAGGTTACTTTTTCTTCTGTTTTAGCACAAAACACATAGTCCCCAGCGCTGGCCACAGATGAACTTGAAGTCTTTGCTGTTCCTGAGACTTCTTGAATAGGGGGCAAGCTTTACCTGAAGCCCTTGGAGAAACCCATAAAAAGCAGTTGTAGAAAGTTCAGTCCAGTCCTTTTACTGCCAAGACAGAAGCAGCCACTGCAGGCAAACACAGCAAAGCACACAGCAAAGTGGTAGTTACACCTCACAGCTTCTCCAGCTCTTCTTCTTGGCAGTCTTCTTGGTCCCAAAAGAGTTCTCTGAAGTCTTTTATCTCCCTGAGACTTCCAACAGGAGTCGAGCTATACTTCAAGCCCTTAGAGAAAACCAACAGCAGGATGATGAAAGTACAATCCAGTTATTTCCCTGCCCAGGACAGAAGCAGCAAACTGCAGGCCAACACAACAGAGAACACAGCAAAGTGGCAGTTCTCCCCCCGACAGCTTTTCCAGCTCTTCTTTCTGGAAGGTTCCTTAGTTTAGCAGTAATCTAAAGATCTGGGGTCTGAGCCCCGATATTTATACAGCAAATTCCTTTATTGTCTTGGTGCAGAGGTCTGTGCTCAGCCAAAACCAGTACCGTCATCCACGGTCCATCTTCTAGTCATGAGGTGGAGACAGCATTGTCCAAGGCAGACAGGGCCTATTCAGGAGCAAGAGAAATCTCCTCCCACCACTCTAAATGCAGACGAGGCCTATTCAGGTGCTAGTGAAAACTCCTGCCACTACTCTGAATGCAGCCCAGGTCTATTCAGCCCAGCCTCATTCAGGAAAAGCAGGCCACACATCAACGCCCCCCCCCCCAATGCCTGTCAGAGAATGCACAACCCCAGCCCTTGTCACTCCAAAGCCAGACAGTAAGTCCACAAACCAGCAGAGGCACACAGGATGGCTAAGCAAGAATTTTCTAAAAGGGGTATTTTCAAACACACAATATAAAATTCACCTTTACTGAAAGAGGCATTTTTATATTCTGAGTTCAGGCATACCAAACTTCATCTTTCTATCTTGTCCCAATGGGAAATTATATTTATAAGATGTTATAAATAAACTCCCATTCCATTTATCCATTTGTGTCTCAGAGCGGGAGCCGCTTTGAGACACAATAGTGGGAGCCACTCTGAGACACAGTAATCCTGCCACAGACGCCGGGGGAACTGCTAGCCCCATAATTCTTAGCGCCTGGAGGTGCCGATGCCCAGTTATCACACCAGGAAGCGCTTAAAACTGCTTAGCGGCTCCCGCAAAGCCCAGGCCAAGGGCGGGCCCGTCCATGCCCATCGGAGCCCAGAAGAGGCTGGGCTGGGCCTACTCTCTTGGCTTCAGGGTCTGGCTATATCTCTGCACCTACTTCTGCAAAATCTGTACTCCGGCATCTTAAGGAGCCATCAGAACTTTGGTCATATGATCAAGTAAGTCCTTCTGCCAAATTAACTGACTCTCTTTAAACAGCGTTGACCTCCCCTTTTTCTTCCTTTTTAAACGATGGCTAAATTGAAGAAAATGGGTGACAGGGTGAGCACTCCAAAGCCCCTTCTGAACTCCACACTTGATTGCTTTCTCTCACGGGCCGCTAAGGCCATTGACCAGGAAATGTTTGTTGCAGAGCGACGGTTGTTCCTAGAGGGGGTTCTGGTTGCAGTTATAAATGAGGATCAAGTCCAGAGCGGGCCGCCAAATGACATTGAACAGGGTGGTCCCGCACACAAAAGCCTATCTGACTTATTTCCCTCCAAGCGTACCCCACTGTTAACATTGGCAACCCCGTTATGTAATCCTCCACCAAAAAGGAAAAAGGCGGCGAAGCACCTAGAGCCATCACTGGTTGTATCTGCGCAGGAAGTGCATAACGATTCAAAGCAAGCAGCCCCAATTGTGATAGACTCAGACTTGCCATCTTTTAACTCCTTAGGCCTATCCCCGCAAACTATTGAGACTTTAATGACTCGCTTGGAAAAAATAAAATCTAACAACCGCTTGCCCATTTTGGACAGGCTCGATAAATTGGAGGCAAATGTGGGATTAATCCAAAAATCTCTTACTAATCTAATGATTGGGGAAGGGCCAAAAAAGAAAAGTCAAGTAGGGGGAGCACTTTCCCAGGGGGATTAAACACCGGTGATGGGAACCACAGTAGGAACCTAGACTTACAAGAGGGCAGTATCACAAAAACCAACGGAGGCCACATGCGTCAGTCATCTGGGGAGGGAAAGGCCACCCCCTAGTAATGCCGGGTTTACTGCACACAGCACCTCATTCACTGGGAATGTAATTGGGAATGTAACTGAGCACAACGAACAGATTCCCCCCGAAATGAATGATCCTAATGATCGAAACGATCAGGTCAACAAGGTGACTTTACATCTTCCCCCAGAGTGCTGCCCATATGTGGCAATTTTAACAAGTGTCCCCCCCAATCCAGGACATCTACAAAAACACTCAACCAGCTGAAAAATAAAGGTTGCTACTGGCTATCCCAGAGCACAAATTTTTCAATTACTTACTACCATGATATTATGTTAGACGTGTAATCAGGGTTGGCCCTCTCCACAAGACTTCACCTAGAGACTGTGTAATTATTAATTGCAGTTCACCAATGCTTGCAGGCCAGCTGCTTAGAAGGGGAAAGACTTCATCTAATAAGGGGCCTAGTCAAGGGATTGATATATTACCACTCGTTTTATTTTATAGGCACCTCAAATCTACAGGCATAATCGCCCCACTAAATGCGCTTAGCTCCGCTAACCCCAAGTGAAGGCGGGAGCTCTTTCCGCTTGAAACAAGAAATAGATACCAAGCCCTCACTGATCTGGACACCCCCGACTGACAAAACCCCGAAACCATGAAACTGTTAATGCTTTTTAAGGCATACCCCACTATCCAGTTGGAAAGTGCTACCAACATTAAGAACCCTAGTGAAACCGTATATTGTGGTCCAGTTACCACGTTATGTCTAAACCTAGACGTAGAGAGAATAAATCCCACAACGAGATACCAATCCCAGGAGTGCATAAAAAATTATCAGGATTTGAAAATCCTATCCTAGAATATTGCAGGAATCAGGACAAAACTAAACGACCCAGAATGGTGCAACTTAGTGAAAGGATTACACCTATGTCTGTTCCAAGAAACTTGGGCAGTGGAGCTGGTACACAGATTGGGGATTACTACTTTTAGTATTGAGGCCACCCATTCGCCAGCTGGTCGTCCAGCTGGTGGATTATTGATCTGGGTTAAGACCATCCTGGCATGCAAAATTAAGATATTGAAACTAGGATCAGAGGAGATACTTGGCTTAGAACTGATATCACTGAAAGAAAATATCCATATCAGGTTATTTAATCTATATAATCGCTTTAGTAGCCCCCACAAGCCTTCTGATACGATAACCTCACTAACCAACTTCCTTGATACATCCAGGAAAGAGTACCATCTCATAGTCGCTGGTGATTTTAACACAACTTTTGAGGCAGTTGACTATGTACAGGAGTTCGTGCAGGATGAAAATCAAGCCAGAGGGGTCAACAAGCTCCAGATTCCAGCGATTAAGAAATGCACCAAGGTGGGGCAACAGGTACTATCTTTTACCCTTGCCTATGGAGTCCGGGCCTGTAATGGGCGGACGCGCTCGGACGCAGAAGCATGCTTTACGTTTAAGAGGGGGAAAGCTAGGAGCAGGATTGATTATATTCTGGTAGATCTCGACCTATGGCCAAATGTGAATGACATGTTTGTACTAAATTGGGAGGATAGCGATCACAATGCCTTGGCACTGACCGTATCTGGTCTTGCAATTTTGTATGGCCGACCAGCCAGATGGTGGCCCCTGTTACCACTAATAACAAAAGAGTAACATGGCCACAGATATTGGCCAATGGGAATCTCCTCCAAAAAATCTGTACTGAGGTAGCACGGATCCTTCCTGTCATGAGTAATTCTGATATTAGTGACGAGGATATTATGGCCACTTTTCATCAATGAAATCTTACCCCAAGATCCTATTTCAAAAAACAGTGTAATTTTAATCTAATCCAACGGAGCACTGCTCCATGGTATAATGAGGCTTGTAGACAAGCCAGAGACAAACTGATTACGGAGGTTAAGAAAGAAATGCGGAGAGACATTATAAACAGAAGGAATTTGTATAAAAAGGCACAAGCCGAGGCAAAAAGGGATTGCGAGTCAGAACTGGCGTACTCTTGTAAAAGCCTCAAAGCAGAAGGACTGCCAATTATTCTGGCACCTCTTGTCAAAAGGGATATCCAGGCAGAAAACTGAAACAGACTTTTATATACAGCCCCATGTCTGGGAGGAGTACTTCACAAATCTCTACACAGGCAAAATGGATGTCTAGATGGACAGGTTTCCAGCGCAGAAGCACAAGCTTATGTCGTTAGTTTCTCAATAGAGATAACTGTTAAAGCCATTAACTCTGTGCAGAATGGGAATGCTCCGGGGTTGGACACTTTACCGGGAGATTTGTTCAAATCGGAGCCTACTATATGGGGACCTTTGCTACAAACTGTTTTAATGTCATCCTGCGAGGCGGAGATATTCCTGCGACCTGGAGAGGTGCTGAAATAATCCTGATATTTAAAAAGGGAGACAAGCGGACACCAGCGAATTACAGGCAAATTAGCCATATAGATGATTCTCAGAAAGTTTTTAACAAAATGATTTTTACTCGGATCCAAGGTTGGATCGAAGAGAATGGCATATTATCGAATCTACAGGCCGGACTTAGGCCTTCCACTAGCACTCTAGACCAGGTATTTAGATTTCTCCTGCTTATATGGAAAGAAGTGACAATAAGGAGGTGACATGTGTTGTGTTCGTTGATCTTAAAACGGCATTTGACTCCATAGAACGTACTGGGCTGCCCTTCGAGACTTAGGACTCCCTATGAATTTACTCAAAATTCTGATTCGCCTGCTTCAAGATAATTACACCAAAGTCAGGTGGAATCTATTTGGTAGCTTATCCAACGACATTCTGGTCTCTAGGGGAGTACGAAAGGGCTGTGTTCTTGCCCCAACTCTTTTCACCATGTACATAAAAGGGCTTGTAGGAGAGTCGTTCAATTGTGAAGGTGACCTCCCGAAATTAGCAGGTAGCCATGTGCCCTCCTTGCTATTTGCAGACGACACGCTGCTTATATCAAAGCCGCCAATGGGGATCCAGAATGTCCTAAACAAATTTGCAATAGCATGCATGGACAGGGGCTTAGAAATCAATTGCTCCAAAACGAAATACATGGCCTTTGGAACAGGTCAAGGAATTCGACTACTTGGACGTTCGAATCAGTGACAGTTTAGCCTGGACACCCAATTAGAAAAGAGAGTTATAACCCTTCAGCATGTCGACTGTGCAATAGCTAGGAGGGTAAGGGACTCAACCCACTTCTCCAATTCTGCAAATACACAGGGCAAACGGGCTAGACACAGCCTTATATAGGGCTGAGCTGTGGGTGTTGGCGATCCTAATGCACTTAGAACTTGCTGAGAATAAATTGTTAAGGGCGATCCTTAATCTAGGAGTGAACACACCCCTAAAGTCGTTACGACTGACCTTGGTCTCAAACCCATTAATTACTTTACTATTCTCAAGGCACTTTTGTTTTGGGTAAGATTATGGACCAGTAGCACAGAGGTCCCGGTGAAGGAGGCCTTGGAAGAGCTACTAACACAACAAAAACAATCAGGACGCCTTGCCTGGTTCAATAAGGTCAAGGATTGGTTTACTAAGTTGGGGTTCATGTGGGAGGACCCAAAGTCCATTACGAAAAAAATGGTCCTCTTGCTCAATAAAAGGTACTAGGAGTATGTTGATTTACAATGCACGGATGTCAATGCACATGGCACTTTAACCTCTAGTTTTCTGATTGTTAAGGGGTGCTTTGTTTTTTAAATGTTTATGGATGATGTTGAACCACCACACGCACAAGCACTTTATATCCAATTCAGGTATGGGGTACTCCCTCTAAACTTTAGGAAAAGTTCTTGGGCAAATGCCTATGTAACATCTTCGTGTCCGTCCTGTCACTTTTCCTGAGACCCTAGAACATTTTGTTTTTCTCTGTCCCGCCTATGCTAGTCTCAGGAAAACCTGGATAATTCCTGCCCGTCGTTAGTTATCTTTTTCATGCCCCTATGAAGCTCTTCTGATTTTTAGGTCTGATACTATAAGGTGGCTCGTATTTACAAACTCGAGATACTTGCTTCGTGCCTGGTGGACAAGATTAAAAATGATGAAAAATTACTCTGAGAAAGATAACTACCATGTAAGCAACTCGGTTTTAGGATTATTAATGGAATATTGGGTCTTGGACATTTTGAACTTTTACATTTTTAGACCCGATTTAAATGTGGAATTTTCCTCTTTTTACTTCATATGGAATTTTAAAATGTCATACATTTTATATTGATGGAGAGATGCGAAACTTAATTTTACTACAAATCTGACTTTTAATGTTGTAATTAATTTTTATTGGATGTGTTTTATGCCGATGTAAATGATCATGCTATTGATTGAATAATAAACGTATACAACTTCCATTCTATCCTATGGGAAAGATAGCCTTTCAATAGTTAAAAACTAAATACACTGTAGTTCACTATCAGGACATGTCACACACCTCAGTACATGTCCTACCTTTCACATATACTTCACCCTGCCCACTGGGCTACCTTGGGCCTACCTTAGGGGTGTTTTACATGTAAGAAAAGGGAAAGTTAGGACCAGGCAATGCACTTGCCAGGTCAACATGGCAGTACCAAACTGTGCACAGACACTGCTGTGGCAGGTCTGAGTTACATTTACAGGCTGCTCATGTGGGTGACACAGCTAGTGTTTCAGGCCCACTAGCAGCATTTGATTCACAGGCCCTGGGCACACAGTGCATGGTACTAGGGACTTCCCTGTAAATCAAATATGCCAATCATGGAATCACCAATCCATAACCCCAATTTATATGGAGAGCATATGCACTTTAGCACTGAATGGCAGTGGTAAAGTGCCCAGAGTCCTAAAACCAACAAAAACAGGAGGCCAAAAAGCAAAAAGTCTGGAGTAAACCCGCTGAAAAATCGAAGTGTTAACAGGGGCTTTCAGCCACCCTTTTCATCTATTGGTCTGTTACTGTGTCATTCATGTTTTTCTTCCACCCACTAAAGTATGCAGTATGGGCGATTGGTCCGCCTACTTCAGGCACAGGTCAACTTCACTGAATTAAGATATTACACCCTTTCACAAAGAGCACATACACTCACAATGTAGTTCCCACTGCGCGCCAGGGACTATTACGAAATTGGGATTTTAAGATCAAAAAGATATGTTTGTGGTTGGCTATTTTTTAGATAGATAAGGACCCAGCAGCTTCCCTAACAAAATTTACATAAATCATGTCAGAACAAAGCTGGAAATGCAAAGAAAAAGTCTGACTTCCAATGCCTGAACTATTGCTTTGCCCAACTTTGTCTTGGTCTGCCTTTATCATTAACTGCTCTGATCAGTTTTTGTGCTTTGGAAAGCTCTTCTTGGAAGCACTCAATAGGAGGCTTAGATGATTTCTGGGTATACAGGGATCACTACAGAAGTGATGTATTATCTCTATGCCTATCATGCAACCCTCAACCATAACGTGCTGTCTCGCAAATGCCACCTTGGAGGACAATACTAAGTGAGGGCAGCAGGCCTCCATGCCCCTCATGCCCCCTTGACAATAATGCGCCCTATCACATTTTCTACCTTGGAGGCCATAGTAAGGAACGGGCCGGGCGCCACAACGTCAATAGACTCTGTAGCACTTTTTGCACCATGTGTAACAGCGCTTGCATATTGTGGAGGTGAGTGCCTTGGTGCACAAGCATGGTCAAAATTCCCATCTTGGCGCTGCCCAAAAAGCCTTTCTGTGTGCGGATAAAGAAACAGATGTCTTGTTTGAGGCAGCAGTTTCACATTTACCGCCCTTGTTATTCCAGATGACCCCTGGAGCAGCTATCTGTAGTTTTGGTGGGAAGGCAAAGGCTGCACATACTATCCACCCTTGGCCAATAAGTGTGTGTCTTTGTTTGAAGCACCAGAGAGTACTGGGCACGAAATCAGACTAGACCAGACTGCCCATTGCGGGAGCAAGAGAGGAACACCAGATGGACTACATCGAATGGCAGCAACAAAGGGACAGCGGCCCCCTAACACAGTCACCCACAGGGAGTTGTAGCAGGCTACGGCTAGTAAGGTTGGAGAATAGGTCGGCCTCTAGGGGCTTCTATAGATGCATTTAAAAAAAATGTATGATGTAATAATAAATCTCCAAACTACGGGAAAGCAGCGCCCCTGATACCCAATACATGCAGCTAGCATTCCAGTCACTGGCAGCTCATTACATTTTTCACTGGCAATAAAAACTGTTGAAGCAGGCAAAATATAAGAGAGAGGGAGAATCGCTGTAATCCACAGCAGTATACTTCTGCTTATGGCACATAACACATTTTTCACCATATGGTCCACCATTACGTTCATAACTGAAAAATTCAGACGCATTTTAGATTAAAGAAATTTAAAGCGAGGAGTCAAAATATTCCTTATCAACCCCAAATAAGCTCCTCATTTTAATTTTCTCCCATTTAAGCACCTTGCTGCCGGGAGACACGCGCCCATTGATATTTTAATTATGCTTTCATTGATAATGAAACAGCTCGCATTCTTTGTATTTATTTTTTGAAGTACCTCAGTGAAGCTGCTCCTCCAAATATCTGAGCCCTACCTTGGGATCAACACACAAAGCAGATTCAGGCTCCCTGCAGTGATTCCTTGCACTGCTTCCTGCTGGCAGCTGCATAAGCCTGAAAATTGGGATCTATGCTGGCCCCTGGCAATAGCCACAATCCCGGGCCTATTCCAGGACTTTAGTGATGTGCTGCTGCTTGGTTCCACTCGTGTCTTAAAGCAAGTCAGAGCCCAGCAGGGGCTTGAAGCAGCCATGCCAAGTACCATGCATCAAGGGTTATACTAATACATTCTAATGCTGATGTCCACATTAGAATGCATTAGTCACGCATAGAGAGCACGCTGACAGGTTTTGGAGATCATGCGGTACTCAAAAATACTGCGATGCAATTTACCCTGCAGGTAGGCATTAGGTACTCTGACTCGTGGTTATGGTGACGTGGGTCCAGCACAGCCGGATACATTGTATTACATTCACAACAAAAAAACACAAATTGTGCTTCTTTTGGGTGCCCCACCCATGCCTTCTCTGATACACACATGTAGCTGCTGCCTCACCCAGCACAGGTGGGGTGACAAGATTCTGCGTCATAGAAGTGGGGGTATCTGGCTGGTGGCCTCCCGGGGAAGTGAGGAAAGATGCAGATTTCCAATCGCAAACATTCTCAGACATGTAGGGAGTCCTGTAATCATCATAAACGGAATGGCCGCGCTTGCAGAAATGGCACTGAATGTTTGAAAAATTCCTAACCTTATGAGCAAGCAGCATCACAATTTCAAATTGCGATGTGCCTTGTTCACATAGGAATTGTTCAAATATTTAGTGTCACTGTTGCCCGATAGCCAGAGTGAAACACTGGAGCAGAAAGCTTGCCTGTGACTCTCCATCCAAATTCCATTTAGGCACTGAAACTTTCTGCTGCAGTCCATCGCCCCCCTGCCCACCCCAGCCAATGAACTTCAGCTTTAATACTTCGCTGCTCAAGAAAAAGCAACCCGGCGAAGCATCATCAGGTGAGTCACTCACTGCTCTCTCAGTCTACAGAGAATCTGCCCTGCATTAACCTGATCTCTGCAGCATGTGTTAACCATCCAAAACTATGACATATTATACAAAAAAAAAGAAATTGAAAAGGAAAAAGTTTGTATAAAAAAAAACTCATTCCTGTGTTACAAAAATCACTATATAGGATTGGTTCCTACTGAGGTGGGGTGGGCCATGATGCGACATTTTGCGCTTGTTGATGTATGATCCTTACATTAGAATTGTACCTGTTCACCAGGCAGGAATTGCTTTTGTGTAGTGTTCCTTTCCCCTGGTCCTGCTGGTGTATCTGTTCTCAGAGGCCCTCTTCTTTTTTGTTGCTCTTAGGCTTCGCCTAGCGTTGCAGCGCGAATGCGCTGCCATCGCTTTGCGAGGCATGCAGTATATACTGTAGTGTGGAAGCTTCATGGAAGCTCCGCCCACTCTCTGCCCATTGGCTTTCGTCTTAAATGCTGCCTTCCAATTGGTTTGAGGCTTGTTAGTCCCTCCTCATTCATCATTTGTATCCTTCCACGGATATTGGCCCCTTCACTCCTAACACTATTTTCTTCCCTGTCTACCCACCCCACCTCCCCTCCCTCAGTCTGTGACTTCTCTCCCTCCCCCGCCCCCCCCCCCCCCACTCCCGTTCGTGTTTTCTTGCCTGCCGTTTTCCTCTTTATTATTGCCACCTTGAAATATGCGAGTTCAAGATGCGTGCTGTACAAAAACTTATTGTGTTTAATAAACTAGATGTTAATGTTACTCTAGATATAATAAGATTCTAGGCAACCTTCGGGGTATGCATGGCAACTGACGCCTCTTAGTTCACAAATGGCATTGTTGTCAGGCGGGAGGAGCGGCAGTGTTTTAACCCATGCTTAAAACGAGCACTTTTAACAACTTCCTCTCAATTCAGTGCTATAATCTTGTGTACTGAGGTGGCGCGCTAAATAAATGCACTTTTTTGAATTCTGAAGAGACATTATCGCACATTTACATCATGTTTACTGTATGATTAACATGCTGATCATTTTCACAGCTTGCCCACTGGCTCGTATACGCTTGGCTCGTCTCCGGCTGGCTCAACCTGTTAATTAATATATTGGCTCGCGCCCCTTTAACAAAGAGAGATGAATAGATACATGACAGTGAGCCCGGTAGATGGTAGAGAAATAGACTGGTGCAAACAAACAGACAAAGTCAGTCTCCATTGCCTCACGTCAGAATCATCACTTTTAATAACCTGGAAATCTGCCGGCAACTCCCTAACCTCATCCCCCTCACCTTTTCTTAGCAGAAGCGGAAGATTCTGAGCGGTGGCCTGCTGGTGCAGAGGAGCACGGTAGAGTCTGGAGAAGCGCTGGGATGCCTAGCCTCTCCGGGCAGGCACCTAAGCCTTCCGGGTGCCTTCACACTCAGGATAAATGAATACATTTTGTTCTGTGCTTTAGTCACCCCTCTGTGAGCACTGTCTGGTAGATGAAGCTCTGTGTTAATAAACACAATCAGAGGGGTGGTTGTGTACAAACAAATAACAGCCACAATACCGTACGTTTTGAACGTGTAGTTAAATACCTGCTCATTGAGTACCTCATTGGCTGATCATTCCATGGCACTACCAAAATTACATTTTGGACACATTTGCTCCACTGTAAAACACGCCCTTCTATGGGTCATTTAACAACTCGGGGATTTGGGGTTAGGTAACCTACTTTGGATGTTGTGTAAAAGAGTAAATACATAAATTAATGCAATGAAACTAAGCAACCAGTACTGTCTTAAACACTGAAAACTGACACGCATTCTGGAATTTTGTTCAGTTAATGTCGATTTTCTAATAGATGCGAGTAAAGTACTCTTAATATCCTAATGAAATCTGCACACTTTTAACTAATAGCACCGGGCGACCTTTGACAACTTGGCAAGGAATATATTTTCATGTACCCCCGAAGCCCCCCTGCCCCCCGGCAAATTTCATTGCCTCCCAGGAGAGTGAGTCAAATAGCCTCGAAAATGAAAGAGCCGGGATTCGGATTCAAATGCTCTGATCCCGATCGCGTTGGTTAGTCTGTAAGCACTACTTTTATTAATGAGTTTCGCATTGGTAAAGCACCACGGTGTGCATGTGTGGCAACACTTCAGCCATTAGGTACATGCCAAGCAATTGTTGACACAATCCACACTTTGAGTCTTTTTCAATATATTTATTACGAAGTGCAGGACCTCTCCAAGGGATTTTGCACACTACATACATTCACTCCAAAATTAAAACGTGTTGGTAAAAAACATTGCCATTTACAATGTCAATAGCTCTAACTCAAATGCTAGACCTATTTGCATTGCAAATGCTTGTTTTTTTGGTGTTAACCATCCCAGGCACCAGTAAAGTTTAATAGCGTGGGTGGTCACGGTGAGACTTGTTTTATAATTATTTCTTTACTGCTATATTTTTCGGCACACAAATAGTCAGTGAGGCCTTTCTAACGGTGCTCCGGCTTCGTTTTTTAAAAACATTCCTCTGTTATATCGGTCACAGTCTTAATTCTAATCATACACTCCTTCGAGACTTTAAATATTTCTCTGTTTGGGAAACCTGTGCTGTGTGGATTTTAAAGGTATTGTTCGGCAACCATGCCCCTCGGCTTTACAGCTGTGTTTTTTTAAAATCCTTGCTCTTGTAGATTATAAACAGACAGAAGATACTTTCCTCAGTGAGAGCTTCTGCTGTCCTCGCCTCCTATACCACTCCTGGAAGTGGACATATGTGGATAATGACATATGGAGAGACAGACATATTGACAGTCTCTTTCTCTCCTGCTAACTCATGTTTTCTACCCTTAAATCCCTATTTATTTTAACATCAAATGTCGGATTACCTGATCTAAAGCCATCCATGACACAGGACCAGCATACCTGAAGCATCGCCTCATTCCACGTCCCCACCAGAAACCTTCACTCCACCCAGCTGGCTCTGGCTACCGTCCCTCCGATCCGCAAGACAAGAACTGGAGGGAGATCCTTCTCCTACCTTGCCACAAAGACCTGGAACACCCTGCCCGCCGACCTCAGACAATGCTCGTTGTTGACCCAATTCAGGAAGGACCTCAAGACCTGGCTCTTCGACTGAACACCTTAGCGCAGATGGACCAGCAGCATCCTCCCCCCACCCTATTCCCCCCAGAACCTTGAGACCCAAGTCTCACATTTGGCAGTTGAATGTCAATCATACAGGCACTTGATCCATAAAAATGTCACACCTAAGCAATCTGGAAACTTGGCAGCTATGGTATTATGGCACAGGTGGCTCATTTGCAGGCAGTATGGCCTCTGACATCCTGTTTGGTACAGTCGGGTCCCACAGTGCCCTTCCATTTCTGGTGCTTTGAAGCAGTTCTAAGATCTTTTTAAAGTTTTTCATTGCTCAAATGGGTGTAATTTCTGATATTTATATGTTTCGCTCGTCTTCATTGCTTGATTTTGCTTGTGAGAAAGTGTCACTCATAGTCGTTAAATGTCACTCATAATTACATTGCAATTATGAAAATGTCACACAATCTGAAACCTTGGCATCTATGTTGAAGGTTGCTGCCAGCAATGTCATGCAGAGTCCCTGTGCGCAGTTCTGCGCAACGTAAGGTACATGTAGCGGCACCACGTAATGAGTGGGATTTAAAACACGTACCCCGCCCCTTGCAGCAACAGGTATGGGTGAGAGTGGACAAGCACAAAATTACCTCGATATAGCATCAGATACCTTTTCAAATATGAAATGAAGTGATATTTAATTTTAGGCATGACGGGGGTATGTCAGTGAAGCTAACCCAGACAGTGTTGGCGAGCTACCAGTAGCTGGAGATTGACCGGTTGGAGACACCTGGTTTAAAGAGTCAGGTTCATTCCAGCTTCACAAAAGAAATCTGTCGAGAGACGGCAGAATAAACAGTTTCAGTCAGCCCATAACAAAGACTTTACAAGACCCTCTGCTGATCATAGGACTGAAAAACTTTACACTTTTTATTACACGTGGGATGTTTAGTTACAGGGATGGGGTGGTCACGAACTATAAGCTAGCCATTGTTTTGTTGCCGTTTTTAAAATGTTTTACTGTATCAGGTTCCCCTTATCCCCCGGCCTACTGCCTGTGTTCACATTATGGGAGGTAGGCCAAAGCAGTTGACAGATTAGAGGGGTTGAGGTTGGCCCCCTTTTTTTAGTATCCACAGCACTTCAGCGATATTGTCCTAGTTTTAGGGCACATTGTTTACCCCATCACTTGGAGGGCAAAATATAAAAAAGCAGTTGCATTTGTATAGACTAGAAACTGCAGAAATAAATCGCAAAATAAACAGTCATTTTAGAAATGCGTCATTCTTCCCTTCTTCCCAGAATCTCTACATCAGCGATTTTAAAAAAATCTTTGTCTTCTTTGGCCCCCACTGGCTCATTACTGGAAAGTGAGGACCCCCAACTAAGAAATGTGCATGATTTGAACCCCAAACAATACACAGAAACATGTGTATACTAAACAAAAACAAAGAAGCGCTAATATCGAAATTTTAACCAGAATGTTGTAGCGTTTAAAAAGTATAGTTTCATTCGTAAAAAATTGAGATATGTTGCTTGCTAGTTATCATTCTGTCTTTTTTTGTTCCAACGCATGCTCTCTTTTTGTGGCTGTGTGCCATTTCTTCATGTCCGGTCACTATTCGTTCTTACTATATTCCCTTTCCTGTGCGTGTGCTTCTCTCACAAATCAAGATAAGCATCCAATTTCAAATTCCTTCACGTTTACACAGTAGTTTCAGATTCCTTCACATTTACACCGCGTTTTAGCTTTTTCAATGGCCAGTTTTGCTTTTTAATGTATGTATACTTTATTAATTTGCTATCATTTCATTTTCTAAACAGCTGAGGACTCTGTGAGTAGGTGTTGTGGAACCCCCTCCCCCCTCCCCCCCCCCGCCCCTTGAAGGCAATGGAGTGCTATGGGGTTCTAATGGCTGGTAGAAGCCTGGAGCTTCAACATGCCAATGTTTGTTCACAGCAACAGCTGTGAACAAAGGCCTCTCAGAGCCGAGGGGATTTCAACTCCCTCTACCTCTGTGAGACCTTTGTTTAGAACATTCTGCCCTCTAGGGGCAGAACAATTCAATAGCCTTAGAGCCCTTCGTAGTGGGCTCTACTGGCCATTAAAGGCCGCTCCCTTGTTGAAGGAGCAGGCCATTAATGGCTGGGAGAATCCCACAAAGGCGGGCTCCAAGGCTATATTGAAATATTGAGAGTTTTCTCAAAAAGTCTGTCGCTCATAACCCTGGGCCTTTAACAACCATCAAAGCCCTCAGAAGCAGGCTATAATGCTATACTGAAATTGACTGGTTCTCTGAGCAGCTTAATCATCGGTTCCAAAAAAAAAATTAGCCAACAAGAAACAAGTCTCTTCATCTTGAACATCAATTGTTCAAAGAAGCTGATTGTTTAGCATAATTCTTGACATGAACAAGAGATGTACACTACTTATAGTGATGGGGACACATGCAATCCAGGTGAATTTAACACAAGTAGTAGTCATACCTAAAACCATATTTACCTCGCCTATCAGGAAATCTATTACTCAAGAAGAAGCCCTGCGCTCTTCTAAAAAATAAAACAGAAGGCTCGAAATGTCACAAAGCATTATTGTGTATTTTTGAAACAGGTCTCTAGTAACACAAAAACTGATATGTTGCCAAGTAAAAACTACAAAAACACCAGTTGATACGGGAAATGAATCCTAATTAGCTAATATGTAAAAGGTCATTTACATGTCAGTTTATTTACAGATTTGGTTGATTAATCATTACCAGTCTATGCGTATTGTCCAGTAAGTTTAGCGTGCGAAATCTGGTTGTCACCCTTCCATCGTTCTAGCACCACAGAGGAAAAATAATTGTTTGGTGTATGCAAAGTCACGCTTTTTCCAAAATGCTATCAATTAGGTTCATAACAAAAGCAAAGAACAATAATCAAAATGGAGCATGCTTAGGCTCTGGTAATTGGAAAGACCTAAACACAGTCATTGCTAACCAAAGACTCAAAATAAGAATAACAAAAGTCTTAACCAGTTAGCACAATATCACATCTATACATCTTCAACGCCTTTTTTCAGCATAAGTATTTACAGGAGTCATCATTCTTTGTGCAACACTGAGTCCTGAAGATGGTCTTGAGGACCAATTTGGCCATAAAAAACCAAAACGTCGACAATGCATCCTTGTTTCCTTGGAATATCACTAATTAATTTTAGCAATATATACAATGTATTAAAATATTTGAAGGTTTGATCTAATGGGCTGTTAGATGTTGTCCACATTGTCTTAGGTAAAAAGGGTGATTACACTCCCATCAATTCCTTGAAAAAAGTTGAGATAGTTGAAGGGATTTTTAGGGTAGTGTCAGTGTCGCTATTTCTATATACTGTTTGTATCAATTGTTTTAATGTTTTGTATAATGAATTAAAAATAATGAGTTAAATATAAATAAAGTAAAATCATTTGTATTTTGAATACATCCATGAATGTAACCTTTCTGTGCGATTTACTAATTGGATTACATCTGTGACTGTGAAAACGTGTCAAACTTATTTTGGATTTAAATAATTCCTCAAGGGATATATTTTGTAAAAAAACATTTATTTCAGCATAAGGCACCAGAAGTAGGAGAAAACTGAGCTTTCAAAGGGCTTTGCACAACTGAATTTTACTAGGCAGTTTAAGGCGACTGGAGTATGATGTGGACACCCAGTCTTCCTCATGGGGTGCAGGAAAGATTATAAGCAAACCACGCATAAGAATTTGTAAGGGAGTCCCCAGCAAAAACATCTATGGGACACAAACATTTAATTAATAAGAGCACACAACAGCAACAGACAGAGACCCGGCAAATGAAAATAATTTTCTTGAAGCAAACGTTCGTAGGTTTGTGGCGAGAACAGAGCATCTTGGAAGATAGTGCACTGTTGACTTCTAAAGCACCTTTGATCCAGAAGTAGAATAAAACATAGTGAGAAGAAAGAAAATGGTGAAAACAGATTACACAATTAATCAAGACCGTTAAAACATCTACTGCAAGTTATTATGTATGAAAATGATGTCGGTTTTCAATAGAAACAATGGGTTGGAAGACCATTCTCAAACACTGAAAGATCTCAAAATCGACGTCATTCTCCTAAAGAGGAAGAACACTTTTAAAGTTTTTTGATTCACCAAATTCCTTCCTCCACTATAGAACTCTGTTTGCGTGCTGTCTCCTAGATAGTGCACTGAAAGGAAGGGAGGTCAAGGGGATATATGAAGAAGCATGCACTGTGGGCTAAAACTTCATGACTTCTATAGGCCCATCATTTGTCAGGAGAGTCGTAATGTAACATTAACTCTGCTGATAGGCGCCACAGCGATATGAGGAGGGTGATAGACCCCAACAGTTCATCATAGCTGCTACCCTCCACGATAGCCTTGCTTATGGTGCACCTGTTGAATAAGAATCTTTTTATTTCAATTCTTACGCACAATTGCCCTGCAAAGGAAGGAGGTAAACAAAAACAAAAAACACCCAATTGACCGCAACCATTATTTTGAGGCAATGAAGGGTCTTAATTAATGATATGGATATCTAATGTCTTGTAGCGAATAGGATGACTGTACAAAAAAATATTGATTACATGCTAGGACAATATAAATAACAAATCATATTGAAAGGAACATTATGAAACGAATTGAGTGCATTCAACTTTACTTTCACAAAGTAGAGACATTTTTCTACAATATGTACATACACACACACATATATATATATATATATACATATACATACACACACACACACACACACACACACACACTCTGAAGACTTGGCTAGAACAAACCAAACATTAATGCAATTTGCATAAATTAATTTCAAACTCAAATTGCACTTAACCAGAGTAAGCTACTCATGACATCAAGTAGCTTCCTTGAAACACACTTTTTACTGTAAGATCCACTTGAGTAGATTAATATGCAAAACAGTATGACACACAAGTGTCATTCATCTAATCAAAGCATGAGATGCAAGGAAACATACCATCATAGTAGACAATGGCTCCAACAAGCTTGTCTTTTCTTAGCATTGGGAAGAGCTCCAGGGCTTTTGATTTGCTGAGAATATAGCTGCTTTTCAGACACTGACTTCCAGCTACAAGGTCATAAGCTTTTATTCCAACCCAGTAATAAGGCAGCTGCCACCACCTAAAGCAGAACAGGCAAATTTCAATTAGGAAAGATTTAAATATCTCATAACACTGATCTGTAATAAAATATTAATAAGCTGCCTGTATTGAGAATAATGTTCTACGCTCTCCGGTAGAATTCAAACCACAAAAGCGACACGAAGTAATTCCCTTTGCTTCTCTTTGGAGTGTACTCGGGGATCTTCCCTTTTCAGTGAAAAAAATCCGACAGGAAGACGAAAGGAGCAATGCGCGGCTTTTGGAGTATGTAAGCTATTCTTTTTCTGTTCCTTTCGGTGTGTGCAGCGAGCAGGCGGCGCCAGGGCACAAAGGGGATCTTAAAGATGGCCACAACACCTGGGAGAAACGCTTCATAATTCATACAAATGCTGTAAACACATAATATGTTTGCTGAAGCCCTTTTCGTTTATTTGGACGGACTGCTCCCGGAAGCACAAAGCTGCTCCTTTTTGACAATCTTAATGTCCCCCTTTGTGACACCGCGGTATATTTACAACGTTTGGAGTTCGTTTCCAACCAGCACTGGAATACTCTTAAATTGTGTCTCCCAGTTAATGAATTCATATACCTACAGATACTGCTTGATGCTTTAAATATTATTCATTACAGTGCAGCTGCATATAGCAGAGACAGCTGTTGTAATGGGAAGCAAACACGGGTAAAACCAATATGTTTGACTTTTCTATGGTAAACGTAGCACTAACGCTGCAAGTGATGAAACACATTAGGGGGTAGGCAGCTGTGACGTAGTTATGCTTGGGTGACAACCTGGATACAAAGCCTAAGACAAATGCAAAGTATTTGAGATTTTAAGCACTGCTGGTCAGTTTATTTTGAGACATTTAAAGAAAATAAATATCAAGTAGACTCCTACTTATTTGTTGGACAGATTACTTGCAAATCCATAAAACACCCTAAATGTATAACATTTAACAACTCTACCCTCCAGTACCAAAGATCTGCATAGGCCATGAGCACACATAGGCCATGAGCACATCGTATGCCATTTGCAAACATGCCAATAGACCCGGGCGGGAGACTCCCAATTTTTTAAGACCAAAATAGTTTTCTTTTAGCGGTCTCCCATCTTAAATTGTTTTTCAGCCAACAATGGCTTTATAGAACTGTTTCCCAACTTAAAATGCTTCTGGTTTAATAGAACTCAATGGGTAAAAGACATTCCTCAGATTATCTTTTTTTCAATCTCGCATTTTACCCTGTTCAGAAATATTGGCCTGTATACACTGCAAGAGCACAAATTCAAACAGGAAAGAGAGAACTCATGCAACCTACATAAAATTGATTTTTCAACACAGTGCCCTTTGTACTGACCTCATTCTGGCGAAATAAGTGCAGTCACGTCTGAGTCTATCCATACAGGAATGATGAGCAGTACCATACAAGGCAAAGTAGAGATAGATTTTTTATAACTCTATCCCATCAATCAATCAACCAGTAGATTTGTAGAGCGTGTCTTGTCGCCCATGAGGCTATTCAGGCGCTGGCAGGGTCCACTTGATTAGCCAGGTCTTCAGGGATTTTTGGAACTCTGGAAGAGATGGGGGAAGTCCGTACATGAAGGGGTAGCTCGTTCCACGTCTTCACTGCTAGGTAGGATAAGGAACGAGCTCCACATCTGCTATGTCGGATGCCAGGGGTGAGGGTTAGGGAAAGGGACACGGAGCAGAAGTGGCTGGTGGGCTGATGGAAATTCAGGCGGTGGTTTAAGTAAGCTGGTCCACAGTTGTGTAGGACCTTGTATGCATGGCTGAGGAGCTTGAACTGGCATCTTTTCCGGAGAGGGATCCAGTGTAGTTTCTGGAGGTAGAGGGCGATGTGGGTTCGTCTAGGGAGGTCCAGAACGAGTCTGGCTGTGGCATTCCATACAGTCTGTAGTATTTGGAGGAGGTGAATTGCGATCCCTGCTTAGAGAGCGTTGCTGTAGTCTAGTTGGCTGGAGATGAGGGTCTGGATGATGGGGAGTCTTGAGCTTTGAAGTAGCTATTTGAATATCTTACGAAGCATTCAGAGCATAAAGTAGCAGGAGGAGGAGACCGAGTTGACCTGAGTCGTCATGGTTAGCTAGTTGTCCATAATGATGCCTAGGTTCCTAGCGTGGTCAGTGGGGGGTAGGAGTAGGACCGAGTTCTAAGGGCCACTAGGATGCATCCCTTTAGTTTCAGAAAATCAGAACCTCTGTCTTGTTCGTGCAAAGCTTTAGGCAGTTGCCCTTCATCAAGTTGGCGAAGTCTTTCATGCAGTTGTGGAAGTTGGTCTTGGTGGTGTATTCAGAGAGGGATAGGATTAGTTTTGTTTCGTCTGCATAAATATGATGCTGAGTCCATGGGTTTTGGCAATTCTGTCGAGAGGGGTCATAAGTGTTGAAGAGGGCAGAGCTGAGTGAGGATCCTTGGGGTACTCCACAGAAGATTTCCTTGGGTTCGGAGGTGTAGGCGGACTTTTTGTATTCTTCCTATGAGGAAAGTGGCGATCCATCTGAGAGCGACTCCTTGGATGACTATGCTGTGTAGAGTTGTGATGAGTGTGCGGAGGGAGACCGTATCGAAGCCTGCCGAGAGGTCTAGGAGGTTCAGAGCTGCAGTTTCTCCTTGGTCACGTAGGGAGTGGATGTCATCAGTAGCCACAATGAGTGCTGTCTCAGTGCTGTGTTTGCTGCGGAATCTGGAAAGGGAAGAGTAGAGTAGAGTAGGAGGTTCCGTTCCAGACGTGAGGAGAGTTTTGGTTGATGGCTTTTTCTAACACTTTGGCAGGGAGCAGGGAGCTTGGTTGGTAGTTGTTGAGTTCGCTGGGGTCTACCAATGGTTTCTTTAGTAGGATGTTGACTTCTAGGTCTTTCCAGTCCTCGGGGAAGGTGGCCATGGCAATTGAGGTGTTAAACAAATTGGTGGTTATGTGGTTAATTCTGGCTTCTCCAAGGCTGAAGATGTTGGATCTGTACCAAATCTTGGTGTGTTATAAGTTCAAACTCAATACAAAAGTAAAAAAAAAGAAAAAGAAGATGTAGTAAGGACATGGGTCGGTTGGGCCCCTAAGTGCGCCGTTTGCATGATGGAGGCCGTGTCCTGTGGGGAAAGCTGGCTCCATTCGGTTAGTCGGATGTCTGTGGTGGTAGCAGGGTCATTGTGTTGCTTGAAGAAGTCGGTGGCCTTGGACTGGGGTTTGAAGTTTCTGTAGATGTTGGTGATTTTGTTGAGTAAGAAGTTTGCAAGGTTGCTGCAGAGTTCCTGTGAGGGGGTAATGTTGTTTGTTGCAGCCGAGGGGGTTGGAGAATTCTTTAACAATGTTGAAGAGTTATTTTCTGTTATTGGAGCTTGATTCGATGCGTGAGGCGAAGGCCTTTTTCTTCTATTCTTTCAACTGTCTGTGGTAGAGGTTGAGGGCTGTCTTGAAGTCAGTCTGGTCCGTCGTGTCCTTGACGGTGCACCATCTACTTTCCAGTTGTTTAGAGTGTCGTTTAGCGGTTATAAGGTCTTCAGTGTACCAGCTAACCTGCTTGGTGAAACTTCTGTGAGTGTTGTTGCCGATAGGAGAGATGCCGATCCAATTTTTCAAGTTTCTGATGTTCTGATCTAAATTGTTGGAGGAGATGGGGTGGGTGGTGTTGAGTGCATTGATCCATATGTTCTTTGAGACTTTGCTCCAGCAACTCACAGATGATGTGGGCCAGCTTGTGAACATGTGCCAACTTCATTACCCGGCTAACTGTACTTCCTCTACCAGGAGATCTGGTAACATTCCAAGATGGCTGCAACATTAACAGTATCTTGTAAGATCAATATTGCGTGTTGTTTTAAATGGTATATTTTGCTCATACAAGTCGCCCTTCAGGCAGTTAAATGCGTCAGGAATGTTAGTAGGAAGTGTACGCAGCTTTGTGCAACAGAGAGCAGTTCTAGCAGGCTTGAAATACATTGAAAAATATTCACTTTTCTGCTTTGTTGGAAACCAGCAATATAAATATTATTAGCACTTTTGGTTTTAATTATGTTAATGAAAACTTTTTGTTTGTTTGCTTTTCCCTTGAACTTGTTACAATCAAGTAGTACAAATTCAATTCAGGAAAGCAACCCTCTTTACTAAGCCTGGGTAAAGCACTACGCTACGCTCGCGTAGTTTGCGCTACTTCGCACTACGCAAATTGCACGTAGCACAGTGCAAACATGCGTAGCGTAGCGTAGTGCAGCGGTAATTTTTTGCTGGCTCTCGGTCCTCAACGTCAAGCCTTATCCCGGCGAGACTTTTTCCTTGTTCGCGATCAGCAACATCAAGTTGCCGATCACGAGCGTGGAAAATAAACCTCCCGACGAGCTTCTTAACGCGGGGAGGTCAGGTTTCTCATTGCAAGTGGTCGCGTATGCTCGCGACCGCTCACGATGAGAAACTACCAGTCTGCCTTGAGAAAGCTGCCGCTCAAGTAAAAATCTATTCGAGCGGCAGAAAACGACTGCTTGGGGGTGCCCAGGAGTGGACGCCTCACAGGGAAAGCCAGGATGGGTTCCACAGCGGTATTCGTACAAGCGCCTTGAGACCCTTGCGGGTGAGTAGTGCGCTATACAAGTATCAATTTGCATTTAAATTTAGAAATATGCAAGCAAAGCTTTTCATTGCAACGGACGCTGGCACTGTTAAAGCTATGGAGAAACTAGAAAGTGCAGCCACGCTGTCTCACCCACAGCTGTAGAGCAAATCCACAAATTGTGGAATATATGTTGCAGATAAGTTTCTATTGGTGAGGGAGGAACAGCTTCTGCACAGCAAAACCACTGGCTACGACTCTTCAGTCTCCCCTAGGCAAGGCCATTATTTACAAAAACTACCAAATCCCTTCTCCGTCAAACACTAAAAGCTCTCGCTGCACCCATTTGCTGCACGCAATTCATGAAAGCCTTCACCTTATACAAACAGAAAAGAACACAATTTTCACAGACCTTGAGCATGGAAGGGAGAGACTATTCGGAGTACTCGGGCTCAACTGAAAAATGCTCTCATTTTGGATTGGAGGAAATGGCGGCAGCTGTGTGCGTCATGTTTGTCTCAGCGCTGCACTAAAAGGAGGCTTGTTGATCAAGCACCTATGGTGTGACACTGATTGAGACTGGTCCTAAAAAGCAAAATTATATACAGAACTGGGTCAGTCACATCAGAATGGTATAACCCAAAGATGGCCGCCCAATGTGAAAGAGAAACACAAGAAACACGTGAGAGTTAGGCTTTCAATGAACAAAAAAATTAAAATAATGCATGCAGTGCAAAACTATATTACAGTGTGTACTGTGTGATATTTTAGTGTAGTTTTCAGAAGTAAAACAGTCCTTTCATAAATCCAATGGAGGCCAAATAGTGAGACTAAAATATTGATATGGACTGATACAAGATTAGATTGACAATCTCTCATGCCAATGGCTGAGGAGTCCTTAGCCATAGAACACAAGGGCTGCAAGAAGGTTGAACTGTCCAAAGCCCCTTTACTATGTTTAGAGTATGTACACAATACAATAAGTCTGTCACTATTAAGGAAGCGACCATTATACTTAAAACTAAGAAGTCAAAATCCAGGCTTAATTATTTCAATGCTCTCCACAATGGTATTTCCAGTCCACTGGTAAAGGTGCTTATCAGGGGCCGTATTACAGAGAGTGCCCCGGGGGCGCAACTGGCATTTGCGTCTGCTTTGCGTGCCCCAGAGGCACTTTAGTATTGCACAAGGGGCCGCAGACGTTTGTGCGGCACCTTCTGTAATACCGATAGCGCTGGCGCACATAAAGCACCAGCGCTATCTGCAGGGGGTGCTCCTCTATTTGCATGGGGGCTCGCCCCATGCAAATGAGAGAATCCCTTTGCCTCTGCGCCTGCACTGTACTACACAGGCGCAGAGGCAAAGAAGCTGTCAGGAGGCGCACTGATAGAGCACCACCTAAAAGGTGGCACACTGTCAGTGCGCCCTGTGAGAGCAGCCCTCTGCAGGAGGTACTATGGACCCCCACACATCCCCTTGCAGGGATTGCCGTCTGCACTATGAAAACACGGAGCGGCTTTAAAGCAGCTGCTCCATTTTTCACATGAAAGCGCTGCCTCCACGGCAGCGCAAGTTCACGTCTGCAGTAGGGGCAGCGCATTCATGGTAACAGGGCACATTTTCATTATTTGTGATGGGCGCAAACAATGAAAATGCGCATTTACTGTAATACGGCCACAGAAATCTTTTACCTGGATCTGCATCACCAATAGAATTAAATACAAACCGGTGTGCATGATGCCTCAAGTGCACTACTGGTTGTAAAAGTATGATAATTCATATTAATATTTACTTCCTAACCCAGGTTTGCATTTCTTATCTCCGGTCCGATCAATTCCCCAGATGTAATGCACTACAGTGGGTAAATACATTATGAGCCGGGCAAGGTTTTTTCCCCCAAAATCCCTGCGCACACTGTGCTACAGTAACTACACTTTGCACCTTCTCACTCTATGTCATCCATTCTCAACCCGTTGATCTACACACAAAATGCATTCATTCGAAGTCTGATTCATCACTTGTGCAGTCTACTTATTTAAATTTTTCTTTATGCCTATTAAAGGTCAGTACAGCTAGCAAAGGCATCATACATGATCAGCTGGCAGACGTGTGCAAGGTACCTAACTGCATACTTCATTATACTCATCAACAAATACTTTCACTCCTAGATTATTGACCTTGATTGATTATCTTGTGTACAGATCTAGTTCTGACGACCAAAGGCTGTTTATCTGTTTTGTGCTGTATATTAGATCCTCTCGAATTGGTTCTCTTGTTTTTGGCGCTTTTATTTTCTTTGATGTTTAATATTTTCTATTTTAAAATCTCGCCTCGTTTGTGTTCACGTCTGTCTTACTGTATTTTCTGGTCCCGATTTTGTAAAGCGCTCTGATACCTTCGGGTCTAGCATGCACTATATAAAACTTATAAATAAATAAATTATAACAAGAACATAACTGGAATAGACAAAACTGCCCAGTTTCACCAATACACAATGCAAGTTTTAAAATCTGCGTTTTGTTCAAGAATTCGGCCCACAAATGTGGTGTTCTGTTTTCATCAGGAGAAGTGTGGGCTTGCAGGATGGTTAGGTTTTGATATTAGCTGTATGTGCTGGGCATTTCTTTCACATGAATGTATGATAATTTGTTTTTTTATAGAATTCTAGGCAGGGAAAATATTGAGGAATGCAACTTCACCTTGAATTATGCCAGTACCTAGTTTTTAGAACTGCCCAAGATTGGTAGGGTTCCCTGGGAGCATGCCTACCAAGAAAACAAATGGCACAGCCATTCACAATGAAAGTAGTGAGGAAATTAGGTATTTTAATGCACCGTTTTGATGTCTGCGGGAAATTCTGGGTAAGGAAAAGTGGTATAATCCTTGCAATCTAAACCATCCAGATCTCCCATGTGTCTAGTTTATATGTCTGGAGGTAGTAGGTTTCTCTTGGTGCTGAGTGACCGAAAACCCATATATACCACAGCCAACCACATTCCCTGAATGACTGCATCGCAAGTTAAAATCTTGATGTTTCTATGGTACATTCTGGGCCATTCCTGTCCATGAGAACAGGCCCACCCCACAAAACTGTGGTACCATTTTTACCGAGATAACGGTGTGGACTCAAGTAGTAAGACTTGTAATTCCCTTCATATTCCAGAACTTTGCCTCACATAAAAAAGTGAAGAAATTAGTGATGTCAGTCAGCGTTTGATATTTGCAAGGCACTGTGGGAAAGCAAGTGTGGTGGTAAACTAAGTGTGATGGGATTGCAAGCCACAGCTTCCTGAAAAACCGGGATGTCTAACTTTCAGAAATGTCAGGATGGGGTAGGTTTCCGTGGATGCTATGTGATCCCCAAGACCAGATATGGCAAACAATCAATACCACAATAGTCTACCTTAGCCAAACATCCTTTTTGTCATACTGTTGCGTTTTTGAGCTTTTCCAGTCCCATTCAACAGGCTCACTCACACATGTAGGGTACTGTTTTTTCAGTTGTGCGGGAGAGTAAAATGGGAGGACTTTTGCTATTCTCTTTTGTGTTTCGCTCTATTTTTGGCTTCCCATTATAAGGCAGTGTGCACAAAAACACATTTTAACTAACACCCTCTGGATCAACTAATATTAGGGGTAATACCTAATTCAGTGGTACAAAAAACGATTCCTAAACTCAGATTCTTGGACACATTTAAAAAATCTATAACATTCCTTCATTTTCATGTAGATTTTTCATTACGAATTAATGAATGGTTGAAACACAATTAAAAAATAATTATGAGCCACAGCTCGATGGATGGTTCCGAGGAAACGCTACCTCACAGTGACCAGAGGAGTTTGGTGGACATAATATTACTTTTGTAGATCTTACTTCATTACAAAAAATGTTATTTGAAAATATTTTCACTCGTTTCTCCTTGTTTCTACTTACATTATTTATTCATTTCACCAATATTTTTTTGGGGCAAAACACTGAGCAACCAATAGTAATTACCCCTTGCTGAAATCAAAATTTTCTCTCGTTTTCATAAATGTGCAGCACATGACAATTACATTTTCGCGCCACACTGCAAATATAACAAACAGCAACCATAGAAAATATTGGCCACTGCAAAAACTGTGGTGATTTTTTTTTAAGTCTCCTGAAAGCTGGAGGAATGTGATCTTAGCAGAGAAACGTTAGTTAATGTCATTTAAAACTCACATACACTTTCTTGCCCAGTGATCTTTCCAATTTCTTGTAAAAAGCCAAGATTAATGCCACATTTTGGCTACATTCCCATGTCCACCTGCTGGAACCACAAACCCTGGGTACCATCACAATTTCCAACAGGTGGTTTTTAAGGCTTAAGCGCAAACTGCCCTAAATTAAAAAAAAGTGCAAAATTTGGAGAGAAAGACCTTCGCGCTTAGAGGGTTAAAAGATTCTTTTCGAAGGCATATTGTCATTTTTAAAACGTAACTAATAAAGGGACAGTTTGAGGGAGGAGCGTAAATACCATTGTACTAGCACAGCATTATTCATGTCCTCAAAGGAATAGTCTAAAAACCATCAACGGTTTATCACCATTAATAAGGAATCTCTAGCTTATCTCCATTTTTGGATCAATTCGGATAAAGCAACACCACCCCCCCCCCACTACACCCAACACACTTTTTTCTTACTTTTTTTTTTTTAAACATGGCATTACATTTTGCTCTATTTGCTACAGTGTATGATGCCTGGTTGTGTGCTCACTAGGCTTGAAGACCCACAAATACAGCCATCAAAAGTAAGTGTGATACCTTTCCTGGCTGTTGCATTTTCCTTACTGGCACCTGCTCCCTCCCCAAAACAGCCAAAGAGCAGGGAGGTCAGTCGAGAAGTCTGCAGTGTGTCTCTCCGATTGGCCACCACATCCCAGGGAAAACAGACAGATTTAACAGAATTCATCTACCTGATTAAGTCTGCTTCAGCTCTTATAGCTTGCTAAAGAGGGGCACTACTGCGGTAGGTACCACTTCAGGATACACATCAGATTATATGGGGAAAATGCATGAATGAAAGCATGTTAGCCATCAAGCTTCGAAAGATTTCAACATTCCTGATGGAATGATATTCTGGCCACCTGTGGTTTACCATTCTGTAACTTGCTAACAGAGCTACAAAATGTTTATAAGTGATCCACTTCAGTACTTCACTGAAGGGCTGGTTATATTTGAACATTTCTTCCATCACTGTTTCCTCCAAAAAAGGGCAAAATAAATAATAATCAATGAAAGGTATTGTGGTATTTCCCTTGTAGTAGGCTTTATCGTTTTATAGCTTCTGGCCAGCATTGCTTATACAATATGTTGCCATTATTTCACTTATGACCTGTAATCAAATATTGCTAATAGACTCAAATGCAATTTTTGCAACTAGAGCTTGAGGTAATTATTGTTAATGACTGGTCATTATTGCTTATCTGCCAGGTTGCCATTCTTGCTACTAGTGCTGGTGTTATTTGTGCTTAAGTGTCTATAGTAACCTATTTCAAACACACCAGTGATAACAATTATTTCGAATACTGCTTGATGTATTTGTAATGTTAAAAGTGTTCATTGGTGCACATGATCATGGTGAATTCGCCAGAGTTAAGTTATAATTGATAACACATTCTCCCGTCAATAGTGTTAATACCACGAAGTGTACTGTAAATGCACCATTTTCAGACTTTAACCCAAAATTAATTTGGTGATAATGGGGTAAAGACAGGGCCCTAAAATAGAATTAGAGGCCCAACAGTGCGTTCACATACACCAGTTGCCAAAGAATTCCAAAACATTCCTGGAAGAGGAGAGATTTCAGATGCCCCAGTATAATGTTTTCCTTAATCATATCAAGTTCTAACCATGATTATTTTCACAACTCTTTACACATTCATAACTAGATGAAAAACATATATTGAATTCTTAACTGTCATTTTTATCTTCAAAGTTATAAAATATACATATATTACTGACAAAGCACCATTTTACACTGCAACCGACATCGACGTTGGAAAGTGAATTCACAACTTTCAGAAATTAAATATAAAATGTTCAAGAACCAGGACTTTTTTTTTTTTTACTTGTTTTTATTGGCATTTGAAATATAAACAGAACAACGACAGCATTGAGAATGGGGGTGAAGGGGGGGATATGGGAGGAAATGGATTGACGAAGGCGTTAGGAAGGACAATCGGGGGGCCAGGGTTACAAAATCTTGATCAAAATAGCAGGTCCATTAAGCCACCCAATTTCCAATAAGAGCACTCCTTAAGGCACAGGCCCAGGTGTTGGGGGCAAAAAAGATAATGTCAAAAAAGAGGAGTTACAGAGACAAAGTTAGAGGAGTGTTTGGAACGCATACATAAACCCTGAAAACAAGGCGTTGAAGGTTGACAAGTAGCACATTGCGAAACAACAAGCAAAACAATGAGGCAATCGATATTTACACATCCCCATCTGATTGTATTTCACCCCCGGCTGTAACTACCACTGGAGAATTGGAGTCTCTAGAGCGGAGAAAAGCAGCAAAGGGCTCCCATTTATCCCTGGGGTAGCAGCGCAGTGGCATAAGTTCCCACAAGTTATACAATTGCCCCGGGAAGTATGTCACATCATTCAACCAAGATTTGGAGGAGTGGATGGGCTTTCTGCCCCAATGTATGGCGATTCTGCGCATAGCTAGCAGAAGCAGCGTGGCAGTTAGGCAGCGGCAAGAGCTGGGTGTGTCTGACATAACCCAAGAGGCCCACCAAAGGGGTTAACGGAGTTTAGTGTCCAGTGATTGTGTTGATGGTAGCAAAAAATCCGCCCAGAATTATGTTACCCCTCGACAATACCATGCAAGGTGTATAAAGGAAGCAGAGGGAAAGTTGCATAGCAGACAGCATGGATCCGGAGCCAGACCCTTTCTGAAAAGCTGCAGTGGGGTGTGGTATAGTCGGTGTAGAAATTTGAAGTGGATGAGCCAGAGTCTATATTTGGGGGAGAGCGGCTCCAGTTGGGCGCTACAGAAGGAACACTGCACGTCCGATAGAGCCAGAGAGATGCCTTTCCCCCAAGCTACCTTAGGTAGAGGAACTTGGGAAGGATGACCATCTTCGCAATTGTGATACGGCCAGCTAGAGAAAGCGGTAATTTGGGCCAAGTGGGTATTCTGTCCTCGAGCCAGGCCACAGCACAGCTATAGTTTAAGCGCCATAGTCCTTCTGGATCACAACACCATATACCCAAGTACCACATTGGCTCATCTGCCCGCTTCAGGGGGTACTCTGTAGGGAAGAGGCATGTGTTGGCTGTGAAAGGAAGTAGTATGAATTTGGCCCCGCTCACCTGGATACCAGAATAGCCTCTGAACCGCACCACTTCGCATGTCAATACGGCTAGATTGTCGCCGGGATTACATACATAGGGTGATGTCATCCACGTATATAGAGACCGACAGGCCTCTAGTAATGAAGCCAATACCCCTGTTCGAGAGACACTGCTGAAGTCTCGCCGCTAGTGGTTCCAACACAATGGCGATAGCGGGCACCCCTGCCTTGTGTGACCGAAAAGGGATCTGATGTGAGCCCATTAAGGCGCATGCGAGCAGTGGGAAGCATTTATGGGAGGCCTATTTGTTTTATAAAGAGTGGGCTCAAGCCAAGGAAAGAGATAGGCCCATTCCAGGGAGTCTAACCCTTTAATGTCATCGAGCAAAGCTACTAAAGGGGATACCTGGGGGTCAAGGTTGTCCATAACAGCAAAAATGGTACAGAGGTTATGCAACGTAGAGCGGACCGGATTAAAGCCAGATTAATCAGGCCTCACGATCATGGGCAAGAGTGGCAATAATCTATAGGCCAGCACCATAGAAAATATTTTTATTGTCGACCTTGAGGAGGGAGGGAGGTCTGTACGAATCGCAACAATCAGCAGGTATGTCAGATTTGAGGAGTGTGATAACTGCTTCCTGCAGCAAGCGTGTATTTAGTGAGTCTTGGAATATTTCTAGCTAGCTTGGGCCAGAAGGGAGGCAAACTGTGTAAAAGGTGGTGTTGCCTCCATCAAGACTGGCAGTGGCGGCCAGCGCGGAGCGGGGAAGGGGTAAATAAAAAATAACAATAAACTTACCTCGTCACCGCCTCCACCTCCACACGTCTCCCCTCATCGTCCCTCCAGCCGGAACAGGAAGCACCCAGGCACCCCATAACCAATCACAATGCTGCAATGCAGAACTGTGATTGTTCTGAACACTCTGGATTGGCGCTCAGACAGGGACTTAGGGAGTGAAAACCACTTCTCACCTGCTCTGTCAGCAGAGCGGCCCCGCTCGCCAAGCGGGGCCAAGCTGCCACACTCGCAACAGGAAAAAATAAAATGATAACATTGAGTTATCTTTTTATTTTTCCTTACACTGCTGAAAAGCCGTTGGGCAATGCTCCTCCGCCTTAGCGGAGGAGCCGCTACTGAAGACTGGGACCTTGTCTCCAGGAAGGGCACTTAAACCCTGCTCTATATCTTCCTTAGTCATGGGGGAGTCGAGATAAGCGCGGTGGGCTCGGTCCAACCAGAGCAATTTTATAATACCGAAGTACTCCAGTAGATCGCTTGAGCCAAGAATCCGGTGGTAGTATAAAGTTGGGCACAAAGGAGGACATCACTTTCAATAGCTCCGGTGTGAAGGAAATTAGGTTAGACTCGGAGTCAAGGAGTTCAGCTATATAGCTGGACGCAAAGGTTTCTTAGCAGATTCGCAAGGGTTCGGCCCAGCCTGTCGCCCTCCCTGTACTGTCTAGCCTGGGCGTCACGATGTAGGAAGTGATCCTCGTGGAGTGCTACCTCCTGAAACTACGATATCTTGTCAAGCATATAGGACAGCTTGGCAGTGACCTTGGATTGGAAATATTGTTGTTCTTGAGTATGGATATCCTGCTCGAGCTGGAACAAAGACCCTCGGATAGACTAAAATACCAGGTTGCTTGGCGATGAAAGAACCTTGTATTACGACTCTGAAAGCCTCCCAAAGCTCTGGGGGGCGGACTTCTTTCATCTGGCGTGGGTCTGCCTGGCAGCGGCATCATTTTGGACTCACATCACCGCAGCCTTGACTGCTATAACTGAAAATACCTTCCGCCTTGTTCCCATGATGGCTCTGTTGGGTTACGTAAAAGAGGTACCAAAAACATTTCGGAAGCTTACTGCCATGAGTCTGCAGTTAGGAAGGCGCAGGGTGGCAATGCCTTAGGGCAGCAGGCGGGCACCGACATTTCATTATTGGCTGAAGGACATGTCACTGCGCAAAGATTGGTCTGAAATTTACACCACAACACTGCCACCGACTGCTTGCCCCTGGGAATTTTTGGGATCCCCAGCTCTACTATTTGTCAAAGCTAGATCCTGATTAATCGCAATGTTTTCCCTATTTTTTATCTTTACAGGGCATTCTATTAGAGGTGTTATATTACACTGACTATGTATACTTTTGTACCTCCACATGACCACTGTATGTTGAGTTATGCTATGCATTACTGTGCCTCTGATGAATCTTTGCACTATTGTCATAACTTCAATGATTTCTACGTGTACTATGTGATTGCTTATGATCTGAACATTCCATAACATATACTGTTTTGCTGCATTTATGACCTTATCAGTTCTGTTTTCATGGAAACTTGAATAAATAAAGTAAAAAAAAAAAAAAAGAAGAAAGCCTCCCAAAGAACAGAGGGGGATTCTTTGCGATCTCATCCCGAAACCCGCTTTCCGTTGCGCTCCCAATGGTAGGTGCCATGTAGAGGCGCAGGAAGTCACCTGTTGGATTTGAAGCATCCATAGGACCGGGGCATTGTCCGAGAGGGTGCGCGACAGTTGGGATAACTTAGCTGGCCAGGTCTGGACATTCTTGAAGACCAACCAAAAATCCAGCCTAGGCCAAGCTTTGTGAAATTTCGAAATGCAGGTGTCCTCAGGAAAGTGGGGGTGCGAGAAGTGCCACACATCATGGAGGCAGTTGTCATGTGTTGTCATGTAAAGCGTGGTCGTAGCATGGGGGTGTAAGCATCTAGAGGTGCCAGAATGGTCCAGCCGGTCACCCAACACAGCACTAAAGTCACCACCCCAGAGGATGGCACGATCCCCCAGTCGGTTAATTTTCACCAAAATATCTGAGAAAAACTCTGGGTCATCACTATTGGGTCCATAAATGGCAGCCATTGTCACCGGCTGCCAGTGCAAGCAAGCCCACGACTATGACATATCATCCGTCTGGATCTATAAGGAAGTGTGACAATTGCCACGGGAGCCCTGTATGCAGCAGAATCAACACACCCCAGGCATAATTGGAGTAGGAGGAGGAGTAGACATCACCACACCACGGGCCCTCAAAGCAGGGTTAAGGGATTGTGTATGTGGGTCTCATGTAGGAAGCAAATGTCAATGTTGTGTTGGGTGAGATCGACGTGAACAAGGCGTGCTTTCCTGCGATCATCGAGACCCCTAATATTTCAGGTAATGCAATTTAGGGTGGCCATGGTATCTACAAGGGAGAAGGGATGAACTTGTAGGGGCTTGTGCAGTGCGATTTAAAATGAGCAGGCATGAGCAGAAATAAAGACAGTGGCAGTACCAGAGGAAAAAGAGAAACAAGAAAACAAAACCATAACACCAAACTCAACCCAGACAACCCCCCTCCCACTACAGCCCCAAAACCAGATTGAGATACCCGATCTCAGCTCCCTCCTAGCAAGATCTTCCCAAAACCAGATCAATGCTGGATTCATCCCTGGGAATGGGAAAACACCAGACATTCAATCCTACCATGGCGGAAGGGTGGCCGAACTAAGAGTTAAAAAGGGCGATCGATAAAGATGTAGGAGCATGATCGCCAGCACAGAATGTAAGGAAACAGATACAGCATAGGGAGAAGATGTGAGGCTCCCTGCATGTTATAGACAAGTGATAACTAGGAAAAAACAAGCTCCCTTCCCCCCAATGTTTGTGAGTGGCCTAACTGACAACGGTGGTTCAGGGGAGCAACAGATCAGTCATTTTCGCTGAGGTGGGTCTCATCCGTGGGGATGGGCGATCCCCAGGAGATCGACGGTTGTTGAGTGCATGTTTGGCAAATTTTAGAGGAGATTTTGTGTCCTTAAAGAAGTGAGTTTTGCTCTGGAATGAGACCCTCAATCTGGCCGGGTGCAGGAGGGCATAGGGTATATCTCCCTGTTAAAGAAGATTTTTGGCAGGCAGGAAGACGTGGCGAGCTGCTTGTGCCATCAATGTAAAGTCAGGGTAAAAGGAGAGGTTGTTGCCTTTGTATTGGATCACCCTGCGCTCCCTTGACAGCTGTAGGACCGCGTCACGGTCTCATTAGAACAGCCAGGCAACTATGGGGCAGGCAGGTGCTCTCAGAGGCAATCTTGGGCCAATCGAGCGATGGGCAGGCTCATTTTTCAAAACTGTGGACAGACCCTCGCCAAAAAAATCCTGCAACAAGGTCTCGACAAAGTCTTCCATTTTGGATATTGCACTGGATTTGGGAATCCCAGTGATCCAGAGGTTGTTGCATCTTGATCTCGTCTCCAAATCCTCATTTTTGGGTTTGATGAGGTCAAAAACCTTGCCCATGCACAGCAGGTGTTCCCTGGAGTGTGCCTGAAGGTTGTCCGCATCAGAGATGCGGTTTTCCAGTATATCAAACCTGGTTTTGTGTTTATTAACACACTGTTTGACGTTATTCTAATGGTTGGTGATCAAGTCAAGGTTAGCTACTATTATTTTCAGACTTGACGTCCATGAATAGCTCTCTAAAGTTTTGTTCCTGGGCTCTATCGTCCTCTGGGCAGTAAGAAGTGGGTTCAGACCTCTGGCCCTGCTCTGCCTGGCAGGTAAGGCATCTGCTCTCAAAGGAGACTTTAGATTGTTTGGCCTCATGTTGCCCCATGGCGAGGGCTGCAAGCACAGTTGATAAAGGTAATCCAGGAGCGGGGTCCCAGCTATGAAATGGACACGTTTTGCACTAAGCCACCAGCAAGGGCGTCCAAATCGAGCGGTCTCCGTCTCTAAGAGATGAGAATCCAGGTGTGTATGGTGCCGCCCAGTAGAGGTCAGCAGAGCTCCTCCACGCCCTGGAAGATGAGTGTGGCAGGAGGCACGAGAAGGCTCAGCCACTGGGATCGGGCCAGCCCAGGCTGCACAGTAGGCAGCGGATGGGTGTGAGGCACCTTGTGCCCAGCAAAGAAGTCTCACAGGACTCATGACTAACGGTCTGCTTAGGTATGGTGATCCAGTGCACCCCCGGTCCCACTGGACCGCAGAGAGACCAGTCAGGGGATGATAGAAGGATGGGCCAGGTCGGGACCGGCCAAGACGATGGTCTGCACCAGTCAGGGATCGGGGGAAGCCTGCAGTCCGTTAAGGCACATGGACCAGCCAGGCTAACCTCAATATTGGATGGCTTCCCCTCCGGGAAGATGGTGCGCGTAGTGCGACAGTACCTAAGGGCAGCAAGTCACTGCAGCAGGAGGATCACACTGTAGTTGGCTGCATGTTGATTAGGAGGACCACATTCATTTGGTGCCACAAGGCAAGATATGCAGCATCAGACACTGCTCCCCGCAGGGCCCAGGAGCTATAATAATGGGGTCCGGCCGCTTACGAGGCAATGGCCAGCGGGGAAGCAAGTATGGGAACCAGCGGGTGCACAGACGGTGGTAGGCGTTTTAAGATTAAAGGGCCATGGCCCAACTCACCAGCCCAATGGTAGAGGAAACTCGGCTCTGTGCATATCCAGGGCCGCCCCGGAGTAGAGGCAGTCACTTTTAGCACCATGGGGGCCTCCTGAGCAATGTGGAGATCAGGTCTGAGGTGCGACCCCGGCAGGCCGCAGAAGAAAATAGCACAGGGTCAACCGCCCAAATGGTGGCCCCCAGTCCAGGGAGCCAACGACAGTCTCGCAGCCGCACCCCAGCTGGCCCAGGGATGCGCTGCCCAGACGGGTCATCAGGCAGTAGCACTGGCCAACAGCCGGTGAGATGGCAGCAGCTGCTCACAGGCCTCCCCGCGATGCAGTGCCAGTTGCCACACCACTCATGCCTCAGTACATGTGTGCTTGTCATGGATTCCAGGTCCAGGCAGGCACCAGTGGTCCCTTTGCGGCAATCTGTCCCATCCTGGATCAGCCCCCCAGAGCACGGATGGCGGAAGCCAGCAGCTCACAGTTGCAGGGTTATCCAACACAGGCCAGACACCATGTTGCGGGGCGGCAGCACTCCCTGTCCGTCTCCTCCTTATGTGGCTGGCCGTGCCAGGACACATACAGGCCTCCACTCGTCTCCACACCACTCACTTAGGAAACAGAACGGGGGGGTTCAAGAGGCACAGGCAGGGACATGGGTATATGGAGACCCCGTGCAGGTGATAGCGGGCATGATAAAGCCCTAATGGGGTCAGATAAATGATGGATTAGAAGTCCACCGGCAGAGCCTCTAAAGAGCGGCCATCTTGCTACCCGTGAAGCCACGCCCCCAGGAACCAGGACTTTGAACACCAAATAAGAGAGGAAATAGTAAACGTTCTTGATGTCAACAATACGTTTGCAGAAAAGAGCAATGGTGCTCCAAACTGTTATTTGAGAAGTTATGGTATTGGCTGTTCTTTAACAAAAAAGAATATAGAAAGGATAAGCAACCCAAGACTAAAAGTTATAAACTAAAGGTCTAAAAAAGGAGCGTGCACTTAAAAAAGGTGATCTTCAAAGCCAGTTGAAGACTGAAAAGATTATGCATGAAATAAACTATGTTCATTGACAGGTGAGTCAGCATTACTTACAAGAAGGCAAAGGTATTGATATGGTGATGTTATATGCAGTCCACGTCTGGCTCAACGAAAAAAGAAAAACGTTTTCAGAATAAAGAAAGTGTGTCCGATCAGCTCCTTAAGGCAGACAAATAAATAAGCCACGAGTTTAAAAACGTTTAAAGTAAACTACATGAAAGTCAAGAACTGCAAGAAGATGAAGTAACCATTTCTGGAAAAATTAAGTCAGAAACTAAGCATAATACATAGGAGAAGGAATTATGTTAGGGACAATTCATAAACTCCATTAATAGTATTCTAAACTGCAAGGTGGCAAAGGAAGATGTTTTGGGGGTTAAATCTATATGTACTTCAACGTTTTTCTGGCTCTCATACTGCTTCAAGTCTATAATCTGAATACTGTACCAGGAAACTTCCATTACAACACTAAGATGACTTTAATACACTTTATACCAGATAAAGATACGTTACAATATATAAGCCATAGGCCAATTATCTCATTAATGTCAACAAACTCGTCAACAAAGAGGAAACAGGATTTGTGAAAAACATATTGACATAACACATGCTTGCACTCCGATATTCCAGATCTCAGCAACAAAAACAAAATAAAACAGTGCCAATGGTAGACACCGGAATTGATCCTGAAGGAGCAGCTGACAAACTCGATTGAAATTACCTGTACCAAGTCCTACATCAAATGTGATTTGGAATACGATGCAATTTAATCTATATAAAACGAACATGTGCAAGTATTTACAAATCGCAACCTGTCAGAATTATTCTCAATACAAAGAGGAGCTAAGGAAGGCTTTTTTTTATGTCACCAGTAATCTTTAATCTGGCAATGGAACTCTTGCTGCACTGAGAAGGAGTCTTTATAATTCACACATGATTTGCTTCTAGAAACTAGACACCTGTATCCAGCAATCTGAGAACCATAAACTTCAGAAACATCTCTAATTACAAGGTAAACGGACATAAAATGAGAATAGCAACTTTCACAGGAGTTTCTAAATCTTAAATAAAATGGTACGATTTCTTGGGCAAGATTATTCAATCAGTACTTTGGGAGAAGGTTCAACAGGGTGACCAAGATCATCATAAATGAAAGCTTGCATAAACTACTGATAGAATTATAGATGGACATGCCTCTTGATAGGAGTATAAACAATACAAAAATCTGACCAAAATGGTGCTACTCCATAAATTAATGTCTTAAACATATTGAACATTTGCAAATTTTGACAAAATAATCTATTTAAAATCGATGACTTATTTAAAGGTTTAATATAAGAAGAGAAAAAAAGCCAGTGATGAATTAGGTCATGTCTGGTTTTGGTCTGGCACGTAATAAATATCACAAAAGGTTCATATCGCAATAGGGAAGCAAAATACTAAAAACGTAAGAACAGGACTCCTTTCTGGATATAAATGAAATGGGATAGGCCGATCCTAATTCTACCTCATTAGGACAATAGAACAAATCCTGCATAATTAATACATTTTCAAAGAGCACAATTAATTTTAAGGAAGAGCTGAACATGCAAATGTCACTAAATTAATGGAATAAAATAATTTCAAACAAAGTAAACACTGTTGTGCTTTTGAGACTGATGCAACACAAATGCTTTCTTCTACATTGAACTCTGGACTGTAAAGAAACTACTAAAAGAGTGTGAAAGTGACATTTGCTGGAGATGTCTCAAGGGAAAAAGATCATTCACAAAACAGAAATGGCTGCCTTAGATCAGAGTTGTGCTTTCCCAGAGGGGTATGGATGGTGGCCACAAAGTTGTTTGGGCAAGTATTTCAACATATATGACTACAGTAGTCTAAACAATTCGGTTCGGTTGCTTTGATTTGCCAGTATGCAGATTCAATCCTATTTGTCTGATAGTTTTAGTTATCATTTTGATTATGTGTAAAAGTAAATACAATTAATAAAGATGAACGATCTATTTACTTTATAGAAATATGAAGGGGCTGAACCCCACTAACCATTAAAATAATTTCACAACACTGTATTTAAGGAAAATAAGTTTCTTACTTGTACACAGGTAACATGATGGGTAAAGGAGCAGATAGATGGGGAGCAATTTCAAGCAGGTTGGCGCGCTCATGAAGTGCTTCCTTAACTAGTTTGTACTGAAAAGAAACAAAACAATTAATGTAGGTTGAGACAAAAAAAACTGGATAACATACAAACCAGGCTACAAAGGGCACTCTAATAAAATCAATTTAGCCAAACAGATACGTTTTTAAAGATTTTTTTCTATTAATGTTATATTACTTATCAGTTTACAAACTCTACAGAAATATCAGTAGTGTAACTTAAAATAATCTGACAAAGGGATGGAACACTGAAAATCAATAACGTTTTTATGATTTTCAGACTTAAGGAATTCTTCCAGAATACCTGATCTATGATTCCCGGAAAGAGCAGAAAAATGATTACCAGGTAGTTTCAATCTGCCGTGAAAAACTTTCAGGCAGAGTGCAGAACAGATTACATGCACTATGAAAAGGTATTTTAGTGTATTGTTATCTGAGCACTCCTAGTCTGGCTCTTCTTGACTCTTAAATCTCAATAACAAATTATCTTCCTGTAACAGGACTGGAACCTGGAAATCTCAGACCAATGAAAGATACCCTAGATACTATTCCTAGTTTTCCTGTTTACAAACTTTATGATCAAATTTGTTAACAGTGTGGATATGATACCAAAGATATGGTGTCAGTTTGCATTAGAACAGTACGCACATGATCTTAAGTACAAATATGCACCTATGGTCCAGGCTGGCACCATAGACACAGCTGGTGATAATTTTTTATTTTGTTTTAAACAAAGGAAGTGCCAACACCCTCACCCTTATGATTCGACTGATGCTCTAAACACAATTGTCAGCCTAGAAAAGAGATGACGCAGTGTCACCCCCTTTAGTCGTTCCTGAAAATCCCCCAACAGTAGTTGAGTAATTGAGTGTTCACTCACAAGGCAGGGTGCAACATTTGACACAGTTAGGACATGTACTTTACATGCCCTGACAGTAAAACACGCAAAACTACCATTTTACTGTGGAAAGACTGGTCTCCCAATTGGCAAGTACAAGGTTGGATGCTGACCCTGCAGCTGTGGTAAATCCTGAACGGTGCGACCAAAGTGGGCACTTATATCCAACCACTTGCTGCTTTAAGCCTGACTTGTATCTCAAGTCAAAATTAATGTAACTTGTTGGAGTGTGCAGCTTTAGCACAGCTGCCCTTTGTTGCCTTTAAAAATCCTGTGCCTTCCCCGGCACACATGGAGCCTGTTCCATGAAACAGCGTTCTGCCCACTCATGGAGAGAGGTGATAACAATGAGGGATTGCAGGCGTGGGAAATGTCACTTCCCTCCTGCAGGATGCCACTTGGGTGTTATTCCCTAAAGCCAGGCTTCAAAAGTGAAGCCACATTTGAAGGGCAGATGTTTAACAACAGGGGAGGGCTGCCCCATAGTTCAGGTAGACAGGCTGGCATGGGGAACAGAGAGGGGAAACCAGTTGCCGAACCCTGAGGTAGCCACACCCCAGGCTTCGGGTACTGAGATCTGTACACCGAGAGAGGTGTCTCACCATCTTGGAAGTGGGCACAATGGTGCATCCTGGGATAGCCAGATGTTGCACTCCGCAGGAAGCGGTCACTAGGTGGGAGGGATGCAAAAACAACACTTGATGGACAGAATGTAGAACAATGTCATACATTCACCCCAGTGGCCATGTCTGAACTGGGGTGGTGTGGTGAGCAAAATAACGATGGATTAAACCCAGATCTTTGACTGGGGGTAAATGTTTTGCCATTGTGCAACATTCCGTCCATCATCTTGTGTGTTTTACTAGGTGGGAGGGAACCTGGTAGCCCACCGGCCACCAACTAAATCCTGCACTGGGGGTATTTGCGGAGCAAAAAGGAGGCACCCATGGCATCCAGACCTCAGATCTCAACAGACTTGGAAGAAGGACCAACGAAAGGCCTGCCTGGCTGCGTCGAAGACTGTACCTGGTGACTAGTGGAGAGATGAAATGTGCCTGCTGTGTCTTGTTCATGGAGAAGCGGTCTCCAAAGCCCAGTCAAGCCAAGAGACTCTGAGGGCCAACCAACTGGCCTCCTATTCGCAGCACAGGGACACAACAACTGAAGAACCCTGCTGGGACAAGTTGGTAGCCCAAAGTCTTCAAGTCGCTACTATCGCTGTTGTGCAGCACTAAGGACCAAGACCCAAAGCACTGATTACACCAGAGTTCGCTAAACCCAGGAGTGCTGTTGGAGAGTTGTTGGGACCCTCAGAAGGTGAGTTATTGACTCATGAAGGATTGGTCTTAGACCAAAACACCGGGCGACTGGTAGTCCAGTGGCAACTGGACTTTGGCCAGATCGGTAATTACCTCGGGGGACGTGGACCCTGCAACCAGGACCCCCTCACGGTCTTCGTGGACCGAGGAGTCCCAGCAGGAAAACCCGACCCACCCCCATCACTTCATTGACCGCCACACATCCACAGCATCCTTGGAGCATCTTTAGCATCCTTCATCATTTGTATCAGGACCACTCCATGAGAATCCATTGCAATGCGGATAAAGCGCCTGCAACTGCTGGAGGACTGCTTCTTCTGTGAAGGTAACTGTTCTGGAGGACCTTGCTGTTCCCTCTAACTTGCTCCCTGCTGGAGTTAGTCACCCCAAGTACTTCCAATCGACCGCATTAACACCCAAGATTTTTTTTGTTTTTTTTAAAGAGTTTCTACAGGTCAAAATCTTTTAATTTGGCACAGCTTGTTTGCGGTTGAGTGAAATTGCTTTGATTTATTGTTGCTTGTAAAATATGAAACCCTCGGTGGATCTTTTTTGTTCTAGTGTCTACATTTTTGCAAAAATAATCTATTTTTATAAATTGGTGTAGATTTCTTGTGTTGTGTCGATTTCTTCTTCAATTGTTTTGAAGCTGTCTAAATGCTTTACCCTAGTTATTCTGTGTAAGCCTAAGGGTCCTGAAGGGGTTGTTACACAGTGAGGCTGCATAACCACACCATATAATACACCCCATTTCCTGACAGTAGGTACCATTGCAGAAGCAGTGAGGCAAGTCGCTACACACTCCCCTCCCACCACCGCAGTGCACCCCAGTAGAGATCAACCCGACTGGTGTGTAGGTCAGAATGGCAAGTCACTACGCGACCGCCTCCCTTTGTCACAGTGGGAGTCTGCCAAGCAGACATGCTTCCATTCACCAGTGATATTGATGTGCCAGTACCTTAATCCAATACCCTTGCATCACATTTAGGCCAACCTGTACATAGCTATATCGCCTCTGGCCACAGCATCAGTACCCAGGACATCAAGTGATCGCCATCAACACTATTCCTTGCCATTTCATTTCGACCCTACCCGCAGACCAAGCAACTCACTAGAGACCATTTTGATATGGCTATTTCCATTGGACAGTTGCTTAGGATCTTCTCACGCTGTTGTGGCCTCTGCTGCCATTCTAACCATGTGGCATGGCCTCTGCCTCTGACTTTTTGCAATTTATTATGGCTCTCACCGATTTCCTGCAGTAGTTGCAGTCACAACAGCTTTCTGTCCTTCTTGTACCTTGCAAAATAGCCCTGGGTGCATCTTGTAGTCTCTGGACATGGTGTGATTGGGGCGGCCAGTGGAGAGCTCAATAGAACTAGTGTTGCACCCTATCCCACTTCTTGGGTACTGCTCAAGGCAGTTACTAAAACCGTGGAGTCTTTGTTGAGAAGAATTATAGAGAGCATTTCAAAATAGTTTTTTAGAGCATTATATGTCTTTGAGGTTTAAAACAATGTCCTGAACTGAGCCTTAGTGTATATTCATTTCTTCAGGTTCTGAAAATGTCAGGAAGCAGCTGATGATATTTGATGATTTTTTTTTTTTAAGGAATTCTAAAAAGAAAAAAAATACGCAAATGCTATTGCCACTGGTACTGGTGGCCCTGCTGACAGTGTCTTCCACTTTTGTAATTTTTGAAAAACCACCTAGCTCTGAATTGCTGTGAAACATGAGGGTTTGGGTTAGATACGAGTCTAGATTTGGACAACGCTCAATTACTTTGGAAATACTGAAAGCAATTTTAACAGTGAACTTTTGTAAAACTGTAACATAAATGGGTACATTCATAAACCTATCACTGTCTCAGCATGTACTGCTCCTATTAGTCCAATATTTGCTTCTTATCATGACGATCCGAGGTGAGTAGTGAACTCCCACCTGCATTCAGTCTATTTTGGATGTTCAATTGCTTACTTATATTAGAACTACTCTAGAACATTATCTGCAGTGAAAATTATATGATTACAAAATAAAAACCACGTAAAAATAAAGTAATTGTGATAATGATTAAAACGTGCAAATTGTCTTCATGACCATACTGTTATGGTGAAGGGGAAAGAGCCAGTAACCTTTTTCTTTGAGATCAAGTGCTGGGTTACACTGTTTATTATTTATAATGTGGCGCATTGCCAGAAGTCTAGCTTCAAGGCACAGGAGACATCAATTATTCACTACATGACAAGAACATCGAAGAAAATATGCATTTCACATAATACAATAAGTGATTTTGCAATAATCAATGAAAGAAAAAAAACTCTTCAAACCAGAACAGCTGACTGAGATGGCCCAAGGTATATTGGTTGAATGTAGAGTGAAAGAAACGCTAACCTGAGTAAGGCATGTATGAGCCACTTACAGGTGGGTAGTGATTCACTAGAAGGGGAAAAAGCCATAAAAAACGACGGAGGAGTCTTTGCCAGACCCTATTGTAATGCACATATTGAATGATTTTTTATAAGATCATTCCAAAGCTTTGCTCTTGTGACATTCCTAGTTTGGCCTAAAAATTTGGTTAGACATCATTCCGTGATGGTTAGTTTCTGGTTGTTCGACTGGCTAATGGGAAGGTAAGATGCATCACATACTTGGTGGCTTTTCTTTTTTATCAATTGTTTTTAACGCTAGCTCTGCGGTCATAAATATTTGCTGTCTGGATACAACCATTGGTTGGCACAATAGCTTGCAGTGTGCGATTGTCAGCATGGGGCAGATTTTACTAAAAGTTGGCAGACCTTACCACAACACACCATCTTTATCATTTTACCAAGAATAAGCAACAAAGCTAGCATTGTCAACAAAGGGTCACATGTAGAGAACTTGAGCAATTCATTCTTGTTCACACTAGAGATAAAAATACAGTCGTAATCTAGTACTTAATAATAGTAACAAATTGGACATAAATCAGGGTAAAACGCACTGTCGAGACACTACACAGTGTGTACTAGTCCTTCTCCAATAAACAAAGAGGAGTCACTGTCAGTAGATTCGTCTTCAGAAATTCCCCCCCTCCACACCTAGAAATCTGTTGCACAGTCCTCCTTCCACCTCCCCTCATTCTTCCAGGTCTGTTTGCAGTTTAGCATCCATTTTGCGTACATCAGAGATTTAGTTCCTTAGCCAACGACCAATTCCGAAACATCCTGAATCCCACAAGTCCACTGTGGATGTGAACAGATCTTTAAACTTTATGAATGTAGCACAGGTGCCCATGGTGAAGATCTGATAGTACAGGTAGGTAAATTATTCTTGCACTCATAGCAATGTTCAGTCCAGTAATATTGGCCGACAATACCTCTTGGTTGCCTGCCCGATCTAGATTATGGCATGTATTCAATAGCAAGATGATCTGCACAGCACCAGTCCCCTGTGTACAAGTGGAAATTGGATAGGGAAATCAATGATTCACCCTCCTTTTCCTACATCATTTCTCCCTCATTCAGACAATATCTTTGTTTGATTTCTTGTAACATTGTTTTGCCAATAATAACTTTTTCTCCCCAAAGATTCAGGAGAGAATTACTAACTGCTTCGCAGTTTCTTTTCCCAAACTCTCTTTATTAAACAGGTCCTCAATCGACAGTACTGAGACAGATAAAACAGCAGTACACAATAGTGTAAATCACCAGTACTAAAGCACAAAATCTATATATAGTCAGTAGGTAATATAGTGTGACTTGTCCCGGCAATCCATGGCCAATTTCCACCAAACATAACTAGGTCACAAGGATGGTACCGCTTTAATATCCACACATCAATGGCCAGTCACATACCTCGGTAGGTCCGCCATCCCCCCACACCCTTTTCCATTCACGAGGGCAACCCCTGCTGAGATAGACTGTGTGCTCCACTCGCTAACACCAATTAGGATACGCTTCCCAGTCCTCTACCTGGGAGTGGGGATAGAGATGGCCCCCCCATCTCGGTGCAATATTGCCCTTAGCAACTGCCGAAGCCAGGGCCAGTCATATCTTGGAACAACGAGGACACGTCTCCTCCCCTGTGATATTAAGAAGGTGCCATTCGGCCTCCACCAATCATTCATTCCTATGAAGTTGATAAAGATACTGTGAAAAGATAAGGCACTGGGTACTCCTGACATTTAGGTGAGCAAGTCATTAGGACGCACAGCACTTTATTATATGTAGCAGTTGGCATTGGCCGACTGCTAAGGAGCTCCTGTTTGGGAACTCCCGGGCTAGAGATCACCTTCATGTCATAAATCTGTGGAAAAATCCCCCCTCGACTCATCACCCCTTGGCAAACACATGTGCGACACAATGCCGATCCCAGATGGCTGATCGCAGCGAAGACCCTACAGCGACAAAGATTTTGCAGAGGCGGGAAACAAAAATGAATGAACCCGAGAAGATCCCCCGGGCTAGGGATCGCCGTCAGCTGAAATCCCACTGGGTGTTTGGAGACGTCCCCTCTCGGAGAAGCAGGAATTCTTTTTGAGCTGGGTCTAACTGCAGGGGCTCACTGCCTTTCCTGCTCTTCTGCGCCCCTGTGACCTGCGTGAGAGGTAGAAAGCTAAGCGGCCATATTGAAACAGGGTGAGCCCACCGACGCCCTCCTTCACCGACCTTCGAATGCCTGCAGCCGGCCTCCAGTTCAGATGTCCTGTATACAGGCTGCATCTTGTGACAATGGTAAACTGACACAGTACCTCCTTCATATTCCCCATCTTTTCTTCATGGAACTACTATGCAAGACTTCCCACACTCACCACTTCATCGATGGAGCACGCAAAGTAGCCACTTGTCTGCCTGCCCCCTTTCGTGATACGTACAAAAAGATGCATACTGATGAATTTGACACAGTTAAGGTTACCGTTCGTTGGGATTTTTAAAATTAAATTAACTGGCTGGAACTCTGCAATGCTGTGAGACTGATATTTCTATATTTTTCCTTTCTACAAAGGTCCCATGACTAATTTAGTCACCACTGGGGTTTGCTAACAATAAAATATGTATCCAGGATTCTTATATCACTGTCTTAAAGGTAAGATTTTGTATTTATGTGTTATGCAGTACTATCAGAGCTCCATCCACAAGTAAACTATGCAGGTCCCGAGCTCACTATCTACCTGCAGAAATGCAGGTCTGTATTCATGGAAATACTTGTTCAATTGTCTGCATTATACTGCATCCATGCCCTGTGCTCGTTTTACAAAACGGGTGCTCTAGAGTAGGGTTCCTGGATTGTTATTTCTTTCTTGTGACAAACATACATGAAATTGTTAAATAGCTTAAGGCAATGTAACATCTTTTGTGTGTATAGGCTTCCCCATCTGCCACCCCAAGAGCATCTTGCTGCGTGAATGCAGACTGTAAATAGTAGTGTATCCTGAGCTGCAGTGTTCCCTGGCCTTCCTCTTCCTCTCTAATGGTTCCTTTCTTTAGCTCCCTCCTACCTCACAGCACTGCAAGGTAATCTTAAATTGCCACCTAACAGGTATACAAATAAGCAACATAACATGGTGTAGGTAGATACAGTATGAGATACAGCCAGACCCAGGCCATTATATATTACATGCACTTGTCTCGAGTAAGTAGGTGGAAGAAAATACCATCCACAAATCACAAAAGTCTCTAAGCTAGCCACAAGAAATCAAAGGGAACTAGCCAATAGGCCTAACTCGGCTAGCTCACTTGTAGCCTACGCAATTTAAAATAGAATGCGAAGGCTGAAGATAAACCAATAGAATACCAGATTCATTAAAAACGTACTGTCCCTGAAATAATGGCTCACTGTATCCAGAACGCTGACAGAGAAGCATTTCGACTACAGAACATGCCAACAGTACATTGGAATCTGACACAATCAATAATGGCATAAGTCACCTACTCCTGAGATGTTGCATTGTGTGGGGAGGGTTAGGAGCTGGTGAGATTGGGTGCTTGGTGTACCTTTGTTTGAGAAAAAGAAATGGAGGAGAAAGCGGGAGAAAGTGGAAGAATGAAAGAAGAGGAGAGACTGAAAGATGATGTGGGCTGCTGATACTTGTGAGTTTCGCTGCCAGCGCACCACACCGTTAGTGTGACAAGAGACTTGCATGCTTTGTCCATTAGGCACTCTTGATATGGTCCTTGTTGTGCTTGAAGCTGAGGCACAATGCCTCACGTACCCCATAATTAATTAAGACCTTTCATCTGGGAGGAGGCTTCTTCTCCAGGGCTTTGTGCTTCTTTTTACGCCTATTCAAGGCAGATCTCCGAGTACAGCATATTTTCAGAGGTAAGCGTCCCACACGGTGTTCAACACCTCATTTAGAGTCAGAAGCCATTTTGCTTTCGAATTGAAATCCCAGGAACAAAAAACACAGGTGCCTGCCTAGCTATCACAAAACAACCTGTTTTTGCAAATGAGGCTCCTGAGTTTTAGTCACAGGCTCGGCAGCCATCTAGGGAAACCTACCAAACCTAGACATTTCTGAAAAATAAACACCCAGGGGAGTCCAGGGAGGTGTGGCTTGAGTGGATCCTCCAGCATTTTCTTACCCAGAATCCCCTGCAAACCTCAAATTTTGCTAAAAAAATAATATTTTACTCACATTTGTGTGTGGAAAAATGTGGGATCACCGGGCTGACACAAATTTCTTACCACCCAGCTTTCACCCAGGTCTCCCGATAAAAAAGGCACCTCACTTGTCTGAGTAGGACAAGGGCCTGCAACTGGGAAGGGCCAAAAATGTAGAGATTGAGGGGAAAGCAGCGAGCTCTAAGTGCTATATATATTTTTTTATATACATTTTTAGGCTGACTCTGCATTGGACACCCAACCAAACGAGGTATCTTTGTTATCAGGAGACAAAGGGAAATGCTGGTAAGAAATTTGGGCCGGTGCAGTGATCCCTGACAGAAATTTAAGGAAAATCAGATTTGTTTTTAGCTAAATTTGAGTTTTGCAGGGGATTCCGGACAGGAAAACATTGGGTGATCAATGCAAGCCACATATCCCTCAACTCAACCGTGTGTCTAGTTTTTAGAAATATCTGGGTTTGGTAGGTTTCCCTAGATGCACGGCGAGCCCATGACGAAAAACACAGGTGACTCCCTCACAAATCCAAGTCTTTTCTATGGTAGATAATTTGAAGTGCTGGAATCCCTGGGTGTCTCGTTTTCAAAAATGTGCAGGTTTGCTAATTTTTCCTTGGTACCGGCTGAGTTAGGGTCCCAAATCCACATCTAGGCACATTGCGAAACAAGAGTCTGTTTTCTCTATAAAAATGTGATGTGTCCACTCTGTGTTTTGGGCCATTTCCTGTTGCGGGCACTAGGTCTATCCACAGAAGTGTGGTACCATTTTTATCGGGAGACTTAGAGGAACACAGAATCGTAGAACAAGTGTTAATACCAATTGACTTTATATACATTTCTGCCTTCCAAATGTATGGCAGTGTGTAAAAAAGAGATCATAGTGTAAAAAGCCCTCTAATCCACATGGAAGTAGGGGTACCCACAAATTTAGGCATGTGCAAATAACCACTGCTTCTAAATTCCATTTGTTGTTCCCATTTCATAAATACATAGGTTTCCTTGATACCTATTTTTCACTCTTTATATTTTACCAAATGAATTTCTGTATACCCGGTACACAATGAAAAACCATTGAAAGGCGCTGCTCAGTTGTTGGCTCTGGGTACCTCGGATTCTTGGTGAACCTACAAGTACTAAATATCACCGCAACCAGAAAGGTCCAGGGGATGTAATGGTATATTGCTTTAAAAAATCTGCCATACTTAGAAGTTACAGGTGAAAACATTGGCAGAAATGGCAATTTCTTTCAACTCAATTTCAATATTATTTTATTTCAACTGTTACTTTCTATAAGAAAACCTTGAGGGATCTACACAAATGACCTCTTGCTAAATTCAGAATTTTGTCTAATTATATAGTAAAGTCTTTTCGAAAATTCTAGCTTCAAGAATATCGGGGGTAATTTCTACCATAGTCTCCAGGTGGCAACATGGGTTTATACCAGAGCGGGATACCACGGATCACGTCCGCAGGGTTATTGCTCTAATGGACTGGGCTCAAGGTACCAATACACCTATAGCAATCCCCCTGTTGGATGCTGAAAAAGCATTCGACAGGGTGGCTATCTCTGGGATATCCTTTCTTGGAAGGGATTCACACCTAGGATTATCATGGCTTTGAAAGCCTTGTACGAATCCCCCATGTCCTGTATTAAAATTGGGATTAATTCATCTACCTTGTTTTCTATTCATCGGGGGACTAGACAGGGTTGTCCAGCTTCTCCGTTACTTTTTGCCATTTATATTGATCTATTTCTAAAAGAATTGAATCAAACCGAGGATATATCCCCTGTTCTGGTCGCGGGCGTTAACTAGAGAGCTCTTGCCTATGCTGACGACGTGGTTGTGATTACTACAGATATTGAAAGAGCTATTCCAAAGGTGGAAGAGCTAGCAACTAAGTTCGGCGCTTTTTCTGGGTATAAACTTAATATGTCTAAAACTAAAATTCTTTTGGTGGGCCAGAACTCTCCGGCTCATCTTAATATAGTTCCTGAGGCGACATATTTGGGCATTAAGATTACTACCCCAATCTCTGCTATCCCGGAACTTAATTACAAATCTGTTCTTAAAAAGGCTAACTCTATTCTGGAACGTATTAATCATCTACATTTGTCTCTATATGGGAGAAATAACGTGTTGAAAATGTTAATTCTCCCGAAATTTGTATACTTATTTCGATCTGTGCCTTTAGAATTTCCTCTTACTTTTTTTAAACAACTTGAAAGAACGGCGACCAGATTCCTGTGGGGCTACAAACGTCAGCGCAGAGCATACAAGAAGATGATTCTTCCTAAGGATAGGGGTGGGTGGAGTACACCACATTTCCTCTTCTATTATTTGGCATCTGTATTACAGTTTATTTCTCCCCTGATAATTGGTGCTAAGTTGCAGTTATCAGAATCCCATACCCAGTCAATCTATGAGTTTGCCTTGGGAGTTGAGGCACACGGACACTTGTTAAAAAACATAGAACCTAGTTACTATAAAAAAACAAATTTTAAGATTTTGAAAGCGGCGTTTTTTGCTTGGAATTTAATCCGGCGCCATGTAGGGATTCCTAAAGTTGTGAGATATACTCCCTTGACATCCTCACATATTTTTCCCCCTATTTTTAGAGATCAAACAATGTTGAGATGGCGGAACAAGGGTATTAACTTTTTAGGTGATCTATTGCACAATAATCATATTATAACATTTTCTGCACTTCAACGTTTAATTAATCTTACAAATGTTGATTATTTTAAGTACCTCCAGCTGTATAGTTTTCTAAAGAATTTGACCCCTTTGGTTCGTTCTGGACTTGGGGAGATTCGTCTTATTGAATCTTTATATACTAAAAAAAGGATTGGCATTTATTACAATTTACTACGATCATATTGCCCAGATGATATGCTAGATGTTCAACAGAGATGGCCACAGAAGATGGACTGCGTTGATAATATTATTAAGAGCTCTATTTTGCTTGCTAATTCGGTTTTGTTAACAGGTAGAATGCGTTCACAGCATTATATGGCTATTTTTGATTTATATTACACTCCTGCAAAAATTTCGAAATGGGGGTCATCAGCTGGATCTGTATGAAGTAGATGCGGCCTTTTTTCTGCAGACGCAGTTCATATGTTTTACTGTTGTCCACGTTTAACATCTCTGCTACATAAAATTCAATCTTTTCTTACCGTAGTACTTGGAGCTTCAATAACAATATCTGCAGATTTAATTTTGACTGGAGTGTCCTCTGCGGCACCGAATGAGTAGAACAGAAAGTTGGTCTTCATCTGCATGGCAATTTATCGGGCCTGTATTACTCAAGAATGGATTAGCCCAGAACCACCTTCTTTTTGCTCCTGGAGGGCACGTTTACTAGCAATGTATAATTTGGAACATGCTGTTTATAGTACAAAGGGGAGCAAAAAAAAGCTATAGGATTGCAAATCTGGGCGCCAGTCCTGCAATGGATTCAGGGGGAAGTTGGCTAACTAGTGGTCCTCTTCCTGTCCTGTACTCATTTGAGTATATCTTTGGGTTTTTTTCTTCTACAAGATTTTTTTGCTCCCGTATGCTCCTGTATGTTCTTATAATGGTTTTTTTTTTTTTCTCATCTTTTTCTGTTTAAATATGTGGCTCGAGATTGATTTGTAAACAAAAATTCATATGTATATTCAGCTTCATCTATGTTTTTGGTGATTTGTTCATATGTTCTCCGATCCATCAGCTCCTTGTCTGTATTGTAACTGGCTTGCACCAAATCAATAAAATTGTTAAAATTCAAAAAAAAAAAAAAGAATTTTGTCTAATTATCAGAAATGTATTACTTTCCAGGATCCATTATTGGTTTCACACCCATTTCTACCACTAACTGGAAGGAGGTTAAAAGCACAAAAAATAGAAAAATAGGCCAAACCTGTGTAGAAAAAATTGGTTTTCTGACAAAGGTCTGACTGTTCCAGAAAGTTGGGAAGATTGTGGTTTTAGCACTGCAAATCCTTCGTTGATACCATTTGCAGAGAAAAAAACCTAAAGCTTTCTTCTGCAGCACATTTGCCCACAAAACAAAACAACATTTTGCTTTATTTTAGATAATTTCTCAGTTCCCTCAAGAGGAATGCACAAACCTCTAGGTACCTTTAGAATCCCCAGGATGTTGGAAGAAGAGGAAGCAAAACTGGCGTGGAAGCCTTATGTGGGCAAAAAGTTACAGAGATTAATTGCGAACTGTGCCACATCACCAAAAAAAGGTTTAGCATGGGGGAGGGGAGGGGAGACCTAGCAGCGTTAAAACAATAACATGTACCACAATTTAATGTGACCATTTTTACAGCAGGAGGCAAAAAGAGAGAGAAACTTTTGTCAAGTTTCTCACAGCTCCAAAATGCTGATCAACAATGTGAAACTCTGGGAAGACAACGAGTGAAATCTTATCAGACCAGTTGAATCTCAACATCAATAACAAACACATTCAGGACAAATTGTGGTTAATAAGTGACCTCACACTGGAAGAAGTAATCAAATCGGGGAAAGCCATTAAACTGTTGGTTTAATGAGTGACAGGGGGTCCAAAAATACTGATCATATGTGAAGTGTACAGTAAAACAAGCAAATCAGAACCCAGAAAAGTAATGAAAAGCAAGGCAAAATGGCTGTGTTATTGCTGTGGTAGAACCTCATACCTTGCATCATCAAGAAACTGTCCAGTCATAGAAAAAGAATATAATCTATATGGACACATAGGACATCTTGCCCGAGTTTGTAAAGATGGAAAATGTTCTCAAAGGCCAAGGGTGGAACAAGATTCTGACAGTTGCAGTCATGATGCCGAACAACTGATAAATCATAAACTTAGACAAAACAACAAGGCCTTTGTAAGTGTAGTGACAAAGATAGAAGGCCCGACTCCATTCCAAGTAGGCCGCAACTCTATTTTTAAATAGGCCTCACCTTCATTTTCTGAATTTTTGCAAAATCATCAACATGTCCGTCTTTGTCTGACCTTATCTTTCCAAGAACTGTGAAAGTGTCAAGTTATTTAGATATAGACATAAACAAAACACCTAATGTAGCATTCGTTTTGAACCAGTGCCATGTTATCTCAATTTCAAGACCTAACAAAGAACAGCCATAACAGTGTAGTCTGAAATGTTGTATATTCACCTTACATCTAAGTAGGAATGCGCCCTAGCTAGCATCTTGATGCTTATTGGTTATATCAAACATTCCAAAGGTGGCATGGCAAATTCCATCTCAGATAAGATACAGAATATAAGGACTGCCATTTGCTCACCTGTCAGGAAAGGTCCTTTGCCCAGATTATCACAAGCAAGACACTGCCAGACCAGAGACGATTGTGCATGCCAGAAATGTTACTGCCGTATCACACTTTCTACTGAAAACGGATATCAAGTATGAGCCCGGGAAACAAAACTCACAGTACTTAACTCACAGGACCCACCACACATACAGTCCTGATATGGCACACAGCCCTTAAATAACTGGGCTAGGATAACACAATCTACCTCGCTTTGGGAGACTGGAAAGTTAAGTAGACTGAGCAACTGTAAAGGGTTCAAGCAATGGGATATGATAGGAATCTCACAGGTGGGTGACCTTTGGATCAAGGGGGAAGTTATCACATTTGCAAAATTCCAAGCCAAATATGATATGACACACACAAAATAGTTTCGCTATCTTCAAATTAGACATGCCCACACGGCCACCTTTCCACCAGGCACTGTCCTCCCAGAGGCCTCGTCACTGGAGGATAGGCAGCTAACAGAAAATATCACTAAAAGGGCCATCGGAAATTAGTTAACAATCAACCAAACACTACACTGTCTCTCCATGAACAGTGTCAGGCCAACATTGGAGAACTAGATGATACCGACTGGCAGAAAGCACTAGAGTCACCACGAAAGGTGGAAATACCCTCAAGACTGCGCCTAGTGCAACTCAAAGTGTTTCACAGGACATATCTATATAGAGTGGCACTAGAAAAAATTGGAAGGGCTGACACTCAGCTATGCTTGTGACAATGTGGGGCCATAGGTTCAGTCTACCATACGATATGGGAGTGCCAGACTATCAATACATACTGGGAAACAATTATGAACGCAATAACACGGGTCAGCAAGGCTCCGGTGCCACTGGAACCCAAACGCTGTCTCCTGAAAATATGGGAAGCCACAGATCTTAATCGCAAGGCCCAAGATTGGGTGACACTGGGCATGACAATAGCAAAACGCAATATTACCAAACACAAGGGGGCACAGACTATGCCAACATATGTAGAATGGTGCAATGGTATGGACTGGGCAATGGTGGCTGAAAAGGCAGTATATGTACATAGAGGGTGCCCTAAGAAATGGGAGCGGGTGTGGGGTGGATGGAACAAATTTAGAGGGAATATGTGCACCCTACCACCGGGAGACCTTTCACCAGATGACAACTAGAGAAATACCATACCAGAGGCTACAAAACGTATGAAAACAATCACGTGGGAACGGGGCATGGAAGCTAGAGAAATCAGTTGTGGCGCAATAACCTGAATTTCTTTTTGTATACATGTATCTAACTGTCTCTATGATGATGTTGCAAGTCGTAACTCAATTAAGTCTGAGCCCGGGAGAAGTTGATGCTGAACGCATGTTTGCCCTTTGCAGGGAACACAGACTCCTCGACTCCTGATAGTTACAGCGTTTTGCTGTAAATAAGGTATGCAGTGTGCTCATCCCATCCTAAGAAAATCTAGCTACTTTCCCCGCTCTCCTAGCACAGCGCGTAGAAGTAGACCTTAGGGTGTTAGGTTTTTAGGTGACATTTTAAACCATGTTAGAAATATTCATTGTATTCTCATTCGCAACGTGCATTTGTTCTGTTTTATGTGATTATTTTAGATGTGTTGAGCAACAGGGTGCACCTTTAGAATTAAATGCACATTTAGTTAAAGTGTCCTTTTCTTAGCACATCTTTTGTGTGTATGATTGAGAAGAACGAAACAGGTTTTTTCTGATCACCTCAATGTCGTTGAGACTGTTAGTAACCCAAAAGCATTGAACTTACTTCAACTATATATTGAATGGAGTCCGGCAAGGCTACAAAACCCTGTCTTTCACATTCAGAGTTGGTGCATTGAAATAAGGTCACTCGTGTCACCCATGGGTGTCAAATAAATCCTTGTAGAGCTGCACTAGAGACTCAGTTTACACAACAAGAAAGCATAACACTACAATAGCAGCAGGAGCATATAGCCAGCCAATGTGCACATTGCATGTGTTCAGTCAGAACTAGTGTGATGGGAGATTCTTGGTCTCTTTACACCATCATCACTCAAAGTTTATTTTCCAATTGAGGTGGATTTTAAAGGAAGAACTGCTATCATCAAAACGTTTGTTGCCTACAAGGGTATGTACATGTCTTAGGTTAGAAGGAACAAACGTTGCTGCAAATAGTATTGAATCCAGGTGTTTCGAAACAAATGCTTGTGAAGCATAAGCACGATTTTAGCTCTTTACTTCTTAACAAACTCCCACAAGTTTTCAAACTTGTGACTGCACTCAGGAGCCCAATCTAAGGAGGATGTTGTAGAACAGGTACCTCATAAACGCATTTTTTTGGTTCAACCTCGTCACTCTCAGAGCAGCACAAATAATCGCTAAAGTGCACACTTTAAAAAACAAATGCACTATACAGGTACAACACCCACTGCACGACTTAACACATAGAATCCCATGAAGCCAGCGGTATGTTGTCAGATTTGTGAAGGAGATGGCAAACTGACCACCCACCTACTATGGCACTGTCCAAAACTGAAATGAAATTGGTAGGAAGGTTTGACCAACATCAGTATAGTTTACACTGGCATTCTGCAGGTCCCAGCTTTCGTTATCCTTGGCCTCCCAGAAAGACACACCCTACCAGATCTCAGAGTGGCAAATAAACAGCATTAGCCCAATGTGCTGCCAACCAAGTTACCACAGCGTTTTGGGAATCTGCCTGGATCCCAGAATATAGATCCTGGTTTTATAAACTTTTGGACCTCCTGAGGATGGAGAAAATCTCTTCAACCCAGACTATGAACTAAACCACTTCAAAAAAGTATGAGGCTCATGTTTCTCCTTCTTAGCTGATGACTGTAGAGAACTATTGTGCCCTAGACACCTTAGAGTACTCAGGACTATGCCAAAACAGCCCTCCAATGCCTTGCATAGTATCAGCGGAGTCCTCCATAGGCTTGCAGAACCACTGAACAAAGCTGGATAGCCAATAGCCTTGGGTGGGGGAATTCAAGCTGAAAACTACCTGGAGAGGGTATTACAGTGACATAATTGGACATAGCCTGGGGATGGGAATGGGCAAGGAACTTTGTTTGTTACTTGGGTGTTATTTGTATTTGTTTTCTCCTCTGTTCTCCTTTTACATCCTTTTTTGTTTTTTCAACCCCGACGGCCACTGGTTTATTTGTTAAAAATGCCAGTATGGAGAGTTAGGAATAAAGTGCACACCCTGCAAAAAGGCTGGCAAATGTCCACTATACCCATCACAAAGTACTAAATGTAACTATCAATAAACTATTTATTTAGTTGTGCAAAACTACTTAAATGTGGAATTGTTTTCACAGACTATTTTTGAGCAAATTTAGATTGTATTGCATTTGGGTATACTATAATTCATAGCAGCCCTGCTTCATTTACCAAACCTATGTTATAAACTTCTAGATTAATTTATGTTTGTTAATTACGATGTAACTCAACATGAGGGGAAGGATGGTCAAAAGAGATGGGATCAATTTATTCAAATTCCTAAAGAGTTAAGAGACATCATTAAAATTCTGCAAGTCCAAACTGTATTGTAAAATGCTTCATATTTATTTCATCCATTAAGAATAATGTTAATAATTACCTGCTCGAGATCCAAACGCATGATGGCCTTCTGAAGATACCTTACTCCGCCATGTATCAATTTTGTACTTCTGCTGCTAGTCCCTGATGCAAAATCATCTCCCTCAACAAGAGCTGTTTTTAGTCCTGTGTTTAACAAAAACAGCATTAACATTTTCAATTTCTGAAATGCAATATACTTGAGGTTAGTCTGTAAAAAATACATTTACCACAGCCATGTTGTTAAGCAAATACTCTGCAGCATCAAGAAAAGATTTAAACTATGTTCTTTTTTTTTTTTTTTTTTTTTTTTTTTTTTAAAAACCTTTATTCGTGCATCTTAAAAGAACAAATACGGGCCTACAACCGTCAGGCCGGCCACGATACAGTAAAGCACTGATACCCACATTACAGCCCCCGTGCGTCAACGGTCAGGATTAACAACAGGTTATGAGTCACATACTGGAGATATCTTTGAAACCAGGGGAAGGAGAGGTGAAGGTTAATTTTAAGTTTTTTGATAATTTTATCAGAGAAAAAAGTCAATGAAGGATAAGAGCAAAGGAGATTCGAGTCCGCAAGATAGCTTCACCACACGGGCGAGCAGCAACATCAGTAAGAACAACAATGGAAGTAAAATCTCAAACAGTGAGGCGGTGCAGAGATATATCAGGATAGTCACATGAGCAGGTACGCGCCCCTCCAGAGCCGCCCCCACTCGATCCACCCCACACCCGGACCCCGAATCGAAGAAAGTAGAGCACAGAGACATAAAAGAAGAAAGGCCCATAGAACTAATTAAGAACAGAGTATTACCCCCCCACCCTACACCAATGCGGAGGCTACGGCCTACCCCCCCCCCAGCATAGTGCCTGTCGCCCAATGAACCCGAAATATAGAGAAGAGAGAAAGTAGGAACAGAGTAAAGAAGGGAAGAAAACAGAAAAGAAGGTGGGGAGGAGCCCACTGGACACCAGAGCGCCCCGAACCATCAGCCAGTTATGGCCCCCACACACTGAGAGCCCTCTACGCCAAAAAACGGCATGCGAAGATACCATGGCACCACAGTTTAAGCGAAGGGATACAAGTCGCGACGAGTGCGCGCAAAACATACATACAGTTTCAGTCCCAGGCCAGCCCGTCCATAAACCATAGCGATAGAAGTCAGTCTAGCCCTGGCCCGATCGCGGGCTTGGGATTAAACCAGCTCCTGCGTGAAGGCCCCGTGTCCCGAGCAGACAAAGACAAGATGGCCGCTTGTGAGAGGATGGTGAAGTAGGATCACGAAATGGCCGCCGACCATCGATTGAGGTCCCTCGTTGCACCACATAAAATCCAAACCTGGCAAGTAAGGTACAGGAGTTCCACAAAAAGGCAGCAGTGGGCCACCGCGGACGGTTCCTCGAAGCCGTTAGGTATCGCTCAACAGGATAGTCTCGCGGACGCGGTGAGGCAGGCAACAATGAAGCAGGCAGCCATGACCAGGGGGACAAAGTATCCGCAGTTGAGGTGGAGAGCGGTGGACCCTGGGCGCCGGGAGCGCTCGATGAAGGCACCAGTGTAGCACAATCATACACCGCCGTTGCGTCCCCGCAAGAGGACAAGAGCACCGGGAGACCCACGCCCTGTAGATGACAAACAGTGCGCTCACGACCCGCAGCCGACAGTATGGGGTCAAACCGCTCACTCAGCGCCTGCAGGCCAGCGCACATCTGTAGTTGAAAGTCCCGCAGGACAGCCAGAACGGAGCCGCATGTCAGCGGAAGCTGGGCCCCCACATCGGCAGCAATCCGGGACGGCACTGTGGAGCTGGTGTCCGGAAGGGGGGGGGCGGAGTGGGCAGCGGGCGAGACCGGAGTATCACCCCCCAGCCGCGAGCAGGCACTCAACGCCATGTTTTGCCGCTATACGTTGCAATGGCCAGGGGGGGGGGGGGTCGTGGCAAGGGGTCAATTCCCCTCAGGTCTACGCCGCAACAGGAAAGGCCGACAGTCGCTTCTCTTCTCGCCGGTCCTCCTCGCCGCTGGCTAGGCAATAGGCGAAGGGGGCAGCAGCCTCCCACAGCGCGGTCCTCAGAGTGGGGCAGGAGACCCACCGCACCGGGGCTCACCCCACAGCTCCAGCCCGTCAGGCACAGGGTGCAGAAGGTGTCCGGCCGTCTCTCCCCGGGCTCATCCGGCAACGATCCATGGTGCGAGGTGAGATCGGGACCGCGGGGCTCAGATTAGCGCTAGCTGGTCCGGTAACTGCGGAGCTTCAGGGGGCCGGCAAAGGCCGTAAGGGCGCAGGGTTTCAGTGCCGAGGACAAAAGCACCCAGAACTCGGGCATCCGGGCGGGCTGAGACTCCGGGAAAGCAGCAGCGCGGTCAGCGCGTCTTCGCACACGGTGCACCTCGAGAATCGGCGAGGATGGGCATCAGGATAGTAGTCCGAGGCCACGGACCGACGGAGCCGGGCGCTCAAGCGTCTGCTCCGATCGCCATCTTGGCTCCTCCCCTTAAACTATGTTCTTGACTGGTTAAATATCTCCTCAATACTTCAAGAGGAAACACTTAAGACCATGATTCTCAACTAGGTGATAATATTCACGAATGCACATGACATATCAAAATGTTTTCTGATGCAGCTCTAAGTTCTGTTGCAAAGTCTACAAGCTGGTAAACTATAACTAGAGTAAGACACAACTCATAATTTGCTGAAAACCAGATCAATTATGTTCTAGGTGGGGGGGGGGGGGGGAAATCGACCGGAAATACGCAGCCGCAAAAGATATGAGGGTGTTAACAACCCCTTAATTGGTGGCTGGGGGGACCCAACTGGCATCATATGGAGATCGAAACAAATGCAGCTGCCCTAGGAGAGATGGTGCGTGGCTTAGTGACTGGCGATGACAGCAAGGACAGAAGTGGCAGCCCTCAGGTTGCGGAGGTTGAAGAAAAGAAGGATTGCCAGCCCTTTGAAAAGTGAGTGATGGGTCAGTAGACAGTGCCGGGACTAATGGCGGCCTGTCCAGCCTTTAGCTCAGTGTATGCCGGGAGGCAGCTGTGAACCAGTACTGATTGCTCTGAGACACAGTACATTTAACTTGCATGATACTACCCACTTGCAGAAATTGAGGTGTTGTCTCTTTTGGTGCCACAATTATGCTCTGTTCTACAATACTGATTATCCCATGGACCACTGCCCATCAGTCTATCACCACCTCAACAAGATGGTGAAAGATAAGGCCAAGAAGTAGGCAGCGCAGCAGCCCGATATCAAGAAATATATCAAGGTCATCATGTCTACACGTGTTACAGCAGAGACGGACGCTGGCCTGGAGAGCCCTCCCTGTCCGAAGTAATGAAAGCCATTCCTGACTAAAGGGTCTCCATGGAAGCCAGGATAGATGTGTTAGCTGTAGATCTGGGACTTGTCAGGCGCACCTGCGTAACTTCACTGACAGAGTGACACAGGTGGAAACGCAGACTGCGGAGCTAACAAATAAAGGCATGAATATGCAGTGCAAAATGGATGATCTTGTGTGTAGAACCAAGATTTCCGAAACAAGATTAGAAGATGCAGAGAGCAAATGCAGACGTAACAACAAGCGCTTGGTTGGTTTCCAAAAAGGGTGGAGTGAGTGTTTGGAACTGTTCCTTGAGGACTGGAAAACTAATGAGCCGATATCTTGGGGCCTTATCAAGTTTCTTCCCAATCGAACATGCACAAAGACGGCTGATGTAACCCCCACAACTGGACATGCCACCACACACAAATATATTGAAATAGCTCAATTATAGAGGCAGAGATGTCCTGTTGCAGGAAGCACGCAGAGAGACAACGATACATTTACAAGGTGCTGAGGTAATACTGATCCTAGATCACACACTTCAGGTGCAATGATTAAGCCGATCCTTTGAGTCAGGAAAAAAACGACATTGCAGCGACGTAAACCTCAACTACATAATGTTTCTTCCCACCAGGGTACAGGTATGAAATGAAATTTTGTACTTGTATAGCGCACTGCTGCCCCAGCGACGGGGCGTCCTGGAGCTGTACTCAAAGCTGTGGAACCCTTCCTGGCTTTCCCTGTGAGATTAAGCAAGCTATTGCCCAGAGTTGCAGAGTGGGACCCATGATTAGAGTAGGCACCGAGGCGAGAAATATCAGGTCCGAGGAAATTGAGCTCAAGACCCGTCGAGGCGGGAATTGAACCCTGGTCCCGGGCCAGATCTCTGCATCAGGGTCTGCCGCTCTAACCATTGAGCCACACTTCTCCACATGCATGATAATAGATCACACGTTTTCACTGCAACAGAACAGGCGTGGGACTAGCTGGATACATTGGACAATTGATGGGGAGGTCCCAACGGGCACTTTTCGCCCGCGGATCGATCTCACTAAAGACTGTTCAAAGTGCAAGACTATTGAAAGCAGGTTGTAGAACGTTTAAAAGATGGGACAGACAGACTTACCACCGAACCCCCAGACATGCCTGCTGGGTATATCTACTGTGCATAGAAATAAGGGGCAACCCAGTAATACGTGGGGATCTGGGTAATTATTTAAGTGTACAACACAATGATCCCGTTGGAGAGAGGAACTAGCCTATCCTCCCTAGGCCAATGATAACCGTACAATCAAATATTGGTACAGTATACCGATACAATTTATTAACCATACAATGTATCAATATGGAAAAAGCCAAGGATGGTAGTTCATAATGTAGGTGCTCCCAAAAAAACATCAAAGCGAAACCTAGTATAAGTGAATACAATGTGCAACTTCTTATATACAATATGTAGACTTTAGGGACTGATATGCAACATTAATTTAACACAAATACTCCAAATTAGAGATCATTGTGTAAAATACATATGTCAACAATACCAGCCCACTATTATTAATACTACAAATAAATGTAATACAGTAACTCTAATATTATCGTATAGGAGAGGTAGGCCTTGCAGTAGTGAAAAACGAATTTGAGTTTTTCACTACTAGGACATATAAAACTTAAACGTATATGTCATACTTTTTAAATACACTGCAACCTGCCCTTAGGGCTTTCCAGGGCCGACCCTAAGGTGACGTGTATGTATCAAAAAGGAAGGTTTGGGCCTGGCAAAAGTTTTATTTTGTCAGGTCGAAATGGCAGTTTAAAACTGCACTCACAGTTGGCAATGGCAGGTCTGAACAAGCTTAAAAGGCAACTTAAGTGGGTGGCACAACCAGTGCTGAAGGCTCACTAGTAGCATTTAATTTATAGGCCCTGGGTACATATAGTATCACTTTAGTAAGGACTTGTAAGTAAATTAAATATGCCACTTAGGGGTAAGCCAATTTTACTATGTATAAAGGAGAGAGAAAAAGCACTTGAACACTGGTTAGCAGTGGTAAAGTTCACAGATTCCTAAAGCCAACAAAAACTATTTCAGCAAAAAGAAATTGTAGGCGTAAGGCAGGAAGTCTGAAGATGACCCTGCAAAAAGGGCCAAGTCCAGCAGGTGGTAGCAATTTCTATGGTCTGTTTTTCTTTGTAAAGTGGACAATGCAGAGCAATTTGTCATAGGACTGGTGCATCTGTTGCTTGTGGTAGCACACCATGAATAGGTCTCATCTATAGATAGAGACAGATCTGTTGTTTCCAATACACTACTTAAACTAAGATGGGGCATTGGGTCAGCACCTTCGTATGATAGGATAGATTTTTTCTCTACCTCATGTCTCTGTACTTAATGTCTTTTTTTCCCTAATATTGGGTCTGTCCTGCCCAGGAGCATTTCAGTCTCCATTGCAGACTGGAGGGGTCTTTTTTCTGTCTTCCAACACTCAGTGGAGGGCATGGATTTTCGTACTCCTAACAACCCTAACTTGCCACTCTTTTTCAGTTTTTCCTACCAATCCTTCCTGTTCCTCACAATTCTACTTTTTATCCGCCTGTGCAAATCCCCTATTTCGTACCCTTTACTGTTTTCCATTGCTTCTCGCTCTCTAGTGTATACCCATACCTCCAATACTCATCTGTTGCTTTCGGTCTTTCTCCCAGTTTTGAATTTATTTTTTAATGAAGACCCAACAGTTCCAAAGTGCTACATGGCCACTGGCTAGCAATTGTGCACTTCTGAAAACTTTATTTAGCTTTTAATGTACTGTTCCCGCATGGGAATCAGCCATGTTGGAATGGTAAATTTAAAATGCGAATATAGCTGCACATGTGTCCACAAGCCTGCACATGCATCGTGAAGCACCGTCGCTAATGCCAATGTAAACAAGCACTGGCAGCTCGGCTTCTTACAGACATGACCTATTGGCTTGGTCAATGTTCCCTCTTGTCTGAAGAATGTTATTCCTTGCACCCAACAATATTCGATGATCTTCCAAGGATCTCAGTGCCAGCATACAATAGCTGGTGTAGCCGTTGTACTAGATAATCTCTTTCCATGGGGTCCCTTTCAGTTTTAATATTTATTTTGTGTGTGTTCTTACAACTTATCTGATTCTAATTTAAAATATTTCTGGCTTTGTGGTCTAATACTATGTGAAGGTGGAGGGCACAAAATGAAGGTACCTAAATCTGTAAAACATTATAAGGTCAGTTTGTAGAGACACTGACTTTCCATTCACAAATACAAAGGATATTTTCCAGGTCCTTTAACTAACAGCATCTGGCAATATCTCATAGTGAGAAGAGATGATCTACTTACTAGAGACTTCCCTTTCATCCCCGAGACTTGCGTTCAAATTTGGACGTCGGCAAATTCCCAAGGATAATGGGATTGTGGGCTGTGAAATGATTAGCAAAGATCTGTAATAATTACAAATTATAGGACATAACTCCGAGCAGGATTACAGTTACTGACCTCCTTTCTAATCAAATCTCCCAGAGATACTTTGGAGAAACTGTAAATATTTGTCAATTGTGATTAAAAAAGATGGATGTTACTGTGTTTTAGGTACACTCAATTTTCAACAGCGCTCTAGTGAGAACGATTCCAAACATCTTATGACTTTGTGGAAGTTCCTAGCTTGGTGGAGTGCAGAGTGGTTCAGCAAAATTCAAATTAACTAGAAAAATGTGATGACAGGGCAAGAGTGTATAGGAAGAGGATTTTTGAGTAACAGGAGCATGTTGGCTATCAGCCACGATTCTTCATAGCTAGGGCGGTGTTAGGTACTGCACCAGCAGCAGGATACTTCCCTTTGCCGTAAGGCTGCAGGACTGTTCAGAAATAACGAGCTGTACTTGTATTTGGATGTTTTCGCCTACTTGACTAATTTTCAAATTGCTCACTTAATTAGGTATTTGGTATCGGCGTTGAATGCTCTATTGACAACAGCATACATTTATTGTCTTGGCAGTGTTATGACCCACGTGGGTATGATTTCCGTTTTCATCTTCGAAAGACAGAAAAATACTGAATTAATATTTACCCTTTATGTTGAATAGATTGATAGCCTTGGAAAAGAAGGGTCCAGGTTTTTCGATGGGCCTCAGAGGTACCACAGACCTCAAACATAAGTACTATGAAAAGGAAATGTTCCAAATGACATTTTTATAATTGTGTTGTAGCCACACTTCAAGATACTGTAAGTAGAAATATTGTTTGGAGGCTCAAACGACTAGGTGGTTTGATAATGGCACAACTGTGCTATAACTTCACATCTCTATAGTGTTGTCAGTGTTACGACATCCTGGTATCCCATCGATAACGATGATAACGCAGCTGTTTTCTAATTAAAGGGTAGTAGATTTAGAAATGTGACAGCAACAGCATTTTATGCTCGGTACAATAAAACATGGATTCTTTGAGGCATCTCACACAATGACGACTGGAGATAGACATGCTTGCCGATATTTTTAATTCGAAATGTGGTACTTTTGTTGTAGAAAAACAACAAAATGGTTCCAATTAATCAGGAAAAACAACAACGGTGCTTTGTAAAAGGCAGCATGAATCTTAATTACGGCAGCACACAGAACGAAACCGTTAAGGGTTCAATAAAGCGTCTGATGCACTGCACCTGTGGGAGCGTGCACAGCTTAATAATGATATTAGCGGGGTTTATCAGTCTAAATATAATAAGTTTCACAAATATCCAATACTTGGGAAGAAGTCAAAACACACGTATGGGAGAAGTGTAGCTACAAAACAAATTTAAAAGAACGGCTGCATCTGATTTTTATTTTTAGTTTTTTTGCTGACAGCATTACATTTAACGCCATTTTATTTCAGAACCACGTTGCCACTGCTCCGTTTGTAAAATAAATACATAAACAAATAATTAATTATAATAAAATAAAATAATAAGATTTTGAGAGTGATTCGTGGCAAAAATAATAAGTTCAAGAGAAAACCACTAACAAAGTCAATAAGGGTAACGTTTTGGCTTTAGCAATGCTTGTTTTGTTTTACATGGATTCTCTAAAACGTCACACAAAAAAAGAAAAGGTCTGCCCGTGCTTGCAGCGATTATTCATATTTTGTTTGCCAATCTTTTTTTTTTTTTTTTACAAAAAGATGACTGCTTAAGCATATGCATGCACTGCAGCTTTAAAAAAAAACGTGCATCAGAAAAGTCATTCACTGATGCATGCACAATTACAACGCTCGAGACCAGCTGCAACAATGGGTAGGCATGTTTTCTTTGGTAAAAATTATGAAAAATGTACCCAAAAACAGACAAGTGACCTAGCAGCTTTGTAGGGAGAGTTGCCAGTCCCTTGCTAAAGTAATAATAATAAAAAAGTAAAATAAAGATAGGTAAAAGCAAAAACAAATTCAAGAAAAAGCACACGTCCCTGGTATTCAAGGACTCTACTTTTGAAGATGTGCACAGTGGACAGGAGCAGACTGCTGTCACTCAGAGTTAGGTAAGTCAATGGCACACTCTGTGCCCCTTTCTATGGTCTTAAGCAGATAAAGGTGACTGACACTTCAAAATACAAGAAGCCCACAGTACGCAATTATAATACATATATATATATACACATACATATATATATATATATTCACATAAAAAAACACAGGTACAGGAACGTTCTAGTTCGGCTGACATTTCACTTGTACAAAACCTGTGAAATTCAGCCGTTATAGTTAGCTGAAATAACTATATAACTTGCGCCGCCACAATGCACTTCTGATGACGTCACAAATTACATTACTCATGACATGGTCAGTGACATCAATGATGAAATCACAAATGACATCACTGAAGACATCATCCAGTGACTAAGTTTCTAAAATGTTTAAGAATGAAGATGAAGGATCAAAAGAAAACAGCCAGTCAGGGCAAAAATCGGGATCTACAGGATACAAGGAGTCACAAAGAAATAAAATATCCATGAAAAAAGTGACTCAAACTGACCAAAGAACAAAAATATATTTCCACTACAACGTTTCAGCTTTCGCCTTCCTCAGGTAGTACAAAATGGTTTGCTTAGTGGCTGCACAGTTGACACCTGAATTTTCAAAAAGCATCATGAGTGAAGATTCCATTTGGAATGTGGAATCAATGCAGTCCTGAGAGCTCGAGATGTGCAGCAATCAGGTGGTATTCTCAGTAATGTTCAGTCCATCTGGATGCAGTGATTTTAAACAGTACATCCAGAAGTTTTCCCTGGTGTCCAGTAGTTCTTCTTTTAAGACCTGTTCCACAGGCTGGAATCCACCAATCAGTAGTGTGCTAGGAGGAGCATTTGCACAGTGGTGGAGAGGGGGGGGGGGGTGCATGGCCTCCGAAGACCTCTTAGCAATGTCTGTGTGGGACTTACTGGAGGTAACTAGAGGAGTAGTTGACCAACTACCCCTCCTGTTACCTCCAGTAAGTTCCATACAGCAGGATTGCTGAGTTCTGATAGCAGGCCACACCCCTTTCTCCACCAGTCTGCAAACGCGCCTTCTGGCGCGCTCTTGGTTGGTGAAGTTCCCTTGCCTCTTGAGGGTCCCTGGGGGCCAACTAGCCCTACTATTACCTCTAGTAAGCTCCACACTGCTAGATTGCTGGGAGGTGGTCAGAGGTCAAGCCCCCTTTCTCCACCACTCTACAAACGCACCTCCTGGCGCACTGCTGCTTGGAGGATGAATTCTACTTAACTCCTGATCCCCTCAGGAGTCAAGGGGACCTCATCACGCCACCAGCAGTGCGCCAAGATGCATGTTTGCAGAGTGGTGGACAAAGGGGCGTGGCCTCAGACCACCTCTCAGCAATCCCACTGTGTGGGGCTTACTGGAGGTAACAGGTAGGCTAGTTGGCCCCTAAGGACCCCCAGCAGCGAAGGAGACTTCATCAACAAACCAAGAGCGTGCCAGGCGGCACGTTTGCAGAGTAGTTGAGTAAGGGGTCGGGCCTCCAGAGAGTTGCCAACTTCCATTTGTTTTATTTTATTTTAGGAATGGAACTTTGTGGCCCCCCTTTCCTTTACCCTTTTGGGCGCCGGGGATCCCATCTCCCGGGGCCTTTCCCATTTAAACAAAAAAAAGAATTATATACCGGGAGGGGGTCTGTGAGCCTCCCTCCAGAGGCAGATTTCTGCCCCAGGGACCCCACCCCCCAGAGATGGGCCTTTGAGATGGGCCTTTGTTCTTGTTTTTTGTTTTCAAAGGGGAGGGGGCCATGGGCCCTCCTCCCCAAGCCAATTTCGGCCCTGGCCATTTATTTTCTATCTTTTTTTAGGAAGGGGAGTAGCGTGGTCCCCCTTCCCTGGGCTAGTTTTGGCCGTGGGGAACCCATCCCCCGGGGCCTGACCGGTCTTATTTTTGAAGGGGGGCCGCGCGGCCCCCTCCTGAGGCCAATTTCATGCCCAGTGACCCCATCCACTGGGGCCAGGCCTTATGCTTTGAATTTAAAAAATAAATAAATAAGAAGGGAGGCCTGCGCGGCACCCCTACCCGGGCTGATATTGCCCCCCGGGGCCCCATCCCCCAGGGCATGGCCACGATGCTGGGGACTACGGGGGGAGCCACAAGGCTCCTGCGGTCCCTGCTGTCTCCCTGCTTCCTGCGGGATGCGGCACTGCTTTTGGGCAATTCTGCTCCGCTTCATGGAAGCAAGAGCATTTTTCCTGCTCTCGCTTCCATGAAGCAGACCAGAGTTTGCTATGGCGTGGCAGGAGCAGTGCGAGGACGGAGCCCGTAGACTCCGACTTTTCACTGTAGCAGTGCCATAACCATGTGTGGTCACCCTGCGGAGACACGACCTTTTGGCGCGTACTGCATAACGAGGTAGTTGCAGGTACGAGAGATACTGGCAACTGCTCGACCAAGCATTCTCTAAGTGAAGACTGGTCATCCCCTCAGCCCTGATGAAGTTGCGCAAAGTGGTAGCAACGAAACATGTTGGCGCTTTGGACATAATAATGGTCTAAGTTGAACCATTTTTTAATTGAGGACGCTCACAGCACTGAATAAAGCTAAATTTAGCCAGTGAGTAGGTTCTCAATTTTAATGTTGGGAACTGTAATTTCCTTTCCTTTCCCATGAGGACCAGCATGGCACTCTTTTGACATTTACACTTACAGTGCATATTCTACTTTCTTTCACTGTTTCTTTCTTCACTTTTGAGATCATTTATGTTGGAACACATTTCCGTTTCGTGGCAAGAAAGCAACCGATGATGATAAGTGGGTGTGCTAGCGAGTACCAACTAGACAGTCCCCCCTTGGTGTTGCTACCGTGAGGTGCTTTCTTTCCATTCTCACATTTTTTCTACATTTCCTCACCTTTCCAATTTTTGGTGGGAATTCTTACGCTGCAGTATAGGGACATTGGGATGAATTGGACATATGGACACTTGGAATAAGCGGTAGTGGTCCGCATCATTGTGGGAGTTGTTGGACAAGAGTATAGATCCCCTTAGTGTCTGAGAATTAAAGTTATTAGTACATTGATGGAGCTGGCCCTTGGGGATGGTGGTCCCCAGGGCTACTTCTGCCTCCACGAGGGAGGATGCACAGCCCCCCTCCAACAGTAGGGAGGTGGTGGTCCCCGCCGATGTGTGTGGGGGGGGCTTGAGTCCCCCACACATCTTTATGAATTTAGCCCTGGAAACGTGGCAGTCTCCAGGGCCGCAGGGGGCCATCCTGTCCCCAGCATTTAAGATAATTAGTCCCGGGGAGGTGGCGGTCCCCGGGGCTGGGGGGGCCGTGTAGCCCCCCGCATTCATTTTAAGCCCCGGAGAGGTGGCAGTCCCACGCATCTCATTTTATCACTGCCCCCGGGACCTGGCCAACTCAGGGGCCTAAAGGAAACAAAGCGCGGGAGCCCACATTTTTTTTTCCATTTTGGCCAGATTCATATATCCCCCATTAATCCTGCTGATTTCTTTTTCAAAAAATGCTTTTTTTAGGCACTGAAGCAGGCCTAGGGGGTCAGGGTGTGAGTGCCCCTTTTCTTGCTTGTCATCTTTTTTGACCTTTTTCTTGTGACTCAGTTCGAGTCACAAGATGACTGCCAACACTTCTTGGTTTGAAGTATTGGCAGCCAACTAGATTGCAGGCCTGAGAACAGAAGGGTTTGTGGAGCCTTGGCGTCCCCACTTGTATATCTGAGAAATATTTACATTTCTCAATAACTACTGAACGGATTTACACCATTTAACAAAAAGAATGCTTTCTGAACCAACAGCTAAATATTTGCCAAATTTGGTGTAATTCCGTTCAGCAGCTCGGGCTGTAGCCGTGTCTAAAGTTTCCTATGGAAATGAACATTGAGAAAATGTGTTTTGGGACCCCCCACCCCCCTTTTTCTCGGCTCCTGATTGACTGATCACCCCAAAACTTTCCTTGCACAAATTAGGCAAAGAGAGCAGGTTTTTTTTTTTTACAGTTTAGTGGAGATTCATCAACAGTGCCAAAGTTATGAGCAAAACAAAAAAGGCATTTCCTATGGAAGCTCTGACCTGACTATACCAACCCAGTGGCGACCGCCACTATATTATATATTTATTTTTTTTTCACTGAAAAAAACATAGGTTTCAGGGACATTATAGTTTGGCTGACATTTCACTTGTACAAAACCAGAGAAATTCGGCCGTTATAGTTAGCGGAGGTAACTATAATTCACGCCCCCGCAATGCACTGCTGATGACGTCACATATTACATCACTCATGACATTGTCAGTGACATCACTGATGATATCTCAAATGACATCACTGATGATATCAGCGATGACATCATCTAGTGACTGTTTCTGAAAAGTTTAAGAACATTAACTATATCTACGCCTAGGTGTATTGAAGAATGAGTGGGTGTATGAGTGTCTGTATGAATCATTTAGTGGGTGCATGAATGACTGTATAAGTGAGTGATTAAGCAGGTCTTAGTGAATGTATGGGTGAGTGATTAATCTGTGTGAATGTCTGTTATCAGTATGTCGGTTGGTGTGTAAGTGGTGCATGGGTTGGTGAGTAGCTACATGAGTGTCTATATGGGTTAATGATTGGTTGTCTGAGTACCTGTATGGGTGCCTGAGAGTCTGTATGGGCGGGTGGGGGTGTGCGACTCCCTGCATGGATGTGTGAGTGGGTAATTCACTGGGTGTAGGGGGTCATGAGTGCGTCTACGAGGGGCTGTATGAGTGAATTAGTGTGCGTATGGCTGTGTTGGTGAGTGACTAGCTATCTCAGTGGTGTATGTGTGAGTAACTACTTATGTGAAAGACGGTATATATGAGTGTTAGAGTATCTAAGTGACTGTATGGGAGAGTGAGTGATTGTGAGAGTGGCTGTATGGATGAGTATGTGCTTGTGTCTGTGATTGTATAAGAGAGTAACTATGTGTTAGTCACTGTATGAATAAGTGAGGTTCTGTGTGTATAACTGTATAGGTGAGCAAATGGCAGTGTGATTGACTCTTTGGGTTACTGACTAGGTGTGCGAGTAACTATGGGTGAGTGGCGGTGTGTTAGTGTCTGTATGGGTGTATGAATGCATATATCAGTGACTGTATGGGTGAGTGAGTGGATGTGTGTGTAGACCTATGAATTAGTGAGTGGGTATGTGCCAACTGGTGTTACTGTGTCTATGGTTTCAAGAATGGTAGTCTGTATTTTACAGTGGGTGTATGTTAGGTTAAATTAGAGTGTGAGAAGGTACATCAGAGATTAAGTGAATGATGTCAACAGTGATGTCACTGACCATGTCATGAGTGATGTAATATGTGATGTCATTAGTGTATTCCGGGAGCGCAAGTTATAGTTAGCTCAGCTAACTATAACGGCTGAATTTCTCTGGTTTTGGACGAGTGAAATGTCGGCCTAACTATAACGTCCCTGAAACCTATGTTTTTTTCAGTGAATTTCTAAGGTTTTTAAAATGCTAATTCCCAACTATAACATATATGAAACCTGTGGTTTTTCAGTGAATTTTTATGGTTTTCTAAATGCTAATTTCTAATTATAACATAGTAGTCGCGTTTGCAGAGTGGTGCAGCAAGGGGGCTGGGCCACCGACCAGCGCCCAGGAATTCCACTGCGTAGTACTTACAGGAGGTACCAGGAGCACTTCTTGGCCCCCAAAGTCCCTCAGGAGTTAAGTGAACTTCATCCCCCAACTCATGGTGTGCCAGAAGGCACGTTTGCAAAGTGGTAGAGAAACGGGGGGTGGCCTCCGAAGACCTCTGAGCAATCTCACTGTGTGGGACTTACTGGAGGTAACAGGAGGGGTAGTTGGCCCCAACAGACAACCTTGGGGGCCAACTACCAATAAGTCCCACACAGCGGGATTGGTAAATTCTCATAGCAGGCCACGTCCCCTTTAACCCCCATCCACGAGCGCGCCAGTGAACACGTTTGCAGACCGGTGGGCAAAGTCCCATTCGGGGGTGCTTAGGGGCCAACTAGCCTACCTGTTACCTCCAGTAAGCCCCACACAGTGGGATTGCAGAGGTGGACACAGGCCACACCCCCTTTCTCCACCACTCTGCATACGCGCCTCCAGAAGCACTCTTGGTTGGGGGATGAAGTCCCCTTGCATCCTGAGGGTCCCTGGGGGCCAGCTAGCACTCTTGTTACCTCTAGTAGGCCCCACACAGCTAGATTGCTGAGAGTAGTCAGAGACCACACTAACTTTATACACCACTCTGCAAAAGCACCTCCTGGCGCACCGGTGCTTGGGGGATGAAGTCCACTTTAGTCCTGAGGTCCTCAGGACACAAGGGAACCTCATCACCCCACTAGCAGTGCCCCATGAGGCGCATTTGCAGACTGGTGTAAAAAGGGGTGTGGCCTTGTATCACCTCTCAGCAATCCCACTGTGTGGGGCTTACTGGAGGTCCCTGGTACCTAATTGGCCCCCTGGTACCCTCAGTAACGACAGAGACTTGATCCCCCAACGCAGAGCATGCCAGGAAGCATGTTTACAGAATCGTGCAAGGAGGGGGCGGGGCCTCTGGCGAGTTGCGTTTTTTATTATTTTAAGAAGGGGGCAGTGTGGGCCCCCTTCTCTTGAGCCTTTTGGGCCGCGGGGTCCCCATCCCCCAGGACCTGTCCTTTTCAATTAAAAAAAAAAAAAGGGAGGGGGGCACAAGGCTCCCCTGCTGATGCCGATAACGGCCCCGGGGATCCCATACCCTGGGTCTAGGCCTTTCCTTTTTTTTATTTTTTAAAGGGGAGGGGGGCCGTGGTGCCTTCACTTCCCAGGTAGATTTCGGCCACGGGGACCCATCCCCCAGGGCCCGACAAAAAAAGTATTTGTGGACGGACGCCACATGGCCCCGGGGACCCCATCCCCCGGGGCCTGCCCTCACGTTGCAGCCATGGGGGGGGGGGGGGGGGGGGGAGCCCCAATGAACCTGCGATCCCTGCGGATCCTTGCCTCCTGCGGGAGCCGGCACTGCTTTGGGACAAGGGGAGCTGCAAACATTAGCAGTGCTAAAGTGCATGTGCTTCTTCTCTAAACATAGATAGCATTGGTGTATATGCAATAAACATTTTAAATTACTTGTAAGTCCCTTGTAAAGTGGTATACCATGTACCCACGGCCTGTAAATTGAATGCTATTAGTGGGCCTGAAGCACCGATTGTGCCACCCACACAAGTAGCCCTTTAAACATTTCTCAGACCTGCTACTGCAGAGCCTGTGTGTGCAGTTTTACTGCCACTTTGACGTGCTGAAGGAAAGTAGGATTTGCTTCTTATGGTTACCCCCACTTTTTGCTTGATGTGATTCTGTTTTTGACTAGTCTGACTGGGATCCTGCTAATCAGGACGCCAGTCTATCTGCTTTCTCCTTAAACTGTTATGTACTTAGGTACACCCCAGACTGGATACTGGGGTACCCTTGTCAGTCACTAGTATATGGTACCCATGTACCCAGGGCATAGGTACCGCAGAAGTCTCACATGAGCTGAAGCATGTATTATGCCACGCATGGAAGACCATTGCAGCCTGTGTATGTTGGTGCATGCAACACTTGCTAAAGATGTAGATTTACTATATCGAAGGGTCACTGCACTTAAAATCTATAAGTCACCCCTATAGCAGCCCTTTACAATCCTGAAGGCAGGGTGCTTGGTTCTAAGTGAGACGGTGCCCCTGCATGAGCAGGACACCCCTGCAGCCTACGGAGTCCATTCTCCCGGGTCGTCAGTGAAGCAGCCATATACTATATAGAGGGGCATTGCGTAATCGGGCGATGCCCATATCGAAAATGGCTACAACGAATCCTAACATGTATGGTATCAAACATGTTGGAATCATACCCCGACACCCTAAATGGTGTGGGAGGTATGATTCCAAGCACTGGCAGTGCCCTAAGTTAGGCTCTCAATGTTGCCAGTACCCGCCTTCTAGTGCCGGACAGCACAAACTGGTTGCTGCCGACCAGAGACACATTTCTGCCCTCCTGCTGCTGAGGCAAGCTCGAGCAGGGGAAGGCAGAACAATAGGCATCCTGTCCCAGGATGTAGTGTATTAGGGCTGGGTGGGTGCCATTGCCAGCACCTGAAAGTCTGCATGAGGAGCACATTTGGTGTCCCTGTGAATAGTCCAGTTCACACCAGTCCTGGGAGCGGGTGGCTCCTGCTCTGGCGCAAAACTGGACAAAGGACATGGGAGTAACCTCCCCCTGTCCAGACCCTCCCCTGGGAGGGTCCCCTGAATCTTCACAACCCTTTCCCTAGGGTACTTAATGCTTACCTGGGTGTAGGTCCCTAGATTCATTGTGGGATAAGATTCAGAACTGAAACCACTGTACTTCTACCGTCTGGGCACTCTGGACTTCGCTGGACTTGGTTTGGGCCTGACTTCGTCTTCCTTCCAGTCTGATGCATCGTCTGTGCCTGTGCATCATACAGGAACCTTCCAAGGCCTGTGAAGCATCAAGGACAACCAAAGTAATCTCCCTTGGAGTGAAGTAGTCACTCCCCTGCATTTGCAGGCACCGCAACAAAGACGACCGGTCTGCAGAGCCAGAGCTTCTCCGGACTCCATGGGCTCTGCAACACAGGTGGTGGTTTTCCTCAGCTCCCGAGGCCTGCTCTACCGTCTTATCAAGTTTGAGGCCAGTAGTCCTTGTGGGGGTTATAATAACCGAACCCCTGGGTTCTGCGTCCCCTTTGCAGTAGGAAAGGCTTGTTGACATCTTTGCATGAAGATCTCCGGGCCCCAAGAAGCCACAACCTCGAGCACCTCCAGTGATCAGAATCTTCGGCAACACCGCATCGGTTGCATCCATTGTGGGTCTATTACAAGCCCCAGCAGTGCATGGCATGGCCCGGCAAAGTTTGCCGTTTTACACTAGAGTCAGGTGGAGTTGGACATGGAGGTGGAGGTGGGGGTGGGGTGGCGCTTGAAGAGTTGTGTGACACAGCTGGGCCTCTTTGGTGTGAAGTGCACACGTTAAGTTGGATGGGTGCCTTGCCAGGGGTCTGGTCCCACTGGGTCAGACTTGGTTTAAAAATATACTTCGAATTTATGAAAGCAGATTAGGGAGCAATTGTACAAAAGAATAAAACGATGCAAAGAAGTGGCTAAAATTGATTGGCCTGGTTGTCTCGATAAGACATCTTAAGCGCAGAGAAAGAACAATTATGGCATTACCCAGGAATACCAATTTAAGTAGCATCCCTGCCATAAATGCTTAGTCCTCCTTTCAGCTAAAAGGAAGGGCTCCATGTCAGGGCACTGTCTTTCTGCTTTCCAAAGGGTGATGTCTTTCTGCTTTCCAATAGCTGATTAATCAATTTGTTGCTGCCAAATTTGGATCACGTTGCCCATTCGCCTATAAGTGAAAGTTTGTTTGTAAATGCTTTTAGAACTCAGATACTGCTTCATGACTGATAGCAGTTACTCATGTTACATAACAGTGCGTGAATCTGAAACACCGCTCTTGAAAAAAAATTCTCATTATTGAAACCAAAGATATTGCATATTTCACCCGGTTCTGGGGACTATCAAAGGAGCACTACTGGACGTTACACCTAGCTTCCATCTTTTACAGCTCAATGGCCAACCCAGCATGCAGTGTGCCTTGCATTCACAGTTTAAGATCAGAAACAGCGCATGGTAGTAGTATGATTACCGTGAGGTTGTATGTAGTCCATTGATGGTCAGTCAATAACGGTGCTCGGTTGTGCAGCTCTCGTACCGATGTTCATATGACAGCACTACTGTGCTGTGTGCTTTAGAGATGCAAAGGGCACTGTGCATAGTACCAACAGTGAGGAATTAAATAGACCGTCCCGTACTGGATGTCATATAGATGCAGTGCAGTGCTGTGCACCGTATACATCAAGAGCTGCACTTAATCATCCAGTTGCTGTGTTGCTTTAGCTGCCATATTCATATAGTGCTGCACTGTACTGTGCAGTGCCGTGCCGTGCCTCATATTATGTAGTGTGCAGAACTGTACTGCATGTGGTATAGAATAGATGCAGTTTTGTGATATATGCTGTAAAGGAAGCACAGTTCTAAACTGCTTCTACATGGTACAGTATGTCGTATAAATGCAAGTCCTATGGATGTAGTTTGCATAGTACACCTGTTGTGCTGTTTGTCGTACAGCCACGACTGGTCAGTAGCCAGTGCTGTATGCAGTTGACATGCAGTGCCCCATAGCAGTTACTCATGTTACATAACAGAGTCTGAAAGTGAAAACCCGATCTAGAAATATATTCTCCTTATTAAAATCAAAGATATTGCTAATATCAACGGGCTCTGTAAAGGTAGATCAATAAATAAAGAAATCTGTGAGGGACTCACTGCAATGTTATTTCAAAGTCTGGTATGAAGTTCTGTGGTTATAGCGAATAAGCAGCTACCTACATCATTATCATGTGAAGTCTCTTTATTGAGGTCATAACTACAATGTCACAATTGCTTTAGTATCTTTCTTGTTTTCTCAAATCTACTTGAAAATGCACCTATTGCCCACTCTTTTTCAAACTTTTCCTGGGGAAGGGGAGCGTACCCCACACATCCCACTTATGGGGATCGGGCTCGCTATGCTCATCCGCCACAGGGCACTCAAGCTGAACTTTTACATCCCACTACTTTCAAGTGTCCCCTGCAACCACTTTCTTAAATACACATCTAGAGTGGGTGACAGCTACACTTTGTGCATTTCCTCTAGACAGCCACAAACACAGGAAGGTTAGGTGTGTCCGAGTACTCATCTGCATTCTGATGGCTTTTCCTGGGCAGGAAGAGAGGGGCTGAAATGGACACCTGAATAGGCAGTGTTCTGCTCGGATTACCCCCTACTGATAGTCTGGAGCCAAGGCTGGGGAAAAAGGTCCTCTGTGCACCTCAAAGACCCTTCTTTGAAATCTCTCCCCCACGTCAAAGACACACCTGGGTAGAAGTACAGTATTTCTGATTCCACCAAATCAGACACTTCTGGACCTGTAACTGAACTCTGCCAGAAGAACTGCTGTGCTGCAGCAAGGACTGAAAGGCTGCTGGACTGCTGATCTGGAAGACCTGCTTTTCTGCTGAGCTGCCCTGCTGCACTCTGACCCTACTGAGGGACAGCTGGACTCTGCCTTGCAATGGCTTGTTGGTTTGCCTACTGTCGCTTGACACTTGGGGTTATGTAAGTATCTATACCTGCTCTTGTAACTGGTTCACTGGAATAGTGGACCCAGGCACTTGTACCAGACAAATCGGCACATCTGCAATCTGATAGCAGCAGAACAGGCGCATCAACCCTGTTGTAGAGTAGAATTGGTGCATTGCTCCAGGAACCAACGCATCACCAGGCGAACCCAACGCATCGGAACCGTGCATCGCCACCACAGCAGTGTGGGGAGATCGACGCATCCCCTTTACTGCATGGAGAAACCTGTTGCATCGCACTTCAGATCCAATGCAGCTCGGCACTTCGTCTTCAGAACCGCCGCATCGCCACCACTGCGTGGAGATAACTTTTACATCACCTCGATTGTGGGCTTGACATAGACGCATCGCTTGTCTGCACCCCGCATCCTGCAACCAGGCTCAAACTACTCAGTTTACCTGGCCTGCATGGCTCTTATCCCCAGCCTGCGCTCCATCATGGTCAGCCTGAACTGTTGACTTTTCCCCGGTCCAGCGACCAGATAACTCGCATTGGTACTTATTGTTTTTAAGTGCAAAAACTCTTTTTATTCTTTAAAAATTCATATCTCGCCTTCTACTTATTGGATGTTTGGTCTTGATTTATTTATAAAATTGTCTATTTTTCTAAACCAGTGTGGAGTCTTTTTGTGGTGTTTCCATTGTGTTACTGTGTGTGTGTTGCAGAAATAATTTACACATTGCCTCTTTAGATGAGCTTGACTGCTCTGTGCCAAGCTTCCAGAGGGTGAGCACAGGTTATCTTTAAGTGTGTATCTAGCTTACCTTGACTAGGATTGTGGTTCCTGCTTGGACAGGGTGCATACCTCTGCCAACCAGAAACCCAATTCCTAACATCACCCATGAGTTAAAAAAGAAAATGACCATGTGCAGTTGTCCATGGACTCCACACTCCTAAAATGGCAGAAGTAGTCTATGGGCTTGAGAGCTAGACCACAGATAAAATACACTTTAAGATGGGTCATGCAGCCTGCGGCCTTAAGAACTAGACCACGGCCTATGTTGGAAGCCCTCGGTGGATTAGGCAAAAGTTATGCCTCACCCCCAGCTCCCACTGAACATGATGAAGGCTGTGTGCAGTGGATGTTGGATACCTTTGGTGGTCTGAGCATAGGGCCTAGCCGTAGGGCAGGCTTCACTGCCAACCCTTGCTAGGTTGGATGCAAGGCCAGGACCGGCTTTTAATCCCTGCTGAGAACTCCTGATGACCATGAGCAATAGGAGTTATTAACAAAATGCATTATAAACAAGCACTGGCAATGCAAGCAGTCTGGCATTTAACTGAAAGTGTTTCTTCGGTTACTGTTAAGTTTTGGCACTCAATACCTCCTCATGCATACACTGCACAGATCGGTGGTAGCAAAGTAGCAATGGCCAAGTGGGATGCGATGAACTGCAGAAGAAGCTTGCAGTAAATGAGCAGCTCAACAACATTGTCTGGGGTGCGGTTTGGAAAAAGTGAAGGAAATTTTAAAACAGGGGACCTGTGAAAAAAGAAAATGTAACAGTGACTGGCACACAAGTACACTTAGTTTCATGTGAATGTGCACATGTGAGCCCTAAAAATGCTGTCACTCAGAAGGCAAAAGAGGCAAAGCAGAAGTGAGCTCACACTTTGCCCCTTGATCCATGCTGTCATGGGTGGGAACAGAATGCCAGTGACTCAAACTAGCGGCTGAAGTGAGCTGACCCAAAGTCCCTGTGTGTATGTATGCATAGGCATTTCTTCTTATGAGTCCCCCCTCCCAACCCCCATTACAAGAGCCTGGCTAAAGCGGTCAGGCAACATCTTGAAAGTACTTTAATACACACCGCTAAATTCTAACAAAAAATTACAAATGTCCAAAATTACAGTTATTAAATAATATACAACCCCGCCTAAGAGCCCCAAAAAGAATTCTCAAATGCAAATATTCTGCCACGAAGCTTGTCAGAGGGAAGACGTGGGAGGAGGTAACAAACACGAAACCCCTTAGCTTTTCTGTTTATTTGTCAGAACCAATGTAACAAAGCTCTTTTCTACAGGTGTTAATACAGGGTGATAACAAGACACCCAAAAGGCTGATTTAACATGTTCTTCAATATAAATAATTCATACCCAAGGGCGTGGCCAAGGAGGCCAAAATGGCAGTCTGCTATTAACAGAGCTTCCGATGCTCTACTAGCATCGCTCGTCATCCTGCCTGACAGCACATGCCTGAGGCCTCCTGTTGGACCCCCCCGCCCCCCTCCCTCCGTGGTTCTGATGCGGACCCCATCCTGGCCCCTTCGTGGTGTTTGGTGGAGCTGAATTGCAAAGACCACTACGAGGGGGGAGAGGAGTGCCCAGGATGGCGGCCTCGATGCCGCTACACAGGGACCGGTCAACGATCCTGTGGAGCCCACTGGATTCAATGTGTCTGCTTTTCAGGAGCCACTTGACGGCAGGCGTCGATCATGAGGTGGTGTGCCTTCCTTCCCCCTTAACCTGTGATTGAGGAGATCGGGGTCAGGGCAGCGGAACTGCCGTGGCCGCGGCACACTGGGTACCGCCGAGTGAAGCTGCGGGTACTTGGACAGGCCTACTGGTGGCCTGTGCGGCGCAACTGTGACCTTGCCGCGCTAATGTAGGAGACAGCTACGGAGGCCCCTGGCTGGTGTCCCCCCCCCCCGACTTACCCGCTGGCACAGGAGATCGGGTGCGCTGCTTGACTGTCTCCCCTGCTAAAATGCAACTGGGAGGTCAGGCGGGCCTCTACAGGGTTCGCCGGCCACCTGGGCTGCAGTGGGGCACCCCCTGCCTGACAACTGAGCTGCCCCTGGGAGACAGCGTGGGGCCCCCATGCTTCTGTTGCAGCACAGTTCCACCAGGAGGACACACGGGGGAGTGACATGGCGGAGGCTGGCACAGGTCCTAGCCACTTTGAATGGGGTGACCTCGTGGACTGCATCTTGCCGCCCTGAGAGCTATATGCTGAAATCTTGTGCTCCGACTCCAGGGGGGCCCTTGTGAGAGGTGTCACTGGGGGACTGCCGGGGGGTGGGGCGGTCCTCCGGGACTACCTGTTCTTCAGGGGCGGTGTCCTGATGATAGTGGAACCGAACAACTGCTGCCTCCTGCATGCTCCTGAGTGCTGGAGGGGGCGCTGGCCCCAGCTTAGCCACCCCTCCCTGCCTGGGCCTCCTTCCTTGGATAATCAGATAATCCATGTGTCTCTCTCCTCTAAGGGGGCATTTGGACTGCCAGTCGCCGACTGCTCGTGTTGCCTTGTAGCCAGAGGGTCCGCTTTGAGTGTTACCCCATCTGTCTGGCCAGCCCCAACTTTGGGGCTATGCGGGGGCCCCTTGTGACCTGAGCCGGGGCCCCTTTTGGGTCCGCCCATGTTGCCCTGAGATGAGGGGCCTAACCTTGCTTTACTAGACTCTTCCAGTCTATCTGGTGATCCCTCTGTTGTGAATCCTTAAAATCTGAATCTCTCGTTTTCTGATTCAGCTATGCCTCATCCATAGTCACCTTTGACCTGTTTTCAGCCTGATTCTGTCCCGGACGCCACCTGCATAAACATTAGGTCACTAAGCTAAAGTTGAGACATTGTAGGCTGCGTAAACATGCAGAGTCAACTTGCTCGAAGGTTTTCAGGCAATAGTTTCACCTTAAGTAAAGTCTACTCAGAATAGCACATTTTGTTGTTCAGCCTCAAAACGTAGAAATTGCACAAGACACCGAGGCTGTCAGATTCTTGCCTTAGCTCATTTGTGTGTTCTTTCCAAAGTTCTATTTACCTCTGGGCGTTCCTCGTTTGTGATCTTCCCTATAAAAACCCATGTAGCCATTGTTCAAGTGTGCTTCTTTCCTTGAGTGACTCCATGGTGCTCGTTGGATGGAGACCCATTCTGAATGCTTAATAAATTACCTATGGTTTGTACTTCGCTCCACTGTTGATTCCTCCTTACTTGATAAGAACCCGTGGCGAAGTGGTGATCCTTGCACCAGCAGGTTATTAATTAATCTGCTCCACAAATTGGCACTCAAACGTGGGTCCCCATCAAGCGCTTGCAGTCGGACCAGGGCAGGAGATCAGGTCGGTAAGACTAACTTCGCTGAGGAAGCGCCCCACCTGATGAGATTAGTGTTGCTCGTGGTCCAAGGTGATTTTTCTGCTCTCCAACTCGGATCTTCCTGGCGGCTGCTAGCTTTGACTGGGGCCTTCGTTTGGTGATTTTCTTTGTATCAGGGAGGATTGACAGGTGGGAGGCGAAGACTACGCATGAGGTAAATCTGTATTGAACCGGTTCATTTGTTCATTTGGTTAGGATCTGTATGGTATTTGCTTGACTTAATATTCGTCTTGACTTGGTATTTGTTTGGTAATCCGTTCGGAACTGGTACTCCGTTCGGAATCTATTTGGAATTTTGAAACCTAGGATCTGTTTGGTGTTTTGAAACTTAAGACTCTGTTATGGAACTTGCTATTTGTTTTTGCTAACATTTTTTCTTACAGGTTATGTGAGAATATTTTTTATTTCTCTCTGTTTATAAGTTTTTTTAAATCTTATATAACATGCCTGTGATTAGCACTCTTTGGAAGTTTTGTTGTTGCTGCTGCGATAAGCAGAGCATTTTGGAAGCAAGTTAGCCGGCGCCACCACAAGGAAATTTTGAGATGTACATCAAATATGGTATTTGTTCCATCATGTATAATGCATTGTAGAACAAATATACAAAAGGGGATCCACAGTTAGAATGGCCATTAGAGGGAACCATGGACCCTCACAAACTCTAGTATTTAGAGAAACAATTGTTTTTAAAGAAAGTTAGGCCAGCTATGTTTGACAGTATGCGTATGTGGAGAAAAGAAGTAAGGGAGCGGCAGCTCAAGGCAGAGAAGGTACAAAGGAAACAGGAAAGGAAAACAGAGTATCAGAAGTATAAGGAATAAAAGGATAAGAAAGTTCAGGAGAAAAAGTAATGTTTAGATAGTGAGCATAGATTATTAATATCTAAGGAATATATAGTTAGACCAACTGTAGCAGTTCAGGTCCACCAAGAAGATGTGGATTCAGATATTGATGGGTTGTTGATAGAACGACCCCCACTCCCTTATGTACCTTTAACACCTCTTCCCCCTGCACCATTGAATGCTGTTCCCCTTGTACCCCCGGTTCCACCTCCTTTGCCTGCGGTTGTTCAGCACCTTATTTTTCAACCAGTACACTCTTTACCCTCTCCAACTCAGGTCACTGCACCCCCAACCCAAGCCACTGCACCCCCATCCCAAGCCTCTGCGCCTCCACCTCAGGCCACTGCACTTCAAATGTCTAATGATTCTGTACTTTCTGCACCTGTTCTAACCCCTCGAGTTCTTCGCTCTACTGTACCTCAGTTTAATCAGAATGCGATAAGATTGATAGTATTAAATTTGTTAAGTGATTTAGAAGTAGAAGACATGATAAACCAGATTCAGAATTTTTCTGAAGGAGAGCTTCTTTGTCTTCTAAATAAGCTCTCTCATCAACTTATGGTTCAATAGGAGATGACTACAGGGCGAAATGGCCCGGATTATGTTCATTCAATTAATAGACAGTGTCAGATAGGGGCCTTCCCTGTAGATAGAATTAATAATGCTATTGCAATGATAATTGGATAATTTAATGAACTCTCTTCCTCTCCTTGAATAAAGACCTATGAGGGAAGATGCACCTCAGTTCATTCCTGAAAGAGGGAATGCAGATAATGATGACCCTAATGGTCCCAATGCTAGAGACCATTTTTTTATACAATTGGATATATACGCCTTGGAAAAGGATGGATGTACTTACTTTAAAAGCCTCCTTACCAGACATAAGGAAAAATCCTAGGGGATTTTATGATCATGTATAGGCAGCCATTGATTCCTGTATCGTGACTTTAGCGGATATCAATATGTTGTTTTTGGTATGATCCTGCCACCAGATATGTGGCAACTTACCTGGAAACAGGATTATGCTGTTGATTTGGGTGGAGATTGGACTGCCATTAAAGCAGCTGATAGAGATAGGAAACTTGGTCAGAAACCTAGTCAGCTCATTCTGGATCTACCATGGTAACATAATTACTTATATAAAATCGATGGTTCCAGCTAGGAAAATAGATTGGGCACTCCTTACTGCTTGTAAACAAAAACAGGGAGAGGCCGTCCCCGATTTCTTTACTCGCTTTGAGGAAGTTTCCTCTAATGTATGTAGTAGCCCTATTCTTCCTGTCCTTAAAAGGGGGATGAAATACAGGATAAACGTTTATCAATTTGTGATTGATTTGAGAGAAAAGTAACAAGATAGTAGTCCCTCAATATCCTGTTGTTTCTCAGGTAAAGTTAATACACCTATGGGATTTTCTGGCATCCCCGTTCAAAGCCAAATTTCACAACAACTGAATGTTAGTACAAGGGTCTCCAACATTTTCTGTGACAAAGGTTACTAGTAATGTAAAATGAGCACCCCATCCAAGAATATCGGCAGTGATCACATTGGTGCATTAGGCAGGGTTTTCAGCAGTAACGAAAAAAAAAAAAACTACATGTGTAGTGCATGCAAACCATAGCTACAATACCCTTTGCACCAAGGTATAAAAATGAGTAATAAACATCTCCAACTGAAATAATAGTTTTAAACACATTTTTGTTATCTATTTTCTCTGTAGGCATCGGTTTATGAGTTGTGAAAATATAAAAGAGATGTTGTTTTGAATGCCTGAGTTTTATTTTTTAAAATACAGGTTGGACCGTACACTGATAAGCTACTCGTTGGAGACACAGCAATGCAGCAGAAGGTTTGAAACAAGTTACAGTGAAATTATTGCATCACTTAGTATCCTTGGGACATAAAGTATCTCTTTTTCAATAACAGTATTATCAACAGAAGATTACCTATTTAGGTCTCCTCCTGTCAAAGGGTGGGGGTGAGACGATACACCAACATAGGATATAATTGGTGCAGAACTTGTACAAACCACTGACTCAATCTAATATCTATGCGTTTATTACCAAATTTTTCATAAATTGCAAACCTCCTGATTGCCTTAACATTAAAGCATGTATGCATGCAGTTTTCTTTGGACTAATCCGTGTGAAGCTGTCTTTTTTCAATTTAGAAACGCTTTATGTAATGCTCCTGCTTTAGGTAAAACTTGATTATTACACATTTTTGCATGTAAAATATGGTTGCAACTTGGCACGGTCCCATGTAGGAGGGAATAGGTCATGTGCATTTTTCTCCTCCATATTGGACCCCACTGCGATAAAGCAATCTGAAACGTATATTTAAGGTCACCATTTGACAGTTATGGTACCACATTTAGTGGATATCTAAAAATAATTATTCAGGCCCAGCACCTGACCAGTGCGATATTAACTGGGTATGAGTTGATACTTTTTGCTCCAAAACATCACTCTGAAATACTGTAACATTTTGAATCCACCCACTGTACTACCCCTCTTGGAGTCCCAAAATGAGAAGCATGATTGCATATTTTATTACTGAGAAGGAGACTAAGGGATGGGTAGACCTGACAGATACCCCTATATCTGACCCACTAGGGGAACTGTCCGTGGATGGTGCATGTTACAAACTACCTGATGGCTCTAGTACAGCGGCTTATACAGTTACTCCCTTGAAATCTGTGGTTGAGTTACGTAAAATACAACAAATGTCAACGCAATCTGTGAAGCTGACAGCTTTGACTAGAGCTTGTGAATTAAGTAGATTTGACAGTTAATATCAATCAATATACCTTTTGAGTTTCCCCCTTTTTCGGATGACTTTGAAAAGAAAAAAAAAAAGAAAAAGAGGTTTTATTTTATTTTGCATGGTGATAAGATACAGTGATGATAAGATACAGTATGGGGAATGAAAAGTAAAGATACTGGATACCTTGATGTTACCAAAAAGAGTTGCTATTGTTAAATATTTTGTCCACAAGAAAATTATAGATGAGGTAATACAGGGAAATACTTTTGCCAATGAAACAGCTAAACGATCAGCCTATTTAGAGTATAGTTTAATGTATATTGTAGGGACAGTTAGATGGAGACCAGAAGTGACTATGTTTAATCAAACTCTAGATTTCATTAGGGAAGTACAGGAAGAAGCTACGGAGGAACAGAAGGAACAGTGTAAAAAATATGGGTGCCAGGATAAAACAGGATGTTGGATAGATCTGTCAGGAAAGCAAAAATGAATGCTTCCAAATTATTATGTGAATGTTATTGTTACCATGGCCCACAGTTCAGCCCATATCAGTGCTAAAGGAATAGTGGCCATGTCAGGTCATGTATGGTTCAATAATCTGATTCCCAGGATGGCAGAGTTCTATGTCAAGAAGTGCATTATGTGCCATACTTATAGCACAGGAAAAGGTACCCTGTTTCAACAGGATATTTTGCACCCCCAGATCTGCCCTTTGAAGGTCTTGGAACCACTTGAGGTGGTTATGGGGAGAACAGCAAATGTATAGGGTGTACCAAGATAAAGGACAATCTGACATTGAATTTACCATTCTTGTTGATTACTGTGTTGACTAAAGATCTGCATTTTGATCCATTCACAGGTGAAGGCCAGTCTCTCTCCCAGTCTTAAAGGTCCAGGTCACAAGCTGAGGCCTAGAGACGGTGTCTTTACCCAACAGTTTCAGAGGCCAGTGCAAGTTCTCTTCACCACCCAGACTGCTGTTAAGTGCACAGGGCACAGACACTGGATCCATACCATATGATCAGTGAATATCAAGAGGAATACCTGATTTATCATGCCTGACCAAGATGAACAAATTCTGTTTGAACATCCTGACATTGTTCAGCCCTGATACAAAATGCGGCCAAGGCCCAAAAGAACTATAGACTTTGATTGAAACTATCTCTGGAGAGAAGGCAACCCATGCCAGTGGTCAAGACCGCGAACGTCCGGACCAGTACATAAGCTTGCCAGTGAGGCTTTGAAGCAAAAGACACTTGGGACATAATGCTCTCTGATAGTGTAGTGAGGAAATTTTGGGAGAATTGAGACTACATTGCTCTGTTTCTGGCTGATCGTTACGCTACTCTTTGTTACCTTGGCAACCAAACAACAAATACTACAGTAAGAGGAAGGAAGGTTAAGAAACATACAGGTTGGATATAAAAGGTCAGTATAGAGAATAGTGTTAGGTGTTCTTCTGAAATAGGTATTTGTATATAGATTACGTTGAAATAGGTAGAGTTGTCCGTCATTAAGGCCCATTAGGAAGGTGTTTTTGACCTATTAGGAGGAATCGAAGTACTTGCCCCGAATGCCCCCGCTAAAAGCCGACAGTTTTGGATTAGAAAGAGAAAAATAGGGATATATGTATGTTTTCTATTGTTAGTATTGGGATTTTTCTTTGGGTCTATTTTTGAGGCTTAAAACATATTACCCTGTTCATAGCCTAGTGCCCCCTACTTCTACCGCATCTGAACATTATCACTTCACCTTGTCCTCTCTTAAGGATTCACACTCAAATACATAAAACGCCCTTAATGTTAATTGAGCCACACAAAAGCTTCACCAAATAACTGCAGAATTACACCAGGAAAAAGGAACATGGATTTGGTCAGAATGGTTTTGAGGTATTGTTTCTGCTTGGGGCTGGACATAATTAAAGGGAATAGTGATTATAGGAGCCATCTTTCTCACTTGGTGTTGCTGCATTCAACATGCCCCTGTGACATGTATAGCTTATAAAGCTACATGTAACAGTATCAAGCCTTCCCCAATTAATGTTCATGAATTAAGTAGAGAAATGATGGTACAACTTGAAATTGATGAAATAATGAAATTTGATATAAAAGTTAATACATGTACCTTCCTTATGGATTCAGCAAAGCTGAAAAGGAAAGCCTGTGAAACATTAAAATCTGAATCTCTCGATTTCTGATTCAGCTATGCCTCATCCATACTCCCCTTTGACCTGTTTTCAGCCTGTTTCTGTCCCTGACGCCACCTGCATAAACATTGGGTCACGAAGCTAAAGTTGAGACATTGTAGGCTGCGTAAACATGTAGAGCCAGCTTGCTTGAAGGTTTTCAGGCAGTAGTTAATACTTAAGTAAAGTCTACTCAGAATAGCACATTTTGTTGTTCAGCTTTAAAACGTAGAAATTGCACAAGACACCAAGGCTGTCAGATTCTTGCCTTAGCTCATTTGTGTGTTCTTTCTAAAGTTCTATTTACCTCTGGGTGTTCCTTGTTTGTGATCTTCCCTATAAAAACCCATGTAGCCATTGTTCAAGTGTGCTCCTTTCCTTGAGTAACTCCATGGTGCTCGTTGGATGGAGACCCATTCTGAATGCTTAATTAATTACCTATGGCTTGTACTTCGCTCCACTGTTGATTCCTCCTTACTGGATAAGAACCCGTGGCAAAGTGGTGATCCCTGCACCAGCAGGTTATTAATTAATCTGCTCTACACTGTGAGTGATGATGGGCTGTGATAAGCCTCCCCCATAGTAGGCCGCTCAAACAAAAATGGATCAGTACACCACTTCAGTGGCAGACACCAGAGGCGCATCAGGGGAATCCTTCACAACACTCACAGCCCCAACCCCTGTTGACCTCTCAGCCATCCTCCCAGGTATTCAGGCTTCTAGGCGGGGGCGGTGGGGGCCAAAGTGGAAGACAACCTGATTGACCTCTCCCTCCTGTGCCAAGACCTCCACAAGGTGGTGGAGAGCGGTACGGATGCTGAAACACAGATCTTGATGACCGAAGACTACGTTGGGACTCAAACATCATGTCTTTCAACTGAAGTCCATGGTGGCGGTCGTCACCAAGTGAGATGAGGATGCTGAAAATCGTTCCAGATGGAACAACTTGCATCTGATTGGCCTGCCAGCGGGGGTGGAAGGGGCCAGGATGGATGATCTTTTGGAGGACTGGTTTCGGTCCTGGGTTCCAGCTGATAAGCGGTCCTGCAGCTTTGTGTTGGAACAGGCGCACAGTGCTCTGACTAAGAAGCCTCCCCCTGGGGCCTCTCCCCATCGGTAGTGGCAGGCACCCTTAACCACTGGGACACCATCTTTTGAGAAGTCTGTTCCCATCCCAACCTATGACACTCCAACGCCGTCCAGCAGTGAAGTCGCACATTTGAAGAGGTCAAGCAAAAACTCTGTGCACTCAACATCTGCTATATGCTCTTCAATTCCTGCCCTGCTCAAAGTTATCTTTGCATCCTCCACCTTCTTTGACACCCCTGAGCAGGCTTGGGAATGGAAACCAGAACAGCAACCGTTCCGCAGATGGGTTTTGGAGGACTGGGATGAATCTGCGGAGGGGGGCCTCAGGTACTGCCTCTGGCTCGGGGGCCCCACAGATGGCTTACCGAATTCCAGAAGAGAGAGCCGAATCAAGGCGGGCGACAAACCTCCTTAAGCCCAGCTTCGACGCTTGTTGCGCAACACACAAAACACTGGGAGGCCTCTCTATTGGATACTCTGACGATCTTCAAGTCCATCAAATGTTTGCCCAACTCCCTGACCTAAACATCTAATATTTTTAGGGGGGGAGGGACACAGTTGGGCCCTGCAGAGAGGAACCATACTGCCAAGGTATGAACCAAGAGTGGTACTATAGACCAGTTAGCTTGACTACCGAACTGATCGTGGGCAGGAGGAAATTCCTGCATTAAATGCATACAAGAACCCACTATGACATTCTGGCATTGCTGGCCAGGCCAGATTTTCCTTACATGGAAAAATGACGCTACTGATCATGTGTTTCTCTTTCTTCCACTACAGTTAGTTGTAAGTGTTCTTTATAAGGGCGGCAGATGCTTCCAGGGCAGAAGTATAAGGTGGAAGGTGTTGTGGGGAGGGTATGTTTTTGTTAAAATAGTTTGAGTTGTTTTCTTTTCAGTTACTTCTTACCCAAGCTCTCCACTGTTGTGTGCCACATTTTTGGGTAGAATCGCTTTAAACTGTGACTCTCCAATGGTTAGAGTTGTCTCCTGGAACATGAATGGTCTCTTACACTTTGTTAAATGATTGGTAGTGATGCGCTATATAACACGCTATAAGTCAGACGCAGTGCTGCTTGAAGAGACACACCTCCTGGGAACCCACTGTTCTTTCCTGGGTCGGTTTAGGTATGACTGAATGAATCAAGCGGGTTTTTCTAGGGGCTCAAGAGGGGGTAGCAATCCTCCTTCATAAGACTTTTCTGATAGCAATATCTAATGTTCACTGGGACACCCAGGGGCGGTACATGGGCAACTAGGGGTCAATCAATTCAATTTCATGTCTTGCTATGTCTCCCCACAACTGTTAAAACCCACACTACAGGCGGTTCAGACCTTCATTGCAGCCCTCCCACCGGGGCAACTGTAGTCAGAGGGGACCTCCAGGCGGTTCCTGACCCCACACAGGACACATTGGATGTTCCGCAGCCATGTAAGCAGACGCGTTCTGTGAGCCTCTTTCCTTGGTAGATTCTATGGGGCTTTGTGATTACCTGGTGTAGCTGGAATTCTGCACGATGCTCCTACACAGACTTATCATTGGCCCACAAGATCAAATCTAGGATTGATCTCTTCTGGCTGCCAGTCTGTGACCTTTTACAGGTTCAGAGTGTCTGAATACTGACGAGCGGCATTTCAGATCATGCTCCCCTTCTCCTTTGGGGTGCCCCTGTCAACTTTCCTCGTCCAATGTGGCACTTCAATGCGTGGTACACGATAGACCAGAATTGAGCAAACTTTGTAGAACAGGATATACATGCCTTCTTTCAAAATATCCAGGGCTCCGTGTTCTTTAATGGTACTTTGTGGGCAGCAAGTAAACCCACATTGCGAGGTGGTCTTAAAGGGTATGTGCAGCATAGGGAGCGACTACGGCAGACTCAGATGGCGGAACTGGAGACCCAATTCATGGTGTCCATTAGGGTGGTCCCAGCAATCAGAATTGGCTCTGGTTCCTATGTGAGGAGCTACCTGCCATTGCCCAGGCATTTACGGCCTACTACCAGGACTTGTACAAGGCATTTCCACCCCCAGATAAGCACTGCCATCCCCTTATTGGGGCTATCCTCCTACGAAATATCACTCCCTCCTTGGCACGTGAGCTGGCTTTGCTGTTCTCTGTGGACGAGATAGGGCAAGAAATAACTCCTCTCCAACCCTGAGAAGACTACTGGCCCTTATGGGTTCCCCATTGGGATCTCTGGTCTCCACATTTACTAGCCCCCTATGTTGATGCCCTGAAGCCCAGTTCTTTTGCACCAGACCTGGACTTTGCCACCACTGTAATCATACCAAAAGGTGTCCAACAGGCAGAGCGCTGCTCATCATACCGCCCGATCTCCCTCATCAATGCAGGCATTACGGTCTTAGCCAAGGTGTTAGCGAACAGGATTAGGCAAACACTCACATATCTGGTGCACCGTGAACAATGTGGCTTTATGGGTAAGAGTACCCACCATTGTATTCAAAGGGTGTAGCAGGCTCTCTCTCTGGCACCTTACCTGGGAGAAGAGCTGGCTCTCCTCCTGACTGACTTCTGACAGGTCTTCAATTCGGTCTCTTGGTCCTTCCTTGGGGCCGTACTTCAAAAAGCGTGCTTGGTCCCATCTTGTGCAGACTGGTGAAGTTGCTGTATAATGCCCCCTCTGTGAAATTCCAGGTCAAAGGGATTCTCTCTGCCCTTTCCCATTGATATTAGAACACATCGGAGCTGCCCCCTGTCCCTGCTGCTCTTTGCTCTAGCCATAGAGCTGTTCGCCCGCCTGATGAGATGCAATGCACTGGTTCTGGGGTGACAATGGGAAGGGCTGCATTGCTTTATATGCAGACAATGTCCAGTTCTTTCTCAGAGAACCACAAACAGTGGGTAGGTACCTTAAGATCCTTCTGACTATATGCCGAAGCATCTGGCCTGCGGGTGAGTACTGGCAAATCTGTTTTGGTATCCATAACTGGCAACACGGGGAGATAACACTGGTGCCCTGATTCCTTTAGGGATTCACATCTCTTGCCTTCTGGACCTGGCCTCTCAACTTTTGCCCTCTTCAATTGACATTGGACAGTGATTTAACTAATGGAGTCGCCTACCACTTTACCCGATGGGATGCAGTCCTCTGTTTAAAATGACGTGGTTGCCTCTGCATCACTATGTCCTGGTGCATTACCCTTACCTGTATGTGGTTCCGCTCCCTTATTTCGAAGTTAACTTTCATTCTCTACGTCGCTCCTCGCCCCTCTGCCCTCTACGGTTCCGTCCTGCACTCGAGTGCCATTGCTCTGCTGGAGGACAGCCCTATGACTCATTTGATGGACGTGCTACCTCACCGATATACACTGTGGCAGGGGCTCCTGACTGGATCAGGTGGCTGGCCTTATGGCTTATTTTCCAATGGGTAAACAATTCTTGTGTTGGAACGTGCACTGCTTGTTTATAATCAATGTTTAGCGTGTGTACCGTGCTCCTGGGTATCACTCCCTGATCAAGAGCGTATTAATATATATTATAGTAGCATCCCCATATGCGTGGGGTATGTCCCCCAAGGCACAGGTTAAAGGCACCCTCAACGGGGCTTTATCCTCTTACAGTTGATTTTGTTTCTCAAAAGATTATTTTCAAACAGTTCATTTCAATGTATTGTTTTATTCACGATTCTCTTGTGTAGATTAACTTCAATTCCCAAGATGCATCATTCTCAGATTGACATTTTACTTGTTGTCTCTGTCCCAATGCATTTCAGCCGACTGGCCTTCGTCAGGGGAATATCTATGAGGTTGAATATAATTCCTTGTTAGTTATTGGGGACAAACCACCGAAGACCGGGTTAATGGTGACTTAGTGTTCAATGGGACCACATCGGTATCACCTATCTGGGTGGCATTTGTAGAGGGGGGATCCTCATGTCCTTTCAAGAATTGAAGGACCAACACAGCACCTCACGCACGTAATTCTATTGTGATCTGCAACTGCGTCATGCTCTCTTGTCCCAACTCCCAGCAGACGCGCAGATCCCTGAATAAAGCCCCCATGAAGAAAAGCTTATGACAGGCCGCCTAGGCAAAGGTGCACTCTAAGATCCATCGCTCCTAATGAGCAACGTGCCAGATCTCTTCACGCACCTCTGCCGTAAATGGGAGGACTGGGTGGGCGATCTGGAGGACGATGACTGGAGGGAAGCCTGTCTAGTCCCAAAGGAACTAGCTATTTCCACGTGCTTGCGGATGGTCTAAGTTAACTACCTTCATGCCACATACCTGTCCTCAGAGCAACTGCAGAGGATGGGCCGGGAGGGACACGCTGTTTGTGCACGCTGTTACGCCTCAAGTGCAGACTTCCTTCATATGGTATGGTCCTGCCTGCTCCTGACATCTTTCTGGAGTGGAGTGAGCTGGGAGATCTCTGAAGTCCTGGGCCACCACATTGATCTGGGTCTGCTGGATTCACTATTGGTTTTGTTAGAAGAAATCTGCGAATCCTATGCAGATCGAATATTTGAGGTGGCATCCTTAATGGCCAAGAGAGACATTTCTCGCTGCTAAAGGCAACCACAGCCCCCCCCCCCCCCCCTTAAAGTGTGGCGGAAGTGCATGGATTTTGGGACACGCCAAGAACAACCAATTTACGAGACCCGTGGCTGCCCTTGGAAACAAGAGAAAATATGGGGGGGTGCAATTACCATGGACTACCTCTGTAAAGATATATTTTGGCTGGGAGGTTGTCGGTGTTCAATGCTTGACTTCAGAGATGTGATTTAACTTGATTGTAATTATATGTAGATGAAGCTGTGTACTACTAAATGTAATAACATTTGGTTATTAATTTAAAAAAAAAAGACTTAACTACTACCTTTGTCACAGCTTTTTGTAATCAACAAAACAGACGTAAGGAATCGAACATAACTTTCCAATTAACAAATTAGGTTTGAAGTCTTCATTTTTGGCTTGTCCCTGACATAATGCAAGCATTTATCCAAGCAGCAAACTAGTTGCTGATTGGTTATATGCAGAATACTGATATCACAAATATTCACCTACAAAAATACTGATTGCAGAATATCGACTACAACTGCTTCACCATGGTAAGTATATACAGGTAACTTTATGGAAATTATTCTGCATTTACATACCTTGGTGACATATTAAATCTATACTTGATTTTATCTCCTAATCAGTGATATAGTTGTTGTCAGTGTTCTGGAGTTTATATTTTTGTAAACAGAGGTGGAAAACTGCAGTTCTTTGTTTTGTTTTCTCATTTTTAAATAATGCCTCTGATGTTAGGTGGGCTTCAGAAATTCCTAAATAGCAATGCCAACCAGGGCATCCACATTGCTCCACAATTGGGAACCTGTATGAAGAGCACTCAGATCTAATCTTAAAAGCCGGCATCAGTTCCTCTTTGTATTCTTCATAAAAGGGCCAGTTGCTTCCCATACCTGCTAAACTGGTACCATGGAGATAAGATGCTGCTGATAAACAGTTAACAAGTGAAGAATTTTAGAACTTATTATTCACTAAGCCTGGCATGAGTTCCTCTGTTAAAATCTAAACCAGAGGATAGCCAAAGGACGTCAAATCAATATATATATATATATATATATATATATATATATATTTATATATATATATATAAAACATTTCTACAATTAGTAGATGGACTCTTAGCAGTGACAAAAATGGTGTCTCTCTGGCTGATGCACATATTCACAATGCAGTTATTGTCAGTGGCGGTTGCCACCGAGGAGTACGGGTGAGGCGGGGAGGTATTGAAAAATAAATTAAAATGTGACTTACCTTGCTGCCAGACTGCCGCCTCGACTCGGGTTGTCCTCTGAAGCAGGAAGCATAGGCTCCCCTAAGTCAATCACACCACTGTCATGCAGCGTTGTGATGGGTCTGAGCACCTTGTTGCATAGTTTTATAGTGCGAACTCGACCTGAAGGTATTGGAGCGCTTTACACAAGCACTGTATTTACATTACACATTCAAGCACGGGGAGATTAAGTGATTTGCCCAGAATCACAGGATGTGGACGGGACCCGAGGATCGAACCCTGGTTGCCAGCACCAAAGTCGGCAGTCTAGCCGATGGACCACATCCCCTCACCCTACACCTTGGATCGGTGTTCAGACGGGTACAGGAAGCCTGTGCATGTTCTTCACCAGGCTGTGTAATGCAGCCTGGTGGGGAACCTGCGAAGAGCACAGGACTGTCTGGCCAGCCCAAGAGGACTGGCCAAACTGTCATGCTCACTTAAGTGCCCAACACTCCTCCCCTTGCTGGCTGTGACGACAGCTAAGCCCTGCCCCCCCGTAAACCTCCATGACAGGTAGTGTTATTTTATTTTTATTTTTTCTACTGCAAAAAAAGCAGTGGGGCGGCGCTGTTCCACCTTAGCGTAGAAGCCGCCACTGGTTATGATTTAATTCACACAGAACCATGCTCTTCTCTCCTGTACAAACCAAATGCCACAAAGAAAAAAAAGAGTTCAGCACTGTGAAACCTCCCCCTTCCGGAACAAACATTGGCAAAGGCAATCGGTTATGTTAATGCAGCATCTATTGGCTCTTTTTATTTATTTATTTTTATAATATGTTGCACAGCAGTGCATGCTGCTGTGCAACATAGCATAAAGTAAAAAAAAATAAAGAGCACTATGACAGGGTCAGGGTTGACCATGTCTTGGCACTTTTTTTTCCTTTAAGCCAAGTTGTACAGCAGCCTGCGCTAGTATGCAACAAGTCTATAAAACGTACTTTTGCCAATGCTTGTTGATACTGGAACAGCTGCTGGTGAGCTGTACCCGTAGTGTCTGTGTGTGGAGGGGGACGCGATAATGTGACTTGATTATGTGTATGAGGCCTCAGGGAAGGGCAGGTAGAGCCGGCCCTGTGCATCTGTTGGTATGAAACAAGTGAGAGTCATGAGGGTTTGTGTGAGGAGGGGTGGGCAGCTTGTGTCAGGTCTAGGCAGCCAGGGTTTTGCAAACGTACCTGTGTTCATATGTTCTGAGTGAGATGTATCCTGATGCTTTGTGCTGGGAGATCAGAGCGAGCAGATTTACAGTGTCATTAGAGAACACATCCACTCAATGTCCATTGAATGGAATGCACACTGGCGCAGCTTGGTTCTCGCCATCTCCAGTAAATGGTTGGTTGACTCCGATCTGGAGCCATTGGCTGTGCACTCCAGATTAATGATCTGGGTCTCCAGTTCCACCATCTGAGGCTGCCGCAGTCGCTCCCCGTGCTGCACATACCCTTTAAGACGACCTCGCAATGTGGGTTTACTTGCTGCCCACAAAGTACCGTTAAAGAACACGGAGCCCTAGTTATTTTGAAAGAAGGTGTGTATCTCCTGTTCCACAAAGTTTGCTCATTTCTGGTCCATCACAGTACCACGCATTGAAGCGCCACATTGGACGAAGAAAGTTGACAGGGGCAGCCCAAAGGAGAAGGGGAGCATGATCTGAAATGCCTCTCGTCAGTATTCGGACACTCTGCACCTGTAACAGGTCACAGACTGGCAGCCAGAAGAGATCAATCCTAGATTTGATAAAGTATGGGTTTCTGGTCTCGATTGTGTGTACAAAAAGAGGAGGAATACAATACTTCTAAACATATATAATACAGTTGTTGCTTTACAGTCCGAAGGGTTTTTGATATTTCTTAAAATAGCAGCTACTTGACTAGCATTTGGCTCTGGGGCCCATAACAAGGGATGTGGAGAGAGCTATACAAATAACAATGCAATGCAACACCTATTCAGTATATATTTGGCAATTATTCATTTTGCATTGATTTGTTTGTTTTCAATTTTGTGTAAAGTGCTTGGTCCAAAGGATTTCAAGGCGTTTCACAAATGAGGGGGGGAGGGGGGGGGGGGAAGAAGGAAGGAGGAGGAAAACAAACCACGTGGGTTTCAGTAAACAAGCCATGAAGAGTTGGGGGTGGATTAAACAAACTATGGACATTGGAAGGGGGGTGGGACAGTAATATGGGGGGGACCAGCAACAGAGGGAAGTGGACGGGGTAATGGAGAGAGACTGCAGAGGCATGCACTCTATAAGAGTGCATGTCCAAAATAAAAAATAAAAAAATAAAAAGAATAGCTGCTGGAGCCTGAGGCCAGTGGAAGGATACTGGTTGCAGTCAGGAAGCTGTACTTTGTCCATGCTCCACAGCAGGGACAAGCCAACCAATGGTAAGTAAGCAGTAGTCACCTTTTCAAAAGAATGGGCATGTATTACCGCTATTTGAGACCCAGCTTTTCATCTGTAACTTTAGTCTTACTTTTCTTTGCTTTTACTCTTGCTTTGTCTCAGGCTAGCCTCCCATAACTTCTTAAATCCAAGGATGATGTGTAATTAAGGTGATACAAGGCAGCGACCTATGCAACATCGGGACAGACGCACTCAGCTGACCAAAGAAGCAACAATTATGGACTCATTTCCACGAGGTTTAGGCGACCAAAGGTAACTTCACCTAGGGGGCCCAAAATCGTGGCACCGGAGCTGCTTACATAATTTACTTACTTTCCATCTCTTCGAGGAGCTCAAGGAAACCTACGTCTGATGAATCAAAACTCTATGCTTGATTATGTGTAAAATGGTTCACAAAATGCCTTGTGTTGTTTACTGCCAACATACGTTTTGTTATAGAATCAAATCCTGTTCACAAGTTTTTCAAATATTTGTAATCCATAGACTGAACTGTGCCACAACTATTCCCAGTAGTTATTTAACAATAATGCTACTTACCTCAATCTGATTTAATTCTCAGACACTTACCTCTTTAAGGTCCTTCCGCAGCTTTCAGTGCTTACAATTTTGAGTTTCTTGCTCCACTAACTACTCACTACATAGCGAAACCTCGAGTCGCTTCTTTTATATTCAGCAGTACATCTCCATGCGCTAGCATCAATGACTGCTTCTCTGTATATGCCATAGGCGTATCCACTTCATGCGTCTAATCCCCTTGTGCGGAGGCTTGGTTGACACACAGACCATCCTATCTATGGTCGCTTTGTGAATGCAGGCAATGGGAGCAAGACTTGGGCTGCAGTAGGGATGGCCCTTCTTAATGAGCCTACTCTGGGCAATGTCCTTTCTGGCATTCACAATTATTCTATACACAGTGAACCCGTATAATAGTTGATGAAGAAACACACAAGTTCACCAGGCTTGAATTTCCCTTTAAATACGCAGAATTCTGCGTGCTCAAATATTGAAGAGTCTTCCTGGTACAAACTTTTTGATAGAGCATAAAGAATGCTAAGACTAAAAGCATGAGGAAAAAAAGGAGGCTAGAAACAAAATGTCTTATGTTCAAATAGGTTTCAATGTTCTACTTCACTTCTAGGCCCTTGGCCCCTGGCTTGCATGGAAAGAAACGTAAGATACATCAGTCCAGGCAGTGACAGACCGAGTGCATAGATTCAAAGTGCGTGCAAATAAAAGATAGTGGACTGTTAGAATCACAAATGGCTTATTTACATACCGAAGGTTTAAATAGCTATTCTCAAGTGATGGACAATTTCATCCCACGCTCACAATAACGAACACGGTTTAGATATAAAAAAAATATATATATCGACAAATTACGTTCCTTTAAACAACACCGACGAGCCGGAGTATAACACAGGAGGGTGTAGTGCGATCAAAAAGTTTTCACGAAAACAAAAGAAATAAAAATGAGAAAACTCATTAAGCAAGTGGTCAAACAGTGGAATGGTATAACTAGAGAGAAAACAGGAGCAGGAATACAATGAAACTACTTAGACCAGAAATTAGACAGCATATACATAGAGTGGAAAAAAGTCAAATTTCACGAGGACCAGCAATTTTCTCCCCTCAGCAGCCTGCTGTTCAAGTGGCAACATATTTGGCGAACGAGGAGCAAGGGTGGCTAAAAGTAAATGAAAAAGCGTACAGTACTGAGGGTGCGAAGAAGGGAGGCGCGCCACAATATTACTACAATTTGACTCCCTGCGATCCACCGCAGTAGCACGGCACACCAAGTACTGTGGCTAAGGAGGCAGGGCCCCAGTTCTGGGGCTCTGCCGCCATCGAGGAGTCAACAGAACAGCCGATATAGCTGCGTTTGAGAGCAAGGAGGAGAGCTGGCCAGAGCTGGCAGAATCCAGGGGCACCTATGGGCCTCAACTGCCAGTGTAGACAGGGACAGGGGTGGCAACCAGGCTGGAGCCACAGGAGAGTATCTCGGCATTAAAATGCTAAACCGAACTTCTCTTTTTCATTTGTCAAGTTTTTTCTTTAAATCAGAACATCATTTCTCAGCTTCTTCTAAGCCTTCACTTATTGAGCCGACTTGCATTCATGGCGTTAGTAATGTGTTGAGGGCATCGGTACAGTAACACGCTGTCACTTGATGATGTGAGTGATAGCTGCATCTGGCAAAATTACTCTACTTCACTGTATGATACATTGGTGCATTTCTAGCTGTTTTGAATGAGACCGATTCTTTTATATTTAACCAAACGTCCTGGAAAAGAAGTATCTGAAAAGCACAATTTAAGTTATTTACAAAACCTATGAAAGCTTAGTAGGTCCCTCAGCAGTTCAGTTACAACGTCGGTTTAAAAAACTGTTAAACTGAAAGGATGGAAAAAGATAACACTTTACTGATATCCAGTAAAGCTCTTTCTGGTTGACAATCTAACCATAGATTCCTCACTTTTAGAAGAATTCCAGTTGCTAGACTGGATCTGGATTTTCAAACCAATTGCCTTAATACGCCGGTAGGTGGTGACATCGAGCTCTGCAAATGCCCTGGGTCTCCCCAGAAGTGACAGTATAGAGCCACTTGTAGACATCACTATGGCACTCTGTCCATCTTGTCTCTGCGCCCTCAAATGCAGATCAAACATGATAAACTGGAGGTGACAGTATGTTGAAACTCACCTGGGACATTATTAGCTGATACAGGAGTCCACCCCACAGAATGGGGAGGAAGAAGGGTGGTGAGAAATCTGTGGTTAGACAGAGTGTCCACCAGAAACTGCATTGCCCAAGGTAAGCAACCTGTTCTTCCCACTGAACTCCTACAGAATGGAGAGGGCAAAGTGGCCCTCTCTGCAGACTTTACTGTGGAGGCAATAGATCTTGATGAATGTATGCTATGATGACATGTAGCAGCTTTGTAATTGTCTAGGTTAGGATCACCCCTCGCCAGTACCAATAAGGCAGCTTTGGCTCTGGTGGAATGAATATGTAGGCCCTTGAGTGATTCTTTCTTGGTGAAGAGCATAGCATATACAACACAAAAGAGACTTGAGGGTATTTAGAGTCAACTAGGTCCTATTAGGTTTTTATTGAATTCTCCTGGTTGTGGGTCATCAAAAGATTTTTGAGAGGTTGTCTCACCCTCAACTTATGCTTCATCATTTGACGACCTCTCACACCGGGGTAGGAGCAATGCCACCCCGGCGGACTCAACCGAGGAAAGCTAATCTAACCTTGGGAGTTCTTATAAATCTGTGCTCAGGACAATACACTGGGTCCTGCTTTTTTTTTTTGGCCAAGAGTAAATATTAAATATATCTAGTGGAATAATCGAAGTATTCTGTATTCAGCGAGTACATCTGGCAAGTTTAAAAACACTAAAAACAAGGTGGTCATGGGGCGTAATACAATGAATCACCTGACATAATATCTATGTGTTACCAACATGTTTCGACCTCTACATGCGTCTGGAGTCTTCTATAGGGTAAATGACTATAAGGCAATGGTGTACATTCAGACCATGCAAATAGGTGATAACTACTTACATGGTCTGAATGCTCCCCATTGACTTATAGTCCTTTACCCTGAAGAAGACCCCAGACCTTTTAGGCTCATGTAGGCTCATGCATTCACAACACAGGGGCAAGTGGGGAAGTGTTAGTTCCATTTGGCCTCTTAATGGGACATCCATTGCGGAGCAGAAAAAGTAAAAGCAAAGTCCTTACAATTAGGACCAGTGCAAGGTCTCCAAAAATGCTTCCCAGCAGAGAGTGTATAAATGATGGAATAACTCTGAAGACTGTCTGGAATTTCCTACCAAGCGAGTGCCTATTTTCATTTTCTTAAAAAAGTGCGCTACATCCGAGGTACTAGACATGCTAAAAACGCAGTGCACCAGCTCCCCAAAATATAATGGGAAATTAGTGTGAAGTATAGACTGTACCTCAGAGGAAGAGTTTGCAACTTGACAATCAAACGTCTCCTTTGCAGATGTTAAGGCCACATCATTATGGAACAGTAAGGCTTTCGGTCTGCTCCGAGCCCCAAAAAGCAAGCTTGAATGCTTTATCGAAGGCCAAAGCATTGCCTCCCTAACTTTGTGGGAAGGTGAAAACAATACTTGTGTGCAACAAGTCACATCTGCAGAAACTGTCACCAGGTAGGAGATTCCAGTCTTCATTTTGCAGCAACTTTGATCATTCAACATCAAATAACTCCCATTCTAGAGCAACCGGAAAGCCGGATGTATCACAGCAGCTGGGGAACCCTTCAGATAGCAGGACAAATTTGCCATGGACGCATTACAAGTGCCGTGAAGCTAAATTTCTCTACACACCAAAGAAGTCAAAGTATTCTCCCAGTCTGAGTCGCTAAGAAAGACCTCAGTTGCACCATTCCTACAGTGATATTTAAAAGGTAAATTCCATGACTCGTGCACATATCCTTCTCTCAGCGCTTCATATCTGCTACTTGATGTTATTACAAGCAGTACTGAAAGTGTAATGTTGATATCGCAGTGAAATAAACCAGTGGATTATCCAATCCGCTGGAAGTATTTCTGCAAAAGTAAATGGTAATTTCTCTAGCATCTCGATGTGTAACATGGTGTGTGTTGCATCTTTCCTTGCCATGATTGTCTGTTGTTTCGTGAGATTGTAAGGTGAAAGCAAGCTTGTGGCATTAAGGTGTCGCCATGGTACTTGACCTGAACAAACTGTATGCAGAGTCCAGCGTAATAACATGATTGATCTAAGCTGTGACTGCCCATGTTGTAAAGAGCAGTACAAAAGGGGGTGGTGATGGACGGAGCATCAGAATCAATCAAACACTCACACCCAGTCAACAGATCTGGGTTTAATCCATCACTGTTCTTTAGCCCACTCTGCCACCCCAGTTCAGACATGGCCATATGCAAATCAGTCTGACCCTGTGCCTCATGGGAACAGTCCAACCCGAACTGCCAAGCCATGCCTTCCCTGGACCGGAAACAAGCTTCCTAGGACCGGTTTCTGGAATTTCAGCCGTCTTCAGCCAGGCTTGCTTGAATCCAGTGGCAAAGTGAGCAAGGGACTCACGTCTGAGCATACCCTGCCAACTTATGGCGAACAAAGCAGTACAAAAGGGGGTGGTGATGGACGGAGCATCAGAACTAATCAAACACTCACACCCAGTCAACAGATCTGGGTTTAATCCATCACTGTTCTTTAGCCCACTCTGCCACCCCAGTTCAGACATGGCCATATGCAAATCAGTCTGACCCTGTGCCTCATGGGAACAGTCCAACCCGAACTGCCAAGCCATGCCTTCCCTGGACCGGAAACAAGCTTCCTAGGACCGGTTTCTGGCATTTCAGCCGTCTTCAGCCAGGCTTGCTTGAATCCAGTGGCAAAGTGAGCAAGGGACTCACGTCTGAGCCTACCCTGCCAACTTATGGCGAACAAAGCAGTACAAAAGGGGGTGGTGATGGACGGAGCATCAGAACCAATCAAACACTCACACCCAGTCAACAGATCTGGGTTTAATCCATCACTGTTCTTTAGCCCACTCTGCCACCCCAGTTCAGACATGGCTATATGCAAATCAGTCTGACCCTGTGCCTCATGGGAACAGTCCAACCCGAACTGCCAAGCCATGCCTTCCCTGGACCGGAAACAAGCTTCCTAGGACCGGTTTCTGGCATTTCAGCCGTCTTCAGCCAGGCTTGCTTGAATCCAGTGGCAAAGTGAGCAAGGGACTCACGTCTGAGCATACCCTGCCAACTTATGGCGAACAAAGCAGTACAAAAGGGGGTGGTGATGGACGGAGCATCAGAACCAATCAAACACTCACACCCAGTCAACAGATCTGGGTTTAATCCATCACTGTTCTTTAGCCCACTCTGCCACCCCAGTTCAGACATGGCCATATGCAAATCAGTCTGACCCTGTGCCTCATGGGAACAGTCCAACCCGAACTGCCAAGCCATGCCTTCCCTGGACCGGAAACAAGCTTCCTAGGACCGGTTTCTGGCATTTCAGCCGTCTTCAGCCAGGCTTGCTTGAATCCAGTGGCAAAGTGAGCAAGGGACTCACGTCTGAGCATACCCTGCCAACTTATGGCGAACAAAGCAGTACAAAAGGGGGTGGTGATGGACGGAGCATCAGAACCAATCAAACACTCACACCCAGTCAACAGATCTGGGTTTAATCCATCACTGTTCTTTAGCCCACTCTGCCACCCCAGTTCAGACATGGCCATATGCAAATCAGTCTGACCCTGTGCCTCATGGGAACAGTCCAACCCGAACTGCCAAGCCATGCCTTCCCTGGACCGGAAACAAGCTTCCTAGGACCGGTTTCTGGCATTTCAGCCGTCTTCAGCCAGGCTTGCTTGAATCCAGTGGCAAAGTGAGCAAGGGACTCACGTCTGAGCATACCCTGCCAACTTATGGCGAACAAAGCAGTACAAAAGGGGGTGGTGATGGACGGAGCATCAGAACCAATCAAACACTCACACCCAGTCAACAGATCTGGGTTTAATCCATCACTGTTCTTTAGCCCACTCTGCCACCCCAGTTCAGACATGGCCATATGCAAATCAGTCTGACCCTGTGCCTCATGGGAACAGTCCAACCCGAACTGCCAAGCCATGCCTTCCCTGGACCGGAAACAAGCTTCCTAGGACCGGTTTCTGGAATTTCAGCCGTCTTCAGCCAGGCTTGCTTGAATTCAGTGGCAAAGTGAGCAAGGGACTCACGTCTGAGCATACCCTGCCAACTTATGGCGAACAAAGCAGTACAAAAGGGGGTGGTGATGGACGGAGCATCAGAACCAATCAAACACTCACACCCAGTCAACAGATCTGGGTTTAATCCATCACTGTTCTTTAGCCCACTCTGCCACCCCAGTTCAGACATGGCCATATGCAAATCAGTCTGACCCTGTGCCTCATGGGAACAGTCCAACCCGAACTGCCAAGCCATGCCTTCCCTGGACCGGAAACAAGCTTCCTAGGACCGGTTTCTGGCATTTCAGCCGTCTTCAGCCAGGCTTGCTTGAATCCAGTGGCAAAGTGAGCAAGGGACTCACGTCTGAGCATACCCTGCCAACTTATGGCGAACAAAGCAGTACAAAAGGGGGTGGTGATGGACGGAGCATCAGAACCAATCAAACACTCACACCCAGTCAACAGATCTGGGTTTAATCCATCACTGTTCTTTAGCCCACTCTGCCACCCCAGTTCAGACATGGCTATATGCAAATCAGTCTGACCCTGTGCCTCATGGGAACAGTCCAACCCGAACTGCCAAGCCATGCCTTCCCTGGACCGGAAACAAGCTTCCTAGGACCGGTTTCTGGCATTTCAGCCGTCTTCAGCCAGGCTTGCTTGAATCCAGTGGCAAAGTGAGCAAGGGACTCACGTCTGAGCATACCCTGCCAACTTATGGCGAACAAAGCAGTACAAAAGGGGGTGGTGATGGACGGAGCATCAGAACCAATCAAACACTCACACCCAGTCAACAGATCTGGGTTTAATCCATCACTGTTCTTTAGCCCACTCTGCCACCCCAGTTCAGACATGGCCATATGCAAATCAGTCTGACCCTGTGCCTCATGGGAACAGTCCAACCCGAACTGCCAAGCCATGCCTTCCCTGGACCGGAAACAAGCTTCCTAGGACCGGTTTCTGGCATTTCAGCCGTCTTCAGCCAGGCTTGCTTGAATCCAGTGGCAAAGTGAGCAAGGGACTCACGTCTGAGCATACCCTGCCAACTTATGGCGAACAAAGCAGTACAAAAGGGGGTGGTGATGGACGGAGCATCAGAACCAATCAAACACTCACACCCAGTCAACAGATCTGGGTTTAATCCATCACTGTTCTTTAGCCCACTCTGCCACCCCAGTTCAGACATGGCCATATGCAAATCAGTCTGACCCTGTGCCTCATGGGAACAGTCCAACCCGAACTGCCAAGCCATGCCTTCCCTGGACCGGAAACAAGCTTCCTAGGACCGGTTTCTGGCATTTCAGCCGTCTTCAGCCAGGCTTGCTTGAATCCAGTGGCAAAGTGAGCAAGGGACTCACGTCTGAGCATAGCCTGCCAACTTATGGCGAACAAAGCAGTACAAAAGGGGGTGGTGATGGACGGAGCATCAGAACCAATCAAACACTCACACCCAGTCAACAGATCTGGGTTTAATCCATCACTGTTCTTTAGCCCACTCTGCCACCCCAGTTCAGACATGGCCATATGCAAATCAGTCTGACCCTGTGCCTCATGGGAACAGTCCAACCCGAACTGCCAAGCCATGCCTTCCCTGGACCGGAAACAAGCTTCCTAGGACCGGTTTCTGGCATTTCAGCCGTCTTCAGCCAGGCTTGCTTGAATCCAGTGGCAAAGTGAGCAAGGGACTCACGTCTGAGCATACCCTGCCAACTTATGGCGAACAAAGCAGTACAAAAGGGGGTGGTGATGGACGGAGCATCAGAACCAATCAAACACTCACACGTTGTAAAGAGGACATGTCATTCTGTATGATGTATATTGCAGATGACACGATGTTACCAAGAGAGTATTTCCTGGAGGATAAAGTAGTTATACCAATAATTACTGCCGCAAAAGCCCTTTCTAAATTTGCCCTGTCAATCTTGTGCAGTCTCTGAGCAGCCTCCTGCTGGAAAATTTTCCACACTTTGTTTTATATTGCATACAAGAAGCGCTTTTGACGTGGTTTCCGAGGACCCAGTAAAAAGCTGCCCTGTAGCCCAATGTCATCAGAAATACGGGACAAGTGCTGCTTCTCCTTGGGACGGTGTTGAGGTTTTTGGCCAATCAAGACAACTTCCCAACATTAAGTGTTGTTACCACCCCCAAATGATATGTATGAACGTAACGTGGGTAGGGCCTGCTGATTTTAAACCCTTCAGCGTCACCCAGGAAATATGCATGGTATCCATTAGTTTTTAACGGGCACACTAACCATACCCCCCGATTGGTCCCTGAAGAATCGTATGAACAGTTGAAAAGCATTGTGTCTAATGTTGTTTCGTGAAATTTGTGAAGCGTTGCCAGTTCGGTAGCCATGCAAATATGAGAGTGTTGGGTGTATTCAAATCTTTTATCTTAGCCAAGCCAAGATATGATGTCTGTTGCACTGTTTTGTTCAGGAAAATCATTTGATAATGTATCTGGCATGCTCTGCCTCATTCCCCTTAACCTACCAATCTTTAGTTCCCCAAATGGATTTCAACTCAACTGTGTCCCTCCGAAAGTTAAACCCTTGTGTGGACAACTGGAAAAGAAAATATTCAGAATATATCAGCTTTGTTTTAGTGAGCATATTTTTCTTTGCTGGTGATGGTGTAAGCTTATAGTAATAAGACACTGGTCAGCTGTATCTTGACAAGATAACTATGCAAGGTGTAGGGCAGTGTTCCCATTGCATGTAAGTAAATATAGCATGTGGAGTACTTTCTTTATGCGAGAAGTGAGCACAATAATGCTGAAAATGGAACATTTAATCATAGTTAGAAGTGCCTTCATACATTTCTTTGGAATTGAAAACAGTGGAATACTTGAGATCTTTCATCATTTCATGCACTATATCAATGTCCCAATCATTAGAGACAGTACTAGGGGTGATAAAATCATGTAAAGAGATGCGAAACAAGTATGGAATTTGCAAAAGTTGTCATACAATTCCATCAAGAACCGAAACAGCAGAAATGTTCACCAGGAAATGTTTCTTCGCACTTAGTTGTGGTGTTAAAACCAAGTTGTTGGTACTGCAGAGCATTCTGGGAGATAGCGTCCATTTAGTAGCAAGAAAAAAAAACAAATCCACAGGATGAGTAAAAGTAATGGAATTGTAATCCATAGGTATAGCCACGGAGGAACTAAGTACGTATTCTTCAACCAAAAATAGAAAACACACAATCTACTTCGAAGAGGTGGCACTGGAGGTGGTAGAGGCTCAGATGAGAAGTCAAAGTCGACTAAGTCGCCGGAGGCTGTTAGTTCTATTATTGGCAACTCTGTATTTTGTGTCCAGGCACTTATAATAAGTCGCCTGGACTATGGCAATGCCCTACTCGTAGCATTCAACTACTCCCTTATATCAAAACTACAAGTAACTGCCATACTGCAAAACACGGCTAACCCGGCGGGTGAATAAACAGCCACCAGGCACTCAGTCTGTCTCCTTACTTAAGTTCCTGCACTGGCTGCCTATAAAGAAAAGAGCAATTTTTAAACTACTCTGTCCGACCTGCAAAGCGAGGTCAGGCAGGGGACCACCATATCTGAAGGAAAGACTTTTCTCCGACTGCCCTTAAAGAAACCTTAGAACGAGCAATCAGCTTCTGCTTCAACCACAATATATTTGAACTTTAAAATACGGTGGTCGTTCTTTTTCACACTTTGCCCCCACTCCAATGGAACAGCTCCCCTTTCACATTAGGGATTACACGAGTTTTCAAGCTTCAAAAAACATCTGAAGACCGGACTCTTAACGGCACAGAGATTTTTGTCCTGCTATCTAAGCGCTAAGATGCCCTTCTGAGGATGAGTCCTGCACCATACTAAATCCCAAAACATAACATAAGGTAAATACCAAACATAAGAATAAATTGATCCTGTCGCTCCACCCGGACAAGATTTTTTGCATCAAGTTTCCTATATTGGACCCCCGTCCCAACTATTCAAATTGACACTGACTAACTCTCGCTGGTCCTGTAGAGAAGCCAAGTGGCTCTCCTCATACTGGGACGATATAAATAAAAAACTCAAGGCTATTTTTAATACAAATTTCTCTGTAACTTTACCGTTTATATTGTTAGGCCCACACGCTACCAACTTTCCGCTGGACCTGACCAACAAAGACTTCGCTCTTCTAGATCTTTCATTCACTGTGTCAATTAAAGCCATTTTATTGGAATGAAAGGCGCTAAATAACTTCTCATACCACATGGTGGGCAAGGGTTTCTTATCTTAGAAGTACACAAACGTTTATCAAACTCTACAGGGAAGCCTGATGCTGCTCATTCAATATGGTATACACTTGATAATTTCATGGCCATCAGCTGACGATCTCCTAGCCCATTATGTACCCTCCACAGACAAAAGCAGTCACATTCACTCTTCTCATGTTATATGATGACCACAGGGTGGTTCCTCTTTCCCCGCTCTTCCTAGCTCTCCCCTCTTATCTTCTTCACCTTCATTATCTGTACTGTAGGCACCTACTATAACCCCGTCTAACATTTGTAACTGTTAGGGTGCTAGAACATTGGCTTGAGAGATATATTTATCTAGATTGATCATTGCTCTTTTTGTTTTTCCTCATCACCATCTGCTTACTGACATGTTTGGAAATAGACTCTGGCCGCCCATAACTCTTTTGCAAAGGGTTACTGACGGTTGGTTTCTGATGTTGTAAGCATATTTGGTAGGCTCTATGTACATCTAGATTACACACCTACTGCTTTGTTCTATCTTTATGAAAAAACGTTACATTTTTAGAATAAAAAGAAAATGCCAAGCATGTTCTAGAGAACAGATTGGTATAACAGACCAATGTTTCAAGATTACACAGAGGACAAATATATCTATAAGAAAAAAGATCTTCTGTTTTGGCATTGTGAAACTTTTATGTAGCAGCTCTCCTTAATTCATCTCATAATGGGACATACTGTACAAATTGAGTCCACGAGGGTTACATCCTAGCTTTTACATTGTTTATTGTTTAGTATGTTAGGAATTATTTCACCAATGTGCCTTCAGTAAATACAGACAATTTCCTTGATTGGTATATGCCGGTGACACAAATGTACTCGCCTCTTAAACGTTTCAGTGTATCTGAAAATTACTGCGACAAAAAGCACAAACAACTCTTAACATAAGTGTGAAATATAAGTAGTCACATATAAACTGGAGATTTATCTTGTAATTAACATTATTATAATTTATCAAGTCAAATGTTTGATAAGTAGTCTGACTTACAAATACCAAAATGCGGATGAAGAAAGTGTAAGGAAATCACCTCGGCTGCACTACAATTACACTACATGTGAAGGGTATATGGTTTATATAGACAAAGTTCAGCTAACAGCTCCTTAAAGTGCCGATTAGTATGGTTTCATAAATCTCACTCCACTGATATTTCCAGATAATGAGTTATCAATGTCTTTCAAGTCTTCCTAAGTCTAGCATTTAAACCAATACTTTTTGGCCTCTTTGTGGACTAATACTAAAGCCTTGGCTGAAGTCTACGGGTTCCAACTAAACAATATTTTGATCATCAGTCAGATCTTCCCATCTTCCCTGGCACACACATGAAGTATACTGTTTGGTACTGGATTTGCAAACTTCTGGCCTGACCCTACTCGCCTTAAAATCATATAAGGATATACACTGATGGATCTGTTATACAGCAGATTAGCACTAGCTTATTAGCCCTTAACCACACAATTTTATTTGTGGGAAGAGAGAAATATTTTGAGGTTGCCAGATATTTTCACTATCTGTAACAAGTGCGTAGTATTGGTCTTGACCCCACTTCATATACATTGCAAATTGTTAAACAGATCGCAATACAACATGTATATTTCAGATTTTTCACTGGAAAAATGAGGATTATAATCTCTTTCTATGCCCCTAAAAAAGTAATGCTAGGAGATTATGGCTATTCTCAATTCTTCAAGAATGACAGAAATGGCCTATGCCAAGTGACAACAAAGACAAATAAAGGTCTTTTTTGTGTGGTAACTACTGCATTAAACTTGTCTCTATTGTAGAACACATTAAATTGGACTTTTCACTGGTATGTATGTAGTTCAGTTAACTTTCTGGCTAACCCTTCAGTTACAATCATCCAATTTTTAATTTCAGTAATAAGCACTGCATTGAGTATAATAAAATAAGGTATTATCAAAACGAATTGATAAAAGATGTATATCTCGTGGACCAAAGCACTGGGTGTAACATTTAGATTTTCTGATTTGAACAGCATTGCATGCGTATATGTTTGCTATTTTTAGCAAACAGAGAATGCAAATATGATGGAAATGCATTTTAGATACAGGTGCTTTATACAAAAGTGGCCGTTCTTGAAAAGTTGACCTTTTTAGAGATGTGTGCTTATAGTATGTGCAATAAAATGCACGTTTGTATTTGCAACCTACCAAAAGTCATTCATAAGCAACTGTAGCGGTTAATCAAATGGCATATAGTGTGGAGCTGGTGGCATTTAGAGGACCTAGCACTGCCCCAATGTTTCCCCAGAATTCCTTTAACCTTGGACAATCTCACCAAATGTGCAGCATGAGTCGATAGTCCCCCAGCATTCTTCAGTTTGCTACACTTTTCTTTCTACAGAACAGGTTAGTGAGTGACACGATTCCTCCCAGTGAGGAAAACTGCACTGAGAACTGGAAAATGTGTGTGTATACAGGTTAGCATGACACTTTGTGAAGTACGCAGCACATTAAAATACACACAAATGATATTCGGCACTTTTTTCAATACAGTCAAAATTCTGTCTTTCATAACGTTAGGCACATTACCTCTTGTGACAGCATCTAAGGCACAGCCACATCCTGTTGCTCCCCCACCTATCACAAGCACATCAAATTCTTTTGTATTTTCCAGAGTCAAAAGCTGAGCTTCTCTCGATGGAAGTTCATGATCATTAACTTGTCTTACAGGCTCGGCTGCTTCAACGTAGGTAATATTGACCTAGAAGAAGAAGAAGCAGCATTAATTATTGGTCTCGAACTAATCTTTTTCAAAAGTTAAAAAAATATGGTTTTGAAAATATTGTGGAATTGAAATGCAGCAAACCAACAGCAGGATGTATTTATCACTTACATCCATCTTCTTAATTCTGAAAGGATGAATGCTGGCAAAACCAGAAGAAGCCCTGTGGCCCTGATTGCAACCTGTACCTGTCCCCAGCATCAGTAATCTCACACATACACCATGGGTGCCATTACTGTAGGCATGTAGGAATACTGGGGATCACAGACAGTGGCTGAAAAGGGACTAACAGCAGTAATCAGTGTTTCTGCACCCATACCACGTTAATCATGATTTGCGGCAGTTCCCTTTCACACATTTCACCTTTACAAGAGGAAACTTTCATGGAAGGAAACACCAGGGGTGTGGTATTCCCACACACCTAGTAATTATTTATTTGACCATAAACACTGTTTTTTCATCTGAATCAGGAATTACAAGGCCAATGCAATGGGACCACGTTTCAAATCATTTTGGATGATTTGACAATAATTGTTGGTACGATTTAGAGAAGGGCTTTACATCCCACAAGTATGGAAATTTATCAGCTGCTCCTGGTGAAAAATAATTGTGGTCATGAAAGTATTTTTAAGACAATACATCTGTGAAGCAAAATCCAAAGTTTAAAACACCCACATGCCATATGCAAATTGACAAACCACTGATTGTAGACTTTTTTTTTTTTTTATCGGATGCATATTCACACTTATTTGTGTTTACACACCACCTGTTCTGACACTAGCAGTTTAGTAGCAATGGTAATATGAGTTAGCAATAAGGAATTAGTTTCTTGTAATCTTTGCACAATCCTGGGTGGTATTTGCACACCTATAAATAGAAAGACCACTGGATGTATTACACAGTTGATGTACCATTACTACGCCATTCAGAGTTTCAAACTTCAGTATATGGGATAATGCGCTAATTGCATGAATCCTTACCCATTACCTGGAGTAAATCATGCTAGAAAATCTTGAATGTACAGAAAATAAAGTTCAACCACCCTGGAAGTTATTTTCTAAACTTCCAAGATGACTGCCATATTGAGACTAGACTAAATGTGACAGCCATCTTGGAAGAATGGAAAATAACATTTAGCCATCTTGGAAGTACAGAAATTAAAGTTCAGCTCCATGAATGTTATTTTTTTTTCTTCTAAAATGGCTATAACAATGAGTCTACATGCAGCGTAATGGTCACCCTTGAGTATATGAAATAACAAACCAAGGTGGATGTCCTTCGCTATTGGCTTTGCCAATAACGACAGGCGAAGTTAAAGCCAATACCCGCAGCCAGTAAACAAGTAGTGGAAAGCAGGACAATGGCTTGAGAGCGCTCATGAGATTTCAATGGAGGGAGTTGTGGATGCACATATCACCACACCTAGAAAATGACTATGATATTTAGATATATCATAACCACAAAGTCAAAAATGTCAAAACACCCTTCCTGATTTGAGAGAAAAAAATATAGGTTGCTGGCAACTTTTACAAACCAGTCAAGGGCTTAAACACAATGGAGGAATGGAGCCGTTTTATGGTGGAACGGAGATGGAATCTTCACAAGTACGCTGGTCCTATGCAGGAGTTAGTAGCACAGATGTTTCTACAGAAACCAGCAAAGTTCAAAGTGATTAAAGAAGGCAAAACTTACTTCAAAAAGAATATGAAGACTCAAAGGAGCTAATCTCCAAGTGGACTTGCCTGTGGGCCCATAGCAGGTTGCAAATAAATACTCACACATATACACCTAATCCCACTAATACCCTTACTTAGTCTCAACTTCAGCACAACTCAACTGCAATACTACAAAACATAACACTATGGAAGATAAATAATAAGATGTTTTGCAGGGATGGTATCATCTAAGTCTGATAGACTGTGATTATGTAGTGGGTTATTTATCTCTTCTTTCTCGTTTCTCATCCTCGCTACACTAAGGGCTAATGGTAAGGGATCGGGCTTAGGGGCTCAAAGCTGAAGCAATATTTCACTTCATGACGCACAATAAGTTTAATATGAGTTTTTTTTTTTTTAATACATTTATATTTAATTTTGTATGCACAAATGCAGTAAATAACAAACGAACAAGACAATATCTCAGGACTTTAAATTATAATACTGGGCTGATCATACATGGTCCAAAGAATATCCAATTTATGTTCAGAAAGGGACACCAAATTTACTACCATGTTTCAAATGGAATTCGGTCAGAGTTTCTAGAAAAATGTATGATTAGCAGCTAAAGATGCAAATTATTTAGGTTCAAAATCACGAATATCTGGTGGGCTTGGAGCTCACTGTTCAAAAGGTATTCTACTTTCTGTGGTAGCCAATTGCGGTCTGGTATTTTTCATGACTATACAGTTAAGCCATGGGCCAAAAAAGGGTTGGTCATCATTGGCCAATTGTTTCATAGCAATGTGCCGTGATGATACTAAGACTTGAGGAATGCATTTTCTCTGCCTAAATAATACTTGAAATATTTACAGTTGCATGATTTTTTCTTACAACATCTAGACAACGTATGGATTGATAAAAATGTACTATTACTTCACCTGTATGAATTCAAGTTTACACCTAAGATACCAGAATTTTATAGCACCTTCTTGAAGCAGGCTAAGGATGATCTATAACATGCTTCTCTGAAGTGGACAACTACATTGGGTCAATCAAGATATCAGTACAGATGAATATTAGAAGATCTTTATCACTCTATGATCTTTCATGACTGCAAACCTTAAATGACAACAATTTAAGATATTGCATTGTACCCCCCGAAACTTTATAAGTGGAACTAGCGTGAGGACTTAAGAGGCAGTAGATGTAACTTAAAAACACATGCAGTTCGTCTGCATTTTCTAAGTTGCCAATGCTTAAAATAATTTTGTAATAAAATTGCTGCTGCAATCTCAGAGCAATTGAATCCGGATATTATTTTAATAACAATTATCATACTTCGAAATCGATAACTCAGTAACCGCACAAAATACTTGTTTTTCCAGCAATTACCATAGCCAGCCTATGTACAGCCCTAGAATGGATTAATGTGTATCCTCCAAATATTCAAATAGGGGAATCTGCTTTACCATAATTACGAAATGAAAGCCACTTGGTAGACAACAAAAGGTGAACAGGGGAAAAGAGTGATTTATAAGAAAAAGGGACCATTGATTGTATGATTATTATTCACCATTTACGTTGAAAGATGATCTGATATATATATATATATATTATTTTTTTTCACTCCAAACTTCCACTCGTGTAGAGAAGAAACTCAGACACTCCTGAAGACTGAATACTTAAATTTGAAGTACTCAGCATACAGGTGTGTTTGAATTTCTCCTCTACACAAGTGCATGTTTGGAGTGTATATTATTGGGTCACAGGTAACCCGTCTCAGACCGCTATGCAGTAGCCTCGTATAACCGTAATTGGAATTTGACATATATATACACACACGTCAAATTCTAAATCCAGTTATGCAAGGCTACTGCATGGCAGTCTGAGACGGATGGATATATATATATATATATATTTGCTTTACTGCATAGACAACTGCTAAGCATTCGTTTGCTGTTATGCCAATACATAAAAACCGAAAAACAGGATTAAACACTACGTAAAGACATTACAACACTCCCAAAATTGTCAACTTGTTAAATAAAATGATCTAATGCTAAAAATTATCAAAAAGAATGCAATTGGTGAACTTCGAGGCAAGTCAATGGTCATATGTAGCCTTGATGTGGTCTTGATTCTTCTTATAGATTAAGCAACATTATACGCTATAAAATCAAACACGAGGTTTTTGTACAGCACTGACAAATACGTTACATGTGTAATATATTTCTATATTGCTATCTCAGGGTTTCTAGCGACACTTACAATCAATTCTGCTTTTCACCTAGTGATTTATGATATTACATGAGCCCCTTGATGGCAACACGGGATCATATCACAGATTACCTTGAATGTAAGACGGTCCTATATTGCCACCATGGGTTTCTGTAGCCATAAACTACATTGCGACAGTCCAGGCGCAGTGAGCTCTGCAGACTTGAGTGCTGGAAGCAGGGCCTGATCGAGGTCCAAGCTCTTAGCCCAACCCGTCTACGATATGCCAAAAGGTCCACATGGGAGCACAACTTAATCAATGATATCACTGTCACTAAGCAATTGGTGTTATTCACAGAAAGCACATGACATTGTGGAACTGATACCTACGGTTATTTTTAGTGGCAATCTGGCATACTACCCACTTTACTGTTAAGTCAGATCTTAATGTGTGATCAAAACATACTGGTGCTTTCTAGTGCCAGTTTTATTTAATCTAGTTAATGACTAATTCGCTTTAAACACACAAATAAACTGAACTAAAATAACCCGGCCCTAAAAGAACTCAATCGGTGCCAGGTGAAATACAGGATCAGATTTATATGTTAATGCACGACCCACAAGGATGTCGGGGAACTAGCCCAGCACATCTATAGGATCTGGCCGCTATGGCTGATTAAGCACTGGCATTTTTTTTTTTTAAGTAAGAACCATGGGGAAGGAACTGCAGCCCACAATCTGCACTTCTCCATTTTAGAAAGCTGGTCACCCACCTCGAGCTGGTGCATAGTGGCTTCTTCAAAGAGGACACTCAAGACAACCTTATAGAAGGAGGCCTTAACTGAACACTACGCACAGAGTCCCCAAGTACCCCTAACAGTGGGTCCTGGCCCCATATACGCATGCGCTAGTCAGAGCGCAATCATGGAATGACTTGCACCTGCTGCCCAAGACAATACCTCTTGTAGGACATAAGCCCATCTAACACCATTGTACTCAATTTACATCCAGTCAGTGATTCTAAGACAAAATGCTAATACTGATCAATATTTTAATCAAACCTTTGCAGCTCACGAGTCCCAGGTCTCATATATAAAATAATTTTACTACCAGACACTATTCAATACATTTTTTCAGGTTTTCTTTAACATATCAGAAGTACATAAACAACTGTTTTCTGCACAGTACAAGGACTGTAACAGCTGGACAAGTCTACAACAACCGACAGCGTTGTTTAAAGCTACGCAATTGCAACCTGACAAAGTAAATGTTTGATAAAACTATATTAAAGGATTTTCCAATGTCAAGAAAACATTTAATTCATTTTGCATGCAACACTCATTCTAAATGATTAGATCAATTTTCCCGGTGCTCATGCCCCATTAGACTTGCAAATTTTAAAACGTTCCTAGACATTTGCAACTTATGGTGTAACAGCAAACAAGATCTAATAATTAGTGTCTATTTCTGAAAGAAGTGCATATTTAAAGACCACAGGCAATTAACAACTAGGTTGTCCTGTAATCATGTACAGTAATAATTTGAACACGGTGTAGAGCTTCATGCAAATGACTTTATGCAGCAGCAACTGCTTACATACCCTTATGCATTATGAAGCCATCAATAGAACGTTTGCTACAAGAACCAATTTTATATCAATGTGGTTATTATCGAGGCGGTGCTAAAAATCTTTGTATACCTGCAAGAAATCAAATTGAAATGAATAAACATTTTTCCTTCGCATAATCTTAAGAAATCATTCTAATGGCCTACTTATTCTGTTTTCCTCCATGTAATTTAGTTATTTTAACAAGTCTGACTGTATTCCTACAAACAAATAGGATAGCTTGATATCAGAGCAATTGTATGCAACAATAAGGAGAGCGCGCTTAAATCAATCAATCCACAGTCGGGGTAGTTCTGAGGACTGTGAGGGGAAAATGCACAAAGCAGTTTTCCAAATAGATCTCTTAATGCTTATTACGGTATATATAACAATGAAAACATTGAATAGTTCTGTCACTCTACTAGTGACAAAAAAAATACCATTTAGTTTTACTACAACGGCGCTTTAGTGCTGTGGCGTGGCATTACATGATAAGTAGGGCCTAGGGTAGGTAATGACGAACCCGACAACATCCCCCCGACCTTGCGCTTCCTCTACACCAAGGTTATGTTATGTTATAACGTTTTGTAGAGCGCACAGCTGCCCCAGCAAAGGAGCGTCCTGGCGCTAAGCAACAAAGAGAGGCTGCTGATAATTGGAAGGGCTACGGGGAAGGAAAGAGAGTGGTCTTGATGGCCTTACGGTAAAAAGCAAGTTGGAGTAAATAGGTTCCAAGGGTACTGTATTATGCAAGTCAATACTTCTGCCATATTGAAACAGGAACAGCACGCTCCTTGCTAAAGAAGACACAGCAGGCTGATCCTGATTTCTTCCTACTCACCTGTGACAAACATCTGGCTCTACTCTGTCCCCAGATACCAAGGAAGGGGGTGGCCAACAATCAGGTTATTTTCTTCCAAAAAGGTCCCCTTTAGAGTTGGCAATACTAGGCAGACAACGGACTGGACATCCCCTCTGTAGCCCCTTCCTTTGACCCCAATTCTAGAAAGCCTACAAATGTATGTAAAGTTCTGCATCATTCAATGAAGTATGAATAATAATCAAAAATCAGATTAGACGACATATTTCCCTATCAAAGAGAGCACCTAATAAGAAACAGATCATCAAAATATATTTGAAATCACATTCTATTGTCCATCTTTACCCAGGCTCGATTGCAGTATTTAAGTCTGCCTTGACAACGTAAAACCTATTTTTACCAAAGATTTAAAATATGCATAGAGTCGGCATTGGCTTTTACCAGAGGAGTATTTTTCTCTCACCTCTTGGTATTGACGGTTTGATATATCGTTCTGCCCCCGATGCAGTGCGTACATTGCAATGAAGGAGGGACTACTTAACACCTTGAAAGTATACGTAATCATCACACGTTAAATTATTTTCTCATTGCTGCATTGTATACAGAAATCCATCTTTTTTTTGCTTTGTTTTGCACTGCAGCTGGCTTTTTGTAATCATTTAGTCAATACTTAAAATACAAAGCAAAATCTCTTGGTTTTGGCCAATGCTCGAGTTCCCTTCAATATATATAGAAAGTAGCCAATCACTGCATTTCAGTGGTTGGCAGGAGCGCATTGATAATGGCTACTGACTCTACTTTATACTCCTCATATCCTAATCGGAGTCGTATGAGGAGAGCTAGACAAATGTTCAATCCCAAAAGCAAGGACAGCTTTTGATTTGAATTGGGGAACCCACTTTCATGTCTTCCACCGCACTATGAAGCTGGGTCAAGAAGATGATACAATAGATCGTGTTTAGAGCTCACTTTGCAAGAGAAACCATGGCCTTTATGGCATTTTAGGCCAGGGCAAAATTATAAGGCACATCGAAGGCCACGGACTGGTCAGGGGATTCCATTTTCTTTTTTAGACTGCATTCAGATGGCCACAGCGATTCTTGGCTTGCTTTAATTTAGTATAAAATGATCCTTTGGGTCTTGAAATCGAATGACTATTTTCTACAAGGACTTAAGTCTGAATTATATTCTCAACACATTTATATTATTCTTCCTGTCTGTGTTAGAAGAACAAGTTACTTACTTTCGGTAGCACCTTAACTGGTAGAGTCTATATAGCTGCTGATTCCTTACCCTACAATATTCCCCAGGGGTCAGACTAGATGTGGAAAATCTTGACCAGTACCTCTGCGTGCCGGTAGGTGGCATCGATCGCCTCTGTGTTGGCGTAATCCGTGCTGGAAGTGAAGTGCGCGGTGCTTATATTTGCGCCACCTCCGCGTGCTGACATCAGTTTCTTTTCATGAAATTTCTACACCAGAAGCATTGATCCATGTGTAGGCTGATAGACAAGTGTGCAGATACTAGAACCTAAAAGAACATTCAAGGCAGAAAAAAACGTTCGCAGAAGCAGGGAGGTTGGGAGGGTCGGTAAGGAATCTGCAGTTAGATAGAGTCTCTACCAGAGAAGGCGTTACAGAAGCCAAGTTACGTGTTCATCTGATAGAAACTTCTAGCTGCAGATTCCTTACCTTAGATATCAAAGCAATACCTCCCTACAGATGGGTCTGCAAACTGGTTCAGACCATAAAGTCCTGGAGGATTGAACAGGCAAAATGTCCATCATGAGAGACCTGAATGTCAAGGCAGTAATGTTTGGTAATTGTGTACAAAGAAGCCCACATAGAAGTCAGACAGATGTCCAAGACAGGGACTACTCAAGCTGACGCCAGCCCACCTGGGGTTGCTTCATGGCCAGTGAATAGGAGTTTTTAATACAGAGCTTAATAATCCAGAGGGCTTGTTTCTGCATTGCTTTACCTATTTTTTGCTCCGGTAAACTAACAAAGATTTGATCATCCACCCAGTGCTCTCTTGTGCAGTCGACAAAGCACTTTTTGGGTCCAGGCGAAGGTGTCTCTACTCCTCCTTAGAAGCAGGGTTCAGAGTGAAGAAATTCAGCAGCATGATGTATTGGCCAACATCTAAAGGTATCACCACCTTTAGCACAGGTGTGGAGAAACAGTATGTCTTTGGAGAAGCTGGTGTATGGACTGAATACAGAAAGAGCATGTAGCTCGCTAACTCTTCTGTCGAAGTAATGGCAACCAATAAGTTTCTTTTCATTGTCAAGAGATGCAGACGGCAGTTATGCACGGGCTCGAAGGGCAAACAACTCAAAAGGGTTAAAACCAAATGAAGGTCCCATTGAGACATAATGAAGGGTTTAGGTGGAAACATTTGTTAAAGCGGTTTTGGGAAACAAGTCACAACAGGTGACATGAATGAAAGGGACGATTCGGGAACCTCAAAAAAGCCATAATGGCCAAAAGATGCCCTTTAACTGTGTCTGAAGCAAAGCCTTGCTGGGCTAATGATAAAACATACAACAATACCTTGGACAAAGAGCAGAAAAAGAATCAATATGCTTTTCAGCACACAATATTGCCACAAACATGTCCAAACAGCATGTGTATACAGTCTTTGTTGATGGACACCTGGCTGGCAGTATAACTTCACAGACCTCCGAAAGGGAGATCAATAAACTGTCAACTGCTGCGGCTCAAAGTCCATGTATGAAGACTGAGTGTGCGCAGGTTCGGATTTAGAACCCTGCCCTGTTGGTGCAACAGGAGACCCTCCCGAAGAATGGAGGACCAATGCTCATGCCCAGGAGTTCAGTATACCATACTCTCCCTGCCCAAGAATGAATTGGGCCCAGTCTGCCCTGGTCTGTATGGCTTCCTGCCGATACCACTCCTGGCCAGAGATCTGAAGGAGTCATAAGTCCCACCCAAGACAAAATTAATCTCCAAGCGAGAGCTGCCTTGGAAACTCCAACTTGTAGAAATGCTGAGTTTAATCGTTCTTAGCAGTGGCGAATAGATCAAACCAAGGTTGAAGCGCCCACTAAGGGAGGATGGTGTTACTGCAGCCTTGTAAAGAATGACCTGTACCAAGGTGAAGGGATGTTGCTTTAGTATATAAATATGCACACACACACACACACACACTTGCAATTGTAACAAGTCGTGCTTGTTTTCCATAGGATTAATTATTTGCCAGCGCGGTTGATAATGAGTCCAAATTACCAATTTCAATGCATTTCCTGATTTTGTTTTTATAGTTTGTGCTCACACCCTACTATTTATAGAAACTTGTATTCACTGATAAGTACAACACAATTAAATTGATTAGTTTGGTTGTACTCTCCCGCTAGGAGTAAGCAGTGTTACTGCAGCCGTGTGAAGCTTCCTCTAGGGGTCAGTGGTGTTAATACTGCCTTACTGACTCCCTCTGGGTGCAAGTGGTGTTACTGGGCCTTGTAAAGATTCCCTACAGCAGGCTTTTGTTTTCTTAAGCTCCCTCCAGGGGAGAATGGCCTTACTGTAGCCTTGTGAAGAATGACCTAGACCAAGTTGAAGGAGCGTGGCTTTAGTATATAAATTTGCATACACACTTTCACTATTTTAAACAGTTGTGCTTGCTCTCCATAGCTGGTTCATAATAATGAGGCCAAATTACAGATCTCTATACATTTCTTGATTATTTTTTTTAAAGGTTGTGATCACACCTTCCTATTTAACTCTCCCTCTATGGGCAAGCGGTGTTACTGCAGCGCTGTGAACCTTCCTCTAGGGGGGAGTGATGCTAATACAACCAAACTGACACTCCCTCCAGAGAAGAGTGGCTACTGTAGAATTGTAAAGCTTCCTTAATGCAGCCTTTTGAAGCACCCTCTAGGGGAAAATGGTGCTACTGTAGCCTTGTGAATACCCCTCTAGGGCACTGCTGTGGGGAGGGGCATGGGGGTTGGTGGCTTCAACCTAGAATTCTGCATATACACTTTAGCTACATAATCCTTTGGGCTAATTTTCAGTATGATAAAAAAACAGATAAATAAGTATAATGAGAAATCAGCATTATAATTTACAAACAAATGTATTGAGGGTTATGAAAATTGTTGATGTAACCCTACTATATAGGGATTATCAATTATTGGGAAGTCCACTTTCCTAACAACTTCTAGTTTTTGGGAACTATTTTTTAGGTATATGTGTACATGTGCAAGGTGTATGTGTACAGGTGCAACGGCAAAATGCAGCCATTCAGAGCTAAAGCATCCAATGGCTGAGTGGACTGGTCTGTTGATCTATACCTTTTTCCTTGGGTGGGAGCAAGAATAATTTGAGTGTCATGTCAACAGACCAATGGGGAAAGTGTTGATTGAGAGCCCCTATATATGTATGTATTTTTGGTAGGTTTTTTGTTTTTAAAAACATAAGGCTGGCAAGACAGCGAAAGCAGTCTTTAGGCCAGACCTATAAAAGGTCTTCCTACATGGAATAACAGCCTAATCCCAGACCCTTCCGACTCCCCAAATTGAAAGACATGATAAACCAAGTAGATGGCTCAAATAAATGTGTCATATAATTGGAAATTAAGCAATATGTATCAGCTTTACTGTGATCTTTCTCAGCCCTTTTTAAAATTATTTGTATCACTTTTATAATCCCCATTGGGCATACGGTTTGCGCTATTTTAACTCTCCCAGTGAGGCTGGGCAAAGAATTACAGAGTCCACAAACCCCGGACCTGGTAATTCTAGAACCTGAGATTCTGGATCTGGACTTCTCATCAGAGCTGAAGCACTGCTTGCAGCTGCTGCTTCTGGCTCCCACTAATCCTCTTACTAAAGGCTTGGGAGCTGGAAGGCAGCAATTGCTTCCTAGACTAATTTGCCTTAAATACCAGCCCGAGCCAAGCCACCCACGGAACAGGTATCCTGTAAGTCCCCACATGCATTTACCACCTGCACCTAGAAGGTGGTAAAGGTGTGCATATTTACCATGCAGATTTGGACCAAATAGTCTAGGTCCGCATGTTAGCCCCCATTTCTGGGGGGCAATACAATGTGATCCACAGCTACCAGTGTGGGGTACCACACACAAATGTAGATTCTACCCTCTGATATCCCCACAGCTAAATCAAGGGAAATTGTATTGAGGGCTCTTGTACAAGTCTTTTTTGCACCTGCATTGCCCCAACGTGGAACTCAACACCCAACACAGACAACCAGGTTTGACCTCCTCGAGTTTTCATTTGGGGAGCATTTCTCTGCGATGGCACCACAGAAAAACAGTTATGACAACATTTAAAAAATATTTTAATACTATTGATTCCATTGCTCGTTCAATTCATGCATTATCAGTCTTTAGCAACTTATGTTGGAACTGCTACTTTGCATTTCGTAAGCCATGCTAAATTCTAGTTTACCTCTTTTACACATACACCATAGTTTTTTGCCAAATAAACAAATACAACCCTCATTATCAATTGGTCATGGTATTCAGTACATTTAAATCTTCTTTTCGGTTAATATCTATGCTTGAAACGCAGGTACAAAGTTACTTGAGAGTTGTTTAAACAATACTAAAATGGTTATACAAAAGGTTAAAGTGCAATGGACATAAATACTCAAAATCAGAATTTGTTAAGCAAGAGTGAACATATGGGGTTGAGGGAAGATGACTTCAGTGTTTTCTACTTTACAGCTCTTTAAGAGGTCTATGGTATATTGTCACGGTTCTCTGCTGCTATTCTAAAAGGGTTCTTACTAAGTACGTATTTGGTGTATACTTTTAGGATTGTTTGGGTTATTTGAAATTCTTTTGTTGCAAATTCCTACAACTACTAGGCTCACACAGAAAAGATTTTTCCAGCGTTAAAGGTTCACCACTAACCAGGGCAACCAGAAATGTGCGATTGCGCAACCATGGCGTTTTTTGCATAGTTATGCATCGACTGCATTTACCACACAGTCCATCATCTGCTACTTAATGTACAGACTTTAATTAAAAAAAAATTGTTCCTTGTTCAAACGGTGCAAAAGTTACAAAAACAGGGACACGTATTATGGTGCAGTTAAAGGCCCTTTGTAAAGGTTGACTAGTCACATTTATTTTGCTTATTGCTATGTTTGGGTGTTAAATTGGTACGAATGAGGTGTGCAACCTTTACCCGGACAGTGTGAACAAGGGTAAAAATGACAAAATAGTGAACTAATCCTAGCAGAAAATATACAGCATAATTTGTCTTTTCTTGCAGCATAATTCAGTCAACCCTGCCGCATAAATTAGCCCAAACCTGCCGCATAATTTCATTGGCTCTGCCTTTAAGGTATGTAAATGATCACTTAGCCCAAACATTTGAAAGTACTAGAAATAACACATTTACCTATGATTCTACAAACGTACAAAGAGGGTTTGGCAGGATGTTTTGGAAAAACATTGATGGGATTATAATTTGTAACCACCTCAGTTTTCACAGTTTCTTTTCAACCAATACTTAAAAACACAAAATATTAACTGCCAGTCTAGCCACCATTTGGAAAACAAGATTTGGAAAACAAATACGAAAAGCATTGGGAAAGCCAATAGGTGTCACCTATGAGCAAGCTACTGGCTTTGCCAATGTCTTTTCGCTATGTTGTACAGTAGCTTAGCTGTGCAGCATGGCTAAAAGTAAAGTTAGAAAAAAGCACAATGACATGGCCAGCACCTTCGGCGTCATAGCACTTTTCTTATGGCTGGTTGGGGCAGAGTAAAACTAACAACAGAGGAGAGGGAGGGGGAATTTGCAAAATGGATAACGGGAGGGAGGAGGAATTTGCAAAACAGACAACAGGTTGGGTGGGAAGGGACAAGTTGGGCCTGGAGCACCTGCAAGGAAACTGCACTTGTGACTGCTTATTTAGTAGTTAAATATAGCAATATTCTGTGTTTAGCGGAGTCCTTGGAGGTTTTGGCCTTGGTGCCACTTCGCCTGCTGCACCATTCAAATCAAGCCCCTTTTAACTGAAAGATAACTGCAATTGTGTTTGCCTGTGTGCAGGTCAAATGTAGCAATATCAGGTGTTTAGAGGAGTTCTGACAAATTTTGGGCCCGGTGACACTGCACCTGCTGCACCATTCAAATCATGACCCTGTTGTCTACAAGGTAACTGAACTTGTGACTGCCTGCTAAGTAGTAAAATGTAGCAATATTAGGTGTTTAGTGGGGTGCCTGGAGCTTTTGGTCCCGGTGCTATTGCACTTGCTGAACCACCATTCAAATCATGACCCTATTTGCCTGCTAGATAAATGCACTTGTGACTGCCTGTTTAGTAGTCACATATAGCAGTATTATGTGTTTAGAGGGGTTCTAACAACTTTTGGCCCGAATGCTACCGCACCTGCTGCACCAATCAAATCATGACCTTTTTGTCTGCAAGGTAACTGAACTTGCGGCTGCCGGTTTAGTAGTAAAATATAGCATAGCTCTTGTATATTAACTTTATTTTTAAAGTGCAACATTTATTATAACATATAAAATTTGATCATAATGACCAAATAGATTAAGTTGAAAAAAATCTATTTGATAATGCCTTCCAAAGTGCAAGGAAGGGTATTGAGGCATGAAAAGGAAATGACACAAACGCTCTAAGGCTAAAGCATTTGCTTTACACGACTAATACAAGCAATTTCAATGCAATCGGTCTCGCCTTTGGGACCTTATATGCATTTAGCTATGCAGCACATTAGCCTGGGTGCTGAAACATCTACTGTTCTTTAACATGGAGGGAACGTAAGCACCAAACTGTGTGACACACCAGGTATGGGAACACATGGAGAGAAATATTGCCTTTCAGCAGGAAACGGTATAGTCCAAAGCTCTGTTTTTAATATAAATTCAGGGCCTTCAGTGATCATATCACTAAAAATACAAGATTTGAAAAAGATATTATTGTCTACGGGTGCTCGTGGAAGACAATTTCTATCGACTGGAATCTAGAGAATGCTAAAGTGATTCTGGTATTTTACGGACCTCTGCTGGTCGTTTTCTATCAAGACAGTTAAATAGAGGCAGTTGAACAGAAAACAAAAGTCCCTAAGCGAAAGCAGACAAGTCCTAGGGCTGATCTCCAGAGCTCACATAGTACATACAAATATAAGTATATAATAAGTATATACTAAAGTATCTACAAGAGGTCTTGAAAGCTCGACCTAAAAAAGCAAGCATACTGTTAGATGCAGTCTGCCTTTTCCGTGGGAAGAGATCTTATCTTGACAGTGAATGGGGCTTAAATAGTGGGAACAGCTTTAGTAGGGGCATTGCAAATGTGTGCAGCCAGGGGAAGCTAACAAAAAAAAAAGTTCCACACAAAAGTAAATGACCACAGTAATTTGGGTTGGGAACTGATAAGAGCCCCCTTTTAAGATGTATTAAATACAAGAGGTTTGTTGACTGCCAGAAAGAAGCTTGCATTTCTAAGTACAATAAAGATTTTAATGTTAGTCGGGCCCTTTTCTTCTTGTTTGCATTTCCGGATGCTAGTCTCCAGAGCAGAACATTTTAGCTATTAGTATCTCTTCACAAATAGATGCTACTTCCAAAAATTATCTTAAAGCATATCATTTTTCAGATGGCATTTGACGTGGCTTCCGGATATTTTGCCCTTGATACTAAATGTATCCTTTGTATCCTCATCAACAACTTTATTTAGGCTCGAAAGAACCATAAAAGTACACAGTAGCACATCTCATGATAGATAAAAAATATGATGAGGAAAGTACATAGTTCACAACAATTTAAATGAGTTAAGATCGGTTAAAATCACACTGCATCAGCTTGCCATAAGAAGAACAATAGGGTACCTCCAAGCTGAATAATTTTCAGTTGGAAAAAATGTTTTTGAACAGAAACCTGGAAATGCTCTATAGAAGGGTCCATATAACCATCCCTATAATCCAACATTACAATCTATATTTGGGGTTCTGACAGAGCGCAAGCCATTGTGAGTGAATACAAAGAACATACAAAAAAGTATACGTGAACGAAGAAATAAAAATAAATTGTTTACGCTTGCAGTAAAAGACACACGGGGTACCTCCAAGCTACAGGATTCCCAGATGGGCAAAAACCTCAGACAGAAACCTAAGAATGAGCTCTTATAGGGTCCGCTATGCCGTCCAGGCATCTAGCCTTACTGTCTGAATTGGGGGTTTCCACAGAGCGCAAACTGTTAAAGATATGCTTAAAGTGCACAGTGCATACAGGAGGTATGAAATGTATATCGATCAATCAGTTAATTGTTTTGACTTACAAATCCATAAAACACTTGTTAAAACATAGCAAAATACTATTAGGAGCAAAGTGTAATAAACAGTTAAGAATATATGCACATTTTGATCTCTAAAAAGAATCTACTGGAGCTTGCTCATGTTTGCAATAATAATATAACGACTTTGCAGCATTCTTTGTTAGAACAAAGCAAAAGTACTTAAAGATGGAAGACTCAGTTGGTTTCAGCTCATTATATGAGATTATCTTGGTTAAGGCACGCGAGGGATAGGCATATAAAGCAATTACACACCCCACCTTCTCATAGGCTGGGGACCTAAGCCACAAATAATTATGCAGATGTTCCTTCTAGTCATTTGCATATTAACAAAGCTGTCTGTAGATATTTGGCCATTCCAACCATGATCACTTCTCTTCTGTCTGACCTAGGGATCCTCAGAGCTATGTCAAGGATCCTGAGTCCAATGAGATTGCATAATGTGATAATAATTTTTTTGTGTGGGGATCGATATGCAGTGCAGAAAAATAGAAAATTGACTCAGAGGGATTATTACAGATAGGGCATACTTTAAAAGGGCTGCTGGGATTCTCCCATTTAAAAGTAAATTGATACAATTTGATACATTTCAAATGTATAAGACCAATGGTTTCAGAGCACTGATTATAAAAGCATTTTAAAGCCCATCAAATCACAGCTCTTTCCTTTCAAGGTGTGCCTAGTAAAGGCATCATCTAAATTCTAATCTGCTTCCGCAAATGGTTTAATGTGGTTTGATTCTATGGGATAGGAACCAATACGAATTTAATAAACAATGAGAAGGATCTGATTCTAAGCATGGGATGTCATGATTAGATTTTAAAATCCTTATGAATTCTACTTTCACATTAACATTCCTTTAATTATCAACAAATGAGAGAATGTTCCTTTCTTATTTTCAGATAATTTGCAGATAGTTCATCCCGCTCATTTGGTTTCTCAAAATGTTTGGCTGAAATTTTGAACAGGAAACTATCTGTACGATTTAGAAATCATTTTCAAATTTGCGTTGAGCTAGAAGCACATAAGTATAGATATAAATGTTTGTATTTGTTTTCTAAAGATGTAACTATAACTATTTCTTGAGAATATGTGCTACCATTGACTTTTTCTTTGCTGCATCGGCAATGATCAAACATCCTATTGCTGCTTTATAGATCTCACTATTACCGGTGATAAACATCAGCGTAGGGTCTTTCTGTCTGAAAGCCTAATGGGAAAAACCCTCCAAAGCTGATGGAATGATATATTTTAAATAATTAAAGTGCTGAATTTTCATATTAAGGCCCTAATCTTATTTTACTCATGAATTCACGAGACTAAATCACTAGAACAGGATCAGCTATCAATATACACCCTAAGCCAGAGTAGATCGGTTCTAGGCAAATTTTATTGAGAAAGTGCAATCTCTTGAAGCTTGAGAGTCATGAATTGCAGAGGAAACTGTATATTTCTTGATTTTTGGATTACAGAATCTATAGGAATCTGCCAAAGCTAATCCGATTACTCATGAATTCACAAGACTTAATCACTAGAACACGATCAGCTATCAATATACAGCCTAAGCCAGAGTAGATCGGTTCTAGGCAAATTTTATTGAGAAAGTGCAATCTCTTGAAGCTTGAGAATTATCAATTGCAGAGGAAACTGTATATTTCTTCATTTTTGGATTACAGAATCTATAGGAATCTGCCAAAGCTGATCCGAATATATATTTATATAGCTCATGTCCATTAAGCGGACATAAACCTAGCTCAAGCACCTGTTACAATAAGAGTGTCATGGTGGTATGGAAGTAGTTTTTTTTTTTAAAGTCATTACAGAAAGCAAAATCACACGAGGAGTACTATGAGTAACATTATGTCAAAACAGTCCAAATTATCCTACCCACAGTTTGAATGGAAATTGTTATGAGTAACAAAAAAAACTTCAAAAAGACCAAAAAATTATTCCCATTCAGCAATAAAGTCCTCAACTGCTTCAGACACTGCCAATATACTGGATGAAGTAAAGGCAAGAAAGCCTTTCATGGAAGTAAAAAAGAATCTCTAGAAAATGCGTTGTGTTTGGACAAATGGAGTGCTATGATGTCTCACTAGTAGCAGTTGTGTACTAAACAAGTACCTGATAACAGAGCCTGCATGCTTGGTTGTACAGGTGTGTGGCTGCAGTATGATCTATGTCGAAAGAGGTCACTGCGGTGTGTGAAGTTCTGGCATATGGTCTGGTTGTGTAGCATTGAATACTGCACTGCTCATATGCCTTTCTATGTTTAAAAGGTATTTGAGAGCAACAGATCATTGTTCATACAGCATTATTTTACCTGAGAAAGGTTTCTGGCTACTGGTCTCAAAGAATGAATTTTCCTGTTTTGTAATGTAGGTTACTCGCTTTGTGGTTGATGGGGTGTTTTCTTGGACCAACTTGGTTATAACTTGGGGAATAGGAAATCGAATAGCAGTGTTTTAATAGCCTTCCAAAAGGCAAGGTGGTTCAGTGGTACTAGGGTTGCGGCACCGCCAGATAACTTGGAAGAGTTCAAATGGGGAATTAACGACAAGGTAGCAAAATTATTTTTTGAGGTGGCTTGAGCCCAAGGAGAATGGATGTCTAGGTGCAGAGCTCCGCTAAGAGAGAGCAAACAAATGGCAATTTCCTGACCACTGGAGCCATCCTGCGGGGAAACTGCTTTTTCCTATTTTCTCCATGTGATTCCTCCAACTGCCAAAACTGTCTCGAGGCCCTGATGAAGCAACCTTCAACATGGTGCTATTGCTCACGTTAGAGTTCCTCCCAGGCTAAATAGGACCCTGCCGACTTCTGCCACGAAATCGAGAATCTGAGACACCGATGCTGCATGGACAATGGGCGTTCGGCTGAGTGCAAGAACCTGCTTTTATTACCACTGTGCACTGCACACTTTATCGGCTCCTCTTTGTTCGATGGTCCTCTGGAGTTAATGCTGATATTGTCTGTTTACTCACTTTCTCTGTATTATACTATAATGAGTACAAAAAGTAGTATACCCTTCGCCTCAATTGATAGAGAAGCCCATGTTCTCTTCACTAAGAAATATTGAAAACTTGTCACCTATTTATCTGCTTAAAAGCTCCCACCTCTTCCTCGGTCTAAAGAGTCACTGGACATTTGTAACGTTATCCTTGGAATCACACTCTACTAAACTATACAAAATAAGGATGTTCCCAGCTATTACTGGGAACAGTCACTCATTGGATACATAGCTCTACCCTATCATTTTTTTTTTTTTGGTAAAATATGTTTATTAACATTTGAGATCATGCAAGCACATTACAGTCAGCAATCAACACTTACGTAAAACCTCCAACTGGACAGCTTTCCTAGTATAGCCATGCCCAATGGTACCCGATGACATACTCTCTGAATTATCGCTCCCCCTATACACCTTGCAATATAGCCTCTAGTAATTCCACCATCAAATCTCCATGCGAGGTCATGTTACAGGCATAGGAATAGTAGAGCCCTCACTCAACAGGTCCAGTGCATAATCAATACAACTAATCCTAAATCGATCATCTATACCGTAAAACATCCCCTCCCTCCACCCCCTTCCCACAACTCCTCCGGCATGACTCATTGGCTGACTATATATCAAGGCACTCAGTTCCTTATAGCTCTACCCTATCATGATAGAAACTTTCAATTTGATTACATTTTAGTGCTGAGCCCACACTTGTTCCCCTTGAGGCTTCCACTGTTCCACAGGTTTATTCTCGGGGTGTAGAGTAGTTGGGGGGGAGGGAAGGGGGGGTGGATTTAATGTTTGTGTTACTGTTTTTATTACCATTATCTCCTGCAGTGCATGGCTGCTCTCTTCTTCTCTAGGCAGTTCTTCTCTCTCTTCCTCACTCCTTTCTCTTCTTCTCATTATCTGACCTGCTCAGATATCTTACATTGCTTACTCATCTTATGTGCTTTCACACAACTTTGCCACTTGTCTCCGAAACTCAATGTCGTCTACTGCTTTGGGTTCCTGGTAGATCCCACCAGCATGAGTCTACCCATTAGATATCGCACCTAATACACACTAAACATAACATTTTATAACTAAATACTATGTGTTTAAATCACCCTTTCAAGAGGAAAACATAATAGACTACTGTCACAAACTCAGATGAGATATTGTATTTTTGCAAGAAAAGAAAGCAAGAGAAACTGAACTGTACAGTTTGTAACATTCATGGGTTCAATATAGTGCGTGTGCATCCATGATCCACAAACAGTATGGTGTAATCACATTTATCTCGAAAACTGTTAAAGGTTCTTTTCAAACTATCTCAAAAGAGGACAATGGCAGATGGCTAATATCTCTCCTTGTGTTTGCCTAATATCTCACCTCACCACAGGGGATGCCACTATCTTGCTCATTCATGCACTTACAAACGACAAACTTTCTTTCTGAAAGGAGCTTAATAAGCATATATCAGAGTTACCTGAAAATAGTCTTTTGGTTTTAGGGGGTGATTTCAATCTCCTGTGGGACTCCGCAGATGGATTGTCTAACTGTCTTTATAAACCACCTAAATCACACCTTCATATGCGCCACCTATATCAGAACAACAAACTTGTTGGATGTCCATCTTCTTCACAATCCTAGTGATAGTGAATTTACTTGCTATTCACATCCCCAAAATTACCTGTCAAAATGCAATTACCTACTTACTAGTAGTGCTCTTCCCCCCTTTACCTCACAACATCCATTGAAGCTAATGTTATTTCTGATCATGCATGCATATCTATAAATGTCGAACTAGCTATTCCCCATCCTAAAAGAAGCACTTGGAGAATTAAGGAGAGTGTGTTAGAGGACCCATTATCCAAAATATAAATTCAGGAAGTCATAACAAGTTTTTTTTTTTTTAATACAGACAATACCACTCAAGACCCTTTCCCAGAAACTATATAGGATACAATTAAAGCCACGATCAGAGGGTTTATTTGATCAATAAGAGAAAAAATAAGAACCTACACAAACAACTATTAGAACTAGAATCCCCAATCAGACCGCTTCAAGTAGATAGGACCTGTTCAGGTGACCCTAATATTAGCCTCAAGTTTAAGCATTTGAAATATGGCTATAATAAACTTCTTAATGAGCATGCACATGTATGATCAGACAAAATGAAATCACTTAGCCTCACTTAACACAATAAAGATGGTAAACACCTCGCTACTCATCTAAAACAGAAACACATGAAGACACATATCAGCAGTCAAAGATCAAAAGGGTTCTACTCTTTTTTTAACCTACGACTAATTTAAATTTTTTCTTCTACTTTTATAAAGATAAAGATCGGACTCGTCCTCTGAGCTGTTAAACAAAAAAATTGATGAGACAAATCATATTGGCTGTTAGATCCCTCAAACTTAAAAAAGCACCAGGCCCGATGGCTATCCTACCACCTTTAATAAAACATTTGAAAACTCCTTATTACTGCATCTTCAAAAGTTGTTCTCACATTAGGACTGTGCTAGGAGAACTGTGGGTAGAGCTTCTGAAGCCTACATTGTGGTAATTCACAAAGAAGGGAAAGATACCTTAGATTATAAAAATTACAGACCTATTTCACTTTTAAATTCCAACTACAAAATATACACCAATGTCTTATCACCCTGTTTAGAGAAGGTCCTGCCCTCAGTTATCCACCCCACTCAAACTGACTTTGTAAAGGGCAAACTCTCTGCCGACAATATCCATATATTCTCCCACATGACTGAGAAGGCTTCTTACTCTTCTCTTCAACAATGGCTATGGAACTCAATGCCGAAATAGCCTTCAATAATGTTTTGTGACCCTTTCTAGAAGCAGTTCTAGATAAATTTAACTTAGTGTCAAGATTCCCTCATCGGGATTTAACTTTATACTACAAACCTTCCGCTTAAATCAAAATGGATGGTCAAGTCTCTGATTATTTTCAGCTTTACCAAGGCACAAGGCAAGGATGTCCTCCATCTCCCTTACTTTTCCAGTTATCTACAGAGCCATTGCTTCGTACTATTCGCCATAATATGAGAATCCAAGTGATTTCCTTCGTCCCTGGACCTTAAAAACTCGCTGCATATGAACATGATGTTCTAATTTTCTCTAGTAATGTAGAACATGCAATCCATGCAATTTTACATTTTATTAAGTATGCTGATGTCTCTGGATATTCATTTTCAGGAGGAGTTGGAATTCCTAACTTCTTTTCTTACCCAACAGCCTTCCTCGTCAGACAAGCTATTCACACCGGTAAGTCCTGATCTCCATGGATTGAAATAGAAAGAGATCTAGCATAGCCATTTTAGCTCTTATAAACTTAACACAAACAAGTACAAGTTACACACTCATCCCAGATTCTCAAGGATACTCCTGCAGCAATACATTCCCTAGACAGAAGTTTACAAAATAGGTCTAAGAATAATCGAACCACTACTATATTTGATTTAACCCTCACATCAAAATGGCTCCTGAGCCCATATTCTGGGAAATATAGGCAAAATCTGGTGTTCTTCTCATCAAGGACGTAGGTTCTCCCGAATCCCCACTATCTTTTGCCATGATTTTTGGGAAATACAAAATCCCTTCTTCAAAATGATATTTAAAAAAATAAAGATAAGCCAGCAATCTGAAAATTAGGCAAAATACACTTCAGACAGTGTAAAATTCCTTATAACCATCTCTGATGATTGATATCATATTAAAAGAAATGGCATGATGCATGCATCTCCAATACTATTCACATCCTAGACATGAAATATGAGACCAAATATGAGAAAACATAATCAGATATAAAATATTCTTTTCAATCAGTCTGTGCAAATCCTGAACAGTCTATAGGACATTGTGGACTCCAGGCTGTTTGCACAAACTAGGACTGGGTGACTAACCTTTGTAAAGACTCCTTAGGAGACCTTGGGCACCTCATCTTCCAGTGCAAATATATTCACTCCTTCTGGGATCAGTTGGAACGCACCATAATTTTGGTCTTTGCTACCAACATAAATGTAAGTTCTCATGATTACTTTAGGCCCAGCTACAATTGTCCCTCCCCTTTTAGATGCAAATGGGATTTCAAGCTAATAGACCTATTGCTCACGTTAGGCATAAAAACTATCCTTGCTGGTATGAAAAACCATACAAATATCTCTCATCAGGCATAGTGGTATGTTCCATGAGAAGTGTGGACAAAATATACAACAACAACGTTAGTGTTTCCTCTTCCAGATCCCTGTGGAATAGTTTGGATTTATATCTCCAGTCAATATCCCAAACCCATTTTTGGACTTCCTTAAACCATACAACCATACCTGTAAAAGCGTATCTGCCTATTTTTCTCACATCTCTTTTTTTCTCCCTTTCCTTTCTTTTTTTACCAATCTTTACGCTCCATAACCTCCATATCTGCCATCATATCATTAAAATATAATCTACTCGTTAGTACCGCATACTACTCACATGTACAAAGCTGGCTATGTATCTTGTGTTTTTCATGGTTTGTTATGTTTTGATAAACTTCAATAAAAACGCATTGAAATAAAAGAAAAAAGAAAATATTTTTCGGAAAAACTTTTACCTATTCTTTTATCATTTACATCAAGGTTTACACGTGTCTGATGCTTTAAATGATAAAAGAATACATAGCAGTTTTTAAGAAAGTGTTTTGTACTTCTGTATTGTTTCAAAGTATGTTATGCTAGACACCCTGTGATGTGCTGTAGTATATTATTTTTTTTGTTATGGAATACCTATTCACTTGTGGCGTTTGCCTTTTCCTCACTATTAGGTATTTTGTTATCTGTGCAGTATGTACACGAAGAACAATCATCCCATTCAGTGGAAGTCACCGTCTAATTAGGGGTCCTTCCATCCCGACTGTATGCTGCAAACTACCCAAAACAGCCTAAACTCTTTAGAATGGGTGAATTATGAAGGGGGGGGAAACACAGCCAGGATTGTAACGTACTTTTTGTAATTGCACGTATATAGCACTTGACAGAGCGGACAATGCACTTATGTACTTTGCGGAGGGTTACATGCTACTCTGTAGAATGTGTTTGGTTGGCAGTGTTTGGGTTTGTCATGTGGCCTAATCAGGTGTGTTTTGGGCGGTTGTGTGTGGTGATCAAAATTGTGCTCTGCTTGTGTTATTTGCCACTGTATCTTGGAATATAGTGGAACAAAAAGGAGTAAGGGATGGAATGCTTAAGACCATAGGCATTTGTATTTCGTGGGATAGGTGTGAGGATGCAGTGTGGTCCATGTTTGATGTTGCGGGATTGACAGAGGATGCTTGTGTTGGGTCACGTGCAAACATGTAGCTGTAGTCTTGTGAAGGAGAGTCAGACAGCTGAACAGGCGTCCATGACTACCATCCTTAAGGGACATTTTGGCTCCAGTTCATGGGCAGGCACAGCAATAAGTACTGAGGCGTCTGTGCCTCCTTGTGAAGCTGGAATATTAGCGTACTTCACAAACAACACACATTAAGGAGCTATAAAAGTGAAATAAATTAGTAATAATTCCATAAGCTTTGGTTGGAGAAAGTAAGAAAAACATTTCTAAAGACACAGGTTAGCAAGAAGTGGACCGTTAAAAGCGCAATTATTTCACTACCCTGGAATTACCATTAAACTGGCATACATAAAGAGCAGAGCTATGAGCGAGTCTTTCGAACAGGGTACAGCTCAGAGTTATCCTGGTATTTTTAGTGCTGGGGAGACCTTTTTGGCATCACGGCATCGGTAGTTCTCTCCATCAAAATCAATCAGTGCCAACAAACACAATTACTGGTGGGCACAACTTGAGAAAAGGACCCAAGCGCATTGGACACCCCACATCTACATTGATACTGTTGGATACTGCAGCAGGCACAATCACCAACCACTAAGTCGCAATGATAGTTCAGTTCACCAGGAAATTACACATTAAACTGGACACTGTCTTTCAACTTTCTTTTGGGTTAAGCAGTCAGAATTAGAAAGACACTAATGTCCCACACAATAGAATGCTAGAACGCAGACTCTGATTTTTTTAAAAAATATTTCTTTATTGGCAGTTTTATGGTTGAATTTCTATACATATCGCATAACGCGAAGAAAGCAGGTCACAGGTGTCCACAGACATAGCAAGCAGGCAGATTAAACAGTCGCCCAACCCCTTTAGCATAGACTGGATGATTTCTTAACCCGCATTATGTATAAGGATTTGTACCTGTTCCCGTATGCTTCTAAGTGCCTGCGAGCTGCCCTGCACAGTATACCAATTGTAACTAATGTAACCAGACAGAGGCATGTGGCTGCGGGCATAGCCCTGGGAGGGGGGTGGCCCACCAGGATAAGTCCATAGCACCAGGAGGGATGCCCCCTGCCAAGCGGGAGAGGGAATAGGGGAACCCAGCAGCATGCAGGAAAGAGCAAGGGGCAGATATTGTATTCAAGGAGGTCAGACGTGGTGGTGCCCCTGATAGTACAAAATTGTGTATACCCCCCCCCATTCTGCATGTTTATATTAATTTGAATAATTAACTAATAGAAATCGTATTAATTGGTTTGCAGTGATACATTTACCACTCATACTAACAAAAAGAATTACACGTGGGAATTGCACTTTGCATGGCTATACTAATTGTAAACTAATTTAAGTACGCATATTAATAGTAGGAAATTAGAATATTGCATGTAATATGTTGCTTTGGTGATGTATTTGTGATTTGTGTTTTATTCAGTGAGTATAAACCGCTCTGAGTGTTGCTTCTGCTAGAAAAATACACACACATATGGGTATTAGCAAGGGGATAACATTTTATTAGCCATTTCTATGTTTTAATTACGTTTTTGTGTTTCTTTTGCTTAAGTTGACCATTTCAGCCTAAATAAGATGTCTGAACGAGACGTAAAACGTGACTGCCCTGACAACACGAGGTTTTGGGTGAAGTGCGCATGCGTCACCGCTAGCAGCAGTGGCCTGGACCTAACCCCGGGAGAACATGTATCCTTCAAGGACGCTCCAGGAACCTAGCCAATACCAAAGACAATGCTTGATTTAAAAACCGGAACCAGCAAGTATGATGAGTTCATCGTTTGGACACCCTGAGAACTTTACCTCCTAACCCCAAATCGACCAATCAGGACTTTCTAAACCCCGATCTTGATAATTTTTGACATTATTTTCATTATAAAAATAGGTAGGGAATTAATTGGACAAAGTGCTGATGCTGACAAAAACTTGCTCTTCTTTGACGAACTCGATTTCCTGACGTTATGCTGACGGAGAGGATGGTGACACTGCTGGACAGCTGTTATCCTGAATCTTTGAGAGACTGAATTGCGGCCTAACTTAGATGAATAAAATTCTTCCTTGACTGACTGACTTACTTAGAGGACGACTTTTAGCCAGAATAGGTAAATATGATGCTCTGAAATGCTGATGATGATTTCTAACGTTTCTTGCAATATTTCTTAGATAAAGAATACTTGATTAATTGAAAATGTGTTGTGTCGATTATTTTAAGAAGAGAATTTAGTTTAGGATTTAAAGACTAGATAAATGATTGTGACACTAAACCTACAAACAACTAAATGATCCATCTCCTTATGAGAGGGATATCTTAGGTTTGAAGTCAATGTGTTTAGGGTAAGGTAAAGGTATTCCTTTCATGTCAGCGTTTGGAAGCTTATTTTCCCTAGGGAGGCAGACCAACGGAGTGTATGTATTGGTGTTATGGGCCCCACCAATGAATGTATATGAGTGAATTGATGTTGAGGTATTTGGTCTGTGACGAAGGGGAATTTGATGTTCCGCGCTGCAACACCCCCTCCCCACATTTTCCCGGGGGCAGCACCTGAGTGAGCCATGTGCGGGAGCAGCAGGCAGAGGAGCGGGAAGAGTCCCCTAGGGTTAATAACCACTTGTGGTGGGGGCTGGTCCCGGGGATATCCACTGTCCATTATAATGGGATTACAGACACTCATTTGTATCAAGAAACTGATACCATCAGTGGTGGAAACGGATCTAAAAGCAGCCCTGGAAAACTGTTGATATCAGCCTCTAGTGAGTGTAGCAAGCAAGTCCAACAATCTACACAGGATTTGGAGGGGAACATTATATAGAAGCCCACAAGAACATTGTGTGTGTTGACTTTGTGGTGTTTGACAGACAGGCTAAGTGTGATCCTTCCCTCCATCCATCCTTACAATCAGCCCCCTGGTCCTCAGCCTACCATGGATTGCCATTGCACCCGTATAGGCAGGGGCAAACACTTGCTACCAGTAATGTCCAACCCTGTATAAAGTTTCAGTGCCAAAACCCACAGCTACAACATTTTACACATAGGAAAAACAGCACATTTGTGTACTGAAAACTCCTGTTCAACAAGTCATTTAAGCAACACTTTAGTCGAGTGCAGAGGGTACAAGCAAGCTGTTTTTCCACAGACTCCAATGTAAAAACTTTATTCAGTTTAAATACTTCTTATGTAAGATGTTGAAGAAGGCTGTCCAATTGTTTGCACTGTCAAAAGTGTTGAAGTATAGGGTGACTCTGGACATCTCCCTGCTCATAACTGCTTCCTGTTTCGAAGTGTTAAGGAGAGAAAACAGCTTTCCCACAAAAAAAGTGTGTGGTCTGTTTTGTTGATGCAACTGTATTTGGTCACAAACGTCCATGCGTAAACATGTCAGATGACAGAAGGGCTAGGGGTGGACATGCTAGATGGATGGCCATATAACCCGCAGCAGGAACTAGAGGGGATAGCCCCTTAGTGTTTCCTCACTGACCAGGGTAGTATTCTTTTCTGGGGCTACCTGCAGGCCACTGCGAGTGCAAGATCTCGCCTCCCTACGACCCCCGGTATGATGTCACTTGCGGGAGGTCAGTGGGGTATTTATGTGGGCGCCACACCGGCATATTCCTCTTTTGGATCCAAATTGACTGTACGCTGCGGAGCGACTGGACCGAATGGCTCATCCCATTCATCCCGTATGGGACATTTGGTATACTGACCGCTTAGGGTTGGCCTTACCTCGCTCCTTGGTGGCACGGGTGCGGCAACCATTAAAACCATTGGGCCGCAGTCCCAATGCGAAATATACAGCACCGGATGAATAATAAGACGGCAAAGTAATGCCAAGTGGCTGGAGATTGTTTCAGAATGGGTGTCAGAGATTAGTCCTAAACCGCGCTGCACTCGTATGATCACCCGTAAGTTAATCCTGTGGACTGGATAACAGAATATAAATAGACTTGCGACCGTTTTCCCACAAAAAAGTGTGTGGCCTGTTTTGTTGATGATGTAACTGTATTTTTTGACACAAAAGTATGTGCGTAGACATGTCAGATGACAGAAGAGCTAGGGGTGGAAAAGCTAAGGGTCTGGCTTTGGTAACCATGGCTCATCAAGATGTCGCACAATGTGCCAGCTGCACCCCCATGGTCCATGAATGCCCAATGGTTCCTTTGTTTGTTTGTTTTTTATCGAGCTTCCTGCAATTTGTGGTTGTAGTCGCATGTCCATTCCCATAGCTCATTCTCACTACATCTAAGATAGTGGGAAGTCACACGGGCATGTAAGGCCAAGACAACACACTTAGCTCCGGAGGGCTCCTCTATATGGTTTTATAGTTCTAGCTAGCGATGAAGTGTTACATACACAGACACAAAAAAATTGCATTTGCCTTACAAAATAAACGTCTCAATGGACCTACAGCGTGCACTTGCCCTTTTGTTTCACATCATGAACGGCGATGGCCCGATACACCATTGGGAGGAAGCAGAAAGCCCCTGCGCGCCCGGCTGGGGGAGCACGAGGAAGTAAATGCACAAATCCAAATTGACTGTACGCTCCGGAGCGACTGCACCGAATGGCTCATCCCATTCCCGGCCTGGCGGAATTATTATGAATCTAAGGGGATGTGTTTAACGTAGTGGGGTATTGCTTATGGCAACATGCCTTTTTCAATCTTTTAGACAGTATGTTCTTTGGCCTCGATGTGCAGATGATTGATAGGAATTTCTAGAACAGAGGACAGTTGTGCTAGAAGACACGCCAACAGCGTCTAAATGGGCTGTCCTCATTTGCATCAATACCCACTTCCCCTCAGCTAAAGAGCCTGCCAGGCTCACGGATACTGAGCGCTCATGAGACGAGCAACATTAAGCGTTTAATATAACATATCAAAAGCAGTATGTTTCTCAGTCACTTTAAGTACTGTCAGGAGAACACTTCGCAACCGAGACATGTCTGTAGCCAGGAGAATGCATCCGCGTCAATTTTAAATCTGATTTTATGCTTTCGTGTATTTATAATGAAACAACTAGCCTCTGAAAGGGACTGGGCTGTGTTTCTTCTCTTGAGCAGGTAAGTTAAACTTTAGCTTGCATTCATAACCCTATTCAAATAAACCACAAAATTGGGTACCACAAACCACTTACTTTAATAAACATTAATACACACTCTTTTTCATATTAATCGTGGGACAAAAGCAACTATAAACTTAAAAGGCGCAGGCACTGGATTCACGCTTTTCCAACATTAAAATCTGTGCATCTCTGGGTCTGGCTGAAATGTGAAATACTGGACATCAGTGCCAGACATTTCACAGAAGGTTCTGATGAAACTCTCCAATGAAACCGTCGCCATTACAGATTATTAGGGCATTATAAGGGCAGCAGAATTCTTATTCCGAATTCAGCAGCTCAAAGGAGTTTGCCAACACCACACAGTAGCGTTTCAAATCCCTCCCTCAATGTTTTCAACTGAAAGAATTCGGAGGAAACGCCCTTTACTTTCCAGGTGCATTTATACATTAAAATGTATACATGCCAGTATAAATGTGTAGGGTCAGGAATTCGTTACCAAAGAAAAAAGTCCGAAGACAGCCAACCAAGAGATTACAATTTACAGGAGGTAAAAGCAGCATTTAGCATAGTACAACCACCCTTCTTCAATCAACAAAGTGCTGATCATACGAATATGCACTTTAGAAAGGTTGTCATAACTAGAATCATTAGCATTGAGCACGGATAAAACACATTGTTTGGGCTACTTCGTAACGAGAAGCTTTTAGTGCTATGTGGGCCAGTAAGGACCTGATGTAGCAGCATGCCCACTCACTGTGGAGAAAGCACGTGCACTTTCACGTAGAAGGTACGGTGCAACAAGGGATAAGAAGTGGAAAAAGTTGGATTGGTTAATGAATTTACTGTAAAGATTGTGCCTCGGACTGGTTAGTACTGGTTTGGAAGAGGCAGTCACGTGTCAGACTAAAATCTGAAGTGCAAGAACAGGCAGGGAAGAGGTCAGAAGAGAACGCAAAGCCATAGGTCAGACTAACCTCCAAGAGTGTATAATCAGGGCCCAGTTTCACATGACAGGTGTGCCCCTGAAAGGTTATTTTTGTGGGGCAGTGTCAGGTCCAGACCTGCCCAAAAATTTCAACGGGCATTTCCCCGAAAGGCCGTGACACTTGAGGCAGAATTTTGAAGCTGCATTGAGTGACCACCAGGGTCACTCTTTCCAGCTCGCCTGGGTTTATGGATAAAAACGCAGGTGGGGGAAAAGCACAGTGGGGGAGGGGGTGTGGGGGGGTAGCAGGAGAGAGAGAGAATGGGAATAGACAGAGGAAGGGAGAGCGGCTGGTTTGGACATTTTTGCCAGGCTCTGACCTTTCATAGGCACAGGCTTAGCTCATCAGACCCTGCCTCGGCCTCTCACCCTTATGGTATTCAACCCCCAGCTGTGCTTTTCATGTACCAACAAGGTCAAGAACAGTCTCCTGTATGTGAGATGTGACCTACAAAGAAGGTCTGTAGAGCCAACTTTAGCACAGTCCATGATGGGAGGTGTCTTCTTCTGCCACAATCCTCAAGTCAGCCCTCTAGCCGACTGTGACATAAGTCATCTAAACCACTTTGACAATAGTGCACAGGGCTGTATGGGCTAGGGTACACACGGGAAACGGGTGTTGGTGTACGTTTCATGAAGTAACGCAGAGAGCACAAGGGGACAGTGGTACTGCTTGACAAATATGTAAGGTTATGCTTCAGATTTCTAAGTGTTAAGGCGCAGTGTGCGACTAGGATGCTCTTTATAATTGTTTTGCTTAATATTGTTAATAAAAAATTCCTTCCTAACTTACTCAAACCAGTTCTCAACACCCCTTCCATGTAGCATTCAGATTACACCCGTTTCCCTATTATATACCAATAACATGTTCCATAATTTCAATCACCAATAACTTAACCTTCTATTTCTAACTTCTCATAACTTTTGCATTATCCTCTTGCTCCCCTTAACACTGGCAAGATAATCCTGGGATACTTTGTTTTTGATTGTCCCTCCAGTCCTGTCTAACTTGTACCCCCTGCTTTCAATAGCTGCGCTTCGACAAACTAACTGTGAATAGTGTAGTACATGCAACCATCCATACCATTAGCCGGCATCTCATGGCAAGTAGCAATATCACAAAGACACAACAGTGAGACTTACTCTTAAAATAAATACATTTAACGCCATCCAGATCCACAGAAAAGACTTTGCTGGAAGCAGGATCTCTTGATGAAATTGCAGAATCTCTTGATGAAACTGCAGAAGCCTATATACTATTTTGATCTAAATTGTGGAGTCATCTGAGGTATATGATTGTAGTCACTACGTCTGTAAAGGGCCTATTTTTCACTGAGGTCTTTATTGCCCAGGAGGAGGTTCATGGTCTCAGTGAACCCACGTTTCATATACAGCTACTGGAAGAGATGAAGGCTTGATTTCAGGTCAAGAAACAATTGATCCTGGCTGGTAATCACTGGACAGCCAAATAGGAGTAACCCCATGTTTACTTGTGCATGAACCTCCAGATTTCTGACACTTCAGAGTTGCAACACATTTCCCTTAAAAGTGTTGTGCATATAGAATCTGGTTTGGCTTTCTATGATTATTTGTATAAAGATATATAACACATACCACCACCTCTACCCAGACTTTCAAAACTGCCCGCAAATCTCTCCTCTTCCAAAGACACTTCCATAATTAATACATCCCTTTTCATGTCCCTCAAGGAAGTTCTTACTATGTCGTAAATATGTAATCTATGCCTTTACGATCCTAATCCTAATGTGTTTTTGATTTTTGTGTGACTGCCACGTATTGTTTTATTTTACTTTTTCATCTATCTCGTTTGTATCTGTAATATGTCAGTATGTAAATTTCCTCATGTAACGTACTTGGTTCTATTGTGAAGCGCACGGACACCTTTGGGTAAAGTCTGTGCTATATAAAATTGCATTAAATAAATATATCAACTACTGTGTTTAGTCCCCACAGGATATCAGCGTCTATGCACTATTAATTGTGCTTTTGGTGACATTTCCTCAAGTTGCTTTGCACAGACTTTTTTAGACCCATAGTCCTTGGCACAGCAGGTGGGTAAATTCATTACAGTACACCTAGTGACACACACCTGTAATGATCATTAGTATAATTTCGAGTCATAGTAATCAGGAAATTTATTTCTATGAGGACATATACCACCCTTGCATTTAATGTGCAATATAAGGAATAGAGTAATACACTCCATCACGTACAGCTTAACATGTTCTTGTTCATTGAGGGATCTCAGTAGGACAGTAAGCTGTATTTACTTGTTTGAGTTACTGAATAGATTTTAGAGGATTCTTTAAACCCTGCAAATTCACTGAAGTACCCCTCACGTCAACAGCAGCTGATGTTCAATGCGTAACATCGGAGGACTGAGGCCCATTCCCATCTATAAGTTATATGTGACATTGGTGTTGTAACCTTCCCCAGCTTGCAACTCTAAGAAGGAACTAATTGGCACCCTTCCATGGAAGCACTGACCAATAAAGGCCACCAAGGAGAAACAATCTGAAACGACAGAGGTCACCTCTCCTACACAAAAACACAATTTGCTACACACTCTCGGGAAGCCATGCATCCAACATCAAAGACCCACAGATGCATTGGCTTGAGTGGGGGTGTCAAGTAACGTGTATAGTACTCAGGTGCCTGGGAGGTAGGAGCAAAAGCAAGAGAACATCAGAGGCTATAACTGAATACAGTACAACAAATCTTCCAATTATTGTAGGGTTAGGTCCATACAAGGCCAATACTTCACTGAACCCCCACCCCCATGTTAGATTCCTCAACCTACTATTCCTGCATGCTAGTGCACCCATACAACCATAACCTACTCTCACCACATGCATACTAATGTTTGAAGACCAAGTTCAGGTTGTGAATTTTACACCCTCATTTTTCCATTGCTTCAGTCTATGCTGGTATTTCATAAGCATAGTTCAAATTACATTTCATTAGGATAGCAAAACATATACTTCAAGTTCATTGGTAGCTTTTTCTCACTGAGGTTCGGGGCTCTTTTCTACTTATTAGGCAGAGGGCTACAAAAAAGTGAAGCAAAAGGTACGAAGTTAGGTTTTTTATTAAGTTACCTGAAGCATCAGTAGTAATCCCAATATACCTGGCCTAGTGTCTGTTGTCGGAGCAGCGCAGGCATGCTTTGCATATTAAATCGCCCCCTAGGCGTGGGGAATGGTAACCGCCCCAGCTTAAATCGTGGATGCTTCAGTGCTTTACTCAACAGACCAGGAGCAGCTACATTATGTCATGAGCTGTTGCATTGTGAAGAGTTGAAGACTTCCTTTCCTTATTTCAGATTCCTCCTGGACACTACTAAGAACAGACCTCAACTCTGAATTTAACAACTCGAACAGACTAAGAATCCTTTCTCCAATATCCCACCCACATCCTTCGAGGCCTTAGGCAACAATTTTGTGGAATCTTTCTACAAAAAAAGTCAAAGACATAAAGCATCACCTTGTGGCCACTACTGACCAAAAATAAAGCAGAGGAGAATTCTTCTTGCAAAGCGTCCATGGTCACTTTTCTCCCCAGTTTCAGAGACAGAAGCATATCTGAGGTCAAACCCTCAACCATCTTTGCAACACCATCCATGACTCCATCATCATAGGCCTTGTCAAACAGCTACTCACTGTTTGATCCAAACTGGTCAACTCCTCCCTCAAAAAGGGTATGTTTTCAAACTGTCTAAAAGTTGGCCTAATTTTTCCCCTTCTAAAAAAAACCAAAAATCATTGGACCCAAATGATCAAACTTCCGTCCAGTGTCCATCCTTTTGTTCCTAGGTAAAGTGACTGAATGCTGCATAGCCTTCCAACTGTCGTCTCATTCGCAAACACAACCTCCATGACACTCTCCAATCTGGCTTTAGCATCCTCCTCTAATGTAAACTGTTTATTCAGGGATTCTGTTAAGTTTCGGAAAATTACTTTTATTATCCAAGAATGAAGTTCTATATTTTTCTTAGATGGTCCAAGAAAATTAGAAGATAATTAGCATATGTTCCATTAGAGGTTTTGCCAACGGTCTACTCCTTTCACATACTAACCGTTTAACAATGTTTATCGGTGTTGAAAAGTAAAGATGAGCAGACAAAGTAAGACTTTCAGGAACTCTTCAATAGCCATCCACTCTCTGAATGACAAACGGTGGACTTCAACCTTCTAAGGCAGACTCCCAAGGGAGAGTCCACTGGAGAACAGGGGCAGGAGTGGAAGGGATGTACCTAGGTACAGGAAAGGAGATTACAACACACCTCCCCAACATTACAGGGTTAAACATAACTGCATTGGACAATCCTGTCACAGCTCCACACCTACCCATTTTCAAGTAGTACCACACTGTTGTAGGACTTGGCTACATGACAAGGAGGGTAATAGTTGCTTTTGCTCTGATTGTCTTTAACACTCCTTTTGACTTGTTCCCAATCTCCTACCCTCCACTTGGGATCTTTCACCCCATTCTTCTCATCGTACCACTCCTTGTACTTGCCTTGGTGTAGTTCTCGTTTCTTTCTAGCTTCCTTAGGATTGGACTCAACCGCCCTACCACCTCTCAACCACATGGGGTTAAACTTTGTACAGGGTTCTCTTCCTCTGAGAGCGACAAACAGCAACACCCCAGAGATGATGTTGGGTGATGTGTGGTAAGCCCATAAGCAGTCCCGCAAGGACGACTCAGCCTCATGACCATTTACCACGGCTAGTTGTATGTGTCCCTTGATAAGACTATTGGCTCTTTCAACTAGGCCATTTGCCTTAGGACAATATAGTGCCGTTCTTTCGTGCTGGATATTGAGATTTACTAGAAATGCCTTCATCTGTTGGGAAGTAAACTGTTCCCCATTGTCAGTAACTAGGGTAGATGGAATTCCCTCCCGTGAGAATACGTCCTTGAGGAAACCTAGGACAGCATTTGTGTTAACCCCATGGCAGAATTTGTGTGTGACCCGGTGTAATCAACCAACATGAACTTTCTGTGTATCCTTAAATTGTCTATTGGCCCAATTATGTCCATGGCCAGTTTGCTCCACGGTTTGAGAGGTACCTCTACAGGGGATAACTGAGCCTTGTGGGTAGACCTCGACTTGTCACTTTTGGCACAAAAGTGACAGTCCTTTATCATTTGTTCTACCAGAGAGTCCATCCTGGGGAACCAGAAGATTATTCCGAGTTGAAAAGTAAAGATGAGTAGACTAGGTAAGACTTTCAGTAACTCTTTATTAGCCAATCACTCTCTGAATGACTAACAGTGGACTTCAACATTCTAAGGCAGACTCTCATGGGAGAGTCCACTGGGGAACAGGGGCAGGGGTAGAAGGGATGTAACCAAGGTACGGGAAAGGACATTACAACAATAAGGATAAGACTTCTTTTGCAGTTGATGGGTAATACTTCTACACCAAATCTAAAGCTTTGACATATGGTGGTACTAAAGTTATAATAAGACCAAGGCGGAAAATTTCATTCCGCTTTTGAAGCGCAGATTTTCAGCCAAATTTCAGCAATCACCACGTGGCAGAATTTTTTAACCCGTAAGGCTCCACAAATGCGAGCTGCCTAGCAAGAGAGATTTGGCATTCTCAAAGCATGATTTCCATTCCCTTGTAGGACATCCGCAAGAGGTTTTAACAAGTGCGGCAGGAGAGAGCGGCTTCTCAAGCAGCTTTCCTACTCAAGCTGAAGCAAAATCAACTTGAATGGCTGCGCGTTCTTACACACAGCATGCAGCTATTAACGCCAAACTTTCAGTACGGAATGCACTGTCAGCGCTAAATTGCTGCACGAGCAGCGTGATGTGCATATTTCTGCCTGTTGGATGAACGCCACATAATCTCGCAGAGATTTTATATAACTCAGCAAAATTCCGCAGGGTGAAATTCCGGGAGGTGAACCCACCCGAGTGATTAATACACATCCAAAATCACATGATAAATGTGCACAAACCATTGGGTATTCCATATATGTATAATGTGCCTTCCAAGCACTGCAGCTCTTAAAGGAGGGCTAATAGCAGTGCACAGTACTCACAAAGAAAAGAAAAACACTGAATAGATTGCAGCTGTTACCTTTAGTATTAAAACATTGGTTTATTTGACGAACAAGTTCCTAAAGTGCTAAACGCAACTTTAAGAATTGTAACAGCACCAAATGCAGTTAAATTTTGCACATATCAGATTGAACATGCAATACTTGTACACATGGAAAATGTGCACACCAGTTTTTTTGTACACACGTAATTAGTGCAAACGTATTTTCTTCTTTTAGAAATTGACTTCATTTTACGCGATCAGATGTTCCACCAAAACAGGATTTAAATATCGACCTCCGCTTATCTTGACAACATCTACTACCAACATGTCTTCAAGGTATGCAAGTGTAGAGTTATTAAAAGAAATCATACTTTCGTATACATGCTTACCTTTAAAACATATTGGTAAACTATGTTCTAGAACATATGGGAAGCTCGATATCAATAACCTTGATATTTTGACAAACAGCCACCCCAACCAACAATCTGTGATGGAATATCCAGGACTTGGGTCCCTTCACTCACACATCTATGCCTTTATGTAAGCAATCTCTAAAATGTAGAAATATTTATTTGCATTGACAAAAGTTCTTAACAAAATAAATGAATAGTCAAATATTAACATTGATCAATACAGTGTGATTGAAACAGCACATATGGTCCTCTGTAAGTGGTCATTTGTAAAATAATGTTGCATCCAAACATTACTAATTGAAGAAGAGGTACTTTAGTTTGAGACAAGAATGTATATTTTGTATAATTATGTCGCACCATAAGAAATCAACTTTTGCTTGCAGTACCTATTGTGATTTTGTGAGGAATGATGTATTGTTGTAATAGTGTATTGTAGGAGCCAGTTAGGAAAGATTTAGGCATTTGTATTTATTTTTTAGTTATGTTAGTAATGCTGTGTTTATTGTGAGTATTAGCAACACTCACTGTGATGATACTGATCTAGCTAATTAGCAATCATCTGTCTACTCAGCGTTATGCATTGCTTGTCCTTGCGGCTCATAGCTTCTCAGACTGCCCTTGTTGGGAGGTATACCGTCCTGTGTGTTTGGAGGTAAAAGTGTTGGTTTCCTTCAAAACTCCTCAATTCATGGTCATATGATTTAACCTGTAATCAGAAAGTGCCCAAGTATCATAAAGTTGTAACAGTGCCAGCATAAATATGAAGATCATCGGATTGACCTGTGGAAATCGGAAATAATTTCCATTAGCATAAGCTGAAGACATCTTGTTTGTGGCATCCACTTTGTTAGCTATGAAATTCTTCCATCTTCACTGTTGCTTGCCTTTCTATTCTGCTCGAGTCATCAGCTTTAGTTAACTCCTCCTGTACTGAGCCAAAACAATGTACATGCTGAGAAAAGGCCTGTAGCTGCTAGAATGCACCTGGCTAAAGATAAAACTGTAAACTGTGCTTTGCAACTGTAAGCATTTCTGTTCCCCCCTCCCACTTTGCTGACTAAGTGATTACCCATCTGCCCGTGTCTGGCTGTGACTATTCTTGTGTATGCTTGTACCTTCTATTTGTAACTACATGCTTACTCTGCAACAAACTCTGTATATAAGCACCATGGTCTGTGTATTCCATGTACTACCTCAGGCAGCACTTGAGTGCTGTGTGGACGTAGTCCCACTCATGAATGATTAATAAACTTGTTATTTGAAATCCAGCCTCAGTGCCAATCTCTATTTTGTTGGTCTATGGACCCGTGGACAGAGAAGGGTGACCCCTGCACCGGTGTGCTCATTAAAAAGCACATATCCACAGTTTGTGCCCGAACATGGGTCCTCATCGGAGACGCGGTCGTCCAAAGGAGTGGTCTTGACAGAAGAGTGGAATTTTGCTGAGGAGACGTCCTGCATGAGGAGACCCTTGCCTTTGCAGCCAAAGTGATTCTTCAGGTTTTCTTGATTTGACCCTCCAGGTGTTGGCCGGTCCCGACTGAGGTAGCCTTTGGCGTTATTTTTGCAGTGACCCTTAGGTCGACCAAGAGATTGGCAGTTGGAGGTTGGAAACTCTTCTTTGGTAAGGTCGCTGAAGCGACATTCTTCTTTGCTTGGCCAAGATTCTGGTTTTGTTTGTTTGATTAATTTTTTTGGCAAAAAAATTAAGGCAGGTAATGTGGAGATTTTTCTCTACTTTTGAATATTTTGGAAACCTAATATTTTACAAAAACTTGATAGCATGCCTGCTCCCAGCACACTCCGTAGGCTGTATTGCTGTCTTGGTGGTACCAATATGGATTTAGAAAGAAGGCAGCCGGCTCCCTCAGAGGGGACGCCTAATAGACATAGGTTCATTAAATACGGTATTTCTTCCATAATGTATAGTACACTGTGGAACAAATATACGAAAAAGGATCCTGATTTACGATGGCCTGTGAATGGGTCATTTGATTTTAAAAAGATTCAATATGTAGAGCAGTGTTTATTCAAGAAAAAAGTCGACAAGATATGTTTGATTGTGTACGAATGTGGGAGAAAGAAGTGCAAGAGAGAGTAAGGAGAGAAGAAGCTATAGCAGAAAAAGAAGAGCGAAAAACGATATATCAAAAAGCATTGGAACTAAAAAATAAAGAGATGAAAGCAATAAAAGAAAAAGAGAAGTAGGAGTGTTGTTTAGCGGTAACTGGCCAGTACCCTATTAGGCGCCCCATTTATCCCACACTTAATAAACCTCAGGATGATTCCATCTTGTTAGATTGACCTCGGCCCCCGTATAAATTTCCCTCTGACCCTGAGACTAATCTTTCTGAAGAAGAACATTTATCTTCAGACGATAAAGACTTAGATAAGCAAGATGGGCGGCAGACTCGCTCTACTTTGACTGTTGATGAAAAAGCTACTATTAGATCCACTGCTCGTAAAGAAGCTCATGGGAATACTTCTGCCCCAGACCTTGTAGCGATGATTCCGCAGTGGAAGGATTTAGAGCAGTTATATTTTGCAGAGAAGTCCACTTGGGAAGAAATACTTCGCTTTAGGAACGTTTCTACAAATTTAGAGCCCACTGACATCAATTCTGGTTATAAACAATGAAATGATGGAACTTTACTTTTTTCAAATATACCTGATTTAATTAGGCGAGTGGTTAAATTAAGACATGATACACTACGTTTAAAAGTGGAGCAAAAATCAGCAAGTAAAGTTAAAACTGCACAAACAGTTCAGACCCCAGTGCAAAAAGAAGAAGTTTTGGGGACAGTCAATGACCCTAGTGATGCCATGGTTACTGTGAAACCGATGCGTGAAGCTGCGCCTCTGTATGTTCCTCCGAAGGGTGCAAGAACAAGTGCTGATAAAGATTCAGATGATGCAAAGGGATATTTTGTCTATAATTGGCTCTTAAAGCGGCTTTCCCCGACCCACTGAAAAATCCGTCCACTTTCTATGAGGAAGTGGATGGAGCTATTAGCTCCTGCACTATGACCTTGCTAGATATTGATATGTTTTTTGGACTTATTTTGCCCCTTGATATGTGGAGAACAATTTGGAAAATTGATGATAATGTAGCATATGGTGATACTTGTGTGCATTTAGAAGAAATAGATGCGGCTAGAGAGCCTGCGCAGAAACCACAAAAGGAGATATTAGCATTTCCCAAAGCTATTGTAACTAAGTTAAAAACTCTCATACCCCCTAAGAAAATAGATTGGACAACGTTAGTGTCTTGTACACAGAAAGCGGATGAGTCAGTTTCAGATTTCTTTACATGATTTGAAGAGACATTCCATGACTTTAGTGGGCAGTCATTGACAGATGACATAGGCAAGCATCTGTTCGTCGACAAATTTATCGCCAACATGTTGCCAGAAATAGCTAGTCGCCTAAAGGCCAGCGAGAGTTCATGGACTATGTCTTCCTCAGTCTCCCTTTTGACTATGGCCCAGTATTATGAGCTTCAGGAATTGGAAGAGAAAGGCAAAGAGGATAAGAAGGTTAAGGATTTAAAGACGAAAGTTATGTTGGCTCAAGTATATGGTCCACCATTCAGAGGTGGTGGTAGAGGCGTACACCTGGTGTACCCCTTTTCTCTCGATCAACATTGTCTTCTGATCAGTGTGCTTATTGTAAAGAGATTTGACATTGGCGTTCTGAGTGCCCCCTTTTGCGAAGTCAGCAGTATCAACGGGGTAGAGGAAGTATGAGAGGTCGCCCAGGGAATATAGGACAAAGGGGAGGAATAGGAACTCGTCCCTGATTTGAGGCAGTTGAACACGGACCAAATTAATCTAATACCTTTGATAGACGAAATCAATATCAAATGTGTGATTATTCGGCCACTGGTCTTGCAGATTCTGCTTATGCATAGGAATGCCTAGGATGGGTTAAGGAACCAGTTGAGGTCCCAGTAGATCAGAAAGGTCCTTATGTTGATGCAAATGTTTTGGGCTCTACTGATCGGTTTCTGGTTGATACAGGAGCTACTCGTAATGCTGTGTCTAAAAAATTTGGTTCCTAGGGCTCCCCTGTCTGGCGCAATGATAACATTTATAGGATTCGATGGGACACTTACATCTAGCCCACTGTCACAGCCACTTGCATTTATTCTTGATAAATTCACTGCAGCATGTCCATCTTTGCTTTCCCCTACCACGCCGGATAACATTGTGGGTATCGATATGCTTAAACATTTTCGTGCTACTATACGTTGTTCCCCAGAAGGTGTGCGTGTTATTTTAAATGATAACTATCCAATGGTTGACAGGTCTTGTCTCATTAAAGAAGATATTGCCCTGGCATCGTTACCTAGTACTTTATGGGCTACATCAGATACCGATGTGGGACAAATAGTTTTCCACCAGTGCATATTCAAGTGAAGAAAGGTGCTTCATTGCCTCGATTGCCCCAGTATAAAATATCTCGGGAAGGCGAGGAAGCATTGACACACATTGTTCAGGATTTGATCAAGGTGGGGGTTGTGGAAAAAGTTCCTTATAACATTTGTAATAGCCCTATCCTTCCTATTTTGAAAAGAGACAATTACACTAAAATGTACAGATTAATTATTGATTTAAAACAGGTTAACAAAATCGTAGTACCCCAATACCAGGTAGTCTCTGACATCACGACACTTCTTACAATGGTTCCTCCTACTGCCACTACATTTAGTGTCATAGATTTGAAAAATTCATTTTTCTCAATACCTATTCACCTTGACAGCCGTTATCTGTTCGGCATCACTTTGAATAATAGATCATTCAGATTCTGTAGAGCTCCACAAGGGTATACAGAGAGTCCTAGCATTTATAGCCAGGCATTGAAAAGGCAGCTTGATTCCTTTCTTGTACCGAAAGGGGTGGCTTATTCAATATGTTGATGACATCTTCTTGGCTGCCGATACCCCTGAACAGTGTAAAGAAGGAACACTGTCATTATTATCATTTCTTGCCTCTCATCATCACAAAGTCTCTCGGAAGAAGTTGCAATTTTGTAGACAGCAGGTTACCTATTTAGGTCACCTCCTGTCTAAGGAGGGACGTGCCCTTCCCCTAGATCGCATTCAGACCATTTTGGATACTCCTGTGCCCTGTACTCAGAAGGATGTTCGTGCACTGATTGGCCTTACTTCTTTTTGTAGACAGTGGATCCCTAGCTTCTCGTACATTATTAAACCCATGTTGGCCCTTTTGACTAAAGACAATCCGATGCCTCTCCCATGGACTACTGAATGCCAGAATGCTTTCCAACAGCTACGTCAAGCTCTTTATTCTGCGCCAGTATTGGGATCTACAGACTACACTAAGACTTTCACACTCTATGTCCTCTCGGTTTTAACACAGATACACGGTGATAAGCAACGTCCTTGTGCATATATCTCAGCTGTCCTTGATCCAGTGCCCGCGCGCTGCCTGGTTGTTTGAGCGGCAGCAGCTGTGTCCATAAGTAAGAGTGAGGGAATAGTCTTGTCACACAGATTGTTTGTGTTAGTACCTCATTCAGTTGATGCCTTGCTAAATCAAACAAAGACACAGCATCTGACTAGTGCTCGCTTGACAGGATATGAATTGACACTTTTGGCCCCTCATATCACGTTGAAAAGATGTTTGACTCTGAATCCTGCTACATTATTGCCACTTCTAGCTACCCAGTCTTAGTCACAAGAGCTACATGATTGTATATCCCTTACTGAAGAACACACAAAGGGTTGTATTGACCTACAAGATACACCTCTTTCTAGTGTTGATGGGGAATTGTGGGTTGATGGATCCTGCCTGAAATTATCATGGCACTACATCTGCTGCTTATGCAATTACAACACCTCAGACAGTAGTTGAGACAGCTCGTATCCCACAGAAGTCAGCTCAAGCAGCTGAGTTGATAGCACTGACAAGAATATGTGAGCTTAGCACAGAGTGGCTTGTTAACATTTACACTGATAGCCAATACGCCTTTGGCGTGGCACATAACTTCGGGGAGCTTTGGAAAGAAAGAGGTTTTCTCAGTTCACATGGGACACAAATAGTGCATGGGGAATTAGTACATAATCTCCTTACTGCCTTGACGTACCCTAAGAAAGTGGCAATTGTTAAACGTAGCGCACACAAGAAAGTGACCGATAAAATAGGAGCAGGCAATGCCTTTGCGGATTACACAGCTCGAGAGACTGCAATGCAGCGAAGTACCACATCTATGTATGTAGTTAAATTGCAGGCTGAACGTTGGCATGATGCCAGGCAAGAGGTGCTGGACATGCAAAATCTGCCTCTGTTGATGAATTAGACCAATGGTCTAAGGAGGGAGCATTGGATGATGAGGGCTGTTAGAGGAATAAAGAAATGACAAAATGGAAGTTACCCACAGCTTATTTACACCCTATGATTCACATAGCACATGGGTCGGCACATGTTGGAGCATCCTCAATAGCAAAGCAACTTATGCAAGTTTGGGATCATCCAGAGATTGTCGGTACGGTTAAGAAAATAGTCCACTCCTGTCTGATCTGTCTCCAGTATAATCCTGGAAAGAGATCACAAACTCCAACGGGAGGGTTTGCAATACCTAGTGCACCTTTTGAGGTCTTGCAAGTGGATTATATCCAGCTTGAGCGCTGTAACAACCTGAAGTATGTCTTGGTAGTGGTTTGTGCCTCTAGTAAATGGGTGGAGGCATACGCTACGAAAGATAATACAGCTCCTACTACAGCAAAGGTGCTCCTAAGGGAGTTTTTTGCCCGATTCGGCATTTGCCCAGTTTCGTGGAGTGACAACGGATCCCATTTTATTGGGCAAGTTGTTGAGTATCTCATGAAAGGATTGGGAATTAAGCAGAATTTTCATGCTACTTTTCACCCACAATCAGCAGGACTAGTGGAATGTTACAACTTGGCCAAGATACAGGCTTCCACATCTTTGAAATGGCCTGATGCATTGCCCTTAGCATTGCTATCCATTAGATCGATACCACATACAAGATCTGGCCTCACACCGTATGAGGTGGTTTTTGGAAGGCCAATGAATATTTGGGGGGTTCCTAAGCCACACCCTATACATGATGTACCCTATGTATTGATGAATGACTATTTGTCTATTTATCAACAGGTTCGGGAGACTCTTCCAGACAGGTCGCAAGGTGAGAGCCACTGCTTGCACACTGGTTACTATGTGGTCATAAAGTCCTTCCAGAGAGCCAGCTCCCTAGCACCGAGGTGGCGAGGACCGGAGCAGGTACTACTGGCTACCAGGACTGCACTTCGAGTGACGAACCGGAAGAACTGGGTCCATGTGACACACTGTCGAAAAGTGTTGCAAGACCTAGTGAGCTCAGCTACGTTAGCAGATTACCGCGATATCCTGGTTACAGAGAAAGGACAGGCTATTTCACCTGAAGGATCTGAGGAAGTCTTCCCAGACCACACGTTTCCTGGTACATCTCCATATCAGCTGCGACCCAGGAAGAAAGACATTTCCTTGCTCAAAAAGACTGTTTGAGCCACTGTCCTGGGTGGTTAAAGACTGACTTCAAATGGGGGTAGTCTTTTAGTGACTATTTGTCTCCATGTTAGTGAAGAAATCAACTCCTGCCGAGGACCTTAGGGCACCATCTGTTTTGTTGTTTGTCGATGAAATGAATTAACTAAGGAGAAGAAACCACTGCTGCAAGAGTTCGTAGCAAAAGAACAATAATAGCTATGGACTCACTTTGACTATTGTTATTGTCGCTATAATAACATGGATTGTAGAGGAATTAGCCCCTGTCCGAAATCTACTGACTGTTACTACTCCTGTCCCCATTGAACATCATTACTTTACTCTTCCTTATCATGAGCAGAAGCATATAATGTCCTACCTCAATAACACTTTCATTCAGATGTTGCACCATACACACAATTCTACGAACGTTACCAACTGCTGGGTATGTGGAATGATGCCAGCTCATCAGAAAAAGGGAGGAACGCCTTTTATTCCCTTGCCGTTTTCAAATAATGGCTCCTGCAGAGCCTGGTTTGCATTTTTGTGGGCCTCTGAAGTTGCTAATATTACTTATCTTGATGTAGGAGGGCTAAATGCTCAGTTGAATAAAGTTTGTTGCCCTGAGGAGGAAGGAGATCCACAAGCTAAAGGAACTGTATGGGAAATGGAGGAGTGTCGTCGAGGAAATTCTTCTGCGCACTATGTTTTCCCTAACACTCGAACAACCAAGGGAAATGGGCCTCCTGTTATTTCTATTACTAGAGCTCGAGCGGATCTCTGTGTGAGCAGTATTGGCAATATTCCCGTGGGAAAAAGTGATTGTACTTTAGTGTTAAATATTACTGGAATCATGGAGGAGCCTAGCGCGCATCCAAGATGGTCGCGTGAGCACAGGGCTCCCCGGACCCTCTCTGCTCCTCGGAATTTATCCTGAGAATATCCTGACTTGGCTTATGGAATCTGGGAGATAAAGACCAGCTGAGCGTATATCTCTTTTCAAAACTCAAATCGGACCTGGGAATCCTGAGTTGTCGTCGTCGGAACTTTTGGGACCCACCCGACGGAGGTGACCGGGGTGAAGGTGACCCGAGGGACCGGGCTGCAATTGAACAACAGCGGCTTCAGCGCGGTGCCAGCTGCCGATCCACCACTTTCGGTTTTGCACTTCAGGAGACCGGCAGGGAGGTGCGCTCGGGGTGGAGAGGTGCTTCCTGGGCCTCTGCATGAGGTTTTCTTTCATCTGCCACTAGAGCGCCTATCGCCTCGGACCCCCTATACCGACATTTTGTGGTCTTCTTGCTGGTGCCTTACACCTCTTGATTGGAGGTCCCCTCGGGTGACCGTGTTCACATGGGGGGCAAAGGGGGTCCCGAGGGCCGCAAGACCAAGGCTTCCCTCCGCGGGGGGGCAGTCCAGAGCAATAACATGGACCGCTACACCCAGGGCAGGGGGCCCTCTGGCGCTGCTGGCCTCCCCTCGGATACTGCGGAAGGAGGCGCGACCGCCACTACGGAACTATCCTTGCAGGACATTATGGGCGCCATTGATGGCATCAGGGAAACCATCGCGACGCAATATGAGGCCCTGGCCCGTAAGATTGACACTGTCGCGATCGATGTCACCCTGATCCGGGCCGACCTCTCCAAAACTAACGAGAAGGTCCAGGCTCTCGACGCACGGACCTCCACCCTCGGTGCGGATGTGTCGGATCTGCGGGCCGCGCTTGGAGACATTAGGGTGGTTAACGACCATATGGCCCGGCGGCTTGAGGACTTCGAGGGACGGGCCCGACGCAACAACATCCGCGTCATAGGTGTACCGGAGTCCTCTGACAGCCGCCCGGTTGACCTCGTGGTCGAGGAACTTATCCTGAAACAGTTGTCCTCGGCTGGCCTAAGTAAGTTCTTTGCCGTGGAGCGGGCCCATCGAGTTCCGGGCGGTCGGCCACGGCCGGGGGCCCCCCCGAGGCCTATCGTGGCCAAACTGTTCTACTACAGGGACCGCGACGCTATTCTTCAGGCCTCACGGACCCACGGCCCGGTTCGCCATGAGAACTCGACCATCAATTTTTACCCGGACTTCACGCAACTGGTCCAGAAACAACGGATGGGATTCCAAGGGGTGAAGCGTCGTCTCCGTGAGCTGGGCCTAAAGTATTCGATGCTCTACCCTGCAAAACTCCGAGTGGAACATGGGGATCGGACAGCCTTTTTTGACTCTCCTGTGGCTGCAAGTGACTGGCTGGACTCTCTGCCGGACGGAGGTGGCCGTCCCGGACCCTCTGCGGGCACCGCAGGTGATGGGTCCCCTTTAGAATGACTTTTGGTCCTTGATTTTGCCTTTTTGCACAGTACAATCGGGTCTTATTTCATTTGCATATTGTGTTTTACCAGGACCAGTGAGGGGGGCGGGCGGGGACGGGTCCCTTACCTCCTCGGGGTTCTTTTCGTAGAATGGGGTTAGTGGGGCGACAGGCACACTGCAAGTTGGGGGGGTTTTTTGGCCCGCAGGGGTGCAGGGTGGGGGGAGTTGGTCCTGGGGTGGGGTTGGGGGGGAGGAGGGTTTGTTTTGCTGTGTGTTTTTTGTTTACAGGGCGAGGTACTGATTTTTGTCCACATTTGGGAACTGTGCTGCAGGCTGGGGGACCCTTGATCTATTGGGGGGGATGGGGGGGGACGGGTTGAGGCTTATGTCATGGAACGTCAATGGGTTGGGGGACCGTATCAAGCGGGGTGTAGTACTGCAATATTTGCGTCGTCTGACTCCTGATGTGGTGTTTCTCCAGGAGACGCATCTGGTTGGCAATGTTTGTCATGCAATGAACAGGGGGGGATACCGCCTCGTGGCCCATTCTGGTTTCACAACTGGTTCCAGGGGGGTGGGCATTCTGCTGCGAACCTCACTTCCGGTGGAGATCACTAAGATAGTCTCGGATGACAGAGGGCGCTATGTGTGTTTGATTGGGAGGTGGGAGGGGCAGCCCCTTGCCCTGGTTTCAGTTTACGTCCCCCCGGGCCTCCAGAACTCCACCTTCACTGACTTGGGTCGAATGCTGCTTGACCTTCCGGACAGCCTCCTGCTCATGGGCGGGGACTTTAATTCTGTGGTTTCGGGTGAACTGGATCGTCACCCACCAAGGACCCTCCCCGCTGCCCAGGCATGGCTGGGTGGGATGCTGGAGACCTTCGGCCTGGTGGATAGTTGGAGATTGATGCATCCGACCCAATGTCAATTCACCTTTCACTCGGGGGCGCATGGGAGTCTCTCTAGGTTAGACTACTTCCTTATGCCCGCGGCGCAGACTGGTCGGATTCGAGAGGTCAGGCACCTGGCGCGGGGTATCTCCGACCATTCTCCGCTGTGGCTTGTTTTTGACACCGGGCCGCGGTCTGCAGGGCGGATCGCTCCCATTAACCCATGGTACCTGCGAGACCCTACGACTCGTGACAGCCTGGTTAAGGCTATGGACCAATACTTCCTGGATAACGAGGGGTCGGTGTCTTCTGCAATGTCCCTGTGGGAAGCCTTTAAAACCGTGATCCGCGGACACGCCCTTTCCCAGATAGTGGTGGCTAAGAGGGTCAAGAGTGAGGCAGTGGTGAGGCTGGAGACTGACATCTTGGGGCTGGAGTCGGCCTTGGAGGCGAATGTTACTCCGGACGGGCTCCATGCCCTCAGCCTGAAACAGTTTGAATATAGGTCCCTGGTCACTGACGCGGCCAAAACTATGTATAGGGAGCAGCAGGGTCGACTGTACGACGCCGGGGACAAGGCGGGAAAGTTGATCGCGTGGCTGGACAGGAAGGAGAGAGTGAATCGTGTGGTCCCGGAGTTGCGTGCTGCGGATGGTGTGTGTGTGACGGAGCCTGACGAGATTGTGGAATGTTTTGCCGACCACCTCCGGGCTGTGTACTCCCCAGTGACTGACAGGGATGAGGACGACTCTCGCCTTCTACTGAGGGATATCGCCTTGCCCTGCCTGTCCGTTGAGGACCGTGAGCGGCTGGACGCCCCCTTGTCGGTGGATGAAATAGCGACCGCGATCCGCTCCCTTCGCTCGGGCAAGGCTATGGGTCCCAACGGTCTGCCCATTGAGCTATATAAATTGCGCCCTGACAAGCTTGCGCCCTTCCTCAGTCGCATGTTCCGTGAGTCTCTGGCGGCGGGTTCCCTCCCGGCCGATCAGCGTTTGGCCACGATAGTCGTTATCCCCAAGGAGGACAAGCCGCGAGATCGCTGTACTTCTTACCGGCCTATTTCACTGCTAAATGCGGAGCCTAAGATCCTGGCGAAAGTCCTTGCCAATCGTCTGTTGAGCGTCGTGTGCGATCTGATTCATCCGGACCAATGCGGATTCATCCCGCATCGTAACACCGCTCTTAACTTGCGGCGTCTTCATGGCGCCCTTGCCAGGGCGGAGCTCCTCTCTGAACCGGCCGTGCTGGTTTCTTTGGATGCCACGATGGCTTTTGACACCATCGAGTGGCCATTCCTCTGGGCTGTCTTGGCTAAATTTGGCTTTGGGGAAGGGTTTATTGGCTGGGTGAAGCTTCTGTACACGGGGCCCATGGCTCAGGTGGTGGTGAACGGGCGGGTCTCTCGGCCCTTTGCCCTCGGCAGGGGCACGAGGCAGGGATGCCCGTTGTCCCCTTTGCTCTTCGCTCTCGCCCTGGAGCCACTCGCGGCTTGGCTCCGCTGGGAGCCCTCGCTTCAAGGGATCCGGTGGGCCCCGGGCTTTGAAGATCGGGTTTCGCTGTATGCGGACGATATTCTCCTATATCTCACCTCACCGCGGCAGTCGCTCAACGTCCTCTTTGACGTTCTGACTTCCTTTGGGAATAATTCGGGTCTCACGATCAATTGGTCTAAATCCTGCGTCTATCCGATCTCCGGTGGTCCTCCACTCCTACCGCCTCGGCTTCCGATCCAGGTATCACTGAGCGGCTTTAAGTACCTGGGGATATACGTTTCGCTGGACCCGGTGGCTCGCTATGAGCTGAATCTCCTGCGTCCGCTTCGGCGATTGCGAGAGGATACGGCCCGGTGGTGCAGGCTGCCCCTGTCCCCGCTGGGTCGGGCCGCGCTGTTCAAAATGATGTCCCTTCCCAGGTTCCTCTATGCACTCCAGAATTCCTTCGACGTCATCCCAGTGGCCTACTTTCGGGAGGTAGAGAGCCTGCAGAGGAGACTGGTGTGGGACGGGCGGGCGCGTATTGCTCTTGCTAAGCTTACTCTCCCCTGGTATGACGGGGGTATCGCGCTTCCCGACATTCGCAGGTATTATTGGGCCGCGCAGCTTTCGGCCATCAACCATGCCACGTATGCGCCTGGCCTGAACCCGGCGTATGAGATGGACAAGTTCCTGCTTCCCGGCGGGGACTATAACACGGCGCTGTACTCCCGTTCGGCTGGCAGGACCCTTACGGGTCCTACTAAGATTGCTGTGCGGACCTGGAGGGCCGCCACTGCGGCCACGGGCTGGGGTGAGCGACTGACATGTGCTACTCCTTTGTTTGCCTCCGATCGCCTGGGGAGCCTCTGGACTACGAAGGGGTTTGACCAGTGGGACACGATTGGCATCAGCAAAGTGGGAGACCTGTGGCATAAGGGCGCGGTTAAGACTTTCGCGGCTCTTCAGGCCGAATATGAGCTTACGGACAGGGAGTTCTTCCGCTATGCCCAGGTTCGACACGCCCTGCTCTCGGTCTTTGGAGAGGGGACCACGATCCCGGTTTCCTCGCCCCTCGAGGACCGCATACTTGACGGACATGTCCCGGACAGCACTATTTCTTTAATTTATAAGAAACTGACTAATCATCGGGCTGACCTCTTGGTGCGCCTTCGGGAGGCGTGGACGGGGGATGGGGTGGAATTGGACGACGAGGACTGGCAGTCTGCACTGTCGTCCCCCAAAGAGGTCGCCATTCCGGCCCGTCTCCGGTTGGTACAGCTTAAGATTCTTCACCGGGTGTATGTGACGGGTCCTCGCTTGGTCTCGATGGGATATTCCGACGATGGGCTCTGTAAGCGGGGTTGTGGGCTCAGTGCCACCTTTCTCCATATCCTGTGGGAGTGCCGCGAGGTGGCGGACTACTGGCGCCGGGTACATACGGTTATGGGACAGGTCACTGGGGTTGTGCTGCTGCCGGAGGTGCGTCGTTGTGTTCTGAATGTGTGGGAGCCCAATGATTATAGCGCGGCTCAGACTCGGTGGGCGGCCCTGGGGAACATGATTGCCAAGAGAGATATAGCGCAGCTTTGGGGTGCCCAGCGGCCGCCCACCGTGTCAGTATGGAAGGAGAATATGGACTGGTGTATGTTCAGGGAGAAGACTGTGTATGTTGCCCGTGGTAAGCCGGGGGCATGGGGCAGAATCTGGGGGCAATGGAATGCTTATCGCGGGGGTATCTGTACGCCCCCCCTGGTGGACACCGATATCGCCATGTCCCCCTGACCCTTGACGGTTCCGGGCACCTTTTGGAATGACTATATATGGACGTTCAGTTCCCTTGGCCCCCCCCCCCCCGTCCCCAGCCTCCCGGTACTCCTTCCTGTCGTGTGCGGCTTAATGGTCTGACCTGGAGTTCCCCGGAGGAAGCCTGCCCTGCGCCGTTTGTCTTTATGCCTCGCCTTTTGTTTTTCTTTTAGTTTTCTGTGTTTGTTTGATCTAAGTCTCCTGTGCCTCTAGAACTATCCGGACTCACTACGGGGCCGACCCCCGGGAACCGACTGCAGCTTTGATAAATGTATATTTCATTCTGTACTTAGCGGCCGGCCCTGGTGGTTGTAGGCCCGTGCTTGTAATCGACTTATTGTTCAATAAAAACTTTTAAAACACACAAAAAAAAAAAAAAAAAAAAAAAAAAATATTACTGGAATGAACAATAGCAGTTTTTTTGTCCTCACACAATACTTATTTCATTTGCGGAAGTAAAGGTTATTATTATCTACCTATTGGTTGGTCCGGCATCTGCTATCTGTCCTCTTTGCTTTCACATGTGTTTTTGGCACCTGCATCCTACCATAAAGACTATAAACTGTATAATGACATTTCAAAAACTAGATTCAAGAGGACAATAAACAATGATGAGGTGGATCAAACTGATACTGCACTATAGCAGTATATTGACTTTAATTTGGGACTATTCTTTGTTGGTGCGGCCTTAAACAGCAGAAAGATCAGGCGCTTGACACGTGTTGTAGAGGCTGTAACCAATCAGACAGCAATGGCACTTGGAAATATCCCAGAAAAACTACAAATCGCAAGAATTGTGATGCTCCAAAATACGATGGTCCTTGATGTCATCTTGGCTGACCATGGTGGAGCATGTCACATCATCGGGAGTAGATGCTGCATTTATATCCCTGACCACGCCCCTTCTGTTTTTGATGCAATTTCCAAGATGCACAAAATAGCCACTGAAATCCACCAGGATTCAGGGACATGGACTTTGACTGGATGGCTATGGCACATGTTTACTGTATGGGGCTGGAAATTATTGTCAGCCCTATGTATAATTTTTGCGATTCTTTTCACTTGTTGCCTATGTATTCAATGTAGCCCAATGCTTTGCTCCCTATGTGTATCTACTTTTACCTCATGCATACCGACTAAACAGAATGTTAAGAATGTAAATGCCCGACATTAAAGTGATCAAGGAATTAGTGAATTAATGCAAATTGACGTTAGTGATATTTTTCGTATTCCTTCGAAAACATAGGAAGATGTCTTCAGTTAATGCTAAAAGGGTCGTCTGTGGAAATCGGAAATAATTTCCGTTAGTATAAGCGGAAGCCATCTTGTTTGTGGCATCCATTTTGTTAGCTATGTAATTCTTTCGTCTTCACTGTTGCTTGCCTTTCTATTATGCTTGAGTCATCAGCTTTAATTAACTCCTTCTGTACTGAGCCAAAGCAATGTACGTGCTGAGAAAAGGCCTGTAGCTGCTAGAATGCACCTCGCTAAAGATATAACTGTCAACTGTGTTTTGCAACTGTAAGCAGTTTTGTTACCCCTCCCACTTTGCTGACTAAGTGATTACCCATCTGCCCATGTCTGGCTGTAACTATTCTTGTGTATGCTTGTACCTTCTATTTGTAACTACATGCTTACTCTGCAACAAACTCTCTTTATAAGCACCATGGTCTGTCTATTCCATGTACTACCTCAGGCAGCATTTGAGAGTGTTGTGTGGAAGTAGTCCAACTCATGAGTAATTAATACACTTGTTATTTGAATTCCATCTTCAGTGTCAATCTCTATTTTGTTGGTCTACGGACCCGTGGACAGAGAACGGGGGACCCCTGCACCGGTGTGCTCATTAAAGAGCACATTTCCACACACCCAACTAGATACAAACACAAAAAATATGACTGAAACTCAAACAGTGGGAGGTGACAAAAATGACATCACAAAGGGTTAAGCCATGCAACCATTCCTTGTCCTTGTTATCTCCCCTAGAAACAAATACCTGCAATCAAAGGAGCAGAGATGCCCATTTCTGGGTAGAATAATTTCAAGTTCAAATGCCATTCTTGCAGATACACTCCTCACATGAAATAGTGGGCCTCTGTGCTGCTAACCCAGACTAATCCTGGGATCGCTTATATTGATTTACAGGAATAAATACCTTCACAGAAGGCTATTCTAAGGAAAGAACAAAACTTTGACTTTTGCAGTGAGAAGGATGGGTATGCCCAGACATGGGTCCCAAGCTCACTGTACCATAAGATTCAAGCTGAACTCATGGACGACAAACAAGATCAATACCTATCTGGAATTGCATGTGCTTCCTGCAGAAGGGGGGTGGCCTAGCAAATCGGGTTGGAATGTTTCTTTTGTAGCAGGGTCAAGACTGGTTTCCATATGGTTGATCTGCGTCTGTAGTTAACAAAAGTTATGAATCGGAATGCAGCCCAGTGAAATTATCAGTGGCTGAAATTAATTTCAGCATGCAAATCGATCACTTTCATGTGCAAGGCAACTTAAATTGAGGCGTCTTTAGGCAGTTACATCTACAGAGTTTTTTCACAGCTTCACACCCGTTTCCTTAGCACATTATCCTTTTGTTTAATGTTTGCATAACACGCATTTTTAAAGAATTAGTACTCCTTCCTACAGTGTACATTCATTTAAAATGATAAACGAATCTAACTCTAAACAATGGCATTGTCCCAGCACTCTTAATCTAGATTTGGCAATCTCCCTACTGAAAAATCATGCAGTTCTGTCAAAAGCCAGCAAGCTACAGGCTAACTACTATCAGATATTATTAAACCAAAGAGTTGGACAGGTAGTTATAGGTCAGCTGACCATTTGTAAAGGAGTGGGATGTGCGTGACTCACTTCAATCTGACTTTTATTCATCAAATGAAACCCGCAAGAGTAAATATGTATACATTAAATGGAGTAGTAGTGGTTTAGTTTTCGCACTTCGTAAGAAAGAAAACCTAATTTGTGGGTATAAGTGTCAGTACAAAAGTTGTATGATTGGTGCTAAAGGGTTTGTAAACCTTTCTACCCTTAGTGCAATTAACAAGTGGGTTGGAGGACCCCCACCTGATTACAATTTAAAAAAACATATCAAAACCCTAAGCACTCCTATAGTTTAATGTAAATATGAAATCAACACGGTAAGGATAATGTTTCAATGAAAATACAGTTTATTCACACATAGAAAAAGGTTCTTGGTTTCTTCAATATATTTTTCACTTTGTAGTTTCTTGCTTAACAACCACAGCCGACACGTTTCATCACTAACGTGACTTTTTCAAGTCTGTAAGATTTCAACATGACTAGATAAAATTACTACAGGGTAAAACAAAGTATGAAGGATAATTGCTGATATCCTGAATAATGAGGAGCAGGTGAAGTTTGTGACAAGCTCAAGAATGATAGAATAGTTGTCTTAGTGCAGGGACAAGCAAAGATAACATCCAGAGTTAACTTGAGAGATCAATACAGGTTTAAGTATTCCAAATAAGGTCGATCCTAGGAAATGAGCATGATGGTGAGAATAGCGTGATACCTGTGAGGAAGTATGAGCTGTGAAGAAGACCCTGACAAAAAGAAAGTGATGTTATTTATCATTCCATTGATGGCCCAAAAGTTGAGAGAGAGAAATTATTGTATTTTCAAAAAACACCATTCAGTCGCCCAGGTGTTGGATAGGAATGATTTTTTTGTGACGAGGAAGTAGCTGAAATAACAACCCACGCTTTTCTACAAGTCTAGTACCCTCTCTATGGTACCCTTGGAGGTGTGCCTCCTGTAGAAGGATATGCAAATGGTCTGCATAAATTCGTTCTGGTCGGGAAATTACGTTGGATGGAAGGAGAGAAAAAGCAGGGCATAGTTGCCTTAAACAATTAGTAAGACCCATATGTCGGATGTGATGGATCTCCAATCTGGGAGGAAATACAGGATTCTGCCGCCCTCTGGTTTGGCATGTGCTGCTGAAGACAAATTAAAGTGGTTTGTTAGCCACTGTAGCGTGATAAAACAAGATGGAGGACTGGTGCCCTTGCTGGCCTGCATGATGTCTGCCTGTCCCACATATGTGGTCCCATAATGGGCTGTCTACTGCAGCACGGGCTGGGAAAGCTGTCGCTGCCTATATACCGGCACTCCTAGAACATCCCTTATATTTCCAGAAGGGGTGGAGAAATTGTATTGTTGGGCTCAAGAGCCTCAAAGAACGATCAGTAACTGTGCTGTTTTTGAGCATTTAAAAGCAAAGTCCACTGTCTCTCCAAAGGAGCAAGACCCATCAAAAAACATCTTTTAGTGATGCCTACACATTGCCGGAGAATCCAGCAGAACTCATCTAGGCGTCTTCGAAGCACAATACTGGTACAGACTAACCTGCAAATATAGTCAAGGGGATCCAAGCCTAAGCGGATAACATACTTAGCTGTGTCCTGCCTATCATGGATCGTCTGACTCAGATAGGCTCCAAGGTCCTCCTGGACTGCTTGCACGAACTTGCTGGAAAAGTCCCAAAAGGCATCTGTTCGATGCTCCAAAAGACGGACTGCATTTATGAATTGCAGGCTGGCAGAAGAAAACCTACATTTGCCAAGCACATCAATCCTTTTGGAATCTCTATCCAGGGATTGGTCAAAAATGAATAAAGATTCAGCCTTCCTAGTTGAGGCCTGTACAATGAGACCCTACACAGTAGGGTGCTTGGTGAGGAACTCTGGCGCTCAGACACTGGTCTATGTCGCTGAGCCACCTGAAGGCTAACAGGCAAGTAACAATAATTAAAGTAATTGTGAAGGTGTCATTACCTGGAAGAAAGGGCACAGATGTTGCCAGCCCAGGGTTTAAAACTCACATTTTTATTCTCAGTGGAGGAGACCTGCAATTCTGTTTATTTGGCTGTCCTCTAAACCACCACTATAAATGAGGCACCTTCTTTCATTGGTAGCCCATGTTGCAATTGAAGCTCTAGCTCAGGGGAAGTATCAAGCCTAATGGCATTTTGAATATCAAGGTATAAGGCGTCATCAGTATAATGAGGATAGAGCAAGCTATCCCCCTCAACATCATCATCATCCAGAGGTACACCCTGCTCTGGCATTGAATCAGAATCAGAACAAAATTAAAATGGAGCCTCTGTTGATAATTGCGACGTTGTAGAGGCACTGGGTTAGAGTCAGGCTGCGTAACAACGGTCATAACATTTGTAACTTTGCAGCAAGACACTCGTCGCAGTTGAGCCCATATTGGTTCAGAATTCCGCACAGTTGTTGGCATTGGATCATCCACTGATGGCATTGGTACTGGTGTCGGGGGAGCTGGAACTGGCATGGATCTCCGAGCCGGAGATTGGAAGTCTGTACTGGAGTCAGTACAGGTTCAGTAACAGGTCCCAAGGGGACAGACGGCACTGGGGGGGGAATCTGTTGGTGGTAACCCGATTGCAGGACCCTGGAGTTCTGTGGGGCCCAAATGTGGGCCAGAGGGAGCTTGAAGCACACTGACGAAATGCAGCATGGCCTTCTGGAAGGCTCTGATCTGCCTCAGGGTTGACAATAACCTGGGAAACTCTAGTCACGCCAGAACCAACTGAGGAATTAGTTCCATGGTCGGAGACCTCGAGGGAGACTTACATCTTCACACCCTTTAGCCTTCTCTTTGGAGTCAGATTGGGAGGATGGAATAGTGTCCCACTTCGTTTTCTTATACTTGCACTTACCCACAAATTTTGATCTGGAAGTGAAACAGCTGTAATGGCGTTATGACCTCTACCAGGCCCATGACTTGGATCTGGTTCTGCGCAAAGACTGACAACTTGTGTTTAGCAACTTACAACTTCCCCTCCTGATCTCAAATTGCCTTCAGCTGCATGAAGGTGCACTTATTACACAAATATGAGTCATGCCCAGAGTCTAGACACCAAAGGCCAACATTGAGCAGGTCCATGGGAGACATGCTTCTTGCAGTCGCTAAATCTTACATTATTTGATAATGTCATTCCTGGATAGCACTTATTCCATTGGTTTTTTGATGTTACTACATGACTACAAACAGCCACTGTACCAGAAACCCAATTGTGACTGGAGAAGTGTAATGTTTTAATGGATTTCAGAATTTATGATAATCGTGTTTTAAAGACGAAGCGAGGGCAGTGTGGTGTTTCAACATGAACAGGCACTGTGCTAAGAGCCTCCCACCTCCAGGTGAACATGTTATATTGCAATTCTTGCCTGTGACTGGTCAGTGTAGGTATGTCAAATAAATCTTATGTTTCCAGCTGGACTTCTGGCTGGTGAGCTCTACCTGTTTTGATGTTAGTGCACCCGATGACAAACCCTCTTCACACAGTTAGCAAAGACAACTAATTCCTTTTGTCCCAAATGAGGGGCTAGCCGATACTCGGTCTGGCAAGGGTGTTTAATTTTTCTCTGAAATCCTTCCATTTCTCATAGTTGCAAGAAAGGAAACTGTAGCAAAAGTAAGAGGAAGGGTCGCTTGCTATTACCCCCGGGACTGGAATATAAATTACATAACTGCTGGCGAGTGTGTGGTAAATCAGTCATTATCTGCCTCTTCAGCGAAACAAAACCACCAAAAACCTAAGAGAAGAAAAACCTGGGAACACCAATAAGTAATTCAATTGCCCAATTTTGAACAATGCCCAAATGAATTACTCATCTGTAGCTGTAAAATCTTTTATATTTCTATTAAAAACATTGTGCCCAGTTGGTGAAATTTCAGAAGTTGTTTCACTTTGAAACACAGTACCACAGCAAAAGTATTGCATCAAAAATGTAGAAGCCACCACCAACATAGTGTTATTGTAAAACCCGGCCTATAGTATTTTCCACCCAGTAAAATATTATCACTTTGTGCTGCTCTGCAAAAGGCTGATAACCCTGGCTACTAAATGAGGATTTGTGCTGCTCGGAGTACTGGGTCACGGCTAAGCATTCAAGCTACTGCCTCAATGGCAAATTCCAACCAAGCAGAATTTGGTGGTGTAGGCCATTTCATGCCCCCATGCCTATGGAGGTCAACTTACTTTATGTCGACAAGACGCCATGTATCCAGCCCTTTCCTTTTCCAAACATATGCAGGTGGTGATGGCTGATGCTTTTGCATACTGAAACAGTTTTATCTTGTCACTGTGTGAAACAACGACATTACAAGTGGTTTTACACCTAAGCTCACAATGCACGCAAAGTGTAAAATGTGCAGAGCTAGTATCACTGATCGCAAAACCTAGCACTCTAATGTATGATAAAAGATAAAGGGCACTGAATGTCAATAATGCATTGGCCGTGCCAATTAGCTCAAAACTATTTTTAGGTTTACAATTCCTGTAAATTTGCATGCATCACAGAGGCATACATAATAGGCCTGTTTACAATTTTTTTACGTTGTTTTTATATAGTGCGAACTTGACCCGAAGGTATCGGGTATCATAACGCTTTACACGAGCACCAGTTACGTTACATGAGGACACATTCATTTTTTGTTAGGCACAGGGAGATTAAGTTATTTGCCAGAATCACAGGATTTTGCACGTCCTTGCCGAGACTCCAACCCGGTTCCCCAGATTGGAGGTCGACCCCCCTAGCCGTTAGGCCAACTCCTCTCCCCAATTAAATTAGTAAATCTGCACCTGTATAAGTTACCTTACCTACTGGGGGAACATCTACTGCTTTTGGGAATTCACAAACATTTCTAGTAGTATGCCCAGAATGCTGCACCATGCACAGATTTCCACACACAACTGTGCCACAGCGATAGCAAGCCAGTTACAAAACGTCTTCACTTAGCAAGCAAAAAGGAAACAAAAACCACAGATGTTACAATAAGTAGCAGGAAACTCTTCAATGCTTCTTATTTGCTCATTCCCCCATTTGAACTCTTTCAAGGTTATCTTGCAGTGCTGCAGCAACTCCACAATCCCTAGTTCCAGCAGGTCTAGGTACAAAGTTGCAGAAGAGGGTGTCAGAGAAGGAGCACGAGAAGAGATAGGTAAGGGGGGGGGGGCAACCTATGGGAGGATAATGGTGAGATTGTTTAAGGCTAACAGAGTCCTACGGGCCAAGGCTTTGGTTACAAACTTTGGGTTTCCCTTCGACCCAAGACCGCTGGCTATAGTCTTAAGGTATGGGCCTCTTGCACCCTCCCAAGGACTACAGCATAGGCAGGGTCAGTACAGACACACAAATTCAGTCCCCACAGAAGACCCAGCGGGGAAACGGAGGTGAGCTTCCCTTCACACACAATCATGTATTTAATACTCTCTCTTATGTGCTATCCTAGTGAAGAATATATGTAGTGTGATTTTAGAAATGAGGGCTATCGTTGGCAAGAACAATCATTAGAAATGTAGATAAAGTTTACACACCAAAAACTGAATTTGTAGATAAGTACATGCATACATATGTAGATGTGATGCATGAGGGAGTCCATCTCAGAGCCTACCATGGTGAGTAGAGTATGGCCAGTCTTGAATACCTGCGTCAGGAGGCACCCACTCTCAGCTCCAGCCAACGGTGTCCAAAAGCCACCTGCAGTCATCAGCCAAGAAATCCTTAGGATAAGTACAATGGCTGAATACGTGCTTTTCTTTACGCAAGTAGAATAATAGCGCACTTTGAAGTTGTTCACACAAGATATGCCTTCCCACGACCTTCACTAGAATTACCTAGAAACAAACAAGGTACACAAAGATCAAAGATTTTCATCGATTATTGGGTATATGTTGACCCGACAGAAGAGATTGGGGTAGAGTTGTTACCTTGTTGGGGTGGTGGCATAGGGTAGTTTTGGTTCTCTTTACATGAAGTCGATATATCACTTTTTGCTTATACTTATATATGCACTTTGAGAATTGGAATCTTTATTAAAGTAAGGTTAGAAACTAATAGCGGGATAGATCGGAATAAATACAAAAATTTTGGAAGTACCAACATTTTAAGAACGTTACAGCGCCCAAATAGGGAGAGATGGAGGTGGTTCAGCCGTTCTAGTTTATTATGAAGCTGGTCGATGATAGGAGAAAAATTTAAATCTGAGATTTGTCCTACATCCGCCGATATCTCAATGCCTAAATATGTCGCTTGTGAAACAGTAGAAACAGTTGTTGTTGGCATAGCTAATGATTGCAAGATTTGAGTTTTTGAAATATTTAATTTGTATCCAGAGATTGAGCCAAATTGAGCTGCTAAAGTCTCCAGCACAGGAAAAGATGCAGTAATATTATTTGTTAGCACTACTATATCGTCAGCATATGCCAGTGTTTTATACTCAGTGCCATGAACGATAATCGGAGAAATATTTTGTGCTTGTTCTATGAGGGATAGAAAAGGATCAATATATAAAGCAAAAAGGAGAGGGGAACAAGGGCACCCTTGTCTGGTGCCACGAGTAATAGGAAAATAACTCGATTCCTCTCCTGAGATGCGAATTTTAGCGATTGGGGAAATATATAATGTTTGCAAGGCAAGAATGAATTCAGGCGGTATCCCTTTCCAACGAAGAACAGCCCAGAGATAGCCCCAGGAGACCCTGTCGAACGCCTTCTCGGCGTCCAACAGGATCAAACCCAGGGGAGATTTTGTAGTCTGAGCCCGATCTAAAAGTGCAATAACACGCTTGATATGATCAGTGGTATCTCTACCCTGAATAAAACCATGTTGGCGAATAGAAACTAATGGAGAAATAATTTGGACGAGACGAAATGCTAAAACCCTGGAATAAATTTTGCTGTCAGTGTTAATTAGTGCTATAGGCCTATAAGATGCTGGATTTAGAATCTGTCAGAGGTTCTTATGGGCATATCGTAAGCCACGACGAGCTGCCAAATGGACTTATCTCCCGCAAGAACGCGGGGGCTGGTCAGTTCCAAATCTTACCTACTATTATTGGGCGGCGATGATTCAACACTTTGCCTTTCCACTATTTGGTAAGAAGGTGGTATTACAGCCATTTTTGGCTCCTTCAATCTATTCAATATCATTAGGTAATGCTACGCAAGGGATACTAACACGTATTTTAGAACCAAGCTATTTTAAAAAAACGAGGTTTAAGGTAGCCTGGGCCTTGTTCACGATCTGGCAAAAAATTCGTCGATTATTCTCTAACTATAAAATCAACTTTTATACTCCATTGAATGCGTCCGGACTTCCTCCAGTGATATTTCAAGACTCAATAACTGCTGTCTGGGCTTTGCAAGGCCTTACCGACATAGGCGATCTAGCCGATTCTGGCATGTTAGCATCTTTTTCTTTTTTACAACATAAATTTGAATTGCATTCTAACCAATTTTTCAAATATCTACAAGTTAGAAGCTTTCTTGGGAAAAAATTATTAGAAAACTCAGCATTGTTTGACAAGATTTTGATATTTGAACTGGTTAAAAAACAAGCCAAAATTGGCATATTGTATCAAACTCTGCTATCCCAACTATCAGACGATCTCTCGAATTTTAATAACAAATGGGCAGTTAAATTTGGGGTACCTACTATAGATTTAAAGGTACCACTTATGCTAGCCAAGACTGTTTTTGTTTCGGGTACTCTCCGTACTCAAAGCTATATGGCTATGTTTAACCTTTATTATACCCCAGCTAAAATATCAAGATGGGGGATCGCCTCTGGGGCTATAAGTTCGTTATGTCCAAGATGTAAATTCCCATCTGCGGATTCTCTTCACATGTTTTTTGACTGCCCTGAACTATCACTCTTCATTAAGCAAATTGAAACATTCCTCACACAGATAACTCAATCTCCAATTAAAATCTCTGCTGAAATGGTGATTACAGGTTATCAATATGCCATGGACACTGCTAGATCAAGATATCTTCACTCCTTTTTGTTCATTGCAATGGCAATGTTTAGACTCTGTATTACCTCTATTTGGATAAATCCTCAACCTCCTGTTTTCTTTCATTGGCAGGCCAGGATGCTGGCTTGGTTTAAGTTAGAAACTGCTGTACGTAAGTTTCAGGGAAGGAGAAGACGTTTAATTGCTGCTAAAAACTGGGCCCCATTTCAGGATTGGTTAGCAAATTAATAAGTTGTTTTCTATAATCAACTGTCATGTATTTTTGTTGCTCTTCTTCTGTTGTTTATTTTTTTTTTATCCATTGTATATATTTCTGTATTTCTGTTTATGAAGTTTAAATTGCCAAAACCTTTTTCCACCACTGTAAAAAACGTAAAATAAAATAAAAAAAAAAAAAAAAGAGAATTGGAATCTGTATTAAAAGTTATTTGTTTCCTAATTCAGTCCCAAATTAGACCCAAGAACTCCAAAAGGTATGTCCCTTACTATAAATAACACTTTTATTTTAAATTAAACAACAATATCATACCAACAAAATCACAACTGGCAAAAATCCAGACTTTTCCCCATGACACCCAATAGGCCTCCCCCAGATGAGCTACACTGCCTCCAATGGGAACCCAACTGCCTGGCGTACCTAGGGATACAAATATATCATGGAACTGCAGACCTCATGGAGAGCAATGTGGGTAGAGCGATACGCTCCCTCCGCTACTCAATGGAATTTTATAAGTCTCTACTATACCAAAGTGGCTCTCCTGAAGATGGTGGTATTACCGCGTTTATTGTATTTGTTTGGTACACTTCCAGTGTGGATCCCTGGCACGTTGTTCCAGCATCTGGACTCACAAATCGTATCATTCATTGGGGATCATGCCGCAGACGAGTGGCCCTGGTTCCGTTACGGTGCTCCACAGCAACTTGTGGGCTAGCGATTCCGGACTTCGAAGCATATTACATCACAAAACTGCTCAACTGGCTGATCGAGTGGATGGTGACCAGGGGAAACCTGGAGAGGGCCCTGAACCTGTTCACACCAACTTCCTCGGTGCTTGTGAAAAAATTGCTGCGCATACAGCAGCGACCCACTGGGGACACCATGGAGACCAGAGAAGAAACCGGTGTTGGATTAGATATCTGCAATGTACCTGATGCAGAATTCCCTATTCTCCGGACCTACCCCTCGTCCTGCTTCAACATTTACCGGATGGTGGGAACTGGGTGGGTCTGGATGCCTGGGTGGAATCAGGGGCAAAGAAGGTGGGGGATCTTTTTCGAGATTGAGTTACTCCCCTCTGACGAATTTCGCACAGAATTTGACGTACCCCACGGCCACTTTCTCCTGCATAGGGCCCTCACCTCAGCATTTAGGAAGCACTGGTGTACTGGGTTCACAGAACCACAGGCACGGAGCTGCTGCCAAAACATGGCTTTATCAGCAGGCAGGATCAAAACGGTTTCATGCCTCTATTGGTTGATCCATCACGATATCCAGCAGCCCATGGAACGGTTGCGGCTGCAATGGGAGGAGGAATTGGGCGGACTGGGAGACCATAGAAGAGGACCCCAAAAGTCTAGTGGAATGAGCACTTCAAATGAATCAACTACAATATCCAACATAGGTCATACTTCGCCCCCGATGAGGAGAAAGAGAAGCGCAGGTACTACATATGTTCTTGGAGTGCCCCAAGTGCTTTCTGGGAGGAGGTACTACATATAGTGGAAACTATCACAGACAAGGAGATCCCTCACACCCCAAGTCATTGCCAATTGGGATGGTTCCCACATACAGCTAAAACCTGGTCAAACGAGAAATAACCAGGAACTGGAAGTCGAGGGATTAGGGCAAGCTGTGAAGGGAGAATACTTCTGAAGGAAGCCTGACGGGGCATAGGCACACTAGAAATGGCCAGGGCCTGGGGAGGACTAGTCGACAACTTAATAGAACAAGACCTGGGAGCGACAACGGCAGTGCCCTCAAGTCCCCCATCACTTGAGCGTGGAGAAGATCGAATAGGCTGGGTCACATAGGTAGTGACCCCTGCCTGATCCTACCCCCTTGTACCCCATAATTATAGCCTATGTGAGACACCGAGCAGTGACCCCCTAAAGAATCTCCACACACTACTCAAGCTGATATACAGAAGCTGAAACGACTCTCAGGGGTGGGGAGGGAGAGGGAGTTGGAATTTTAACAATGTTTTGATTACAATGGGGATGACAATAATATGTTAACACTTTTCTTGATATGTAATGAGAATTTCATGCTTCTGATGTAACTGCAAAACCCCAACAAAATCTTACATTAAAAAAAATCCTGCAAAAAAAAAATCATACCAAAAAAAACAAAACAAATGACACAATGTAAAACCAGTAAATATTTAATGTAAAAAGTTAAAAAGATTATGTCTCTGAAAACATAAAACATCCCAACAAAGTTGATTTATAGCTCATATGTCAAAGGTTATATAAAGGCCTCTATTTTTTCTTCTAATCGCTTCTAAAACTCCAATGCTATCAAGCATGGAGTGGTCGCATTTTTTAGCAAAAGTTCTTTCATTCCTTCCAAAAGGTTGCCAACTAATTGTCAATCGGTGACAATCAATAAAAGCCCTATATCGTGGGTACTCACAAACATTTTTCAGCAGGTGCGGGGTGGGAGGCTGAGTGGGATAGGAGAATGGTTTGCTGCTTCAACAACGGTCACATAGACTTCAGAGGCACCCAAAGTGCTACAGGAGGAAGGCAGGGAAGATTTGATTATTACAGGGATGCTAGAACAGGCTTGGGAGGGGTTGAAGAAACCTAAGCGGGTATCAGCAGATGGTGTGACAGCAGGAGTCATGGCTTGTTCACAGCCATGCCAAAAATTCAGAAAAAGAAGTACGCGAGTCCTTGGGGCTAATTAGTAATTGACAGGATCTTCTATCATCAATTTTTACAATAGTTCTCAGCACTCACCTGTCGTACTGGGTGTCACAGTTACCTCCCAAGGGACACTGAAATTGTGCTAGCGTTGAGGGAGTTTCTTCAGGGAGCGTGTCGGAGAAATAGGGTGGGTTGTTGCATTTGCAATACCTCAGGTGGGGGCAGTCACAGGGCTTGGACAGAAGGAGGGGTGTCTCCTTTGGTAACGGTCTATGACGCGTTGTGTGCCTTAGAGGAAAGACAGTTGGGCATGGCCAAGATGGCAGCACCCATACAAATGAGCATATGATTGTTGTTTCGGATTCTGAGCCGTAACAACCCCAGGTTCGGATGGATGCAGGTGTTGAGAAGGGGTTGAGCTCTGGACTTGGAGCGGGAGATAACAGAAGTCAGAAGTTTGGTGTTTTTCGGAAGCCTGGTTCATAACAGAAATCCTGAGATCTTTCTAATACAACACAGATCAAGCTTGATCAGGCAGGAGCCTCTGCATCATTTAAAATCACGTAAGGTGTCTAGGAAGAGGGAGGATAGTGCTAAAAATGCTATGGGTAGACAAACGGTTTTGAGGAGTGTGTCCATAGGTGTTGGGAACAGTCTGGAGAGAAAGCACTTACGGCTGGGATTAAGACATAAGGTTAGGAATCTGAGGACGCTGCTGTAACAGTCGGAGAGCAGGCTACCAGGGAGGTTCAAAAATTAGATAAAGCATTTAGGAATTCAGCAATGGATACACAAGATGGTAAGCAAGCATATGTGGGAGAAGGAGAAAAAGGTGGCTCAGGGAATAGTATAAAGAGTAAACGTCATTACACGGGGATGCCTCTGATTGATCATCTAATGCAGAAAATTCAGAAGAAGATTTGGATAAAAAGAGGGTTTGTTGATGTTTTCAAGTTACTACTCAGAGAGATTCAAGAAAAGAAGGGTTCAAAGGAGGAAGAAAGGGAATTAGCATGGAGACCTAAGGTTCCTTCTAATACTGAGAATTGGACTTCAGCTTTTTTGATTTATGCTGGTGTTTACTGCGAACACCATCCGGAGGGATGCATTATTCAAATATATGGATGTAGTACGGCGAGCCCAAATGGACTATGATGATTTCGCTTTGATGAGGAATTTCGCGCACATTCAGCCATGAATCCAGACAAGGAATGAGGGGAGTGTAGATAATGAATTATGGATTCAGTGGATGACTCCACCAAAGCCGTTTCCATTTGTGCATACAGCAGGTGGTTTACCAGTACCTTATAAGCAGTTTTGAGGTTATCCCACACCACTGGGGGTGGTAGGGTCAGGTAGCGGAAACTTCCCACCAAATGGGGAGTGCTTTTACAGAGATTCTTGTACGAGACTACAATGTAAGTTCAGGCGTGACTGTGCCAACTGTGGGTGAAGACACCCAGTCATACAGTGCTTTTGCAACCTTCCATACATGTGGCAGGGTGGACAAGGGAGAGATACAGCGCAGCAAACTATTACTGGAAAAGGGGTCTACACCAGTTAAATTTGATGTTTTGTACTATTGGTTGAATTGGTTTCCAAGGCAGGTGGAAATAAAATTTCTCTTTTGGGGCTATAAAGCTGGTTTTTGTTTATGTTATGACCACGGTTTCAGAGTTTATCAAATAATTTTATATCAGTTGACTCTCACTGGGGGGTGGTAAAGAAAAAATTGGAAAAAGAGGTGCAGGAGGGAGCATAGTAGGCCCATTTTAGGAATGGCTTATTGAGAATCTTACGATCTGCCTGTTGGGCGTGGTTGAGAAAAAAACAAGGTGAGTTTCGACTTATTCATCATCTTTCTTGGCCAGCAGGCGTGCCCATTAATTATTTCAAAGCCAGCAAAGATTCAGAGGTGAAATCCAGCAAAGATTCAGAGGTGAAATATGCCTTGGTTGATGGCGCTGTTCTCTTGGTGAAGAATTATGGGAAAGGTGCTGAATTGACTAAGTCAGACAAAAAAAAGAAAATCGGTGTTTCAAACCTTACCGGTTCATCCGGTGGAATTCTTGCTTCTGGGTTTGCAGTTTGATGGTGGGATTTAGGTAGACATGATGTTGCCAATGGGTTGTTTGGTTTCTTGTTCAACTGTTTAGCCCTTTTTTTTAATAATGGTATCTTTTATTTAGAAGCAGCTTCAAAAAAGTACACACAACTTGGATAATTTTCTATTTGTGTGAGAGACTTCCGGAGAGTGTTGCAAGGCTTTGAACACATTTTTGGGGCGATGGAGGACCGTGGAGTGCCAGCAGCTCCTGATGAGATGGAAGGCCCTGTGACCAAGTTGATTTTTTTAGGCATTACATTTGATTCAGTCACCCTGTAGGTTTGTATGCCAAGAGTCAAATTTAAAGTTTTATTACAGTTGTTGGAAGCGTTGGTGTCTAAAAAGATGGAGTTCAGGAAAGTTCAGTAACTTTTAGGCCATTTGAATTTTGCCTATAGGGTGGTGTGAGCTGGGCAACCTATAACAGACGGCTTGGGTTTTCTTTGGCGGGTGAAACCTTGCCGCACCACAGGCTCCATTTGAAATCAGATTTACGAGAAGACCTTTGAATGTGGATTACATTTTTGAAGGAGTTTAATGGTGTCACTATGTTATAATTTCAGGAAGAATGGTCCAGGCAAGTCAGGTTTTTTTTGACACTGCAGGTGCCCATGGTTTTGGGCTCATTTAGGACAGACATTGGGTGGCAGAACAATGGCCAGCTGACTGATTGGTTGCCAGGAGAAGCATTGCCTTTTTGGACTTTTTTCCTTTAGTTGTCGCAATGGTTTTGTGTGGGCAGTTTTTGCCTAACAGAAGGGGTCACTTTTAATGTGGACAATCACGCGGAAGTGGCTTTGGTTAACACAGAGGTTGAGAGAGATTTACGGTAACTTAGTTTTCCTATTGACTTGCATGAAATGTGACATTCGTTTTCGGGAGAGATGTTCCAGGTATAGATAACAAGATCGCAGATGCATCATCTTTTTCACAGTGGCAGGGTTTCTGTGGGCTGGCTTTGGGAGCAGATGCAGTTAGGACCAGGATGCCTCTGGACCACTGGCAGCTGGGGAGACGAGAGTGCTGGATCCTATTGAGAAGTCGGTAGCAGTTTCTACCCAAGGAGCATACAAACAAGCTTGGCAGTAATTTTTAAAGAGTGGTGCTCAGAGGAGAGGGGGGATTGCTGATGATATGTTTTTTTGTTTCATTATGTCTCAAATTGGCTTGGGTTTAGCTGCAGTTACCATTTCAGACAAATTGGTAGGCATTTATTTTCTATGGAAAATGTCTTTGGGGATATGACCAGAGGGATGGTGAAATCTGTCGACGGATTTTGGCTGGTTGGGCAAGAGAATGAGGCGCCAGAGTGAACAGACAGACATAATTCATTGGACACGCTGTTTGGGATTTTAGCAGAGTTGCCAGATATCAGTTTTTTGGTTTGGGGGTAGCTTTGTTTTTGCTTTGCATGGTTTGTATATTACACAGCGCCTTTTGCATTTCTGAATTATTGTGTTTGAGAGGGCATTGTGATTTATTGAGAAGGCATATTACAGTTTCTTCTATGGCTGTGAGAATTTGGTTGTCAACTAGTAAGAATCATCAGTTGGACAAGGGTCAGAAGGTTCTTTTATTAAAAGCAGCAAATGCGGCCTATTATCCAGCTCAGAAGTGGTTGGGTTTTGTGCAAATGACGGCATACCCAGCTTTTCTTCATGAAGATGGGTCAGTCTTAACCGCTTTTCTAGTTTTGTACGTTTTAATACTAGCGTTGGTTTAATTGAGCTTTCCACCTGATCAGTATGGAACTCATTCATTTCATATCGGAGCTGCTACAGAGGTTTGAAGATTGTGTTTGTCAGAACATTTTATACATTTAAAGGGTAGTTGGAAATCTGAATGGCATAAGCAGTCTGGGGATATTTAAGTGAGTTTTTTGTTTTTTGATAGTCTTATGGTTTTCTTTTCCCAGGTTGTGTACCAGGTCCTCTCAGCAGTCTTACAGTTGCAAGCAGAGAAAAGGACATATGGAAGTCAGCTGGGATTGATGGAGCCAGGGTGATGGTTTCATGGTGGGAAAAGAGCACTAAGCAGTGGGCTGAGCTTTTGGGTTTTCTGGTTGGAAGAGGTACACACTCTGTCCAAGCAGGAACCCCCCCACTCTAGTCATGCTAAACTAGATAAACAGTAAAAGATAACCTGTGCTCACCCTCTGGTAGCTAGGCACAGAGCAGTCCGGCTTATCTTAAGATGCAATGTGTAAAGTTTGTGACACACACACGTGTAAAGTATTTGTGACACCCACACACCCACACAGACAAAAATACTCCAATGTTTAGAAAAATAGATGATATTTTTAGGAGTCAAATAAGATCAAAACAAGAAAAATCCATTAAGTATTTTTAAAGAATGAATCGAAAAGTAGTGCTTGGAAGCAAACAGTGCTTAAGGATTAGGTCACACTGGATCGGGGTGAATCCAATGTTCATGCCAACCGTAATGGTGGGCAGGTCAGCTATAGGACTCATGCAGGTCCCGCTGAATGGGGTAAGCGTTGATTATGATCCACAAAGGCTATGAAGACTACGTCGAAGAACACCTTTACGATGCAGGTGCTGCGTCGGTGTTGAGACGTGTTGCCCATCACCATCGAGCTGCGCTGTCCGCCGAGGCAATGTCATGGATCAGCTCCTGCGAAAGGCAATTAGTCTGTTCCGATTGGAGCAAGTCATCACTGCGTCAATTTTGATGGTTCTGTGCAGCAGAAATCACCTTTCAAGGGCCCAGGACCGGATTGGCAACACTTGGAGGGAAGGACTCACAAACTGCAGAGTCCAGGTGCATTTGCGGGGTTAAAATAGGTCTTTGATGGCCCTGAGAATAGTGGCCAAGCCAACAAGCCCTTGGAGTCACTATGGGTTCAAGTGAGATGACCGCAGTCCTTCTCCTCAGCAGGGCAGCACAGCAAAGTAGAAAAGCAGTTCTTTCAGAGCAGCAGTCAAACAGAGTGGCAATCCTTGTAGCAGAGCAGTCTTTACTCCTTGCAGCGATTTTCACAGGTGCAGTAGTGTACTGTCTTGGTAGGGTCAGAGCCCCAGTACTTATACCCAGTTGTGCCTTTGAAGTGGGGGTGACTTCAAAGAAGGGACTTTGAAGTGCACACAGGGCCTTTCTTCCCAGCCTCGGCTCAAGACGTAGGTGGTAACTGGCCCTTTGTGTGGTAAACAGGACACTGCCTATTCAGGTTTAAGTGTCAGCTCCCCCCTATCTTCCTGCACAGGAAGAGTTATCAGAATGCAGATGGGTGTTCTGTCACACCTACCTATTCTGTGTTTGTGGATGTTTAGAGGGAATGCATACCCACCCCAGACATGTATTGGAGACAGGCTGCAGGCATACAGATGTAAGAGCAGAGAAATATCCACTTTCTATAAGTGCCATTTTTTTTTTTATAAACAACTTTTATTAAGCTTTTACGGACACAAGCTGGCCTACAGTGGACATGACACAGATGCAGTACATTGTATAACAAGCCCATATTGTGACCATGGAAAACTCAGAACATATATATACAAATAATGATTGCTCTCACAGATGTGTCAACAAATACATTGGGTCGGAAACTCAGCCACTTCCCCCACACCGGTCCATGATCTTGGGGGCAGCCCTTCACCGCAAATACTACCCGTTCCTGTTGAGCACACCAATCCACCCCACGCTGCCATTGTGAAAGGGTGGGTGGGGAGGACTTAGCCATTTCACCACAACATCTCACTTTGCAAACAGGAGGGTCGTACCTAGAAAGGCCCTTTCAGCCCTAGTGCCGTCTGTACCCTCAAATATTTCAAGGAGGACCAAAAGGGGAGAGAGGGAGACTATCAACCCCTGCACCTCAGCAAGGTCTCTAGCCACTGTGGTCCAGTAGAGTTGTATTTTTACACAGGACCATACCATATGGAAGAAGTCTGCTGGGGTAGCCGCACACCATGAACAGGCAGAGTTGAAGAGAAGGCCCGCCCTGTGTAGGCGGGTAGGGGAAAGACAAGCTGCGTAAAGATAATACCTTTGTATTAGTTGCAGTCTGGAGGAGATGGTGAGTTCACAGAGGGCCCCACCACATTTGTGGAGGGCCATCAGAGCATCGCGCCTGTTCTCCTCTGTCAATGGACCCACCCAACCCAACCATTGGGTTTTTAAATGGTCAAGGGAATCGGGAGCATTTATTAGGAGTGTTCAGTAGATTTGAGAAACTGCCCCTCGACCCAGGCTGCCCATTAGGAGTTTGTACAAAAGGAGGTGGTGATGGACGGAGCATCAGAACCAATCAAACACTCACACCCAGTCAACAGATCTGGGTTTGCTTCCTAGGACCGGTTTCTGGCATTTCAGCCGTCTTCAGCCAGGCTTGCTTGAATCCAGTGGCAAAGTGAGCAAGGGACTCACGTCTGAGCATACCCTGCCAACTTATGGCGAACAAAGCGATACAAAAGGAGGTGGTGATGACTGGGGGTGAGTGCTTGCAATGTTCAACACTCCGTCCATCATTTCCTTTGGTTTTTGCTTTGTTCGCCATAAGTTGGCAGGGTATGCTCAGATGTGAGTCCCTTGCTCACTTTGCCACTGGATTCAAGCAAGCCTGGCTGAAGACGGCTGAAATGCCAGAAACCGGTCCTAGGAAGCTTGTTTCCGGTCCAGGAAAGACATGGCTTGGCAGTTCGGGCTGGACTGTTCCCATGAGGCACAGGGTCAGACTGATTTGCATATGGCCATGTCTGAACTGGGGTGGCAGAGTGGGCTAAAGAACGGTGATGGATTAAACCCAGATCAGTTGACTGGGGGTGAGTGCTTGCAATGTTCAACATTCCGTCCATCATTTACTTTGGTTTTTGCTTTGTTCGCCATAAGTTGGCAGGGTATGCTCAGACGTGAGTCCCTTGCTCACTTTGCCACTGGATTCAAGCAAGCCTGGCTGAAAACGGCTGAAATGCCAGAAACCGGTCCTAGGAAGCTTGTTTCCGGTCCAGGGAAGACATGGCTTGGCAGTTCGGGCTGGACTGTTCCCATGAGGCACAGGGTCAGACTGATTTGCATATGGCCATGTCTGAACTGGGGTGGCAGAGTGGGCTAAAGAACGGTGATGGATTAAACCCAGATCAGTTGACTGGGGGTGAGTGCTTGCAATGTTCAACACTCCGTCCATCATTTCCTTTGGTTTTTGCCCATTAGGAGTTTGGCCTCCAGGGGATTGAGCTCTGAGAGGGGATCAGCAGTCTGAACGTGGTTATAAAGGGCATGTCTGATTTGGAGATCCCTATAGAATTGGGTATGCAAAAGAACGTACAACTCCTGAAGGTCTCAGAAGGAACGTATGCGCGTCCCTGACCACACATCCCCCCAATTGTGAAATCCCAATGAGGTCCCATGTTTTAAAGTCGCGGAGCATCGCTACCTCCTTCAGCCAGGTGCCGTGCCATACAGGAGTTTGTTGGGTGAGTCTGCCCTCCCATTGCACATGACGGAGCACACCACTCGGGTGACCAAAGACATGGGGTTGGGGACTGGTGAGCCATACAGCATGGCTTGCAGATTAGAGAAGCCTAACAGGGAAAGTTCCAATCTGTAAACAGGGTCCGACCACCCCCCGTTGAACCAGTCGTGGATGATGAGAAGGTAGGAGGAGAGATGGTAGCGATAAAGATTGGACATGCCCAAACCACTGTCAAAAGGACCTTGTTGACAGTGGGTGAGGGCCAGCCGGGGCCACGAACCCTGCCATATAAAAGGTCCTTGCATCACCCTCCAGCCCATGAAACCATGACCGGGGAGTTGAAGTGATAGGTTCTGGAAAATGTAAAGTAAACAGGGTAGTACCATCATCTTATCCAGCGCTATACGGCCCATTATGTTGAGAGGGAGGGTCTGCCATTTTGTAAGGTCTGCATTCGTATTTTTGAGTAGTGGCTGCAGGTTGAGGGCCCAAGTGAATTCAGGATGCAATGCGACCCACACGCCCAGATACTTAAAGCTCAGTCTGTTAGGAGAAATGGATGTCTGCCAATCAAAGCAATCCCTAGAGGCTGCCAGGTGGACCAATACAGATTTGTAGGGGTTCATCTTCAGGCTGGAGGACTTCTCAAAAGCCTCAAGCAATTGGAGGCATAGAGGGCCACTGTTTACTGGGTCCACCAAATAAAGGAGAAAGTCGTCCGCGTATAGGGCGATAGTCATAAAAGTGGCAATTCTAAAACAGTAATGTCAAATTCAACTTTACCAGTAAAGATGATTTATAATTACCATTCCAAATATCTAAAACATGATGAAGCTAAATCTTTCTAACCAGGAAGTACGGCTTAAAAGTCTATTTAGGAATTCCCACTGCTAAACTACGAGAGGAAAAACTAATTTGGGTGTTTGACACTACTGGCACATGTAACGCTTACCAGTACATGTCCTACCTTTTACTTGCACATCATCCTGCCCTATGGACTACCTGGGGCCTACCTTAGGGGTGAATTATGTGTCATGAAAGGGGAGTTTAAAGCTTAGCAAGTAGTTTTAAATGTCAAGTCGAAGTGGAAGTAAACTGTACATACAGGCCCTGCATGGCAGGCCTGAGACAGGTTTGAAAGGCTACTTGTGAGGGTGGCACAATCAGTGCTGCAGGCCCACTAGTAGCATTTAAGTTACAGGTCATAGGTATATGGTATATCACTTTACAAGGGTCTTACAAGTAAACTAAATATGCCAAACAGGTGAAAACTGCTTACACCATGTTTACAAAAGATAGCCCATGTACTTTCGTACTGGTTAGCAGTGTTAAAATGCTCGGGATCCTAAAGCCAAGAAAAAGAAGGTCAAACAAAGAGGAGGAGGATGGCAAAAAGTTTGGGATGCAGCCAACTATCCTGTTCCTACAAAGCATACTACTTCCAGGCAAACAAGCAGTTAAGAAGAAAAATGTTATATTTAAGTTCAAAAGGCTATTCATCCCTTTCATGTTATTGTGTAATTTGCACGTTATAGCTCTATAAATTTATATTAGTTAGCATGTTGTATTGTACGGAAACCCAGGTCGCCCCACTCTCCTATTAGTACAGGATTGTACTACATTAACAATATAAATAACATACTGTAAGGCAGCTCTGTGTGTTTACATGCAGAATGCATGTTAAGAATGGCATTGTACACAACGTAAGAGGAATGTGAAGGGAAAATATGAACTTCTGAGACAGGCATGAGCCAACTAATTTACATATAAACTTCCAAAGTCATCTGAACACATCAAGTTTGTATAGCTTAACATTTTATAAAGGTGCTCCCCCGGTATGTGGATGCAAAACTATTGTTAGGGGTTGTTTGTCTGTGGTGCGACCTACAAAAGTAAATAAAGTCAGCTGGATCTTTGAAAAGCATGTTAAATAACTGGAAGGAATTCTGCCAAAGAATGGTGCTAAGCTGGCTGGCCTTTCAGCAGCTTAAGTAAGTCATCTGAATGATTATAAAAGGCCCCCAACCCTACGGGGCTAAAGGAAATGGCCCGCAGGCAGAACAATAAGCATCAGTGCCCTAGAACACCTCTTAAGTAAAGTCCTGTAGTCTTTTCATCCACAAAGTTCATTTTACTTAACTCTAGTAAAGTACATATATTACTATATTAATTTCAAGACCTATTTCTTTAGCATGATTTTTATCCATATTTTCATGGTACATACCATCCATTTTCGGCCCTAAAGTTTCCTTCCTGGGACTACAAAACCACAAGTGATAGGCTTTTTTTGTATGAGTTCTCTATATTTTGGCAGTCTTTCAAATTTAAACATTTATCCAGAAAAAGTTCAGATGAACCTGTCCAGGGGCATGGTTTGGCTGCCTACATGGTGACAGCCCTGAACTAAAGCTTTTTCTGGCCCTAATACAATCCATTATAATCCTGTTTCGCAGGTGCAGTGATTGTGTTAGCCTTTATAGAAATCTGTGGCATAGATGAGCTACCAAGCAATTTCTGTTAAGCACAGACTGTCAAGACTGGGAACTGTGTGGCCTACTGTGCCTGAAGGACAGGGAATTACCTTAGTTGTAAACAGGCCTCTGCTCCTTGCTGTTGTGGGTGTTGCTGATTTTCCTGACCCTCCTCCTGGGCATGGAGTAGGAGAGAGTGGTGAAGAGTGGCGATTCGCCTGCTGTGCCCCTCAGGGTCGGTACTAATGGAACCCACAAATGCGGTGGGGTCTGCATTGACACAGACCCTGCAATGACTTCCCCATGACCGTGTACAGATCTGCAACCATCCTGGCAGGAAGTATTGGAGCAGCGGAGGAGCGTGGGTGAGGCCAGTGCAGCTAAGTTGCAGTAAGAGTAGCGGTGGTGGACAGAACAAGAATTAGTAAATGCATTAGGTTTCACCTTTGTGATTAATAATAAGCTGTTTTTTGTTGTAAGTAGTAGTTTCCTGAGTAGTTGTACAATACAAGTTAAGTAAAGTCTGTTAAAGTGTCATGTTTTGTTTTATGTACAAAAAGGCACTATATTGTGCTGTAACTATTGGTATAGTGCAGGTAAGTATTAGCAATCTTTTGAAAAATGAAAGCGGTAAATAATAGAATTGATGTAACAGCAATATTATGTGTTTATAGGAGTTCTGACAAATGTTGGCCCTGGTGCCACCTCACCTGCTGCACTATTCAAATCCTGATCCTATCGCCTGCAAGGTAACTGCACTTGGGACTGCCTAATTGGTCGTTACATATTTGGTGGTTAGAGGAGTTCTGACAATGTTGGGCCCGATACCACTGCACCTGCAGTACCATTGAAACCATAGCCCTGGTGCCTGCTAGATAACTGCACGTGTGACTGCCTGTTTAGTAGTAAAATGTAGCAATATTCTGCGTTTAGCGGGTTCCCTAAAGCTTTTGGCCCCGATGACACAGCACCTGCTGCACCACTCAAATCAAGCCTCTTTTTAACTGCCAGATAACTAATTGCATCTGCTTGTATAGTAGTCAAATATAGAAATATTAGGTGTTTAGAGGAGTTCTGGCAACTTTTGGACCCAGTGCCACTGCACCTGCTGAACCATTCAAATCATGTCCCTGGTGTCTGCAAGGTAACTGCACTTGTAACTGCCTGTTTAGTAGTAAAATAGAGCAATATTAGGTGTATAGTGGGGCGCCTAGAGCTTTTGGACCTGGTGCACCTGCACTAGCTGCACCATTCAAACCATGACCCTATTGCCTTCTAGATAAATGCACTTGTGACTGCCTTGTTTAGTAGTAAAATGTAGCAATAATCTGGGTTTAGTTGGGTCCCTAGAGCTTTTGGCCCCAGCACCTGCTGCACCATTCAAATCATAACCCTGCTGTCTGCAAGGTAACTGCACTTGTGGTTGCCTTTTTAGGAAAAAATAAAGCAATATTAGGTGTTAAGAGGGGTGCCCGGAGATTTGGTCCCGGTGGCTCCAGCACCTGCTGCACTTTTGAACTCATGACCCTAATGCTTGCTAGATAACTGCACTTATTGCTCTATTTTACTATTAAACTGGCAGTCACATGAGGTGTTTAGAGGAGTTCTGACAACTTGCTGCCACTGCACCTGCAGCACCATTCAAATCATGACCCTAGTGCCTGAAAGATAACTGCACTTGTGACTGCCGGTTTAATTGCAAAGTGTTGGACTTGGCCCTTCTGGCAGGTTCACCCCTGAAACTTTTTGCTTTTTATTGTGACCTGGTGTTAGTGATTTTTGGCTTCTGCGCACTCTACCACTGTATCCCAGGGTAAAGTGCGTGCGTGTAGTGAGGTTGGCCTGCCCTCCCATAGGAATGCATGGGGGAATGTATGTGTCCCTGGTAGTTCCTGATGCGTGGGGAGTGCAGGTGATGATGTGTGTGGCGTTAATGTACCTAGTGTGGAAGTGCCACTTCTAGAAGTTGGCATTTCTGTGTGCAGTGTGAGATAAGTGCCTTGTCTGGCGATTGGCTGGCTGAGGTCATGTGATGGGCTAGGGAATCCCCAGAGTCAGGAGGAGTCACCCAGTGGTGAATGGGGAGATCAGCAGCCAGATGGGTGGGAGGAGTACACCGGGGACCTGAATAGGGCTGGGCTTTCCCCACACAATGCTGGCTCCGCCCCCTGTGGTGCGACTGATGACCCTGGCCTGTTCTGTGAATAGGGAGAGGGGCTGAGCAAAACAAAGTGCTCAGGAACCAGTTGCATCTGGTTCGCCCCTTCCCTGCACCATGTCACAAAGGAAACCTATGTATAAAAAGGGGCTGTGACCCCATGAATGTTGTTCTTCTTCTGATCCTAATTGGAGGGGGGCCTGCTGCTGGGCGCCAGGAGAGACCGCCACTTGGGACTGCCTCCCTGCCTGGAGGGCCCTGTGAGCTGGCCCCTGGACCCAGCCCTTGCCCCCCTGCATCCTGAAGGACTTTTTCCAGGATTTGGAACCTTGCCTTCTTAAATTTAGAAGCGCTCCACTGGTTAATCCTGGACTGGTGCCTCTAGCACCCTGGGAGCGCTGTTGCATTTATTTCACTAGAGCGCTTGGCTCTGTACCCGCCGACTAAGAAGCGCGTCCCGTGGCTGCTTGCAGCGCTGAGCAGGCGGACCTTGTCGAGGGAATCCCGACGTAGGGATTCCCCCGGTTGTGCTTCCAAGCGGGAGCCCACCCCGCTGATTATGCTGTGCACTATGCGGGAGCCTACCCCGCTTATTTAAATATTCAGTTATCGGGTGCCCACCCAGTTTCCATATCCCTTTCTTAATCAAGAGGGAGCCTACCCCTTATTGCCGCTGTAAGGAAATCGCCGGGCCGCTGCCTGCGGTGACCCGGAAGTAAGCAGGGAAACCATGGTTGCAGGCGGGGCCTCGTCACGAAGGCAGGAACAGGAAGTTGACGGCGAGTGAGGCCAGGAAGGACGGGAGCCTACTCCGCCTTCCAGGACGTCCGGAGGAGGACGGGAGCCTACCCCGCCTCCACGCGCTCGAGGAGAAAGTCCCGGGTCCCAGGAGGGGGCCCGGGTGAAGCGGCGAGGCAGAGAAAGGACCGCGCACCGCTTACTGCAGACAACGCGGGAGTCCCTAGAGAACAGCCCGGTGAGTTGGGAAGGGCTGGGGGACTCCGTGCGTGTGTTGTGGGTGCCGGTCTCAGACCGGTCTATCTCCTAAGCGGCCCCCCGCCTGATAGAGGGGGGCGCTCCCATGTAAGGGGGGCATGATTGATTTAGAGCCTGTGAGGCTCCACCGAAGGGGGCAGTAATAATCAAGAGCCCAGTGAGGCTCCAACTACGCGGGCATTTTCTTTTTGTGATAAGAGCAGCCCCGGAAGGCAAAGGGCCGCTCCAACGTTTTGGGGCATATTTGTGTCTTAGAGCCCACGAGGCTCCCACGCTATTTTGGGGCATATTTCTCTTTGGGTGATCTAAAGCCCACGAGGCCCCCTACGCGCTGCACAATTGATCTACAGGCACAGTGGTGCCCAGGCTCCTTTCCCAGCTGCCCAGCACTTAGTGGGCAGCTGCAACGTTTAGGTTGTGCCCGGTGCCCTGTTGCATGCGCAGTCCAGCCCTGACTCTATGGACAGAGGGCGTTTGAGCCCCTGAAAGGCCAAGTTGGCCTGGGGACAGTTTTCTTGTGTTGTGCCCTCACCTAGGGTACATAATCATTGTTCCTGTGTACTTTTGCTTCTGCGCAATGCCTTTATGCTGTTTTCACTCCTAAACTGTGTTTATGCCCAGGAGATTGTTTTGCTAGTAGAAATTATGCTACTGTGTTCATGGTTCCCTGCGTAATATTTTCCTAAGGTAGTTAGGGTTGCGTAGGTGGTACTTACATTTTACCAGTGGTTACTGGTTGTGCGCTACATTTATTATTTGTTCTACCTTTCTACATTTACAATTTGGTGATTTGTGATAATTCTGACAGTGGTCCACGTGGCCCTGTCTTGTGTAAATAGTCCCCTGTAAATTCTGCCCAGTGCCAGTTGGCACAGTGTAAATTGTCTGAATATTATCTAATGTGTTTTGGTATAATACAAAGGCTATTTTTATATAATACCTTGTGTGGAGTTTCCTTTGTGGTGGGCCTTGGGTGTTGTTGCTGGGTGCGCGCGCAAACGCTTTACACATTGCCTCCGGGATAAGCCTGACTTCTCGTGCCAAGCTACCAAGGGGGTGAGCAGGGGTTATCTTTGGCGTGTAACTCCCCAGCCCTGACTAGAGTGGTGGTTTCTGGCTGGCTTTGGCGCAAGCCCTAGCCAACCAGAAATCCCATTTCTAACACAAAGTATAGCAATAATCGGTGTTTAGTGGGGCCCTGGAGCTTTTGTTCCCGTGCCGAGGGGGGCCTACCTTGGGAGAACTGGCCTCTTTCGCTAATTGAAGCTCTACCGATGGGCTTCTTTTACAGGCCCCAGAGCCAAGAGCCCATTGACCTTCTGCCTCTCTCCCATCAGGTGTCAACTTAAAACAGCTTTTGTACACTTTTGCACCTGGATCTTCAGGATTGACTTTGATCGAATCCCCCTCACCCACCCCACCCACACAATCTCTGTACACTCATGGTAGCAATAAATGGAATCCTTCAATCAAGCCCCAGCTAATGAGAATAGTAGGACAATTGTTACTACCTGAAACATTGCTGGCACGGCCAATAGATGGACACAGAGAACTAGGGAAAATATGGTAAATCTGGACACATTGTATGCATACAAGAAATATGGGCATTGAACACAATAGACTTGGATGTCTTAGCAGCTTTTAATTGTCCCGCAATCCCCTTCAACAGCGGCAGGGGGGGTGTGGGGGGCTGGTAATGTTTGTATCTTCTGTATAGTCCCACGAATTAAGAAACGTTTTACAAAATCCCCATATTACCAATTCAACATATTTACCCTGGGAAATAATTTGGTCATAACTGTTAAATCTTCATAATAATGCTTTTCATTCAACAAAGGTGGATGTGGTCGAAACATTAGAAATAGACCTGGAACGATTTATTGACTGGGATTCCTATATAATCTGGGTTGGCGATTTTAATAGCGAGGATGGCCCTATTGTGTCCAAAGTAACCTGCGGGCGTATTGGTGTTGGTGGGAAAACTTTGGCTCATTTTAAACATAGTCCGTATGGCATAGGGCTTAACGGTCTGATGATGAAACTTAATGGGAAACTAGTTGAATACAGCTGTAACCGTAATTATCCTTGTAGGCCTGAATGGCATTAAAATAAAATGGGCAGGTGTGGATCCTGCTAGCTTTTAAAAAAACCTAGTAGCCAAGAATCTAGACCAATTTATGATAGGTTTAGCCCCAGAAACAAACTATGTGGAGACGTGGGACACCCACACTGAGGTGTCAAATTTTATGAATCAAGCCTCGACGGCGAGGCCAAATCGGTCTAGGAATTATACAAAAGGCTGGTTTAATGGCCAACGGACAAAGGCACGGAACATCTTGATCAAAATATTAAGCCAACACCTAAGAGATGTCTGGCAGTCCAGGAAGCCAGAATAATGCTATAAAACAGAGAAAGAAAGATCTACAAGGGGAGGTGTGGGCAAACCTCCTGCAGGCTCTGGAAACTAAGGACACTATTCTATTCTGGAGAATGGTTACTGCTCCATTGTTCACTAAGGGAACAGGCCCGATCTGTAATCCTCAATCACACCTGCTCAATGGGTGGATCATTTGGGTTCGACTTTCACTCTCCCCAGCACAGATGGGGAATCCCCACCTTCTGGTGGGTAACTTTCCAACTGAAATTGGTTTCACCATTGACGAGGTGGTGAGGGCCATAAATAAAAGTCCAAAGGGCAAGACTCCTGGTCTCGACGGAGTCCCAATGTACACCTACATGTCTGAACCAGATTTGTGGCCTTCGTTTCCGAAGGTCCTGAATGTGGCAGGAGCTGGCCATGTACCTCCATTCAAGTCTTCTTCCCTTACTATACCGATTTTTGAAAAGGAACGTAGGAATGATCTGAAATGTTATTGCCCCATCTCTCTACTAGACTCCTCTGCCAAATTACTGGGGAAGAGTCTCGTTAGATTAGAATCGTGGGCAAAGAAAATGAAATCCTCTCAACTGCCGGATATGGGTTTAGAAAAGGTTAGGGAATCATTGAGTAATTGCTCAACCTGAACCTCTTGATGGGGAAATATAACTTGTCCAAAGAAGGGTCACTGTATATATGCTTTATCGATTTAAGCAGTGCATTCAACATGTGTGATCATAGAAGACTCTGGGAATGCTTGAATACAAAGCGGGCTCCAAAGGAGATTATTTTGCTTTTGGCTCACTTGTATAGCAACCTAACAGTCAAAGTCCATTTCAGAATACAGGGCAAATTGACCCCACTCTTTGGTATAGGAAGAGGGGTTTGGCAGGGGTGCATAGTGGCACCCTTCCTGTTCTTCCTATACATAAATGATGTGGAACAAACACTCCAGGCGGCTTGCGTGGACACCCCTAGGATTGGGAGGCGGCAAATTCCAATGCTCTTGTACACCGATGACGCAGCCTTCTTGGCACCTACTCCTAACAGTCTGCATGTCTTCGTAGACTCCTCAGATTTTATGGAGGGGAGTAGTATGAAAATGAACACTGCAAAAACGTACACAAAGAGTTGTGATCATGCAAGAGGGAAGCAATGTTTTTTTTTTAATAAACGGGAGGGAACTAAAAAATATGAATGCCTTTAGTTATTTAGGGATTCAGTGATTCAGTTTTCCTTCAAATTGAATTTGGAGAATTTGGATAACTGGAAACAGTGAAGGCCTGATTAGGTTTCCTTCTTAGTTAGATACCAAACCCACTGCAGAGCTGTTAACACTAACACTATATCAATCTCTGCTGCAGCATACGGTGCAAGGATTTTGGGCACGGGGACAATGACATTCTCCAAAAAACAAATTTTTAAGGAGGGTGTTAACTGTACTCCGGTCTATGCCAGAATCCATTGTTCACCGGGAAGTCGGAGCTGATTTTCTATCAGATACCCTAACAAGTAAAACGTTATTATGGCCGTCTGTATGGTCCAAACAAGAAACCATGTTCACCAGGTCTCTTATCAAGGATTGTAAGGGCCTGCATAAGATTCTAAAATCCCCTGGTTACAGCACATTTAACAGTCTTAGCTGGACTTGGGTCAGACAAGGAGGGATCCCTGTGTATACTTGGAGGATATCACCAGTTACTCTAAAAGATATCTAAAAGACTAAGTGTTCAGGGTCTGTTGAGAGAAAAGGGTTCAAATAGATCTCCGCAAGGTGTCAGTGGGTCATTATACCATACTGAATGACCAGTTAGATTGTAAATTGTATCTTATGGTAACAAATAATGATCAGCACAGGTACCTTTTAACTCGCTTTCACATTATTTTTCATTGCAAGACCGCTTTTCCAAGAAATGAAATGTGAGGATCCATTACTCAGAAATGTCTCTATGACAAATCGGTCGAAGCAGCCAAACCAGCACTTAGCACTTTTTTTGTAAGTTTTACTTAACTGCCAGGAAAACCTATCTCCACCCTCTTTTTATTTTTACAAGAAAGCATTATTCACCATCATGTGACTATCAAGTATATGTACGACCTAGGGGATGCAACGGTGTGTTGCAGGGTTTCTTTCTAATGTGCTCCATATTAGAGATTCATTGGATGACTCAGGGAATGAAAGCAGCCCTATGATCTTATTATGTGGCTAAGAGCCAGTCTAGTTATGGATTATGTTAGACAATCATTAGACATTTCAAAAATGTTATATCAAATCCAACTTTTGTATTTATTTGTGGTTTTATCTATTGGTGTTATCTTGAGAGATGGAGGTTTTAATAGAATTGTGTAATGTATTGATATGATGCTTTTATGGTTCATCTAACATGAACATAATAAAGTTTTTTTTAAACGAACAGCGGCGTAATATAAATTTCGTTCTGGCCCAGTACAGAACAAAACTGCCCTTTATATACTTATTGGATGTGCTGCATGTTGCACGAAGCAAGCGGCACGGATGCGTTTCTCCTTGCTGCCTCTTGTAGTTTACTTTTATCGCCCCAGGCACACATCCACACTACTTTACTGGCTTAATAAAACAGGGCCAAAGTAAACAAAATCATTTCATTTCAGTTTGATTGAGCAATGGTGCCATCAGAAGTAGAGATTCCTTTGCAGGCAATTCACACACACACAAACATGTTGTTGGATATTGCCGTGTCCTAATGGCTTTGAACTTGGAGCTTGGAGTGCAGCATGTGGTATTGCTACACAATTGTGTCTGCTTGCATGCTGCTACTATTCCACATAAGCTAATAGATTTCTCACTTCAGCAACAATGAAAAGCATATCAAGTTTCACTCATATAAGATACAGGAGCCAGATGAAACACACAGTAATCTATTGGGTCAAATGGGGCACACCATAGACCACTGATACTATACATGTGTGGAAAAGGACACTTTATTGAAACAGGTGTCTATTACATCAAATTCCTTGGCCTAACACCTTACGTAACTAAAGCCTAACTATACATATAACATATACCCCTTACCCCCAAATCCCAACCCTATTTTGAAACCTGTTTGAACGTCTCGTGTCGTGCAACATTAATAAATCCGGGTCTGGATTCCTACACTTGCTTGGATATTTTGTTTGTGTGAAACACTGGCAAAGAGGGAAGGATGGAATTTTGACAAAAAAGGAAAGGATATCATGATCTAACTGGGGCCATATACAGACGATACACTATATATTTGATGTGTGGACAAGGCGAAAGAAGGGAATTTCTGCTATGATCTTCCAATATTTTGGTTAAATTGTATATTAACCATACTACAAGCCCTGAAGAAGTCTCAGTGAAGGGACGAAACACGTTGGCTAAAGGGAATTTGCGAAAAAAAAAGAAAAAAAAAAAAAAAATCCTGATGAAAAATAGAAAAGGAGTCTGTGCCCTATATAATTATTGTATTTTACTGTGCAGATTATATCATGAATTGAATGTGTGGTGGGTGCAAATCGCCTTTTGCAATTCTCTTTGTGGAACTTTGTTCCCATATGGTAAATTAGGAGGCTGGTTTCCCAGATCGTTGCACCACCAGAGTACACATATTTTATTAAATGTGAAAGGTGTGATTCGATTGTCTCAGCTTCATTCTTGTAAATCAGATTCCTCACTTTGGCAACAATGAAAAGGATATCACGTTCCACTCATATCAGATATAGGAGTCAGATGAAACACACAGCACCCACAGCAAACTATTAGTTCCAATGGGGCACACCATAGAACACTGACACTATACATGGGTGAAAAAGGCCGCTTTATTGAAACGGGTGTCTATTACATCAAATTCCGGAGCCGATCGCCTTACATAACTAAAGCCTCACTAAACATATAACCTATTCCCCTTACCCTCAAATCCCAACCCCATAAACATTGTATTTCCATGCTTAACAGTGAAACAATTAACCAGTGTTTAACCTGACCTATGACATAACTTTAATGCCAGGACTTCCGGTGTAGAATGTTAACCAAAATAACATTAAGAAAAGGTCTGCAGACTTGTGGTCCAACCGCTACCAGAAAAAGGCACCACCTGACTTTCTCTGCCCCCCCACCCCGAACACAAACTCTTGACACCTTATACTTCAGAATCCTAACCAGAAACTCCTTTAATTTCAACAAGTATAACTCCATGCTGTACTTAGACAAATGCATACCCTCGTCCCCCAAAAAATCAGACTCTTCAAAATGCTGTACTCTGCCTAATCCATCATCCCTACAAAAAAGCCTAATTTCCCTATTCATCATCCTCCTGGCATAGTCTATGGTTGATGGCTTGTTCGCTCCTCTCCAAACTCTCCAAGTGATAAACTCCATCCATGCTATAAAGCAATCCGACCATTGTGCCTCAACCTCTCTAAAGTCCTGCTTCATGAAGCGGAGTAATGACAGACCCTTTTCCACCACCATGTTATTGTTTCCCAGGTGAATCAACAAAATATCCAGACAAACATCCCATATCATGATCTTATTGGGTAAGTGTAACAATTTTTTTCACCTTTGCCGTACCATGTCACTGCTAAATTGTCATTACCAAAACCACGATTTTGACAACATGTGCTTTATGCCGCAGCCTGATCCACCCATTTTATGAATGAATGACCCACCATCAAAACAGACAAGCCAGCAACCGATGGGACCGGAACCGAACCTGAAAAGAGAAAATGGGTGTGAAAACATGGACTTGGCTAAGAATAAACTCTTCCCCCTTCGCTGTTTCTGACATAGCTCTGAAAGCAGTTTGATGACCATCTACACAAATCCATAATTTGCTCCTGAAACCACCCCCTCCCATTAGCCTCTGTTCCCATGCAAAAAGAATGAGTCCCAAAATCCTTTGTCACCACACCAAACCTGGTATCCACTTTCCTAAGGACTGGTAATAACTGAAATGCAGATACCCTGTCCACTTGTGGATGGACAAATATCGCCCTTGAATACACCCCCCACCTGTATACGCAGTAGTCTACCCCACAACACAGGGCATATAGCCTCTTCCTGCTTTTGCAATATTACCTGTTCACCTTTTGACCGCTGGTCTGTCATGGACTTACATAGGCGTATCTCCAAACTCTCCTGCCTAAGTTCACGTCTTACCATAGCAAACCCATGTCACCTCTACCTCCCAACAATTCTGACACTTGAACACCAAAAAACATCCATGACAAATCACATCCTCGTCTCTGAAAACAAACCTTTGGGAGAACCACAATCGACCTACATAAAATCTGCCAAGTCATAGGTCTCCTCTTCTGACTGACCCGACCTTGCTCCCTAACCCAACCCTCTAGGATTCTCTTGTCTAGCTCCTCTGCAGAAGGTGTATATCCCCCTAACAATTTTCCCCTAAAAGCAATGTCCACCAGTTTTCCAGCAATCGTAACCTTAGATAAACCTTTTTCTGTCAACCTTAATATAAACTACACCGCGTCCTTCGCTCTTTGTCATTCCCCTGACCACCTTTGAGCTCCTGATCTCAAACAGTCTCCCCTAGCTTTGTAATATGCCTTGCATGTGGATGATGCCAGGGAGCCCACTACCCTCCGAAACATCCTCGGTCTCCCACTGTCAATAACTCCAGCGGCATGCAAGTCCTGTCCCGGTTCTCCTCGGTGGCCAATCCATGGAACCTCTCCCACTTTGAACAAGACAAGGTATCTGCAATGACATTGTCCACACCTGGCTTTAAATAAAATATCCTGCTGCAAGCATTCCAGAACAAACACCCTCAGCAGCTTGAGCACCTGGGTATCTTTCGCTGACTGCCTGCTTACTATCTGAATCACAGCCATGTTGTCTATTCTAAGAAGCACTTTCCTGTGCTGCCACTCATCGCCCGCAGCCCCAGCCCCACCCTTGCCCTGCCTTCAATGTGTGGGCCGCGCCGCGCATTTGTGGACGGGCCCGTAGAACTCACCTAATTCTTATGTGGGTCCTGAACGCCCGCCCACGGCAAGGAACACGCCACAATGACAGCCGCCACACCAGACACACGCCTCGGTGGTCTGCGCAAGACCCAGTCGTCAACTACCAGGTCCAGGTGTCTGGCCTTGGCCAGGAGCCGCAGAGCCTGACAGACCCGCTTGTCAACCTCGGTAGGCTCCATTCTTCTTCCACTAATTTGAATACCTTAAATCTTGCAGACAAAAAAAAAAAACACTTTTCTCTGCTCTAAATGGGAGCTTGCCACTGTGTACACTTACCAATAAAAGTGGTAGCCCCAAAATGGTTGGTAATCTACCCATTGGGCTATTTCGGATGTAGCCCTAGGCGCACAGTCTACACTGCGCCTTCCTCCCCCCAATGCCCCTGGGGTACAGATGTTGTTTCAGAACGCAGTATCCAAAGACCCATTTGTATCTGTCAAAAAGTGCTCTATTGCACACTGAAGGACTCAAGTTGATTCTGTGACTGGGTTCTTCTTTATTTTTTCTTCCAAGTACTTCTAGCTAACATATGCCTCATCCGGCCTCATGACCAAGACTTCCTCCGGGATCAAAAATACATAAAATAATCCTATTTATTATCCACAATTATACATAAGGAATTCTCCTTTTGCCATGCAGGCCAGCACCAACTAGTGTTGGCAACTAATTCAAGAACAAAGCAGTACCCCCAAATAAAAACACAATCACAAAAAAAGAAAAAGCTGTAACGGTGAAGTTTCAGATCCAAGCAAAAAAGTGCTATAATAGCCCTTCACCAAAGTGTAATGTACTAGCGTAATTGAAAGATCCCACTGTAAACAGTCTATATGTAAGTTAAAGATTCAAACAGAATATTACAAAGGCATCCTGTTAGAGAAACAATCTTTCCTTTTTGTATATCGTTCATATAATTGAAGTAATCACAAATTCGCCAGAGTGCATAACAACTGTTGTATATGACAAGAGCAAAACAGCGAGGTAAGGCATTTGGAGTAAGTCACCCAGGTGAAAAAACAATGACGATTAACCAAAATGATCCCCACCTGGAAAACCCTAATTCAAGTGTAAATTCAAAAATCTTGCTATTTATCTGGTTCAACAAGACAATCAATATGGTTTCTCAATCTATTTAAGAGAATAAAGGCATCAGGAACAACAAATACACTACCCTTCATCGTCATCCAAACAACGGTGTGGTCCATAAGAGAAACACCCAATTAAATCACAGCTCATGTATCCCGAAGTTGGAGACAATAATGAGACTTTCCAAGTATGCTATTGCCATACTACTGGCAGGTTAAAAAGAAAAACCAAGAAAAATAAACCATAAAGTACATTAAACCGCCAATCCTTCAAAAGATCAAAGTACATCTAAAACCATAGATAGAATTAATTTACCCATTTGCTGAATATTGAAAGAGCACATGGTTGATAGTGAAGAGGAGAGGCATTTGAAATGTATTACCCTTTGTTATCATCATAGCGACTCTTAGACAAGTATAGCTGCTGTGATCCATTGTCATTATGCTCTGTTCTTAGATATACCTTGGGGGTGGAAATTAAACCCCAATTGATAAAGGACGTTGGATTATTCAGGATGGCCTTCACCACAAGGATCTGATATTGCCTGTGTACCCTCTTCTTCTTTTGGGAGTGGTTAACATGTATTGTTTATTTATTGTCCAGATTGACATTAGTGGCAATTTTCCACTTATTCTTACAAAGTTATTTTTGGTAGCAATACAATATTTTGGCCCATACTTGATGATTATTACTACACTCCTACTACAGGGATTTATTATCAGATGGGCGGAATTCTTGCCCATTTTAGGGTGGGGTCTCTATTGTAAAGATAGCCTTTTCTCTGTGCACCCTTAACAGTCTTAACAGAAGATACAATTACAGCCTCTTGTTAACAAATACAAATTCAAGATGCTGGTTTTCCTTATGTATGATCATTGTTATTGGCAAAAAACTAGACACAGTTTACAGCTACTTAACTGTGTGCGTGGATGCAATACTAGTGATTCCCGCGCTGAATTGCTATTGTCAAGATGACAACTAAATTTTGGTTTCTCAGAGGTCGATATGAGGACATGGTTGTTCCTGTCCCTTTAAAATGGTGCTTAACTAGAAGACCATAGACACTCAAGGTAGTCAGAGAGGACTATGACCACTTAATACTGTAAAGTTGCTAATATTGCACTTTTTGAACCCGGACTTCAACATACTTGGTTCTTAGATGGAGTTACACTAGTTGGTGTATGGCCGGCCTGTATGGTGATAGAACATCCACTTATGTATACTCATGGATAACAAATGGAATTCTTTTATGTCTTTTCTAGCCCAGAGGAAGTCCTGGCGATGGGACTGGATGAAACAAATGTAGACTACAAGGACTTTGAAGACAAAAATAGAGACCTCAGTCACAGAATCTCCTTGGTATGCATTCAGGGACTTTATGACATATCTTTTGGGTTTTTAACTGCATTTTGGAGGGTGTTTTGTGTGGTTGCTCCCCACTTGTAATTGCACCTTTAGGATTTATATGAAACAAAGTTAACTCTAGGTCAAGTTTGCACTGAAAACTCTTGCCACTTGCATTTTATTCATCTATTTGAAGCTCTCACAAAACTGTTACATCTCTTCAAGGAAATAGCAGTGCTAAACACAATAGCCTTTTGCCTCCACACCTGAATAATTGTGCTTATGATGATACCAGCACATACAGATTAACGGTCCAGAGATAGAAGGCTAATTTGGATGGCTTGCAGAGTAGTGCAACATACTGAAGAACAGCAAATCACTGTGGAGTGCATCTTAAACATTTGTGAAGTGTACTTGTTGCCAGTAATGGTATTACTGATGAACTATATGGATGACCCTCAACGTAGAAGTAGAGGAACTAAGAACATGGAAAAACAAACTCCAAAATGGACTAAGGACATCTGAAGCTGGAAAGACAAGCATCACAGGAGGACAGGACAGAAGGTTGGGATAGAAGCTATGGTTCTCACAACAACCCAAGGGCTGGAATAAAAGCAACCAGATGCAATAGAAAAAAGAAGATGGGATAGAAGCAAGTCTGGCAACAAAAGAAGATGCCTATCTCACACAACAGAGTGTGTGGGGGGCTAAGTAAGTAGGCCAGAAGCCCTCTTGTTAGGAAAGGTAAGTGAAGTACAGTAGAGAAACACACATCTGTTATTCCACTCAGTTCATCTGACCAATCACAAACTCATGAAGAGAACCCACACCATGATGTTAATATACCTACAATAAGCTTAACAAAACTTCACCAGAACATTCTCCCACTCATATTCATTGATTTCATCAACTTATTTCTCACAGCTGCACTACTAAATCAACCTCCAAAGCTCTCCCAAAACCTCATTCATATGATACCAAAGAAACTTCAGCCTTCTCAGCATCTGCTTCCAAATCGACAAGCATAATTTTTCTTCCAGCACCATTTATATCTGCCTATATAACATTCCCACTACTCACCGTCTTAGTCCCACTCAAATTCCATCAAACCAACCATACTAGTTCAGATAATTTCCTCAATGTCTCATACCTAATCTGAACAAACCCCCGTTTAATGGTAAATTCCCATCAAAGGATCAATGCAGTCATCTACAAACTGAAAAAATGAATGAAGACCCACTTTCATAAAAGTGGGAAAATATACTATACATACCTGGACAAACCCAACAAATTACCTGTAGTTGTAATCTCCTCAACCCCTGACCATGTCAAATGCTCCTATTTTTAGACACTTCTCTAAAATTTACAAGCCCTGTTTAGTCTCTCACATTCCCCTCACAGACACATTTGTTTTATCCGGCAGGTCTGTAGACCGCGATCCAACTTTCAACCACACTAAAATATTATTCGGTATATTGCTCTACACTCTTCAGGTTTTCTAATTCTGCCTCTTTTAATTTACTAAACCAATCTTCAACATATTCCTCACTCAATTTTCACCATTCTCCCATCAACCAGTTCCTCCTACACTCCATTAGACCCATTTGTCAAAGAAACGTTAAAAGCTTTTGATCTACATACCTTGACTTAACAGTCATTTCAAAGTAATCAATGCTTCATCTTTAATCAAAATTCTGCTGGTCTATTTAGTATTCAGGAAATCTTCCAATGACCATGTCAAACAGTCCTCCCCCTGCCACTGTTACAATCACCTCTAAAAAAAACACATCTGCACACTTGTCCAACTGCCTGTACAACCTACTCCAATGTCGCATCTGCAGAAACACTCCACTGAGACAACCTGTTTCCAAGGCTACATCTTTAACTCTTGTGCACGGTGTTCCATGACTGTGCGCTGAAATTAACATTTTATGTCTCTGGGACTTGTACACAGTTGAGTCTAAGAGTTCTACTCTGCCGATCTTTGAGGGCAAATTCTAATTTGGTTACAAAATACTTATTTGTTGAGGTCCATAAATAACAGTTTTATTTACTTTCTATTTCCAACTAAACACTACTGCTTGTAGGATCTTTGCAATCTGAGTGAATATAAAAAGGCCCTACCAAGAACCATGATATTGAAACTCAAGCTATATACATTTTTTTTTAAAAACACTGTAAACGACACCTCTCAGGTTACAGGGTGCATAGTGTAAAGAAACACATTTAAACAGTAACATAAAGGTGATATCTTTAATCACAGTATGACTATCATGCAGACTGCCACACTGACTTTTCATCTGCATACTATTCAAATGGTAAGCATTCCAATAACTAGCTTATTGTTTCTCATGAACGCTTAGAAGTTTCGCCAGAGTAACAGGAGGTACTATATAAATGTAAAAATATTTACATTAAAGGTATTATCACCTTGTGGAATAAATCAAAAGTGAAATAATTCTTAAGCATATTAGATTCCAATACTAAGCATGTAGTTCACTCAACAAACTTGAATTAATTTTAACTAATGAGCCAGCTTGTCACATTCATCAATTAAAATAAATGAATCATCTTATGATTATAAAGCCACTTAAGACCATAATAAACTGAACAAATCAGAGAACGATAATCACATAGAAGCTTATGTTGTGTGATTAAAAGCAGACTACTCCAAAATATTCCTAATGTAACAATCCAAATGCCATTTCCTGCTATGACAATAATGCATTTCCTTAATTACCATTAATTTGATCGTTTCGTTTTTTGATCATTAGAATGAAACATTCTGCAACAGAAGAAATCCTTGGTTAGTTATTAAACTACAATTGCACTAAAAAGTGGATTCATCCAATAGGTTACCATGAAAATAGACCTTCAATTTGAATAACTTTGTTGCCCAACATTTTAGTTTGAGGCTTACATGTTCTTCGTTAGAGAACACCATTTTTTATAAACCCTTCGTTTCTTTGGCAGTGCTTTGATCTGCGCTAAATCAGCCGTTTGACCTCTTTCATCAACATTAGTTCACTAGCCCATTTTAGGGGCTGAACACAGTTACAAGGGTTGTTTACCTGCATGTAAAGACATCATCAGCTCTGAAGCAACAAAGGGGCAAATTTACTATCGACATGCACAGCGAGGACGCACGTCCTGATGTACAACTGCAACATTTGGCATTGCCAATATTTGTTTGGTAAATTATGACAATCTGTCAAGATGTAATAAGCAGCACCCATCACTCTCACAGGCACACTGCTCACTATTCTCACATGGCCTGAGCCTTTTACCTCTGGTGTACTGGAATATAAGCGAGAACCAAGAAAAAGTCTGCCTGCTCTGGTTGGATCGAACATGAACACAAACAAAAGTGCAAGAGAAAAGGAAGGAATCATTAGAGAAAACATGTAGGGCTGAATACCTGAACTGAGGGACTAAGGACAAGAGCCTTATTTATTAACTGCTAAACCAGTACTGTAGAGTGAAGTCCAACTAGGAGTTAACAGAAGGGTGCTAAGGTTAATTAGGTAACAGGTGTGGCATTTTGCACAGGTCAAAAGGTGATAAATAAGATGATTGGGTAAGCCACACATGACTGCATTCATGGAACCCAAACCCAGGATGAGATTTGAGCCTGGATCACAAACCTTCTTCCACCAACTCAGAAGCAAGTTAGAGTTTTCATGTAACATGCACCAGCAATCTTGTGGAATGTGGGTAGAAGTTATGATTGCCATTGAGAGCAATACCAACATTTTTGGTCATAGCAGCCGGGAATAGGAGTGGGCAAAGAGCCAATGATTAACCAATAGACATCCAGAGCTAAGTATGGTTTCCTAGAAACAACCCTTCCATTATATCAGCATTTAAATGTAAAGGTTATCGCCCATCAAAAATATGACTGACATTCCCCTTCTCAAATGTTTTTTTTCAAAGTTACTACCACATTGTTGTATTAGGAAATCAATATAAAACAGTATAGTGAAAAAAGACCAGCCAAAAAACAAATTAAAGCAATTAAAATGATTAAAGGAAAGTTAAAGACTCATAAAATGTACAATAATTCTTAATTAATCAATGCCCATTGTAAATTATTTTTTTAAATGAAAAAGTATGTACACCTTAATCCCATACATACAATTACAAATATGTACAATTAAATCAAGACAACTGTAACACCTCATGAACTAGAGATTAGTGTCAAAAGGTCTGTTCAATGCATAGTCCCTCGCTCTGGTGTTCATCAATGGAAGTGCTTATCAGATTTTTCATTGTAAAACCCTTCCCCTGGCATCTCCCAGAAAGTTCACAATGTAAATCCTTTTCCTAGTGCATTTGTCAAAGAGTTCACAATATAAAACAGGACTCAAAGTCCTGAAGCAGAGCAGTCTAAAGCTGGCTTGCACGCTTATTTTGATAAGTGTTTAAGTCACTTGCCTCTTAAGGGTGGATTGTTATTACACTGTGTGTTAAAGCCTGTAAGAGTTTTTTTAATTAAATCTCACATATTACCACTGTGGACATGGGTTTTGGCCACCCCTCTGACAAACGCTTGGAGCAGAGTTTTTGCACCGTAATAATCCTTCTTAAGCCCCCTTTGGAGGATCATATTCTTTTGCCGACTGAGCCAGGCCAACAATCTTTATCATAACTTTTAATAGTTAATGGATTCTGGGTGTAGCCTTGATCAATAAATTGCCAACATAACCACTTCATTCATGCTGTTTTCCCACAAGGCAAAAAGTGCAATACAAGCACTCATTCACACTGCACAATCAAATGCTTTACTCAGGGCCAGATTCCGATCTCGTTCGGAAGGGCTCCGAATAGGATTTGGTTTTACCTAAACCGATCCAGAGCCCTTGGTTCCCACCGACTATTCCCAATTCCGAACGACCAAGTACGATGCCTGGAAACCCTTAGTGCTGACCAAATTAGTTCCGGAAAGGCATATGGAGAGATAGAGTCCTCCGGAGCCAAATTTTATAGCTCTATGGAGTAGGTTTTCCAAGCGAGCAAATACGATTAACGATTCTGACAGCCTTTACGATTCATTTTTCCCGGATCTAAAAGGCTGCCGGAATCGGTCTGTTGAAGTGCATAGCAGGCTCCCCTTCACCCGGGGCCCTCTGAATCATGCCCGTGGGGGTACCTATGGGTCCCCCCTTTCAAGCTATGCACAGTATGGCAGGCACCAAGGGGTGCCCACCACAGGGTGCACGATGATCCCCAACCAACCTTTTTGTCAATGGGAGCCTGTGCATGTGTTCGGTACATAGGCTCCCATTGAAGTCAATAGGAGTCCGACGAATCGTATCCGGATGCAGACTAATGCATCGTAGTTGTTCGGTCGGACTCCCCTGACAAGAGTCATACGGAAAACATTGCGGACACGAATCGTTCGGTTTGCTTTCTGAATGAAATTGGAATCGGGCCCTCAGTGTTGATCACATTAGGACACCAAACAGCAGCACTGTAAAGCCAGAGCTAATAAGGTTCATCACTGGTGGGGTTGAGTGGAGGGCGGCTTTGTCAGCAGGTAAGCAGCTAAAGCTTTTTTTCAGATTTTTCATAAACGGTTTAACACACATCTGTGTTGTAAAGTCAGACTTAAATACCTCTTTTTCTCAGTATGTCTAAATGAGTAAATCATAATAATTCATCTGGCTAAATGTCTGTCAGGAGCAGCAATAACTTCAATATATATCAATAGGCCTGGGGCAAAGGTAAACTAAAGGGACCTTTAAAGACAAGGAGACCAGCAGTAAAAGGCATGAAATCAGGATGAACCGCAGAGGATTAACCTCAGCTGCCACATACACATTATGATAGGCACCTCCCTAAACAGTTAAGTTAGTTGATAGAGTGGCACCGAGGACCTATGTAAACCATATGCAACCTTTGGCCCAGAAGAAGCAATAAACTACAATTATTGCATATGAAAAGTTGTACTCTGAGGAATCCCAGGTAGCAGATATCAGAACAACTTGTTTGGGACAACGCAGCATCTGGCTATATGGGTTTCATAAAAATAACTATTTTGAAACCTGTAGGATCCAGTGGAGGAGGTTTTGGTTGCACAACATCAGGAATCTAGTACAGTGTCTGAATGCATGACTCTCAGCCTCTTTACAAATGAAGGATCTGACTACATGACTTCCAGCAGCACAGTTTTAGATACTAGGGGAAATTTACTTTTTGTTTACGTCTGCTTTGCCAAACAAAACAGCTTACAGATTTTCTGAGCATCATCCCAGCACTCCCAGCTTGCCACATCAGATCACCTGTGAGAAGAAATGCTCCTAATTGAGAAGGGAGGTTCAGAAGAACTAGGAATATTAAAATTCCCATCAGTTCTATTTTAATCTCACCCCACTCAATTAAAAAACAGTGGAGGTCATCTTTTAAAGGAAGAGAAACTCAAAATGTACAAGACCATGAAATAAAGGTGTTATGTAACACACAAAAGGTGATGCCAGGAATGCTTACAAATAGTCTAACCACTGGCTATCGCTCAGGGTAGCATTCCATTTGTTTGCCAGCAAACCAACCTAAGATTAGTCCCAGCCATATGCAAATAAGTCTTGGTCATACTCCAATAAGAACAGTCCAACCCCAGTAGATGCTCTGGGAGAGCTTAGGGAGCTACTGTCATGCTCCAAGGAAGACTGCGTCTGGGTGAGGGCATGATGGAGTTCTGGCCGGCCGCACTGCTCGTGGGGTAAGATGCAGGCAGCTAATTTGGTAATCGCTTGGAACGTGCAACAACGGTGGTGGCGGTAACCGGGAGGTTGCTGTCGGATTCACCCAAGGTGACCTCTCCATCAACCCAGAGTCAGAGATACGTGGTCAGGCAGATCTTTCGACCCATGCCTATCGAGTAAGAGGTCACAGGTGGGGTCCTCCACAAACCAAAAGACAAATACACGCCCAGGAAAAAACCCTGATTGATTCCTCTGAGAGATAGTTACACCACAAACAAATCCGAGATAATTATTCCCAATTAAAACCGTTTGGCCAAAGGCACACGTTCCCCAGAAATACCACAAAGCTAGATACCACAGGTAGAAAGGTACACTCAACCAATCAGGACCCGACATGCAGACCACACGTAGTGATCAAGCGCTCCTCATGCCGGATATCTGGACACATACACACTGGCCCACACTAGCTCTCCCAGAGGTTGAGAGTCCTCTATGTCCTTATCAGATGGCCACGCTTGTTGATTTACAACCAAAATGCTTTTTGGAATGTAGAAAATAGTGTTATTGTACCTAATGAACTGTATATAACAGCAGCCAAAACTTTGTACACAGAGAGATCATGAGCAGAAGCATTCTGTCCAGGCTCTCCCAGCCGCAGCATCTAATAAAACCAACCTGTTCCAGTTTTGTAAAACGCCTCTTGTCTTTTCATTAAAGCTAAATTCATATACGGAGCAACAAACTTTTTTTTTTTCATGTTAAAAAGTTATTAACTTTAGATACAATGAAGCAAAGAAAAGTGTTCCAATTTCGAGTTACACGCATAGGTAGACAGAGACAATTTAGGCACTTGAGTGTATATTCGTAATTGCTATCCTTTATGTGTTATCAAAATCCCGATATTGCACATGTGTTGAGGCTATCTGTGGCAGATTTGTGTGTCCTGGGATGTGTCTATATGTCTATAGTTTGGTTATGGGACTACGCCTACCCATGGTTCTTGTGGGAATTTTAGCATTCCGCTCAAGTGAGTGGGCGACGGTCCCTGTCCCCTGTTGACGTTATCTGAACTGCTGGTTTGTATCTTGAACTGAAACAACTGGGTGTTGAACTGGGGTACTCGTTTGGGATCAGCGGGAGGGAGGGTGTGTGTGCAGACGGGAGGGGAGTAAGTAGGTCCTCTGTATAGGTGTGTGGGGCTACTCTGGTGGCTGGCGACTGTCAGTACGGGGGGGAAGGGGTGGACTTGACTACTTCCTCTGTCGGGTTCTTGGGCTATGCCCTACGGTGTGGACTGTGAGGGGGTATCTGCGGCAGGTGTGTGCTCTGGCTCTTTACGTCTGCCAACTGGTTCTGTCGGTGTTGGGGACGCAGTCTGGGAATGGGGGGCCTCTGCTGGCTCTGCTCGTGTGGTTTGCTGACTGAACTGGAATAGGAGTTGCGCCCATTCCATGGATATGTGGTGTTTGCGCATTCCCTTTGCTTCCTACTCCCGGATGGCATTTACCTCCATAGCGCCCCACTTTTTGACTGCTCCCAACCAAGCCTCCACTGGGGGTCCCCCAGGAGCTCGACAGTGCATGGCTATAGCTCTCTTTGCCAAGAGTAATAGAAGAGACGTGAAGCGCACCTGTACTTTATCAGTTCTTCGTCTTCTGAACACCCCAAGCACACATGCCTCACATGTATTAATCCAGGGGAAATCTGAGGTTGCTTGGAGTGTTTCATGGATGTAGTTCCAGTACTGCTGCAATGTGGGGCATCCCCAAAACATGTGTTGGAAGTCTTTGGCAGGGGCTTGGCATCTGGGGCAGAGAAACTGTATCTGGGTAGGAACGCTGTAATTGCTCGGGCGTTAAGTATGCCCTGTGTAAGATGTTAAATTGTAAGTTTTTGAATCGCCTGTTTCTGGAGACTATTTTGGGGTATTCCAGAGCCAGCGCCCACTCCTTGTCATGCAGTGGTCTATTTAGGTCGTCCTCCCATGCCTGCCGTAATGAAGTCAGCGGCTTGAATAATAATTCTCGAGTCGCTTTATACAGCCATGTGACGAGATGTCTACCTGCCCCCATATGCAGTATGGTGTGTATTACTGGGTGTGTCGGGGGTTCTCCTGCGACCGGTTCCCAGAATGGGCGGCTACTAGCCAAAAGCCATGTTAATGTACTAGGAATTGTCCTGGGGGGGGGGGGGTGGGGGGGGGAGGGGCGGGGGTTGTATTCTTCCACTAACTGTTCGTAGGGTCGCAATTGGCCTTCCTCAAAGAGGGATTCCCACTCCGCCAACAAGCTATCTGTCCATACTTGTAGGGTTCGAGCAGTGTAATGTTTTTCTCAATGAGGGAACCCCACTAATAGGAGTAATGGGGAGTATGCGGGCTTCCCTCTGGACATTCGGTGTATGCGTAACATGAAGGTGCGAGCTACCGTTACTTGAAGCGGGTATATGCGTTGGGGCTTAGTCCCGGGTAAAAGCATGCGCTGGATTATTGGCAGAGATATATGTTCCGTGTCGGAGGTTGTCTCACCCATGTGGCGTTCCGCTGTCCAGTGCGAGAGCCACTGGAGCTGTGCCGCTAGGAAGTATGCTTCAAAGGTCGGAGCCCCCAGCCCTCCTTGGTCAGTCGGTAGATACAGCTTAGACAGAGCTACTCTGTGCTGATCCGCTCCCTAAATGAGGGCGGTGAGGAGGGTGTCTAATTCCCGGAAGAAGGGGCGAGGAGGGACAACTGGGAGGTTGGCGAAGAGCTATAGTAGCCGTGGGACTTTTATCATTTTAGCTAGAGCCATCCGCCCGATGGGGGCTAGGGGGAGCGTCTTCCAAAAGTCTACTGCCGCCCATATACCTGCCAATTCTCTGCGGTGATTGCCCTCGTACATGTCCTTCAGAGAATGGTACAGTCGAACTCCGAAGTATCTGGGAGCAGCAGTACTCCAGGCAACTCTCTGGGTCCCAATTGTGATGTCGAGGGGGGCTAGGTGTGGGCTAAGCGGGTAGATCGTGGATTTGCCCCGGTTGACTCGGAGGCCTGAAACCTCTGCGAACTCCCGCTGCGTTGTCCATATTGGGGTCAAGTAAGATGTTATGTCGCATATGTATATGAGTAGGTCATCCACGTATAATGAAACGCTGTGGACTGTGCCAGCTATCGGGATACCCCTGGTCTCTCCCTCCCGACGTATCCGTATCGCTAAGGGCTCGATTGCCAAAGCAAATAATATACAAGCAACAAACTTATTGGATGTTTGTTGTTTTGCTATCATTCGTATGTTCATTTTTATTTATTTTTTTAAACTAGAGTGTGGTTTTTATTGCGTTGTGTTTTGACTGTTTTACTACCTGTAAATGCATTCAATATTTTCTCCAAGTTAAGCTAGTCTTTTTAGGTGTCATAGCTACTAAAGATTGAGCTCACGTATATATTACTGAAAACTTGCCGTGGTTCTAACATGTTAATGATGTTATCACTTGGGGTTCTCGAACATCCACGCCAACTAATAATTCACTTTCTTACAGTACTTATAAACATTTATTTTTTATCTCAACCCCTCCCATTCATGTCCCCTTGTCTCTCACTCTATTCTTTAGGATCTGGTAGTGGGCATGGGGGAAATCTGTGAATCCTCAAAGATAGTTTAAAAAAAATGTTTTGGTCTGCAGGACTATTGAGGTTTAAAATGAAATAGGAATGGAAAAATAAAATAGAGGTTCAGATAAGTACATTAAGAGGGAAAAAGAACATTGAGCATGTTATCCAGAAAAGACAGCATGTTCAACTATGCAGTAAGATTTCTCAGTAGATGAATGTGTCTGCTATAATCTGTGCATCAGGTTTTTGAGCGTGGGCAGAGCAGGGTTAACACCCTGTTATAAGTACCATTGAAGTAGGCAAATTTGTGATTTCATCGGATTCCTGTGACGCTTTTTTACAGAATTTATTGCACATCAACAATGCATAATGCAGTCAACTCTTTATTGCAAGCATGATATAAATGTTGCAACAATACAACCGCCGGGGTAGGTGTCCATTTCAGGCACATCTATCACAAAGGTGTAGCACCCACTATGGGGGTATCTGCAGGACATTCAAAGGAGGGGATACTGGTTTGCCCGTTTAAAAGTGTTGAGGACCCAAGTTTAGAGGGGGTCTTTCCACCATCTAACACTCGCAAAAAGTGAATGACAGACATTTAGAGAGCAGAACTAGAACTCCGGTTTCACAAAACGTACAGTCTTACTTAGCACAGCATAGCTATGCGTCCAATAACACAAAACATACCATGTTTTGCTTAAACAGTAGTAGTACAATCCGATGGGGACAGAGCCTAAAAATGAATGCTTCACAAAACAGATTTCCCTCTAATATACGGCTAAGTTACAGGTTTCTGTCTCGGGTAGAACACTTATTCCTAATATGTAGAGAAGTTACAAGGTGCAGCATCAGTCAAGCCAATTCAAATGCTCTCTGTTGCAGATAAAAGATCGAACACCCATGTCTGATTAAATTTACCAATAGCCAGTCTCTTTCGGAGCACTGGGCATGGGTATCGGGCGATGTGCTGCAGGAGGCACACAGATGCACAATGTGGCACTTGTCGATGTTAATGGGTTGGCACAGGGCAATGTAAGAGGCCTTACAAGCTTAACCATCAGTAGAGATATTTGCATTGTATTACATTAGTTTTAATTATGCAGTGGGTGTGGCTTTGCATAGTGGATGTATGCAAAGCCTTTAAGGCTCTATTTTCTCAGACTCCTCACAACTCATAACCTGGCTGAAATATGTAGGGCACATAAGACAAAAATCAGAGACTGAAGAATAATCAAGTTTAATTACCTTAAATGCCCCAACAAAAAAAATAGATAAAACGCATAGGCCTGGATCCAACTGAGGATGCTAAACCGGTCAGCCTATGAAACAATCTGGAGGAATCATGCCTGAAACAAAAATATTTGATTTACTCTAGAAGCACAACAAATATAAGAACAGAAGAAGTGATGTAGGCTAAGATCATGAAGGCAATACAGAACGAAGGCTGGAGAAGAAAAGAAACTAGTCGTGGAAACGGAGATTAGTAAATCTGTGGAGGTGGGTAGGCCAGAAAGAAATTTGACATAAGTGAAACATACTGTCACGTGGTCCATGTGGCCATTGTCGTTTTCCCTGTTAGCATGAGCACATGCCAGATTGCCTTCTGCTTAGAGCACGTTACTAGACGAACATATTTTTGCTTTTGTGCCACACTGTAACTTTCACTCAGAACAACATACTGTTCTTTTTGCGTTCTACTTTTTCCTAGGATTTATTCTGAACACTGGAGACAAGGTCGAACAACAATGCCCCTTGTTATTCTGTTCTGGCCAGGCCCTAGTACCTAGACAAAACACACGGATGCAGCTGTTTGGGAATATGTACTTTGGTCAAATAGGTATACACAGGTGGGTAACGAACAGTTGGAGAGAGATCTTTCCAGAGAAGGGAGTGTGACAGCACCTGTGATGTAGATATTTCATCAATAGACAGAAGTACGGGGACTGCTGCAAACACCCAGAGATCTTCTGATATATAATCATTTTGCTTCTATAGAAAGGCAGGGAGGTTAGGCTACGCTGTTGTATACAATGATAGCACCTTTTAATATTTACGGACTGCTTGCTATGCTAACAGTATTTGTGTTTGGCATTTTTCTACTTGCTGTGCCATCTACACTGCATACTAGTGCACAATAGTTCAAAATAAACATTTTAAACTTTACTCGTGTCCCTGTTAGATCTTATTGTGGACCGGTATGAGAGTATGAGCGAAAGGGTGCATCCTGCAACCGCAAATCCTGAGGAGGTTCTGGGGTCTCTAAACACTTGTTCCTCTGTCAGTGAGTAGGAGGGCAAGTGAGACACTATAGCTAGTCGGTCCACATGCACATGGACACTCAGGTGGTAGGATGACTCAGTCCCTGCCTACTAAGGTTCCATGAACCTCAGCATAGTTCGGCGACTCCGCAGAATCCCTGCAACATTACGCCGCCAACATTTGGTCTAGTACTAATTCACGGAATGCCCAAGTAGCACTTGTGCTTGTCCACAATAACCTCACACCAGTTTCCGGAGACGTCCATGGTGGGAGGGTTTTGCCTCCTCAGTTCGCAGGATACACCTCTTACTGTAGGTTTTTCAAGCTTGAATTTTAAAAGGTTTTTGACTAATTTGTGCTACCGACACATTGTTTTAAATATTTTATCATGACTCAACCGATCGCAATTCCGGCACACAGCGGTTACACATTTGCTACAGTATGGGGTCCCCAATGCCGGGTCGCCTGTTTTTGTGGTTGAAGCGTATCCAGCATACCACTTCAAGGTTTTTTATTCCTGGGTTATGTTTCCAGCAGTGGATGCGAATGAGAATTCCTTTCATGCTTATATGGTTGCTGCGGTTCGGGCGGCATTTCATCCTAATAGTGCGCTTCCCCACACTTTCATTCGTATGTACGGGCCCCTTAAGTATAGACGGGGTCCCATGGCGTGTTTTGGACGGTTTACTCCGCATCCCAATTATCTTAATGCTAATTTGGCTGAGGTTCGTTTACTGTATGGACTGGTGTGTCTGCTCTATAGACGCCTGATTCATTTATTTCATGTGCCTTTTTGGTGGCTCGACCTGGAGCGGCGCCTCCAGCGCAGGCCCATGGTAGGGCACTTGCGATGAGCCCAGTTCCCTATTAATTCAATGAAGGGCAAACGTCCTCTAGCTCGGGAGGACCTTCCATTTTGGATTGCTCAGAAGATTGAACAGCTTGATGCTGTCTTTCCACACACTGGTCCTATAGAGGTACACAGGATCCTTACTATGTATACCTAGTGGTTTGGTTCCCCGACGGGCAGATTGCAACATCTGGGGGACGGTGTTTGCCTCAGTGTATTTACTTAGTTTTGGCACCCCCTCCATGAGCGTTCTTCAAAGGGTTCTGAAATAAGTACAGAATGAACACGTGGCAGGTCCTGCCCTGGATTTGAGGATGAAATTAGTGGGTATTTTTCCCGTTGTCTCCAAAATGATTCTTTCTAATATTAAAGATGAGGCAGTCTGCTTACAGGTTCGCCAGCACCTTTGAACGGTGGCCAACGTTGATCGGCAACATGAGTTAACGATTATCATTGCCGATGTTTATACATCGTTGGGTCTCAATACTTTGGGGGTCCGACCTTCTACCTAGTCCCAGGGTAAGCCACCTCCTGAAAAGGAGGAGCGTCCAGTCTTTCCTAAAAAGCCATGGGACAAAATTAAAGAGCAACAGAAGCCTAGGTCTCGTGCTGGTTCACCACCACCAGACGCTTCTGAACGTAGATATGATTTACGTGATCGCACTAAGATTAAAACTCCAGAGAGGTTTCAGGGTCCTGATCCTGGTTCCTTTCAGGAATCGTCAGATCAACAATTTGGCAGCGGAGGAAGTCAGGACCGCAGACAAGGCGAGCCTATTCAATTTAAGCAGGACCAGCAGCGCCAGTTTGAAACTAAAGTCAAACGGAAGGAACCACCTCCTTATTGACCCTTTTTTCAAAAGAAAACTTTTTCAAAAGAAAATGTTGCTGCTTTAACAGGGAAATATGCCACAGATGGTGAGAACCCTTCTCTTGGACAGGAGTTGGGCGGTGACTCTCCTTGACAGCAGTTACCGTAGTGCGGCAGACACTACGCCGGTTTCTGGTGGCAAAAGCAACTGACACCTTTATAACTGTAGAAACTGCGGACACTCGGGCAGCTCCCCGTGATAGACTTAATCATGTAGACATTCAAATAAAGGGTGATATTAAATGCACCATCAATGCTGTTTTTTGGGACAACTTGACGTCTTCTTATGACACTTTATTAGCGGCGGTTGATTGGCCTCCCACTTTTGTTCTTGCTTGTCCTTGAGGCGAGGAGGTGATTACTCCTTTTTCCAAATATGTCCCGGAAGAGACTAAACATGCTTATGCATTGGAGTGGGCTCTAGCCTTAGTTCCTACCTTATACCGCAACCAGGCTGGTTGGCATAAGGATTCACCTTTCCATATTGTGCCTATCAGACTCAATACCTAATTTAAATGTGACACCAAGGCATCCTGTTAGACATGGCACCATTGGTGTGGGTTTCCCTTCCACTTTTTTTCGCTGTTGCCTCCTATGATTTTGCTGGTCTAGATGCTTTGGGCACTTTGCCACTGCTGTTCAGTGCCAAAGTGCAAGTGCTCACTATTGTAAATTGTTGTAATGGATTAGTGACCCCATGATTGGCTTAATTGATTTACTTTTCAGACCGTAGTACAGTGCACCATGAGTGCCCAGGGCAAGTAAATCAAATGCTGCTGGTGGGCTTGCAGCACTGATTGTGCCACCCACAGAAGCAGCTTGTAAAATATGGCTCAAGCCTGCCATTGCAGTCTGGACCTGCCATGTTTACCTGGCAAGTGCACCCACTTGCCAGTCCATAAACCTTCCCTTTTCTACATGTTAGTCACCCCTAAGGTAGGCCCAAGATACATTTATGGGCAGGGTGCGTTGTATGTGAAAGGTAGGACATGCCCTGATGTGTGTGGCATGTCCTGATAGTGAATTACAGCCAATTTCGTTTTTCACTATTGCAAGGCTATCGGTTCCCATAGGCCAGAGTAGGCAGTTTGATTATAACACCTTATAATCCTAACTGACCCTAGGAACAAGAAAGGAAAATAAAGTTTAGTATGCCTGAACTCAGATTGTTAGAATACATCTTTTAGTGTGGGTGATTTTTACAATCTGTGTTTGAAAATACCACTTTTAGAAAGTTGGTATTTTCTTGCCTAACCATCCAGTATGCCTCTGCTAGGTTGTGTATTACATGTCTGGTTTGTGAGTGACAGGGGGATGGAGAGGGCTTTGGCTCCAGCAGTCTGTTGAGTCAGGGCTGGGCTGAATAGGACCTGGGTTGAATAGAGAGTAGGGGGGGAGGAGATTTCCTTTCACTTGCCTGAGCCTACATAGAATAGAGAGTAGGGGGAGATTTCTTTTCAGCTACCTGGGCCAGATCTGCTTTCAACAATGCTGTCTCCACCTCCTGCCAGGAAGCTGCACCAGGGAGGACAGAACTGGTTTGGGCTGGTTACAGACACTCTATGCCTTCAGAGAACAAAGGATTTTGGAGTATAAATATTGGGGCCCAGACCCCAGAACTTTAGATCACTTCTGGGAATCAAGACGAACCTTGCCAAGGAGAGAAACCAAGGAAGCTGAAGGAGGAGACTGCCCCTACGCTGGTAACTGTTTGGGGTTGGCATGCTTTATTGCCAGGGAAAGGGGAAAAGGAACATTTTGTGTACTTTATCTTCTTGAGGAAGATCTCCAAGGGCTTGAAGCTGAGCCTGCTTCCTGTTCCGAAGTCTCAGGGACACAAAGACTTCACCACCAGCTCCCCCTGAATTTCCTTGCTGGGTATTCTACCTGCAGAGAAGTGCCTGCTGTTGTTTTGGGCCCTCTAGAGACTGTGTGTCGCTGGAAGCTGGAAGCGCGACGCAACGCAGAAGAAGCGTGTCGCCGCCGCAGCTGTTGCAGTCGCATCGCCAAAGAAGCGTGCTACCGCTGTTTGCTGTTGCATCGCCGAAGAAGCGTGTCGCATCGCCGGAGAAGCGTGCCGCCGGCGCAGAGGTTGGTGTCGCATCATCGGAGAAGCGCGTCGCAGGGCCTGTCGCGGCTCAAGAAACCAGAGATTTCGCCGCTCAGCCGTTGGGCGTGCACACATCGTATCCAAGTTGTCGCATCGCCCGGATCGTCTCATCGCATCGAGGCGCCATCTTGTTGCATCGTAACCGGAACACAGTAAGGAACAGACGCATCACCTCCCCTGCGCTGCAGTAAGGAACAGACGCATCACCTCCCCCGAAGCAAGGAACCGACGAATCACCTTCCCTGCGACCCTTTTGTTTGTTTCTGAGGTACTTTGAGAGTAAAGTCTTGCATTTACCATCTACATTGAACTAAGCTATTTCTACCACTTGAAGGTCATAAATTTGGATACTGTATTGTGTATTTTTGTCATTTGGTCTTGCGTTAAATCTAGATAAAGATTACCTATTTTTCTAAATTGGTGTGGTGTGCATCTGTAGTGTTTTCACTGTATTACTGTAAGTGTTCACAAATGATTCACACACGGCCTCTGAGATAAGCCTGCCGGCTTGTGCCAAGCTACCAAGGGGGTGAGCAGGGGTTATTTTAGGAGTGTAGCCCCCTTACCCTGACTAGAAAAAAGGGCCCCTACTTGGTCACTGGGGGAACAAACAAATATCCAAACGTATCTATTCAGACGACCTGGTGTTGCAGAGTCGAACGAGAGTGGGCCTGTGGAAATTGCCAACTGCCCTCTTTGAAAACACGGAGCGGAGCAGGTTGGAGGTGTATTTAAAAAGACCAAAATAATCATCTTTGGAAAAAGATTGAATAAGCAGGGTCTGTGGCAGATAGGTGGCACTTACATCGAGAAGGTCACAGAATATAAATATTTGGGGTCTGGATAGACTTCAGAGGGTCTTTTCAAAAACAAAAAGATTACATTAAAAACAATGCTCTGAGCTAAGCAAAAAAGCTGTGGGGTACGATGATGGATCCAATTCTTCGGGGCATGCAGGCTAAGGAACGCGTTACTTACCTGTAACTGCGGTTATCCAGTATTGGTATCTTTCATAGATTCACATGCCTGAATCATTCCCCGTCGTCGGGATGGGAGTCCCTGGTAAATAACAAAGCAATGTCTTAGTAGACATATAGAGTAATAGGACCCAAAAGGCCTTATCTTAGTAACATATCCACGTCCTTATGTAAAAAAAGGACCAAAGTTTGGCAAGTAGCCAATCAGCTAGCACCACCCTCTAGAACCTTCCTGGAAGGAGCTCTAGTCCCTCAGATTTTTGTAAGCACAGTGCTAAGTAGTTGTATCACTGAGAGATCCAGGCGAGCCCATCCAGGGGAGGTGGGTGGGTTGCATGTGAATCTATGAAAGATCCCAATACTGGATAACCGCAGTTACAGGTAAGTAACGCGTTCCTTATCCAGTATTAGGGTATCTTTCATAGATCTACATGCCTGAATCAGAATAGTAAGCAATAATAAGCACATTTCGAAAGGCACAGAATATATACAGTCACTAGATAACAACATATGCATGTGAAAACAATGACACAGCCAATGTATACATCACAGTGCGAAATGTGCGTAAAGAGGCAAGGATGGTGGGATGAAAGGAAGAGCTCACCTCTAATGGAATAGATGACGGAGTACCGCTTGACCCACTGCAGCGTCCTTCATGATCTCCGTATCCAGGCAGTAATGCTTGGAGAATGTATGTGGCGTCTTCCATGTGGCCGCTCTACAAATGTCCGCAATGGGCACTCCTGCAAACAGTGCCATGGAAGTAGACATTGCCCTTGTGGAATGGGCACGAACTGTTGATAGAAGTGGACGCCCTGCTTGCTGGTGACAGAAGGTGATGGCTGAAGAGATCCAGCGAGAGATACTCTGTTTGGTAAGTGGTAGCCCCTTTCTAGGCCTACTGTACGCTACGAAGAGTTGATTAGACGTACAAAATGTTTTCGTTCTATCAATGTAAAACTTCAGGCAGCACTTAAGGTCCAATGAATGTAGAGTTTTCTCCGCTACGGTTTGTGGATTCGGGAAGAATGAACGTAGCACGATAGGTTCGTTAAGATGGAACTGTGATGGAACTTTTGGAATGAACTTCGGATTTGTTCGAAGAATGACCCTATCCTGTTTGAACTGAAGGAAAGGGTCTTGGATTGAGAACGCCTGGAGTTCCCCCACTCGCATTGCCGAGGTAAGGGCCAGAAGGAGTGCAGTCTTCCAGGATATATACTTAAGATCTGCTCTGTGTATGGGCTCAAACGGGTGTTTCATCAGTTGAGCCAAAACCATGTTGAGATGCCAAGCCGGTGGCACAGGTCTTACTGGAGGGAATGTTCTAAACAGTCCTTTGAGGAATTGCATGATAAGCCTATGAGACCACAAAGATGGACCTGTAGAGGATCTCCTGAAGCGCGATATTGCTGATAGGTGGACTTTAATGGAGGCATGAGCAAGACCAGATTTTGCCAGATGTAGGAGGTACGACAAGATTTGTTCCGGAGTGGAAGAGAGAGGGTGTACCTTGTTTGCTTGGCACCAGATACAAAACCTCTTACATTTAAATGAATACGTTCTGTTGGTACTATTTGCTCGTGCTCGAGCTAGAACTTGTCTGCAATCAGGAAGAATGTCTAAACCCTGAAACTCTCTGAACTCAGGAGCCACGCTGATAACTTGAGAGATGGCGGATACGGATGCTGAAGTTGCTGATTGTTGAGCGTTAGAAGAGATGGAAACGGCTTCAACTTGATTGGCGGTTCCAGGGAGAGGAGGTGAAGCTCCGTGAACCAGTGTTGGCGTGGCCAAGCTGGAGCTATCAATATGAGTGTGCAGGGTTCCGCTTTCAACTTCCGGAGCACCCTGGGAATCAGGGAAAATGCTGGAAAGGCGTACGCAAAGACGTTGCACCATGCAATCGAAAATGCATTCCCCAGAGACCCTTGTTGGGGATGCCAGCTTGCAAAGTGTTGGCATTTGGCATTCTGCTGGGTGGCGAAGAGGTCCAGAAGAGGGGTGCCCCATTGAGCAAATATGTTGCTGAGGACCAGTTGATCCAGCTCCCACTCGTGACATGTCGCTTGTCTTCTGCTCAGAGAATCTGCTAACACGTTGTGTGGGCGCCTGGAACATACTCTGCTCGGAGAGAGATGTTGTGACTGAGCAGCCAGTTCCAAATTTTTTGCACTTTTCGAACGAGTGCCCCCCTGTTTGTTCAGATAGTGCATTGTCGTGGTATTGTCGGTTCGGACAAGCTCTAGGGAGTTTTTGATTCGTGGAAGGAAAGTCACCAGAGCTAAATATACTGCGCGCAGCTCTGGAAGATTTATATGAAGTGCCTTCTAGGAAGGGGACCACTTTCCGCTTATCTGCAGTTCTTGAAGGAAAGCCCCCCAGCCCTCTAATGAGGCATCCGAGGTGATGATATGCGGAGCAGCTGGAACCAAGAAAGGCAAGCCTTGAGAAAGGTTCTGGGGGCAAATCCACCACCGTAGAGCCTTTTTGATCGCAGGGGTCACCTGGACGACGTCGTCGAAGGACCCTGTACAATGGACCCATTGATCCGACAGTTCTTCTTGAAGAGGTCGCATGTGAAGACGACAATGCGGAACTAACAGGATGCAAGAAGACATCATCCTGAGTAGGGATTTGAAGAGACGCACCGACAGCGTCTTCCTGGACCTTATACAGAGCGCCAACGACTGAAGTTTGTCTTTGCGTTCCTGTAATAGAAAGGCCTTCCTCTGTATGGTGTTGTGTAGCGCCCAGAAAATTCATGCGCTGAGACGGCTGAAGGACGGACTTGTCCCGATTGAGAGTTACCCCTAGACACTGGAAAAGCCTCAGACAGGACCTGGCCGCGCCTTCTAGAGATGGTGACTTGACGAGCCAGTCGTCCAGATATGGGAAGACTTGATGGTGATGTTGGCGTAGATATGCGGCCACTGGAGTTAGACATTTGGTAAAAATGTGGGGCGCCGATTTGAGTCCAAACGGCAGAACCCGAAACTGGTAATGCCTGCCCGCCACCATGAATCGTAGAAATTTTTTGTGGTTGCGGTGTATTGGTATATGAAAATAGGTGTCTTGCAGGTCTAACGACACCATGTAGTCGTCCGTATTGAGAAGATGTAAAACCTCCTGAATGGTGACCATACGAAACGACTGCTTTTTCAGAAACTTGTTCAGATTCCTCAAGCCCAATTTTTTCTCCTTCTTTCGGATGAGGAAGAAACGGGAGTAAAACCTCTTTCCCCTTTGACTTGGGGGAACTCTCTCTATAGCTACCTTTTGGAGCATAAGCGCCACTTCCCAGAGTAAAGCACGCAAAGTTTTGTGAAGCATTGGGCGGGGAGGGGTTTGAGGCGGGATCTGGATGAATTCTAGAGAATGGCCGAATTGAACTCATTGTAGAACCCAACGGTCCGTAGTTATTTTTTGCCAATTTGTAAGAAAGTGGGAAATGTTTCCTCCAATCTTGGAGGGTAGAGAGGAGTTGGAGACCGGCGGTAGTTGAAAGTCATTGCCGTTGAGCGGCGTCTTTTTGTTTCCCTCCCTTGCCACGAAAGGAAGATTTAGTGTAGGAGGATTGTTGACGCTGTTGGAATTGCGAACGGTATTGCTGGGAGGAAGGGAAGGAAGACAAGTGCTGGAAATCTCCTCTAGTCGATGTTTGACCCCTCCCTCTTGAGCCTCGAAAGGAAGGGTTCCGGAATTGTAAGGTACCCAAAGCTCTGGCGGTATCGGTATCTTTCTTAATACCCTGTAATGCCTCATCAATATGTGAGCCGAAGAGAAGTTGGCCATCATATGGCATGTCCATTACTTTGGTTTGGACTTCTGGTCTGAAAGAGGTTGCCTTTAACCAACCTTGGCGCCGCAGCACAGCTGCGACCGCTAGCTGGCGAAATCCGGTTGAAGCAATATCCATTGCGCAATCTATAATTTCAGAAGCAGATCTTTCCCCCTCTAGCAAGATCTTCTTTGCCTCTTCTTTTGACTCCTCAGGTAAGTTTGCCAAGTATGGCGCAATGTCTGCCCACATCTGCCGATTGTAACGTCCCAAAAGTGCTAGGGCGTTGGAAGCACGCACTGTCAAAGCAGACATTGAGGAAAATCGCTTGCCGATGTTATCCAGCCGCCTACTCTCCTTATCTGGTGGAACCGTCAACAAAGCAGATGGGTTTTTTGACCTCCTCTGAGCGGCCTGGGTAATGACGGAGTCCGGTTTTGGATGGCCTGTGAGACAAGCTGGAGCAGTGTCTGGCGCTTTATATTTCTTATCCAGCCTAGGTAAAACTGGAGGGACCGAGGAAGGATTCTGCATAATCTTTATGCCTTGTTCCTAAATGTAGTCTATCATAGGGATTGCGCGAACAGACTTTAAAGGGTTCCTTAAAATCGTAGAGGAAACAGTCCTGTTGGTGTGAGGTCATAGGTATCTGAAAGCGCTGGGCCGCTCTCTCTACGATATTATGAAAGCCGCCAATGTCCTCCGGCGGCAAGTCGGCTGTGGTAGGAGCAGGAGAAACTGGACAGGGAAGAATGTAGTCATCCCATTCGTCCTGATGAGATTGGACATCCTGAAGCTCTCCTTCTTCAGGCTCCTCTTCGTCGTCGTCATCTGTAGTGAGACGAGGTGGTGATGTGACCGTCTCTGACTGCAAAACCAATGGAGGCCGTCGTGGCCTTGGTGTTGGAGGCACAACTGGCATCGGGGAGGGAGCCTGCATCGGAAACTGTTGCTTATAGTCAGATATAAGGAATTGGAGATCCGTGACCAGAGACGCAGGCAGACAAACCATAGATGGTGGAGGCTGCGTATTTTCCTGAGGAGAAACCTCCTGATAGTCCTGTTCAATATCCTCATAGTCAGAGATATCCTGATATTTTACATGTAGTTGTGAAGGACTTGTCGCAGCAGGGAACATACTGCCATCATCCGAGTCTTCCTCCTCAAAAAGTTGAGCCGGAGGCAAGGTTGGGACCCTACTAGGTGAAGTCAGGGCCGGTTCCAGTGCACGTTTGGTGATCTTGAGGTGCACATAAGTACTTTGTACATCAGAGTCCATATCCGTCGACGGGCCCGTCGAGGGTAGGGTCGTAGACGGTGTAGTGTGGATAGGCATTATTGACATTTGAGGCGTCGTCGACGAGGTCATCGTCGACGGTGTCGTCGTCGACGATGATGTCGACAAGGGAGCTGTCGTCGATGGTGTCGTCGACGATGCTGTCGTTGGCGATCGCAGCTTCGACGGCAGCTTAGCGGACGATAGATTTACCAGCGATGGAGTGGTCGTCGTCGATGTAGTCAAGGACTGGGATGCGACAGAAGTAGATATTGTCGCCGTCGACGAGATAACCTGGACTGCCATCGATGGAGATCTCCTCGTCGATGAGGCCACCGTCGACGAGGTCGTCTTCGTCGACGGGGTGGAAACAGGCTTCTTAAAGGCATGTGGAACATCCTGAGGAGAAGCAGTCCCTGGCAGAGGCTTGGCCAGGCCCCCTGAAGACTTTTTGTGCGTCTTCTTTTGAGGTGGCTGCGACGAAGGGCCCGGAGATGCCACCCTTGGTCTCTTTTGTGAGGAGTGAGAGGAGATAGAAGAAACCTAACTTTCCTCAGAGGACACAACAGTATCCTGGTCCTTAAGTCTTTGCAGCCAAATTAAAAGGCGCCCTTCGCGGTCTTTAAGGGTCTTAGAGGAAAAGGTACGGCATACCTTGCAATCCTTCGAAGTGTGGCTAGGATAAAGACAGTAAAGACAGTCCTTATGTTGGTCGTCCATGTGAAGCCTCTTTTTCCCACAGGAAGCACAGGACCTGAACAGGCCCTTCTTCGGGGTATCAGCCATGACGAAGCCAAGTAATCCTCACAGAAAATGCAAACTTGAAGCAAGAAACTCTGGAAATCCAGAAGAAATGAGCAGAGCTTAGTGGAGACTCCCTTAGCACGACATGCGGTAGAAGATCTGAGGGACTAGAGCTCCTTCCAGGAAGGTTCTAGAGGGTGGTGCTAGCTGATTGGCTACTTGCCAAACTTTGGTCCTTTTTTTACATAAGGACGTGGATATGTTACTAAGATAAGGCCTTTTGGGGCCTATTACTCTATATGTCTACTAAGACATTGCTTTGTTATTTACCGGGGACTCCCACCCCGACGACGGGGAATGATTCAGGCATGTGAATCTATGAAAGATGACTGGGCTGTTCCTTAGGAAAGGAAAGAGGAAAGGATCACTAGGAAAAAAGGGTTAGTGCTCAATGGAGGACAACCCCTGGGTATCCAATTTGTTGGATATAATGGCCTCACACACCCTTGCGAGTGTCATGCTTCATCATCGGCAATGCTCCACGTTGGGCAGGCGGTGCAATGCCCAACGGGCTCACCTCTAAGAGGGGCTCTTTATCGGAGATCTTTTATCCAACTGCCTATGGGTGAAGTGGGGGTGAGGGGCCAGGACAGAGTAGATAGTGTGGGTGAGGATAAAATGTGGCCTAAGGTACCGGAAAGCAATTTTTATTCTGGTGGTCCTCTGCCACAAGTAAAATCAAGGATAGACGGTGCTCATGGGGACTATGGTTTCCCGAAATGGACCAGGGCTAGAGAGCAAATGGTGTGGTCAACATGTTTCTCGCTTCTAGTACATTGACTGTGATTCTTCAGGACCTAGTAAAAAACTACAATCTACAAAACATGACCTAATGATTAGTATCAGTTTAAATACAGCACATAAGTTGTACTACCTGTATGACACTGCTTCTACCTAAGGGTTAGAGTTATAGGGTGTCAACAGTACCCGGTGGATCTGACATCAAGGGAGAAGCCATAAAGTTTCAGGTTTCTACTGCTCGTGTCAGGGCCAGCCAAGCCTACCCATCTCACCGGGTCCGAGTCCGGATAAAAGATCTCCGATAAAGAGCCCCTCTTACAGGTGAGCCCGTTGGGCATTGCACCGCCTGCCCAACGTGGAGCATTGCCGATGATGAAGCATGACACTCGCAAGGGTGTGTGAGGCCATTATATCCAACAAATTGGATACCCAGGGGTTGTCCTCCATTGAGCACAAACCCTTTTTTCCTAGTGATCCTTTCCTCTTTCCTTTCCTAAGGAACAGCCCAGTCATCTCTTTTTGTTGCTTTCATATCTGGGGCTACGACTGTGGCCGGACCTTCCATTCCCTTCTCTTGTGAATGGTAATTAATGCCCTACTGGATCACAATTGATCCTTGTCTTCCCCTACCTATTGTTACAATCTATGAAAGATACCCTAATACTGGATAAGTGATTCCTGACCCTATCATATGGAAGAGAGATCATGCTGTGAACGGATTAAACCTGGTTGATGCCCGGACGATAAGAATTTACAAATGTATCTTTTGCCTACAGAAACCTGCCACGCCGGTCCAGCTGGCTTTAGAGCTGGGCCTCCTTAAGCAATCTGTGGCCTGGGAATCTGCATTTACTAAGCTATGCCATAAGCTTAGAGCAGCAAACCCCAAGACACTGGATGGTGTATTATGGTATGAGCTAAATAGAACAGGGTGCAAGGCCGCTCATGCCCAGCACATGGAAATTTGCCTAGATGATCTACATATCTGGGAAGTATGTCCCTATGAATCAGTCAGAATGAATTTTAAAAAGTGGTTAACACCAACACCCAGCTTGTTAGTAGACTTCTTGATAAATAAACATTGGTTCAGGGATCCCATGCTTGGATGGTGCTAGCATCTTACAGCTGTCCAGGATGGGAAGCATATCTGGAAATTAACTAATCATGGCAGGCAAAGAGACTAATTTTTTTTCGCTTGGTGGCCCTACCAACAATGGACCACATCCCTTAGTGGCAAAATCGACCGCATCACGCTATATGTAGGCTATGTAGAATGGCCCCAGAAACAATCGCACATGTATGCCTATGCCCTGTGTTATCAGAAGGTTTCAGGCAACGACTTCAGCCAGAGTTGAATATCTTGAAAGTTCAAACATATAGGGAGGACATCATAGTGGCCCCAAACACGCAAACTACTTTAGTGTTAAATTAGTAAGATTTATGAGCACGCTCAAGACATTAAAGGCTCTGGCAGTGTTGGAGGATTTTTGTAGGGCATCCGGTGCATTTGTCAATAGACGTAAGACAGTGCTATTCCCACTGGTGGACCTGGTAGGATGTTCAAGGGAGGAGCTTCCCAACGGTAAGTCTCCTTTGGGAGACAGAGAAATTTAGTTACTTAGGCATGCAGATCACCCACGCTCAGGGCCTCAATATGACCTGAATATGGGAGGGTGAACAACGGTCTTCAGACCTCGGTTTGATTCTGGAATACGCTCCAGTTTTCAGTGATGGGCAGGGTAGCCCAGAGCAAGGTGGTGCTTTTACCCCGCTGCCTGTATATGATGCAGAATTATTTCTCTCACTTGCCGAGGGCTATGTTTACAGAGCTCAACAGTCTGCTGGTGTCCTTGGTGTGGGTAGGCAAGTGGAGCAAGGTCAAATTGGACATCTTGAAATTGGATGCAGAAGAGGGCAGACTAGGGCTACCAGCCCTGCAGCTCTAATATCGGATTGGACTCCTGCAGTATGCTGAATTATCGTGTGATGAGTAAGTGTTTCACTTTCATCAGACCTGCTCCCACTTCATGGGGCAAATGTTTACAAGAGTTTTAGATCTGTCTCATTAAAGTGGTCTTCTTCACTGATACTGGACTTGTGTCATGACTGGGCAGGACATCCTTCCCAATAAAACAATATGAACGCTTCACCAAATCTGCACACTCATGGGAGAGCCAAATCGAGTAAGGAAGTATACTCCAGATTACCTTTATGCCATGTTATAAGTAGCAATTCAAAATGAGGCAAAAGACAAAAAGAGGCCTCTGAGCCTTTGCGCAGTTTACAAACAGATAAAGCAACAAACACATCTGAAACCATGACAGTATTTTGTAGCCTAACAGACACACGCTCCTACAACTACATGCACAATCTGCACTACATCCAACTGCTCCACTGAAGGTATAGAGAACCTGAATTGATGAATGCATAGGGAGATTAGAGGAATACTGTTCCAGACAAAAGGAGAGACTTCCTATTGATTCTGAACAGAATTTGAATGTAAAGTCAAGAGGAGTGTCTTTAAGGTTTCTACACAAACATCACAATAGAGAGAACAGTCCAATATAGAGTGCTGGAGGTAATGCGCCGGGAGACAAAGACACTTTCTGGGCTTGCCTGAAACTAGGTTAGTACACACCTGAAATAAGAGTAAATGAAGATATTAACAGGATCATTCAGATGACTTGCAATTGAGTCATTCACACTTCTGTTTGGCTCCAATACCATAGTCAAGATGCAGAACAAGGAGTCATTTCCTCGCTTTGCCCTGATAAGTTCAAATTTTAGAGTCATATCCTACATCTATGAAATCAAGAACCAGAGTGGATGACTGGTAAACCATAAAGAAATCTAAGCGATCTGAATGTTCATTTGCATCCAATGCAGTACATGAAGGGATCATAAACAAGTAATAAATTAATCTTGCATAATCTAGTTCACAAAACTAGATCTTTCGTTTAATGAAGCATCCATCCCAGTAGAACTAAGATCAAGAGGGTATTTGACGATGCAGTTAAAAATATTAAATCACCAATATGAGTTATGTACTAAAAGGTGAGTCATGCAGGAGGAAAGGGAGACTGAACAAGTATTTGCTACTAGGAGCAGAAAGGTGCTATGTTTATGTTCAGCATACAATCTAGTAACTGACACATACTGTTAATGGGGGAATTTAAATATAATGAGGGACTGCAGGACGTAAATGCCTATACTGTGGGGATCACAGGGTTAAAGAAATCATGCCTTACTGTTATTGTCCAAATTACAAACCAGCGTAACAACTTTGAAATCCATACAGTCCTGGTAGTTCTGCTTTACTTTACATTCTGGTCTATTTTTGCAGGGATAATAAACAAAGTGAAGCAAATCACTCTAGCAAGTGTAGCAAAGCTATAGAGGACACATTTTCCAATGTTCTACATCCAGCAAGTTGCACAATCAAAAAATTAATTCATGTCATAATAGTCACAAAAGTATCTGACATAGATACAGTAACACAATAATGCACATTTATCTTCCAATCAAAATCTTTTAAGTTGATGAAGTAATGAACATTTGCTAGTCAAACACACCCTGGACTAATTTTGGATAATATAATAATCTAACTGCGTTCACACCTCTGCCCCATACAGTATCAAACAGACCTTTTCTTATATAATTTTGGATTGTACTTGGAAAAACTGATCCTGTACACTCTGGAATCTATACTTATTAGCTCAAATTCAATGTCTGAGAGCTTCATCTGTCTGGTATCATCTATCCCAAAATTTAAGAAATGCCTGTCAACAGCGTCCAACACAATCATTCTACAGAAAGATTGTCAACTCTCCACTTGCACTGATTAAGCAAAAGTTCTAGTTCCTCAAAATGACAACCAGACGACTTCCGTACAAAGGAAGAAAAGATTTGACCTAAACAGCAGCTATCGATACAACCATGCGCTGCACATCTGCAGAGCAACTATATAAAAAGCATTAAAGATATACTACTCTTCTCGCCTCTCATTACCCTAATACAATGCACAGGAAGTGTTCAAAATAACTTCAGAATTCATAAACATCACAGATTACAGAGGAGAAACATCAAACACCATAATGACGATGTCTCTCACTTCCTGAAAATCAGTGTCTTAACTAAGCACCCTAGGACTTCTCCTGTATCATTACAGCCTCCACTCATTTCTAAGCTTTACATCCTGGATACCAGTTTCCTCATGGCTCAACCATCAATCTCTTTCTCTTTAACACCTACCTTATCCCACCCCTTGAATTAAATCAATACTGTAGTCTCACTTCTTTCAAATATGCAGATAATGCACAGATTATCTTCAAGAACCTTAAGAGCCTAGACCCTTAAGGATGCTCTAGCCAGCAATATCCGCTCTCACAATATCAACGTCTCTCTTAAGCCGGTGACCCGCAACTCAGTATCTCACTCAAAGACAAGAAACCTAGTACCCAGATCAACTTCAAAGCCTTCATGGCTGAAATCGCACCCTGGATGAGGACCAATTGTCTGAAACTGAACATTGACAAGACCGATATTGTGATCTTCAGGAACAGCACATCACACTGGGACTCCTCCTGGTTGCCAATGGAGCTAGGGCTGACACACACTCCCACCACCCACGCCAAGAACCTAGGATCATCATTGACAGCAAACTCGACATGACCGCCTAAGTCAATGCCTTCACCACCTCATACTTCCATACCTTGAAGATGCTCAGGAAGATTTTCAAATGTCTCCCAATCAGCATCCTGAACACAATCATGAATGCCCTGTTCACATGTAGGATGAACTAGGGGTACGCCCTCTATGCCAGATTCAACAAAAAAACTCCACAGAAGGCTGCAAATCATTAAGAATGCAGCAGTCAGAATAACTTTCAACCTCCCGTGAGACACTCGCATCACACCACACCACACCACACCCGAAGGAGCTCCACTGGCTTCCCATTCACAAACTAGCACAATTCAAACTTCCCACCCTCACTTTCAAGGCACTGCATGACATGGCCAACATAGCTCAACAATCAAATCTGCTTTCACAAACCTTCCTGACATCTGAGCTTGTCTGGCCGACTACTTACACAAAACCCACTCTTACATAAAACCAGACCAGTCAGTCGAGCCTTCTACATCGCTCCTAAAGCATGGAATGACCTACTGCTATACATATGAGCCTCCTCCTCACTTCCTGAATTCCACAAGAAGCTGAAGAACTGGGTTTGAGTAGTCCCACTAAGCCCTAGGTGTGTCTAGACTCACATCTGCTCCGTACCAGAATACTCTCAGGGTGATAGTGTGCTCGACAAATCTGCAAACCTACCTACCAGGATGGACTTTTCCTCTGTTGCTGTAAATGTTATGTTATGTTATGTTATGTTAGTGCTATTTGTATTGCGCACGGCTGCTCCAGCGAAGGAGCGTCCCGGCGCACCGACAAGGTGGCGAACACAACACAACTGGGGAACAGAAATAATTATTAAGAAATTGGGGAGTGAAGGATTTAACAAAGCTCAGAAAATAAATGAGTTTTAGCGGCCTTGCGGAAGGAGAGCAGGTCACCAAAGGTCCGGAGTTTCAAAGGGAGAGCGTTCCAGAGTGCGGCTGCCCGCACCTTAAAAGAGCGACCCCCCACCCGACTGAGTTTGAACCGAGGGGCTACCGCTAATTCTTGGTCTAGCGAGCGCAGAGTGCGGCCCGGGATGTAAGGGCACAAGAGTTGGTGCAGTAAGGGAGGTGATAGGCCCTTCAGAATTTTGAAGGAGAGGCACAAAACTTTAAAGTGGATCCGCTGCCTAACGGGTAACCAATGCAAGGCTCGCAAAGATTGACCGGCCGAGCAAAACCTAGGAAGACCTATGATCGCTCTGGCCGCAGCGTTCTGCACTCTTTGAAGTCGGGTTAACTCAGCCTGGTTTAATCCTATAAAAAGGGAGCTGGCATAGTCCAACCGTGCCAAAACCGTTGCTTGCACCACCAATTGACGAGTTGCGGCATCGAAGTATTTAAGGGCAGGGCGCAGATTGCGCAGGATGCCGAAGCAGCAAGCCGCCGTCCTTTTGGTGTGGCCAACAAAGTTGAGGGAAGGGTCCAGCCAAACACCAAGATTTTTGATCTCCGCAACCGGAGTGGGGGTCGGCCCCAGCTCAGAGGGCCACCAAGAATCTCCCCATAGGTCCGTCCGCTTCCCAAAGATCATCACCTCCGTTTTTTTGGCGTTTAGTTGGAGACAGTTGGACGTCATCCAACCAGCCACCGCCCTGAGTCCTTCTCTGAATCTGTTTGCCCATGTCTGTCAACCACCTTAAAATCAACCAGTGGAAACTGGCCACCAACACAAGAGAGGAAGTCAGACCCTTACTCTACGACAGAGCCCTCTCCCATCGGACACAGATTAAAGTTAGGAATAGCCTACATGGAAGCATTACTTTGGCACCTGAAACTCCATCTGCTTTGAAATAAGCAATGAATGCTGAAGACTCCAATACAAACCTTCTCTTAACTAGGTTTCCCCACAGAGTTGACGCTAAAACCTGTATTGCACAAAGTGGATTTATGTAGGGACATCTGCAAAACAAACTGCATGGATCCAAAATTCAGCAATAAGGAAGTTCCTACTTCTTAAACCCTATGATCACATGACACTGGTTTGTTTGACCATGCACTTGCCTCCAGTCTCACTAGATCACTCTTAAAGCTGTATACTTAACACTTAAGTGTTCAAGGAATCAGAAAGGTTCATCTAACAAACATTCCATACCCACCTACCTAGATGAATCCTCTGCTACAACACATTCACGCAAAATAAACTGCCATGCTTCCAAAAAAAAAAAAAAAGCAGACTGAGGTTGTTCCTTCTCAGTCCAAGCCAGAATTTGTCAAAATCCCCCAGCCTTCAAATAAAGATGAGAAATTTGCAAAAGCATACAGCCATTTAGAAGGAAATATAAATATGGCTCGTCAATCTTTAGAACCCCAAAGTGATTCTCATCCATCTATAACCATCTAAAACCAAGGTAGCCTAACTGCATGCTGGGTAGCATACATTCGATTCATCTACTAGGAATATTAACATACTACACATGGAGGCTGGGCAGATGCACTAGACAGGGTTGCACCTTTTCCCCAGAGCTTTTTGTGCTTGCAATGGAACTGCTGGATTTTAGGTTAAGGTTGGAACTCAGCCCCTGGGGTATCCAACTGGCAGGCACCTGTGTGTTGGGAGAATAATAGGGGGGCTGCGTCGGTAAGTAGAGTTCTGGAAAACACTACCACTTTCTTTTATGGTACTTATATCATTGGCTAAAATGGTGTTTTTGCTGCACTGCTTGTAAATATTGTGCAATATGGTGTGCCCGCTCCCTCCAAATACATTTCTTCAGTTGGATAAACTACTGTGTAAGTTAGCATGGGCTGGAAAGAAAAGCTGAATAAAGCTAGATACTAGATATCCTGAAGCTCCCCTGGATGGAGGGAGGGTTGGGCCTGAAAGACTTATTTCTGTTTTATGCAGCCACCAAACTCCAGCATGCTGTGAACTGGTTTGATGACCCCCAAACAGGAAATCGTCCTCCTGGTGGGCATGCACGAACAATATACTCTCCTGGAACTGTTTACGATTGGGAAGGTGGTCCTGAAGTATCACCCGTATCTCATCCGCCCAACAGCAAATGTGTGGAGCAAAGTGGTTTGTAAACTATGTTGCAGGGCACAGTTTGTGGAGACTATGCTTCTGTGTGCACTGAAACCATTCTCTATTGTGTACACAGATATAGCCTATACAAGATCGAGAGAAGATGACTGCGAGAGTTCTGGTGATTTGTACCTAAATAACAGATTCATCTCCTTCATGCAGTAACAAAAGCAGTTCAGGTTCGGTCCTTGGCAGTTTCTTTACTATGCTAGATTGGTGCACGTGGCTGGAGGGGGGGTAGGGGAGCTGGAGGGAGGATTAGTCTCTTTCACGGATAAACCACAAGCTTTTGTGAGGCACTTGCTGGGGTTGGTGGGGTGCCAGCACCTGTACGCAGCTTTAGGGCTGGATAAGGGGGACACCACTATTGAGCTACAAAACGACGGGAGCAGATTAGGCAGATGTGCTAACTCCATCTGAGTGGAGGAAAGCTTGCGAGCAGGTCCCCCTAATGCCAGATTTAAATGAATACAATTCCACAAAGTACATGAGCCATAGCTGACGCAGGCCAAGATGACTAGGATCTACCTAGCCAGGCCAGCAGCCTGCGACAGATGTAGGCTCCTCTCTGCTGATTTTTAGTATATGACATGGACTTGTTCACCGCTGGTGAAGTACTGGTGGATGGAGTTAACTGCAACGTTGCACATTTCGAGGCTGGTAGTACAGGGCTCCACTAAACTGTGATTGCTGGGGAGGTTTCTGCGTCCAAACTGCCTTACAATGCAGGTATGTATGCTGATGCTTGGTGTGGCGCTTGCACGTCTGAGTGTCTCAATACACTAGAAGGTATTAGAGACCCAGTGGTAGCAGCTTGGAAAGAGGACTTGAGAGTGGGCACTGGAGGATGAACAACATTTTAAACTGATCCAGAGGGATCACAGGGTGGGGGAGGCTCTAGTGACATGGGATGAAATGCTTGCTAAGATTATGGACTCACAAAATGGTAGACCACAAAGAACGGGCGTGACGGGACTGCTGCCATGAGGACTACACAGACCGGTGGATATCTTCGGGGTGTTCAGGACCTCTGCTGGTTGAACAAACTTTGTATTGAGGTTATTGCTTGGCCACAAGCCTTCAAATGATGTGTATGTGCCGGTTTGAAAAGTTAGTAAAAAGCAACGTCTAAGGAAAAAAATAAAATAACAACTATGTAAACCAGGACCTACCCGTTTCTTCTTATAATCTGCAAGTTGGGAAAGGCCGACCACAGTTGCTAGTGCACCTCCGCCAAAAAGAATGGTCCCTTTCATCATCCTTCGAAATGCCATATTTCACTGGAACAGAAGTAAAAAAGAATCGATATACCATGATTTTTTGGGACATGAATTTCCAAACAACATAGATTGAAAGGAAATGTAATTGTACATTTAAGTAGAAGAATGATACATGAGCAAATTTTAATGAACAGTTAACAACTAGTTTTAAGTAGGGTCAAAGGTTCACCGCTTTTCTAGCATTAAGTTCTACACATATATTTTTAGGTCAGACCTTCTACCTGGACTATTGTTTTTCCAAAAATGCATTCAGAATATACATACAGAGTGGCTTTTCGTTAGCCAGCTCCATCCACTGATCATTAAATTGTCATTCACATTTTGCTTTTGTCCATCACAGTGCAGAGCTTCAGGCAGTGGGTTAGCCCACTTTCCCAATGGCTCCCTTCACTTAGAGCGATTGCGCACACCTTTGCGCATTGTTCACATCCACCCTAATTGGTCCTTTTTCTTCTATGATGAAGGTGGTTTAAAGTAAGGCTTTATTATATTTATTTTTATATTGACTTTAAATCTCAGTCACATCATCTCTCCTAAATGGACCAAAATCATCAACTCCTACCTATCAAGCAAATCCATGCCGGCTCGACTAAAACTCCGCCAAGTCACCCCCTCATCAAAAAACCAGACGCTGACCAGAACAATCTCAACTACAGACCAGCAACCAACCTAGCTCTACTTGCCAAAACCAATGAAAAATGTGTGCCTGCCCAACTCAAGAACCACATTGAAAAATACAACTTGCACGAAACCTTCCACTGTGGGTTCATGAAAGGCTGCAGTACAGAGACTGCAATACTGAACATCATAGACCACATACACAGAACTCTGGATGATGGCCAGGCCTGCCTCCTAGTCCTCCTGGACCTCGCGACTGCCTTTGATACTGTCAAACAGGACATCCTCCTAAATACCCTCTCGCAGCGTGCAGGCATCAAAGGAACAGCCCTTCAATGGTTCGCTTCTTTCCTGAACCAACGCTCAGAGCAAATCAAACTAAACAACTTGACCTCAAACGCAATGCCAATCTCACAAGGAGTCCCTCAAGGGTCAATGCTATCTCCTGCCCTATTCAACCTCTATATAGAACCCATCGCAATGGTACTGAAATAAGACAGAATTGTCTATCATCTCTACGCAGATGACCCTCCCCAACTCCACACAAAAATCTTGTCAGTCAAAGACATATAGCACTTAAATAGCACTCTGCAGGGTTCAATCTTTGGTGTACAGCAACCATCTTTAAGCTCAACCCCAACAAAAGTAAACTCCTTTTCATCCAAACCAAAGAAAAATCCTTCCCCATAGATATCTGGTTCAACAACCTCACAACATTAAACTGCAAACTGTCCATCTCCAACTCAGTTAAATAACTGGGGATTACACTGGACAGACACCAGAGCATTAAAGAGCATATTAATGCCTTTGATAAAAGTGCCTTCTACACGCAAAACAATTGGAAAAAGTCAAACCTTTCATCCCCATCGAAGACCTAAAGGACTGTGGTGCAAGCCCCAAGCAAGACTACGGTAATGCAACGATTACTGGTGCCCCAAAAACACACCTAGCCTCTTTGAAAGACACACTCCGCACAGTGGCTAGACTACAGTCGGGAGAGAATAACTTCGACCACATCACTCCAACTGTCAAGAAACTAAACTGGCTATACTCAAAACTGCTTGCATAACCCACAAAGTTCTCTACACAAAAAAAACAGCCAACTATGCAAAGAAATGATCAAAAGCTGGTCAAAACAGACATCTTCAAAGCTCTAACAGTCTACTCTTGATTCCAGCTAAATTTAAGAAAGAGAAATCCTGCACCCACTTCTTCTCCCGGGAACGCACCCGTTCCCTCATTTCAAGAAGAAACTGAGATATCTTCAACAAATATAAAAACCCTGAACCATAAATCTGACTGGCCTGTTTGCTACCACCCTACACCTTCTAAATAAATCTCAGCATCACTACCTCAGGGAAATCTGTTCCTCTACTCTCCCCACCTTCACAACCTTAGCTACCTCAGAATCTACATCTTCCATCTATGCTACTGTCTGTTGTAAATCTCCTTGATATATTGTTTATATGTACTTTTGTTTACTCCACATGTAACTCGTGCATATGCTGCTGTGCTAACTCAGTTAAGTGCTATATATATATATATATATATATATATATCAATATCACAAATCCTCGCTGCATGTATCTCCCTGGTGGGAAGAAACAAGCTCGGACCAAAAATTGAGCGCTTGAGTAATATCCGCCATAACCCGTTTTCAGCCGTTGCCGGCCTTGATTATATGACAATGCTATTTTTTTATGATCGGCTCTTTTAAAGTTACAAGTGCTTAACAAGTAATGGATATAGTCAAAAGACTTGGAATGTACAAACAGGTCATTATGCTTGTATGAAAATTATTTTTTCTGCACAATGCTTTTATTCAACGGTGCTTACCAAACATTTATAAAATATAAATATCAAAGACAATTTCGTTAAAATTTCTACAAATAACAGTGCAATACCATTCCTGTCATATTTGTCCATATTCAACTGACATTTTGTGCAAACAACAAGTGAATAAGTGACTGTGTGCTCGTAAATCCTTCCCAGCCAGGATTTGTTGCTAAAGGGCATAATACTAGAGTGCTTGTTTCAAAATTTAGATTACATAGCGCAGCAGCAGAATATAAAGTCAATCAATCAATGAATCAATCAGACATTTGTAGAGCGCACTACTCACCCGTGAGGGTCTCAAGGCGCTAAGGGGGGGGGAGAGAGTGGGAGGGGGGGGGGGGGAAGAGCTGCTCCTGCTCGAACAGCCAGGTCTTGAGAAGTCTCCTGAAGGTCAGCAGGTCCTGGGTCTGGCGCAGGTGGATGGGGAGGGTGTTCCATGACTTGGCGGCGAGGTGGGAGAAGGATCTGCTGCCGGTAGTCATTCGGTGGATGCGTGGAACGGTGGCAAGGTCAGCGGAACGAAGCTGGTGGTTGGGGGTGCAGAAGGTGAGTCGTTTGTTGATGTATACTGGTCCGGCATCGTGGAGTGCTTTGTGAGCGTGGGTGAGGAGCTTGAAGGTGATTATCTTGTTGACGGGGAGCCAGTGCAGGTCCCTCAGGTGGGCAGTGATGTGGCTGTGACGGCGGATGTCGAGGATGAGACGTTCTGTATGCGCTGAAGTCTTTTCTGGAGTTTGGCCGTGATTCCCGCATAGAGGGCGCTGCCGTAGTCCACCCTGCTGTGATGAGGGCCATCTGTAGATTTTGCGAAGCATGCAGAGCGTGTTGAAGCAGGAGGAGGATACGGCGTTGACTTGTGGGGTCATGGACAGTGCTGAGTCCAGGATGAACCCCAGGTTGCGTGCGTGGTCAGTGGGTGTCGGTGCAGCTCCCAGCGAGGCTGACCAGGAGTCGTCCCAAGCAGAAAGGGTGGAGCAGAGGATGAGGACCTCCGTCTTGTCAGAGTTTAGTTTCAGGCGACTGTTCTTCATCCATTCGGCGACGGCCATCATTCCTTCGTGGAAGTTGGTTTTGGCGGTGGCGGGGTCCTTGGTGAGAGAGGGGATAAGCTGAGTTTCGTCGGCGTATGGGACTATGTTGAGGTCGTGTGATCAGTTGGCGAGTGATGTCATGTAGATGTTGAAGAGGGTCGGGCTGAGGGATGATCCTTGGGGTACGCCACAGTTGATATTGGTGGCTTCGGATCGGAATGGGGGAAGGGTTCTGTCAGTGAGGAAGGAGGTGATCCAGTCCAGGGCGTTGTCGGAGATTCCTGCGTTGTGGAGACATGTGCGTAGGGTGTGGTGACAGACTGTGTCGAAGGTGGCCGAGAGGTCTAGGAGGATGAGGGCCGCGGTTTCGCCGTTGTCCAGCAAGGTCCTGATGTCGTCGGTGGTGGCGATGAGGGCGGTTTCGGTGCTGGTAGGCTCCCCCTATGGAACTTAATGTTTTGTAGATTTCTTTCTTTCTGTGGTCTTACTTAAAATGCATGGAGTAAATAATAAAAAGAAATTATATATATATATATATATATATATATATATATATATATTCACTTAAAAAAACCATAGGTTTCACACATGTTATAGTTAGCTGGACATTTCCCTCGTAAAAAACCAATGAAATTCCCCCGTTATAGTTAGTAAAGGGAACTATAACTCCCGCGACCGCAATCCACTGCTGATGACGTCAGATATTACATCACTGTATTTATTCACTTATTTACCCATTTTTCTTTCCTTTAACCTTTAGCTATACATATTTAATAAATATTTATTTTACAGAAAGACACATATGTCATCAGTGATGTAATATCTGACGTCATCAGCAGTGGATTGCGGTCGCGTGAGTTATAGTTCCCTTTACTAACTATAACGGGGGAATTTCATTGGTTTTTTACGAGGGAAATGTCCAGCTAACTATAACATGTGTGAAACCTATGGTTTTTTAAGTGAATTTGCAAGGTTTTTTAAATGCTAATTCCTAACTATAACGTGTGTGAAACCTATGGTTTTTTCAGTGAATTTGTACGTTTTTTTAAATGCTAAGTTATGTAATTATTATTTAATTTTTTTTTTTTAAGCTTTTTCACCGTGCGTGTACCATGCGCGCACGGTAAGCGCACTGCGCGATTTTTCGTAAAAATATTAAAAACATTTATGGCCCTTGGGGGTCCTTTGGGGACCCCCTGACAATGGCTAGGGGGTCAGGAACTGTCCACCCTGCCCCCTTTTCTTGTTCTCCACCTTTATTTTTCACCTCCCTCGGACTGCGAGAGACAAAATGGCGGCCGACACTTCCTGGTTTCGACCGATTCGAATGTTTACTAAGATCTAACAACCAATCAGAATTGCGCTCGTGCACGGCAGGGTGCGCTTACCGTACGCGCACGGTGCGCGCCTATAGATCTATATATGCTTTTAAATGCTATTTTCTCAGAAAATACTGAACAGATTTACACCAGACCTGCAAAAGGCACATCCCTGACCTGAGGACTACCTCTCTGCCAAATTTCAAGGTTTTCTGTTCAGCCGTTCGGGCTGTAGCGTGGACTAAAGGTCCTATGGGAAAATGCATGGGGAAAACGCGTTTTGGGACCCCCCCTTTTTCTCAGCCCCCGCTTGACGAATCCCCCCCGAGACTTTCAGGGAAGGAGCGGAGCGCCCCACCTATTTTGAAAATTTCGCGAGGATTCGTCAATCGACGCAAAAGTTATTCCAAATAGAATGTTGCGGATTTCCTATGGAAACACGGTCCTAACTATAACTATCTACTGGTGACGGCCAGTAGATAATATATATATATATATATATATATATATATATCAAACACCGCACGAGTTGCCTGCTGAGGAAGACACCGCACCACTGGTAAGTGATTTGCCAAATTTGTGTATTCAAGAGAGCTGCGGCCAGTAGATAACTCGAACCACACATCAATTGTCCAACCCGACGCGTTTCGTGATGCACTTCATCAGGGGCATTGGACTCGAGTGAAGCAGCAGAACACTTTTGGCGGCAACTCTTGTTTTTCAAATACCCTGCCTCAGTGGGCGTGGCTCTCACACGAAGGCCTGCTGGTACTTGTAGTGCCGCTATTTTTCTCAGGTGAGCAGCCCGCTGCTAACTCGATTAATTCTTAAAGTCACATCCCAGTGGATCGTGGCACGGAGATATTGTCCTTGTCACAGCTTTGGATCTCATGAGAAACAGCGCCAGTGCCATTAGCCAGTCCGCCGGTTGACGGACCAACAGGAATGCTGGAACAGCATCGGAGCGTCTTCTGCGGCTCAGGCCAGCCGCTCAACATCAAACACCGCAAGAGTTGCCTGCTGAGGAAGACTCCACACCACTGGTAAGTGATTTGCCAAATTCGTTTATTCAAGAGAGCTGCGGCCAGTAGATAACTCGAACCACACATCAATTGTCCAACCCGACGCGTTTCGTGATGCACTTCATCAGGGGCATTGGACTCGAGTGAAGCAGCAGAACACTTTTGGCGGCAACTCTTGTTTTTCAAATACCCTGCCTCAGTAGGCGTGGCCCTCACACGAAGGCCTGCTGGTACTTGTAGTGCCGCTATTTTTCTCAGGTGAGCTGCCCGCTGCTAACTCGATTAATTCTTAAAGTCACATCCCAGTGGATCGTGGCACGGAGATATTGTCCTTGTCACAGCTTTGGATCTCATGAGAAACAGCGCCAGTGCCATTAGCCAGTCCGCCAGTTGACGGACCAACAGGAATGCTGGAACAGCATCGGAGCGTCTTCCGCGGCTCAGGCCAGCCGCTCAACATCAAACACCGCACGAGTTGCCTGCTGAGGAAGACACCGCACCACTGGTAAGTGATTTGCCAAATTCGTTTATTCAAGAGAGCTGCGGCCAGTAGATAACTATATATATATATATATATATGTTTTCAAAAAAGGTTTTACCCAACGCTGGCACACTCAGGCAGGTGAAAAGCTTCTTACAATCAGCGGCAATGCAGAGGCACAATCCCCCACTGTGTATCAGGTCCGACGCGTTTCAAGCCGTAGCTCTTCCTCATGGACCGCAAGGAACATAATGGCAGCTTTGTGGTCTACAAATTCCCTCTTTTATTTCCAATCTTGTGAATACTTGCTCAAATAAGCAGAAATGCATATTGGGATTCGTAGTTCAATCAAACCCAAATGGGTCACACGCTGCCAAGAGTCCTTCAAAATTAAAACAGGGAACCAGATAGTCCTTTTGCAGCCGCTTTCATCATTACAAGAGCACCTCCTGTTCCGCCATCACGACTGATCAAAGCGGAGGCAGACCCGCACTGCAGCGGTGGTGCCGAGACGTGGCCGGGTGAGCCACTAATGTGTTTTCAAAAAAGGTTTTACCCAACGCTGGCACACTCAGGCAGGTGAAAAGCTTCTTACAATCAGCGGCAATGCAGAGGCACAATCCCCCACTGTGTATCAGGTCCGACGCGTGAGTTATAGTTGCCTGCACTAACTATAACGGGGGAATTTCATTGGTTTTTTATCAGTAAAATTTCCGCTAACTATAACATGTGTGAAACCTATGGTTTTTTCAGTGAATATATATATATATATATATATACAGAAGAAAGCTACTCTAAGCAATGAGGCGCCTCACACTCCGAGCTTTTAAATCCCATTTATTGGAGATATCAAACGTTGAAGCAGTGTGCATCCCACAAACTTCTCTTAAGCCTGTATTCTCCATACGCGTTTCGGGAACAACCTCCCTTGTTCACTGGCACAGGCATCTTTGAGGAGCGGCAACAGAATTCTCAGCGCAACTGCGCATATTTAAATGTTCCGCCCAGTGGGCGTCAGTAGCAGATGCATGTTGGTAAAATTAGTTCTACTAAATACTTTCATAGTGATTGCGCCGTAAATTCCTCTAATTCAATTAAATCCATAATGTGGCAATTGTGATCGCACCCCACTTACAGCCTTGAATTTTTCAATCTCCAACTGGACCTGGAGTTCCAGCAGCGTTTCTTCATTTTTTACGCTGCGGACCGGCTCTTCCGCCGCAGGGCACCTCACGGTCTGAGCCGACTGCAATACATCCAGAAGAAAGGTTGCCAGTAGGTAGTTATAGTTAGGACCTATTTTCCATAGGAAATCCGCAACATTCTATTCTCAATAAGTCTGGCGCCGGTTGACGAATCTTCGCAAAACTTTCCAAAACTGTTGGCCAGCTCCGGTCCGCTCCTATCCTGAAAGTTTCGTGGTGATTCGTCAAGCAGGGGCTGAGAAAAAAGGGGGGTCCCAAAACACGTTTTCCCCATGCAATTTCCCATAGGACCTGTTGACGCAGCTACAGCCCGAACTGCTGAACGGAATTACACCAAATTTGGCAAAGAGGTAGTCCTCAGTTCAGTAGTTCCTGAGAAAATTAGAGTAAAAAAGATAGATATATCTATGGCCTCGGAGGATCCGCGTACCCTATGCGCACCCACGCACACCCTCTGCGAACCGAGCGCGCACCCTCCCGATCACGCGCTGAATGCTAATTGGCTGTCAAGTGTCTGTCTACATTCGAAACCAGGAACTGTTGGCAGCCATTTTGTGCTTCGGTAGAAGCGAGGCTGATTAAGTAAGGGAAATTAGTGTGTGAAAGATGTTAAGGGAGCAGGGTAGAAATACTCTGACCCTCTAGTGTTGCTTAGGGGGTCCCAGAAGGACCCCCTGGGGCCCTCTTTTTTTAAACGGCGAAATGCGCGCAGGGTTCGCGGATCCGGCCGGAAAAAAAAAAAATACCCCGAAGCGCGGGCTTCCGCGCTTCGTTAATAATTAGCCCCCAGGTGGGCCAAATCCCGGGGACAAAATCTTTATAAATAAATGGGAGAGGGGGCTGCGTGGCCCCCCTCCTGGAGCCCTCGAGGGCCCTGGGGACCGCCACCCCCCAGGGCCGGCTCCTACAGTGTCCTGGGGTGCCCATCCCCAGGACACTGTTGTTTGCTATGAGAGGGCGGGAGTCTCCCGCCCTCCCATAGCAAACTTCGTTAGGATTTTGAAAGAGAGAGCAGGGAAACCAAACATCCAAACGATATTGCTTTTCCACACGGGGAGCTGCATGTCAGCAGCTCCCCATGTGGAAAAGCAATGCCGGCTCTCGAAGGACGCGAGGAGCCGGCTGGGACCGTGGGGGCTCCCCCCACGGTCTCCAACGTTTAAGTTAAAAAATGGTGAAATAAAAAAAAAAAAAAGAATTAAAGGAATTGACACACTGAAATAGAAAAATGTAGAAATCCAATGAAAATCATTAAACATCATGGCTTTAGAGATAAGTTGTAGACAGGAATTAGCATTTAAAAAGCCTTTGAAATTCACTGAAAAAACCATAGGTTTCATGCACGTTATAGTTAGCTGGACATTTCCCTCGTACAAAACCCTAGAAATTCCCCTGTTATAGTTAGTTCAGCTAACTGTAACTCGCGCCCCTGCAATGCACTGCTGATGACGTCACATATTACATCACTCATGACATGGTCAGTGACATCACTCATGACTTCACTGATGACATCTCAAATGACATCACCATAGGAAAAGTGTTTTTTGTTTTCCCAACAACTTTGGCGAATCTTCGTGAAATTTTCAAAACTTGTGGGGCGCTCTGGTCAGCTCCTATCCTGAAAGTTTTGGGGTGATTCGCCAAGCGGGGGGCGAGAAAAAAGGGGGTCCCAAAACATGTTTTATCCATGTTAATTCCCATAGGAAACTTGAGACACGGCTACAGCTCTAACTGCTGAATGGAATTACACCAAATTTGGCAAAAAGGTAGCCCTTGTTTCATAAAGAGACCTTTTTTTTTTTTAAATGGTGTAAATCCGTTCAGTAGTTTTTGAGATATTAATGGAAAAATGTGTTTATATAACTGGGCGGGACCCAACTACACACGCACGAGCTTGGCTCTAATTGGCTGACAACATTTCAATCCAGGAAGAATTGGCAGCCGTGTTGGTGCAATGCTTTTAGGTCTCGCCTAGCAACGCACCGCATACGCTGAACGCTTGGCGAGATCTATTGTTGTCGATCTACCCAAACACCACTGCACTAACTTAACCCTAAAAAACTACCCCCAGCACGACCCCCTACACTACAAACACCACTGCACTACCCTACACCCTAAAACACTACCCCCAGCACGACCCGCTACACTACCCATACACCACTGCACTACCCTAAACCCTAAAACACTACCCCCAGCATGAACCCCTACACTACCCAAATACAACTGCACTACCCTAAAACAGAACCCCCTACACTACACAAACACCACTGCACTACCCTAAACCCTAAAACACAACCCCCAGCATGACCACCTACACTACCCAAACATCACTGCACTACTGTAAAACAAGACCCCCTACACTACACAAATACCACTGCACTACCCTAAAACACTACCCCCAGCACGACCCCCTACACTACACAAACACCACTGCACTACCCTAAACCCTAAAACTACACCAGCAGGACCCACTACACTACACAAACACCACTTCACTACCCTAAAACACTACCCCCAGCACGACCCCCTACACTACCCAAACACCACTGCACTACCCTAAACCCTAAAACATGACCCCCTACACTACACAAACACTGCACTACCCTAAACACTGAAACACTACCCCCAGCACAACCCCCTACACTACCCAAACACCACTGCACCACCCTAAACCCTAATACACGACCCCCTACACTACACAAACATGACTGCACTACCCTAAACCCTAAATCTACCCCCAGCACGACCCCCTACACTACACAAACACCACTTCACTACCCTAAACCCTAAAACACTACTCCCAGCACGACCCCCTACACTACCCAAACACCACTGCACTACCCTAAACCCTAAAACACGAACACCTACACTACACAAATACCACTGCACTACCCTAAACCCTAAAACACTATCCCCAGAACGACCCCCTACACTACACAAACACCACTGTACTGCCCTAAACCCTATATCTACCCCCAGTACGACCCCCTACAATAACCAAACATCACTGCACAACCCTAAAACACGACCCCCTACACAAACACCACTGCACTACTCCAAACCCTAAAACACTAACCCAGCACGACCCCCTACACTACACAAACACCGCAGCACTACCCTAAACCCTAAATCTACCCCCAGCACGACCCCCTGCACTACACAAACACCACTGCTCTGCCCTAAACACTAAAACACTACCCCCAGCATGCCCCCTACACTACCCAAACACCACTGCATTACCATAACACTAAAACACTACCTGCAGCATGACCCCCCTACACTACCCAAACACTACTGCATTACCCTAAACCCTAAATCTAACCCAGCATTACCCCCTACACTACCCAAACACCATTGCACTACCCTAAATCCTACATCTACCCCAGCACAACCCCCTACACTACACAAACACCACTACACTAGACCCTAAAACACTACCCCCAGCACGACCCCCGACACTACACAAACACCAATGCACTACCCTAAACAATAAAACACTACCCCTAGCACAACCCCTACACTACCCAAAAACCACTGCCCTACCCTATACCCTAAAACACTTACCCCAGCACGACCCCCTACACTACACAAACACCACTGCACTACCCTACACAATAAAACACTACCCCAAAAACCACTGCACTACCCTAAACCCTAAAACACAACCCCCAGCATGAACCCCTACACTACCCAAATACCACTGCACTACCCTAATACATAACCCCCTACACCTCACAAACACCACTGCACTACCCAAAAACGCTACACCCAGCACGACCATCTACACTACACAAACACGACTGCACTACCCTAAAACCTAATTCTAACCCTAGGACGACCCCCTACAATACCCAAACACCACTGCACTACCACTATACCCTAAAACACTACCTCCAGCACGACCTCCTACACTCCCCAAACACCACTGCACTACCATAAACCCTAAAACACAACCCCCAGCATGAACCCCTACACAACCCAAATACCACTGCACTACCCTAATACAGGATCCCCTACACTACACAAACACCACTTCACTACCCTAAACCCTAAAACACTACTCCCAGCACGACCCCTTACACTACCCAAAGACCACTGCACTACTCTAAACCCTAAAACACGACCCCCTACACTACACAAACACCACTTCACTACCTTAAACCCTAAAACACTACTCCCAGCACGACCCCTTACACTACCCAAACACCACTGCACTACCCTAATACACGACCCCCTACACTACACAAACACCACTTCACTACCGTAAACCCTAAAACACTACTCCCAGCACTACCCCTTACACTACCCACACACCACTGCACTACCCTAAACCCTAAAACACTACCCTAAACACTAAAACACTACCCCCAGCACGACCCTCTACACTACACAAACACCACTGCACTACCCTAAACCGTAAAACACAACAACCAGCCTGACCCCCTACACTACCCAAACATCACTGCACTACCCTGAAACACGACCCCTACCCAAACACCACTGCACTACCCTAAACCCTAAAACACTACCCCCAGCATGAACCCCTACACTACCCAAATACCACTGCACTACCCTAAAACACAACCCCCTACACTACACAAACACCACTTCACTGTCCTAAACCCTAAAACACTACCACGAAGACGACAAGCTACACTACACAAACACCACTGCACTACCCTAAACCCTAAAAACACTACCCCCAGCATGACACCCGACACTATACAAACAGCAATGCACTACCCTTAAACACGACCCCCTACACTACACCACCACCACTGCACTGCCCTAAACCCTAAAACACTACCCCCAGCATGACCCCCTACACTACACAAACACCACTGCACTGCCCTAAACCCTAAAACACTACCCCCAGCATGACTCCCCTATACTACCCAAACACCACTGCACTGCCCTAAACCCTAAAACACTACCCCAGCACGACCCCCTACACTACCCAAACACCACTGCACTGCCCTAAACCCTAAAACCTTACCCCCAGCACAACCCCCTACACTACCCATACACCACTGCACTACCCTAATCCCTAAAATATGACCCCCTACACTACGCAAACACTGCACTACCCTAAACACTAAAACACTACCCCCAGCACAACCCCCTACACTTCCCAAACACCACTGCACTACCCTAAAACTTAAAACACGGTCCCCTACACTACACAAACATGACTGCACTACCCTAAACCCTAAATATACCACCAGCACTATCCACGCCACTACACTAACACCATTGCACTGCCCTAAACCCTAAATCTACCCCCAGCACGACCCCCTACACTACCCATACACCACTGCACTACCCTAAACCCTAAAACATGACCCCCTACACTATGCAAACACTGCAATACCCTAAACACTAAAACACTACCCCCAGCACAACCCCCTACACTACACAAACACCACTGCACTACCCTAAACCCTAAAACATGACCCCCTACACTACGCAAACACTGCACTACCCTAAACACTAAAACACTACCCCCAGCACAACCCCCTACACTACACAAACACCACTTAACTACCCTAAACCCCTACACTACACAAACATGACTGCACCACCCTAGACCCTAAATATACCCCCAGCACGACCCACTACACAATCACCACTTCACTACCCTAAACCTTTAAACACGGCCCCAACACTACCCAAACACCACAGCACAACCCTACACCCTAAAACACTACCCACAGCACAACCCCCTACACTACACAAACACCACTTCACTATCCTAAACCCTAAAAACACTACCACGAAGATGACAAGCTTCACTACACTAACACCACTGCACTACCCTAAACCCTAAAACACTACACCCCCAGCATGACACCCTACACTACACAAACACCACTGCACTACCCTAAAACCCGACCCCCTACAGTACAACACCACTGCACTACCCTAAACCCTAAAACACTACCCCCAGCATGACCCCCATATACTACCCAAACACCACTGCACTACCCCAGCACGACCCCCTACACTACCCAAACACCACTGCACTGCCCTAAACCCTAAAACACTACCCCCAGCACAACCCCCTACACTAACCATACACCACTGCACTACCCTAAACCCTAAAACATGACCCCCTACACTACGCAAGCAACACTGCACTACACTAAACACTAAAACACTACCCCCAGCACAATGCCCTACACTACCCAAACACCACTGCACTATCGTAAAACTTAAAACACGGTCCCCTACACTACACAAACATGACTGCACTACCCTAAACCCTAAATCTACCCCCAGTATGACCCCCTAAACTACACAAACACCACTGCACTACCCTACACCCTAAAACACTACCCCTAGCACGACCCCCTACACTACACAAACACCACTGCACTGCCCTACACCCTAAAACACTACCCACAGCATGACACCCTACACTACCCAAACACCACTGCACTGCCCTAAACCCTAAATCTACCCTCAGCACGACCCCCTACACTACCCATACACCACTGCACTACCCTAAACCCTAAAACATGACCCCCTACACTACGCAAACACTGCACTACCCTAAACCCCTCCCACACTACACAAACATGACTACACCACCCTAAACCCTAAATATACCCACAGCACTACCCACTACACTACACAAACACCACTTTACTACCCTAAACCCTAAAACAATACTCCCAGCACGACCCCCTACACTACCCAAACACCACTGCACTATCCTAAACCCTAAAACACGACCCCCTACACTACACACACACACACCACTGCACTACCCTAAACCCTAAATCTATCCCCAGTAAGACCCCCTAAACTACACAAACACGACTGTACTACCCTAAACCCTAAAACACTACCACCAGCTTGACCCCCACACTACCCAAACACCACTGCACTGCACTAAAACACTACCACCAGCACGACCCCCTACACTACCCTAAACCATACTCCACTGCCCTAAACCCTAAAACACTTCCACCAGCACGATCCCCCTACACTCCCCAAACACCACTGCACTACCCTAAACCCTAAAACACTACCACCAGCGTGACCCCTACACTACCCAAACACCACTGCACTACCCTAAACCCTAAAACACAACCCCCAGCGTGACCCCCTAGACTACACAAACACCACGGCACTACCCTAAACCCTAAATCTACAACCAGCATGAACCCCTACACTACCCAAACATCGCTGCAGTACACTAAACCCTAAAACACTTCCACCAGCACGATCCCCCTACACTACCCAAACACTACTGCACAACCCTAAAAACACTACCCCCAGTGCGGCCTCCTACACTACACAAACACAGCACTACCCTAAACCCTAAATCTACAACCACCATGAACCCCTACACTACCCAAACACCACTGCACTGCACTAAACCCAAAAACACTACCCCCAGCAGTACCCCCTACACTTTCCAAACACGACTTCACTACCCTAAACCCTAAATATACCCCCAGAACGACCCCCTACACTACCCAAACACCACTGCACTACCCTAAACCCTAAAACATGACCCCCTACACTACCCAAACACCACTGCACTACCTTAAACCGTAAAACACGACCCCTACACTACAAAAAGTGCACTACCCTAAACCCCGTCGGGCCTGCAGCTCTACCTCTGCGAGTCACCTCATTAGCTCAGAGCAGTGTCCGTGCTAGAAGGCCCATCGGGCCGTTACTCTCCCTCTGCAAGTCAGCCCATCGGGTCGCAGCTCGGGCCCGCAGCTGTACCTCTGCGAGCCAGCCCGTTAGCTCGTAGCTGTGTCTCTGCTAGCAGGCCTGTTGGTCTCCCTCTGCGAGTCAGACCACAGCTCTCCCTCTGCGAGCCAGTACGCTGCTGTGCTTTTGCGAGCTGACGGCCCGTAGCTCTCCCTCTACGAGCCGAGCCCACAGGCCGCAGCTCTTCCTCTGCGAGCCTGCCCGACGGTCCTCAGGTCTCCCTCTGCTAGCCGTACCGCAGCCGACACTTTGCGAGCCGAAATTGGGAATATAAGGTGGCTCTAAAAAGAGCCCTTGTGTTTATTAGTTGGAGCTACATATAAGTGGGGATGCACAGCTTCAGGTTATTCAGGAAAAACTCTGTTTCCCTCATCTGTGAAGTGTACTCCATCACTTCTGTAGATATGAGCCATATCAAAACGTATGTTGTTGTTGTAGATCAACCCCATTCTATGGTCTCTGAGGTATACAGATACAGCTATGTTAACATTCTTCCTATATTTTTCAATCTTATGACAAAATTGGGTTGACCATTTCCACTTCTGTCTTTGGCATATATTGGAATATACAAAGACAGTTTGAAGCAAAAGTAACATCAAATTGTCCAAAGGTGTCCTTCATAAGCATTTCCAAATGTGCCCCAGTCAATATGCCTAGGTCATTACCACCACAGTGCACAATCATGAGGTCAGGGTGTTGGAGATGGAAACAGGTCTTAACCAAAGGCAGCAATTGGTGCCACTTCAATCCTCTCTGTGCAAACCATTTAATGTGCACATTTTGTAAACCTAGGCCTAAGTCAATACGTCTCTGTTCTGCATACCTCTTGCACCAGAAAACATAGCTATGTCCTACAATGCACACTAGCATTTTGAAGGTATGGCTGGAAGATATGGATAGATGTCTGTAGCTCATGCAATCTGTTCGTAGAATGAGAGCTACGTTTAAAGATGGGGCAACTACTTTTTTTTTTTTACATACAAAACGTTAACCGATTGGGAGTTGAAATGCATTGTTTCCTAAAAAGTAGGGTGCATATTAGTTTTGAGGAAAAGCATCTTTGTCATTGGTTAATAAAAAAGCAGTTTATACGTGGAGTACATATTATAGGATAAAATTTGCTCAGCTCAACCACACCTGCTAATTGTATTTAGAAGGTGCAGTTCGAACTTGAAAGAATGGTGAACTTTTGACCTGCACGTGCTGTTAAATGTTGTAGAAAATGTTGCAAAAAAAATATCGTTGGGTTTAACAATACGTTGAACTTTTCACCTGTATGTGTCCTTAAAAAAACTGTTTATATGGAAAGTTAAAAAATAACCAATAAAGAGAAGTTTTGCAATCTAAAAAAAAATCAATGAACTTTTCTGATTTGTTCTTTACATGTATTTATGTGTGGAGCAACAGGGAAATTGTGCCATTACTGGTTCCATTCTTGATGAAGGCGGTGCATTACATGTACTGTGTGACAAAGAAAGAATTGCATGCGTTTGTGACATTTGAGATCTGCATACCAACTACGAAGGTAAGTTAGGAATTAAGAAGGTGCGTTATGTGTTCTGTAGTAGTGGTTAAGTAATTGAGGCAATATTTTTAACTTTAGAAGTATTTTTTATTTCTAAATAACATAGTTAGTAAAGTCTGGTGTTTTCTTGGTTCTAAAATATGCATAAAGTGTGACTAGTTGTTAAAGTACTTTATATATGTTTAGAAGTTTTTCACAAAGAAAAGGTGCAAGTTGTCATCTGTAAAAGATTGTATGGTTTTGAAAATTCGATGTAGCGTTAATTTGGATTTGTATATCTATTCCGGCGACAAACAGAATGTCGCACGTTTGCAAATTATGCTCAGTCTGGAAATAGTGGGGAAGGGGTGAGAGTAGAAAATTCATGTGTTATTAACTTGGAGATGGAACAAAAAGCAGAAATGTTATGTGCACAGTTTGTGGTCTAATTTTTTACACTGAGAGGTAGATTTCAATATCAGTCAAGGCTGGTGTGGTACTGCGAGGCTTTGGATTTGGATGTTCTTAGGAAATCTAAGTTGGTGGGGAGCGTTTCTTCAGAAGACATTTTTTTAAAATGTGAGATAAAAAATAAATGAAAATGTTCATTCTATATTTTCTGTACGAATTTGTTCACAGTGCTAAAGTAAATGTGATTATTAGTGATAGTAATTGTCAGGGTGTGTTCCTCTGCTGAATATACGCAGGCCTTTAAGTGGTCCGGGTCTTATCGGTACTGAGCTCCACCACCCCTTTAGGAGAGCCGCCAATTTTTTCATCCCACTTAAAGCTGTTAATATACGTATACTAAAGGGACGATGCATAAAAAATTTGGAATTACACCTTCATTTACTCTGTCCACCTTCCGCCACCATTTTGTGTCCCCCAGCAGTACTGTTTATAAAAATAATCTAATGCACCTTTTTGTATTATAAAAATAGCACTTATAGGTTTATTGGCATATTGGTAGAATTTGTACTATATAGAGAATGTTGCAATCAGTTTCAATGGTATAAAACTGCACTGTATTATGTTGGAAAGATTACATATGCATAGGTTGTGATGTCATTTTTTTCACTGTGAGGTACATTTGAGTATAAGTGAAGACAGGTGATATACTGCGAACCCGTTCAGAATGTGCACAGATTACGTGGAGAGTAAACGGACAAAGTAAACGTGCACGTTGCTTTGTGTATGTATGCATGGTTTGAATCATTTGATGATACTTTAAGATATAATCTAAACACGGTCTCTGCTTTACAATTGGGTACAGTGCACAGTGTTAGTAGTTAGTGACTAGAGGCTGGTAAAGGGATTATTTATTGCTCGTTCGTACAAAATAAAAGGTGGAGAGGGGTGTTTTTTTACAAGAGATATTTTATAAATGTGTGAGATAAAAAAGAAATAAAAATGTTCTTAGTAAATTTTCTGTACGATTTTTCACTAACTGTGATTATAAGTGATGAAAATTGTTAGGGTGTGTCTGTGCTGAATATACGCAGGACTTTAAGTGGGCTGGGTCTTACCGGTGCTGAACAATGCTACCCCTTTTAGACACCCGCAATTTTTTTCATCCCACTTCAAACCCTCAATGTACGTATATTAAAGGAACGGTGCAATAAAAGTTTAGGAATTACACCTCAGTTTACTCTACTCATGTGTCACCCCCATTTTGTGCAGCAAACCGTAGTGTTTATAAAAAATTAAGTAATAGAGCTTTATCTAGTATGAAAATAGCACTTATACCTTTATTGGCATGTTCGTGTGATCTTTAGTGTAAAGAGAAGGTCGTAATCAGTTTCAATAGTACAAAAGTGACGTGACATAAGTTTGAAAGATTACATGGTTTTAGGAGTAAGGTATAGAGGTAACAAATAAGAAGTATAATTTGTTATGTTTAAAAGAGTATGTAGTTTTGTAAATCAGAAATGGCGTTGATTTGTGTTGAGAAATAAATTTGGGCGAGATAAAGAAAATGTCGCACGTTTGGAAATTATGTTTGGTCTGGAAATAGTGGTGAAGGGAAGGGGGGGATATTTATCTGTTATTAATTTAAGGCAGATAAAATAAAAAAACAGATATATTATGTGTACAGCTTGTTGGCTGATTTTTTACACAGAGAGGTATATTCAAATATAAGCTAAGGGAGGTGTACTGCTAGCACGTTTACAAGTTGCAGACATTTCATGGAGAACAAATACAGAAAGTAACTATGTACCTTGGTTTGTGTCTGTACGCATGGTTTGAATAACTTGATCATACTGTTAGATATAATATGGAATGCCCGGTGATGCGGGCCAAGAGAGGGTGAAGGAGGTATTTCAGAGACAGACAGCTGTGGTATATTCTCAGTTATTAGTTTGCAGAGGGATAGCTGAGGGCTGGTGATGTGTTGCAGAGGTAGAGCTGCGGGCCCCCCGGTTTGCAGAGGGAGAGCTGCGAGACATTGTTTTGCATGTGAGCCGACAGGTGGTTCGCAGAGGGAGATTTGCGAGCCAGCGGGCTGGCTCGTAGAGGAAGAGCTGTGAGCCAGCGGGCTGGCTCGTAGAGGAAGAGCGGTGAGCCGACTGGCTGGCTTGTAGAGGGAGGGCTGTCTCTGCAAGCTCTACGAGCCAGCCAGTCGGCTCACAGCTCTCCCTCTGCGAGCCAGGCCGACGGCTCGCGGCTCTGCCTCTGCGAGGCAGCCCGTCAGCTCACAGCTCTCGCTCTGGCACGCAACTGTTCCAACGGCTCGCAGTTCTCCCTCTAGAAGCCATCGGGCCCGCAGTTCTACCTCTGCAAGCCAACACTGCAAATATACAGCAGCTTACCCTCTGCCAGATACTCCCTTCACCCTCCCTCGCCCCACATCAGCAGTCGCAGATATCCTTTTGCAAGCAGACGGCCCGCAGCTCTCCCTATGCCACTCGGTCCATAGCTGTTCCTCTGCGAGCCGGCCCTCAGCTCTCCATCTGTGAGCCGGAACGCATCTGTCCCTCTAGGGGGGGGGGGGGGGGGGGGTACGTCTCACTCCCACTGTGTGCTATTTTTACACTAAACCAGGCTCTGTTTGTTTATTTTTATAAACAGTAGTCTCAGGGGTACAAAGTGTTGGTTACAGTGCTAAAGCACACGTAAATGTAAATTAACGTATTTACGAGGTTTTCTGCTGGTGTTAAAGCTCCGTACATGACTCGGCTGGCACATTACCAAAATGAGAATAACACCTTATTTAATCTTTTCCCCCCTCTCCATCCCCATATCGGTCATTTTTGTTGCTCTCTAACAATTGATCTGTACTTGGTTTATGTACATCCACAATGAAGTGTAAGCCTGTACCATATCTTTGCTAATATGGTGCAGTGTTATGCTTGCTAAGTTGCAGATACAAGTGTTAAACTAATAAGGGTAACGTTTACATGTGCCATTTAGTTGAGAATATCACTCTAAGTATACAGATAACAATTTTACAAAATATTATCTACAAAGTTATCTGTAGTGGGTTGCAGAGGAAATGCTGTGGGACGGTGGGGTGAGTGGAACGGTGGGCCGGGGGAGGGGTGAGGGGGGGGGTCGAGGGGAAAAGTAGGAGGTAGTGGAGTCACATATAGAATGGAAAGGTGAATCTAAATAATTCAATAAATACGTGCTGTGTGTCCGATGACACTACCTGCCACCCTACTGTTCCCTTATTCCGCTCCAGTACCATGCAGCATTTCCTCTGCAAGCCACCAGTGGAACTTATGTAGTTGTATGTGATTATTTTGACATATTGAACAGATGTAACAAATATTTGAAACTTTTTTTTTTCCTTTCTCAGAAAATTATTTTGTTTGGATTAAAAATTTAAAATGCCTAGAAGAACTGAAAAAAAGGAAGGACAAAAAGGCAATCTACTTGAAGAAAAGTCAAGAATGTGGATTACAAGTTAATAAGAGTACTACAAAGAGAGTTTCTTCTGGTAAAAACACTAGACAATGTTTTAAAAAGTATTACAAAGATTTAATGAAAATAACATCACACAAAGGAAAAAGAATATATTTTCAAGTAAGGAGAAGCAGACTTCGACTTCAAATTTCAAGAAAAAAAAAACATAAGGAATGAGTTTTTGTTACCCGTAGACAAAAACTATTTCAAGAAATTCGTCAAAGACTTTACGAAATAGAGTAATTCAGAATTTAATAAAAAGATGCCGCAAATATAAAAAGAGTGCTGCAATTGAAACAAACAGCGTGTTGAAACCATAGTGGATACTGCTTTTAAGTTAAAACAAAAAATATTCATTTTGATTTTGAAGAGTATGAAAGTGTTGGATAAAAGAATGAAGATTCTGAAAGACAAAAGTAAGAAAAAAAAGACGTGTGAACAGAAGCAACTTTTGTAAAATCTTCAGTGGAAAATGGAAACATACATCTAATAGTGAACCTTTTTTAATGAGGAGAATTACTTCCAAGAAAATAGTTTACCATTTGCAGTTGATACTGAAGGTTGTTGCTACGAAGTTCAGAATGGTTGTCCTGTTCCAAAAGAGAAAATGGTTACTATGAGTGCAGAACAGAACAGTTAATAGCTGAAGTGCAAGGGAAATGCACACAAGCTCCTGTGTATAAGTGGGGTTGTAGCAGTATTTGTAGTATACAACAGGAATCTATTGATATCATGCGAAATTTGTTACGAGAATATGCACAGAAAAGTGTAAAACAGAAGATTAGGTTGTTACAAGGACTAGATCCATGTAATGTAAGAAAATATACTGAGAAACATGGGCATTCTCTGGCTTGTCTTTCACGAAAAGTGTGTAAAAGTGTTTATCACTTGAGGATGTTAGCAGTACACCATTCTGAAATGCGGATATTTGTAAGGAAAGTGTACTATGTAAAAAGTCCTGCATTATGTTTAAGTGAACTGAATACAGCTCTTTTACACGGTTCTTTATCAGATGTACAAACAAAGTGTGATGATATTCAATTCCGATATTTTGGTTCAGAAGAGCAGTGTATAGAAAGTTTGACGGTTACAGATGTTGAAGAAGATGGCAAAGTGATTATGATTGATCAGTTTGAAGAATAAATTGGAAAGTTTAACATAGTGTGCTCTGAAATTCCAAACTATGTTTGTGTTTGTTGTCGACGTACTAATTATGAAATCTGAAAAGAAGAATAATGATAAATAGAAGGAATTTGCAACTTACTTGTCAGTGGAAGATCAATTTGAGTTAAGAAATGATTAACATATTTGTAAATATTGTTATAACAAATTAGAAGAGAACAAAATGCCCGCTAGAGCAGTACATAAGTTAGAATTAGTAGCTATTCCGGAGGAACTGGCAGATTTGAATACATATGAGTCAGTTCTAATTCAATCTGTTCATCAATTTCAAACTATAATTCGCATGGAGCCTAAAACAGGTAAACTGCCACCAACAGACTTACAAAGAGGGCTGAAAGGAAGAGTAGTGTACTTACCTTTGGATTTTAAGAAAAATATTGAAATTGTTGGTGGAGACAAAGATGAAAATGAAGCAGTAATCATTCTAGTAAATGGAGTACCAACAAAGAGTCAGAAAATATGGCAAGAATTTGTGGATGTTAAAAAACTTCAAAAGGCTACGTTATATCTTGTGGAGAATAATATTTATTATAAAAGTGTAAATGTGGAAGAACAGGTAATAAGTTTGGAAGATGAATCTGAAATTTCAAGTGGTCAAACAGAGAAAGTGGACAAGTCAAGGAGTGAAGAGATTTATGAACATTACACAATATGTCCTCTACAATCAAAAGTAGTAATAGGAAACAGCACTGAGCTATTCCAAATGAAAAAAGCAAAGGGAACTCCAATGAGTGTAAGGGAGAAAAGCTTAGATGCTCGTTGTTTTCCACAGCTGTTTCCTACTGGAGAAGGTGGACGATATGATGACCGACCTGTATGGGTTCCAGCTTCAGAATATCGCTCAACAAGATTATACTCTGAAGATCCTAGATTCCGGCAATGTATACCATATATATTTCACCTTTTGTTTGAAAGTGATCTGTCTGCTCTGTCCTATGCAGTGAACCACATACTGAAAACTGGAGTTCATCAACCACTTCTTTCAGCGAAAGAATTTGTGGCGAAAGTTCAACAAACAGATGAAAATTTAGAAGCACAGTTAATTAATTTGATGGCATGTCAACGAGGAACAAATGAGTATTGGTATCATCGTCATGGAGAACTGAAGTGTATGTTATGGAACTTAGGTACACCAACATGGTTTGTGACACTTAGCTGTGCAGAGTATGCTTGGGAAGATTTGCTTATATTTCTACGAGAAGCAAATTCTAATATAAAGAATGCTGAAATGAAGACACCTGAAAAACTGTGTTCTTTGGATCCTGTAAATGTGTGCAGATATTCTAATCATAGGTTTCACGCTATGATGTCTTTCATCTGCAATAAAAAGAATCCACCTCTTTGAGAAGTTACCGATTTCTTTTGGAGAAAGGAGTAGCAAGCAAGAGATTTCTTTTGGAGAAAGGAATACCAAGCGAGAGGTGCTCCTCATACACATATGCTATTGTGGATCAAGACTGCACCTAAATTTAGAACGGATTCAAATGAAATAGTATTGTCTTTCATTGAACAGTATGTGACATGTGAGATTCCAAGAGAAGGAGGAGATAGAAGCTTGAGACAGTAAGTTTTACGTTTCCACAGTCACCGTTGTGGAAAGTACTGCTGACGAAAATACAAGTCTAAAGGAAAATATTATACCAAGTGTCGGTTTGGATTTCCACGTCCAGTAATTTCTAAAGGAAGAGCAAATTCTTTTTTTTCTTCTGTAAGGCACACAATAACTCGCAAATCTCCAAAGAATACCTACAACTTGAAAAGAAAAGAACTGTCAAAGTATATTAATGACCACAATCCGGTTATTTTAAAAATGTGGAATGCAAACATGGACATCCAGGATGTTGCAGACAACTCAATTGCTGTTGCACGCTACGTTAAATTATATATAACGAAATCAGAAAAAACCTAGATGAAACAAATGTTGGAAGAAATTGCACAAGAGAAGATCCTTAGCAAAAAAATTTACACCTTTACTTTGAAAATGCTTTCCCACAGAGAAATTGGATCCTATGAATATTCAGACTGCTTGTCCTCTTCAAGTTTATATTCAAAATCACGAGAGATCATTGGGTAAGTTTAGGGCTTGCCTGCTCATGAAATAGAGTGTTGAATTCATTAGAAGAAATTGAATACTTAGCAGCAAACGAAACACAGTACAGAAATTCTTAAAACGTATATGTAGGATACATACTATCCGAAAAGGAGTCGACATCTGGAACAGCTATGTCTGTATGAAGTACTTCAACATTACAGCTTCAAACGAAATGTTAAACAGAATTTAAAAGAAGGAAAATATGCAGTAGTTGGATGTCATGGATGTTTAGTAAAACACACAAATGGTAATCTTATCAACCGCAAGAAACTCAGTCGTGAAACTGCAGATAAGCGAGAATTTTACTATTTAGCACTTCTCCAACTGTTCAAACCATGGCATAGCGAAAGTGAATTAGTTGGAGATTTCGACTGCTATGAAGATTCTTTTCATGCATGTAAAGATAGCATTGCATGTTCAATTTTCCCTACATATTTACAAATGTTGAATTATGAAGTTTAACAGGAAATGACTATTACAGCTGAAGTTGCTAATGAAAGTTCTCAAGATAGTCAAAGTTCTAGTTCATGTAGTCAAGATCCACTTGGACAACCAATAGTGGAAAATGAAGCAGCGATTGCTATGCATGAAGTTGAAATTGTAATGCAACAAGCACAAGAGGAGAATATTATATTAGAATAGTTGGAAGAACAAGTAAATATAGAACAGAAAGAAATATATGTACAAGTGAGAGAACAGATAGAACATGGTTTGTTACATGAAAAAAAAGACTATGTTCATCATTTAAGCCTATTCTGATGTACATCAGTGGTCAAGCTGGAACGGGTAACAGTTTTTAAATTAAAGTTTTGACCAGATATCTTAAAAAACTACTGGTTCACATTTATCTTGTGTGGTAACAGCTCAAAATGGATTAGCTGCGCACAATGTTAAAGGAATTACTTTGCTGATATTACCAGTTGAGCATGATAATATATTAGAATATCAGAAGTTGTCTGGAGAAGCTTCTTATGAAGTGTCAAGAGTGCTGAAGTAGATGAAACTTAATTATTGATGAGGTGAGCATGGTCTCAAACTTAATTCTTGCTTTTGTGCATTTAAGAATGCAACAGGTATTAAAAAAAGATTATGACGTTCTCTTTGGAGGAAAACATTTAATTGTATTTGGAGATCTGCTACTACTAACTGCTGTAAAAGGAGACCCAGTCTTTAAAACTCTTCTACATGAAGACACTAGGAAATCTTTGGGAAATATTGGAAATGTGAATCTCTGGTTATATTTTGAATACAAAGAACTCACTCAGAATATGCGACAAGCAAGTGATGAAGATTATGGAAATATTCTAAAAGATGTAAGAATTGGTGTTCTAAGCAAACATGGTAAACACGCTTTACAAAGTCGTCTACTAAAGAACTTGTTTACAACTGAAAACACACCAGCAGCAGTACTGTACAAGAACATTGCAGAAAAAGAGTCTATAGTTTGCTTAATGACTACAGAGGAAGAGGGTTATACATTTAATCAAGAGCTTCAGAAATTGGAAAATCAAGAAATAGTTCACATTGAAGCTATTGATAAAATCGAGCATCAAGGAATAACAATTCTTCTTTCAAATAAACTACAGACTAAATTGGATTCTTTGGAAAAGTCTGTATCAAAAACTGCTGGCTTAGAAAAAAATGTAGATGTATGTATAAACTGTCGGGTAATTTTGAGGTATAATTTGAGTATAGAAGAAGGTTTAGTGAATGGAGCAATAGGGAAAGTTGTTGAATTTGTAAATTATCAAAACAGAAATGCAATTGAAGTCTTGACAATTAAATTTGATCAGATTACAGAGGTAAGACAGATTGGGCGTTGTGCTGTACGTTTTTTGCTGGTAAAAGACTTGTATGTTCGTAGAAAACAGTTTCCTTTCTGTTTAGCATATGCAATAACCATTCATAAAGCTCAACGTTTAAGTGTAGATAATGCTTTAGCAAATGTTGGAAGAACTGTGTTTAAAGAGGGATTGGCATATGTTGCATTATCTCGAGATAGAACTTTGTCTGGTTTGTATTTAATTGATTTCGATGAAAACAAGGTTAGTGCTGATGTAAATTGTGTAAGCGTCAACTGCTATGGTAATGTTATTCTAAACGTTATATTTTATATTGAAGATCTTTATGGTGAAATTATGGAAAGTCAGGAAAAAAGATTATGTTCTGCAGTTTATACTTTATTTGAACAATTGAGAACTGACAAAAGTAAGATCCATACTGCTTCTGGTATTTGCCAACTCTTGGATACATGTACTGGATCTTTAACGTTCAGCCCTAATATACAACAAGATGCACAAGAGTTTCTGATGGTTATGCTTGGAGTATTAGAAGATGAAGGAATCCAGATTGAAAGTTTATCTGGACTCAGTTACAAATGGGATCACAAATGTGAACAGTGTTCATTAACTTCAAGCACTACAGTTGACAAAGCACGATTTCTATATTTAACAATACCTAACTGCAAATCTGTACCTTTCCCGAAATTAGTAAAAGAAGCAAATCATGATAGGAAATGTTCTCGTTGTCAATCAGAAATGTTATCTACATTGTGCCAACAAAGATATGGAAAATGTCTAATTTTAATGCTACAATGCTGTAGACCAAATGGAAGAAAAGTGGAAACGAAAATTAAAAATGTTGTTGCTAGTCAAGTATCTATTTCTGGAAGAACTTTCGCAACACTGGCTATTGTTTTCCATGCTGGAGCTACTACCACATGTGGACATTATACTGTATATTTAAAATGCAATAATGGTTGGAGTCACTGCAACGATACACACTTGGAAATAAAACGGAGATTGTCTCATGAATTACCCAACTCATACTTGATATTTCTGAAACAAACATTTTAGATACGTTATTCGGCCTAAAAGGAAAATGGGAAGACCCTTTAAGGAATTCATACTGTATTGATTTTTTTTTTTAAATGTCGACACATTATTTGGCCTTGAGGAAAAATGTGAACAGAAACTACAGAGTAAAGGTAAGATTTAAAAATTGGAAATAGTATTGGATGAGTTATTTGTGATGATTTCATATTGTGGTTCAAGAATTAGTCATTTTTTTTTTTTTAAACAATCTAGTTGATTGTTTTTTTTCCCCAGCTGTTTATGATGATACTACACTGACATCACTGTGAATAGTGAAGTTAAGTAGAATCTGATAGCATAAAAAGGAAGAAAAATATGTTTTCAAAATGTTAAATTATGTTGCATTATTTGATAAGTAACACTGAAATTTGTGAAATATATTACATTACACAACAGTTTATTTTCTTTTCTGCAGTGGAAAAGTTAGAAAAAATAGTACTAATGATAAATAGCAGAATAGTAGTTTAATATTTAAAAAACCTTTAAAATTCACTGAAAAAAATCATAGGTTTTACAGAGATCTCGGGAATTAGCCCTCCACCTGATAGTGTGCAGTGGGACACGTTGGTAGGCTGGCTACAGGTATTGTGTGCTGTTCAGCAAAGGATTGAGGCACAACATGCAGGACTGCGGTGCTGTACAGGCGGTACAAGAGGGAAAGCAGCCAGACAGTATCCCGCGAGCTCCCGGCGCAAGCATTAGCACGAGCCCAAGCGCATGCTGTCAGTGCAAGTCATCCCGAAGACAGATAAGTAAAAGAGTCTCATGTTACATTATGCCGTTAGATACTGGCACAGCGATATTGGTTCAGGCCGTAGGTTGGGATCTGGACTGAGACATACTAGTGGATTGAGTGTAACACATCATACACAAAGTAGACGCCATATTGGTTTGGTACACTATTTTGAAGTTGCAAATAAATGCTTCTGTTTCAGTTGTGCGCTCCAACTGCAGTTACGGTGACGTGCACACCCTGAAGCACATATTACAGAAGTTAGCCTGCCAGCTATTCTTCAATACTACTCAGGTGACTCGCACATCTATTCAGCTGCAATTCGGAGGGTTGATAGTCTGTTGAGAGTTATGGTGATGCACACATCTGTAAGTGCACATTACAGCAGTTAATATGCCAGCTATTCTTTAGCTAGATTGCAGTGATGCACACACCTTTTTCAACCGCAATTAAGACAGTTAATAGTCAAGGTGGAACCTTGGAAGGCAGACATGGATTGGTGCAGGTTCAGGAAAAAAACGGTGTATGTCTCCCGTGGGTGGCCCGAAAAGTGGCTCTCCATATGGAATAAATGGAATGCTTATCGCAGAAATATCTGTACCCCCCCCCCCCCGTTCCCCGGCTTGATGTCCCTCTTACACCATAGCCATTGTGATCTACTGTGCAATCTTTGTAACTGTAAACATGATAGCTTCTGACCCAAAGTATGTACTCGCTTTCTTGTACCTGTAAAGTCGACTTTTTAAGGTTTAATAAAAACAGTTACAAAAAAAAAAAAAAAAAGACAGTTAATAGTAAGGCATATTTATTATTATCGTGGTAACTACTAATGTTAACACTGTACTGCTGGTCATTATTCTATTAACTGGATGTCATTAAATGGTTGAAGCTCAACAATGATACTCACACTTTGAGTTCTAAGATATCTCTGTTGGGAGTAGTTCTCCCAACAGAGATATCTTAGAAGTCAAAAGTTTGTGGTACTCTAAAAGTTAGACTGTCCACGGTGTGTTAAGAGGTTGTATGCTTCTAGTTGTTTGCTCCGACGTTTTTCTTTCCTCCACCAATGCCATTCTTGCCATCGCCTGGGGAGCCTCAGATGAAATGGCCAGAGTGGAAGGAGTACTTTATGAATTACATGTCAGCCATCGTAGAAAGATTTGAGAAATGTTCTGCTTCAAGGAAAAAAAACATTTCTGTTGCACCACCTATGTTCAGAGGGGTGGAGAGAGTTTGAACGAATGGAAAAAACCGTAAGAACTGGAACTGAAGGCAATTCCTTTGTGTATGCATTAGAAGAATTAGATAATTGTTTTCAATCAGCCATATGCATGGCTATTGATAGGAATAATTTCTTTCGGAGGAAGAAGGGGAGATAGAGGATTATGTATCTGCACTTCAACATTTGCAGTGTCATGTAAATTTGGTTCTTTACATGATGAACTTATATGTGATCAGATAATAATGCACACTAATGATTCCAAACTACAGAAAGGCTATGGAGAGTGGGGATTCTGCCCTAAAAGATGTTGCAGTAATAGTAAAAAAGGGTGAAGTTTTTAAAGGGTGTGCCATGGCAGCTACGCCTTCCTCTAACAAGGACAGGGATACTGTTTGTAAAGTTATGAACGTCAAAATAATGAAGAACAAGGATACTAAAACTGTGTTTAATACTATGAAATTTGGACGCAAGGAAAAAACTGGGGTGGATAGAGGCCAGAGTTCCTCAATATTCCTAGAATCTCCCTCAACTTACTGTCATGCCCTTCTTTGCTTCTTCCCATCACAAATATGATCCTGGAAGTAAGTTGCACCTTTTAAGCCTTTTGAAATTGGAGTTGACTCAGAAGAGTTACAAGGAATATTATGATAAGAAGTATGGAGTAAAGTAATGTTGGTTTGAAAAAGGATGAGTGGGTATGCATGAAGCTGGATTACAAGGTCAGAAAAATGGAAGGGACTTGAACCATTCACCAAGGACAATAATGCTTGGATGTCTTTGGACCTGGAAAAAAATAATGGTCACCAAAAGTGGTAAAGGAAAGTTTTAAGTTGGCTCAGATGACGTACAAGGAGTATTATAATCAGAATTATGGAGCAAAGGATGTTGATTTGCAAAAGGATGGGGTACGCGTGAAGCTAGATCACAAGTACAAAAAAGGAAGTAGCAATTTTCACAACTGGTTCAGAAAAAAGAGTTGTACTTTTGTTCAGCTAAGTTATCTGATGGAAAGATCTGTCATTTTAGCAAATTGCCAAGATGCAACTATGTGTTGTCATTGGAAGTGGAGGTGAGAAATACATTTTGAGATAGAGGCAAAGGTTTGCAGTGGTAGAAGGATGATGAAAATGTTAATCCTAATTGAAACAGCCAGGAGTTGGAAGACAACATTAGTGAAGGAAAAGAGGGAAGTGTGATGTCTAATGATGAGGAATGTCTACAAGATAACGCTTTGTAAATGGTAGCAGATTTGAAGATAAAACATTACCCACTACACAGACAAAGGGTAGTTTCTCTTCCTGCAAAGTTAAAGGATTTTGAGTTGGGTTAGTTATTAATATCAGTAATGCCATTCTAAAGTAATGTGATGACTATTCTATAATAATGTGATTATATAGCAGGTGTATTTATTATTGTACAGTAATGCCATTCTATAGTAATGTCTTTTTTTTTCAGTTCAAAATCAAGTTTACAAAACTTACAGGCCAAAAGAACAGAAACATACTTAAAATCAATAAGAACACATCAGCAAGTTAATTTCAATTACTTCATTTCGTATATTCTAAACAAGTTTATTAACATTATTTTTAAAACAAGGATTTTGCTAACACTACTATTTGAGAGTTGTCTAGAGCAAAGACAAAAATGCTAGCTGCTTCTAAAGTTCTGATCGAATTTTCGTGAAACAACCAACGTAAAATGGTTCTTCGTACATTCAGATACTTAGACACAGCAAGCAGACATGGAGTTTATCTCACTCAGTTGCATAATTCAAATAATCTAAACTCGATTTGAATAAAGGATTTTCTATCAGAATTGTCTTATCCCAGAGACCCTGAAAGAGCTACCCGGTTATGAGAAACTTCATACTTGGGAGCAGGATTCAGCATATGGGATCTGTAGGATCCAGCACAGGTTGACCACAGTTCTGGGGTTCCTCGATATTTCAAGGAACCCTTTAACTGTGGTCCGGATCGATCCAGATCTTTTTTTTTATTAGATTCTGACAGAAGAATAAAGATTGTACTTCAGCGGCTTCATTCAGGGGCTGAATCCCCAACTACACTCACAGGGCTCGTACTACAGAGCACTGCAGAGTTCCCACCGCTCTCTTCTACAGTTGACAATGGACAGACATCGATAAAGAATTCCAGATTGAAAGTGCATGTACCAAGAAACTACCTGCACCCATATCTTTCTCAATCTTGGAATGATTACTAGATTAGAGGACAAGGAACGAAGCTCTCAAGCTGGAGAATACTTGATATTTTGTTTGATTACAAATTGGGGGCTGTCGCCATAGAGATAGAGCAGATTTTGAATGTAATTCTCTGTTCCAGTGGCAACCAGTGAAGGTCCCTTAGCAGAGAAGAGACATGATAATTCCCTGGCAGTCTATAAATCAGTCTGGCTGATTGATTCTGGTTAATCTGAAGTCTATGGAGTAGAGTCTTTAGTAGGCCAATGTATATTGAATTTGCATATTCCAGTCTGCATATGATTAAGACCATTATCACTGTTATTGGAGCATCTTTTTTTTCCAATTTTTAAAACAAACATACTTTATTAATGACCTTCATATCAAAGCCAATGCAATAAAAATTACAAACAACCAGACTTTTTTTTTCTTTTCCTATAATGGATACAACATATATATTTAGTGAGGCTGCCATAGTGTCTCCTTATTATTGCTCAGGAAATGAAGAATAAATGGTCTCAGTGGACCAAGTAAATAACAAATCATTGCAGATGAATATACATCACAAAATAGTAACATTTCCATTTATCAGAAACAGAAACAGATTCCACCAAGTCCCCGCCCTCCCTAACCCACCCCCCCTGCTCCTGGTCGGTCGGTGTCCATGGTGTCTATTTCAATCTAATGGGGGATGCCCGCAGTGCCGTACTGAGGGATCCGTAGTGAGCATGGATTACGATGTATGAATCTAAGTCCTGAATCCTACTATAAAAGAGTCACGCCTGGACTCTATGTTTTATGAGGTTGGGGTACCCCATGGGGGTAATAAGTCCAGTGATTCAAGCTCATGCAGCATGGCCTCCCATTCCAGTGAAATGGGTTGTTTACGGAGCCCCCTCTCTTCTTCCCTCCGAAGGGCTGCACCTTCGGCCTTTCCCCATTGAATCATGTCATCCTGCCAGTTGGATACCGCTGGACATCTAGGGGACTTCCACCTCATGATGAGAGCTCGTATCGCTAAGATGAGGGCAAGGTCTACAAACCTCAGCCGTACCTTCTGGACCTTCGAGCGTCTACGGAAGCCCATGAGGCAGGTCAGGGAGCTGTGTGACGTCACTCAGGGATTGCCGTACTCCCTCCCAGTAGTCCCGGAGACACGGACAGGACCGCACCATGTGGAGGAAATCTGCCTCATCCCCTTTACAATGGAGGCAGCAATGTGAAGCGTCTGGGAACACGCGGTGTATCCGCTTGGGGGTGAGATATGACCTATGAAGGATCATAGACTGAATGAACTTTAATTTAGCATTACAGGAAACTCTTTTTGGGTGTTCTAACATACCCTGCCATGCTTTGTCTGTGATTTCCGTGGTAGAGTCCTCTGCCCATTGTCTTCGAAGTGAAGTAAGTGTGGTTGCGGCATGCGCCCTTATACCCGTATATAGCCAGTGAACCAGGTGTCCCCCATTACCCATGTAATATAGGAGGTGTACTAGGTTGTGCTGTGGGGGTTCGCCTGCGGCCCTTTCCCCAGATAAGCTCTACCAATAAGGTATTCAATGAATTAAAAATAGATTGTGAGACCACTACCGGCAAGTTCACAAAATAGTATAATAGGCGAGGGAGCATCACCGTCTTAGAAATAACAATACGTCCCATCACTGTCAATGGCAGGGATGACCAGAAGGCCACACTAGCCCGAAGGGCTGTTATGGCTCGCGTTATATTACCTTCTATTTGGTCTGCCTGTGTTCTGTAAACTTGCATACCCAAGTATTTAAAGGTGGTGAGGGCCACTGGCAAAGCATAGGCACCAAACGGCGGGTTTTGTGTGTCTCTGAAAAAAAAGGCCAGATTTTCCCAGGTTCATGGCCAGACCCGAGAGACGCTCGAAAGTGCCAAAGATATCGGGAAGGGGAGCGTTTTCGGCCGTCAAGTCCTTTAGGTACAGAAGGATGTCATCAGCGTAAATAGAAGTTAGGTGGGTCGCACCATCGACAGGTATGCCAAGCCGTTCCGCTGACCTCCTGAGCGCTATTGCCAGGGGTTCAGTGCAAGAACGAATAATAATGGAGATAACGGGCATCCCTAACGCGTGCCCCTATGGATCGTATATTGGTCAGAGATGTAACGCCCCGTACAGGCTCGGGCTGTGGGGGGGTATGTGTATAGTAGGCGTACCCACTTAAGATATGTGTCTGGGAACCCAAACCGTTGGAGAGCCGCGAACATAAAGTCCCATGAGAGAGAATCGAAGGCCTGTCGGAGATCTAGTGCTATGCATCCCGCATACTGACAAGCCTGTGGAGTGGCCGTCATTACATAATGCAGTCGTCTGAGACGTGCTACGGTTAGGCATGAATCCGCACTGGTCAATATGTATGAGTGTATTGAGGTAGGGCTGTATGCGATTAGCAAGGGCTTTACTTAAGATTTTATATTCAGTCGCTAGAAGGGAGAGGGGTCTATAATTGGACAATTCCAGGCCATTGCGCTCTGGCTTCGGTAGGGATGTGACCAGTGCTTGCATGGTGGAGTGTGGGAAATGGCCAGTTTCGAAGGCGGCATTGTAGACTAATTCCGGTGTGGGCACCAGTGCCTCTGAATAGGTGTGGTAAAATTCAATAGGTAGCCCGTCTATCCCAGGCGCTTTATTAAGGTTTAATCCTTTTATCGCAGCTCGAATTTCTGATTGTGTTATGGGACCATCAATACCCTTTTGTATCTCGTCAGCTAGTACTGGGATAGGTAGATCCTGCAAGAAGTCCGCAATGGAGGAGTGTTCCACAGGCGTGGGTGCCGCGTAAAGTGTGTTAAGGTAATCATGGAAGGCTGAGTTTATTTCTCGTTGGGTGTTGGCTATATGTCCATTAGGTGTACAGTTGCTAGTGATGACTGGTGGGTCAGGCCTGTCACGAACTATATGGGCTAGCAGTGTGCCAGATCTATCTGCCTCACTGTGTTTGCCTTGCAGGAAAGCCCTATGATCTATTATTCGCAATGTTCCTAGAGTTTCGGCGTGTTCAATACGGGCGGACTGCAATTCCTCTTTTTTGTCATGGTCTGTCACTGCTTCCCGTTCTAGTGTGCCCATCCGGTTTTCGACCCGGAGTAATTTTTTGGGGATTTCCTGTCGGGCCCCTACTAATTGTCCAATCGATGCACCCCGTACCACCACCTTCAATGCATCCCATTCGATCAATTAGAAGAGGCCCTGTTCCAGTTATCAGCTATATAAGTTGTGATAGTGTTGGAAAGGGCTGTTCGAAATGGGATATCCTCTAGTAGTTGTGGGTGTAGTTTCCAGGTGGGCACAGGAGTGGGTACCATACCCCAGTTAAGTGTAAGCTGTAGGGGGTTGTGGTCTGAGCAGGTCTTAGTTAGGTATGTGGATTGGCTGGCCTGAAGGACATGGGATCTAGAGCAGAGGATTCTGTCAATTCTCGTATGGAGTCCATGTACTGGGGAATAAAATTACTATTTCTTATGAGTAGGATGTAGACATCGCCACACGTCTGAAAGTGCCCAACCGTCAGCCCAGGTAGCAAACAGTTCAGTCAGTTTACTGGCATTCGTACCATGAAGGGGAGGATGAGATCTGTCTAGGGTAATGTCCAATATAGCATTCCAATCCCCTCCCAAAACCCAGGGGATGCTATCCCAGTCTACCAATGCAGCACCCAGCCGGTGTAGGAAACGGTCCTGTTCAAAGTTAGGGGCATAAATACTGCCTAGGATCACCAGGGAACCGTCTAGTGTGCCCTTTAGCAGCATGTACCACCCCTGGTCATCAACCCGGCGTTCCAGTTCAACGAATGGGACCCCATGGCGTACCCAAATAGTCGCTCCCCTGGCAAATGCCGAGTAGTTAGTGGAGTAAATCTGTCCCCTCCATTTTTTGTGTTTCCGATTCGAAGTGGGATTCTTGTAGAAACACTATGTGGGCACTACGCCTAAGGAGATGCGCATGGACCCCGATGTCGCTTCTCGACCGCCCCAACCCCCGTACATTCCACGTAATTAGGTTGTAAGACCCTAAGGTAGTATTTGTACTTGGCATGTCACTGTGTATAGAAAGCGGCTCCCGCGTGTATGGAGCTAGTAAACCAGTATCGACCAATATCGACCAGGAGCCCCCTCCCCTATGAACAAAAACAAAACATGGCTCAGCGCCTGAACTACACTGGGCCCAACAACAATTCACCAAAGTCTTACAACAAATAACGCTGCATACGCTGTTAGGGGGTTTGTCGCCACCGGTCATGGACATGTTTACAGCAAGAGCGGTTGCCTGGCGGCTCTACGGTGCCCAATCTAGGGGGGGGATTTGCAATTAGACCTGTCATAGACAGTAGTTCCGCAGTAAATGAACATATAGAAACGATACTAAAGCCGGAGTCCCTGCAAAGCAAAACGCATTGGTCTGTAGAGAGAGGTAATACAATTATGGCTATCAAGTATCAAGGATCTCGTCCGCTGCCCTGGGAGTGACTGTGAGAAAAAGAGTTAAGCTGTGCTCGGAGTCCGAATTCAGTGTGCTGTCCTTCGAGTCCGTAGGGGTTTTATTGCAGTCCTCACGAAAAGCCCCAGCAACAGCCACAGCCTCTTCCTGGTCCTGATGTTGTTGTTCCCGTGAAGGTCCTGCACTCCCCCTACCCTGGTTGGAAGGCTGAGATCGGCAGGATCCTGCGCGTGAGAGTTGGCCGGAGCCCTGTGAGGAGGACTCCGAGTGGCTGCGCTGACTAGCTCCAATGCACATAACCTCGAGCCAGTCTTCAGCATCCGTGGGGCTCTCGAAGAAATGAGTCTTTTTATCGTAAATTACCTTCAGCCGGGCGGGGTACAGGAGTGCATATTTGAGTTGCGCTTTTTGGAGTTTCTTCTTTACTGCTTGATAGGATGACCGGTGCCTCTGGACCAGGATGGTGTAATCGGGATACAGCGAAATGCGGCGATTCTCAAACTGGATCAGGGATTTTTCCCTCGCCTTCTGTAACAGCACATCGCGGTCCCTATAATTCAGGAGTCTGACTATCAATGGTCGAGGTGGCGCACCCAGTCTAGGCGTTCCGGTTGGTATTCTGTGGGCCCGCTCGACACAAAAGAAAGGGGAGAGCCCCTCAGGTGCCACATTGTCTCTGAACCATGCCTCCATGAAGTCTGCCGCCCTGGCACCCTCACTACGTTCCGGCAAACCAATGACGCGGATGTTGTTACGTCTATTTCTGTCCTCCGCATCTTCCACCCTGTCCGGGAGGCCCATCATGGGTTTCTGTAGTTGCCGGATTGTCGTGGAGTTCGCAGTGACTCGGGGGTCCAAGTCCTTGAGGGATTGTCCGTGGTCTGTGACGGTGTCGGCCAATTTACCGTGGTCCGCTCTAAGTAAGGTAAGGCCCGTGGTGAGCATACAAATCTGCAGTTCAAGTGCAGCCCTGGAATCGCGGATTTCCTTGAGGATTAGATCCAATTTGTCAGGAGCGCCCTCCATAAGCTCAGAAGTCGCAGCCCTTGTTGAGAAAGGCCTGCCGGAGGGCTCCGCCGTGGCAGAGAGGGGCCCGGTCCACGTTGGCCCTCCAGCGTCCTGGCCTTGACCCTGCCCATGATGCGATTCTGCAGCATTGGGGTATGATAATCTCCTCCAGGTGGGCAATTAGAAGGGGATGTTATCTGTGCTCTGTGTGGCTATTGGGGGGGAATTCAAGCCCCCCACTGGTGAGTCGGAGATGTATGACCCTGCTAGGAGACCGGGCAGTCCATTAGGCAGGTTCCACAGGGATGACTGTGAGGTTACACTCCCAGCCGAACTACCAGCCAAGGTGACACACTATAGCTGGCAACGTCCAGCTGTCCAGTACAGGTCTCGGATCCAGACACTAGCCTGGAAGGGGCCTCCCGCCGATGGCGTTGTTCGACCAACCCTGTCATTCCTTCCCGCTCATGTGCACAAATCAGGGAGTGCAACGGAGATTCCCTGTGAGTTGTAGCCAGCACAGAGTCCCAGCACTGGTAGTGTAGGCCCCACCTCTGGGCGCGCACAAGCACTTTCAGTCCACCAATCTTGCAGCGACGTGGGGCCCCAGTAGTGGCGTTGCCTGCCGTGGGGGGGGGGGGGGAGAAAACCATCAGAGGCAGTGGGGCGAAGTCTAGGACACACAGTCACTCCGAGAGGGGCCGTCGGCCAACGCACAGCTCCACGAGGCCACCCCAGGCCCCCCGAGCGTGAAAGCGGGACTCAGAGGCGTCCCCCTGCCACAGAACACAGGTGCAGAGCGCTCACTTCAGCACGGGCCACAGCAAGCATCACCACTCACCAGCCAGATCGTGACGGGGCACCGGAGAGATATGCAGGCCGCCGGGTGCTTCAGGGGGCGATCCGGGCCCCGGGCCGCGCCTCCATCTGCGATTACCTCGCGGGAGGCGCCGCATCAGCCCTCCCGCAGTGCCTCCACAATGTAGCTCGAGGCCCACAAGATGCAGGGCGCCGATTAAGGGCAATATTCTTCAGCCGACACCATGCTCGGCCCGGTCCCTACGCTCACAAGATGACTTTGCTCTGCGGGCCCGCCCTGTACTCAAGGCCCCGGCACCTGCCCGCGCACCACGGCAGGCTGGCCTGGTCTCCTACGGCCTCTTCCGGGCACTCAGCGAAGCAAGGGACTCCGGAGTGTCCGTCTCGCGGTCCCCGGTCGGCTGGTGGGCGGGGAAGGCGGCTCAGGATACGCAAACCCCCCCCCCCCCCCCAAGGGTCCGGAGCTCTACCAGGACTCGACCGCCATCTTAGACGGGTAGCCACGCCCCCATAGCAATGTCTTCTTAGTGTCAGTAATGCAATTTTATAGTACTGAGCTAAATATTTTTTAGTAATGTAATTATATAGCAGGGCAGGTATAGGTATTATTAGAAGTAATGCCATTCTATAGCAATGTTTTGTTTAATTTTGTGAAAAGGGGAAGATGTCTGGTATTTGGGGTAGCCAGATACCATTGACAATGGTTACCATAGAAGTGGGGTGTTCTAGAATGTGGCGGGGAAGACAGTGGGGAGGGGCAGTTAGAAAACAGCAGAGTTTAGGGGCAGATGTTGACTGCTGCTCTCCTGAATTGATCAGCTGAACTAACCTTGCATCCTGTAATCTATGGAATAACACTACAGAATAGTTAAGTAGTTGATCTATGAGGGCTTTGTCTAATCTGACTGAACAAATTTGAGGAGTGTTTTCATCTTGCATAACCCAGTTTCAGGAGACTGCAGGTCAGTGCATGCCCTTACTATTTGCCGAACAACCTCTATGGACCCACTTTCAATATGCACTAACACAGCATAGACAGATATGATATACAGTCTTTATAAGAAGGCCACAATAAGGAGTAATTACATTTTTATACACATATATATGTGAACTATTCAAGCACAATAATTCATACGAGGATGGATTTCACACATTTTAGGGTGTGCTAAACATTAAAGAGGTGAATGTTCGCTGAATTTAGGAACACTATCAAACAAAATAGTCGTGCTATTTCTTTATAGAGAATAAAGTACATTCATTCATAGGGAATGTCATCTTTCTTCTAGTCACCAATCAAACAATTCTATGGCAAAAAAAAAAAAAAAAAATGCTTTGCAGCCAGGTTTTTTATTTTGTTTTTTAAACTAATTTCCTCGCTTGGTCATCAACATACCGTTTCCATCACCAGTTTCAAACCCCCTGTCGTAGTACTCCAGCTCCATGGTCTCACCTCTCCTTCCCAAATTTTTTTTTTTCAAACGTATTTCCTCACTTGCCAACAAGACGTTACTAACATAGCTACCCCTACACCTCCAGTAGTCATCTCAGGTTTCTAATGTGTGCAGATTTTATTTATGGCCACATGGTCTCTCTTCTCGTTTCAACCATCTCTCCACTCTTGCTTTCATGATCTTGTCACTTACTTAAAAAGATCATCATTTAAGAAGGACTTGCATTCATTCAAGCACAATCTCAGAACTCAGATATTCTATGGGATCTTCCATGTTCTATTTTGAGAATGGGACATGAATTTCCTCTCTAAAAATTCCAATCAGTAATTGTAATACATTATGACATCACATGAAATATGCAACCCATTACATGGCACTGAGCTGACTGGGAAAACGGTCTGCCTTCTAGGCAACCTGTGCTTCCCTCATCACTCAATTACTTTGTGAGAAGTTGGCCTGGCATATGCTGGTCACTAGTTATAGTGGCCACCTTGCACCAGTCCAATTCGACTTATGGTAGATAGGTTTAAGACAACCTTTTAAAGAAAGCTATCCTAGTGGTAGCTGTGGAGAGCCGCCTTCAGGCTAAGTCTCTGAGGAATGTAAAGCAGCTTGTTTTACCTTATAATCTCTTGAATTACCAAATGAAAGGACACCACACAGGTATATATATCAAATATATAAGTATTTATTACTAGACACACTCTACTAATCTCTTTATGAGATTAGAAGTCAGGAACACATTCAAATATCAATGTTTCACAATAGGTTAAGCACAAATATGGCTGGTGCCCTAAGGGCGTACCAGACCATATTCTAAAAAAGAGGTTTAGGAAAGTCGACTTGCAGAGGGACAAGGCCTAGGGCCTGTAGAATCGCTGGGGCCTCACTACTGCAGCAAAAGCAGGTAAGTAAAAGACCCACGGGAGACGCGTGTAGTGTGAGAACACAGCCGCGGGTTCCCTATTGATTTCAATGGAGCAAGTCGCGGTTGGATTTTTAAAGTTTTAGGGTACTTCAAGGAAGTCTACAAGCAAGCCACTTACAAGGTAAGTAGTTCGAGGGCCAACACATACTAGGGCACCGGAGTGCACGAGTTACCTCACCCAGGGAAGCCGGGTGCATAGGTGTCTTTCGGTGTGGGGTTGCGTCGCTGTTTTCTATGGAAGCCAAAGAAGATTTGCTGCTTGCGAAGACTGAAGAAGTGTCCGGTGGAATCAAAGGCTGGATTAAAGATGAAGATGACCTGAAAGCAGAAGGGACAGTGTTCACAGTCACTTGCCAGTGACCCGGGGCCAGGAAGATGGATGCCCACGGAAGTCGGGTGATTTCAGGTGATCAAGGGTGTTTTGACTCTTCGCTCACGAGGACCAGGAGGCATCGACGACGACCAGCAGCTGGATTCAGAGTGTCCCACGACTTCTGCAGCTTACTGAGGTGTCGGCAACCGGATTGGAGCCAACAAGCCTTGGCAACAGCAAGTCTTGTGGAAAGTGAATAAAGTCAGCGGTGTAGACCAGCAAGGTCTGAGGGACTCACCCAGCGAGGGTGAGTGAGGGCAGGCCTGGAGCAACCAGCGAAGCCCTTTGGTTCGATCACAAAGTCTTCGGGGGACCCACAAGCCAACGGGCAAGGGATCGTGAAGACGCCTTGTGAGGAAATGCTTCACAGGAGCCCACGGTCACTCGGGACGGGGTAGGCCTCTGATTTTCGCTGCAAAACCTGCTGGAGGCTTGGGCCACAAATGGTCCAATGCACAAGTTCGTAGAACGTCGTGAAAGGGTTGCACTCGACAATAGTGCATGGTACCCGGGTATTGCTGTTCCTCGTCACTCGTGGGGTCCACTCGCTTCAGCTTTGCTGGGGACTCACAATGGCCGTCGAGAAGTCAGGAAATCCACTTCCGGGGCTGCAGGGACTCCGGCGGGAGCAGGAAAGTTTGAGACCGTTGATTAGAGTTTTTGGTGCCTGCCAAGCAGGGCTGTCACCCCTTGACTCCAAGGGTGATTCTTCTGTCTTCCAAAGGTAGTGGAATGTCGAAGGGTCAGGATTCTTCTTGTAAAGCGTCTTCCAGGGATATCTAACTTGCAATGGCAAGGTTTCCCTATCTTATACTGAAGGTAGGGGAGGAACTAGCTTTATGACCACTCCTCTGGGAGGGTCAGGGTAGGGGGTAGTTACACCCACTTCCCTTTGTCCAGTTTCGCGCCAGAGCAGGGACAGGTAGCCCCTGAACCGGTTTGAGCTGGCATATGCACAGAGGAGACTACTGCTCCCCCACTGCAGGACTTCAAAGCACTCTAGCAGTGCACCCACCCAGCCCCAATACACTAAATCCTGTCTGGAAGGTGGTGACACCTCCCTGTGGCAGGATGCCTATTGTTGGGCCTCCTCCACTGCGAGTTTCAGTCAGCAGCAGGAGGGCAGCCCAGTGTCTGTGCTGGTGGCATCCATTTTGTGATGCCAGGGCTCTTTCAGAATTCTACCGTGTTACCACAGTAGGTACATGTCGTCCCCTCTAGAAGGGTGGGATCATACTCCCACATCATGGACTGATGTGGGGGTATGATTCCAAGTTGTTTGACACCAAACACAACATGTTTTGATGCAGTAATTCCAAAGTTAGCATTCATAATGCACTTAAGAGTATATGATTTGACCGCATCCACAAACAGCCACAGAGAATAGACTCTGCCAGCTGCAGAGGGGTGCTGCTCATGCAGAAGCACCCCCTCACATTGTAAACCAAGCACCCTGCCATCAGGATTGATAGGGCCTGCCATAGGGGTGGCTGATAGGTTTATATGTGTGTGTATGGTGAGATATAGGAACCTATAACTCAGTGAGGAGTGCTAACACTACCTCACCCAGGCTGCAGTAGCAGGCCTGTGGTGTCAGACTGAGTCTGCTTCCCAGGGGTGGCATAATACATGCTTCAGCCCCTGGTAGGCCTGTGAAGTACCTATGCCCTTGGTACCTAGGGTACCATATACTATGGGCTCATAAGGTACCACAGTATCCAATCACTAGTGAATCTACTATGCACACCAAGTCGTTTAGAGAGAACAGAGAGACTGGGGCCCTGATTAGCAGGGACCCAGCCAGACTATAGCCAGAAACCAGTGTTAACATCAGAAAAAAAGTGGGGGCAACATAAGTGCAGATCCTACTCACTTGATTGTTTATCTCCAGTCACTGCCAAACCCAGATTACTTTTCAACATAATTACAGTAATTTTACATCACCTGTTAAAAAATTATTGCAATTCAGCACCACTTCCATTCCCCTCTTTAGCCCTCAACAGCTGAGGCTTTACCGACCCCTGTACTAAGTCCTTTTTTTAAGCTATTTTGGGAACTTTGCGCATAGGACGCCATACCTTTTTTTCCCAACATAATGTATCCACACCAAATTTGCATCCTTTCCCCCCCCCCCCCCATTATCATTATCATCTTGGGTTTTCTAAGGATACTACAAGTATATGGATTCCCATAGAGGGAACCAAGACAATAGCCAAAATATAGCTGAAGTATGGTTTGGGGGGGACAAACGGGGAAAAGGTGCTGTGCAAGAAAAAGTCCTTTTTTTCCTAGAAATTGCATCAACAATAGGTTTGCTGTGCTAAAAACCACCATCTTTCCAGCTCTTATGAACAAGCAGAGCTGTATCCCCCCAAAAAAAAATGTTGTAACCACAGTGTTGTTATTTTTCTAAGAGAACTTATTTTCCTATTTTTTGTTTTCAACCTACTTTCAATTTGTGGTGGAAACAGGTGTAAAACCCACGGGTGATCCTAGAAAGTATACATTTCTGTTACGTAGACAATATTATTAATTTAGCAAGGGGTCATTTATTTATATAAATCCCACAAAGGTTTCCCAAAGAAACTACCTGTTAAAGTAAAACAAAAATTAAAATGAGTCGGAAAAAACAGACATTGCATCTAAAACTTCTTATCCCCATGGCAGATTTACAACAGCAACCCACTGTTAAATCTGCTAGACCCTTCTGGTTGTTGGGATATATAGGGTTTCTCACTTTTCCCAAAACCAAAGGTACCCAGAGCCAACAACTGAGCTGCACCTTACAATGGCTTCATTATTTACAGTACAGATCAGTTCTAACAGTAAAAGGTAAAGAGGAAAAAGAGGGTATGAAGAAAACCTATGTATTTTTTAAACGTACACCAGATACTAAGTTTAAGAGCACTGGTTATTTGTAATGTTCTTTCTTGCGCACTTACATTTGGAAGACACACATGCAGAGGACTCCAATTGGTAATAACAAATGTTTTCCTATTCTGTGTTCCCACACATCTCCCGATAGAAATGGTATCTCACTTGTGTGGCTAGGCCTAGTGCCTGCAACACAATAGAGCCCAATACCCGAGCTGGAGACATCATTTGTACCCAGCAGAATCTATACATGTGTGGCGCAGAATCTGAGCCCTACCTCAGCCCCAACAATGAAAAAACTAGCAAACCCAGACATTTCTGAAGACTAGACACCTGGAAGTGTCTATGGTGGTGCGACCTGTGTGGTTTTAACAGGTATTTTTGATTTTTTTACCCAGAAACCCTTGCAAACCTCAAACTGTGCATACAAACACACATTTCTGTGAAAGAATGTTCTGGAATCTGTGGGGAGCCACAAACTTCCGATGACCCAGCATTCCCCCAAGTCTCCAGATAAAAATGGTACATTACTTGTGTGGGTCGATCTAATGCCCCTGGCAGAAATGGCTCAAAACCAACAATGGACCCTACCTGAGGTCAGCACCCAGGAAATCCTACCAAGCCTGCACTTTCCTAAAAACTAGACACCCGGGGGAGTCCAGGGTGTTGTGACTTACGTAGCTCTCACCATGCTTTTTAACCCCGAAGTCCTTGCAAACCTCAACCTAAAAATATACATTATGCACACATTTCTGTGTTGGAAAGTTCAGGAATCTGTGGGGAGCCACAAACTCCCTACCATCCAGCATTCCCACAAGTTTCCCGATAAAATAGTTCCACGCTTATGTTGGTGGGCATAGTGTCCATGACAGAGGAGGACCGCCAAAAACGCAAGTGGTGACATCATGACCTGATATGGCAAAGAGAGTATCTGGTGTATTTGGGGCCAGGCTCGTGGCCACCGAGGGAAACCTACCACACCCACACATTTCTGAAAACTAGATACTTGTGAGAGTCCCGGAAGGTGTGCCTTGCATGGATCCTATTACTTTTTCTAACCCACAATGTCCTGCAAACCTCCAAGTTTGCCTAAAATCATACTTTTTACTTGCAGTTCTGTGATGTAAACTTCCACAGTCAGCAGGGAGCCACAAAATCCCTACCGCGCAGCATTCCCTCCCCCCTACTCCTGATAAAATTATGACCACACTTGTGTGACTGGGCCTAGTGACCATGTACGGAACAGATCAAACCAGGGTCCATGGGCGTCCACTTCCTTTTATGACCTTGGCGGGGTGGAGAAGCACCAGCAAAATGTTAGGGGAAGCGCCCCCCTCTCAAAAAAACGTCCTGGTGTCTAGTAGTAGCAGCAGGTTTAGTCAGATGTGTCTGGTGGAATAAATAGGGGGGCTAGAACATTTAGTCTCAGTGGAGTCTATAGGATCACACCAACTTTGCAGCCACCAATTATATGAATTAATTCTGCAGCATTTCAAAGAGCTGCGGCTGCTGATTGGTCGCTGGTGAAATGAGGAAATTGGATCAAGGCCATGGCAATTATTTATGCTAGGTAACACCACTTACAACCTATATTTAATTATAAAAATGTTAACATGGAAAAGTGTTTTGTAACGGTATTGTGGATGCACAGGAACATTTAACATGTGTTTCCTTTATATCCAGCGTGCAAACATATTTAATTGAAAAGGAAATACTGTACATTAACAATAACTATCACTTCATAAAATAAGTTGCAAATAAAAAAAAAATCAATGTCGTTTATTACTTATTTTATCACGACTGTATTATAACTAAAAAATAACAGAGAAGCACTCCTCCAAAACAGCATTAAAAATTTGGTATGCTGCAGCTCCAATTAAGAAGTGATTTCAAAACTAATTTAACATTTTTCATTATTAGCAGAGAGGTCTCTATAACAGAGGATTAGTCTACCAGGAGCCGAAATTAGCTGCGAGTATCAGTGCTTTTACTATTGCCAGGAGCCTGTTGGACTGGCCAGAAGTTGTCAGGTCTTTAAAGTGAAATCTCATAAACCGGGCCATGCTGTCAACGACCAAAAACATGACCCACAAATTCTTGTTCAACACACGCTTCTGGGCACTGCACCATCAAATACAAGAAATGTAAAGCGCCCATCCATGGAAGCAATGTGAAAGTTGGTACATTTGGAGAAATAGCAGGAAGAGTGAAACGTATTTTAAACATATCGTTTCTCTCAATCGCTATTTGGAACTACTGTCTCGGGAATGAGGTGGAAAGTTTGCCTTTTACTGGACTACATTTAAACAATAAAAAAATATTTTAAAACACTTACTTAAGTACACCATTGTTGTATCACAAAAAGTAAGCACTGTGGAACAGGAAATAGAAACAGCTCCAGTGCTCTTGCAAACTGAATAATCGAACACAGCAAGCACAAAAGGAATAGGAAAGCAATCGCTGACCGAAGAGTTTGCGGAGGGTAGGTAACGAGAGTGAGGGTAATAATGTAAACTTTTATGGTTGCACAATATGACACCTATGGGCGGGTGCAGGGGAGGGCATCTTATATCTGTGTATTGAATGCAACAAATGTGAAGAAGACGCTGTGGAGATGAGAATAGCAAATAATAAAAATGTTATTAAAAAAAAAAGAAAGCAATCGCTGACCAACTAAAGTTTGTATTGCATTTACCAACCAATGAGAGATCTCAAAGATTATTAGGTCATCTCCATACCTAGGGCAATTAACCTGTTTGTTTTCTTATTATTTTTAGCATAAAACGTTTAGATCCAAAACTACATCTACTGTACAAATGTTAAAATGGAGGACGTAAGATGGGACTATATTTTGACACATTTTAAGTAAGGATCTTCTATTTCATTATACTCTGCCCCTAGGTGCAACTTGTGAAGATGGGCTAGGAAAGCACAATGAACTCCCCTGTCTACCAGATTTCCTTAAAGACCACCTGCATCAGCCTTAGAGAAAGAGGAACAGCACATAAAATATTAAGACACTTAAACTCACACTTATTGTCTCCATTAGCCAATAAAAGTGAAGTCACCTTATAGACCCCTGGAACATGGTTGCAGCGGCCAAGATAGCAGGAGCATTTTAGGAACACACCCTCACCTCCATTATTCGCCGCCATCCTGCTGCCAACCCTGTACACACTACATTCCAGCACTACTGCCCAGTGTCTCCAAAAAGGCGGCAGCACTGAAAATTGGCGATTTTTCAGCTGGACACGAGAAGATTTTGGAGCATGGCTGCCAGATTACCAGGGAACATGGTGCCCATTCAGCCGCTCAAGTGAGGTCTTACCCGAGTGCTCCCAGTGCATGTACATGACCCGGGGACATGAGCAGTCGCCGCATGTAGTGAGCGGATGATGGATGTAACAGGGGTGAGAGCGCCTTTCCGGAGGGGAAAATGGATTTAGCCAAGTGGTCTCAACCACTCATGCAGTTAAAGTGCAAGTGTTATCAGGCTTGCATTTACCACGCATATTCCTTTAAGAGGCATGCCTTTACAACGATTTTTGTTGTGTAGGCATATGCGTGGTAATGGCAGTCAGGTCTCTAGACTGAGCGAATAGGCGGGGGTGGTTTGTCTTGGAGACTTGGGAGTTCCTGCCCTGAAGAGGTTGTGAGAAACGGGAAGGATCGGGACGTGACTTGGTGAGTAGTTTTCTGGGCAGGGGTGGGTTTGGGGTAGTTTTAGGGCTGGGGCCGGGTTTTTGAGCTCAGGGCTGGTGGTCGGGGTAGTTTTAGGGCTGGGGCCGGGTTTTAGGGCTCATGGCTAGCGCTGGGATGTAACCTTTACGACGCATATGCCTTTACCAATGATGTCTTTACAACGAAATTCGTTGTAAAGGCATACATGGTAAAGAGACAGTAGTTGTAAAGACCGCGTTAAGGCATGCCATGTAAATGCATTTGTGGTTCTGTCATACAACCGCCCAGAGGAGCTGCAGCCATGAGGTGACCTTGGTACCCACCTCATCTCGACTAAGCTGCCAAGACAGAAATTACATCACAAACGGATCACAGGTGAGTTGTGGAGTAACAGGCAGAGAAGCCCACCCAAGGGACTGTAGGGCTGCTGTCTTACATCACGCTTTATTTTAGGGGTCGGGTGTGGCCCACCAAGTTGCTACAAATACTGTGCTGACCAACCCGGTGTGGACAGGAGCCGCAGCAGCGGTTCATGGCTCGTTTCCCCCCCCCCCTCCACTGCCTGGTGTAGGCCCCGTACACTGTGCCGCTTCCTGACCCTCCTGCTGGGAGTCCACCTGCTTGTCTGGACTGTGGCTCCGAAGGACTCTTTTGGCAACACTGGGTAGCCTGAGTGAGGCCAGGCACCCCCTCCTAAACCCACAACCCCTCCCCCACCCTCACCCCCACCCTGAGGCAGAGCGACTGGGGTGATAGGAGGCCCTGCACCATCACAGGTGGCCTCGGGCAAACACGCATCATAGACGAGCCTCTCCACGAGAAAAGATATAGTAGCGTGCGGGCCCCCAGCTGCTCGTGCTGCCTCATCAGCCTCTATGAGGTAAGCAGGCCAACCCATGAGCAGCCTCCATCCAAAGGAACATCTGAGTATGCTGCCACGTTGCCCCCCCACCACCATCCTCATCCTCCTCTACGCTACTGGATTTGTCCATGGGGGGTTGGTGCAACACCATCAGGATGAAAGCACCATGGATTCTACCCCGTCCCCAATGCGGCCACAGAGGCCTCAGTGGCACCCAGATCCTTGGCCTGTTCCATCTGGGGTAGACATGGAGAAAGACAAGGGCCCCCCTATGTACACTCAACCTAAAATTGATAACTATACCACTGGCTCCTTGGAGTCTGCAATGTAACATGCCAAGACTCCTGCAAAGTTTGAAAACCCCTTGACTGCTACAGAGGTCACACACATCCTACAAGCTATCCAGACCTAGCAGGAGCCAGTCGAAACAAAAAGTGGTGAGTTAGAGGTGGACATTATCCTCCTTCCCAGGGACCCCCGTAATGTGGCTGTGAGGGTCACTGAGGCAGAGGGGTTTCACCCTAGTGAATGATGTTGTTTACCTTCAGGCAAAGGTACCTACCCTGATCTCCACTGCCCACACATGGACGCAAGACCAGAAGATGCAGAGAGCCAATCTAGATGCAATACTATCCGATTTGTGGGATCCCGGATGGCACTGAAACTCCTCTCCTGCAGACCTTCATAGAGAAGTGGATCAAGTCTTTAGTCCTGGAGGAAGCCCTCTCTCATGGTTAGTTGTGGAGCGGGTACACCGGAACGTAATGCAGCGCCCTCACTAGATGCCCCATTATGCGCTATGATAGCTATAATCCTAAACTATCGGTACTAAAACCGCATCCTGTGGGCAGCACATACCCAAGGAAAATCTTACTTTCAGTTCTCCCACATTATGATCTTCCCCTATTACACAAAGACAATCTAGAATTAACGGAAATCGTTTGACGTGTTAAAAATGAAACCTAACGAAAAGTACGTCCAAAACATGTTGATCTTACTGCCAAAGCAGACTGTGATCTACCAATCCCACTCCAACTTTTTTGAAACGCACTAGCAGGCCTGGGGTTGGACCATAAAAAAAAACCCAAGAACTCCGATGCCATGACCCTCCAGGTTTGGCCAATGGGGAAGGCCTTCTGCCAAATGCCAATGACTCAAAATTGCCAAAACCACACTGAGGGCCAAAATTCCAGAGGGGGCCTGGAGCGTGAAAATAATTCCCTGAATCCTCTGACACAGAGCATAGTCGCTTCCAAACAAGAGGGACAACAAATCGTGGCCTCCTGACACTGCACGCTCAAGAAACCCCGAATGCGGCTGCTTAGGGTGGGGAGGGGCCCTGCCGTGATGGATACAGTAGCCGTACCGAACCCAAACACATGCTCCAGGTACACTCACTGGCCCTTCACCATAAGCATTCAGCGGCAACAGACATGCAATGCCAGACAGGAGGAGGCCCACCTCTAATACCCCGAAATGTATTGTGTTATTGTATTGGAGAGTTTTAGAGTGACAAATACCTCTAGGGTGGAAGTGTGGGGGGTGGGTTCATCCAGAAAAATGTGACGGCCCACTATTATTGCTACTCTTCTTTACCTGCACCCGCTGCAGATGCACATCGACGCTGGAATTGCACTGTTTATTCTGTTGTATTTGTGTTTATTTTTCTAATTCACGGTCATGTGCTGATTGCTGAAGGAAGACTCCTCAAAGAGTGTACTATATCACTGTATTCCATTAAATGATACGACCTATGTTACTTTGCAAATACTCAATAAATACTTGGTTTTTTTTTTATTGTAGAGGGGGATTGAACTTTTTCAAATTCTCATTTGTTCTGGTTCGTTGCACCAAGTTATTTTCACATACACCCATATATCTCAGCACGGACCCACAGGTAACTGGCCATGTGTACCCACAACTCCCATGGCTGACTTTCAACTAAAATCTTGAAACATTAACGCCCTTCTGGATCGCATTAAAATACACAGTGGTCCTTCACTATGTCAAATGGCACCTGCCCAGCATCTTCTTTCTGCAAGAAACCCACTTATTAGGCTCCAATTGCCCCTTTCTGTGTAGATTTAGTTATGGCCATGCCTCTCAAACTGGCTTTAGTAGAGGATTCAGAGGGGTGGCCATACTACTCCCCACACATTTCCCCACTGGTGGCTACACAGATCATCCATGACCAGCAAGGTCGTTTCACTGGGGTGGCGGGACACTAAAAGGGAAGCATACTACATTCTTAGCATTTATGAGCCACATCAACTAAGGGACAGACCCTTGATAAACTTACTCAAGCATTTGTGGAACTACCAACCGGGAAAACAATCCTTGGCAAATAATTTAATGACACTCCAAGCAAGATGTATAGGAGTCAGGCACTCCTCCACACCATCTGAATAAGTCCAAGGTGCTTGTCTCATGATGGACTCCTGGTGGCTGGTGTGTAACTCGAAAGAGAGGATGTACGCGCATATATCTGCTACAGCAAAAACTCTTTCACATACAGACATTATACTTCTCCTTGCCAATGACATGACGCACACAACAATTGCAAACATTCTCCCTCAAGAGATTTCGGATCATTCACCAGTTAACTCTCCTTGTGGGGACCCTTGCACACCATAGACGACCACTCTGGCGACTTAACGCCTGGTTCCTTTGTAGGCCACCGGGTTACAGACCATCTAGCAATAGAACTTCACTCCTATTTTGAGAGAAATAATGGGTCGGTCACCAAGATGGGCACCCTATGGGCAGCACATAAAGCCACAATCAGAGGCTTTGCTAAAATCTTAAATACGTTGAGAGGGACAAATATCGCCAAATGGCAGTGCTTAAAACACGCATCTTACAGTTGGAGACTAGGGGTGTTTCTTACGTGTGAAAATTTCCTCCGCTGATAACTCAAACTTGTTAGAACCTCACAGGTAAAACCTGCAATTAATGAGGAGCACCAATGCTGGAGGGAATCCACCCAGCGTGCATATGAAAAAGGAGATAAGAGCTGTAAACTCCTTTACTGGTAAGCCACCAGAGAAACTGGTTCCAAAGTGATCCCTTCTATTATAGGCCCATTAGGGCACAGACTGCACACACTGACCGAGACAGCATGAGTCTTGGCAAACTATTATGAAGAGTTATATGCCAGCAAACCAAGGCCTGCCAGGGAACAAGCCAGTCCCCTCCTTGACTAGATACCTCTTCCACATCTTACAAGACCTCAGCAGGAATAACTCAACTCCCTACTTTCAGCACATAAAATGTCTGCAATGCATGAACTGAAAACAGGAAAGACTCCCAGCCTCAACAGGTTTCCTCTTGAATACTACCGTAAATTCAGAGACATTATCGCCCCACATGTGCTTAAGTTACACACTGAAGCGCCTTGAAAAGGCTCCTTCCCATCTGACTAAACTTAGCCACTGCAGCGACACTTCCCAAAGCGAGACGCTCAACTGATTGTTGTGCCTCATACCATCCTATTTCCATGATCAACATTGATATTAAAACTTTTGCCACTGCACTGGCAAATAGTCTCCAGGGAGTACTCGATACCTTAGTACATCCTGACCAATGTGGCTTTATACCTAACCGCAGCACCCGTCACTGCATCATGCGAGTCCATACTGCACTAGCCAATGTTTACAATATAGCAGATTCCACAGCACTCCTGCTCGTGTGTTATAAGAGAAAGTTTGATATGGTTGGCTGGGCCTACTTTTACTTGTTCCTCCAAGACATGGGCTTCCACCCTACCTTCCGAAGGTACCAGAAACTTCTCAACAGGGAGCCTTCAGTGCAAGTTCTCATAAATGGGGTACTATCGCACACTTTTCTGATCTGACCTGGAAGGGGTACGTGTCCCCGCTCCTCTTAGATCTGGTCATTGAACACCTAACCAGACTTATTCGCAGCGGAGCCCGGATGTTGGGATGGAATTGGAGCGAGGCACTAGAAGATAGGATTGCACACTCTGCAGACAACGTGTGCCTCTTTCTTGCAGATCCCCAAACACCTGGCCCCTGGAAATCCTGAAGGTATACAAAGAGCCTCAGCACAAATTGTGGCAAGTCACTTCTGGTCCCTCGTAAAGGGGATAATGCCACTATACCCTGGCAATCAGGCTTTCCGATGCGCCACCTCAGGTTCAAACACCTCGGTGTCCACATAGCCACAGTGACAGAACTTGCACGTAGTCTCAACCTTACCCCTCAACTAACCATGTCTAAAACTAGGCTATATTCTTGAAAAAAATGGGATGTTTAGCAATGATCAAAATTATGGTACTCCCTTTGTTTACTATACTTGCTACAGAACTCCCACTCCTCATTCCCAACATACGGTCCTTGGGAGTTCTGGCAATGCACCACACTTTCCTATGGAGGGGCAGTCAATCTGTCTATGAAGGCAGGCTGGGGGCAGCAGATATTCATCTGTACTATTGGGCATCCCAGCTCCTTCTTATTAAAGACTGGATGAGAGGAGGGTGGAGTGACCAGCCTACCAGCTAGAGCTAGTCCATCTTCAAGGTCATGAATATTTTGTATGGCCGGCTCATTCAATCTTACATTATAGAGGTCACACAGATTGTCTCTCTCACCTGGCAAGCAGCAAACAGATTCATGGGCTGGGACAAAAAAAAACTAACCCAAACTCCCCTCTGGATAGGCCGCTGGCTGAGTCACACAGCACAGCTGGTGGGCTTCCAGAAAGAGGACATAATCAGGGTCACCACACTGGGAGACGTCTCGGGCAGATCGCACATAAAATAGTTTCAAAATCTACAGCTTCACTTCAAACTATCACACACCCAAATATATAAATATTTCCAACTCGGACGTGCTTACGCAGTAACGAACAAAACTTACCGATCTACCTGAATTCAGACCGCTGGATGCAAACCTACTAACAAGCTTACTGGGCCTTGGTGGCATCACTCAGATTTATAGCTCAATGATTTTTAACGCCCCCGATATGCTCAAGAACCTTCGGCACAGGTGGGAGCAGTGGGTAGGTACCCTAAAAGACACCAAATGGCAAGAGGTGTGAATGGCACCCTGCAGAATTGGTATCTCCGCATGCCTTCGGTTGATCCAAATACATGATTTGCACATCGCATATCTCAAACCATAGTGTTTCCGGCACGCAGGCATACTACCTGAGCCCAGATGCACCCGCTGTTCACTCCTGGAGGCAGATTCCTTTCATATGGTATGGCAGTGTCCTGACATGGCACACTACTGGAAGGTAATCGCCAAAACACTCTCCCAAAATTTAGAGACACCTTTTGGACTGTCACCCAAAATAGCTCTACTGGTCTCCTGAAAGATGATGGGAGAGTGCAAGGGTGCAATCACACAATCATGGGCCTAACAACAATGGTAGCCAAAAGAGACATTGCGTGCAAATGGAGAGCCCAGATCAATGGACTGGTGTGCAGAACAAGAAGAACCTATAAGTATAGCCAGAGGCTTTCCCTGCAAATACCACAAGATAAGGGTTAGATGGTGGGACCACTACGGCCTGACAAACCAATCCCTAGTGCTGAATGCCCACCACAAGATACTTGAGGAGTAAGGTATGGGGGAGGCAGGGGGGATGCAATGTGATTTAATTGGGATTTCAATATGTTAATGTACTTGTGTATTAAAAAACCAATATAATACTTTTTTTTCTTTTTTTTTTTAAAGTGATGTCCCCTTATAACCCATTGGGGTACCCCTTCTGAAAATAAGTGTGCTACATAAAGAAGTACTTCTTTATTGCAGTCTCCCTGCAGCAATAATGTAAACAAGAACGATAGGACATCAAACTATAAAAAGGTTCAGCTAATTTTCAACATCCTTTCTATGGATTCTGTGAAAAACAGTCCAGCCTCAGATCCAGAGTGTACAAGGCAAAATGAGAGATAACCACAAAGTAGGGAAAGTGGAGGAGGACAGAGTGAGCTGATTCAGGATAGCCAATGAGACAATTATGAGGAAGCTTCAAGAGAAGATGCGGGAACATGGCCTAAAGGTGGAAGGAGAAAACATCAGGTAAAATGACAGGGTCTGTCATTTGGCAAGCCATCAATACATGATAATTAACAGGCAATGCATAAACACAGAGCACAAGGAGAATAAGGAACAAGTTACTGGTTCTTAAATAGTATGTTTGCTATACAATACTGGTCTTTAATAAAAACTCAGATTTTCTGTGAACTAGTCCTTGGAATAACACCATATAAAACCATGACAAGGATGTAGCATTATATGCAATACAAATATCATCCTGGACTTTTTCAGTCATGTAATACATTAGGATGTCCTCTAACTCAAAACTGACGCAAAAGATTTCAGAAGCCAAAGTACTGTGATTTGAGTGCGCCCAAAAGGAGTCCACATGGATGCTTGCTGAAGCCTAGATGATTACAGGTAAACAGAATACTGGCCTTTGCTGCAAATCAGAGGAAGAGGACCTAAGCAGATTGGTCCAAGAAAATGATTCTTTGGTGAATTAGACAATGAATAACGAGACCAGGGGTCATTAAGAAGTTGTATAGGTCTGACAGGGAGGACATCTTTGGACTCTTCATCTCAGCATGAACAAAGACAGAAAGGGCTCTCACGTCAAAGAACCTCCTGCATGAGATGAAGCAGAGAGACAAGAGTTGGAGAGACACAAACTTCACAAGTTCTGTTGGTTGGACAATTAAATTAAAAAAAAATAATAGAAGCAAGGAGAAATTCCAAAGGCAGGAATACAGATGAAAGGCAGGTCTCTTATGGCAAATGCCTGTATTGACAAGGCCCACCATATGATTTTAGCCAATCTATGTGGCATTTCATAGGGAATGTGATCTTTGATAGTTCTGTAGTACAATGCCTTTGTGAAGATGTCCGATTTAAAAAAAAAAAAAAAATCCCATGGAAAAGAGATGCTATAGTAAGAGGGCGAACATATTGCTCCATGCATCAGGGAAGCCAGGCTGACTAGGCACAATTATAGGTGTGTTTGGTACATGGAACCCAGGACCCCTTGACCAGGATGCAGCAAGTCCTTACCATCTTGAGGAATGTGAAGAGGCACAGATTACCTTGAAGCATCACATTGAGTGGAAGGCTCACTGGGCTAAGAAGAAGGTAATCATACTGGGATGAGGCAATTAAATTAGTCACTAGATCCCGGCAATGCAGAAACCTGCCTCTTTAAGGGCTCTTTTTAAGCTCTCTGCCTGGTATCCATCTGCGTTAGTCCACAGCGCTGGGAGGCTTCAGGGTAGCCATGTGCTATATAAATACAAATTCATTCATTCGTTCAAATCAGACTTGTGACAGGCTGGTAGGTATGCCATGCCCATCTTGCCCTAACAAAAACGTTGCACAAAAGGTACTCCTCATTATGGCAGAGGACATTGGCAAACACAAAACAAAGACCAGTAAACTGTGTCACTCACTGAACTGTGGGCAAGCACACTTTAAAGGACCGAGATGGAGGTGACACTGCTGGGCATCATGAGAATTACACCCAGACTGAGCGAAATCTAACGAGAAGGGAGGGGTTCTCAAGGGAACTGGAACAATCCTGCCAGCCATCATGGAATAAATAGGATTTCGCCCATTTATGTGCCAGTTCATTCCTGGATTTGAAGACCAGTGGCTGGAGTTTCTGATTCAGAGGTTGTTAAAGGAGATCTGGTTCTGGAAGCACTATGGTCTAGACACTAGAGGTGGAGTGGTATTAGAGCGTGAATATCTGCAAAATCAGATAGGGTCTTTTGACATTTTTACCCAATTGACAGTTATTTCTCTGAAACTGTGAAGGAGTTAAGATATAAGGTATTCAAGAGGCCCACATTGCTTTTGAAAAGATGCCTGTTGGATAAAAACAAATCTGAAATCTGGTGCTGTAAAGAGGACATTTTGTTTACTCGAGTGTGGATGCATTCATAAGAGATTACATAAGGAGATACATAATAATGAAGGAGGAAGTTTGAATTAAGGGGGGGAAAATTGCTCTTCCAAGTTGCGCATAATTGAGACTTCTATAGCCAAGCAAAGGGTGTGAAGTAATAACATCCTTGCACTTCAAAAGACTAAGCAGTATGGACTGCGTGCTAAAAACAGAGAGCATAAGACCACTAAGTGTAGTGAACTTAGCCCAATTTGCCTAAATAAGAGGTAATATTTTCAAAAGTGATTTAATGTTGTAAATGTACAATTTTGTTTTTAGTTTAGAATAATTTCCTAAAACATATTTGTTCCTTCTCTGCTGTACCCTATCCTAAACCCTTCCCCCTCATCTGGCCACACTAACATTCTATGATGGCAACTTCCAGAGCAAATACTGCCAGAAGGTGGGCTGCTGGAGGGTACTGCTCCAAAGGTTTCTGTATCATGGCATGTGACTTGTGTTATTAGTATAAGTAAATGACTGGACCTTACCCTTCAGGGGAGCAATCCCCATGGTCCAAGCAGGTTGTTGACCAAATCACTCTGATAACATTGCAATTTTGCAAACTATAATTGACAAATATGTGACTGGTAAATCTCAGGTGGCATATAGCTTATTTGTTGACGTTTCTACAGCATTTGGTATGGTTGATAAACTCACCCTGTGGAAAAGAATTGCCAATAAAGAGGTCCCGGCAATGTTGCTGAGGCTAATAATAGCTCTCCACTCATCTACATGGTGTAGAGTAGAGATGGGACTCATACAGAAGATTTCCACTCGGAATGGTCTTAAGCAGGGATGCCCACTTGCTCCACTCCTGTTCTCGTTTTTCCTTAGTGACTTACTAGATTACTTTTTAGAGGTAACCAATTACCTGCCAAAAATAGCATCACAAAATATTAACATATTAACGTATGCTGAGGACAGTCAGTTTTAACCTCACACCAATTGGTCTTCATCGTAACATGGATGCTCTTTTTAAATATCCAGAAATTAACTTCTTCAAAGTAAACATCTCAAAAACTAAAGTAGTACCGTTTAGGGGGGGAAGGAGAAAATCCAGTTACTTTGCCTGGAAGTTCAGAGGAAGACCAGGCAAGGTAGTAACAAAGTACACCTACCTGTGGAGAGTTTTTTCTCAGACACTTGGAACCGCTCCCCATTTTCAGCACATTGAACTTAATGCTGTAGCTCACCTTCATGCAATAAAGAGATTTTACTCGTTTTCGGGGAGTCAGCAATTTTCCGTCCTCCTTGAAATCTAGCCTGCTAAGATCAACCTCATTTTCATTTATGCATTAGAGTACATTCCCATAAAAAATCTTTTACCTTAAATCTTAATGAAGGGAATTTACTGTGTAAGATTACTACCACAGGCCAAGCTATACCCATTCAAGTACGACTAGAACAAACTATAGTCAGTCGGTATTCAAGACCCTTGGCAAACCTAATTAGATGGGCTTATAATTTCATTACGCGCCTGAAGGCTCCTTGAGAGCACTTTTAAGCCAGAAAACTTTTAAGGTTGGTCCAGGGAAATTTTTTTTTAAAGAAAATATTGAGATTGCCTTGGAGCATTTCCAACGCTCCATTAAACTCTTACAGTCTAGGTCACCTGCACTTTGAGTGGATTTTTTCAGAAAAAAATTAAAGAGAATGAGATTTAGAGCTGATAATAATGCACATTGCACACAGTTATCCCACTACAGGCCCTATATAGTTAATGTGGAATACAAAGTGAGTCCAAAATATCTGAGATTCACATTAGACCATAGAGTTAGACATTACACATTGAGCTTCGATTAAGGACCCTGCCGCTATAAGTCTTCACTAAAAACTGGGGCGACACAATTGATAAATCAGGTTCTTGTGATCTGTGTATAGGAGGTATTCACAACATAGCACGTCTTATATGTCTGCCTAAATAAACTCCTGGTTGAAGTTCACTGCCGCTTTATAAAACCTATATGTTTTAGAGACAATATTTCTAGAATTAACGATTTGACCAACCTAACAAGAATTCCACCAAATGAATATGTATGCTATAATCAGTTTAATTTTTTTTTAAACGTTTTTACCACTGTTTTAAAGCCGTCAAATTTATGAATAATTTTATCAACTGCATATACTGTTATTTTTATATTGTTGATCTCTGGGGAGGTCTAAAGCAATAAAAAGTATTTGATTAGTATAAGTTTTCAAAAGAGTACCCGTAGGAAGCTAAAAAAAAAACGAAGAACAGACCTGGAGAAGGCAAAGGTAGAGCAGGCTTACAGATGTGGATGCCAGTTCAAAACAAAAGTAGGACGTTCAAGTGAGACACAAAAAGATCCCAACCCAGAGTCCGCAAAGACTGTCGTAACCTGGAAGATGTGGTGACCCATTTGCAAGTCACTAGCATTCTGGAGAAGTCTAGAGAAAAAGCCTGCTATTGAACTGCTGTTGAACTGGATAATTGGGGATTGTACAAAGCAATTACTACTAGCTAGGTTGTTCCGAAGATAGGACTATGAGGTTCTTCTAGAGAGCCAAAAGACCTTTTTCTTTAGCAACTCGAAGTTTCTTTGAATACTTCTCTACCAACAAGTGGACACTCTTGAAAAGGACAGAGCAGGAGGTCTTTTATTAAGCTAATCTCAAGATAGAAAAGATGCTGACAATTACTTACAGGCCATTTATATGGGAGTTTCAGTCTGTCGATGATTGCCAGCCTTGGATATATATATACGCCATCCAAGTTGGTTCAAAACTGATTCTGCTAGTGCAGAACTACAAGACACAGGAGACTTGCCATTCCATGCTTCCAGGGTGGACAACCACCAGCTCTGAAAAAGAATCCTGCTCTAGAGACATCTGGCCTAAGAAGGAGAGCTCACAGCTAAGACTGATGAATGTAAGCAGCTAAAAAGGTCAATAAAACAAGGGAGACCATGAGAGAGGAAGTTTTGCTTGAGCTTTCCTTTGGTGAGGATGATTTTCTTCAGAGGAAGTTTTACAGTGTATATAGTGTTGTACACCGTAAAATCTATATAATTATTGGATTAGGAGGGAGCACAGGGCAAATATTCAAAGCCGACAACAAAGCTCAAGTCATTTAGAAGAGAGATAGTCATGTCAAGATGGAGAGACAAGGTACGTGGATACTGGTGCACCAGAAGAACATCTTCCAAGCAGGTGGTGAGGCAAATGCCCCAAGGCCAAAGCGGAGTTCTCACTGCCCGTAAAACCTTGGTGGAATACATAAGGTCAGAGGTAAGGCCAAAAGAGAGGCACTGAAACTGCCACTTCTGTCCCTGAAATTGCAACTAATTGAAACACTGGTGGTCTTTAAAGATGGGAATCAAAAAATGTCTGTCAATCAGATCTAATATGACCATACAGTATCACCAGGTCTCTTAAGGGAGTGACATGCTATATTTGTGTCTGTTAATGAACCCACAATTGAGCCCTTGCAGGTGTGTTATGGGTCTGAGGCCTATTGCCTCCTTTCTTACCAACAATGTTAACTTCTCAAGACTACCAGGAATGGGCTGGAACAATGGTGCCTTTACTGACCATTTGGGAAATCTGCTGGCCTTTATGTTGAAAAGAATAACTGAGAATGACTAGACTGGCAGAGAGGGGCCAATAAGATGTGTGGTAGCCAAAGACTGTTTGGAGAACCAAGTGGTCCAATGTGAAGGAGCATTAATGGAGGAGGAAGAAAGCAATGTGACCCTCCCTCAAACCCAGGGGTTAAAGTGTGAGGAGAACTTGAAAAAAAGCCAAATTGAAAGACTGAAGAGAGGTGCAGGTTGCCTGAATTTTCAGTTTGAATAACTCTTGAAGCTTTGTCCACCAAATAAACATGAGTAAAGCTGAAACTGAGTGGAAGCTAAAGGATAAGTCTCCACAGCCATTAAAGGAACATAAACAGCTGGAAAATGTATTCCCTAATATTCAGCCAAAGCAAAAACACATGGTTTGCAAATCACTTGCCTCAGATTAGCGCATCCTGTCTCATGCTGTGAAGGTCAAGACATGCTTCAAGGATAATTTGATGACTCCTCACCAAAAGGAGCCATCTTCCATCACTATACTGAGATTTCAGAGCAGGCATCATCTAACTGGACTAGAGTGTGCAGGACTCATATGTTGCTTCATCTGAACAGGCTATGGCTGTTTGAAAGGAATCCAGGTGGCTCAAAAGAGGGAAACTGATGTCCGTAACACTGTAGATAACTGCAGCGATAAGACAATCTCTGGAGATGAGCAAATTTCCCCAACGATGGAGAGATGAGGGCACTGTGGACGTAGGATGCTACATCGGTGGTGCCCAAACGTTTGACCCACGGCTCCCTTGAGCTATTGGCCACAGCTCCCCACTATGCTACTGTTTTTTTAGAGGGTGGGGGGATGTAAGCCCAGCCTCAGAAGTATTTCAATTTTTCTCCTTGAAAATTACTGGGAGGAAGTGGATGACACTATAAACATACGTGAAGTGTGTTTCGTATTTCAAAGGTGGAGCCTCTAATAAAGTAGTAGAAGTAGAAGGCATAGATATCAAAAACGGACCCTTCCATGCTTGAAAATGGTCTGTCTAAACTTTGGAAAAAGCATCTCTCACAGGTTTACGTAGCTGCATAGAGAGTTAAGGGATTCAATCATTAAAGATAAAGAGATTTTATATCACATCTGGTTCTAATGAAGCAACATTAGCATCATCCTGCTTTTACTTTATCTGTGTTTCTCCTGTATTATTGTGCTAATCGATAAAGGAGCCCAGTGCTAGTCACCAAATCTCCGAACATGGCTGTCCAGAAACGTAGCTGCCTCGCTCTCCATTTTCACAGATGTCGTGACTTCTCCTACAACTTCCAGATTCAAGAGGTCATTCTTCTGGCAAACAGCTTTGAAAAATCTTGCAAGACTGCTTTACAATTCAACCCTTTAAGAGGAATTCCTAAATACATTTGCAGTGCAGCCCTCTGGACAGGTCCATTAATAGTCTAGGTATAACATTTCTGCAACTCAGAAGGATATTATAAAAGGGAAGAAAACAGTGGTGAGACAGTAGGATGCAAGTTCAAGGGTACCGCAAGCAGAGGCGTGGAGATGTTAAGATGAGCCATGGAGACAAGGCAAGCCCATAAAAGCGAGTAAAGAAAAGCCTATACTGGTGTGTATTGCAGAAAGAAAAAAAACGTGGGTGAGTGAAGAGGGACAAAATCAATAAAGAGGGAATCGAAGGAAAGGGGTAAAACAGGCTACAGTAAATGGAATGGATGGAGAAGGAAGGGTGGCGTTCACTAGAAACGTACAAAGGCAGAACTAAAGGGGGGAATAATGAAATGTGTAAAACATCAAAATACTTTAAAAAATATTACAAGTAAAAGCCAGAAAAATGATAGGACTCTAAAGAAGTGTGTGAAAAACAGTAAGTTGAAAAGGTTACACAGAGGGGGGACAAGGAGCGCTAAACTTATCTCTGTGCTCCAAGCTGGAAGCAGAAATAAATGGGCTATTGTCAGGGAGCAGTGGCTTTGTAAAACATGATGTCACAATGTTCTTGTTTATTTTACTGCTGCTAGCAGACAAGAAAATGTGCTTGCAAACAATGTACTCTGTCTGGCCTTAAAATTAGTAATTCATCCAGTATTAAAACTAATATGAATAAGTCTAAAAACCTATAGTTTAACTCACAAGCTGAAACATCAATCAATCTTGCTCATGTTCCAGAAGCCTCATATACAGCTACACAAAAAGATGGAGTTACAAACCTAAGGCATAGGAATGGAAACCTACAGGTTCTACAGCCTATGGAAGAGTGGATCATTCTAATGCACTTCCTCCTGAGTACAGCATAAAAAGTGCAAAAAAAAAAAGAAAGTGCATAGTTGAGTGAACTGGCAAGCCATCACACTGGAATGAGGACTGACTGTCTCATGGGGGGCATTTTTCAAGGAACTACAACAGAAGCGGCACACGCTGTATTGTCTCTCGAGTAAAAGATCTCCATTCTTATGTCGTGCAAAGCAATTTTTTTTATCTACGTCAATAATTACAAAGTATGTATTCTTTTTCATGCTAGCCCAAAACATGTTGACCCGTCGAGCCAGGGAATGCTACACACTATCTTTGCATATAATGCCCTCCCATATAGTCTACGTTAACCTGCGAGGCAAATTAACAAAACTGTCATACAAAGAGATAGTTGAGGCATCCTAACCAAGCCCATCACATATGTAAAATAGAACATGCGACCGCATAAGACTGACTAATCTAATAGACATGTTGTCCTCAACTTACTGGGAAAGGGCAATATGGATGCCATATGCTTGTTTTTTTCTTAATTTAGGAGCAATACTTTCCTGTTCACCTGCAGACTCAGCTATATCAATATAGTTAAACTACTGACAGGAACCCTATTGAGTCCTTCACTTGAGATACTTAACACTTCCCTTTCCATCAAAGTGATCTCTACCAAGTGAAAACAACACACAACAATACTTCTGCTGAAAAGCTAAATGTGGATTCCTTGAATGTGGTCAACTAGATTACAAGGACACGGGAACCCAAAGGTATACAAGGGACCATGGGTAAGGATTGTTTATCAAGAACCAGGCGGTCCTTAGGTTGAAGAATGCATCAAACAATACACATCGAAAATAATAAGTTCTATTTCAAAGACTTGAAAAAAAAAGTATCTAAAAATGTATTCAAATACAAAATAGAAGGGAACGTTTATTCAATACAACCTTCAAATTACCAGAAAAAAATGCATTGACCAGCCTTAAAAAAAAGGGAACTCACTGGTAATCAAACCTGCAGATAAAGACGGAGGGGTTGTAATATAGCATACAGACTCGTATAAAGCAGAATTACTGAGATAACTTTCCAAAACTGATCATTACCTTAAACTCAACACAGACCCGACTAGAGAAATCCAACAGATTATCCTTGACATCACAGATAGGAAGCCTTCGGTTTTGCCTTTTTCAAAGAATGAATTCCTGTTTATGAATCAGAAATCCCCCCAGAACACCAGTTATTTACACAATCCCCAAAATGTATAAAAACATGACTGACCCCCCAGGGCTTCCCATTGTCTCAGGATGTGGCTGCATTCTGGAACCCTTGGGCTAATATGAGGATTTTTTTTCTTTTTTTATTAAGGACTAAGTACCCATTACACCATACTACATCAAAGACACGATAGACATGATAAATAAAATTGAACATTGTCCATTTGACCTCCACTCCAGTATTTTATGTACTTTTGACATGGAGTCCTTATACAGAAATATTCCCCAACAAGAGGGCCTGAAAATTGAGAAAATCCTTGAATCGAGAGTTCACCCACACGCAGTCCACTCTTCCTTCATTCTTACATTATTGGAACTTTGCTTAACACGCAATTTCTTCCAATGTAATGGGGACTTCTTTCAACAAACCAAAGGGACTTTTATGGGAGCGGTTTCTGTGCCAAACTTTGCCATACTATTTATGAACCGCTTGGAAACAGAAATCCTTATGTCCCTGATTAATCCATTTGTTGCCAAAATCAGACATGGGGGGGGCTATATATAGATGACAACTTTTTGATCTGGCATGGGAATGTGAACACACTTAAGGACTTTGTTGAATGGCTTAATGTCCACAGCTGGAGTCTCACATTCTCCCTAAACTGCAGTAGATCAGAGATCACCTTTCTTGACCTTCGTATCAGATCATCCTCCAAAGGACTATTTACATCATTGTTTTGCAAACCCACTGAAATAAACACGCTCCTTGCTTACAGCAGTCATTACCCACAAGCTCTTTGTGATTCTCTACCATTCTCTCAAGTCCTCAGACTTCAAAGGATTTATTTTCTGAAGCCAAACCTTTGAGCAGCAAATTGCAATTCAGGGGCTACCCCCGTAGACTGGTGAAGCAATCCATGAAGCGGGCATGGTATTGCTCTAGAGAGGAGCTATTAACTTCCAGACCTAAGAAAAATAGTGACCGCATGGCGTGTGTAACCTTGTTCTCCCCTGTAACCAATTTGATCAAGAAGTGCATTCTTATATACTAGCCAATGCTCAATGCCGGGTTACCTAACTTAGAAAGGCCATTATTTGCATTCCACAAAAATAAAAGTATCAGATCACTTGGTCAGGGCCAAGCCACTGCAACTTCCACTTTAAAAGAACTTTGGGGTTGAATCATGTGGTTGGGCATTCTAAATGTGGAAACTACAGTGTTTACCAATTCACTATTGAAACAAAACTTTATTTATAATAATGTGATCATTGTACTGAATCAATTCTCAAACTGTAACACCACGAATGTTGAATATGCCATTACCTGTCCCTGTAGACAAATCTATATTGGACAGACCACACAAAATGTACGCATAAGAATTTGCCAGCATAAGAGTCGCATTTGCTGTAAAGTTAGTAATGCACCATTGGTTGAGCATTTTTAACTGAAAGGACTCAGTGAAAAGGATTTACGCTGGGAAGTGATCACGGTGGTTAAGCCGCCACCAAGAGGCGCTGGTCTGAATGCACTACTGAATAAAGAAGAGCGGAAATGGATACTATGTACCGACAGCCTAAACACAAGCCTCAACAGAGCGGAGGACTGAACTACTCTCTTATACCTACTTCTAAGATCACATGACCGATCAATAGGGTTTTATTTCTGTTCACAGGTAAAAAAAAAGCCACTCGCCTCAAAGCTTAGCTACGCCACCGGTAATGGTTCAAACTGTATACAAGAATTTTATTTTATGCTCAGCATGGTAGCGATTACCCATTTATGGTGCATAATTGTATATGATGCTCCGACCAACATTCCTCACTGATGTTAATGTACATCCTGTTGAAGAATGCCACCATTGTGTCTTGACTTTGTAAGATAAATCTTGTTTTCTGCCTTTGAATTTGCTGCAACACAGTGTTGATACTGTCTCATTGCATGTTCAGTATTGAAAGTATTTCAATCTCCCAGCGACAAGATATCAGAGTCGAAGATCAATGCCTTCTACCTTGCCTTCATGCTCCCCTTTTTAATACACACGCAATTCCCTTTATCAATTAACTGTACCACTTCACAGGAACTCGAGTCTTCACCACCGCCTTGCAGCTCAGTTCAGGTGGTGCCGCAGCCCTTCTCAAGCACCTTTGCGATAAGTTTTTGCTCGCTCCGAGCAACTTTCCCTCATCTCAGCCTATGGCATGGTGCTTTACAATTAGTCCAATTCGCCTTTCAGGTTGAACCGTTTCCACCATCCCTGAACATATTGGACCTGCTTTCACTGCACACGCATTCTTTGCGTGACTGCACTTCTAATTTGGACGTGATGACCTCGCTATCTGCTACAAGCACTGTGCTTCGTACAGGACTGTAATTACCATCTCATGGGAATTCAAGGTTCATTTGCAGCTATAGTTAGATCACTCTATCTAATCCACATTCCTCCTTTTTCCCCAGCTCTCTATCATTGCTACTCAACCCTATACCATAGAGTTCCCTTCCTGGCTCATTAAACCGGTTCAGTAACTAGGTCAGTCTTTAAAGGTTATTCCTCCTGCAGTCCCAGCCAGACAATCCCACAGGCTGCATGTTTTTGACACTTCTCTGTGTATTGAGATGCACAACACTTTTCCACGTCTGTGCATGGTTTGGGAGCGTTCCCTTTTCTGTATCTAACTTAGATCTTTATGATTACCGCTACCTTCCCTAAATATTTCCCACCCCCTTTTTTTCCCTTCTCTTTCTTTATTTCAGATTAATGATACTCCCAGGTACAATCTAAGTCCTGATGATGATCCCTATATTGTGTAATGGGATCGAAACACTGACACAGTACCATGACTATTGCATATTATTAATTCCTAAATACAATAGCGTTGGTACCAAAAATCGTGTGACATGGTCTTTGTAACATTGTTAATTGTCACTCCTCTTAAATGTCTGAGTTTTTAGAGTTCTTTCTTGTGAATTTTCCCTTGTATGTTGTCTCATGTTTCCCACTCTTACTATGTTCCTTTCTAGTTTGTGATTGAATATATATTTTTTTCAAGTCTATGAAATAGAACTTATTATTTTCTATGTATATTGTTTAATGTATTCTTAATCCTAGGGACCGCCTGTTCCTTGATAAACTATGGCCAACTAGAGGCTCAAAAACAGGCCCATTTCACTGCTTCCTCAACTTCTCAGGCAGGTTTCTGCTTAGTGCACGAGACAGAAGTTATCTTAACAGGAAACCTGGATGACCTACACATGAACGTGCATGATGACTGTACAGCTTTAACTCTCTTTTCAAATCTTTCCGCAGCTTTTCACCTAGTTACTGACCCATTTGTTTTCAATTGTTTCCCATGCTAAGCCTCTGGTATGCTTTATTTCCATTTTTACCATTACGCTGATGACATACAGCTCATCAACCACTTGGACGCCCAACTGCATATGAGGGGTTAGTTGTAGAGTCTGTTCTATGGCACAGCTCTGCACCTAAAAGCACTTGTGGGTGTCCAGCCCCCCCCCCCCCAACCTCCCTCTCCATGCACGGCCTTTTGCCACTTTTTAAACATTTTGCAACGGTGATGAGAGTTGGTGTTTGAAGAACCTTTAAAGTTCTTAAGGGGAGGTTCTCTTATTTCAACAGGATCTTTTTATCGCAATTTTTACAGCTTCTGATAAAAGTTTAAAAAAATACTTGCTAACCTCAGTTTCTAAAGTGACACGTCTTTGATCTTCATTTCCAATTCCATAATCTGCAATAGGTTCATTGTTTCATTGAAACCCTTGTTGCAGGGCAACTTAAAAAATAAAGAAAAAAGACAGACTCCTCTTGGCAAGGTAAAAACTGCTTTTTACTATCGCGGCAGGGAGATAAACAGTTTTCACACAAATAAACCACCAGTCCTAATTTACTGCTTCACAAGCAGCTACTTTGTGTTTTTTTTATACACAGTCAGACAATACTGGTTACAACACATTAAACAAGGACTCAGTTACATATTGATTGTGTAAAAATATCAAGTCACCTATGACTCTACACTTTAAACTAATTCTCTAGACATCCTTTATTCGAGTTGTAACAATGATTAACTAACTATTCTCTACTCTTGAATGCATGTGTATTTGCGTGTGTGCTTTATCATTCTGCTCTCAAGACCTTATCAGATTCGATGTGCTCTTAGCTAATTCAATCTCTTGCTCCTATTGTTTAATCAAGTTTTCAATTTGTTGAGAACACAGAATATGTAGCTGTTAGCTAAGACCATAAACTCCTTCAAGCTTGCCAAACTCAGGTTTTCCTTTAACTAAGAACTTGCAGGTCATTCACTCAATTCTCAAGTGAACTTTACAACCCTCTCTCATCAGCAAGAGATTTTAGGGCTGCACTGCTCTTTCACCAAATATAGCTGTGTGACGGTCTCTATTGTGGTCTGCTGCTGTGCCACTTGTTCATATTTCACTTCTATAACACTCTGAAAAACTTCCACATTTCTATCCAGTGTCCCAATAGTTTGAATTAAAATTAAACAAATCAAACTCTCCCTTAGATGCCATTGGTTTGTTAAATTCATACTTTGCTGGTTTTATCTTTTGCATTATGGATACTTAAGTTCTTCAAGCAGCATAATTCAGTTCACATCTCATTATTTTTCTTCGGAGTAGCTACACACTCTTTCTCCATGTTGCTGCATACCCTATAAAGTGTCCTCTCATCTAAGTTTCAGGCGACTTCGAAATCACTGCACAATACCCGACTGAATTCTGATATTTCTTTAAACTCTGTTCAAACGTTAAGTTTCCTCTACTAGTTCTTTACTCTTGTGCGTTGAGAAGTTAAGCTACCTACACAAACCACTTGTCTGGACTCTGTTATCATAGCTACAGATGCATGGTGTACAAATGGATATTGCCATCTAAAACCATTCTCAAAAAGACTCTTGGATATGAAAAAGCAGTCTATATTTATGAACTATGAAGATTTGTGGAAAAAAAAAGTCTCTTGGCGATGGATGCTGTAATCTAGATTATTCGACATGTAACATCAGAGTTTTTACACAGTTTCTATCTTTACAGTCAGCATTTTTAGTGGCCAGTGAGGCATCCAGATAAACTATGGTTACAGTCTCCCACCACTCCTTCCAAACAGCACTTGGATACAGTCAGGAGTTAAAACATGTGTGGCTTGGGCATGCATAACTAATGATCAGCCAATTTTAAAGTTATTCATTTATTAATAATATTCATTTATTTTTTAGCCTAATAGAGAGCACCAGAAGTTTCGATCACATGGAACTTCATTATGGTTACCTAAAAAAAATAATACCAAACCATATAACGGTTAAAGAAGTGGATGTAACAGTCAGGCCATGACGTCACTAAGGTGTTAATGGAGACTGCCGATAACGCAGGTTTTACCTTCAGCCTAACCAACCACAAAAGGCTCTGAGGAGCACATTCCTTCTAAATTGTGTCCTGTGAGCTGCAAAAGTAAAAAGCAAATGAAGACGATTTTAGGGCCTGCTACATCTGACACTAGCCTGAACAAGTAGTTTAGCAAAATTTTAAAACTACAGGACATATTCCTCATGGGTAAATTAAAGGTAGATGAGGGTGTAAAATCATGGAAAAGGAGGGATTATTAATGCTCACAAAGAAGACATCAGTTGGTTAAGATTGTTCTAAACAGCAAGACATTTTAAAAGTTCAGAAATGTCAATATGACAAAATTAACTATCTTACAAAAACCGATCACATCTTATTTTTAAAAGAAAGCTTCCTGAGAAAGAAAGTAATGGCGCACAGGAAATGCTATACTATAATGAGCACTCATGTTATTTTTACTACTACTTAGAAAAGCACTACAGAGTATAAAATACACTGGGTCGTATCACCTAAATGTTAGTCAAGAAGTGTATGAGACCTATACATACTTACAAAATTACGTTGAAAACAGGGACATGTGGGATCTCGTGGCTGAGGGAAAGTCTAGGATCAGCTGTTCATAAGTTCAAATTCCAGTTCAGTCACTGAATATCCGCGTGCTCTTGCGAGTGTCACCGTATCACCCTTTGCCTCATTTAACCCAACTGCATTTAGTGTGTGAGAGCAGTCTTGGAGATCTTTTGGCAGGTGCCAAGCTGTGTCACTCTGAATGGACACATCACGTACTACACACGTGAGCTGCCAGGCACCTCAATCATTAATCCTGCTTCCCAAGTAGTAAGGTTACAAACTCTACAAGCAACACAGGGATAGGATGAAAAGCTAAACGTTTGCTCTCATGCATTAGTGAACAGGCAGTTGCTGCTCTGTAAGTAATGCTGCCGTTCACAGTGCTACTCTAGGGGAAGAAAACGAATGCATAAGTTAAAGATCACCAACTGTGCATTTTTAGAATATACCCATCCATTTTCATTTATTTGTTTATATGATACATCGCTTTCTAATCAATAAGGGCCAATGTGCTCGACGGTGAATAGTAAATAAAAATTATAACAGGAAGGAAAATGAACTACAGTTTTGAGAGCAAAGTTACCGAAAGACAGGAAAAAGACACATATCTACCTGGAGAAATTATTTTAAATTTAAGGCATGCTACACGGTATGATATCACAAGGAACCTGGCAAGAGCAGTCTAAAGTCAACAAACAGGTTTGCAATTAGCCTGAAATTCATTATATAACTGGAATTGTTTGCATTGTAACATGCTGCTGCTTTAAAGTTGTCATCGCCTTTCCTTTCAGTTTATCACTAGATCCGTATGCTTCACATTACTACAGATCCAAGTCACCTTCTGAAATAAGGAAGGCTGTAACACAGAAAACAAAGAGATTGGGGTAGAGGGGTAGCAGCACAGATCACCGACACCAGTTTGTGGGGAAAACACAGCTTTTTTTTTTTTTTTTTTTAAATAGGTGCATATAACAAAACAACCTATGGCTTTGCTTTACAAAACTAGCACCTCACTATGCAACTTTACTCACCTATCTTTAGCTAATCCCTCCCCTAAAGACTCACTCCCACAACAATTTAGTACAATAATAGTGCATCCGATACAGAACTGCAACTGTGACCACTGAACTCCCCAACCCCTTTACTATAACTATTATCCCCTACTCAACTAAACTTCTTACTGAATCTTTCACTTCTTGGCTCATCCAGGCGTCAACTTATCTACCTGTTCCCTTTCCACCTGACTTGCCAATGTCAACAAGAATATACTTTATTAGATGGCAACTTCTCTGCCAACCGCCTATGCCCCTGCTTCAAAGGGACAACCCTATATAGCAAAGAACCCAGTGCACACCTGTTTGAATGAAACCAGCCCAAAATTAGATCCCCAAAAAGGGTAGCACCACCTAGGAAGCCTGCCTCAAGGGACGGGTGGGAGGGGAAAAAAAAAAACTGACTAGCTATGTACCAGCCACCGTGTCACCAAGACAAAATGGTCGAAGTTACTACAAATTACCCGCTTATAAACCTGTTGGGTTAAAAAACTCGCACAAACCCCTGAGCAGTAGTGAACTCCACTTCCCCACATTACCTGGTGGTGGGGAGGGGCAGCACACACCACCAACACCAGGTCTGTGTGAAAAAAGGCTTTTTCGAAACAGATGCAAATAACAAAACAAACTAGGCCTGTGCCTTATAAAACGAGAGCCTCACTATACAACTTTTCTCACCTATGTTAGGCTGCCCCCTCCGGTAAAGATTCCCTCCCCAACAACCATTTTAATACAGTAATAGTGTATCCACTCCAGAGCTGCTGAACTGTGACTGTGACCTTTGACCTCCCCAACCACTTTACTACAACTATTATTCCCCTACTCAACTAATCTTCCTGTTAAACCTTTAACTTCCTGGATGAGTGAACTAATCCACCCGTCCCATTTCTTCCTGAACTGCCGCTGTCAATAAGAATAAACTTTATTCAACGATGGGAACTTCTTTGCCAACCACCACCCAGAACAAGCATTGGCATAGCCAATAGGTCTCACCTTTGGGATCTTAGAAGTGTTTAGCCATGCAACAGTTGATGTTGTTGCACCAAGGATATTGTGCTGCATAACTAAATAACTGTCGATATCCAATCTTTAGCTGGCCAAAAACGTCCTGGTCTTCAGCAGCTAGGGAGGTAGTCCCCCCCCCCCCCCTCACCCCTCCAAGCTACTTCACTGTGATTTGCTATTTCGGCAGATATATACCCACACATGGATATTTTCATGAGAAGCATCCACAATGAAACGTGCGAGTGCGTCCGGGAAAGTCTCCACAAAGCCCACATGACGCATCTTTAATTCTCTCAAATTTTCCTACCTTTGCCGCTCGGCTAGTGCAATTTTGTATCCAAATAGAAAATTTTAAAAAATTATAGCAGAGAACAATTCAGAACAATTTCCCTTTTTGTCCATTAGTTTCAGACTGGAGGGGTCGCGGTTATCGACATCTGAGCTTTCAGAGGCGAAGAATATGAAGCAGCCCCCATCCTCGTGAGGACTTTAGCACTGCAGTCACAGCGACACATTAGAAGAGGTACTCGTGTGCTTGTCTGAACAAACAAAAATAGGGAGTACTCCCAATCGACAGAGGGCTGTCTATAGGATATTGGCACGTGGAGCAAGTGAAGAAATAATCTTTCTTAAGAAGACCCCTCACTCACCAACCTGGTTGGTGACATGCTTCATCATCGAGGTCCCACCCAGATAGCCGAGTGCCATCCGGGTGTGCTGCGACACCTGACTTCAGTGGAGCTGTTTTTTTTTAATGAAGGTGAATAGTGAATTTAGGTAAAAATTGGCCAGATTTAACCCAATTGAAAATATTTTATTCCTGAGTAATTTGGACAATAGTTAAAAAGTAGTGAAGATACCAAAAAAGGTTAAATTGAACTACGGTATCTAATAATACAAAAAGGAGGTGAAAAAATATTTAAGGTCTACATGTTTCAACCATCAGTTGCTATTGCTTAGGTTTTCGTCAGGACCATAAAACGTGACCCGGGTGGTGCACACTCGCTAAGGTGTGCCCTGCCCTCGGTCAGTGTTTGAAACCTAACCCGCTACTCACAGTTAGGAAAACCTTTCTCCAAGTCGTCGAAAGGAAAAATCTGTAATGAAAAACAAACGAACATAGGACAAACATATAATACATATAATCGTCACTCTATTCGCTGAATCCGTGCTCATACTTGTTGCCAATAGAATTGGTGTGTGTAACACGGTCGTGCAGCACTAAGTGGACCTCACCAATGATGAGGGTGTGGGCTCACACAATCAAAAGCACATTCAATAAAGGCGATCTGAAGTCACACACCTTAATCAGTAATGAACATGAGCCATACACATCCATTCCATACCCACTCATGTGAATCTCAAAGGAGTGGGCGTCAAAATACTCTGATAAGAGTACAACTGTACTGGCGCACCAGTGTAACCAAGGGGTAAAACGGGAAATATGCCAATAGCCCTGGTTAGAGTGAACCCACGTGTAACTAAAATATAGTGGTGGGTAAAAACCACAACCTCACTCAATGCGGTGGGCGTGCCGCTAAACCGAAGTGACTATCAAGATCGCTTAGCATGGTGAAAATCTTAAAAAGTGTAATAAACCAACAGTCAAAATTGGAGGGGGGGAAGTGCGCTTACTTAGAGAGCGGTGTTTGCGCACCTCAAGGGAGACGAGATCACACGATTTATAACTTCCAAAATAAATAAATACACTAGTCACGTATATACTCTGAGCGGTGTCCAGCGAGCTTGGGAAGCCCCTGCGTTACCAACGTACTCACTCAGGAATACCAATCAGTCCGCGTTTCTGCCTAGTGGTGATCAGTCAAGTCCCCCGGTGGAATAGCAGAGCCCGGTCGGAGCCTCTCTGTAAAGACGGTGATTTCCGGGTCACGTGGGGAGACGCTGGCGTGCAGGCCATGTGATCTACGTGAACACTCAATGACACGGAAGTGGTGGAATAATAAAGTTCAACAGGCTCCTTCCACGATAAAAAAGGGGGAGTAACTTCTACGTTACAAAATTAAACTCCTATGAGAGAAATGCGACGGGCGAAATAGATCACAATTAGAGGTCAATAAAGCGTTTCACTGACACGTTCAAAATACCTCCGTTATATGGCTCAATATTTATATGATCTAGAGGTGCTGTCCAATGTTATCACCATTTTCATACTCTAAATAGATTCTGGCTAAGATGAATAAAGTTTAGAATAAAATATTATGAAACAACCAGGTTTTTAACATATGAGCAGGAAAATGAAGAGATAAGTCAATGTAACCGTGTAGAGAGTACATACTTATCTCGTCAATACTGTGTTCCAAGGAATATTCTCATTAAGGCCATTGGTGTGAGTTGATAGCCTATAAACCCACCTTTGCTCCTTTTCAAACAGCCTCTGTTGTACATTGCAACCAGATTTTATTTGTTCAATGATAGTCCATCGCATATCATTTGTAGTGTGGTTTTTTTCAAGGAAATGTTCAGTTAGCTTAGTCGTGACCCTTTTGCATCTGATGTTACTACGATGCTCGCAAATTCTCTGTTTTATCTTCCTTGTTGTCATGCCAACATATCTTAGATTGCACGGGCATTTAATCAGGTAGACCACGTTGGTACTATTGCAATTCGTGTGCGTCCTTTGGGTCCAAGTCTTACCTTGTTCTAAATCCAAAGTTTTTGTGTTACTGGTCAAATGGCAGACACTGCAGTTACCACAAGAGTAGTGGCCTACAACGTCTGGTAGTCCCCAAGCTTTCAGTACAGTTGATGGGTTCACCTTCCCGGTTGTTATTGGGCGGGTGTTCACCAAAGTATCTTTTAGGCTCCTTGCTTTTTTGAACGAGAACAGGGGCTTTTCCCAATGTAGGTTGCCAGTGTTAATGAATGACCAATGCTTGTTAATAGACTTCGTCATCATGTTAGATGCTGTATTGTAAGTCGTTACACAAGTTAGGGGAAGTTCACTTCCTGGGGGATTTTTTTCTTCCAAAAGAATTTCTCTCGGTTGATTCCTTGCTCGCTTTTGACACTTGTGGATAATTCTTTCTGGATAACCTCTTTCAGTAAGTTTATGTGTCAGATCCCTGGCCCGACTACGATAATCCATGGTCTTGCTGCAGTTCCTGCGTAGTCTCAAAAACTGACCATAAGGTAAATTCTCCCTCAGGGCTCTAGGGTGAAAACTCTCAAATCTTAACAGATTGTTCTTTGCACTTGGTTTATGATAAGTTTTTGTTTCCAAACGGCCATTCTCTTTCGTGATAACCACATCAAGGAAGATCATCGTCTGGGGGTCCACATTGTGTGTGAACCTGAGGTTGTTATTACAGGTGTTAATCCAGTGTAGAAATTAATTCAGGGTTTCAGTCGGTCCTTGCCAAATGGCAAAGACATCATCTATATATCTCTTCCAAAAAATGATATGTGACCGAAAAGGATTGTGATTGGTCAATATGAACTTGGTTTCAAAATCAAAGACATAGAGCCCCGCCACACTAGGAGCGAAAGTGCTTCCCATCGAAGTGCCCCCTATCTGTAGGAACAAACTCCCCTCAAATTCAAAAAAGTTCTTTTTAAGAGCTAGTCTGGCACATTCTAGTATGAAACTTTTAGGTGTTCTATATGTCCATGTTGCCATATACAGGGCTTTTCTCAGTACTTCCAGGGTGTCATCTTGTGGGATGCTAGTATAGAGACTTTCAATGTCTAAGCTAACCAAGATCGTATCTTCATCCACTGTTAAACCCTCGAGCAATTTTAGTAGGCTCTTTGTATCCTGGAGATAAGTGGAGGTCTCCTGTACCAGTTCTTTAAAGAAAAAAATCCCAGAAACGTGAAAGAGGTTCCAAAAGGGATCCGATCCCTGACACAATAGGTCTCCCGGGTGGTGGAATCTTGTCTTTATGCATCTTGGGGAGGGTATAGAAATACGGGATTCTCCCTTAGCTGTTGGTCAGAAAAGTTGCAAGTGGGGTCTAATCGGATGGGCTGAAAATTCCTGTTGTCAGATAATAGTCTTGAGCACTCAGCTTGGTAGGCCTTTTTGTCTTGGACCACAAATCCCCCCTCCTTTATCTGCCTACTTGATCACTATGGTGTCACAAGTTTTTAAGTTTCTTAATGCTTGATCTTCTTCTTTACTCATATTAGTAAAAGGTTGCTTCACAGTGAGTTGTTCAATATCTTTGAAAACAGCTTGTTCAAAAGCTGCCAACTCTATGGGAGTGGCATGTGGAGGAGGGATGAAAGTGGACTGGTATCTTCACTACTTTTTAACTATTGTCCAAATTACCCGGGAATCAAATATTTTCAATTGGGTTAAATCTGGCCAATTTTTATCTAAATTCACTATTCACCTTCATTCAAAAAAACCAGCTCCACTGTAGTCAGGTGTCGCAGCACACCCGGATGGCACTCGCCTATCTGGGTGGGACCTCGATGATGAAGCATGTCACCAACCAGGTTGGTGAGTGAGGGGTCTTCTTAAGAAAGATTATTTCTTCACTTGCTCCACGTGCCAATATCCTATAGACAGCCCTCTGTCGATTGGGAGTACTCCCTATTTTTGTTTGATACTATATTGATTAGGGGACTGGGAGTAACCCCCTCCAATGGTCACCCATTGTGAGAATCCCTTTCTCTCCATTTTTGTTCAGTACTTGTCTGAACAAACCCACCGGATAAAAGCATCTTAATTGCCAGTGTAGCACCTATTAGCCCCCGAACCTCTTCCCTCAGGGTTCGATTTGAAAACGTGCTTCTGGTAAAAGGCAGACCACGGCTCATTAAAAAGTTCCGGGCAGAGCAGCGCCGCTATAAAAGGAAGCCGTCTTCCCTCCTGTTTTTCAGCCTTTTATGGAGCGCAGAAATAGCAGTGCGATGCCAAGGTGACATTTTAAAAAACCAGTGTTGTCAAGCAGAGGGTTTCCTCCACGTGCACAAACTCGAGCCCGCTGCTGCAAAATAAAGAAATGTATCCGATGTATTCTAGGCAGAAACTAAACCTTGTATGTTTGCAGGCGAGCAAGAGAATGCTAGTGGATCAGTTGACGGCAAAAAAAATACAAATAAGCATGTACTGTAACTAAACGAGTGGTGCGCGCGCAAGATGCGAAAGTGAAAGCTGAAACCTGATCCGGAACAGATGGCAGCCTGCGCGCTCCCCGCTGCTAATTAAAACAAGCCAGTGCGTGCGAGAGCGAGCACCAGGCCATATGTTTTGAATTATCGCGCCCGTGTCTGGGCATGATAATTCAAAACATATGGCGCCCGTGCGGGTAACCGCAAGCAACAGGCCACACATGCACGAGCGTGTGGTCAGCTTTTTGAAGCCCCCTTACAATAAGTCTCGCAGAGCAACACATGCGCTGCTCAGGCGAGAACTAAAAGGGAAGGGAACCCGTGCCTTTTTCTGCGTCCCCCCCCCCCCTCATTTGCTTCTTCGGTTTAACATGCATTCAAAACTTTACCCAACACCAGATTCAGCTGTAGCAAGTATAACTCCATGAAGGACATATGCACTCCGCCCCCCGAAAAAATGTAATATCCTATCAAGGCAGGTCTATGTTGTACCCTACCTACCCAACCTCCCTACAAAAGGACGCATCTCCTTGTTGAGCTTTCTCCTGGCTCTGTGTATTGCCACTGGGCGATGTGCCCGTCTACAAACTCTCCTCTGTATAAACTCTGTCCTAAGGACATAGCAACCTACCCCAACGTCTTCTGATTTCCTTCAATTGCGTTTTCATGTCTTTCAACAAAGCCAACCCTTTCTGTATCACCAAGTCGTTTAAGCCTAGATGAAACAGTAAAATATCTGGGCACCCACCCCCCTACCAACAATCTGTTTAAACAATTGTATTAACTCTCTCCATCTCATGACCCTTTTCCCGTGCCAAGGAATAGTGTACATACTAATATTAAAACCCAACATGCATACAGGAATTGGCCTGGCGCTAAGCCCACTTTATGAAGGAGTGTCCAATAATCCAGATATTCAACCCAACCGCCAAGGGACTGGGAATAGAATGAATCAGAAAAACAGAAAGTGTCTCATGAACTCGCATCCCCTTCTCTAACCTAACGCTGAAAACAGTTAGATGGCCATCGTCCCAAACCAATTATCATTTCCCGACTCCAACCCCGTCTACCTGTTCCTGTAGCCAGTCCAATACAGAACAAATGTGTCCCACAGCCTTGTGCATCCAAACCAATGTGCACCAGAGCCTTGCACAATATCGCCAAGAGCTGAAATACAGTGACAGGGCTACCTACCACGTGCTATAAAACCTTCTCCCCCTCCTCCGCACCACCTGAGATTTTAGAGTCAATCTCCAATGTACCGGGCAAAACTTGCCCCCCTGAGCATGTATGTAACAGAACGCTCCTCCCTTCACCCCTTTAATCAGTTTTAGACTTGTAAAGCTAAACCCTTAACCCCATCTTGCACCCATTAACCTCCTCCTAAAGTACCTCCCTGTTGCACTTAACCCCAAAATCTCAGACACTATGAACATGCCAAAAAACGTCCACGATATAAGTGTGGGGAATAAAACCACTGCACTGTCAGAGCTAGAAATACCTGGTAGCACTGACAGCACTTCACACAGGATACTCAAAGTCAAAGGTCTCCTCTTAGGACCAAATAACCCCTCTCCCTGGACCACCCTTCCAGGATCCTCTTACCAAGCTCACCTGCAGAAGGGGCATAACCCTACCACAGCTTCCCTATAAACGCAATACCCACTAATTTGCCAGAAATGGTCACCCAGGACTGACCTTTTTCAATCAATATCATGTTGAATTTCACCAACTCCTCCACTCTAGCTCATGCATCTTTCCTCCATTCTGCTCCCCCTCCGGCCCAAAGCCCCAAGGAACTCAGCCCAAGCCTGGGAATATGCCACTCTTGTTGATACAGCCAGCGAAGCATCTACTAACTGAAGAATCTTTTTTCTCCTACTGTCCATAGGTCTTGAGACATTTTGGGCCGTACTCTGTCCCCCTCCGTGGCCAGTCCATGGAATATCTCCCACTCTGAATGAGACAAACCATTTGCAATGCAATTGCCCACTCCTGACAAATGCCTCACTCTGAATATGTCAAGTTGTAGACATTTCGAAACAAAGACCCTTAACAACAGACCCTTAACAACTTCAGTAGTTGTGCCTCGCTTGCTGACTGGCGGTTAACCTGCACCACTGACATACTGTCCATCCTAAACAGAACCCTCTAGTGTGCTAACTGCTCACCCCACAATGTCTCTGCTACTAGCAGAGGGAAGAAATCCAAAAAACGCAATGCTCCGGCAACCATGCCTCCATGACTGTGGCCACTACTCAGCACACCAGTGACCCTGCTAGTACAGGTCAAAGCTTCCTGAAGAATCTGAAAAAATCTGTGCGTCCCAGTCCACTTCTGTCAAAGATGCTAAGGAATTTCCGTTAAAAGAGTGGAGAAAAACGTGCCACCACCTCAGGTTCTCCTTAACCCCCGAAAACAATTTCACATGATGGTGAGGCAAAGGTAGCCTCGAAAAAGCCAACCCCAGTCTACAAACGGTCCTGCCCACTCTCACCACCTTGCATGCGAAATTCAAATGCCCCAACAAGACCTGCAGCTCTTTAACTGTGACCTTATTTTTTGCCAACATTGTGTCCAGCAATCACTGCATGGTCGTTTTCTTTTCTTCGGGCAACCTGGCTTCCATCACTCTGGAATCAATTTAGATTCAGAGAAATTAGATCACTACAGTGGGAATTACCGTATTTTTTGGAGCCAAGGACACCCAATTTCCCCCATGAGCTCCTGGAAACTTGACAGCGAACACTGACAGTCCGTGTAACCGGGCTTCCCCACAAATAATAAGTTGTCTAAATAATGAGACATACATTGCTGGCCCGTGCAAATGATGAACAAACATTGCAAGAGGGTGCTGAAGCATTCAAACAGGCCACATGATACGGAGAAGGCCATGGGTAATGCTTTATCCACATACTGAATTCCCAGCAGCTGAAAGTTAGCAGGGTGTCCCAGCAACAAACAGACGGCAGACATAATGTCACTTTTTGCCATCAGCACCCCCTGTCCTACCTTTTCTAACAGAGATAAGGTCAAGTCGACAGATGAGTATGTGACCGAAACCTGTTCCTCCAGTATAAATACAATCAACAGCTGGCCACGAGAGGTGCTGAATCAGCCTACACTGGTCTGGTTCCTTTTTAGGTACCACCTCAACAGGGGACATGATCAAGTCATCCATTGGCCAACCGTCAAAAGGTCCCGCCATCCTACCTTATTGAATTTCTTTGAGCAACTTGTCCCGCACTACCTGCCTGTGTTCACTGGCTGATTTCAAATTACCCATCCAGCGTCGCACTCTGGAGGCTTTATACCCCAGTCTGAAACCTCAAGTAAACCCTAGCAACAAAATCCTAGGTTCGTCTTGCCCGTCGTACTTGAAAATCCAAAACCCGGTCTGTTCAGCTTAATGGGCATACAAGCCCCTGCCTGACCTATAAGCGTTTCCTGTCCCAACTGTGCCCCGCTGACTCTCTGTTGTTGGGGTTTGACCCACCTCCCCCGCCGCTCCAAAACAGTTGACCAAGGCATGCCTGCTTTCACATTTCGAGAATACGTAACGGAACTTACAATATTTCCTCGTGCAGCTCCCTTTGTTGTAATCCCAGCAAGCTCCCACTTGGTTAGCCTGACCGCCGCCTGCTCTCCCGACCCCTAACCGGGTGGGGTGCCCCCAACAGGGCCGATAAACAATCGGTAACCCACTAGCTGTAAAAACAGTCTGATCAAACTTGGCACGCCCCATTGTATGCTGCCAAAGGTCCGTATCAATTTCACCCCATTGCGCCTCGGGGTCAAAAGCCATACTGCCCTTAACTCCTCATCATACTGGACCCAAGCATAGCCACCATAAAAAAACATTCTAATGAAATAGATGTATTTGAATAGTGCGACTAACCTCTCCGGGTACTTTTCACAGTAAACACTAGCATAGATAAGGATTCCACCATCCAGTTCTCAGTATCAACTGGCACCTTGGACAGCTCAAATTCTTCCTTTTTAGATCCTTCCTTTGACCTTAGCTCTCAGTGCAGCAGTTTCATCATTTCTACATAGTCTCCCTTCCAAATCTTCTCTTTAGTGGCCACCATGAGCTGAGCTCCCAATGGCTTTGACGCAGAGGTGGCTGGTGACATTTGAAAGTGGTGAGGCATAAAACAATAGCCATACTGAGGCCCAGTATGTCCTCTAGTCACCCTGCCGCCACTGCTTCACTGTCCATCGCCACTACAGGGCCTCCTTCCTCTTCTACTCTTTGATGACACCCTCACTTCGGTTACCTATTCCCTCCTTCTGAGGGATCATGTGAGTAAAGAGGGACGGGGTTTCCCATAGACTCCGACATCGCACCCCCTTCACCTGCCCACACCAGCTCTGTTCCGCCTCTGCACATAAACTTTCCCCGGACTTCACGTGCCCCCATGCATGTCCCTATCCCCCCTCAATGCTTGCAAATTGAAGGAGTCGGAGGAACGTACACACATTGAGGCTGAAGAATGCACTAGAGAAGAGAAGGGTGTCGAGGGGGCTTGTCATGTCAGATCGTAGCGCTCATGCGAAATGTAAGTGGGTATCCTGGGCTGTGGAACAGAAGACACATACTCTGCGACTTGACAATCATTTCTAACAGGTTTCGATTAGTCAATAATTAGCACTTACGTGCTCATTGGTAGCCTTCAAGATTTTGAACAGCTACAATACTAAAGCTGGGATTGCAGAACTCCTAAAGCTGCACATCAAACCTCGTCAAAGAAGTTGTGACGTGTGCTGGACTGGTCATAGATGACTAGCCTGGCTCTAACCTTCTCCAAATAACAATGACCGACTGGGCTACTTCTCAGGTGCTCCAGAGCAGCCTCACCTTCTGAAACTGCCCCAGCCTGCCACGGCTCGGGAGCCCGGGAGAAGCGGAGCATCGCACACGCACCAGCGGCTTGCTCCAGCAGCAGCACAGCCCGCGCGCTGCTCCTTTCTTCATTGCGCGGGCTCAATGAGTGGCAGCCGAGCCAGACCTCTTCTCCTAGCCACCAGCCTCCCTTAGCCAATGGCAGCCCAGGGCCCAATCCCTCATTGGCAGGCTGCGAGAGGCCGCTGGCGCGAGTGTAGCAACGTCTCTCAGCCAATACAGACGCTGCTCCAGCAGCGCCAGGATTGGCTTAGCAGGGATACTCGCCGCCCATTAGGAGACCGAGGGCTGCGGCATTGATCAACCCTCGCTCTCCTAATGTGCAGCCAGAGCAAACACTAGTGTGCAAGACTGGGCTGGTCGAAAGATTCTCTGATCCAAACCCAACATGCGCACTGCTGCCTGCTGTGCGCTCAGTGCCACCCCCTGGCCTGCTGAGTCTGACAATGACATCAGTCAGCATGACGCCGGGAGTCAACCTGCTGGCTGCCCCGCCCACCCCCTTCAGACAGAGCCGCTGAGGGAGCTGAGCCATAGCCTGTCTGCTAAATGCCTCGGGAGTCGGCGGACGCGGCTTGTGGATCAACGCCCCAATGCCCTAATGGACGCACCGCCACTGCTTTGACGTCCCCATATAGGGCAATTTCTTAATTTTCAATTTCTTACTCTCCAACTTATCTGACTACACCTACCCCTATCCTCTACCTTGTTGTCTTGTTTGGTGTTCTTGTCTGCTCCCACCGATTTGTCAGTCCCTGACCCAGACAACCCTTGCTGCTCCTTACCTGACGCCATCAACCCAACGATATTTTGAACCCCAAGTTTCTCGTCCCCTATTCCTAAACCTCTGTGCGCGTCAGTACCCACACCTGCATCCTTGACGTAACGACCTTTGTTCAAGTGGGTCTCCCCGCTGGCTGTAGGCTCCTTAGCCCCTACACCCACAGACACCATTACAGTGGCCTTCGTCCCGCTCCGCACTGGCTTACCTGGCGCTACAGTTGGTGCCCATTCCTGGGCCTGCAGTCTTGCCAATTCTTCACCAAGCATTGTTCCACTACTTCTGCTAAGTGTGCTGGGAACCTGCAGTCTGCAAGACAGTACGACCAGATTGATAAAAAGCTCCTCCACACCCCTCAGCTGCTGCCTGCCCTCCCATTCTACCCGCTGCATCTCATCTCCCTCATGCAGTTCCCTTTCTTCCAGGTGCTCCTCCTCATAATCAAGTGTGCTTACATCATGAGCACCACCTCATTTTGAACCCACTTATGCCAAGGGGCCATACCCTGCCTGCTCAACCTGCCCGCCGAGGCTGAAGAACTCCTTCCATGAGTACAACTGTTTGAGGTTGCACTCCACCCACCACAAGGACATACCAGACCTTTTTGGGTTAAAGATTGTGTCGTCCATTGACTCATTAGGTCAGCCCTGCGAGGCCACGCCCTCCCTTCTCCACAGGGCCACTGAGCTGTACTAAGCTCTCCAGAGTCTGCGACTGCGCTTCATGCGACAACCAGTGGGAGAAAAGGCAGGCCCGGTGTGCTTGTAACACGCCAAGAATGGTAACCTCTTAAATCACCTCAAAAACACCTAGTACCAGACGCCCTGGTCTAAAGCTCATCACCTAAGGCTCCTTGTACCGAAGCACTTATACCTTCGGACCTGTCCCTGCCTAACTCCTGCCCCGTACCCCGAACTCCTCTGCTATACACCTTCAAAGGAAAAGGGGGGGGAGGTCTTGCCTAGTCTCCCATGCACTGTAACGTGCCCTGCACCCAAAGAAATCCCCTGTGTTGGCCCCCTGCTTCTCTTCCTCACTCCAACATGAGTCTGAAGCTGCCACTGCTGTTGAGACCTCCAAAGAAAAGATCTGCTCCCCCATCCCAGAATCCACTAACTCATCTTGGGGTGGGACGTCCCTTCCCAAGAACCCCGAGCCGATCAAGTGGCCCCCCCTCCCCCCCCACCCCTACCAGATGGGGGGCACTGCAGTACTAACCCTGCAGGTCCCTGCTTAGCCAACAATCCCTGTCTTAGTCTATGGGGTCCCATCGACTGTGGTGCTCACCCCTCCACCCATGTGCTCTGTATTTGGGAGTCCTCCTTCTCTCTCAATAATTCCTCGTAGACTTCTCTAAAACACCAGCTGTGCCCCTTTCACCTCTATCCCTCCCACATCACAACTGAATGCTCGTTTCCTGCTCCCACTCCCTCTTCTCTCGGGCCTCTCATTCGGTCATAATGGCCTCTCCAGCCTGCATGCGATGGATCACTCTTCCCCAAGACCGCGTCCACGACGGCCCCACCCTTCCCTGATACTAGCGAGGTGTCGTCCGTAGCCGGGAAGGCCTCACTTGTGCTGGATCTTGCTTTTTAGTTGGGGAGGACCTTTGGGCTCCCAAGCGGCTCCGTATTCCAGGCCGATGGCCACAATGGCCCTCCATCCACTTCCCTGGAAGTCACCGCCTGAGAAGGGACTGCCCTACAAGTGCTGTAGTGGCCCCTCCTGCTTACCTGCACGGATTTACGCTCGGGACTCCGGCAGGTAGGGAACAAGCCAGCACTGCGTCCGAGACCACCCCGCCACCTTCGGAAGCTTTCCTTATGGGGCGACTGCTACACAGCAGCGCCACCTCTACAACCAGATCCAGGCACCCAGCGGCCTCTGAAAGATTCAAGGCATGCGCCACCATGTCGTCTTTGCACATGGTGGACATTCCAGTAAGCTGCAACAAGAAGCAATAATCTCCTCATACTAAAATAATGAGCCCGAAACTGCCTGAAAACTACTACAACGACAAATAGGCAAAAAGGATCACTAGCTAGGTACCAGCCACTGTGTCACCAAGACAAAAATGGTGACTGGTACAGCAAAATTCCTGCTTATAAACCCCATGGGCAACAAAAGAAGGCCAAAACTCGCACAAACCCCCAAGACAATGCTCCATTTCTCCTAATTACCCAGGAGCATACCTTACTATGGTTGGCTGCCCCAAAATACCCATTCCACCAAAGGCTGCTTCACGCCACCAAAATTAGGTGAATGGGAGCACGTGTCTCCACTGTTCGATTTGTGCTACTAGGTGGACTGAAATTTAACTTAACAACTAATAAGGTAAAGTAGTTAATCAGCTCCGTACTGGAAATTTTTAAAGATAATCATGATCACTTATACATTTTCTTACAGTATAACTTCTTTGCTCAATTAATTACTCTTCTTACATGTACTCATCTCACTGGGAGAATTGTGGCTGTGAGTCGATACTAGTCGCATACTCTCCAAAAAGTCTGGTGGTTTGTGTACTAAATGGTGTGTAGTTCTCGGATAAATGACAGCCTCAATGACTGTAATTTTTAATAAACTTACCGATTGAAAAGGGAAACAAAAGCATTAAAAACATGGCCGAAAATATTTTTCACTTGTTACCATTACTAGCAAGGAGAAATAAAGTATGATACCTCAACCTAGGTGTGAAACGTAAGAAACAACTGAGGCACTTCACAGTCAACAGGCACTTAGGCAATCTGAAACCTATAGAATTACCCTTCTAACCCATTTAAAAGCAACAAACCCTAAACAACTGCACCTCCAAAAGAACAGCTGATCCAAAACTGGATAACCAATGCACCCGGAAAAAAAAAAAAGAGAAAGATTCTTAATTCCAAATCATCTCAAAGATCAGGACTTACTTCAGTAAGCCAAACCACTCAACCTTTGGAGTCTACAGCATAAGTGAGATTGAGTAGTTTGACAGGGTTTTGGAGGGGGAACCATTAAAATCAACAGAGAGGGATTTTTATTTTTCAGTGGGATGTTCAGGGCAGATGATCTGATTATGGTCTATGGGACGCAACTTTTTTGTTTGGAGGCGGATTATTTGACAATGGAGGGTACCATCCTCCAAATGAAAGAATTAAGTAGCATCACTAAGGTGCAACGCAAACAGGAATCCATTAAACAGGCGCTGTAGAAAGGGAGAACAAGTTTGGGGTAACATTTACCACTATCTTCAAAATAATTGGGAAGTTAACCCACAACATATTAGGTCATTACCAAAGTCCTTTGGAGATTTAGAAAGGAAAAAAACACAAACATACATTTCCACGGAGTACATCATAAATGCAGAAGTGGTACAATAAAGCTACACAGCCTTTAGGGGTGCTTTACTTCACTACAGAATCAAGAAAGTACCACTTTTCAAAAGCTGGAATTATTTCTTTGCTGAAAATATAGCTTGACTAGGGGTGAGCACACTCCAAACCGTTTAAACTTAGACACTTAAGTCGTTTCCAATCGTGTGCAATTTTTTTAGTAGCAATTAAAAACTGCACGAGAACTAAAAATAATAAATTATGTTTTCCCGATTCGCAGGTTGACTGTTTGGTGTAATAATCATGCACCCTTCACAGGAATATTATAGAGGATTGACCTAGCTGTGAATCAGGATCCAAACTTCCCATCAAATCAGATCATATTAGATTTTGATGCAAAACTGCACCTTTTCTAGAATTCACAATTTTAGCAGAGACACCGCTTCATAGGGTAAATAAATACATTTCAAAAGATGCTCAATCACCCAAATCGGGTATCCAGGTCACTGACTCAGGGCGGCTGCTGGAAACGTAAACTCGTGGAAATTTGTTCACGTGCACCCAGAAAGCAAAATCACACACCAACCAACACATCTATTGTTATCTTTTACTCAGAAGGGCAGCTAGTTCCAAGTAGCAAAATTAGAATTCTCTGAACCTCATAGGAATCAGTGGCCTACCAATTTAAAGAACCAAACTGGGAATCGATATAGTAGATGGAAAGGCATTAGATTTTAGACCAAAAAAATCGTTACAGAAAGAAACCAGTAGTGAGCATCTCAGTTGGAATAATACAGCGAGTACTCAGTGAGTGACATAAAATAAAAAAATCAGACAATGTCATTTCCATGAACCAAAAGAAACGTTTTTTACAAAACTCCTATTTTAAACTTAAATTCAGTTTTAAGGGCTTAAAAATACCCATCTTGCTGTGGGTGCCATTAAAAGTGTACCATTCATCTCAAACTTGTATTGTGACTATTCAATTCAGCTGCATTTGTTATTGTTTTGCATTTGGATTAACACATACCATGGTTCTCTGTTCTTCATATAACACAGGAACTGTAACTTTTTGCATGTTTGCTACCGTAGATCTTGTGTCTCTTTGAGAAGTATTAAAGTGTGTAGTCCAACTAAGAAAAGATCTGCATCCTGTGACAGGTAAGTAATGATAAGCGTTGAGTGACTAATTACATAAACCAGATGGAGGAGCTTCGGGTAGTTGACAGTTAAGGAAGAGTGCATTCCATATATAGCACATTAGTTCCAGTGGCGGCTGGTGACATTTAAACGTGGTGTGGCGTAAAAGTTGCGGCGTAAAAGTTGCGGCTGAGTGCAATGTGGCAAACAACTGAGAAAATTTTGAAAAAAAGAGAGGGCAAATGTTTCATTTTCAAGCAAATGTGAGAAAGCAAGAAGGTTACTAACGCAATTGTGTGTAGTTATGACATCAATAAAGAGATTTCATATGATAACGTGGGTAACTGCTTATTCAGTATAACCACAGAGCTTCATAACAGGCTTCGAACTTGCATTGCACACAGTATAAAATAGGCTGCTACAGAATACACAAAAAGTTTTAAGATAAGTGTTTCCAAAATATAGATTTACTGCGGACTGCACTCAGTAAGAGCAGTTTTGTTTATAATGCCACGGTCTTTTAAAAGCACACACTTCACACACCTTAGCTGGTAGCTCCCTTACAATTCCCGTCAAAAAGAATAAATATGTGTCTTCAGGAAACCCTCTTTTTTGGGCAACCATCTTTAAAAGCTCACACTTTACATTATAGCTGGTAGGTCCCTTACAATGCATCTGAAAAAGAATAAACGTGTACCTTCAAGTGATTCCATCAATCAGCCAAAAAAACGCTTCCAGCCCAGCCACGGTTTGAAGACGGACACCTATTTACCTGTCTCACCTCACCCGTGACCACTACCACAAATAGTGCAACTGTCAGCACCCCACCTTCCAAAGGGAAGAAGGAATGTGGCATCCAAGAGGGAGAAGGCAGAGAGAGTTTACAGTGCTCCGGCCAGCGTCAACATGATGCTTCTGCCGCTGGAGTCTGCCTCTCAGTTTGCTCGTCCATCCATCGCATGGTTTGGTAAGAGCGAGGAAAAGTTCAATTGTCACTCAACTTCCTGCAACGGGCGGTCTAAGAGCAAGCCACCAGTCTAGGCAAAGTGTACCCCAAAACTGTCCGCTTCGACTGAACACTTTACAAATCTCGGTCCAGCCCTATTGCTTATTACATAATAGACGCCAGGCATATTTGTTTTCTCTATTTGTGCAGAAAAACACAAAATCTATTTGCGCACTGCATGCATTTGTAATCCTCCTACAGTTGTTGAATTTCCCATACAGGAGACAGTTGACAGACTTTTACATAGTCCTGCAGAAAGACAGAAGGCCCTAAACTGCTCAGTTTTCATTCTTGTATTTAAATATACACGTGCCCGGTTTGTGCCGAATAAATAAAAATCAAAGACAACACACATCCGAACTTGGCACCCTTTACATTTGCAGATTGGGGAGTTGGCGCGCACATTTACATTTCTTACCGGGAAGCAGACACACTGACAAGAAGGCTTATGTTAAGTCGCGGCTCGCCACCGAGGGAGCTGCGGGCGCGTGCGCGTAGGGGCGGGGGGGGGGGGGCTACGCCCCAACGCCCAAATGGACGATCCGCGCCTCATTAGTTCATCAGCAATTCCATGAAACTGCCAGACTTAAATGTATTTATTCTGCAAGAGTCTTTAAGCACGGGATTAGTAAAATACAACCCAGACCAATCTAAATTTGATTAAAAAAAACAACCCTTGTTTCCACTTGCCTCCCTACTGTCGAATAACCTCCCTACATGCATTTATGGTCTCTCTACCCTCCTCTAGATTAGAAATGCCCTAAAAACCTTATTTATTATTTATTTTCAATCTCCACCCACATGGACTTCATAATCTATGCTTCACATTACTCAGGAAACTGCACCTAGATGAGATTTGATTCCTAGTGTGCATGTCTCAAATGTTTTAAAATAAAATAAACAGTGCAACTTTCACCTGACCTTTTAACCTACACCAATATTATTCAACAGTTCTTTGCTTCCACATAAAATACATATGTACTCTCATGCTATTTTGCTTAACATTACACTGCATCATTCCTTCAAAGCTTGAAGTATTGACATTGCCAATGCTGGTCTTAAATGGTTAATGCTTCCCTCATGTGTAAAGTACAAATACTGGTATAAAGAAAAAGCCGTTCTTAAGGTTGACACGAATGCCATAATTATATAAAAGCACTGGATTTCTGTGTAAATGTTACAAGAGGACCACTTGGTTTTGTAAAGAAGCATGGTACTATCACAACTTTGCAGCATGCCTAAAATAACCATGCTGCAGTTCAGAAGATGAAGGCAAAATAAAGACATCTTTAAAGTTTGTTTTTATCTTGTCACATTTGATATGCCTTCAAGGACAGAGGTCAAATATCAGACTGGGTCTTCTGACAAATTGCTGCTTATTATTTCAACATTAAAACTAATGTTTTCTTTCTCGGACTGCAAATTAAGAGGATTTGGTACACTGAACTAGGAACTAGGCAACAATCTTGCTGGGGTAGAAGACGTGCGAAAGGAAAAATGGTGGTAGGATGTCAATTTTTTTTCTTAATGTCACTTTTTTTTTCCAACACCATAAAAATTTAGGGGCATATGTATGAAACTATTTCGCAACCGCAAACACTGCGAAACCCCAAAAAACTGTGTTTTTGCGATCGCCAAATAGACAAACGGGACACATTTTCACATCTCAAAATAACAAAATAATTTAAAAAAATAAATAAAATTGCAATTTTTGCGATTTCTTATTTTGCGAGGCCCGAAGTCTGCGAATTTCTCTGCGAATTCTCTGTCTGCGATACGCAGCCTGCGAAAATCACAAATAGAGAAATCGCAGTTTGAGAATTCGTAAAGCCATGTATGAAAAATTGGCAAATTGCGATTTCCAAAAATTTGCACATTTGCACATCAATTTTACCACCAAGTCAATGTAGGTGGTAAACAGGTGCAAGTTATATAAACAAGCCCACAATGCAACAGGGACTTCCACAATGGCAGCGCTATATGTGATAGCCAGGAGGCTGCAAATTAGAGCAGCAGCACAGAGGAGGAGGAGACAGGAACGGATCTTCAGAGTGCGCATCACTCTGTTCCAGCAGACTGTGTAGGAGATCCATGAGAAGTACAGGCTGGACTCAAAGACCATTAACGACCTGATAGCAGAGCTGAAACCCCATCTGGAACACCCAACACACAGGACCAAAACAATTCCAACCCATCTGCAGGTCCTGTGCTCACTCCGCCTACTGCGTTACAACAAACAAATAAATAAACAAATGATGGACGGAATGCTGACAATGCAGACATTCTCCCCCAGTCAAGAGATCTGGGTTAAATCCATCGTTCTTTTGCCCACTACACCACCCCAGTTTAGACATGGCCATATGCAAATCAGTCTTGACCCTGTGCCTCATGGGAACAGTCCAGCCCGAACTGCCAAGCCATGTCTTCCCTGGACCGGAATCAAGCATCCTAGGACCGGTTTCTGGCTATCAGCCGTCATCAGCCAGGATAGCTTGACTCCAGTGGCGTAGTGAGCACGGGTCCCACGTCTGGGAATACCCATCCCACTTAGGGTGAAAAGCGTTACAACAAACAAATGATGGACGGAATGCTGACAATGCAGACATTCTCCCCCAGTCAAGAGATCTGGGTTAAATCCATCGTTCTGGCCTCAGGGAGTTTTCAAGGGGTGATAGCAGTGGCTGGTAGGGTCTCTCAGAGTTGCCCGTCGCGCTTCTTCCATGCATTCCTAGATGCAATGGTACAGAGGCTACAACATTACATACAATTCCCCAGCACACAACAGGTATTACAGCAAACAAAACTGGACTTCTACCAGATTGCACAATTTCCCCACGTAATTGGCTGCATAGATGGGACCCATGTGGCCCTCACAACCCCATCAACCAATGAATATGTATTTAGAAATCGTAAATCAGATCATTCCTTAAACATATAGGTAATCTGCAATGCCAAACATATCATCAATGATATTGTGGCTAAATACCCAGGCAGTACCCACGACTCTTTCATCTTTAGACAACGTGGGATATACAGATGTATCAATGCTGGCGAGTTTGGTGAGGACTACCTGCTAGGTAAATGCATGTCAAACATCGCAACATACAGTACATCATTGGGGTGGGGGACATTGACTCACCTTTCATTTCCATTCCTGCAGGTGACAGTGCATATGCAGTGCGGGACTACATCCTGACACCATACCTAAATTCAGCCAATGCAGGGGAGAGGAGACACACCCGTGCTCACAAATCTATGCGATGTGTAATAGAGCGGATATTTGGGATCCTGAAGAGCCGGTTCCGCTGCCTGCATAAAAGCCGAGGAGAACTCCAATACAGCACCCTAAGACCTGCTGTAAGATTGTGACTACCTGTGCAATGCTCCACAACATAGCTATGAAAAAATGCATCCCAATAGAACTGACTGATACTGATACTGATACTTCTGACGATGAGGGTCCAGGTCCCCCTGGCAGACCAGCAGTTGGAGTTGGGGCAGCTGCCGGACAACAGAGACAGGATGAGATCACACAGAACTACTTCTAGATGAGTAATAATGATATGATGCAAAATATATTTTGTAGTAGGTCGGTGTTTATTCAAACCCTTAGCTGCAGGATAATATTACGTCATACAGCCTGACCGACTCCATGACATGAGAGTCGCTATACGTAGTACGTTATGTCCACAGTGCAGGTTTGTATGAAAGTCTGGAGTCCTGTTGGAATGGGTTGCCTCACTCATTTGCGTGACTCAGTGTTGCCAGTTCATCTCCTCCTGGGACGGACTGCTGCTGCCCGCTCTGGGTGCCGACTGCCCTCCTTTGAGTCCACTGGTGTGGCACCCCGTCACCCACTGCACTGGAGACCTCCTCACTCACCCCTGAGCCCAGGAGTGCTGTGCCACCTGTGTTTGCTGTCTGCAGTTGTTCCACAGCAGCGGTGACGTGCACCAGGCCTTTCGCCACATGCTGGCAGCAGCGGGACATCTCCACTTGCATGCGGACGGTGTGGCGTGTTAGCTGGCTAGTGGTGGTTCTCAGGCGGTTCACCGCCTTGGTATAGCTGTTCAGACGGCTGTCGGCACGTTGGCTCACCCTGCGCCTGGCTGCCTGGTCCCTCTTTAATGTGCCACACAATTCACGGATAGCACCTGCCATGTCCATGATGCCCTCCCCATGTAATGTAGGCTTTGGTTGACTGTGAACTGCTTACGGTTGATGGAACGCATTGATTTTTGTTGCAGGTGCTGTATCTGCAGCATGGTGCCCTCCAGTCCAGCAAACACTGTGGCCTCTTCATCTGTGGCAAAGCTGGTGCTCACCCGTGGCCTGCGTCTCACGGCTCCATGCTCCCTATGTTGCAGTGTGTGCTGTTCCGGCACCTGTGTCACACGCTGCCCTGACTCTGCCTGAGCATCATCCTCCCCTGTGGACTGTGTGTCAACCTCCAAAGGTGGCAGTGGTGCCACAATGGTGCGCTTTCTCCGTGGGACAGGTGTGGTCTCTGTGGTACCATAGGGGTCCCCCTGCCTGCTCATCCATATGTTCCACCTCCTCATCTCCTGCGCAGTCATCCTGTGTCCTAGGCTGTGCTGTGAATGGAAAGGGAAATTTTGATTTTAGGACACTGTCTGCATTTCTCACTCAATAACGTTTTTGCAATTTGTATTGGCTAACTGCTATCGCTTTTTCCCTTTACAGGATTTAACATACTGCTTCAACATTGCTGTGTCTCATTGCCCCACTGCTATGCATCTGACTACATCTCGCATGATGCATTGCTGTGTGAACTGGAAAAAGTGGACCGGAGTGCTATAAGTAGTTTGTGTTTGGTGTATTCCTGACTGTGTGAATGGGATGGTGATGTGTGCAGCTGCATTTGGCATGCATCTTACCTTGGCTGGTGGTTGCAGGGTCAGAGCGGTCTATGTCAGCCACACCACTGACGTTCTCGGGCAGGAGGGTGGACTCCACCAACTCCTCATGTGGTGTTGAGTCGGTTGCAGTTGATGTTCCACCCTGCGGTCTTCTTGGCCTCCGCCAACCTGGCTGCCACCTTCTCCGTGGACCTTTGGTGCATGTCGTACCATCTCTTCCTTAGCTCCTCGACCGTGTGCTGGGTCACACCGACAGCATTTACCTTCTCCTGTATATCCAGCCAGATCTTCCTCTTTCTGGACTCAGGTACACGGAGTGCCTTTTTGCCAAATAGTAGTTCATGGCTGCACACCATCTCCTCAATCAGCACCTCCTGCTCCCTCTCGCTGAACTTGTGCTTTCTCTTTCTCACTGCCCCCTCCTTGTCCTGTGAATCCATTTTAGCTGTTTGGAAATGCTGTGCTCACTCCTCTGCCTCTCCTCATCAAGCTGCACCAGAATTGCAGATTCCCTAAATTTGTGATTTTTTATTTGCAAATTTGTTCGCAAATAAGGAATCGCTAAAACGTGATTCACAGTCTATTCTGAGAATTTTTAGAAATCGCAGAATGTTTGCGAGTTTTTATTTACATCGCGATCTTCGATTCTCAAATTGCGATTCGCAAAAAATCGCATTTTGAGAATCGCAAATCGCTTTTTGATACATATGCCCCTTAAATACCTGTAAATAGTCTGTAAAACAATTTCAAAATATATCATGAGTTATGAGAGCACAAATGAAGCACATTTTTCTTGTAAATCTGAGATGTGATAGAAACAGTGACTTTAATAGGTTTAAAACAAATCCAGACACTTAACTTGGTCATGCAAAAATGATAAATAGTTGCTGAAACCCAATTTCCATATTGTTTGTGCACTATATAGTTTTTAAAGTAAAACTACCCATCTGTGCTAATTTTGTAGTCATTCAAACATAAAATGTGTGGTCTGTAAATCACAGTTCGCTACCGCACCATAAGTGAGTAATGTATTTGTGACAGTGTGCTCCACCATCGGCTACATACCATACACCTACCACCCTCCTGCTGAATAGGCGTGGCTCATTTGCCACACCTGTTCTTTGTGTGATTCTCGGTTATCTAAATGACTTCAGTGACTCAACGTTGATGACAACAGCCCCACTCTGAAAATTGTTCAACACCACGGTCTGCAATGGAAAATTTCCTGAAACTGCTGGCTCTACAAAAAACGCAATAGTACTAGGGATGACATGAGACTAGGTATGAAACGCAACCTCTTTCAACGTAATGTTTAAATTGATAACTTATTGACTGTGGAAGCAATTCTTATACAAATTGCTCAGTATATGCAATTTGTATTTGAACCTGTGAATCTGCTAATTTTTAATTAAAAGCGTAAAAGTAAACTTCCTACGAAAAATCTACTCAAAATCCCACAAGCCTAGTGAGTACACAACCCAATTTGTGGACCTTTGACATTCTTAAGTGACCTAAACAGATTTCAGCATATGCTGATGAAGCTTCCTTGCAATGTTAAGTGCACATAACACATTTGGACCTGGCTTAGGACGCCGATGTAGTAGGCGAGGACCTCTTTTTGCTTGCATAGACTATCTTTCAAACAAAGTTCAGAAGACTAAACCACTGAAGGGACTAAACCACTGAAGCAGATCCCAGCAGTGCAATTCCCTAAGGTGTGGAAAGCTTTCCTGCCTTCACCTAGCGCAATAAAACTATCTAATCTTCATTAGGCTGCTGGAAGCCAAGCAATTTAAACAATGATGCAACTAAAAACCAGACCAACCCAAACAAAAAGGATGCGAACTGGCTAGATTCCAGCTATGACAGACACAAAATGTATCTGCTTACTATCAATGCCCCTCTCCACACCCGCTCAACTAACAACCTCCATTCTTAATATTGACACAAAAGGGTGTTAAGCATTTCTGTACTTTGCTTGTTGTTAGCCTATCTACCCTTACCGAATAAAGCTCTCATGTAGAACATAGGCCTTAAGTCTACCCTTCACCTTTGTATACAGCTTATCCATAGTGCTGTAAAGCAACACTAAAGGTGACAGGTAGGCATCATACAAAACACTGAATTAAATGTACTTTTTATTTTTACTAAATTAGTTTGAATTCACTTCATATGTGAGGTTTAGAGCCATAAAACCAGTGGTCGAAGTGGGCGGGATCGGCAGGGTACGGCGTGCCCCTACTTCTTAGATTCTAAAGATTCCGTTTCCCTACTTATTTATTTTGAAAATGCGTCCCAGAACGCAAGAAATCGGCATGGCCTATAGATAAAGCTTGGCGTTCGGGGCCTGGTGCAGGGCTGGCTGTGCTTTATGGCAGGCATGGAGGGAGGGAGAGAGGGTTGGTCTCAACTGCAGCTCCGGCCTCGTACAGTGCCCATGCTATTACTAGTGATCAAGAGGCATTGAGGTGGTGGTAGTGGTAGTGGTGGTGGTGGTGGTGGTGGTGGTGGTATTGGTGGAGTTGGTGGTATTGGTGATGGTGGAATTGGTGGTGGTACTGGTATTGGTGGTACTAGTATTGGTTGTACTGGTGGTGGTATGATTGGTGGTGGTATTGTTGGAGGTGGTGGTATTGATGGCGGTATTGGTGGAGGTATCGGTGACGGTATTGGTAGTGGTGTGGTGGTGGTATTGTTATTGGTATTGGTGGTGGTAGTGGTATTGGTGGAGTTGTTAATAAAACAGGCTTTTGAAAACAACCCATCAGGTGGCTTTAGTACAGATGACATGTAACAGATGTCCTGTTGTCAGCTTCAGTCCATTAGCACAGGATTATGTGCTTCCTGGAATTCACATGACTTAATTTACTAATTATTTCTAAATTAATTTTACTGGGGGGGGGGGGGGAAGGGGGTTTACACAGAGACGAGATCATGCCGGGTTAAAGTGATTGAAAGCAGGCACCCGTGTTATGGGGGCGGCCACGCTGCTTAAAAAACACGGCTTCTCTCCCATACTCTACTACAGCAGTCTGGCAGAGCGGGCAGTGCATGCGCACTGCCACTAGGCTCGACCTAAAAAAATGTGTAAATGTTGGCCACTACATTTTCCTTATTTTCCTGACTATCTAAAGGTCCAACACTAATTTTAGCAGTCTTGAAAAAAAAAGCCCCTAGCATGCTTGCCATGAAATGACGAAACACACGTTCACTGTGATCTTCTGATACGAAAAGATAGAGATTAAACAAATTTCAACAACATATTGATGGCCTAACAGCTACTTCTTTCTATTGTACATATGGCCTGAAATTGGACATTTGTCTCAAATGTTCCTCATAGTGCAAACATCCCCTTTCCTGTTCATAACCCACAAGTACTGTGTGCTCAATTGGGTGTGTGCGCATTCCACCAGATAACCAATGGCACAGTCTGTAGATTACACGTAGAGGTCAGAAGGCAGGGTACTAAGATGAGAAAGCAAAGTATTCAATTACTTTCATCGATTTACTTTCAATGTTAATTTAGTTAGTGTTTGCAATTAATTGGTAACATGGTAACATGCCTTACAAATGGCGAGGTAGAGAAGTCTCTTCCTCTAAAGTATATGCTAGAAAGAACCCCAAAGTCAAGGTTACTGTAAAGATGATTCCAGTTGAGAAGCCTAAACAAACATATCAGGAAGAGACGGCAGGATTCATATCAGTGTTCTTTTAGAAAATTATCAAGTAAAACTTTCAGCATGGCTCTCTGCCATATGAGCAGGAATCCCACTTATCCAGCTGCCCATGCCATTTTCTGGTGCTCCATAACCACTTCATACCACATGCAGAGTGAACGCATGGAAAATAAACAAAATCTGTACATTCGTTTGCATGTTGTATATGATTTAATAACAAGGTTATCAATGTCTTAAATTAACATGGATTTCCAGAAATTCGGTAATTAGGTTTTCATAGTTCCATGAGCTGGTTAAATGAGAGTACTGTACTATATAAATTATGCAACGGAGTTCACTCAGAGCAGAGTAGCCTCGGTATAGGCTCTGCTCGAATTACTCTTATAAGCCTACTGTATACACTAAGATCTTAACGTGTCCAACCAGGAAGCACTGGGGATTTCCTTACTCAGCCCTCTTGTCTGACACTTACAAAACACTTTAAGCATTCGCTGCAGTCGCATACAAACCACAAACAACGGCCAGAATATGTAAGGCAGCATAAAAGAGGACAACACTCCACCCTTGGTACAGACCCAACAAATTATTATGCTAAACCAAACTACCAAGAAAGTCATCAACCAAACAAGCACAACAAAAACGTCAACCTGAATAAGAAATGAAATTGCTGCAATTCAGTAGGCGCTCAAGGCATTGGCTTGCACCTTTCAATTACATACTTGAAACAAGCATTGGCATAGCCAATAGGTCTCGCTTTTGGGACCTTATAAGTATTTAGTTATGCAGCACAATATCGTTGGTGCAACAACATTAACTGCTGCATGGTTAAACACTTATAAGGTCCCAAAGGCGAGACCTATTGGCTATGCCAATGCTTGTTTTGAAGATGTTAATACATTCCCAGATATAAGGACATCTATGGTATAGGCTGGGCTGTTACATATGGATTTGCTTCTCATTATTGCATACTTTTGACTAGCTGTGTTAATTTATACTACAATGTACATCCCTTTTTTTTAAAAACTGACTTAAACTTGAGTTTTATTATCTGTGTGGAACGTGTGTTTAATTTTTGGCAAAAGAAAATACAAATACAATTAAAAAGTAAACTTTGATGCCCCTAGTGACCGTCGCCGCACGTGCTCCTCCCGCCACCCCGTCATTGTTCGGGATTTGCAAGGGATTTTTTTCTTGTCAACTACCGGTATTTTTTTTTACTTTACAAAAATGTATGTCTGTCAGTACGTTTGCAAGCTTTCGAAAAAAAAATAGCAGAAGAAAACGTTTCGCTAAAACTAGGCATGCACGGTTAAATTGAACCAAGGTGCTTTTTAGGTGGTCGGTTCTGTTGCCAAAAGTTGTTTCAGAAATTTCTCTTGTAAAACTTCCCTTGTGTGGACAAGTTATATTCCGTAAAAGAAGTCAGGCGAAGTTGGTAAATGAAGTATTCCATGGTCGATTAGTTGTTTGCTTTTTTATGCGTTAGGAACAAATTGAACCCCACATGGTCCCGTCCAAGTCTCACGGCTCCTTTCCTGCAGCTATTTATTGAGGGTTTTTCAGCTCAGAATCCCCACACGGGTGCATGCACAGCTTGGCTCATTGTCACTAGTGACAGTATATATTTAGATATTCTATACGTTTATTATAAATACTATATATTTTCACTCTATAAAGTGCTGCAGCGCCCTCTAGCAGCGGTCAGTAACAGCAAAACGACTTTAAAAGGTCGTCTATTCTGGCCTCGGGAGAACTTCATAGGCAACATAAAATTTTGCATAGTGTTGTGAACTTGCCCCGTTCCTGAGGAGAGTTTTTTATGTTATTGAACTGGCATGCTTCGAGAGTTATGAAGGGTGGGGCTCGCAAATGCCAAATTACTTCAGCTTCTTTTGAAAGTAAGAATAAATCACTGTTGTGTAGAGGAGATAAGTGTTATCGTTCGCCCCTGCCTCTAGCCAAGGCGTTCCTCCCCAGGAGGGGGCAGCGACTGTGTGCAGACTTCTTAACACAGTACAGTTGTCCTTCTTAGAATGTGCTTGTATTGGTTAAATTTAAAGTATCATAAACGTGGGTTTCACGTCATGAGGCGCTTCAGCGCTGGATGCTGCCAAGACCGGTGAGCAGTTGGTGTTCTGTAAAAGGGCACATCCTCCTCCCATGGAGCTTTAAAAATGTAAAAGTGAAAAAGTGGCATGACGCTGTCTGCAGATTCAGACACAGTTCTGTGGGAAAATCGCAGCTTTCAGCCTGTGTCTTGACGCTCAGTTTAGCTCTTCTGCGTTTTTGTGAAGACCTTTTCAGCACAATTAAATGTAACCTTCAGTGCAGTTAACAAGCTGTGGCGGGGTTCTATGTGCAGTCATTGAGTGAAAGAGGAGGATGACAACGGAGAAAGGCGGAAAGGTGTGCCAACAGTGAAAGAGAGTAGGAGTGAAAGGAGGAGGGAGAAGCAGTGACAGGGGAAAGATGAGGGGAGACAGTGGAAGGTGAGCAATAGGGGAAGCAGGAAAGTAATGAAGAGGGACAACACGAGACGGGGTGGGGCTAGGAAACAACAATGAAAGGTAGAAATGTGTGGCAGAAAAAAAGAAGAAAAAAAAGTATCAATTGTAGAGGGCGAGAGAGGATCAGCAGTGAATGTATGAGGGGGCGGAGAGGAGGCTCTGAGGGAGAGCGATGGCTAAAGGCCGAGAGGAAAGCCAGATGGTGCGGCGCGTGAAGTGGCTGGTGTAAAAGAGCAGCAGGGAAGGAGGCGGAGAGGAGGTTCTGAGGGAGAGCGCGGCTAAAGGCCGAGAGGAAAGCCAGATGGCTGCTGCGCGCGCAACCGCAAGCTTGAGGCCAGCAAAAGCGTGTGGTAGCACTTTGAAAACCCACTAACTAAATGTCTCGTCTGAGACAGCGCATGCGCTGGCTCAGGCGAGACCTAAAAACAAAAAGAGCATACATCAAAGGGGACTCAAACATTCCTCTTCTCTAAAATAAAACTAAGGAATCAGTTTGCTGTGCATCATAACACCCGATTTAATCAATAAATGCTGATGGAAATATTTATGTCATAATATAGGAAATAAGGCTCAATGACCTGCTGACGCATATAATCCATTGGGACAAGCATGAATCAATCTTAGGGATACGGGCAAAAAGCATAAGTTACTTACTTGTAATACAGCTTCTACTCCATGACAATCTTCCTTGCAGCCATAACAACTTGAATAATATTGCCTCTTAACAGACATCCTATCCAAAGTTAAATTTGCTAAAATGTATTCATCTTTAAAAACCTAGACAATAAAACAAACAGAAAAATACTCACAGCTTAGCTTAAAACGATGGCTTGGAATGCAATACACAAAGTGATAGCCAGAGGTTAGACTATTTGCAAGCATCCTTCTCATCACTTTTTTTGTGTGTTTGCTGTAACGCCCTAAGTGGCCATGGGTATGTTCAGATGTGGGTCCCATGCTCACAGTGGCACTGGATCCAAGCAGAAACCAGACTGAAAAGGTCCAATGAGGCTGAAACCGGTCTGTGTTGCTTGTGTTGCCTTCTGGTGGGGGCCTCATCTGGCAGTTTAGGATGGCTTCCATGAAGAGCAGAACGAGTACTGATTTGCATGAGGAAGACATTAGTCTAGAGTGGCATAGTGAGTGAGAAACAATAGGTTGGAATGCAACCTCGATCGTTAGACAATTTGCAAGCATTGCTCATTCCTCTGTAACGTCCTTCAGACCTGGATTCCATGCTCAACGTGCCACAAGCTACACCCAAGTGAAGAGATCCAACTAGGCCAAAACAAGTCTTGGGTTGCTTGTGTTCCGTTTCAGGGAGGAAATGGAATGGCAGGTCGGACTGGACTTCTCTTACTGGTCCAGGATCAAGGCAGATTTCCATATGGCAGAGTCTAATGTGAGGCGGCATAGTGGCAAAACAAAACATACATCGGCAAAGCCAACATGTCTGATACTTGTAGGACATGCACACAGCGTACAAAAATCAACCCTCTTGCACTAAAGCACAGACTAAAAACCACCTGAAAAATGGATGCCACAGAAAACCGGGTTGCTTTATTTTCTTTAGCATCCATTTTTCAGATGGTTTGTCGGTTCTCACTCCGCAGTGCTGCCTTGCCGCTCACCAACTCGGTTTAGATGTAAAATAGTCCATCGTGTATTCCAAGATGGACCCTCAAAGACCTTTAAGTATAAAATACAATTAGTTTTCCCAATAAAGTGCATGAAACATACACCTCAAAGCTAAAAAGGCGGTAAAGGTTTATATCAGAGGCGTTCAAGACAACTTTGCAGGTAAATTCAGACTGCCACTTTGACACACGTCACTTTAGAAATTGAGCAGTGAACCTGGTAAGTTGAGGGCCACACATTAGGCACCGTTCTCAAGTTTAAGACGGCAACTCGTAGTTGGCTAATAAACATGTTTATCGGAGGGAAATGGGCATCACAAACGAGGCAGAAAGGGAAAAGTAATTTAAACATTTTTGGAGTTGTCACTGCTGGAGTTTGTACAGTTCTTTTCTATTGAAGGGTCCCTGGTGCAGACCATCAGTACTGGGATAGAGCAAGACACTTCTTATCCGTGAAAGAAACAAAACCCTTGCGTTCACAAGGATTGGACCCGACATCTTTCACTCATGAACGAGAGGGCCGCTAAATACAGTGGCCATGAAGTGGATGGAAAACGTTGGTAGGCTCAGTTCTATATAGCATCAACATCAAGGTCAACATAAAGATGGACTACAAAGCCTGCGAAGCAAAAGAGAAGGCCGGGCAGGCAGTAGGTTGCATAGCTATGCTCTAACGGGTAATATTCTCCAAGCATCGCAAGAAGACCCACCATCTCTGGGACTACAACGCCGATAAAAACGAGCACGTATAATGTCCTATATGAACTGACAATGTGTTTTATTGTTTTTGCTTACCTGTTTGTTGTAAAACATATCAATGACATTTGTAGCAGTGGAGTACAAAAGTGAATGTCAACCAAAAAAAAAATAAAGAAATGTAAAACTAAAATGTGCAAGGAAGGTCATGGCGGCTTGGGATGCCAGGCTAATTTTAGTCACAGGAATCTGAGCGGTATTCGTACTAACACTTGATGTCAGGGCTCTGAAGCATGAAGTGGCTGCACGGGAAAGGCAACAAAAGTGAAGGATAGCTTGTAAAAAAATTCTTGCACAGATTCAAGAAAATGTGCTTTACTTTGGAAAGATCAAATGTGCCTGGTCCCCAACTCGACAAAAAGGTGGCATACCGGTTCACCACCAGGAGCAAAATAATAGGAACGTCATTTTATATGGACGACTACTCTCCTGCATACACATAGGCCAGTTATAGACGTTTACAGTGTTTAGACTTTATTGGTAAACATTAGTTCCTCAACCATGCCATCACCTCATACTTTCACACTTGGGCATCATGCACAGTGGCGTGTATGGCTGGTGGACATCCAAACTTGCTTAATATCACTGGAGGAGAAAAAAGAAATACGGTCTACACAAAATGTTTAGTTGTATACTTTAACTATTTTGTTCCTTTTAAATCTCAACATTGAGTAGGTAGAAAAAGATGGATGCAGAAAGATGAGTGGGGGAAAGAAGTCTTGGATCGTTATCTAGGGTCCCTTGCACAGTCTAGTGGCACACATGCCCGGTCCGTTTGTTTTAAATCTGCGACTCCAGAGAAAACAAACTTTCCCACCTACATGAAGGCCGCACTGCCGATTAATAGCCCTTTGCCATATTATAAATCCCACCGAATGTCCTGCTAAGCAGAGAACAATGGAACCAGAGGATTCCACTTGAAGCACAGAAAGGAGGGATTTATGTAAAATCAGTATGACCTTCAATCACTAACAGGAAGTGACCATATCAGATGTACTTATGTCAATCTGGGTGGGGAGTCTGTAGGAGGGAATACAGGGTATGCTAAACACATTATTAAACACGATTTGACGACACAGGAAGGAGTGCGGAAATAAGATTAGACGGGACAGCTCCATTGTAAAACACAATTTAAATTCACGCCACCAAGAACTGCAGCGATCACCAATTTACGTCATAACAAAACAGGCAGTGTTCCTCACTACATACTGCACTTTTCAAAGCCATTTTCATAAACCAGCTTAAAGCGCGTCTGGTGACCTCCACCCACTATAATCAGCTATTTAAAGTGCAATGTAATGACTGCCAAGTAGAAATTAATCTGCCTGTATCCATAACAAGTGATTCATTTTTGCAAGAATCAAGTACATTTGCATAAGTGATTAACGTTAACAGCAAAGTCCATACTTGAAGCACAAGCTAAAAATGGTCTACCAATATTAAAAAGCTTTTATTTCACACAGTTGGAAAGCATTATAGTTACAGGACACCTCGGTGTTTAAATATGTGAATCAGATGACGATATTTTCTCCAATCACATGGGGAGTCGAATGAAATATCATGTAGAAACCAGATTTCTCCTCTAGGACTATAAAGATATAAAAGAAGAAAGCAGATGCCTCGTTCTTAGTAAATGAACACCGCTATTAACTAGCGCTCATATTTTCGGTCGCTTTTGCTGTCAAATATGAATGTCCGGATTACATTTAAGATCGCATTTTAAGATTGTTAAGGCTCTTCCTAAACTAAACAAAATAAAGATTAAGGCTCTTCTTTACAAAGCTAGTAGGCCATGGATAAGTTGCTCTAGGGAGGAGGGACCCTCATGCCATAGCTTATACTTTCTACTACTAATGCCCAGAATCATGGCGTTCATGCTCCTACAGGAAGTGGTGGCTACTGCAACATGTTTGCAAAGCGCCTTGCTTCCCAAGTAGGCCTCTCACAAAAGCATAAGAGGGTTTCAAGAAGGGCATAGCTGGCAGCAGTTAGTAGGCCAAACTGCTACACACGAGGATGGGCAATTACTTGCTTGAAATCCCACCTACCGTTGTTTACAAGGAGAAGGTTTCAGCGAGATAGATGGGGCCTAGCCAGCTGCTGGCCAAATCCTCCTGCCCCAGTGCTCAGGCCAGAGACAGGAAGGAGAAATGTGGTCTGCCAGGACCCAGCATATCTCAGCCACCCCGTTTTCCCCAGATCTGGCATGTACTCGTGACACACAACCAGTTCTATTCGCTGTGCATCACTGATCCTCTAGGTTTCTACTACCTCTTTGGCCGCCGACAGGTGGCAGTGACACAGTGGGCATATCTTACACAGACTAGACCTTCTAGGCCTGGACTTGCTATTGAAGCCTAGGGTGGAGCTCTGGGAATATTACTTGGAATAAGACACAATGGAGGCCACCAGAAGTGAGTCTTGGTCAGGTTCACCCGCTAAATGTTGTCTCTCGGATGGGATTAGCTCTGAGCTGAATGTGTCATAATACACACATCATAGCTCATACAAATAAAGTGAAAAAAGAATAAGGTTCTATCTTATCAGGTGGTACCATCACAGGGGAAAAACCAAGGGAAGGAGCTCCACGAGGTAGACACTATATCCACTGATCTTTAGCTTTCCTTCCTCTTCAGTGGTTAACCCAAAGTTATTGTCAGGAGAGAAGATGACAGAAGATTTCCTGTAGGGTCTTGCAGCTCTTGAATTTATTTTTCTGGAAATATGGGGAATTTTTGTACTCTCCCTCCATCAGAGGAGGCAGGATTTCCACTCTGCAAAGGGCTCTACATTTCACTGATTAAGGAGATGAACGTGAGCAGGGCCCAAATACTAAAGGATTTAGAAAGGCGTGATTCCTTTAACTTCTGTCCCTATTAATCATCATCTTGATATGGTTGATTCTGCCAGGGAGTCCCCTGAAAACCCCTTCCAACTGAACAGCATAAACCAGGGAGAGAGAACGTGCACCCACAACAGTTTACTGTTTGACGCCCTAACAGCATCTCTGTTCTCTTCACCCCAACTCGCCAACTTTCACCAAGAACTCGGTGAGTGTACCAACTGCAAAGACGTCAGTGCAGCTGCCAGTTTACTACAGACCCAAGCCACTGACCCAAGCCACCCTACTGGGAGGCAATTTGAGACTACGTTGAACAGCCTCTGTTAAATAATACGATCCAGGAACTACTGGCAAGCCTGTTGCTTATCCCTGGACATTAGCTATTTGAGGGGGAAGGGGTGGCACAAGAGCAGTAGCACTAATAATCTCCCAACTACTACAAAACATCTGGACTATTCAGTGAATTAGCACTTTTTTTGTTTACGGAGTTTTATATAGCGCGAACTTGACCCAGTATCGGGTATCAGAGCGCTTTACCTAGCATCAGTTGCGTTACATGAGGACACATTCATTTTTGTTAGGCACAGGGAGATTAAGTGATTTGCCCAGAATCACAGGATGTTCAGCGTCATTGCCGACACTCGAACTCGGTTCCCCAGGTTCGAGGTTGACCACCCTAGCCGTTAGGCCAACTCCTCTCACTTGAATATATGTGCCAAGAGAACCAGACTGAGGTGCAAAGTAGATTTCTGGGTGGTGGCTACCAAGTGGGTTGGACTTTCCTTTGCTCTGTCCTACTACATTTGATATGAGGTGCTATAGGAAAACAGGGTAATATTACATTTCATTTGCATTATCTATAAGGACTGAGGATAAACTGGCCTTTTTTCTGCAGTATTGTTAACTTTTTTATACATATTGCCTGGACATGGAGGAGGATGCTGTGAGATCCAGATATTGTCATTCCTTTTCATGCAGACAACCAGCAGGCTCTTGCTCTAGGTAAGCATCAACTTCCATCAGGATCTCTGAAGTTACAGGCGAGTCATTCACCTCACCATTTTCAAAATACTGGTGCTGAGCTCCACAGAAAGTAATCTAGAAGTACTGTCATCCAAACTTCTTGCCCTCCAATCAACTTTGATTGCCACATAAAGACAGAACTGGTAGGGCTGTCAGTTCTACAGGCCAAGGTCAGACTGGGGAACACCAACCACCCACTCCAGTTATCAATTGTGCGGGTCTGTAAATCTCATACAGTGAAGTAGCCAGGTGCCAGGAACCCTTCAATACATACCACTGTACACAAGACTATTTCTCAGTAATAATGAGTAATGCCATATTATTAAATAATTAAGTTTTTTGTTGTTGGTTTGGAACATAATAGATAATTCTACCTTATCTTTCATCCCCCTCCTTTTCCCATAGCTTTTTAGGTCTCGCCTAGTGTTGCAGCGCTTGCGCTGCAACACTAGGCGAGAGATATTGTGGATGAGGACTTTCAGAGGGGGGCTTGAAGCCCCGCCCCTCATTTCCATTGGCTGGCGTCAGCGTTTATGCTAAACGGTGGGCTGCCATTGGAAATGAGTTTTTTTTATTGCCGCCCTTTCGCCTTGCGGTTGTCGCGAAGCAATTTCTTATCTTTGTCGGGCCATCTTGTTTTAATTAGCAGTGACAGCTTACTTGTTTTCGTTTCTCTAACTTTTATGTAAGCACTTTTTTATTTTACCATTCCTGTAATGTCGTGCAATAACAAGCGGCCGCGTTTTTTTTGTTTTGCCTCCCCTCGCGGTGCCCTACCCCCACCACCATCAGCCCGTCTCTACCTTTCATGCTCATGTCGGCACCCATTGCTGGCCTGCGCGCATAAGTGGGAATAACGAGGGAAAAGAGTAACCCGTGCCACTGGTTTCTTTCTTTAAATTGCTCCCACCCCTCTACACATTCATTGCCATTACCAGTGTCCTCTAACATGGCAGCGGACGGACGTTTTAAAAGGGGCCTCCATAACGGTAAGCGCTATGCTTTATGCGCTTACAACGTGCAGCGCTCTGCACCCATGTTCCACAGTTCATTGTAGTCCAATACCGCAATGGCTGCCCCCACTACGTTGCTCGGTAAGCGCTATGCTTTATGAGCTTTCAACGTGCAGCGCTCTGCACCAATGTTCCACGTTCATTGTGGTCCAATACCGCAATGGCTGCCCCCACTACATTTCACTTTCCTAATGCTGTTTACATCCCATGCGCCCTCCCACGTTGCTACTTCACCCATCCTCTCCCGCCATTGCTTTTTTTTCTTCCATGAAGAAAAGGTTGCAAACCTACTCCGGCACCTCTAAATGAAAAGTTTTTCATAGCTCCTCCCACACAGTTTGACTGCGTGCGCTATGTCCTACAACTATCACAGCGGTAATTAAAAGTTGGCCGTTGACTATGTGGCCCCAGTGACTCTTTCCCCTGCACTGTCGTCCCAGCCACACCCCCACTAACTCCGTTGCTCACCACATTACACTACTTCCCGCCCCATTCTCTAAAGCCAACAACATCCATGAGGAGCCAAAGACCTATCTTAACATGCAGATCACGTGAGCCTACATGGGTGAAGGGACGGCAAAAGGGATATTTATTGGATTGAAGTCATAACCAACTTAGTTCTCATGCATTGCACATAAGCTGGCAACCATAAGGCACAAAGTCCTAAAATTACGAATATATGCAAAATTACATTTGCCAAAACAATATACAAGCTCTAAAAAGAGACTAATAAGTATTATAACACTGCAAATCTTCAACTTTAACTGTTTTTCAAAGGGGATAACCAAAACAATGTACTCCACATAAGCTTTCCCATAAGGCAACTACTAGTATACAATCATAAAATTACAAATATGCATACAATTACAGTTGACAAGTTGACAAAACAATATACAACCCTTCCTAAAAAGGCATAAGAAGGATTGGCAAAGTGAAAATCTTCTACCCAGGCAATTTGTCACAGGGGATAATGAACACCAAAAAAGCTTGCCTACTATAGTAGTGTGCGAGATTGCCTATTTTAAAATATCTGTATACAAGGTTTAACACAGTGCCCCCCTATTTACTTACGATTTTAACAATAAGCCAGACCTATTCCCTTTGTCGTATTTTTTTAATAATAAGCGGATGCGGCCTATAATCTTGATCAATGGCTTGCCACCATAACCTAACTCAGACCGGTGTTAAGAATAATTTTTCGAACAAGATAAAAAGCGCAGTACAATCACGCTCTCTCAGCAGAAGACTTCTGCCCTATCAAAATGTGTACTCGAGGTATATCAACATTTGGGCAGAGCCAACGCCCCTCACTCCTGCATCTTTAAGCTAGTTTTCCCCTTAACCACTTAAGGACAAAGGCGGCAAGAAAGACCTAAAAATGGGACTCAAAAATAACTGAGTAACTATAGCACACATGCAGTTTGATCTACAGTAACAAGACCCTCCTCATATACCCAGTTACAAATGTGCAGTAATAAAGCTCACGTAAAAAATACAAACTGGATCACTTTACACAATATTTTTGCCAACCACTCAACTGACATGACACTTGACTCCAATCGATGGCACTAACCTTTCCCACTCAACCCGTACAGGCGGCCTCTGACGGAACAAGGGAAGAAGGTTTAAGTTTGGACACTTTTCTGGTAGTACAGTTCCCCCTTTTTTCCGCTTCTGTGCAGAGTTTAACTATAAGAATGTCATTCACTGACCTTTTTTTTTTTACTAAAACCACGACAACCGTACGAGGGAGGCAGGTTGGTGCACGCCTTGCTCAACTAGCCGTGACTTTGCCGCGCCTCCCAAGTTGCTCAATACACTTTATGCAAGATCAAATTCCGGGCCATTCCAGACTTTTCGTTCCCGTGGGTCGAACGAACTATGCAAATTAAAAGAAGTTGTAATCTTCCTCTCAGGAGAGAGTTTGGAAGGCAGCACCGAACATGATGCAACAACAACAAAGCTAGAGTGTGCCAACACTGAAGTCGGCATGAATGAAAAGCGTGCCTTTAGGCCGCAGGGAGGACGTAAAGAACAAGTAAAAACACACAAAAACTTGGCTATTCACATACGCACTCTAGCAAATGCTGGGAAAGAGGAAAATCGGGTACTCGGGCTGCAGGCTTGTATTGATCCAGGTAAATAGTAACACTGCAGCGAATATACAGGGCAGTACATAACTGCCCAAATTAATTGGTACTGTCAGTGCTGCCGCATATGTAAAACCTAAGTATACACTCACAACAATACAACCCCGTACATTCCAACGCTTAATGGGGCGGTAACACTGGTGAGAACTAGCCTGAAAAAGCTTTGAAGCCACTTTACAGAGAAATGTACAAAATGGTTTGTGCAAATTTTAATGCACATTTGGCAGGAGAGTTGCTCAGAACTAACAGGGTTTAATCATTACTGTCCCTCCTCCATAAGTCCCTCTCATGTCATCCAACTCTTCTTTTCCTTCTCCAATTACACCTTGCTCCTCCTTGAAGTCACACTTTCTTTAATCGAGATTTTCTTCCCCCAAACTTCAGATCCTGCTGTCAACTCCCTCCTTCGCTTATTCTTTTCAACAGCAGCTCGATCCATTTTCACCATGGTTCTACGATCCCTCCTTCAGCCTCAGCTGAGCAGCTAATACACCCTTTGCTTTGCTGGAGCGGGTAGAACAAAATTTTGTATACCCCCCCATTCTGCATGTTTATACTACTCCGAATAATCAATTAATTGTAATATTATTAATTTGTTTGAAGTGATAACTCACCAACTATATTAACAAAAGAATTACACGTGGGAATTGCACTTTGCATGGCTATATCAATTGTGGATTAGCTTGTGTACGCATATTAATAGTAGAATATTAGATTATTGCATGTTATATGTTGCTTTGGTGATGTATTTGTGATTTGTGCTTTATTCAGTAAGTATAAACCTCTCTGAGTATTGCTTTTGCTAGATAAATACACACACATATGGGTATTAGCAAGGGGATAACTTTGTATTAGTCATTTCTATGTTTTAATTACGTTTTTGTATTTCTTTTGCTTAAGTTGACCATTTCGGCCTACATAAGATGGCTGAACGAGACGTTAAACGTGACTGCCCTGACAACACGAGGTTCTGGGTGAAATGCGCAGGCGTCACCGCCAGCAACAGTGGCCTGGGCCTGACCCCGGGATAACATGTACCTTCCAAGGACGCTCCGGGAACCCATCCAAGACAAAGGACAATGCTTGATTTAAAAACCGGAACCAGCAAGTGCGATGACCTCATACTGCGGACTATGTGAGAACTTCACCTCATAACCCTAAATTGACCAATCCGGACTCTCTAAATCCCGATCTTGATACATTTTGATATTATTTTCATTATAAAAGTAGGTAGGGAATTGAACTATCTACTGCTCTTCTTTGACGAACTCGATTTCCTGACGTTATGCTGACGGAGAAGACCGTGACACTGCTGGACAGCTGTTTTCCTTAATCTTTGAAAGACTGAATTGTGGCCTAACTTTGCTGAATAAAATTCTTCTTTGACTGATTGACTTAGAGGACGACTTTATCCAGAATAGGTAAATATGATGCTCTGAAATGCTGATGATGATTTCTAATTTTCTTGCAATATAATTTAGATAAAGAATATTTGATTAATTGACAAATGTGTTGTGTCGATTATTTGAATAAGAGAAATGTGGTAAAAAAGTAATGTATAGATAGACTAGCATTATTCATTAAAATCAAATATAACAACTAAATGATCCATCTCCTTATGAGAGGGATATCTTAAGCGTCTGAGGGCAATGTGTTTAAGGGTAAGGTAAAGGTATTACTCTCATGTCAGCGCTTGGAAGCGTATTTTCCCTCAGAAAACAGATCAACGGAGTGTAAGTATATTGGTGTTAAGGGCCCCACCAATTAATGTATTTGAGTGAATTGGATGCCGAGGTAGTTGATCTGTGCCAAAGGGGGAATTTGACGTTCTGCGCTGCAACAGCTTCATGTCAGCTTCCTTCATTTGAAGCTTTCCATGCTTCACCTTTCTTCCCTTCTTTCATACAACAACTCATTGCTTGCCTTCATGAGATTGATTACCTCTCTCAGCACAACTTGCTTTCCTTCATTTCAGATTTCCTCCTGTTGCTTTGATCCGGCTTCTGACATCCTTCACCATGGCGCGCTCTCTCTCCTTCAGCCTACCACTTTTTTTGCTTGCTTCAAACCCCCCCCCCCCCCAAGCCCCACCCCCAGCTTTTCCTTCCCTCGTAAACCCCCCTGTTTTGTGGCCCAGTCCTCTTTTTCCCCAGTACTTACTTCCCTGTCCCACTCCCTTCTCCTACTGATCCAGTGGTGTATGGTCTCCACCAAACGAGCACATTGGCAAAAAAATAGGGCAGACATGTTTGTTGCAACCAATTAAACAGCACGGGTACGTTTTACTAACCAGAGAATGGCCCTTGTCAGCCTGCATCCAATGCCAGTGAGCAAGAGCCAAGAAACAGCCCTTTCCCTTCATTAGTGCGCTAAGAGAATGACCAATTCGACCCTACTGTCTTGTTACTGTAGACGTATATTCGTAAATCAAATCTATGGCAGGATGGTGAACATCACCCCTTCCCAATACATTATACCTGGCAGCTCATTCACCTTTTTGCGTGCACAATCATTCTGTAATGGCGCCACTATAAATGCACGATATTGTATAATTTGCGGGTATTCAAGTGCGACCTGCCCAATGTGGATGACAACTTTGACATTATAAGGATATTTAATATGACCAAGGAGTTCTGAGACCATATAAATAGGAAGCCACTCACAGGCCGCGTTCCTTTAGAAGGTCACAGAAATCCAAGTGGTGATCTCACTCGAAAACGAGTATACTAACTAACTGAGCATACCTTAAAACAAAGGTCAGAGATGCTTCCACCACTATTGTGGAAATTCAAGACAATGCATGCTGTCCCAGCTATATGCAATTTCAAATGACGTGAATGGCGTTGTGCTATTTGTCTTTGTATGGGTTGGTGATTACTCCCTCCTACTGATTAGGCAATTGAAAACTATTGTAACATTATTTTGACTCAAAAGTCCTAACACTAATTACCCCCAATCCAACCCAAGAAGGCATTTGTAGAATTCAAGTACTCCTAAATCATAGTAAGAAGAATATTAGTAGATTGTTAAGGATGCCACGAGGCGTGGCCAGGAGCGTTAAGAAGGCGGTTGCACTTTAGAAGTGCTCTGGATCCCCTCCGTCATCCGCTCCTCTATCCGTCGCCATCCACTAGTTCTTACCTCCGAATCCGGCTACCTGGCGGTCTGGAACCCCCGACCCATCCTTGGAGGCACTGTGTGGCGTATGCATGCTGCGGGCGGCCCCTGGAGAGTGGCCCTGACTCGTGGTGATCCCAAAATGGCGGCCCCGCCGGAGCAATCTCCCGGCTCCTCTTGCTGCCCCGGGGCGGTGTGGTGAACTGAGTATGGTGGGAACGATCCAGAGGAGCTGCCGGTGCCGAACCGGCTAGGGACTGTGTAAACGCCCAAAGACTCGAGAGCTGCTCCTGGAGATCGTGGGGGTGCTGGAAGCGGCCTGAGCCTGCCACGCTCGGCTCGGGTTTCTTGGGGTGCCGGTAGTGTGGTTGGCCGTCGAACGGACGCGAGCAGACTAGCGCTCCGCTCCGCACACTTCCAAGGCGCTGTCCCTCGATACCTGCATCCGCACCTGCCCCTTGACTGCTGGCCAGTTGCTGGCGGCTGGGGCGCCTGGGCCTGTGCGCCTCCCGGGGCCATGCCGAGTGGGAGAAGCCTCGGCAGCCGTCCGGACAGCGGCGGAGGGGGTGGCCTCTCTCCCCCCTGCAAACTACACACAGAGGCTTGGCTGCGGTCAGCGGTGGCTACCGGGTGGGCGGCAGCCCCCCCCCCCCCGAGAGGTACTTGTGTGCCTGGACTGCGGAGAAGACTGCGGAAGAGGCCCTGTAGAGCCCTGCCAGCCTGTTGCTGAGCCTGACCTGAGGAAGGTGAGGAGATGGGGTGCAGCCTCGGCGGGAGTATTCGGCCGTCGGACCGCCGGGCGGAAGTGGGTGTACAGACCCGCTCCCCCCACCCTCTCCCTCTAAGAACCTTGGGGATTCGCGGTGCGAGGGGCTTCCCTCCGTCCTGCTGGAGTAGCGGCCCGGGACTTAGGCCAACCTCTGGACCGTGCTCTTTCTCCCTTGGGGCAGTGGGGAGGTGTGGAGGATGTCTGGGCCGCTGCTCCGTCAGCGATGACAGGCTGGTGGATCTCTTCCTCTCCTGCGGACTCCTTGTGGGGCCTGCCGCATTTGACTGCGGGCCTGGCATGGACGGGGGCCTTCCTTCCTCTCCCCCTTCCCCCCGGAGAGCCTACCCCTCGCACATCCCGGATTGCCACCACACACCTTGTGCCCGGTCTGAGGGTGTGACCCATAAGCCTGTTCCTCATCTGGGGCCTGGAGGAGGACAACTGGGAGTGACCATGTGGTTACCCCCCCACCCCCAGTGCACCAGCGGTGTATGGACGGTGCCTCGGGTGCGGATTCAAGCAGCGGTGACACATTCAAGCAGCGGTGACACATTGTGAGGCAGCTTCCGCTCTTAAGTGCCTCTGAGGACACGGCGACAACACAGTACTTCTGGGGGGTTTCGGCCACCACGTCGGGTGGCAGGGTGTGAGGAGTCCTCCAGATCGCTGTGTCCCCCCCCCCCAATAAAAAAAAAACCCCGGCTCGCCCACTCCCTTATCCTAGGGTTGCACTCTGTTTCTTTACCCGCGCCGGCCCTGGTGCCCCCGTTCTGGCATTGATCCCGGCCCTCTTCTGCAACCTTTGCACGCCTGGCACTCTCACCTGCGGATGCGAGTGGACTTACTGGAGGAGAGCGTCGGCCGTCGGTGGAGCGTGAAGGGGCCTGGACCCCATCCCTCCTCAACCACCTCTTGTTCCCCCTTTTGTCCTGCCTGAGCGCTCGAAGATTGTGCTAAAACCTTTACCCTGCTGGGCAGCGGCCATGGGTAGAGACAAAGCATCAAAAACTCCCGCTATCCAAACCAAAATTTACCGGTTCGCTACCACGAACTCTGGGGCGACTGGAGGGAAAGCAGACAAAGATGCTCCTGCGGACCTGTCCACCATCCTCCAGGCGATCCACGCCTCGCAATCTTCGGTGGAGAGTAAAATTGCGGAAGTTTAGGTTGATGTGACTCTAATCCTGCAGGATCTTCGCACCGCTACGGCCCGGATTAAAGAAACCAAATCCCATATATCCACCGTAGAAGATGACGTTCAGCAACTCAAGGCTCAGGTTGCTCACCTCCAGTCTCACACCCAGGAGCTCCATCGGCAGGCCAAAGATGCCGAAAACATGTCCCGTCGCAACAACCTTCGCCTGGTGGGTTTTCCAGAGGGTGCAGGGCCGGATGGCGGATTTTGTGGAGCCCTGGTTGCGCTCGTGGATGCCCGAGGGCTACCTCTCTCCATGGTTCGTGATTGAGCGGGTGCACCGCTCGCTTGCACCCCGACTACCATAGGGAGGGCCCCACACACTGATCATACTACGGGCCCTCAACTTTAGGGATCGAAACTCTGTACTGGCCGAAGCCCATAAGCAGCAACGTCTTAGGTATGAAGGCCAGATGATCATGATTGTCCCGGATTACACTCGTGAGGTCTAGGGCCAACGCTGCTCCTTTGGGGATGTCAAGCAGAAACTGCGCTCTCTCAACATATCATACAGACTCCTCTTACCGGCATGCCTGCGAGTAGTGTTTCAGGACAGGACCCTCTTCTTCGACACCCCCGAAGAGGCATGGACATGGGCGACAGAGGAACGCCCTATACGGCTCAGCGCACCAAATCCACCTCCCACACACAGCGCTGGTGGTGCCCGTCGAGACATTCCTGCTCCTCAGCCGCAGCACAACCCCTTCCGTAGGTGGAGAGGGCAGAGGCGCGCCCGTTCGGACTCACCGTTGGGCGCTTCTCGCTTGCCAATGCCTGGGGCTCTTGCTGGAGCTCCCCCTGTTGGGCAAGTCTGGCTCTTTGGGTCGCTCCGACCCTGGGAGCGCCTCGCCCATCACTGTTGGACCTGCTGGACACAGACCTCTCCCATATACTGACACTTCTTACAGGGGTCGCTTGAGTCCACCTTTGCCTTCCGGCTGCAACCGGCTCCTTACCCGGGGGCTGCACTCTGCCTTGTTACTAACTTTACCTCCCGATGGACACAGCCACGAACATCCTACTATGAGGAGGGGTCCTCCATGATTCCCCGTTCCCAAGCGTTCTAGTTTGGTTCTCTCTTAGTTCTCCATTGTTAGGGCGACAGATGCTTCCGTTCCTGAAGTATAGGGAGGGGGTTGGGTTAGGGAGGGGGGGCGGGGACCGGTGTCCCGGTTTGTATGGTTTGTTTTCTTTGTTCATAGCACAAGCATTCCGCTCCGCAGCAACAAGGCGAGCACACCCCACCCCACACTACGGAATTCCACCCACTACCCCACATTACAGCCTTACTCCGGCCGTACCTGCCACCCTTGCCGGTTGTCCGGCCCCTATCTCGCTTTCCCCCTAACTATACCGGGACGGTGCCGCTCAATGTAATGTCCTGAAATGTTAATGGCATGTTGGATAAGGTCAAACGCACAGCAGTCCTGCTTTATGCCCAGCGCCACACTATAGATATACTCCTGCTCCAAGAGACCCATCTGGTAGGCAATCACTGCCCACTCCTTGCGCGATATGGTTATGGTGGAGTCTGGCAGTCCGGCTTCAATCGGGGATCGAGAGGAGTAGCTATTCTGGTGCGTCGTGCCCTTCCTTTCGTGGCGCGCAGGGTAACCCATGACACTCAGGGTTGCTTCGTCATCCTGGAGGGGACCCTTGGGGACCGGCCTCTCAATCTGCTTGCGGTCTACTCCCCCCCCCCCCCTCCCTTATGACCTCTACACTTAAGCGACTCGCCACACTGGTTGCTGCCTTGCCCATGGGGATGAGCATCATCAGGGGGGGGGGAACTTCAACGCAGTCATGGACCCTAGCCTTTACACTGCCATGTCCCCTTCCTCCTCCAGGATTGCCCAGTCTGGCCTCCTGTCGACCTGGGCTTCCAGTCTAAGCCTCGGGGACGCTTGAAGACACTGGCATCCGACAGCTCGACTCTATACCCATACCTTAGCATCTCATCGACGCACGCATGACTAGATTAGGTCTTCATGCCGGCCCTGGAATGCCAAGCGATCCAGGTTATCACCATCCTTCTCAGAGGCCTATCGGACCACTCCCCAGTGGCGCTGCAGGTTGGCGACCTTCCTGAATCGTCGTACCCGATTTGGCGTCTCAACGCCTGGTTCATCCAAGACAAAGAATTCAGGGAGCAGGTGGGAACCGAGCTTCGCCTTTATTTTTCTACTAATCAGGGATCGGTGTCCTGGTCTGGTACACTATAGGACGCTGGTAAAGCCACCATTCGAGGCTTTGCCAAGGGCCAACTAAAGCTTAAACGTGCGGCGCAAGACTCCCACTCACTCTCCTGGAGACCCAGGCTGCCCAGCTGGAAACTCAACCTCTGGAAGAGAGAACTGATGCCCAGGACAGGAGGCTAGCGTTTCTGAGGGACGAGATTAGGCAGACCTCCCTGGAGGCTGCCAAGCTGCTATGGAGGTCTACCGTGGAGCGAGTGTACGGGTGGAGGGATAAAAATGGGAAGTTCCTTCCTCGTCTGGCGACCTACCCTATGGCCAACCGCATCATCCCGGAGGTGCTCGACTCGGATGGAGCGATCCACCGTGCCCCTGCAGCGGTGGCCCAATGCTTTGTCACTTATTACGCCGCTCTCTACTCTGCATAGACTCCCACTCTCTCGCTTTCAGAGCTTCTCCAGCGGTAACTATTGCCTCCCGTGCCTTAGTGAGTCTGAGGTGGAGGCGCTGTACGTTCCGGTCACTCCAGAGGAAGTTCATGAAGTTCACCCGAGCCAGACGGCCTTCCCCAGGAGTTCTATGCGTCCTATCGGGACACTCTGGTTCCTCATCTTCTGGAGGTGTATCGAGAAGCGGCAGATTGTGGCTCATTCTGTCCTGAGACGAACTTGGCCACTATCGTTGTGATCCCGAAGTCTCATCCTCCCTCGGACCATTGCTCTGACTACCGTCCCATCTCCCTCATTAATTCTGAGCTTAAAATATTCGCCTCGGTCCTAGCCAAAAACATACGACCATACCCAGCCAAACTGGTCCATCCCGGCCAATTCGGTTTTATGCCTTTTTTCGGGGAACCAGACACTGCCTCAGACGCCTCCACCTTGCTCTAGCAAAATCGACACCAGCGGACCCCCTATTTATCTCTTCTCGTGGATTTCGAGAAGGCGTTCGATTCGGGGGACTGACCATACCTGGAGGAAGTGTTGACGGAAATGTGCTTTGGGAATCCCTTCCGTAACCTGGTCAAGACACTCTATTGTAAGCCGCGGGCCCAAGTTCTAATTAATGGCGCTCTGTCACGTCCCTTTTCCATCAGGAGGGGCACAAGGCAGGGATGCCCCCTCTCGCCACTCCTCTTCAAGTTGGCGATGGAGCCCTTCGCATGCCTTGCCTGATTTGATCAGCTTCTCACGGGATGGAGATGGCCCCGGATTCGAGGAGGACAAGATTGCGCTCTACGCTGACGACGTTCTGCTATTTTTAGCAGATCCTGCTCGGCCCGGGCCCGATGCCTCCGGGCCCTGAGTCTTTTCGAACGCACTTCTGGCCTTCGATTGAATTCATCCAAATCTGTCATGGTCCACCTTCACCTCTCGGGGAATGCTTTGATTGGCAGTCGTCGATACCTCTTCGGCGACAGTCCTTCAAGTATCTAGGGATCTGGGCAGCCCTCCTCCCCGACCTCGCCTGGTCACTCAATGTTACCCAGTTAGTGAAGCGGGCTCGCGCTGATCTCCTCAAATGGCAAACGCTGCCACTAAACCCTATGGGCAGAATAGCCTTATTTAAAATGATGATTTTGCCCAGATTCATTTACATGCTCCAGAACACGCACCTCTCCTTCTCAAGATCATGGTTCCGAGAGATGGACAGCTTGACCACCAAGTTCTTATGGGGAGGTCGGAGGCGCAGGATGGCTCTCGCTCAATGCCGGATCCTTCCCTTTGATGGCGGTCTTGGAATGACGAGCCTATAACTTTATTATTTAGAGACTCGGCTCCTCACCGTACACAATTGGTTTAATGGAAGCTGGTCTGACCCGGCGTATCGCCTGGAGTTACACACCCTGGGTCTGTCCGCCATTCAGGGGCCTCCCTGCGTCACATACACTGATCAGATAAACTGACCCAATATACTCTCTTGTGGTGCGGTACAAGGCTCCGGGAGGTCATTAACCTCTCAGGATTTAGAGCATGGGATCTCATTGGAATATCATTACTGAGGGATGTCTGCAGTGGGACCCACATACACACCTTTCAGGACCTGCAGACCCCATACTCCCTCAACTCTTCCCAGTTCTTCCGCTATCTGCAGCTACGCCATGCCCTCCAATCTCATATTTCATAGGGTACCTCCTTGCCCGAATACAGCCCGCCTGAGGCCCAGGTCATGACCGGTAACTTGGGGGGGGGGGGGGGGGTCTCTCGTATCTATCGCTCCCACACAAACAACACCCCCAACTCATTATCTCAACTTAGGGACAGGTGGGAGGGTTGGATTGGGTCCCTAGATGACGTGGACTGGAGAGAAGCATTGATGGCTCCCAAAACAGTCACAGTCTCAGCAAGGCTTCGTCTAGTTCAAATATACTATCTAGACACTGCTTATCTCATGCCACTGCGTCTCCACCGCGCTGGGCTCCGGCCCGATGCTTCCTGTCCCCGCTGCTCCCACCCGCAAGCTGAATTTTATCACATGGTATGGCTTTGATCCGCAATCACGCGTTATTGGGAATCAGTAACAGGGGAGCTCACGGAGGTCCTGGGCTGGGAGATCCCTCTTAACCCGATGAATGTGCTCCTGGGCATCACCGAGGGGATTGATGGTACCAGGGCTGAAAAATTGTTTCTAAACACAGCACTGATGGTGGCCAAAAGGGACATTGCGGCCAACTGGCTGAACTCGACCATTCCCACCATTTCGCGCTGGCGCAGGGGAGTGGGCTGGTGCGCTGTGCAAGAACAGCCCCTGTATGAAGCCAGAGGATGCCCGAAGAAGTTTCGTAAAATGTGGGGCAAATGGGTTGGGGTGGTGGAGGATTGAGCCTTTTTAGCACGCAACTGGGGAGTGGGGTGGATACGACTATGTCTTCCTCAGGTTTGTAGGATTCTGTACGCTGGTGTAATGTGTTCTCGTCTTTGCCGTGTATTCATAACTGTAAACATAGCTGTTATTGTTATTTTTTGCTGGTCTCTCACAAAATCAATAAAATTGGTTATCAAAATAAAAAAAATAAAAAAAGGATGCCAGGAGAGGCAAAGTATTCCAGCAGTACAAGGTGGACACAGTCAGGGCCAAAGTGCTGAGTGCAACCTAAGCAATACCGACAAGACCAAGGCAGAAAAGGCCTAATTTCTCAAGGTTAGAAACTCAGTTCGACCCAGGACCGCAACTGGATCCATCTCTGAATGCAGGCACGTGCAGAAGATAAGCATCATAGGCAGTACTTATCCCTCTATCCAACCTCAACTGAAGTCAAGAAGTTCAAAATAGTCAATCTGCCCATCTCTGTACTATCTCTGGAGGTTATCTCCATGCAAGTGGTTGGAACCTTTCATTCAACTGCCAACACAGGACCTGGATAACTATGGATGCATTGGTACTCAACAACTGATCCAAGCAGCCTCTGCACAGTCAACATACCAAGAATTTTTCAAGGTGTGAGAGGAGCGGAGTTCTTTTCTTAACAGAACTCATACAGTTTATTCTTCCAGAAATGGGGCATGGTTTCTACTCCCAAATCACTTCTGTGAGAAATTGGGTTGGTGGTGGAGGAGGAGGGGGCGGGTGAGCTATCAAGCAACAACCACAATCCCCGTCAGGGTGAACCACTAAAGTCACTAAACCAACCTGTGCTTAACCCTCTGGTAGCTTTGCACAAAAACAGTTAGTCTTAACTTGGAGGCAATGTGTAAATTATTTAGGCAGCACACAAACAGTAATAAAGTGAAAACACAACACTAGAAAAATTCCACAACATTTTAGAAAAATAAAGTAAATTTCAGTAAATTATTTGACATTAAAACAGTAGAACCATCAGTAGAATCAGAGATATGCAATTTTAAAGATCTAGGTTAAACTAGAGCTTAAAAGCACAAAGTCCCAACTGTGGTTATCTGGTCACACCATACCAGGATGTTACAAGTACAGGCCACCAGCGAAAAAGCGCGGGTTGGATACAGGGACCAGATAAGGCCCGCTAAAACTAGTACCAGATTGTCCTTGATACAGGGGAGGGGGGAGCATTATGATGCATAGAGGTGGTTCCGAGGAACCATGCGGGGTCCTGCATCTAGTAGTGTCGCACTGCATTGGCTCCGATGAGGAACTGCAAGGGCTGCATCTAGTTACTGCGCGCTGCGTGGGTTCTGATGGAGACCATAGCTGGGATGGTAGAACACCTTCATCCCCAACTTCCAAGGGTCCAGAACTGTAGAAGCACCATTGGGGGTGTTAGGATTCACAGCAGGCAGTGTCTAGGTGCTTGGTTTTGTCCCTGAGGCTCTGATCAGGAGGCAAGCCAACAAGCCCTTGGAGTCACTCTGATGGTCCTGGGTTCAAGGTGCAGCTCCAGTCCTTCTTCCTCAGGCACCAGAGCAGTCCTTCTTGAAGCAGAGCAGTCCTCCTCCCGAATCTTCCATTGGTCCAGAAGTCATCTGAGGAGTGGGTCGGAGGGTCCAATATTTATACCTGGTGCCCACTTTGATGTGAGATAAGCTTGTGGAGTATCCTCCTATACAGATGTGTGGGATATCCTGCCGCCCTTCCCTGGTCTCAGTCTGTCTGGGGAAAAAACAGACTAGTATTAATTCCTTAATGTGTGAACTGCTACAGTACCTTTGAAGTGCAAGTGTGGTAGGTGATAGCTCCGCCCCTATCAAGTCAGAGATGGACTATCCTGCCAACAACCAGATCCTCTATTGTGATGCTGTCAGAGATCACACAAAGGACAACTGCACCTAGTCATGTTACCCAGGTACAGGTACCAAATAGTTAGGACCAAAAACATGCCAACTAAAAAGGTGGTATATTCAGAATTGAGACTTAAAATCCAACTTTACCATTAAAAAGGATTTTTAATGACAATTCCTCAGGCATCAAACTTGATTTTCCTTCCTGCTCCCAATCAAACGTTAGCACTTATTAAACATAATAAGGTAGTCCAATGTTATTCTATGGGAGAGGTAGGAATCACAGTAGTGAACATGCATTGGCAAAGCCAATAGGTTTCGCCTAATAGAGATCTATCGACTTTTTCAATGTTTTTTTAAACGTTGCACAGCGGTGCAAGCTGCTGTGCCACATAGCTTAAAGTAAAAATAAAAAAAGCAATTTTACGTAGCCAGACCGTGTCGTGGAACTTTTTTTTTTTTTACGTTAAGCTATACGCGGACAAACAAGTTAAAATTGTTATTTTACCTACACTTAATATGCAGTTTATATACTTGAACAATGCCCTTTGCAGTTACCAGAGTGTCAAAGTGAAGCTAGCTGGAACACTAGACATGGAGAGACTTTGACATTACAGCCAGAGTTGCTGACTCTGGACCTGGGGAACCAGTTTAGAGTCTCCGGGCCAGCTCAACATCTTGTGATTCGGGGGCAAATTACTTAATCTCCCTATAAAAATGAATGTGTCCTTGTGTAATTTAACTGACACTCATATAAAGCGCTCCAAGTAATTCCGGTCGACTTTGTGCTTTAAAATAACAAGCTATGCGGGGAGGGGGCATGCAGTGGAGAGAGTAAGGGGGTGGGAGGGACAGGCCAACAATGAAATGGGGAAGGGGCATGTAACAATGGAATGGAGGTTGGTAGTAGGGACAGGCAAGCAACGACTACAATGCGGATGCTGGAAAGTAAAAATAAATACATAAATTGCATGTACAACCAAGTTAAAATTGTTATTTTCCCTATATTTAATATACAGCTAGTTTTCTTGAACAAATGTCAATTGCAGGTACCAGCATGTCAAAGTGTAGCTAGCTGGAACACTGCGTATGGAGAAGTGTGGCATTGCAGCCAGGACTGCTGACTTTGGAGTTGGGGAACCTGGTTCGAGTCTTGGTGCCGGCTCAACAGCCTGTGATTTGGGGCAAATTACTTAATCTCTCCATGCCTGTAAAAATTATTGTGTCTTTGTGAAATTTAACTGACTCAAGTAAAACGCTCCAAGTCCTTCCAGTGGACGTTGCGCTATATACAACAAACTATGATGGAGGTAGGAGAGAAGCAACAAGAGAGAGAGATGGGAAGGGGCATGCAGTGACAGGTGCAAGGTGGTGGGAGGGACAGGCCAGCAACAAAAAGGGAAGGGGCATGCGGGGCAGGGGCATGCAGCAACAGAAGTGAGGTGGTGGTAGGGACGGGCAAGGAACTAATAGAATGTGGACACCGGAAAATAAAAATATATAAGTATGTTACAAGTGCGCGGCTAGTGTAAGGACACTGGCTGCCGGAAGCAGTACTTGGTCCAAGCTCCACAGCAAGGAGGAAGATGTAAAGCCGAGCAGGAAGCTGGAGGCAGGAGGAGGCACTGACCAACATGAAGAAAGGAAACGAGTGATGTGGGAGCCAACCAAAGCTAAGTAATGGGTGGGTGCTAAGCCCCTTTTAAGATTTTTCTTTCATTACAAGAGATTTTGCAAGCGAGGCGCAAGCACTGTGTAGGGAAAACCTAAAAAGAGCCAGGCTTATCGAACTACTCAACATGTGAGACTAGTAAGCCTTCTTTTATACCTTCGTTCCACTGTGCCACCTCCTTACATGCAGGCTAACCAGAGGCAGAGATCTCTTCTTGTTCTATGCCACCTGTTTTTCGTACAGCATTCAAGTTCATGTAGGGTTTTATAGATGTAGGAGTCAAATACCACAATACAGTGCAAAAACCAAGACCGGAATAGGAAGGATTACCTACCCAATCATGGCATGGAGAAACAGGAGAGCTCTATCGAAGGCTGTGTCAATCAAATTTTAGCTCAGGATGATTATGCCTGTGAAATCAGTTTGTGAACTGAGATGGCAAAGATCCACAGTTGACTCGTATAGCAGGAAGGCTTTAACTAGTTTGAGCTTCTGAGAAAGCTGCCCTTTGCACGCTGGCAGGTGTAATTGCAATTGTATTTAGTTGCAATTTTGAGGTTTCCTGAGGTCATCAGATAACGCCATTTTGCCAATACAGTTTGTTTCCTCCCCAAGTTTTTCATTTGGCAAATCACAGCATTCTGTAAGGTGTAGCCTTGGGTTCAGATTAATTTGATTGCACTAACACACCTGAAAAAATTATGTGTAAAAGAAAAACGCCAGGACTGGAAAAGGCGTGTCCATTTTACTGGCCTGATAAAACAGTAATTCGTCATAAAAGATGGTGTGTGTACAAGTTCCTGGGGGCAACGCGTGCTCCTGGCTAAAATACCAGGACTAGATTAAGGGGCTATGCAGCGACAGCTCAAAAGCCGAAGAGGCTTGCAAGAAGAACACCTTACCAACTACCACATGCTATGGCTTTGAGGAACAAAAAGGTCCAAGCAAGGAGCAACACTGCAGGACATAGATTACTGTCTCCACTTGGCCATTTCTGCTTTCACACTCTAATTCTATAAAAAGAGCACCAATGAATTTATTAATAATAATACATGCATGCATTAATGTGACATCTTCAGGTATGCCTCGCTTTTAAAGCAACTGGAACTGGGTAGGATAGATTTCTAATGGAAACTACATGTCACAGAATTCAAGGTATGGTTAGCTTCTGTCTTGCTGTGCCTTTCAGAGGATACAGAAACTCCCACACTGTGGCTCAAACACGGCGAAGCAAAACATAAAACACAACAATACATAGAAAAGGGGTTTACTTTACAAAATGCAAAGACTCTTTTTAGAATCAGGCTTATTATTATTAATTACATTTATTGGGCGCACAGCTACCCTATTCAGGGTTTCCCGGCGCAAATAAGTCTAGAACTAGACTGAGTAACTAAGCCAATTGCTGGGTGAAGAGCCAGGTCTTAAGGTCTCGTCGAAACTTAAGATAGGAAGATTCCTGTTTCACATGGTTAGGAAGGGAGTTCAGACTTCAAGAACAGGAGGCAAGCCAGCAAGCCAGCAAGCCCTTGAAAAACATTCTTTACTCAGCGCAGCGAAAAGGTAGCAGGCCAAAGTCACAAAGCAGGCAGCAAAGTGGCAGTCCCTCTTGCAGCTTATTAGAAGCAGGCCAACACGGCAGAGCAGTTAGCGGAGTGGCAGTCCCCCTTGGCAGCACAGCAGTCCTAGAAATATGCAGCTGTAGAGCCAGCAATCTCTGCTTACATGACCAAAGGAATGTCTGGTTTGAAGTGGTCAGTGCCCCAGTGCCTTTGATGTAGGGGGTGACTTCAAAGGAGCCCTCTGAAGTGCACAAGGATTCCTTTCAACCAAGTCCTGTCTGCCAGGCTACTGGTGGGGAAGGGGGGTGGGTAATCATCCCTTTGTGTGTACACAGAAAAAAACCTATAGAAGCACAAGTGCTCGCCTTCCCAGTCCTCCACAACAGGAACATCCATCAGAATGCAGATACAGTGGACTGCCCTGTGTTGTGCCTGTCTAGAGTCCAGACGTGTATTGGAGACAGGCTGCAAAGCACAGAGTCAAAAGCACAGAGAAATGCCCACTTTGGCATTTTTAAAACAGTAATGTTCATTTCAACTTCACCAGTAAAGAGAATTTGTCATTACCATTCAAAACATATGAAACATGAAAAAGCTACTCTTCTCTAATCAGGAATAACAGTTTAAAAGTGCATTAAGGCATCCCCAATGCTGGCCTACGAGAGGGGTAGGCCTTACAGTGGTGAGATACAAAATAGGCTGTTTGTCACTACCAGGACATGCAAAACATAAAAGTACATGTCCTACCTTTTACTTACATAGAACTCTGCCCTTAGGACTACCTAGGGCCTACCCTAGGGGTGACTTGCATGTAATAAAAGGGGAGTTGAAGGCCTGGCAAGTAGTTTTAAATGGAGTACACTGAACACACAGATCCTGCAGTGGCAGACCTGCAACAGGTCTAAAAGGCTACTTGTGTGATGGCACAATCAGTGCTGCAGGAGTAGCATTTGAAGTAAAGGCGTTGGGTATATTGTATACCACTATACAAGGAACAAGTACATCAAATATGCCAAACAGGTCTTTACTAATTATACCATGCTTAGAGGAGAGAGCACATGTCCTTTAGTACTGGTCAACAGTAGTAAAGTGCTGAGTCCTAAAGCCAACAAAAGTTAGGTCAGAAAACAGAAGAGGAAGGCAAAAAGTTTGGGGAACCCTGCAAAAAGAACCATTTTCAACAATGAGAAACCTGGACTAGCTGAAAGCCATCCTTATAACATGGGTCCATTATGCTTACTGTGCACTAGCTTGTCCCCCCCCCCCACCCCAGTTTTATATTACTGTTGAACGAAATTCCCTCACTACAAAACAGCGTCACACTTGTCATGTGATTAAATGTAGCTGTGAAAGTCCAAATTGCTTGGGTGGACTGGTAGATTGTGCTCGATTTCGGTAGGCACCATGTTTCTAGGATGGACTTCCCTTTCACAAATCATTATAACCAGGGCAAATAGTTAAATCAAATTAAGACTACAACTTTAACAGTACAATTTTTGTTAATTACCCTCGAGCTCTGACAAGAAGCGATCTGGCCGAAATGGAAGATGGTCCCGCTAGAACATCTGGGGCTGGAATTAACATTTCCTCTAGATATCTTCCACACTCCCCACCCCCACAAATTTAATCGGTTTTCGAGTTAAGCTCCCACGGATGGGAAACAGCCTGTCAGACTCAGAATTACAGAATCCTTTTGCGTATGCTTCCCCATTTTTTAACGATATTTAACACTTGCACTGAGTAGCGGGCAAAGATTTGTGTGGTGGTGTGCTGCATGATATGGCATCATACTCTTCTCTGCAGTGCAAAATATTAGCAATTTTAAGAATATGGTGTGCTGCTCGTTCTCGCTGGAAAGTCAGACAAGGAACCAGAGGTTTAGCCATTACAGTTTCCTGCACACCAAGTGCACAAAAGAAAGAGCTGAGTAAAGGTTTCGCAGCTGTTTTCGCAATTTTATGCTCCCCATGGCTGTTTGCTTTTTGGAAATTACGGCGGATGACCATTCAAACTGCTTTGTTACACAAGTTGTGACTGATCTAATATTTCCATAATTTGATACTTGCGGATGGGTGTTCCTTTCTCTGGAACAGGAGGCATTATCAGAGACGGCAGGGTGGGGCATTTAAAAAAAGAATAGGCCCAGCGTTTTTCTTGCCCGCTTCACGAGCGCAGGAAGCAAAACCACATAGCTCAACCTAAATCGGGTTCAATATAGGGATACAATTGAATGCTCCCAATGTCTCAGGCACATTTACAGTGTGTCCCGAGTTGCACATTTTAACAGGATAACAGTAAAGCATTGTTTGAGCACATCTATTGCCAAAGCGTGCTAGTGGTGCAATGCTGCTTAGGCAGGCACCAGGACTTTAAGGAGGAGGCAAAGTTCAAATATAGAGCTACACAAATATCATGCAGTCACCAAACACACTTAACCACAGAGAAAAAAGTGGTGCCATAAAAGGAGGAGAAAAAGTTCAAAGGAAGGAGTACTTGGTCTAAGCTCCACTGATAATTAAACACACAAAGAGAAAAGACGAACACAACAGGAAATAGCATGCAGCAACCAACAGACAGCCAGGAAAACAAAGTGACAAGCATATAAACAAATAAAAAGTAATGTCCTTTTAAGATGTTTTTCTTCATTACAGAAAATGTTCACAAGCACAATGCAAGCAAACGGGCAAAACTTAAAAATTAGTTTGTGAGTTTTCAACTACCAAGACATGTAAAAGTTAAAAGTAAATGTCCACCTTTTTAATTACAATGAACTCTGCTCTATGGGCTGATTAGGGCCTGCTGTAGGGGTAGACTTGTATGTAATAAAAAGGTAGTTCTAGACTGAGCAAGGGTGTTATACTGCTAAGTTGAATTGGCAGTTTAAAACTTCTTGCCGGTTCCAAGACCTGGCCTGGGACAGGTTTTACAGGGCTACTTAAGTCGATGGCACAAATGGTGCTGCCGGCCCCCTAGCAGCATTTAATTAACAGCCCTGTGTATATGGCATAGCACTTTACTTTGGGACTTCTAAGTAAATTAAATATGCCAATCAGGTGTAAGACAATTTTACTATGTTTTAGGGAGTGAGCACGCGCACTTTAGCACTGGTGAGCAGTAGTAAAAGCTAACAAAAGTGGGTTCAGAAATTTGGAAGGGTGAAGGCAAAATGTTTTGGAGTGAGCCTGCAGAGAGCGCCAGGTGAAACAACTCCCGGAAGGAAGAATGGAGAGGGACTCAGCCCCATCCTGGATCTTTACGATCCAGTAAAAAATGCAGTGTGCTGATATTGGCTCAAGTACAGGCAGATTCACAAATACATGGCTGCATCTGCTCATTGCACATTCAAGACCCCTTCTTTCATTTGTCCAACCTCAAGGAGCACAGTAATTACCTCTGGTTTACAGTGGGAAAACATACTACTTCTAGACAATGACATTCAGTACCAATGTTGCTCCTTTAGTCTTTACCAAAATATATGCCTGGGTGCAGCCTTTCTACATTAGCAAAAGGTATGTTACTACCCATACTAGGATGACTGTATTATCAGGGAAGTGTCCTGGTTGACATCAAATCTATATTCAAATTTGAGCTATAAGTGAACTACCCAAAGTCCTCTCTGGTTCTCTCCAGAAATATTCAGTTCATTGGGACAATATGACTCCTGAGCAGTGGAGCGGGAGACATCGCTGCGGGCAGGAAACACGGAGCGACCCTACCTGGGGACCTGTGTTGGGGAGACCAGCGGCTGCTGGACAGTCTACAGAGGCGAACGCTTTCCCTCACGCTGCTGCTGCTGGTTGCGCTGGTTCTGCTCGACACAGCGAGTGCAGAACTACGCTTCCCAGGATTCCCGGCAGCGTTACCGCCCCCACCCATGACCACTTCCGCGCCTGGAGGCGCTAAATTCGAACGGCTCCCTCAGGGTCGCGGGACGCGCGCGGGCGGCGCCGGGCTGAGCCCGGGCAGAGGGCGGGCCGCCTGTGGCCGTTCGGGGCAGGAGGAGGCAGGCCTGGGCCCGGATCCTAACATCTAACAATGGGTAAGCGGAAAAATGTGTCAAATGCGGAGGGAGGAAAAAAACCGAAACTACCAAGAAAGTCTGACTCTATTATATTGTATCTTTCTTCTGCTGTGGGGGCTCTGTCAAAGGAAATCGCTAATGCGGAACAGGAGCTTGGCATAGCACTTCCCTCCTCACAAGCTCCCTTGGCTAATAGAGGCATTACCCCCGCACAACATGTCCCCTTGGTTCCTGAGTTTGTAGTTTCGAACCACAACATCAGTGAGGCTGAGGTTATTGTCCCACTCGCTCCCAACACTGTTGCACCAACCTTGTCACAGCAGGCTCAGGCGCCCATCACTGAGCCCAGGACGATCATAAAAAAGAGGAAGAAGGTAGCTGGGGCCAAAAAAACAGTTCCCGTGCCAAATGACATTGTGGAGACATTGAACACTTGCTTAGCGAGTTTATTGAAGAAATGTGCCCTCATTGAAACTTTGGCTAACAAACTCGCCCAGACTCAGGATTCTTATATAGTGTCTGGAGATCCCTTAGGTAATAGCGTTAATGTTTCAGCAAGTCAGGTTAGCCGCACGTCGACCAATAGTGACATGGTCCCAAACAATCCTGGGATGCGGGATTCCTGTTTAATGCCTAGTGGCATGGATTCTATCCAACCAATCCCAGGCCCACTGGATAGATCTCTACTGCCACAATGCTCTTCCATTAGCTCCCAGGCAAACGGCTGTCAGCTGATTATAAATCTGCCACCGGAGGCTGCGCCTCTAGTTGCCACATTTATAGGAGTTCCCCCTCTTAGATTGGGAGAATCAGAACATGCCACTGACCTAATAAACAAGGCAAAACAATGGTGTGCAGAATTTTCCAGTGGCGGGTTGAACATCTCAGACAGGATAATCATGGCAAGAAGGGTGGGCTGGATCGGGAATTCCACTAAGCACATATATGGGGATTGTGTCATAGTTAATTTCGACGCTCCCAATATGGCTGATAGATTGTTCTGGGATGGTTCAGTGATTGTAGACCTCGGCCCTATGAGACCAGTCCCTCTGGGATTCTTTTACCCTCCCCCCGACACATAGCACCTATTACCCCCAAAACATTATGCTCCACGTAGTTTAGAAAATGAGGGCAGGGCTCGGAATACAGTGCCAGGCGACATATGTCCAGGGAAGAGTCGTCGCCCAAATCCTGTAAAGGGGGGCCAAAATGTAACTACTAGACCCCATTTGAGTCCTGTGCATATAGCGTGTATGGGGCCGGGGTTAGCTACGAGCAATCGTTTTTTTTCTCCCCTTTCAGATATAGAGGAACTGGATTGACGGTCTGCATTAACACCACCAGAGTCCAATGGAGGCCTCAAAACAGATGTTCCAGCAGTCTGTAAACTCATTAACTGGAACATAGCTGGCATTAGAGCAAAAAGGACAGACACAACTTGGTTAGACTTTGTCACAAATCATGACATTATTGCCTTTCAGGAGCCTTGGGATCCTTCCCCTAGTTTCTGGTTGGATGGTTACACTAGTTGTGTTATTCCAGCAACCCCTAGCAGCGCGGATAGAGCCAAAGGCGGCCTTATTTTCCTTTTTTCTTTAAAATTGCGAGACCAATTAAAAATGATTGACTCCAGCTCGCCTAACTTTTTTTTTTGTTTTTTTTTTAAACCTTTATTACAGAATGCAATAGATATAGAAATATGGGCCCACAACCTTCAGGCCGGCCGCTTGCAAGCAGTGGGATCATAAAACACAGTTATAAATCACAAGCGGCAAGTGATAAAGGTCCCAGAAGCCGAGGGAAGCGTTAGCGGCCACACCGTCCAGACCCCCCGAATGGCGGTTCCATTTTTTAATGAAAAACTACAAACAAACCCACAAGGCAGCAAAAGTCTAAGCAGCATTGTGTGCTCCCCTCGGGAGGACCCCACCGATCCACAGGAATAGGGGGGGGGGGGGGGACGGGCCGGGACAGAAACAAAGTGGGCATGATGACACAGAATCAAGGTAACACGCAGACTAGGGAGACTGGGCCGCTGCCAAGTCAGGCGTCATCGCCTAACTTTTTAATTGTGGAATGGGTAGTTTCCACCACTCACAAATTATTATTAATCAACTTTTATAATTCCTGGGAAAGGGAATATGGGAATGAGCATATTGGCTCTTTGGCAAAATTCCTGTATAATTTCAGTCTAAATAATCATACTCAGTTCGATCTTATTTTAATGGGTGATTTTAATATTCACCCTTGTGGCGATTCTTGCCATTTTGGTGAACCTGAGGGACCATCAGGTTCATTGGCCCCTCATTTTGAGCATACTAAATCAGGGGAGGCCCTTGAAGAGTTGTTGGCCAACTTTAATATACTGGAATTAATTAACACCGAGGGGGGGACACGCACATGTACCTATAAGGGGCATGACCACGGCTCGGTTATTGATTATATTTTTTTGACCCCTGGTATTTTATATAGGACAGTGACCTATAAAGTGATTATCTCTATTTATAGTGACCATAACCCGCTGTTGCTTGAGTTACTCTGGGGCGAACTTATGGCCAACAGGTCTAGGTCCCTGGGTGGGGTGACTGCCCTAGTACCAACGGATCAAGATAGAAGACTTAAGTGGGCAAAGGTGGTCCCGAAAAATTTTACTGAAACTCTATTCCCCAAAATTGAGAATAACAGTTATTTGCCAGGACCTAAAAGCCACAAAATCAGAAATAATGGGGGCCTTCGAGGGAATATGTGCTCAAATATCTAATGACCTGATGATTACATCGAACCGGCAATGCAACAAACCTTGTAAATGGTTTGATTCAAACTGTTCGAAAGCTCATAGGGCTTTAAAAAAAGCATTGTTATTCATTCCGAGAGACAAGGCCCTCATCGCCAAATTGAGGAAGGAGTATAAGCTAACCATTAATAGTAGGAAAAATGCTATCAAAAATGACGCATGGGAAAAATTACTTACAATCAATGTCCTGCGTGATAGCAGCCAGTTCTGGGCTATCATTAATCACCCCTTTTTTTCTGAATCAGATAATACTGTTATGGATAGTGTAATTAGCGATTCTAAATGGCTGCTCCATTTTCAAGAAGTTTACGGGAATTCAGCCACTGACACACAACATAATTCTTCAGTGGCTTTTGCGTGTGCTCCCCTTGTCTTTAATTGTGAGCTAAGTGGGGAACGCAATCCTGGAGACTTCCAGAAATAAAGCACCTGGCCCTGATGGTGTGCCAGCAGATCTTTACACCTACTTACCGAAATTCTGGGCAAAGGTGCTAACTAACGTCTTTTGTGCCGCCAATGGTAATACCCTCCCCTCCACATGGGCTACCTCAATTATTGTGCCGATTTTTAAAAAGGGGCAGCGAGATGATCCAGGGTGCTATAGACCCATTTCCCTGTTGGACTCTGCGATTAAGATTCTGGGCAGAGTCTTATTGCACAGGCTAAGGGATAATATTAAGTGTAATGGGGGCCTCTCTAATATCCAGTATGGTTTTAGAGAGAAAAGAGGCACCATGGACCAATGTTTGAATCTCCACCTCTTGATTTCCAAGTATACGGTGGCTAAGGAGGGGTCATTATTTTTGGCCTTTATGGACCTCTCCTCGGCCTTCGACTTGGTCAATAGGTATAAGTTGTGGCAAACTTTACTTGAGTTCGGAGTCGATCCAACACTTGTTCATTTTATGGCATCCCTTCATCAGGAGCTGTTTGCTGTAGCCAGGGTCACCAGGGAGGGTAGGTGCACGAGCCGATTTAAGTCAGAAAGGGGGGGGTACGTCAAGGCTGTATCCTGGCCCCCCTCCTCTTTACCATTTACATCAATGGTCTGGGAAAATATTTGGTGGAAGTGGGGGCTGACGTTCCGCGTGTAGGAGCAACTTCAATTCCAGCTCTCCTATACGCGGACGATGCAGTATTATTAGCTCGTACAGGCGTCGGCCTTCAAAGATTGCTGGACCAATTTGGGGCATTCATGGCTCAACTAGACCTAAAGATAAATGCCAAAAAGTCACACACGTTGGTGGTAGGTCATCGCAGAAGTAGGTTAAAAATAAAAACCTTTTTCTGTGAAGGAGAGGCGGTCTCCAGAGTTGCTGTTTTTCCCTACTTGGGCGTCCTTTTTGACGAAAAGGGATCTTGGGGCCCCCAAATCAAGGCGAAGAGTATATCTATGGCCCGTTCGTCATCAGCCCTTATGGGATTCTCAAGGAGACTTGGGTCTAGGCCTATGGAGGCTCTTTTGAAAATGTATAACACCAAATGTATTTCGATTGCTTCCTATGGTTCACCCTTGTGGGGTCATGCATCTGTGGAAAAAATACAAAGAGTGGAGAATGGATTCATTAGATACCTTTTGTCTCTCCCTAAATCCTCCCCGACCTTTGCTATTCACTCGGAGGTGGGTTTGGATTATGTCACAGACAGGTTGAAATTGGCCCCATTGATTTTTTGGTTAAAACATGGCTCAACTTAGAGCTAACTCTGAATCATGCCATTATGTCTGATCTTATGGCAATGGATCAGGCTAATAAAATACCATGGCTGGTTTATTTGAAAAAAACTTTTCAACAGTTGGGTCGTATAGAACTTTTCCAGTTGCCAGCCTGCATTAGGAGGGAGGATGTTAATTGGATCAAGATACAATTTTTAGATAGGGCCAGATTGGATCGGGAGGAAAAGGAACTTGAGAAACCAGCTGTCAGGTCGCGCTTTATGCTAACTTTTTCTCCCTCCCTAGAGCCCTACCTAAAAATTGTTACCAAACCTTTACATAGGTTTTTGTTGACCAAATTCAGGTTCAACTTGATCCATCTGACTCTGGGTAGCTATCCTGCTTGGGCAAAACCAGAACTGGGTCCTCCCTGTAATTGTGATAAATTTTTGCAACAAGATACCATGCATTTTATTATGTTTTGTGAGACATATAGGGACATAAGGAAAAGATACCTGTTACCAATACTGAAAGAGGCTGGTTTTACTCAGGTTAGGCCTGCACTAATCTATCTCCAGCTCTTGGGCTCCACCCGTATCATCTTTTGTGTGGCCAGTTTTTTAGTGGCGGCAATTAGGATTAAAAAAATTAAAGCCCCTCTCAATGCATTGTTTTAATCAACTATGTTTTTTAAGTGGATTTTAACATAATCAATTGTCTCGTATTAATTGATAAGGTTTTTGTACAGATTCTTAAGATATAAATTTGAGTGTTTTTTTTCATGTTGTATGTATGTAATTTTTATGTCTTTTATGATTTTAACAAATCGAATAAAGAGTATTTTGACTGACTGACTGACTCCTGAATAACAAAAGTCTTTCTTCCTCCCAAAAGGGTGACAGCCACAAACCAAACTGTAGCTCGGCAAACAGGAGATCTTCCACAAGACAAGAGGAGTTAAACATTGGTGAGGAAGATGACAACATCGAAGAGCAAAGGGAAATAAGAGAGCAAAATAAAATTGTGTTATTCCTGAAGGAAATACCCAGAATGGGAAAGCAATGTTCACATCATCTTTACCCGATAGAGACCCGGTTCTAGCATCTCTAAGCAATAGTGAAAAATCCATCTGCAGGCTGGAAGTGTAGTTTTATAACCTCAATGTAAGAAATGTAACTCTGTAGAGCAAAAAAATGACCCCTGAGAGTATGCTGGGAAGAGCTGTCAAGCAACTGGCCCTCGAGTCCTTCCACTTGACAGCACTTACAAGAACATGAAGCTATTAATAAAAGAGAATAAAGCAGTCACTTTAGCAAAGGTTTAGAAATGCTACCAACAACAAAATAAAAAGTTCCGGGGTCTCCCTCAAGCAGGACAGGAAGATATTCCTACTCCATTTATTGTTGGCTGGCTAAAGGATTCACTTGAAAGTGAGTGGACAGAGAGAAAGATCCTATAAATGTGGGCAAATGCCACAGGATTAAACTGAGCTCCTCTCTGGGCCCTGGGAAGGACGGCACTAGTTCAATATAAAGTTCATTCTGTGCAGCATTAACGACAGAGTGAACGTCCAGTCACGGCCGGACTAGGAACAGCAACCAGCCCAGGCACATTGCTGCTCGACTGGCCCTGGGAGCACAGGGGTGTAGGTGGAGGGGGGGCTGCTAGACAAAGGCACCGCTCCCGCTTTTGTTACAGGGGGCCAATATTGCAGCACTGCTGCAAAACGGGCCCCCAGTGACAAAACAGACCCCCACCAGTACAAAACCGTCCTCCGGCCCACCGGGGAAACGCCTGGTGTCCACTATGGCCAGTCCGACCCAGCTTCCAGTCTAGGACTTGGCACCCAAAAGCATTAGGAAAAAAAAAGTCTTTAAAGCACGTTAAATAAATACATGTTTGTCCCAAGGTGTAAAGGAAGGACTGTTCAAAACCTCAAATTTGGATTGGCATATGGTTAAAGAGACATGGGATTACATCTGCAGGATCCCAAAAAGGCAGAGGTTCAGCCACTTAGTACAATTAAGTGCAAACTGATATCTGTAACTACTAAGACTAACTGAATACCAATTCTGAGTCTCACTCAACAAGCATGCTTTGAGGTGAGCCAAGTTATCTTTAACACACCTCGGTGCCTTATAATAACACAAGCAAATTTATTAGCAGCCTAATACAGATGATAGTTGGTTGCCCATCACTTCACCACGCAACTGTTTCAAGTCACTCCCAAGTAAGGGCTCGTATGGCTCCCACGTAAGCGCTCGTATGGCTCCCAAGTAAGGGCTCGTATGGCTCCCAAGTAAGGGCTCGTATGGCTCCCAAGTGAGGGCTCGTATGGCTCCCAAGTGAGGGCTCGTATGGCTCCCAAGTGAGGGCTCGTATGGCTCCCAAGTGAGGGCTCGTATGGCTGCCAAGTAAGGGTTCTTTGGCTCCCAAGTAAGGGCTTGTTTGGCTCCCAAGTAAGGGCTTGTTTGGCTCCCAAGGGCTTGTTTGGCTCCCAAGTAAGGGATCATTTGGCTGTTTAGCCTTACTAGTAAGACAAACATGGATACTGCAAAGAGATCAGATAACGAGCAGATGAAGGAACTGGCTGTATAGATAACACTTTAGCCATTGCTGCTCCAGTTCATAGGGATTTTTTTTTGAAGAATCCAAAGCTTTTTCAGAATGAAATTAGTGTAACTAGTTATTCCTAATGTAAACTGATTTTAGTTGTTTCTACTCTTTAAACTCATATAGTCTCAGAACTTTATCATCTGCTTTCCATGGTCTTCCCAAGCCATTAAGCCTAGATGCGATATATGGTGAAACCAAGTTAGTTACCCGCTAAGGCAGGCGCAGACTTTTGGATTGTAGGTTCTCTGTTCATAGACGGTTACCAAATACAGAGCCCACTCAGCTGGACTCCTTATTGGAAGCAAGATGACATCCCCTCTCCCCCCGCCAAAAAATCCCAACTATATGGACCCCCCCGCCAAAATAATCCCAAATATATGGACACACCCAGGTCACTGATAAATTATTGGGAGACTTACTACAACTGATACTCAAAATATCATCACTGATCACTACCATGCTCTAACCCATACATTCACAACCATCTGTGGCAGAAATGTCGAGTACATCAGCTCCATTAAGTCATATCTCCAACTGAGATACACCGAAACCGGTCCTAGGATGCTTGTTTCCGGTCCAGAGAGGACCTGGCTTGGCAGTTCGGGCTGGACTGTTCCCATGAGGCACAGGGTCAAGACTGATTTGCATATGGCCAGGTCTAAACTGGGGTGGCATGGTGAGCAAAAGAATGATGGATTTAACCCAGATCTCTTGACGGGGGTGAATGTGTTGATTTGTTCTGCATTCCGTCCATCAAATGTGTGTCTGTTGCATATCTCCAAATAAAGCAGCCGTGGGCTGTTAGACTAGATCAAAGTGACGAACCTTTTTACAATTAAGAGTAGCATCCGCCCATTAAGCCTTATTTTAGTTCCCTTATGAAAATCCATTGAAAGGTATTTATCAAAAGTACCTTGAAGCCACATTTGTAACAGCCTCACCATATGCCTTCATTAAGATCTCACAGGGTTGTGACAGCATTCTGTGCTCCCATGCCCAAACGTACACATGTAAATGCTGCAAATCCACACAGTCCCCATATGGGCCCGTCTCCCTTCAATGACATTAAATACCATGTCAGGGGACTGTGTATTGGCAGCTCGGATTGAGAAATGTAGTTTGCTGTTGCACCTCCAAAACAACCCTCAATGAAACCAGATGCCTTTACTGACCCTGCAGGCCCCGAGTTGGACAAATGGGTCCTCGACTGACCATCTGCACCGATACAATTTTGTGAAAACGCTCTGTAACAAAAATGACAATAAGAATATACAGACTAGCATCTATAAAATAGACATACGAAAAAAAACTTGAGAAAATTCCAGTTTCAAATGGTCAGCATGACAACGTCACGTTCATTTACAGTATATCGCAGTGCAGGTCTATGTGAACTCTATATCGGTCTGTTTCCCCTCAGCGACATGAATAGGATATCAATGTCTGGGCTGCTCATGCTTGGGATATCCTACTTAGCCTCCCAGAGCGCCCTTAGGGATGGATACGAGATGCCTTTGCCCAGGTGTCCTGACCCTATGTTCAGCCCTTGAATGAATCTTAGGCAGTAATACTATATGCTAACCACGCTCTACATCAACAATTACTTTAAGAACAACAAAGAGAAAAATACGCCCACTAGCGTCTATGAAACAGATACAAAATATATTCTAAAATATCCGATTGCAAATAGGTTGAAAATAGTGTGCTGAACACAGGATCATATATGCTGTACAAACTGACTCGAGTAGATGTCCCATAAACGAGACTGAAAGCTTGGAAACTAAGGCAATTCAACTGACTCCAAGGCAATCACTCCTATAAAGCAGGTGAAGGGAATACTAGGTGGTTCACGCAGATGGTTCACGCAGAGAAAGCTGGGAGTTGATCCAGTCAACCTGGTCTGAAGGAGCACTGGTCTCCCCTCAGATACATATTAGCCTTAACAATGACTGGAGTCAAAACTCTAAAGTGACTCGATTTGTGTCTAGATCACTACACATTTAAAGAGACATGGGATTGGTAGAATTGTTAACTCTTCAGCACGGCCTTTCAAAAAACACACTGAATACTATTGGATTGTGTTAGATGGGTAGGAAACACTAGATTTGAAAAGCATCACACTCACTGACCAGTGGACTAGTCAAATGTGTCCTCCACCCCCGAGATTCCTTAAACAATTCAAGGCAATCTTCCTTCCCAGAGCACTTCTCTCAGAGTGAAGTAACGATGCCAAGCAGCTGTTAAGAGTAGAATAAACATTTGTGAGAGCTCGGGGCTCTGTTGATACAAAAATGGAATACTTTGTGAACTCGTATGTGATTAGGAACTGTATTCAACCAAGTCCAAAGTAGTAATCTTGAGAAGAAATCTCTCAGCAGAGGCGCATTGCACCACAACCCAGTTTTGAAGAAACCTTCAACACACTTCAATAGCATAAACAGACGCACAAAACACGCACTGCCTGCGTGCAGTTACACAAAGAAGGCAACAGATCCTCTTGACAAATCTTACATGCTTGTTTCAGAATTTATAGCCTCACAACCCTTTTTGTTTAAAGATTACTTTCAGTCGTCACTGAGAGCATGCAAGCATGCCCACTGGACATTTTCAATGCCGCATAAATTATTGCACCTTCGTCTACTCTAAACACGAGGAAGAATGGCACATTATGTTCCATAGGGGGAAAGGGAAGCTTTGATGTTCAAATGCAGGAAGCCTTACGGTTTGTAGAAAGCAAGCGATTTCTTTTAAAAGCAAATTTTATGCTAGAAAAACAAAACGTTGTTGTATTACTAATCTGAATTCCCTGGAGCACGAATATAAAAATTCTAAAACCTCGAATATTAACACTATGGTTTGTTTTCAATAGCATAGAAATCACCGATATAAACTAATATATCTTCCGTCTGTCCTCCTATTCAAAGTTAACCTGAAATATCGTGTGTTTAAGATGCAAAGCGTGAATATTCCTGAACTGTTTAGTATACCAACTAAACCGTTCTCCATGAAGCCATTACTAAAACTTCCCTTGCATACATGTTTGACAATCTTCCAAAGAGTTTAGCTGTCATGTGCAAATATTTATTGTATTTAACAAGGTGATTTAACTGCGAGTAAAAGTAGTCCAAAGCAGTGCATTATATACAACGCATACACTGATGCATGTTTCCTCACCAGATAGACCCCTAGAAGTGACACGGTATACTGCACAAATTTCAAAATATTCAAAACACCGGAGCTGGATTGTTAGTACACCTCCATTCGAAAGGAGCACAAGGCACGGGTGGTTCCTGTATTGTACTGGCCAACTACAGACCGCTCCTTTAAGGCACTTTGCATAGATCCATACAAGGGAAAGGTCTGCGGTTCCTACAGGCTATAGTTTTTTTATTGCCGATTTATATAGTGCAAACTCGACCCTAAGGTATTGGAGCACCAGTTACATTACACAAGGACTGTCAGACCTGGCATCTTTGGTGTGGTTTCCCCTGACTTTTTGCCTCTACCTACTATATTTTTGACGCTGTGCTGGATTTCGTTTTTGCTGGTTTAAATGCTTTGGACACTTTGCCACTGCTGATCAGTGTCAAAGTGCAAGTGCTCCCTAGGTAAATTGTTATTGTAATTGCTTATCCATGATTGGCATATTTGTGTTACCAGGAAGTCCCTAACAAAGTGCACCAAGTGTGCCAGGGCTGGTGATTCAAATGCTACTAGTGGGCCTGCAGCACTGATTGTGCCACCCACATGAGTAGCCCTAAAATGGTGTCTCAGGCCTGCCACCGCGATGCCTGGGTGCAGTTCCACACTGGCCAGGCCTAACCCTTCCCTTTCTATACACATTGGACACCCCTAAGGAAGGCCCTCGGTACCCCCCTGGGCAGGGTGCAGTGTATGTGAAAGGTAGAGCATGTACTTGTGTGGGTAACATGCTCTGGTAGTGAATTACAGCCATTTTCGTTTTTCACTATTGCAAGGCTACCTGTTCTCCATAGGCCAGAATGGGCAGTTTGATTATTACATCTAATAATCCTAAACTGGCTAAGGGAACATGGTAGAAATTCGGGTTTAGTATGCCTGAATTCAGAATGATAAAATACATCTTTTAGTATAGTTGGTTTTAACATTCTGTGTTTGAAAATACAACTTTTAGAAAGTAGGTATTTTCTTATCTAACCATCCAAACCTGCCTTTGCTAGGCTGTGTATTCCTTGTTTGGAGTTTGGGTGACAGGGGCTGGGGAATTCCAGGGGGCTGGGGAATTCCCGGAGACAGGGTGAGCCAGCACAGGGCTGAATAGAGAGATCTGCAGCTAGAGGGGAGGGAGGAGTTGCACCTGGGACCTGAATAGGAAAGTGCCTGCCCCCCACAGTGCTGGCTCCACCTCCTGTGGTGCGTCTGATGTCTCTGCCCTGCACTGTGAAAGGAGAGAAGGAATCATGTCAACAAAGTGCTCCAGGGCTGTGCTTTCCATCCACAATGCTGGCTCCACCCCCTGTGCGGCGTCAGATGTTTCTGCCCTGCACTGTGAAAGGAAAGAAGGAGTCATGTAAACAGAGTGCTCCAGAACTGGTTTGGACTGGGCAAAGGCCCCTCTGCCCTCAGAGGACAAAGGATTTTGGGGTATAAATATTGGGACCCTAATCCCAAGAATTTAGATCATCCTGGAATCAAGAAGGAACCTCTGCCAAGGAGAAAGCTGGAAGACTGAAGAGGAAGGACTGTCCTGCTGTTTGTGGGCTGACCTGCAGTTGCTTTGCTGCCAAGGAGAGGGGATGGACTTTGCTGTTGCTGTATCCCCTTGCTTGAAGAGATCTCCAAGGGCCTGAGGAGAGCGGGCCTCCTGTTAAGGAGTCCCAGGAACAAAAGGACTTCACCCCCAGCTTCCCCCCTGAACTCTGCTGAGTGAGTTCTGCCCTTCCTAGAGTGCTTGATCCAATTTTGGGGCTTTTGGAAGTAGTGCCTGCTGTTTGGGGAGCTGGACAAGAAGAAAAGAATAAGATCTGCAACTTTCACGCATCGCTCGCTTGCGGAGCGCATCGTCAACAGTGCGAGAAAATTCCCGCCGCCGCGGAGATCGTCACAGCACCTGTTGCTGCTGCCAGAGTCAAAGCATCGCTCCCTTGCGTAACGCATCGCCCCGGTGCGGGAAGATTCCTGTCGCTGTGAATATCGTCGCAGAACCTGTCGCTGCTGGGTGAAATCGTCGCCCCGCTTGCTTGCGGACCGCATCATGTCGCTGCGAACTTCGTTGCAGAGCCATCGCATCGAGGGTCCACGAGAGAAGAAGATCGATGCTGCGCCGCGCATCGCCGCCACACCCGAGATAGTCGCATAGTGCCTGTGCGAGACGCTTCCTACCGAACCTGCGCACCGGAATCCATACACGGTATCGCATCCCTCCCCATACAGACCGGATTCGTCGCAACACGCCCGCTGCGTGCAGCGGGGCTGTCGCATCGCCTCCCCAGGGTCTCAGGAATGACGCATCACTTGTTTTTCAACGCTGCAGCTTTTATTTGGAACTTTTGTCGCATATACAGGTACTTTGGGCTTAACGTGACGCAGCTGGGAATTATTTTGGCGCAAACCCTAGAACTCTTTAAAAATCAGATTCTTGAACTGTGTATGTTGAATTTTTGGCGTTCTGGTCTGGTTTAGTTTAGATTAAATACTTTATTTTTCTAAACTGGTGTGGAGTCCATTTGTGGTGTTTTCACTGTGTTACTGTGAGTGTTGGTACAAATACTTTACACATTGCCTTTGATAAGCCTGTCTGCTCGTGCCAAGCTACCAAGGGGGTGAGCAGGGGTTATCTAAAGAGTGTATCCCCCTTACCCTGACTAGAGCAAGGGTCCCTATTTGGACAGTGGTACCTACCTCTGCCAACCAGAGACTCCCAGATCTAACAAGGACATATTTATGTTTTTTGGTAGGCACCCGGAGGCTCGAACCTTGGTTTCCCAGCTCCAAGGTCGGCAGTCTAGCTGTGAGACCACATCCTCTCCCCTAGTTCAATGGTGTTCCCAGAACAGAAGCCTCCTCTCAAGTCTAGCACCTTGTATAACCACTCCAGTGCATAGGAAACAACGGCTGATGGTACAGCATTCTCGAAGCAGGGGACAAAGCGCTGGAACTCTTCACCAGCCAAGTTCAGAAGTACACAGTACCATCTGAAGCCCAGGAAGGAAGGAAGTAAAATAACTGGTTCTCCATGAATCAAGGAGGCAGCAGCAATCTAAAGCCAAGATATCACAAAGCTGAACAAAATATAAAGTCAAAGCAGAACACAGCAGTCAAGAGAGCTCAGTTCAGGAGGCGTGGCATAGGTGCCAGACAAGTTGGCATCATTCTAAGCTCCTGTTAGTGCTGGATCCTATCACCTTAAAATCCCAATACAGCCTTAAAATCCTTATACAGCTGTCTTTCAAACATGCTGAGTGCTATGGGGTGTGCGGGAGACCACCCCTAAAAAAAAAGCTAGAACAGACTTCAAAATCTGATGAAAGAAAGGAAGAAAAGTGTGGTTTGATGACACTCTTTGATCTCCCTCCTCCTTCCTCGTTGATCTCCACTGGTTGATGCCCTTCAGCCCATGTCGGTGGTGGGCTTGGCCCAGGGCTGAGATTGTCAGAGTGGACCCAGTTCTTGCCTGGATCAGGGGCTCTGCTTTCTCAAATTGATGAGTGGGCAGACTTTTGCACCGGTGCAGTGGTGCAGAGACCAGTTATCACTCAAGGCAGGCACTGGAGCAAAGCAAAGATTATCTTGCATACAGCAGTATGCTGCTGTGCCTATGCCGGGAAGGGCACTGTAATCCTTGCTATGTCCCTGAAGCCATCACATGAACAGAGTTGCCTGTATAAGGTAAGAATGACTGTAATAAATGCAATACAGGAAGAAAGGAAGGGAGGAAGGGACACCAGCTGACCTCATACCACCAGTGCTATAGGAGAGTGAGACATAAGAGACTGAATGCTGGTGGAAATGATGGAGGTAGAATAAATGAGGTGCCTTTGGGATACAACAATACTCCTTACTGGATGGGTGGGAGAACCAGACAGGCCGCAAAGTAGAAGGCACACCTCACTGATAAGAGAGATATATAGAGGGATGAGCATCTTGACAGGCAGCAGTCAACCCCATTTAATGCCTTTTACATATGGAAACATTCCTAACCTATAGGGTGATTATCCACTTACTGTCTTGTGGCCAAATACTGCCTACTGGCCACAAATCTCCTTCTCCTCTACCCCATTACTCTCCCCTAGAACGGTTTGATAAGGAATTCTAGTTTAAAGGCAGGGATATAATCAGACGTTCCTGCTTTGGGTCTAGGTTCTGTGAGCCAATATTGACAACTAGCCAACCAGGGATGCTCATCAGCCTACAGCACTCAGCACTCAGATGCGCTCTGCTATTTGGTTTTCTGGCTGAAGCAATGTGTAGAAACAGGAACACATGATCTCAAAATACAGAGCAGATCAGACAAATATACTTTCCTGGATTCAAGCAAGATGGCCGCCGGGAAGGAGCCCTGTACAGGAGCTCCCGGGCCCCGGGATCAATTCGATTGAATATCCCACCCTGGCCCGTCACCACCAATACCACCAATACTAATGACACCAGCCTGAGTCCCTGCTCACCTCTTTGGTCCTGGCGCTTGCTCCATGAAGCAACGGCTGACCCCCTTCATAGTCCTTTGAGTTCTGGACCTTCGTCGGAGCCCCCTCCGACTGCATTAATGCATGCGGCGCACCTGAAGAGAGGAAGCGGAGAGTGAGGATCCTCGGTGAAGTCCCGGCCCGATCGGAGAAAGCACCCGGATTCGCGACCGAGAGATCGACAGGAGTTCCATGGGGGCAGAGCCTAGTGAAGTGGAGCGCAACAACGGAGTGGACCCTCAGGCCAACTGAACCACCGGTAAGCAGTGACGCCGCAGCGAGCATCGGCAATGGGGGCTTAGAGGGCAACAGGACCAGAACTCCCCAGCGACTTAAAAAGCCCCCAAGTGGCCTGCCTGACGTCAAAATGGCGGCCGCTGGGACAAATACAGGCATGGAGTTTGGCTTCGCAGTTCTGGGCCGCCAGAGCGCCGGGAAGTGATCCGCAACGTTCCAGAGTGCCCGTGACCTGGATGGCGCCTGAAGTGAGCTGGGGCTGCAGTCTGAGCACGTGGGACGGTGGCTATGACATCGCTGACCCCCTCTCGGATTATCTACAGAGGCCCCCCCACTCCCCTGTTCTCTTCCCGAGGCGCAGCACTGTCGATCAACCCCCTGTAGGGGAGGGCTGCCATAACGGAAGACTGGCCCGCCCATTGACATTGGTACAGAGAGGCTTTGATCGGTGGGGGAGGGGCCCACACATTGTGCTTCACCTCGCTACAGACCTCAGTCCTACCTTTATTTTGTATTTTTACTCAAAGTGACCCATGTTAGCCCTTCCCTTGCCTAATGCAATTCATGCGCTTTCACTTCACAAACCTCCGGTATGCCTGTCCCAGATGCTTGATCTTAAGATGGCAGACCTTCCTGCAATGAAAAACGCGATCAACACTGACACCCAGAGGAGCACTCGTTTCCCTGTCAGGATGGGGGCTGGGGCAACTCTTAATCACCGCCGTGGGTGACCCCCATGGCTCCGGGGCACTCCCATTCTGAGCTGTTGGCGCACTCCAACCCCTCCCGCCTCCTTCTGTTACCTCTATTCTCATAGTCTATGTATCTATTCAAAACTGGTTTTCCCGAATGTTGAGACCTGAGCAACATGGCTGATGCCCGGTGGAGTTGCTAGACAGCTAATGAGGAGATTGGCCCTAGTTTCCCCCTCGACCGTCACCTACTCAGCCAGACATCGGACACAGTTCTTCCTCGTCTCCCTGTTATGGCCCCTCCCCCCCTCCTTTCCTACAAATTCTCTCATCTTCGTTGTTTGTTGACTGTACCTTACTACGCTATTGTAATGGATTTAATTTGTAACGCAATGTTCCTCTTGTATAGCGCTCGGATACCTCCGGGTCTAGCCAGCACTATATAAACCTTTCTCAAATCAAATAAAATAAAATCTGGTTTTCCTGAATGCTAAGACCTGAGCAACATGGCTGATGCCCGATGGAGCTGCTAGACAGCTAATGAGGAGATTGGCCCTAGTTTCCCCCTTGATCGTCACCTACCCAGCCGGACATTGGGCACAGTTCCTCGTAGTCTCCCCGCTATTACTCCTTCCTCCCCTCCCTCCTAATTCGTGAATCATTGTTTACGTGTATTGTATCTTACTATGCCCTTGTATCTGATGTAACTCTTAACGCAACGATCCTAAATATAAAGCGCTCTGATACCCTCTTGGGTCTGGTTCGCGTTATATAAAACTATGAATAAATAAATAAATAAATAAATAAGCTATTTCCTGACAGGGAGCAATCTAACCAGTTGAGGAAGACACAAACTTCTCTGCACTAAACGCTGATGGCAAATAAGAACAAAAATACAACACCTGAACTAAAGATGGACAGGGTTGCACCAATTTCAAAAAGCGTCCAATAGGATAAGCACTATTGCAAAGAATGCCAACCAGACACTGGATGGCATTAAAAGCTTGCAACGGACAACTGTATGCCTGCAGTGGGAATCCAGATATCTGACTGAGCAAATGAATGTAGAAATTCCAGTATAGCTCCTTTTCACAGTTCGCTGGATGAGTCATCTAGAGCAATGTGTATTGTATAAAGTGATTTTATTTATTAAGATACTACGACAATTCAGAGATGGAATAAAAGCAGGCATCTTTAACTCCAGCATATTGGCAGTAGATGTTCATCAAGATGGAATGAAGTAACGGTTTAACTTAAGATTTCAAAACAGACTCTCATTGTCACACTTTTTATCGAACAAGGCAGATCATGTCTGCAGATGGGCACTCCTGGTACAATAAAATATTTATTGCTGGAGTTCTGGAAAAGGAGTTGAACAAGTGCACTGGTGCCTGATGAAGACCCTCCCCCCGCCTGCCCCCCCCTTCCCCCTAGGTAATAATCCAATGCATCTTGAACACCGAGATAGGGATGTGATTTCTGCAAGCAGCTAGGACCAAAGGCCCCCAAGTCCTACAAAAACACCACCATTCTTCCTTGACTTCACCCAGGCTATGCAGGGACTGCACAATATTTTAAGTCAACAAAAGAACACTGAGGGTTAAAGGGCTAGGATACATAAAATTGTCGTCTACTCGGTTAAGATTACTCCTGGGTGGACGCTCCTGGCACTTTGACTTTCCCAATGATGTCTGGAACTGGCTGAAAGGGTGGTTTTCAACTAGAAAGGAACAATTTGGCACATATTATTGTTTGCAAAAAGCTTGAAAGGGAGGCCGAGAGCATTGTTACCGGGTTTGAGATAGGCAGCTCAACAATGAGGACATGACATCGAACTGAGTTATCCCACTACCCTCCAGCCTGGAAAGGACAGGATACAACGAACTCAGGTCAGCCAGGCATTAAGGCAACGTTAAAGGTTGGAAACCAAACCTCTGAGGCGGAAGCCGGAGGTGTTATTCGCTCGCTTTTTAAAACTGTTTAAATTTTTGTGTTGTAACTTATTTTAACTTGGATCTCACCTTGAGCTCTTCTCTGGGCTAATCGCCAAGCAGGCACCCCACAATCAGCGGATCTAGCGCTGCTTCGTGGGATAGTTGTTTCTCGGCCGCAATCGCTGCACACGCGAGGCCACGCCCACCTGACAGGCCACGCCCCCCCCCGCCTATAAAAAGCGCTGACTGATAGCGCGCCCATTGGAAACCAAACCTCTGAGGCGGAAGCCGGAGGTGTTATTCGCTCGCTTTTTAAAACTGTTTAAATTTTTGTGTTGTAACTTATTTTAACTTGGATCTCACCTTGAGCTCTTCTCTGGGCTAATCGCCAAGCAGGCACCCCACAATCAGCAGATCTAGCGCTGCTTCGTGGGATAGTTGTTTCACGGCCGCCATCGCTGCACACGCGAGGCCACACCCACCTGACAGGCCACGCCCCCCCGCCTATAAAAAGCGCTGACTGATGGCGCGCCCATTGGAAACCAAACCTCTGAGGCGGAAGCCGGAGGTGTTATTCGCTCGCTTTTTAAAACTGTTTAAATTTTTGTGTTGTAACTTATTTTAACTTGGATCTCACCTTGAGCTCTTCTCTGGGCTAATCGCCAAGCAGGCACCCCACAATCAGCGGATCTAGCGCTGCTTCGTGGGATAGTTGTTTCACGGCCGCCATCGCTGCACACACGAGGCCACGCCCACCTGACAGCCCACGCCCACCCTCCCTTTCCCTAAATGTGCTTCCCACGCAAGCGCAGCGGACGAGCGCAGCGGGAGCGCCGTTTGCGCGCCGAAGGCGCGCCTAAGGCAAGCCCGTCTTCGCCCGTCCTCGCCAAGTCATCGCCTCTCGCCAGTCCCCCTGGCCTTTCTCCATCAGCACCCCTTCATTACGACAGGGAACAACTACTTGACGGGAATCCTGGACGGTCCTGCGCAAACATTACAGGTACGCTTGGTCTCACCTGCCTTCAATGTCAAACTTGTGACTTTACTACGGCCAACCCCCACACTATTCGACAGCTACTAGGGCCTGCCGATACTACCCCCATCACGATTCTCCATCTTAACGTCAGGTCACTATCCAAACACCACCTTGAGGTCAATACCCTCATACAGAGCGAAAACCCTGACGTCCTCTTCCTCTATGAAACCTGGTTATGGGACGGCACCTCTGCCATACCTAACCTCACGCTACCAGACGACTACCTTATGTCGACCATTAATAGGGATGGAAGAGGAGGAGGTATCGCCATAATTTATAAGAAACAGTTTTCATGTTCATTCACCAAGGAAGAACTGCCCGACTGTGAAAGTGCATAGTTTAAAATCATAATAAACCCCAACTTCACTGTGTCGGGCCTCTACATCTATCGCCCCCCTGGCCCTGCTTCAAAATTCATTGAGGCTCTACTCGAGACAGCAAACTCTCTAGTAACAAAAAACTCTAACTTTACCATCCTAGGCGATCTCAACCTTCACTTTGACCTGCTAAATGACGCCACGATCAAAAGTCTTCTCACTGATCTCTCTGCCTTGCAATTTAATTCCCTCATTCTAGCTCCAACGCATCTAGCTGGTCATATTCTAGACCCAGTATTCACAAACATTGAAGAACTTAAAGCAGAGACACCCTTACCAATGGGATGGACAGACCATCACCTTATTAAACTGTCCATTCTAGTCAACAAAATTAGGCACAAAACTGCACCAACTCGTCGTCTAAAAAGACCATGGCACAAACTTTCAATCAGCGATCTTCACACCACCCTTGGGGATTTCCACCATGACACCAATTCTGATATCAACGCAACCTATAGCGCGTTTCATGACTGGATCACCGGAGGACTTGACGCCCTCATCCCAGCAAAATGGACGAAAGGACGCAACTCACCGTCCAACCCATGGTATAATGACACCCTCAAAACCATGCGGAAAGACTGTAAAAAAGCCGAGCGCTTATGGAGAAGGGAATATAACAACGAAGAAAAATCCAACTATCTACTAAAACTAAAAACGTACCATAAAGCCATCCGCGCTGCGCGAACTGCCTTCTATGCAGACAAAATCGAATCCAGCCCCACCCCTGCCAAAGAAGTCTTTAAACTCGTTCAAGAACTTCAGAGCGGCAAATCCCCCCCTCCCTAGTATCTCCTCCGCACAACAATGCGAAGATCTTGCTATGTTCTTTGTCGACAAGGTACAGAAAATCTATACTTCTTTTCCTCAGCGCTCCCACAGCCCTTCCAAAAACCCTACTCCTTCCCCCAACCATACTACCCTGACTCACATCCCGAAAATTTCCATTGACAACCTTACCAAACTATGCCGGAAAGTTAAATCTGGTTCGCCGGCAGACCCCATGCGCCCGGCCCAATTTTTAGAGTCACTCAACTTTTTTCTACCTTCACTTACCTCTATTCTGAACCTCTCCTTCACATCAGCAAGTGTACCATCTGCCTGGAAGCAAGCGTGGGTTTCACCCATTATCAAGAAACCCACCTTAGATTCATCTAAACCGGAGAATTTCCGACCAATCTCCCTGCTCCCATGGCTGTCCAAACTTGCTGAAGCACATGTGAACAGTGCTCTATCCCAGCACTTGGTCCAAAACATCATCCTGGACCCATCTCAAAATGGGTTCAGACCAGGCCATAGTACTGAGTCTGCTCTCCTGGCCACCACAGAGCACCTCCGAACGATTTTAGATGCCGGTCAAAGTGCTGCGCTGATTCTTCTTGACCTCAGCGCGGCCTTTGATACGGTATCCCATGATATCCTTCTAAATCGTCTGGAGACATTTGGAGTATCTGGCCACGCATTGGAGTGGTTCCGATCTTTTCTCAAAGACAGATCCTTTCGGGTCTCAGCACCCCCCTTTCTATCTAAACCTCACCCCATTGCACAGGGAGTTCCGCAGGGCTCTGCGTTGAGCCCATCCCTTTTTAATCTTTACGTGCAACCTCTAGCAGCAGTGGCCAAAGAATGGGGACCGACTTTGGTGTCGTACGCCGACGACACACAACTGGCCATCGCTCTTACAGAAGGCCCTTCCATCGCCTCCTCCAGTTTTAAAAACGGTCTCTCCGCAGTAGCCCAATGGATGACAGATAACTGTTTACAGCTCAATGCTGGTAAAACAGAAGTGCTACTCCTTGGCAAAAACACCAGCCTCTGGAATGAGCACTGGTGGCCGTCCTTCCTAGGCACCATCCCACCTCCCAAATCCCTAGTTAAAAACCTAGGAGTTTGGATGGATTCCTCACTCAACTTTCAGGCCCACACCAAAAAAGTTGCTGGCACCTGTATTGGCCTGCTGAGGAGTCTCAGCCACATACTAGGCTTCTTTAACGCCAAGACTCGCCAACTTATTATTCAGGCTACCATCCTTTCGCGTCTTGACTACGCCAATGTACTCCTCCTTGGCGCCAACAAAGGAGAGATATCACGACTCCAACGCGTGCAAAACTCTGCGGCTAGAATGCTAGTCGGCCTCCCCCGCAGATGTTCAGCCAGAGCGACCATCCAAAAACGACACTGGCTACCTGTGGACTCCAGAATTAAATTCAAGACCCTCATTATTACCTTTAAAATCATCAAACTGGATACCCCTCCACTGCTTCGACCACTCCTCACCCCCTACGTCCCGACACGTAACCTGCGTTCCTCCAACCAAAACCTCCTGTGTGATCCGCGCATAAAACTCTGCCGCATGGGCGGCCGCTCCTTTAGGGTCCTTGGAGCCAAACTATGGAACAGTCTGCCGCAATACATCCGCTCCATAGAAAGTCTTTTGGCGTTCCGGAAAGCAATTAAGACGCATCTATTCCCTCTTTCCTAATTCCCTTCATCTTATTTCGCTCAGGCCTGGGTTTTTGAGGTTTCTCTAGCGCCGGGACGCCTCATTGCTGGGGCAGCTGTTTGCGCTCTACCAAAAACAATACAATACAATAAAGTGTAAAAGATGATCGTTAAAACTAGTTCCTTATGACAAGTGTAGCCCCATGAGATAGGGTTGTGCGAGATGATCTGCTGACTTCACTTCTGACGAGCGAGTTCTGGCATACACAAACTGTATTTTCTTCCTGTGATAGCTGTGATTATTAGAAATGGGGATCTATCCAGGGTGGTGGGCCATTTGGTATAAAAAGCCTCATCAAAAGCTTGGTTGCTCCTCTTCGCTCAAACATGACATGCGCAGTTTCTGCTGACCAGTTGATAGAAAACGCAGAACTGCTCATTTTGAGCAACAAGGAGCATCCGGCTTCATTTAGCGTGGGGAAAAAAAAAAAAAAAAAAAAAAAAAATCGAGGCCCCATCCGCATGGATGCCGGGGGGGGGGGGGAGGTGGGGGGCTGTGGGGTTTGAACTAGAAATTGATGGGGTTGAATTCAGTATCTGTTAAGTTTATGCAGTATGACAAAATTGGAAATAGCTTGTAGATACAGGAATACGAGGTAGCAACTCTTAATATGATATTGCATTTTCCGATTAACAGGTTTAAAGACCATCTATTACACTGGGCATTTAAGCACAAAAGAGTATTTTTATGAAAAATAGTGCATAGGACAGCTAAAAAGTAAATAAAACAAATACGTTTCCTAGTTGATTGAGTGTTTTTAATCAATTTCTTCTTCACGAAATATAGATCATTGCAGCAAACGCATTTCGCCTGGTGACAGGCTTCCTCAGGGCAAGGTCCTGTATCAGGCCAAGCACGTATTTTAGAGGAGACACAACGTTGCAATTTGCATACAAGTATTCCACTGAGGTTCTTATGTCAACAGAGAACCCAGTAATTCTTTTGGCTACTGGTAGGCAAAAGAACAGCATTATATGCCATTTCAATCAGAAATTACCTACATCCAGACAGGGCAGTGTTCGGCAGTAAAAACTCCATCCACCAGCGTTTCCGAAAAGTGGTCAGGGCATGCAACAAATACTAAGCTACACCTTAGAGTAAGCAGTCGTGTTTTCTAACGAAAATGTTGAACGATGCAGCTGTGATTACAGTTTATTATATGTGAAGTAGCCAAGAGAGAATGTGTAAATAAATAAGAAATTGTGGATATAGGGGTCATATGGTACATAGAAGTAATGAGCATGTGCATGGTAATCAGTGTTCACATATTCATGCACAGCAGAGGGTGTTTGGTTGTGGTATCAGATAGCTAACACAAATACTTCTGTAATAATATTTGTTCTCGAGATTTAAAAAAATAAAGTGCACTGCTACAATCATATTTATGTAAAGGATGACACTGGAGATGAATCACAATGGTATTCATGGTCTTTGTATATGCAGGTACTTTATTGAGGTGTATGTTCTGCAAGAGGGGACAGCACGAAATGCATTGAGCATTATCAAAGGCACAATGGGGGCCAAAAATGTTCTATGAAATGAAACTAAAAACAACAAAATGAATAGAAAAGTGTTGCTCAGTAAATGAATAATAGTCGAAGAAATGATTTCAAGACCTACCTTGAGATGAAATTAACAGAATACAGATATGTAGAACTAAAAAAAGAAAATAACTTTTAGTCGGGTACTATGATGTTCACAGAACTGAGTAAGAGCACACAGATCTTTGAGATTAGCTGTGGGTATCCCAAATAAATCCAGCTAAGGAGGATGGCATACAAAAAAATTATATAAAGATTAATTCTGTTAAGAAAGACAAACTGGATGATGTGTGTAGTATGTTTATGGTATGCTGACATTACTGTGGGTGCAGGAAAGGTACTGAATTTGAAATACAGATGAAAATAGATCAAGCACGGATTGCTTAGTTCCCAACGGGGAAGGAAGAAATTGGAGCCTGCTTATAGCGCTCCGGTGGGTAGAAAGTGGCTTTGTTGGGGTATTTTGAAATATAATTTTCTTACAAGGTGTGTAATTTTTTTATTAAAAGTGTTCACATGGCCAAGAAAGGCTTTGACACATTGGGCAGATACTACCACGAGTTGTTTAAGATGATCTTGAAATTAGGTGCCAAAGTCCAAGTCATGGCTAAATGTAAATATAGCAAAACCAAAGGGGATGATGGACGAAGTGTTGAACATTGCAAGCACTCACCCCCAGTCAACTGATCTGAGTTTAATCCATCATCATTCTTTAGCTCACTCTGCCACCCCAGTTCAGACATGGCCATATGCAAATCAGTCGGACCCTGTGCCTCATGGAAACAGTCCAGCCCGAACTGCCAAGCCGTGACTTCCCTGGACTGGACACAAGCATCCTGGGACCGGTTTCTGGCTAATCAGCCGTCATCAGCCAGGTTAGCTTGAATCCAGTGGCAAAGTGAGCAAGGGTCCCATGTCTGGGCATACCCTGCCAACTTAGGGCGAACAAAGCAAAACCAAAGGGGATGATGGACGAAGTGTTGAACATTGAAAGCACTCATCCCCAGTCAACTGATCTGGGTTTAATCCATCATCATTCTTTAGCGAACAAAGCAAAACCAAAGGGGATGGGTATGCCCATACGTGGGTCCCTTGCTCACGGTACTGCCAAGCCATGTCTTCCCTGGACCGGAAACAAGCATCCTGGGACCGGTTTCGGGTTCATAACCCTCATCAGCCAGGCTATCTTGAATCCAGTGGCAAAGTGAGCAAGGGACCCACGTCTGGGCATACCCTGCCATCTTAGGGTGAACAAAGGATACCAAAGGGGACGATGGTCGGAGCATTTGAGCAAATCAAACACTCGCCCCCAGTCAACTGATTTGGGTTTAATCCATCATCATACTTGGCTGAAGAGGGGTGAAACCCCGAAACCGGTACTAGGATGCTTGTTTCCAGTCCAGGTAGGACCTGGCTTGGCAGTTCGGGCTGGGCTGTTCCCATGAGGCACAGGGTCAAGACTGATTTGCATATGGCTGGGTTCAAACTGGAACAGCATGGCGAGCAAAAAAACGATGGATTTAGGCACAGATCACTGTACTGGGGTGAATGTATGACATTGTTCTGCATTATGTCCATCAACTGTTGTTTTTGCTTTGGTCACCCTGAGTGGGAAGGGTATGCCCAGACGTGGGTCCTGTGCTCTCCATGCCACTAGAATCAAGCTATCCTGGCTGAAGAGGGGTGAAACTCCGAAACCGGTCCTAGGATGCTTGTTTCCAGTCCAGGAGGACCTGGCTTGGCAGTTCGGGCTGCACTCTTCCCATGAGGCACAGGGTCAAGACTGATTTGCATATGGCTGTGTTCAAACTGGAACGGCATGGTGAGCAAAAAAAACAATGGATTTAGGCCCAGATCTCTGTACTGGGGTGAATGTATGACATTGTTCTGCATTCTGTCCATCAACTGTTGTTTTTGATTTGCATATGGCCATGTCTGAACTGGGGTGGCGGAGTGAGCTAAAGAACGGTGATGGATTAAACCCAGATCAGTTGACTGGGGGTGAGTGCTTGCAATGTTCAACACTCCATCCATCATCTTCTTTGGTTTTGATTTAAATGTAAATATAGTCAATTAGAATCTTTGAACAGGAACTGACAATAATCAAAATGATTTAAGCACAACATTTAAATAAAAAAGAAATAATGTTAGTATAAAGTGACAAATGCACCATTCAGTGTTATTTTTTTTTTTAAACTGCAATAATTCTAGTACATTGCATATATCATCGAAGTGCAGCATTTACAGATTTCAATAGCTGCAATACTTCAGAAATAATTCTGAAATTACAAACTAGACAATATAGACTAAAACATGGTGGGACTAGGGTCTGTCGCTTTCCAGGAATCATGTGTTTCTTCTCATTGGTACCTCAATTGCACCTACAGCCTCTTAAAAGAAATTTGGAATAACTTCCATGACAAGAGCTCACAAATGAAAGAAAGTAATTTCTTTCCTATTACCAAGATGCAAGACCATGGAGGGGTCAAACAACCAATTGAGAGACTTCCATTTACGCCCTATGATCCATCACTACTGTGGTTTAAGGAGTCTCCATCACAACTATTCTGTCTGTTTACTGCAGACCAAACATTCTAAAAAGCTCAGTTACTGTTATCTTGGCTCATGATCATCTATTGGAGCAGCGCAATTTAGAATCCACCCTTGCACGTCACAGAAATGCAATTATATATGTGCATTTGACATTATATTTACTTTGTTTCTTAACTTCAGTAACGTGTGAAACATTAAAACGTATTAATGAAATGTATTCACTGTACAGACAAGATTTATAAACGTGTGCATTAATGTGGAGTCTAAAAATGAAATAGTGTATTCTTTATTCACGTTTTACACTTAAACTTCAAGTTCTATTTGCATCTGTAAACCTACTCTTACTCATGTATTACATTTATTTTTAAAGTTGGACGTGTGCATGTATAAACATGTATACGAAGTGCACATTAAATGCTTAATTAAAGTTAGCCTGACTACAGGCCTCAGCTGAAATGTATTTTGCTTTGCCAGCATGTTTTCCTTTTCTTGCAGGTTTATTATTCCTTTAGTTAGAGAAAGGCTTATTGTCTTTATTAGTCTGCTGAGGGGGAGGCCTGGAGGGAGCTTTGGCAGTTAAGTGCAGAAACAATAGTTGAAAGAGGCTTACTGTACATCATGTACCAGGATGGCCAGATGTTCAAGGTGGAGAAACGCAGTCTCAGTTTGACGCTTTGGGAAAGGTGAACTATGTTGCAGATGCACTCAAGTAATCTTTTGTTTGGTCCTTGGTGGTGTTAAAGGAGATAACAATGTTTCTGCATCTCCTGTTACTTTTAAGTTGGTGTTCACACAGTTCGAGTCACTGCAGATTCCCTTTAGACTTTGAGAAGTACGCACTTCTCTCCTTGCCATATTCCTGCAAGCGTGAAGCTTTATGCCAAACCCTTATTTCCTTTTTCCAATATTTCTACAGAAGTCTGATCATGCTGACACCTTTTTTAATGCTTCCCAATTAGAGATCCTTAATAGAGGACACAGAATTTGACTTATGTTTAAAAGAGAGAAGGGGAGTTTCTTTATAGAACAACTGTTAGCCACCACTATACAGAAAAAAATTTAAGCTATCATCTGTATCTCATTCTGCTGTGCCTTAATCTACTGAGCTACTTTGGTTAATCTACTGTGTTGGTGTACTTACTGAACTTACTTTTGGTTTGCATATATACTAGATTGACTGGTAATCCAAATAAAACACTTTATCCAAACTCAGTGACACCTGTTCCTTATTGTGGAGTCATGTTGGCTTCACAAGTTAACAATGTATTGTTGATGTTTTCTCCCTTTCAATGCTTCATGTCAACTAACAAAAGTCCATACAGCCAATGGGGAAAAAACATTCTTTGACAGCTAGACTAAGAGATTACGTTGTAAGGCCCAGCGCTCCAACACTATCATTCACCTTTTCAGTGCATTACAATAAGAACGCACCCCATGCACGGCGATGGCGGTCTCTGCAAACGCTTTACATATGCAAAGCCATACTCTCAAATTCTGCTAATTTTATCACTGCACTCTGCTTATTGGCAAGATTCAGAGCAGTAGCTGTATTCATGGACAAAGCAATACATCAGTTTGTGAGCAGCAGAGCCTGACGGACACATTTTCTACTGCCCTTCAGATTTGTTCTAATGGTGCAAAATTAGGTCTAACAAGCATGTTTCAGGCCGGTTCTCCCACTAACTTCAGTACGTAAACCAGTAAGATCTTCCCCAAATCCTAGCTTGAACAAAATAAATAACAAAACCCTAAATTTGGGGCCACACATCCAGGATACAGAAAACATAGGCTGCTGGGTATATATTGCTTACTGTTCTAGACACAAGAAAGATCCTATACAAAAAATAAAAACTGCATCATCAATTCTCTACTGATGTCAATGAACATTTTCTATTGGAGGCTCTCTAGGTCAACCTTGGTCATGCCAAGAAGCGCTTGGTATGGAGGTAATAGTGCATTAAGAAGATGGGTTTAGACCCTTGAAGAGCCATTTAATATTAAACTGAAAAAGGACCTTCCCCTGTTAACTATAAATGTTAACACAGATTTAAAAAAAACAGCATAATTGAAAAACTGCAACAAATTCCTCAAGAGAAATTCAAGAAATATTAAAAAACTACCACCAGGGAGAAAAATGGGTCAGTTCAGTTAAAGAAAGTATGAATTTCTATACAATACAAGTCCAACAATTCCTATACTGTATACCTCACATAACATTCACAAAGGTGCCAAGTGCCCACCTGGAAGGCTAATTGTTTGAAGCACAATCTCCATCCTGGAACCACCTGTTGACCTTTTGAAACCAATCATTGTGACAATCCCAGCTGGTCTTAAATACAGTATGGATATGAATAGAAAGATATAAGACTGTCCATTCCATCAAAAAGGAAATATTCTAGTCACATTAGACATCCAAACACTATACAACTGTTCCTCAAAACAAGGCTTGGAAGTAAAGGAAATGTATGTACAATAGTGCAAAAGATCACACAGTGTTCCAACCAAATTTATAATCACATTGGACAAAATGTTTTACGTACAGCTCAAGGGGATAGACAAGCGCGGTTTCTTCATTCTAAACATCGCCATTTATTTATGCCCCAATGTGCACATAAATGGATTTAAGGCAACAACCCCTTCAGAGAGTGGGGCAGACAAATTGTTGCTAACCTAATGATTTGGAACAACATCAGGAATAATTTGAAATACTTTCATTGATAGGACAGATTGCGGATATTCAGTTTTCCATGAATCACAACCGATCCAAAATTAATTTCCTTGATCTAACCCATTATGTATAGGGAGGGATATCTTCAGCCATCTTTATATACTAAAGAGGCAGACAAAAACAGCCTCCTTTTGTGTGGCAGCTTCCATCCTTACCCCTGAAAGGACAAACTACCAATTTTTAAGGATTCAGAGGAGATGATTCAACAAAGAGGATTACTTCATGAATACTCAGAAGTCAACACCCTACTAAAGAAACCATCGGCAGACCCAAGCAAACTCAACAATTACAACAATCTACCTGCTGTAGTTTCCGGGCAAGGTATTAGGACAAGCCATCAACCAACAACTCTCCTTATATCTGGACGAAACCTTGTATTTGACTACACCCAATCCGGATTCCGCAGCAACCACAACACTGATACAACCTTCATTGAGGTTACCAGAGATATCCAAGCCCTACTCGACCAAGGAGAGACTGCAGCTCTGATCCTCCTAGACCGCTCGGCAGCCTTCGATATGGACTCATACCACATACTCATCACAAGCCTGCACAACATAGGCATTCAAGGAGCTGCTCTTAGATGGATTGCCTCTTTCCTCACCAGAAGGACACAAAATGTCCGCCTTCACCTCTGAACTGAGGGAAATCCTCTGTGGAGTACCTCAAGGATCCTCAGACAGCCCCACCCTCTCTCAAACACTTGCATGACACCTCTGGCCAGCATCACCAAAATCCATGGACTCATCATATCCTACTCTGATGATACACAACTCCATCCTCTCCTACTCCAAGGACACCACCAACTTCCACAACTGCATGACAGACGGCACCAACTGGATGAAGCACAGCTCTGACAAGACAGCGGTACTGATTTTCGAAAACAGAAGTTCCCTCCCCACGAGACGCTTCCTAGTGGCCCTCAGAACTGGGACCTACTCCTACACCACTGACCACGCTAGAAACCTAGGCATCATCTTGGACAACAGGCTAGCCAGGATAATACAGGTCAACTCAGTCTCCTACTCCTGCTTCTTCATCCTCCGCATACTAAGTAAAATATTCAAATGTCCATCACAAAGCTCAAGACACACCATCACCCAGGCCCTCATCTCCAGCAGACTGGCCTATGGCAACACTCTCTACGGAGGGTTCACAGCTCACCTCCTCCAATGACTACAGACCATACAGAAAGCCGCAGACTCGTCCTGGATCTCCCTAGACAAACCCACATCACTCCCTAGCTCAGGGAACTCCACTGGCTCTCTGTACAGAAAATGTCAGTTCAAGCTACTGACCCATGCATACAAGGCCCTACACAACTGCGGATCCGCCTACTTGAACGACTACCTGAACTTCCATCAGTCCACCAGATACATCAGCTCAGCGTCCCTTTCTCTTTCTTCAAAGTTCCGAAAGTCCCTGAAGGCCTGGCAATTCGGCTAATCAACTTGACCCTGTCAGGGGCTGGATACCCTCACAGGTGATAAGGAGCTCTCTGCAAATCTACTGATTGTATTCCTTTTTGGGGAAGCTGAAGAAAGGTTATCTATCAACATTATAAATATATATTCAAAACCTAGATCCAATGAGGTTAAACCAATATTCAACACAACGTTTTACAATGAGACCAACAGGTTTAGAAAGAATTAGCAAAAATGGTGTGAAAAGTGTTTTTTTGGGCAGGGTCGCTGGGTGTTACCCCACAAGTAATAAAGTTACTAGCCTGTTCGGTCCAGTCTAAAGTTTTAGTAATTTAAACCCAAGTTTGACCCCTGGTAGCTGTGATACAGGGCAGACAGGCTTAACTTGCGAAAATGTGTAAAGCTTGCAGAAGTGCCAAAACAGTTACAAATTCGAAAACACAACACAATAAAAATCCGAGTCCAATTTACAAAAAGACAGAAAAATGTAATAAGCAAAATGACAACAAAACGAAAAAAAATACAATAAGGGGAACCCGATATATACATTTTTCAAAGATTGAAGCAAAAATAGCGCCACAAGAAAAAAATAAAATAAAATCGCAAAGTGCCATTAGTAGTGGTAGACCTGGTCATTTTTTTTTTTTTTTTTTTTTGGAGTTTTATATAGCACGAACTAGACCCGAAGATATCGGGTATCAAACAGCTTTACATAGCACCAGTTTTGTCATGCGAGGACACATTCATTTTTGTTAGGCACAGGGAGATTTGGGGCCTCATGTAGGTAAATAAATTTTACCGGTTCTTAAATACCGAGCCGTACCGAATCGGTAAATTAGAATCGGTAAGTTACATGTAGGTAAAAATTCGGTAACAGTTACCGATTCGGTAACAGTCGGTAAATACGAATCGGAATTCACCGATTCGGTAAATACCGAGGTGATAATTACCGAATCGGAAAATACCGAGGTGGTATCTACCGAATCGGAAAATACCGAGGTGGTATCTACCGAATCGGAAAATACCGAATCGGTACGTACGGATTCGGTAAATAACATCACATGACTTGACGAAACAGCTAATCCTGTGCAACGACAGCCCACCCAACCAGGAACTGCCCACACCCAGGCAGGTGTACACAATTAGCCGAAGTGGCCACACCCAGGCAGGTGTACATAATTAGCCGACCCTGGAGAGGCTCGGAGTGCAGAGGAGAGGCAGGGAGCAGTTGCATGTGCGAGCGGGAAACGAACAGCATGTCCAGCCAGAGCACACAGAAAGACGGAGGGGAAAGGAGGAGGAAGCTCAAATTCAGCCCCAAGGAACTCCAGGTGCTGGTGGAGGAGGTGGTGAAGCAGCACCAGAAGCTGTTTGGGAGGCAATCCCTGCAAGTGCCTGAGGCCGAAAAGCGCAACATATGGCTGGCCATCCAGGCGCAGGTCAATGCTGTGGGAGTGACCCACAGGGAAATTGAGGTCCTCAAAAAGCGCTGGTATGACCTGAGGATTGTGACCAAGAGGAAGATGGGCGACATCCAGAAGGAGGCCAGCCAGACCGGAGGTGGAACCAACAGGGCACCTGCCCTCACCGAACTGGAGGAGCTGGTGGCGGCCACACTCGAGCAAGAGAGCGTCGTGGGTCTTGGGGACGCCGACAGCTCTGCCAGAGCCGCAACACACCAAGGTAAGACGAAAGCACAGCAATGTAGCCGCCCCTACCCCTATCCCACATCCCCCATTGTGACACGAGAATCACACTGCAGTCCACACGTGTCAGTGCAGACAGGCAATGCATTCCGGGAGATGTAGTCAGGGCAACACTAACCATGACGTAAATGTCACAGGGCAACAAGGCATGTCACGCACTCGAGGCACAAGGAGACAGAGGACAGATTGGAATGTGAAATGATTTATTGTGACGCTTGCAATGCAGCCCTTCGGGGACACTGAGCCAATGTTGTTTTTCTGTCCACAGATGTGACATCATGCAGTACAGGGCATGCTGCAGGGGAGACGGCACACCGGCCACAAAAATCACCTCTAGCCAGCACGAGTGCAGACCAGGGAGCAGGCCCACTTGCAGCCGCACCACCTACGCAGCCAGCCTCGCCGCACACAGAGCCAGCATCACCTCACCGAGAGCCAGCATCACCACCACCAGAGCCAGCATCGCCACTCATGTTCGATTCACCGGCCACATCTCCGCTTGCAGGTGTGAGAATGAGGAGGCGTCCAGCAGCCAGGCTACGAGCCTTAGACACCTCGTCAGACGACAGCATGGGCCCAGAAGACCGCACCGGGCCCCAGGAAGGGAGCCATCCCACTGTGCCCCACACATCACAGGCAGCACAGACGGGAGCAAGAGGGCGCCGCAGGTCGCGTGTCCAGAGTCCACCAGCACCCACTGACGGCCATGGTGTCTTCTTGGGGCTCGAGGGCCAAATGTTGAAGCAACAGCGCCTGCAATCAAAGGCAGTAATGTCAGTCCAGAGGCACATGCGGGTGATGAGGACAAGCTTAGTCAACATGGACACAAACATTGGCGGCATGGCTGCGGGCATTCGGGACATGTCCCAGTCAATCCAGCAGTTGTGCAGCAAATTAGATGCTGACATCGAAGCACGGCGCCGGGAACGCCAGAGAAGGGACACTACCAGCAGGGCACTCAACCGTCTGGCAACTGCGACTTCCCTACTTTGCCGGCGCTCTGTGACGATGCAGGAGGGCCTAACACAGTGCTGCAGCGACCTGTCACGGGGGATGGTGCAGGTGACAAGTGCACTAGGGGTGCTATTGACAAGTCAGGCGTCGACAACTGCTGCAGGGGATGCTGCGGAGAGCATCGACACCAGCAGCAGCATCACACCCCCCGTCCCCGAAGCACGCAGGAGCAGCAGGCGGCTTGGGGTTGGCTCTAGTGAGGATGCACAGGCCGTGCAATCCACCACTGCAGCGCGTATGCGCAAACATTGATGTGGCCCGGCTTATCCACTTGCCATTGGGTGACGTAACCCTGGACATACTCATTGTATAGATGGCATATTGCCAGATTGGCCTGTTCATGTGTTCATGGCGTGGTGCCACATTAAACTACGTCATGACTTCTCACGACTCGCTGTGTCCCCTCACTTACTCAGAAATAGTTGCATGTGATCTCTGCCCGTCTCTCTCTCCCATCGATTGCAGTTGGCACTCTAGCTGCGCTGCCCTCTGGCTGGCCTGACTCATCCTCGTTGTCCTCAAAATATGTTAGTTCCACATCTGTACCTTTTTTCGTGGCAAGGTTGTGCAGCATTGCACAAGTGGCAATTATCTTGCAGCAGGTGATGGGTTTGTACTGGTGTGCGCCTCCGCTCTTGTGGAGGCAGCGGAACCTGCTCTTCAGCAGTCCAAACGTGCGCTCCACCACATTGCGTGTAGATTTGTGGGCCACGTTGTATCGTCTCTCACTCTGGGTTGCTGGGTGTAGGTAGGGAGTGAGGATGAATGAACGGCATGCATATGCACTGTCGCCTGGATGAGTAAAAGGGAACCATCAGTTACATGCCTCTATACACTCTGATTTGCAGGTTTCAAGGGGCGTCACTGTTACTTACCCAGCAGGTATCCCTCTCCGAATTCTCCGGCTCTCAGTCGTGTGTAGATCCCACTATTCTGGAAGATGTAAGAGTCGTGGGTGCTCCCAGGAAACTTTGCAACAATATCCGTGATGATGTTCCCTGCATCACAGATCACCTGCACATTGATGGAGTGGGTGGACTTCCTGTTCCTGTAGATGTGCTCTGTGTCAGCTGGAGGACAGATTGGGATGTGTGTACCATCAATACAGCCGATGACATGGGGGAACTGTGCCATGTGATAAAAGTCTGTTTTTGTTTTCTGCAGTGCAGCCTGTGTGTTTGGGAAGCTGATGTAGTGGTGCATTCTCTGCATCATGGCATCCAGGAACTTCCTGAAGAAACGTGACAGGCAACTCTGGGATACCCCACCCACCGCAGCTATCACCACCTGATAACTGCCGGATGCCAACAGATGTAGGCTGCAGAGCACCTGCACATGTGGGGGTATGGCGTGCGCCCTTCTTATTGGCTGGTCCAGGAGTGGGTGAAGGTCCCTGATTAAGTCCATGATGGTTTCGGGGTGTAGCCTGTACCTCTCATGTATCTCTGCATCAGTCAGCTGGAATAGTGTGATGCGCTGTCTGTAGATTTGTTCCTCCCGTCGCCACACCCTCAGTCCTGCTGCCTGTAGACGTAGGCGCCTTGCAATGACGTACATGGCGGCCATGTTGTCCACGCTGTTGCATTTTGGGATTGCTTATGTGCATTGTTGATGGTTACCACCTGCTTTCCATCCGTGTTAATTACCGACTCTTATTTACCGATTTTCCTGGATTTCTTAATTACCGACTGCTCCTACATGTCATTTTCAATTTTTACCACTTCATATTTACCACTTCATATTTACCGATTCGTTAATAATGTATTCGGTAAATATGAATCGGTATTTTAGAATTCGGTAACTATGAATCGGTATTTACCGCCTCATATTTACCGAAAAGTGGTTTTTGGACTCCTACATCTCACTTGTCTGAATACCGGTCGGTAACGGCATATTTACCGAAAATCGGCCGTTACCGACCGGTATTTGGCTACCTACATGAGGCCCTAAGTGATTTGCCCAGAATCACAGGATGAGGAGCGTCGTTGCTGAGACTCGAACCCGGTTCCCCAGCTTCGACGTCGACCGCTCTAGCCGCAAGGCTACATGGGCCTGCAGAATTTTACACTTTGGTATCAACTGGGGGAACACAGCCCTCATACTGCATATTCTGTTGAACTTAGAAGAGTCATCTCTGCCCATTCCGGTCAACCCATGAGCTCCTAGGAGGAATTTCACACCTCTTCCTGGGCTGAGTACAGGCTGGGAGTTGGTAGAGGCTAATGCTAATTTGCCTTATGATAGTTCAGGCAGGTGAAGGGTGACTTTTAAAAAGTTACTTTTCCATAATATTTATTAAAATCGGAGTTCACCATTGAATTGGATTGAAGAACTATTAAAAGTAGTGGGTTAAGTATTTCTTGTAGCTTGCCCCTTACTCGAGATACAGTATTTGTATTTTAATCTGCACTCTGGTTTTCAACACTGGACAGCTAGGCCTGTCACAGTGAACATAGCTTTTAGGGCCCTATCACTGTAGGGACATGGTAACATTACATTTCTATATCCCACTTCTAACTACCATGCACACTACTTTGCACAATGCTTACATATGGATGTCTTACTTTTTAAAATTTTAAAAGGGTGGCTTTACCTTTTAAAAAGGGTCATTTTAACAGTTCGCACTGCAGTTTTTACATGGCACCAGTCAGGCTAAAATAATCAGCGTGAAGTCATGTTTCCATTTGTCACACTAATGGGTGTCGAAAGAAGTGCTACAGTCCACAGGTGACATTTTCACTTTCTATGTCATAAGTGTATTTTTTGTACCATTTGATTTCATATGTCATGTTTTATATGTCCCCATGTGTGGGTTAGTGAAAACCTGCATTATTCAACACAAGTCCAGAATTAGGTGCAAGAATATGACACAACCTATATATAGTAAGTCACTTCTGGCAAAACTTTGAGACAGGTCTGAACTGAACAATAATGGAAACTGCCGGAATAAACATGTTCAGTTAGAGAGAGTGTTTCCTGTTATGGAGAGAAGCCTGTATGATCATTTGTTTGTATACAGTTCAAAGGGGCATGAACGAAATTGGTGAGATGTAGACAGTAGGAGTATATATTTATCCACCACCTTCATAATCTTTGAGAACTGGGCCACAACACCAGCAAGAGGGCTCGTTGCATCAAAATAGAAAAAAAAAAAAGATATCTGAAATACAATGGCAAGGCAGCAGCAAATGTAATCTGAACCAGGAGGTGTGAATAAACAATTTGAATGAAAACAATTCTTAAGGGCAACTCCAAAACCAAATTTGTCAAGTACATTACTGTGAGAACCTCTCTAACTGGAACAGCATAGCAATGCAACTAAAAGAGTCAATACTTACCTCATCTAAATCAGAAGCCTGCTCAAAATAAGTGATTAAAGAGAATCAGGAGAATGGCAAAAAGGCAAAAATATATTCAGAAAACTGCAACATTACACTGTGGGATGAAATGCTAGTTACTGAATCAAGATGGTTGGGGATAACCGCCATACAAAGAGAGCCAGAACAAGAAGCGCAGAAATATCTAAATACACAGAGAATCATTGATAGAGAAATGGCCTATGAAGATAAACCAGTCAAAGAAGTGCATTAGAATGCAGATATGTTGCAAGGTTTCAGCAACATTCTGTGAACAACATATGGATAATCAATTTACCAAGTTTGTAGACAACTTTAAAAAAATGCATATTAGCATGCAGCGGTTATAAGTATGTGTCCTAAATCAAGCCTTGCCCTGCCAAGAGTAGTAATGTGGGTGAAGGATGTTTACGAATGGGCAACAGCAGAGGCAGTTCGGATGAAACAAGTACGGCATAATGAGAAAATTGAGGATGATGTCCGGGCCTGGGAAGCAATGATCAAAGACCTAAGGGAAACGCAACAATCTGGAGCTCCTTTGCCTCCAAACTCTGGTATTGGGAACAATCCATAGAGAATAGACTAGTGACTTACACACTCCGCCGGAAGTAGGAATCAAACCTAGACTATAGGTAGACTTCAGACACAGAAGAGGGAGGGTGGGAGGGCTGTATGTAGAGGCTAAGAATTTCATCTGATTACACGTGGTGGGAATAGGCAAAAGGATTGCTTATGTTCCAAAAGAGATTAGAAATGATAATTATTGTCCAAATGTTTCATTGTATGTATTGAAATGCCCTCTACATAATTAAATGCCAATAAAAACATTAAAAAACTTTTTTTCAAGTATATGCCATAAATCATAGCTGGCAATTCATTTAAGAAGTGTATCTGAATATACAAGTTGCATATCATCATGACACAATTTGGGGAGAGGGGCATAGGAACATAGGATTAATAATGTCTGGAGACTCTTCAAAACAGTGCTTGAGACTGCTGACAAGTACAATCTTGGCAGCATGTCATGGGAAGCTTCCTAACTGGAATGAAAACGCTGCTTCCTGGATTCTTCAGCTTGACTAGGCAACAGGACACTCTTGAAGACATTCTGACACGGGAAGTCAATGCGCACACACACACACACAGAAGAAATTGGCCTGCCAACTTTGTTCTCCCATAAAGTGATCCTGGAATGATGCATAGTCCTCCCTTTTCCTCATTTATTGGAACTAAATAAAATGCTTATGTCATATTCTATCCTCCACAATTCAAAAGATGAACCTTTCATTAATGACTGGGTGTCAAAATCATTAGTATAAGCTACGAGATTCAATTTCCCACAAGACTGTCTCTACTCTGCACAAGGGCAAACGATTCACCTAATGGAGAGGTAAGCGCATGTAAGCAAACAAGCCCCAAGAGTTAAAGTCATTCCTCTCCATGAGGGAATAACATATCGATAGAGGTCTTATTCGTTTCTATAGAGCCAAGTCACTGAATTTAAAGTTTATTACAGCAGGATATTACTTTTTCAATAAAACGGTGGATTTATGGATAATAATGGTTCATATTCTTGAAATGATGATTAAGTCTCTCAGTTATGGAGAGGATAATATGGATTAATGAGGATTACACCAGTCCTGATGAAGATCTCGCAAAACAAATTGCCGCTACATCAACACGTTGGGTGGAAAAGTGTTCATGTAGATCTGAAGAATATATCCAACAGTTATTGGCTTAGTTTGGTGAAGGGGGGGGGGGGGGGTTAGGGGCTACAATGCTAAATAGAGACATTAAGAGGGTCTCCAGCTCTCCTTCAAGAAGAGTGATTAATTCTAAATAAGTGGACCACAAGAAGAAGGGTCCTCCACACATTTGCGGATCCTCAAATCACTACGAATAATTAATTCATAGTATTATTGAATTTCCAGCTCCAGTAAAAAGCCATTATTTTAATCAAATCCTCTAAGGAGAAATTACTTGTTTCTCCTACGCTTTTGAATCAAAGTGATGATGGAATGAGTTCAAGGGACTAATTGCAGATATTTTATATGGCTAAATATTTTCAAGAGGACAATTCATGATATGAAAAATTTTGCAATTGCTGAATATTTTGTTGAAATTGCCATATGTTGATGTATGTGTGTTGTACAGAAAAGACTGAAGTAATGAGCAAATAAATAAATACAGACCAATATTAGAAAAGGATATATAAAAAGAGAGAGAGAGGAACCATTGGCAACCCAAAGGACTGGGGTTCAAACGAAATTTTCAAACAGAAGTGTCCTCTAGGAGGATTAATTATCCACACATTAATTCTCACTTGCACTCTGAATCTCATTCATTCAGGTCCAATAAACCAGACCCACCCCCCTCTGAATTTGTTACGTATTGGCACAAATATTTGAAATTAATACAACAATAATTAAAAATTCATAAAAACAATTTCTCAAATTTAACACAATGAGATACAATTTTATCCAATAAAAACAATGAAGCAATTACAGTATAATCAATATTAAAACCAACCCATCAAGTTATTATCCACAGCAAATTATACACGAGAGTATACTACCTAGACAATACCCTTTGTCATCATTTGCCACAACTGGTGAATTTATTTAACCACATAAACCCAATTACCACCGCAAGCTAAATATATGTCCTCATGTAACAACTGGTGCTTGTGTAAAGCGCTCTGATACCCGGTACCCTCGGGCCAAGTTCGCGCTATATAAAACTCTGTTTAAAAACAAAAAAAGATGAAAAACTTCATGGTGTTTAAAATCCTATCCACCTCCTATCAATCACAGCCCCCTAACAATTTTCCAATGTGGAATGCCACGATACAGCATAAATACAGAAAAAAAGCTACCAACAACTTAGTGTCTGTCTCAAACTAAATTGCCAATCAACTGAGCCAATCAGACCTTTGCAGCCCAGCAGGCTCCTTACCGGGGACACAAGGAAAGTACAACACATACATGCGAGTCCTGTTCAAATATATGTACCAGCAGTATTGAGCTAGAAGTAATTACACACAATTCCTGGTCAGGATTTTGGATTAGGAACAACCCATAATCAATCAAAAAGACAGAGAGGGGAAAGAGAAAATGGAGCCACTCTTGGTCCCCCTAATGAAAATCATAAATAAACAAAGAAAGAGTGAGGCCAAAGATCCAAGAGCCGGCAAGAGGAGTCACTCTTGTTTTCGAAAAGAACTCACTCACCAACCTAGTTGGTGACATGCTTCATCATTGGGTTCCCACCAGAGAGGCCGAGTGCCCCTCTGATGTGCTACGACGTTCGAAAAAAGAACAGCGGTGGGTGTATCATCTTTCAACACATAAACAGGGACTCATTGACAACATATCCGGGGGGTCTGTGCTAAAACGTTAATGACCGTTGGGATCTGCTTTTGTATTTCCACCATCATGGCAATTTATGATCCTGAAACACATTACTTAATTGTGGTACACTTCATCTACTTTTCCAGCTAGTTTCCCCGTATAAATAAACCATGGTACTACGGCCATGCCTCAGGGGTGACAATAACTTACTGTGCCATTTATTCAGAACTTATTGTGTCATTTTCACACAATCTACTTTTAAGTAGACTTTCTCCCTATAGCGATCTAAATAAGGACAAGTTGTTCTGTTTTTAAACCGTGCTTCAATAATTCCGGTTAGTTTTCTAATGATTGTCAACTCCTAAATTGTATTATTTACTCACAACTCACTGGGCCATTTCCAGGCAATCTACTTTCAAGTAGACTTTCTGTCGATAGCGATCCTAAAAGGGTAGATTTGTTCTGTTTTTAAACCGTGCTCCAATCATTCCCGTTGTTTTGTAATGATTGATAACTCCCGCACAATAAAGTTATATCTTTTTCAACACTTGACCTACACTAGGTGGGTTAGCGTTGCAGCCCTTTCCGGAGTCCGATGGACGCGTGCGTGAACGCACTAATGTCATCAGAACCGTGACAAAGACTGCACGCGTCCTATGCAGCCAATACTCTTTTAAAAACACGCGGGACAGGAAACTCACCATCCCCGGGGTCCTCGTGAGGAGAGTCTCTAGGTGCCAAACGGGTGTCTGGCTTTGACGGAGTGAGTACTTATGCACCTCCTCAGCTACTGCAGGTAACATAATGGCTATGCTTGTAGTAACGAGATGTTATTCACCCTTTGTGTTCCCAGTGTGTGACTACAAGCCACCGCCCCCCGCCAGGATCCATGGTGTAAGGTTTTCCTACACTTAAAGTATGCTTGGTCTCCATCTTGAATTTAGCCTTCCTGTTTCATTTCAGATTTCACGAGCCTTACTATCACTTGTGTCTTTTCAATTAGTCATGTTCACTCTATGTATATAAGCTTACATATACTGGCAATGCCCAAGTCAGCGTGCAGGATTAAAAGCGCGCTCATGCCACGAATTACTGACATCATTAAATCACCTCCCTGGGAATTAACCATGGAACCTATTTGGCAACCATGACTGGTGCCTAGCCTTCACGCACCATTGTCATTACTAGCTGTTAGCTGAGACTTGATATGGCTACACTTCGAAGAGCACTAATGGCAACATGAGCATTGTCACTCATTTGGCGATTCCTGTGGTTATACTATTGTACATAATTGTCATGTGATTTGTCTGTCTTTCTATTTGTTTTGTCTTGCGGATTGATCTGCCTTCTAAAAAACTTTTTTTGAAGGTACAACGACAACCATAAGTTATTCTGTCCCTTTTTTGTCACAGCCTCAGGTTAGGGTGCACCTTAAAGTGCGTATACCGCCATGGCAGTTGGTCCTGACGAAAGCCTCACAAGTAGCTTAAGGAGGCTGAAACATGTAGACCATTGTTTTGGTTATATCACAGGATGTAACTGGTCAATCTACCCAGTCTACAACATCCACCACACTGTTTTTACCTTTTACCTTATTCCTCCACCATTAAATTCTTGCTGTGCGAATAAAAGTAATTTTTGTACTATCACTTTTTCACATTCACGAAATTACAAAAACCCGCTCCGCTGTAACCAGGCGTCATAGCACACCAGAGGGGTACTCGGCCTCTCTGGTGGGAACCCTATGATGAAGCATGTCACCAACTAGGTTGGTGAGCGAGGGTTCTATTAGAAACAAGAGTGACTCCTCTCGTCGGCTCTTGAATCTTTGGCCTCTTTCGTTGTTTATTTAGGAGCAACCCAACCAGATCTCCTGCTTGAAAGGTCTCCATGGTGGTCTAAATCTCCAAACTGGATGCACCCAATAATCATCTTGACACCGACAAAACAAATGCACAATTCCATTTTAGGAATAATTCAGCAAAGATAAAGCGCAACACACAAACCAAGGTAGAATTAATATTATTGGTGAAGATCAGGGGTGCTGTGATCCCCCACTATACCAGCTACAGTGGGGGTAGGGTTCTTAATGGACCTCTTTTATCTACAATTTGACAGATAAAAGCTTATAATTATTGCTAAAAAAAAAAGCTAGGGTAATAAGCAAGGGAAAGGAGGATGGACGTGTGGATGCATGAGTAAGTGAAAGGATGGATGAGCGGGGGTAAAGGGGGACGAAAGAACAGGGGGGACGAGTGGGCAAAAAGGATAGGGGGGGACGAGTGGGCAAAAAGGATAGGGGGGGACGAGTGGGCAAAAAGGATAGGGGGGGACGAGTGGGCAAAAAGGATAGGGGGGACGAGTAGGCAAAAAGGATAGGGGGGGACGAGCGGCAAAAAGGATGGGGGGAAAAAAGGATAGGGGGAGGAGCGGCAAAAACGATAGGGGGGGACGAGCGGCAAAAAGGATAGGGGGGGGACGAGCGGCAAAAAGGATAGGGGGCAAAAAGGATAGGGGCAAAAAGGATAGGGGAGACAAGCTGCAAAAAGGATAGGGGGGACGAGCGGCGGGACGAGCAGCAAAAAGGATAGGGGGGGGGACGAGCAGCAAAAAGGATAGGGGGGACGAGTGGGCAAAAAGGATAGGGGGGGGGAACGAGTGGGCAAAAAGGATAGGGGGGGACGAGTGGGCAAAAAGGATAGGGGGGGGACGAGTGGGCAAAAAGGATAGGGGGGGACGAGTGGGCAAAAAGGATAGGGGGGGGACGAGTGGGCAAAAAGGATAGGGGGGGACGAGTGGGCAAAAAGGATAGGGGGGGACGAGTGGGCAAAAAGGATAGGGGGGAACGAGTGGGCAAAAAGGATAGGGGGGGAACGAGTGGGCAAAAAGGATAGGGGGGGGAACGAGTGGGCAAAAAGGATAGGGGGGGACGAGTGGGCAAAAAGGATAGGGGGGGGACGAGTGGGCAAAAAGGATAGGGGGGGACGAGTGGGCAAAAAGGATAGGGGGGGAACGAGTGGGCAAAAAGGATAGGGGGGGAACGAGTGGGCAAAAAGGATAGGGGGGGAACGAGTGGGCAAAAAGGATAGGGGGGGAACGAGTGGGCAAAAAGGATAGGGGGGACGAGTGGGCAAAAAGGATAGGGGGGACGAGTGGGCAAAAAGGATAGGGGGGGACGTGTGGGCAAAAAGGATAGGGGGGGGGACGAGTGGGCAAAAAGGATAGGGGGGGACGAGTGGGCAAAAAGGATAGGGGGGGACGAGTGGGCAAAAAGGATAGGGGGGGGACGAGTGGGCAAAAAGGATAGGGGGGGACGAGTGGGCAAAAAGGATAGGGGGGGACGAGTGGGCAAAAAGGATAGGGGGGGACGAGTGGGCAAAAAGGATAGGGGGGACGAGTGGGCAAAAAGGATAGGGGGGACGAGTGGGCAAAAAGGATAGGGGGGACGAGTGGGCAAAAAGGATAGGGGGGACGAGTGGGCAAAAAGGATAGGGGGGGACGAGTGGGCAAAAAGGATAGGGGGGACGAGTGGGCAAAAAGGATAGGGGGGGACGAGTGGGCAAAAAGGATAGGGGGGGACGAGTGGGCAAAAAGGATAGGGGGGGACGAGTGGGCAAAAAGGATAGGGGGGGACGAGTGAGCAAAAAGGATAGGGGGGGACGAGTGAGCAAAAAGGATAGGGGGGGACGAGTGAGCAAAAAGGATAGGGGGGGACGAGTGAGCAAAAAGGATAGGGGGGGGGACGAGTGAGCAAAAAGGATAGGGGGGGGACGAGTGAGCAAAAAGGATAGGGGGGGGGACGAGTGAGCAAAAAGGATAGGGGGGGGACGAGTGAGCAAAAAGGATAGGGGGGGGACGAGTGAGCAAAAAGGATAGGGGGGGACGAGTGAGCAAAAAGGATAGGGGGGGACGAGTGAGCAAAAAGGATAGGGGGGGACGAGTGGGCAAAAAGGATAGGGGGGGGACGAGTGGGCAAAAAGGATAGGGGGGGGGGACGAGTGGGCAAAAAGGATAGGGGGGGGACGAGTGGGCAAAAAGGATGGGGGGGCGAGTGGGCAAAAAGGATAGGGGGACGAGCGGCAAAAAGGATAGGGGGACGAGGGGCAAAAAGGATGGGGGCAAATAGGATGGGGGGGCAAATAGGATGGGGGGCAAATAGGATGGGGGGCAAATAGGATGGGGGGCAAATAGGATGGGGGGCAAATAGGATGGGGGGCAAATAGGATGGGGGGCAAATAGGATGGGGGGCAAATAGGATGGGGGGCAAATAGGATGGGGGCAAATAGGATGGGGGCAAATAGGATGGGGGCAAATAGGATGGGGGCAAATAGGATGGGGGCAAATAGGATGGGGGCAAATAGGATGGGGGCAAAAAGGATAGGGGGCAAAAAGGATAGGGGGCAAAAAGGATAGGGGGCAAAAAGGATAGGGGGGCAAAAAGGATAGGGGGCAAAAAGGATAGGGGGGCAAAAAGGATAGGGGGGCAAAAAGGATAGGGGGGCAAAAAGGATAGGGGGGGAACGAGTGGGCAAAAAGGATAGGGGGGGACAAGTGGGCAAAAAGGATAGGGGGGGACGAGTGGGCAAAAAGGATAGGGGGGGACGAGTGGGCAAAAAGGATAGGGGGGGACGAGTGGGCAAAAAGGATAGGGGGGGGACGAGTGGGCAAAAAGGATAGGGGGGGACGAGTGGGCAAAAAGGATAGGGGGGACGAGTGGGCAAAAAGGATAGGGGGGACGAGTAGGCAAAAAGGATAGGGGGGACGAGCGGCAAAAAGGATGGGGGGAAAAAAGGATAGGGGGAAAAAAGGATAGGGGGAGGAGCGGCAAAAACGATAGGGGGGGACGAGCGGCAAAAAGGATAGGGGGGGACGAGCGGCAAAAAGGATAGGGGGCAAAAAGGATAGGGGCAAAAAGGATAGGGGAGACAAGCTGCAAAAAGGATAGGGGGGACGAGCGGCGGGACGAGCAGCAAAAAGGATAGGGGGGGGACGAGCAGCAAAAAGGATAGGGGGGGACGAGTGGGCAAAAAGGATAGGGGGGGAACGAGTGGGCAAAAAGGATAGGGGGGGGGACGAGTGGGCAAAAAGGATAGGGGGGGGACGAGTGGGCAAAAAGGATAGGGGGGGACGAGTGGGCAAAAAGGATAGGGGGGGACGAGTGGGCAAAAAGGATAGGGGGGGAACGAGTGGGCAAAAAGGATAGGGGGGGAACGAGTGGGCAAAAAGGATAGGGGGGGACGAGTGGGCAAAAAGGATAGGGGGGGACGAGTGGGCAAAAAGGATAGGGGGGACGAGTGGGCAAAAAGGATAGGGGGGGACGAGTGGGCAAAAAGGATAGGGGGGACGAGTGGGCAAAAAGGATAGGGGGGGGGACGAGTGGGCAAAAAGGATAGGGGGGGACGAGTGGGCAAAAAGGATAGGGGGGGGGACGAGTGGGCAAAAAGGATAGGGGGGACGAGTGGGCAAAAAGGATAGGGGGGGACGAGTGGGCAAAAAGGATAGGGGGGGGACGAGTGGGCAAAAAGGATAGGGGGGGGACGAGTGGGCAAAAAGGATAGGGGGGGACGAGTGGGCAAAAAGGATAGGGGGGACGAGTGGGCAAAAAGGATAGGGGGGACGAGTGGGCAAAAAGGATGGGGGGGACGAGTGGGCAAAAAGGATAGGGGGGACGAGTGGGCAAAAAGGATAGGGGGGGGACGAGTGGGCAAAAAGGATAGGGGGACGAGCGGCAAAAAGGATAGGGGGACGAGGGGCAAAAAGGATGGGGGCAAAAAGGATGGGGGGCAAAAAGGATGGGGGGCAAAAAGGATGGGGGGCAAAAAGGATGGGGGGCAAAAAGGATGGGGGGCAAAAAGGATGGGGGGCAAAAAGGATGGGGGGCAAAAAGGATGGGGGGCAAAAAGGATGGGGGGCAAAAAGGATGGGGGGCAAAAAGGATGGGGGCAAAAAGGATGGGGGGCAAATAGGATGGGGGCAAATAGGATGGGGGCAAATAGGATGGGGGCAAATAGGATGGGGGCAAATAGGATGGGGGCAAATAGGATGGGGGCAAATAGGATGGGGGCAAATAGGATGGGGGCAAAAAGGATAGGGGGGGACGAGTGGGCAAAAAGGATAGGGGGGACGAGTGGGCAAAAAGGACAAGGGGGGGGACGAGTGGGCAAAAAGGATAGGGGGGGGACGAGTGGGCAAAAAGGATAGGGGGGGGACGAGTGGGCAAAAAGGATAGGGGGGGACGAGTGGGCAAAAAGGATAGGGGGGGGACGAGTGGGCAAAAAGGATAGGGGGGGGACGAGTGGGCAAAAAGGATAGGGGGGGGACGAGTGGGCAAAAAGGACAGGGGGGGGACGAGTGGGCAAAAAGGACAAGGGGGGGACGAGTGGGCAAAAAGGACAAGGGGGGACACGAGTGGGCAAAAAGGACAAGGGGGGACACGAGTGGGCAAAAAGGACAAGGGGACACGAGTGGGCAAAAAGGACAAGGGGACACGAGTGGGCAAAAAGGACAAGGGGACACGAGTGGGCAAAAAGGACAAGGGGGGACGAGTGGGCAAAAAGGACAAGGGGGGACGAGTGGGCAAAAAGGACAAGGGGGGACGAGTGGGCAAAAAGGACAAGGGGGGACGAGTGGGCAAAAAGGACAAGGGGGGACGAGTGGGCAAAAAGGACAAGGGGGGACGAGTGGGCAAAAAGGACAAGGGGGGACGAGTGGGCAAAAAGGACAAGGGGGGACGAGTGGGCAAAAAGGACAAGGGGGGACGAGTGGGCAAAAAGGACAAGGGGGGACGAGTGGGCAAAAAGGACAAGGGGGGACGAGTGGGCAAAAAGGACAAGGGGGGACGAGTGGGCAAAAAGGACAAGGGGGGACGAGTGGGCAAAAAGGACAAGGGGGGACGAGTGGGCAAAAAGGACAAGGGGGACGAGTGGGCAAAAAGGACAAGGGGGGACGAGTGGGCAAAAAGGACAAGGGGGGACGAGTGGGCAAAAAGGACAAGGGGGGACGAGTGGGCAAAAAGGACAAGGGGGGACGAGTGGGCAAAAAGGATAGGGGGGACGAGTGGGCAAAAAGGATAGGGGGACGAGTGGGCAAAAAGGATAGGGGGGACGAGTGGGCAAAAAGGATAGGGGGGACGAGTGGGCAAAAAGGATAGGGGGGACGAGTGGGCAAAAAGGATAGGGGGGACGAGTGGGCAAAAAGGATAGGGGGGACGAGTGGGCAAAAAGGATAGGGGGGACGAGTGGGCAAAAAGGATAGGGGGGACGAGTGGGCAAAAAGGATAGGGGGGACGAGCTGCAAAAAGGATAGGGGGGACGAGCGGCAAAAAGGATAGGGGGGACGAGCGGCAAAAAGGATAGGGGGGACGAGCGGCAAAAAGGATAAGGGGGGACGAGTGGGCAAAAAGGATAGGGGGGGACGAGTGGGCAAAAAGGATAGGGGGGACGAGTGGGCAAAAAGGATAGGGGGGACGAGTGGGCAAAAAGGATAGGGGGACGAGTGGGCAAAAAGGGCAAGGGGGTGACGAGGGGGCAAAAAGGATAGGGGAGGCAAAAAGGATAGGGGCAAAAAGGATAGGGGCAAAAAGGATAGGGGCAAAAAGGATAGGGGGAGTGGGCAAAAAGGATAGGGGGGACGAGGGGGCAAAAAGGATAGGGGAGGCAAAAAGGATAGGGGCAAAAAGGATAGGGGGCAAAAAGGATAGGGGGCAAAAAGGATAGGGGGAGAAGCGGCAAAAAGGATAGGGGGACGAGGGGCAAAAAGGATGGGGCAAAAAGGATGGGGGGCAAAAAGGATGGGGGGCAAAAAGGATGGGGGGCAAAAAGGATGGGGGGCAAAAAGGATGGGGGGCAAAAAGGATGGGGGCAAAAAGGATGGGGGCAAAAAGGATGGGGGCAAAAAGGATGGGGGCAAATAGGATGGGGGGCAAATAGGATGGGGGGCAAATAGGATGGGGGCAAAAAGGTTGGGGGGCAAAAAGGATGAGGGGCAAAAAGGATGAGGGGCAAAAAGGATGAGGGGCAAAAAGGATAGGGGGCAAAAAGGATAGGGGCAAAAAGGATAGGGGGCAAAAAGGATAGGGGGGACGAGCGGCGGGACGAGCGGCAACAAGGATAGGGGGGACGAGTGGGCAAAAAGGATAGGGGGAACGAGTGGGCAAAAAGGATAGGGGGAACGAGTGGGCAAAAAGGATAGGGGGAACGAGTGGGCAAAAAGGATAGGGGGAACGAGTGGGCGAAAAGGATAGGGGGGGACGAGTGGGCGAAAAGGATAGGGGGGGACGAGTGGGCGAAAAGGATAGGGGGGGACGAGTGGGCGAAAAGGATAGGGGGGACGAGTGGGCGAAAAGGATAGGGGGGACGAGTGGGCAAAAAGGACAAGGGGGGGACGAGTGGGCAAAAAGGACAAGGGGGGGACGAGTGGGCAAAAAGGACAAGGGGGGAACGAGTGGGCAAAAAGGACAAGGGGGGAACGAGTGGGCAAAAAGGACAAGGGGGGGGACGAGTGGGCAAAAAGGACAAGGGGGGGGACGAGTGGGCAAAAAGGACAAGGGGGGGGACGAGTGGGCAAAAAGGACAAGGGGGGGGACGAGTGGGCAAAAAGGACAAGGGGGGGGACGAGTGGGCAAAAAGGACAAGGGGGGGGACGAGTGGGCAAAAAGGACAAGGGGGGAACGAGTGGGCAAAAAGGACAAGGGGGGGACGAGTGGGCAAAAAGGACAAGGGGGGGACGAGTGGGCAAAAAGGACAAGGGGGGACGAGTGGGCAAAAAGGACAAGGGGGGGACGAGTGGGCAAAAAGGACAAGGGGGGGACGAGTGGGCAAAAAGGACAAGGGGGGGACGAGTGGGCAAAAAGGACAAGGGGGGGACGAGTGGGCAAAAAGGACAAGGGGGGACGAGTGGGCAAAAAGGACAAGGGGGGGACGAGTGGGCAAAAAGGACAAGGGGGGACGAGTGGGCAAAAAGGACAAGGGGGGACGAGTGGGCAAAAAGGACAAGGGGGGACGAGTGGGCAAAAAGGACAAGGGGGGACGAGTGGGCAAAAAGGACAAGGGGGGACGAGTGGGCAAAAAGGACAAGGGGGGGACGAGTGGGCAAAAAGGACAAGGGGGGGACGAGTGGGCAAAAAGGACAAGGGGGGGACGAGTGGGCAAAAAGGACAAGAGGGGGACGAGTGGGCAAAAAGGACAAGGGGGGGACGAGTGGGCAAAAAGGACAAGGGGGGGACGAGTGGGCAAAAAGGACAAGGGGGGGACGAGTGGGCAAAAAGGACAAGGGGGGGACGAGTGGGCAAAAAGGACAAGGGGGGGACGAGTGGGCAAAAAGGACAAGGGGGGACGAGTGGGCAAAAAGGACAAGGGGGGGACGAGTGGGCAAAAAGGACAAGGGGGGGACGAGTGGGCAAAAAGGACAAGGGGGGGACGAGTGGGCAAAAAGGATAAGGGGGGGACGAGTGGGCAATATAGGGGGGACGAGTGGGCAAAAAGGATAGGGGGGGACGAGTGGGCAAAAAGGATAGGGGGGGACGAGTGGGCAAAAAGGATAGGGGGGACGAGTGGGCAAAAAGGATAGGGGGGACGAGTGGGCAAAAAGGATAGGGGGGACGAGTGGGCAAAAAGGATAGGGGGGACGAGTGGGCAAAAAGGATAGGGGGGACGAGTGGGCAAAAAAGATAGGGGGGGACGAGTGGGCAAAAAGGACAAGGGGAGGACGAGTGGGCAAAAAGGACAAGGGGAGGACGAGTGGGCAAAAAGGACAAGGGGGGGACAAGTGGGCAAAAAGGATGGGGGGGGAGTGGGCAAAAAGGACAAGGGGGGACGAGTGGGCAAAAAGGATAGGGGGGGACGAGTGGGCAATATAGGGGGGACGAGTGGGCAAAAAGGATAGGGGGGACGAGTGGGCAAAAAGGATAGGGGGGGACGAGTGGGCAAAAAGGATAGGGGGGACGAGTGGGCAAAAAGGATAGGGGGGGACGAGTGGGCAAAAAGGATAGGGGGGACGAGTGGGCAAAAAGGATAGGGGGGACGAGTGGGCAAAAAAGATAGGGGGGGACGAGTGGGCAAAAAGGACAAGGGGAGGACGAGTGGGCAAAAAGGACAAGGGGGGGACAAGTGGGCAAAAAGGATGGGGGGAGTGGGCAAAAAGGATAGGGGGGACGAGGGGGCAAAAAGGATAGGGGAGGCAAAAAGGATAGGGGGCAAAAAGGATAGGGGGCAAAAAGGATAGGGGGCAAAAAGGATAGGGGGCAAAAAGGATAGGGGGACGAGCGGCAGGACGAGCGGCAAAAAGGATGGGGGGGGACGAGCGGCAAAAAGGATAGGGGGGACGAGCGGCAAAAAGGATAGGGGGGACGAGCGGCAAAAAGGATAGGGGGGACGAGCGGCAAAAAGGATAGGGGGACGAGCGGCAAAAAGGATAGGGGGACGAGCGGCAAAAAGGATAGGGGGACGAGCGGCAAAAAGGATAGGGGGGACGAGCGGCAAAAAGGATAGGGGGGACGAGCGGCAAAAAGGATAGGGGGGACGAGCGGCAAAAAGGATAGGGGGGACGAGCGGCAAAAAGGATGGGGGGGGACGAGCAGCAAAAAGGATGGGGGGGGGGACGAGCGGCAAAAAGGATAGGGGGGGACGAGCAGCAAAAAGGATAGGGGGGACGAGCAGCAAAAAGGATAGGGGGGACGAGCAGCAAAAAGGATGGGGGGGGACGAGCAGCAAAAAGGATGGGGGGACAAGTAGGCAAAAAGATAAGGGGGATGAAAAGATGACAAAGTAAATGGAAATCTGAGGATGGATAGGTGAATGGATTGAAAGGATGGCAGAGTGAATGGGATCAGAGAGGATGGATTGAAGAATGGAAGTAAAAAAAATGGAAATCTGAGAGGATGGGTGGAGTGATGGGTGAAATGATAGCCAAGCAATTGGTAATTTAAGAGGAAGGATGTATGGCATATTAAATGGAAATTGGAAAGTAAAGTAAACAGAAATCAGAATTCATGGATGATGGCTAGGTGAATGAAAGGACAAAAGAATCAGTGGATGCATGAATGTCTGTATTGATGGATGGATAGCCAAACGATTGATGTGTAGAGGGATGGCTATAGATAGAGGCAAGCATAGATGATGGATGTCTGTATGGATGAATGGAAGGAATGGCCAATTGATGGATGTAATAATGAAAAAAAATGAGTGATGGTTGAACGAATGAACGGATGAGAAAATATATAGGTTAATGGTGGATACCAGTGGTGGGATGGAAGGGTGAAAGGATGAGTAGATCAATTCATGGATGGATGAGTCAAGGGAGATCTTCTGGGGAGGTAACGGCTCACATACATTGCTTTGTTGGTGCCATCAGACCTTGGGTTAAAAGTGGGGCGTACTTTACTTTCTGGCTACTCCTCTGGCCAATAACACCAAACAAGAAATAGTACAAACCTGGCTCAACTACATGAACCTTATCCGTTTAGAAACCCAACTTTCAGCGAATGTCAAGTCACTTGGATTCACTCTGGACACCACCCTCACTGTCAAAGAACACATTGCCAACTAAACAAAGACGGGCTGGCAGCAGCTCTCTCCTTTAAAGAAAGTCAAACTGTTTCTTCCAGGATACAACTTCAGAACTGCTTTCATGACCTTGTGATATTGCACCTGAATGGTGGTAATACCCTGCTCTATGCCCTCCCAAACTCCACACTGGAACCCTTTTAAGGGCATCCTACATGCCAAAATATGTCTCATCTAAGGCCTGAAGAAAAAGGATATTCCTATTCTGATGGAACTCCATTAACTCCACTTACCGGCACAAACCATCAACAAATCCAGCTGAATCATTTTAAAGCCAACATGACCAGCACCCCTGCATATGTTGCAGACAGGCTCACCCTATCTGGTGGTTCTTAGCACATGCACAGACAGGACACCATCAGACAGCAGACAAAAAGATAAAACAAGACAGTATGCCTTTTCCCTCTACTCATCCAACATCCCCATAATCCATTAGGGCCACCTTAATGCTGCTTAAATTTAAGAAAGAGTTGAAGACGCATCTCTGTATAGAATAATACATCACAATGCATTAACGGTCAACAAACCTGCTACCTCTCCAATTACTCACTGACTTGATGCTTGTCTTTGATCCTACAGCTCTCTGCTGCCTTTTAACTAAGTTCGCTCTATAGAAATACCACATACAAAAACAGTGAATAGGATATGTCAATACTACATTATGAAGCCTTTTTGACCAATTCTATGGTTGTCTGCCTTGGAGAAAGCACAAAACAAAAAAGTTGAGTGTGTATTGACTTTGCAGCCTTGAAACCAAATTTGAGTGGATTATTATCCATTGCGTCCGAATGATGAAATTCTGTTAACTTGATTTGGTGTCAGAGTACCATCAGGTAGAACTAGATTCTCAATCTCACCATACTGCGCAAGTATATCCTCTGGTCTCATTTTAGTTTTGTGGGTTCACTTTTGGGTTGGCTTTGGTACTTTGTGTTTTTCAGAGGATTAGGTGTCAGGTGTTTAAAGGGATAGCTTGTGTTTGTCACATTCTAGAACAAACTCCTCCATTTTGGAAAGAGTCTTGAGGAAAATGATGACATCTTAGAAGAGGTATTGAAAAATTTTCACAACAGAACAGCTTTTATCAAAAAAAGAAATGGTGATGTTTAGAATAAAAAAGTTGAATATTTGAGCCACATGATTTCAGATACATGGGTTGAGATTCACCAAGGGCTAATCATGGCTGTTGTAGATTACTTTTCCTCCATCCAATATATTGTAACTCTCGTAGTTTTATGCAAATTTGACTTCAAATTGCATTATGAATTTACAACTAAAACAGTTTTTAATGGAAGACTGGCTAAAGCACGGTTATAACTGACATATGGCCTGTAAACATGCCTTAAAGGCTTCCGGTAAGGCCAAATTTAAAATGACTCCGTTTCACATACATATGTGACTGCTGTGCTGTTGCATAAATTAAACCAAACCAGAGCAATATATACCTGAAGCATAGAGTGCCTCTGGCCACATTACCACTTGCGGTAGGAATGCCCTAATCCTAAACTGTTCTGAAATCACGATGCTGATACTTTTGCGATTACAACTATTCCAAGGCACAAAGACAATGCGGCATTTATGTACAGTCCGAACCCAGAGTTAGGAATACCAGATACACTGTTGTAAGGTATATAGGAGTAGAAATCTTTTTACTGTTGTAAGGTATATAGCAGTAGAAATCTTTTTACATATAGATGAACCATCAAGTAAAACAGTGGTAGTAAAAGCTGGTCCAGTGCGGGCGATGGATAAAGCAACAGTGCAATAATCATAATATGCTTAACTATTGCAGCAGTATATCAACAAACACCCCCACCCACCAACCAACGAGTGCGCTCCCAGTAGAAGATAGTAAAGAAATAAGAGGGGAGACTTCCTATCTAGTCTATATTGTGCGCCAATAATAGATGACATGGAGTGTAAACACTAGTGTGCTATTTCTGGGAGATAGGCAAGTGTGATCGGGTATGACTAGCTCCTCGTAGCCCTAGTACCATAGTTCAACCAGGGTATGGCTCTGTATGTGGCTTGGGTCAGTATTAACGCCCAGTCGTGCCTCCCTGTGCGTCATCTATGTGCGGGTAGAGTGAGACTGTCTAGTGCTTTGAAAGACTCCAGTAGAAGATCTCAGGACACGGCAATGGGCTTCTTTCGCAGTCTGCGGTGTTCCTCCCTGCATAGCGCCCCGCTTTCATTAAGTCCCCATCCTGCAGTATCAGTTGGATGTTAAAGTAATTCCATGTGAGAGAAATGTTTTAGCTGACTGCCTATGATGATTGTCAGTCAAGTATGAAAAGGAGTTGGGGAGTGAGATGGAGGAAAAAGAATGATTGACAAGTGACTGATGTGGGAAAAGGAGAAGGAATAACTAAATGTGATTGGTTAGCAACAATTCAGGAAAATTATTTTGTACTTTTAAAGCTGGTCAGGTGAGAGAATGGTACCTCTGAATGTATAGATCTACACAGAAATTAAGGATGAGTTAAACGTTGTTAATGACAATATTTTATATAATAAATTTCTACTGCCTACAACTTTGCGCATAAAGATAGCGGATGAAAGACATGAGGAACATTTGGGTCAACCTCTAACCAAGTGCAGAAATTCTTCAGAATTCCAGTGACCGTCTATGAAGTTAGTGCAACCAGTGAAATGCAACTTAACTTCTGTGGCACCTTTACAGGAAGCAGTGCTTCCTTATAGGCCACAGTGTTAACTGGTGGTAGATTTCATTGGACCTTTCATTAGTTTACAATTTAATTAAACGTCTGCAGTGGTAATGGTGAATTATTATAGCAAGTGGATAGAAATTAAGGTTTGTTGCTGAATCCAACCCTGCCTATGGATTATTTTCTTTAAATATGTATCTGTGTAGGAAGGTTTCCCGGATGAATCTGCATCTGATAATGACGTCCAATTTATTTCTACAGACATACAAAGTAGTTTTAGCAAGTTTTGTTTCGAACATTATTAGATTGCTTTACATCATCCCCAACTCAAGTGACTTCTAGAAAGACAATTGTATTCGAGTATTGTGAACGGTTTCAAGATTGAGCAGGAAGTCTGGTGTAAACTGTGGGAGTTTAAGACACACAAGACACATTGCATTCTACCACTGGAGTTTCACTGTTTTAAGTGTTGAGAAGGAATCAAGAAGGTTCATAAACATGCCTAGGATAGACGAGGAAGTGTTTAGACAGTTAAACAGAAATTAAGGCTTTAGTGATTCTAAATTCAGAAGTGCAGTCAGGGTGAATAAGGCAAGTTCGGAAGCTGTGAGAATACACTGCAGGGATTAGCGGACATTTGAGAGATCAGTGAAAGTCGTATGAATGGGGGTTGGGTCTATGGCAGTACTGTAGATGGTGGGGAACAGTCAAAGGTTGTTCAGAAGGCGGAGACGTAGAGATGTAGTTCTAAGGTTTGCAAAGTGCATGTAAGGTACTGTTAAACTGCGTTAGGACTTTTGCCTTTTGTTTTTTCTAGTAGGTCACTTTGGATACATGTTTTGACTAAAAAAAAGTGTGGCTTGCTTTGAGTAAGTATGGTGTTTTCTGTTTATGTTTGTGTGCTCTGTTTTGTTGAAGGGGAGACGCCATTACGTGCCATGTCTGTTACTTATGCTGCAGGCTGTGCAGTTGTTTCTAGAATGTTAGACTGTGCAGGATTCAAGGCATGATCTTTCTAGGCAGTTTCAGTTGCCTTCCTGTACCATCAGCTGGTGGTGGGTTGTTATTCCTGTAACTAATGACCTTGAAGCTAGTGTATGTAGTCAATTCGTCCTTACGCTTCAGAAACAGTCATGAGGTGTTTTCTGTAAACCTTGAACTGCAACAGTTCGAATCTAGCATTTGAGGATACTGTTTTAAGGAGCATACCCATCTTCCCCTTCCTTCCCTACTACTAAATTCTAACTCTCAGGTCCTATGCCATTCCATTTTAATCTCCTGCACTAGGTTTATCATGTACAACTGGAATGCTCTAAATGGCATATTGATATGTTTACTACCATGTGCCAAACCCATCATACTCTTCACCAGCACCTCAGGCTCAACTAATTTGTCTGGAAAGGTACTCTACGTGTCTTTAACTGTCCATCCAAAGTATCTGACATTTCAATAATAAGTTTACATTTGTAACTATAAACACTCCCCAGATACCTTGAAGCTTTAGAAACTTCCCATACTGAAATAGATTGACCAGCAATATACCACCTTAAAATTTTGACATTCCCATATCACAGGAGCGAGAACCCAGAGTGGCACTTGTTTCGCAAATTGAGTAACTCTCAAACTTACTGTATGGATCAACTTCAGCAGTTTTGCTGATTATACTCATACCAAGAAAGAGAGGAAGTCGTTAGCAGTTAAGTCAAGCAGCAATTAGCCAAATGTCCTCTCGCCATAATTCCCTTGTCATAGCTTATCAGGACCTTGTAGCCTCCTTCATTCAATCTAACACATCTTGAAGTTTCAATACTTCCCTCTTTACTTTGCTATAGGTAGTGCTTAAGTTTAGCCAGTGGCTGCAGGTGCAGCCTAACGGCACTCAATTTCAGGGGCTGGGATTTATTTTTTATTCATTAGGGTTTGAAGCAGAACAAGAGAAAAAAAGCAAACAAAGGGGAAAGAATGAGGAATAAAATGTTGGAAAACCAATGAAAATTGGATAAAGCAAGGATGAAATAGAACCTGCAGGTGTGAAGGATAAAATGGCAGATAGTGTATGCTGGCAGGTGAAAGAAGCATGAGATGGAATCAAGACTAGATAGCCTTGAATTTGCCAACCTCAACTTTTAATAGCACCAGCATGGGCTTCTGAGTAAAACGCTGGGCACAGATACTTATTATTTTACAAATTAAGAACGGGCTGTGGAAGCCAGCCCACACTAGTATAGTCAGCAGATTGTCCAGTTTCTTAAATATATTTATTTAGTGCACGTTCAACAAATCTGACTCGCTTAAAGTATGAGAAGCAATTAATGAACTAATGATTGCACCCTGTGTAGCCAATGCACATTGTCAGTCAGAACTATGTAGTTATAGTTACGACGGAGTTTCCATGGGACAGGCATTTTTTTGCCAATAGCTTTGGCATCATTTGATGAATCAGCACAAATCTTTCCCCAAAGAAATTTGAATTGCTTTGGCCACTTAATGGGAAGTTTGCCAAGCAGGCACCAAGAAAGTGTGTGTGTGTGTGTGTGTGTGGGGGGGGGGGGGGGGGGTGATTTCCCCATGTTAATTCCCATAGGAGATTTTGTTCTCAAATACAAAACAAAATGCCTAAACAGAATTACACCAGTTTTTTTTGTGCCAAATTTGAACTTTACTCAGAAAGCGTGCTTTTTGTGATTTGGTATAAATACATTCAGCAGCTATTTTCAAGAAATTAGCATTTACTGAGGGGGATCAGGTTGGGCATTGTTAGACCCAGGTTCAAATCCCATACCTCTGCCACCAAATGTTAGAACCGGGGTTCAAATCCCCTGGTTGGTTGAGGTAGGTACCCGCGTTCCAACGTCAGGGAAAGGAAGGACACCTTCTGAGATACCCCCGCTGTAGCTTGGCACGAGCAGCCAGGCTTATCTTCAAGCCAATTGTGTAAAGTATTTGCAACCACGCTCAGTAACCCAATGATGACGCCACAAATAGACTCCACACGAGTTTTATAAAATGAGTATAAAGAGAATAAAAAAAGATATACGATAAGACCACACAATATAAATCCAACATATGCGTATTGGTAATATTCCTCCTGGCCAGTTATTAGGCCAGCTAGCTCTGATCAGTTCTGGTGATATTAATGAGCACTTCTAAACATTCTACTCTAATCCTAACACCATGTTATGCAGCTCGTAATGCGAGAATCAGGTACTTTTGCAATGTAAAAATAATGCAATGCGTACACAACAATCAGGCACTTTGCGATGTAAAAATAATGCAATGCGTAGCACGACAATCAGGTACTTTGCAATGTAAAATAATGCAATGCGTAATACAACCACCAGGTACGTCGTTATACAGATGTAAGGCAATGCATAATACACTAATCAGGTAGTTTGTTATGCTGGAATAACGCAATGCGTAATACGCTAATCAGGTAGTTCGTTATGCAGAAACAGTGCAATGCGTCATACACTAATCAGGTACTTCGTTATGCAGAAATGATGCAATGTGTAGTACGACAGTCAGGTACTCGGTTATGCAGTAATGGAATAATGTGTAAAACACTAAGGCACCGATCACTGTGCCTTAGGCGGTCTCTCCACCTCTCCTTCTGACTTGCAGTCAGACTCTCAACAGTTGCCCCAACACAGATACGATGTAATCAAAAAGTGCAGCTCTGCACTCAGGCCCCTGTATTGCCATTCCAGCGCCCTGCGACCTCTGGTGATTTGTGCGCTATACAAAAATCTTTGACATTGACATTGACATTCCCTTGGCAATACGGGCCGCGATACGAGCTGAAGCAGAGGCTCGCGCTGCCGGAATGAGAGAGAGGCAGAGATCGTCTCCCACCGAGCCAGTATCCCGCCCCAGGAGCCCACACGCGTTACCTCAGGGGCGCGAACTCACTCTCCTCTCCTCGTCCAGCGGCTGGGCCTCCGATGCAATCTTTGTGAATTGGCAACGGCGGGCTTGGGCCGGCGGCTCAGCTCCTTCGGGGCTGTCGGTCCGGGTTGCTAAAGTTACAAAGATCTCAGGCTGCCACAGAGCACACGCAGCGTCGCTGAGACTTCCTTGAACTTCGGGTGCACGATCACTGGGCACTCCACACGAAGGTCTCAGGCTGCACGTAGATCACGCGCACAGCGCCGCTGAGACTCACTTTAACTCCGGTGCACACGATAACAAGGCAAATCCTCACAAAGGTCTCACGGTGCCCAACGCACACAGTGTCAATAAGACTCACTTGGATTCCGGTGCACACGATAACTGGACAATCCTCACAAAGGGGTTCCGGTTGCAAAAAGCACACGCACACCGCGTCGCTGATCCTTGCGTGGACTCAAGGTGCCCACGATCACAGGGCACACCTTACGAGGGTCTCAGGCTGCAACAAATGCACACACACAGCTCCGCTGAGACTCTCATGGAAACTTTTGTGTTCCTGTGTTTCCGCAACAGGGAACCAGCTCACCTCGGGCCCTTGGGGATAAGTTAAGTTACTTCAGGATACAGCACAGCAAAGTCATTTCAAGCAGGGGGACACATCAAAGTCCCTTTAGCCTTTCCTTGGTTAAAACAGCAAACTGCAGACCAGTCGCAGAACACAGAGAAAGAGTCAGTCCTATCCTTCAGTATATTCAGTTGTTTCTTCCTTGGCAAAGGTCCTCTTGACTACGAAGTATCTCCAGTCTTGTTCACACTTCATAGTTATACCCCTCAATGGCTTTGAAGTCTTTGTGTTCAGGGGGCACTGAGCCCTGTTCCAACCAGTTCTAGGTGCCTCCCTGTCAGTGACACCTTTCTTCCTCTGATTAGTGGGGGTCTGTATTCTCAATCACTCAGCAGGAGATGGGACAATTGTTTTATAGCAGCAACCCAGGCCTCATCTCTAGGGGCTTCGCCTTCCCCTACACTCCAGATGCAGGTCAGCCTGTGGCTGTCTCACCTCCTCCCCTGGGTCAAGACATTCCCCAGATCCTATCGCTTTCAAATCCAGACAGTCAATCCACAGCCAGACAGAGAGACACAGAAATGTTAGAGCACAAAAATCCAGCCACTTCTAAAGGAGTGTCTTCTAAAAACAAAATGCAAAAACCACCTTCATAAAAAAGATGTGTTATTATCTTGTGAGTTCAGGCATACTAAACTTCATCTTTCCATCTTAAGCCTTTGGGAAGATAGGCTGGAAAACATATTACACAGCCTCCCCATTCTGTCCTATGGGCAAGATGGCCTTTCAACAGTAAAAAAACGAAATGGAGATTATTTCACTGGCAGGACATAGTACACACCTTAGTACATGTCCTACCTTTCACATGCATGGCACCCGACCCAGGGGGTACCTTGGGCCTACCACAGGGGTGTCTGAAGTGCATAGAAAGGGAAGGGTGAGGTCTGGCAAGTGGGTGAACTTGTCATACAACAGGGCAGTTTAACAAACTGGGAACAGGCACTGCAATGGCAAGCCAGAGTTACCTTTTTAAGGCTACTGGTGTGGGTAGAACAATTAGTGCTGCATGCCCACTAGTAGCATTTGCATTGCCAGCCCTGCCACACATAGTGAAAATTACTAGTAAGGCAAACATACCAATGATGGACAACCAATTACCATTACCCTTTATACAGGGAGCACTTGCACTTTGACACTGATCAGCAGAGGAAAAGTGTCTAAAGCATCTAAGTCAGTCAAAAATAGAGGAGGTAGAGGCAAAAAGTCAGGAGTAATCGCGCCAAGAAATGCCAGGTCTAACACGCATGAAGGAGCTAACCCATATAAAATATTAGGTATATCTGGCCAGTTGTTCCCATGGGAGTCTTGAGGGTTTCACACTGTACCAAATAAAAGCCATCCTGGGTGGCTGAGGGAGTTTCCGCGCTTATGGCTGTACTGCAGTACTGAATGATGTGATTTTCTGGCAGCAACATTGAAAGACATGCTGCAGCTCCCCAAGTCCTGAAAAAAATGTTTTAGTTACATGGAGGAGAGGTTGGGGGTCACACTGACTCCACTGCAGGGGAATGTGTGGGAGATTCGGAAGTCTCACATTTAAATAAAATGTAAAAAAATGAAAATAAAGAGAAAAGTCTGGTCATAGACCAGACAATGCGGCCAACTGCCACTGTGCAGGCTGTGCAGAGTGGTTTTGGTACAGAGCCAACCCACCATGAGCCCACAGTTGACAGGAGACCTGGCACAAGCATTGCTTAAAATGAATCCCTTGTGCTTAACAGTTATTCTTAGGTGGTATGCACACAAAAAAGTAATTTAAACATACTCCTGTATAAAGCAGACGGTCCACACAATAAAAACACTTCAGTACGCCGTTTACTAAAGTTCAGGCACTGAAACCGAAGAAGACGCTATATAGTCTGGCATCATGCGTAACTTTTATGTAAGCACTAACAACAGTCAATATAATCGACCCTGCGGCCAAGAGTAGTTCTGAAATCAGTTTCACAATTTACAATAAGTGACTTCCTCATAAAACATGGCCATATGAGTCATCGACTGTCTCTCCAAATTCACGTGTGCTCAGTACACATCTAGCCTAACCCGAGCCTTAAGAACACAGAAACCAGTGCCAGCTGGTGATGTGCCCACTTACACTTGAAAGAGAAATGTTGCTTTACACAAAGAACAAATGCAAAGATGACAACCGGGAAGGCTAAAGTGAGTACCGGGGGTTGGAAAATTGTTCTCTTCTTCCTTGGCAAAGTAAAAAAAAGCGTGCTTTTATGAATTGCTTCGCTGTGTGCTTCTCAAAATGCACGCGCCTTACAAACAGGAGTGCAGCCCTTCGCCCCAGTCACACGTGCCAACATTTTGCAATTTCCAACGGTACAGGGTGGGGTCCAGTCACTCCTCTCATTATACACAAATATTTTGATTAGCTCGCTGTGGGATAATTTACATTGGTACTCCCACAACACTTAACTTTTGCTAAGTAGAAAAGGTATATTTAACAATCAATCAATCAATACCAATCAGAAATACGGACTCATTTAAACAAGACTAATTGAAAAGGGGAGGTGCGCTTTGAGAAGATCAGGTTTGTAGTGCGTAATACAGTTAAAAATGTAAGTTTCATTAAAATTGTTTTGGCAAGTGAGCCCACCAAAACAGAACTTTTCAACATTTGTCAGAGAAATATGGTTCAATGTACACTGAATTTCACAGTAAATATGTCACCACCTTAGGTGGCGATGGAATGGGCAGTGCGGTGGCAACATGTTAAAGTGGGCAGCATCGCCGCAAGACACCGACTGTAGGATGGTGCTGAGACACTATGGAGACCAGTGGACAAGTTGACAGGAGTGGGGCAGAACGGTGGTTGGCAACAGCGATGGGCCAGGTGGTGGTGTACTACCCCTTAAGTATGTATGCTGATCATCAGGGTGGTTTGGCTGGAGATCTTAACTTCATTTGGATAAGGTGCCTACCTGAAGCTTGTTTAGGTAAGGCACGTGCCGTGGGCTGATCATGAAATAAGCATATTCGTGGCTAGACTCAGAATCTGACAAAGGGGGTGGGTCTAGCCATTGGTTGTGGACAGTGACAGAGACCTGGCCTGGCTCAGAGGCGGGATGAACGCAGGTTTGTGCTTGGTGTAGAGGAAATCCTGCCTGAGCACAGCACTGGCCCTGGCATTGTGATCAACAGTTTGCCGGGATGACAAGCCGTGGTCACAGCAAGTGGCGAACAGAGTTGTCGTACCCTGGGAAGAACATGGTGACAGCAACACCTTGGGTATATATGGTATAAAGTATAGACAGTGGGCATGCTGAGGGTACTCACACGGAAGCCCCGCGGGCACTGCTTCACTACTCTCACCGGAAGCCACCGCCTCCTCTCTCTTGCGTGCGCCTAACTTGGCTCTGGGAGCTGGCGGACAGTCACCTCTGCTGCACCAGTACCACTTGTTCAACTGAGCACTAAACCTGTCTTCCGAATGTGCAGCCTGAACGCGGAAGTACAGAAGCAGCATCCCAAGACTGACGGCATAACCGCCCAATAAAAGTTAGCGAAGCTGTAGCTTCCTGTCCAATCGTGACGGTCCCAGGGGCGGAGCTAAAGCAGACTTTACTGGGAGCTTGTGGATGATGGTATTAAACGGATACTTCAGCCTTCAGCTTGCCAAGGAGGCGGCACACGGCATTTTGAACATTGGCAATACCTCGGCTAGGATTGTACATATATATTTCTTAGAGGCTAACACGTGCGTGCATGTCTAGTGCTTAGTTATTTAGGCTACGGCAACTAGGATGCCCCAAAAAACAATGACCTACAGGGTAACGCCTACGCAACCTATACGCAACACTTAAAGTGAAAAAGGTAGAGCGTCCTTAAAAGAGACGTAGCCTAAAACAACCTTTCCCAGACGCCTGGCCCATATAAGTAAGAACTCTAAAATCTTGTCCTCCTTCCCATAGTGTATCAGGTTTCTCTATGGTAGCTTTATGCCTCTGCATACAGTCATATAACAGTAATTAATGCGTCCATGCTCCAGGGGAGGGACAACACAAGAGGAGGAAGTAAAACCTACAAAAGCTGGGGAATAAAAAGCAAGCAAAGAGAGAATGATAATAAAGTCAACTAGCGGTAAGTGGGCGGGCTCTAAGCGCTCCGTAATTTGTCAAACTTTCTGCCATGTCTTTTAGGCAAGATCTAATAAAGGAGTAAAAACTGGGATTTTGTTGTGAATAATTAGCATGAAACATGATTCCATTTTGAAAACATGAGACTGTTAGTTAAACATTACTCAGGTCTGTGGAAGGAGTAGTACTCTTCAGTGTCTTAATTGAAGCGCGGTGGGGCCTGGCAATATCTAGGCTGCAGCAGCGCGGAAATAACACACACCAGACTACTGCTTGCACTCTCGTGGCCGGAAGACCCCGAACGGTCTCCGGCCGTTTATTTATCCCCTTGGGTCGAGCCCGCCCCGATGGGTGCTTGCAACGTGCCAAAACTGCAACAATGTAGTAGAGTGCCCGAGTGGCTCTTTACATCCCTCCTTTCATTTAGTTCCAGACCACCAAATCATCTGAGTTCATGGAGACGAGTATACAAAGTCCTTCAGTCTCTGACTTGGTGCCGGGTTCGGCCAGAGACCATATCTCTGGCTCCGGGAGTTGGAGCCAGCTGGAGCACTAGATGGGATGCACTCGGACGACTCCGATTCACCACCCGGACAGGTCGACACGGCGGCGTCCGCCCCGTTTTGGCTTACCTGCCTGGTCGGGCCCAACAGCGGACTCCTCTCATCTGGAGAAGCGGGAAGAGGAGAGTTCAGAAGTTCTTCGGGATAATCACACTGTTCTTAGCCAGGCGCGCCGTCGCTCGCCTTCTTGAAGCTGGACACGTTCCTTGTTACAGAGTGCTGTCCCTTTTGGGCAGTGACCATAGTCCCCTGGATACCTACGATGACCCATACTTCTGGCTCATATGGCATCCGGAACTTCGAACCGAGGTGTCGGTCTTTGATCACCACCCGGTCTCCCACTCTTAGTTGAGGTTCTTGTGCCCTTCGGGCTTCACTGGCCTTTCGGTTTGTTGTCTCTCTCTTTGCTTGAACTGCATCGTTGTCCCGTTCCATGGGCATCCAAGTCGGGTCAGACGGGATGCTGTCTCGTGGTGCCCTTTTGAATAGTAGATGAGCTGGAGCACACTTGGTCGTGCTGTGTGGGGTCTGTCGATATGCTCCCAGGAATTGGTCGAGAGCTGTCTCAGCGTCTTCTCCCCCATCCACAGCGATGCGCAGTGCCCGGGGGAGTGTCCTCATCAGGCGTTCTACTTCCCCGTTTGCTTGGGGCCATAGCGGGGTGATCTTCCGGTGCTGTATTGCTTTGGTACTCCTGAAACTCTCGGCCTTGAAACGGGGGCCCATTGTCGAACTTGACCTCTTCCGGCAGTCCCATCATTGCAAAAGTCCTGTCAAGGACCCTCTTCACCTGTGGAAACGCTGTTGACGTTACTACTTCAACTATGGGAAATTTCGGGAAAGACCAGCATGTGACGTCCGTCCGGAAAGCTTCCAAAATCGAGACTGATTTGAGTCCAGGGGTCCGTGCTCGGCTCTTCCGTGATCATTGGCGCCGGTGCGAGATCGCCCTCTGTGATCGTGCAGGCATGGCACTGCCTTACCACCATCCACGATGGAGTCCATCGCCGGGAACCAGACCTTGGCCCGCAGCCTGGCTTTCGTCTTCGCCATCCCTTGGTGGTCAACGTGTGCCAGCGTGAGGATCTTCTTCTGTAACCCCTCCGGGACCACTTTGAGATGTCCTCTCAAAATTACTCCTTGCTCACCCACGCTGAGTTCGTGGCGGATTTGACAAAGCTGCTGTCGGGCAAGGCTGACCTCCGACTGGAGGACGCGAGCTCCATCCATGAAATGTGTCCATCCGTTGTTCTCTAGTGCTTCCCTTACCCGGGACAGTGTGTGATCTTCCTGGATTGCCCTGACGATTTCTTCCAGCGTCATGGCCGACGGACACGCCCCTTGAGGCACCATATTAACGAAAACCTCGGTGTGACATGCATCTTCTGACAGGTCCGACGCTTGTGAGGATTCCAGGTGGCGGGACAGGTAGTCAGCCGGGTTGTGAGCGCCGGGACAGTAAACTACCTTGAAGTTGTAGGATTGCAGCTGCACCACCCACCGTTCTATCCTCGGGGATGCCAGCTGAGATGAGCCTGCGAACAGCGGGAGCAACGGTTTGTGGTCGGTCACAACGTGAAACTCCTGGCCACACAGATACAGATGGAAGTGCTGGCACGCCCACTTGATGGCCAATGCCTCCCTTTCGATTTGAGCGTATCTGGTCTCCGTGTCCATAAGGGCTTTACTGGAATAGGCAACTGACTTCCAGATCTCCGGACCATGTTCTTGCAGGAGGACCGCCCCTAGGCCTACCGGACTTGCGTCGACAACTAGCTCCGTGCGCTGTGGATGGAAGTAGGCCATCACCGTCTTGTCAAGTAGTCCTGCCTTAATGTCATTAAACACCTTGTTGGCAGCCACCGTCCATTCCCTTCTGTGGTCATGACGTGTGAGGGTCCGGTGTGGTTCTGATATGGCAGCAAGGTTTGGATTTAAACACCCACAGTACGTGGCCATGCCGAGGAAACTCCTCACCTCCGTTGGATTCTTCGGCGTGCTGGCGGCACGAACTGGGGTGGCAGAGTGGGCTAAAGAACGGTGATGGATTAAACCCAGATCAGTTGACTGGGGGTGAGTGCTTGCATTGTTCAACACTCCGTCCATCATTTCCTTTGGTTTTTGCTTTGTTCGCCATAAGGCGGCACGGATGGCAGCGGCTTTCTTGGGGTCTACTAGCAACCCATCCCGGGTGAAGGTGTACCCAAAGAAGTCAACTGTCTCTTGATAGAATGAGCATTTGGACTTGTGCAGGGTCAAGCCACAGTCTGTGAGTCTCTGCAGAGCTGCTCGGAGGTGAAGGTGATGGTCTTCTAGCGTGCTTGAAAATAGAAAGGTGTAATCACTCAGTTTGATTACTCCTTGCAACCCGGACACTTGCCTGTCAAAACAGTTCCTAGCCGGTGCCGAAGGAACCAACACAGACTTATAGGGGTTCATCCGCAGACCGGATGCCTGCTCGAACTGTTCAAACAGCAGGAGACATGTGGGCCTACTCACAGCCGGCTGGGCCAGGTACAGCAGGACATCATTTGTGTACAATGCAATGCGATCCTTGTGGCATATTACCCCACCCCCAGCTAATGTAGTGGGGATTTGTACGGATGAATGCGGCTAGAGGCTCTATTGCCAAAGCAAAAAGGAGGGGAGACAGGGGGCAACTCTGTCTGGTCCCCCGCTCTATGGGGAAGACGTCGGAGAGGACTCCGTTTACCCGACCCCAGGCGATGGGTTTGGAGAAAAGAATCCGGACTATGCCCTGAACTTTGGGCCCAAGGCCTGCCTGGGCTAGCACCAACCTGAGATAGCCCTAGTCCATTATGTCGAAGGCCTTCTCGAAATCAATAGGAAGTAAAGCTAAGTCCGGGGGCAATCGATGACGGTTGACCAGGGCGACATGCAACCTTCGGATACAGTGTCTCGTACTCCGGAATGGCGTGAAGCTGCATTGGTCCGGGTGCACCAGTCCCGCAATGACTCGCCTAAGACTGTTTGCCAGAATTGTTGCAAAAATGTTTACTTTGCAGGTATGGAGCGGTATCCGATGGTATTCCATACACAAGGTGGAGGGGGGCTGCATCTTCCGTATCACCACTATAGTGGGTCAGTCCACCTCAGCCAGAAAAGACCCGATTTGACCGGCCTCTTGGTAAAGCTGCAAAAGATAGGGGGTGAGGGTTTCCCGGAATTTTTTATAGTATTCCATGGGAAAACCTTCGGGCCCCGGGGTTTTGCCCGGTGCCATAACGGACGGCGCATTTCAAATTTCTTCTGCTGTAAGAGGCTTATCCAGTGAACGGGCCTCAGAGGGAGATAGATAGGAAAGGGGTAGTGAGTCAAGGAAGGCCCGAGATATCATCATGTCCTTAGCTACGGGTTTAGCATATAAGTTTGGTAGTAGTGAGCGAATGTCTGAGCTATCTCTGGGAGGGAATGGCGAGATTGACCATGCGCATCAAGGACCTCAGGGACGATCCTGTTGATGGGAGACCAACCAGTAGAGTAGTTTCCTGTTTTTGTACCCCACAACCATACATTCTGGCCGGTATCGCCCTCCAGAGGTGTTTGGCTGCTTCCAGGGAATATAACCGAATGTCTACCCTGATGAGGCTCAACTGGTGAGGAATGCCCAGCCGATAGTCAATCTTCAGCTGTTGCTCCAGCTGGAGGGTCTGTGCCTCCAGTTGAGCAATGAGAGCTGACCGGTCCTGTTCCCGGTCCCTAATATAGCTCTTAGCGAGGCATCGCATTGTAGCTTCACTCGCAGACCATAATGTTCCCACCTTGGCCACGGAGCAAGCATTGGTCGCGAAATAGGATTGGAGCTCATACCAGAGGGGGCATGTGAACTCTTTGACTTTGAAGTGCCAGGCGTTTATGCGCCACATGGGTGGCTGGCCCTTCATAGGGTGACCCGGGTGCAGAAACAAAGGGGAGTGGTCTGAGATACCACGGGCCCGAATCTGAATCAGCATTTGGCAATCAGGAGTGGGTAAGAAGGCCAGGTCTATCCAGGAATGGATGTGGTGAGACACTGAGGTGTGCGTAAATTGCTGACGCAGGGGGTGCCAGAATCTTCATGTGTCGCAAAGCCCCCAGGCTTCGGCCCAGTCAGTGAGGGGGGCTTCAGAGCTATCTGCATCAGAGTCAGGCACAGCGGTAAAATCACCTCCTATCACAGTGAGTCTTTGCGGGTGAGGAGACCGGAGAGATCTTAAAGCCTGGAGAACAGAGATGGAGGTGGTATATAGACGCACACTAGTAGGACCACCTGGCCCTCTAACGTGCCCTCCAAGGTGATATGGCGGCCTTGCGGGTCACGTATTAAATTTTTGACCACCAGCGGGAAGGAGTGATGCAGCAAGATGGCAACACCCCCAGGACCCTTTGAGTACCCCGTATGGAAGACTCTGTCGTAGCCCTTCTGGGCCAGGAAGGGGCATAGGTCCCCCAAAAGATGAGTCTCATGCAGCAACAGAACTTCTGGGCGATGACGGTGAGTGAAGGCGAATACAGCAGCGTTTCACTTGGTCTAGCAGGCCTTTGGCATTCCATGACATAACTCGGTAGGTCATATGGGTGTGAGTTTAGGGTTATTATGGAGGACGCGAATTGGTTCACCCCAATAGCGGGGGGTCCAAAAGGTCCTGTGAAACCCTGAAAAGTGTGCTCGTGTAGTGTGGTAAAGGAATGTTATCCCAGGACTGCGCATAAAAATACAGCGTGTGCGGGTGCCAGGACCTATGGAGGAAAAAAAACGGTTAATCAAAAGAACAAATAACAGTGTGCAAACATAACCCCACCCCCCAACGCCTACCACTTCCCATACTTCTACCCCAGAAGCATCTGTAGCCCTGTAAAAAAAGGTAAACAATGAAAACCAAAGTGCATAACAAACATTCTGATGGGTGGGACAGAACCCCTTTCTTAACATAGAAAGATCATCAAAGTTCAACCAAAGCTGCTGTGAAGCAGATAGGTGGAAGCTGCTTAGTCATCAGGTGGGCCTACGGGCTCAGGAGAGTTAGCATAGCCACATGGTGAATGGGCAGGTGAGACAGGGTAAAGATTAGGAGCAGGTATCGTCATCTGGATTAAGTTCTCACCCATGGCAGCATTGCTGGGGCACCCGGAGCAGCAGCCGGGTCCAGAGACATATGGCAGGGACGGAGGCTACCCTTCTTCTGGGAGATGTGGTGTCTGTGTCCGCCACCGGTTCTCTTCCTCAGACAGGTCGAAGACCCATGGGGATGGTGTACATAGTTCCTTGGCCTCCTCTGTGTCGCTGTGCCAGTACATAAAGGAAAAGGTGGGGTCTCCATTAGAACAATGAGTAGTATGCAGAATTCAAGGTTAGTCGAGAAGGCTTCGGGGGCCTTCCGGGGGGAACCCACTGGTGACAGTGATCGCCCTATCCTGCGCCCTCTCTGTGACTGGTTGCATTGTCTACGTGGCTTGGGTGCAGAGCCTTTGTCCCAAGGCGCCGGGTGCCTCTCTGTGTCAGGAGGGGGAGGCAGCCGGGCCATGCACCGTACATTCCTCCTTAAGCCATTGCCAGGTGGTTTCAGGTGTGTCAAAGAAGTGTGATTTGTTCAGGTGGAGAACCCGAAGGCGTGCCGGGGAGAGTAGGCGATATTCGAGCCCCATCGCTCTCAGCTTCTGCTTGACCTCAGTGTAGTAGTGCCGGCGTTGCTGGACCTCACAGGTGAAATCTGGAAAGAGAAGTTCTTTAGTGTCTCCAAAACGGAGGTCTGGCTGTTTTCGGGCTTCCCGAAGAATGGCATCCCTGTCCCGAAAGTTGAGCATTCGGGCGATGATAGGGTGAGGAGGAGCCACCGGTGGAGGCCTGGGGATCAAGGCCTGATGTGCCCTCTCAATGGCAAACCATGAAGAGAGATAATTGTCTGGCATTCAAGCCTTTATCCAACTCACCACGCGGTCTGCCACCTGTCGGGGATAATCCCCATACGTCCGCTCCGGGACTCCAATCAAGCGGATGTTATTGTACTGGGAGCAATTTTAGGTGTCCTCCGCATGCCTGTGGAGGTCCGCCGTTCTTTTGAGTCGGGTGCATACTTGTTTTTGGAGGGTGGAGATGTGATCTTCAGTGCAGGAGATCCGGGATTCGGCCTCCGTGAGTCGTTACGGAGATCCTGCCACAGTAGGTCCATGTCCATTCAAACCTCCCCTATCTTGTTCTCCACTGCTGAATATGAAATCTGAATCGCCCATAGTATCGTGGTAGGGTCTAGAGACGAGGGGCCTGGCCTTCACCATCTGGCCGGCCCGAGGAGCCAGCTGAAGAGCCAGCCTTCAACTGATCCATTTTTGTCTGTGTCTGTCTGGATGCCGAACAGGCACACCTGTCCTTGCCCATCTTGATGAGGAGGAACTTGACAAGCCCGGCAGCTCAATATCAGGGTGGATCACGTCTGGGCCACCAACAGCAATGCTGGAGCAGAGTGTGGGGGGGACGCGAGCCCCAGGTGCCCAGTCCACCAGGCCAGTCGCAAGGAGTGGAGCCACAGTCATCGAGGCAGGCCCCTCCTCAATCCAGGAGCATGCCCCAGGGGCCCAGTCAGTTACAGTGTCACCCGGGCCATAGAGAAGAGGGGTGCACCGTGGGTAGCTCTGCCGGAGGCCTGTGAGCGCAGGGAATGCAAGGTCCACGACTCCCCATGCAAGGCTCCAGGAGAGGAGGAAAGCCACGTGCTCCTTTCTCGGATATCTGCAAGGGTCACGGCGACCCACGGGCCCACCCAGGAGTCAATGGCAGTGGCGCAGGTACCAGGCAGAGGTCCAGCCTGGGAAATTGAGGTCCCTCACCAGTTCCAGTAAACGGAAATCCCCCACAGCAGGACATAGGGGACCAATACAGGTGAGAAGGGGGGACCCACAACAGACGAACAACAGGGGGGCACCTCCCCCAATATGGTTACCTCTCGCAAAAGGGCCAACCCACTACATCCCCTCCGCTGCACCTCCCAATTTGGATTTCGCAGCCGGGGATAGGCTGTGTTGCTCAGGCGGAAGAGGAAGGCTCGTGCCTAGGAGTCAGGGCTGAGGCCTCCGGTGGGCAGGCAGGTCGGTGGCAGGGAAACAGGCACGGTGTAGCGGCCCAGTGTAAAAACAGTGGGGCCCTCCTCCAGCCTCAAGGCCCTGTAATCCCGCATCGTCTCCCCTGGGCACTTAGTTCAAGTAGGGGGAGAGTCCCGCCTGGATCCTGCCCCGACAGCTAGACCTCGGGTGGGCACCCTCACCAGCAAAGTACATTATCGGAGCCCCGACCTTCATCCGTATCGTAGCCTTCTTTGTGGGCCTCACCGTCCCGGCCCAGTCGCCGTGGCAGCCAGGCAGAAGGGGGAGCACACAGGCCCGGAGTCCAGATCATGGAGGAGCAAAGCTCCCAATGGGTGCGGTGTGTTCCTGCAGCGGTCCTACAGCACTACACGGCACACACCGCTGCCGCCTGCACCAGTCCGGTCTTCCACAGGGTAGGTTCTCTTGGATCACCGCCACCCCAAAATGCTCCGCAGAGGCGATTCTGAGCGGAAGGGTGGGCACCCACAACACACTACATTGTCAAGCCATGTAGCTTTACAGGCCTCTGCCCAGGTAACAGTCCTTGCCAGATCCCAGGGTCAAAAGACACCAGGAAAGCACACAGGAGACTGCTCTTTTTCTCCCCAGCGGCCCGGACAGCCGATGGCAGACAGTGGTCCGGATTAATGTCAGATCTAGGGGGTTCGTCTCATTGAGACATTATTACGCGTCAGCCATGTTGGCCTACTTGGCCACTCCCCCTTAAATACAAAATGTAAGTGCGTTACTGAGGTTTGTGGGACAGTAGCCAATGGCTACTGCCCCCTTGGGTGTCTACACCCTTTGGGTGCCCCCTCCCCTTGGGGAAAGGGGCACATCTCTGTTCCTATTGGGCCTAATTCTCCAACTCAGATGCAGGATTCCTAACAGAGGGTATCACCTCAACTCCTGGCGACCCTAGGGATGTGCCAGGCTGAGGTGGACACTCCCACTCTTCTTACTAATTTTCCCACCACCCCTGCTGCAAAAGGTTTGGGCCTGGACAGGAGAGGGGGCATCTCCATTAGTTGAAGCTGCCCAAATCAGCACATCACAAAGTGAGAGCCTTTGAGGCTCACCGCCAAGTGTTGCTGTTACTGCCAGGTGGCGATGTGAAGCACCTCCACCCAGAGCAGGCTTTGTTCCTGACCTCAGAGAGCACAAAGACTCTCACCTCATGAGGTCAGAAAACTGTCTGGTGGTGGCTGGCTGGTGGTCGTTTTTCAGGAGACATCTTCTAAGATGCCCTCTGAGTGCATTTTATAATAAATCCAACACTGGCATCAGTGTGAGTTTAATATGCTGAGAAGTTTGGTACCAAACTTCCCAGTTTTCAGTAAAGCCATCATGGAGCTGTGGAGTTTGTAATGACAAACTCCCAGCCCATGTACTCAAAATGGCTTCACTTCACTTACAATGTCTGTGAATGGCACAGACACTGCAGGGGCATATTTCGCATTCAGCCATGCTCTCACCGTAGTATGGTGCACCCTATCTTAGGACTGTAAAGCCTGTAAAGCCTGCTAGAGGGGTGACTTACCCATGCTACATGCAGTGTTTGGCGGCATAGCACACAGAAAGGTGTGCAATGTCGACTCTTCAATTTGATCTGCACCAGAACAAAGGTACAGTTTTGGGGTGCTAAGGTCTGGTTATTTGGGTCCCAGCACACACTCAGTCAAGTTGGCATCAGGTATCTGGCAAAAAGTTAGGGGTAACCATGCAAAAAGGGGTACTTTCCTACAATTGTGCATTGAGAGATGTCACTGACAAAATATATGGCCCAGTCCTCAGTATTCATTTAACAATGTGCTGTGTTTTTTGAACTTTTTATTTATTGTTTTATTTGAGAGATCATACACAGAGCATACAAACAGAGCAGGCGTGTATATGGCAACAGACGACACAGAGTGCACATGAGCGATTAACTTCATTGCCCCATAGTCAGCCAGAAAGTCCCGCTTTAGGGAGAAGTAGCATTGTATGTAGCAGTTGGTCTAGACTAAATACACAAAGAAACAAATGTGTTTGTTTGTCACGGATAACTAACACCTGAATACACCAGCTACGGCAACAAATTCACATTCGCACGTCTAGTCAAGAGCTCAATATGCCAAAATAATGTCTGGTCAGACAGAAGTCCGCTCCTCATTACGTGTAGGTACAATGGGTGGTGAGTCAGCGGGGTCCGAAGACACACCACGGACACGAAGCCAGATCTTGAATGGTTCCCAGATATCTTTTAGTCTGGAAGCTGTCGGCATGAGATCCCAGTAGAGGGTCAGCTGCTCTTGACAGTAGGCAACATCATGTAAACAGTCCTTGATTTTTGGACCCCGGGTGGCTGCCCCATGTATTGCGAGCCTGCGTCTGGCAAGTACTATCAACATTGCTGTTAAACGCCAATATTCACGTCGTATCTGCGCTACGTAGCCTAAAAGCAACACCAAGGGTGTACGGTCAATGGGATGACCCGTAATTGCATGTATAGTTTCAGTTACCTCCGTTCAGTAACCAGAGACCGCGGGGCATTCCCAGGCCACATAGAGGAATGCAGCTCCCTCCCGTCTACACTTCCAACAATTTGAGGTATCTCTAAGGTTTATTTTGTAAAGTTGTAGGGGGGTTCTGTAAAATCTGTGGATACATTCGAAATGTATTAATCGTAACTTATAATTGGGAGATAAATATTTAGTCTGAGAGTAGCAATGGGCCCACTGCTCGTCTGTGGGGATGTCACCCAGGTCCAGGCGCCATTTCGTAAGCGCTGCAAGGACTGCATACGGTGTGTGAGTCTGTGTGGTGTTGTACAACCTGGTTACAAGCTTACGCGGCGATGGTGTACTCAATAGATTATGAAGGGAGTGCAACGTTGCCGGGGGTGTCAGAAATGTGGGATGTAGCGTCTTACAGGTCGATTTTAATTGATGGAATAGTAGCTTAGCCAATAGTGGGGTTCCCTCCCCCCTCCCGCTCAGTTGGATTCAGTAGAAAGATACCGTTGGGGTATAGATCTCCCATGGAGGTTAGACCCATGCGTGTGGCTCTGTTGATTGCGCCCCTATCATGGAGGAAAGGGAAATGTGGATGACTCGCCAGCGGCACAGATGGAGCATATAGCAGTGGGGCCTGGACTCGCCTCCGCAGCCCATCCCAAGCCCAGCGCACCATCTCCACGGAATTAATTTTGTTTGGGGTACGTCGAAAGGGGTAGTATACGGCTGTGCTAAGTGGAACAAGGTCCGCTATGCCTGTCTCTGTGGCAACATGGGGCTGAAACGGGACAGGATAGGTCCAGTAGTGTAGAAACTGAGCCTGAGTGCTTAGGGCATATAGTTCAAAATGCGGGGCACTTAGGCCCCCAGCACTCAATGGGCGAGTTAGGACATCCCAACTGATCCGCGGTTGCTTGCCCCCTCAAATCAGCGAAATGGCTGCAGAACACAATGTTTTAAAAAAGGCCTGGGTCAGAGAAATTGGGATGTTTACAAAATAGTATAAAAACTTAGGAAGGACAACCAATTAAGAATGGCTATTCTGCCTGTTCAGATAGGGGAAGCAGTGACCAGATTTTAATTTTGTCCTCTAGCCAGGAGTATAATTTGCCAAAGTTCAAGTTCCACAGGAGCAGATCTCTGCAGAGCCACACTCCTAAGTACTTGATCTCTCCCTCTGCCCACTGTAGTGGGAACTCAAGAGTTCTGCACAACGGTGTATCTGTTAATGGCAGAATGGAGGATTTCCCCCAAAACAATGTGCTGTGTTCTTAGATTGTAGTGTTAGGTAACTTCTTTTGCATAAAAGTGCCAAGCTAGTTTGTTTTGTTCACAAGTTTTTGTTTGCAGATACAAAATGTAGCATAAACAAGCTATATAGAAAAAATTGCATATTTAAAACTAATGTGTGTGAACATGTGGTGGGAGAAAGGAAAGTGATAAACTCATTGCAGAGCTACCAAAGTAAACTGGAATCCCCCAAAGACAGTGGAAACTCACCAAATTTCAGTTGGCTCAGAGCCGTGGATCAATGGATGACATGAAGCCATCTCAAATTAAATCTTTCAAAAAACTGAAATACTCAAGTGTGGGGATTAAAAAAATTATGACCCACTCGCTGCATGGTCTGGGAACACCGCCTAAAGTATCAAAGGAAGTAAGAAACCTCAGAATTACCATGGACTCCAAGCTATCAATGAATGCCCAAGTGGACAAACTAGCAAGAACAGGCTTCCTTACTATAAAGACTCTGCAAAGCATCTTTCCCCACCTGGGATTTCCACACAAGGTCCAGCCTACCATCTCTCTTGTTCTGTCCAAACTTGTTTAAGCCAATAGCCTCTACCACGGATCACCTTTAAAAGCTATGAAAAGACTACAACTGATTCAGAACTCTGCTGCCTGACTACTCTTACATATAAAGCCACAAGCCAATACCTCCCCTGCCTTGAAAGCCCTACGTTGGTTAACGTTTGCCAGAAGATCCACATTCAAGCTGCTTTGTATTACCCACAAAGCGATACATGGAACACGAGCGCTCTTCATCAGGAATAGAATCACCAAATACATTCAACAAAGGAACCTGCGCTCTCGAGTGGCACCTTGCCTCAAAATCCCACCATACAAGAAACAAACCATGGGGGGCACATCCTTCTTTGTTCAAGTAGTCAAACAATGGAACTCTTTACCCCCAAACATAAGTTCCATGTATGAGCACCTTATCTTGAGAAGACTGCTCAAGAATTAGTTCTTACCCACATAACCACCAAACTCAAACATAAATATACAGCATATCCCTCTGTAAATAAGCATTTACTTGGACTATAGATGTGTACCTACATATGTGTATTGCTTTGTATAAATATGTAAAATAATTATGTTTTTAAAGATATCGATATTCATCAGTTCTGCTTAACAAATGTACATATTACTTATAGTTACAATATTCTGTGTCAACATGTATATAAGTGACTGCATAAATAAGTAAATCTTTTATCATAACTATCTACAATTTCTTCACTATTGAATTACAAAACAATAAAAAAAAACAAATACATTTACTTAAAGTACAGTGTCATTTGAAAATCTGAGTTTATTAAATGGAACTTTAATCTACATATGTCACCTTCCTTATACATATATACCTTCCATGTACCTATGCATCTTTATAATCTTTATGGTTGTTACTTTGCTTCTAATTTAGTATATCCAATGCACTGCCCTGTATATCACCCTATATCTCTTGCAATATATCCTCTACCTCGACTCTGACTATTCTCAAACCTCATTCTACTACTCTGTCCAATGCACTACCCTATATCTCACCCTATACCACTCTCAATATATATTCTATCTCAACTATCTGGCTCATCTCAAAACACATACCACTACTATGATCCCCAATAACGCCCTTTCTAGACTCTTGCCTCCTCTACCCCTCCTTGCATCATCTCATACCTCTTTACTTTTCAGATCTCCCAAACAAGCCTTTCTAAACACTTCCCCCGACTCTCCCCCCTCCACCTCCCCTTTATTCATCCTATACTGCCTCCTACTGCTACGACTGCCAAACCCCCCCCCAAAAAAACTTTCTAGACACTTCCCTTGTCTATCCCTCCACTATTGATTTCAGATTAACATGTTCACAACTCAAATTAATTTCATATTTCCCTACACTAATTCTCCACTCATCCTCTTTGGTTTCTGGAGTAGCGGGCTACCCGCCAAAAAGTGCTTCAACACCTAATCAAGGGTAGCAAGCGATATATAAATGCAAACCCTTCCCTCCTCTATCCCTCCACTATCCTTCCGCCGCTCAAATCAAATTAATTTCATATTTCCTTAGACTAATTCACCATTAATCCTTTTTTGGTTCCAGAGTAGCATGCTACTCACCGAAGAGCGCTTTAACACCTCATCAGGGGTAGCAAGCGCTATATAAATACAAACCTTTTCCTCTTCTATTTCTCAAACCAAATAAGACTAATATTCACTGCTTAATTTAATTTCATATTACACTATTTCACTGTACTAATTCACCACTAATCCTTTTGAGTTCCGGAGTAGCCTGCTACTCGCCGAAAAACTACTTTGACACCTTGTCATGGATAGTAAACGCTATATACATGCAGTTACAATACATTACAATACAATATATTTCAAGGCTTTAAAAAGATTAAATAGGATCCTAGTCCATATCTCATGTGAGCTTTTTAACACTGTGGGACCTACCTAGGATTAAGCAAAAGACCTGCAGCACACCCTTTATTTGACTTGTAAAGTTCTATTTGCATTTTTCTTCAAGTTTAGCGTGCAGCACTCAAATTGCGTTTCGTTCCTTACGCAGTTATAAATTCAATTGAGAGTGGTAGCCCATGCAGTATGGGTCACCGTCGAGTTGCACAGCCTTATGGACACAGGTATTCAAGTAATACACTTTCACCATAGTATTTCACAATTTATTTCACCATTCTTTTGCCATAATTTCTCCAGTTAATCCTTCACGTCAAAGGTACGAAATTCGATAATCTAAATGATGACATGTGACACTTCGCGCTCACTTAGTTGCAGGTGGGGAAAGTTTGGGTTGTTTAAATTCAGTTGGGAAAATACACGCTGAATGGTGCACAAGGATGTTGTTTGTTGGTAAAATAACAGGTAGGCACGAGGGCACGGAATGATGTTTAATGTGAATAAGGAAGGTATTGGCAATTGTGGGTGGTTACGGTATTATTTTTGATTGGGTAATTCAGATATATTAAAGTTTAGCAGGTTTCAATATCGAACATGGGAGAGGAACACGTTAAATTGGGGTTTTCTTTTGATGAAATGAGGTTTATATGGGGGGAAGTATAAGTTAATACATGGTTTAGCATTAGTTAAAATTACTTTTGATGTGCTGTTATTATCATGGGAGAAAACTTGAGTTATTAATCTGGATCGCATTTTGTATTGGATTGGGCTGTAAGTGTTGTGGCTGACATATATTCTCTTTAACTACAGAGACCCCTGACGAAGGTTAAATGAACCGAAATGCATTGGGTGAAGTTATTGGGATGATTTGGAGAACCCGAAATTTGTAAATGTTCATGAATAGGCCTGGATGGGCAATTCTGAATCAATTTAAATGCACAAGATTATCGAATTTCGTACCTTTGACGTGAAGGATTAACTGGAGAAATTATGGCAAAAATATGGTGAAATAAATTGTGAAATACTATGGTGAAAGTGTATTACTTGAATACCTGTGTCCATAAGGCTGTGCAACTCGACGGTGACCCATACTGCACGGGCTACCACTCTCAATTGAATTTATAACTGCGTAAGGAACGGGACGCTTTTGAGTGCTGCACGCTAAACTTGAAGAAAAATGCAAAAAGAACTTTACAAGTCAAATAAAGGGTGTGCTGCAGGTCTTTTGCTTTGTTGTATTACCCTGCCGTTCCAATCCTGTTACAGCACCCCGATGAATAAAACTCACAAGAGTCATTTTGATTACATCATGGTCACGTCAAAGGCAGTTCACCAAAATACGGGTATGGAGAACAGTAATAGATATATCACGTTTTTGTCAGCACAAGTTCTCTTCCCAACGGCTCATAAATTTGGACATATATTTGACTATATTATTATTTTTTCTGTTTAATGTTGTTTCGATTATTATGTATTTCGTAGTGCTGTCACTTTAAGTATCAATGTTGACGGGAAGTTCACGGGGCGGGTAAATGCGGACATGTGACACTTCGCGCTCACTGAGTTGCAGGTGGGGAAAGTTTGGGTTGTTTAAATTCAGTTGGGAAAATACACGCTGAATGGTGCACAAGGATGTTGTTTGTTGGTAAAATAACAGGTAGGCACGAGGGCACGGAATGATGTTTAATGTGAATAAGGAAGGTATTAGCAATTGTGGGTGGTTACAGTATTATTTTTGATTGGGTAATTCAGATATATTCAAGTTTAGCAGGTTTCAATATCGAACATGGGAGAGGAACACGTTAAATTGGGGTTTTCTTTTGATGAAATGAGGTTTATATGGGGGAAGTATAAGTTAATACATGGTTTATCATTAGCTAAAATTACTTTTGATGTGCTGTTATTATCATGGGAGAAAACTTGAGTTATTAATCTGGATCGCATTTTGTATTGGATTGGGCTGTAAGTGTTGTGGCTGACATATATTCTCTTTAACTACAGAGACCCCTGACGAAGGTTAAATGAACCGAAATGCATTGGGTGATGTTATTGGGATGATTTGGAGAACCCAAAATTTGTAAATGTTCATGAATAGGCCTGGATGGGCAATTCTGAATCAGTTTAAATGCACAAGATTATCGAATTTCGTACCTTTGACGTGAAGGATTAACTGGAGAAATTATGGCAAAAAATGGTGAAATAGATTGTGAAATACTATGGTGAAAGTGTATTACTTGAATAACTGTGTCCATAAGGCTGTGCAACTCGACGGTGACCCATACTGCATGGGCTACCACTCTCAATTGAACTACCTAGGATTGCCATCCATATCTGTGTAGTCCATTGAGAATGTCTCCTATCCTTCATCTGCAGTGAATAATTTATAGGTCTTCCTTTTTATTTTGACAGAACGTGATCTGATAAGTGTTTGAAAAGTACTATGCATGTCGGAGACATAGCATTGGGCAACATTGGTGTTCAATTGATTACTGAAATTAGAACATTTAATTGATGCAGTACCTTCCACAAAATTGTTCCACCATTTAGAGCTGTTTTTGATACCATTATCTTGAGTCCATAATTACTATGATTGTAGTTGCACACTGGAATTTGACAAGATTATTGAATTTGATTTTAGTTGTAGCAATTTGAAAATACTTACTGATCCACTGATAATAAAAATGCAGGCACTTTATTGCAAGTTTTTAACTTCTTTGTTAGGGTTTTGCAAATCAGCAGACCTTTTACCTTTTGCTTAATATTATATAAGATTCTGCTTACATGAAGCGTGCTTAAACTCTCAATTCTAAACATTGAAATCCATCTAAAATAGATGATGAGTCTGCCGTATCTGTGTTGAATTAAATGATCAGTTACTCAATTTAAATGCCTTTAGCTCAGTAAATGTAAGTCAGTAACCAGCTTAATGTCTCTTGCGATGTAATCTCTAGAAATTGCCTATGTTTGTCATTAAGGAATTACATTGGTGGTTCACTGTAAGTATCTCAGCATATTAAAAAGGATAACCGTAAATCTGAACACTTTTAAACCCTAGAAACATTGTATTCGATTAACAATTTTGAACTGTAGGTCATCTCCTAATATTAATTGCAGAGTCATTCAGAGTTCTTCAATCTAGGGGGTGTGATAGATGTTTTATAAAAAAAATAAAACTTATCTTCCCAAGCAACCGCTATGCCAGCTTCAGCAGAGCTGTTCAGTAGACAGATTAAATTAGTTTTTGGCTATTCGGAAGTTTAAACTGTGATTCCTTGGTCCAGGATAGAAGGAGAAGCAGAAAATCACAAGTAGCAGAAAGAATACACCATGAGACAGTTGTGGGTGAGGGCCAAGAAGTGGGAAAAGAACCAAGCATAGATACAGTGAGAAAGGGGAATGATGACAAGTGCAACAAAAATATAAGTCAGAGGCAAATGGAGTGAGAGAAGGGGGCAAAGAAGAATACAATGAAGAAAAGAAAGATAGAAGGAAGAAGACTGATGAGAAAGTAGTCTGCAAGGAATGAAACAAAAATCGAATAGAGAAAAGAGAATAAAGGAAGAACGAAGGACAGAAACTTTCCTTGAGGAAACAATTCTTGGAGACCTAAGGACCTGGATTACATGTTTCACTTCCTCACTCAGTGGCAGTTATATATTTGAAAGTGAAGGGTATTTTATTTGTATTTGTTATTTATATATGTATTTATTTACTTACTTGATTAACATCAGTGCTCCCCTTTGGAGGTAAGAATCCTAAAAAATATATATCAATATTGAAGTGAATTCCAAAGTCTTCCAATTTGAGAGTTGAAAAAAAGACCTAAAGTGAAACATATAAACATTGTTATTGAATTGTATGTTTTCAAGAATTTCTGTACCCACAGAAAAAGCGAAACCCCTGCTTGGGCTCCCCAACTGCTGTCTTTGGAAGGCCAGTGAGATCATCTAATCTGTTTGTTTCTAGCCTTGTTTCTTCTAAACATATTATATAATGAATCTACAGACAAATTCTAGTTTCTCCTCGTTCAGGCAATGTTTGAAGATTATAGGAAGCCAATTTGAAATCAGAGGCAGCCAATCCATTAAACAATTGCCGTTGGTAGCAATTGTCTCGGCATAACAAACTTGGTTCTGGTGCCAATTGAATTACACAAGCCGAATAGTTGGTCATTTAGATAAAGGCTTAGATTTTGAGCTGTATATACAATAAAGGATTTCCAAGGGGTTATATTTTTTTGCACATTGTTACATATATATATATATATCTTTAAATCAGTGCTCGCATCAGCAATTATTCTTCAAAAGAAATTGCAGGGGATGAAAACGCAGAAAGTGACAAGACTTGTAATATCATATTGAACAGGGTGCAAAAAATTGAAAACATCCAGAATTCCTCGTCAACCATGTAAAAAATAGTTAGCATAGCAGCTGTGAACATATCAACCTAACTCTTGATCAGGATTAAAGTGTCCTCTTGTGAATTGGCAGAAGTATCTTGCCAGGTCCTAGGAAAATATGTATATACACCTACCGACAGCTATATCAAACAAGGAGCAGTTACTGCACATGAATGTGCTATGTAGCACTTCAAAGGGTTTCCTTCATTGAAAGTATAGATAGAACCTGCTTTAAAAAACTGCAAATGGTTTGTACATTTCATTTAAGTTATCTACTTAAATAGGGATAAACCGGTGCCATCAAATGTTGCCTGTCATTGAGAGAAAGAGAGCAACCACCGTGGTCTCTGCTGCTATTATAGGTCAGTATTTTTTAACCGTTCATCATTATAAAATGCTTGTTCCTCTTTAAATTGAGTATTATTAGCCTTGTGTTCATTGAAAAAATAGGTTGCAATAGAAACAATGTTTTTAGAGTGATCCATTTTTGATCAGGCATGTCGCCTCTTTATGCAAGACATCTAGAGCAATGGTTCTTAACCTTTTGACTTCTGTTGACTCCCACTTAATCTTTCCTGGCATCTGGGGATCCCCTATGAATCCTTATTGGAATCCGGCGACCCCCAGAGTCATTATTGGAATCCGGGGACCACTGCCTAAGCTCTTTTGATGATTCAAACTGCATAACGATACACAAAAATAGAGAAACAAATATTCAGCAAATAAATGTACAAACAATGAAATACTTTATTTAATTCACAAATAAATAAAAAAATCCAAAATTTAGTTTTAATGGAAGTTTTGAGCTTTTCTAAATTCAGTTGTGGGCACCCACTGTCCATACTATATTCTGTTTGATGCACTTGTACTGCTTCCAAAACTCAATCAGATGATACCAATTGTCAATTGCATGGCGCCTCTGTGCTGGTGAAATTGAATACATCACCAGTGATTAATTAAAATATTCATGGTGGAAATTACCTTTGTAATAATTTGTTCCCACATTATACCGATTTTTTCATTTTCATTGTTTCCTGCACAGGATCATTTGGGCAAACCCCCATATTATAATACACTGTGTGTGCCAACAGCATGTGCTCCCATACTCCATCCCAAAAGGTGCGTCATGGTTTTGTTTGGGAACCACATGCTCTAGGTTATCATGTAGAGCTCTAAGGTCGCCATCTCTGTAGTTTACTTTTTCTTTGGCGAAAAAATATCTTATTGTAAAACTTAAATCCTCCTTGAATACATGCCAACCCTCAAGAACTAGATAGCATGTTCCCGTATGTAAGCCTTACCTCCCGTCTCCCAGCAGACAGCACCTCCAGCTACTACTCTGCTCACGACTGTGTCATGACATAAGTGATACCTAGGGAAGTTTTCGTCGAGCTGTTCCAAAATGATTGGCAAGCTAAAGAGAGGTACTAAGATCGTCTTTGGGGCTATCTTTCTGCACTGGAAGAAATTTTCATACTGCTGCACCGGAAGAGACATGCTTGCTGCTCCACAGGCATGCATCAGGCTTGTTTGAGCCGGTGCTGTGGCTGTGCCCAAAGTTTTTGCTTGACAGTTACACAGCAGCAAAGTAAAGTAACAAAACCGACATTTCCCAGATGCCCTGAGGAAGGCACTAAGCAATTGAAAGTGTTCCAGTCCACCAATCACGAGTTCTCCCATTCTGTATTATGTTCAGCAGCCAGCAGAGCCTCTTTTCTTGATGCTTGCAGAGGAGCTCAGTACTTGTAGGGGTGAGCTCCGGTAAAGGGGGTAAACTCCGCTCCACCTGTTGTTGGCTGAGTTTTTAGCCAAACTCTGTGCTCCAAGCGGAGCGTGGAGTGTCAAAAGCTTCACGAACTCGGTCAGTAGAGCGGAGTTTGCTGCCCACCATTAGTTTAAAGGTAATGGTGAAGAAGCATACCCATTGTTTGTTTGTGAGGGGACTTGGAAACTTTCAAAGCAAAGAAAATCGTCTAGCACAAAGTGCCAAACAATACGTTTGGAAACGAGATACCATTAGGCAAACCTTTTTTCAGCTAAGGATTCATTTGATTCCATTTAGGAAAATGTGAGTTTTGTGGGCTACTCATTGGCTTTCAGAGGGGCTGGGATGACTGCTCCATTCATAGGGATAAATTGGTATTTTTTGTTTGTTTTGCCCCATGTTAACTACAGAATGCAGGCTTTGTCTAACACCAATGCTTTTGGCAAACTGGTCAGTGCTTATGCAAAGAGAAATATATCTTTGGCCTTGGTGGGCAGGGTACCTGTCTGCCAGCATAGCTTGCTAAATTCAGAGGGTGTTAAGATCTTTTTGGGGCCATCTATCAATGGTAACACAGAGTTACTGTATCTGCAACGTAAAAACCTTGTGTTATACCTTGATTTCCTTTCCCTGCTGCTCAGCCAGTATGAATACAATGTGTATGTGGAATGTTGGAATGCCAGATGAGAGAGTGGAACGTTAGTGTGCCTGGTGGACTTGAGAGAGTGCCAGTTGAAGAGAGTGGGCTGAGCAGCAAGGATGTTGCTCCTGGTGGGGCTCTACTAATGTACTACCAACCTGTAACTACTATCCTGTAAACAAACTAATAAACCCATACTTAAGATATACCTCATGGCTATGTCTGGAGTTCCTTGGATTCACCTTTGTTGTAACACATTGCAGAAAGGATCATACACGTAACAGTTTACATGAGCTTTCTGTAGGCTATGATGTTGTCATGCGGTGAATTTCGAGTTGACAATAACGTTTTTATACTTTACTAGAGGACACAACTTTAGACTGCATAATGTTGCTGCTTCTTTTTAAACCTTTAATGGCATGGATTAATTTTGATAAAATCATTATTTTATATTTGATCATACATTTTAACTGGAATGATTGACTTGAACTAATCTCAATTTTATTTACTGATTTTAGAGCTCAATTGAGACATATACCAGGATATCTTTCATGAAACTTGAAAGTGGTCCTGGTTTGCCTAACCTAGCAGATTCCTGTGCGATCATGAATCCTAAACCAGGTGTCCCACTCCGAAATCCAGGTTCCATATATTCAAACCAAACCCTCACTTTCCTACCATCACCACCATGCCATTCACAGGAAATGTCGTTCAGAGTGACATGCCAGAAAGTGACAAAAGCAGTGAACAATGACATCAGACCATCAGGACCCTGGCCTCAATTCTGCGACTCCATCGCCGACCTCATCAGCTCGCACGCGCTGACCTCCACCAACTACATCCTCCTCGGAGACCTGAACTATCACCTGGAGAACAACAACGACAGCAACTCCTCCACCCTGATCGACAATCTCGCCAACCTCGGACTCAAACAGCTCGTCACAACGCCGACCCACATCGCCAGCCACACACTTGACGCAATCTTCTCCTCAAGCCCCCACGTCACCTTCAGCCATGCCTCCAAACTTACCTGGACTGACCACCACTGCATCCATTTCTCCTTCTGAAAACCACTCACACACCACCGCAACCTACTGACCCCCCGCCGCCGCTGGGGCAAAATCACTGAAGAACAACTACAGACAAGCCTCGCACTCAACCCTCCGACGAACCCCACCAACCCGGATGATGGTGCGCTCTCCCTCAAACGCTGGATGAACGACTGCGCCAACACCATCGTGGCGCTGAAAACCCCCACCAACAGAGGCACCAGCAGAAGAGTTAGCTGGTTCACCCCGGAACTCCTCGACTCCAAACGCACCTGCCAGAAACTGGAAAACACACGGAACAGCAACAAGACGCCAGACAGCCACACTGCCTACAAAGACGCCATCCGCAACCACCACCACCTCATCAGGACTGCCAAAAGGACCTACTTCACAGACCGCCTTAACAACAGCGCACACAACAGCAAGGAGCTCTTCACCATCATGAAGGAACTCTCCAACCCCAGCTCCAACGCCAACGACATCCCACCATCACAAGCCCTGTGCGACTCACTCGCCACCTTCTTTCACTGGAAAACCACCGACAGCTTCAGACCCCAGACGACCCCTGCCGAACACACCGCACCAAACCCACCGCACCCCACCACCCACGACACCCTGACAACCTGGGCCAACGTGAGCTTCGAGGACACAATCAAGACCATGGGATCAATCCACTCCGGTTCCCCCTCCGAGCCCCTCCCACACCACATCTTCAACAAAGCCAGCAAGTCCATCGCACCCCACCTGCACAAAATCATCAACCTCTCCTTCGAGACCGCCACCTTCCCTGAGAACTGGAAGCACGCAGAGATCAACGCCCTACTGAAGAAACCCAAAGCAGACCCGAGCGACCTCAAGAACTTCCGGCCCATCTCCTTGCTCCCGTTCCCAGCTAAGGTCATCGAGAAGATAGTAAACACCCAGCTCACGCGACACCTTGAAGACAACAACATCCTAGACCCATCACAATCAGGATTCCGCAGCAACCACAGCACCGAGACCGCCCTCATCGTCGCCACAGAGGACATCAGGATCCTGCTGGACAACGGCGAGACGGCGGCCCTCATCATCCTCCTAGACCTCTCCGCCGCCTTCGACACTGACTGCCACCGCACACTACGCATGCAACTACACGACGCAGGGATCCGAAACAAGGCCCTGGACTGGACCACCTCCTTCCTCTCCGGCAGAACTCAGAGAGTCCTCCTCCCCCCGTTCCGCTCCGAGGCCTTCAAGATCATCTGCGGCGTCCCACAGGGATCCTCCCTCAGCCCGACACTGTTCAATGTCTACATGGCACCACTAGCACGCATCACCCGACAACACGACCTCAACATAATCTCCTACGCCGACAACACTCAGCTGATCTTCTCCCTCACCAAGGACCCCCTCACCGCCAAATCCAACCTCCACCAGGGAATGAAGGCCGTCGCCGACTGGATGGAGGACAGCTGCCTCAAAGTGAACACAGACAAAACGGAAATCCTCATTCTCGGGTCCAACCTCTCCGCTTGGGACGACTCTTGGTGGCCCACATCACTGGGGTCGCCCCTGGCTCCCACCGACCACGCACGCAACCTCGAAACTCTCCATGACCAAACAAGTCAAAGCATTCTCCTCCACCTGTTTCAACACCCTCCGCATGCTCCTCAAGATCTTCAGATGGATCCCGACAAACACAAGGAAAACAGTCACCCAGGCCCTGGTCAGCAGCAGGCTCGACTACGGACACGCCCTCTACGCCGGAACCTCGTCCAAGCTCATCAGCAGACTACAGAGAATCCCGAATGCCTCTGCATGCCTGATCCTCGATGTCCCGCGCCGCAACCAGATAACCCCCCACCTGAAGAACCTGCACTGGCTCCCCGTCAACAAAAGAATCTCCTTCAAGCTCCTGATCCACGCACACAAGGCACTCCACAAAACCGCTCCAGCCTATCTCAACAGCCGACTCTCCTTCTACATACCCCACAGAAAACTCTGCTCCGCTGACCACGCCCTGGCCACAGTCCCACGCATCCAGAGAACTACTTCCGGAGGCAGATCCTTCTCCCATCACGCCGCCAAGACCTGGAACACCCTCCCCCTCCACCTACGTCAAACCGAAGACCTGCTGACCTTCAGGAGACAACTCAAGACCTGGCTCTTCGACCACTAACAGCCCCCCTCCCCCCAGCGCCTTGAAACCCGCCCGGGTATGTAGTGCGCTTTACAAGTTACATGATTGATTGATTGATCAGGATCCCTGGGGGTCAAACCACATCACATTTAACCGTGTTCCACAATGAAGTGCTCAGAAAAATATTAAAAGCTTAGTCATGCATAGGGTGGCCTTTCTTTGTTGTGGGTTTTATAGATAGATATTCTGATAGGGTTACATTTTGTCATAAGCACGCCTGTTTCCAAAATGTCAAGGTAGATGTTTAATGGTACTCTCTGTTGATTCTTTATGGCTTTGAATTATTTTTAAATTTGAAGATGAGTGGGGTGTTCAAGGGTTAAATCTCGATACTTAAACTATGGTCTTGTAGAGTAGATGTTGCAAAATCGGAGAACTAATGGTGTAACCCTAGTACATAAACGTTGCTCTTCTACTACGAGTAGGCATGTTAATCTTAGTTTATCAATAATGCTACATTAGTAATCAATCAATCAAATCAAACTTTATTCAGAGACGCACATAAAAGTACATAAAATATACGATAGAATACATAATATGCATATCGAAAATAACCCTGCATTTAAAACTGTAAAACATAAGGAATTACACAAGCATTGTCTTTCTGCCATAAACTGCTGACTTCAAGAAAGACCCTCCCCTGAAGCGTGCCTCCTCGTCATATAAAAGGGGTAAAGAATGTAAGGCCAGTCTGCACTGGAAATTTGAGTTTGAAAAAAGGTATTAAAAATCTCATAGTATAAATAGCATAAAATTTGCAAAAGAAAGTAAAATGCTAAAGGGACCGTTCGAGCACGCCGTCATACGACCATGTGCATATTGAAAGGCCGGTGTGGTGGCCCAGCAGGAAACCGAGCAAATATCTGACCGTCCCTGTTCTGAAACTGAATAGTAAGGACCTTCCCATTGACCATGTGTCAATAAGAGATAGGGTTCATGACCAAGACTCATTTTTAAGTGGGCTTAGTTTTCTGTGGTAGGTTTTCCAAATTCTGTTACCTCTGTACATAGCTGCCTGCTTTCCAAAAACTGGGATTTAATTTTGTTTCTCAGCCACACATACTTGTCGGATTGTCAATAGGAAGGATCACCCTAACTCTGCGAGAGTTATATGAACATACACAAGCCATTGTATGCGGAGTCCTTTGTCACAAGAAAGACAGTCTCTGATGATGTAATGGTTTAATTGTGTTTCAGGAATAAGCCAAAGTGATAGCCACAAAGATATGGGGCCCAATTTAATGTGACCTTCTATGTATGGGAGCCCCCGTTCTTCCTGGCATTTGTAATGTGAGGTGGAAAGAGGTCCCAAAAGCTGCTGCCTACAGAACCGATTCTCTTCAGCCTGAGTGGATGTGCAGTTTTAGTGACCCCACTCCACAGTACTGTATTCTGCAGTTAGAATGCATTGAGTTTTGTAGATTTCAAGAATGGGTACAAGAATGGGTACAATTGACCTCCTACCGATAGAGTGAGGCAGGCTAAAGAAGGCACTCACCGATCAGCCGAGGTTCATGCAGCAAATTAAGACATCGGTTCCCAATACCCCAAAGGTTTTGAAAAGAACCCCAAGATAAGGAAAGCTGTTTGTCCTGTCTAACCTGTTGTTACCAAATGCAAGAGTGGGATGGATACTCAGCCGCTTAGGGCCAGAGGCCATGATATGTAATTTTGTAAAATTAGTGGTCCGGTCTAGATCTGCTATAAACTGAGTGTTAGAAATTGGGTTGTTGGTTGAATGGGGTGTAAGCCCTGGCCAAGCAGCAACCACAATCCTAGTAAGGGTGAGGGGAAGACAAACCTTAAATTAACCTGTGCTCACCCTCTGGAAGCTTGGCACAGAGCAGTCAGACTTAATTTATAGGCTGTATGTAAAGTATTTGTGCAAGGCCTCAAAGAGTAAAACAGTGAAAATACCACACTAAATGATTTCACACCAGGTTAGAAAAATAGCTCTGGTTTTAATAAGTAACTTTAGGAAGCCGAATGGACCTAAACTTCTCTTTCCCCCACTTGATTATTACACATTGAAGCAGCGCACAGCTGTGGGAAAATCTACTCCTCATAAGAGTGTCAACAACTGGTCTGACACACTTACCAAGAAGAAGAGTCTAGAAAACATGGCGGACTACCAAGGTCTAAGTTACACAGAAGAAGAAGTAAACGCTATCCTCTCAGGAGCCTCACTATTACAAGATAAGGATTTATCAAACACACTGACACACAACAATGAATGGGACGAATTAACAGAAATGAAGAAAGACCAAGTGAGAACAGCCATACATGGGATTATTATGAAAGAATACCTGCGAGCCAACTCAGCCCCAAAAGGCTTATGGGTACAAAATTCCCCTCGGATTTTCCTAAAAGATCTTGCCTTCCGAAAAGATTGGTCTTCTATATCTTGGAAGTGCACTAGAGATTATCTGGTACTTATAATTAAAACTGCAACAAGACTAGTAGAAGAACTAACAATCAAAATCCAAGTCAGTGAAGCTAATTTGAAAACTACAGTCCAGATCTCTGTATATAAGAAACGCCTAGAAGAGATAAATAAAGAGATGAACGAGACAAAAGAATATATCACCCAAAACAAAATTCAAAAATTGGGAAAAGACCTCAAGAAATTCTCAATGGAGAAAATGCATCCATACGCAAGAACGGATTATGTCATCCCAGATCATCAAGAGGATGAAGATACAACAGGCGAAAGCTCTGGTAATAACTCAGAATGGAGTAGTGACGAAGGAACCAATCCCAGAAGAGGGAGAGGACAGTACAGACGTACCCAAAGAAGGAGGACCAACAATTGGCAAATGCCAAGATATTATGACCAATCACAACCCCCTTTCCAACCTTACATACCTAACTATCAAGGGTGGATCAACCCCTACTTCCAAGGCCCAAATATGATGGGCCCTCCACCTATGAATATACAACAGCCTCCTTTTTTAGGGAGAGGCCAAAGCACTCGGAGAGGAAGGAGAAAGGGGGTAACATGGAACGAACCAGAAAGACAAGTACACACACGAAGTATGACAAAAGAACAACCAGGGACCAGCTCAACGAATCACTGGTAGTGAACCTTACCAATATCACCCTCACTGCAGATCAAGAGACAATTCTAAACAAAGGACTCGGGTTTGTCCCTACACCGACAACTGACATCTTCAAATTAAAGTGTGAACTTTCGGAATTCTGTAGAAAGGTGAAACTCAAGGCTTTCTTTAAAGATAAAGAGAACTACACTCAAGATAGCGACACCAATCTTAGACCTAAGTCTACTTTCTGTCCACCCTCTCAAATGGTCCCCGTGGAAATATTGACATTTGAACAAGCGATCATGAAAGAGGTAGATAACATAAAACCTACGAAAAGACCCTTTATGAATACCACACGACAAGAAAAGAAAGCAATGAAAGAACTCCGCCAGAATGCAGATCTGGTAATTAAGCCAGCCGACAAAGGGGGAGCAATTGTTCTTCTGAACAAACAAGGATACGAAAACCAATGTCTATCACTACTTTCAGACACGAAATTCTACCAGAAACTCACAACAGACCCAACCAAAAGACTACAGAGGACCATTGAACTTATGGTGGCAGAAGCTGAGATTAACCAGTGGATTTCAAAACACGAAGCTGAATTCCTCATAACAAAATCACCAAGAATCCCTTAATTTTATTCACTGCCAAAGATCCATAAGAACAAAGTCCCACCACCAGGACGTCCCATAGTCTCAGGGATTGGATCAATACTTGAACCACTATCACAATTCGCGGACCAATTTCTAAGACCTATAGTACAGAGAACACCTACTTACCTAAAAGACACAAGAGACCTTCTGAACTTACTAGCAGATCAAACATACAACGATCAGACAATGCTTCTGGTAGGACTTGACGTGGAAAGTCTCTATACAAGCCTACCGCAGCAGAAAACACTAGAAACTCTGGAAGATATTCTCTTCTCTCAAGACTGGCAGTATAGAACACCCAGACATTTCGTTCTGGAATGCTGCAAGATGGCGTTAACCGAAAACTTTTTTGAATATGAGGGGACCCTCTATGCCCAACGACACGGTACTTCCATGGGTAGTACCTTTGCGCCCAGTGTAGCAGGTCTATACGTCAGCGCCTTTGAAGACCAATGGATACAGAACCCCGTCAATCCCTACTTCAATCAGATGAAACTCTGGCGCAGGTACATTGACGATGTCCTACTCATTTGGGAAGACACACAAGAGACACTAGTTGACTTCATGAACTGGATCAACACTAGGGATGAATGTCTCAAGTTCACACACTCATCTAACAATAAGAAGATAGATTTCCTTGACGTCACCGTATTCTCTGAACATAACACTCTGCAGACAAAGACTTTCTACAAACCCACTGCGAGGAACAGTATCCTATCCTACAACAGCTTCCACCCTCGACCACTGAGGGAAAACCTACCCTACAGTCAGTTTTTAAGACTAAAACGGAACTGTAGCAAACTGACGGACTATAAAACACAAGCAGCAGCACTAGAACAGAAACTCCAACTTCGGAATTACCCTACAAAAATCATCAAAAAATGCCAGAAGAGAGCAAGGAATCAGCCCAGGGAAAGTCTCCTGGAACTAACAAGACGAGAAGAACCCACAGACTTATTGACATGTGTCACTACTTATTGCACATCTACCAATGCTGTGAAGAAAATAATTAATAAAAACTGGAGAATCCTGACGTCGAACAACCTCGACTGGCCTAGACCACGCTTTGCCAACAGACGAACACGGAACATCAAGGATTTCCTTGTACATACAAGACCCACAGCCACTACTAATGATGGAACCCTAACAACTCTGTGGAACCTCAACCCAGTGGTAGGACACTACCCATGTGGCTCCTGTTCAGTCTGTAAACTGACCAAACCCACAAAAACATTACAACTTTCACCAGATCTTACGTGGACATTACGCCACCACACAAACTGTAACACTACCCATGTGATTTACATGATCGTGTGTCCCTGTGGCTTGAAATATATTGGGATGACGTGCCGTAAAGTAAAGATTCGAATGTGTGAACACAGGAGTAACATCACCTGTAAACGAATCACAACCAAAATGAGTAAACACTACATCGAACAGAACCATGATCCTGACGACCTTAAATGGGTAGTCCTCGAGACACTGACAACCAAGTCATACAATGCGGAGAAGATTCTCTTCGAAAAAGAACAACGTTGGGTCCATCGCCTTCACACAGACATAGAGGGGATGAACGACAACATACCATGGTATACACTTTCATAAAGACCAACGCCTTGTCTCCATAAGGACACAGAGGAAATGAGCAGGAAAATTACAGAAGAGAATCTGCCAATATGTTCAAATTGTCGCCAATACATCTGTAAACCTTATAGGAACATAGGGTAAAAAGATCGATGCTTAATTCTGATCACATTAGGGCAGATACCCTCCATCAATATCAGGCTGACAACCACCGCAAATTATCAACAAATATTGCTAGCGAATAATAACCTCCAAAACACATTTGTTGTCAATTGTTATACAATTGAACGCTAAATAACGTGGTGTTAAGGACCAACATACCCCTTCTACTCAAGTCTTTTCTCCTATTGCATACATGCCAACCTTTGCCAACCAAACGAACACCCTAGTCTTTTCTCCCTTTCTGACCGTGACCGGGAATGAAAACGTACCGAGAACGGCCCTCGCGTCACTCGGAGCACCGTAACGTGAGGCAGCACAAGCACATCACGGCGATCATAACTGGTGAGAACATGGAATGAATAGACTTCCCTATCACTCCTCCAGCTTCAAGTAAGGTATGACCGCACCTTTCCTTTCCAACAGAATCGCCCGTAATGCCTGCCGGTGACTCCATGAAGCGTAGCAAGTAATCGCTCCAAAGGTAAATTTACCCGTATGAATGAATGCTGTTAATTTCTGAGCCCAAAGTTGATACGAGTCTGTAAAATTGCAAAGCAAGCATCACTTGGCAATTATTACTATATAGCGCACGATCATGATAACATACCCGAGATTCACACAACATACGAGTGAAAAGCAAGACGCGCACTACACGATGTCTACCTAATATATCAGATACTCCTGACGACACAACTTTACATTTACAAATATGTATCAATTCCTTTAGTTCTCGCCATGTCCACACAAAGTGGGTAAACCTAAGCACAATGTTGCGTATTTGGAACTGCCACTGCGTATGCTCCTGGTAAATACTGTCCCGACATTTCATGCCTGAAAAACTTTACAATGTTATTGTTTTCCTCACCCTATTGCACCACCCTTTCTCTTTTCTTTTAGGTACAGATACAATTGATCTGACCAACACATATTCCAGTGGTGAATCACATCACTGTATGTAGAACCGAATCGGTCCTACACAACCCAGCTCGGTCCTGACGAAAGCCCCGAGAATGCACAGAGGGCTGAAACATGTTGACCACTAATAGGTGCGAATGAACAATGACTCATCCGCCCACTAAGTAGTGCGAGTGAACAGTAACCCATTCAGAACGCACATTATACCGCTTTTAAACTCCCAATCACTGCCTCCAGAATAAATTATTGAGGTTAAAAGTGACACAGGGATTTTAACTTTTTTATATCTTCACTTTACCACGAGCACCATCTCACAATATTTCTGACCACTACTGCCAGTACCAGTAGGTCTTCCTCCGGGTGGAGGTCAGCATCTTTACAAAAAATGACCCAATGATGTTGCTGAGACAGTACACAAACGGCGGAGAATGAAAATATACCGCCCTCGACCTGTGTAGATGTTATGAGGGTCTTTTTATGAAGGATACAACCAATAAGACCATGGGAACACAGGACAAGTGGTCCATTCTCCTCCCTTGTGATTTAATAAATAAAACACATCAAAAATCCAATTAATAGAAAGGGAGACATGGATGTTTAAAGTTTATAGTGAAAAATAGTGCCAAAAAGCACAAAGTGCTATTGGCAATATCTGGTTGTGCAATATCTGGTTGTGCCGGACCGGGACAAAGTCACAAGTTCAGGCCAACCATGATGGAGCGCTAGCCGGCTACAAGGACCCAGTTGAGCACACTAAGCAGAGTACCTTAAATCCTGGTTGAGGATTGGTGTGTGGATCAGAGTAAAATGCTTTGCACTACTGAGGCAATGCATCGGTTCTGAGATGCGATGAGGCTGCTGTGCGAGGTTCTGTTGCATCGACGTCGAGGATTCTATCAACCGAGCTTCCGATACGAAGTTTGGTGTCGCAGATGCGAGGCGCAGCAGAGGCAAGGCATCGGTTCAGATGAGTGGTAAAGCTGTGATCCGGAGTTTCAGTGTCGTCGTCGAGGCTGCTGTTGATGAGGGATGTGAAGAGGTTCTGCTGAGAAAAGTGTCGCACCACAGCAGTTCTGAAGGCAATGTGTCTGTCCCAAGAAGTGGGAGGTGGCAGTGATGCAAGTCTTTTGCGATGGGTCCAGTCCACGAAGCAGCAGTGATGAATCGGTTCTGCTCGGGGATGAGCTGCTCAGCCGAGTACAACGGTGCTGCGCGGGGATGCATTGCTCAGAATAAAAGATGCATTGGTTCCTCTGGCAAGCACCTTAGACCCACTTCCAAGGGTCCAGGACTGGGGTGACACGACTTGGCAGGGTAGACTCACAGAGTCCTGGGTGCAGGGGTTGGAAGCCTGCTGTGTCCCTGAGGCTTCAGATCAATGATGTTTAAAGTTGATAGTGAAAAATAGCGCCAAAATGCACAAAACGCTTTTGGGGATATCTCGTCATGCCGAACTGGGACAAAGTCACAAGTTCAGACCGACTGCGATGAAGCATGGGCCGGCTACAGGGACACAGTTATGCCCACTGATTAGAGTACCTTAAATCCTGGTTAGGAAGTGTTGCTTGGTTCCCCGTTTAAAATACAGCGTGCAGCCTAGGCGATGTGTCGGTTTCATGGATGCAACAAGGCTGTGGTGCGCGGTCCTCTTGCATCAACGTCAATGATTCTGTCAACGGGGCTTGCGATGCGAAGTCCAGGTTGGAGGATGTGAGGCACAGCAGAGGCGATGCGTTGGTTCCGATGAGCTGGGAAGCTGTGATGCGGAGTTTTGGCGTCGATATCGAGGCTGCTGTCGACGAGGAATGCAAGGTTCTTGGTCTGGGAAAAGCGTTGCACAGGGGTGATTCCGAAGGTGATGCATTGGTCCCAAGAGACAGGAACTGGCATTGATTCGAGTCTTTTGGGACAAGTCCAATTGCATGCCTGAGCAGAATCCGGTTCTGCTCAGGGATGCGCCACTCAGCTGAGGAGATTCATCGGTTTTGCTGGAGTAGTGAAGGTAGTACCAGCAAGGCCTGGCTGGATCCCAAAGGTTGGGGATCTGGTCAGAGATAAAACTGTGGATAAGAAAGAGTTTGGAAAAAGAACTATTGATGGACAGAATGCAGAACAGTGTCGTACATTCACCCCAGTACAGAGATCGGGGCCTAAATCCATTGTTTGTTTCCTCACCATGCCATTCCAGTTTGGACCCAGCCATATGCATATCAGTCTTGACCCTGTGCCCAATGGGAACAGTCCATCCCGAACGGCCAGGCCAGGTCCTCCCTGGACTGGAAACAATCATCCTAGGACCGGTTTCGGCATTTCACCCCTCTTCAGCGAGGATAGCTTGATTCCAGTGGCATGGAGAGCACGGGACTCACGTCTGAGCATACCCGTCCCACTCGGGGTGACAAATGCAAAAATAACTATTGATGGACAGAGTGCAGAACAATGTCATACATTCACCCCAGTACAGAGATCTGGGCCTAAATCCATAGTTTTTTTGCTCACCATGCCATTCCCGTTTGGACCCAGCCATATGCATATCAGTCTTGACCCTGTGCCCAATAGGAACAGTCCAGCCCGAACGGCCAGGCCAGGTCCTCCCTGGACTGGAAACAAGTATCCTAGGACCGGTTTCGGGGTTTCACCCCTCTTCAGCCAGGATAGCTTGATTCCAGTGGCATGGAGAGCACGGGACTCACGTCTGAGCATACCCGTCCCACTCGGGGTGACAAATGCAAAAAGAACTATTGATGGACAGAAAGAGTTTGGGCCATCCTACAGAGCACATGTGCCTGTCCTGGCTGTTCAAGGCACCTGAACTATACTTCTTCCGCCCCTTGCCAGCCGGTGAGACAAAGGTTTGTCTCCATTGATCTGATAAAACCACATTTTGTGGCTGACTGCCAAAAGTAAGCCACGTGGGATCCTTGGTGGCTACCAGTCTCCTCTCTTTACTGTACAGGAGGTTCAGATGAGAGCTTTAACTACGAATAAAGCTTGTTCTCTCCAATGAGAGACCACATTATACAACAAAAAATGAAATACCAGTATTTGCAAGGCGCACAGCTACCTCCAAAGTGGTGTCACGGCACTAGGGGCCCTCAGAGTCACATGGTGCTGAGCTAACCTGCCTCCAGCTCCGGGGATCGAACCGGGAACCCCGTAGTCCAGTGTCAGGCACCCTGGCCGCTGCGCCACACCTGTTCCACTCATCCTGTACCTGTTGCAATAAACACAGCTGTACAGTCAACAAGTACAGAACGCAAATTGCAATTTGGAATCCTGAAAAGAACAAGGTCTACGCCAATGTACCACAGATCGAGTCTCCATCAAGTTCAACGCAACCTGCTGAACGTCCAAGTATAGACCGTACAGCTTCTGGCTACTTCATTGACTTTCATGACTTCTCCTCCAACACATCGGAGCAGCCTCCAGTACCCTTACCTGTTAGACTAAAAGGTGCATGTTTTCTATCTTTGGCTGAAAAGAACATATTTTGTCTCTCCACGGTTGCACCTTTGGATTACAATTGAACTACTTTTCCTGGCCCTTTGGATTGGTTTTGTGAAAGTGTTCTTCCTGCTTCTTTATGGACATTTTATCCCAGAACACTCTGAAGTAAAAATGATAAACTTGATTCTAAAATAAGACATATTATCACACCGTGAACAAAGAGAACTTTTCCTGGTGAACATTTCAGCTGTTCCAGTTTCGGGTGGTATGTATGCGATAAGGTGTCATTAGATGTGTATGGTTCCACTGAACCTTTGCAAATTCCACATTTGTTTAACATTTCTTTAAATTATATCCTCACCCTTAGTTTCTGATGTTTGGGACAATGATACAGTATCTGAAATGCTAAAAGATTTATAGCATTCAACTGTGTTTTCTTCTGAAGAGTTATATGATGGTACAGCTAACCATGATAAGATGTTTTGTTTTCAACATTACGGACATCATTTTCTACACAAAGCTAGCATTCCTCTTGAAGTTTTTAACTTTACACAACAGGGACACTGCCATACACCTCCACGGGGTAGTTCAAAGGCATTTGCACGGAAGTTTGATTATTTTTTGGGGTATGACATCTCTGACCTCCGGCCTCTTTCTATTATAGCTGTGCATTGTCACCTGCAAAGAAAAATATGTTCACAGACATGAACATAATTTACTCTGCTTCTATCCTTTCCCAACTCTCTGTACAAGGTTTCGACTTCTTGAGGGACACAATAGATGTGGGGCCAGATGTACGACCATTCAATTTTGCGAGTCGCAAATTGCATTGAATTGCGACTCACAAAATTGAATGTACAAAAGTGTATGAAACAGTGTGTGCGATTCCTAATGGGGTCACAAATTGCATGCCTCATTCATATTCATGAGGCAGTCGCAATTTACGACCCCATTGGGAATGGCTAGCACTCCCAGGGATGGTGGCCTGCTGGGGTCAGCAGACCACCATGTCTGGGACTGCTTTTTAAATAAAGCAGTTTTTTTTTAATGCAGCCGTTTTCCTTAAAGAAAACGGGATGCATATAAAAAAGAAAAATGAAGCTGTTCAGTTTCATTTTTTAAGGTCAGGCAGCAGCTGCCTGCTCTTAAAAAATATTTTCGCACACACTCACAAAGGGTAAGGGGTCCCCTGGGGACACCTTCCCATTTGCGAGTGGCTTACCACCTACTTGAAGTAGGTGGTAAACTGCAATTGTTTCGCGGCCACAAATGAGTCGCAAACACTATTTTCCGAGTCAGTGACTTGCAAAATAGCATTTGTACATGCCAGGACCCTTTTTCGTGGCCGCAAACGGCCAATATCCCGTATGCGACTGCAAAAAACGGTTGCACATCTGGCCCGTGAAGTCCATCTGGGGTACTAAAGATTGGCAGGTTCAGGGAACTGAGGTCTTATTTATAGGCTGTGTAATACGGCAACAAATGATTTTCCTGAACAAAACTGTGCAACAGATAACTTGTCTTGGCCATGCCAAGATAAAATATCTGAACATACCATGGGTTCCCACTCTTGCACGATTCAAGAATTGGCAGCAATAAACATCATACAATAAGGATACCATAGATACAATGTGTGTAAGAATAAGCATAACTCATCAGACCCCAATTGGAAGGGGTGGTTAGTCTGGCCATTAGACACAAACAAATGTCAGGCTTAATTTGTAGGTAACAGCAAGGGATTTACAGCAAATAGGACCGAAATACGGTACGTGCAGGGTGGTAACAACTTACAGTACTGGGAAGTTTTGCCTTGATTGTCTAAAGACCTCAGCACTTGTCCCTTTATCTGATGATCTTGAAATACAGGGATTTTTATCAGGTCCTCCGAATCCATGTCATAATCGCTTTCTTTATGCCATCTATAATGAGGTATGGAAAATATATCAACATGAGGCTGCTGAATGATTGTGCTTGATTAATAGGGCCAACTTAGAACAGACTCTTGCAGTAGTGACCACCTTATCATCTAGAATATATTCCTTGGCTAACATTGTATCGTCAACAATAGACATCATACTTCAAGACATGTCTGCATTACAACATGGACAGTCCCCACTTAGGTCCATTCTATTGTTGATCTGCACATTACAGACACTGCATTCTGGCCACTTGCCGTGGTGACACATTAACATCACAAATCTTTTTTCTGCATTCTACCTCACAGAACAATAGATAATTATGGCATGTAAATATGCAAAATATACTATGTTACATATTGAAAGACTGGAGAAATTAGTTTACCGTTGCTGAAATAGGATCCTCCGATTAGATAATCTATGGGTACATTACAATACCAATTTCGACTTTCCACTTTCAGTACTGTATACAACACCATCAAGTGGGCAGATACGAAGAATTAGGTGAAGGGTTTATATATGAACATTGGGAGCTTACTTTCAAATTCCGGTGTTAGAATAAGGATACTGATATTTTCTCAGTGGTTCTGACTGTGCCAAAACTTTGAATGGGTCCCTAGTATGCAAAGATGTTTAGTTACATGGAGCATGTAATGCCTCGGTGGTGAACTTGTTTTGCTACTTGAAAGGCTCCCCGTCGGCCGTGATACGTCCAACTTTCAGATTACTCTAGAATGGGAATTACATGATGTTGAACAGTCAAAGTTGCTGCAGGGTGAAACCCGAGGATGCCTAAGTGGTGACAGTGTCTTCCATTGTTACTTGTTGTACACAAGTCCTGTTTCCACCTGCCCATACTGTTAGGGAGGATACGCTGTGGCCTTCAATTAATCTTACCAACGTGTAATTTGACACCCTGAGCAAACTGAAAGCCTTATTATTTAAAAAAGATGTGACCTCAACTTCTGCTAAGGAGATGTTTTATCTTCAGGTGGCAAGGTCCTCTTCAGAGATACAGGTGCTACTCTACACTAACTTCCCACTACGTTTTGGAGAATTGGTGCATCACATTTTTAACATGTCTCACACAATAGGAATAGCGCATTTATTCCAAAGGCATAGGCTTTAGGTTGGTTAGCACCCTCCAGATGGTGTTCGGAGTCATTCCATCTTTCATCCACTCCGCGCTTGGAAGAATCTTTGGAGGACTTCTGCTGGTCCTGTTCCTAATTGCAGAGATAGTGGTTTTAATATTTTTGCTCCACAATGGATGTCCCATATCAAGATCGAATGGAGGTGGCACTGCCTCAAGTCCTGTTATGACGTAAACGCATGGTACATTATTTTGGCGCACCCATGCTTCGGAACCTGGATGAGCATTGGTTCCTAATATTTTGGCCAATATGGCTTCACTGCATGCAGTCCATGCTACACTGTCTCATGTGCACTTACGAGTGTGCCCTGGAATTGTGCTTGGGGACGCAATCGGTTGAACCTTCGGACATACATGTACAGATGGACCTACTAAAGGCCCATTTGTATAGCTGTCCCATGCAAATTCCATTGCTCCTGGCCACATTCTACCAGCCTCCCTGGGTTGCTTCTGCGCCTGGTGGATTGGATGTTGGCTTTGGCTTGGCGGAACACCAACCGGCTGCTCTACCTCCTACAGTGGCTGCTGTGGGAGTGGATGGGAACATACTTGCTCCATCAACTTGCTCCGAGGTGTGCATCTGGGATCATCGTCTGAGGACACAAGGAACAGAAATATTTTGTCGAAAAACATAAACATCTGATTTTGTTTGGTGGGAACTTTTTTTTTGGCCTGATTTTAGTATACTGAATTATTTTAAAAAATTACCTCTTTTTATAGCTGTTATAATTTTTAACGAAATGTGGCTTTCTTTATGCTTTGTGTCTCAGAATGGCCCATGTGCCTTTTTAAGAGCTTTTCTTATTATTTTAATGTGTTATTTTTAAGCAATTTCCTTTACAAATGCTGTTGTATTTTTAGCTATAAATAGCTTCTTAGTCAACTTATGTAATAGGAGTGGGTGTCATGTGTCCCAGTTAGGCTTAGAAGGAAACGTTGCCATTTTACATGAACACAGGGTTTCCCTAAAGTTGCCATCACTTTTCACATTGACTTTTGACACACATTTGGCTTTGTGACACGTTGGGTTATTTTCATAGAAACACCGACCTTGCTTAAAAGGATCAACTACGCAAGAACACTATTGTATTGCCTTGACACTATGTACAAGGTCTACACATAAAAATGTGTTTGCTATTTTCGTCCATATGGTGAAACAGCTATCTGTAGTGCACAAACAATGGCAGCATGATCACAATCTCAGCCCAAGGCAAGGATGCCTTTTTCTAGAAATAAACATCTGTTTTTGGGTGTAGACGGAGGGGGCACTTCTGCTGACATCGAGAGGTCTCTACATGCTGATGCTTACGCCTAGCAGCTAACATGTCCATGAGGGGTATCCAGCTCATGACGAAGACGGGGTCCTACATACGTACCCACCAGGTAAAGGGGTTGGCTCATCCAGTAAGGGGATTCTTGGCAGAACATTCACATACACCCTTGACACGTAGGTTCAGAACCGCATAGTAGGCGTACACCAGATTGTCATATTATTTCATATGCTTGCATATATACGTTGTTTTTTTTGCATGATGGTGGAACTTTTGGTATTGTTCACTGCCCTAATACTTCTTATAACTTTCATCTGCTTCTGTCTATTGATCATTGCAGCACATATATTCTATACAAGAATCACGTTGGTTCAATAAACATTGAAAACGTTCCTCTGTGTATTCTGTGTACATTTCTCTGAGCAAAAGAGAGCTCACATTTTTGAGTGAAAAGTTCTAGATCTATCACCACGGTTTCTGAGGGGACAGGGTTGTCATGTTCAGTGGTTGCCAGAACTGTTCGCACCCTTGTCTTGGTTTAGAGGGGCTTATGGTGCTACTGTGAGCTAGCTGGTCTATGGGACAACAGGGCCGGACTGGGAACCAAAACCGGCCCTGGCAAAGTGCTCGGCCGTCCCCCCCACCCCCTGGGGGTGCCGCTGAGCTCTTTGCTACGGTCGGTTTTCGGCCGATTTTGTTACAGGGCCGATTTTGCAACTATTCTGCAAAAACGGCCCTGTAACAAAAACGGCCCCCAGGGGCCCAGAAACAGCCCCCACCCGTGCGGCGCACCGGGGGATTGCCCGGTGCCCGCTACGGCCAGTCCGGCCCTGTGGGACAACATATCCTGCGAGGGTGCATGGAATCAATCTGGCACTATCCCATTGTTTATTTCGTCCACATACGCGCAGTTCCTATTGATTAGTGGGAACTACACGACAGTGGCACAACATGGCAAGGTAGATTCACAGATGGAAGAGTCCAGTTGCAGGGGTTTGAAGCCTGTTATGTCCCTCCAGCTTCAGATCAGGATACCAGACAATTAGCCCTTTGAGTCACTCTGGGTTTGGGGGTCAAGTGATGTCGGTCCAGTCCTTCTCACCCAGGCAAGAGGGCAGCTGGCATCAGATCAGCAGAGCAAAGCAGGAGTCCAGCAGAGTGGCAGTCCTTCAGCAGCACAGCAGTCCTTCCTGGCAGAGTATCCACATGTCCAGAAGTATACTGAAGTGGTGGTGTCTGAGGTCCAGTACTTATACCCAGTGATGTCTTTGAAGTGGGAGAGACTTCAAAGACATGCCTTTGAAGTGCATAGATGTCCTCCCTTCCTGCCCTGGTTCCAGACTCACTACAGGAGGTTATGCAGCCCTTTTGTGTGTGGACAGGACACAGACAATTCAGGTGTAAGTGAGGATGTGCCTAGCTCCTCCCTCCCATCGTGCCAGAGATCGCCCATTGAACACACCTACGCTCCCATTGGGTGTGGCTGTCTAGGAGAAATACACAAAACCCAACAGCCAACTACATTCAGTCATGTGATCAAAGACAGGCTACAAGCACCAAATGTCATTCATCTCTCTCTATTCTGGCTCAGACAAGTTGAGCGCTGCTATCGGACCACTGCATCTCCAATGGGAGGGTGGCCACTGATACAATTGGATATTCCTTGTCCCTAACATGGGCCACTTATCTCCCAGCAAATCAACAATTGCCAACAATTGTGAAATCCTTATGGAAGCAACAAGGGATATTGTGCCCTTAAGCTGCCACTAGCTGGCACCTTCCAGAATTATCTGAGCCCACCTGCAGTGGCGGCTGCTCCCAGGAAGCAGCAGTGGGGCAGGGAGGGGGAAGAGGGGCAGAAGGGGGGGTAAAAAAAACACATACCTGCACGCTGGCCGGCTACCACCTCTCCTCTGTCCTCTCCGTCCTCTTCCTGGCTTCTTCTCTGCAAACAGGAAGCACCTGGGCTCGCAGGCTCCCCATAGCCAATCACAATGCTGCACTGCAGCAGTGTGAACTGTCTGAGCACCGTGGTTAGGTGCTCAGCCAGGGAATGAGAGCCTGGGCATGTTCTCGCATGCAAAATGTGCATAAATGTTTGGCCGGCCCGAGAGGGCCTGCCAAACATTTATGCACACTGTCATAGTACCCACCACTCCCCCTCTGTTCTGAGAGCAGAGCAGATCTGCCCCGTCAAGACGCCACAGCAGGATCAAATAAAATGATAATAACGTCGAGTTATTATCATTTCGTTTTTCCTTTTTTTCACTGTAAAAAGCAGAAGGGCAACACTCCTCCGCCATGGCGGGAAAGCCGCTATTGTCTTCCAGTGAACCTCACAATCTGGGCCTGCTTTTTAACCTTGGTCACCACACCCACGTTGGTCCAGAACTGAGCAGACAAAACCCTATTAGTAAGCCATCCCCAGGCCATTACAGTCCTGAGGAGACCCTAGTGTTTGACTTAGGGTCGAAACGGCATTGACACATATATATAATGACTAACTGTACCTTGGTATAGGTGGAAATGTTCTGTGTTTCCCATTGTATTGAATACATTTGGCTGTCTTTTGAATACAATAACCAATATACCGAATATTTTAATATCACTTACCACCGTGTCTCTCTCTGGTTTGGCTTTGGTTTTATTTCACCTGCAGCTTTTTGTTTCCTTTAAACAAAATCTTTTATCACTCAGATGTTTGACGAATGCCTTAGATTGCAGAACTGTTTTCTAAGTAAAATAAAACTTGGTTCGGCTGAATCGAAGTACTCTACAAGATACTGGCTTTTCTCTCTTTCTGAAATAATGTTTGTATTGATTAAATCAAGACAAGAAGCTTAGTTGAAATGTTCATATAGATTTAATCCACACAGAAAATTCTGTGTCACCACAAATCGTTTCTTTAAATAAGTTCTATGTGAATACTTGTTCCAAGCCACTGCAATGGCAGGCCTGGGACATGGTTAAAGGGCTACTTAAGTGGGTGACATAATCAGTGCTACAGGCTCACTAGTAGCATTTAATTTACAGGTCCTGGGCACATGTATTACCACTTTACTAGGGACTTATAAGTAAATTAAATATGGCAATTGGGGATGAACCAATATTACCACGTTAAAGGGAGAGAGCACAAGCAGTTTAGCATTGGTTTGCAGCGGTACAGCGTGCAGAGTCCTAATACCACCAAAAACAAGGTACAAAAAGTGGAGGAGGAAGGCAAAAAGTTGAGCGGAAGACCACCCTAAGGCTGTCAGGGATATCACTGGGTAAAGGAATTAATTAGGCACCGCAAAGCTTAGCGAGTGCGGGCCAGCAGGACTGCGTCATCACATATAAGAATGCAGGAGTGGGGACACTGTTTATCAATGGGGCAGTCAGACATGGGGAAGTTAAAACAGAACTTAATTTGTTGATGTATAAAATAATAGAAGAGAGGCAAGGACCCATCCCTCATGTAAGCTCCACTGTAAGTGAACGGGCTCTGATAATTCACCGCTGGTACGAAACCTGACCCAGGTAGACAAATCTTCATGTAGCACCGCTTAAAGGTGCACAAGTGCCGCATCCAATCCCAGCTCGAGAACGATTTACACCTTAGTGAGGATAACCATGTCACCATGTCAAAAGCAGACAACAAGTCAATGAATGCTAGGAACAGTGGACAGTGCTTGGATAGTGCTTGGATGTCATTGTTATTAACCCATTCCTGCATTCTATTGTATATTAGTCGGCCTACAATTTTGACTGAAGTGTCGATAAGGGAGCTGGGATAGTAAAATGTGGGCTTGGAACCTATTTGATTAGCGGAACAATGATTGAGGTGGTTCAAGAGCTTGCGAGATGCTTCCAATCGCGATTATTAAAAACATTAGTCAATAAGGGAGCTCAAAAATCGATGTTGCACTTCAGCACATCGACTGACATCCCATCAGATCCAGGTGCTTTGCCAGCCGGGCTCTGGTGAATAGCTTTGGATACCTCATCAGATGTGAGACATAATTTAATGCCAGAATGAAGGTGAGCTGACAGTTCGAGCCATGGAGAGCAGTTGGTGGTAAGTGAAAAATAGCTGAAAAATGGACCACCTACTGGTTATCTGAAATTTGACAGCTCATTGCTAAGAGTAAGTTATTGCTCTGCTATATGCTATTTACAGTGGACCAAAAGACCTTATAGCCCTTTCTACTGGAAGCAAATAAAAGTCGCTCCCAATTTTCGTTGCTTAGCTTCACTTTCCTTTTTTTAGCACTTGTTTATGAAACAAACAAGACCTAGACACGTCATTGGGGTCCCTGAGGTCTGGCCATTAGGGCTTTACGTACCCACCTATTCATAACCACCTATTGGCAAGGGCAGTTTCATGAACCAAACCATCAAGGGATATCAGTGAGTGCCCTTGGTAGGGCAGATTTAACAGAATTACACAATCTCTCCAAGGAACTGAGGATGAGCTTGCCACTGACTGTGACAGAAAGGCAGTGTAAGACAAGTTTTAAGCTGTCTCTGAGCAGGGAATCAAGGAACTGATTTTGGGGTCCTTAAAATGCTGTCATGTATCATGTCATCATTTCCCGTAAGTAATTGATTTCAATTTGTCCCCAAAAGTAAATAACCAGCTAAATGCGATTGCTGAAGAAGAGAACACCAGTTATTAGAAAATGAAGCAACATAGTGATCCACGTTATAAGTGTTGGCTGTAAACAGTAGGAATCCCAGCACTGACCGAATTTCACCTAAACTGCGAGTACATAGAATTTCTGTTATACTGGGAATACATTTTAAAATCGCTGATCTCAACTTGCTCTAAGGTATCAAGAGCTAAATTCACTAGCTAAAACTCAAACTACAGCATGGTATTCTCCATTACTAAGGACAATGAAAAAGCAGTTGGACATTCTGATAAGACGGCATTCCAGGACCCACGTCCATTCCGCTTACTTGAAAGTGACAAAATATGGAGCATTCTACAGACTGGAGTCCTGGAAAGAAAAGGAAAGCCAAGTTGTGAAATGATGGCATGACCTCACTAGCTGAGTAGCAAAACTTGATGGCAAGAGATTTTGTGGGTTGATTAGGTCCTTGGGCCAAGTTCCACCAGTACCTAACACAATAGATGCATCAACCTGGAGAACACATCTGTCCAATCTATACTTTGATCCAAGGGCCTGTCCTGTAGTTGATCAGCCACTCGATACAACAGCTGAAACATCCCCCCAGCAATGGTAACATCTGCTACGACATAGACGAATCCAGGTGTGGAGACAATGGTGTGCACTTTCTCAGGAAATGGGACTTTAACTCTTAGCTGCAAGGATGAAGGCATACTGGAGCTTCTATATGAATCAGAACTAATGAGTGCACCTGATTTTCAGTTATTTTCAGTTTCAACAAGCATTTCTAGTGAGGAGGCTAAGGATCCCTCAGAAGATAGTGTTCCATCCATACGGACTACTGAGGAGAGAATCCTGGAGACTGTAACATCATTAAAATCAAACGGTGCCCCTTGCCCAAATGGTGCCCCGATATCAGTTTTCAAATCTGATATTGAAAACTTGGATAAATCTTCGGGTCATCATTTCACAAATTGAATAAACAAAACAAAAATACTGGAATCCTGGGGGGGGGGTGGGTTCAATTTTGCACACCATATACAATAAGGAAAGCGTCAGTAAGCCTAACAATTGTAGGGCAATTGCATTACTCGATAGTGATGTCTAATTATTTTCCAAAATCCTACTTCTGGAGCTTAAGGACTGGGTCATAACAAAATAATTACTACCTCTGCAAAAGACAAGTTTCAGGAAAGGTTCAGAGACAATGGATAATATTTTAGCCATATATTTAATGGTAGAATACCTTTTACTGCAAGGAACCACACTGTATGCATGCTACCTGGATTACACTATGGCATTTCATAGGGTGAACAGAGGCATTTTATGGAAATAATGATCATCCTGGGGAATCCCAATACCGTTGTTTAAGGCAATCAGAATGCTTCACACAAACACATGGGTATCAGTGAAGATAGGCCCGAGGAGAACAGTTACGAAGGAAGTTCACACAAACCGGGGTTTGAAGCAGGGATGTTTTCTTGCAACACTATTATTTAATCTTTATACAGCAGATATGGTCTCAACTCTTCAGAAAGAAATAATGTTTCCCCAAAACTAGACTCAGTCCACATTCATACTTTACAAAATGTGGATGATACTGTGTTACAGGACCATTCTCCAATTGGTCTTCAAAGAACCCTGAGCTGTCTCCATGGCTAAAATGGCAAAAATGATCTTATATTGAATCTCAGTAAAACTAAAATAGTTCAATATGGAATAAACAGCAAATTTCTTTGGAGAAAAGGTGGAGGGGGTGGACCAATTATAACAGCGACCAATACTTAGGAGTTTGGCAGGACGAGAAGCTAAGTCAAGTCAAGTCAAATCAGCTTTATTCGGTGTAGAATGTACAACCATAAAAGCGTACTAAAAACAAACATACTTAAAAAATCAAGAAATGCAATGTACATTTAAAAAATGTTCAATTGATATACACATATTTTTGTAAAATACCAATGATTCACTACTAGAAAGAAAACATACTAATTGATCAGGGAGTACAACACAAGTTAAAAATTTCCAACTGACATACAATTATTTTATACATTCTATATAATATTATAAAATACACGACAATACAATAGAATCTAGTACAAAATATCCCATGTACGAACAGATACATAATGTGCAAAATTGCATATTAAACGAATTCATAAACAAACACAGCTAGTTACTCTCATCAAGTTTCTCATATAGTAATGCATCTAGGTGTGATAAATCCTTTCTTTTCCTGACTGCCCTTACTATGAAACGAATGACGGATGTTAGACCTGGCACCTTGGCGTGAGTTTCCCTTCCACTTTTTGATGGTGTGCCTCGATTGTTTTGCTGGTGTTGTCCGCTCAGGGCACTGCGCCACGGCTAATCCGTGCCGCAGTGCAAGTGCTCCCTAGGTAAAGTGTACCTGTAATTGATGTTCATGATTGGTTTATTGGATTCACTGTCAGTCCCCAGTAGAGTGCACCAGGGGTGCCAGGGCTTGTGAATGCCAATGCTGCTGGTGGGCTTGCAGCGCTGGTTGCGCCACCCACAGGAAGCGGCCTTGAAAAATGTGTCTAGGGTCTGCCACCGCAGACCCTGTGCGCGGTCCGGGACCGTCGCGCTGACTGCGCAAGTGCCCCCACTTGCCAGTCCCTAAACCTTCCCTTACCTACATATTAGCCACCCCTCTGGTAGGCCCAAGGGCAGGGTGCATTGTAGGCCTAAGGTAGGACATGCCCTGATGTGTGTGGCATGTCTTAGTAGTGAATTACAGCCATTTTCGGTCTTCACTATTGAAGGCTACCTGCTCTCCATAGGCCAGAATGGGCTGCTGGGATCACGCCAGCGCTGTGACCCCAGTGGACTCAGAGAGCATGGTAGAGTGTCAAGTTTAGTATGCCTGAACTCAGAATAATAAAATACTTCTTGTAGTCAAGTTTATTTTAATATCCTGGGTTTGTAAATACTACTTTTAGAAAGTTAGTATTTACTGACCTGACCATCTCAGTCCGCCTCTGCTGTGTGTGTGTGTTCTGCCTAGCAACAGTAAGGAGCAGGGTGGGGGGATCCCCAGAGACAGGTTGGCTGCCAGGTGGTGGGCCGGGAGATGACACCAGGATGGGTGGGAGGAGTACACCTTGACTCTTGAATAGACCTGTGCTCTGCCACCACAAAGCCGGCGCCGCCCCCTGTGGGGCGGCTGATGTCTCTGCCCTGCTGCTGAAAGGAAAGAGCCGAGTCACCATAACAAAGTGCTCCAGAACTGGACTGAGCCAGGCCCAGGCCCCCTGGCGCTAAATAACAGAAGAATCATGGTATAAAAGTAGGAGCCTGGCTCCTAAGAAATCAGAATCCTGTTTTACCACAAAGAACCTCTGCCCGACTAGAAGGAGAAGAAGACGCTGGAGGAGCTGGCCTGCTGCTTGCCTTGCTGAGAAAGGAGAGGAAGAGACTACTGAAAAGACTTTGCTGCTTTGTGCTTTAAACATTCTCCAAGGGCTTGATCTGAGCTTGCCCCCTGAACTGAACCCCAGGACCAGTGGGTTCTCTGTGCTTTTGCTCGTCCTCCGATTCGAGCCGTGTGTGCATCCCGCTGGAAAAGAGACTGCGCCCCTCATCGCCCCTCCTAGGGCCGTGACACTCAGGAGCTCGTCTGCCGCAACCCCATGAGAACCCGCTCCGTCCGGAGCCGCTCTCTGTCCCCGGGATAGGCCGCCTGCACCCCTGTCACCGCCTGCCACTGGAGCGCGCTGAACGCGCTATCACCCCTCCCGCCGGAAGCCGTCCGGCGACTGTGATCTACGCCGGGTCATCCAGCTGCACTGACCGTGCCCTGTGACCCCGCTTCGCTATCCCCGGACATCTCGGGCCGCGCCGCCCCCGCTGTGGAGACCCCCCGGCACCGCCGTGCTGAGGGTCGCGGGCCGCGCCTGCCTACCTGCCCACACCCGCTGATCGAGGACCCAAGACCACTTCCCAAGCTGAGAGTCGCACCGACCTGTGCCGACTCTCCACATCACGAAAGGAGTTCCAGTATCGGGCTCGGGGCCCGCATCGCCTTATTTCCCCGTTCGCAGGAGCCGATCTCTGTGAGTGGGTTGGTAGAGTGAGCTAAAGAATGATGATGGATTAAACCCATATCAGTTCACTGGGGGTGAGTGTTTGTTTCTGCCAATTTTGTAAATTAATATGTGCTTAGAACACGTTACGTAATAGATATACAGTTACAATTAGATATTCCAAGTTTGGTACTTCCTAATACGACGCATACGCTTACATAAAATATACTTCTCTAACGATTTGACAACTCGGTTACTAATGCGACAACGTCACGCGCATTTCTATCGGGATTTGAACTTTTGACACACACGTTTTTTCCCGCGTTTTACATAAATGCATAGTAATGACATAGAGTGTGGAGAGATAGCTACTCATTCCATACTACCAAACATAACCTTCTTAAATATGGCGCCTGTGGTGTTCTATCTTATGTTGCTCACACTTGACCTACTTCCGGTCACGTGACCTCCTACTCGTGCATATACTTGCCGAGTAAACGTACACTTACAACTCTGATTTGGAGCCAGACGCGGTTGGGGGCAGATACACTTCGTGGCCACATCCTTGTCCTACCCGGAGGTAAGGGGAGAACGCATAACGGGGCACGTGTATACATTTCACCTTAACCTTTTACTTTTACCGAGAGTAAGTACGTTTATAGTAAACAAGCCAGAAATTGTGGATACTATGATAACTATTTGTTTTTAATGGGTTTTTTTTACTGAGCATAGCTAATATTGGAATGAGGCGCATTAAGACTTTCAGTTTTCCTTTTGTCCCCCTTTGAGAGCAAATGATTGCATAGGCAGACCGATAACATACTCTTGAATGCTGAGACTATATTCTGCATTCCCGTTAAGAGCAAGTGATATTATGGGCAGACCAGCAATATACTGTTTTAATGTAGAGATCATATTCTGCATCTCTCTGTTTTTAAGACTAGATGTTTAAATACTGAGCACAGACGATATTCTAACGGGGCACATATATTTGTATAGCTCACCTCGTTTCTTCTGTAAAAACGATAATTCTGACAGACAGATTAGTCCTTTTGCCCTATGGCGATATTGATACAATCTATCTCTTTGTTCTAGACGGGGTGCTTGAATTCCGAGCACAGCTGAGATTTGAAAGCATTTACTCTGAAGAAATTCTAAAACCCCCCCCTCCCCCGTCGTTTGACTGTATGACCTGGAATTATCGTCATACTGGACGTATGTATATAAATTTGGACATAAAATTCGTCCACTACTCCAGCATTTTTACAATGTGTCCTTTTAAATAGTTACTAATAGCGAAATTTTTTCTCTTCTTGATTACGTTTATTACAGATTATGCATATAAAACAGTGTTCAGGTCAGTTGTCGTATTTGCCTCACCTGTTCCTTCTATGTGGCACACGAGCTATTCTTATTCATAGCCCTTTCTTCACGATAATAGCCAGCGCACATATTGTGTTTTCTGACTTTATAGACTGTACATACCGCATGCGATACCTGATTAACATTGACTGGAATTAACTTCCAGCACATATATGATTGTCTCATGTATGTCACTCACACGCAAGTTCTGTAGAAGATCTGACAGTCACCAACTGATATGATAAGGCTAGTACTCACCTGATTTCACGGTGCTTGATAGTACACTATAGCCTTGTGATACCACCTCTTGATAAATCAACCCATAATGCTCACACCTACCCTGGGAGCACATTTGTTTACGTCGTTTACAAATGTTTGCATCTTGTAATTACATCTAAACTAATGTGAATTACCATATCAATTTGTACCTAGCCGTGAACAAGTCGCATGTAAAATACTACTAGAGGCGACGAAACACGTGTTGGCTTGGGAACCACTGTGAAGACTGTGAAATACATTCTGAGAAAAGAATATTAAATCGAAGAAACTCAAAAGAAAGAGACGAAGATTCACTTGTGTTACATGTTTATTTACATTCTAACTGTTATGACCTTGATTTCTACGTGTGCTTGGGTACCCTCATTTTGATTCTATGTGGTCTTACCGCAATTATTAGGGAGGCTGGTGGTTCTCCCCTACCCTTTAGCACCGTCACTGATTTAAGAATCTTACAGATACCAGGTGTACTCACCATATGCGCCTATTATCTATTACAAATACCACTGCACAATACGTTAACTACCTAACAGAATAGAAGGCTGCTGTGGTGCACCATGAATACCTTTGAAAGTATGAAAAGCAGTAGAGACAAAGAAGCAGATGATCTCTTTAACAATAGGGATGACAACACATCATCTTTCTCTTCCAACCCAGGGGCTACATCTAGACCGAATGAGGGCCTCAAAAGCAAATTCCAACGTCTTGAAAGGCTACGGAAAAACGAGGCTTCTAAATGGTGGGACGGGGCCACCCTAAAACAATATATTAAGATTAAGCAAATACCTAGGGGACTCCGCTCTCAAATTCTGCCAACTTACGATGACCTAGACCCAGACCTATTAAAGGCATGGGAACAGGAACTCACAGAAAATTCTAACAAACTTATGGAGATACTGATTGAGAACTGTGATAGAAAAACAGCTAAACTACAAACAGAGATAGAAACCCTAGAAGCAGAAATCAAATCACTCAACCTTCCAGAAGCAACTGAGAAAAATTATAACATCTTGAATGACATTTTGAAACATCACATCTCAGAAATTAAAGCACGAAAAACCAAAAACTTAAGAGAGATGAGGCTGACTACCGTAATGGTAGGATCTTCACCTTCGCTACCAAATATGATCACCTTGTATCCAAGGATGATCCCGCAAAACCTAAACTGGCAACTCCCATAAGCTCGATCAACACCTCACTTGACACACCAGTAACGAGTGAATCAGAACAGGGAGATACCCGGACAGATCCATCAGATTTAGAGAATCGTTTTTTACAAGAGGTGTTACGCATCAAGAAAGGAAACAGGGAACAGAACAAACGCCCCCTAATAAGCCCAAGACAAGGAGAGGGAAGAGAGGAGGTAGGAAGGGAGGAAAGGGCAGGCATGAAAACGAGATCTTGGAACAAGAAAAAGTAGACACTGTTAGTATAATCAATCTGTCAACTAAAATATTAACAAATGATGACGAAACGCTTCTGAAAAAAGGTCTTAATTTTTGTCCCAAGAGTCACGGGGATGTGGTGGATGTGAAAATAGATTTGTTTAAATTTATTAGAAAAATGAAAATCAAAAAACACTTCATGTTTGCAAATGAAATGAATAAAAAAGATACTATTGATCGGCAATTACATCCTTTGAGTGCGGTAACTATTCAGGAAATTATTGATACTAGGCTACTTTTGTCACTAACAGACTGTGAAGATGAAATTACAACTGCAGATATTGTCATGCGTGATCTGAATGTGATAAGTGATGCACGAGTGGAGAGTGGCCTAAGAGAAAAATCTAAATGGGTACCAACCTTACAGAGTGGGAATAGTATAGATATTTTCCACAAACTCGTTAACAGTGATCTCGACAGATTTGACCTAAAAAAACGCACACCACGTCTAAGGAATGATAACCTGACACATGGGGAGAGACAAGCATTACGTAAGTTAAGGACTGATGACAACATTATCATAAAGGAGGCGGACAAAGGGGGCAACATTGTCATTATGTCCAACCTAGACTATGAGAAACAAATTCTCTCCCAATTGGGAGACTTGGAGTGCTATGAACACCTTACCATCAATCCAATTTGGAAATTGACAGAACATATCAATAGACATCTAAAACAATGGTATGGCATTGGTATTCTAGATCATGATGAGTATAGCTATCTACAGGTTAATAAACCAAGATACCCGTGCTTATACACACTGCCAAAAATACATAAAAACCTTTCCTTTCCTCCGGGCAGACCTATCATCTCAGGGATAGAGGGCCCCACAGAAAGAATGTCAGAATATGTCGACATTTTCTTAAAACCACTGGTATGCAACCTCCCATCATTTATACGGGATACGAAACACATTTTGGGACTCATATCGGACATTACATGGGGACCAGAAATGACACTAGTGACACTAGATGTCACGGCACTCTATACCAGTATCAGAAGAGAATGTGGATTGAAAGCGATCAAAAAAATCTTAAGCACTAGATCTGCAAGCACATGGGAACATACAGAGATGTTAATTACCATGATAGAACTTATCCTTGACAACAATGTCTTTTTGTTTAAGGATAAATGGTATCGTCAAAAACAGGGAGTTGCCATGGGCTCCAGATTCTCTCCTTCGTACGCCAACCTTTTCATGGGATGGTTTGAGGAGGAGTGGATCTGGGGCCAACATGGGTCGGAATGGACAGAGTTCATTCTCTTTTGGGGCAGATATATCGATGACTGCCTGATGATCTGGACAGGAGATGAAGAAACACTTATAAAATTTGTTGAACACCTCAACAATAATACGTGGAACATCAGATTCACACACGAGCATAGCAAGGTGAAAGTAACATTCCTTGACATGGAATTGTATATAGGAAACAATCAGATCAATAGCAGATTGTATCGTAAAGACACAGCGTGCAATGCAATATTACATGCCACCAGCGCGCACCCTAGGCACCAGATCAATGCAATACCCTATGGAGAATTTGTCAGAGCCAGACACAACTGCAGTCTGGACGCTGAATTCACAAAATGTACTGAAGAAATGACTGAACGTTTCAAATCTAGGGGTTATAATACCAACACTTTAAAAAAAGCAAAGTCTAGGATCAGGAAGATTAAAAGAGAAACGACCCTCAGGGATATTACCAGCAGAAAGACAGATGACAATAAAGTAAGGTTTATTACAAACTACAACGACATTTCGGATGTGCTAGTTAAAAGTCTGAATAGACACTGGCATATCCTAAAGAAAGACGACACCATGACGGGGGTTATTGGCAACAAACCAGAGATCACCTATAGAAAAGGGAACTCCCTTAGAGGTCTCCTTAGCCCCAGCTATCCAATATCCACTACTGGTAAGAACTGGTTGACTACACATATGGAGGGCTTCCATAGATGTGGACACTGCTCAGCCTGTAAATGGGCTTACAACAAGAAATTGGAATTCATGGGTCCTAACGAAAAACGTTACAAGATTAGGACAAATATCAACTGCAACACAAATTTTGTTGTATATATTATTGAATGCAGGTGCAATAAAAACATATGTGGGCAGCACGATACGTCCCCTACGTGTCAGGATAGGGGAACACATGAGGGCAGTGAAACAGGGCGATCAAAGATACCCCATTGCGACACACATCCTGGAATGCCACTCGCAGGGTGTACACAGGGACTTCACATTCTATGGTATAGAGCAAACCATGAGAAACCCTAGAGGGGGTAACAGAGAACTCATGCTTCGTAGAAATGAAGCATCCTGGATCCTAAAACTGCGTACGACTGAGTTAGGGATAAATGTTGATGATGAAATGCATTACTTTCTTGGCAAATGAAGTCAGACACTATATACGGCCATATTATTGTATCATCTCCTGAGATGAATAGACAGTGTTTAAGTACATATGTGTTGTTCTTCTGAAAACATTTGTTTTTTGTACAAGTACGGTTTTAATGAAGAGACTATGAGAATCCTGCGAAGTTTATGTTTCATGATGTCACTCACCCATTCACCATAAACCACCATTGACTATATGTGATAAGCCATTACAAATCCTATACACATCACGGTATGTTCAGTCTTTTAGTCCTGAAAATTCCTTGGATATTTGATAAACAATATATCAGAATACTACAGGTACGCTTTGTCTTCTCTAATTATAATAATTCCAAATTTCTCTATTCGGTTACACAGATATACGTATGTGTGGCCCTATCCTTACGTTTTTATAGTATCCACTCAGTCACTGCTTATACGGTGCACTCGTGGTTTCTGTTCACTCTGGGCCCTTTATAAAGTTTCCTTTCCTTCACTACCTTGGGCATATCCTGACCCAAGATGGCTGCCAATTTTGTAAATTAATATGTGCTTAGAACACGTTACGTAATAGATATACAGTTACAATTAGATATTCCAAGTTTGGTACTTCCTAATACGACGCATACGCTTACATAAAATATACTTCTCTAACGATTTGACAACTCGGTTACTAATGCGACAACGTCACGCGCATTTCTATCGGGATTTGAACTTTTGACACACACGTTTTTTCCCGCGTTTTACATAAATGCATAGTAATGACATAGAGTGTGGAGAGATAGCTACTCATTCCATACTACCAAACATAACCTTCTTAAATATGGCGCCTGTGGTGTTCTATCTTATGTTGCTCGCACTTGACCTACTTCCGGTCACGTGACCTCCTACTCGTGCATATACTTGCCGAGTAAACGTACACTTACAACTCTGATTTGGAGCCAGACGCGGTTGGGGGCAGATACACTTCGTGGCCACATCCTTGTCCTACCCGGAGGTAAGGGGAGAACGCATAACGGGGCACGTGTATACATTTCACCTTAACCTTTTACTTTTACCGAGAGTAAGTACGTTTATAGTAAACAAGCCAGAAATTGTGGATACTATGATAACTATTTGTTTTTAATGGGGTTTTTTTACTGAGCATAGCTAATATTGGAATGAGGCGCATTAAGACTTTCAGTTTTCCTTTTGTCCCCCTTTGAGAGCAAATGATTGCATAGGCAGACCGATAACATACTCTTGAATGCTGAGACTATATTCTGCATTCCCGTTAAGAGCAAGTGATATTATGGGCAGACCAGCAATATACTGTTTTAATGTAGAGATCATATTCTGCATCTCTCTGTTTTTAAGACTAGATGTTTAAATACTGAGCACAGACGATATTCTAACGGGGCACATATATTTGTATAGCTCACCTCGTTTCTTCTGTAAAAACGATAATTCTGACAGACAGATTAGTCCTTTTGCCCTATGGCGATATTGATACAATCTATCTCTTTGTTCTAGACGGGGTGCTTGAATTCCGAGCACAGCTGAGATTTGAAAGCATTTACTCTGAAGAAATTCTAAACCCCCCCCCTCCCCCGTCGTTTGACTGTATGACCTGGAATTATCGTCATACTGGACGTATGTATATAAATTTGGACATAAAATTCGTCCACAACTCCAGCATTTTTACAATGTGTCCTTTTAAATAGTTACTAATAGCGACATTTTTTCTCTTCTTGATTACGTTTATTACAGATTATGCATATAAAACAGTGTTCAGGTCAGTTGTCGTATTTGCCTCACCTGTTCCTTCTATGTGGCACACGAGCTATTCTTATTCATAGCCCTTTCTTCACGATAATAGCCAGCGCACATATTGTGTTTTCTGACTTTATAGACTGTACATACCGCATGCGATACCTGATTAACATTGACTGGAATTAACTTCCAGCACATATATGATTGTCTCACGTATGTCACTCACACGCAAGTTCTGTAGAAGATCTGACAGTCACCAACTGATATGATAAGGCTAGTACTCACCTGATTTCACGGTGCTTGATAGTACACTATAGCCTTGTGATACCACCTCTTGATAAATCAACCCATAATGCTCACACCTACCCTGGGAGCACATTTGTTTACGTTGTTTACAAATGTTTGCATCTTGTAATTACATCTAAACTAATGTGAATTACCATATCAATTTGTACCTAGCCGTGAACAAGTCGCATGTAAAATACTACTAGAGGCGACGAAACACGTGTTGGCTTGGGAACCACTGTGAAGACTGTGAAATACATTCTGAGAAAAGAATATTAAATCGAAGAAACTCAAAAGAAAGAGACGAAGATTCACTTGTGTTACATGTTTATTTACATTCTAACTGTTATGACCTTGATTTCTACGTGTGCTTGGGTACCCTCATTTTGATTCTATGTGGTCTTACCGCAATTATTAGGGAGGCTGGTGGTTCTCCCCTACCCTTTAGCACCGTCACTGATTTAAGAATCTTACAGATACCAGGTGTACTCACCATATGCGCCTATTATCTATTACAAATACCACTGCACAATACGTTAACTACCTAACAGAATAGAAGGCTGCTGTGGTGCACCATGAATACCTTTGAAAGTATGAAAAGCAGTAGAGACAAAGAAGCAGATGATCTCTTTAACAATAGGGATGACAACACATCATCTTTCTCTTCCAACCCAGGGGCTACATCTAGACCGAATGAGGGCCTCAAAAGCAAATTCCAACGTCTTGAAAGGCTACGGAAAAACGAGGCTTCTAAATGGTGGGACGGGGCCACCCTAAAACAATATATTAAGATTAAGCAAATACCTAGGGGACTCCGCTCTCAAATTCTGCCAACTTACGATGACCTAGACCCAGACCTATTAAAGGCATGGGAACAGGAACTCACAGAAAATTCTAACAAACTTATGGAGATACTGATTGAGAACTGTGATAGAAAAACAGCTAAACTACAAACAGAGATAGAAACCCTAGAAGCAGAAATCAAATCACTCAACCTTCCAGAAGCAACTGAGAAAAATTATAACATCTTGAATGACATTTTGAAACATCACATCTCAGAAATTAAAGCACGAAAAACCAAAAAACTTAAGAGAGATGAGGCTGACTACCCTAATGGTAGGATCTTCACCTTCACTACCAAATATGATCACCTTGTATCCAAGGATGATCCCGCAAAACCTAAACTGGCAACTCCCATAAGCTCGAGCAACACCTCACTGACACACCAGTAACGAGTGAATCAGAACAGGGAGATACCCGGACAGATCCATCAGATTTAGAGAATCGTTTTTTACAAGAGGTGTTACGCATCAAGAAAGGAAACAGGGAACAGAACAAACACCCCCTAATAAGCCCAAGACAAGGAGAGGGAAGAGAGGAGGTAGGAAGGGAGGAAAGGGCAGGCATGAAAACGAGATCTTGGAACAAGAAAAAGTAGACACTGTTAGTATAATCAATCTGTCAACTAAAATATTAACAAATGATGACGAAACGCTTCTGAAAAAAGGTCTTAATTTTTGTCCCAAGAGTCACGGGGATGTGGTGGATGTGAAAATAGATTTGTTTAAATTTATTAGAAAAATGAAAATCAAAAAACACTTCATGTTTGCAAATGAAATGAATAAAAAAGATACTATTGATCGGCAATTACATTCTTTGAGTGCGGCAACTATTCAGGAAATTATTGATACTAGGCTACTTTTGTCACTAACAGACTGTGAAGATGAAATTACAACTGCAGATATTGTCATGCGTGATCTGAATGTGATAAGTGATGCACGAGTGGAGAGTGGCCTAAGAGAAAAATCTAAATGGGTACCAACCTTACAGAGTGGGAATAGTATAGATATTTTCCACAAACTCGTTAACAGTGATCTCGACAGATTTGACCTAAAAAAACGCACACCACGTCTAAGGAATGATAACCTGACACATGGGGAGAGACAAGCATTACGTAAGTTAAGGACTGATGACAACATTATCATAAAGGAGGCGGACAAAGGGGGCAACATTGTCATTATGTCCAACCTAGACTATGAGAAACAAATTCTCTCCCAATTGGGAGACTTGGAGTGCTATGAACACCTTACCATCAATCCAATTTGGAAATTGACAGAACATATCAATAGACATCTAAAACAATGGTATGGCATGGGTATTCTAGATCATGATGAGTATAGCTATCTACAGGTTAATAAACCAAGATACCCGTGCTTATACACACTGCCAAAAATACATAAAAACCTTTCCTTTCCTCCGGGCAGACCTATCATCTCAGGGATAGAGGGCCCCACAGAAAGAATGTCAGAATATGTCGACATTTTCTTAAAACCACTGGTATGCAACCTCCCATCATTTATACGGGATACGAAACACATTTTGGGACTCATATCGGACATTACATGGGGACCAGAAATGACACTAGTGACACTAGATGTCACGGCACTCCATACCAGTATCAGAAGAGAATGTGGATTGAAAGCGATCAAAAGCGATCAAAAAAATCTTAAGCACTAGATCTGCAAGCACATGGGAACATACAGAGATGTTAATTACCATGATAGAACTTTTCCTTGACAACAATGTCTTTTTGTTTAAGGATAAATGGTATCGTCAAAAACAGGGAGTTGCCATGGGCTCCAGATTCTCTCCTTCGTACGCCAACCTTTTCATGGGATGGTTTGAGGAGGAGTGGATCTGGGGCCAACATGGGTCGGAATGGACAGAGTTCATTCTCTTTTGGGGCAGATATATCGATGACTGCCTGATGATCTGGACAGGAGATGAAGAAACACTTATAAAATTTGTTGAACACCTCAACAATAATACGTGGAACATCAGATTCACACACGAGCATAGCAAGGTGAAAGTAACATTCCTTGACATAGAATTGTATATAGGAAACAATCAGATCAATAGCAGATTGTATCGTAAAGACACAGCGTGCAATGCAATATTACATGCCACCAGCGCGCACCCTAGGCACCAGATCAATGCAATACCCTATGGAGAATTTGTCAGAGACAGACGCAACTGCAGTCTGGACGCTGAATTCACAAAATGTACTGAAGAAATGACTGAACGTTTCAAATCTAGGAGTTATAATACCAACACTTTAAAAAAAGCAAAGTCTAGGATCAGGAAGATTAAAAGAGAAACGACCCTCAGGGATATTACCAGCAGAAAGACAGATGACAATAAAGTAAGGTTTATTACAAACTACAACGACATTTCGGATGTGCTAGTTAAAAGTCTGAATAGACACTGGCATATCCTAAAGAAAGACGACACCATGACGGGGGTTATTGGCAACAAACCAGAGATCACCTATAGAAAAGGGAACTCCCTTAGAGGTCTCCTTAGCCCCAGCTATCCAATATCCACTACTGGTAAGAACTGGTTGACTACACATATGGAGGGCTTCCATAGATGTGGACACTGCTCAGCCTGTAAATGGGCTTACAATAAGAAATTGGAATTCATGGGTCCTAACGAAAAACGTTACAAGATTAGGACAAATATCAACTGCAACACAAATTTTGTTGTATATATTATTGAATGCAGGTGCAATAAAAAATATGTGGGCAGCACGATACGTCCCCTACGTGTCAGGATAGGGGAACACATGAGGGCAGTGAAACAGGGCGATCAAAGATACCCCATTGCGACACACATCCTGGAATGCCACTCGCAGGGTGTACACAGGGACTTCACATTCTATGGTATAGAGCAAACCATGAGAAACCCTAGAGGGGGTAACAGAGAACTCATGCTTCGTAGAAATGAAGCATCCTGGATCCTAAAACTGCGTACGACTGAGTTAGGGATAAATGTTGATGATGAAATGCATTACTTTCTTGGCAAATGAAGTCAGACACTATATACGGCCATATTATTGTATCATCTCCTGAGATGAATAGACAGTGTTTAAGTACATATGTGTTGTTCTTCTGAAAACATTTGTTTTTTGTACAAGTACGGTTTTAATGAAGAGACTATGAGAATCCTGCGAAGTTTATGTTTCATGATGTCACTCACCCATTCACCATAAACCACCATTGACTATATGTGATAAGCCATTACAAATCCTATACACATCACGGTATGTTCAGTCTTTTAGTCCTGAAAATTCCTTGGATATTTGATAAACAATATATCAGAATACTACAGGTACGCTTTGTCTTCTCTAATTATAATAATTCCAAATTTCTCTATTCGGTTACACAGATATACGTATGTGTGGCCCTATCCTTACGTTTTTATAGTATCCACTCAGTCACTGTTTATACGGTGCACTCGTGGTTTCTGTTCACTCTGGGCCCTTTATAAAGTTTCCTTTCCTTCACTACCTTGGGCATATCCTGACCCAAGATGGCTGCCAATTTTGTAAATTAATATGTGCTTAGAACACGTTACGTAATAGATATACAGTTACAATTAGATATTCCAAGTTTGGTACTTCCTAATACGACGCATACGCTTACATAAAATATACTTCTCTAACGATTTGACAACTCGGTTACTAATGCGACAACGTCACGCGCATTTCTATCGGGATTTGAACTTTTGACACACACGTTTTTTCCCGCGTTTTACATAAATGCATAGTAATGACATAGAGTGTGGAGAGATAGCTACTCATTCCATACTACCAAACATAACCTTCTTAAATATGGCGCCTGTGGTGTTCTATCTTATGTTGCTCGCACTTGACCTACTTCCGGTCACGTGACCTCCTACTCGTGCATATACTTGCCGAGTAAACGTACACTTACAACTCTGATTTGGAGCCAGACGCGGTTGGGGGCAGAAACACTTCGTGGCCACATCCTTGTCCTACCCGGAGGTAAGGGGAGAACGCATAACGGGGCACGTGTATACATTTCACCTTAACCTTTTACTTTTACCGAGAGTAAGTACGTTTATAGTAAACAAGCCAGAAATTGTGGATACTATGATAACTATTTGTTTTTAATGGGGTTTTTTTACTGAGCATAGCTAATATTGGAATGAGGCGCATTAAGACTTTCAGTTTTCCTTTTGTCCCCCTTTGAGAGCAAATGATTGCATAGGCAGACCGATAACATACTTTTGAATGCTGAGACTATATTCTGCATTCCCGTTAAGAGCAAGTGATATTATGGGCAGACCAGCAATATACTGTTTTAATGTAGAGATCATATTCTGCATCTCTCTGTTTTTAAGACTAGATGTTTAAATACTGAGCACAGACGATATTCTAACGGGGCACATATATTTGTATAGCTCACCTCGTTTCTTCTGTAAAAACGATAATTCTGACAGACAGATTAGGCCTTTTGCCCTATGGCGATATTGATACAATCTATCTCTTTGTTCTAGACGGGGTGCTTGAATTCCGAGCACAGCTGAGATTTGAAAGCATTTACTCTGAAGAAATTCTAAAACCCCCCCCTCCCCCGTCGTTTGACTGTATGACCTGGAATTATCGTCATACTGGACGTATGTATATAAATTTGGACATAAAATTCATCCACTACTCCAGCATTTTTACAATGTGTCCTTTTAAATAGTTACTAATAGCGACATTTTTTCTCTTCTTGATTACGTTTATTACAGATTATGCATATAAAACAGTGTTCAGGTCAGTTGTCGTATTTGCCTCACCTGTTCCTTCTATGTGGCACACGAGCTATTCTTATTCATAGCCCTTTCTTTACGATAATAGCCAGCGCACATATTGTGTTTTCTGACTTTATAGACTGTACATACCGCATGCGATACCTGATTAACATTGACTGGAATTAACTTCCAGCACATATATGATTGTCTCACGTATGTCACTCACACGCAAGTTCTGTAGAAGATCTGACAGTCACCAACTGATATGATAAGGCTAGTACTCACCTGATTTCACGGTGCTTGATAGTACACTATAGCCTTGTGATACCACCTCTTGATAAATCAACCCATAATGCTCACACCTACCCTGGGAGCACATTTGTTTACGTCGTTTACAAATGTTTGCATCTTGTAATTACATCTAAACTAATGTGAATTACCATATCAATTTGTACCTAGCCGTGAACAAGTCGCATGTAAAATACTACTAGAGGCGACGAAACACGTGTTGGCTTGGGAACCACTGTGAAGACTGTGAAATACATTCTGAGAAAAGAATATTAAATCGAAGAAACTCAAAAGAAAGAGACGAAGATTCACTTGTGTTACATGTTTATTTACATTCTAACTGTTATGACCTTGATTTCTACGTGTGCTTGGGTACCCTCATTTTGATTCTATGTGGTCGTACCACAATTATTAGGGAGGCTGGTGGTTCTCCCCTACCCTTTAGCACCGTCACTGATTTAAGAATCTTACAGATACCAGGTGTACTCACCATATGCGCCTATTATCTATTACAAATACCACTGCACAATACGTTAACTCTGTGAGTACTGGAACCACAAGTAACATTTGCAAGAGACTACAAGGTCTCCATTTAAAGCTACGAACAAAGAACCTTTGCCTGCTTTACAACCTGGTGGCATAGCGAAACCGTTATTGGTCTTGTGATAAGTCTGCTGAGATATATATACCTATTTTTACATAAAGAAGCGTATTTTTATATATATCCAAGTCTGGTGTCCGTTTCTGGGGGGATTGATGTATTTACTGTGTGTATGATTGTAAGTGCTTAACCAACAACGCCTGAGGAATCGCCTTGGCTGCTCACGCCACGCACCTAGAGGGTGAGCAAGAGTCATTCGCGAGGGGTTATCCTGCGCCCTGACGTGGAGGAGAGGGTTCCTGCTTGACACAAGGGCAACCTTGCGCCAACCAGAGATCCCCGACTCTAACATTGTTGGCAGCGGGTGGGATTTCGGATTTGCACTTGTAAATTGCATACAGTGAATTATTAATCACCAGATAGTGAGAGCAGACCAAGTAACGCAGCCACAGGTTTTCATTTTTGGAACTTTGTTGAGACATCTGCCATTACTGCAACCATGCCTGGCTCACTCTCCGCTGGAGGAGCACTCTCTGTGATTTCTGGAATAGATGAGGTGGATTGGGAGAGACTGGAAGGCTACTCGATGGAGCAATTGAAAGGCTACAGTGTAAAATTCCGAGTTCCCCATGCTGGATTCAAGAGGAAGCCCCAGTACACCAAGGCGTTGAGAGCCTGGAAGGAGTCAAGAGACCCACGGAATGCGGGGGACATCGTTCCACCCGACAACCTTGAGGAGCCCAGCAGAGTCCGGTCGCCAGAGGAGCTGGCAGACAGGGCCGCCGACAGGGCGCATGCAATGGAGATGGCAAAGTTGGCAGGACAAATGGAAATGGAAAAGCAGAAGTTGGCCCTGGAGGCACAACAACGCCAAATGGATCATGATATAAGATTGAAGGAGTTGGAGCTGAAGGCGAAAAGTTTGGACACCGCTCCTTCTGGTGGCAGCACTCCACCGGTGCAGGTAGAGTCCAAGGTGTACATCCCCAAAGATGTAGTAAAGGAGTATTTTAGAAAGGATGACATAGGGCAGTGGTTTAGAGCCTACGAGGTGGCCATGTCTTCCCACCGGGTCCCTGAGAAAGACTGGGGAGCGGGGTTGTGGGGAAGGTTCCTTGCTGAAGGGCGTGACACACTGTTAGATTTACCCTTAGATCTCCAAGCCTCATACCCCCATATGAAGGAAGCTTTAATGACCAGGTATGGGTTAACTCCTGAGCTATATAGACAGCGGTTCAGGGAGACTAAGAAGATCCCTGAGAGTACGTATGTGGAGTATGTAAACTTTTTCTGCAGAGCACTGGATGGTTGGGTGAAGGGTAGCAAAGTGAATGATTATCAAGGGCTGCTTGATTTAATTGCATGGGAGCACTTGTCCAGTCAATGTTTTCCTGAGCTACGCCAGCACCTGATTGATAGCAAGCTGTCCAACCCGAGGAAGCTTGCTGAGGAGGCGGACCGCTGGCTCAGCACCAGGGTCCACAAGGGTCAAGTGGGAGACTCCGCCAAAGGTGGGCAGGGTCCCCAGCAGAAGAGTGGGGGGGACAGGGGTAAACAGAAAGGGTTTCAAAAAGGCCCCCAAAGTAATCCCCAAGGGAACCAGCCGAAGGGTTCTCAGCCTCCCCCACCCCCGCAGCAGAACGGGGCCCCGACAGGTAGACCTGTTCCAAAGGGGCCCTTCAATTGTTATAGGTGTGGTGACCCGGGTCACATTGCCTCTGATCCTAAGTGTCGCCTGTTTGGTAAGACCGCACCCACTGGTGCTCCACCCCGGCAAGTAGCTAGTGTTAACTTTGGGGAGGAGGTAGCAGTCCAGGAGGGTGGGGGTCCCGGGCAGATGACCCTAGTCTCGCTAGGAGACAGTGAGATGGTCCCTGAAACCTACTTACCCTCGAACACTAAGAAATATGGGCAAGTAGTGACCATCAATGGAAAGAAGGTGGAGGCTCTTAGAGATACAGGAGCCAGCGTGACCTCGGTGAGGCAACACCTGGTGTCTCAAGAGCAGATTGTACCCAATGCCTACTGTAGGGTTGTCAATGCTGACAACATAGAGAGTCGTTGTCCAATGGCTCAAGTTCCCTTTGAGTGGGGGGAGGTCTCTGGTACTCTACAAGTCACTGTGAGAACTGACATGCCTGTAGACTGTCTGCTAGGGAACGACCTGGAGAGCTCCCCTTGGGAAAAGGTGGAGAAGACCACGCATCTGAGGATGGTGGGTCTACCCGACTGGGCGTGCGTGACCACCCGGTCCATGGCAGCCAGTAGGGGTGTTGAGAGGGTCCTGGAGCCTGAGGGAGAGGTCCAGGAACCGGCCTTAGGGAGAAGGCGCAGGAGGCGCGGGAAACCGGCCCTCGAAGTTCCCACGGCCCCGGAGGAAGTAGACCCAGAGGGGGATGCTCTGGAGCCTACCGGGGAACAGATTGCCGAACTGGGAGACTTGCCTGAGCTGACCCATTGGCAGCAAGAAGGAGGTCCCTCCAGGGAGGAATTCTGCAGGGAGCAGAAAGAATGCCCTTCTCTCGTGGGTATGCGGCAGCAGGCTGCAGACCAGGCGAATGGTGTTCAGGCCAAACACACTACGTGTACTGGGAGAGTGACCTCCTGTATTCCGAGCCTAAGGCTGCTGAACCTGGGTCAGCCCGTGTGCTGGTGGTACCCCAGAAGTTCAGAACCTTCCTACTGGGGCTGGCTCATGATGTGCCTTTAGCAGGACATTTGGGGATGGACAAGACCTATGACAGGCTTGTCACCCACTTTTACTGGCCCCAAATGCACAAGAATTCAGATTCCTACTGCAGAACCTGTCAGACTTGCCAGGCAAGTGGTAAGAGCGGAGGGAAGCACAAGGCTCCTCTACAACCTTTCCCTGTGGTCGGTACGCCATTCCAACGAGTGGGTATTGATATTGTGGGGCCTCTGGACCCCAAGACAGCCCTGGGCAACAGGTTCATCCTGGTCTTGGTGGACCATGCCACCCGGTACCCTGAAGCCATCCCTCTGAGGACAGTGACGGCCCCCGTGGTGGGACGGGCGCTGATGGGAATTTTCTCCAGAGTGGGATTCCCTCTAGAGGTGGTGAGCGACAGGGGGACCAATTTCATATCCACATATATGAAATCCCTGTGGAAGGAGTGTGGGGTAACTTACAAGTTCACCACTCCTTACCACCCCCAAGGAAATGGGTTGGTTGAGAGATTCAACCGAACCCTCAAAGGCATGATCATGGGCCTGGACGGTCCGATGAGGCGTAAGTGGGACGTCCTCTTGCCATGCCTGCTCTTCGCTTACCGAGAGGTGCCACAGAAGTCTCTAGGATTCAGCCCCTTTGAGCTTCTGTATGGTCACCCGGTAAGAGGACCTCTGAGTTTGGTAAAGGAAGGCTGGGAGCAATCTCCCAGGAAACCTCCCCAGAATGTATACAGTTACATGCTGGCCTTCCGAAACCAGACTCGGCGTTTCAGGCAACTTGCTGAGGCAAATCTGGAAGCCAGCCAGGAGGAGATGAAGCGGTGGTACGACCGGAATGCCACTCTGGTAGAGCTTCAACCTGGACAAAAGGTGTGGGTCTTGGCCCCAGTGGAGCCTTGTGCACTTCAGGATAAGTGGACAGGTCCATTTGAGGTTGTGGAGCGCAAAAGTCCTATCACCTACTTGGTGGACATGCGGACTCCCAGGAACCCTTTGAGGGTCCTACATGTTAACCGCCTTAAGCCCCACTTAGAAAGGACCGAAGTGGGCATGCTGCTGGCCACTGATGATGGAATGGAAGAGGAGACCGAGCCTCTTCCTGACCTCTTAGTGGCCTCTGAGAAAGATGGGTCAGTGGATGGAGTTAACCTCTCACCCACCCTGACGCCCGAACAACAGGAAGATTGCCGCCACTTGCTGGGGCAGTTCTCCGATAGATTCTCCCTGGTTCCTGGTGTCACAGATTGGTGCGTCCATGATGTGGACACAGGAGACAGCTTACCTGTGAAGCACAAGGCTTACAGGGTAACTGACAGGGTCAGAGCTTGCATCAAGGAGGAGGTCTCCAAAATGCTTGCGCTAGGGGTGGTTGAGTCCTCCAGCAGTCCTTGGTCCAGCCCCGTGGTCTTGGTCCCCAAAGCTGCTGCGCCGGGAGCCACACCTGAACTCCGGTTCTGTGTGGACTACAGAGGACTCAATTCAGTAACGAAGACTGACGCGCACCCCATCCCCAGAGCTGATGAGCTCATTGATCGGCTGGGGGCTGCCCGGTTCCTCAGCACGTTTGATTTAACGTCTGGGTACTGGCAGATCGCCTTGACCGATGGGGCCAAAGAGAGGTCAGCATTCTCTACACCAGATGGGCACTTCCAGTTCCGAGTCATGCCATTTGGGATGAAGAATGCCCCTGCCACCTTTCAGAGGTTGGTCAATCAGGTACTGGTTGGGCTGGATGCGTTCAGTGCCGCCTACCTGGATGACATCGCAGTGTTCAGTGCCACCTGGCCCGAACACCTGCGCCACCTCTGGGAAGTGTTGATGGCTCTGCGTCGAGCAGGCCTCATGATCAAGGCAAGCAAGTGCCAGATCGGGCAGGGTTCCGTGGTGTACTTGGGACACCAAGTGGGGAGTGGCAAGGTGGCACCCTTGCAACCCAAAATTGAGACCATCCTGGCTTGGGAACCCCCCAAGACGCAGACCGCAGTGAGGGCCTTCCTGGGTCTCACTGGGTACTACAGGAGGTTTGTCAAGGGCTATGGAACGATTGTTGCCCCCTTGACAGAGCTGACTTCCAAGAAGCAGCCCAGGAACGTGATTTGGACTGACACCTGTCAGAAAGGTTTCGACACCCTGAAGACTGCCATGTGCACGGCGCCCGTGCTCTTGGCCCCTGACTTCTCCAAGGAATTCCTAGTGCAGACAGACGCTTCAGAGCATGGTGTAGGGGCTGTTCTCTCACAGATGACTGAGGAGGGCTGGGACCAACCCGTAGCCTTCATCAGTAGGAGGTTACTTCCACGGGAAAGTAGGTGGAGTGCAATTGAGCGAGAAGCATTTGCTGTGGTCTGGGCGCTGAAGAAGCTAAGACCCTACTTGTTTGGGTCTCACTTCCGGGTTCAGACGGACCACAGGCCCCTCAGGTGGTTGATGCAAATGAGGGGTGAGAACCCGAAGCTGTTGAGGTGGTCCATCTCCCTACAGGGTATGGACTTTACGGTGGAACACCGTCCTGGTACAGATCACGCCAACGCTGACGGTCTGTCCAGGTATTTCCGCCTTAGTGACGAGGAACCCCCTGGGCAAGAGTAGTTCTCCCTACATTTCAGCTGGAGGGGACACGTGTTAGACCTGGCACCTTGGCGTGAGTTTCCCTTCCACTTTTTGATGGTGTGCCTCGATTGTTTTGCTGGTGTTGTCCGCTCAGGGCACTGCGCCACGGCTAATCCGTGCCGCAGTGCAAGTGCTCACTAGGTAAAGTGTACCTGTAATTGATGTTCATGATTGGTTTATTGGATTCACTGTCAGTCCCCAGTAGAGTGCACCAGGGGTGCCAGGGCTTGTGAATGCCAATGCTGCTGGTGGGCTTGCAGCGCTGGTTGCGCCACCCACAGGAAGCGGCCTTGAAAAATGTGTCTAGGGTCTGCCACCGCAGACCCTGTGCGCGGTCCGGGACCGTCGCGCTGACTGCGCAAGTGCCCCCACTTGCCAGTCCCTAAACCTTCCCTTACCTACATATTAGCCACCCCTCTGGTAGGCCCAAGGGCAGGGTGCATTGTAGGCCTAAGGTAGGACATGCCCTGATGTGTGTGGCATGTCTTAGTAGTGAATTACAGCCATTTTCGTTCTTCACTATTGAAGGCTACCTGCTCTCCATAGGCCAGAATGGGCTGCTGGGATCACGCCAGCGCTGTGACCCCAGTGGACTCAGAGAGCATGGTAGAGTGTCAAGTTTAGTATGCCTGAACTCAGAATAATAAAATACTTCTTGTAGTCAAGTTTATTTTAATATCCTGGGTTTGTAAATACTACTTTTAGAAAGTTAGTATTTACTGACCTGACCATCTCAGTCTGCCTCTGCTGTGTGTGTGTGTTCTGCCTAGCAACAGTAAGGAGCAGGGTGGGGGGATCCCCAGAGACAGGTTGGCTGCCAGGTGGTGGGCCGGGAGATGACACCAGGATGGGTGGGAGGAGTACACCTTGACTCTTGAATAGACCTGTGCTCTGCCACCACAAAGCCGGCGCCGCCCCCTGTGGGGCGGCTGATGTCTCTGCCCTGCTGCTGAAAGGAAAGAGCCGAGTCACCATAACAAAGTGCTCCAGAACTGGACTGAGCCAGGCCCAGGCCCCCTGGTGCTAAAGAACAGAAGAATCATGGTATAAAAGTAGGAGCCTGGCTCCTAAGAAATCAGAATCCTGTTTTACCACAAAGAACCTCTGCCCGACTAGAAGGAGAAGAAGACGCTGGAGGAGCTGGCCTGCTGCTTGCCTTGCTGAGAAAGGAGAGGAAGAGACTACTGAAAAGACTTTGCTGCTTTGTGCTTTAAACATTCTCCAAGGGCTTGATCTGAGCTTGCCCCCTGAACCGAACCCCAGGACCAGTGGGATCTCTGTGCTTTTGCTTGTCCTCCGATTCGAGCCGTGTGTGCATCCCGCTGGAAAAGAGACTGCGCCCCTCATCGCCCCTCCTAGGGCCGTGACACTCAGGAGCTCGCCTGCCGCAACCCCATGAGAGCCCCGCTCCGTCCGGAGCCGCTCTCTGTCCCCGGGATAGGCCGCCTGCACCCCTGTCACCGCCTGCCACTGGAGCGCGCTGAACGCGCTATCACCCCTCCCGCCGGAAGCCGTCCGGCGACTGTGATCTACGCCGGGTCATCCAGCTGCACTGACCGTGCCCTGTGACCCCGCTTCGCTATCCCCGGACATCTCGGGCCGCGCCGCCCCCGCTGTGGAGACCCCCCGGCACCGCCGTGCTGAGGGTCGCTGGCCGCGCCTGCCTACCTGCCCACACCCGCTGATCGAGGACCCAAGACCACTTCCCAAGCTGAGAGTCGCACCGACCTGTGCCGACTCTCCACATCACAAAAGGAGTTCCAGTATCGGGCTCGGGGCCCGCATCGCCTTATTTCCCCGTTCGCAGGAGCCGATCTCTGTGAGTACTGGAACCACAAGTAACATTTGCAAGAGACTACAAGGTCTCCATTTAAAGCTACGAACAAAGAACCTTTGCCTGCTTTACAACCTGGTGGCATAGCGAAACCGTTATTGGTCTTGTGATAAGTCTGCTGAGATATATATACCTATTTTTACATAAAGAAGCGTATTTTTATATATATCCAAGTCTGGTGTCCGTTTCTGGGGGGATTGATGTATTTACTGTGTGTATGATTGTAAGTGCTTAACCAACAACGCCTGAGGAATCGCCTTGGCTGCTCACGCCACGCACCTAGAGGGTGAGCAAGGGTCATTCGCGAGGGGTTATCCTGCGCCCTGACGTGGAGGAGAGGGTTCCTGCTTGACACAAGGGCAACCTTGCGCCAACCAGAGATCCCCGACTCTAACAACGGAGTACACAGTTTTCATATTATCCAGGCTGCATAAAAATGTAAAAACATGTTTATTGTCAAAAAGCCTATTAGTTAGAAAAAGTGATTTTAAAACAGTTTTCCGAATGTCGCTATAAAAGGTACAAAATAGTAAAAAGTGCAACTTAGACTGGGGGTATTTCCATTGCACGGGCAGTTTGGTAAATTGTAAGACCACTGTTCCTTATTAGAGAATGCAGTTATATAATGTAATGTGTTTTTAATAATTCTTTTTATTATTAAACAATATCGACATATTACGCAAATTACATCATATTTGGGAGACAGTACACAAATCAAACAATTGTACATGATTACAAAGGTCAAATACACAGTGAAGAATACAAAATGTCTAAGGAGGCGTGAGTTGGTCGTCATCATTTAATGACGCCGGCGGGGTGCAAATGTCTCCACTGTATGCATTCCATGGTCCCCAGACCCTGTTCCATTTCCCGGGACATCCTCTGGCTGTGTAGACTGACTTCTCTCGGAACATACACCAATCTAGGTCTTCCCTCCATTTACCTATCTTAGGTGGCTGCTGTGCTCCCCAGTTCTGCGTGATATTCCTTTTTGCGATCATTACTGCTAATGTTACCCACTGCTCAGTGTATGAAGTGAGGTCTCTAGGTTCCCAAATGTTTAGTAAGCATCTCCGCGCCTCAGGACGCAGATTAATCACGAGGACCTCACTTAATGAACGATGTATGGCGGTCCAGTAAACTTGCATGTAATCACATTCCCACAGAATGTGGATAAAGGTACCTTCCTTCCCACATCGAAGTCTGCATTCCCCATTTACGGCTCAAGTCTAAGCCTTGTTAAATAAAATTTGTGTTGAGTGTTTCTTACCAAAGTTAAATATGTTTGTATACCCTCCACCAAGGGGATTTGACAATAGGAAGTAACACTTTGTTTCTATCTTGCATTGTCAATTCTATCCTGTTCTCTGGCAGAAGTATATCCCGACTTCAAATAGTTTTTACTAATGTCTTGGATAGACGCCGGATCTGTTTTATTAAAGTCTAGCTTACAACATTTTAGTACATTATGGATATGCTCTAGCCAGGTGATTTTTTTTACTATGGTCAAGGGCCAGACAGTCCTTTATCAGGTCCGTGGTAAGTTTGGTCTCTTCTTTTACCCACAACCCTCGCCAGAATGTAAGTCCCGCAATATTAATACAATCACTTATATACGATATCGACAGTTCTTTATGTATTATGTAGTTGGCTGTAGAATTTGGGACTGCCAATACTCTTTTTAAAAATGTATTTGCTTGTGTTTGTAAGGACGTGGTATTTGCTGACCCCCATATCGCTGACCCATAACAGGCTTGGTTCTACGCAGGGTGAGAATTTCCCTTATGGGTTTATTTCTCATTTTTGCAGCAAATCTAAAAATTCCTTCAATAATTCTTAAAAATTTCAGATTTCATGAGTCAATGTGTGTTCTCCATGTGCCCTTTCTAAAAACAAGAAGACCTAAATAGGAAAAAGTTGAAACTCTGCCTATAGCTACTCCTCCCACTAGGCCTGGGCAAAAATTTCGTTCCGTTCGCGGAAATTGCGATAATTTGACATTTTTGCGTTCCGCGGAGAGCGCGAAAATGTCAAAAATTCCGGTTTCCGCAGCTTGGCGATAATTTGTTTCTTGCTCGCGCTGTAAAATGATACATTCTCGCGCGCGCGCGATCGCCTTACCTGAATCCCTGCGTTCGCCGACAAGTTTTCTTGATCCGGTCGCGTTCTCCATGAGATGTTGTATTGTTTTTAGCCATTTGCGCTGTCTCGCGACAGTTCGCGCCCGCAGTGACGTCATGCGTCGCGCGATCACGTCTTTCTTCTCGCGATCATGCACCGCGAGAACAACTCAAAACAAGATGGCCGCGCCCGCAAGCAACCACATGGGTAAGTTGGCGACCCGCAACCATGCAGAAAATCTCGCGAACATGCCGGAAAAAAACTTCCGCATCTTCGCGATATTTCTGCTTGTTTGCGATAATTTTAAACATTCTCGCGATAATTTGCGAAGGTTAATTCCGCAAATTCCGCCCACCCCTACCTCCCACGTGGTGTTGTCTATGCTTCAGCTTGGTGTTCCCACATGTCAATACAAAGGTTTTAGTAAGATTTAGCTGTAAATCCTTTTCTGACATGTACTGAGCAAATTTCTCAATTAGATGTTGTAGTCCATTCGCTGTCCTTGATAGAAGGACAGCATCATCATAGAGTAATACTGGGGTAGTGCGTTTGCCAACTTTTGGGGCATCTACAATCTCCTTTTGTAAGAAGATAAGTCACAAAGTCCATCTAGCTCCAATGAGAGACCGTACAAGGGTTTTGCAAATTACTTTAAGTAAATTGTGTTTCAATTTCCAAAGCCCATTTGGCTCCAAGGGCCTAGAGGTAATAAGAGCTAAATTTATACCTGCAATAACTTATGAATCCCTCCCTTACAGGGCAAAGCTAACTTCCAGCCTTGATAAGATAATTTCTGCTGCTAAGCTAGCCATTCCTTCTTTTAGTACTGCATCCTTGCAACACTTTTTAGGACTAGGTTTTATGAATCTGAGCTCAACAGTTGGCCTGCAGGTCTGTATGTATTGCTATAGATTTAAGGGTTCCGAGATAGGTACCTTGAAGAAGTACATCTGGAAGGAATTATTCGCGAACCTCAAAAAAACATCCTCAGAATGTTTTTTTAAATCTACAAAGAAAATTATCCACCTGGAACTTGATGGAAGTGTGGCAAGAGGCAACAAGTTACAGAGTTTTCAAAACCACAGTCAAACAAGCAGTGTAATGCCAACTCACTCTTAAAATATAATAGAGTTCAATAAGCGCTCAAGTGGTGGCCTACCACTTCCATCTTACTCCTCATCAAGTGCTCAGGGTTATATGGGGATGAGGTTAAATCAAGTAATGAGAGCTAATAAGAACCTCAGTATATGAGACTGAGGGTTTTATTGATCCCACTTGTATCTTTGTAGTACTGTCAATCTAAGATAAAGAACTAGAATTATAATTATTGCAGAGGTTGTGGTAACTAGAATGAAACACTAGAACACATAATATGTACATGTATATATTTGCTGAAGCTACATAGAGCCTTATTACGTCCCTGTTTTCTTAGAGTAGGTGTTCGCACATTCAAATGTGCAGTTTTTGAATGTCTACGAGGACCATACTGTCAACTTATCTGTTGGCTAACCACATTTTTAGATATGGCAATTGGAAAGTTGGAGACAAAAACGAAAGTTGTCTACACTGTGTGAATTGTCACACTCTTAGATTTGATAGTTAGTATACTTATTGCGTGTGCACTTTATTTCCAGATGGACCCGGAATCATCATCATCATCATCAAATATCTTTATTTCGGTCGTTAAGACCATAAAAGAAAGCATCATAGTACAATAAAAACATAACAGTATTAAAACATTACACAGTTGTGATAAAAATATTAACTCAGTCCAACGTCATTACTTGATATCGTTTTAAGAAGACGTGAGCGTGTAAACCACATAGACGTTAAAAACTTGGCAACCGCAAAGGCAATTGGGGACGAGATGTCAGATTTAAGTATTCTAAAAGCTGGGAGGTGTTGTTTGAAACCCATGTTTCTAAGTAATGGGCAGAGCCAATACTTCCTTGCTCTGCTGTACACCGGACAAAAGAATAAAACATGCAGGTCTGTCTCTTGTGTCTGCTTGCAAAGGGGGCAAAGGGCCGTGTGTGCTGAGTGTGACCACAGGGCAGTGTATGCCCTCAGAGGAAGAGTGTTATAGAGCCATTGCATGTAAAGCTTTCTTGTGAGTGTGGGACCCATATCATTATAAGTTGACTCTAAGTGGTAAAAATCTTTAAAAACCAAGAAATGGTCAATACGGGAGCCCTCCCTCGCTGTCCTTATAGCACCTTGTAAGTGGTGCTCACGAAATACCTTTGTGATAAGTTTGCGGGAATCCCTGGTGCATTTAACCTTTTGGCTTTACAGCAGAAGAAACAAGCAGGATATATGCTTTAATCCAGGATCCGGAATGCCTTACTACGAACACTGCTTCAACTCAGTCGATCATCAGACAACTCCTTTTCACAGCGAAACGCGAGATCAACCAGAGACTGCATGCCAGCACCCTTATCCGCTACCACAAAGTCCAACGCATACCTAGAGGATTACGTATTCCACTCAAGTCAACCCTTTGCAAAAACAACACGAGATTCACTGAACGTTGGTATGCTATTCTAAACAAATGTTCCTTAGACCTCATTCTTTTGATAGTTGAAGAACTGTCTATCCTACTTGAGGAATTGGACAAAGAAATGACGCAACTCAAAAAAGACTTGAGTGAAAAAATGACCCCAGACGAAATGACCAAAACTCTCGAGGATATTAATAATCAACTAGATAAATATCAAAAAGAAATCAACGAAAGGAAATTACGCAAGTTTAAGAGAGACACTGTTGATTATAAACTGGGAGAGGTGTACACATGGGCCGAAGTGTACGCTACACGCAGGCAACAAAGACCGTACAACCGATCTACAGACGGCGAAACAACTTCATCTGATGACTCACAAACACAACCCAGAAGACCCACACCTAAACAAACTAGTGGCCCAAGTGACAATCAACCATCTACCTCTACAGACATTTCTAATGAACCGATTCCTTTTTTAGGAAGAGGCTCATCCATACGAGACGAACCAGGAGGTCACAACGCAAGAACCAAGGACACACCCATAGCGAAATCAACAAGGAGCCAGAGAACTTAGTCATCAACATCTCAAACAAGACTCTAACTCCTCAACAAATCCAAACATTACAAAAAGGGACTTCTTTTGTACCAACGTACAACACGAATAATTTGGAAACTCAAGTATGTTTGTTCAAATTCATGCGTAACCTTCGACTAAAGCATTTCTTCACTAACGTTATTGAACCTACAACAACCCAAGATAAAGGAACACTCATGGATTTACGCCCCAAAAGTAAATTCATGGCTCCAACAAGTCACAAAGTTCTGGATAACTTCGAACTAATAGTAGGAAAAGAGTTAACCAACTTATTTGTGGAAAAACAATCGAAATCCAGCAACTTGTCTTTAAGTGAACGAAATATCATCAAACAACTATCAATGGACAATGACATCACATTTTGCAAGGCGGACAAAGGCGGCGCTCTTGTTATATTGGACACTTCTTTCTACACAGAAAACGTGGAAACCCACGTAAGCGACCAAAATACCTACCTAAGGTTGACGTCAGACCCCACAACGGAATTTTCCCTCATTCTTTTGACCATCATCAATAAAGCACTACATTTAGGCACCATCAATGACAGAGACAAATGTTTTCTTATTACAGAAAACCCCAATGTTCCGTACCTATACATGATACCGAAGATTCATAAAAACCTGGAAAAACCGCCATTCAGACCCATCGTCAGCACTAGAAATTCTATCCACGAACCTATTGGTAAATACATTGACAAACATTTGCAACCTCTCGTTCAATCAATGTCTACATAGTTGAAGGACACCACTGACTTTCTTACCAAACTTAATCACCTAAGGGTTCAAGATTACGATCAGCTTCTTCTATGTACCATAGACGTCAAGTCTTTGTACACTTCCATCCCGCACAATTTAGGGATACAGGCAATTGAATCTTTTTTGATTGACACCGACATGGAGGAAGACTTGAAAGTTTTTCTACTCGAACTCATACATTTCACCTTATACCACAGTTACTTTACGTGGAACAACAACTACTACATACAACTCTCCGGAACATCAATGGGTAATTGTGCTGCTCCAGCATACGCTAATCTGTTTATGCATCGCTTTGAGCTGGATTACATCTTAACCCAAGAATCTTGGTCTAAAAATTTATTGATGTTTCACAGATACATTGATGACATCTTCCTAATTTGGAAAGGTACCCAGACGGAATTACTAACACAGATAACACAACTCAATACCATCAATGAACGCATTCAATTTACCCATGAAACTGATTGTAACCACATTACTTTTCTGGATGTTGACATCACTATACGCAACAACCAACTAATCACATCAGTATTCACCAAATCTACTGACCGCAACAATCTATTACACTTTTCGAGTTTTCATCAAAAATCATTGAAAAAACATCTTCCATATTCCCAACTTCTGAGGATTAAACGTATTTCATCTACGGAAGAGATTTATCAAGAACAGAGCCGCTTACTGATTAACAAATTCAAGAGGAGAGCTTACCCTGATCCCATTTTACAAGAAGCGGTCAAAAGAGCAGAAACAAAAAACCGTGTAGATCTATTACAAACACAAATTCCCAAAGCCACAAAAGATGCACGATCAGTTTATGTGTCTAAATTCTCCAAACAAAGCCATAAAATCAAAACAACCATCTGCAAATTCTGGCCACTTTTACAATCTGAACCTGATTTCAAAGGCATTTTTGATGAATTACCAATTTTCGCTTACCAAAGAACACACAATTTACAGCAACTTCTAAACAAGAGCCCTCCGGATTCCGAGACAATACACAAAGGAACCATCCCTTGCTTAAATTGTGGTGGCTGCAACAACATCATTAAGGGTACGACACTCATGCATCCCTCTAAAGGAACTCCTATTAAACTCAGAGTTACAGCTACTTGTGACAGTACCAACATTGTGTATCTACTGAAATGCCCATGCGGACTCCCGTATGTGGGCAAAACGGAAAGAAAAATGAAAACCAGGCTCATTGAGCACAAAAGTAATATACGAACTAAGAACATGAAATCCGCTGTTGCAAGACATTTTACGGAAAACAATCATAATTGCAGTCAATTGAGATTTTTGATCTTAGAACAAGTCAAAATCCAAAGAGGGAAAGACAATGGAGCTTTTCTGTTACAACGTGAACTCTTTTGGATAAATAGACTGAACTCTGTTTACCCGCATGGTCTTAATGAACGCTTCGAATTCAGTTGTTTTCTGTAATTATCTCATCATGGTATCATGTGTACATCTTTATTATTACGTTTCCCAATGATATTTCTTTCATCTATTATATGTTTTTTTACCCCTCTTATTTAATTATTGAAACTGTTTTTCTTTCCTTTAATATTTTTCTTTTCTCTTTTTTTCCTGTTATTTTTCTCTTTTACCTTTCTTTTTTATTTTTTTATGTATTATCATTTCAGCGTACATTTCTGGTTACTCTCACACGCACGTCAGTCTTTCTTCCAGCTTCTTTTACCACATGACTTGTTTTTACGTTTCACTCGGTTTTCTACTTCCGGGTTCACGACATTAAGTACCGGGTCCTATGATGCATGTTTTCACCCATTTGGAAGAGGTTTCGACACACCCACATCCACGGCGCCATTCAGGTAATCCAAACCGGTCGTTTCCTACATCTTTTCTAAACTTTTCCCACCCTTTGAATACCACGCTCGGTTTTATATCACGGGTTTTAAATGTTTCCGCGATTGGGTTTCACGGAACGCACTGGTTTCACTTTTTTTAACTTTTTTAACTTTATTGACCCCACGAGCGTTAACACTTCAGTTCTCTTCTTTTACACGCTTTGTACACAACCAGCACCAGTCTTCTAACCGACACGGATTCAATGATAGTTCTCTTTGGTTACCAGCTCACCATCGAAACTCAGTTCCTTTCCAACACGCTGATATTCATGTCACCTTTTTATACAGCATAGACACCACGGTTATCGAAGCGTTTACTGTTTTACTGATGTCTGCATACATCCTGGACTCCAGCCTTATGTCCTCCTTTATTTTCTTTTGTAGAATTCCCCCTGACGAAGGGCAAGTCCCGAAATGCATCGGGGATATTTGAAAAAATGGCTTGTTAAAACCATGGACTTAATTCAATGAACCTATTCTGTGGTTCGAACCCACTTTTGTTTGTATGAGCACCATCATACTATTGGATTAGTCATATGAAACGAATATGAATTAAAACACAGAAAGAATCATACCACATCATTTGTATCATTTTTGAAACAGCGTTTTTTTCCGCAATTGAGTGCTAACGTGAGGACGTCTTTCCCTGAGACGCATTCAGACACTGTTCAGTTACACCTCAACGATTAGGAGGTGGTCTCACCAGCACCAGAGTTTATTACACAAGATTACTCGAATTACCTCGATGTACCCGGGAGTGCAACCGTTCCACATCTTTATTTATGCATTTAACCTCTGGATCATACCACAAGTCAGGTCTACCCAGTGTCTCGCAGGTAAGCTTTATGTAACTTAACCATGGTATTTGTATGTTGTTACGAAGGCGCAAAATCTCTTGCAACTCTGCTCTGTATTTGGAAAGTTCTGGGAACGACCATATTTTACACCATAGGGTTAGGGGTTTTAAGCCCAACTCCTCTGAAAGCGGTCTTAAGCCCAGATCTAATCTGAGTGGCAGAAGAGGTGTACTGGCCGGTAAAGCTGTCAGCTGCCTGAGAAAAGTGTTCTCGGTTACCTGAAGCTTCTGCACAGGCGTATGTCCCCAAATTTCTGCACCATAAATAATGGCCCCCCGGGCCTGGACCTTATATATTTGTATACGTGGGCCTAGGGGTCTATATGTAAGGCCCTTTGTCATCCTGGCAATGCCACCCACAGACTGGGTCAATTTCATATTCGCTCTTAGTTTGTGTGACTCCCAGGTCATGCGTTCGTTAATAACTATACCCAGATATTCAAAGGTAAAAACCCTCTCCAGCCTAGAGGATCCTATACTGGGCGACGATCGTGTGGTCGGGGGTGGGTTGAAGATCATAAATTTAGTTTTAGCAGCATTGATCTCCAACCCACGCTCCTCGCAGAAACCTACAAAGCCATCCAAGACCCGTTGGAGTCCCATGGGGGATTTGGAGAGCAGCAGGGTATCATCCGCAAACATAATTGCGGGAACCCTGCTGCCGTCCAACTTAGGGGCATCAATATCGTTCAGGGTGCAAAGGTGATCTACGACCCCGTTAACGAATAGACAAAAGAGAGTCGGGCGAGGACACAACCCTGCCTAACCCCCCTATCGACCGGGAAAGCATCAGACAGTGTACCATCCCTTCCACATCTTACTCTTGCATAATTCCCCTGGTGCAACCTTCTCAAAATTGAGAGAATATCCCCGGGCACCCCCATCTTTGTTAACACCGACCATAACTTATCTCTGGGTACCAGATCGAAGGCGGCACGAAGGTCCACAAAGACTGTATAAAGACTGCCGCCCTCAATCAGCACCGTCTTCCAATATAAAAGGTTTAAACGGAAGATTTGGTCGGTGGTGGAGATACCACGCTGAAAACCCGCTTGGTAAGGGCTCATAATCGCCATTTCTTCGATCCAGTCCTGGAGGCGATTTAAAATGAGCCTGCCAAAAATCTTCTGCGGTACATCTATTAGGCTAATGGGTCTGTAATTGGCTGGGAGCAGAGGGGAACCCTTTTTAAAAATTGGTACAATCTCCGCCCCCAGCCAAGTACCCGGAATAGCCATACCTGCTAAGATGGCGTTATAGAGGGTCGCAAGATAGGGGGTCCAAAAGTCTGGCTCCTGCTTGAACAAGTCACCCGGAAGTCCATCTAAGCCAGGTGCCTTTCCTGTGGCAAGGCCAGTCAGAACGGCTCGCACCTCCTTAAAAGTGAATGGTTCACCAGTCTCAAGGGAGCAGTGGGGATAGTTAGAATTTTCCCCTACATCCTCAGGCAGTTTATAAAGAGACTGAAAATGGTCCTGCCATACCTTAGCTGAGATATTTGGTTCTGAGGCAGGTGTCAATTCCTCGGAACCCGTGTTGACGCAGCGCCAACATTTGCGCGAGTCTGCACGGGCCAGGAAATTAGTGATATTAATCCATTTATCATATTCCCATTCTCTTTTAGCGTTTGAGGTCATTGACTTGTAGACACTTCGTCTGGCCCTGATGTCCACGGCACACCTGCCTTCCTTGATTGCACCCAGGAGGTCGGCTTTCGCCTTTCGGCAAGCGCCGTTGTACCATGATGGACCGAAAGATTTTCTGTTGGTCCTGGTTATTGGTTTCGTTAGGCATTCAGAAACTATTATTAGGAAGTCGGCATGCAGCTGTCCCAAATCAGAATAGATAACCTCACTAGTACCTTTCTCTGCTAGCACCTGGAGTTTCTCAAATAGAGGCAGTGCTTGAGCATATAAGTTATATATCTTATCCGGATGGGAAGATATATGCTCCCACTTTATTCTGCGTCTATTGGACTCAAGTACCCGGCATTCTTCAGATTCGCCCCTATAAATTCCCCTAACTGGGGAACCGGGGTGACTATAATTTAGTTCAAGGGCGTTATGGTCGCTATCACTCCTGAGTGTAACCCAAAAGTCTGTTACAAAGGACCATAAAAACACAGGAACCAAAACATAGTCCAGTCTGGACTCACTGCCCATTCTATTAAAAGTACATCTTGCCATACTGTCAGACTTAGACCTGCCATTGCAGGCGCGAAGGCCGTATTTCAACGAGAGGGAGTTAATTTGCAGGGCCAGGGGGGACCATGTCTTAGGAGCCGGAGCCTGAGTGGGAGGAATATTCCAGAGGAGATCCTCCTCCGTGGCCAGACCCTCCATGAAGCCAGGGAGGGGCTCATAATGGCAATTGAAATCCCCTCCTACGAGATAGGCAGTACCCTCTGGTATGTCATTTAAAACCAGAGCGAGCTCCGTGATAGTAGATGACTCCTGGGAAATATTAGTTGGGCGTGAGTAGATGTTAATCAACAACAGACTAGCAGCGTTTGGCCACTCCAGCAACACAGCAAAGATGTCTGCTGAATTAGTGGGTAATATATCCGCCCTGCAACCTAAGTCAGTGGCCACCCATATTGTGAGGCCACCTGACGGGCGCCCCCTGCCCCCCCACGTTGCATGCTTAGAAAAGGTTGCAAAGCCCTTGTGAACAATATTTTCTCTAGCCCACGTCTCTTGTAAGAGACAGATGTCTTTCTGCTCGATAAAAGAACACCAGGACGGGTTATCAAGTTTGTTAGAAAGGCCCGCAATATTCCAGGATAGAATTTTGAGTGGTGAGGAAATTGGTGCCGTGCAAGGTGAACTGGGGGGTGAAACCACTTCCGACTCCGACCCCCGGGGAGAGGTTGGGCCGTAATCGATTCCCTGTGTAGCTCTCGCGGGTGGGGTGCTCCAAGGTGGGAAGGCCACCTCTGAGCTACCCTCTTCAGTAACTTTAGTGTACGGAAAATGTTCCTCATCCTTAGGGGGTACTGGTTGTCTAATCTTAGTTGTGTTCAAAGCGCCACCACCCACAGACAAAAACGGTCAATCCACCATGTCTAAAGTAGAGAAACGGTTTTGGGTGGGTACTTGGTCATGTCTAGGGCACCCTGTCAGCCAGCGTTCCCTATCCGCCTGTGGAGCCCTTGACCTATTTCTCCAGGGTACTAGATCCCACCCGTCCTCAACTTGTGTAGTTGTTGTGGGAGGGTAGAAGAAGGAGAGTGGGAGCGATTGAATAAGAGAACCCGTAGTTGGATGTGGCCAACTACATATGTGAGAAACTGTTCGGGGATTCCTAAAATTAATCAATACACAGTCTCCCGGGGTAGTTTTTTTGGTATTACCCAGCCACGGGAGTCTCCTAACCATGAGAACCTCACTGTTAATGCCCTCTGGTAAAGGCCTATTTTTAGAGAGCCAGTGGATGACTTTGTTTTTCAGAGCCACCACTGGTTCGCTGGTAGATGGTTTTAATTCCGGGATACCCGTTAGGATAACTGTATATGGGGCTGACTCAGGCGGTAAGTTAACTGGTCTATATCTGCTATTATGTTCCTGCGCCCATGGTGGAGAAGGAAACGGTGTGTCACAGGGAGTGGGGATGGTATTCTGTGGAGGGATCGTAGGTCCAGGTTTTGGAGAAGGAATCGGTCTGGGCAGGTGTAAATGGGGGAGCTGTTGTAGACCAGGACTGTCCCTAGAGAGTGGTATGACTGTGGTCTTTATAGATGTTTTAGTTGGTTTAGAATTAACCCCTAACTGAGCCATACCATGATGAAGATTATTTATAGATGATTCCAATTTAGCAAGGCGATCTATTAGAGGGGTGAGTAACTCGCTCAAGAGAGATTTTATGTCTGCAAGTGAGGGGCCCTCCACCCGTGCAGCAATTTTTGGACTTACTGGTCTTTTGGTTAGGGGTGCAGCCGCTCCCTTTCGTCCCACTAATGGAGAGTTTGTTTTCCCCCTAGAGGCAGGCATCAGATTCTTTGGCCTGGGCCCTCCTACAGTTTGGGCCCTTCCCTTCCTCTTAGGTATTGCTCCCTCACGATTCCCTTGAGTAGGATCTGCACTAGGAATATCATTAGTGTTCATAGTTGTCTCAGGGGCTATATCCAGATTGCAAGTTGTGAGGGCAGTAGAGAGCCTTGGAGGCGGGAGAGATAGTGTAATAAAATCAATTGGAGTAGAAATATCGCAGTCTGTGATAGATGAAATCGTAGTGCTTGGATTCAATGATGTCAAGGAAACCAGCAATCCAGGCGGTCCCCCCTTAACATGGTCAACAAATTCTGGCAGTTGTGGTGGGGAGATAGCATGTTTGAGAGGGCCTAGAGACGATCTTCTAATCCAGTCTATTTCTATGGAAATACGCTTCTCTAGAGTGGTTATGTCGTCAATCAATAGGGATCCAGCCTTTGCAAAATATAAGTCCAATGTACCTGTGGGCTTGGCAGCAGCCTGGGTTGTTTTACTCCGAGTTTCTCTCGCAGTCGCCATTGATACAGTCACAGTAGGGGCGAAAGAGGGTAGGCCCTGACCCTGCCTCTCCTGTCCTCGAACGGCCTCAAACGGCCCGCTCTTTGCCCGGTCTTCGCTCCGGGCGCGTTCCGCTGGTGCAAATATTTAGAAAGGGGGAGGGGCCGGGAAGAGTTCACAGGTGTGCTCGATCAGAAGAACAACGAGCACCCTGGTCCTCGCAGTCCCGGGGTAGCGATGTTAAGCGGCAGCCTCCCCAAGTACGTAGTCCATAGAGTACAGCAGTCCCAGCAATCCCAGGCAAAGGAAATCAGCAGCTTCGCAGTGTCCAGCAGCCTTGTGTGACGAGCGGCTCCCGCGAAGCGGGGGCCGCGAGCGGTAAAGAACTGGATGGGGGAGGGGCCGGGAAGAGTTCACAGGTGTGCTCGATCAGAAGAACAACGAGCACCCTGGTCCTCGCAGTCCCGGGGTAGCGATGTTAAGCGGCAGCCTCCCCAAGTACGTAGTCCATAGAGTACAGCAGTCCCAGCAATCCCAGGCAAAGGAAATCAGCAGCTTCGCAGTGTCCAGCAGCCTTGTGTGACGAGCGGCTCCCGCGAAGCGGGGGCCGCGAGCGGTAAAGAACTGGATGGGGGAGGGGCCGGGAAGAGTTCACAGGTGTGCTCGATCAGAAGAACAACGAGCACCCTGGTCCTCGCAGTCCCGGGGTAGCGATGTTAAGCGGCACCCTCCCCAAGTACGTAGTCCATAGAGTACAGCAGTCCCAGCAATCCCAGGCAAAGGAAATCAGCAGCTTCGCAGTGTCCAGCAGCCTTGTGTGACGAGCGGCACCATATATAAAGATACTTGACACACAATCAGATTCTGGGATATCAAGTCATGAAGTGTGAATATTTGGGCCTATGGGCTTAATCACTATAGAATGTGGACTTTATTATTTTCTTGTCTTGTCTTAAATTTTATTAATCAGTCGGATCAAATCTGAGATTCGAAATAAAGAGATTTTGTGAACCTAAGAATCAATTTGAATCACAAGTTTTATGGTGCTAGTTCTAGTCACTACTCACCAATTGTTGTGGAAGTGCTGTTTTGAGAATTATGTGGGAATCAATTAATGACGAGTTTTTTTTTTGTCCATGTTAATAATGTGGAAGTGCTGCTTATAGAACTATTAATTGTAATTGTTTGTATTGATTTTAACTAATCAAACAAATAAAGAAACCAACCCACTATTCATGTGTTGATTGACACTAATTTGATGATTTTGAATTTGTAAACCTTTTAACCTTTAATCAGGGCCGGCTTTAGGGCGGTGCAACAGGTGCGGCTGCGCTGGGCGCTGACCTGGAGGGGGCGCTGGCCTCAGTGGTGGTGCTCTGTTCAGAAATAACTTACCATTTAAAAGTACCTGCTGCAGAGTTCCTTGTTTGTCCAGCTTTCTGGCAGCAATAACAATGTCATGATAACTCTTGTGATCAATGTTCCTGCTAGAGAGAGAGAGAGAGAGAGAATAGAGTTTTGTTTAGTGGCCGTTTTGACTCACCATAAAGTAGCACAGATGGTTAATATGCCTGCTGCAAATAACTGACCTGTGTCTTAGGTGGATATCTGTGTGAATTAATAAAGTCAGCCTTTACCAGCGCTACAAAACAAATCAAATGTATGTGAGAGAGGGGCTGTGAAGCAATGAGGGGAACTTTTGCCGGGTGGTAGTGAGGAAACCTGAGGAGGAGGTCTTGGGGCGTGCCAAATAAGATTGTTGCACCGGGTGCCACCAGTGCCAAAGCCGTCCCTGCCTTTAATAAACCTTTATGGTTTGAAGATTTAACCACTCTCTGTCTTCCTTGTACAGCCTAATGTGCTTCACATTATTTAAATGTAATGACTTGATTATTAGCTTCAGTCGTGGATTTCGATAGCACTTTATAGGTATCAAATTTGCATGGAGAAAAGCGCTAACACAATCAACTCTGTAAATGTTCAGGAATCCTGAAAACTCATCTAGCTGCACTGATTTAATTAAACACAGAATTGTGCATTACCTGTTGGTGTACTGATTAGTGCAAAGATACCTACAGGTGATAGTGCACTCTATACATGCCAGTAAAATAAATACAAATATAAAGTTCATGTGTGGGATTATGTGGGCTAACTCTGTATAAAGATTTTGCCAGTTAACATAAAGCTAAATGTAGAAAAATGTAACCCTGTCAGCCAAACGGATAGTCTTCCTAGCTTTATTTAGTGTACTGTGGACCGTCATGTTTCCAACGGCCGTACCCCTCATTGGCCCAATTGGTGGAATCCCTACACCTACGGCATGATGGAGTTGAGGCTTTCAGTGTAATTACCTCAGACCATTTGCACATTTAGAGTGGACAGTCCGGAGTTTTTTTCTCTGTTTAGGGTGGCTGGGAAAAGCCTGGTGGTCCTGACCAGAAAAAATTAAAACAACCTTACACCATGTGAGAAAACTCCCAAGATGTTAGGACAATTAGTATTTTGTTTTGGTTTTAAAAAACAAACTCCTTCTTTGGGAGTTTGTGTTTGAAAAACCAAAAGTCTGCTGAGTGGCCGCATGGAACATGCTGGCCACTCAGCAAACTTTCAATGCCTATAGAGCATCCGTGTTCTCTGAAGGCATAGAGATCTCTGCAGGTCCAGCTGAGATCTCTAAATGTCTTGGTTGATAATCTGGCCACCCCAAAGAACTGTGAGCCACCTGCCAAACTCTAAATTGGGCCCCAAGTCTTGTAGTACTCCGTTAACACATGTTCATCACACACGGTTTCGTACAGAGATTTGTAGTAATTTCCCATTGTATTTACTGGGTAGTTGTCAGTAATGGTTATGTTTTCCACCAAGGTGTTCAAAGTAAGATCAGATAGATGGCAAGAGCAAATATTCAGTTGTTTATAACGTCACTTACAACCTAGAGATGGAAAGGTCCAGATTAATGACATCAACCCATCTGTATTTATATGTGTGGGCCCATAGGTTTGCTCTTAAACACACATCATATTCAAGTAACTCTGCATCATTCACAAGGCCATCCACCCAAATGCACATCACCTGAAGCTCCACTACGGCCCAGATTATGATTTGGATGGTACTGGGGTAATGCATGCAAGTTAAATCCCTAAAATGGGGATTTACTGCATGGGACCAATATTTTCAGTGCAAAACCACACAGACATCCCGATTCCGTGGGTGTGAGTTTGAGATTGAGCGCCCTGAGGCGAGGCATCATGCCCAGCCAATCTAATAGATCTCTTAGTTTTAAAATCCAGTTTTGGCTGTATAGTGTCTTATTTCCCTATTTTCCAGTTTTGGCTGTTTAGTGTCTTATTTCCCTTATTTCCCTATTTCCCTATTTTGATGGCTCCGGCGATTGGGGCAAGAAAGGAACTAAGACGGATCTATTCAGTCGGTCCACCACAGAGGTGTCAAGTAACGATAACCACAGGCCAAGCAGGTACAGGTTGGGTGGCAGAGGGGATTTGAGCGCTAAAGGCCCAACCCAACAGAGTGCCCAGCAGGCTTCACAGTTGTGATTCATTAGGCATGTAAAGGTGAGCTCAGGAAAGAGTATGGCTGCCATAGAGGGCTACGCTCAACTGATTGAGTCACTCAGCTGCATAGATTTAAAAAAAGCACATGGCCAAAACACACTCTGAGGGTGGCGAGTCAGGGAGGCTCATTGCAGGGCTGGATAAAAAGGATACTACAAAGACCCACATCTCTACCCTTCGACACTCTTCAGATAACAATTTGCTCTCCAAAAGAAGCTATTCACTCTGCCTGTTGCATGCACTATAGTGCACTATATGACCCTACAGTTTCCCACAAGAAGCTATTCACTCTGCCTGTTTCATGCACTATAGCGCACTATATGACCCTACTGTTTCCCACATGAGTCCCACTCTGCAGGATTTTAGGAAGGCTTAACCTTCCCAAGCATTCCAGCTGAGCAAATGGAGGATATAGAATGGCCTATCACAGAACAGGAGATGCAATGTGCTAAACATGACTTTGTGACCTGTAAATCACCTGGCATAGATGGCCTTCCAACAGAATTTTACAGCACCTATTTGGAACTGTTGCTCCTGAGATTGACTGCATTGTATAAAACTGTGCAACAGGAAGGAATACTATCTCCTTCTATGAGGGAAGCCCTTTTGATTTCCTTTCCCAAACCCGAGTGGGACCCCTTAGACATGTACTCTTCCAGGCTTGCAGCCATTCTCAATAACTACCACAAGATCCTGAGTAAATTCCTTGTGACCAGACTTTCAGAGATATGTTAGAGTTGATCCACTCTGATCAAAATAGCTTTATCACTGGCAGGTCCATGAACCTCAAAATCTGTCGGCTCCTGGAAAAGGCGCCACCTCAGTGGCTCTTTGCTGCTTATCTGGTCCTGGATCTGGAAAAAGTCTTCGACATAATGGATTGGGATTACATGTTAGTTGTGCTACTGAGGGCTGGATTAGGCTGCAAGATACAAGTGATCAAATTATTGTACACCCACCTATCTTTCAAAGTTAGACTCAGCCATCTCACCTCCACGACCATGTCTGAGAGGCAGGGTACACAGCAGGGGTGTCCGATTTCACCACTGTTATTCGCGTTAAAAATAAGAGTCTTTGACCATCCATCTTCGGTACTTGGGTCTTGATTGGGGCTTCCCTTTAGATAATGAAACCCTTGTGGTGTCCTGGTACGGCGACAATGTTTTGATCTATTTCAAAGACCTTTGTCGGGGTGCTTCAACTGTGGCACAAGTACTGAGTGACTTCAAACAAGCCTCGGGCCTAGGGGTCAACTGGTCAAAATCCTGCAGATTTTCCGTCCGCCCTACTTGCCCCATATATCACATAATCATAAATGAGCATCCCGTCACATGTATCAATGTACACCATACTAATAACGACTTGGTCAACGATGATTTAAGGAGTGTGATATCCTCACTTAGATTCCAAGTTATGTTTTGGAGGGCTCTTCCTCTTAATATTAAGGGTTGAGTAGTTCTTACCAAAATGAGAACGTTACTACGATTACAATAATATTTTTTGAACCTATTGATTCCTGTACCCAAGAGCTTGTTCCAGACCTTAGATGGCAATGGGTGAATTAATATGGAATAATGGAAGACGCAGGGTTGCCTTAGCTAAGCTGAAACTTTCCATGGACTAGGGATGCTTCAGTGCTCCAGAAATTGTGCATCATAACCATGAGGCGCAAGTTCAATGGCCTGCCCGCTGACTTGCTGGTCGCCATTTACTTGAGGTGAGAGACTTTGGTAAACGGGACGAATTAAATATAATGCTAGAAATCATTTTACTCTAATCTCTATTGCAACTACACTTTAATAAGCTGTTCTGCATTGCCCATGGTAGCTATCACAGAGCCCAAAACTTCTCTCCAAATACCCTGATATATACACTGGGAATCCCCCTAAAAAATATCCACACCTTCAGGAGGAGTGTTACAGAGAGAACAGCTAAGACGTGGGAGACTTTAGGGATCACTTGTGTGGGTGACCTAGTCCAAGATAGGGCTTTGATCCAGTTTGACATCCTAGTTGACCTGTTTGGCCTGACAACAAGCCAATTTCTTAAACATAGGTGCTTATCATGGCAATTGGTTCCTTACGGGGAATAGCCATCTCGAAGCCTCCCAGCCATCCATTAGCTCAAACAATGTTACAATTGGCTCTGGGCAGAGACTAATCTGCTGGCGAGTTAGAGCCATTCTGGATCATTCAACGGATTCTTTGGCAAACCATGGCAACAAATGGGAGGATGATGTGGTTTTACTCAGAAACAGCAGAAGAGACTACATTTGCACACCCACAAACTTTCCTGTAACACTAAATTCTAGTCTATTCAATATAATATCCTTCACCGTGCCTACCAGCTCCTGTAAGATTAGGGAAGATATATACACATCTGCTAGCTCGCTATGCCACAGCTGCCACGCACCAGATGCAGACAACTGATACTTACCATTAAAGGAGATGGGAGGGATAACACAAGACCCATTTAAGGGGTTAAGGGGTTTGTCCCCTCACCTATCACATTCAATAGACACACCCTGTTATTCTATGTGAATTGCGCTGTTTCCTTACTTATACACCCTCCTGACGTCCCTACGAGTTTTCTTGCTATTACAGGAGGACCCCAGATACTCCCAGTGACTAGTCATCATTTATTCACACTCATGTAATTTATCTAACTGTGTCATTGTTTTATACTGTGGTTCTTCTTGTTTTTTTTAATTTGTACACACTGCAATACTTTGTAAGCAACGTCGTACTGATTATAATTGTTAGGTCCAACTATAGATACGTCAATCTTGTGCCTTTGCTATAATTATATGCTGTCCATCATATTGCATTTGTACTCTTTTTTTTTAAGTTTGAAAGAATTTTATTAGACAATGAAAAAGGAAAATACAATATAGAATATCAACTAGGAAGGAGGGGGGAGAGAAAGAAGGGGTGGAAAAAGGGGGGGGAAGGGGATTGCAAAATACAATATGTAAGAGAAAGTACACAACAAAGCAATGAACATGGGCATTGAAAAGAAACAAAGAGATTATATCAATCATAACTAAACGACTAATTACAAAGAGCATGAAAGTAAAACAGTAGGATGAAAAATTCTGAAGGTGAAAGGGGTATCATGGGGGTTTGGGAACTTCTTGTTGAGCAGGTGATGGAAGGGAGGAGCGAGCAGCACAATTATCTACATATAGCATAATAGGGAGCCACAGGTCTACACGTTTAGCTGCTAGTTGAACAGGAAAGACAAAGGCATTATCAAGTCTATGGTTATGACAGACATTATACCACCATGCTTTGAAAGAAATATTAGATGCATTTTTCCAATTAACAGTAATCTGTTGAAAAGCAACAGCTAATAACAAATCAACAATGCGAGCAGACATATCTACGTTATTCCAGCAAGTGGATAGACTGCCCAGGAAAAGGTGAGTAAGAGAAAAAGGAATACAAGTATGAAAAATAACATTGACTTGAGCCCACACCTGTAACCAAAAATCATGTACATGTCTGCAAAGAAATAACATGTGAAGTAAGGTAGCATTGGGAGCATCACACGACCAACAATTGTCTGGGGTAGTAGGAAATCGCTTATGTAGTGTAGAAGGAGTATGAAGCAATCTGTTGTAAATAAAAAATAGGGATTGTGTCAACGAAGCCGCTCTAGAAGTTTTACGGAATTTTGTCCAGATTTTGTCCCATAAAAATATCGGCCAATCTATCCCGAAATCATTTTCCCATTGAAGTTCAACCTTGGATTTAGATCTAAGTGACTCAGGTGTGTGAAGGTATTTATAGATAAGAGACACGTTAGGGACAGTACGCAAGAGGGAATGAAGTCGAAAAATAGGGATGTGAGAAATAGGGGAAGGAGGGAGAGCCGAAAGTCGCACATGAATCTCCAGGACAGCAGCTTTAAGTAGAAGATGTTTGGAGAAAAACGATTGGGGTAAGCCAAAGGAAGAACTGAGATGAGGGAAAGAAACAAAGGTGGAACCAGAGAAATGCTGGGAGATCCAGATCAAACCTCGGGTTCTCCAAGATTTCCAATAAAAGGGCTTATGACCAATTAGGAGATATTTATTATGCCAGATAGTGGAAGAAAGGAGATCAGCAATGGTCGTAGGAGGGCCAGGAGCAGCCGACAGTAAAAGCTTAAGAGTATACTTGTGAATAGAAGTAGGAATCAAAGAGGGTTTACGGGAAAAAGCAAGATACTCTGCAAAAGAGAACGGGGAGAGGAGAGTACGTTCAACCTTAAGCCATAGAGGGCAGGGGGAAGTGGGATCTTGTAACCAGAGGGAAGCTTGACGTAATAAAAAGGCCTTCTGATATGCAGGGAAGTTAGGAAAGTTGACACCACCTTCAGAGGCAGGACGGATGAGTCTGGCAAGAGACATTCTAGGTTTTTTGGAGTTCCATAAGAACGAGGATAACGTTGAATTAATCTTTGAAAAGAATTTCGTTGGGATGGGGGCTGGTATATTGGAAATTGTATAGAGAACAATAGGAGAAATCATCATTTTAATAGTGTCGAGACGGCCCCACCAGGAAAGGTATAAAGGATGCCACCGTGCTGTGAGATCCGCGAACTTTTGTGCGCATTTGGACATACATAAAGAAATAGTGTCTGAGATTGAGGGGGTAATGTATAGACCCAGATATTTAATGTGGGAAGGACACCAAGTAAACCGAGAGTCAATAAATTCTTGCTTGAAAGTAAATTTGGTTAGGGGGAGGATCTCACATTTATCATGATTAAGTTTATACCCAGAGATAGAGGAAAAAGTTCGGACTTCAGTCATGAAAGCAGGGATGGATTCTGCAGGGTTGGAAAGAAAGAGTAAAATATCATCTGCATAAGCAGCTAGCTTAATGTGCGAGTCTGCAATCTGAAACCCATGGATGGCAGGATTTTGACGCAGCCTGGACAGAAAAGGCTCCAAAGCAAGGTTAAAAAGAAAAGGGGATAAAGGGCAACCCTGGCGAACGCCTCTGCCTAGATCAAAATAGGAAGATATTTGACCATTCGCAAATACAGCCGCTCTGGGACGGGAATATAACAGGGAAACTAAAGAGATAAATCTAGGGCCAAAACCAAACCAAGTGAGAGTATGAAAGAGATAGCGCCACTCAACCCGGTCAAAAGCCTTTTCGGCGTCAAGGGCAATCGCTGCAAGTGAGTGCTGGCAACGAGAGGATTTTGACAGGATGTTGAATAAAAGCCTAGTGTTGTCCGTAATATATCGGCCCTTAACAAACCCAGATTGCTCCTCGCCTAGAAGATCGGGAAGAAGATGGTCCAATCGGATCGCTAACGCTTTAGCGAAGAGTTTGTAGTCAATATTGACTAGGGATATGGGCCTGTAATTTTTGCAGTAATTAGCATCCTTCCCAGGCTTAGGTATGAGGCAAATATGTGCCTCCGAAAACGTCCCTGAGGAGGCACCGCTGGAAATAAAAGTATGGAGAAGAGAATGAAGTCGTGGAATCAACAATTTAGAAAAGTGAAGGTAGAATTCGACGGTAAAGCCGTCAGGACCAGGGGCTTTGTTGGGTTTGAGATGTTGCAATGCATTAAGTAATTCCTGTTGTGTGACGTCAGATTCTAAAGAGGAAAGATCTAGAGGGAAGTCAGCTGGTGCATGAATGGTAGAGAAGAAATGAGCAAGGGAACTGGGAGTAGAGTGAGTCTCGGAGGTATACAGAGTTTCATAAAAACGTGAAAATTCAGCAAGAATATCAACATCCATGTGTTTTAAATTATCATCAGAGTCATAAACAGATTCAATATTTAACTTATTATGTTTGATCTTCAAATAATTAGCTAGGAGCTTTCCTGCCTTGTTCCTACCCCCATAGAATTTAGCAGTAGACTTCAACAGGTACAAGGAGGCATCCTCCGTAGACTTCTCATTAAACTTCATTTTTGCTGCGATAAGAGCTGTCAGGCTATCAGCGGAATGAGAAGTGAAATATGCATGTTCCAGTGTTTTAATGTCAGAAAGGAGATTTTTAGTGAACCTTCGGGCGTTCTTACGTTTGTTCGCAACGTAACTAATAATAAAGTCACGTGCTGCTGCTTTAAAAGCATCCCAAATAGTATGGTCAGGGAGAGAGTCGTCATCGTTAAGGAGGAAAAATTCATCAAAAAAGGAAGTAAAGGTGGCTGTAAATGTGGGGTCTGCAAGGAGGGAATTATTAAAACGCCATCTCCTGGGGCCAACATTTTTAGGGAATACATCAACACTTGTAAGAACAGGAGCATGGTCAGAAAGCAATATCGGGCCTATCTCAGAGTGCAAGAGTGATTGAGCGAGGTTGTGGGAAACAAAGATGTAGTCAAGTCGTGACTGGGAGTGGTGGCAGGGAGAATAAAAAGTGTATTCCCGCAACTTTGGATTACAAAGGCGCCAGGAATCTACTAGTTTATGTTGTGAAATAGCATGGCTAAACAGCTTGTGGGGTTTGTTGGGAATATAGGGGGCTGTGGACACCCTAGCGATAAAAGGATCGAGAGGTTGATTACAATCCCCCGCCAGAATAAAGTTGTGGTCCATAAATTTAGTTAAAAGTGGAGAGAAATCAGCCCAAAAAGAAGGTTCACCCATGGTAGGACCATAAACATTGAGAAGAGAGACTGGAACACCTCTGAGCGATAACTTGGCATAAACCCATCGACCAGAAGCATCCGACTCATGGGTAAGGACCTGGAAGGGAAGAGACTTGCGACAAAGGACTGCCACACCATTGCATTTGCCATCACCTTGCGAGTAAAACAGTTCACCCACCCAACCACGTTTAAGCTTAACAGATTCAACCTCAGTTAAATGCGTTTCTTGGAGGAATGCAATATCAACATTCAATTTGGCAAGATGCGACAAAATCCGTTGACGCTTAATCGGAGAATTAATACCCTTCACATTCCATGACAATATATTCAGCGACATGACAAAAATGTATCTACAAAAAATATGAATAACAGAGCCAGTAAAAGAAAAACCCATGAAAAGAAGAGAAGACAGAAGGAAAAAAGAAAAACTCGTGGAAACACGTTGAAGTAAAAGAAAGAAAACAAGTGATCACAAGTGTGAGCCATATCAAGAGAGGGAGAATAAAATGCAACAGTGTCGGGAATGACCCAGAAAGCCAGAAATAAAGAAGAAGTAGAGAGAAAAATGGAGCCAGAAGGACAGGGAATGCAATTCTCATAAAAGACAGGAGCAAGAGCATTAAAACAAAACAGAGAGTATGAGAGAATAATAAAGACACTGGAATAGGAAGCCAGAAGGGGGAGAAAAGTTGAGAAACGAGTGTACCAAGAAAAAAGGAGAATACAATCCTTGCAGAGGCAAAGAATTCCAATCAGAGATAATAAATCACCATAAAAATGTGTAAACAATAACACAAACAAGAGAAAAGGAACAAGGGAGGGGAAAAGGGAAAAACCAACAGATGTACCAGGAAGGTAAAAAAGGAAATAGGGAAACAACATACCTACGAAGGGAAGATACGAGAAAGGGTGGAGGGAGGAAGGAGCCACAAGGGTGAGGCAGCACACCGAGGAGCAGCGAGGCAGGGGTCGAGAGACATCATCAAACACGAGGACAAACTCCTGTAGGACGAAAAAAGGAGAACAAAGGGATTAAAACATACCAGGAAATCATGCTGGAACCATGACTAAACAAGGAAAACAAGGAACAATCATCATGCCTAAACAATAAAAGAGCCAGCAACGTGGGCACCTGAAGAATCAGAAAAATTCAGGTGAACTACAACCAAGAAAAAGTTTCTAAAGAAACACAGCAGAAAATGCATTAGCCATAAGAGAAATATAAAAACACCAGTCAGCCACAAGCAAAGGATGACGGTCTGGAGGCATCCATGGCAGATGATTTGTGTGCATTGATGAAACTTTGTAAGCGCACTGGATCTTCAAAAGTTGTAGTCTTGTTGTTATAGGTAACTTTGAATAAACATGGGTGATACAGGCCATATCGCGCCCCCATCGCCCGCAAATCCGCTCTTAAATTCAGAAAAGCCTTTCGCCGAGTGGCCGTTGCCTTAGCATAGTCCTGCGCGAAGAACAGGGATGAGCCAGACCAGGTTAAATTCGGAGAGGATTTGGCCGCCGCCAAAACCATCAAAAGGTCAGTATATTCCAAAAAGTAGATGATGACCCCTCTGGGCCTCTGAGATGAAGAAGTAGAGGAAGGTGGTCGACCCAGCCTGTGAGCTCGTTGAATGTTGAGAGCCTTGTCCTGTGCCAGATGTAAGAGCTTGGGGAGGAACGACTTAAAGAAGGTGATTGGGTCAGATCCCTCAAGTCCTTCAACCAGGCCATAAATATGAAGGTTATTGCGTCTGTTTCTGTTTTCCAACTGCTCCACTTGCTGTTGAAGATCTGAGACTTGAGATTTCAAGTTGGATACCACAGAAGATGTCTCTTGGAACGACTGAACAGATTTTTCAATTGAAGTTACCCTCGTTTCCATTTGCGACCAGTTATCCGTAAGGACCTGGAGCTTAATATTAGTCTCTTCCATAAAAGGACGCAAAGACCTTATCTCTTCCAACAACAGTTCCATGGATACTGGCCCTGAATGCTTTGGAGGTGAAAGAGAATTTGACTTGAGTCTTTTCGTGTTAGATTTAGAAGTGTCCTGCGGGTTCCTGGAAGGATCCATTGGCGTATCTGAGTCAGATGGGATAAGAGAATCTTGTAGTTGCGAAAAAGCAGAGAAAACCTTGGAATTCTTCACAAGCTGAGACTTGGTAGAGCGAGGCAAGTGCGACACTGACTTAAGTCTACCCATGTAGCAAATCCGTGGAATGGCTGACACAGTAGAGGTCACAGGAAGCAAGAATGAAGACAACACAAGAAAGAGCACAGCAGGAGTGCGACGACGTCCAAATACCGCAGGAAAGGAGTGCAGCCAACTTCACAACACCGCAATGAAAACAGTCGTCAAAACGCACACAAAAACGTGGAGAGAGCCACCCGTAAAAGGATCAAAACATTATCCATGCGGCACTATAATGCAGAAGGATGGCACCAACTCACTTCGTAATACCAAATGAGCTCAGTCAGAGGAACAAAAGGATGAAAAGAAATGTCCCATCACATACCTCACAAGAGTCCGCAGTGAGTAAGAGCGCCAACAGAAGAAGGCCACTCGGCGTGCTTTAATGAAGCAAATTGCTGCTTACAGATAAAATCAGAGGAACGGGCAATAATGAAGTCATGGCTGAAGAAAAGGCAAAAAAAAACAGGCATATGAAATAAAAGCACTCCATGAGGGAACGTCATCCCTGCGCTTTAGAAAGAATTGGCAATCCAATAATGCTGACGTTGCATGTGAGGGTGAGGAAACAGGAAAGCAGGCAATTTAAGATCCATTAGGAGCGTGCAGTTGCAGGCATTCAGAGCGCTAGAGCTTACATTGAGACAACCGCCTCACAATGCGCGTCGGTAGCGAGCCCAAGATGGCGGCCACCACCGAGTAAATCCTGACAGGACTTACAAGTGCCGATTACAGCGACGCGAAGTCTGCAAAATACTTTCGGCGATGATGGGCGAGGTCAGGGCATGTTCCGACACTTCAGCAGTCGGTCCTCGTCAGGGAGCCGGAGCAGGAACCGGCATATCTCCCAACACCGCCCCGGAGCCTCACCGGAGCGCCGCCATCCTCTGCAGGCGCCAAGCCACGCCCCCCCTTGCATTTGTACTCTTAAACAAAAAAGGTGGGCTGGAGAGTACAAAGTAGATCATTGGTACCAAAGAGGCCAGTCCTGCTATACCCCCACACAACAGAGTATCTAGCAAGGGTGAGGGGAGGGCACAAGTAGACTCACCCAGATATTATCTGGCTGTTTCATGCAGCTCCTGAGGTTTTTCAATCACTCTGCATGCCAGAGGCAGGCCCGCACCATGCAGATCTCTCTTTTGAGGGCGGCCGGCCCAATCATGAGGCTGCAGGACAAGGCAACACAGTCAGTTGAGTCATGCTTGGTAAGTGCACTCCTTCATATAAATAGTATTCGGATTAAAAGAGCAGACTGCAGAGCCTCACTAAAGTGCGGCCATCTTGCAGCCCCACACTCTGGTGCCAAAACATTTACTTCTCTATGTGTAGATGGATCTGTCACCAGTGCAAACACATTGACCTGATGATGCTAGCTATATAGAAGATAGAACAATGCACCAGTGGATAAAAGCAAAAATTTAGAAAGCGTTTTAATTTAATTTGATTTCATGCTATGTATATGTTTCTATTTTGTTTAATAAAATTGATTTACAGAAGACAGACTCAGAAACGATTCTGAGAAGAGAAAGTGAATCATAAAAACAATAAAAACATTTCTTGGTCCCATATGTTTCCTCACCTCTCCATTACTGTACCTATGTCAGACATATCTTGGTCCTTGCAGAAAAGCCCCCACATAGTGTGTCATTGTTGTGTTACTCCTTGGGTCTACCTAAGCAAAGACATTTCATTTTTCAACAAAAACCTAAAAACTGTGCGGGTCTTTCAATCTGCCCTCTGCATCCGTTAATCTGCTGTAGCGTCCTTCACATTTCTCTCCTGCCCACCATAGCACACAACATAGGGCAGTCTGGCAGCTCACTATTGCGATTGGTTACCTTCAGTATGAATCATGGCATTCTACTAAAACACAATGTCGTCATCATCGCAGATAATAGCACAATTCAGTTGCAGGGCTTCTAGGAAAATATTTGCTGTGTTATTTATTTTGTATTACTACTTTTTTTCTGTTTTCTTTGACGTGAACCCAGCAGCTCCACACACACTTATACCAAGTTTCAAATATGTCTTGATATGCATGCATCACACACACACTTATTTCATTTTGCCAAAAATCATTTTAAAATGGCCACACGAGCATTGAATAAAAAAGAAAACCAGGATGGCTGCCTGTGCATGTCAATGTGCGCACACATGGACGACCATCTTTGACTTTTTTTTTTAAGGTACAACAAAAATCGTGTGAAGATGGCTAACCAAGTGTGCACATGCTTGCAAATGCACAGGCTTCTGTCTTAGAATGTTTTGTATAACACGTGATTACAAAAAACATTGCTAGATGGCTGCTATTCCAGTGCACACATAGGTGGTCATCTGTAAATGGTTTTTAATAAATTATAGTAAAACCCGTTGAAAGATGGCTGCCAATGCCTCTGTATGCATGCTTAAGAATGTATTTTGCTATACTTTCCAAAACAAACAGATTCAAAGAAAACCAAGCATTGGTAAAGTCTATATATAGCTCGGCAGGGAATGCCAGACCCATTGGATTTGCCAAAGCTTCTTCATTATTTGTAGGTGACTTTTTGTGATTTTAAAAGATGATGAATGAAGAGCCCTGAACTTTGAAAACAAAATCACCATCGATTCAACCGCAAAGTGTTTGTCAGTGCAAGATTTTGCCGCAATTAATAGCAGTTGTACAGTGTCACTGATATATGGGCATTAGTAAGCAGTGGGTAGGTATCCCTTTTAGTCACTGGCCTGTCTGCATCAGGTGTTGCAAGTTAGTAGGCACGTTAATGTTCCTTTTCATAAAGCGGGTACCACACAATGAAACCATGACTACAGTCACCAAACACTTGCCACGTGTTTATGGTGCCTGCCTACCACTGTCATGGGCGGGGATGGCAAGCTGTACCACACCACTGTGAGTAGCTCGTAGTTTGTAGTTTGTATTCCTATGATTATAGTGCAGCATTTATAATGAAAAGCCATCACTACAGGCACTCTTAATTTGTCCAGGTGGTTTCATGGTATTGGCACTGGATTGATATTCATTTTTCTATCCCATGAGTTACTTTTCGTCATCAGACTTTGATATAGAGGAAAAGAGAAAAAGGCAGAAAATGGAGAAAGGATGGGGAACAGATAAATAAGAAAACAGGTACAAGGAAGTGAGGGATAGTGTTAAAGCCTTAGGATTCAGCAAATATGGCATTTGCCAGCACTGGAGAAGGGCTACTAACAAAAGCGTTTGGTCCTTGCACTTAGTTTTCTTTTTCATACCCTCAATACATATATACATATGTAAAGAAAAACAAACATTGACAAAGTCAATAAGTCTAGCTTGGTTCACCAGTTTTTTGGTTTTGTCAATGTTTGGTTTATTTTGTCATGGTTTTTGCATAAATGTATTGTTGGGGAAGCTACCGTGCCTCAGCTACTGGGCCTTATCAATCTAAAAAAAGCTAAAACTTTGGTTAAAAGCAAAAATGTGTTTTTGTTTGGTCTCAAAAAGCACACTTTGGCATAGGCGTCCTTTGTACTAATTTGTGTGTGCATGCGCTCTTTGTGATAGGGCAGAATGCCACCGCTCACAGAGTAGTTACCCACTGGCTGAAGTAGGTTAATCTATTGCTCCATTCTGTAGGGTGCAGTGGATGGAAGAAATATGTGAATGACACAACAATAGACTAATAGTTGCTGATGGCTGCCTGAAATCCCTTGGAAGTAAGCATATTATACATATAGGGGCCTATTAGCAAGAAGTTGCGATATTTATCGCAAAACGCGCTTAGCGCGTTCATTTTTATTGCTGCCTATCGCTGGATATTTTAGCGGGGAAAACATGCTATTAACAACGTTTTTCTCCATTGTGCTAAAATATCCAGCGATAGCGGCGAAATGTGTGAGTATCGCTGGAAATCCAGTGATACTCACGCATTAACGCCAATGGGGACTTAACCTGAAGATCCACCTCCCATTGGATAAACAGGTAAGTCATGTTTTTAGCAGCCGTTAGGTTATAGCGATTTTTTTCATCGCTTAGCCTGCCTTGCTAATAGGCGATAGCTGTGCTAGCGACTGCTTTCAGTCGCTAACAGTTTGGGTACGCCCACTTTGCATGTAATTAGCGATAAATACCGCTGACATGCAAAGCGGGCCCCAAACCGGTCGTTATCGCCTAAAAGCTGTCGCTAACTGCTGTTAGCGACAGCTTGCTGATAGGGCGATAGAAATATTGTCGCTTTAGCGGCAAAAAGTGCCGCTAAAGCGGCGATATGGCCCTTGCTAATATGCCCCATAATGTTCAGTAAAATCAAAAGGTCGTGGCTAACGCCTGATCTAAAATTGAGGCGAGATGGTACTTCTTGAAATTTCTATGAGTTCTGCATATCACTCCATAAGCATGTCCCAAATACAAACAATCTGACAGTCCTTAGAATAACACTGTTTCTTTCTACCATTTGCTTGTCCGATACCAATTTATTTTTGAAGTTATAAAAATAGCCCTGACAGACATTGCAAATATTAAAAAGTACAAATCTAATTGTAGAAACATGTCTTACAAATAAATGCGTTTTGTCGGTTTCAAATCACGACCCTGCTTTAGAAATCCATAATCATCCCTCTGACGTTTTGTTGTCATGTTTTCATTTGAGGAATTATTTGGAAAATTCGAAGCTCTTAACGCCCCTCAACTCTGCCGCCTGCCCTTGACTTGGACAGAGTTTCTCGGTCTAGAGGCATGACCAAAGGTCAGAAGGTCCCATCTGGGAATTGGAGGCCACTCGCTATAACCAAATGTTCAGCTGTTACAAGGCAAACAAAATAGACACTGCTGGCATCAGCATCTTTGAAGGTAACTTTGGCTAAAAATAAGACAACTTCACAGGAATAAACAGCCATTTTATCTTGCTGATTCATAGGGCGTTTACTGCAGCTGCTAGGCGTTAAATGGACTGCAGGTACATATTTATTATAATCCATATAATGCACAAGAGCACATTTGTTAATATTAGTATACCAAAACCTACAATGAATAATTCGGTTATAGCGCCATTCAATTCATTTACTCCCCAATGTATTTTTCTCTGCAAAGTACTCAATTAAGATAAGAAATGGCAACATTTGTATTTTGTTGACTGCTGTCTACACTCTCATACTTTCCCTGACACAATAGTCTGTGATATTCGACTTTCTGATACTTGATTAAGGTTATCAAATCTCAGATCCGGTCTTCTGTCACTGGGTTTCAGCAATCTTTCCGCACTTTCAGGACCTGCTTTTTTCAGTGTGCGTGGCACGTGAGAACCACATCCGTTGAGCTGTCCCAAGCCACGTGTCTGCAAAACCCAAGTAGGCACCTGAAGAGGGGACCTATTCGATTCGGAGCTAGAGTTCCCACCTTCCTCACTGAAAACTATCTATTCTGCATCCATTTGTTTAAATCACCATTCAGAGAAGACGTCGACATCACTGAAATAATGTTCAGGTAATAGCTTTCAGTATTTACTGTGTACATTTCAAAGGGCGAAAAATACCGGATTTGCAGATTTTTCCTCATTACGTACAGCCCCTCACATTACTGGTCACGTGGCAACCCAACCGGGAACCAATAACAAATTCATTGCGATAAGCCTCACACCAAAAAATGACCACCCTTTTGCTGTACCACAACATGTGTCTCAGAGTCCCTTAGGCAAGCTTACCAGCCCAACAATATTGTAATCGCATTTGCAATAAGTTAATATGCAATTATACTTAATAATATCTACTAAACAATTTTAGTACAATTAGAGACACATAGGTTCAAATTTCCATAGTGCAAAACCATTACCAATCGAATCACACACCAACTCTTTCTGATACGTTCCTAACTCCTGACTTCATTTGAATCTAAATTTACCAACTACATTAGACCTGCCCCCTCCCGATAATTTTCTCAAGATTATTTTAATCCATTTTGATGCTGGCATTATATTTACAGTTATTCTACAAAGTACAGTTACAGCAGGATTTCTATCGACACAGATGTAAAAAGTTCAGAAAGCTGTTTGTATCCTGGCATTTGTCTTTGCCTAATCTTATAGATGAACTCTAGATATCTAACATCGACCAACCGTGCACCCATCCAGTATTTTTTCCATATTTAGGCCGACGCATTTATTTTTATTTATTTTATTATTTCATTCACAATTGTATTTACCAATTTTTATGTTAGTGACACATTTATGAATTAATGCAGTTTGTATTATGATATGAAGTCTGTTTTTGCATTCTCCTGACATCTTGGCGACATGGTGCTATGTGTGTATTTTCTCACTGTCTATAACCGCAAAAGGTTATTTCTAAATTTGGTTGGGCTCAATGGAAGATTGGCTGTGACAAAGATCTTTTCAGGTCGAAACGCGTTGCCGCAATAAATCTATTTGACTTTGCAACGTTGAGTGCGGTCTTGCGCTTCCTTTGACGTTGACGTATCCGTGACACCGTACCAGCCCCGCTTGATGGACGTGACCGGTTTCTCTACGGGATCACTCTCGCTATATCTATATATCCATATCTATATCTATAACTATATCTATCTATCTATCTATCTATCTATCTATCTATCTATCTATCTATCTATCTATCTATCTATCTATCTATCTATCTATCTATCTATCTATCTATCTATCTATCTATCTATCTATCTATCTATATATATATATTCACAGAAAAAACCATAGGTTTCAGGGGAGTTATAGTTAGCTGCCCATTTCACTCATACAAAACCATAGAAATTCCTCCGTTATAGTTAGTTCTGCTAACTATAACTCACGCGCCCGCAATGCACTGCTGATGATGTCACATATTGCATCATTCATGACATGGTCAGTGACATCACTGATGACGTCTCAAATGACATCACTGATGACATCACTGATGACATCATCCACTGAATGTGGTTAAGTTTGAAATTTAAATATGTATTATATATATATACCAATCTGTATTGTAGATTGAGTGGATATATAACTGTCTGGATGGAGGATTTAGTAGCTGTCTGACTGTCTTTTTATGTGAGTAATTAAAAGTGTCTCACTTAATACATGGATTAGTAACTAAACTATGTGAATGTGTGCAGCACTGTCTCTGTTGTTGTATAACATGCTGCATCAGTTGGTCACTAACTACATGAGTGTGTATATTAGTTATCGATTAGTTGGGTGAGTATTTGTATGGGACACTGAGTTTGTGTGTGGTTGGATGGGGTGTGTGTAACTCTATGCATAGATGTGTGAATGGTTGATTGACTAGGTGTATGGGTTTAAGAGTGCATGTGGAAACAGTTGTTTGGGTGACTGAGTGTATTTATTTGTGTGTTGGTGAGCGAATATATGTTTTAGTTGTACATCTTCAACAAAGTAAAAAAATAAAAGGCATTGTATGTGAGAGTTGGTGTATATAGATAAGTATGTGTAAGAGTCAGTGATTATGAGAGTAACTATATGAATGAGTGTATAATTGTAATGGTGCTTTTTTAACATATTAACGATGAGTTACTATGTGTTTGAATAAATGAGATGTTGGATAATTGTGTAAGTGAGTAAATTTAAGTGCGCTAAATTTTTTTCATGAGTGAGTAGGATGACTGCATAAACGACTAAGATGACTGCTGATGTGTCAATGTCTATATATGTATAGACATGTATAGATGAGTCTGTTGTTGAATGGGTAGTTCTGTGTGTAGACTTAGGAATCAGTGAGTGGGTATGTAGTAACTGGTATTGGTGTGTCAATGGTTTCAAATATGGTACTCTGTATTTTACAGTGAGTGATGAAAGGTTATACTAGTGTATGATGAGGTGTATCAGATTGTCAAGTGGATGATGTCATCAGTGATGTTATCAGTGATGTCACTGACCATGTCATGAATGATGCAATATGTGACATCATCAGCAGTGCATTGCAGGCGCGTGAGTTATAGTTAGCAGAACTAACTATAACAGAGGAATTTCTATGGTTTTGTATGAGTGAAATGGGCAGCTAACTATAACACCCCTGAAACCTATGTTTTTTTCTGTGAGTTTCTAAGGTTTTTTAAATGCTAATTTCTAACTATAACGTCTCTGAAACCTCTGGTTTTTTTCAGTGAACTTCAAAGGTTTTTTAAATGCTAACTTTTAAGTGTGATAGTAGTTATATCTATTTTTTTGTACTGATTTTCTACAGTTTACAACTGTTTATTTATAAATATTTTATTCATTAAATAACATTATATATTTTTCTGAAAATAGCAACAATTTTTTTTTAATTAAAACTGAAATATTGATGAATTTTCTTGTTTTCATTTTTATTTTAATATATTTATGTTATTTTCTTTAAAAAAAAATTCTATTTTTTTTCGGAGCCGCGCACTCAATGTGTACACATCACGGTGGGTGCGCGCATTCTAGCCGCCATTTTAGAAAAGTCATGAAGGATCCGCTTATGGTGTGCGACGGCTGCGTGTTTTTCAGTTACATCATATACATTTAATATCATATGATTTGCGCGATTGGTATGCGACCAGTCTGCGACTCCTGCTCCGCCGCATTCGCGACACATGTGCATTACGGTACGAGATGTTTGCGCGGTTGCGGGTCCCGCGTGACATCATATACGTGCTGGGGCGCGCTGGGTGCGCGACTCCCGCAAAAAAAATGTATGTTCTAAAATGATATGTATGTGTCTTTAATATACATATTAAGGCAAGAGATTATGTAAGATATTCATCAAAATAATATATTTGTACTTATAATAAACTTATATTATTTTTAAATATATTTTCGCGAAGTCGGGTGTGTGCATTGTGAGTGCAGATAACCAGGTCAGCAGAGCTGCTGTAGAGCCAGAGAACCAGGTCAGCAGAGCTGCTCTAGAGCCTAAGAACTAGGTCAGCAGAGCTGCTCTAGAGCAAGAGAGACTAGGTCAGCAGAGCTGCTTTAGAGGGAGAGAACCAGGTCAGCAGAGCTGCTTTAGAGCCAGAGAACCAGGTTAGCAGAGCTGCTTTAGAGCCAGAGAACCAGGTCAGCAGAGCTACTCTAGAGCCAGAGAACCAAATCAGCAGAGCTGCTTTAGAGCCATAGAACCAGGTCAGCAGAGCTGCTTTAGAGCCAGAGAACCAGGTCAGTAGAGCTGCTCTAGAGCCTAAGAACCAGGTCAACAGAGCTGCTCTAGAGCCAGAGAACCAGGTCTGCAGAGCTGATGCAGAGCCAGAGAAACCAGGTCAGTAGAGCTGCTTTAGAGGGAGAGAACCAGGTCAGCAGAGCTGCACTAGAGCCAGAGAACCATGTCAGCAGAACTGCTTCAGAGCCATAGAACTGGGTCAGCGGAGCTGCTTTAGAGCCAGAGGACCAGGTCAGCAGAGCTGTTGTAGAGCCAGAGAACTAGATCAACAGAGCTGCTCTGTAGCATAAGAACTAGGTCAGCAGAGCTGCTATAGAGCCAGAGAACCAGGTCAGCAGACCTGCTGTAGAGCCAGAGAAACCAGGTCAGCAGAGCTGCTTTAGAGAGAGAGAACCAGGTCAACAGAGCTGCTTTAGAGCCAGAGAACCAGGTCAGCAGAGCTGCTTTAGAAAGAGTGAACCAGGTCAGCAGAGCTGCTTTATAGCCAGAGAACCAGGTCAGCAGAGCTGCTCTAGCTGACTGACTGACACTGACTGACTGACACTGACTGATTGACACTGACTGACACAGATTGACTGACACTGACTGACACTGATTGACTGACACTGACTGACTGACACTGACTGACTGACTGACACTGACTGACGCAGATTGACACTGACTGACACTGATTGACTGACACTGACTGACTGACACTGATTGACTGACTCTGACTGACACTGATTGACTGACACTGACTGACTGACTGACTGACACTGACTGACCGACACTGACTGACTACTCTCTACTACTCTACTACTGACTCTCTACTACTCTCTACTACTCTCTCTCCACTACTCACTCTCTACTACTCTCTACTGCTCACTCTCTACTACTCTCTACTACTCACTCTCTACTACTCACTCTCAACTACTCACTCTCTACTACTCTACTACTCACTCTCTACTACTCACTCGCTACTACTCTACTACTCACTCTCTACTAGTCACTCTCTACTACTCACGCTCTACTACTCTACTACTCAATGTCTACTACTACTCTGTCTACTACTCACTCTCTACTACTCTCTACTATTCACTCTACTACTCACTCTCTACTACTCACTCTACTACTTTCTACTACTCTCTACCACTCACTCTCTACTACTCCACTACTCTCTACTACTCACTCGCTACTACTCTATACTACTCACTCTCTACTACACTCTCTACTACTCTCTCTCTCTACTACTCTCTACTACTACTCTCTACTATTCACTCTCTACTACTCACTCTCTACTACTGTCTACTACTCACTCTACTACTCTCTGCTGCTCTCTACCACTCACTCTCTACTACTCTACTACTCTCTCTCCACTACTCACTCTCTACTACTCTCTCTACTACTCTCTACTACTCACTCTCTACTACTCACTCTACTACTCTCTACTACTCACTCTCTACTACTCTCTCTCTACTACTCACTCTCTACTATTCACTCTCCACTACTCACTCTCTACTACTCACTCTCTACTACTCTCTACTACTCACTCTCTACTACTCACTCTCTACTACTCTCTACTACTCACTCTCTACTACTCACTCTCTACTACTCTACTACTCTCTACTACTCACTCTACTACTGACTCTCTACTACACACTCTACTACTCTCTCCTACTCTCTACCATTCACTCTCTACTACTCTACTACTCACTCTCTATTACTCTCTCTCTACTACTCACTCTCTACTACTCACTCTACTACTCTCTACTACTCACTCTCTACTACTCACTCTCTACTGCTCACTCTCCACTACTCATTCTCTACTACTCGCTCTCAACTACTCTCTACTACGCACTCTACTACTCAATTTCTACTACTCTACTACTCTCTCTACTTCTCACTCTCTACTACTCTCTCTCTCTACTACTCACTCTCTACTACTCTCTACTACTCACTCTCTACTACACACTCTCTACTACTTGCTCTCTGCTACTCGCTCTCTACTAATCTCTAGTACTCACTCTACTACTCACTCTCTACTACTCTCTACTACTCACTCCCTACTACTCCACCACTCTCTACTACTCACTCTCTACTACTCTCTACTACTCTCTCTACTACTCACTCTACTACTCTCTACTACTCTCTCTCTACTACTCACTCTCTACTTCTCTCTACTACTCACTCTCTACTACTCTCTCTTTACTACTCTCTACTACTCACTCTGCTACTCACTCTCTACTACTCTGTAATACTCTCTCTTTGCTACTCACTCTATACTACTCACTCTCTACTACTCTCTACTACCACTCTCTACTACTCTCTACTACTCTCTACTAATCACTCTCTACTACTCTCTACTACTCACTCTCTAATACTCACTCTCTACTACTCACTCTCTACTATTCACTCTACTACTCTCTAGTACTCACTCTCTGATACTTTCTCTACTACTCTCTACTACTGACTCTCTACTCTCTATTACTCCCTCTCTACTCTCTACCTCTCTACCTCTCTCTCTACTACTCTCTACCTCTCTACCTCGACCTCTCTACCTCTACACCTCTACCTATACACCTCTACCTCTCTACCTCTTTGTACATGCACACATATGCACATATATATATGCGTATATATGCATATGCATTTCTATATATGTATGTGTATATATATATACATATATATATATATACATATATAAACATATAAATATAATCTGCATATCTATATAAATATAAAAGCATGCAAACATATACATATACATATATGCATACATATGCATGGTATGTACATGAAAGTTTGAAAAACTCTAATACAAACAAAGCTAAAAAGCCACATAATTACAAACAGAATTGCTTTAACTTAAACGAGGGCGAGACCTATTGCATTTTCAATGCTTGTTTACTTTGATTCCATCAAGAAGGCATTCAGATGTGTCACACATTTTCCATAAATTCTGAATGGTAGCACTCTAGTTGCTCATTAGATCACTGTAGTAAAGCTACTGCTCACCAGTGAAGTCTGCTGGTATTCAAAGTGCATGTTTCAGTCTGCATGTCAGAATTTTTTAATGAAATGGAAGAGGATTCGAGAAGTCAAAATGTGCCCTAATCTTTCTTTCTGCAGCACTAATCATAATTTCTATGGCAAAAGGAACCCCCTCATTTTGTTCCTTTGCAAATTAAATGTTTTAAGTGTTACCACTTTATTCCAATCAAGATGGCATCAGGTGTGCCATACTTTTGTCATAAGTAAGACTGTTGGCGCTCTAGTTGTTCTTTAAAACACTCTGGGACATTCTGTCATTGGGCTATACTTGGGCTACATCTCGGTGATATTTGTGCTACATTTGGGCTCTTTTGTCTCTGGTGGCCATCTTGGGAGACTTATTTGTTTTGAAGTTTCCTAATTTCCTCATTTACAACAGTATCCTCAGTAGGAAATACTTTCAGGTTTTTTACTTTCACTCCATCAAGAAGGCATTCAGATGTGTCACACATTTGCCATGAATTCGGAATGTTTGCACTCTAGTTGCTTATTAGATCACTGTAGTAAAGCTACTGCTCACCAGGGAAGTCTACTGCTGGTATTGAAAGTGCATGTTTCAGTCTGCATGTCAGAATTTTTTAATGAAATAAAAGAGGATTTCAGAAGTCACCCAAAATGTGCCCTAATTTTTCTTTTTTCCGCACTAATCATAATTTCTATGGCAAAATGAATCTCCTCATTGTGTTCCTTTTAAATTGTACTACTCACTCTCTACTACTCACTCGCTACTACTTTCTACTACTCACTCTCTACTACTCACTCTCTACTACTCTCTACTACTCTCTACTACTACTCTCTACTACTCACTCTCTACTACTCACTCTCTACTACTCACTCTCTACTACTCTCTACTACTCACTCTACTGCTCTCTACTACTCTCTACCACTCACTCTCTACTACTCACTCTCTACTACTCTCTACTACTCGCTCTCTACTACTCCCTCTCTACTACTCACTCTACTACTCTCTACTACTCACTCTCTACTACTCACTCTCTACTACTCTACTACTCTCTACTACTCTCTACTACTCACTCTCTACTACTCACTCTTCTACTGTCTACTACTCACTCTCTACTATTCTCTCTCTTAATACTCACTCTCTACTACTCTCTGCTACTCACTCTCCACCACTCACTCTCTACTACTCGCTCTCTACTACTCTCTACTACTCACTCTACTACTCACTCTCTACTACTCTACTACTCTCTATTACTCTCTCTACTACTCACTCTCTACTACTCTCTACTACTCACTCTCTACTACACACTCTCTACTACTCTACTACTCTCTCTACTACTCACTCTCTACTACTCTCTACTACTCACTCTACTACTCACTCTCTACTACTCTACTACTCTCTACTACTCTCTCTGCTACTTACTCTCTACTACTCTCTACTACTCACTCTCTACTACTCACTCTCTACTACTCTACTACTCTCTACTACTCTCTCTACTACTCACTCTCTACTACTCAGTCTCTACTACTCTCTACTACTCTCTCTCTACTACACACTCTCTACTACTTGCTCTCTACTACTCACTCTACTACTCACTCTCTACTACTCCCTACTACTCACTCTACTACTCACTCTCTACTACTCTCTACTTCTCACTCTCTACTACTCCACTACTCTCTACTAATCACTCTCTACTACTCACTCTGTACTACTCTCTACTACTCACTCTCTACTACTCACTCTCTACTACTCTCTACTACTCACTCTCTACTACTCTCTCTCTACTACTCTCTACTACTCACTCTCTACTACTCTCTACTACTCACTCTCTACTACTCTCTCTCTACTACTCTCTATTACTCACTCTACTACTCATTCCCTACTACTCATTCTCTACTACTCTCTCTCTGCTACTCAGTCTCCACTACTCACTCTCTACTACTCTCTACGACCCACTCTCTAATACTCACTCTCTACTACTCTCTACTACTCACTCTCTACTACTCTCTACTACTCACTCTACTACTCACTCTTTACTACTCTCTACTTCTCACTCCCTACTACTCTCTACTACTCACTCTCTACTACTCACTCTACTACTCTCTACTACTCTCTCTCTACTCTCTACTCTCTATTACTCATCCTCTACTCTCTACCTCTCTACCTCTCTCTACCTCTCTCTCTACTACTCTCTACCTCTCTACCTCTCTACCTCTACCTCTCTACCTCTACCTCTCTACCTCTACGTCTCTACCTCTACACCTCTACCTCTCTACCTCTCTCTACACGCACACATATGCACATATATGCATATGCATTTATATATATGTATGTGTGTATATATATATATACATACATATATCAATATTATATATATAATCTGCATATTTATATAAATACAAATATAAATTCATGCATACATATACATATATGCATGTTATGTACATGACATTTTTAAAAACACTAATAAAAGCAAAGCTAAAAAGCCACCTAATAACAAACAGAATTGCTTTAACTTAAACGAGGGCGAGACCTATTGCATTTTCAAAGCTTGTTTACTTTGGTTCTATCAAGAAGGCATTCAGATGTGACACATTTGCCATAAATTCTGAATGGTAGCACTCTAGTTCCTCATTAGATCACTGTAGTAAAGCTACTGCTCACCAGGGAAGTCTGCTGCTGGTATTCAAAGTGCATGTTTTAGTCTGCATGTCAGAACTTTTTAATGAAATAGAAGAGGATTTGAGAAGTCAAAATGTCCCCTAATCTTTCTTTCTGCAGCACTAATCATAATTTCTATGGCCAAATGAACCCCCTCATTTTGTTCCTTTGCAAATTAAATGTTTTAAGTGTTACCACTTTATTCCAATCAAGATGGCTTCAGGTGTGCCATACTTTTGTCATAAGTAAGACTGTTAGCACTATAGTTGTTCTTTAAAACACTCTGGGATTTCTGTCATTGGGCTATACTTGGGCTACATCTCGGTGATATTTGTGCTCTTTTATCTCTGGTGGCCATCTTGGGAGACTTGTTATGAAGTTTCCTAATTTCCTCATTTACTACAGTCTCCTCAGTAGGCATACTGTCAGTTTTTTACTTTGATTCAATGAAGAAGGCATTCAGATGTGTCACACATTTGCCATAAATTCAGAATGTTAGCACTCTTTTTGCTCATTAGATCACTGTAGTAAAGCTACTGCTCACCAGGGAAAACTGCTGCTGGTATTGAAAGTGCATGTTTCAGTCTGCATGTCAGAATTCTTTAATGAAATAGAAGATGATTTGAGAAGTCACTCAAAATATGCCCTACTTTTTCTTTCTGCAGCATTAATCATACATTCTATGGCAAAATGAACCCCCTCATTTTGTTCCTTTTTAAATTAAATGTTTTAAGAGTTACCACTTTATTCCAATCAAGATGGCTTCAGGTGTGCCATACGTTTATCATAAGTCGGAGTGTTAGCGCTCTAGTTGTTCTTTGGAACACTCTGGGAAGCTGCAGTAGAACACAAAGGAATCAACTGACAGTCTCTGTCCTTGTTGGATGTACATGTTTTACTGAGAATGTCAGACTTCATTCTCACATGACTAAGAAAGATAATGTGAATTTACAGAAAATATGCTCTCAGTTTAGCTTATAGATCACCTTCCAAACCTCTGTGGGAAAAGCATGTGAAAATAGTTTTCTCTCAAACATGATTCATGATATCCCAGGATAAGACTTTTTCACATGGTAAAATCACCTTAGAACATACCACAATTCCTAAAATGAGTATGGTGCCATCAACAAATGATTTATAATGTAACTAAAGTCTTAAAACCTTCTATTAACTGCAATGCTTTTTAATGAGGTGCTATCATGTATATTGGTCCCAAGATGGCTGCCAACACTTCTTGGATGAAGTGCTGACAGCCAATCAGATCTCACAATGAGATGTGTGGTTAGACTCCGCCCAGATATATCTGTGATTTTACTTTTGATTTTCTCAGGAACTACTGAACGGATTTACACCATTTAAGCAAAAGGCACAACTCCGAACCAAGGTCTACCTTTATGCCAAATTTGGTGTAATTCTGTTCAGCAGTCTCGTAGGACTTTGGGGAACGCGGTGTGGGTGGAAATTTGTGGATCCACGCAGATTCCAGAACTTTCCATCACAGAAGTGTGGGGAAAATGTGTTTTTTTGTCAATTATTTTACGTTTGCAGGGGATTATGGGTAACATACCATGGTGGGAGGCAGTCAAGTTACCCCATCCTGTATTCCCCTGGGTGTCTAGTTTTCAAAAATGTATAGGTTTGCTAGGTTTCCCTAGGTGCCGGCAGGGCTAGGGTTCAAAAACTACAGCTAGTCACTTTGCAAAAAAAGGGTCATTTTTCACTGCAAAATTTAGGTGTGACCACGTTGCGTTTTGCGCCGTTTCCTGTCGCGGCCATTATGCCGACCCGCACAAGTGAGGTACCATTTTTCTCGTAGGACTTTGGGGAACGCGGGGTGGGTGGAAATTTGGGGATCCACGCAGATTCCAGAACTTTCCATAACAGAAATGTGGGGAAAATGTGTTTTTTTGTCAATGTTTTACGTTTGCAAGGGATTCTGGGTAACAGACCATGGTGGGAGGCAGTCAAGTTACCCTATCCTGGATTCCCCTGGGTGTCTAGTTTTCACAAAAGTATAGGTTTGCTAGGTTTCCCTAGGTGCCGGCAGGGCTAGGGTTCAAAAACTACAGCTAGTCACTTTGCAAAAAAAGGGTCATTTTTCACTGCAAAATTGAGGTGTGACCACGTTGCGTTTTGCACCGTTTCCTGTCGCGGGCACTATGCCGACCCGCACAAGTGAGGTACCATTGTTCTCGTAGGACTTTGGGGAATGCAGGGTGGGTGGAAATTTGTGGATCCACGCAGATTCCAGAACTTTCCATCACAGAAATGTGGGAAAATGTGTTTTTTTTGTCAATTTTTTAAGTTTGCAAGGGATTCTGGGTAACAGACCCTGGTGGGAGGCAGTCAAGTCACCTCATCCTGGATTCCCCTGGGTGTCTAGTTTTCAAAAATGTATAGGTTTGCTAGGTTTCCCTAGGTGCCGGCAGGGCTAGGGTTAAAAAACTACAGCTAGTCACTTTGCCAAAAAGGGGTCATATTACACTGCAAAATTGAGCTGTGACCACGTTGCGTTTTGCGCCGTTTCCTGTCGCGGGCACTATGCCGACCCGCACAAGTGAGGTACCATTTTTCTCGTAGGACTTTGGGGAACGTGGGGTGGGTGGAAATTTGTGGATCCACGCAGATTCCAGAACTTTCCATAACAGAAATGTGGGGAAAATGTGTTTTTTTTGTCAATTTTTTATGTTTGCAAGGGATTCTGGGTAACAGACCATGGTGGGAGGCAGTCAAGTCACCCCATCCTGGATTCCCCTGGGTGTCTAGTTTTCAAAAATGTATAGGTTTGCTAGATTTCCCTAGGTGCCGGCAGGGCTAGGGTTCAAAAACTACAGCTAGTCACTTTGCCAAAAAGGGGTCATTTTTCACTGCAAAATTGAGGTGTGACCACGTTGCGTTTTGCGCCATTTCCTGTCGCGGGCACTATGCCGACCCGCACAAGTGAGGTACCATTTTTCTTGCAGGACTTTGGGGAACGCGGGGTGGGTGGAAATTTGTGGATCCACGCAGATTCCAGAACTTTCCATCACAGAAATATGGGGAAAATGTGTTTTTTTTGTAAATCTTTTACGTTTGCAAGGGATTCTGGGTAACAGACCATGGTGGGAGGCAGTCAAGTCACCCCATCCTGGATTCTCCTGGGTGACTAGTTTTCAAAAATGTATAGGTTTGCTAGGTTTCCCTAGGTGCCGGCAGGGCTAGGGTTCAAAAACTACAGCTAGTCACTTTGCCAAAAAGGGGTCATTTTTCACAGCAAAATTGAGGTGTGACCACGTTGCGTTTTGCGCCGTTTCCTGTTGCGGGCACTATGCCGACCCGCACACGTGAGGTACCATTTTTCTCGTAGGACATTGGGGAACGCGGGGTGGGTGGAAATTTGTGGATCCATGCAGATTCCAGAACTTTCAATCACAGAAATGTGGGGAAAATTAGTTTTTTTTGTCAATTTTTTACGTTTGCAAGGGATTCTGGGTAACAGACCATAGTGGGAGGCAGTCAAGTAACCCCATCCTGGATTCCCCTGGGTGTCTAGTTTTCAAAAATGTATAGGTTTGCTAGGTTTCCCTAGGTGCCGGCAGGGCTAGGGTTAAAAAACTACAGCTAGTCACTTTGCCAAAAAGGGGTCATTTTTCACTGCAAAATTGAGGTGTGACCACGTTGCGTTTTGCGCCGTTTCCTGTCGCGGGCACTATGCCTACCCACACAAGTGAGGTATCATTTTTATCGGGAGACTTAGGGTAGTTCAGATTTGTAAAGTAACTGTTATTACCTATTGATTTTTGATGCATTTCTCCCTTCCAAATGAAAGACATTGTGTAAAAAAAAAGTCATTTTGAAAAATGACCAATAATTGTCATGCAAGTATGAGTATTCCCAATTTCGAAAATGTGCAAATATGCACTGTTTCTAAACTCTGTAATTTGTTCCCATTTCAGAAATACATAGGTTTCTTTCATACCGATTTTTCCATGTATACATTTTCCCACAATAATTGCTATATACCCGGAACAAAAAAAAAACCATTACAAAATGCTGCTCAGTTTTTTACTCTGGGTTCGTTGGGCTCTTGGTGAACCTACAAGTCCTATATATCCCTACAACCAGGAAGGTCCACCAAATGTAACGGTACATTGATTTCAAAGAGATGTCATAATTAGAAGAAGTTACAGGTGAAAACGTTGACTCAAAAGGCTGCTTTTTTCAACAAATTTTTAATTTTTCCTATATTTAACTGTTAGTTTCTATAAAGAAACCTTGATGGATCTACACAAATGACCCCTTGCTGAATTCAGAGTTTTGTCTACTTTTCAAAAATGTATGGCTTTCCAGGATCCATTATTGCTTTTCTACCCATTTCTACCATTATCTGGAAGGAGGTCGAAAGCAGAAAAAATAGCAAAAATAGGGTATGTCCCAGAACAATGTCAAAACTGTGTAAAAAGTGTTGGATTTCTGACAAAAATCTGGATACCTAATGTGGTCAAAAAGTTACAGGGGCCTAAGCGCGCACTACCCCAAATAGCCCAAAAAAGGCTTAGTACAGGAGGGGAAAAGGCCTAGCAGCGAAGGGGTTAAGGGGTTTTCTTCTCTTGTTTTTGGGATAGCACATGTAACATAGTCTTCAATAAAAGATAAACCAGTCTCATCCGAATCAGTTCCAAATGAAGGTGCATCCTTGTTCTATAAAAGCATATGTATATGAGGAGCACCTCTAGCTTGATACTCCTTTCTCCAAAAGAAATCAATAACTTCTCCAAGAGGAGGATTGTTTTTATTGCAGATAAAAGACATCATAGCTTGAAACCTATGATTAAAATAGCTGCACACATTTACAGGATCCAAGGAACACAGTGCTCCAGGTGTCTTGAATTCAATGTTTTTAATATTTGAAGTTGCTTCTTGAAGAAATTCAAGTAAATCGTCCCATGCATATTCAGCATAGCTTAGCGTAACAAATCACGTAGGAGTTCCTAAGTTTTTTAACATGCATTTAAGTTCTCGATGACAACAATACCAATACCCATTAGTACCACGCTGACACGCCATCAAATTAATCAATTGAGATTCTAAATGATCATCTCTCTCATGTACTTTGTTCATGAGTTCCTTTGCAGAAACATATTGAAGATGAACTCCTGTTTTTAATATGTGGTTGACTGCATATGAAAGTCCAGACAAGTCACTTTCATACAAAAGATGAAATATATATAGGATACATTGTCGAAATCTAGGATCTTCTGAGTATAATCTTGTTGACCGATATTCTGATGCAGGAATCTGTACTGGTCGTTCGTCATATCGTCCACCTTTTCCAGTGGGGAAGAGCTGTGGAAAACAACGAGCTTCCAAACTTTCTTCACTTTTGGACATGTCCACTTTTTCAATTTGGCCACTTGACATTTCGCTATCATCTCCTAAAACTATTTCTTCTTCTTCCATATACACATTTTTGTAGTAATCATTGTTTTTTATGAGATATAATGTTGCCTTTTGCACTTTGCAGACATCTACTAATTCTTGCCATATTTTCCGACTCTTCGTAGGAAAACCAATAACTAGAATAAATACCGGTTCAGTTTCTCTTTCTCTACACAAATAGTTTCAATATTTTTCTTTAAATCTAAAGGTAAATATACAACTCTTCCTTTTAATCCTCTCTGTAAATCTGTGGGAGGCAATTTACCTGTTTTAGGATCCATACGAACAATAGCCTGAAACGGGTGCACAGATTGAATCAGAATAGACTCATACGTGTTTAAATCTACCAGTTCTGTAGGAATAGCTACCAACTCTAGGTTATTATGTGCAGCTCTAGATGGCATTTTGTTATCCTCTAATTTGGTATAACAATATTTACAAATACGTTGATTACTACCTAAATCAAAGCAATCTTCTACCAACAAATAAGTTGCAAATTCCTTCCACTTATCATTGTTTTCTTTTTCACTTTTTAAATACAGATCGACATTCCTAGTTTGATTTCTATAGTGAGTTTGTCGACAACAAATACAAACATAGTTTGGTCTTTCACAACAAATTACCTTAAACTTCATAATTTCTTCTTCAAACTTCTCAGTACTACTATCTTCCATGTGTTCTTCAATACCTATTTCTACCAAACTCTCACTTTCTATACACTCTTGTTCAGGACCAAAGTAACAAAACTCTGTTTCATCACAAACTTGTTTTTACATCTGATACTGACCCATGCAAAAGAGCACTGTTTAAGTCACTTAAAATTATTGCTGGACTTTTTGCATAGTACAATCTTCTTACTAACTTCCGCATTTGAAAGTGATGAACTGCTAACATTCTAAAATGATGAAAAACACTTTTACACACTTTTCTAGAAAGACAAGCCAGAGAATGTCCTTGCAAACCAGTATGTTTTCTCACTTTGCAAGGATCTAGTCCTTGCAGCATCATAATCTTTTGTTTAACACTTTTTTTTTACTATACTCTCGTAAGAAATTGCGTAAAATATCAATAGACTCCTGTCGTATACTACAAATACTACTACAATTCCAAATATACACTGGGGCTTTAGTACATCTCCCTAGAACTTCATCAGCTATCACTTCTTCCACATTTCTAGGAACCATCTTTTCTTTTTCAATTGGACAACCGTTCTTCACTTCATAAGCACGACCACTGGTATCAACTGCATGCACTAATGTATTGGTTTGAAAATAGCTCTCTTCATTAAAAAAAGGCTCTGAACTTGAACTATGCTTCTATTCACCCAAAAAAATATCAGAAAAGTTAGTTCTGTTAATTAGTCTTGTCTTTTTACTTTCGGCCTTCATAAAATGTATTGGCTTATCTAATGATCGAATTCTATTTAAAACTAAAATGAATAATTTCCTTTTTTAATTCAAAAGTCTTCTCAACAATAGTTTCAAACTGTTTCTTCTTTTTATAAAATGCTGATTTTTTTTTACATTTCTTGCCATATTTTAATAAATTAACTACTACTCTATTGTGAAACATTCTTTTCCTTATTTCATCAAATTGATTCTTTCTCGTTTTACCATAGATTCTTTTTTGGAAAACGTGATTTCCCATTAATTTCTCCTTTTTTCTTTTCATTCTTCTTTGTTGTTGAGGTATTCTTTATACTTTCTACATTGTGCAATTGTTTCTCTTCCTTGAAAGTCTTTTAATACATTTGTTTGTTCTGTTACCGCAAGACTTTTTCTTTTTTCCCACATATTGTAGTTCATCTAATTCTTGCTGTTGTCTTTTCTTCAAATAATAGTCTTTCCTCTGTTGTTTCCTCTTTTCTGTTTTTTTAGTCATGGTAAGTCTTTTTTAATGATGATGAAGAATATCTTTAAGAAAAAATGTAATATGATTAATATAAATCTATAAAATATACCATTCTATTACTAAACAAACACGTTCTACATAAAAACCATTTAAACGCTTTGTTTGGAAATCACAATGCATTTACTGCAGTATACAGGTACTAACTGGATAATTGTAGGAGTGAATGAGTAGTGTTTACGTGTTTAGAGGACTGCATGGGCAGTGGATAGAGGATTTTAGTAGTGCATGTATTAGTACCTGGGTCATTGCATAAGTACATGGGTAGTGACCAGATGATTAGAGTACTGCAAGGAAAGAGGATAGTGAATTTATAAGTGCTTGGATTTTGGCGGAATAATTAGATAAGGACATGGGACTGTCTGGACGATTAGAGGAGTGTACAGGGAGTGACAGTGTGATTGCTGGACTGCTTGGCTACTACCTGGGTAATTGGAGGAGTGAATCAGTAGTGTGTAGGTGGTTAGAGGACTGCATGGTTAGTGCACATGTGATTGTAGCACTACATGTGTTAGTGCCTGGGTCATTGTATGAGTACATGGATAGTGACTGGATACTTAGAGTGCTGCAAGGAGAGTGCATGGTGATTTTATAAGTGCTTGGGTTTTGGCAGAGTGATTGGATAAGGACATGGGACTGGCTGGGTAATTAGAAGAGTGAATAGGTAGCAACAGGGAGATTACAAAACTGTGTAGGTAGCACTCAAAGGATTGTAGAAGTGCATGAGTTAGTGTCTGGGTCATTGCATGAGTACGTGTACTGACTGGATGATTAGAGTAATGCAAGGAGAGTGCATGGTGAAATTATAAGTGCTTGGGTTTTGGCGGAGTGATTCGAGTAGCACATGGTACTGGCTGGGTGATTGGAGGTGTGCACAGGGAGTGGCAGGTTGATTGCTGGACTGCATGGGTACTACCTGGGTAATTGGAGGAGTGAATCAGTACTGCGTAGGTGGTTAGAGGACTGCTTGGATAGTGCACATGTGATTGTAGCACTGCATGTGTTAGTGCCTGGGTCATTGCATGAGTACATGGATAGTGACTGGATACTTAGAGTGCTGCAAGGATAGTGCATGGTGAATTTATAAGTGCTTGGGTTTTAGCGGAATAATTAGATAATGACATGGGACTGTCTGGGTGATTGGAGGAGTGCACAGAGAGTGACAGTGTGATTCCTGGACTGCATGGGTACTTCCTGGGTAATTGGAGGAGTGAATCAGTAGTGTGTAGATGGTTAGAGGACTGCATGGATAGTGCACATGTGATTGTAGCACTGCATGTTTTAGTGCCTGGGTCATTACATGAGAACACGGATAGTGACTGGATACTTAGAGTGCTGCAAATAGATTGCATGGTGAATTTCTAAGTGCTTGGGTTTTGGCGGAGTGATTCGATTAGTACATGGTACTGGTTGGGTGATTGGAGGAGTGCACGGGGAGTGGCAGTGTGATTGCTGGACTGCATGGGTACTACCTGGGTAATTGGAGGAGTGAATCAGTACTGTGTAGGTGGTTGGAGGACTGCATGGATAGTGCACATGTGATTGTAGCACTGCATGTGTTAGTGCCTGGGTCACTGCATGAGTACATGGATGGTGACTGGATACTTAGAGTGCTGCAAGGAGAGTGCATGGTGATTTTATAAGTGCCTGGGTTTTGGCAGAGTGATTGGATAAGGACATGGGACTGGTTGGGTAATTAGAAGAGTGCATAGTTAGTAACAGGGAGATTACAAAACTGTATAAGTAGCACACAAAGGATTGTAGAAGTGCATGAGTTTGTGGCAGAATAATTCGATAAGGACATTGGACTGTCTGGGTGATTGGAGGAGTGCACAGGGAGTGGACAGTGTGAATCCTGGACTGCATGGATACTACCTGGGTAATTGGAGGAGAGAATCAGTAGTGTGTCGGTGGTTAGAGGACTGCATGGATAGTGCACATGTGATTGTAGCACTGCATGTGTTAGTGCCTGGGTCATTGCATGAGTACATGGATAGTGACTGGATACTTAGAGTGCTGCAAGGAGAGTGCATGGTGATTTTATAAGTGCTTGGGTTTTGGCAGAGTGATTGGATAAGGATATGGGACTGGCTGGTTAATTGGAGGAGTGCATAGGTAGTAACAGGGACATCACTAAACTGTATAGTTAGCCCTCAAAGGATTGTAGCATTGCATGTGTTAGTACCTGGGTCATTCCATGAGTACACTAAGCATACATGCAACTGTATATATAGTATCTGAACACATAGAAAACTCATTACATAGTATCTAATTAAGTAGATAAGTCCAACAGGCCACAAAGGGTAATATATGGTGGTTTATTGTTGAGTTACATCTTGACCATTCAGTCTTCAAATATGCAACATCATTAAACTATACCTCACAACAGACTTAAGAAACAAGAGCAATTAACAACACATTTAATGATATTTTTTAAAACTACATATATCTTCAGTTTTCTATTTAAAATTATGTGGCATCATTCATCTATACGTTTGCTTAAACTACAAAAAGAAACCTAATTAACAGCACCTTTTTCTTATCATTATGTCTTTAATTATATGCCATAATTTTACTTTACCTTCTGTACAAAGTAATAACAGAAAATTAATTAATAACACCTTATATGATCATCTTTCAAACACCACAGTTGCATCTTTACCAAAGTATCTATAATTATGCACTATCATTAAACTATACCTTTGTAGAGAGTAAACGAAATGAAGCCTAATAAACTGCACCTTATATGAGCATCTTTCAAAATACACATTTGTACTGCATCTTCAACCAACTATCTAAAATATGAAGCATCATTCAGCTATACCTTTGAACAGACTTAAAAACATATATATTATTGTACAGACTGTTTTTTAAACAAACTTCAAGTACAATGAAACTAATTCCAATATACATATCTACATTTAATAATATATTTCAAACAACACAGTTTTAGAATAATGTCAAATCTTTTTTAAATAAACATCAAAAATATTTAACTCACCTTACTGGTTTTACCTCAGCAAGGTAAAACCAGTAATGTCAAGATTTCACTCTTTTTTTCCATACAAATACACATAAGCAACAAATGACATTGCTTCCCAGAGTTTTTCAAATTGTAAAACACAATTCCATTGGTCACAGATAATAACCCTTATCAACTGACTTCTTCACCCGTTCTGCTTAATGTCAGTTTCCATAGCAACAGGTCATGCAACATTCAATTTAACTGACAAGTCACAAGTTCACCACACAATATTTCAAATGAGAAGAGCAGGTGTGGTTGGCGTTGCAAAACATGACCTTATCCTTTCTGCTGTACCTTTCAAACATTTTTTGCTAACCAATAATAAACTTGCTTTTTAAACAAAGTAAAAATGCACCCTATTTTTGAATGTACAATGTTCTAAAACAGCCAATCAAATCTCTACTTTCTTTAAAACAGAATCGTGTCCACCATTTTAAATATCTCTCATTCTACCAAATGACTACCTCAGCTACAGACATCTTTTCATTACCTACAGTCATCACTTAAAGATGCTTTCAGTGTGGATTGTTGGGCACAGCTATGTTTTCTGGTGCAAAAGGTATGCTGAACACAGAGGTATTGACAAATACCTAGCTTTGCAGAATGTATACATTAAATAGATTGGACATAGAGGATTAAAGTGGCACCAATTGATGCCTTTGGTTAAAACCTTTTTGCATCTCCAAGCCCCTGACCTCATGATTGTGCACTGTGGTGGCAATGACCTAGGCACATTGACTGGGGTAGGTCTGGAATTGCTAATGAAGGACACCTTTGCACAATTGATGTTGCTTTTCCCCAAAACTGTCTTTGTATACTCTAACATATGCCAAAGACAGAAATGGAAGTGGTCCAATCAATTTTGTCTTCAGATTCAGAAAGCTAGAAAAAATGTCAATAAATCTGTTTCTGCTTACCTCAGAGACCATAGGCTGGGCTCCATATATAACAACAATCTACGTTTCCATATGGAGGGCATCTACAGGAGTGATGAAGTACACTTCACTGATGAAGGGAACAGAGTGTTTCTCAACAACCTGAAGTTCTGCATCCACACTTATATGTAGCTGCAAGAAACTCATAATAAACATAAAGGCTCTTTTTTGAGCCACCCAATAACCCAACATGTAACCTAGGTTTAAATAAAAAAAATCCTAATTATTTTTGCTTGGAGTCGCGCACCCAGCACGACCTGCAGCCGCGCATCTATCGCGTTCACACTAGGGGGCCGCGCTGAGCACCGTGCACCCATCGCTTTCACATGGGGGGCCGTGCTGAGCACCGCGCACCCATCGTGTTCACACTGGGGGGCCGCGCTGAGCGCCATGCACCCAACGCATTCACACTAGGTGCCGCGCTGAGCGCCACACTAGGGTCGCGAGTCCAAATGTTGTTTTTTTTAAACATCCACTTTCATTAATTTACACTCGCCTCGGCGACCCCATCCCCGGGTCATACCCAAATATACTTTTTACTTTTTGAAGAAATAAAAACAAAGGAGGGGGGACTGCCACTCCCCTCCCGGGCCATTTTGGGCCCCGGGACCACATCCCCCGGGACCTGGCCTCATGGTTAGGGACCGTGGGGGGAGCCCCAATGCCCCCTCGGTCCCACCAGCTCCCCGTCTCCTGCGGGAGCCGGCATTGCTTTTCCACACGGGGAACTGCTAACATGCTGCTCCCCGTGTGGAAAATCAATCTGCTTTGGATTTTGGAAGCGAGAGCAGGCAACCTGCTCTCGCTTCCAAAATCCAAAGCAGTGTTTGCTATGACAGGGTGGGAGTGCACGGCTCCCGCCCTGTCATAGCAAACAGCAGTGTCCCGGGGTGGGCATCCTGGGACACTGCAGAAGCCGGCCCTGGGAGTGGCAGTCCCTAGGGCCATGGAGGGCTCCTGGAGGGGGGCCGCGTGGCCCCCCTCCCTTTATTTACACAGCCCCGGGGAGGTGGTGGTCCCAGGGGCTCGGGGGTCTGTAACCGACCCCCTAATTTGCATTATTAGTGCCCTGGGGAGGTGGAGGTCCCCGGGGCGTGTGGGGGGGCTCGAGCCCCCCAGCCAGGTTTAATTATTTTTTTGCAAAAAAAACCCCGGGGTGGTGGTCCCCGCGGCTTGGGGGGCTTTGGAGCCCTTCCACAGATTAATTTAAACATTTAACAATGCACCGGGGAGGTGGCGGTCCCCGGGGCTGCGGGAGGACTGCTTCCCCTCCCGCATATACTTTACAGAGCCCTGGGAAGGTGACGTCCCCAGGGTTGTGGGGCCCAGCAGGCCCCCACAATTATGAATAGAGCAATGCCCCCGGGACCTGGCCCACCCGGAGGTCTCATTTAAATCAAGCGCGAAAGCCCACGCTTTATTATGTTTTTATAATTTCAGCGGAATTCACGACCCCATTGCGCTTTCCACCGAAATTGTCCTTGTGGGACTCCCTGAACAGGCCTAAAGGGTCAGAGTGTTTCTACCCTGCACCCTTTTCTTGTTTATAAACATTTAGTTTACTGTTTTCTTGTGACTTGGTTTTACGGAGTCACAAAATGGCTGCCAACAGTTCCTAGTTTGGAATGTTGGCAGCCAATCACAGTGAAGCTCGTGCTCGGGAGGGTTCGTGAACCCACCGCTACCCCAGATATTGAAACGTATTCTTTTCCTAATTTCTCAGAAACTACTGAACGGATTTACACCATTTACCAAAAAGGGATCTTTCTAAACCAAGGGCTACCTGTTTGCCAAATTTGGTGTAATTCCGTTCAGCAGTTCGGGCTGTAGCTTTGTTTAAATTTTCCTATGGAAAATTACATGGGGAAAACGCATTTTGGGACCCCCCTTTTTTCTCAGCCCTCGCTTGATGAATCACCCCGAAACTTTCAAGACAGGAGCTGACCGGAGCGCCTCACTAGTTTTGAAAATTTCGCGAAGATTCATCAAACGGCGTCTTGTTCTATAAGACTTGCACTCGTAGGAAAGGGGCAGCTTGTTTTCTTGAACTGTGATGGTTAGCATTCAGCACAAATCACTATCTCACAGATGAGAGGCAAATGGTAACACATTTGAAAACAACAGGGTATATTTTCCTTCCACTCCTGCAATGGGTGAGGTAGTTCCTACATGTTCAAAACTCCAATTAACCCTTACCACAGGTGATCTTACGTACATCTCTGCAGTCTTCATGCAGTTGTGTAAGCGTCCATGCAGATCTCTCTTGCACCTGACAATACACAGTCTCCAGAAACACACTCTTAGCACACAGGCAGCTGTTTCTCCTGCACTCCCATGCTTACTATTCAGCACTGTGTGGTATTTCAGATAGCAGTGTGTAATGCTAACACATTCAACATCACCAAGGCTCATTTCCTTTGCTCTCGTCTAATCACTCACCCAGGTTCCACATGCTCACGGTCTCTAGTAGCTGTTAGGACATGTGCTCTTTCTGCCACTCTAAACTATAAGGAAAATGTGTCAGGCTGTTACAGTAATTATCACTTGCTCTACCACAGTAGTAAATGTGCTTTGAAATTGCCAATCAAATATCGTTTTCTGCCTAGAATCACACCATGAGTCTGTGTGCACACAGGAATTGTTGTCAGAGATTTAATTCGTGTTGCTCTTGTTCTGTAAGACTTGCACTCGTAGGAAAGGGGCAGCTTGTTTTCTTGAACTGTGATGCTTAGCATTCAGCACAAATCACTATCTCACAGATGAGAGGCAAATGCTAACACATTTGAAAACAACAGGGTAGATTTTCCTTCCACTCCTGCAATGGGTAAGGTAGTTCCTACATGTTCAAAACTCCAATTAACCCTTACCACAGGTGATCTTACATACATCTGTGCAGTCTTCATGCAGTTGTGCAAGCGTCCATGCAGATCTCTCTTGCACCTGACAATACACAGTCTTCAGAAACACACTCTTAGCACACAGGCAGCTGCTTCTCCTGCACTCCCATGCTTACTATTCAGCACTGTGTGGTATTTCAAATAGCAGTGTGTAACGCTAACACATTCAACATCACCAAGGCTCATTTCCTTTGCTCTAGTCTAATCACTCACCCAGGTTCCACATGCTCATGGTCTCAAGTAGCTGTTAGGACATGTGCTCTTTTCTGCCTCTCTAAAGTATAAGGAAAATGTGTCAGGCTGTTACAGTAATTATCACTTGCTCTACTACAGTAGTAAATGTGCTTTGAAATTGCCAATCAAATATCGTTTTCTGCCTAGAATCACACCATGAGTCTGTGTGCACACAGGAATTGTTGTCAGAGATTTAATTTGTGTTGCTCTTGTTCTGTAAGACTTGCACTCGTAGGAAAGGGGCAGCTTGTTTTCTTGAACTGTGATGGTTAGCATTCAGCACAAATCACTATCTCACAGATGAGAGGCAAATGGTAACACATTTGAAAACAACAGGGTAGATTTTCCTTCCACTCCTGCAATGGGTGAGGTAGTTCCTACATGTTCGAAACTCCAATTAACCCTTACCACAGGTGATCTTACATACATCTCTGCAGTCTTCATGCAGTTTTGTAAGCGTCCATGCAGATCTCTCTTGCACATGACAATACACAATCTCCAGAAACACACTCTTAGCACACAGGCAGCTGCTTCTCCTGCATTCCCATGCTTACTATTCAGCACTGTGTGGTATTTCAGATAGCAGTGTGTAACGCTAACACATTCAACATCACCAAGGCTCATTTCCTTTGCTCTAGCCTAATCACTCACCCAGGTTCCACATGCTCATGGTCTCAAGTAGCTGTTAGGACATGTGCTCTTTTCTGCCTCTCTAAACTATAAGGAAAATGTGTCAGGCTGTTACAGTAATTATCACTTGCTCTACCACAGTAGTAAATGTGCTTTGAAATTGCCAATCAAATATCGTTTTCTGCCTAGAATCACACCATGAGTCTGTCTGCACACAGGAATTGTTGCCAGAGATTTAATTTGTGTTGCTCTTGTTCTGTAAGACTTGCACTCGTAGGAAAGGGGCAGCTCATATGATAGGATTTGAAAAGCTCAAAAAAAATATAGTAATATATTTAAATTACATAAAGGTCTTTTTTTTTTAGTTTCCTTTAGGTATTGCTGAACAACACTGAAATAAATTAAACATGCCTATAAAATCAAGAAAGAGAAAAGAACAGCAAAAACATCTATATTTGAAGACAACTGGACAACAGAAATTAGTTGAAGAACCTCATGTTGGAAAAAAGAAAAAGTCTTCTGGTAAGCAGACTAAGGATTTTTTTTAAAATATCCTCAAACATAGAAAAAATGTACAAAGTATATCCACTGCAAATAGTGTTTCAAGAAGAAAACAACAAGACAATAGAAAGAAAATACTAAATGCTAACGTACAATCAGAAGCAAGAAAGAATGACTTAAAAAGAAAAACAGAATTTCAAAACATTCGTAAAAAAAATTTCAGAGAAGAGTGGTGTTCAATTTGCTAAAGGATGTGAAAAAATATATGAAGAAAGCAATATTTTATAAGAAAAAGAAACATATTGAATCAATTGTTGCAAAGGCTTTGGAATTAAAAAGAACACTATTCATTTTAATTTTGAACAGGATCCGTACATTAGAGAAAATTGTCAATGTAATGAAGTCAAAAAGCAAAAGGAAAAGAGTAGTAAAAAAAAATAACTTTTGTAATATGTTCTTAGGAGAATGGAAGCATAGTTCAAGTACAGAACCATTTTTTAATTAAGAGAGTTATCTTCAAAGTAATAGTTTGCTGCATGCAGTTGACACCAGTGGTCGAAGTTATGAAGTTAAAGATGGTTGTGTAATGGAAAAGGAGAAAATGGTTCCAAGAAATGAGGAAGAAGTGTTAGCTGATGAGGTTATGGGGAAACGTCCTAAAGCCCCAGTGTACACTTGGAATTGTAGTAGTATTTGTACTGTACGACAAGAATCTATTGATAAATTACGTGACTTCCTAAGAGGATATAGTAAAAAAAAGTGTTAAACAGAAGATTAAGGTGCTTCGAAGACTAGATCCATGCAGAGTGAGAAAGAATACTGGTTTGCAAGGACATTCTCTGGCTTTTCTTTCTAGGAAAGTTTGTCAAAGTGTTTTTCACCATTTTAGGATGCTGGCAGTACATCATACTGAAATGAGAAAGTTTGTGAGAAGATTGTATTTTGCTAAAAGTCCAGCACTAAAGTTAAATGAGTTGAATAGTGCTCTGTTGCATGGATCTGTATCAGATGTAGAGAAGGTTACTGATGATATTCAGTTTTGTTACTTTGGTCCAGAACAAGAAAGTGCAGGAAATGACACAGTTATTGGAGAAAATGTGGAAGAGAATGTAGAACCCACTGTTAGTAAAAAAATTTAAGATCAAATGACAAAATTTACTATCATCTCTAATGAAAGACCAAATATTACTTGTATTTGTTGCCGGCGAAGCCATTATAAAACTCAAACAAGGAATGTTGATCTCTATTAAAAAAAGTGAAAAAGAAAATAATTATGAGTGGAAGGATTTTGCTACATATTTGTTTCTGGAAATTGTTTTGATTTGGGTGAAGATCAGCGTATTTGTAAATACTGTTATAACAAGTTAGAAGAAAATAAAATGCCAGCTAGAGCTGTACATAATAATTTAGAATTGGTTTATATTCCTGCAGAACTTAGTGATTTAAATACATATGAGTCTATACTCATTCAATGTGTCCATCCATTTCAGACTATACTTCGTATGGAGCCCAAAACAGGTAAATTACCTCCTTCAGATTTACAAAGAGGTTTAAAAGGAAGAGTTGTCTATTTGCCATTAGATTTGAAAAAAAATATTGAAACAATTGATGCAGATAGTTTGGAAACTGAACCATTAGTTATTCTGGTTAATGGTGTACCTACAAAGAATAAGAAAATTTGGCAGGAGCTAGTAGATGTACGAAAAGTACAAAGAGCACATTTTTATTTGAAAAGAAATAACAAGTACTATGAATCAATTTATATGGCTGAAGATGACGAAGTTTTACTAGCAGACACAGGAATACCAACTGGGCAAATTGAAAAAGTGGATAAGTCAAAAGAAGAAGAAATTTATGAACATTTCAGCATACATCCTCTTCATTCTAAAGAAGTTATGGGTAACACTATTGATCTTTTTCAGATGAAAAAAGCGAAAGGAACTCCCGTGAGTGTATGGGAGGAGAGCTTGGAAGCTCGTTGTTTTCCCCAGCTGTTTCCTACAGGAAAAGGTGGATGATATGATGAACGTCCAGTACAGATTCCTGCTTCTGAGTATCGGACTACAAGATTATATGCAGAAGATCCAAGATTTCGTCAAAGTATTCCTTATTTGTTCCATCTTTTATTTGAAAGTGACTTGTCTGCACTACCTTATGCAGTAAATCACATTTTAAAAACTGGAGTACATCTACATAATGTGTCTGCAAAGGATTTTATGAACGAAGTGCAACAGCAAGATGATCATTTGGAATCTCAATTGATTAATCTGATGGCTTGTCAGCGTGGAACTAATGAATATTGGCACCGACGCCATGGAGAATTGAAATGTATGTTACGGAATTTAGGAACTCCTACATGGTTCCTTACCCTAAGCTGTGCTGAGTACGCTTGGGATGATTTACTGGATTTTCTTCGAGAGGCAAATTCAAATATTGAAAACATCCAATACAAGACAGCAGGAGAATTGTGCTCATTGGATCCGGTTAATGTTTGCAGATATTTCAATCATAAATTTGAGGCTATGATTTCCTTCATCTGCAATAAAAAAAAATCCACCTCTTGGAGAAGTTGTCGATTTCTTTTGGAGAAAAGAGTACCAAGCAAGAGGTGCTCCTCATATTCATATGCTGTTGTGGATCAAGGATGCCCCAAAATTTGGAACAGATTCTGATGATGCAGTTTTATCTTTCATTGAAGAATATGCAACATGTGCTATACCTAAAAGCACAGAAGAAAAAAACTTAAAAGAGCAAGTTTTACGTTTCCAAAGTCATCGGTGTGGAAAATACTGTCGACGAAAGTACAAGAGTAAAGATAAATTCTACACAAAATGTCGATTTGGATTTCCACGACCTGTTCTTTCAAAAGGAAGAGTAAACAGTTTTATGTCAGCTGTGCGACATACCATTACAAGAAAATCTCCGAAAAATACCTACAACCTAAGAAGAAAAGAAGAGTCAAAATATATAAGTGACTACAACCCAGTCATTTTATCCATGTGGAATGCTAACATGGATATTCAGTATGTAGCTGACAATTCTATTGCTGTTGCTCGGTATGTCACATCTTACATCACGAAATCTGAGAAAACGGAATTGAAAGAAATGTGGGAAGAGATTTCTCACGAGAAGACTGTCAGTAAAAAGCTATACAGTTTCAGTTTAAAGATGTTATCGCATCGAGAAATTTGGTCATACGAATGCTCAGGTAGGTTATCATCTGCAAGTCTGTACTCCAAATCCAGAAGAATAATTTGGGTAAGTTTAGGCCTTGCAGGAATGCGAAATCGAGTACTGAAATCTATTCGAGAAATTGAATATTTAGCAGAGAACGAACCAGAAAGTACAGACATTTTGAAAACAAATATGTTGGACACATATTACCCAAACAGAAGTCATCATCTTGAGAACATGTGTCTCTATGAAGTGCTGCAGAACTACATTTTTACACGGAATGCCACAGAAGACATCAACAATGGAAAATATAAAGTCATTGGTGAGGAAGGATGTTTGGTGAAACAAACAAAAGGAAGTTTGATTAATCACAGGAAGCTGAGTTGCGACACTGCTGACAAAAAGGAATTTTACTACTTAGCACTTTTACAGCTGTTTAAACCATGGCGTTCAGAGGATGAATTACTTGGAGATTTTCAGAGCTTTGAAGATTCCTTTAATGCATGTAAAGATAGCATAGAATGCAGTACTTTCACAAATTATGTACAAATGTTAAATGACGAAATTGAACAAGAAGCTACAATTGCAGCTGAAGTAGCTAGAGACAGTTCTCAAGACAGTCAAAGTTCTGGTACGCTCAGTCAAGATCCCCTAGGACAACCAATCGTAGAAAATGAAGCTGCAATAGCCATGACTGAAGTGGAAACAGCTATGAATCAAGCTCAGGAAGATTTAATAGACTTACCAAATTTGGAACAACAACTGAATGATGAACAACAACAAATTTATGAAGAAGTCACAAAACAAATTGATCATGGATTACTACATGAAAATAAAGAGTGCTCATGCACATCATTTGAACCAATCAGAATGTATGTGAGTGGACAAGCTGGAACTGGAAAAAGTTTCTTAACTAAAGTAATTAGAAGCTACCTACAGAAAAAAACTGATTCAACTTTGTCTTGTGTTGTTACTGCTCCAACTGGGTTAGCAGCATATAACATAAAAGGAATTACCTTACATCGTTTGCTTATGTTACCAGTAGAGCATGAGAACAAAATAGAATACCACAAGCTAACAGGAGAAGCATGTTTTGAAGTTTCAAGAGTGTTGAAGAAAATGAAAGTTCTCATTATTGATGAGGTACGCATAGTATCAAACTTAATGCTTGCCTTTGTGCATTTAAGAATGCAGCAAATTCTAAAGACAGACTATGACATGTTATTTGGAGGAAAACATGTTATAGTTTTTGGGGATCTACTGCAGCTCACTCCAGTTAAAGGAAAACCAGTATTTAATAATCTTGCACATGAAGACACGAAAAAGTCATTAGGAAGTATAGGTAATGTGAATATTTGGTCATACTTTGATTACAAAGAACTCATTACCAATATGCGGCAAGCAAATGATGATGATTATGCAAGTATTCTCAAAGATATCAGAATTGGACTACTCACAGAACATGGCAGAAAAGCTTTACAGAGTCGATTGCTATGTAATTTGTTTCCAACAGAACAAATAGTTCCAGAAAAAATAAACAAGAAAATTGCAGAAAAAAATACTGTAATCTGCTTAATGCGAACACTACATGAATGATCTATATTCAATGAAGAACTTTTGAAATTGGAAAATGAAGAGATTATGAAAATGGAAGCCGTGGATAAAATACAGCATGAAGGAATAACTATTACATTGACAGGCAAATTGAAAACTAAATTGGATTCTCTAGAGAAAAACATATCGAAAACAGCTGGTTTAGAAAAGAATCTTTATGTATGTATGAGCTGTCGAGTAATTTTAAGACGTAATTTGAATGTAGAAAAAGGTTTAGTGAATGGAGCTATGGGTAAAGTTGTGGGTTTTGTTAATTACCAGAAAAAAGATGGAATTGAATTTTTCAAAATATAATTTGATCAGATTGAAGAGGTTAAAGAGATTAGTCGTTGTTCAGTTCGTTTTTTGCTTGTGAAAGACTTATATGTACGTAGGAAGCAGTTTCCGTTTTCTCTAGCAGATGCTGTAACTATTCACAAATCTCAAGGATTAACTGTAGATAGTGCTTTTGTAAACATTGGATCTAGTGTGTTTAAAGAAGGTATGGCATATGTTGCTTTGTCACGAGTGAAAAAATTATCTTTTTTATTCATGATAGACTTTGATGACTCAAAAGTTAGTGCTGATGCAAATTGTGTAAAGGAGTATAATCGATTAAGAAGAAGCTATGCTCCTCATTTAGGTCAGTATCCTGTGTTTGAAAAACGTGTTGTTTGTCGGAAAAGGAGAATTGAGAATATCTGTAATGAGGATGTACAGAAGAGAAAGCAAAAGGAGAGTGGTGTGATTGCAAGCAAAAAGAAAAAGGACAATGTTGAAGAAGTTGTTGGTTGTCATTTTGAAAATAGCTCTGGTGTCAACTGCTACGCTAATGTAGTGCTGAATGTTGTATTTTATCTTGAAACTTTGCAAGAGCAGATAATACTAAATCAGGAAAAAAGATTTTGTTCTCTGCTGAGTTTCCTTTATGAGAAGTTGAGTAATGATAAAACTAAAATAGAAAGTGCTTCTGATGTTAGAAATCTTTTAGATGTATGTTCTGGATGTACACAGTTTACACAAAATGTCCAGCAAGATGCACAGGAATTCTTAATGTATATGCTTATGGTACTGGAAGATGAAGGGGTAGAAATAGAAAATATGTTTGGTCTCTCTTATAAATGGGAACATTGTTGTGAAAACTGAATGAACACATGCTGCACTAATGTTGATTCTGAAAGGTTCATACATTTAACATTACTAGAGAGTTAATCAGTGACTTTTAGTAAATTAGTTAAAGATGCAAATCACAACATGGAATGTTCTCAATGTAAATCAGAAATGTTATCAACGTTATTTTTAAAGAAATATGGACAGTATATAATTTTAATGATGCAACGTTGTAGAGCTGATGGAACAAAATTGGACACTTTAATAAAGAAGTTTGTAGGAAATCAATTATCAATATCAGGAAAGACTTTTGTTGCAGTTGCAATAATTTTCCATGATGGACCTTCTATAACTTCTGGTCATTACACAGTTTATCTAAAATGTGAAAAAGGCTGGACACTGTGTAATGATTCTCAATTGATTTTCAAGCAACGTTTGCCTACAGAATAACCAAATTACTACTTACTTTTTCTAAAACCAAAATTTTAGATACAAATTGCAGCATCTGAAGAAACCATTATTTCGATTTTATAGGATTACCATTGGATATTTCACCTAAAAAGGATTTAAAAATTACCATTTGGCCTCATGGAAAGGTAAATGTTTCTATTGTGGACTTCTTTGATAGATATTATTTTGGTGTATGTGCTTAAGCAACAAGATTTACAGACGTTATTTATTGCAAATAGTTATTGTTCTTAGAAGATATTTTTAATATATATGTTACATTTCTATCAAGGTATGTTTTACTGAGGATAGATTCAGGGCTTTTTTAAACAATCTTTCAGATTGTTTATTTTTTTGCCCGCTGTTAAGTGATGAATACAATTGATATCACTATTTTCAGTGAAATTCAATATATTCTGAAAACAGCAAAAAAAGGGCAAAAAATTACTTTGTTAAATATGAAAATATGTGTACTGTATTCTAAAATGTATTGTTAAATATTACTACTTTTTTCTTTTTTTTCAGATCTAGAAAGAAAATTTAGGAAATTGAATCCATTTTTCTTGTAATTAAAAAAACCCATTTATTTCTAATTAAGTTATTTTGTTGGTCAGGTAAGTTTAAAATATCTGTATTTCTCACCCCTTCACTTTCATGCTCCCTCTTCTTCACTTCTCCTCACTCTGCTTTTCTCATTCCCCTTCCCTCTCTCTTCTTCCTTTACTGCTCTTTCGTAACTCCCTCACTCCTTCTCTACTACTCCCCTAGGTTTACTGCCTCCATCACTATTTTTTCAACCATGTTTCTCTCCCTGTCTCCATATGTCTCAGTCATTCTAACTACCTTACTCCTTCTCAGTTCCTTGCTCTCTGTCTCTGTTTCTGTCTCTCTCCCTTTTTCTGTCTTACCCTTAATTTCCTTAACATCTCTGTTTCTACCACTCCTCCTCTCTCCATCACTCATTTTCCATCTATGTTAATTTTTTAACCTTCTCCGTCATTCTCCTTCCCTCACCTTCCCTAACTGTCACTATCCTTTACTCATAGTCACTCCTATTCTCCTACTTCACTTCCTCCTGTCTGTATCTCACACCTCTTCATCTTTTCGCATTCTTTCCTTCACTCTCCCTCACTCTCCTTTGCTAATTGAAATCCTGACTCCCTTTCTCTCATTTCAGTTTCCTAAATCCCTCCATCCCCTCACTCCCCATCTCTCACTTTCCCTTACCCCCTTTTCTAATCCTCATACCCCTTATCTCACCATCACTCCACTTCTCTTACTTTCAATCCCTTTACCCTGCTGTACTTCATCCGCTTCATCTGTTACTCCCTTTTCCTATCTCCGTCCCTTACTCCCCTTTTCTCACTCCCCCTCCATCACTCTCCATTACTCACTGCCATTCCCTTACTCATTCACTCTTCTTACCTGTATTCTCTACCCTTAGTACTTTTGTTGCAGTCAGTCTTTCACTTCCCTTTCATGACTGATCATACTTTCCTTTTCTCACTCATTCTGTCTGTCCTTTCCTCCTCTTCACTCAGTCATTTCAATCATTTCAATCATTCACGTATACACTACACATTCATTCAATAAAATTACAACACAGTATATTAGGAATATAGCTCTTCCTGGAGAAGTGAAGTGAGTTCTGAAAAGAACTGTTTTTTTGTCTTTTTTGTTTTGTATTTTTTTGTATTTTTTTTGATTTTTTTTAGAGCACCAAAAAAAACTGGTAATGAAAAACTGTTCAACAGGAACAAAAACAATAAATGAAAAAAATTATGGGCTGGAGCATGTGTGCTGCTGTATTCTGTTTTCAATCAAGTTAATGCTGCTCTCACCGTAGCAAAGAACAGCATTGCACACATTGCAATGTATGTGCACCTTCTGGAAAAGGGGGTGGATGTCCAGTGGCCTGGTACACAGTGAATCTGCGGCCGCAGATGATGTGCTCGGCTGAGCAGGTGGAGAGTTGTCCCTTAGGGCTCTAGTTGTCTCTCGAGCATAAGGTACAGGATGCACTGTCTTGAAGTGCCTCAGCATTGAATAAATACTAAATGAGTATTTTTTGCTGGGATCTCCTCTGGATAAGACGGTTCCACAAATAGTGCATGTCACCTTCGGAGCATTCACCTTCTTTTGGCCCTCTGGAAAGGTGAAGAATTTCCAGATGAAAGAGTCTTTTTGTTTCGTCTTCCTTGGTGGTACCACAAAGGTCTCCTCCTCACTCCCTGAAGTAGACTGCTGTTCTGCCATTTTCCAGTAAAATTTTAGTAGAGTAGCTGTTCAGCTCCTTGTCCCAGGAAATAAGAAGAAATAGTGAGGGGAGTGGGTGTGGTGTTTGAAGATTCTGGAACAGAAACTACTATGAACCAATAAAAAGTGTTGTTTCGTAATCACATGACTTGCCGTGCGCGCACGGTGCTCTCAAGTATGCGCGCACCGTGCACGCACCGTGCGCGCACGGTGCTCGCACGCATGTGCGCACGGTGCATGCACGGATCAGAAATGAATTACTTTTAACCCGATTTCTAAAACATGAAAAGGAGGCAGGGAAGACACTCCCTGACCCCCTAGACCGTCTCAGGGGGTCCCTAAAGGACCTCGTAAATAAAAAAAAACTATTTACTTTAATAAAGAAAATTGCCGGTGCGCGCAAGGTGCTCGCACGCATGCGCGCACGGTGCACGCACGCATCAGAAATGAATTACTATTAACCCGATTTCTAAAAGATGAAAAGGAGGCAGGGAAGACACTCCCTGACCCCCTAGACCTTCTCAGGGGGTCCCTAAAGGACCTCGTAAATAAAAAAAAACATTTCCTTTAATAAAAAAATTACCTGTGCGCGCACGGTGCGCGCACTGTGAAAAACCCTTAAAAAAAACATTTTAAACTGTTTATAAGTTTATAGAAGATATTAACTATGCTGTTCAACTTTATCCAAATTAAAAAAAAAAGAGCTGAGCCATTCCATATTACAGGATACAGTCAATCTATAACTAAATACAAAGGTAGTTTATTGTAAAATAAATATATAAAAAATATAATAATACATACATAAATTAGCATTTAAAAAGCCTTACAAATTCACTAAAAAACCATAGGTTTCACACACGTTATAGTTAGAAATTAGCATTTAAAAAACCTTGCAAATTCACTGAAAAAACCATAGGTTTCACACACGTTATAGTTAGCTGGACATTTCACTCGTACAAAACCATTGAAATTCCCCCGTTATAGTTAGTTCAGCTAACTATAACTCGCGCGACCGCAATCCACTGCTGATGACGTCACTCATGACATGGTCAGTGACATCACTCATGACATCACTCATGACATCTCAAATGACATCACTCATGACATCACTGATGACATCATCATCAGTGAATTTGCAAGGTTTTTTAAATGCTAATTCCTAACTATAACGTGTGTGAAACCTATGGTTTTTTCAGTGAATTTGTACGTTTTTTTAAATGCTAAGTTACTTTACGCCATTCGTGGCGTGCGCGCCCACTTAACGCAGTTCGTTCCGTGCGCGCACGGTGCGCTTCGCGCACCGTGTGCACACAGTGAGCACGCGGTGCGCTTCGTGCACCGCGCGCCCACTTTACGCAGTTAGTGCCGTGCACGCACGGTGGGCACGTGGTGCGCTACGCGCACCGCGTGCCCACGTTACGCTAGATGGGCCATGTACGCACGATGCGCTTCGCGCACCGTGCGCACATGGAGGACATATTATGCGCTTCCTTGTGATAGGTAATCTGTTGAAATTTTTTTGGGAAATGCTGTGCTCTTATATGCCATGGACAAATGGTGGCCTTCGGCCACAATTTGCACACGGGGTGGAGAGAGTGGGTTTTTTTTTTTTAAATAATTTTTTACCGTACGCGTACGGTAAGCGTAATCGGCGAAATTTTCGAAAAATAAAAAATTACCTTGGGGGATCTTTGAAGACTCAACTAATATGGTTATGTGCATGGGCGCTGTCTAAACAGCCCCTTTATATGTTTTTGGCATTTGTTTATCAGCTCCCCCCTCAGAGTGCGAGAGAGAAAATGGCGTCCGCCGCTTCCTGGTTTCGACCGATTCGAATGTTTACTAAGATCTAAGGGCCAATCAGAATCGCGCTCGCGCACGCCACCGTACGCGTACGGTAAGCGTACCGTGAGCGCACCGTAAGCTGGCTCAGATATATATATTGATTTAAAGGCTATTTTCTCAGAATCTACTGAACAGATTTACACCAAACCTACAAAAGGCACTTCCTTGACCTGAGGACTACCTCTCTGCCAAATTTCAAGTAATTCTGTTCAGCCGTTCGGGCTGCAGCTTGGACTAAAGGTCCTATGGAAAAATGCATGGGAAAAACGCGTTTTGGGGCCCCCCTTTTATCTCAGCCCCCGCTTGACGAATCCCCCCGAGACTTTCAGGGTAGGAGCGGAGCGTAGCGCCCCACCTATTTTGAAAAATTCGCGAGGATTCGTCAACCGGCGCCAAAGTTATTCAAAATAGAATGTTGCGGATTTCCCATGGAAACGTGGTCCTAACTATAACTACCTACTGGCGACCGCCAGTAGGTAATATATATATATATATATATATATATATATATATATGAAATCCAACAGGCTGTCTCCCACCTCCAAACGGCGAGGAAGAAGCACACGGACACCAACTCGTGCTTCACAGGTTTTTAATGACAATCAGCACCCACACAGCACGCCATTACGCGTTTCGGCCACCAGATGGCCTTGATCACATGAAGTAACTGCCGATTCATTAGCTTTTATATTTTGAGAGCACTCTATAATCTCGTGATGCTTGTGACGATAGACATAGAAAAAATAAATTGGTCTACATAACAAACAAAATAATTTTTTGGTGATGAAGAACATATAACATATACAAATACATTAGTAATTGTAACAGCATGGGTCTGGGACATTTCATAGTTATATCATTAGATATACCTGATTATAACTACCTTTCCTTGTTCACGGAAAAATCCCAACCTTGTCAATACATGGTGGTTTTCAAAGGTTTAAGGTGCAATTGTAGATTGTGCAAATACGCAAATTGTAGGTGCAAATCCTGATATATAAAGTGCAAATAGTGTCACCAAGGTGCAACAAAATGCAAATGTTCAAAATACGCAATAATAGTGCAAAGTGCAAGCAAATGCATATGTATACATATGGTAATTGTGTTACAGACCATAATTGATGTCCTTAAATAGTGCACAATCAGAATTCATTGCAACATTTCAACAGATGTTAAAATAGTATCTAACGATAAAACCTATATGTAAGACCCGACATTGCTGTTAAAGCCAATAGCCTATGTAAAAGATCCTAAAGCTGCTTGCACCTAAATTGTATTACACCTAAGGGTAAAAGGAGCTTAGCTGGGAGATTCCTCATATATGGAGAACTGGAACACACCGTTATATGGAGAAAGCGTTTGATTTTCATTATTCATGTATATATATATGTGTGTATATATAGATCCTTTTTTTGTGATATATATATATATCACAAAAAAGGGAGCTGCCCTTGAAAGAAGACGCACTCACAGGTAGGTTTTTCCACTTTAATGAAGACTGAAACTCGGCCAGCAACTGATATCCGATCATTTAAAAGAAGGCTTAACGCGTTTTGGGCTACACAGCCCTTGCTCACAGGCCAAGACAGAGCAGACAACAAACAGATTGCAGCCACATAATAAGCTTAAATAGTAGTTTCACCCACAGTGGACCTTATTGTAAGCTGAAGTGCATTCTGGTAGCTGTAGTACAATGCCTTATCGTTCCCCAAGTGGGTTTGTTGTCGATCCAAAAATAAATTCCAGCTCAACACCCCAAGTAGGTAGATTCAAATGTCACATTCTTGACTTGCTTCAGATTGCGAGTCTTTCATTCAGGGCCTGCCATTCCGTTGATGTCTCCGATTACAGGTCACCACAGATCGGTTTCTTCATGCGGAGGATGGCGGTTGCTGGCCGAGTTTCAGTCTTCATTACAGTGGAAAAACCTTCCCTCGAGTGCAACTCCATATTTTGTGATATATATATATATATTATGAATAAATATGGACATTAACTTGGACCGTTTTTGAACATAAAAGAAGTCTACAAACTCAATGTGGCTATATTAAGTGGCAAACATGTGTACATATATGTACACTCATTTGTATAATTATATGCTTTCATATGCTTTTATGTTTCAATGTCCAAAACATTTCTTAGCTGTCATGTCATTTGCCGAAGTCTATTTACTATGTTTAGCCTATTTGCAGTCACATGAGCGCATACGATTGTTGCACTGTCACTTTAAAAATGAAAGGAAGTCTCGTACCTGTGTCATGTGATCAAGGTTCTTTCGAGCCGAAATGCATCAGGACCGAGCAGGCAATAAACTACACGTTATGGCACAAATTTGTAGTCCATCTCCGTCCATGGTGTAAGCTGAGGAGTGACGGTGTGCTGGAATATATATATATATATATATATATATATATATATATATATATATATATATATATATATATATATATATATATATATATATATATATATATCCTCTGACAGCTCGCAGCCTCCTTTCCTCCTGCAAGCATGAGCCACACGGATCCAGTTCAATTTGAATATTTTATTTCTTTCACGGGCAAACAAAGACGCGTTTCGAGCACACAAGCTCTTGGTCACATGACCATAAGTTCCGGGTTCAGTACATTTAAAGACATAAAGGACATTGAAGACATACTCGTAAATTCATTTGATCTCCTATCTCAGGAAAGAAAGAAAATAATGCTAAATAATATTTTATCTTTACCAGATTGCTGCGTAATAGCGTAAAGTCAATTTGACATGGTCAGAAAAATCAAAATCAAACATTAACTGTACAATGAACCGCTGTGATATTCATATACAGATGGAAGACATACAGAATTCACATTCTTCATTCTGCTGTATTTATATAAATTGTTTTCAAACTTCTAGTAAGTAAAATCATACACAGGCTTCCCACTGAGGAGATATTAATTTAATTATACAAGAAGATATAAATTCCTTAGCTCTAAAGTCCCACAAACAATCGAGGTATAGTACCCTATCATTAAGGAAAAGAGATTAAAATACAATATTCATGTGCTTATCTGATATTCCCACTCTGTATTCACACAAAATCTATAAAGATCAAGGTGCATAATAAAAATAATAATAAAGATGACCCTTAAGGAGATGGTGGTTAAAGGAAAGCCACCAAGTACTCCGTGCTCGTATCAGTTAACAGTAACGATAGTGTCTGAAAGCTTCCAGGTCCTATCTAGATGCAAAAAACAAAAAGGGGAATATGTATTAATACATGTAGCACAGTATGGCGTGAAACTCACATTCCAATAACAATATTCAAATATGAAGGTACTTATATCAGCAATTAGGTCAGTATTATATCATGAATGGATAACATCAGCAGAGGCCTAAAAATGCATATCGAGCAAAACCATATAAATACATTTCTTGATCCATGTGGGTGGCCTATTATACAGACATAAATTGATTCTTTAGCATGGTTAACTGACCAGGTCATTAATATCAAAACACACAGCAACTGGAAAAATCGACATGGACTGAACCTTTATATCAAAGAACTGGAGTAATTAGGCGCTAAGAGGCTAAGGCTACACGAATCAACAACATTCAATCTACAGATGAACATGCATCTCTTCATCATTGTTCATCCCGAAAGGGGCTACACTACCTGCTTGTAGGATGAACCTAGATTCTGCTCTGCACAGGGCCTGAATTATATTCCCTCCCCTAGGGTCTTTGGTAATGGTATCAAGGGCAAAGAATTTAGCCTTTGTCCAATCTCCATTATGTTCAGTATGGAAGTGTCTGGCTGTACTATAACTGAAGTCTTTATTGGTTATGGCACGCCCGTGTTCCAATATTCTCTTCTTCACTGGAAAAGTGGTAGAGCCTATGTACCACTTGCCACATGGGCAAGTGATCACATAGATGACAAAGTCTGTACTACACTGTATATTCTTTCGTATATTCTTAGTTCTCTCAAGGACTACTTCTTTAACATTAACGCTGTGGCTACACGCTTTACATTTCCCACATCGATGAAACCCTCCTATTCTATCCAACCACGTTGGTTTGATGTTGCTGAAGTGACTTCTTACAATCATGTCTTTGATCGAGGTGCCTTTTCTGTAGGTGATTGCTGGGTGTGTGCCTAGCTTTTGTTTCAGTATCCTATCTTGAGTTAGGATATCTCATCTCTTTCTGACAATCTGATGAAAGAGATTGGATTGTGAATTAAAGGTGGTAATCAACCTAATAGGTGAATCTGTTTCAGTTTGTTTGCTCCTCGATGCTTTATACAATGCCTCGCTTCTTGTGATAGCATCTGCTCTTTTCTCACCTTTCTTGAGCATCGTATAGGGGTATCCTCTAGCAAGAAATCTCTCTGACATATCTCTTTTGCTTCTAACGTATGATTCCTCCGTGCTACAATTTCTTTTAGCACGGAGGAACTCACTGAAGGGTATGCTCCACCTGAAATTCTGAGGATGGCAACTAGTTGCGTGAAGTACTGAGTTCCCCGCAGTACTCTTTCTGAATAAATCAGTCTCTAGTTTGTTATCTCTCACTGTCACTCTGATATCCAGAAAGTCAACAGTCTCTTGGCTGTGCTGCATCGTGAATTTTAAGTTCAGGGTATTTTCATTTAGTTCTGACAAAAACATCAATAGTTCATCTTCTCCACCTTCCCACACAAAAAATATGTCATCGATAAATCTTAGCCAGATACTGACCTTACTTGTCCAATGTTCCATCGATTCACCCCAGAGCACCTGCTTCTCCCACCAGCCAACCAGAAGATTGGCATAGCTGGGAGCGAAGCAGGTGCCCATGGAAGTCCCTTGTATTTGTTTGTATAATGAACCATTAAAGGTAAATACATTTTCCCACAAGGCATAGCTCAATGATCTGCAGTAACATTATGGTATGTTTGGTCAAATGTATACTCCTGGAGCCAAGAAAGTGTTTGCATGCTTTCAGTCCGTCAGTGTGCCTAATACTTGTATACAGACTCTCCACGTCTAAACAGACAAGCCAAAAGTTCTTATCCCAGTGTATGTTCTCAATCTTCTGTAAAAAATCTTTCGTATCCCTAATATATGATGTTAAGTCTTTAACATACTCAGATAGAAAAAAATCTACATACATTGAAACATTCTCTAACAAACTGTTTTTTGAGGAAACTATAGGTCTGCCTGGAGGTTGCGTGGGGTTTTTGTGAACTTTAGGGAGGAGGTAAAAAGTCAGTATAGTAGGTGTCTCATTCTTCAAAAATTTCGACTCGTCCCAGTTCAAAAGTTTCTCATCTGTCCAATTGTCAATAAGGTTAAAAAGCCTAATCTGTAATTTGTTAATGTATGATTTGTCAACTTTGGTATAGCATGTTACATTATTCAACTGTCTCATGGCCTCCTGCACATAATTATTTTTGTCCCAAAGGACAATATTGCCTCCTTTATCGGATGGCTTGATCACGATACTGTTGTCGTTCTGTAAGTTCCGTAATGCATCTCTTTGTGCTTTATTCAGATTAGAATTAGAGGTAGATTTATTCAGGAGTTGTAAAATATCATGGTTAACCAATTCATGAAAGATGTCGATATTATCTTTGGGGGTCTGGGGTCTATATTTAGATTTCCCCCTGAATGGTGTAATAATCCCTGTATCTGTCCCTGAACCTTCGGTAGACTCGATAACCTCAATAGCAAGATCAAGAGTTGTGGACGTTTGAGTACTAGATATATTGTCTCAGCCATGAGGACATGTGGATATTATTCCACTTCCCCTGTCAGATTCAACAATTCTTTCATCAAATAAATTGGAAGTTTGGGAGTTGGATAACAACTGTTCCTCACTTAGACTGATCAATGTTCTCAGAGTCTCAGTGTCTTCAAAAACAGGGGAGGGGATGGGTGCAGTTATAGCTGGTAAAATAGTACTGCTATCTTTAAATTGATGAATCTTAAACAATTTCCACTTACGTACAAAACAATACAAATCAATGCGTGTCTGTGAGTAATCAAGGGGAAAATCAGGACAAAAACTTAATCCTAATTTTAAAACTTGTTCTTCTAATGGGGTCAAAGATCTGGTAGATAAGTTCATTACCGTTAGCTCTTGCTCATCCATTATTTTCCTCTTTGGTTCTGGCCCTTGGTTCCCACACCAGTATTGTTGTTCTTCCTTGCGCCGCTTTCTCCTCCTTTTGCTTGAGTCTTTCCTCTTCCTCTCCCTTGGAATCTCGTTCTTCCTCTCATTGAGTGTTCGTTTGCCTCTTGCATGAGGCGAAGTTCCTCGGAAAAAGACGTTATTTCTGTCGGAAGTGAGTTGGTGCTGTCCATAGATCCCACGTCAGAGCTTAAGCTATTGCCAGATTCCCATCTTTCTCTGTCCACTGCTCTCAACGCTTGATCTTTAGATAAATTAGTGCGTAACTTATCAAATTTTCTGGCGAATGTTAGAATTCTCCCAGATCTATAATCTCTTTCATCCCTCTCAAATTTCCTTTGTTTCCTTTCGATGATGTATTTTTCAAATATCTTGATCCTGTCATTAACAGTTGAAAGGATTATACTTACTTCGTTCTGGTCGGTCTCTTTGGCTAAATCGTCCAATACTTTTTGTATTTCGTCAACAAGATCTTTATGCTCCCACCACGCATTTTTAATTAGAATTTGTAGCATTGTCTTGGAGCAAGCGGTGGTGTTATCTAACCATGCCTTAAGGACCTCATGTTTAGGTTTGTTCAACGTTGGTACAATAACAATTCTTAAGCCCCTTGGGATACGGTCTACATCCAAATAGTTCTGAAGCGAGGTGGCTTCCCACCATCTGCTTAATTCTTTTTTGCGTAATCTTTCCAGAAGGTTACCTTTCTGTTTCAGATTGGATGTCAAAAGTTGATTGGTACTCGTAACGTTACTGTTACCTTCCTGCGTTGTTCTTTTGAAGATTAATGCAGCTGAAGCCTCTCGACCCTCCAAGAACTCCATTGCCCAGAATGCTATGCGGTCTCCCGACCTTAATTCAACAGGATTCTGTCCTCCAGGCAGATGCCCTGACAAACCCTGGTAAATAGTACTTCACCTCTTAATTCGGTAAGACAATACCTGAATAGTTTGTCCACGATCAACTCCGCTTTATATATATATTCACTGAAAAGCCATAGGTTTCAGGGACATTATAGATAGAAATTCGCATTTAAAAAGCCATTGAAATTCACTGGGAAAACCATAGGTTTCAGGCACATTATAGTTAGAAATTAGCATCTAAAAACCTTAGAAATTCACTGAAAAAAACAAAGGTTTCCGGGACGTTATAGTTAGTTGGACATTTCACTCTTACAAAACCATAGATATTCCGCTGTTATAGTTAGTTCAGCTGACTATAACTCGTGACCCCGCAATGCACTGCTAATGACGTCATATATTACATCATTCATGACACGGTCAGTGACATTTTTTTGTTTGTTTTTCTGAAGGGGGGCTGTGTGGCCCCCCTTCTTTTCCCATGTTCTGGGCCCACATCCCCCAGACCCTGATCCCTATTTAAAAAAATAAAATTAAAATAAATGGGAAAGGGGCCGCGTGGCACCCCCTCCCGAGGCCAATTTCGGCCCCAGTGACCCCATCCCCCGGGGCATGGCCATATATGTATATTTTTTAAATATGTTTTAAGGAGGGGGCTGCGTGGCCCCCCTTCAGAGGCCTCTATTAGCCCTGTGAAACCCACCCCCCAGGACTCTGCCTCAATTTTTTTTATTTTAAGGGAGGGTGGCCGCTTGGCCCCCTCGGCCACTTCTGGCCGTGGGGACCTAATCCCCCGGGCCCTGGCCGCTCCATTGGGGACTGTGGGGGGAGCCCCAATTCCCCCATGGTCCCGTCAGCTCCCCGCCTCCTGTGGGAGCCGGCATTGCTTTTCCACAAGGGGAGCTGCTGACATGCAGCTTCCCTTGTGTAAAAGCAATCTGCTTCGCTTCATTGAAGCGAGAGCAGGTTTCCCTGCTCTCGCTTCAATGAATCAAAGCAGAGTTTGCTATGGTAGGGCGGGAGCCGCACGGCTCCCGCCCTGCCATAGCAAACAGCAGTGTCTGAGGGTGGGCAACCTGGGACACTGCAGGAGCCGGCCCTGGGGGGTGGTGGTCCCCAGGGCCATCAAGGGCTCCAGGAGCACGGCCGTGCACCCCCTTCCCAATGTTTGAATAGCCCGAGGAGGTGGTAGTCCCCAGAGCACAGGGTTCCATAACGGATCCCCATATTTAAAGTGAAAGTGCCCCAGAGAGGTGGTGGTCCCTGGGGCAGTGTGGGGGGGGTTGAGCCCCCCTCCCAGCCCCGGGGAGGTGTATATATATAACTATCAATGAGAAGGGGCCGTAATGCTTAACAGATTTAACAGAGTACTGATTAAATTCATCATGGATGTTGCATTATGGGAAATTGAAGCCGCTCTCATTGGACATTCATGCCAATGTAGAAAACACTTGCCGTGTCCTGATTGGCTGCAGCCCTACCAATGAAATAAACATCAGGTTGTTTAAAGGACAAAATGCTGTGCGAAATAAATGCATGATGGTTTATGGCACCAACGCAGGCACCATGCCGAAAATCATTTGCAAGATTAAATCATTTTTATAACCCCATGAGTGCTCTGAAATTCTGTATTTGTTGTGTGACAAGACGAACTCCCCTCGCTTCTACGGAGGCACCCGCTGTGTGTTCGGTGGCCTAGGTGAAGCGTTAATGGGATTTGTTTTGCAAGCTTGAACCGCCACTGCCGGAGCCTGCCGACCTTGAAGGACGCGGACTATACAAGTCCATGGTGCCCGAGCCATATGAGGAACACCTGCAGGAAACTCCGTCGAGTGAAATCAGCGGCAGGCGAGGGAGATGCACAACATCTAATCGGGTGAGAAGTGGCTGCCCGCCTGAGACAACATGACGAGAAACTATCAATGAGAAGGGGCCGTAATGCTTAACAGATTTAACAGAGTACTGATTAAATTCATCATGGATGTTGCATTATGGGAGATTGAGGCCGCTCTCATTGGATATTCATGCCGACGCAGAAAACACTTGCCGTCTCCTGATTGGCTGTAGCCCTACCAATGAAATGAACATTAGGTTGTTTAAAGGACGAAATGCTGTGCGAACTGCATAATGATTTATGGTACTGACGAAGGCACCACGCCGAAACGCATTTGTAAGATTAAATAATTTTTATAACCCTGTGAGTGCTCCGAAAGTCTCTAGTTGTTGTGTGACAAGACAAACTCACCTCGCGTCTATGGAGGCACCCGCTGTGTGTTCGGCTGCCTAGGTGAAGTGTTAATGGGATTTGTTTGGCAAGCTTGAACCTCCACTGCCGGAGCCTGCCGACCTTGAAGGATGCGGACTAATCAAGTCCGTGGTGCCCTAGCCATATGAGGAACACCTGCAGGAAACTCCATCGAGTGAAATCAGCGGCAGGCAAGGGAGAAGCACAGCATCTAATTGGGTGAGTCTATGGAGAAATCCACTGTTTGTTCGGCTGCCTAGGTGAAGCGTTAATGGGATACTGAAAAAACCATAGGTTTCAGGGGCGTTATAGTTAGCTGGACATTTCCCTCATACAAAACCCTAGAAACTCCCCTGTTATAGTTAGTTCAGCTAACTATAACTCGCGCCCCCGCAATGCACTGCTGATGACGTCACATATTACATCACTCATGACATGGTCAGTGACATCACTGATGACATCACTGATGACATCTCAAATGACATCACTGATGACATCACTGATGACGTCATCCATTGAGTATGTGTGTGAATGGGTGATTTTCTAGGTGCGTAACTGACTCTATAAGTGAGTCATTAAATGTATCTTACTGCAGACTAGTGACTAAACTGTGTGAATGTCTGTATCTGTCTGTCTGTTGGTGTATAAGCGGCTGCATGGTTTTGTGAATAGCAATATGAGTGTCTCTATGGGTTATTGATTGGTTGTCTGAGTATCTGTATGGGTGCCTGAGTGTATGTGTGGGTGGGGTGTGTGTGACTCTGTGCATAGATGTGTGAATGGGTGATTCTATGGGTGCATGGTTTTAAGAGTGCAACTGTGATGGACTGTATGGTTGGGTGAGTGTATGTAAGGGTGTGTTAGTGATTGAATGTATATCTCAGTTGTACATGTGACAGTAACTACATATGTGAAACACAGTGTATATGTGTATAAGAGTAAATAACTATCTATATGTGAGAGTGTGTGATTGCGGTACTGGCTGTATGGATGAGTGTATGGATAATTGAATAAGAGTGTCAACATTTTTTAGTATTTTTATGAGTAAGTGAACTTGAGTGTGTTTAACTGTATAGGTGAGTCAATTGGACTGTGTTTAATTATTTGCACAACTGACTTGGTGTGTCAGTACCTCAATGGATGATTGGCAGTGTGTGAGTGTCTATATATGTGTATAAATGCATATGATAGTCTTGTACGGAGTGACTGTACGTATGAGTGACTGTACAGGTGAGTGAGTGGAGGTGCATGTAGACCTAAGAGTCAATGAGTGGGTATGTAGTTATTGGTATTGGAGTATCTATGGTTTTCAAAATGGCCGTCTGAAATTTTGAGTTGGTGTATCAAAAGTTATATTAGGGTGTGAGAAGGTGTACTAATTTATCACATAGATGATGTCATCAGTGATGTCATCAGTGATGTCATTTGAGATGTCATCAGTGATGTCATCAGTGATGTCACTGACCATGTCATGAGTGATGTAATATGTGACGTCATCAGCAGTGCATTGCGGGGGCGTGAGTTATAGTTAGCTGAACTTTCTATAACAGGGGAATTTCTAGGGTTTTGTACGAGGGAAATGTCCAGCTAACTATAGCGCCCCTGAAACCTATGGTTTTTTCAGTGAATTTCTAAGGTTTTTTAAATGCCAATTCCTAACTATAACATGCATGAAACCTATGGTTTTTTCAGTGAATTTCGAAGGTTTTTTAAATGCCAATTCCTAACTATAACGCCCCTGAAACCTTTGGTTTTTTCAGTGAATTTCAAAGGTTTTTTAAATGCTAATTCCTATCTATAACTTATCTCTAAAGATATCATGTTTAATGATTTTCATTGGATTTCTATATTTTTCAAATTCAGTGTGTCAATTTCATTAATTATTTTTTTTAAATACTTTTTTATCACCATTTTTTAAACATATTTTTCCAAATAATTCTTTTAAAAATTAAAAAATATTATTTGAACCTAATGGGTTTTTCAAACATATTTTTTTATATTTTTCAAAATATTTTTTTAACTATATGTACAAAACTTTATTTTAGATATTTTTTTTTTCAATGTTTTGGATCCGTGCACCCTAAGCGCACCGTTCCCGATCCGTACGCGATAGCATCCGCGCATGATATGCGTTGGGTCCTTGTTTAGTGCGCGATCGCTTTACGACCGGTACGCGACTCCCAGCCTATACGCGACACGTTCAATGTACGTAACGCAAAGTTTACGCGCTTCCGCGATGCGTCATCTGCGGATCCCGCGAAGTATTTAACATTTAAAAAAACATATCTATGTATTGCATGTGAATATTAATTGAAGACAAACTCTAAACTAGTCTTAAATCTAATATGTTTTTACATCTAATCCTATATTCCTTTTAAATTCAATTTCGCAGATGCGCGCTGGGTGCGTGCTGCGTAAGCGCATGGTGCGCGGATCCCATGTGACCTGCAAAAAAAGAGATTTGATTGGTTCATTACACTTCCTGTTCTAACTACTGAAAGACCCCACCCATTTCAATCATTCTTCTTTGAGCTTCTTTGGAGAACCATCTCTTTGGAGAGAAGAAGATTTTTTTAGACTAAGTATACACTTAGCTCTAACTTTTTGCAACCAAAAATGGCTTCAGGGCAGCAGGCATCACCTGCATCACCTCAAACCTCTGAGGATGAATTTTTGCCAGAGGAACCACACAAAAAACGTTTTGCTTCAGTGGTGTGGAAATTTTTTACTTTTCCCAAAGGAGAGAATAAGACCAATGCCACCTTGGTCACATGTAAGATTTGCAAAAGAGTCTTATTGAGAGGGGATCCTAACAAGAAATACTCTTGCGGCACGGCAAGTATGATGAAGCACATGAGGAGCCTTCATCCAAACAATCTTGCACGTGAAGAGTGCCGACGGATGAGAGACACTCCTGCTCCTGCGCCATCCACCTCATCGCAGCCGAGCACGTCAAGAGTGCATTCATCAGACCAAACCTTGGACATCCGTCCTCAATTTCAATTTTTAAAAGTGCTCTGCACTAAGTGCAATGAGACTTAGTGCTATGGTGAGCAGTCGATCGATCTGATCTGCCGCTGGCAGGAAAGTCATATTTGCTAGGTTTTTTTTTACTGTTCCCTGAAGTTCATTGTTTGGTTTCTCCTGTTTCTCCTGTTTTTTTTTTTTTCAGAAAAACCAAAAAAATCACAAAATTGTTCAGAAAGCCCCCAAAAAATTATAAAAGAAGAAAGAAAAAAAAAAGTTCTTATAAGAACTAACTTTCCTGGTTTAAAAAAAGAGCTATATTTCTTTGTTAGTGTGTGAAAGTTTAGATGAATGTATGTGTAGTACGTAATTGACTGAATGAATGCATTATTAGCGTATGGTGAATGTATAAGTGCAGAACTATAAGGAAGTGCTGCAGCATCACACAGTAACCTCTTTAATTGTAGTGTGCTGTAGTACTTCCGGAGCAGAGGGATGCAACATATGTACATAAATATGTTGCAAATCTATGCTTCTCTCTGCACGGCTGCTTAAACTGCAGCCATGTGGTAACACAGGCACCCTTGCACAATAGTGCAAGGATATCTGTGCCATGTGCTGTTTGTTTTTCTACAGGAAGACACACCTTCCTGTACAAAAACAATGAGAAAATGCATTTTTCTCCTTCAATGTATGCTGAACATTTCAGCATGCATTGAAGATATAAAAATGTGGAGAAATTAAAACAATTCTCTTTGTTGTGCTTTCCTACACCAATTGTAGAATTGTGCACCATTCACACACATATCGAGATTTACGATATCTAATAAATCTAGACATGTGTCTTGTTCTATGAGTATTAAGTGCAATCATGCACAACAACACTTATGGAACACCCTTTCAACCGAAAGTGGTCTGCATGATGAGGTTATATTTTCATGGAGTATAAAAAGTGCACAAAGTGCCTTTTCCTCTCTTTGAAAACATGAAAGAGTATCTTACACAATAACTGTTACAAAAAGTGACATATTTCCGTTTTTAAATTTCCTTGCGAATGATAGAAGATAAGCACAGAATTATGACTGCAAAGATGTTCAAAGAAGAATGATTGAAATGATTGCGGTCCTTCAACAGCTAAAAAGATGAAATATTATGAACCCCTCAAATCTCTTTTTTTGCAGGTCACTTGATATCTGATTATGGTCAGATTTCAAAACTACATAAACAAAGATAAAGTGTTTTTAGAAACGTGTTTCAACTTTGTAGATTCTTGCAGGCCTCTTCATTCTGCATATTGAGACTTAGTTAAACTTACCTTCACAGTAATAGGAATAAAAAATGTTATTCATTTTTGCCTATTTTTCATTCAAATATAAATTCGTAAAAATTGCTCATTTTAAAATTTGGATCTGTGTTTATAACATATAATAATACATTTTTTACAACACAACATAATTTCCACAAAGTAATTTGTTTGCCTTTTTTGCTGTTCTCAGAATATATTGAATTTCACTTGAAATAGTGATTTCAATGGTACTCATCACTTAGCAGCGGGCAAAAAAAAAAAACAATCAGAAAGATTGTTAAAAAAACAACAACATACTACTCTCAGTAGAATACCAGAAAGTACAAATCATACATATATGAAATGCTTACAGATTACAAAATGTTATAACTTTAACTTATAAAAACGGTAAATGTTGCCACATTAAAATAATCGCCGAATAAATGACCACCAAAAAGTCCATAATTCAAAAATATACCTTTCCTTGAGGCCAAATGGTATTTTTGCACTTCTTCTTTATGTAAACTGTCCAATGGTAGTTCTATTAAATTATAATAATAAATTCCTCAGAGAGTGAATTAGCTTCCTAAAACTTTGGCTTCAAAAATATTAGGTAGGAATTTTGTAATTCCCTAGGCAAGCGTTGTTTAAAAACCAACTGGGCATCATTACAAAGTGTCCAGCCTTTGTCACATTTTAGATAGGTAGTGTAATGTCCAGATGTGGTGGAAGGACCATCATGGAAAATTATTGCAATTGCTACAAAAGTCCCTCCTGATATTGATATTTGTGCTGCTACAAATTGTTTTATTAAAGTATCCAATTTTCTTCCATCAGCTGTACAACGTTGCATCATTAAAATGATGCATTTTCCATATTTTGTTAACAATAATGTGGATAACATTTCTGATTTACATTGGCTACACTCCATGTTTTGAATTGCACCTTTCACTAATTTATTGAAAGCCACTGATTTACAGTCTGGTAATGCTAAATACAGAAATCTCTCAGTGTCTACATTGGTGCTACATGTATGCATGCAATTTTCACAATAATGATCCCATTTGTAAGAAAGGCCAAAATATTTTTCTATTTCTACACCTTCATTTTCAAAAATTGTAAGCATATACATTAAAAATTCCTGAGCATCTTGTTGGATATTTTGTTTAAATTGTGTAGAACCAGAACACACATCCAAAAGATTACGAACATCTGAAACAGATTGTATTTTACCTCTATCTGTTGTCAATTTTTCATAAACAGAATGCAACAGAGAACAAAATCTTTTTTCCCGATTCTGCATAATTTGTTCTTGCAAATCTTCCAGATAAAAAACAACATTGACCACTACATTAGCATAGCAGTTGACACCAGAACTATTTTCAAACTGATAAAAAACAATCTCTTCAACAGTGTCCACTTTCTTTTTACCTGCAATCACAACATTATCTTGTTCTTTTCTTTTCTTGATACCTTCAGAACAGATATTCTCTAACCTTCTTTTTCAACCAACCACACGCTTTTCAAATACAGGATATTGACCTAAATTTGGAGCATACACCCTTCTTAACCTATTATACTCTTTTACACAGTTTGCATCTGCAGTAACCTCTGTCTCATCAAAATCAATCAAAAACAAACCAGATTATGTTCTGACTCGCGACAAAGCAACATATGCCATACCCTCTTTAAATACAGTAGATCCAATGTTCACCATTGCACTGTCTACACTTAATCCTTGAGATTTATGAATAGTCACTGCATATGCCAGAGAAAATGGAAATTGTTTCCTACGGACATATAAATCTTTAACAAGCAAAAAACGAACTGATCAACGACCAATTTCTTTAACTTCATCAATCTGATCAAATTTAATTTTTAAAAATTCAATTCCTACTTTTTTCTGATAATTTACAAAATCCACCACTTTGCCCATTGCACCATTAACTAAACCTTTCTCTACATCAAAATTACGCCTTAAAATTACCCGACAGTTTACACACACATACAGTGTCTTTTCCAAACCAGCAGTTTTAGATATTTTTTTTTCTAAACAATCTAGTTTTGATCTCAACTTACCCGTTAAAATAATAATGATTCCTCCATGTAGTATTTTATCGATGGCTTCCATTTTGACAATTTCTTCATTTTCCAATTTTAATAATTCTTCGTTGAATATTGAACACTCACGCAGTGTCGGCATTAAGCAAATCACTGACTTATTTTTAGCAATTTCCACGTACACTTTTGCAGCAACTGCATTTTCATTTGGAAAGACATTGCAAAGTAATCGAATTTTGAAAGAATTCCAATTCTTAGATCTTGAAGAATACTTCCATATTCAGCATCATTTGCCTGTCGCATATTTGTTGTCAGTTCTTTGTATTCAAAATTAGTCCAAATGTTCACATTACCAACACTGCCAAGAGACTTTCTAGTATCTTCATGGGCAAGTGTTTTAAATACCGGTTGTCCTTTTACCGGTGTCAGTTGCAGTAGATCTACAAAAACTATGAAGTGTTTTCCTCCAAATAACACGTCATACTCTGTTTTAAGAATTTGCTGCATTCTTAAATGCACAAAGGCCAGCATCAAGTTTGAAACCATGCTCACCTCATCAATAATGAGAAGTTTCATTCTCTTCAGCACTCTTGAAAGTTCACAACAAGCTTCTCCAGATAGCTTGTGGTATTCCAATTTGTTCTCATGCTCTACTGGCAGCATTAGTAAACGATGTAAAGTAATTCCTTTAATGTTATGTGCTGTCAACCCAGTTGGAGCAGTGACAACACAAGACAAATACGACTCAGTTGTTTTTTTGCAGATAACTTGTAATTACTTTAATTAAGAAACTCTTTCCTGTTCCAGCTTGACCACTCACATACATTCGGATAGGTTGAAATGATGTACATGAGCACACTCTCTTTTCATGAAGTAATCCATGGTCAATCTGTTCTTTCACTTGCTGATATATTTGTTTCTGTTCAACATTTAGTTGCTCTTCCAAGTTTCCTAACTGTATTGCATCTTCTTGTGCTTGATACATTGCTGTTTCCACCTCATTCATGGCAATCGCTGCTTCATTTTCAACAATTGTTTGTCCTAGTGGATCTTGACTCAGTGCAGCAGAACTTTGACTGTCTTGAGAACTGTCTCTAGCAATCTCAGCTGCAATTGTAGCTTCTTGATCAATTTCGTCATTCAACATTTTCACATAATTTGCGAAAGCACTACATTGTATGCTATCTTTACAAGCATTAAATGAATCTTCATAGCTGGGAAAATCTCCAAGTAATTCTAGTTCAGAACGCCATGGTTTGAACATTTGCAAAAGGGCTAAATAGTAAAATTCCCTTTTGTCAGCAGTCTCGCAACTCAGTTTTCTATGATTAATTAAATTTCCTTTCTTTTGTTTCACCAGACATCCTTCAGAACCAATCACTCCATATTTTCCATTAGTTTTTTTTTTTTTATTCTTTTTATTGTTTTTAAAAAAAACATAACATAACCAGGTCACACAAGACAGGTCTTTTCATTCGGAGCAGCTGGGGTGTCACAGCACCGGCAACTTACAGATACATCAGCAAGACTAGAGTAGTATACTGGAGGTCAGACAACAGCCTAGGTGACGTCCGCAATCTCCAGGCCAGACAGACGGGCCTCCGGAGGCTCAACTATGTCCCCTCGGTAGGTGTTCCAGAACGACCACACCTCCCCCCACTTTCTGGGGCACCCTCGTGCCGTATATACCGCCTTTTCCTGTAACATACACCAGTCCATATCATTTTGCCAGTCCACCAGCTTCGGCAGAGTCGATGCCCCCCACAGACGGGCTATGTTTCTTTTTGCGACCATTTGCCCAAGTGTGACCCAGAGTCGCCCCCGTCGGGACAGGTCCGTGGGTTCCCAAATGTTAAGCAAACATCTCTTGGCCTCAGTCTCCCACACCTCACCCATGCAGGACACCACTCGCCTCCAGTACCGCTGCACCCCTGGGCATTCCCACAAAATATGGAAGAAGAAGCCACTCTCTCCACACCCCCGCCAGCACAGTCCCTCCCTCCCCTCCCCATTGCCTGTAGCCTGGTGCAAGAGACATATACTCTGTGCAATATTTTAAGCTGCACCAGTCGGAGCCTAGCCGATATCGCTACTTCCCTAGGGGACGCCAGAGCGGTGATCCACTCCTCGTCGTCTATCTTAAGTCCATCTGCCACCCACTTCTCTTTCAGGGAGTCAAGAGGATCAGGGGGGTTGTTGATCAATTTTTGATATGTGAGCGATATGGCATGCTCCGGCATGTGGCCATCCAGCAACCTGTCCTCAAGCGGGGAGGCCTGCGGGGGTCGAGTCCCCGGGGGGATATTGGCCTGGAGAGAATGACGAAACTGTAGGTATCGAAAATATTCTGTACGCGCCATGTCATAAGTGCCCTGGAGATAGGCAAAGGATCTGACCCCCTCTGGCCCCCAGAGGTCCCCCACCCGGGAGATCCCGATAAGATCCCAGCTACGGAACCCCTTCGTGTGTCGCAGGCTACCTAATCTCTCCGATGCCCACAGGGGTGTGGCCAGGGTCAGTGTGTTAGACCAGCCCAGCGCCCGGTGAGCGGCGTGCCATATTTGCACCGAATGCTTCGTCGGCCCCGTGAGGTGGAGTCTGCCCGGTCTGGAGTACAGCGCAACCTCATAGATCCCCCCGGGAGCAACCATCTATCCATCCCGTACCCCGGGTCATTCCCGTCGCAATACGTCCCCTGATTTATCGCCAAGAGGTGAGCGGCCCAATAATACTTACGGATATCCGGGAGGGCTATCCCCCCGTCATACCAACCCAGCGTGAGTTTCCGCAGCGCTATTCTGGGTGCGCCCGACCACAGGAGGGTCCGCTGTGCTGCCATCACCGCCGCAAAGTATGAGGCAGGCACCAGATCTGGATTGTTTTGGAGAGCATACAGAAATCTAGGGAGTGCCATCATTTTAAAGAGGGCCGCACAACCCAGCAGCGACAACGGCAGCCGCTGCCATGAAGCTGAATCACGCTGGAACCGTTGCAGCGGTGGTAGGAGATTCTTTTCAAACCGGAGAGTCTTATCCAGTGTGACAAACACTCCGAGGTATTTAAAGCCCTCCTCCGCCACAACAAGCGGACAGCTGTCAGGAAGCCTGGGAGGGTCACCATGTAGAACATAGAGGACGGATTTAGCCCAGTTGATGCAGAACCCGGAGTTCTTCCCAAAACTGACAAAGATATCCATCGCCGCCAGTATAGATCTCCGTGGGTGGGAGAGCTAGAGAAGGATATCGTCGGCATATAGCGATATTTTGTCTTCCCAGCCGTCCGCCCACCGCAGCCCTGTGAGGCAGCTGTCCTGCCGTATCCAGGACGCCAGGGGCTCAAGAGAAAGCGCGAATAGGAGAGGGGAGAGCGGGCATCCCTGTCTGGTGCCCCTTTCCAGACCAAACACCTCAGACACCCTGCCGTTAACCACCACCTGGGCCAGTGGCTATGAATATAGAAGGCGGACCCAAGCCATGAAATGCAGACCGAAGCCCATTTTTCGGAGTACTGCCATCATGTACGGCCATTCGAGTGTGTCGAATGCCATGGTGGCGTCAAGCGACACCACCACCGCGTCTTCCCGAATCGTGTGGCACCTTCCCAATACACCGTGAATGCGGCGGAGGTTTAGCGCCGTGTTACGGAGGGGCATGAAGCCGGATTGGTCTGGGTGGACCAACTTGGGGAGGACTGAGTGGAGCCTGTTTGCGAGAGTCTTAGCAAGTATTTTTGGCTCTGCGTTCAGCAGAGAGATCGGCCTGTACGAGGAGCAGGCATCTCTCGGCTTCCCTTCTTTCGGTATGGCCACTATGGTAGCCAGGCGCTGATCACGCGGCAATATCCCCACCGCTACGCTCTCCTCGAACATTCGGAGGAGATGCACGCTAAGGCTGTCCGGCTTCAATTTGTAGAGCTCGATAGGCAGACCATTGGGGCCTAACGCTTTCCCCGGTCGAAGGTCCACAATCGCATGCTCCAGTTCGGTCACGTCTGAGTCCTCCTACGGACGGTCCGACCCCCTGCTGTATACCCGCCGGAAGTGCTTTGCAAATTCCGCGACGATCTCTGTAGGCTCCATCACCGTATTCCCCGACAGCGTCTTGACCTCCGGCACCACCGTCGTGGCCCGCTGCTTTTTGTCCAGCCATGCGATAAGTTTGCCTGCCTTGTCTCCCTGGTCATATATCCTGCCCACCTTGTGCTGAATGGCAGTCTGGGCAGCGAGCGTGACCAGCTCTTTATACTCTGCGGTTTTAAGTCGCAGCCGATGTTGCACACCCGGCTCCGTCTCCTCAGAGGCGGCCTCTTCAAGTGCTCTTAGGTCCGCCTCAACCGAGGCGACCTGCGCCTCCCGTTCTTTACGGCAGCCAGCGATGGCTGAAAGGGCCTCCCCCCCGCAGCACCGCCTTGAAAGCCTCCCACAGGGTAACCGCGGAGCTCGTCGACCCAGTGTTGAGCTCGAAGTAGCGCTCAATGGAGCTAGTCAGCTTTTTCCGCATGTCCTCACTCTTGAAACGCCAAGCGGGTATGGGGAAAATGCATCCCTCCCAGCCCCCCCCCTAGCACGACCTGTATGTATACTGGCGAATGGTCAGAGATGCCACGCGCCAGGAGGGAGGCCTCTCGGATGGCCATGTCCGGCTGCATGTAAGTCAAGACGTAGTCCAGACGGGAAAAAGAGCGATGTGGACCAGAGTAGAAGGTGAAGTGCCTGCTCGCAGGGTGCAGCAGCCACCATGCGTCCGTAAGCCCGAAGGCTTCAAGGAAGTCCGCCAACCACCTTTGCCCCGAGGGCGTTTCCCTGGGCGGATGCCTGTCAAGGGTGCCGGAGGCCACAGCATTAAAGTCGCCCCCGATGAGCAACTGTCCGTCAGGGAGGGAGAGTAGGAGTTTACCCAAGTCCACGTATGCCTGTGTCTACAGGCCGGGGGGGATATATGTAGAGATGAAGTTAACCCGGCGACCCGCCCATCTCCCTGACAGGCCAGCAAAGCGGCCAAGGGGATCTAACTCCGTGCGGTCAATGTGTAGGGGCAGGGAATGGCGAACCAGAATCCCCACTCCCCTAGAGCCAGAGGTGAAGCCGGAGTGAACCGCTAGGGTATATCCCCATCTATTGAGGGCCTGGCATGTATTCCCCATCAAATGTGTTTCCTGCAGGAATACCAAATCCGGGAGGTGGTGTTTAATGAACTGCATGACAATAGTACGTTTAAGCCCATCCCCCAGCCCGTTGACATTCCAACTGAGGATCTTAAGGCTATCCCCCCCACAACTAGCCATAGTCCCTACTATGGAACCCTGTCCGTCTCCGAGCACCAGCGCTGCCCGCCACCCCTTGTCGACCATCAGTGTGTGACCTTAACAACCATCCAACTTCCCCCCCCACCCACCTCCCACAACAACCCACAGCTATGCTTATCACAAGTAGGGCCAACTCAAGTGGACCAACACCCGACAGTCGCAACAACTCGACTACATCTGCTGTAACATCTCCCCATACAAGCCCCCCCACCCCCCACCCTGCCCCCTGCTCCGCAGGTTTTAAACTACCCACTGCCCCAATTAGCAGAGCGCCTGTCGCCCAGCCCAACCCGGAGAGAGTAGCCACCCTCCCCAGAAAAACTCTGTTAGGGATAACTGAGGCCGGCCCCAACTCCAGCCGCTGCCACCACTGTGCTACCCAAACTATTACACCATCCAGTGTGCGAGGCAATCAAGGGACCCTCTCAATGTCGGTAGGGGGGAAAGCACCCTCGCCCTCTCCATAGCCCCGCCACAATCATTGGGACCCCAGTTCAGGTCAAATACTTTACTGTTCGTTGCGGCCTGACGCCGTGGGCGGAATGTTCAGTGCTTCGCCGTGTCCGGGGGAGAGTCCCAGCGGGGGCTGTTTGATCTGGACCGCCACGACCCCTGGCTCCGCTCTGCTCTCCCCCCTCACCGGGCCGGGGGAGTCCGCCACCCCCCGTGGTGGGTGTTCACGTTCGCGCCTGCTGCGATCCTCCATCTGCGCCGTGTCGAGCCACTCTTGGACTGCCGCCGGCGAGGTACAGAAGTGCGACCTGCCCTCCGCGATGATTTTCAGTTTGGCGGGGAAGAACATCATGTACTTAATACCTCGGTCCCGGAGCGCCGCCTTGACGCCCAAGAACGAGCGGCGCTCCTGCTGGACCCGGAGCGTGAAATCCGGGAAGAATCTGATGGTGGCCCCTTCGCGCTGAAGATCCCCCTGTCGCCTGGTCTCCTGAAGGATGGCGTCCCGGTCCCGGTAGTTCAGGATCTTGGCGATAATAGTCCTAGGCGGGGCCCCCGGTCTGGGTTTGGGGATCGGGGATCGGGGCCCGGTGAGCGCGCTCAACTGTGAAAAGCTTCGAAAGCCTCCCGGGCTTCAGGTGTTGGAGAATGAGGTCCTCGAGAAAGAGCTCCACGCTGCCCCCTTCCATTCCCTCCGGCACACCTATGACGTGGATGTTGCTGCGTCGCGCCCTCCCCTCTTGGTCCTCGAGCCGCAGGGCCATTTGACGGTGTTGGAAGACAAGCTCGTTGATGCGGCCCTCAAGCCGCTTCTCTGAGGCCTGCAGGGCCTTAATGTCCGTCTCGTTGGCTTTTGACCTCTCCATGGTCTTGCCGAGGTCTGTGCGCAAAAGGTTGACCTCGATTGAGATCTTGTCCATTTTGGTCTCAAGGTTAGTGCCCAGTGTCTGAATGGCGGCCATAATAGAGGTCAAGGAGGGCTCCGCCTTCTCCATATTAGCGTCCAGTGTTACCCCAGACAGCGCTGGGCCGGTGGGCACCGCGTATTTATCCAGCTTGTTGGTTTGTGTGGGCTTCCCCACCTTTGGGCGCATGGTGACCGTTGTCTGCCGCTCCGCTAAGGACGTACCTCAGCCCGGCCGCCGGCAAGGACCCCCGGCTCCACGTTGTCACCTCCTCTTCACCCGGGACAGCACCCCGTCGCTGCCCCTCCGGCCGGCACCCTCCGCGTGGTATGATCAGCAGCTGTACCACCGCTCCTGCCGCCGATCGCTCGCACCCTCCGTCAGCACCATCCACCGGGTGGGAGCCGCACTCGGGATCCCCCAAATGCTGGGCGCTAGAATGCTGGGCCGGCCGCGCCGCACCCCCAGGGCAGGCATTACCCGCTCAACTGCCTTGCCGCCGCCGATCGCTGCCTCTCCCGCAGCCTGATCCCACGGGTCGCGGTGGTCCACTGGGCCCGCCTGCTAGGGCCGTCACAATCTCACCTCCGCTCCCGGCCCGGGGTGGTGTCTCCGCGGATGTGTGGCCCCTCTTCTCATGCCGGACTCGGCCACACGCTATGATCCATGCCCGGGGCTCAGTGCCTCAGACGCGATCCGCCCCTACCGGCCTTCAGCAGCGTCGGTCCCCACAGCGGTACTCTGCTCCAGACCCACTCCAACCGGCAGCAGCTCGACTGCTGCTCACGGTAGTCCGTCCCTCCTCAGCCCCGCAGATGGGATAGGCCGCACGCCGGGACCTCAATTGGCGGCTAGCCCACGCCTCAGGCTCCAGCCGATCTTCGATGCCACCGCGTCACCGACAGTCGCCGCCGCCGATCTTCCCCTTGCTCTCTGCGCGCCGCTTCTGGCCTCTGCCGGTCGCGCCACCCTTTGGGAAGATAGCACCGTGATTCCGATGCGTGCAGCCCGGATAAGTGGACGGATTGTCACGGGCAGCACAGTTAGCTCAGCGGAGCTCGAGACCTAAGCGGCCATCTTTGTCGGCGCCTGGCCACGCCCCCCATATTTTCCATTGTTGATGTTCTCTGTAATATTCCGTTTAAAAGTGTCGTTTTGCAACACTTCATAGAGACACATGTTCTCAAGATGATGACTTCTCTTATAGTATAGTATGTGTCCAACATATTGGTTTTCAAAATATCTGTACTTTCAGGGTCATTTCCTGCTAAATATTCAATTTCTTGAACAGATTTCAGTACCCGATTTTGCATTCCTGCAAGACCTAGACTCACCCAAATGATTCTTCTACTTTTGGAATATAGACTTGCTGATGATAACCGATCTGAACATTCATATGCTCCAATTTCATGATGCGATAACATTTTCAAACTGAAACTGCATAATTTCTTACTTAGAGTCTTCTCGTGGGAAATCTCTTCCCACATTTCTTTCAATTCAGTCTTTTCTGATTCAGTAATGTAAGACGTTACATATCGAGCAACAGCAAAAGAATTGTCTGCAAAATACTGAATATCCATGTTAGCATTCCACATGGATAAAATAACTGGGTTGTAGTCATTTATGTATTTTGATTCTTCGCTTCTTCTTAAGTTGTAGGTGTTTTTCGGAGACTTTCTTGTGATGGTATGTCGTACAGCTGACATGAAACTGTTCACTCTTCCTTTCGCTAATACAGGACGTGGAAATCCAAAACGACATTTGGTATAGAACTTATCCGTTGACTTGTACTTTCGTCGACAGTATTTTCCACACCTATGGCTTTGAAATCGTAAGACTTGTTCTTTTAAATTTTTGTCTTCTCTGCTATTTGGTACAGCACATGTAGCATAATCTTCAATGAAAGACAAAACACTTTCATCTGAATCTGTTCCAAATTTGGGGGCATCCTTGACCCATAACAACATATGTATGTGAGGAGCACCTCTTGCTTGATACTCCTTTCTCCAAAAGAAATCCACAACTACTCCAAGAGGAGGATTCTTTTTATTGCAGATGAAAGACATCATAGCTTCAAATCTATGATTGAAATATCTGCATACATTGACAGGATCCAAAGAGCACAATTCTCCAGGTGTCTTGTATTCAATATTATTTATATTGGAATGTGCCTCTCGAAGAAATTCAAGTAAATCATCCCAAGCACACTCAGCACAGCTTAGTGTAACAAACCATGTAGGAGTTCCCAAGTTCCGCAGCATGCATTTCAGTTCTCCATGTCGACGGTACCAATATTCATTAGTCCCATGCTGACATGCCATCAGATGAATCAACTGAGATTCTAAATGATCATCTCTCTGATGCACATAATCCATAAAATCATTTGCAGTTACATTTTGCAGATGCATTCCAGTTTTTAAAATGTGATTTACTGCATATGAAAGTCCAGACAAGTCACTTTCAAACAGAAGATGAAACATATAAGGGATACATTGTCGAAATCTTGGATCTTCTGCATATAATCTTGTTGTCCGATATTCAGATGCAGGAATCTGCACAGGACGTTCATCATATTGTCCACCTTTTCCTGTTGGAAACAACTGCGGGAAACAACGAGCTTCCAAGCTCTCTTCCCATACACTCATAGGACTTCCTGTTGCTTTTTTCATTTGAAACAACTCTATTGTATTCCCCATCACCTCTTTGTAATGAAGTGGATGTACACTGTAATGTTCATAGATCTCTTCACATCTGGACATGTCCACTTTTTCAATTTGTCCACTTAATGTTTCACTATCTTCTGCTAAATCTATTTCTTCTTCTCCAACAAACACATTTCTATAGTACTCATTATTTTTATCAGATACAATGATGCCTTTTGCACTTTTCTAACATCCACTAACTCTTGCCAGATTTTCTTATTCTTAGTAGGAACACCATTAACTAGAATGACTAGTGGCTCATTTTCTGCATGATCTACACCAATAGTTTCAACATTTTTCCTTAAATCTAATGGTAAATACACAACTCTTCCTTTCAATCCTCTTTGCAACTCTGATGGAGGTAATTTACTTGTTTTGGGCTCAATACGAACAATAGCCTGAAATGGGTGAACACATTGTATCAGAATAGACTCATACGTATTTAAATCTATCAGCTCTGGAGGAATAGCAACCAAATCTAGATTATTATGAACAGCTCTAGCAGGCATTTTATTCTCATCTAATTTATTATAACAATATTTGCAAATACGCTGCTCACATCCCAAATCAAAACAATCCTCTACCAACAAATAGGTTGCAAATTCCATCCACTTATCATTAGCTTCTATTTCACTTTTTAGATACAGATTGACACCCCTAGTCTGATTTTTATAGTGACTTCGCCGACAACAAATACAAGAAACATTTGGTCTTTCACCTGAAATTACCTTAAACTTTGTGATTTCATCCTCAAATGTTTCTGTAATTACAGGTTCTACATTGTCTTCAACATTTTGTTCTACTAATGTGTCAGTTTCTTCACTCTCTTGCTGAGGCCCAAAGTAACAAAACTCAATATCCTCACAGACCTGCTTCACATCTGAAACTGACCCACGCAAAAGAGCACTGTTCAACTCACTTAACTTTAGTGCTGGACTTTTTGCATAATACAACCTTCTCACTAACTTCCGCATTTGAGTATGATGTACTGCCAGCATTCTGAAATGGTGAAAAACACTTTCACAAACTTTCCTAGAAAGACAAGCCAGAGAATGACCTTGCAAACCAGTATGTGTTCTCACTATGCAAGGGTCTAGTCCTTGCAACAGCTTAATCTTTTGTTTTACACTTTTTTTAGTATAGACTCGTAAAAAACGACATAATTTTTCAATAGATTCCTCTCGTACACTACAAACACTACTGCAATCCCAAGTGTACGCAGGGTTTTAGCACGTCTCCCTAAAACTTCATCAGCTATCACTTCTTCTGCATTTCTTTCAACCATTTTCTCTTTCTCCATTGGACAACCATCACTAACCTCATAACCTCTACCACTGGTGTCAACTGCATACAATAATTTTTCACTTAGTGAATAACTCTCTTCATTAAAAAAAGGCTCTAGACTAGAACAAGCAACACTATCCCTAGGAGTTTACCAAAACTCATTCACTACACTGGACGTGATAAGGGAACTGCACACAATCTACATATTGCACGACTGCTCTTTAGTGTCAATGCCTGACTCATTTAATCAACACATAAGCAAAGACTGGCTTCTAATGCTACTAAAACTTGACAACATGACAGGTTTCAAAACAGTTTTCTGTCAGCAAATGCACGATGTTACCAAACGCTTCTCTGACAGTGGTTCCCAAATGCACACAGACTCACAGTGTGATTCTAGACAAGCACCACTATCCCTAGGAGTTTACCAAAACTCATTCACTACAGTGGAAGAGGTAAGGGAAGTGCACACAATCTACATATTTCCCGACTCCACTTTAGTATCAATGCCTGACTCATTTAATCAACACATAAGCAAAGACTGGCTTCTAATGCTACTAAAACTTGACAACATGACAGGATTCAAAACAGTTTTCTGTCAGCAAATGCACGATGTTACCAAACGCTTCTCTGACCGTGGTTCCCAAATGCACACAGACTCACAGTGTGATTCTAGACAAGCACCACTATCCCTAGGAGTTTACCAAAAATCATTCACTACACTGGAACTGGTAAAGGAACTGCACACAATCTACATATTTCACGACTACACTTTAATGTCAATGCCTGACTCATTTAATCAACACATAAGCAAAGACTGGCTTCTAATGCTACTAAAACTTGACAGCATGACAGGTTTCAAAACAGTTTTCTGTCAGCAAATGCACGATGTTACCAAACGCTTCTCTCACAGTGGTTCCCAAATGCACACAGACTCACAGTGTGATTCTAGACAAGCAACACTATCCCTAGGAGTTTACCAAAACTCATTCACTACACTGGAAGTGATAAGGTAACTGCACACAATCTACATATTTCACGACTGCTCTTTAGTGTCAATGCCTGACTCATTTAATCAACACATAAGCAAAGACTGGCTTCTAATGCTACTAAAACTTGACAACATGACAGGTTTCAAAACGGTTTTCTGTCAGCAAATGCACGATGTTACCAAACGCTTCTCTGACAGTGGTTCCCAAATGCACACAGACTCACAGTGTGATTCTAGACAAGCACCACTATCCCTAGGAGTTTACCAAAACTCATTCACTACAGTGGAAGAGGTAAGGGAACTGCACACAATCTACATGTTTCACCACTGCACTTTAGTGTCATTGCCTGACTCATTTAATCAACACATAAGCAAATACTGGCTTCTAATGCTACTAAAACTTGACAACATGTCAAGTTTTAAAACAGTTTTCTGTCAGCAAATACACAATGTTACCAAACGTTTCTTTCACAGTGGTTCCCAAATGCACACAGACTCACAGGGTGATTCTAGACAAGCACCAGTATTCCTAGGAGTTTACCAAAACTCATTCACTACACTGGAAGTGATAAGGGAACTGCACACAATCTACATATTTCACGACTGCACTTTAGTGTCAATGCCTGACTCATTTAATCAACACATAAGCAAAGACTGGCTTCTAATGCTACTAAAACGTGACAACATGACAAGTTTTAAAACAGTTTTCTGTCAGCAAATACACAATGTTACCAAACGCTTCTTTCACAGTGGTTCCCAAATGCACAAAGACTCACAGTGTGATTTTAGACAAGCACCAGTATCCCTAGGAGTTCACCAAAACTCATTCACTACACTGGAAGTGGTAAGGGAACTGCACGCAATCTACATATTTCACGACTACACTTTACAGTCAATACCTAAATCATTTAATGAAAGCATAAGCCATAACGGTCTTCTAATGCTACTAAAACTTGGCAACATGACAGGTTTCAAAACAGTTATCTGTCAGCAAATGCACGATGTTACCAAACGCTTCTCCACAGTGGTTCCCAAATGCACACAGGCTCTCTGTGTGATTCTAGACAAACAACACTATCCCTTGCACTATACCAAAACACATTTCTTCATCTACAAGGAGTACTACATTTTACTGCAGAAACATAACTCATTTCACAAATTCATAAACAATAAGTGGTTTCTAAATCTACCAAAATAAAAGAACTGCATAGTTATCTGTCTACAAACACATGAAAAAACACAAATCCTTATCACAAAATGGTTACCACATGCACACACACTGTCAATAAGATTGTAGAGAAAAAAAATACTCCCTACACTTTAGCAGAAAAAATACATTAGTCTGATTAAAATAAAAATAGGCTACATACATCCCCATACAATTAAATAACTCACCTTTCAAGATGTTTTGTAGATTAAGAAGTATATCAGTCACACACCAGATATCAGTCACACACCAGATTTTCTTATACAGAATCTCTGCACTGTGCACCTATCAGCAGAACCAACGAATGGCAAAGTTTCCCTCTCATTTTCCACACATATACATGTAAACATCAAATCACATTCCTTCCCACATAAATTCAAAAGCAAACACACATTTCTATTGGTTAAACATTTCAACCCTTTCCAAATGACATAAACTTCAACCCTTCCCCCAATCTGCCTTCTGCCCGTTACCATAGAAACAGGTCATGGAACACTCTACTGAGCACACAGGTCACAAGTTCAGCACACACAATGTTGCTAATCAAAACAGCAAGTGTGCTTGACTTCTCAACGTATCAGCTTATCATATATAATGTTCCTTTCACGCACTTTTTGTTAACCAATAAGAATCATGCGTTTAAAAAACAGAAATATGCACCCTACCTTTCAGTGTAGAAGGTTGTCAAACAACCAATGATTTCTTGTCTTTTTTCAAAATTGCATCTTAGCCACCATTTTAGAAAAATCTTACTTTCCAAACTGCCATTTCATTTACAGAGACCATCTGAGTGCATCCAGACCTCCTTACAAGATGCTTACAGTGTGGATTGTGGGACACAGCTACATTTTCTGGAGCCAAAGGTATGCAGAAAACAAAGGCATTCACAAAGACCTAGGTTTGCCAAATGTAGACATTAAATGGATTGGACAGAGAGGGTTAAAGTGGCACCAATTGATGCCATTGGTGAAATCCTTCATGCAAATCCAACACCCTGACCTCATAATAGTGCACTGTGGTGGCAATGACCTAGGCACTTTGACTGGGGTAGGTCTGGAAATGCTTATGAAGGACACCTTTGCACAACTGATTTCACTTTTCCCTAAAACTGCCTTTGTGTATTCTAACATATGCCAAAGGCAGAAATGGAACTGGTCCGATCATTTTTGTCCACAGATTGAGAAAGCTAGGAAACATGTGAATAAATCTGTTTCTGCTTTTCTCCGAGACTACAGAATGGGGTCCATTTACAATAACAATCTGCGCTTTCATATGCAAGAGATGTATAGGAGAGATGGAGTACACTTTACTGATGAAGGAAACAGAGTCTTCCTCAACAACTTTAAACTCTGTATAGGTACTTACTTATAAGTACCAAAAACTCTCAATGAACAGAACGGCTCTTTTTAGAGCCACTCAAGAACAAAACACTTAAGCTTAATCTTTATCTCCCAACAATTTCATTTTTTTTTCCTTGGATCCGCGAACCCACCGCGAGAGAATCCGTGCATCCAACGCGATAGAATGCGTGCACCGTGCGCGCATTTTGCTGCTTTTTTTTAAAAGGGGGGCCACAGGGGGTCCTTCTGGGACCCCCTAAGCAGATCTAGAGGGTCAGAGTATTTCCACTCTGCCCCCTTTATATCTTTTACACACTTATTCCCCTTCCATCTTCAGCCTCGCTTCTACCGAGGCAGAAAATGGGCGCCAACAGTTCCTGGTTTCGAATGTAGAGAGACGCTCGACAGCCAATTAGCATTCAGCCCGCAATCGGGAGGGTGCGCGCTACGTTTGGGGAGGGTGCGCTTACAGTGCGGGTACGATATCCATAGATATCAGTAACTTTTTTACCCTAATTTTCTCAGGAACTACTGAACAGATTCACACCAAATATGCAAACGGCACGAGTCCGAACTGAGGACTACCTCTTTGCCAAATTTGGTGTCAATCCGTTCAGCGGTTCGGGCTGTAGCTGCGACAACAGATCCTATAGGAAATTGCATGGGGAAAACGCGTTTTGGGACCCCCCTTTTTTCTCAGCCCCCGCTTCACGGATCACCGTAAAACTTTCAGGGTAGGAGCAGAGCGGAGCTGGGCAAATGTTTGGAGAATTTCGCGAAGATTCGTCAATCGGCGCCAAAGATATTCCGAATAGAATGGTGCGGATTTCATATGGAAAATAGGTCCTAACTATAACTATCTACTGGCGACCGCCAGTAGATAATATATATCAAAAACAGCTGCTTCTCGCCTCCACAGAATTTTCCATCAGCAAAGCAGACACAGACCCATAATTGCGTGCTTAAATTTGCATTTTAATGTCGGCCATTACGCGTTTCAGTCCTGAACGGACCTTGATCACACGACAACGTTGTAAGTGTCAGCAGACCATTTAAAGTGCTATATTTTACCACGTGATAGGTGAAATACAATAGAACTGGAAAGGATACTCCTCAGCCTAAAATGCATAAGTCAAAATCGCACTTTGTCACATTAAAAAATGTTTTTTTCTTTTTTGTGCAGTAGAGAATAAGACATAAAATACCATCTCTCTTAGTTAAAAAACTAATCTAAAATCCTTTATAATCAAATGGTTCAGTCATAATTAATAATTTTAGTAAAAAAATAGCCTGTAAAAACATTCCTAATTGAATAAATAATTAATATATTCAAACTTAATAAGAAAAGTAAAAATACTCATCAAAATGTAAAAGGTTTCCTAAAAAACAGCATATTTTCCTGAGAGACTTAATATAAAGGTATTCACATGTAAACAATTATGGGATCAATCCCTTATTTGACGTAATACAATATTAGCATAAATGCATTATATGTATCTTAGACTGAATTTGAATAGGTCAATTTTCTGTTCTATTGAAAAAAGTGCTGTGTGCTAGCTAAAATGTATCAAAATGCCCCCATCTTTCTACTCATCGTAGACTAATAAAAACTTAAGTGCTAATCAATAAAGTACAATTGGTGTAGCTTGTTAAAAAAACTGAATATTGACTGGTTAAAGTGGTTTGGCAGCCTTCACTTGTGTCATAAGTATTTTTACCATGTATTACTATTCTATTTCTACAGTACATATCAGTTGGGTCAAGAAAAAATTAGAATAGACATGGGAAGACTTGAGAAAATAAAATTATACTGATCTAAAAAATCATAAAGATGATAAACTTTATGTTATTTTGTGGAAAAAGGTTACGCGATGTCTGGGGTTGGGCAGGACATATTTACAAACAGGTGTATAAATCTTCCGTGTTGTTTAGCCCTCCTGGTGACTTACTGCCTAAATTAAGAATGTAACGTGTCTCAAGTTTTCTAAGCTGATAATCCCTGTCGCCTCCTCTTTTGGTTTTAGGTATAGCGTCAATTACAGACTACAAAAAGTCTTTTAAGTCATTTTTATGGACTTCTCGGAAATGCCTGGCGACCGGGTAGGTAGGGTCACAAATGTTGCAAAATTCTTTTGCTAACCGGCAGCTTCGTGATTCCAATGTACCTGAGTTAGCATGTACATTCTAGCACGTATATTGCATATTCGGTTTTGCAATGAAGGGGTATGTTGATTATGATCTCCTTATTGCAAAACGCAGTGTAATAGCTAATTCTGTTCGTGCCATATTGACATGCCTTACATGTATTACATTTGGTAAAACCATTAGGAACGGTCAACCAATTGGTAGTATTGGATGATTCTGGTCTGCTAGAAACCAGACTATTGTACATAGAAGGTGCTCTTTTGTACGTAATGCTGGGTTTTGTTGGGAGCTCATGACCTATTACAGGGCCATTTTTAACAGTGACCCAATTTCTATGTATGATCTTCTTTATAGATTTCTCTTGAGCATTATAGGTGATAATAAGTCTCAACTCATCAGGATTTTCATCTTTTGTTTGCGTCACTGTTTTGGCTTTTTTGGGGATTAATAGTTCATTTCTTTCCAGATGTTGTGTTTTGTTGATGGCCTCTTGTATGATAGGAATCTCATCCTTCTTTTATGTTGAGCTATAGCTAGGTCCTCAGGGTTACTGCAAATTCTTTTGAGAAGCAGCATTTCCCGATAAGGGATGCTGCGTACTAGGTGTCGAGGGTGGAAACTAGAGAAATGTAGTACGGCATTGCCTGCAGTCTCCTTTTTGTATAACCTAGTTTCAAGGTTATTTCCCTTGGCATATATTTCCACATCTAAAAAATTGATACTGATATTGCTGATAGTAGAAGCCAAGGTTGACACCATTCTCATTAATCTCAGAAACAAAGTTCAAGGTTTGCTCTTTGGTTCCCTTCCACACAATGAATAAATCATCAATATATCAATACAGTTTGACATGATCATCCATATATTTTTTGTACTTGTCCACGAGAACCAGCTCCTCCCACCAGCCCATGAATAAACAGGCATAGCTGGGGGAGAAGCTGGCTCCCATTGCGACACCTCGCATTTGTTGATAGAACATGTTGTCCAACAAGAATATATTGTTGTCTAAACAAAAGTTGATCATGCCTAATAACATAATGTTGTGGTGGGGTAAGGTAGCCTTGTTTTTGTTCAGATAAAATTCAATTGGTTATTACACGTGTATAGGGAAGACACATCTAAAGTTAAAAGATAGAATTTGTTGTCCCATTTAAAATCTTTTAACTTAGAAATAAAATCACCGGTATCCGTTATGTAGGAGGGTAGTTCTTGAACCCGTTCTTGGAGAAAAAAGTATATATATTTGGAAGCGTTCTCGAGTAGGCTGCCGATATGATAGGCCTACCTGGGGGCTTGGTGGCATTGTGGTAAATATTTAATTACTTGTACTATTTTTTATGCGGTAAAGTCTAGTAAGAATAACTCAGTAAAAATAAGAGGCAGAATCCGTGGTATTAGAGGTTCTGAAAGGCTTTATTCCTCTACAAAGGAATTATGGTTCGAACCATAGGCATCAAATTCCATCACCACGAGGGTTCAGGAAGGAAGGCAATACATTATTGACAAGTAAAGGTATTTATATGAAAAGTATTACATTTAAGACAGATGCAGGAGGCGTAACAGCTGATAATACAGATAATAATACACATACGTAATGAAAAAAGGCGTAAACATAGGCGTAAACTAAAAACGTCATTAAACATGATGTCACAAGTGGGTGGATCCATAAGAGAATCCTGCAATGTCAGCAGAAATACTTGGCAGAGATGCGTGCGCAGCCGCATGACGTGTGATTGACGTGCAACTAGAGGGTGACGGGGACTTGACATTTAGCTCTACATGTGGAGACAGAAGTCTGGGGGGTCATGTTAACCTAATCCCAAATCATATCTAATATCTTATGTTTAAAGAACTGTATTATCCAAAAGGAAAGGTCTCTCGGACGGAATCTATTCTATACTGACTGTTAGTGCGTGTACAAGCGTCTAAGTGTCTACATGAGATGCGAGGGGGCAGGAATCTTCCATAGTAACAGGGCTATGAATTACTTGCATGAGGACAGTGAGGCCTGGCCCTTTGCTTGGTAGCTGGAAGAATGTTTACCTAAACTACTAGACAGGAATGCATCGGATGAGGAGCGGAGCAGATAATCTTGAAGGTGAAATACAGTTTTTGGCAGGCAACAGGCCGGATCAGGCACCGTTAGCCGCGCAGGGAGTAGGACAAAGTTCATGGATACAGATGCGGCTCGGACTGGAGCTTTCAGAGGCAGAAGGCAGGAAAAGGCTTGATGGCAGAATTCAGGGCCTACTCGCCTGAACTGTAAAACGTGGAAAGTGAACCACATAAAGTCGGTGGCCTTTCATACTTAGGAATGGAATATCTGACCCATTCATGGCGGATCTGAAAGAGGACATGTTGACGGTGGACGCACATGTATTTGCGTCTTCATAACTGGAACTGGAGGGAACATACATGTACTTATAGCATGCACATGGAGCCGTTGGGGTCTTAGATAGGGGACATGACTGATCATAAAATTCATATTTCCTCATTCCCTCCTTGTCCCCTACGGACCCTCAGGAGATATCGATCTTCATCAATCCATCAATCTGTTCATATAGCATCATTTGTTCTTCTTTCTTCTTCCGGGATCTTGAACGAAAACTTGGATGCGGGATACACGATGTGGCACACAGACCACAAATCGCTGGCCCACATTGTAGACATAAGCAGCAACTGAATAGTATGAGAAAGCCAATACCTAGGAAGGATAGGATCCTCCATCCCCAGGCTGACAACACGCTCCAGAACCAACCGGACCAAGTCCAGGTGCCTGGACTCTGGTGTATCTGGCTTATAATCTTATGAAGGCGAGTTATGGCTTTATATACTGACGGCGAGTTTTCTGGTATGAAAACACAGCAACTTGATCCGATGACCCTACAAGCTCCGCCCCTATCGGCCAGGATGACGTCAAGGACAAGACGATTTTGAAGCACAACAATCCGCATCGCAGACTGCTCTTCTGTTAAATTGCCTAAGGCGGAAGTAGTCTCGTTCACTACTGCTTCAAGGGTTCTAGTTAATCTACGTATCAGTTTACTATTAGTGACTGTACCTATATAGGGAAAGAAACCTTTATTGAAATCTGTGTATTGCTCCCATGCCGTTTCAGTGTAATCGACAATCGGGAGATCTCTCTGTGGTCTATTGTGTACTAAATGGGTATTTCTGTGATAATCAGGAGGGGCTAGGAAAACAGGTGGCAGAAGGAATGCTATGTAACAGGTACCATCCCAATCTAGAGATAAACGTATATATGCAGTCTGGCCACATATGAAGTAGGAATGACGAGAAGCTCTAAATGTAGACTTGCCTTGATCACTGAATTTTACTACAGTGGTACATTTACTATGGCCCATGTGTATGGAACCATTCTTTCTTACACATAATTCACCTTTAACTGGAAATACTGACATAGCGGGCAAGATTGGTGTAGCTTCGGATTCAACATTCAGAATCATGAGGTTAAGTGTAAAGTTACCTAATCCATATACTTCATTTTCTAGATCAGTTCCTGTTCTTTTGGGAAGTCCCTCCTTGTTAGGGTAGCAGACTTTAAGCAAAACTAGGTTCAGGTTTCCCCATACCCAGTTGTCTTGGTAAACTACTGAATTTGAATCTAGGGAATTAATCAAACTAAACCATGCTCCACAGGAGCCATTGTGTGTGAACGGATACGGAAAGAGGGGCAAAACTCCCTTATAGTTCTGATAGGGAGGGAGTCGGCCACAGATCCAACAATTGGTAGCATTGCTGGTCTGATGGGAATGATGTAACATACTAATAAAAGTGTTGTTGCGCAGCGCAAATCTATAAGACAACTCATGCGGAGGTAGTTCACTAAAAGAATGTTCAGCAGTAGCATTGTAAGCACGCTTAGAAATAGGGTAATACATATGTAGCAATACACTAGAAATGATGATCAGAAGACTTAGAAAAAACAAAATTAATAATGTCACTGTGCAGTGACTACGAAGCGATTTACAGTACGCATGTTTTTTAAGCTGTATCTGTCTATTTCTCTCTCTATTTCGGTCTAGAGGATACATGTCAGAGACAAATTCAACCGATTCACCTTGGAGAGGACTTAAACAATCAAATTGTCTGACTTGCTAGACCTTAGTTTCAGTTTATAGAGTTCGTTCTCCGACCTTTCAACCAAGGGGAGCTTTGAGTCTGTCTGTGAGGGAATACAGGGCTGAGTTCTTGATATGGCTCGAGTGCAACCACCCTTTACGTCCCTCAACCTTCACGGCTGTCCTTGTTGTCAGCAAGACGAGTTTGGGCGACTTCCACCTGGGCTCCAGCTGGGTCTTCCGGTCGAAATTCCTCACAAGAACCAGGTCACCTGGAACCACGTCATGGGGCTTCACCTCAGTGTTATCGGGAAAAGCTGCAGCTACCTGTGAACGACAAGATTGTAGTGCAGACATCAAGGAAGCCAGGTAATCTGTCAGCATATTACAGTCAACATCAGTGATTTTACGAGGTATAGGCGTCCCCCACATATTTGGTGGTCTACCGAAGATCACCTCATACGGGGATAGCCCTGTTCGAGAATGTGCTACCATTCTCATGTAAAAGAGCGCAACTGGTAAGGCTACTATCCAATCAACACCTTTTTCTCTACATATTTTGGACAATCTAATTTTCAGAGTTTGATTATGGCGTTCCACGAGACCTGCTGCCTCGGGATGTCGGACACAGTGGAATTTCCATTGGTAACCTAACAGAAGTGAAACGTGTTTCATTAGTTCGGATGAGAATGGCTGGCCGTTATCTGAGTATACAACACGTGGTAAACCGTATCGTGGGAAGAATTCTCGAACTAGCTGTTTGGCAGTAGTTGGGGCAGTGTAATCTGAAACCGGGTAGGCTTCTGTCCAACGGGAAAGAGCACAGACAACTACGAGAACATATTTGAATCCTCGACATCGTTCCATCTGGATATAATCCATCTGGAGGACTTCAAAAGGGTGATCGGGAGGTTGAAATCCACCCTGCTCTACGGGAATGCTTTTACCTGGGTTGAACTGACAACATATCATACAGGTACGTACTTTCTGTTTGGCTGCTGCTCGCAAGTGTTTGTTAAACCAAATGTGTTGAATGCTGTCTAGCATAGCTTTTTCTCCTAGGTGCGCTGGACTATGTATTGTGTTAATGATGACTTGAACCATGGTGTCGGGAAGAAACCATATAGATTTTCCCTTCGTCATCCATCCTTGATCCGTTTGGATCCCTCCTAATTCAGTCCATTTCTTTATTTCTTCTGGTGTAGCATGTGTCTGTATGTCAATTACATCAAGGGCGGGATCCTTAACTGTCATGCAATGTATTGGTGTCGGAACTATTGTCTTTGTCGTGTCAGTTGTATGAGTCTGGGTCTGAGCAGTCTGTTTAGCTGTTCTGTCAGCTAGGTCGTTACCCTGAGAAATGATATCGGTAACTTTCGTATGGGCCTTGCATTTCATAATCGATATTGCAGTAGGTAGATGAATTGCGTCTAATAAAGCTTGAATGAGGGGTCCGTGTTGGATGTGGGCACCGTGAGAAGTTAAATAACCTCTCTCTCGCCACAGTACGCCGAAGTCGTGGACGACTCCGAATGCATAACGTGAATCTGTGTATATGTTGACTTTCTTATTTTTGGCTTGAATACAGGCTTGTGTCAGAGCGATGAGCTCTGCTGCTTGAGCTGACAAAGTGTTAATACAATTTGTTTCAACGACTTCAGTGTCTGTTGTGACTGCGTAAGCGGCCACTAACTCTCCTGTACTTGTTCTCATACATGAACCATCTACATACAATGTTAGGTCCGGATCTGATAAAGGGATATCTGTCAAGTCTTGTCTGGGTTTCGTCGTGATAGTAATGACTTCAATACAATCATGTGCTAATGGATCTGTTCCATTTACTGGCAAAAGTGTGGCAGGATTTAATGTATTACAGCGTCTGATTTCTATGTGTGGCTGAAACAATGTTAATTCATAACCGGTGAGTCTTGCTATAGTCAAGTGTTGTGTTTGTGTGCGGTTCAAGAGAACCTCTACTGCGTGTGGTACTTGTACTGTCAATTGATGTCCTAACACTATGGCATCGCTTTGTCTGATTGCTAAAGCTGTTGCTGCCACTGATTTCAGGCACGCAGGAAGAGCCTGAGCTACGGGATCTAATGTACTAGAGAAATAAGCACATGGTTTGTGTGATCCTGCTTGTTCCTAAGTGAGTACTGACAAGGCAGTACCTTCGCGTTCTGTAACAAAGAGTGTAAAAGGCTTACTGTAACATGGTGTTGCTAAAACAGGTGCTTGGCATAAAGCTTTCTTTAAGCTTTCAAAAGTTTGCGTGTGTTCTTGAGTCCAAGGGAGGACAGTCGATGTGGCTGCCTCCTGTGTTGTCAACTGAATGAGTGGTTTTGCTAGAAATGCATATTGAGGGATCCACTGCCTACAGTATGAAGTGAGGCCTATAAAAGCCCGCACCTCCTTTTGTGTCTTGGGTGGTGGCATGTTAGCAATTAACTGGATGCGGTCGGGTGTAAGCTGTCTTCCCTCCTTGGACAGCAAGTGCCCAAGGTAAACAACTTGCTGGACACAGAATTGCAGCTTAGAAGGGGACACCTTGTGCCCCTTGTCGGCCAGAAATTTTAAAACCGTCAGTGACGCTTTTTCACATTCAGGTTCGCTTCGGGCGGTGATCAGCAGATCATCGACATATTGAAGCAAGGCAGTGTTAACTGGCATGTGGATACTGTCAAGTTCTCGTTTCAGTGCTTGGCTATAGATGCTGGGGCTTTCTGTGAATCCTTGAGGAGCGCGTGTGAATTTAAAACTTCGTCCATTTAAACTGAATCCGAACAAATATTGACTTTCCGGATCTATTGGGACGCTAAAGAAAGCATTCTTGAGATCAATTACAGTAAAGAACGTTGCTTCTGAATCAATAGCTGTTAATAATGAAGAGATATCTGGGACCACAGGGTATTGTGGTACAATACATTTATTTAATTCGCGCAGATCAATAACTAATCGATATACTGGTGGTGCCTTTGGATCCGTTCTTTTAAGAATCGGAATTATCGGGGAATTACATACATTGGAGTCGGTTTCCACAACCACTCCTTGTGTAATGAGCTCGTCAATGATTTGCAGCATAGCCACAACAGCATCTGGTGGTAACTTGTATTGTCGCATTCGTGGTAATACTACTCCTGTTTTGAGTGTAACTCGATATGGTGTAATGTTCATGCAACCAACATCAGTAGGGCCTTGTGCCCATAAATGTGTAGGTAAATTCTGCAGTCGGTGATCCATGTCTCTGGACACGTAGTGTCCTTTGAAGTCACGTAAAAATATTCGTACTCCTTCCGGAGAACAACATATTATAGCTCCTAGAGCTTTCAATGTTTTTATACCTAACAAGTTTTCTGGACATGATTTAGTAAGCAATAAATCTGTAGTTCGTGTCAATGGACCAACCGTAAGTGGAAGGGGTTGCGTTACTTCATTAATGATAGGTTTTCCTGAAAATCCAAGGGAAATATTCTGTGAGCCTGAGAGGGGTGCCCCTGGAACTTCACTGCGTCGTATAGTTGTTCTGCTTGCCCCTGTATCAAGTAAAAACTTTCTGTCTTCCCCTAATAGTTCACTATGTACATAAGGTCCCTCTTGATCTACAGGAACCTCGATAAGGGGTAAGCCAACTTCCCTCTCTAGGCTATTTCATGTGTATCGCTGATAATCGGGATAATCATTCGGTGCATACTGGTACATCTGTTGTGTCGTTGCTTGTGTTGCAGCAATAGGCTGCGCTTGTGGTGTTGCTACGGTCTGTTGTGGAGCTGCCTGTTGCGGAGCTGGCCTAGGTTGTGCGTCCTGAGGGATTTGTGATTGGTTCTGATCCTGTCTAGGTGGACGTGGTCTTTCCTGCGTTCTACCCGTGGCGATATTATGTTTCAGAACTGGACAATCGTGTATATAATGACCTTGTTGTTTACAATAGTTGCATGTCCCTTTCGTCGGACCTGCGGAATCACCCTTTTTATGACCATCAGCTGGAACTGACTGAGCAACAAGCATTTTCATTTTCGTGTCTTTCATACGTCTTTGTTCATGTTCTTGTTCTTCTCTAATTCTATTGTGGTGATATTGTAACATCTGTAACATCTGTGACGGGGTGTTACCTTGCCAGGTACTCTCAAATTTCAATACTCTATTCTTAACTTGTGGTAGGGAATTTTCAACTAATTTTGTCACAAACAGATGTGGATATGACTCGCTACTTGCTTTTATGCCACTGTTAATACCAAAACATTTTTCAAATCGGGAATAGAAATCACTAGTGTCTTCATCTTGCTTTTGTTTACAGGCTGAGATTGCACCCCAGTCCTCTTTTTTCGTAGTTAATAAACGTGGCAGTACCTGCACTAGTAATCCTGGTAGTGCTGTAGTCTTTTCCCCAAGCCCTGATCCTGCAGCTCGGGCCTTTTCTTCGTTTTCTAATGCTGTCCAATCTATCTTTTGGTCTCCCACCTCCCATTCCTTTTCTTTTAGTTTCTCGTAAACACCGGCAGGCATTAATACTTTTAATATTTTCATAATGTCGGGGTAGGTATACTCTCCCATGAGTAACATGTCTTTTATCTCACGGTGGAAACCTGCTGGATCCTTGTCATGGCTGGGTACTACTTTCTTCATTTCTAATAATTCAATTTTAGTTATAGGCGTGTACACAAACACGCGTTTAAAGATATTATCTTCACCTCTGATTGGGTGTACTTCGCGTAAGGGATTCTGTCTATCTATGTGATACATTTTTCTTCCCATAGTGGGAACTGGAACATGTTCTGGGCATACGAAAACTATATACCGGTTTCGAAATTCTAGAATTTCTTTAATTAGATCAGTACCTGAACCTCTCCATTTATTCGTGAGTAATTCTGTCAATAGGTCAGGTAGGGGTCCAGGATCGGAGTGTTGGCTTTTATATAATATAAGGAGGTGTTGGATCATGTATATACCAGCTAAACGCTGTTCGTATGGGGCAAGGTTAAAAAACGTGTGTGCTAGTGCATCTTCACTGTATTTGCCGGGACTGTCAGCCCATTGTACTGCTGACCTGGCTAATTCTTGTTCATCCATGGAATCGAGCATATGGTACCCCCTTCGGTCTCGGAGTAATTTATCAGCAGCTTGGAATAGGTGTTCAGGAGACCTTGTATTTAACATAGGGGCTTGAAAATTTCTGTTACATTCTGGACGTATCGGATGTATCGGATCATTAAAGCATCTGGTATTATTAAAAGATCTTCCTTTACCTACATAAGCCATTGTCTCTAAGTGTCCTGTGGGCCTTTCTGATTCTTCGTCCTCCTCTCCCTCTGATTCATGTTGATCTGTCCCTAATCTTTCTTCATGTATTCGTTCTACTTCTTTGCGGATCTTTCGGCTCATAACTACTATACATGTCTGTTTATCATGTTTCCCTTCTGATATATTCTGACCCCATCTGGTAAGTACTTGCATTTCCTTCTGCTCTACCTCAGGCCTGTCTTGGTTTCTGATCACACAGTTTATGAAGAAGCGTAACAGTTGTCTCTGTACATCCACTTTCTGGTATTCCATGGCTTCGTCAATACTTTCAGGGCCGCGCCCTGATTGGACAAAGTGATATATATTGTCTAAATGTGCCATCATTCCTGGTAGCGTCGCTAAATACCTTGAAGCTCGTTGTATACGTAGTGATGACAGCAGCATACCGTCCCGTCTACCGGGCACAGGATCATATCTACAATCCACTAGATGCTCTTTAAACATGTCGGAAGTTGCTAGTTGGGGTGTACGTTCGTATGCTAAATCTCTAAGGGATAATTTATTTCCTCGGGGTGGCGTGGCAAAAATTTCTGTCGTACCTCCTATCGCACCATCTGAGGTGCTAGGCACGAAAGGATTTGTTGGATGTAAGATAGAAACTGTAGATGTAGGAAAAGCGGTAGAAACAGATGGACCTGTGGGAATGTGCGTAGGAGTTTGTTGTTGCGGGGATATAGATGGATGATCTTGGCGTTGAGCACCATCGGTGGGCGGTGTGTGTGGCGGAGCATTAGCATATTCAGGAGCTACATCATCTAAATAGGAAGAAAGGAAAACATCTTTTGCTGTTTTGGGATGTGCTTTTATCGGGAGCAATGGAGGTGTCAAGTTTTTCGGTATTTCCGGGGTGGCCTGGGGTAACCCTTCGGCCAGAAGAGGATACATACCATTCATAAGAGTGTTTCGTTGTCTGTCTACTTGTTCTGCTTTTACTCGGGTACCTTCTTCAATTAATATATTTTCTCGGGCTTTGTTCGAATTTTCCCTACTTTTCTCTTCCTGTCTGAGCGCCTTTTCTGTACGTCTATATGATTCTTTACGCCATAATTCAATGGCATCTTTCTGTGACTGTCTGGCTTTATTTTTCCATAATTCTTCTTCTACTCTCATGATGCAATCTGCATCCCAGGTCCCAGCTGTGGGCCATCTTTGACTTTCTGGTAAATCTTTGGTGTATTCCACCCATAAATCAAGAAATAATACGGCATCTAGGCCATGTTTATGATACATAAAGTACCCTGGATTGTCCCTAGGTGGAATGGGAACAGCTTCTTCGAGTACCCCTTTTCTGGTTTTGATCTGTCTTAATTTTGAAAAGAGCGGCATTTTTAAACCTTATTACTTGAACACACTTAATACAATAAAACACAATAATGAACAATCATTCACACCACAATATGTAGAACGTATTAAAACATTTAACATTTAACATTTAACGGACGATGATAACTAATAGAAAACTAGTTACTGACATAATACTAACACTAGATAATACTTAATTATATGCAAGACATACTAGATATACTGCTAAACAGTACAGATACACTGCTGAAACAGTGCAGACCGGATTTGTGTACCCAAACCCGTCTTGACCGGCGCAACCTATGTGCACGTCTAAATGCCTCCCCGGCCACGGTACTCACCGGGTAGCACGGAACGGAAGGCCTCGGAACTGAACTGAACTGGACCGGACTGGATTCGACTCGACTGGACTCGGAACTTCGGAACCTGGTGGGCCTCTGTATACCTCGGATCTTGCTCTCTCAGCTAGGCTCTGGTCGGGATACTTCGCACTTCTCACCGCCTCGTCTGGGTGTTGATCGCAGCCTCAGTCACCCCCGCTTGGCCGGAGGGAGGTACAGGAAATCCTGCGGGTACGCGTTTTTGTCCGTCTGGCTGTGGCAGGAGACCGGGCCTGCAACGCACCTCCGGCGTGTGAGATGAGAAAGTGTCCCTATTCGGGCACCAATTTATGTGGTAAATATTTAATTACCTGTACTATTTTTTATGCGGTAAAGTCTAGTAAGAATAACTCAGTAAAAATAAGAGGCAGAATCCGTGGTATTAGAGGTTCTGAAAGGCTTTATTCCTCTACAAAGGAATTATGGTTCGAACCATAGGCATCAAATTCCATCACCACGAGGGTTCAGGAAGGAAGGCAATACATTATTGACAAGTAAAGGTATTTATATGAAAAGTATTACATTTAAGACAGATGCAGGAGGCGTAACAGCTGATAATACAGATAATAATACACATACGTAATGAAAAAAGGCGTAAACATAGGCGTAAACTAAAAACGTCATTAAACATGATGTCACAAGTGGGTGGATCCATAAGAGAATCCTGCAATGTCAGCAGAAATACTTGGCAGAGATGCGTGCGCAGCCGCATGACGTGTGATTGACGTGCAACTAGAGGGTGACGGGGACTTGACATTTAGCTCTACATGTGGAGACAGAAGTCTGGGGGGTCATGTTAACCTAATCCCAAATCATATCTAATATCTTATGTTTAAAGAACTGTATTATCCAAAAGGAAAGGTCTCTCGGACGGAATCTATTCTATACTGACTGTTAGTGCGTGTACAAGCGTCTAAGTGTCTACATGAGATGCGAGGGGGCAGGAATCTTCCATAGTAACAGGGCTATGAATTACTTGCATGAGGACAGTGAGGCCTGGCCCTTTGCTTGGTAGCTGGAAGAATGTTTACCTAAACTACTAGACAGGAATGCATCGGATGAGGAGCGGAGCAGATAATCTTGAAGGTGAAATACAGTTTTTGGCAGGCAACAGGCCGGATCAGGCACCGTTAGCCGCGCAGGGAGTAGGACAAAGTTCATGGATACAGATGCGGCTCGGACTGGAGCTTTCAGAGGCAGAAGGCAGGAAAAGGCTTGATGGCAGAATTCAGGGCCTACTCGCCTGAAATGTAAAACGTGGAAAGTGAACCACATAAAGTCGGTGGCCTTTCATACTTAGGAATGGAATATCTGACCCATTCATGGCGGATCTGAAAGAGGACATGTTGACGGTGGACGCACATGTATTTGCGTCTTCATAACTGGAACTGGAGGGAACATACATGTACTTATAGCATGCACATGGAGCCGTTGGGGTCTTAGATAGGGGACATAACTGATCATAAAATTCATATTTCCTCAGCATCTTTGTGAATTTTGGGGATGAAATAGATATTGGGGACCGTAGGATGGTCATTTCTGATAAACTGATACTCGTCCATAGTTAATAACACCATACCATTCCAAGTCACCAGTCTTGCATAAAAATCCTTAGATGTATCTCTTTAGGCCACTGAGTTACTGAGCCTATAGCATGATCTGTCATTTAACTGTGACCAAGCTTCTTCCATATAGTCTTTTCAGGCCCACAAAACTACATTTCCTCCTTTGTCAGAGTTTCTAACTATAACGTTTTTATCCTTTTGAAATTTATTTATCAAAGAGAAGTATTGTTTGTTTCTATTGTTCATTCTCTTTTTGGTATTTAAAGTTTTGTAATTCAATTGTCTGATTTCACTGATTACATTCTCACTGAATATATCAATGCCATCTCTTGCCAATATCGGAGTAAACTTCAATTTCTTTTTGAATGGTGTACTTATCCCAGGGGCTTTCTGTGAGGCAGAAATGTTTCTGGTTAACTTGGGAGAAAATTCTTGAACTTCCATACTTTGATTTTCTTGATGTAATTCAGTCAATATTTGCAACAAAGATTGGTCAGTTGATGGCATGGGTTGCAAGATTTCTTCAATTTCTACATCACTTGGGTGATTGGTGTCGGTCCCAGCTTTTGATTTCTTCATAGCATGACATTTTCGTAGTTTTCATTTTCGCACAAACTTGTAGATGTCCATTCTAGTATTTGGATAATCAAAATTCGATTCTGCACAATATGATAAGCCTAGGGCCAGAATTTGGGTTTCCGCCTGGTTAAGGACTGCTTCTGATAAATTGCTAACTGTTCTTTTACTTTCTTCTGATGCATTTATTGACGGTTCCACCAACCCCTCCCGCGTTTTTTGTTGTTGTTGCGCGGAATTGGTTCGTCTTCTGGCCTTCCGCCTCTGCCTCCGCCGGTAATTTCTCCTCTGCCTGCTGGATTTCTCTGGGGTCTTGGTCAGAGAGTTGCTCTCCGTTCTTACGCAAAAAAATTCAACTCTTCAGCTGGGGAAGGTGTCACTCGTGTTCCACTCGTGATAAGTCTGGTAGTGTCCCCTTCGGTTTCGCTTTCAATTGCCGAACTAAGATCAGAGTTAGAGGTGTCAGCAGTTGTTTGTTTAGTAAGGGAAGTACCCGGTTGTTGAACATTGGAGGCAGCATATTTGGTTGTTTTCATTGCTTCATGTTTGTGGGACCTCAACTTCCACCTGGAGAACAACAACGACAGGAACACCACCGCCCTGCTGGACAACCTCGCCAACCTCGGACTCAAGCAACTGGTGAACACCCCCACCCACTACGCCGGCCACACGCTTGACCCCGTCTTCTCATCCAGCAAGCACATCTCCTTCAGCCATGCCACCGGACTCCACTGGACCGACCACAGCTGCGTCCACTTCAGCTTCAGAAGAACTACGACTCACCACCACCCGCAACAGGCCCCCCACCAGAGCTGGAGCAAGATCACCGCCGAGCAGCTCACCGCCTCCCTCAGCCAGAACACTCCCGCCAGCACAACGGACCCCAACGAAGCAGCCAGCAACCTCACCAAGTGGCTGACCGCCTGCGCCGATGACCTCGCACCACTAAAGAACCCTCCCAGCAGACCCGGCAGCAAGAAAACCCCCTGGTTCACCAACGAACTCAAGGAATCCAAGAAAAACTGCCGCACCCTCGAGAAAGCCTGGCGGCATGACCAGACCACAGACAACAGGACCGCCCTCAAGCACGCCACCCGAAAACATCATCAGCTGATCCGCGCCACCAAGAAGTCGGCACTCAAAGAACGACTTGACAACAACGCCCACGACAGCAAGGAACTCTTCAGCATCGTCAAAGAGTTCTCCAACCCCAGCGCCGGATACAACGACATCACTCCCTCGCAGGACCTCTGCAACTCACTAGCCTCGTTCTTCCACCGCAAGATCGCCAACATACACAACAGCTTCGACGCACAGACAACGCACCCTACCACCGAACCAACGCCCGCCACCACCACCCTCTGCAACTGGACCCCGATCAGCACCGAAGACACCACCCGCACGATGAACTCCATCCACTCCGGATCTCCAACCAACCCCTGCCCACACCACGTCTTCAACAAAGCCGACGCCATCATCGCACCCCATCTCCGGGACATCATCAACTCCTCCTTCCACACCGCCACCTTCCCGGAGAGCTGGAAACACGTCGAGCTGACCGCCCTCCTGCTGAAACCAACGGCAGACCCCACCAACCTCAAGAACTACCGTCCCATCTCGCTCTTTCCTTTTCCGGCCAAAGTCATTGAGAAGACCGTCAACAGACAGCTTGCCGCCTTCCTCGAGACAAACGGCTCCCACGACCCCTCGCAGTCCGGGTTTCGGGCCAACCACAGCACCGAGACCGCCCTAATCGCAGCCACCGACGACATCAGAACCCTGATCGACAACGGGGAAACAGCGGCCCTCATCCTCCTGGACCTCTCTGAGGCGTTTGACACTGTCTGCCACCACACCCTAGTGAAGCACCTCAGCAACATTGGAATCCGAGAGAAAGCACTGGAATGGATCATCTCGTTCCTCGCCGGAAGAACCCAGAGAGTCCGCCTCCCCCCCTTCAGATCCGAGGACACCGAAGTCATCTGCGGCGTACCACAAGGATCTTCACTCAGTCCAACCCTCTTCAACGTCTACATGAGCCCCCTCGCAGCCATCGCACGCCAACACAACCTCAACATCATCTCCTACGCCGACGACACCCAGCTGATCCTCTCCCTCACCAACGACCCCACCACCGCCAGAGCCAACCTACACGAAGGGATGAAAGACGTCGCAGACTGGATGAGGAACAGCCGCCTCAAACTGAACTCGGACAAGACGGAGGTCCTCATCCTGGGATCATCACCCTCCGCCTGGGACGACTCCTGGTGGCCCCCGGCCCTGGGCACCGCTCCCAAACCAACAGACCACACACGCAACCTGGGCTTCATCCTGGACTCCTCCCTCTCGATGACCAGACAAGTCAACGCCGTCACATCTTCATGCTTCAACAACCTGCGCATGTTCCGCAAGATCTTCAGATGGATCCCCACCGAAACCAGGAAGACCGTCACCCAAGCACTCGTCACCAGCCGACTGGACTACGGGAACACCCTCTACACCGGAACCACAGCCAAACTTCAAAAAAGACTCCAACGCATCCAGAACGCCTCCGCACGACTCATCCTGGACATCCCCCGACACAGCCACATCACCGGACACCTGAGAGACCTGCACTGGCTCCCCGTCAGCAAGAGAATCACGTTCAGACTCCTCACTCACGCACACAAGGCTCTCCATGACCTGGGCCCCAAGTACCTCAACGACCGCATGACCTTCTACACGCCCACCCGCCAGCTACGATCGACCAGCCACGCCCTCACCACCGTTCCACGCATCCACAGAGCCACCGCCGGAGGAAGATCCTTCTCCTACCTGGCAGCCAAGACTTGGAACTCCCTCCCCACCCACCTTCGGCGAACCCAAGACCATCTCTCCTTCAGGAAGCAGCTCAAGACCTGGCTGTTCGAGCAGTGACATTTCCCCTTCCCCCAGCGCCTTGAGACCCTCCCGGGTGAGTAGCGTGCTTTACAAATGCCATGATTGATTGATTTGTGTGAGAATGTGAAAATTCGACAGGTTTCATAATCCACACGATCCCGGTGGAATTGAAATGCTTTTCGTTCTTTCACTTTATCTTCCTCTTTTCGTAGTCAATTGGTCATCTCTTGTTTTAATTTGGCTGTTTCTTCAGTGAGACCCATAGCAGTTACTTTGTCAGTTAATTTTTCTATGCGGAGTTGTAACGCGGCTCTATCTATCTCAGCACATTTCACTAGAATCTCTACCAATCGCCTGGAAGAGTCCTGATTGCATTGGGCCCATTCCTTCATCATTTCCGGATTGGGTTGCTCGTAGCTCGGTGACGTTAAAATATGCAATCCTCTGGGAATTCTCCCCACATCCAAATATCGTTGTAGTGACTTATATTCCCACCACTTTCCCTGTTCTCCGCGCATCAACTTTTCTAACGTTTTCATTTTGCTTTTTAGATCGTCATTTGTGCTTGTGACATTGGCCCCTAGCTGTTTTTGCATATTGCTAGGTGGGGGCACATTGTCAAACATCTCAGAGGCTGCCGCCTCACGGTCTTTCAGCGTGTCGGCCGACATGTTAAGATTATTGATGGTAATGTAGTTAGCGTTTCCCGGGATTACAGACGTGTAGAATCACCCTCTCGTGCCGTACGCTACTTGGCACACCAATCGCCCCACAATGCCTTTTCGTCCTACCTTTCTCGTCTCGTCAGCGTCCCGAGAGTCCTCCGACACTGCGAGCGCAGTAGACGATCCTAGGCGGCACAATCCTCGGGTGCGGGGGGCTGACCGTGCAAATTCTTCCGGATTCTTTTTCCTTCCGGTCATAGACACGAAAGTAGTAGCTTTGTTGGTCGGTCGCCTCAAAGTGATTGGGGATCCGTGTTCGACTGGTCAAAGCCTCGCCAGTCCAAAATATCAAAAACAGCTGCTGCTCGCCTCCGCAGAATTTTCCATCAGCAAAGCAGACACAGACCCATAATTGCGTGCTTAAGTGTGCATTTTAATGTCGGCCATTACACGTTTCAGTCCCGAACGGACCTTGATCACATGACAACGCTGTAAGTGTCAGCAGACCATTTAAAGTGCTACATTTTACCACGTGATAGGTGAAATACAATAGAACTGGAAAAGATACTCCTCAGCCTAAAATGCATAAGTCAAAATCTCACTTTGTCACATTAAAATTTTTTTTTTCTTTTTTGTGCAGTAGAGAATAAGACATAAAATACCATCTCTCTTAGTTAAAAAACTAATCTAAAATCCTTTATAATCAAATGGTTCAGTCATAATTGATAATTTTCGTAAAAAATAACCTGTAGAAACATTCCTAATTGAATAAATAATTAATATATTCAAACTTAATAAGAAAAGTACAAATGCTCATCAAAATGTAAAAGGTTTCCTAAAAAACTGCATATTTTCCTGAGATTTTATGGGTGCATATAAGTTCAATATTATAGGTGTTTTAATGAGAGCCCTTGAAAGAGAACACTGTTATGCTAGTAAGATAACCTTTTAGGGATTGCAATTTCCTCAGTATTGTTCATATGCAGTCCAGTTGAAATCAGAGTTGTATGCACACATTTGGATATGATAAGATTGAATGTTGTTTCCTGGATTGGCAAGTAGAGCAAAGGCGGTTAGTGATTAACATGCTACCTGTTTTGCCGTTCCATTCTTCAACAACAGAAGAAGTTACCTTTCAACACTTAGCAGAAAGGATTTCTAAGAGGTAAACATACCAAAATATTTATACTGATTTACCAAATATAGATCTGAAAGTCAAGTCCATCTTGCTAAGGAGGGACAGCTGGGAAGCATGAAGAGATATATAGGGAGAGCTCTCAGCACACATACTAGTCCCATATAAATACAAAAATTAATTAGAAGGAATGGTTTTCCCTGATCTCACACACCACCTCCCTGCCCACTCACAGAAAGGAGATGAGTTGTCAAATATTATTCCATTGGTATTTCCCCTGCTATCTACTTCTTCATCACAGAAACAGTATCTTGACATTGTGCTTCCATGAGCCTACAACTCTCCTATCGAGCCTACAATTCTCTGTTGTAAGAAATGTGGTTATTAGTTGAGAGGGATGGAAGTCCCACTCAAATATTATACCCAAACCTTGTCAGGGTGAAGGCCAAAAAGCCACTAAATTAACCTGTGTTTAACCCTCTGGTAACTTGGTACAAAAGCAGTCAGGTTTAACTTAGAGGTAATTTGTAAGGTATTTATTCAGCACTCAAACAGTAATAAAGTGAAACACAACACAGAAAAAATCCAAAACCAATTTAGAAATAGAGTAAATGTTAATCAATAAAATGATACTAGAATAACAAATATCCACTCAGTATATTTGGGAAAATAGCACCTAGAAGCAGAAAGCGTAACTCGGGTTACCTAGTTGTGCTAGACTGGGGGGAAAGTCACAAGTTCAGGCCAAAGGCAATGGAGTGCGGGTCGGATACAGGGACCAGGTTAGCCCTGCTGAAGAGTACCTTCTGGAGTCTGGTGAAAAGAGTTCAGTTCGCATTGGAGGAGGCTGCGAGAAGGCTTTCGGCACAAAGAGCAGGTCAACTTCCGCAGCCGGTCGTTGCTGTAGTGAGATCAGGTCACCACCGGAACATCGTGTTGGCGATCGCTGCAGGCTGCCATTGTTCTAGTGCGAAGTGCAGGTCTCGTTTTGCCCATCTTCACAGACAGACACTGTCAGCACGAAAAGCACGTTTCACCGGAGCTTCATGTTGGCAGTTGTCACGGGCAGAAGAGTGTATGTGTGAACGTGTGCTTTCCTGGTTGCAGAGGAGCCCAAACTTCAGGATTTTCAACCTTTCTTCCTGGAGGAGCGCCCACTAATTCCAGTCAAGGGTGCGTACCGTTTGGGGATCAGGACTCACTGCAGCGGAGACCAGCAGCTGGGCTCAGGCATGTCCAGTTGCAGTCAGTCACCTTGGCTATTTACACGGAGGCTTCTGAAGCTTGTTTTGTCCCTATAACTCACACAGGAGGGTAGCCAACTAGCTCTTGGATTCACTCTGGTGGTCCTGGTTAAAATCGAGCAGACCTAGTTATGTTTCCTCAGACAGCAAGGCAGCAAGACACTTATTCCAGCAGCAGAGCAGTCCTTCTGGCAGCATGGCAGCAGTGCAGTCCTTCCTTTGAATCTTCCATAGGTCCAGAGGTGTACTGAAGAGGGGTCCTGAAGATCCTATTTTTATACGTGGTGCCATTCTGTGTTTGAGGTATTCCCTTTCTACCCCTAACAGTGGTTCTAAAAAGGTTTTCCCCTTCCCTTGGTCAGGGGTCCAAACTGTTTGGAGTGACAAAGGACAGGGCAGGTCTGGTGTCAGGTTCCTTTGTGTATGCCGGAGGCAAAGCTCTCTGACATGTAAGAGGGGAGGGTGCAGCTTCGCCACAGTCATACTGTCAAAAAGGCCCTTTCCCAGCTACACCCATATCCTATTGTTCACTATCTGGGCCCAATACGCATTTATCATGGGGGGGGGGGGGGGGGGTCTTTAGAAGCCCGGGCAGCTGGAGACTTCTAGAAGGCCTCAGAAAGCTTTGGGCAGGAAATTGCCACCTTTCTAAAAGTGATTTTTTCAAAATTGTAATCTAATACCTGATCTTATCATTAAAGAGGATTTAAAATTACAATTCATTTGAGTGTAAACAGTAGATCTCTATCTGCTCCCAATCTGAAGTTAGCTCTTATTAACTAAAATAAGGTAAAACATTGATAGCTTGTGGGAGAGATAGGCCTTACAGTAGTGAAAACCAAATTTAGGAGTTTTTCAGTACCAGGACATGTAAAACATAACCTGAGCCTTTAGGGCCTAATTTAGGGGTAACTTACAAGTATTAAAAAAAAAGGGTTAGGCCTGTTAAAAGGTTTATTTTGCCAGGTCGTAATGACAGATTAAAGCTGTACTACAGGCTGCAGTGGCAGGCTTCAGAAATGTTTTAATGTCTTACTTAAGGTGTCACTAAAGTATATAAAGTATAAATATTCTTGAATTAATCTCATCCACGGGTTATTACTCTGGGCTGCATCCCAATCTATTGTTATTTTGCACACCATGTCACCTCAGTTTTGACCCAGGTATATGTAAATCTGTCTTGACTCTGTCCCAATCAACAAAGTCCAGGCCGAAGTGGCAAGACAGGTCCTCCCTGAACCGGAACACAATTAACAATTATGGGCTCATCAGCCAGGTACAGATTGGTTCCAGCAACACAATGCACATGGGAACCCTTGTCTGGGCATACCCATCCCACTTAAGGGGACACACTAAAGTTTATGCAAAAGTGATGGATAGAATACTTACATGAATCTTAGCCACTGGTAATTACTCTGGGCCACACCCCAAATCATTGGTATTTTTCACACCATGTGACCTCGGTTTTGACCCCGCTATATGCAAATCAGTCTTGACCCTGCACCAGTCAGAAAAGTCCAGGCCAAAGTGCCAAGCCAGGTTCTCACTGACCTGGAACAGAAGCAAACCATGAGAGGTTTCATCCTAATTACGGGCTCATCAGGTGGGTAGAGCTTGTTTCCAGTGATACAGTGTGCAGGGCCCCACCGCTGGGCATACCCATCCCACTTAGGGCAACACACTAAAGTATATAAAAAAGTGAAGGATGGAATGCTTGAATTAATCTCAGCCACTGGTATTTACTCTGGGCCTCATCCCAATTGATTGGTATTTTAATCACAATGTCCCCTCAGTTTCCATACCCGGCGATGAGACCATAACTAGGGTGAAACCGGTCCTGGGTTGGTTGGCAGTTCGGGCTGGACTGTTCCTTTTGGAGCGGGGTCAAGACTGATTTGCAAATAGCTGGGTCCAAGCTGAGGTGGCGCAGTAAGCAAAATAACGATGGATTGGGATGGGGTCCCAAATGCTTAGCAGTGACTGAGATTAATTGAAGCATTCCATCCATTACTGTTTTGTATACTCTTTTTAGTGTGTGGCACAATAATTCCTGTAGACCCTCTAGTAACATTTAATTTACAGGCCCTCGATACTTGTAGTACCATATACTAGGGACTTACAGGTAAATTAAATGTGCCAATCAGGTGTAGGCCAATTTTATAAATGGTTTAGGGAGAGAGCACAAGCACTTTAGCACTGGTTAGCAATGAAAAAGTGCACACCGTCCTAATGCCAACAAAAACTGGTTCAGCAACAGAAGGCAAAAAGCTGGGGATGACCCTGCAAAAAGGGTCTGGTCCAAATTTGTTTTACAGAGACATTAGGTATCAATGTGTACTAATCACTGTTTTGTGTCCCTCCTGTCTGATGGTGTGTGTAATGGGGGAAAGGGTTTGGTCTGATTAGGCACTTCAAAGATTAAAAGGGACATGAGTCTGTTCCTTGAGTGCTGCCAAGAAGACTACTTATCATTGGTGTAACAGGCACAGTCACACCCAGACCCAACAGTATGAAGGGTTAACCAGGGACCCATTTTCCTTGCTTGCATTAGGGCCTTTTGCACTCTTGATATGCCACGGATACTGGACACATAGTCGCATATACAACTCAGACTCCAGACTCATCTACAAAACTGAGAATGCATTTACTGGGGTGTCATGTGTGCCCTGGTTTCAATGTAGTGAATGTTTTTGAGACTTCATGATGTAAGGATGATGCCCACTGTCATAATTTGGGTTACTAATTAAGGAGGGTAATCCCATATTAATTAATAAATACAATGAGTGTAGGCTAAAATGCAGTTCTTTGAAAACTTCTGTTCAACCCATAGCAGCTGTGGCAGAATCAGCAGCTCCCCAGGGAAAACTGTGTTAAGTTCAAGCATTACGAAGAAGTAAAAAAAAGAACACAATAAAATTCCCAGGCCAATTTAGAAAAATTTAGAAAATATAATAACTAAAAATACACCAAAATTATTCAAATTGGATATGGGGAAAGGAAGATAAGAATTGTTCAATGTTCAATACAAAAAGCACCAAATAAGATAAAATGTCAAGAACATTCCAGTACCTGTTTGAGCATGATGTAAGGGTGATTTAAGGCTGATTGGGATGAAACAGAGGGTGGGAAAACCTAGTCGGTTGTCCAGGTAAAAGTTCTTACCTTGGGAATCAGTCACTTTTTTGTAGATCAAAGGTTTTAATTGGAAAAGTCTGAAGCTGATGCAGCCAATTTAGATATATCATAACTGAGTTCCCGTCAAAGCTGTTGGTTTTGTCACCAAAAGCTCAGTGCTATACAAAGCCGGATGTTGTAGCTGCCAGGGTTAGATTTTCCAATTCTCCTATGGTCCAAGGTGTTACCTTTGGGCTTAGTCACTTTTTTGAATTCTAAAGTGAAGCAAGGCTGGAAGTGGTAGCCAAGTAGACAGTGCTTAATTTGTAACATAAGGAGTGTCGCTACCCAAAGCACTGCTCAAAAGACAGGTGCTGGTGCTTTTGAATGTCCCCACGCCGAATACCAAGGCTGTGTAGTCCTGAATCCACCTCATGCCTCTTTAATCCCTGCTGGACACTCCCTGCCCCTTCATCTCACTTTTGCAGGCTCCTGCTTTCTCCCTTGTTGTTTTTTTTCTGTCTTCTCTTCCTTTTTTTTCTGTTTTTGTGTTTTCTCCTCTCTTACTCTCAGGGAATGTCTGATTAAGAATAATGTGCTGGTGGACCCCACTGGCCCCAAAAATTAGTGCCACCGGCTCAAATTAAGCACTGCAAGGAAGGGTTCACAAAGCTGGATACTTTGGACCCGATTCACAAAGAGCCTCTGGACTTGTGGCGGAGGCTCAGCAGTTGTGGCGGGATCTCGAGTGCAGAGATCCTGCCACAATTGCAGAGCCTTCACTAGGAGTGTGGAGGCTGTTTGTGAATCAGGCTCAGACTGTGAGTTCCTGCTGAGTCCTTAGCCTGGTTTTCCAAAGGTGGAAGCATTACTCAGCCCTACATTTTACTAAAAACAAGGAAAGTTCCTCCTGCTCACCCCTGCAGCATTCCTATAGCTTTGAGGACATCAGGGCAGACTTCTAAGTACCACCTATCCCCATCAAATCAATGGTACACCTGTATTCTGCATATTTTTGTCATGTCTGTAGGTGATATAAATGCAGACGACAGCTCACAGATATTTAACTTCCATCCTTTTGTGTAATTACTGTGCCATCTAACATGACTTCAGAGCAAAATTAAATGAGTAATTTGGGTGAAACCATTTTTAACAGTACCATTTAGGGACAGAGCACAGATTGGTTTTAAGACTTTATGCATTGTCTTTAAGGCACTCTTTGGCACAGGCCCCAAATACTTTAAGCAAATCATCTGATGTTATAATCCATCCAAACCACTATGTTCGGCATTATCGTACAACGTTATAGTTCCCAAATTTAAAATATCCTGCAGGGGAGGAAGAAGCGTTGTTGTGGGAGACTCTGGAACTCTCTCCCTCTTGAACTAAAAAGAAAAACAGATCTCTTGGCATTTAGAAAAGCCCTCAAAACCTGTCTCTTCAACCAGTAACTCACTTTTCTTCTCTTTGGTTAGCTATTCTTCTATCTTTTGAGGCTGCACCTTGTCATCTCCGGGTAAATGCGTGCTTTATAAATACTATTTTCATTTAATTATTGTGGCATTGATTGGCAGTGTCACATCGCACAGAGTCCTAACACCATAAGAATCGAGTCCAGAAAAAGTCAAAGAATTCTGGAAGAAGAGGCAGGTTTACTACACCTACCATAGTAGTTTTACACTTAGGGCCAGAGGAAATATGAGCACATCACCCTACCCTGAAGGGCCTCCATTGGCACCCCTCGCTAGTCCGCATCTGCTTCAAAACCAGCTTTGTCTTTGCCAAAGCCGAACATGACCAGCAACCCCACTTATATTGCAAACAAACTCACCATTTCTGGTGGTACTCTGTTGGTGTCTTGTCAACACCTGTAACCAGGAATACCAACAGGCTGGAGACTAAGAAGTGTAAAAAAATAAAAACACAGAGCAGCAGGCCTTTTACATCTATGCAATTAGGGTCTGGAACAACATTCCTGTATCCTTCAAGATTGCCGCAACGCTGTTCCAGGTTCGGAAGATATTGAAGATACACCTGTTTAAAGAACATTACATCACAATGCAGTTACAGCACTTTTCTGCTCCCAGAATCTAGCTATCCCTCCTAACACTCATTGACTGAATACTTACCTTTGTCCCTGTTAGCACTGCACTGCCTTTTAGCTAGGTTTGCACAATAGAAATAACACTTACACAGACACACACATACAAACTTAGATCAGATTTTTATTTTGTAGAATTGCACACATACTACTGTTGTGTATTTGAATAAATATTCATCATTGAAAATGTAAAATTGAAAAGCGAATGGGTGATGTACATCTTGCTTATCTTCCTTTCAAAATTCACCGTGCTGCATGACTGGTTAGAAAGATTGCAAAGACACACCAGACTAAAGCTTAATAATGAATTTTCTTTTTTTAGAGTGTTACTTAAATATTTGTTTCTTGATTTCATTATTAATACTAGCATAGAGATTACTTGGTTGGTTTGGATGAAGTACTGCTCAAAATTGGATTTTAAAGAATATTGGTAAATTAATGAACTACATGGTTCTGAAGTGTGTTTTTATTAAACCAGCAGCAACTCAACACACTTTGTGAAAATGTTAAATGTGTAGGAAATATTCAGTTATTCAGGACAGAGCTTGGAAGAACTACTTCCCCTCCCACCCACCTGCCCACTTCTCACACACTGTGGCATTTACAGATCTCAGAATATGACATTACTGGTGAAGTACAGATCACTGTGCCAAGTTTTTAAAACTAAGTTGGCATTCAGAATTATTCTTAAAGGCTTAGATTTCCAACAGAAATAGAAGTTTATACAGTATCCTGTAAAACGTTGAGACACTTATGCATACATGGTCACACTCACTCTCACACATAGCTCCACCAATAGCAACACATCCTTCTCATGTTTAAAGTACTTCCTGTCCTGCTTACTGTGAATGGTCCTTATGTACCAGGTGAAAATGTGGTTCATCATGAGTACTTCAATCGAGTCCTTCTTTGGGATATCTGCAGATGCAAACATTGCAGACTGCAATCTGTAATGTAGATTTACTATCTTTTCACGCAATGCAGCACAGCAACCAAAATTGCTGTGCTGCAGGAAAGGGTGATGGCAGAACAATGTCATAGTCACTAAGATATGTCACTGTTTTCCTTGCTCCATGTGCTGGCACACATTAGGCTGTCATGCACCATTGCTCACAGCCTTGAACATGACCCTTTCAGTTCCAAAAATATGCTTTAATACTTTTCCCCCTTTGGATGTGAGCTGTACAGTAAAACTTTGCTCCATAGTTCGAGGAGGTATACCTTTTGAAATGAATCCTTGTTTTCCAATGTTAGTTGATAGGGATTTGCAACAAAACCCATGAGTGATTGCATGGAAACGCCCATGTAGCACCCATGTAATGCCCCCCTGAGGTAAACTAGTGCAAAGTAGTACATTTCAATACATCCAGATTTGGGTTGGAAAGTAAATACCACCTCTATATTTTGCACCAGGTTTTTGTTACAAAAGTACTGCAAACCTGGTGCAAAGTACTAGTAAATCTGGACCTGTGTGATTAGCTTATTACCTCTAATGTAAAATAACACGTATTTGTAATGCACATGCACTTTTTCACATGTGGTTTTCTTGGCACAGAATAACATATAGATACTCATTATTAACCTGTAAAAGTTTCTGAAGGGTTGATACGCAGGATCAGTGGGAGGCAAAATAGACTCAGAAACTCTGCTGCAAAGAATTATCTCAAAGGCACTCACTTGATCTTTTCAATGTATTAGATTTGATAGTAAATATAATTACAATTACAGTAGTAGGATAACCTTCAAAAACAGTAGCAATCATCATTAAAATAATATGCGAAAAACACAAACTGCCTAAAGAAAGAATATACAAGCCAAATTAATAGCCCATAGCTACAAAGTCAGATAATAAGACTGGGCAACAGAGTGCTCGGCACAACACGAACAAGGTGAGCTCAAATGGGTCTTCTAAAAATATGCCCATAAAACGTGCTTGTAAACATGAGCTCCTTGCCCACGCATTTCACACACTTAACACACTCAACACTCCTGACCATACACACCCAACACCTACTACACCACACCCCACCCTAGCCTGTATGCTCCACACACTTGCTCCCTCACTAAACACACCACTGAAATCTGGGATCTGCTAGACACTGCTCACTGTACTTGTTCATTGTGACCGTAATCTGGCTGACTACCTTGCCGGCCCGGTCATCTCCATAGCAAGTCCACAACCCCAGATACAAGATCGCAAGTCAGGACAGGACAAACAGACCCATCCATCTAATTCTCCACCACCTTGGAAAGCACCACCAGCAACATGGAACACTTGAACTTCAAACTTCTCATTGCTGCCAACTACACATTGAGTGGCACCATCTTCTACTGCCCTCCCGGACCATGTGCCAATTTTGGCAGCACCATTTTTGACTTTGTCGACTTCTTCCGACCGCTACCAACACCCAGAGGACCACTCTGACTACCTGGCTGATAATCATCACTAACAAAACAGCAGCAATGCAGTCCTAACACTCCAGAGTACCCCCAGACCCCTGCCCTCACCATGTTTTTGTCAAAGGACTGGACCCCATCAGCGCAGCCTGCCCTCCTATCCTGAATGACTCACTTATCACAGTCTCCTACCCGGATGCCTGGAAACATGCCACATTACTCCACCTCCTCAAGAAACCAAACCTTCAGTAGACCTGAAGATGCTAGCCAACTACTAGCCTTTCTCCCTGCTACCCTACCCAGAAAAATTCATGAAAAAGATGATTAACACCCATCTCACTGACAACTATCTCCTCAACACCACTCAATCCGTATTCAGGCCCAGCCACAGAACAGAGAGTGCCCTCATCGCTGCCATGGACACATCCAGATGACCATAGACAGAGATGAAACTGATACTCTCCTCCGACTGGATCTTTCTGCAGCCTTCTACACCATCTCCCACCCCATCCTTATCCAACAGCTGCACAAAGCTGGCATTCAAGGTCTCGCACTTCACTGGATTTTTCCCTTACTGACAGGAATCAGCCTGGACCCCTTCACCTTGGATGCAATCAACGTCTATGTGGAGTTCCACAAGGATCCTCACTGTATTCAACAAACCATGACCCCACTTAACATCATCATTCACTACCATTGAATCAACATCATTTGCTATGCTGATGACACCCAGTTCATACTCTCCCTCTCTAACAAGACGCTAAATAGCGGTACCAATTTCTCTGCCTGCATGACTGAAGTTGCCAAATGGATAGAAACCAACTGCATCAAGCTCAATACAGTGAAGGCGAAAGCAGTAATCTTTGGCAGAGGCACTTCTCTCTGCTACCCTACATGGTAGCCTGCCAAACTCTGACTGACACCTCTCCCTGCAACCCACACAAGGAACCTCGCAATAGTAATCGACAACCAACACACCATGACCAGCCAAGTGAACACAGTCTTGGTCTCCTGCTTCCACACTCTCAAGATGCTCAAGAAGATCTTCAAATGGCTCCCCATCAACACTTGCAGAACTGTCACCCAAGCCCTCATCACCAGCAAGCTCGACTATGGCAATATGCGGTATGCTGGAATCAATGCTCAACTAACCAGGAGACTGTAGTATCCTAGTATCCTGTCCATGTTAATGCTTTACCCTTTTACCATCTACTCAGCCAGTGGAATGTTGCGGCGATGATGCGCTTAGGAATGTTGGGAGCCTGTGAGGAGAAGTGACAGTTGAGTGTGGGCTGAGCAGCATCATGTTTCACCATTACACCATCTACTCAGCCAGTGGAATGTTGCAGTGATGATGCGCTTAGGAATGTTGGGAGTCTGTGAGAAGAAGTCACAGTTGATAGTGGGCTGAGCAGCATGCTGGCTGGTCTTGGTGGGGCTGATCTACATATCCTGTAACTTTCTACAATAAATCATCCTGTACTACATCAACCTGCGTGGAGCTCGTTACTACAGTTTATTGGCGACGAGTTGGTGACTACCTACGCTCTACATGCAGATTTCTGTGACCTGTAAATCAACAGAGGACCAAAAGATTAAACTAACTCCAAAAGGGACAGTCACAGGCAACAGGTATCCACAGAAAACCATAAGCGAGAAACCAAGATGTTTTTCACAGTATAACAAAGACGACAAGAAGATAGAAAGATGTTTCTGTCAGAACATAGAAGATGTTAACAAGAAACAAGTTAAAATGAAGCACAACGCACAGAAGCCCCACCATAGTCATCGTCATCTGACAGCCCCAGCCCAAGCGTGCTGTACTTTGCTTCTTCTGGACACATCTACAATCACTGCGCCTTCATGGAAATTAAAACATTTCACAACTCATATGGACGTTTCAGGCAAGCAGTACATTCAGAATGACTTGGAGCATGTGTTCATGCGTACTGTACCACTGGAGCTGGTCCACGGTGCTTGTGGCACGTGCAAGCGTAGAGCGCATTACACTGAAGTGCACTTTTAGTGTCTTGGCTGTTCTCTGGATCACGATGTTTTTGTACACTACAACAACAGCGATTTTTTAACAGTGTATAAGTTTGTCTGGGGCAAGTTGGATTTCGTCTCTGGTGTCTTTCCACTGAGTCTACTTTTACTTGTTTGCAATTTTTGGAAACAATCTACTCTTGCATCGTCTGGTCAGCATGACCCCAGAGCATCATCCTACCAGCAACTTGGATCAAGTCTTCTCACCTTGGGGATCGAGCTGATATCGTTTTTGTCACTTTTGTGTATTTCCTTATTGTCTAAAGAAATGTGATGTATGACCCTTTATACTAAAGATATTGGGACGTTTTCCTGGATTCAAGTGAGTACTTTGCCTTTTCTTTTATCTGTGGGTTTTTGTTCCAGCGGTTTGTCATGTGGAGCAACTTTGGCAGTTCAACCGCTGTGTTCTAATTTTAAAACTGTGTCTCGAGTCGACTGATTGCACACGCAACCTTACCTGTGTCTTCGGAGGCCGTGCTGTGTCTCCGAATCTTCATCTGTCACGAGTCTCTCTCTGCGCTAGTGCTACTACGCCGCAACATTTTGATGTTTGAGAGCACCAGGAGCCATCCGGCATGGCGTCACCAACGTACCGCCATCTTGTGTTTGGCCGCAACTTACAAGGGCCTGAGCCATTGAATTTTGTACTTTTAAAGCATTTACAACCACCTTGCTATTTCAATAAAGTTTTGGAGAAATTGAATGGTGTCCGGGAACGTCGCGGTCAAGACCAGATGGAGCCCGGAGATGTTGCATTGTTATATTGCTTGCGGTTAATCTCTCCAATTCGTCTTTGTGGGAAGCTTTTCAAGCATACAGGATTCTGTGGACTCTTTTGTTTTTCAAGTCTTTACAAAGTGTTTTGAGGTACTGTTCATGTTGGAGCCAGAATCATCACATGGTCACATTATATTTTTAATGCTTGCAGCTTTTCATGTTACTGTTATGTCTACTAGAAATGCTTATTTATGGGGGTTTCACAAAGTCATGAAACTCATTAATTACAGTATGCTTCGGATATGTCTTCCAAGTGTGTTTGGTCAAACATTGCTGTGTGTCACATGGATACAGTGAGATGTATACACATAGTTAAAACTGTCTGGAAATGTTTTCACTTTTGCACTCATGTGTCATGTTTATTATTTACAGTGTTGTTGTGTTCTTACAGTTAGGCATGTTTACGATTTTTTTCCCTTACGCAAGGGTGTTTCTTGCCTTGTTGAACTCCGGTGAGTGGTCGCTCACTGGCGTGGGTTATAGATGCACTATATTTAGAGTTGTTGCATCATTGTTCTTTTCACATAGTACACTTCATTTTTTTTTTCTTCCCTACGTAGGGATGGCAATGGGTTTTAGTCCTACTTGCTCAGTGTACATTTGCCCACATGTGCAACTTATGTTTTCTACCCTCACACAGGGTATTGCTGTATGGCTCTTAGTCCCATTTCCCAGTAGCTTACCATACCTATTTCTAGGGATAGGTCATGGGTTCAGGCCCATATACACTAGCTAACATTAGCTAACCTTTCTTTTCGTCTCGGGGTGGGTCATGGGTTCAGACCGATGTACAGTAGTTAACCATAGCTATCCTCCCTTTCGTGTTGGGGTAGGTCATGGGTTCAGACCCATGTACAGTAAATAACAATATCTAACCTTCTTTATTGTCTTGGGTTTCAGTACCATTTTCTATTACAGGTGTGTTGTATGGGTTTTAGTCCCATTTCTTCACTGCACAGCATGTGAACCCTACATGGTGTTGTTTTTACAAGGGCTATCTTCTCAACGGTTTTAGTCCCGTTCATAATAGCTTCTGACCACTTTTCCTCGTAGTTGGGGTTGTTCATGGGTTTTAGTCCTCCCATTCTCACATACTTTGGGTACATCTTTACCCTTTCATAGGGTGTGTTTCAGTCCCATTTGTATTATTTATATTTTACATTGTCAATTTTCAATGTAATGTGATGTTCATACTTAATTACTTGGATGAGGGATCTTTTTTTATTTTCCTTTCATCTTCCCTGTTTCTCTTGCGTTTCAGTTTTCCTTGTGACGTCTTTTCTTCTTGTCATCTGTGGATTCTGGACTTTATCTTTGTTGTCAGTCTTTCTTTGTCCTCTGTCTTTCTCTTTTCGTAGTGCAGGTTACTCTTCCTTCTCCAATGTGTGTAGTCCAGTGTTTTGTGGTGTTGTGCTATGCCTTGCTTTCTTGCTTGCCTGTCTGGCCAGTAGGTGTGTCTGAGGGGTAGTCATCGGTGCTTTCATGTTTTGTCTTTTCCTCGTTGTTTTCTTTTGCTGGGTCTCTCTATTCTTTTCTGTTGTTATTTATAGAAGGGAGGATGGGTTATAATTATCTGTTTTTTTCATTGTCTGTTTTATCATCTGTCACTTCCTCTTTTTCTACCTCCACCTATCTTTCTGTTCCCTCCTTGTTGTTCTCTTCTTTGCGTCGTTTATACTGTTTCTGTATTCTTTTCTTCTTTCCTCATTTATGGTTCTCCCTTTTCTGTCTCCTATCTTAATTGCTTTTGCTATATAAGAAAAGGGGATATGTAGTATCCTAGTATCCTGTCCATGTTAAAGGTTTACCATTTTACCATCTACTCATCCAGTGGAATGTTGAGGCGATGATGCGCTTAGGAATGTTGGGAGCCTCTGAGGAGAAGTTACAGTTGAGAGTGGGCTGAGCAGCATTCTGGCTGCTCCTGGTGGGGCTGATCTACATATCCTGTAACGCTCTACAAAAATCATCCTGTACTACATCAACCTGCGTGGACCTCGTTACTACAGAGACTCAGCAGCCAAACATAGCCTCAACCTCTTACATGTCTGCCAAAACACTCTGCAGACATTGATCCTGTAATGCTACATCTGTTAGTCATGAAAATATACAAAAGATTGGCAGGCCAGTGTTATGTTCCCTAAACTAGGCCTAAGTAGCAAAGTAACCTTTTACCTGCATTTGTCCTACCTTGCTCTGCATAACAGTTCTAGCAATGACCTTACCCAGTTACGTGCTGAATAAATGTTGATTGGTTTCTTTGAAACTAGCCTCATTTATTATGCATGAGGATTCTTGGTAAAAACTCCTGCACATTACGTACAAAACAGGATTAACATCCTCTGTGCAAAAGTAATCGCTACCGTCATCCTAGGGCGACAGGGCTACTTTGCATAATTGCAATTATTTAGGCTCATTTACATAATCGTACTCACAACATATCAATTGTGGTAGAAAGCCAGAGGCTACCTTTTTCTTTCAAAAGAACCGTACCTTCACTAGGTAGCTAAAGGAGACACTTCCACCCTGACACAAGACACTAAGGTCCCTACATGCTGAGGCTTCAACTCGCAGCGGTAAGACATCCCTTGCGGGGTGTTCAACTCGTGACCAAGACGGGGTCCTTCATTCTTTCCCATCAGGTAATGGGGTTGGCTCTTTCCTAGGGGATTCTTGGCTTTACACCCACATCCACTTAGGTACACTTAGGTAAGTTCCACATAGTAGGAGTACGCTTGATTACGGTCATGTTTATATGCCTGCATATATTCACTGTTTTAACACCATGGTAGAACTCTACCTTTTATTTACTCTGTTGGTGCTTGTAATCTTTTACATTTGCTTCTGTCAAATGATTGTCACAGCAAACATGTTTTATACTAGAATAGAGCTGGTTCAAAAAATGCTTATTGAAAACATCCCCAACGTTTATTCTGTGTATCTGTTTGAGACTAAGTGAGCACGATTGACTACGCGAAATGTACTGTACTGTTTCCACAATCCCTGAAGGGCCAAGGGTTGTCATGTTCAATGGTTGCCAGAAACTATTCGCTCCCTGGTAAGGTTCGGGGGATTATGGTGGCACAGTGAGCTAGCTGGTCTATAGGCTCACATATCCTGTGTGGGTGTCCGGAATCAGACTTGACACCAATCCCTTAGTTTATGTTGTCCAACAAACGTGCAGATCCTATGTACTTTTAGGAACTACACGGCATGGAACCGCCAAAGTTTGTTTGGTTCTTATTTAACGTCAAATCTGATTTGTTCAGTCGTGCTTTCTCAGAGACCCCTACTCACATTTAACCAGAGATGTCTGGAGTAGGAGGGTAATCTACAGCAGCTGAGTAGGTATATCCTACATATTGGCTGTAGGTTTTTCAAGCTTGAAGGATTACAGTTCCCCGTATTGAGCAAAAACGTATCTCTTTTCCTTACTACCTCCCCCCACAATGTCTGTCACTGGAGATGACATTGCGAATGCATTGGAAGAAGAGCAGGAAGGTGCTCTTAACATTACAGCAAAATTGCAGACATGCAGTTACAATAAAATTATTACAAGACGGCCTCCCGGCAACGGGTAGCAGTGTTACCTTCGTGATAGAGTCTCACGAAGCATTCAGGACAGAGGTATTCTATTCTTGGGTCAAATTCTCGCCTGCAGATGCATGCACACAGTTGTTTCATACTTACATTGAAGATGACACTCCTGAAGAATACTTTCCATATGTGGACGTAGAAGTCCTGTTAACTTACCAAGAACATATTAATTGGTTTAAGGCACCCTCCATCACACTACAACAAATGTGAAACTTGGTCTGCTCAGCAGAGAAGGAGTGTACTGGCCACATCCAGAAATTGATACATTAAAAGCAGCAGAATTAGGTACACTTTATAGAGACATAGTAAAACTATACAGAAACCTTACACAGTTCGTAATGCAAACACTTACAATACAACCTGCGAGGATTACTCAAGCTGGTCAACCTCAATTGACTACGAGAAAAATCAGCCCGCACACTCTAAACATATTATGGGAAGTATGCCCACCAAACGTGAGCAAATGCTGTTCTGGATAGCACAGAACATAGTTCAGCTTGAAGCAGTATTTCCCCATATGAGCCTACAGGAAAAACACAGCATACTAACAATTTGCTTGCCAATGGGGATAGCTCCCCCGATAGAGGATTGTAACGCTTGGGTTACAGTCTTCGCTCCTGTTTATACCAGAACTCATGGTACCCCCTCAATAGCAGTTATACCAGATGTACTGAAACAAATACAGCATGAGTACGGGGCAGAACCTGCCCTGGACTTACGGATGAAAATGATGGGCATTTTTGCCCACGTATCAGCAATTATGTTAGGTAACATAAAAGGGGAGGCAAACAGCGGTGGCTATATGCCAACGCCTGAGGGAAGTCACTCCTGCACAACATGAGTGAGAACTATCTAAGATTATCGAAGAAACCTATGCTTCGCTGGGTAGAGATAACTTGGGAGCTAGACCTGGGAAACCATAAAAAAAAGAGTACTTCTGAAACCACCCGATTCTTCTAAAAAGAAATGGGATAACAAACAATCAAAAAGTAATAAGCAGGGGGGCGTGGCCAAGGAGCCAAGCGAAGTGGCGGCATCTTAGTGAAGCTCCTTAAACCGACTCCGTAATCCCTCCAGAAATCTGTCTGCCCTTCCGATCCTGCCAGCGATTTGGACCAACATGGTGATAATGACCCCAGAGGACTGACTTGGAGTTGAGTGCAACCCCAGAGACTCTGCTGGCAAACCGCCATTACAGCGTGATGGCTGTGGCCTAGAACGGGCCTGGTGAAATGTTGACGGGAGCGAGGATCGCGTATGCGGCTTCTGCCTGCGGCTCTGTGGTGAGGCGGGCTTCTATGCTGATCAGCAGCCTGCGACACGACTGGGCTCTGAGGGAGAGCGGCTGATGTGGCGATCCAGCCGGTTCATGGCGTGGCAGTGTGTAGAGCCCACCAGAGACACCGGTAAGCAGGCAGGGCTGCCCAGTGCCCAGAGTGGAGTGTTTGAATTGTGGGCCTCTGCTGTAGACCAGATTCGATCTGCCGGGGGCCGAGGGCAACTGGGGAATCTGATCACGTCCTGGGCCGCCGACATAGCAACTGGATCCAGCACACGGCTTTCCTCAACCTGGGGGGGGGTGTGTGTGAACCTTGGGAAGATATGCGGCACCTGCTGGTAAGTAGGAGAATCAGACGCTGAACATAGTATCGGGTTACATACCACCAGCGCTCCTTACTGAAGCACTGTCGGCATTGGGGACCTTGCTGGTGGACCTTTCATCGGGTATTTTAATATTAGGGGGGACATGAACTCCACCATGATCCACAGAGAGATAGGGTAACTAAGGCAGCAAGGGAGAGAGGGGTGGAGCCGCTGCATGCTTTTACATAGGCCATGGGCCTAATATACATATGGCATCTCCATAACCCCCCAGGAGCAACAATACACCTTCTATTCGGCTGTGCAAGGCAGCTACTCCCATCTCGATCATGTCCTGACTTTTCTAGGTACTGAAGGCTGGTACTGCAATGCCCACATTAAATCATGGGGAATCTCGAACCATTCGCCGATAGAGGTAACGCTCCAGGGACCTGTGTGAACCACTGTCCTGCCACCCAGAATGAACCACTGGGTCTTTACGAATGAGGACTTGGTGGACCAAATGAGGGAGAGAGCTAAATTGTATTTACAACAAAGGCTCAGTAGACTCGGCGTGCACCCTCTGGGAAGCGATTAAACCAGTGATACCGGGACACATTCAAGCCCACCTAGGGGGCTGCAAAAAAGAAAAACGGATCCAATGAGACACGCTAGAGGCTGTGGTTGCTACATTGGAAGCCAGAATCCTGGCTGGAGAAGTGGCGGATCCGCCGTTCACCCACCAACTTGAACTTAAAAGGCAGGTGATTAAGAGCCTCGCTGAATGCAACGTGAGAGCAGCCGCCCTGGCAACACAGCGACGGGTATAAGACCTTGGCGATAAAGCCAACAAGATGATTGCCTGGCTAGACAGGAGGGATAGAGAACGTAATTGGGTGGCAGAGATCTGCGACTTGTGGGGGACAGTGCAGGTGACAGGGGAGGGGATAGTGAAGGCATTCGCAAAATATTACGAGAAAGTTTATTCCTCAAACCCCGTTAGAACGGAGACTGACTGCCGAGACTTACTGGTGGAAAGCATGGACAAAGATTTTACGCTTGATGAAATTGATGGGGCAATTCAATAATTACAGTCTGGGAAGGCCCCAGGGCCAAATGGCGTACCAGCGGAGCTATTCAAGCACATGACGAGCATCCTGGTGCCATATATCCTGTCTTTGTTTGAAGAGGCCAGGGACACGGGCTGCCTGCCAATTGACCAATGTACAGCCAACATTGTGGTTATACCCAAGGCAGGTAAACCGCCAAACCACTGTAGCTCCTACAGGCCCATATCTTTATTGAACATGGAAGTCAAGGTCCTCGCTAAGCCCTTGGTGAATCGCCTTACAGGAGTGATTACCTTATTAAAACACTGATCAGTACAGCTTTATGCCACACCGGAGCACCAGATTAAATCTATGTCGTCTGTAAGGCATGATGCACCTGACTGGGTCCCGCCTGGCCGAGGACGCAGCGCTCCTGTCCTTAGACACCCATATGGCGTTTGACAGTGGCACTACTTGTTCGCTGTCTTAGACAGGTTTTGGTTTGGCCCCCGATTTCAACCCTGGATCAGGCTACTCTACAGCTGTCCTTCGGCCAGAGTACTTGTGAATGGCTCCATTTCCCGCTCCTTCACCTTGCACAGTGCGACGAGGCATGAGGCAGGGATGTCCATTGTCCCCGTACTATTCGCGTTGGTTCTGGAGCCACTTGTGGCGTGGGTGCAAGCGGGCCCGGTGGCCTCGGGGATTGATGGAGGTGGGCAATGGGAGGAGAAAATCTCCCCCTTATGCCGATGATGTTCTTTTATATGCGACAAGGCCCCACTTTACAATCAGCAGACCCCTACACATTTTTCACTTGTTCGGGGGATACTCCAGTTACCGAATTAATTGGGATAAGTCCCTTTTATTTATTCTCTCGGGCAGCCTGCAGCCCGCTCTCCCCGAGGGGATCCAGCTTCAAGGGGGAACAACCTTTACAACGCAACTTTTACAACGCACTACACTTACAACGCATTTTTTACAACGCAAAATCCATTACAACGCATTGCATTACAACGCATGACACTACAACGCATTTTTAAAAACTACCTTTACAACGCATTCCATTACAACGCATACTACCTTTACAACGCATACCATTACAACGCATAATATTACACTACACTATCCAACACTTACCCTACTGTTGCACCCCCTGGAGTTAGAATAGTAATTTTTACCCATATACTATCCAACACTTACCCAACTGTTGCACCCCCTGGAGTTAGAATAGTAATTTTTACCCCTATACTATCCAACACGTACCCTACTGTTGCACCCCCGGAGTTAGAATAGCAATTTTTACCCCTATACTATCCAACACTTACCCTACTGTTGCACCCCCTGGAGTTAGAATAGTAATTTTTACCCCTATACTATCCAACACTTACCCTACTGGTGCACCCCCTGGAGTTAGAATAGTAATTTTTACCCCTATACTATCCAACACTTACCCTACTGTGGCACCCCCTGGAGATAGAATAGTAATTTTTACCCTTATACTATCCAACACTTACCCTACTGTTGCACCCCCTGGAGTTAGAATAGTAATTTTTACCCCTATACTATCCAACACTTACCCTACTGTTGCACCCCCTGGAGTTAGAATAGTAATTTTTACCCCTATACTATCCAACACTTACCCTACTGTTGCACCCCCTGGAGTTAGAATAGTAATTTTTACCCCTATACTATCCAACACTTACCCTACTGTTGCACCCCCTGGAGTTAGAATAGTAATTTTTACCCCTATACTATCCAACACTTACCCTACTGTTGCACCCCCTGGAGTTAGAAAAGTAATTTTTACCCCTATACTATCTAATACTTACTTTAAATGCAATTTAATATTATGCGTTGTAATGGTATGCGTTGTAAAGGTAGTATGCGTTGTAATGGAATGCGTTGTAAAGGTAGTTTTTAAAAATGCGTTGTAGTGTCATGCGTTGTAATGCAATGCGTTGTAATGGATTTTGCGTTGTAAAAAATGCGTTGTAAGTGCATGCGTTGTAAAAGTGTGCGTTGTAACGACATACATCCAGCTTCAAATATATGACCATTTTAAATATCTAGGCGTAGCAGTGACTAAAACAGAAGCAGAATTCATGGCCTGAAATTTGCTACCCCAAGTTGAACACCTGGAAAGAGACGTGGCGCACTGGAGGATATTGCCAATCTCCCTGATGGGAAGAGCTGTCCTGTTTAAAATGATGTCGTTACCACAAATGGTCCATAACACCCCATATAAGATACCTAATGAGTTCTTTAAAGAGGTCGATAGTGAACTGCGGAAGTTACTATGAGATGGGGGTGGCGCGAGAATAACATTAGTTAAACTACAGAGAGGAGTATACGAGGGGGGCCTGGCAGTGCCAGACCTTAGGAAATATTATTGGGTGTCGCAATTGTTGGTGAAAAACGACTGGGTCTTTGGTGACAGGAACAATCCTGCATATCTGGTTGATCACTTAGTGATGGGCACAGGCGGCTACCCTGCTGCTCTATGCCACAATCGTGCTGGGAAGTCTATGCCCCTCCACACGAAAGCGGTGTTGGATGTGTGGAATGGAGCTAACAGATTCCTGGGGTGGGATAATAGATTAACGGAAAGCACTCCACTATGGGACAGTGATCTGCTTGAGGAGGTCGGGAAATTGCAGGGCTTTGGCTAATGGAAGCTGTTGGACATTGCCCACTTAGGGGATGTGTGGAGGGGTCCGGCGATCATTTCATTCAAAAACCTACAATCTGAGTTTCAACTAACGAAAACAGAACAATACAAATACATGCAGCTGGGGCATGCACTCCGTGCACACATCCGTGAGGGGGAGCTTATTCCAGAATACGGCCCTTTGGAAGACCGACTTCTCTTGGATCCTATGCCTGAAAAAGCACTGTCCCTAACATACAGAAAGATCATTAATAATTCCTCCGACCCCTGGGGGGTTTAAGGGCAGCCTGGGAGGCTGATGTTGGGTTGCTAGAAGACAATGATTGGGTGGAAGCCATACAAAGCCCGAGGGAGGTGGCAATTAGGGCAAGATTCAGGTTAGTACAGTTGCGGATCCTCCATAGGTCCTACTCCACAAGCACGCTCATGTACAAACTTGGACGTATACAAGCAGACGCTTGTGTTCGGGGCTGTGATGGTAAATGTACCTCCTTTTTCCACGTTCTATGGGAGTGCCCTCGTAAACACCACTACTGGGAGAGGGTAACCCGGGGATGTCAGATGTCCTGAGTCACGACATTCCCATGGATGCTAGTTGGCATATACTGTGTGTAACGGGGAACAGACTTGGCCAAAATACCAGAAACTTTGGCTTATGGTGGCGGCTATGGTGGCTAAAAGAAGTATTGCCCGGGCATGGGGGGCTGCCCTACCACCGAGGGTGAGCCAATGGAAGACTGATTTAGACTGGCATTGTACAGCCGAAAAAGTAGTGTACGAAGGCAGAGGTTGCCCTAAGAAATGCGAGAAAGTGTGGCACCTGTGGGTTGCTTACAGGGGTCTATGAAGTAGTGGGGGGATGAGTGTGGGGCGGACCACCGGATTGTGTAGGGACCCTCGAGCAAGAGTTATTGGTGATGTATATCCTGCAATCTATAATGCTAATTGTTAGTAACTCAGAATTGTATATTACAATGTCTTCACTATTCACTTCAGTCAGTCACTGTACTGTATACTGCATTATTTTATGTTTAATAAAAAAAAATTGTTAAAATAAAATAATAATAGGCAGAATGCATCCCAATCACTGGATGGGTCTCCTCAACAGGAACCCTCTAAAAAAAGATATAATCTTAGAAACCGTGATATATAAAAGAAAAACTTGATACATGTTGCTCTTGTTCCTTTCAGAGTTCATCAAAAGACTCCAAGAGGGAAAGACGGTTAGAACACAGATCAGAAGAGTGAGTCAAGCGTAAAGAAGAGACACATCATACTTCAGACTACATTATCAAACAAGGAGATAAACCCAAAGCTAAACCTCAGTTTAAAAAGAAGAAGGTAGCTTGCCTTAAAATAAGAAATGCTCAGGCTACTGAGGACTCTGCTTCTGAACAGGGAATGGGCTCTGATGATGTTAGACAGCTCAGCAGAAGTAACAATAGCTCGCCAGAACCTGATGGAATTTCTGTCGAATGAACATATCATGGTGGAGACACCAGTATCAACTAACTGAGGATATTTTATACGCAAAGGTTCAGCACTATTCAATGGGTTGTAACAGTCAATATCAGTATTCAAAAGACAGTGGGCACACAAGAAAATGTCCAGATCCCTGATGTGGATTTCTTAATGGATTACTCTTTGTTGTATTTTTTCAGAAGAACAGAAGACCATAGCCGACGCATTTCGTCTCATGAAGAGACTTCTTCAGGGCTTCATAAAGTGTCAAAAGAGTGTATTCACAAAAGACGCTGTCGATTTCAACCATGTGTCAAAGAATCCAAGTTTCCATAGACCTTTATATGGTGGACATTATCAGCAATGGCTTGGTGGCCAGTGGCATGTGTGTTCCACAATTTCAGAAATTGAAGCCCTGAAGAAGTCTTTTTGTGAGACGAAACGGATCGGCTATGGTCTTCTGTCTGGATTCTCGTCTGGACATTAAGAAAAAACACGTCTCAAAGCCTAAGACTTGTGATCTTCTTTGACCAACCTTTTGATTGTAAGTAAATCTTCACAGGTTCTTGCGAAAAAAGATCCAAATGTACTCAGTAATGTTCTGCGTCAAATGCGTGTACAGGGATCCTCCACACAATATGTAGCAACCTCTCGTATAGCCAGAAACAGAGATGGAAAAAACCAAGGCCTTGTTCAATCACAAATTATGCTTATTGCATATTTAATCAATCTAAGCATGATTATATGTAATCCAATAGCATCACTTACATATGAAATGATTTAGATAAACGGCGTACAATTGACACCATCTGAGGTCAAGTGTAGTGTGAGACCACAAAAGTTGGTCCAGAACTTAGAGCATGTAACTAAAAAAGCATAGACAATAACATAAAATTATATTAGGTCAGGGTGAAAACAAAATTAGTATATAACTCTATTGTAAGGTATAGACACGAGTGGTTTAGGAAAACAGTCCATACATTAAGTAATATCATAGAGAAATTATAAGTCCCAAGTGCAATGCTCCTTCATGATAAGTTAGTAGGGAGGAACTTATATGTCATTCAGCAAAAATCACACCAAAAAACATATACTACAAACTAATAGTATGTAACTCTTAATGAAATCCAAGTCTACTAGTAATGGTGTCTTACCTCTGTGTCAAAATATCCTAGAGTAGGTGTCCGAATGAGTTAAAGTGAAAGAATGGAGTCCATGATAAACTCCTATTCTGAAAAGTAAGAAAATATCATCCATAGTTTGAAATACTGGTGTTGTTAACGATTGTAGAAACAAATCCCAATATACTAGCTTGACCATCAAAGCTCAAGTTTGTATCTAGTTCGTTTGCAAGACTTTTCACATGAGGCAGCCAAGGAATTTTGTCTCGGTCAAGGGCTAAACGTTCTTTAATAATCTCTTTGGTAACTTTGTACCAACCTTTCTCCATATACTGTACCAGGTTGTGAGTGCACTATTATAGATAATATCTTTTAGGTAGGGAACTTCTAATTTGCTGTGGACAATATAAGTAGAAGTGGGACGTGGTACTGCCAACAGTCTACATAAAACATTATTCTCCAAAGTCTGTTAAGACATATTGTTTACAATACCCCACAAGTGGGCCCCATAGATGACACTGCTTATGCACATACTTTTATACAATTGAAATACGTCTCTTATTGGCTTACTTCCAATTTTAGCCACAAATCTAACAAGCATTGGAATAGCCAATACGTCTCGCCTTTGGGAATGTATAAGTGGTTAGTCATGCTGCATATTATCTTGAGTGCTCTGCCGCTGTGCAGAAATAGTGATCAGAGTCATGGTGTGGGACGGCTGATAGAGCAAAGGAAATGCAGACACGGCTTACCCTGTTAGTATGCTGTGTTTACTCACATCTGCTTTATGCTTCAGGCTCACAGGAGTTTGGTTCTCTTCTGATATATATACTTACCTGCAACACCACTCCTGAGCTTGCGGTATGAATAACATCAATGTGATTATAGCAGGAGTTTTACTGTGGCTCAAAGGTGAATTATGGGAGAGTGAGTATGGCAGTAGTGAGGCACTTATAATCATTGACTTCATCTGGGACACTGCACACGTGATGATTAATCCTTTGAAAAAAGCAACTCGCTGAAACGTGTCAGGTTCATCTCATCCTGTTTGTGCCTGCGCCAATTGAAATAAAGCTGTGTTTGTCCAGAACCGGGCTTGGCGCCCCTTCTTTTGGATTTAGATGTTGGAAAGTGCTGTCTTCCAATTAGCCAGGCTCGCCCGCAGGGTTCTAGGCCCCCGACGACAGTGTTTGTTTGAGGATATTAATGGGGGGCATGACCCGCTCGCCTCACTGCAAGTTTTTGGAATTACTAGCGATTATTGCAGTTTGAAGGTGAGAAAGGGAGCTGAAGGAGTTTGACACCTCCGTGAGGCAGGTTCTGGACACAGGGGCATTATTGAAAGTGTGGGGCTACTTACAAGATGACTTTCGGTGCACCAGCTTTGTCTCACTGGCCATACTTACCTGCAACACTACTCCTGAGCTTGCGGTATGAATAACATCACTGTGATTATATCAGGAGTTTTACTGTGGCTCAAAGGTGAATTATGGGAGAGCGAGTATGGCAGTAGTGAGGCACTTATAATCATTGACTTCACCTGGGACACTGCACACGTGATGATTAAACCTTTGAAAAAAGCAACTCGCTGAAACACGTCAGGTTCATCTCATCCTGTTTGTGCCTGCGCCAAATGAAATAAAGCTGTGTTTGTCCAGAACCGGGCTTGGCGCCTCTTCTTTTGGATTTACATGTTGGAAAGTGCTGTCATCCAATTAGCCAGGCTCGCCCCGCAGGGTTGGAGGCCCCCGACGACAGTGTTTGTTTGAGGATATATATATATATATATATATATATATTTCTTCAAAGTTTCCCCCGGACTGAGACCGCACTCCAACAGCAGGTAGTTACAACCTTTTATATAACAGCATGCAGCTTCCAATCCCCTGGTACTGCCCTCTGCCTGACGCGTTTCAAAGCGTTCAGCTTCTCTTCAGAGGCCCACATCAGCAGTCCATTTAATCACCTTACCACCATCCCCTGCGTATTTAAAAGATTTCTTGGCTTCCGGTGCGCCATGCAATTGGATCATTCCTTTTCTCAATGTACGCTGGGATCTGTGGTCTTTGGTCTGTCAATAATTACCTACCTGCTGTTGGAGTGCGGTCTCAGTCCGGGGGAAACTTTGAAGAAATTCGTAGCGGCAGTCCCAGCCGCATGAGACGACGCACCACCGCAACAACAGCGGACTTGCAGAAGTGAACCAATCACGTTCTGATATGCACATCAGGCTATCATTGCCGGCATGCAACGTTCAATCTTAAAACCCAATGGAGGGTGATTAATTGTGTCCTGAATGGCGTGTCAGCAGTCAAACCCACTGGAGGGTAATTATTGACAGACCAAAGACCACAGATCCCAGCGTACATTGAGAAAAGGAATGATCCAATTGCATGGCGCACCGGAAGCCAAGAAATCTTTTAAATACGCAGGGGATGGTGGTAAGGTGATTAAATGGACTGCTGATGCGGGCCTCTGAAGAGAAGCTGAACGCTTCAAAACGCGTCAGGCCGAGGGCAGTACCAGGGGATTGGAAGCTGCATGCTGTTATATAAAAGGTTGTACCTACCTGCTGTTGGAGTGCGGTCTCAGTCCGGGGGAAACTTTGAAGAAATTCGTAGCGGCAGTCCCAGCCGCATGAGACGACGCACCACCGCAACAACAGCGGACTTGCAGAAGTGAACCAATCACGTTCTGATATGCACAGCAGGTTATCATTGCCGGCATGCAACGTTCAATCTTAAAACCCAATGGAGGGTGATTAATTGTGTCCTGAATGGCGTGTCAGCAGTCAAACCCACTGGAGGGTAATTATTGACAGACCAAAGACCACAGATCCCAGCGTACATTGAGAAAAGGAATGATCCAATTGCATGGCGCACCGGAAGCCAAGAAATCTTTTAAATACGCAGGGGATGGTGGTAAGGTGATTAAATGGACTGCTGATGCGGGCCTCTGAAGAGAAGCTGAATGCTTCGAAACGCGTCAGGCCGAGGGCAGTACCAGGGGATTGGAAGCTGCATGCTGTTATATAAAAGGTTGTACCTACCTGCTGTTGGAGTGCGGTCTCAGTCCGGGGGAAACTTTGAAGAAATTCGTAGCGGCAGTCCCAGCCGCATGAGACGACGCACCACCGCAACAACAGCGGACTTGCAGAAGTGAACCAATCACGTTCTGATATGCACAGCAGGTTATCATTGCCGGCATGCAACGTTCAATCTTAAAACCCAATGGAGGGTGATTAATTGTGTCCTGAATGGCGTGTCAGAAGTCAAACCCACTGGAGGGTAATTATTGACAGACCAAAGACCACAGATCCCAGCGTACATTGAGAAAAGGAATGATCCAATTGCATGGCGCACCGGAAGCCAAGAAATCTTTTAAATACGCAGGGGATGGCGGTAAGGTGATTAAATGGACTGCTGATGCGGGCCTCTGAAGAGAAGCTGAACGCTTCGAAACGCGTCAGGCCGAGGGCAGTACCAGGGGATTGGAAGCTGCATGCTGTTATATAAAAGGTTGTACCTACCTGCTGTTGGAGTGCGGTCTCAGTCCGGGGGAAACTTTGAAGAAATTCGTAGCGGCAGTCCCAGCCGCATGAGACGACGCACCACCGCAACAACAGCGGACTTGCAGAAGTGAACCAATCACGTTCTGATATGCACAGCAGGTTATCATTGCCGGCATGCAACGTTCAATCTTAAAACCCAATGGAGGGTGATTAATTGTGTCCTGAATGGCATGTCAGCAGTCAAACCCACTGGAGGGTAATTATTGACAGACCAAAGACCACAGATCCCAGCGTACATTGAGAAAAGGAATGATCCAATTGCATGGCGCACCGGAAGCCAAGAAATCTTTTAAATACGCAGGGGATGGTGGTAAGTTGATTAAATGGACTGCTGATGCGGGCCGCTGAAGAGAAGCTGAACGCTTCGAAACGCGTCAGGCCGAGGGCAGTACCAGGGGATTGGAAGCTGCATGCTGTTATATAAAAGGTTGTACCTACCTGCTGTTGGAGTGCGGTCTCAGTCCGGGGGAAACTTTGAAGAAATATATATATATATATATATATATATATATATATATATATATCCAAATCCAAAGAAAAAGTATCCCGTACGCTCTCAGTAGAAACAGGCAGAACACCCAAGTAACAAGGTCCAAGTGTTTATTTCACACAACGCGTTTCGGCGACAAGCCTTGATCACGTGTGAAAGTGCACGTCAAAGCAGACACTAAATAAAGTATACAAATGTTATCATCAACATATATATGTGTATATATATATATATATATACATATATATATATATATATATATATATATATTATCTACTGGCGGTCGCCAGTAGATAGTTATAGTTAGGACCGTGTTTCCATAGGAAATCCGCAACATTCTATTTTGAATAACTTTGGCGCCGATTGACGAATCCTCGCGAAATTTTCAAAATAGGTGGGGCGCTCCGCTCCTTCCCTGAAAGTCTCGGGGGGATTCGTCAAGTGGGGGCTGAGAAAAAGGGGGGGTCCCAAAACGCGTTTTCCCCATGCATTTTTCCATAGGACCTTTAGTCCAAGCTGCAGCCCGAACGGCTGAACAGAATTACTTGAAATTTGGCAGAGAGGTAGTCCTCAGGTCAGGGATGTGCCTTTTGCAGGTCTGGTGTAAATCTGTTCAGTATTTCCTGAGAAAATAGCATTTAAATCAATATATATATCTATAGGCGCGCACCTTGCGCGTACGGTAATCCTTACCGTAAGCGCACGCTGACGTGCGCGAGCGCGATTCTGATTGGTTGTTAGATCTTAGTAAACATTCGAATCGGTCGAAACCAGGAAGTGTCGGCCGCCATTTTGTCTCTCGCAGTCTTAGGGGGTGAAAAACAAAGGTGGATAACGTGAAAAGGGGGCAGGCTGGACAGTTCCTGACCCCCTATCCTTGGTCAGGGGGTCCCAGAAGGACCCCCATGGGCAAAAATTTATTTTAATTTTTTTACGAAAAATCGCGGAGTGCGCGTAGCGTACGCGCACGGTAGAAACGGTAAAATTCCGTGAACTACGTAACGTGGGTGCGCGGTGCGCGTAGAGCACCGTGCGCCCACGGTGCGCGCATGGTGCGCGAAGCACACCGTGCGCGCACGGTACGCGCACGGTGAAAAACCTTAAAAAAATGAAAAAAAAAAAATAAATACATAACTTAGCATTTAAAAAAAACGTACAAATTCACTGAAAAAAACAAAGGTTTCACACACGTTATAGTTAGGAATTAGCATTTAAAAAAACCTTGCAAATTCACTTAAAAAACCATAGGTTTCACACATGTTATAGTTAGCTGGGCATTTCACTCGTGAAAAACCATTGAAATTCCCCCGTTATAGTTAGTGCAGGCAACTATAACTCACGCGACCGCAATCCTCTGCTGATGACGTCAGATATTACATCACTGATGACATATGTGTCTTTATGAAAAAAAAATATTTGTAATATATGTATAGCTAAAAATTAATGGAAGAAGACATGGGTAAATAAGTGTCTAAATACAGTATTAGAATCAGCAGAAGATTGCGGTCGCGTGAGTTATAGTTGCCTGCACTAACTATAACGGGGGAATTTCAATGGTTTTTCACGAGTGAAATGCCCAGCTAACTATAACATGTGTGAAACCTATGGTTTTTTAAGTGAATATATATATATATAAATATCAAAAGAATACCCTCTCAGGCATAGAGTGCCACACAAATTATCCAAAAAGGAAGCAGAGCACCGTGGGTAGTGCCCATGTTTTTTTGCGGAGAGCAGCTCCTATATAGAGCACCCTATACCAAATATATATACATATATATATATATCAACTGGGGAGTTGTAGCAATACATTTCCTTCAGGGCAGCGCAGGCCTGTCAAAGGGTGCTTTTTGATTCCCAGATGTTCGTTTTGACGACCCCCGAGCCAGCAGCTGTGCAGGCCAATGTTTCGCCCCTCCCCCCTGTGTTCACCCCTGCCCTCTGCTCCTAGAAACTCCGTCGTAAACATGTGTTCGGCAGGGTTGTCTGGCATTGTGGAGAGCTTGTAAGGGAGGCGGGTGCTTGCTTCTGTCAGAAAGTCCTCTCTAGCAGGGAACGCCGAGGGGGCACCTATCAGTGTCACCGTTTGGCTTTGCAGACCTGTCCGTGCAGGTTACAGCGACTGCTCAGCTGTGAAGCACACGTACAGGACCTCCAGACTGAAGGAGGGTGGGGAGGCCGGGCAAATGTGAAAGATGATTGGCGGAGTGTATGCTCTGCCCATAAATCACCTTGAAGCCAGGAGCTGTCTGAAAACATACAGCGCTGCAGGAGTCGGAAAGTGGGTTGGTTAAGCACAGCTGAAATGCTCTGATTGGAATGTAATAGTGATCATGAATCCAGCATGTGGCTTCATGTCACGCGAGCCCCCTGCCGCGATTCTTTCCGCCATCAACATGTTACATTCTAGGACATGTAGTTTTGACGCGATAATTTGAAACAGATAGTGGTCGCGCTCGCACTCGCTCCCGAGGACCATAGGCCATGGCACAGAGAAGGCGGGACATGCACCCGCCTTGGGCCAATTGCGTGCTATCTATTCTTAGAAAGACGCATGCAAAGGCCAATAGGGGGAGATAAAAAAAAAGCACACGAACGAGCGTGTGTTCAAAGTTTTAAAGCCCTTACTAAAGCCTTGCAGTGCGGCGCATGCACGCTGGCTCAGGCGAGACCTAAAAAGGGCTTTGGATTAGGGGTGGGCGACAATTTCCGTTCCGCTCCCGGAAATTGCGACAATTCAACATTTCCGCGTTCCGACTGAAACGCGGAAATGCCGAATTGTCGCAATTTCCGGGAGGGAACGGAAATTGTTGCCTGGCCAACCACAACAGGAAGCACTTACAGATATAAATAAAGCAGGGGCCCGAGTGGAAGCTCAAATTCAGTAACGCTTTATCAGCACAAAACATTAGGGAGTTAGGTCGAGGCTGGGCAGGTGTGCTTTTCCCCCAGGTCGTCGTCACTTACCCGATCCGTGATTCCGACTCGAGCGCAATCCCCGCGTAGTCTCCAGGAGGTTCAGTCTCCTCATCTGCTGCTCTGCTCGGTCTCTGGCCCATAAACAGAAGGCATGTGAACTGCATGGAAGCCCCGCCCCACACACCAGCGGTGGGCAACGTCTTCCGCCCTTTCCCCCACTGATGGACCTGGACAGCTGAGCTGACTCGAGGGACCCCAGGAACGTCGGCGCCGCAACGTTACAGACACACATGGTCACTGTAACGGCAGCGGCAGGCCGGAAGCACCAATTCCCGCGATCACGGAAATATCGCGTGATCGCGGAAATCGCGGGCATTCTCGCGAGAATTGGCGGAAGTGCATTCCGCCAATTCCGCCCACCCCTACTTTGGATGTTCTCGAGATTTTCAGTTTTCCTATTTTCAGATGATAACAACAAAATCCAGTATTCGAGAAGTGCAATCCCAAATAAGTAAAATATTGAATTTCTGTCATTGCCTGGCTTTTAGCGAAGTGGGTTCTCTTTTTTATTTTACCTGTCCTACACACCATAATAAAAGTTTTGGTTAAATTCAGTTTCATATCTTTTCCTTCCATGTATTGAACAAAGCTGTCAATGAAACGCTGTAAGCCATTTGCGGTTCTAGATATTAATACTGCGTCAGCACATAGGAGGACGGGGGTTGGGCGCTCACCAACATTTGTGGTGTCAGCAGGCATTTGTTGAAAATACTCATCCACCCCATTTATATAGTGGCAGAACATAAAGGGTGCAAGACACATCCTTGTTGAATGCTTCGCATAACTCTAAATCTTGAAGTGCACTCTCCGTTTGTACCATAACGAACCTGGGCAGTCAAACGGAATGTACAGCTGGGACAGAAAAGCAGTGGCGTAACGATAATTGAGGGGGCCCCCCTTCAAGGTACGTGGAGGGGCCCTGTCCGGACTCTTATCAGGAGCTCCCCGGCCGAAGTGCAGTGCTGAGGGGGCCCCCTGGAGCTTGCCCGCCCTCCCCCCACTGCAGAGGAGGCCTGTGTTTCGCCCCTGCAGAAAAGAGATCATATTTATCGGGGCACCCATTTGTTCCAAGGTCTGCCACAGCTTACTGTACTTAAACAAATCGAACACACTACTTAAATCAGCAAAGCATAGTTGGGTGTAGCCTTTTTTCACTTTGGTATACTTACTTCTGAGCAAATTTAGATTAGTACGTTGCTCCAAGGTATCGACTTCCTTCCTGAATCCAAATTGTGAATCAGTAAGCATCTGGTTTTCATCTGGCCATGTCTCCAACCTTTCAAGGAGAATTCTGCCACACAATTTGGCTGGACAATCAAGGAGGGAAATCAGTTATGGCATTGTGCGCCCCCCCCTCCCCTTCTTAAAGATCGGACTATTATGCTTTTGGCCCATGATACAGGAATGCAGCCTTTTGCCACAGCAATACGCCCCTGCGTTAGAATAGGTCTCCAAAGTACAGAGTGTGATTTATAGGTGTCTATAGGGACCCCATCTGGACCAGGGGCCTCAGCACACTTTTCCAAGACTGCATTAACTTCTTCAAGAAGGCTGACAGGTGTTGGATATGGAGAGCTGATAAAGAATGTCACCTGCGGTGAAAACGGTACAAAAGGGGGTGGTGATGGACAGAGCATCAGAACCAATCAAACACTCACACCCAGTCAACAGATCTGGGTTTGATCCATCACCGTATTTTGCCCACTCTGCCACCCCAGTTCAGACATGGCCATATGCAAATCAGTCTGACCCTGTGCCTCATGGGAACAGTCCAGCCGAACTGCCAAGCCATGCCTTCCCTGGACCGGAAACAAGCTTCCTAGGACCGGTTTCTGGCATTTCAGCTGTCTTCAGCCAGGCTTGCTTGAATCCAGTGGCAAAGTGAGCAAGGGACTCACGTCTGAGCATACCCTGCCAACTAATGGCGAACAAAGCGGTACAAAAGGGGGTGGTGATGGACAGAGCATCAGAACCAATCAAACACTCACACCCAGTCAACAGATCTGGGTTTGATCCATCACCGTATTTTGCCCACTCTGCCACCCCAGTTCAGACATGGCCATATGCAAATCAGTCCGACCCTGTGCCTCATGGGAACAGTCCAGCCGAACTGCCAAGCCATGCCTTCCCTGGACCGGAAACAAGCTTCCTAGGACCGGTTTCTGGCATTTCAGCCGTCTTCAGCCAGGCTTGCTTGAATCCAGTGGCAAAGTGAGCAAGGGACTCACGTCTGAGCATACCCTGCCAACTTATGGCGAACAAAGCGGTACAAAAGGGGGTGGTGATGGACAGAGCATCAGAACCAATCAAACACTCACACCCAGTCAACAGATCTGGGTTTGATCCATCACCGTTCTTTTGCCCACTCTGCCACCCCAGTTCAGACATGGCCATATGCAAATCAGTCTGACCCTGTGCCTCATGGGAACAGTCCAGCCGAACTGCCAAGCCATGCCTTCCCTGGACCGGAAACAAGCTTCCTAGGACCGGTTTCTGGCATTTCAGCCGTCTTCAGCCAGCTACAGCTTCATTATCGGGATTAAAAATCAGTTTATAATGAGTTATTCAATCTTCCGGTGAGACGTGTCCCTCTACCCTAGGGGTCGATGATTCCCTAAGGAATGACTGAATTATTGTTTTCCAGAACATAGTAGTGTCTCTTAATTCAGCCGCCTCCTCTAACTCAGCCCAGGCTCTTTCATTTAATTGTCTTTTCCTAATCTCAAATTCTTGCTGGCAAATTTAAGGCATAGCTTTAACTTCCTCCCTGTTTCTGGGTGTGGCCTCTATAGCTCTGCTAAGATTCTGATTTGCGCGTGTACATTGAGGATCAAACCATCCTATCTTTATTTAATTTAGGAACTTTATGACTAATTATTAAACCACAAGCAATTGCAGCCGTCATTTTACGGAAGGCTGCAAGTATTTTGCGAGGGCAGGTGTCCCATTCAGTACAGATTAAGAATTTGTCTCTATTAGTCTTTACGATTTTTTCTAAAAAGAGAGATTCATTTATACGTGTCCACCTGCGGCTTATCCCATTATTGCCCTCCGTTTCAATATGAACAGCTAATTGTGATCCGGTCCTGTGGTGGGTCTTTTTTATTTTTTAATTTTTATTTTACTTTTGGTTTTTGAAAAACATACCCCCCGTGGTGGTGGGGGAGGGATTGGCGATAAACATATTCATACAAACAAATTCCATATAAATTTACGAAACAAGAATGCATTGTAGATGAAAGAATTGAAAACCAAATCATTTAGGAGTATATACAGAGAGACAATACATGAGCAGGGATACATTGTTAATTTGTTAACCAATCTTGGAAAGGGGCCCAATTCTTAGAAGCAATTAGACGTCGTCTCCTTCCCTTAAACTTTTGTACAGCAGTTTCTAATTTAAACCATGCCAGCATCCTAGCCTGCCAATGAAAAAAAGTAGGGGGCTCAGGATTTATCCAGAGAGAGGTAATACACAGTCTAAACATTGCCATTGCAATAAACAGAAAAGAATGTACATATCTTGATCTCACAGAGATCATGGAGTGTTGATAACCAGTAATTACCATTTCAGCGGAGATTTTAATTGAGGACTGAGTGATCTGTGTAAGAAACATTTCGATTTGATTGATGAAAAGTGACAGCTCAGGACAATCGTAAAACATATGAAGAGAATCAGCAGATGGAAATTTACATCTTGCACATGATGAACTTTTGCCCCCAGTGACGGTCCCCCATCTAACACGTTTTGCTGGAGTATAATAAAGATTGAACATGGCCATGTAGCTTTGAGTGCGGAGGGTACCGGAGACAAAAACCGTCCTAGCTAACATCAATGGAAGTTTTAAATCGATGGAGGGTACTCCGAATTTGACCGCCCATTTGTTATTATAATCAAGTAAGTCATCTGGGAGTTGAGACAAAAGAGTTTGGTATAATGTACCAATTTTTACTTTCCTTTTGACTAATTCAAATATCAAAATTTTGTTAAAAAAGGTTTGATTTGCTAAGGATTTTTTATCAAGAAAACTTCTAATTTGTAAGTATTTAAAGAAATGATTAGACTGTAATTGAAATTTGTATTTCAGAAACGAAAAAGAGTCCAACAGGCCAGAGTCAGCAAGGTATATCCCTCAGGCCTTGAGAGGCCCAGATGGAGGCTACGCCATCTTGGAATATCACTGGAAGTAATCCGGAAGCATTCAGTGGTGTCTAATAATTAAGCTTAGGAATGGAAGAGAGACAACTGACTTTTTGCCAGATCGTAAATAGGGCCCATGCAACCTTGAATCTCGTTTTTTTTTTAAATAACTTGGCTCAAGGATGCGTGTTAGTATCCCTTTTGTGGCATCACCTAATGCGATTGAATATATTGATGGCGCCAGATGCGGTGATAACTCCACAGTCTTCCCTAATAGTGGAAAGGCGAATTGCTGGATCGTAGCTGCCCAGTAGTTATAAACTAAATTCGGAACTGACCAGCCCCCTCGTTCCTGCGGAAGGCAGGTCCATTTAGCAGCTCGTCTTGTCTTACGGTATGCCCATAGAAACCTTTGGCAGATCCTTTGTACTTTTATTAAAGTAAAATTAGAAATTAATAATCGAATAGATCTGAATAGATAGAAGAATTTTGGGAGCAAAAAGGAAGCAGAGCACCGTGGGTAGTGCCCATGTTTTTTTGCGGAGAGCAGCTCCTATATAGAGCACCCTATACCAAATATATATACATATATATATATATCACCTGGGGAGTTGTAGCAATACATTTCCTTCAGGGCAGCGCAGGCCTGTCAAAGGGTGCTTTTTGATTCCCAGATGTTCGTTTTGACGACCCCCGAGCCAGCAGCTGTGCAGGCCAATGTTTCGCCCCTCCCCCCTGTGTTCACCCCTGCCCTCTGCTCCTAGAAACTCCGTCGTAAACATGTGCTCGGCAGGGTTGTCTGGCATTGTGGAGAGCTTGTAAGGGAGGCGGGTGCTTGCTTCTGTCAGAAAGTCCTCTCTAGCAGGGAACGCCGAGGGGGCACCTATCAGTGTCACCGTTTGGCTTTGCAGACCTGTCCGTGCAGGTTACAGCGACTGCTCAGCTGTGAAGCACACGTACAGGGCCTCCAGACTGAAGGAGGGTGGGGAGGCCGGGCAAATGTGAAAGATGATTGGCGGAGTGTATGCTCTGCCCATAAATCACCTTGAAGCCAGGAGCTGTCTGAAAACATACAGCGCTGCAGGAGTCGGAAAGTGGGTTGGTTAAGCACAGCTGAAATGCTCTGATTGGAATGTAATAGTGATCATGAATCCAGCATGTGGCTTCATGTCACGCAAGCCCCCTGCCGCGATTCTTTCCGCCATCAACATGTTACATTCTAGGACATGTAGTTTTGATGCGATAATTTGAAACAGATAGTGGTCGCGCTCGCACTCGCTCCCGAGGACCATAGGCCATGGCACAGAGAAGGCGGGACATGCACCCGCCTTGGGCCAATTGCGTGCTATCTATTCTTAGAAAGACGCATGCAAAGGCCAATAGGGGGAGATAAAAAAAAAGCACACGAACGAGCGTGTGTTCAAAGTTTTAAAGCCCTTACTAAAGCCTTGCAGTGCGGCGCATGCACGCTGGCTCAGGCGAGACCTAAAAAGGGCTTTGGATGTTCTCGAGATTTTCAGTTTTCCTATTTTCAGATGATAACAACAAAATCCAGTATTCGAGAAGTGCAATCCCAAATAAGTAAAATATTGAATTTCTGTCATTGCCTGGCTTTTAGCGAAGTGGGTTCTCTTTTTTATTTTACCTGTCCTACACACCATAATAAAAGTTTTGGTTAAATTCAGTTTCATATCTTTTCCTTCCATGTATTGAACAAAGCTGTCAATGAAACGCTGTAAGCCATTTGCGGTTCTAGATATTAATACTGCGTCAGCACATAGGAGGACGGGGGTTGGGCGCTCACCAACATTTGTGGTGTCGGCAGGCATTTGTTGAAAATACTCATCCACCCCATTTATATAGTGGCAGAACATAAAGGGTGCAAGACACATCCTTGTTGAATGCTTCGCATAACTCTAAATCTTGAAGTGCACTCTCCGTTTGTACCATAACGAACCTGGGCAGTCAAACGGAATGTACAGCTGGGACAGAAAAGCAGTGGCGTAACGATAATTGAGGGGGCCCCCCTTCAAGGTACGTGGAGGGGCCCTGTCCGGACTCTTATCAGGAGCTCCCCGGCCGAAGTGCAGTGCTGAGGGGGCCCCCTGGAGCTTGCCCGCCCTCCCCCCACTGCAGAGGAGGCCTGTGTTTCGCCCCTGCAGAAAAGAGATCATATTTATCGGGGCACCCATTTGTTCCAAGGTCTGCCACAGCTTACTGTACTTAAACAAATCGAACACACTACTTAAATCAGCAAAGCATAGTTGGGTGTAGCCTTTTTTCACTTTGGTATACTTACTTATGAGCAAATTTAGATTAGTACGTTGCTCCAAGGTATCGACTTCCTTCCTGAATCCAAATTGTGAATCAGTAAGCATCTGGTTTTCATCTGGCCATGTCTCCAACCTTTCAAGGAGAATTCTGCCACACAATTTGGCTGGACAATCAAGGAGGGAAATCAGTTATGGCATTGTGCGCCCCCCCCTCCCCTTCTTAAAGATCGGACTATTATGCTTTTGGCCCATGATACAGGAATGCAGCCTTTTGCCACAGCAATACGCCCCTGCGTTAGAATAGGTCTCCAAAGTACAGAGTGTGATTTATAGGTGTTTATAGGGACCCCATCTGGACCAGGGGCCTCAGCACACTTTTCCAAGACTGCATTAACTTCTTCAAGAAGGCTGACAGGTGTTGGATATGGAGAGCTGATAAAGAATGTCACCTGCGGTGAAAACGGTACAAAAGGGGGTGGTGATGGACAGAGCATCAGAACCAATCAAACACTCACACCCAGTCAACAGATCTGGGTTTGATCCATCACCGTTCTTTTGCCCACTCTGCCACCCCAGTTCAGACATGGCCATATGCAAATCAGTCCGACCCTGTGCCTCATGGGAACAGTCCAGCCGAACTGCCAAGCCATGCCTTCCCTGGACCGGAAACAAGCTTCCTAGGACCGGTTTCTGGCATTTCAGCCGTCTTCAGCCAGGCTTGCTTGAATCCAGTGGCAAAGTGAGCAAGGGACTCACGTCTGAGCATACCCTGCCAACTTATGGCGAACAAAGCGGTACAAAAGGGGGTGGTGATGGACAGAGCATCAGAACCAATCAAACACTCACACCCAGTCAACAGATCTGGGTTTGATCCATCACCGTTCTTTTGCCCACTCTGCCACCCCAGTTCAGACATGGCCATATGCAAATCAGTCTGACCCTGTGCCTCATGGGAACAGTCCAGCCGAACTGCCAAGCCATGCCTTCCCTGGACCGGAAACAAGCTTCCTAGGACCGGTTTCTGGCATTTCAGCCGTCTTCAGCCAGCTACAGCTTCATTATCGGGATTAAAAATCAGTTTATAATGAGTTATTCAATCTTCCGGTGAGACGTGTCCCTCTACCCTAGGGGTCGATGATTCCCTAAGGAATGACTGAATTATTGTTTTCCAGAACATAGTAGTGTCTCTTAATTCAGCCGCCTCCTCTGACTCAGCCCAGGCTCTTTCATTTAATTGCCTTTTCCTAATCTCAAATTCTTGCTGGCAAATTTAAGGCATAGCTTTAACTTCCTCCCTGTTTCTGGGTGTGGCCTCTATAGCTCTTCTAAGATTCTGATTTGCGCGTGTACATTGAGGATCAAACCATCCTATCTTATTTAATTTAGGAACTTTATGACTAATTATTAAACCACAAGCAATTGCAGCCGTCATTTTACGGAAGTCTGCAAGTATTTTGCGAGGGCAGGTGTCCCATTCAGTACAGATTAAGAATTTGTCTCTATTAGTCTTTACGATTTTTTCTAAAAAGAGAGATTCATTTATACGTGTCCACCTGCGGCTTATCCCATTATTGCCCTCCGTTTCAATATGAACAGCTAATTGTGATCCGGTCCTGTGGTGGGTCTTTTTTATTTTTTATTTTTTATTTTACTTTTGGTTTTTGAAAAACATACCCCCCGTGGTGGTGGGGGAGGGATTGGCGATAAACATATTCATACAAACAAATTCCATATAAATTTACGAAACAAGAATGCATTGTAGATGAAAGAATTGAAAACCAAATCATTTAGGAGTATATACAGAGAGACAATACATGAGCAGGGATACATTGTTAATTTGTTAACCAATCTTGGAAAGGGGCCCAATTCTTAGAAGCAATTAGACGTCGTCTCCTTCCCTTAAACTTTTGTACAGCAGTTTCTAATTTAAACCATGCCAGCATCCTAGCCTGCCAATGAAAAAAAGTAGGGGGCTCAGGATTTATCCAGAGAGAGGTAATACACAGTCTAAACATTGCCATTGCAATAAACAGAAAAGAATGTACATATCTTGATCTCACAGAGATCATGGAGTGTTGATAACCAGTAATTACCATTTCAGCGGAGATTTTAATTGAGGACTGAGTGATCTGTGTAAGAAACGTTTCGATTTGATTGATGAAAAGTGACAGCTCAGGACAATCGTAAAACATATGAAGAGAATCAGCAGATGGAAATTTACATCTTGCACATGATGAACTTTTGCCCCCAGTGACGGTCCCCCATCTAACAAGTTTTGCTGGAGTATAATAAAGATTGAACATGGCCATGTAGCTTTGAGTGCGGAGGGTACCGGAGACAAAAACCGTCTTAGCTAACATCAATGGAAGTTTTAAATCGATGGAGGGTACTCCGAATTTGACCGCCCATTTGTTATTATAATCAAGTAAGTCATCTGGGAGTTGAGACAAAAGAGTTTGGTATAATGTACCAATTTTTACTTTCCTTTTGATTAATTCAAATATCAAAATTTTGTTAAAAAAGGTTTGATTTGCTAAGGATTTTTTATCAAGAAAACTTCTAATTTGTAAGTATTTAAAGAAATGATTAGACTGTAATTGAAATTTGTATTTCAGAAACGAAAAAGAGTCCAACAGGCCAGAGTCAGCAAGGTATATCCCTCAGGCCTTGAGAGGCCCAGATGGAGGCTACGCCATCTTGGAATATCACTGGAAGTAATCCGGAAGCATTCAGTGGTGTCTAATAATTAAGCTTAGGAATGGAAGAGAGACAACTGACTTTTTGCCAGATCGTAAATAGGGCCCATGCAACCTTGAATCTCGTTTTTTTTTTAAATAACTTGGCTCTAGCTTATTGTGAAGCAAATCAATAACAGGTAAATAATTCAAATCAGAGATCTGATCAACTTCAGCCGAAATCTGAATGCCTAGATATGTTGCCTGTGTACTGATAGGAACAGAAGATGTTGGCATAGCCGATGTTTGCAGTATTTGTGTTTTTGCGATGTTTAGCTTATAGCCCGAGATTAAGCCAAATTGAGCTGCTAGAGTCTCCAATGCCGGAAAAGAAACAATGATATTATCTGTTAATACCACTATATCATCGGCATATGCCAATGCCTTATACTCAATACAGTGGGCTATAATTGGAGAGATATTTTGAGATTTTTCTATCAAAGAAAGAAAAGGATCAATGAATAAGGCAAAGAGGAGGGGGGAGCAGGGGCATCCTTGCCTGGTGCCCCTGGTGATGGAGAAATAACTTGATTCAGTCCCTGAGATACGAATTTTGGCTATTGGAGATATATACAGAGTTTGTAAAGCCAGAATAAATTCGGGCGCTATCCCCTTCCAATGCAGGATGGCCCATAGGTACCCCCAGGAGACCCTGTCGAACGCCTTCTCGGCGTCCAACAGGATCACCCCGAGGGGAGAATTTGTCACCTGGGCCCAATCTAGGAGGGCGATAACCCGCCTAATATGATCGGTCGTATCCCTGCCGGGTATAAACCCATGCTGACGGCTAGAGACTAAGGGGGAGATTATTTGCACAAGACGAAACGCCAAGATCCTTGAGTAAATTTTACTGTCGGTGTTTATTAATGCTATGGGCCGATATGATGCTGGATTTAATTCATCCTTACCCTTCTTTTTAAATAGTACTATAGTCGACTGCCGCCAGGAGTCAGGGATGACCCCCGTCTGGGCGAGTTGAAAGACTTCCAGCATCTGCTGCTTAAATAGGTGTGAAAAAGTCTTATAAAATTCAAGATGAATAAGGTCGGGCCCCGCTGCTTTACCAATAGAGAGGGATTTCATAGCAGCAACGATTTCTTCCCAGCTAATAGGTTCAGCAAGAATTAGGTTCTGATCAGGAGTAGGCGTCTGGGTGTCGAGAGATTTAAAGAAATAATCTAACGGAATTTGTTGCTGCTCAAGTATATTTGGCTCCTCGGTGTATAGCATTGAGTAAAACTCAACAAAGGTGTTTAATACTCCACTAGGTGAATCTTGTAATGTGCCACACCGATCCTTGACCTTTAAGATTTGACTTGCTATTGCCCTTTGTTGTAGCCGTTTTGCTAAGACCTTTCCGGAAGCTTCACCCAGCTCATACATTGAAGAACGGAATTGAAAATACTTAGCAGCTATATCCTCATAAAGAGGATCCAAGAGGTTAGCCTTAGCGAGGGCAACCGCTTTCTGGCAAATTGTTACATCTTCGCCACTGCGAATACTAGTACTCAGATCTAACTCCGCTTGTTGAAGTACTGCTACTCTGTTTTTAAGAGTCTGCTGTTCTGTTTGCCATCGATAGGATGCAATTCTCTTAGTTTCACCGTGCAAGGCAGTTTTGAAAGTGTCCCAGACTAAGCCAACCGGTGCAGTGGAACTATTAATTTAAAAAAACTCTGGGATCCAGACTAACATCCGTTCATGATATAATTTATCCAGCAATAATTTCCTATCAAAGGTCCATGATCTAATTTGGTGAACGGGGCGGTCCCATGGAAAGCTAAAAACAATAGGATTATGATCGGATATAGTCCGAGGATCGATTTGAACCTTAGTGGACCCCAAAACTTCAGGAGAAATGAAAACAAAATCAATACGAACCATCTTTTGATGGGGTATTGAATAAAAAGTGAACCCATCATGAGTTGGATGATTAACATGCCATAAATCTACCAACCTATGTTCAAAAAGTAGAGTACGAAGTGCTTTATAAACCTGGGGCTTCCGCCCGACATAGGCACTATGCTTAATGATATCTAACCGACTAGGAATATTAATGTTGAAATCACCGCAAAAAATTAACGGGTGTGGCCAGGTGGCTAATTCTACATTTAAATCCATCAGGATCTGCGGGTCATGTAAATTAGATGCATAAATAGAACATACCGAAAGTAAGGATTTGTTGACAAGTAATTCGGCAATTAGCCATCTGCCTGAGTTATCTTGCTTAAGCCTTTTAACCCGCGTAACCCCAATTTTTGAAATAATAGCCACACCCCTAATAGTGGAGGCTTGTCGGGTGGAGGCCACTAAATCATAACCCAGAAATTTGAGATAGTGGCGATTGCCCCAGGAAATATGAGTTTCCTGCAGGCAGATTAAGTCCACTGGCATCACCTGTAGCAACTTGTGAAAAATCCTACGCTTCTTAGGATCATTTAGTCCACAGATATTCCAGGTTGCGCACGTCAATCTACGGTTTGCCATTGGTGATAATAAAAGAGAGATATATCTGACATATAGTTTGAGAAATTATAGAATATATGCCTATAATTTATCTTGAGAAATAAACAAATAGTTAACATCTTGAATGTATTTGAAATCATCCTACCACATATATTAACAATGAAACCAATCACCTCTTCGACCCACCACAACACCACCCAGTGCACCCACCTTCCCACCCTCCCCACCCCGTACTGGACACAACCACCCACCCATTTCCCCCCCCTACCCCTCTCCCTGTATTCGGAGCTCAGGACCTGGGTCCTTGTGATGGTTGAGTAAGCGTCACCCCACGCTCCGCTGGGCCTGTAGTATCACCCTTATATGTAATGAATGAGGAACGATCCTATTAACATTGAAAAAGAAAAAGATTCCAAGAGAATATATATATGAAACAGATCATCCCCCAAGAAAAAGAAAAGTAAAAATCCCCGTTCTGAACAACAGCTACCCCGAATTATAAAGAGAGACCACAACATAACTAAAGGAATAGAACTACATTGAGTCCAAAAATTCCTTAGCAGTTATTTCGGAGAAAAAAAACTTCATTTGACCTTTGTGTATCACTTTCAACTTTGCCGGGAAGAGCAAGAATGCCTGAGCCTCTTTCGTCTGGAGCAAAGAAATCTGCTGACGTAAATGCCAACGGCGATCAACTGTCTCTGCAGCGAGATCAGGACGAACAAAGAATTGGCAGCCCTTGGCAGATCGCTTTTTATTAGGTCTGGCTAGATCAAATATACGTTCACGAGCAAGAAAATTATTGAAGCAGACCAAGATAGCACGAGGATAAGAGCTATTGGCGCTGGCAGAGGGTTGTTTCTTCCTTGTGAGTGGAAAACGGTGCGCTCTCTGAATCTCTAAGTTCCAATTCCATTGTGTGACCTCTGGGAAAGCGTCTGTAAAAAGCTCCACTATAAATTTTCGGACATCATCACCCTCCAGATTTTCCTCTATCCCCAAAACGCGCAGGTTGTTCCTTCTAGCGCGATTCTCGAGGTCAGAGAGCTTCCATATGATATCCTTTCGCTGGTCCTTGACCTCGGTGACTAGATCCTTTTGCGCTACTACGGCATCTTCAAGGGCTGAAATTCGTTCCTCAGCTTCCGTAACTCTTGCGGTGGTCTCAGCGGATGATTTGATGACACGGCGGAGGGAGTTTTTCAGTTTGCGACAAACAGATTGTGTACGTAAGTTCTCTTGCTTGGTTGCCTCTCTATGCTGCATTATCGTATGATATATTGTCACCAAGGAGACTTCCTCCGGTGTCTCAGAGGGATCCCCTCCGTTGTGGTTAAGGGGTACCTGCAGGTTAAACTGAGATTGGTCCTCTCGAGAATTGTCGTGTAAGCTTTCCTGATAAGAAGGCTTAGAGCCAGGAGCCTTACGGACCGTACCAGCAACCAAATCCTTTGAGATCTCGCTAGACCGCCAGTCTGCTGTATCACTATCGTAGTCTGACCATTGAAGATCAGGGTCATCCTCCTCACCAGACAGTGAATGATCAGACACGGAGTAGAATTTTTCTGTTGACTCACTGACTACAGACCCCCCGGCATTATGGGAATATTCTGTAGAAAGTCCCAGAGCAATAGCAGATGAATATATATTAGAAGGTAGTACTACATTGCCCAGAGTGCACTGGGCCGGAGCAGAAACAGGTACAGCAGCAGGAGGGCTAGGAATCAGCGATTCTTTTTGAGAGGTATCTGATTTTATAGGTTCAAGCGGGTCCGCAGAAGCCACTATATACGTAGGATTTATCGGGGTATGAGAAAGAGAGGCATATGTACTCAGCGAGGAGGAACTTTGTGTAATATCAGAGCAAGTAGCAGAAACCGGAGTGGCAACAGTAGCAGCTGACGGGCTGGGAAGTGCAGTCTTTTCCCTGGCTCCAAGCTTAACAAAAATATCAGGCAGTGTCTGCCCCTTACCGGACGCTGAGGGGATAGCGGTTACAGCTGGCTGATCGTGAAGAGGGATTTTGTCCGCCATCGGTACTCTGCCTTTCCGGGAGGTGCCTGAGCCTTTCATGTCCGCATCCAGCGGATTGCGGGTGGAGCTGCGGGGTTTCGCCACTTTGGAGACTGCTTTAGGTGGCATCCCCAATGTCGGAGAGGGGACTAAAGAAAGCACAGGAGTCGCAGAGAGAAAAAGCCGCGTAGAGGACGCCGTGCAGAGTACACAGAGATCCAGACACCGAGCAGCCCGCCGGAGCCACTGCAGTCTTGATGAGAGAGCGAGTCTTAGAATGTCCAGGTGAGGGAGAAAGGCCATGAGCAGTTGTAGTTTGCTTTTCTTTGCTAATGTGTTTTTAGTCTTCCTGGCATGTTCGATTCTTCGGGGTATGCGCCGTCAGTCGGGGGTCCGATATGGTCCAGCGGAGCGAGACGCTGCCTCACTCGGCCGAGATCACAGCCGCCATCTTAGCTCCTGTGGTGGGTCTTGATGTTATGAACAAGTAGTAATGATTGGTGGTCACTGAAAGAGCTTGGTTCAACTCTTAACGAATCAAGTATTGCCAAAACATTTTTGGATACTAAAACTTGATCAATGATTGAATTATGCCCCCTCTCCCACCCGAATGGTTGTTAGAATTGGGAATCTCTGGTTGGCACAGGTATGCACTTGTGACAAGCAGGGACTCTTACTTCTAAATCAGGATAAGGGGATCACCCTTTCAAATAACCCCGGCTCACCCTTTAGGTAGTGTGGCGCAAGCAGTCAAGACTATTCTCAGGGTGTCATAGGTTAAGCATTTGTGAACACATACAGTAATACAATGACACACCACAAATGGACACCAGTCAAGGTTGTATCAAAAATAGTTTTCTTTATATAAGGCTTAGCACAAGACCAGAATAACGATTAGAAATGACCACAGTATTATTTAAAAGTTTAATGTTCTTGTAGAAAGGCTTAAAATACAAAAATAGGCTTCTTTTAGTCAATTACGCTTCTTTTCAGGCTCTGTACGGTTCGTACCTGGATGTGCAACTCGTTGGCATTAAAAACAAAGAAAGTACGAGTCTAACAATCGTTGCGGACTCCGGGGTCCGTGGTGTGCACGCTGCAGTGCGAACAGAACAAAGTACCTTAAGTTTGTGGGGTCCGCGAAGGACAGTGCGGGACAAGTCGATGGGTCCGGGTTGTAGCTCAGCAGCGTATTCGAATGCTGGTCGGGTAGCGTCGTCAGTACGCGGAGTTGATACGGGACCTTCAGGGATACGTTGCGGATGGCCCGGATCGGCTTGCAGAGTCCGTGGCGTTCGGCGTTCGAGCCGTACCTTCGGTGCGGATAGGCGGTGACACTTCTCGGCGAGCCGTACAGCGTACGGGGAGGATCAGTGCGATGCAGCTTCTCGGCTCTGAGCACGGCACAGTGCAGTACGTCTAGCAGCGTACGGACCGTACCTGCGGGACAACGAAGCTTGTGTCCAAGGCGTACAGGATTAGGCAGCCAGGGCTGTACGACTCGAATCGGCGGGGAAGGTTAGGTGCGATGCGGCCGGGAGGGATACGGCGCGTACTAACGCTTTTAAATCAGCGTAGACACACGGTGCCGGGTGGCAAAGACACGGCTTCACGGCGGATGGGGTACGAGTCGTACTGGGGGCCAAATCCAGTGGGAAACAAGCAAGAATTGTCCAGGCAATGGTCCTGGGACTCAGTTCATGGGGCAAGCTCTCTTCCAAGCCCTTGGAGATTGTTGAAAACAAAGTTGCAAAGTCTCTTCCAGTCTTCTCCTCTCCTTTCTCAGCAAGGCACCCACTGCAGGCCAATCCCCCAGGTCAGGGAAAGTTACTCCTCCTTCAGCTTCTTCCAGGTCCTTCTAGTCAGGCAGAGTTTCTTCGTGGTTCAATCAGGATCTGATTTCTTAGGAGCAGGGCTCTTACATTTATACCAAGTTTCTTTTGTCTTTACAGGCCAGGGGGGCCTTTGCATAATCCCAGTCCAGTTCTTTTCAGTGAGGAGCACTTTGTTGTTGGGACTCTGGCTTCTTCTTTCAGTAGGTAGGGCAGAGACATCAGACGCTCCCCAGGGGGTGGAGCCAGCATTGTGGTGGCAGAGCACTGCCCTATTCAGAGTCAAGGTGCACTCCTCCCACTCATCCAGGTGTAATCTTTCTATTCACCACCTGGTAGCCCCAGCCTGTCTCCTGGAACTGCCCAGCCCTGTCACTCAAGCTACACACAAAGAATATAGCCCCTCCCAGCAGAGGCGGACTGAAATGGTTAGGCACGCAAAGGCTAACTTTCTAAAAGTAGCATTTGCAAACCCAGGATATTAAAATAACCTTTGCTAAAAGATGTATTTTATTATTCCGAGTTCAGGCATACTAAACATGAATTTCTAACATGCTTCCTGAGCCTGCTAGGATTATAGAATGTTATAATCTAGCAGCCCATTCTGGCCTATGGAGAGCAGGTAGCCTTACAATAGTGAAAAACGAAAATGGCTGTAATTCACTATTAGGACATGCCACACACTTCAGGGCATGTCCTACCTTGTCCTTACAATGCACCCTGCCCTAGGGCCTACCATAGGGGTGACTAACATGAAGGTAAGGGAAGGTTTAGGGACTGGCAAGTGGGGACACTTGCCCAGTCAGCATAACAGTACCAGACTGTATGCAGGTTCTGCAATGGCAGACCTGAGACACATTTTACCCGGCTGCTTCTGTGGGTGGCACAACCAGTGCTGCAAGCCCACTAGCAGCATTTGGATATACAAGCCCTTGGCACCCCTGGTGCACTCTACTAGGGACTGATAGTAAACCAAATAAGCCAAACATGGAAGTCAATTCACATAATGCATTTTCCCATAGGGAGCACTTGCACTGTGGCACTGGATGGCAGCGGCACAGTGCCCTGAGCAGCTAACACCAGCACAAAAATACATTGAGGTACAGACAAAAATGGAAGGGTGACCCACGCCAATGGTGCCAGGTCTAACACGTGTCCCCTCCAGCTTAAATGTGGGGAGAACTACCCTACCCCAGGGATTTCTCATCACTAAGGCGGAAAAATCTGGAAAGACCATCAGCGTTGGCGTGGTCTATACCGGGGCGATGTTCCACCGTGAAATCCATTTCCTGTAGGGAAATGGACCACCTCAATAACTTAGGATTCTCACCCCTCATCTGCATCAACCACCTGAGGGGCCTGTGGTCTGTTTGAACCCGGAAGTGAGACCCAAACAAGTAGGGTCTTAGCTTCTTCAATGCCCAGACCACAGCAAAGGCTTCTCGCTCAATCGCACTCCACTTTTGTTCCCGGGGAAGTAACCTCCTACTGATGAAGGCTACGGGTTGGTCAAAGTCCTCCTCAGTGATCTGTGAGAGAACAGCCCCTACACCATGCTCTGATGCGTCTGTCTGCACTAGGAATTCTTTGGAGAAGTCAGGAGCCAAGAGCACGGGCGCCGTGCACATGGCAGTTTTCAGGGTGTCAAAGGCCTTCTGACAGGTGTCAGTCCATATCACTTGTCTGGGCTGCTTCTTCGAAGTCAGCTCTGTCAAGGGGGCAACGATGCTGCCATACCCCTTGACAAACCTCCTGTAGTACCCTGTGAGTCCTAAAAAGGCCCTCACCTCCGACTGGGTCTTTGGGGGCTCCCAAGCCAGGATGGTTTCAATCTTGGGTTGTAGGGGCGCCACCTGGCCGCTCCCTACTTGGTGTCCCAAGTACACCACGGAACCCTGCCGGATCTGACACTTGCTTGCCTTGATCGTGAGGCCTGCCTTGCGCAGTGCCATCAACACTTCCCAGAGATGTCGCAGGTGTTCTTTCCATGTGCCACTGAACACTGCGATGTCATCCAGGTATGCGGCGCTGAACTCGGTCAGCCCAGCCAACACCTAGTTGACCAACCTCTGGAAGGTGGCAGGGGCATTCTTCATCCCAAATGGCATAACCCGGAACTGGAAATGCCCATCTGGTGTGGAGAATGCGGACCTCTCTTTGGCCCCATCAGTCAAGGCGATCTGCCAGTACCCAGACGTTAAATCAAACGTGCTGAGGTACCGTGCAGCCCCTAACCGATCGATGAGCTCATCAGCTCTGGGGATGGGGTGCGCGTCAGTCTTCGTGACTGAATTGTAGTCCACACAGAACCAGAGTTCGGGTGTGGCACCCGGCGCTGCAGCCTTTGGGAACAAGACCACTGGGCTGGCCCAAGGACTGCTGGAGGACTCAACCACCCTAAGAGCAAGTATCTTTGAGACCTCCTCTTTGATGCAGGCTCTGACCCTGTCAGTTACCCTGTAAGCCTTGTGCTTCACAGGTAAGCTGTCTCCTGTATCCACATCATGGACGCACCAATCTGTGATAACAGGAACCAGAGAGAACAGGTCAGGAAACTGCCCCAGCAGCTGGCGGCAGTCATCCTGTTGCTCAGGGGTCAGGGTGGGTGAGAGGTTAACTCCATCCACTGACCCGTCTCGCTCTGAGGCTACCAGGAGGTCAGGAAGAGGCTCAGACTCCTCCTCCGTCCCATCATCTGTGGCCAAGAGCATGCCCACTTCGGACCTCTCCAAGTGGGGCTTCAGTCAATTGACATGGAGGACCCTCAAGGGGTTCCTAGGAGACTGCAAGTCCACCAAGTAGGTGACAGAACTCTTGCGCTCCACAATCTCAAAGGGTCCTGTCCACTTGTCCTGGAGTGCACAGGGCTCGACCCATACCTTTTGACCAGGTTGAAGCTCAACCAGAGTGGCAATCTGGTTGTACCACCGCTTCATTTCCTCCTGGCTGGCTTCCAGGTTTGCCTCATCAAGTTGCCTGAAACGCCTAGTCTGGTTCCGAAAGGCCAGCATGTAACTATATACATTCTGGGGAGGTTTCCTGGGAGATTGCTCCCAGCCTTCCTTGACCAGACTAAGAGGTCCTCGTACTGGGTGGCCATACAGAAGCTCAAAGGGACTGAACCCCAGAGACTTCTGTGGCACCTCACGGTACGCAAAGAGAAGGCATGGTAAGAGGACGTCCCACTTACGCCTCATGGGTTCCTCAAGACCCATAATCATGCCCTTTAGGGTTCGGTTGAATCGCTCAACCAACCCGTTTCCTTGGGGATGGTAAGGGGTGGTGAACTTGTATGTCACACCACACTCTTGCCAAAGGGATTTCATATATTTCGATATGAAATTGGTCCCCCTGTCAGACACCACCTCTAGAGGGATTCCTACTCGTGAGAAAATTCCCATCAGTGTCCGTCCCACCATGGGGGCCGTCACTGTCCTTAGAGGGATGGCTTCAGGGTACTGGGTGGCATGGTCCACCAAGACCAGGATAAACCTGTTGCCCATGGCTGTCTTGGGGTCCAGTGGCCCCACAATGTCAATCCCCACTCGCTGGAATGGGATACTGACCACAGGGAAAGGTTGGAGTGGAGCCTTCAGCTTCCTTCCACTCTTACCACTTGCCTGGCAAGTCTGGCATGTCCTGCAGTGAGTGTCAGAACTCCTGCGCATTTGAGGCCAATAAAAGTGGGTGACAAGCCTTTCGAAGGTCTTGTCCTGCCCCAAATGCCCTGCTAACGGAACGTCGTGAGCCAGCCCCAGTAGGAAGGCTCTGAACTTCTGGGGTACCACCAGCGCACGGGCTGACCCAGGTTCAGCAACCTTAGGCTTTGAGTACAGGAGGTCGTTCTCCCAGTAGATTAAGTGAGTACCGGACTGATCACTATTGGCCTGGGCTGCAGCCTGCTGCCGCATACCCACTAGAGAGGGGCACTCCTTCTGCTCCCTGAAGAATTCCTCCCTGGTGGGGCCTCCTTCTTGCTGCCAATGGGTCAGCTCAGGCAGGTCCCCCAGTTCGGCTATGTGTTCCCCGGTAGGCTCCAGGGCATCCCCCTCAAGGTCTGCTTCCTCCTGGGCCGTGGGAATGTTAGGAGACGGTTTCCCGTGCCTCCTGCGCCCTCTCCCTAAGGTCGGTTCCTGGGCCTCTCCTTCAGGCTCCAGGGTCCCTTTAACACCCCTACTGGCTGCCATCGACTGGGTGGTCACGCACGCCCAATCAGGTAAACCCACCATCCGCAGGTGAGTCACCTTCTCCACCTTTCCCAAGGGGAGCTCTCCAAGTCATTACCTAAGAGACAATCAACAGGCATGGCCGCTCTCACAGCCACTTGCAGAGTACCAGAGACCACCCCCCACTCAAAGGGAACCTGAGCCATTGGACACTGACTCTCTGTGTTGTCCTACTACTCAGGGTGTTGGGCCTACCCAAATATAAAGCAGCAACACTTCGCATATCTCTGTTGTAATTCTCACCATATTCCTGAAAGAATGCATGCATGTGTCTGTGCCTTTTGCTAGTGGCATCAAATATAAAAGAAACATACAAATAGATGTATACCTGTGTTTTATACGTCTAGCATCTTCAGATACATAACACGTATGAGAATACATGTGAAATTAGACACATACCTCAGGCAAAAGACCATGCAGACCTTAAAACTTCACAGAATGCACTTCCCATTTCAAACAGACACCTAAAATTAAGCAGCATCTTTCAAGTATACCTTTCCACATACCCATACAAAGTAGCCTAATCACTAATCCCTCTGCCAACATGTCCTAAATCTCACTTTTCAGCTGCAGCTTCACCATTCTGCAACCACTTAGGGTGTTGCACAAAGCCAAAAATAAAGCAGTAACCCTTTGCATGTGTCTCTTGTAAGTCTCTCCATATTCCAGAAAGCACAAATGGAGGTATCTTCACCTTTTCCTAGTAGCATCATATATAAAAGAAACATACAAATAGATGTACACCTCCAATGTATATGTGTAGCATCTTCAGATGCATAACACGCATGAGAATACATGTGGAAGTACAGACATACTTCAGTCACAAGACCAAGCAGACCTTAAAACTTCACAGACCGCACTTCCGTTTCAAGCAGACATGTAAAATTATGTGGCATATTTCAAGTGTACTTTTCCACAGACTCATACAAAGTAGCTTAATGAGTAATCCCTTTGGCAACATATCTTAAAACTCATTTTTGAGCTTCAGCTTCACCATTCTACTACTACTCAGGGTGTTGGGCCTAGCCAAATATAAATCAGTAACCCTTTCATGTGTCTCTTGTAAGATTCATCATATTCCAGAAAGCATCCATGCATGTGTCTGACCCTTTTCCTAGTGGCATCATATATAAAAGAAATATACAAACAGATGTATACCTGAGTTATACACGTCTAGCATCTTCAGATACATAACACATTTGAGAATACATGTGCAAGTAGAGAAATACCTCAGTCACAAGACTATGCAGAACTTAAAACCTCACAGACAGCACTTCCCATTTCAAGCAGACACCTACAATTTTGCGGTATATTTCCAGTGTACCTTTCCACAGACTCATACAAAGTAGCTTATTCACTAATCCCTCTGCCAACATGTCTTAAACCTCACCTTAATGCTGAATCGTCACCATTCTACTACTACTGAGGGTGTTGGGCCTAGCCAAATATAAAGCAATAACCCTTTGCATGTGTCTCTTGTAAGTCTCACCATATTCCTGAAAGAATGCATGCATGTGTCTGCACCTTTTCCTAGAGGCATAATATACAAAAGAAACATACAAATAGACGTATACCTGTGTTTTATACGTCTAGCATCTTCAGATGCATAACACGTATGAGAATACATGTGGAAGTACAGACATACCTCAGTCACAAGACCATGCAGACCTTGAAACTTCACAGCATGCAGTTCATATTTCAAGCAGACACCTAAAATTATGTGGCGTATTTCAAGTGTACCTTTCCACACACTGACACAAAGAAGCCTAATCACTAATCCCTCTACCAATATGTCTTAGCCCTCACTTTTAAGCTGCACGTCCACAATTCTGCAACTACTTAGGGTGTTGGGCCTTGCCAAATATAAAGCAGTAACCCTTTGCATGTGTCTCTTGTAAGTCTCACCATATTCCTGATAGAATACATGCATGTGTCTGCACCTTTTCCTAGAGGCATCATATACAAAAGAAACATACAAATAGACGTATATTTATTTATTTTATTTATTTGCGGGTTTATATAGCGCTAGAATCGACTCCAATGGAGTATCTCTGCGCTCTGGAACGGGTTTCAGCTGATCATTAACAGACAGGGAGAGCCGTCTTAGATGTCACTTTTAAACAACAAAGTTTTAAGCTGTTTCCTGAATTGCAGGTGTTCTGGACAAATTCTTAAAATTTGAGGTAGACTGTTCCACAGTGTAGGTCCCACGACTGACAATGCTTTACCCCCATGTCTAGCTTTTTTGGCACGGGGCACTACCAGCAGAAAACCATTGCTGGATCTCAAGGATCTGGTAGGAATATAGGGAATGAATTTGTTTTCCAAGTACAGGGGACCTTTGCCATTTATACTTTTGTGGATCAGGCAACAGATTTTAAACTTAGTCCGTTGCCGGATTGACAGCCAATGCAGTTTTTCTAAAAGAGGTTTAGAAGCTGTTCTCGGAGGGGCATTCAGAACCAGTCGAGCTGCTGTATTCTGGATCACCTGTAACTTGGCCAACACTCCCTCATTTGCTGAGAGGAGCAGGCCATTACAGTAATCCAGCCGGCTTAGAACAAGGGCCTGCACCAGGGTCCTTCTGGAGGAATCCGGCAACAAAGGAAGAATCTTACGCAACAGGCCAATAGTGTGGAAGCATACACCTGTAATATAATTGGTATGCTGCCTTAACACTAAATCCTGGTCAAGGCGTATCCCCAGATTTTTAACAACCTGCTTCGGTTCAGGAACCATACCCAGATCGGGGGGCCACCAATCGGGGGACCACAGTATCTTGGCCCCTCCAAACAACATAATCTCTGTTTTGCTGACATTGCATTGTAGGTAATTAGATGACATCCATTGCCCTACAGCCTTCATGCCTGCCGAGAAGGAGTTCTTAATTTCCGTCGTGAGGGTTTTGAAAGGGAAGAGGAGCTGTGTGTCGTCAGCATAAGACACTGGAATAAAACCAAATTCGCGCATCACTCTTGCCAGGGGTGCCACATAGATGTTAAAAAGTGTAGGGCTCAGACAGGAGCCCTGTGGCACCCCTTTCGTAATTTCTACTTCCCTGGAACGGTACGTACCCATGGTGACAGTCTGGGTACGGCCAGTAAGAAAGCTTCTCAGCCAGGCAAGGGCTTTGTTCTTCACTCCCATGTTCGACAACCGGTCAACAAGAATGTTATGTGACACGGTGTCGAACGCTGCTGACAAGTCAAGCAAAACTAAGATTACAGAGTAACCCCTATCTTGAAGCATGTGTAGGTCGTCTACCACAGACAGAAGAGTAGACTCTGTATATACCTGTGTTTTATACGTCTAGCATCTTCAGATGCATAACACGTATGAGAATACATGTGGAAGTACAGACATACCTCAGCCACAAGACCATGCAGACCCTACAACTTCTCAGAATGCACTTCCCATTCAAGCACACACCTACAATTATGTGGCATATTTCAAGTGTACCTTTCCACACACTCATACAAAGTAGCCTAATCACTAATCCCTCTACCAACATGTCTTAAACCTCACTGTTGAGATGCACTTTCACCATTCTGCAACTACTTAGGGTGTTGGGCCTAACCAGATATAAATCAGTAACCTTTTTCATGTGTCTCTTGTAAGTCTTATTATATTCCAGAAAGCATACATTCATGTGTCTGCACATTTTCCTATTGGCATCATATATAAAAGAAACATACAAATAGACATATACCGGTGTTTTATACAGCTAGCGTCTTCAGATGCATAACACGTATGAGAATACATGTGCAAGTACACACATACCTCAGTCAAAAGTCAATGCAGATCTTAAAACTACTTGACAGACACCTAAAATTATGCAGCATACTTCAACTGTACCTTTCCACAGACTCATACAAACTACCATAATCACTAATACATCTACCAATGTACACATATTACTATGCACAAACTATTTCAATCATCATTTCAGTACAATAAAACAAAGTACAGTACACATCTACACATTTCGTAACATATTTCATACATCACACTTCTATAACAATTTCAACACTTTGAAAATAATGCTCTTCAAATATGAAAACATCACTACAAAGAGTGAAGCACTACTACATAATATATAACACAACTTACAAATGTGTAACTCACCTTTCAAATAGTATTGCAGAATATAAATTATCAGAAACTCATAAAAGATTTTCTTTTGCATACATTAAATGTAATGCACCACTCTCAACAGGGTAAAACCAGTAATCACAAACTTTCCCTCTCTTTCTGCACACAAATAAATGTAAGTAACAAATCAAATTGCTTTCTTCATCATTGCAATTGTGAAACATTTCTATTGGTTAGACATATTAACCCTTTCTAACGGTCTTCTAAAAGTGCCCAAACTGATTCTGTAATTTTCTGGAGTCGCGACTCCACTGCGGTGCCGCAGTGTAGCGTCGCAATGGAACGGCGAATCCATACAGGAGTTCAAAAACCTATTACTAATAATACTCATTTTAAAAAAAAAATCAACAGACTGACTTAGAAAAACGTAATGTAGTAACATATCACTTATATATAAGTTACCATTTCACATTTTAAATCCGCAGTTAACTTTCAACCCTTCCACCAGTTACCATAGTAATAGTTTCTGCAACATTCAACTGTATTGGGAGGTTACAAGCTCACCATATTTTCAAGTTCAGCACAGTAGCTTACAAGTGCAAATAGCAGGTGTGGTTGACTTAGGAAAATATTATCTTATCCTATCTACTGTACCTTTCCAACATTTTTTAATAACCAATAAGAAACATGCTTCTTTCGGAAAATAACATGCATCCTATTTTTGAGTGCACAATGTAAATGATCAACCAATTACTTATCAGCTTTTTCTAAAACAGCATCTTCTCCACCATTTTAGATATCTCTCACTCTACCATCTGACTACCTGAGCTACAGACATCTTTTCATTTCTTCCACACATCTCTTCAAGATGCTTACAGTATGTATTGTAGTGCACAGCTATGTTTTCTGCTGCAAAAAGTATGCTGAACACAGAGGTAATGCGGTACAAAAGGGGGTGGTGATGGACGGAGCATCAGAACCAATCAAACACTCACACTTAGTCAACAGATCTGGGTTTGATCCATCACCATTCTTTAGCCCACTCTGCTACCCCAGTTCAGACATGGCCATATGCAAATCAGTCTGACCCAGTGCCTCATGGGAACAGTCCAGCCCGAACTGCCAAGCCATGCCTTCCCTGGACCGGAAACAAGCTTCCTAGGACCGGTTTTTGGCATTTCAGCCGTTTTCAGCCAGAGGTAATGACATAGACCTATGTTTGCAAAATGTTGATATTAAATGAATTGCATAGAGAGGATTAAAGTGGCACCAATTGATGCCTTTGGTTAAAACCTTTTTGCATCTCTAACCCCCTGACCTCATGATTGTGCATTGTGGTGCACTGCGGGGGCAATTACCTAGGCACATTGACTGGGGTAGGTCTGGAAATGCTAAGGAAGGACACCTTTGCACAATTGATCTTGCTTTTGCCTCAAACTGTCTTTGTATAATATGCCAAAGACAGAAATGTAGGTGGTCAAATCAATTCAATCACAGTTTGAGAAAGCTAGGGAGAATGTCAATAAAGCGATTTCTGCTTACCTCAGAGACCATAGGATGGGCTCCATATATAAGAAAAATCTATGTTTTGATATGGATGACATCTACAGAACTGATGAAGTTCACTTCACAGATGAAGGAAACAGAGTATTTCTCAACAACCTTAAGCTGTGTGTCCGCACTTACATGTAACTCCAACAAAGTCAAAATGAAAGCAAGGGCTCTTTTCAGAACCACCCTATAACCCAACAGTATTTTTTTTTTTTTTTAACATACATACTCTTTTTTAATTTTTGGTGGATTTGGGAACCCATTGCAAATCCGCAAAACAAAAGCACAAATTCAATGTACTACAACACAATGCACTTTTCAAGTTTAACTTTTATTTTTTTTATATTATTACTAACTCTATCACATTTAATGTGATTATTAACTTCAATCTCACTAACGCTATAACAAAAGTTCAGAAAAGCAACACTACCTTCTAAATTATATACTATTAAATTATTTATTTATGGTAGATATGTGAATCTACTGCGATGTTACACTGGGGTCGCGACGCCTTTGATGAGAGAAAACAAATAAATAATTAATGCCCCCAGTTCCATTACCTGATTTCGGCCCCGGGGACCCCATCCATTCAGCTTGGCAAAAATGTATTTATGGAAGGGGGCTGCGTGGCCCCCCTTCCATGGGCCTCTTTGGCCCAGGGGACCCCTCCTCCGGGGCCTCCTCAGCCTTTCTTTTTTTTTCTTAATTTTGGAGGGGGGCTGTGTGGCCTCCCTCCTGAGGCCAATTATGACACTGGGGACCCCATTCCCTGGGGCTGGCCGTAGGTTTTTTTTTTTAAAGGGAGGGGGCCATTTCTTGCCCCGGGGACCCCATCCCCCAGGGCCCGGCCTCACATTGGGGACCACCGGGAGAGCCCCAATGCCTCGTGGTCCCTGCCGGCAGTGCTTATGGATAAAGGGAAAAGCTAACATGCAGCTCCCTTTCCCACAAGCAAATCTGCTTCGCTTCATGGAAGCAAGAGCAGCTTTTCTGCTCTCATTTCCATGAAGCAAAGCAAAAGTTTGCTATGGTAGGGCGAGAGCAGTGCTCCCACCCTGCCATAGCAAACTACAATGTCCTGGGGTGGGCACCCCGAGACATTGCTTTAGCTGGCCCGGGGGGTTGGCGGTCCCCAGGGCCAAGGATGGCTCCTGGAAGGGGGCCGCGTGGCCCCCCCTCCCATCAAGTTTGAAGCCCTGTGGAGGTGGCAGTCCCCAGGGCAGTGTGGGGTGCAGGAGCCCCCGTCACTGGTTTTTAAAAATTGTAGCCCTGGGGAGGTGGCGTTCCCCGGGGATTGAGGGGCCATGAGGCCCCCACACATAATAAAGAAATGCCCCAGGAAGGTGACGGTCCCCGGGGCAGTGTGGGGGCAGGAGCCCCTGTACATTGTTAATAATGCCCCAGGGAGGCTGCAGTCCCTAGGGCTACAGGGGCCCTGCATAATAATTAACCATTGCCCATGGGACTTTGCCCACCCGGGGGCTTAAAAGGAATGAAGCGTGGGAGACTGCGCTTTGTTTTTTTAAAAACATTTCAGCAGGATGCCTCCAAAAATTAAATAAACAAAAAAAGCTTTTTTTGGCCCTGGGTTCCCTGTGGGACCCCCTGAGCAGGCCTAGGGGATCAGGGTGTTTCTGCCCTGCCCCCTTTTCTTATTTTTTAACGTTTTGCTTCACCTTTTTTCTTGTGACTCGGTTCAAACGAGTCACAAGATGGCTGCCAACATTTCCTGACTTGAAGTGTTGGCAGCCAATCAGAATTCAGCTCGTGATCGGGAGGGATCCACCGCTGTCACCAGATACACATTTTTTTAATATATACTTTTCTCTGGAACTACTGAGCGAATTTACACCAACTAAAGCAAAGAGTGCACTCTGGACCAAGAACTACCTCTCTGGTGTAGTTCCGTTCAGCAGTTCGGGCTGTTGCTGCGACAAAAGTTTCCTAATGAAATGAACATGGAGAAAACATGTTTTGGGCCCCCCTTCTTTCTCTTGAAAATTTCACAAAAATTTGCCAACCGGCCGCGAAAGATATTGGCAAAAAGAAAACGCTTTTTGAATAGAAAAAAGGTCCTAACTATAACTACCTACAGGCGACCGCTGCTAGGTAATATATATATATATAAATATAAATATATATATATAGATAGATATAGATATAGATATAGATATAGATATAGATATAGATATAGATATTATCTACTGGCGGTCGCCAGTAGATAGTTATAGTTAGGACCAAATTTCCATAGGAATATCATTTTTTCATGTGCTTATAACTTTGGCGTAGTTTGACGAATCTTTACAGAAGTTTCCAAAAAGTTTCTCTTTTTTGATCTGCTCCTATCTTTAAAGATTGGGGGTGATTGGTCAAGGGGGGGGGCTGAGAAAAAAGGGGGGTCCCAAAATGTGTTTTCTCAATGCTTTTTCCATAGGAAACGTTAGACAAGGCTACAGGTCAAACTGCTGAATGGAATTATGCAAATTTGGCAGGGAGAAAGGCCTTTGTCCACAAAGCACGCTTTTGTTGAAATGGTGTAAATCAGTTCAGTAGTTTTTGAGATATTGAAGGAAAAAAAAATATATATATCTGGGCGGAGCCTAACTCCCGAGCACGAGCTTGCCTCTGATTGGCTGCTAGCTCTTCAAACCAGGAAGTGTCCTATGATTGGCTGCTAACACTTCAAGCTAGGAAGTGTTAGGAGCCATCTTGTGCCTTGCATCGAGTGAAAATATAAAACAAAGGTGCCGGGGGCAATTTAATATACCGAGCTCTGTCTGTGCGAGATACCCTTTCACGCTCCCTCTGCCCACATCAAAAGCTCGCAGCTATGCCTTTAGAAGGCAGTCCGTCAGCTCGCAGCTCTCTACCTTTGCGAGCTAGTACGCTGCTGTGCCTCTTTGTGAGCGGACGCGCCATATTTGGCAGGGCGAAAGGTCATGGTCCAGAAAGCACACTTTTGTTTATATGGGGTAAATCCGTTCAGTAGTTTTTGAGAAATATCACATTGTACAGATATCGGTATTTGAGAATTCTGACATCTGATTGGTTGAGGCGTTACGAGCACAAGCTAGCGGCTCATTGGCTGCGAACTGTTGAGATGAGGAAGTGTTGGCAGCCATTTTGTGATTCAGTCCGTCAGCTCGTATCTCTCCGTAGCTCTACCTCTGCGAGGCAATACTGAAAATATACCGGAGCTCTGTCTGTGCGAGATTCTCGTTTCACGCTTCCCTTTCCCCAAAGCACCACTTTGCAGATATGCCTTTAGAAGCCAGTTCGTTGGCTCACAGCTCTCTACCTTTGCGAGCTAGTATGCTGCTGTGCCTCTACCTCTGCGAGCTAGTGCGCTGCTGTTCCTTTGGGAGTGGACAGCCCGTAGTTCTCCCTCTGCGAGTCAAGCCCACGGGCCACAGCTGTCCCTCTGCGAGCCTGGTTGCGAACTGTTGATAAGTCACACTATATGAGCATTGAAAAGCCATTTTGTGATTCAGTCCGTCAGCTCGCATCTGTCCCAGGCAACACTGAAAACATACCCGAGCTCTGTCTATGTGAGATACCCCTTTCACGCTGCCTCTCCCCACATCAGCAGGTAACATACCCTCTTCCCACATCACCAGCATACCCCCAACAACTTTCTTGGGCCCGCAAGTCTCCCTCTGAGAACCACTGGTCAGCTCGCAGCTCTTCGGGTGCGACTTCTCGGGCTGCAGTTGCATCTGTGAAGGCAAGACTGGAAATATACTGCAGGTCTCTCTCTGCGAGATACCCCCTTCACTCTCCCTTTCCCCACATCACTGTTCCTCAGCTATCCCTTTGGAAGCCGACGGCCCGCACCTTTCCCTATACCTGTTGGCTCGCAGCTGTTCCTCTGCGAGCTGGCCCTCAGCTCTCCCTCTGCGAACTGACAGGCCGCGGCTCTCCCTATATGAGCCAGCCAGTTGGCTCGCAGCTCTTCATCTACGAGACAGCCCGCTAGCTTGCAAGTCTCTGAGAACAGATGCAATGGAGCAAACGATCATGCAGGTGGGACACCAACAGTCCTCCGACACCCCCCAGCAGCAGCTCCTTGTCCGCCATCTCCCTCACCCCCACCCCCTCAAACAAATGTGACAGTCACGTTAGGGAATCTGGAACGTAAAAAATTGGCTAATGTGGTACAATTATTAATAAGAAGATGCTTGTGAGGTTGGACAAATAAGAATCTTAGTCATGTATGGATTAACATATATTACATTTTATTTAAACAAAAGAACAAAATAAAAGAAGGTACAGGTATGGCGTGTCATCCCTTGACAATTTGTGAATCACAGCCTGCAAGACAAAAAGAAAGATAAGATGGTGCATCATGCGTCCAGCAAAGGAGAGAGAGAGAGAGAAAGAGTGAGATATAGAAAGAAAGAAAGAGTGAAAGAGAGAGGAAGACAGAGAAAGAGAGAAAGAGAGAAACAGTGTGAGAGAGAGGAAGAGAAAGAGAGAAAGAGTGAAAGAGAGGAAGAGAGAGAAAGAAAGAATGATAGAGAGAGGAAGAGACAGAGAAAGAGAGAAAGTGTGTGAGAAGAAAGGGAAGAGATAGAGAATAAGAGAGAGAAAGAGTGTGAGTATGGAGAAAATCTTCACAGCTCACCTTTCTGCCACCGGTGTGTCCCCAACCACATGCCAGGATATAATGCAGCCCTCAAGTTTAGTCATCTGAAACATAGTATAGAAATAGTAATGGCAGAGAACATACAACTGCACACATGTAATTCACACTCAGGCTGCTGCACCCCATCTGCTCCCGTCGCCCAGAGGTGTCTGTCCAGCCTGTGCACCCTGGCTTATTTACCCCATCCACTCCCACCGCTCAGAGGTGTCTGCCCGCTGCTGTGCACCCAGGCTGCTGCACCCCATCCACTCTCAGTGCCCAGAGGTGACTGCCCATTCCTGCTAATCCAGGCTGCTGCACCCCATCCACTCCCACTGGCCAGAGGTGTCTGTCCGCTCTTGTGCACCCAGGCTGCTGCACACTATCCACTCCCACCGCCCAGAGGTGACTACCCGCTGCTGCGGAAACAAGCCTCTCTGCTCACCTTCTGCCACCGGCATGTGTGTAAGAGGGTGCACCATGTGCCAAAGCAACCTTCTCAGGTGTTGCCTACATGCAGTAAACAGAGCTCACAATTTAGAATGTGTGTTGATTGTCCGGATGGCCACGCATAATCGCAGGCTGCACACGCGTTCAGCTCTGGTGGCACTGAGTGGCGGGAGTTCCGTCTTGGGGGGGACGTCAATCCATGAATCACACCCTGTTAGACAAAAAGCAAGATAAGATTGTGTGGCATGCGTCCATCAAAGGAGAGAGAGAGAGAGAGACAGAAAGAGTGTGAGAGAGGAAGAAAGAGAGAGGAAGAAAGAGTGAGAGGAAGAGAGAGAGAGAAAAAGAAAGAAAGAGTGAGAGGAAGACAGAGAAAGAGAGAAAAAGAGAGAAACAGTGACAGTGAGAAGAAGAGAGAGAGAAAAAGAAAGAAAGAGTGAGTGAGAGGAAGACAGAGAGGAAGAGAGAAAGAGTGAGAGAGATGAAGAGAGAGAGAAACAGTGAGAGAGAGGAAGAGAGAGAGAAAGAGTGTGAGAAAGAAGAAGAGAGAAACAGAGGAAGAGTGAGAAAGAGAGAAAGAGAGAGAGAGAAAGAGTAAGAGAGAGAAGAAGAGAGAGAGAAAGAGAGAAACAGTGTGAGAGAAAGGAAGAGAGAGAGAAAGAGTGTGAGGGAGAGAGAGGAAGAGATGAGGAGGGACAGTGAGTGCCCACACTGTGGACAAAACCCTCACAGTTCACCTTTACACCACCGCTGTGTCTCCAACCACGTGCTGGGACCTAGTGCAGCCCTCAAGCACTCACATCTGAAACATAGTACAGAATCAGGAATGGGAGAGTATATATGATTGTGCACGCCTAAATCACTGTCCTGCCTTAATGCATCCAGGCTGCTGCACATCATCCACTTCCACTGCCCAGAGGTGTCTGCCTGCCGCTGTGCACCCAGGCTGCTGCACCCCATCCACTCCCACTGCCCAGAGGTGTCTGCCCGCCCCCGCGTACCCAGGCCTCACTGCTCACCTTTTTGCGGACAGGGCACCCTTCACATCATGCAGCCCCGCTCCGCAGGCCAACAGGTCTCACATTTGGTGCTGCGTCTTGATTTTGCCATGGCAGAGGACATACCAGTGCACCCATCATCATCGCAGGTTGCACACCCGCTCAGCCCTTGCGGTGCCACTAACTCAGTGACCAGTGATGCTACCAATAAGTAACCCATATAGATAGTTATGTACCTAATCATCAACCCATGCAGCAGCTTATACAACAACTGAGAGACTGGTACAGATATTCACACAGTTTAGTCACTAACCATGCATTCAGTAAGAGACATTTAATCACTAACTTACACAGTCAGTCACACACGTATTAAATCCTCCACCCAGACACTTATACAACAACTCATTCTTCAATACACCTTGGCATTAACATATATAAAATATATTTAAACTTTATAAAAAAACACATTCACTGGATGATGTCATCAGTGATGTCATCGGTGATGTCATTTGAGATGTCATCACTGATGTCATCACTGATGTCACTGACCATGTCATGAGTGATGTAATATATGACATCATCAGCAGTGCATTGCGGGGACACGAGTTATAGTTAGCTCTACTAACTATAACGTTAGACTTTCTCTGTTTTTGTAAGAGTGAAATGACCAGCTAACTATAACGTCCCTAAAACCTATGGTTTTTTCTGTGAATTTCAAAGGTTTTGTAAATGCTAATTTCTAACTATAATGTCTGCAAAACCTATGGTTTTTTCAGTGCATATATATATATATCTATCTATATATATCTATATATTATCTACTGGCGGTCGCCAGTAGATAGTTATAGTTAGGACCGTGTTTCCATAGGAAATCTCAAAATTCTATTTTGAATAACTTTGGCGCCGGTTGACAAATCCTCGCGAAATTTTCAAAACTAATGGGGCGCTTCGCTCAGCTCCTACCCTGAAAGTCTCGGGGGGATTCGTCAAGCGGGTGCCGAGAAAAAAGGGGGGTCCCAAAACGCGTTTTCCCCATGCATTTTCCCATAGGACCTTTAGTCGAAGGTACAGCCAGGACGGCTGAACAGAATTACTTGAAATTTGGCAAAGAGGTAGTCCTCAGGTCAGGGATGTGCCTTTTGCATATATGGAGTCAATCTGTTCAGTAGTTTCTGAGAAAATTGCAGTTAAAAGCACATAAATATCTATGGGCGCGCACCGTGCGCGCACCGTACGTGCACAGTGCGCGCACCCTAACGTGCGCGAGCGTAATTCTGATTGGTGGATTCATGACAGTCAACATTCGAATCGGTCGAAATCAGGAAGTGTCGGCCTCCATTTTGTGTGTTGTGTGTGTGACATGGAAAAAGAAAGGTGGAGAATGTGAAAAGGGGGCAGGGTAGAGAGTTCCTGACTCCCTAGCCTTTGTCAGGGGTTTTTTCAAAAAATCGCGGGGTGCCATTTTGAGTTTTAGAGGCAGAAGAGAGCTAAAAACACAAGTGGAGAACGTGAAAAGGGGGCAGGGTTGAGAGTCCCTGACCCCCTTGGCCTTCTCAGGGGGACCATGAAAGACCTCTTAGGTCTAAAAAAAAAAACAAATTTAAAAAAAATATCGCTGGGTGCGCGCACGGTGGGCGTACGGTGCGCGCACGGAGGCAAAAAAAACATTAAAAAAATAGCTTCAAAAATCAAGTTTAATTGTTTAGATGTTGGTTGGCTCTAAAAAGTGCCGTTGTGTTCATTGAGTGTTTTTTTTGTAATTACAATTAAGTACCGATGCAGAGTCTAAAGTTCAAGAGGAAGACTCTGTTGCCTTCATCTGTGAAATGAACACCGTCTCCTCTATAAATGCCTTGCATGTTGTAACGCAAGTTGTTGTGGTATATAGAACCCATACCATAGGTTCTGAGAAAAGCAGAAACAGACTTATTGACGTGCTTTCTTGCTTTGTCAATCTGCGGACAATATTGGTTGGACCAGTTCCACTTTTGCCTTTGGCATATATTAGAATATACAAAGGTAGTTTGTGGAAAAAGTGACATCAATTGCACAAAGGTGTCCTTAACAAGCATTTCCAGACCTACCCCAGTTAAAGTGCCTAGGTCATTTCCACCACAGTACACAATTATAAGGTTAGGCTGTGGGAGATGTAGAAAAGATTTCACCAAAGGCATTAATTGGTGCCACTTTAACCCTCTCTGACCAATCCATTTAATGTCTACATTTGGCAAAGCAAGGTCTTTCAAAATACCTCTTTTTTCTGCATACTTTTCACTCCAGAAGACATAGCTATGACCTACAATCCACACTGTGAACATCTTTCAAGGAGATCTGGATGCACTCAGAAGGTGTCTTTCAGTAGCATGGCAATATGAAAAGAAAGATAGTTGTAAAATGGAAGCTTACATACTTTTTTTAAATAACAAGAGCTCATTGGCTGTTTCAGACCATTCTACACTAAAAGCTAGGCTGTATGTTTACATTTTTAAAAGCATGTTTTGTATGGGTTCAGAAAAATGTGTTCCCACAGAAGATTACTTTGGATATGCTGTTAGGTTTGAAAAGTCAAGCACTCTTGCTCTTTGGATTAGAAACAGTGTGTTCTGAACTTCTGACCTCTCTGCTCACACCAGTGTTCCATGACCTGTTGCTATGGTAGGAGGCAGAAGTCATGTTGGGGGTAGGGATCATTTGGAAAGGGTTGGAATTTGCAACCAATAGAAATGTGTGTTTCCATTTGAAAAAATGTGGGAAGCACTGTGATTTGAAGTTAACATGTATATGTGTGAAAAAAGAGAGGGAAACATTGCCATTTACTGGTTCTGCTGAGAGGTGTACAGTTCAGAGATTCTGGCTCTGATAATCTGCTGTGTGAGTGCCACATATCTTTCTCAACTAACTACTTTTAAAGGTGAGTTATGAATTTGAGAGGGGATGTATGTGGTGCATTTTGATATAAAAAATAGAAATGAGATTCTTGTTTTAAAGTTGTGTTTTACATTTTATGTTTTGGAAGATATTTAACTGCCTTGGACTTGTCAGATATTATAGAGTATGTCTTCACCATAAGTAAAGATGTACTGGTATCACCCAGGAATATTGTTTTCTGCCTAGAATCACACCATGAGTCTGTGTGCACACAGGAATTGTTGTCAGAGATTTAATTTGTGTTGGTCTGGTTCTGTAAGACTTGCATTCGCAGGAAAGGGGCAGCTTGTTTTCTTGAACTGTGATGGCTAGCATTCAGCACAAATCAATATCTCACTAATGAGAGGCAAATGCTAACACATTTGAAATCAACAGGCTAGATTTTCCTTCTACTCCTGCCATGGGTGAGGTAGATCCTATATGTTTAAAACTCCAATTAACCCTTACCACACATGTACTCTTACATACATCTCTGCAGTCTTCATGCAGTTGTGCAAGCGTCCATGCTGATCTCTGTTGCACCTGACAATACACAGTCTCCAGAAACATACTTTTAGCACACAGGCAGTAGCTTCTCCTGCACTCCCATGCTAAGTATACAGCACTGTGTGGTATTTCAGATAGTAGTGTGTAACGCTACCACATTCAACATCACCAAGGCTCATTTCTTTTGCTCTAGTCTAATCACTCACTCAGGTTCCACATGCTCATGCGCTAAAGTAGCTGTTAGGACATGTGCTCTTTTCTGCCTCTCTAAACAATAAGGAAAATGTGTCAGGCTGTTACAGTAATTATCACTTGCAACACCACAGTGGTAAATGTGCTTTGAAATTGCCAATCAAATATTGTTTTCTGCCTAGAATCACACCATGAGTCTGTGTGCACACAGGAATTGTTGTCAGAGATTTAATTCGTGTTGGTCTGGTTCTGTAAGACTTGCATTCGCAGGAAAGGGGCAGCTTGTTTTCTTGAACTGTGATGGCTAGCATTCAGCACAAATCAATATCTCACAAATGAGAGGCAAATGCTAACGCATTTGAAATCAACAGGCTAGATTTTCCTTCCACTCCTGCCATGGGTGAGGTAGATCTTATATGTTCAAAACTCCAATTAACCCTTAGCACAGGTGATCTTACATACATCTAAGCAGTCTTCATGCAGTTGTGCAAGCGTCCATGCAGATCTCTCTTGTACCTGACAATACACAGTCTCCAGAAGCACGCTCTTAGCACACAGGTAGTTGCTTCTCCTGCACTCCCATGCTAAGTATTCAGCACTGTGTGGTATTTCAGATAGTAGTGTGTAACGCTACCATATTCAACATCACCAACGCTCATTTCCTTTGCTCTAGTCTAATCACTCACCCAGGTTCCACATGCTGATGCTCTCAAGTAGCTGTTAGGACATGTGCTCTTTTCTGCCTCTCTAAACTATAAGGAAAATGTGTCAGGCTGTTACAATAATTATCACTAGCAAAACCACAGTGGTAAATGTGCTTTGAAATTGCCAATCAAATATTGTTTTCTGCCTAGAATCGCACCATGAGTTTGTGTGCACACAGGAGTTGTTGTCAGAGATTTAATTCGTGTTGGTCTGGTTCTGTAAGACTTGCATTCGTAGGAAAGGGGCAGCTTGTTTTCTTGAACTGTGATGGCTAGCATTCAGCACAAATCAATATCTCACAAATGAGAGGCAAATGCTAACACATTTGAAAACAACAGGGTAGATTTTCCTTACACTCCTGCAATGGGTGAGGTAGATCCTACATGTTCAAAACTCCAACTAACCCTTACCCCACATGTACTCTTACAAACATCTCTGCAGTCTTCATGCAGTTCTGCAAGCGTCCAGGCAGATCTCTCCTGCAGCTGACAATACACAGTCTCCAGAAGGATGCTCTTAACACACAGGCAGCTGCTTCTCCTGCACTCCCATGCTTACTATTCAACACTGCGTGGTATTTCAGATAGTAGTGTGTAACGCTACCACATTCAACATCACCAAGGCTCATTTCCTTTACTCTAGTCTAATCACTCACCCAGGTTCCACATGCTCATGCTTTCAAGTAGCTGTTAGGACATGTGCTCTTTTCTGCCTCTCTAAACTATAAGGAAAATGTGTCAGGCTGTTACAATAATTATCACTTGCAAAACCACAGTAGTAAATGTGCTTTGAAATTGCCAATCAAATATTGTTTTCTGCCTAGGATCACACCATGAGTCTGTGTGCACACAGGAATTGTTGTCAGAGATTTAATTTGTGTGGCTTTTATTGTGTAAGACTTGCAGTCATAGGAAAGGGATAGCTCATATGATAGGTTTTTAAAAGATCATAAAAAATATAGTAATATATATAAATTACATAAAGGTATTTTTTTTTTAGTTTCTTTCAGGTATTGCTGAACAAGAGTGAAATAAATTAAAGATGCCTATAAAATCAAGAAAGAGAAAACAACAGCAACAACATCTATATTTGAAGACAACTGGACAACAAAAATTAGTTGAAGAACCTCATGTTGGAAAAAAGAAAAAGCCTTCTGGTAAGCAGACTAAGGATTTTTTTTTAAATATCCTCAAGCAAAGAAAAAATGTAAAAAATATATCCACTGGAAATAATGTTTCAAGTAGAAAGCAACAAGACAATCGACAGAATATACTAAATGCTAATGTACAATCAGAAGTAAGAAAGAATGACTTAAAAAGAAAAATAGATTTTAAAAACATTCGTAGAAAAATGTTTCAGAGAAGAGTGATGTTCAATTTGCTAAAGGATGTGAAAAAATATAGGAAGAAAGCCAAATTTTATAAGAAAAAGAAACATATTGAATCAATTGTTGCAAAGGCTTTGGAATTAAAAAGGAAACTATTCATTTTAATTTTGAACAGGATCCGTACATTAGATAAATTAGTGAATGTAATGAAGTCAAAAAGCAAAAGAAAAAGAGAATTGAAAAAAAAAACTTTTGTAAAGTGTTCTTAGGAGAATGGAAGCATAGTTCAAGTACTGAACCATTTTTTAATGAAGAGAGTTATCTCCAAAGTAATAGTTTTCTGCATGCAGTTGACACCAGTGGTCGAGCATATGAAGTAAAGGATGGTTGTGTAATGGAAAAGGAGAAAATGGTTCCAAGAAATGAGGAAGAAGTGTTAGCTGATGAGGTTATGGGGAGACGTCCTAAAGCCCCAGTGCACACTTGGAATTGTAGTAGTATTTGTACTGTACGACAGGAATCTATTGATAAATTTCGTGCCTTTCTAAGAGAATATAGTAAAAAAAAGTGTTAAACCGAAGATTAAGGTGCTTCAAAGACTAGATCCATGCAGAGTGAGAGAGAATACTGGTTTGCAAGGACATTCTCTGGCTTGTCTTTCTAGGAAAGTTTGTCAAAGTGTTTTTCACCATTTTAGGATGCTGGCAGTTCATCATACTGAAATGAGAAAGTTTGTGAGAAGATTGTCCAGCACTAAAGTTACATGAGTTGAATAGTGCTCTGTTCCGTGGATCTGTAACAGATGTGAAGAAGGTTTGTGAGGATATTGAGTTTTGTTACTTTGGTACAGAGCAAGAAAGTGCAGGAAAGGACACAGTTATTGAAGAAAATGTGGAAGAGAATGTGGAACCCACTGTTAGTAAAACATTTGAAGATCAAATGACAAAATTTACTATCATCTCTAATGAAAGACCAAATATTACTTGTATTTGTTGCCGGAGAAGCCATTATAAAACTCAAACAAGGAATGTTGATCTCTATAAAAAAAGTGAAAAAGAAAATAATTCTAAGTGGAAGGATTTTGCTACCTATTTATTTCTGGAAAATTGTTTTGATTTGGGTGAAGATCAGCGTATTTGTAAATACTGTTATAACAAGTTAGAAGAAAATAAAATGCCTGCTAGAGCTGTACATAATAATTTAGAAATGGTTGATATTCCTGCAGAACTTAGTGATTTAAATACGTATGAGTCTATACTCATTCAATGTGTCCATCCGTTTCAGACTATAGTTCGTATGGAGCCCAAAACAGGCAAATTATCTCCTTCAGATTTACAAAGAGGTTTAAAAGGAAGAGTTGTCTTTTTGCCATTAGATTTGAAAAAAAATTATTGAAACAATTGATGCAGATAGTTTGGAAACTGAACCATTAGTTATTTTGGTTAATGGTGTACCTACAAAGAATAAGAAAATTTGGCAGGAGCTGGTGGATGTACGAAAAGTACAAAGAGCAAATTTATATTTGAAAAGAAATAATAAATGGTATGAATCAATTTATATGGATGAAGATGAAGAAGATTTACTAGCAGACACAGGAATACCAACTGGGCAAATTGAAAAAGTGGATAAGTCAAAAGAAGAAGAAATATATGAACATTTCAGCATACATCCTCTTCATTCTAAAGAAGTTATGGGAAACACTATTGATCTCTTTCAGATGAAAAAAGCAAAAGGAACTCCCGTGAGTGTATGGGAGGAGAGCTTGGAAGCTCGTTGTTTTCCCCAGCTGTTTCCTACAGGATAAGGTGGACGATATGATGAACGTCCAGTACAGATTCCTGCTTCTGAGTATCGGACTACAAGATTATATGCAGAAGATCCAAGATTTCGTCAAAGTATTCCTTATTTGTTCCATCTTTTATTTGAAAGTGACTTATCAGCACTATCTTATGCAGTAAATCACATTTGGAAAACTGGAGTACACCTACATAATGTGTCTGCAAAGGATTTTCTGAACAAAGTGCAACAGCAAGATGATCATTTGGAATCTCAATTGATTAATCTAATGGCTTGTCAGCGTGGGACTAATGAATATTGGTACCAACGCCATGGAGAATTTAAATGTATGTTACGGAATTTAGGAACTCCTACATGGTTCCTTACCCTAAGCTGTGCAGAGTACGCTTGGGATGATTTACTGGATTTTCTTCGAGAGGCAAATTCTAATATTGAAAACATCCAATACAAGACAGCAGGAGAATTGTGCTCATTGGATCCGATTAATGTTTGCAGATATTTCAATCATAGATTTGAGGCTATGATGTCCTTCATCTGCAATAAAAAAAATCCACCTCTTGGAGAAGTTGTGGATTTCTTTTGGAGAAAAGAGTACCAAGCAAGAGGTGCTCCTCATATTCATATGCTGTTGTGGATCAAGGATGCCCCAAAATTTGGAACAGATTCTGATGATGCAGTTTTATCTTTCATTGAAGGATATGCAACATGTGCTATTCCAAAAAGCACAGAAGAAAAAAACTTAAAAGAGCAAGTTTTACGTTTCCAAAGTCATCGGTGTGGAAAATACTGTCGACGAAAGTACAAGAGTAAAGATAAATTCTACACAAAATGTCGATTTGGATTTCCACGACCTGTTCTTTCAAAAGGAAGAGTAAACAGTTTTATGTCAGCTGTGCAACATACTATTACAAGAAAATCGCCTAAGAATACCTACAACCTAAGAAGAAAAGAAGAGTCAAAATATATAAATGACTACAACCCAGTCATTTTATCCATGTGGAATGCTAACATGGATATTCAGTATGTAGCTGACAATTCTATTGCTGTTGCTCGGTATGTCACATCTTACATCACTAAATCTGAGAAAACGGAATTGAAAGAAATGTGGGAAGAAATTTCTCACGAGAAGACTGTCAGTAAAAAGCTATACAGTTTCAGTTTAAAGATGTTATCGCATCGAGAAATTGGATCATACGAATGCTCAGATAGGTTATCATCTGCAAGTCTGTACTCCAAATCCAGAAGAATAATTTGGGTAAGTTTAGGCCTTGCAGGAATGCGAAATCGGGTACTGAAATCTATTCGAGAAATTGAATATTTTGCAAAGTACAAACCTGAAAGTACAGACATTTTAAGAACAAACATGTTGGACACATATTACCCAAAGAGAATTCATCATCTTGAGAACATGTGTCTCTATGAAGTGCTGCAGAACTACATTTATAAACGGAATGCCACAGAAGACATCAATAATGGAAAATATAAAGTCATTGGTGAGGAAGGATGTTTGGTAAAACAAACAAAAGGAAGTTTGATTAATCACAGAAAGCTGAGTTGTGACACTACTGACAAGAAGGAATTTTACCACTTAGCACTTTTACAGTTGTTTAAACCATGGCGCTCAGAGGATGAATTACTTGGACATTTTCAAAGCTATGAAGATTCCTTTAATGCATGCAAAGATACCATAGAATGCAGTACTTTCACAACTTATGTACAAATGTTAAATGAAGAAATTGAACAAGAAGCAATAATTGCAGCTGAAGTAGCCAGAGACAGTTCTCAAGACAGTCAAAGTTCTGGGACACTCAGTCAAGATCCCCTAGGACAACCAATCGTAGAAAATGAAGCTGCAATAGCCATGACTGAAGTGGAAACAGCTATGAATCAAGCTCAGGAAGATTTAATAAACTTACCAAATTTGGAACAGCAACTGAATGATGAACAACAACAAATTTATGAGGAAGTCACAAAACAAATTGATCATGGATTACTACATGAAAATAAAGAGTGCTCATGCACATCATTTGAACCAATCAGAATGTATGTGAGCGGACAAGCTGGAACTGGAAAAAGTTTCTTGATTAAAGTAATTAGAAGCTACCTACAGAAAAAAACTGATTCAACTTTGTCTTGTGTTGTTACTGCTCCAACTGGGTTCGCAGCATATAACATAAAAGGAATTACCCTCCATTGTTTGCTAATGTTACCAGTAGAGCATGAGAACAAAATACAATACCACAAGCTAACAGGAGAAGCATATTTTGAAGTTTCAAGAGTATTGAAAAAAATGAAAGTTCTCATTATTGATGAGGTAAGCATGGTATCAAACTTAATGCTTGCCTTTGTGCATTTAAGAATGCAGCAAATTCTAAAGACAAACTATGACGTGCTATTTGGAGGAAAACATGTTATAATTTTTGGGGATCTACTGCAGCTCACACCAGTTAAAGGGCAACCAGTATTTCATACTCTTACACATGAAGACACGAAAAAGTCGTTAGGAAGTATAGGTAATGTGAATATTTGGACATACTTTGAGTACAAAGAACTCATTACCAATATGCGGCAAGCAAATGATGATGATTATGCAAGTATTCTCAAAGATATCAGAATTGGACTACTCACAGAACATGGAAGAAAAGCTTTACAGAGTCGATTGCTATGTAATTTTTTTCCAACAGAACAAATAGTTCCAGAGAAAATATACAAGAAAATTGCAGGAAAAAATACTGTAATCTGCTTAATGCCAACACTACATGAATGCTCTATATTCAATCAAGAACGTTTGAAATTGGAAAATAAAGAGATTGTAAAACTGGAAGCTGTGGATAAACTACACCATGAAGGAATAACTATTATATTGACAAGCAAATTGACAACTAAATTGGATTCTCTAGAGAAAAACATATAAAAAACAGCTGGTTTAGAAAATAATCTTTATGTATGTATGAACTGTCGAGTAATTTTAAGACGTAATTTGGATGTAGAAAAAGGTTTAGTGAATGGAGCTATGGGTAAAGTTGTGGGTTTTGTTAATTACCAGAAAAAAGATGGAATTGAATTTTTAAAAATAAAATTTGATCAGATTGAAGAGGTTAAAGACATTAGTCGTTGTTCAGTTCGTTTCTTGCTTGTGAAAGACTTATATGCACGTAGAAAGCAGTTTCAGTTTTCTCTAGAATATGCTGTAACTATTCACAAATCTCAAGGATTAACTGTAGATAGTGCTTTTGTAAACATTGGATCTAGTGTGTTTAAAGAAGGTATGGCATATGTTGCTTTGTCACGCGTGAAAAAAATATCTGGTTTATTCATGATAGACTTTGATGAGTCAAAAGTTAGTGCTGATGCAAACTGTGTAAAGGATTATAATAGATTAAGAAGAAGCTATGCTCCTCATTTAGGTCAGTATCCTGTGTTTGAAAAACGTGTTGTTTGTCGGAAAAGGAGAATTGAGAATATCTGTAATGAGAATGTACAGAAGAGAAAACAAAAGGAGAGTGGTGTGATTGCAAGCAAAAAGAAAAAGGACAATGTTGAAGAGGTTGTTGGTTGTCATTTTGAAAATAGCTCTGGTGTCAACTGCTACGCTAATGTAGTGCTGAATGTTGTATTTTATCTTGAAAGTTTGCAAGAGCAGATAATACTAAATCATGAAAAAAGATTCTGTTCTCTGCTGAGTTTTCTTTATGAGAAGCTGAGTAATGATAAACCTAAAATAGAAAGTGCTTCTGATGTTAGAAATCTTTTAGATGTATGTTCAGGATGTACACAGTTTACTCAAAATGTCCAGCAAGATGCACAGGAATTCTTAATGTATATGCTTATGGTACTGGAAGATGAAGGGGTAGAAATAGAAAATATGTTTGGTCTCTCTTATAAATGGGAACATAGTTGTGAAAACTGTTTGAACACATGCAGCTCTAATGTTGATTCTGAAAGGTTCATATATTTAACATTACCAGAGAGTAAATCAGTGACTTTTAGTAAATTAGTTAAAGATGCAAATCACAACATGGAATGTTCTCAATGTAAATCAGAAATGTTATCAACGTTATTTTTAAAGAAATATGGACAGTATGTAATTTTAATGATGCAACGTTGTAGAGCTGATGGAACAAAATTGGACACTTTAATAAAGAAGTTTACAGGAAATCAATTATCAATATCAGGAAACACTTTTGTTGCAGTTGCAATAATTTTCCATGATGGACCTTCTATAACTTCTGGTCAGTACACAGTTTATCTAAAATGTGAAAAAGGCTGGACACTGTGTAATGATTCTCAATTGATTGTCAAGCAACGTTTGCCTGCAGAATTACCAAATTCCTACTTAATTTTTCTAAAACCCAAATTTTAGATAAAAATTGCAGAATCTGAAGAAACCATTATTTCGATTTTATAGGATTACCATTGGATATTTCACCAAAAAAGAATTTAAAAATTACCATTTGGCCTCATGGAAAGGTAACTGTTTCTATTGTGGACTTCTTTGACAGATATTATTTTGGTGTATGAGCTTAAGCAACCAAATTTACAGACGATATTTATTGCAAATAGTTATTTTTCTTAGATGATATTTTTAATATATATGTTACATTTCTATCAAGGTATGTTTTACTGAGCAGAGATTCAGGGCTTTTTTTAAACAATCTTTCAGAGTGTTAATTTTTTTGCCCGCTGTTAAGTGATGAATGCAATTGATTTCACAATTTGCAGTGAAATTCAATATATTCTGAAAACAGCAAAGAAAGGGCAACACATTACTTTGTTAAATATGAAAATAGGTGTACTGTATTCTAAAATGTATTGTTAAATAATACTACTTTTTTTCCAGATCAAGAAAGAAAATTTAGGAAATGTAATCCTTTTTTCTAGCAATTAAAAAAAAACATTTATTTATAATTAAGTTATTTTGTTGGTCAGGTAAGTTTGAAATATCTGTATTTCTCTCCTCTTCACTTTCATGCTCCCTTCTCTTCACTTCTCCTCACTCTGCTTTTCTCATTCCCCTTCTCTCTCTCTTCTTCCTTTACTGCTCTTTCGTAACTCCCTCACTCCTTCTATACTACTCTCCTAGGTTTACTGCCTCCATCACTACTTTTTCAACCATGTATCTCTCCCTGTCTCCATGTGTCTCAGTCATTCTAACTGCCTTACTCCTTCTCAGTTCCTTGCTCTCTGTCTCTGTTTCTGTCTCTCTCCCTTTGTCTGTCTTACCCTTAATTTGCTTAACATCTCTGGGGAAAATTAACAAGGCCCCTGCGCCACCACTATGTCACTTTTCATAACGTACTGGTGGCAAAGGGAGCTCCTCCATATTTACAGGAATACCCACCCTGCGTGACTTTTCCTTTCCACATAAATACAGCAACTTCACACGCAGCACTGTGCGTTGAAGGAGTGTTCCATGGGTGTTGTTGTGGGTGTTCCCACGCAACACTCAAAGAACTAGACACATCTCCAGGTTTACGAGAAATCGTAACTCTGGAGATGCGTGTGAATCCTACGGTGCGCGCACTGTGTGCGCACGGTGCGCGCACGGCGGGAAAAAAAACAATAAAAATAGAATTAAAAAAAAAGTGTTTAGATGTTAGGTGGCTCTAAAAAGAGCCATTCTGTTAATGGAGGGACAGAGGAAAAAAAAGACATGGCAAAATTTATAGGGTGTCACACGTGTGCTGCTCTATCTTCCTCTCTATTAGCGGAATGCTGGTATCCACATAACAGATAAGAGCATTACACAAGTTACACCACATATGCACCCTCTCAAACAGAGGGTGTATATCCAGAGGAACCGAAGAAGGTGAAGCTGCCGCTGCAGATGAAGTGCTCTGCTGAGCTGCCGATGATGTGCTCGGCTGAGCTGCTGCGGATGTGCTCGGCTGAGCTGCTGGAGGGTTTTCTCTAGCAGCTCGAGCATAAGCCACAGGATGTACATCTCTAACGTGCCTGATCATAGTGAAGATACTAAAAGAGTACTTCTTTTTAGGATCTCCTCTTGATAAGACATGATCACAAAGAGTGCAGGTGACTTTGGTAGCATTCACTTTCTTCTGCCCCTGTGGAAATGTAAAAAATTGCCAGATAAAAGAATCTTTCTGTTTCCTCTGTCTCTGTCTCACAAGGGTCTCCTGCTCACTCCCAGAAGATGACTGCTGCTCTGCCATTCTGAAGTACTGAAGTACTAGAAAAGCTGCTCAGCTCCTTCTCCCAGGGAATCAGAAGTAATAATGAGGGGAATGGGTGTGGTGTTGGAAGTTTCTGGAACTGAAACTACTATAAACCAATGAAAAGGGTTGTTTCTTGATCACATGAATTACCGTGCGCGCACCGTGCGCTTACGGTGCGCGCACCGTACAAGCACGCATGCGCGTACGTAGGACGCGCGCATGCGCGTACGGAGCATGCGTGCATGCGCGAAAGGAGCACGTGCGCATGCGCATATGGAGCACTCGCGTACGCATCACGCACGAAGTACGCATGCTTACGTAAATCACGTATGCATGCGCACACGGAGCACGTACGCATGCAAGCCACGTGCGCGCACCGTACGCGTACCATACCATTCGCGCACGGTACGCATACGGTGCGCGCACGGTCTAAAACCCTTAAAAAAAAAAAACAATGTTTAGAGGTTTCTAGAAGATATCAACTATGCTGTTCAACTATATCTAAAATAAAAAAAAAGGTGAGCCATTCCATATTGCAGGATACAGTAAATCTATAATTATATACATAGGTAGCATATTGTAAAATAAATAAATAAAAAATATAATAATACATTCATAAATTAGCATTTAAAAAACCTTTGAAATTCACTAAAAAAACTATAGGTTTCACACACGTTATAGTTAGGAATTAGCATTTCAAAAACCTTGCAAATTCACTGAAAAAACCATAGGTTTCACACACGTTATAGTTAGGAATTAGCATTTAAAAAACCTTGCAAATTCACTGAAAAAACCATAGGTTTCACACACGGTATAGTTAGCTGGACATTTCACTCGTACAAAACCAATGAAATTCCCCCGTTATAGTTAGTTCAGCTAACTATAACTCGCGCGCCCGCAATCCACTGCTGATGACGTCACATATTACATCACTGATGACATGGTCAGTGACATCACTCATGACATCACTGATGACATCTCAAATGACATCACTGATGACATCACTGATGACATCATCCATGTGATAAATTAGTGCATCTTCTCACACCCTAATATAACCTTTGATGCACCGACTCAAAATTACAGAGTTCCATTCTCAAAACCATACATACACCAATACCAATAACTCCATACCCACTTATTAACTGTTAGGTCTACATACACCTCCACTCATTCACCTGTACAGTCACTCATACTTACAGTCACTCCGTACAAGACTATCATATGCATTTATACACCTATATAGACACTCACACACCACCAATCATCCATTGAGGTACTGACACACCTAGTCAGTCGTACAAGTAATTAAACACAGTCCAATTTACTCACCTATACAGTTAAACACACTCAAGTTCACTTACTCATAAAAATAGTATCACATTCTTACACTCTTATAGAATCATTGATACAAGCACACAATCATCCATACAGTCACTGTCACAATCACACACTCTCACATCTACCCACTTATATACTCTTACACGCATATATACTGCCTTTCACATATGTAGTTAGTCACAAATGTACCACTGACATATACATTCAATCCCTGACACACCCATACATACACTCACTCAAACATACAGTCCATCACAGATGCACTCTTAAAACCATGCACCCATAGAATCACCCACTCACACATCTATGCATAGAGTCACACACACCCTACCCACACAAACACTCAGGAACCCATACAGATACTCAGACAAGCAATCGATAACTCATATAGACACTCATATAGCTATTCACAAAACCATGCAGCCACTTATACACCAACACACAGACACAAACAGACATTTACACAGTTTAGTCAGTAGTCTGCAGTAAGATACATTTAATGACTCACTTATAGAGTCAGTTACGCACCACAGAAAATCATCCATTTACACACTTGTACACCCACTTATTCTTCAACAGGCCTTTCCCTTTATATATTAAACATATTAAAATTGTGCAGAAACACATACTCAATGGATGATGTCATGAGTGATGTCATTTGAGATGTCATCAGTGATGTCATGATTGATGTCACTGACCATGTCATGAGTGATGTAATATGTGACGTCATCAGCAGTGGATTGCGGGCGCGCGAGTTATAGTTAGCTGAACTAACTATAACAGGGGAATTTCATTGGTTTTGTACGAGTGAAATGTCCAGCTAACTATAACGTGTGTGAAACCTATGGTTTTTTCAGTGAATATTTATATATATATATGTATGTATGTCTATGTATATATATATATATATATATATATATATATATATATATATATATATATATATATATATATATATATATATATATATATATATATATATATATTGGCAACACCCACTCAGGGCGGAACGTTACTTAACTAGCGTGCTGGGCCGCCGAAAAACTTTGAATGCAGCTGCCCATGAAGAAGAGGAGAAAGTCCTCGAAACGCGTCGGCAATGTGATTTTAAATCAGGATGTGACTGCTGTTTGCCGCTAAGGAATAAAAGTTTGCAGTAGCACTGAGTGCGTCCAGATATGCTTGGGCAATTTGAGGGAAGATGTTACACGCGGCAGCCTTGCCGCGCTGGAGCGCACCATCTGCAAATTGAAGAGGCTGCGGTAGGAACGATTCCATACCGGTTCGGCAGTGCTACTGTGGCTTAACTAAATCAGCACTCCATCCTGAGCTCTACCAAGAGTCTGAATATGAGCTGCTACACGAAGTTATTTGGAACCCACTCAGGGCTTGTACTACAGGTTCCAGCATGCACCGTGCACTTGGCAACACCCACTCAGGGCGGAACGTTACTTAACTAGCGTGCTGGGCCGCCGAAAAACTTTGAATGCAGCTGCCCATGAAGAAGAGGAGAAAGTCCTCGAAACGCGTCGGCAATGTGATTTTAAATCAGGATGTGACTGCTGTTTGCCGCTAAGGAATAAAAGTTTGCAGTAGCACTGAGTGCGTCCAGATATGCTTGGGCAATTTGAGGGAAGATATATATATATATATATATATATATATATATATATATATATATATATATATATATATATATATATATATATACATATTCCACAGATTCCAATGCCAGCCCTCCATAATCGCCACCGCTGTAACAGGACAGAAGCTCAGGTAAATGACACAAACGCAGCCAAGGAGTTTTTACAAGGTTTGCTCTTTTTATTATTTTTCAGTTAACACCAGAAAAGTGCACGTGCATTCAGGACAAGACGACCTACGCGTTTCGGCCAAAGGCCTTCCTCTGGGTCATAAGGTGGAAGTGCAGAGTGTCTAATAAAGGGCTAGACCCACCCCCCATGATCACAATGATTTAAAAAGGAACAAGTACCACATGGAATTTCAGAATATTCTATGCCATACAGAGCATATACAGGTCAAGGGTCTCAAGTCAAAATATACCCAATGTGTGAATTATAATTCATTTACAATTAATGAGTCTAATCAATTTACTGAGTTTGAACAAACTCAAAACAAGCGGGGTAATATAGAATACATCATTTGCAGAGGAAATATGCCTATTTGATTTTAATGTTCAAATGGTAAAGTACCCTATTATAAACTACACAATGGAAGTACAAATAAAGGGGGTAGAAAGACCGGGGAGAATTAAATGAGATGTAAAAGCGCTGCACCATTAAGATATAGATAAACCCCTTGCGTGCGCACGACGTCTCCCGGCCGTCGTGCATTACGGTGGGCGTGTGCGCACGACGGCCGGGAGACGTCGCGTTCCCGAACGCTGTTTATTTCTCCCGCACAGCGGGAGAAATAAACCCGCACGCAAGGGGTTAAGACAACCCTTTTAACTCAAATCATTCATTGTTATATGTTGAGAATGCATTCTATTTGTTTGTAAATTGTAGTTTGTCTTAATGAAAAATTATAAATGATTACTGTTGTGCAAGACTCGCAGTGTCCACTACTGACTGCTAAAGTATACACTAAACAGCAAGGACTCCCATATGTAGACATATATATATATTCATGCCCAAATACTCCAGTGCAAAATACCATCTGTTCTATATATAAAGTGCAAGAGTCGTATAAATATTTAATTGCATATAAAGTGCAGATGCCATTCTGCACCCTTGTGCCAGGAGAACAGAATACCATTACAGATATCCAATGATAACAATGAATATACTCCTTTGCATAAAGTTCAAGTGCAGTCTGTTCTTTACAATAAATATGTTCCCCTGTGAAAAGTGTGAGTGCAGTCTGTTTTACCTCAAATGATTTTATCTAAAAAGAGAGAGTACATAATCAAAGCGCATTCACAAATTTCATCCCCATTCGTTAGTTTAAAAACCTCATAGTCTACGTCTTCATGTACACCACTGAATAAGTCAAACATTATAGAAAATGAGAATACCCATAGAGGTATGATCTAATAAAGAGGCCTTAAACCCAAATAGCCTTCGTGTACGTGCTCTTTTCCTGGTGTGCAGCAAAGGTTTTGGTTTGATATATATATATATATATATATATATATATATATATATATATATATATATATATATATATATATATATTACCTACTGGCGGTCGCCAGTCGGTAGTTATAGTTAGGACCCCTTTTCCATAGGAAAACCGCAACATTCTATTTGGAATAACTTTGGCGCCGGTCGACGAATCCTCGCGAATTTCTCAAAATAGGTGGGGCGCTATGCTGCGCTCCTTCCCTGAAAGTCTCGGGGGGATTCGTCAAGCGGGGGCTGAGATAAAAGGGGGGTCCCAAAACGCGTTTTTCCCATGCATTTTTCCATAGGACCTTTAGACAGGGCTACAGCCCGAACGGCTGAACAGAATTACTAGAAATTTGGCAGAGAGACTGGGCCCGATTCACAGAACTAACTTAAGACAAAATCCTAAACTTACTACTTTTGGTATTCACAGAAGTTAGGATTTTGTCTTAAGTTTGTCTTAAGACTAACTTAAGACAGACTTAAGACAGTCTTAAGACAGACTTAAGACAGTCTTAAGACAGACTTAAGACAGACTTAAGACAAACTTAAGACAGACTTAGGACAGACTTAAGACAGACTTAAGTTAGGATTTTGTCTTAAGTTTGTCTCAAATTTGTCTTAAGTCTGTCTTAAGTCTGTCTTAAGTCTGTCTTAAGTTTGTCTTAAGTCTGTCTTAAGACTGTCTTAAGTCTGTCTTAAGACTGTCTTAAGTCTGTCTTAAGTTTGTCTTAAGACAAACTTAAGACAAAATCCTAACTTCTGTGAATACCAAAAGTAGTAAGTTTAGGATTTTGTCTTAAGTTAGTTCTGTGAATCGGCCCCGTAGTCCCTAGGTCAAGGAAGTGCCTTTTGTAGGTTTGGTGTAAATCTGTTCAGTAGATTCTGAGAAAATAGCCTTTAAATCAATATATATATCTGAGCCAGCTTACGGTACGCTTACCGTAAGCTTACCGTACGCGTACGGTGGCGTGCGCGAGCGCGATTCTGATTGGCTGTTAGATCTTAGTAAACATTCGAATCGGCCGAAACCAGGAAGCGGCGGAGAGTTACAGACCCCCTTACATTTGTGAGGGGGTCAAAGAAGGACAGAAAAGTACAAAGAAAACATTTATTGATTTTTAAAAAAATCACGGGGTACGCATACGGTAAGCTTACGGTAAGCGTACGGAAGAAAAAAAAAATTAAAAAAGAAATGAAATGCAGATTTAAGAGTTTAGATATTAGGGGGCTCTAAAAAGAGCCGTTGTGTTTATGAAGTGATTTTTTAAGTGGTACCTACAAGTAAGTACCGATGCAGAGTCTAAGGTTCAAGAGGAAGACTCTGTTCCCTTCATCATTGAAGTGCACACCATCTCCTCTATAAATGTCTTGCATGTCATAACGCAAGTTGTTGTGGTAAATGGCACCCATACCATAGTCACGGAGGAAAGCAGAAACAGATTTGTTGACGTGCTTTCTTGCTTTGTCAATTTGCAGACAGAAATGATTGGACCAGTTCCATTTTTGCCTTTGGCATATGTTGGAAAACACAAAGGCAGTTTTAGGGAAAGTGAAAACAGTTGTGCAAAGGTGTCCTTCATAAGCATTTCCAGACCTACCCCAGTCAAAGTGCCTAGGTCATTGCCACCACAGTGCACTATTATGAGGTCAGGGTGTTGGATTTGCATGAAGGATTTCACCAATGGCATCAATTGGTGCCACTTTAACCCTCTCTGACCAATCCATTTAATGTCTACATTTGGCAAAGCAAGGTCTCTCACCATACCTGTTTTCTCTGCAAACTTTTCACTCCAGAAGACATAGCTGTGCCCTACAATCCACACTGTGAACATCTTCAAAGGAGAACTGGATGCACTCAGGAGGTGTCTTTCAGTAGAATGGCAATATGAAAAGAAAGACAGTTTGGAAATGGAGGCATACATATTTTTTTCAAAACAAAAAGAACTGATTGGCTGTTTCATACCATTCTAGAATAAAAACTAGGCTGTATATGTAAATTAATAGAAGCATGTTTTGTATTGGTACAAAAAAATGTGTTACCAAAGAACAGTACTATGGATTTGCTGTTAGGTTTGAAAAGTCAAGCACTCTTGCTCTGTGGAATTGAAACATTGTGTGGCGAACTTCTGACCTAACTCCACACAGCAGTGTTCCATGAGCTGTTGCTATGGTAGCAGGCAGAAGTCAAGTTGGGGGAAGGGTACTAGGCAGAAGTCAAGTTGGGGGCAGGGTACTTTTGGAAAAGGGTTGGTTTTCAACCAATAGAAATGTGTGATTACATTTGAAAAAAAGGGGGAAGCACTGAGATTTGAAACTTACATGTATATGTGTGGAAAAATAGAGGGAACGTTTGCCATTATCTGGTTCTGCTGAGAGGAGAGAGGTGTAGAGAACAGAGATCCTGGCTCTGATAATCTGCTGTTTGAGTGCCACATTTCTTTCACAACTAACTAATTTTAAAGGTGAGTTTAGAGTTTGAGAGGGGATGTATATGGTAAATTAAGAAATGAATAATAGAATTGGAATTCCTTTTGTAGAAGTTGTGTTTATTATTTTCTGTTTTGGGAGAAATTTAAATGTGAGGAACATGTAAAATAATATGGACTATTTTTTCATGATAAATTAAGGTGTACTGGTAAAAATAAGGAATACTTTAAGGGTTTGAGGTTGCAGTCAGTAATGCAAATACATTCAGCATCACTAAGGCTGGTTGCCCTTGCTGGAGTGTAGGCAGTCACCGAGGATACACATGGTGGTGGTCTGAAAAAGCAGTTTGGACATGGGCTTTTTAAAAAAATCTAAAAAGTGGATTCATAATGTGTCAGTCTGTAAAAGTGATTTTCACTTGCCAAAAAAAAAGAGCAGTAAGTGTGCATTTAAATTGGCAAAGAAATTTCGTTTTGTGACTAATGTGAAAACATGACTCTGTGTGCAAATAGGAATTACAGGCAGAGATTTATTGCGTTTTGCTCTGGTGATTTCACAGTTGCATTAGTAGGAAAAAGGGGGAGCGATTTTTTGGGGGAAGAAGCAGACTCTTAGCACACACCCAGCTCCTTTCCATGTATAATCATGCACAGTATTTAGAAGCGAGTGGGGTTTTGAGGTTTCAGTCTGTAATGCAAATACATTCAGCATCACTAAGGCTGGTTGCCCTTGCTGGAGTGTAGGCAGTCACCGAGGATACACATGGTGGTGGTCTGAAAAAGCAGTCTGGACATGTGCAATTAAAAAAATCTAAAAAGTGGATTCATAATGTGTCAGTCTGTAAAAGTGATTTTCACTTGCCAAAAAAAAAGAGCAGTAAGTGTGCATTTAAATTGGCAAAGAAATTTCGTTTTGGGACTAATGTGAAAACATGACTCTGTGTGCAAATAGGAATTACAGGCAGAGATTTATTGCGTTTTGCTCTGGTGATTTCACAGTTGCATTAGTAGGAAAAAGGGGGAGCGATTTTTTGGGGGAAGAAGCAGACTCTTAGCACACACCCAGCTCCTTTCCATGCATAATCATGCACAGTATTTACAAGCGAGTGGGGTTTTGAGGTTTCAGTCTGTAATGCAAATACATTCAGCATCACTAAGGCTGGTTGCCCTTGCTGGAGTGTAGGCAGTCACCGAGGATACACATGGTGGTGGTCTGAAAAAGCAGTCTGGAAATGTGCATTTAAAAAATATAAAAAGTGGATTCATAATGTGTCAGTCTGTAAAAGTGATTTTCACTTGCCAAAAAAAAAGAGCAGTAAGTGTGCATTTAAATTGGCAAAGAAATTTCGTTTTGTGACTAATGTGAAAACATGACTCTGTGTGCAAATAGGAATTACAGGCAGAGATTTATTGCGTTTTGCTCTGGTGATTTCACAGTTGCATTAGTAGGAAAAAGGGGGAGCGATTTTTTGGGGGAAGAAGCAGACTCTTAGCACACACCCAGCTGCTTGCCATGTGGAATCATGCACAGTATTTAGAAGCGAGTGGGGTTTTGAGGTTTCAGTCTGTAATGCAAATACATTCAGCATCACTAAGGCTGGTTGCCCTTGCTGGAGTGAAGGCAGTCACCGAGGATACACATGGTGGTGGTCTGAAAAAGCAGTCTGGACATGGGCTTTTTTTAAAAAATCTGAAAAGTGGTTTCATAATGTGTCAGTCTGTAAAAGTGATTTTCACTTGCCAAAAAAAAAGAGCAGTAAGTGTGCATTCAAATTGGCAAAGAAATTTCGTTTTGGGACTAATGTGAAAACATGACTCTGTGTGCAAATAGGAATTACAGGCAGAGATTTATTGCGTTTTGCTCTGGTGATTTCACAGTTGCATTAGTAGGAAAAAGGGGGAGCGATTTTTTGGGGGAAGAAGCAGACTCTTAGCACACACCCAGCTGCTTGCCATGTGGAATCATGCACAGTATTTAGAAGCGAGTGGGGTTTTGAGGTTTCAGTCTGTAATGCAAATACATTCAGCATCACTAAGGCTGGTTGCCCTTGCTGGAGTGAAGGCAGTCACCGAGGATACACATGGTGGTGGTCTGAAAAAGCAGTCTGGACATGGGCTTTTTTAAAAAAATCTGAAAAGTGGTTTCATAATGTGTCAGTCTGTAAAAGTGATTTTCACTTGCCAAAAAAAAGAGCAGTAAGTGTGCATTTAAATTGGCAAAGAAATTTCGTTTTGGGACTAATGTGAAAACATGACTGTGTGCAAAGAGGAATTATAGGCAGAGATTTATTGCGTTTTGCTCTGGTGATTTCACAGTTGCATTAGTAGGAAAAAGGGGGAGCGATTTTTTGGGGGAAGAAGCAGACTCTTAGCACACACTCAGCTGCTTACCATGTGGAATCATGCACAGTATTTAGAAGCGAGTGGGGTTTTGAGGTTTCAGTCTGTAATGCAAATACATTCAGCATCACTAAGGCTGGTTGCCCTTGCTGGAGTGTAGGCAGTCACCGAGGATACACATGGTGGTGGTCTGAAAAAGCAGTCTGGACATGGGCTTTTTAAAAAAATATAAAAAGTGGATTCATAATGTGTCAGTCTGTAAAAGTGATTTTCACTTGCCAAAAAAAAAGAGCAGTAAGTGTGCATTCAAATTGGCAAAGAAATTTCGTTTTGTGACTAATGTGAAAACATGACTCTGTGTGCAAATAGGAATTACAGGCAGAGATTTATTGCGTTTTGCTCTGGTGATTTCACAGTAGCATTAGTAGGAAAAAGGGGGAACGATTTTTTGGGGGAAGAAGCAGACTCTTAGCACACACCCAGCTCCTTTCCATGTATAATCATGCACAGTATTTACAAGCGAGTGGGGTTTTCAGGTTTCAGTCTGTAATGAAATGAAATGAAATGAAATGAAATGAAAAATTATATTTATATAGCGCGTAACTACCCGGAGGCCTCGTCGCGCTTCAGCAATTACTATGACGAGCTCCAAGGTACATTAGCACGCTTTTGCAAACAAATGGGTTTTTAGGACTTTCCTGAATGCCATCCTATTGTTGATCTGTCTAATACTCACAGGAAGGGAATTCCATAGTTTGGCGGCAGAGTGTGAGAAAGAGCGACCGCCCCAACGGGCTTTGATAACCTTTGTTGGAGTTGCTAAGTGCAGTGAGCCGGAACGAAGGGCTCTGGAAGGGACGTAAGGCACTACAAAGGGGAACAAGATGGCAGGGCCTGTTCGATGAAAAGATTTGTGCACTATGCACATCGCCTTAAACTGAGCTCTGGCAGTCATTGGGAGCCAATGAAGCTCCTTAAGGGCTTTCTTAGCTGATTGCCAACGAGGAATATTAAACAATAGCCGGGCGGCACAGTTTTGGGTGACTTGGAGCCTTTTGGTCACCGCTACAGGGGCGCCCAAATATAAGGCGTTCCCGTAATCCAGGCGAGAGAGAATCAGGGCCTGAACCATGACTCTCCTCGCCTGGAAAGGGAGCAGAGGAAGGACCTTGCGGAGCATTTTCATTAACCCAGCACAAGGTGAGGCAGTCTTGGTGGCTTGGACCGAGAAATCAAGCGCCCTGTCAAGCCAGATTCCAAGGCTGTTTATCTGGGGCTTAGGTAGGGGAGGAGTGCCAAGGCATGTAGGCCAAATAGAGGCCAAAGTGTTCGGTAAGGAATTACCTAATAACATGATCTCCGTCTTCTCCCCGTTAAGTTTAAGACAAGATGCATGCATCCACTCAGCAACAGCCTCTAGACACAGACCCAGGGTGTTGGATGACCCCTCCGAGTGGTCCAAAGAGACCACCAGTTGGGTGTCGTCTGCGTAGGTGACGATACGCACACCAAAGGGCTGAACTATATTTGCTAGAGGTTGCATATAAACATTAAAAAGAGTGGGGCTCAGGGACGAACCCTGCGGAACCCCACAACTGAGTGGTTGCTTGGCCGAGATCGTCTCACCCTCGAACACCTGAAAATGCAAATACATTCAGCATCACTAAGGCTGGTTGCCCTTGCTGGAGTGTAGGCAGTCACCGAGGATACACATGGTGGTGGTCTGAAAAAGCAGTCTGGACATGGGCTTTTTTTAAAAAATCTGAAAAGTGGTTTCATAATGTGTCAGTCTGTAAAAGTGATTTTCACTTGCCAAAAAAAAAGAGCAGTAAGTGTGCATTCAAATTGGCAAAGAAATTTCGTTTTGGGACTAATGTGAAAACATGACTCTGTGTGGAAATAGGAATTACAGGCAGAGATTTATTGCGTTTTGCTCTGGTGATTTGACAGTTGCTTTAGTAGGAAAAAGGGGGAGCGATTTTTTGGGGGAAGAAGCAGACTCTTAGCACACACCCAGCTCCTTTCCATGTATAATCATGCACAGTATTTACAAGCGAGTGGGGTTTTGAGGTTTCAGTCTGTAATGCAAATACATTCAGCATCACTAAGGCTGGTTGCCCTTGCTGGAGTGTAGGCAGTCACCGAGGATACACATGGTGGTGGTCTGAAAAAGCAGTCTGGACATGGGCTTTTTAAAAAAACTGAAAAGTGGTTTCATAATGTGTCAGTCTGTAAAAATGATTTTAACTTGCCAAAAAAAAAGAGCAGTAAGTGTGCATTCAAATTGGCAAAGAAATTACGTTTTGTGACTATTGTGAAAAGAAATGTAGTAATATATTTGAATAAAATAAAGGAATTTTTTTTTAGTTTTTTTCAGGTATTGCTGAAGAGCAGTGGACAAAATTTAAGATGCCTACAAAATCCAGAGTTCAAAAAACGCACAAAAAAAACCTATATTTGAAGACAACTAGAGGACCAAAGTTAGTAGAAGATGCTCATGTTGGGAAAAAGAAAAAATCTTCTGGTAAGCAAAAAAAACAATTTCTAAAAAATATATTCAAAAGAATGAAAAATGTACAAAATGTCTGTACTCGAAAGGATGTTTTCAAAAAAAAAGGAGAGGAAAAAATTGACAATTTAGTTAATGCAAATATACCTTCAGCAACTGAAAAGATTTATATAAATAGAAAAACAGCGTTTAAAGAGATACGTAGAAAAATGTTTCAGAGAAGAGTTATGTCCAATTTGATGAAGGATGTGAAGAAATATAAGAAAAAGACAACGTTTTATAAAAGAAAAAAAGAAATAGAAGCCATTGCAGCAAAGGCATTAGAATTAAAAAGGAAACTATTCATTTTAATTTTGAATAGGATGCGTACATTAGACAAAATGGTTAATGTACTGAAATCACATAGCAAAAGGAAAAGAGTAGTGAACAGAACAAACTTTTGTAAAGTGTTTTTAGGAAAGTGGATGCATAGTTCAAGTAGTGAACCTTTTTTTAATGAAGAGAGCTATTTTCAAAGTAATAGTTTGCTGCATGCAGTTGACACCAGAGGTCGTTCTTACGAAGTAAAAAATGGTTGCATAATGGAGAAGGAGATAATGGTTCCAAGAGATGAGGTACAAGTGATGGCAGATGAGGCTATGGGGAGACGTCCTAAAGCCCCAGTGTACACTTGGAATTGTAGTAGTATTTGCACTGTGCGTCAGGAATCTATTGACAAATTTCGAGAGTTTCTAAGAGAATATAGTAAAAAAAGTATAAAACAGAAGATTAAGGTGCTTCAAAGTCTGGATCCATGCAGAGTGAGAGAGAATACTGGTTTGCAGGGTCATTCTCTGGCTTGTCTATCTAGAAAAGTGTGCAATAGTGTTTTCCATCATTTTAGGATGCTGGCTGTTCATCATACTGAAATGAGAAAGTTTGTGAGACGGTTGTATTTTGCCAAAAGTCCAGCAATAAAGTTAAATGAATTGAATAGGGCTCTGTTCCGAGGAACGGTATCAGATGTAGAGAAGGTTGTTGATGAAATTCAGTTTTGTTACTTTGGTCCTGAACAAAACAGTGCAGAGAAGGACACAGTAAATGAGGAAGAAGTGGAAGAGAATGTAGAACCCTCTGTAAGTAACACATTTAATGATCACATAACAAAATTTGCAATAGTCTCTAATGAAAGACCAAATTTTACTTGTATTTGTTGCCGCAGAACTCATTATAGAAAACAAACTAGGAATGTTGATCTCTACAGAAAGAGTGAAAATGAAGATAATTATAAGTGGAAGGATTTTGCCACATATATATTTCTAGAAAATTGTTTTGATTTGGGTGAAGATCAGCGTATTTGTAAATACTGTTACAACAAGTTTGAGGAAAATAGAATGCCGACCAGAGCTGTACATAATAATTTAGAATTGGATGCTATTCCTGCTGAACTTTCTGAATTAAATACATATGAGTCTATACTCATTCAATGTGTTCATCCGTTCCAGACCATAGTACGTATGGAGCCCAAAACTGGTAAATTACCTCCTTCTGATTTACTGAGAGGTTTAAAAGGAAGAGTGGTGTATTTGCCCTTGGATTTGAAAAAAAATATGGAAACTATTGATGCGGATACTTTGGAAACTGAACCATTAGTTATTCTGGTTAATGGTGTACCTACAAAGAATAAGAAGATTTGGCAGGAGCTGGTAGATGTGCGGAAAGTACAAAGAGCAAATTTGTATTTGAAAAGGAATAACAAATGGTATGAATCAATTTATATAGAAGAAGAAGAAGAAGAAGATTTACAAGAAGACACAGAAACACCAACTGGACAAATAGAAAAAGTGGACAAGTCAAAGGAAGAAGAAATTTATGAACATTTTAGCATACATCCTCTTCATTCAAAAGAAGTTATGGGAGATAATATTGATCTCTTTCAGATGAAGAAAGCAAAAGGAACTCCCGTGAGTGTATGGGAGGAGAGCTTGGAAGCTCGATGTTTTCCCCAGCTGTTTCCTAAAGGAAAAGGAGGACGATACGATGAACGTCCAGAACAGATTCCAGCTTCTGAGTATCGGACTACAAGACTATATGCTGAAGATCCCAGATTTCGACAAAGTATTCCTTATTTGTTCCATCTTTTATTTGAAAGCGACTTGTCTGCACTGTCTTCTGCAGTAAATCACATTTTAAAAAGTGGAGTACATTTACAAAATGTGTCTGCTAAGGATTTTATGGAGAAAGTGCAGCACCGAGATGATCATTTGGAAACACAACTGATCAATCTGATGGCTTGTCAGCATGGGACAAATGAATATTGGTACCGACGCCATGGTGAATTAAAATGCATGTTACGGAATTTAGGAACACCAACATGGTTCGTTACCCTAAGCTGTGCGGAGTACGCTTGGGATGATTTACTGGATTTTCTACGAGAGGCAAATTCAAACATTAAAAACATCGATTACAAGACAGCAGGAGAACTGTGCTCATTGGATCCGGTTAATGTTTGCAGATATTTCAATCATAGATTTGAGGCTATGATGTCCTTCATCTGCAATAAAAAAAATCCACCTCTAGGAGAAGTAGTGGATTTCTTTTGGAGAAAAGAGTACCAGGCAAGAGGTGCTCCTCATATTCATATGCTGTTGTGGATCAAGGATGCCCCAAAGTTTGGAACAGATACTGATGAAGCAGTGTTATCTTTCATTGAAGAATATGCAACATGTGCTATACCAAAAAGCACAGAAGAGAAAAAGTTAAAGGAGCAAGTTTTACGTTTCCAAAGTCATCGGTGTGGAAAATACTGTCGACGGAAATACAAGAGCAAAGATAAATACTACACTAAATGTCGATTTGGATTTCCTAGACCTGTTCTTTCAAATGGAAGAGTCAACAGTTTTATGTCAGCTGTGAGACACACTATCACAAGAAAATCACCTAAGAATACCTACAACTTAAAAAGAAAAGAAGAATCAAAAAATATAAATGACTACAACCCAGTCATTTTATCCATGTGGAACGCTAACATGGATATACAGTATGTAGCTGACAATTCCATTGCTGTTGCTCGATATGTAACGTCTTACATTACGAAATCAGAAAAAACAGAATTGAAGGAAATGTGGGAAGAGATTTCTCACGAGAAGACTGTCAGTAAGAAGCTGTACAGTTTCAGTTTGAAGATGTTATCGCATCGAGAAATTGGATCCTACGAATGTTCAGATAGGTTATCTTCTGCAAGTCTCTACTCGAAGTCAAGAAGAATAATTTGGGCAAGTTTAGGCCTTGCAGCAATGAGAAATCGGGTACTGAAATCTGTTGGAGAAATTGAATATTTGGCCGAGAATGACCCAGAAAGTACAGATATTTTGAAATCAAACATGTTGGACACATATTATCCCAAGAGAAGTCAACATCTGGAGAACATGTGTCTCTATGAAGTGCTGCAGAACTACATTTATTCACGGAAAGCCGCAGAAGACATCAACAATGGAAAATATAAAGTCGTTGGTGAGGAAGGATGTTTGGTGAAGCAAACAAAAGGAAGTTTGATAAATCACAGGAAGCTGAGTTGCGACACTACTGACAAGAAGGAATTTTACTACTTGGCTCTTTTACAGTTGTTTTAACCATGGCGTACAGAGGATGAACTACTGGGAGAATTTCAAAGCTATGAAGATTCTTTTAATGCTTGCAAAGACAGCATACAATGCAGTACATTCTCAAGTTATCTGCAAATGTTAAATGAAGAAATTGAACAGGAAACTACAATTGCAGCAGAAATAGCTAGAGACAGTTCTCAGGACAGCCAAAGTTCAGGAACACTCAGTCAAGATCCCCTAGGACAACCAATCGTTGAAAATGAAGCATCAATAGCCATGAATGAAGTGGAAACGGCTATGAATCAAGCTCAAGGAGAATTTATAGACTTAGAAAATTTGGAAAGACAACTGAATCAAGAGCAGCAACAAATTTATGAAGAGATCAGAAACAAAATTGATCACGGATTTCTACATGAAAAAAAAGAGTGCTCATGCACATCATTTCATCCAATCAGGATGTATGTAAGCGGACAAGCTGGAACTGGAAAAAGTTTCCTTATAAAAGTCATCAGAAGCTACCTACAGCAAAAAACAGATTCTACTTTGTCTTGTGTGGTTACTGCTCCAACTGGGTTAGCAGCATATAACATAAAAGGAATCACTTTACATCGTTTGCTAATGTTACCAGTGGAGCATGAGAACAAAATACAATACAACAAGCTAACTGGAGAAGCATCCTTGGAAGTTTCAAGAGTATTGAAGAAGATGCAAGTTCTCATTATTGATGAGGTGAGCATGGTATCAAACTTAATGCTTGCCTTTGTGCATTTAAGAATGCAGCAAATTTTGAAGACAGACTATGACATGTTATTTGGTGGAAAACACGTCATAGTTTTTGGAGATCTTTTGCAACTTACTCCAGTTAAAGGACAACCAGTGTTTAATACTGTCACACATGAAGACACGAAGAAGTCATTGGGAAGCATCGGAAATACAAATATTTGGTCCTTCTTTGAGTACAAGGAACTTACTACTAATATGAGGCAAGCAAGCGATGAAGAATATGGAAGTATTCTGAAAGATATCAGAATTGGACTACTCACAGAAGTTGGCAAAAAAGCATTACAGAGTCGGCTGCTACATAATTTATTTCCAAAGGAAGAAATAGTTGCAGAGAAAATATACAAGCACATTGCAGAAAACAAAAGTGTCATCTGCTTAATGCCAACTCTACGTGAATGCTCAATATTTAATGAGGAGCTTTTGAAATTGGAAAAGGAAGAGATCAGGAAATTGGAAGCAGTGGACAAAATTGAGGATGGAAGAATTACTGTCACAGTAACAGGCAAACTGAAAAATAAATTGGATTCACTAGAGAAGAACATCTCCAAAACAGCTGGATTAGAAAAAAATCTATATGTTTGCATGAACTGTAGAGTATTTTTAAGAAGAAATTTGGATGTTGAAAAAGGTTTAGTTAATGGAGCTATGGGAAGAGTTGTGGGTTTTATTAATTATCAGAAAAAAGATGGAATTGAATGTTTAAAAATAAAATTTGATCAGATAGAAGAAGTTAAAGATATTTGTCGTTGTACAGTTCGTTTCATGCTTGTGAAAGACTTATATGTACGTAGGAAGCAGTTTCCGTTTTCTCTAGCATATGCTGTAACTATTCACAAGTCTCAAGGATTGACTGTAGATTGTGCATTTGTGAACATTGGTTCAACTGTGTTCAAAGAAGGTATGGCATATGTTGCTTTGTCACGAGTGAAAACATTATCTGGTTTATTCATGATAGACTTTGATGATTCAAAAGTTAGTGCTGATACAAACTGTGTAAAGGAGTATAATAGATTAAGAAGAAGCTATGCTCCTCATTTAGGTCAGTATCCTGTGTTGGAGAAACGTGTAGTTTCTCGTAAAAGAAAAAATGAGAATATCTGTAATGAAGATGTAGAGAAGAGGAAAAAAAAGAGGAGTGATGTAATTGCAAGCAAAAAGAAAAAGGAAAATGAAGAACAGGTTGTAGGATGTCATTTTGAAAATAGCTCTGGTGTCAACTGCTACGCAAATGTAGTGCTGAATGTTGCATTTTATCTGGAAAGTTTGCAAGAGCAGATAATAGTAAATCAGGGAAAAAGATTCTGTTCTGAGCTGAGTCTCCTTTTTCAAAAGCTGAGTAAAGATAAAACTCAAATAGAAAGTGCTACTGAAATTAGAAAACTTTTAGATATATGTTCAGGACGAACACAGTTTTCTCAAAATGAACAGCAAGATGCACACGAATTTTTGATGTATTTTCTTCAAGTACTGGAAGAAGAAGGGGTTCCCATTGAAAATGTATTTGGTCTCTCTTATAAATGGGAACATAGTTGTGAAAACTGTTATAATATATGTGGCTCTAATGTTGATAATGAAAGGTTTATTTATTTGACATTGCCAGAGAGCAAAACAGTCACTTTTGCAAAATTAGTTAAAGATGCTAATCATAGCATGAAATGCGGTGAGTGTAAATCTGACATGTTTTCAACATTAATTTTAAAGGAATACGGACAGTATGTAATTTTAATGATGCAACGATGTAGAGCTGATGGTTCAAAATTGGATACTTTAATAAAGAAGTTTACAGGACAGCAATTATCAATTTCAGGAAAAACTTTTGTAACTGTTGCAATAATTTTCCATGATGGACCTACTGTTACTTCTGGACATTACACAGTTTATCTTAAATGTGAAAAAGGCTGGACACTGTGTAATGATTCCCAATTGATTTTCAAGCAACGTTTGCCTTTTGATTTAGCAAATTCCTATCTAATCTTCCTGAAACCTAAATTTTAGAGAGACTTGGCAAGATCTGGACAAAATAATTTTACCATTTTACTGGATTACCATTGGAATTTAAAAAAAAAAAGATTTTTTAAATTATCATTTGGCCTAATGGAAAGATAACCAATTGTAATGTGGACTTTTTTAATTTTTAATAAAACTTTCAAAAACCAATAATTTAGAGAAAATCGGTAACATCTGCACAATTTAAATTTTGGAATGTTCTTGGAGTGCCATTGGAAATTTTTTCAAAAAAGATTTTAAAAATTACTATTTGGCCATGCGGAAAAGTAACCAATTCTATTGTGGACTTAATAAATTATTAAAAAAAATTTCGGGAACCAAAATGTTACAGAGAATCGGTGAGATCTGGACAAATTAAACTTTAGAATTTTATTGGATTACCATTGGAAATTTAATCCCCAAAAAATTTTAAAATTACTATTTGGCCTAAAGGAAATGGAATCAGATGTATTGTGGAGTTATTTGAGATATAATATTGTGATTATACTTCTGAAACAAAAATATCAGACAGTATTTTAAAGAAATAAGTATTGTTTTTTGATGATATTTTTTTAGAATATTATGCATTTCTGTAATGTTAAGTTTAAGTGAGAAGAGATTCTGGGCTTTTTTAAAACAATCTTTGAGATTGTTATTTTTTTTTTGCCCGCTGTTAAATGATGAATGCAATTGCTTTCACAATTTAAAGTGAAATGCAATATATTCTGAAAGCAGCAAAAATAAGGCAAAAATATTTTTGGGTAAATATGTAAATACGTGTACTGTATTTTAAAATGTTTAAAAAATATTAATACTTTTTTCTTTTTTTTCAGATTGATATAGAAAATTTTCGAAAACTAGAACCATTTTTAAAGCAATTTTTTTAAAAAAAAACAAATGAATAAATATTTTTTTGAGTGGGTATGGTAAGTCAATAATAATAATTGTAGTGTTTCAAAGTCCTTGTAATGTGATTATTGATTTTTAGTGTTTTTTTAAAAAAAAAAATAATAATTACGCGCACCGTACGCGTACGGTAAAAAAAAAAAAAAGTTTTTAATAACATCTATAAAAAAAAGATGAAAGATAAGGTTGGCTCTTAAAAGAGCCGTTGTGTTCATGCAGGGAGAGAGGAAAGAAAGAATGGGAAAATTAGTCTCTGTGACAAGTGTGCTGATCTATTTTGAGGTTCACTAGGGAAACACTGGTCTCCCTATGACAAATTAGATCATGACAAGAGGCACATCGAATATCAACCCTCAGAAATCGAGGGTTAATTTCCAGAGGGCCAGCAAAAGGAGATGCTCCCCCCACAGATGAAGGGCTCACCTGACCTGCAGAAGAAGGAGTCAGCCCTGCAGATGATGGTCCAGGCTGAGCTGCTGTGGATGTGCTTGGTTGACTTTCTGAAGGGTTACCTCCAAAAAGTCGAGCATGTGTCCTTTTGTGTACATCCTTGAGGTGCCTCATCATGGTATGATTCCCAAAGGAATACTTCCTGTCAGGATTACCTCTTGAAAGTACACGCTGACACAGCTTGCAAGTCACTAAGGGTGCATTTACCTTTAGCTGGCCTTCAGGAAAAGTAAAATAATCCCATACATAAGAGGTCTTTTGTTTCCTCGCTCTCTGCCTCAAGGTAGTGCTGCTAGTGCTAGCCTCACTCTCAGAAGGGCTCTGCTGTTCTGCCATCGTATCACAAAGACAACCCAGCTCCTTCTCCTAAGGGATCACAAGCAGAAATGAGGGGAATGGGTGTGGTGTAGGAGAGTTCTAGAACTGAAAGTAGTTTCATCCAATCAAAAGTTGTGTTTCATGATCACATGACCTACCGTACGCTTACGGTACGCTTACGGTGCGCTTACGGCAAAAGTATGCATGCGCGTAAAAAAGACACGCGCTTGCGCGCATGCGCATAACAGTCACTACCCGACACTTCCGCGTAACGTGCGCGTGTAGCGTACACGTGTACGCGTCCCACGCGGAGTACGCGCGGCTACGCAAATTGCGTAACTATACGCAAACAGCGTAGATAAATTACGGGCATTGCGTAAACCGTACGCTTACCGTAAGCTTACGGTACGCGTACTAAAAAAAAAAGGAAAAAATGTACTGCAAAAATTTTTAACATGTTTATTTTATGAAAGATATTTAAAAAAACATATTAAAGAATTTTAAAAATGTAACCATAGTCTTTATAAAAGGTTAGAACATTAAATTAAAAATATGTTTAAAAAAATAGAAGAAAAAAAAAAAAATTAGCATTTAAAAAACCTTGCAAATTCACTGAAAAAACCATGGGTTTCACACACGTTATAGTTAGGAATTAGCATTTAAAAAACCTTAGAAATTCACTGAAAAAACCATAGGTTTCACACACGTTATAGTTAGGAATTAGCATTTAAAAAACCTTAGAAATTCAATGAAAAAACCAAAGGTTTCACACACGTTATAGTTAGCTGGACATTTTACTCGTAAAAAACCATTGAAATTCCCCCGTTATAGTTAGTTAAGCTAACTATAACTCGCGCGCCCGCAATGCACTGCTGATGACGTCACATATTACATCACTCATGACATGGTCAGTGACATCACTCATGACATCACTGATGACATCTCAAATGACATCACTGATGACATCACTGATGACATCATCCTTGTGATAGAGTGGCAGACCTCCTCTCACCCTAATATAACCTTTGATACACACATTTATAAATAGAGACTAAACTTTTCAAAACAATGGACATACCAATACCAGTTACAACAACCTGTTCAGTAATTCTAAGATCCACATACACATCCACTCATTCACCAACAGTCCTATACAGTCACTCATACATGTACTCACTCATCATATGTACTCATACACCTATACATCCTGTTACACAATGCCACTCATCCGTAGAGTTACTCACACACAGTCACTCATGCTAATAAAGAATAAAACATCCATTTACTTGCATATAGTTATACACACACCACCACACTTACTTCTACAAAAACTTACACATACTTAGTCTTTTAAACAATCACTTATAGAAACACATACTTATTCATACAGGAACTCTTTCAATCTCTCACTCTCACATATACTCACTTATATACACCAATAGTCACATATACTAGTTTAAAACATATGTAGTTACTCATAAAGACACTGTAGAGACAGTCATTCACTCCCTAACACACCCATACACACACTCATGCACCCATGCAGTCCTGCATACATACTATCTTCAACACATACAAACAGTGAGTCACTCATTCATGCACCTATGCACTACGTAATACCCCCCACCGAACCATACAGACACTCAGACTGATACTCAAAAAAACAACTAATAACCCATATAAACACTCATGTAGCTGCTCACCAACCCATGCAGCCACTTATACACAAAGTGAAAGACTGATACAGATATATACATATTTAAACATTACTCACTAAGCCATGTATTCACTATGATACACCTAATCAGTCAGTTACACAATCAATTTTTCAAAAACAAATCATCCATTTAGACACTTATATACCCATTTATTCTTCCATCGACCTTGAGATATACATATATAAAACATATTTAATTTTCAGAAAAACACACATTCACTGGATGATGTCATCAGTGATGTCATCAGTGATGTCATTTGAGATGTCATCAGTGATGTCATGAGTGATGTCACTGACCATGTCATGAGTGATGTAATATGTGACGTCATCAGCAGTGCATTGCGGGCGCGCGAGTTATAGTTAGCTTAACTAACTATAACGGGGGAATTTCAATGGTTTTTTACGAGTAAAATGTCCAGCTAACTATAACGTGTGTGAAACCTTTGGTTTTTTCATTGAATTTCTAAGGTTTTTTAAATGCTAATTCCTAACTATAAGGTGTGTGAAACCTATGGTTTTTTCAGTGAATATATATATATATATTCACTGAAAAAACCATAGGTTTCACACACGTTATAGTTAGGAATTAGCATTTAAAAAACCTTGCAAATTCACTTAAAAAACCATTGGTTTCACACATGTTATAGTTAGCTGGGCATTTCCTTCGATAAAAAACAATGAAATTCCCCCGTTATAGTTACTGCAGACAACTATAACTCACGCGACCGCAATCCGCTGCTGATGACGTCAGATATTACATCACTGTATTTAGACACTTATTTACCCATGTCTTCTTCCATTCATTTTTAGCTATACATATATTACAATTTTTTTTTTTCAGAAAGACACATATGTCATCAGTGATGTAATATCTGACGTCATCAGCAGCGGATTGCGGTCGCGTGATTTATAGTTGCCAGCAGTAACTATAACGGGGGAATTTCATTGTTTTTTTTCGAAGGAAATGCCCAGCTAACTATAACATGTGTGAAACCTATGGTTTTTTAAGTGAATTTGCAAGGTTTTTTAAATGCTAATTCCTAACTATAACGTGTGTGAAACCTATGGTTTTTTCAGTGAATTTGTACGGTTTTTTAAATGCTAAGTTCTGTATTTATTAATATATTTTTTTAAACAAAACTTTTTCACGGCGCCAGTAGGTAGTTACAGTTAGGACCAAGTTTCCATCAGAGCATTTTTTGTTTTGCTTATAACTTTGGCGTCGTTTGATGAATCTTCATGAAATTTTCCAAACAAATTCTTTGTTCATATCAGCTCCTACGTTGAAAGTTTGCGGGTGATTTGTCAAGGGGGGGCTGATAAAAATGGGGGGGTCCCAAAACGTGTTTTCACCATGTTAATTACCATAGGAAACTTTAAACAAGGCTACAGGTCGAACGGGTGAACGGAATTACTCCAAATTTGGCAGGGAGAAGGGGCTTGGTGTAAATCCGTTCAGTAGTTTTGGAGAAATATCGAAATTTACAGATATCGATATTTGGGAATTCTGCCATCTGATTGACTGAGGCGTCACGAGGACGAGCTTGTACTTATTGGCTGCGAGCGGTGCAAGAGGTTGTAACTAGGAAGTGTTGGCAGCCATTTTATGATTCTGTTGAAACGAGTAAGGGGGAAAAAGGTCAAAAAGAGTAGGAAACAGGAGGATAGGAGCACTGTAACCTCTGTGGGGGAGTGCGAAGCGAAGTAGTCACTCCTACCGGACTGAAAGTGTGTGTTGCTCAGATTGACATGGTGCTGAGATGAGATGCTGCTACACTCGGGTATGAAACCGAGAGCCTAAACCGTGAGGTCATTGCTGTAGAGTGATGTGCTATGGGCGCTGTAGCATACCTGTGGAAGAAGTGTTAGTTTGCGTTTATACAATACAGGGAGTGGGAAGCGAACTACTCACCCCTACCGGTCTCAAGACTCGTGGATGAAACCATGAGCTCATTGCTGTAAAGTCATGTGCTCTGTGAAGTATTCCAATGTAAGTCATAGTAGAATGTTAGTATGTAATGCTACTATAATGTAAGTATGTAATGTTAGAATGTAGGGCTGTCATGAGGGGAATCTTGGGGAGTTTGTACACTTGCTGGAGAAGACGGTTGCCTTGCTGTCTGGTCCTGTTGGTGGCTGTTTAAGCTGTCTTCTTTTCCTGCAATAAATCTACTTATCGTATCCAGTGCTGTCTTCCTCTTCATTGCATAAATTTGGTGACGAACGGGAGAAGGTAAAAAGAAGGCAGCACTCATCAAGATTTTGAGCTTGCTTGCGTTCTGCTGAAGACCCATTTTCTTGGTGAAGCTGTTTCTACTCATCCCAGGGTCATCGGCTGATCGAACTATGTGATCCTACCTCTGGTAGGATTTATATTTTTTGATTTTGGGCTTCCTCTGCCACTTCACTACACTCTGGTTGCTGTACTACACGTGTGCAAGTAGTGTTAGTATGCGTTTATACTAATTCTGTAGTTATGCATTAACCAATGCATCATGGCCCCATGGAGCGCCACCTCCCAGGTGCAGGTCATACAATGTCCCGGGGTGTGTATCCGTGGGACATTTATGTTTGCTATTACAGGGTGGGAGCATTGCTTCCACCCTGTGATAGTAAATTCTTGTTTGCCTCGTTGAAGCGAGAGGAGGAAAACCTTGTATCGCTTCAATAAAGCGGATCTGGATGGTAAAAATGGAGAAAAGAAAAATGAAGCAGGGTCTCATGCTTTCATTTAAATGAGCCCACTGGTGGGTAATATTCCGGGACCAATCCTATTATTATATTGTGGGGTCTCTGCAGCACTGGGGACCCTAATCTCACATGTAAATTAAGCGCGGGAGGGCACAGAGACGTTTTGCAGACTAGGGGATCGACACCTCCCCGGGTATTGTTATGAATTGTTCCGGGGGCTTTCAGGCCAACTCAAGGGGATCGGCAACCTCCGGGGCTTTACTTAAATATGCAGGGTGGGCCTCGCCAGTCCTTGAAGTCTCGGTGGCCCTAGGCAGTGCCTTATTGGTTCTGAAATCACACAGGCAGTACTCATGGTGATACACTCATAGAACCCTTGCCGTTGTAGAATTACCCAGGCTTAATTTATGTAATAGTCTGTTGGTTTATATTTGGTAGGTGCACCGCAAAATTAAAAATGTTTCCCTCATAACCTACTCTCAGCCTCCGATTTTCACAATAAACTACAGATAAGTGTTGTCAGAAAAAGAAGACCCATACACTCATTTATTGGAAAAAAAAATAACTTTTATTAAAACAACACAAATAAATGGAAATGTAACTTTATTCGAACAACAGTAACACATGAAAGAAGTGGGTGGGACTCCTCCGGATGCAGCGTACAAAACTTGCAAGAGAAAAAAGAAACATAAGTATGTGTGCCATTCCAAGAGAACAAGCATTTGCAATGCAATACGTCTCGCATTAACGTGAGTTTAAGCTATTGGCATTGTAAATGACAATGCCTTTTATTGATGTTTTAAAAACAAAAACAAAAATAAAAGGCATTGTTATTTGCATTGTCAATAGCTCAAACTCGCGTAAATGCGAGACCTATTGCATTGCAAATGCTTGTTAATTGCTGGCAGGTCTTCGACCAGGAGGGACCCGACCCACTTAAAGCCCTGCGCACTGTACGTTTCAAGCAAGCGCCCTCTGCACAAGACTACAGGCTCCTTGCCCTTTGACCCAAGGCACACTGCCCGGTGACCCTGGCTCCTGCTCACAGTATGAGGTTCCTATCCCTAAAACTCACCACCATTGGCTCACCGCATGAGACCAGAGGCAGCCTTAAGCCGCGCTCATGAGCGGGGATCAGAAAAGAGGCAAGACCAGCACGCGCCCTGAAGTTCTCGTAAGGCGCCACTTAGGCGCTCTAAAAACGTCAAAATAAATACAATGAAATAACAAGCCCGGGAGTTGTGTGTGCGCGCTGAGAGAAAATAAAAGGGCACGCGAGTGGTGCTCAGAGGTGCTTGAGTGAGTGCGCTGCCGATGAGCAGGTGCATGATCACGCATCCTGTTCTTTTTCAAAGCACATACTTGTGCTTGTGGCGCGTGACTGCGCACTCCCGCAAGCCGTATGCCGCCACAAGCACGAGTATGTGCTTTGTAAAAAGAGCTGCATGACGACTAAAGGTCTCCTATGCAGTGCATGTGAGTGAGTGGATGTGAGTGTAGACCTAGGAAATAGTGGGTGGTATGTAATATCTGGCATTGTTGTGTGTATGGTTTCAAAAATAGTAGTTTGTATTTTAGAGTGCATGTATCAAAGTTTATATTAGGCCATCAGTATATGCATCAGATTATCACGTGGATGATCTCATCAGTGATGTCATTTGGGATGTCATCAGTGATGTCATCAGTGATGTCACTGACCATGCCATGAATGATGTAATATGTGACATCATCAGCAGTGCATTGCGGGGGCACAAGTTATAGCTAGCTGAACTAACTATAACGGCCACATTTCTCTGGTTTTCTACAAGTGAAATGTCCAACTAACTATAACACCCCTGAAACCAGTGGTTTTTTCAGTGAATTTCTAAGGTTTTTAAAATGCTAATTTCTAACTATAACGTCCGTGAAACCTATGTTTTTTCAGGGAATTTTAAAGGTTTTTTTAAATGCTAATTTCTATGGTTTTTTAAATGCTAATTTCTAACAATAATGTGCCTTAATCCACTGTTTTTTTATTGACTACATATGGATATATATACACATATATGTATATATATATATATATATATATATATATATATATATATATATATATATATATATATATATATTAAACCAAAGTTCAGAATAATTTATAGTTTTGAAAAGTATATTCATTCTTTTTTTTATATTTCACCGAAGTCGCGCACCCTACGCGCACCCTACACGATGGCTGCGCGCATCTCACTACCGCACATTTTAGAAGTCGCTCCGGGGTTGCGACTTCGGCATAATTTGAAAAGTATGCAATATCATGATAGAAATTATGAATAATTTTTTTGTTATAGTGTTTGACTAATTTACTTTAGAAAACTGTTTATGAACTATTTTTTTCAGTGTAATATTGATGATACGAAATTTCATGACAACGCGACCTATGCGCAAACGGTGCATGACCCCTCCCCGCACGTATATCTGGGCTTGTGCCGGGATCGCGCCACGGTCGCGACTTCGCCGTATTTTCAAAGTTTAAAATAATGCTAGTGAAAGTTGGAATACCAAATTGGAATAAAGAGTTTTACTAACATCCCTTTTAAAATATTGTATAAACAGTTATTTACAGTCTATAAAATGTTGTTTTATGAATGTTTGGGTAGTGGCGGCATGATTGAATGAGTGTATGTATAATTGTTGGGTGATTGGAGGAGTGCATGGGTAGTACCTGGGTAGTTGAAGGAGTGAATGAGTAGTGTCTAGGTGATTAGAGTACTGCATGGGTAGTGCACAGGTGTTTGTAGCACTGCATTGGATGAGTACATGGGTACTGACTCAATGATTAGAGTACTGCAAGAAGATTGCATGGTGAATTTATAAGTGCTTGGGTATTAGCGGAATGATTGGATAAGTACATAGTACTGGCTGGGTGATTGGAGTAGTGCATCGGGAGTGACAGGGTGCTGGACTGCATGGGCACTACCTGGGGAATTGAAGGACAGACTGAGTAGTGTGTAGGTGATTCAAGGACTGCATGGGTAGTGCACAGGGTATTGTAGCAGTGCATGTCTTAGGGTCTGGGTCATAACATGAGTACATGGGTACTGACTGAATGATTAGACTACTGCAAGGAGAGTGCATGGTGAATTCATAAGTGCTTGGTTTACTACATGACTACATGGGTAGTGCTTGGCTGTTTGGGAGAGTGTATTGTTAGTGCCTGGGTGATTTCATAACTGTTTAGGTAGTGGCGGGATGATTTCATGAGTGGGTGGATACTAACTAGGTGGTTGCACAATATGGAATCAGTCAATCATTACTCAAGTAGCTTTAAAATCCCCTACTCACTACCTTTGCACTCCTCTAATCGGTCAGGCACCTGTCAATAGTTCACTAAGCATACATATAACTGTATAAATACAATCTGAACACATAGATCACTCATTACATATTATCTAGTTAAGTAGATAAGTACAACATGACTGCAAGGCTAATGTGTGGTTGTTTACTATTGAGCTACATCTTGACCATTCTATCTACAAATATGTGACATCATTAAAGTATAACTCTCAACAGACTTAGGAAAGAAGGGTAATTAACAACACCTTTTATGAGCATTTTTAAAACCACACTTTTATGCTACATCTTCACCTTTGTATCTACAAATATATTGTTATCATTCAACTATACCTTTGTTCAGACTACAAAAACAAGCCTAATTAATAGCCCCTTATTTCACAATTCAATCGTAAAATATATGGTATCATTTAATGTTACCTTTGTACAAACTAATAAAAGAAACTGAATTATTAACACCTTATATGATCATCTTTCATAGCACGAGTACATGGTTACTGAGTGAATGATTTGAGTACTGCAAGGAGAGTGCATGGTGAATTTATAAGTACTTGGGAATTGGCGGAGTGATTGGATAAGTACCTAATACTGGCTAGGTGATTGGAGGATTGCATGGGGAGTGACAGGGTGATTGCTGGACTGCATGGGTACTACCTGGGGAATTGAAGGAGCAAATGAGTAGTGTGTAGTTGGTTAGAGGACTGCATGGGTAGTGTAAAGAGGATTGTAGCGATCCATGTGTTAGTGCCTGGGTCATTACATGAGTACATGGGTACTGACTGAATGATTAGAGTACTTCAAGGACAGTGCATGGTGAATTTATAAGTGCTTGGGAATTGGCGGAGTGATTGGATGAGTACATAGTACTGGCTATACCAAAAACAGGAGGAGAAAATACCTTAAGAGAACACTTCACTGAATGTGAATTAAACTTTCAAATTCACACAGATGTCTATGATCATTCATGTGTAGAAGTATGGAATAAATGTAGGGTCAGTGATTCCCCCTTCCTTCCATGTTGCTCATGTTGTGGGACTTGAGTCACAGGGTGCAACATTATCGATTGCGCTCCGGGTGGCGCCAACACTACAACAGAGACACATCCATTAGTTACTCCCTTGTCCAGCCCAGGACGGAACCATGCCCAGAGCCCCGGGGTCATTGTTCACACCCCTACGCTGGATTGGCATACGCCAGGCCAGCCCACTCCGCTTACACTTACAGGGAGGGAACGACAATGCTACATGTCCCATGTCTTCCCTGTAGTGATCTACTGATCACAGGTCTAGTTGTCAGCATACCTCAGCCACTCTCTCACGGCTGGTTTACACCCACACCACACCCATCCAACACAGGTGTCACATGTGACCTTGCCAATGAAAAGGGCAGGGGTGCTCGAGGCCATTTCCACTCTCTATCTGGGTGTGTCTGTGTGGTTATTATTTATGCATGAGGGCCTAGGGATCTACCACATTACATTCCCACTGCGGGAGGTGACACGATGGCGTCCGCACCACAATATTCAATCATAAAGGGCCCATGACTTGAGGTGCATAGAGTTGGTGGCAGCTGAGGCACTTTGGCCGCCACGGGCCTCCCGCCACGTGGCAATGACTTGAGGTGCACAGTGTTGGTGGCAGCTGAAGCACCTTGGCCGACACTGGCCTCCCGCCACGCAGCGATGACTTGAGGTGCACAAAGTTGGTGGCGGCCAAGGCATTTTGGCCGACATGGGTCTCCCGCCACATGGCGATGACTTGAGTTGCACTGAGTTAGTGGCACCAGAGCTGAGTGGGTGTGCAGCCTGCGATGATGCGTAGGCCTTGATACCTCATCCTGGCAATCAAGACCAGATTTGAATTGTGAGCTCAGCTGGACCACGTGTATTCCAAAGGCAGCCGGCTGTACAGACACGACTCCTCAGCGCGGTGCAGCAGGATGCGCTGGGGGCCTGTGCTGCGGAATCCTGCGACGGCTAAGGAGGTTGCTCCAGCCCTCTTGGAGACACGCCGGTGGTGGCAGCTGAGCATGAAAGTCTGGGTGCGCAGGGTCAGGCAGTCATCACTGGGCGGCAGACCGGTCTGGGGACCAGGGCTGGGATGCTTGCGAAAGATGTAGGAATCATGCACACTGCCTGCGAAGTTTGCGACGACATTAGTGTACAGGCCCCGGTGGTCCAATTTTGCCTGCACATTGTTGGAATGCATGTGGTTTCTGTTGCGGTGACTGTGTGCACTGTCGGCAGGGGGCACAAGTAGGAGATGTGTGCAGTCAATTGCCCCCAACACGTGTGAGAAGCCTGCTATGTTGTGGTTACCTTGCTTGGTCTCCAGCTGTTCCTGAGCAGTGTGGGTGAAGTGAAGATGCAGGTGTATCATGCTGAAATGAACCGTAATGCTTACAGGTATGATAAATCCTGCATAATGAGACCGTAACAGAAGTTCCTGTGGTCATAACCTTGCTTTTCTTTCCTACAAAGTTTACGACCACATGAACTTCTGTTACGGTCTTTTTGTGCAGGATTGATCATGCCTGTAAGCATTCCGGTTTGTCCAAGTGTAATACATTGTACCATATTACGTTTGTGACCATACTAACGCTTGACCATTGTCACCATTTGTCCAACAGGTTTCTGAATAGGAGTTTCGCAATATTTAATTTTTTGGGGATTTCCAGGACGATCTGCAGTTATTTGGATCCACAAGTTGCCCAGATGATGTTCCCCGTTGGGAATTTTACTCCTTGTTTGATGTTTTTGTGTTGTTAATTTATGTTTTTGTGATAAAGTACGGTTTTTCCACTACTGTTGACTACTGGACTTCATGACCTAGTGCACACCCATTTTAGAAACCACATTCTTGGATCTGGAGAACAGAGGCGCAAGGCAACGGCTGGGGTTGGTTGTGCAGGAATACTACGAATTGGGATGAGTGTGTGGTGCGGATATAGGGGCCCGCCGTTGCTTTTGTGGACATGCATCCAAGACGTGTGAGGAAGTTTAATAGGGCTGGCTGTGAGACTCCTCTGACTCTGGCAGTTGTTGGTTGGAAAGTATCAGAGGCCAACAGGTGCAGCACAGACAGTAGCTTTGTCTGAGGAGAGATGTTGGTTGTCCGCTGAGTTGGTACCGTCAGCCTGTGGGCAATGTGGCATTGTGCACCAACTTGAGAATGGGGAGATAATTATTTCGCCACTTTTTCTGCGCTAAAGTGCTGATAACTCGGTGATAAGTCCCCACTGTTGGGTTATAGGGTGTCTCTAAAACGAGCCCTTGTGTTTAGTAGGAGTTTGTTGTAGCTACATGCGGATCACAAGAAAAGAGTTTTTAAAAAAGTGAAAAAACAAGAAAAGTGGGCAGGGTACAAACACCCTGACCCCCTAGGCCTGCTCAGGGGATCCCACAAGGACCCCTAGGGCCAAAAAAAGCATTTTTGTTTTTTTTTAAACCGGCTGGGTGCGCAAATCCAGACGAAAAAAGAAAAAAAAAACGATGGGGCGTATTCTCAAGGACTTATCGGCACTTTAGCGCAGCAAATGTGGCAAAAGAATTATCATCCCATTCTCAACCTGGTGCAAACTGCCGATATCGGCAGTTTTCCAGCGATAGCTTCCGCAAAAAACATAGCCACAGATGAGAATGACAACTAACGCTAATGATACGCAGAGTAGGCATTCCTGTGCAAAAAAAAACGAAAACACAACTTTCCGATATTTTCAACAACCAGACAAATCTGTGGTGCGATCCAAAAACAGATGATAAGCCGCGTTAGCAGTAGGAATTTAACATCTGCCTTTTACTGGTGTAAATCAGGACGACTACCTACAGTATGAAAGGGAGCCCAGACCAGGGACACATTTGAAGACCAACACATGTCATGGAGCTGCTGATCATGCAGCTCCGACACCCAAGAGGGCCACTACACCCACCACCACCACCCCCAGGACCCCCCGGACCACCCCACCGACTACCACTGACGCAGCGCAGAACAGGACAGCGGAGCTTCCGAAAACAGCATGGCCCTCAGCCACACACTAGCTGAATGTTGGGAGAGGTGGGAACCAAGTATGTGTGAAGGAGGCAAGTCACCCATGAATAAGAATGCACACAATGCCAAGTGTGGCGGTGATATGCTGGACAGACCTCACTATGCAGAGCACAGACCTCTCCATGTGGACATATACTGCTAGTGCTTGTAGTGTTGTGGCCAGTGGACGCGACCATGTTACCTCAGACAGTGGGGAAGATCTCGGTCATGTAGCTGTGTCGCCCCCCGTAAGCATAAGCAAGTGAATAAATAGGCCGGGGCTCTGGGCATAGTTCACTTCCAGGAAGGCCAATGCCTCTGCAAGGGCGGTAGCACTCACCCTGCCACAAGGCCGCAGCCGAGACTGCCGGCCTCCTTGACACAGGCACCCTGCGAACCCAGCGGCACAGCACCGCGAAGTTATGTCTGTGCTGACTACTGCCTTCGACCTACACTGCGGACAGCAGGGCTCACAATTCACATTGAGTTGGGATTGCAGATGATGCAGTCCAGTAGGCAACAGACATTGCTACCAGTGCGGCCCGCCGGACCATACATCATCGTTGGCTACGCGCACGCTGAGTGTCACAGGTGCCACTAACTCAGTGCACCACAAGTCACCGCCACTTGGCCTTGTTGAGGCAGAATTCATTAGGCAAAAGACATTGCTCCCATTGCGGCCCGCCACGACCACGCATCATCGCTGGCTGCGCACACGCTAAGTGCTTCAGGTGCCACTAACTGTGCAGCTCAAGTCAAAGCCACGTGGCTGTGGGCCCTTGCTGACCGCTGCCTCCGGCCTACACTGCAGACAGCAGGGCTCACAATTCAGATCGAGTCGCGATTGCAGATGACGCAGTCCAGTAGGCAACAGACATTGCTAACTCAGTGCACCACAAGTCACCATCACGTGGCCTTATTGAGGCAGAATTCATTAGGTAAAAGACATTGCTTCTAGTGCGGCCCGCCCGCACCACGTATCATTGCTGGCTGTGCACATGCTGAGTGTTTCAGGTGCCACTAACTCTGTGCAGCTCAAGTCAACGCTGCGTGGCTGTAGACCCTTGCTGACTGCTGCCTCCGGCCTACACTGCGGTCAGCAGGGCTCACTTATATCCAATCCAATCCTGACCTGCAAGGACCAGCCATCATCGCTGGCTGCATACACGCTAAGCTCTTCAGGTGCCACTAACTCTGTGCATAACATCTCATCGACCCTTTATGATTCGTGCTGTAGACACCGGATGCAACAATGTCAACTCAGGCAGCAGGAATATCCCAAAGGGACATTAACAATTTCTTCACATGAGCACGCTCATCACTAGTGCCCCTAACTCAGTGCACCACAAGTCATGGACCCTTTATGATAGAATCATTTGTATATGATTTCAGATCTGCTGCCCCTACCTCAGTGCACCACAAGTCATGGACCCTTTACGATAGAATCTTTTGTGTGTTATTTCAGATCTGGTGCCCCTACCTTAGTGCACCACAAGTCATCTACCCTTTATGATTGAATCTCTGTGTGTGATCCGATGATCACTGTTGTAGTTGTTGCCAGCATCAACCATTCCCTGAGGGCTAGCTTACACTCACCCCACACGCATCCAGCACAGGCATCACTGGACATGTGACCCTGGTAATAAAAAGGGGCCGGGCACGTGCCAGAAGCCTGTTCCACTATCTATCTAACTGTGTCCGTGTGTTCATTATGTATGCATGATGGCCCCGGGCCCTATCACATTACATTGTGCTGTGGACAGCGCACGCAACCATGTTACCTCTGGCAGTGGGGAAGACCTCGGTTATGTAGCTTTGTCATCCCCCCTGTAAGCGTAAGCAGAGTGGGCAGAGCTGGCGTACACCAGTACAGCGTAGGGGTGTGCAGAATTTGCCCAGGGCTGTGGCCGTGGTTCAGTTCTGGACTTGACAAGGAAGTAACTAATGCGTGTGACTGTGTTGTAGTGTCGGCGACACCTGGCACACAATCGACACTGTTGCAATGTAGCACGCACCCGGAGGGTGGGCTCACACGAACGGAGAAATGAAGGAGTGTTGCAGGGATTCTGCACATACACAGAACTATGCACAGGAAACCAGGACTTCGGTATATTGTGGTGTACCAAAAATACGCCTCAGTGCCCAGAACCCCTATCCGGATAGCTATAGCATCCCATTCGTTCTCCGTACTACAGCGGAGCTACCAATGATTGAATATCCTAGAACAAGTGACTAAGGGCCTCTCAGAATTTTGTGGGAACAAGACACTCTTTCGCTTAGATACTAATACCTGTTCACAATGTGAGTAACCAGAGACACTGTATAGTTTAAATGTTTATTTCAACTAACATGCTCTGTAATGCAGTACACGTGATAACATTAGCAGAGAAATGCATAAAAACAATATAATCAGCATGGTTACAATTCCATATAATACGAACGGGGATAGCATATTATAATGACAGTGGATGAAGCCTTATAGCGCTTTATCATCCTTCCCGTGCTACAAGCTATGTTTACCAGAGACACTGTATAGTTTAAAATGTTTATTTCAACTAACATGCTCTGTAATGCAGTACTCGTGCTAACATTAGCAAAGAAATGCATAAAAACAATATAATCAGCATGGTTACAATTCCATATAATACGAACAGGGATAGCATATTATAATGACAGTGGATGAAGCCTTATAGCGCTTTACCAACCTCCCCGTGCTACTAGCTATGTACCTTGGAAATCGGAAAGACAGATTATAAGCCACGCTTAGAGTGGCCAGTGGCAAGGTACCTTAGCACTGAAGCATGCGGTTACGAAGCAGCTGTAACTGGGCCGGGTTGTGAATGACCACAAGTGGGCAGCCATTTCTGAGCAGGCAAATCAAGAGGAAGACCCTGGCAGCTAAGGCCAGTATTAGTGGCAACCCGCCGAAGACACTGAAAAAAATAGAATGAATGAAAGCCGGGATCACACCAAAAATTGTTTGAAAAGATGTTACAAGGCCAGAGCCCTGTTGTATCTGAAGCATTGAAAATATTGAAAATTGAATGAATTAGCTCACCAAAATGTTGTGGGAGGTCAGTGTTTAAAAGTGCTTGAACTTCTGTTCTTGTATTATCCACCTGCAGGACACAGGTCTCACGGGCAGAAGTGAGATAAACTTCTTTCTGGGACAATAAAGCTCTTATTTGGCTCAGCTTGTCGAACTCTGCCTTCAAGGTTGGAATGGAAGGCCAAATTGAGATATTGGGACTCCCACGAGGTGGAGGAAACAGCCCATTTTTGTAGCAAACTACACGTTGTGACACAGTCACAATGTACGGTATGCCTATTAACATGCCGCAGCATTTTTCATTATTCAGAAGTAAATAACTGCCATTAGACAGCAGTGTGAATGTTGGTTTAATCGAGGGGATGGGTTTTCCTTTTAAAATGCACGCTAAATTAGGCGCCTCTAATTTACAAGCACTGTGCAATTGTATATTTTTGCACACAAGGGAGTGTCCAATGGAAGAATCACAAGATTCACCAGTCAGATACACATCTGTGTCATCACGCTAAACATCTAAACGTGAAGGGGAGTGGCCAAACTTCATGAAGGAACGAATTTCCTAATAGTTCAAAGCGGCCTAGGGGAAAATGTTTCATGCATGATGTAAATTTAAATAAGGAGAACGGCAGTGTTATAACCCTGTGAACGAGCCAAACAGTAGAGTTTGTTTCCGCTACTGAGAAAGGCAAAGGGTCTAATTTCTTGATTTGTAAAAGGGTATATGTGGCATCTTTCATGGACATAGACTGTTGTCTTTCAGTCAAATTAAAAGGCAAAAACAAAGAGGACGTGTTTACATAGTCCCATGGCACTCGACTCATTTTAAGCATCTTCAAGGTCCATGCTAACTACATAATAGAGCGCAGTTGGTTCTGACCATGATATAACACAGATACATCATCCTGTACAATATCAACAACAGAAGAAACAATATTGTCCAATGTGTATATCCTGGAAGAAAGGGTATTAATACTGTTATCTACCACAGCAAGAACCTTTTCAAGATTAGCTTGGTCTATAGCCCTTAAACGTGAAGCGGCTTCAATTTGAGACAATTTCCAAATTTCATTGTAAACTGCATATATCTATCCTTTAGGCCTAGGGCCAATTTGGCCTTTTATGAAATCTGATAAATCCACATCTTTTGATAACATCGACAAATGCTGTTTAATAGAAGCTAGGGTAGAGTGTTGTAACCAAGTTTTACATAATTTTCCAACAGAATACATTGTAACTGAATGTGTGGTTGAAAATAATGGATTAGGCCTATCCTGTGTGTAACCTGAAGCCCTGTTATGGAAACGGATTTGGCATGCATCCGCACTGGTCTGCCAAACCAACCAACCCACAGAGTCAAGATTCGAGATATTAAATGTTGCTTTTGAAAATACAGACTGCAACTTCAGTTGTTTAGCCGTTGCTGAACCCAGACTAGTAGTCTGAGAGATAGAATCGTTCAAAAACAGTATCTGTGTTGGTATAAGACATGCACGATACAAAGCTTCCGTGCCCTGTACCTGCCAGTTTTTTTAACCCCAAACTGATTTCAAATCAACTGTACTTTTCCAATGATCATAGCCACCCACTGTCATTTTAAGGATAATAGTATCAGAGTATAACAATTTAGTGTGGGTAAGCATAACTTTCGTATTTGATTTAGAATTCAATGTAAAATAGTAAGATTCAGGGTTTGATTTATCAAAACTCATAAAATATGCACATTTATTCAATAGGGTCTTAGAATTCCCTATCGGTGGGGTGGGGCAATGTTCCCATTGCGTGTAATTAAAAACAGCTCGTAAAGTACTTGCTTTATGCAAATAATGGAGGCCATAATGCTGATAGCAAAATAAGTTAGCATAATTTGCAGAATTCAAATACAAATCTTCGGCATTGAATGCTGCATAGTATTTTAAATCTGAGAACAGAGATTGTATTGCTTGCACATCCCAGTAATCAGAACGTATGTTATGTTTAACTACATCACCCATTGACACACGAAGTACATTCGGAACATTAATAATCTCTGTTGGACCATGAATCTGAAACGGGACTGTGTCCCAAACTATGCCATTCGTAACTGGCCAGGCTGTAATGTTGACAAAAGTCAGTCCCTTTTCATGATGCGCGATGAAGAATGCGGGGCCAAAGTTCCATCTACTAGTTCTACAGCAGTGCGTTCTTTAAGGTAGTGTCCATTGATCAAAAGAAAAAACACTGTCACAAACCCAATGGAAATGAGTAAAAAAATAAGGGTGAGTACCAGCCAAATATATATTCATGGGGGAACCAAATAAGTGCGTTTAAACCAGGAGATAAAAATTGCAAATTTTGATGGGGTCAAAACCGATGCTGAATGAGAGTCAAAGGAAAAGCGTGACTCGTTCCTGGCTGCAGCATTGAACCTAGGCAAAGATTCACTTGTAAGGTAAGTACATTCTGGTACATCATTAGCAGCTGAGGACTGTAGGACCAGTACAGGATTAGCAACAGAGTCCATCTCTATGGCAGTGTCAGGATTCCCTGGAATAGTAGCATATGATGAAGCTGGAGGCAAACTATTCAGAATCGACCAGATGGTGCAGCTTGACATTGTCAAATGAGACGTATCTGTTGTCTTTGCGTCCTGGAAGTGCTGGTAAAATTACTGTACAAGTTCCCTGCACGCCCAACACTGGAAACAGAGCTCAATAGGATGGACCAAATTCTTTTTTGTTCTCCACTTTCTCCCTGACCAGTTCTCCAACTTTAGCAGCCAGCCGATCACTGGAATCTGCAGTGCACCATCAGCGGCGGCAGGTAAATGTTCTTTTGCTAGACTGTCTCTTGTGACTTGTAGGTTCTGTAATACAGCACAATGTTTATCTACATCAAAAGTGACGGTTTGAGCCGCCAAGTCTAGACCATCAAGGTCTGGCACAAACATCTTCATGCCAAAGAGCAATCCTTAAGGGGTCCGCCCACCCAGAGGTCTTCTAGGGAGATTATTAAGTGCACGTTGTACGCTATACAAATGGCCAAGCCAGTTCCTGCCAGTGCCTAGGAATCTAGCTGTTAAGGATTGCTTTAAGTCACGCTTCATTCGCTCCACAACAGAATTGCCCTCAGGCCTGTATGGAGACGAAGATTTGACCTGCACCCCCAAAGACCGCATGGATTCTTTGTACGCCATAGTGGCGAACACTGGACCCTGGTCCGAATGTAAGGTGCCCACTGCAAAAATTCCCACAAAGACACGCAAATCCCTGACTACAATTCGAGCGTCAGTGCTGCGTTGTGGCCAGTCCCATAGAAAACATGTGCACGAATCAACTACAACTAAAATGTATTTATATGAAGTATCAGAAGAAAATGGACCACAGTGATCCAATAAACACAAGCAAATGGTCTTTTGGATATGCATAACGGTGTTTGTGGTGGTCGGGTCACAGTAGATGGCTTGATTTGCTGACAAACTTCACACGAAAGCACAGAAGTACGTGTTTGTTTGTATAAGCCATGCCGCCAGTAACGTTGTTGCAAGATACTGATTGTAGCAGACACTCCAGCATGCGCCAAGGCCATGCCCTCATGTGCTGCGATTATCAGTGTAAGCCTACGGTCCGCGTTGGGAATCAACCTCTCACCAATGTTATTAATTGTCACATAGGGAACGTTATCAGGCTTTAAATGATAAGAGTATTTGGAAGGGAATCCTCTAGGATAATTACTTCCCTTCTCTGTAGCAGCAATATCTGTCAAAATGTCATCATCAATCTTAAAAGGATCTTGTAACTGCTGCTACTAAGCACGTGTCCACTGCTGACTAAGCTCTTTCATCAGCTAAGCTGTTACCAACCTCGTGTACTCCTACACGTTGGTGCCCAAGAGTATGAATTACCTGTGTGAGTGGCAGGCGTTCCTTCAGCTCTGCCACTCGAACCCATAGCATTTTGTGCTTAATTGTCTTGCCTTTCGAATCATGGTAGTCAATCTGAGACCAAAAGAATAAATTGCCATTAAAAGATTGTACACAGTAATAGGAATCGCTTAGAATTTAAGTAGTCACATTAGGATCTGTAAACTCCAGTGCGAGCACCAAAGCACGCAGCTCAACCAATTGGGCAGTACAGTCGCCGAGTGCCTATGTGTGTACCACCCTGGACTTAAACTCACCATTCACTATGGAACCAGCCACAATTGCACAGACTGCAGAATAAGAATGTTTAGATCCAATCGCCGGTTGCGCCGAACCATCAGTGTATATGATACAACAGTATTCCTCGAGCGGGCGCATAGACAGAGGAGCAGGATGAACTAATTCATATTGAAGGCACTCCTGAGTCTGTAACGAGGAATCATAGATAAATGTGACATCCGGAGATCTCAACGATGTTGCCATTGTATCCATCGTAGATGTAAAGCTTTGGAATTGGGAACACTCGCCTTTGTCACGGTTTCTAGAGCAGGATATGGTGTCACCACCAACATGCGCTTGCCTTGTGCCAGGGCGAGTTCTTTTAGGATCGCCATCTGGACCGCCGTCAGAACTTTTTCAACAGAGGAAAACCTCAGTTCTGCTGAAGTGTACAAGTGTGACTTATAAGCAATAGGGACAGTGTCTCACTCAATAAACGTCAAGTATGTGAAACCCACCGCGCCAGGGACAATTCTTATCACCAGGTTAGTATGGTTGTCACGGGTTAACAAGAGTTTAGAGTTAAGTAAATCAGACTGCAAAGACTGCAGTATATTTGTATGTTCTGGAAGCCAGCATGCTTTCGCAATTGTTGGTTGTATCAAAGCTTAAAGAGGCTTGATATGCTGAGCATACTCTGGTACATAAGTGCGACCAAAGTTCAAGAAACCCAGCAAAGATTGTAATGTTTTCAGGGTTGTAGGAGGAGGCAAACGTACGCACTTCTCCAGGAAGTGCGGTGCCAAACCGCGTCCTTCATTATTGAGCTCGTTCCACAATGAAGCAGTCCATGCGACAAAGATGCGGATAAAACTCGCGAGATAAATGTCATCTACATAAGAATATGCATCAGGGTCGATTGTGTCTAACAATGAGACCACACGTGCGGCTAAAACACCCGGGCTGTTTTTATAGCCCATCGCTCATCTTGTAAACTGTTTTTGTTTGCCGCCGTGTGTAAAAGCCGTCCACTGACTGGACAAGGGGGACAGATTGTGTCTAAAGAAGCCATTGGATATAGCTAGGGTAGTTTTATATTTTTTCCGAACTAGACTGTTCACTAGGGCTGATCTATGGGTATTCTGGACCGCATTTGTCTGACAATGTGAGTTCAAATGTCGGTAATCCAAAATTATGCGGTACGACCCGTCTGGCTTGGTCACTGTAAAAAGAGGGTTATTCATAGGTGACACACATGTCTCAATTACCCCTTGATACTCCAGTTGGTCTAGTATCTCCGCTACAGGAGCCTTTGCTTCCCTACAGATAGGATATTGGGGTTGTGCCTATGGCATGGACCGCAATGGAATCTCGTGGTGGGGAGATGTTATCCCATCCCACCTGAGTATGGTATAAAGCCGGCGCAAGCACTGAAGCCCTTTGTTCTGCAAAATGTTGCGCATGCTCCTTTGAGACACCGTGTGAAAAACTAGGGAGGATTACCTCCTCCCCTCTCGGAGCTGCCAGAACAAAAGGCGGGGGCCAGTATGCCTCCGCTAACTGGATGTCATACGAAGAAGTCAGATTTTCCCCCAAAAAACCTTTGATAATGCGTTTTATGTCTCCTTCTATTAGAATACAAATTTCATAGAGTCAGTCAGGGGGAGCCACTCAAGTGTCAGCGGGTTCAACTGTGATGAAAGTATCAGTTGCTGTCGCCTCCAGAAATGGATGCAGTGCTTGCCGCAATACTGTAACCTCTGCTGTGCTGTCTAGCAGCGTTACTGCCCATGTTAGATTCCGGAGCTGGGTCCTCACCGTCCGTGGCATACCTCGCAGCTAAAGCGGCCACTTTTTTCTTCTGAAATGGAGGGCGCTGATGAGGAAAGTCTTCTTGTTTACCCTCTCTGTCACTTGATCGTGGCTGCTCACGTCCTTGCGGGGCACCTCGACCTCTTCTGCCCTCCTGGCGATCACCTCCACTGGCATATGAGCCTGATGCTTCCTGTGAAGAAGGAGGAGAACGGATATCAGGCACCTCGACCTCTTCTGCCCTCCTGGCGATCACCTCCACTGGCATATGAGCCTGATGCTTCCTGTGAAGAAGGAGGAGAACGGATATCAGGCGGTCACGCAGTTCATAAGTGTGTTCTGAGACCGAAGGTGTAGGGGACGGTGCCCGTCCCCCTTGCTTTTGTTGTGATTTCCCCTGTTTGTTATTTTTCCAATTCTATTTAGGGAATTGTGGACGGCCTCCTTGATCAGTTGGAGACGTCCGTTGAGCCTGCGTTTGTGCAGGTACTTTAGCAAAAGGCTTAACACCCAAACTATTCCGCCCAACCGTTTTATAAGCCCGGGCTATAATCTAAGGTAATTCGTGGGACTTGTCTACATCAGGGACAAGAGCCAAAGCATTAGACACTTGAAAGTTGACTGCATCACCCTTAACATTAGCAAGGATTAGATCAGCAACCACGTCATATGCTCCAACTAACCTCATCCCCAATTCTACTGCTGCCTCTGCTCCGTGCTCATCTGGAACACGCTTTATTACAGAGGAGAGTACTGTCGTGGATGGTGTGCCAAAACACTTTGCATAAACTGCCGCGAATATTTTACCCCAACTCTCACAATCAGTGACTTCGGTCTTTGTGCAAACTAATTATCAAAATTCGGTGCCTCTCCACAGGAGTGGTATGTGGAAACACCACTTCCAGCTGGTCAAATTTCTCAGCAAGCCAATAAGGCGAATTTTCCTTATTTGGGGGAGGTTTGCCCATATTCGAATTAACCATGACGGGGCTAATAATAACACTGCCAGCACCAGCTGGTTGCTGTGCAACTCCAGGTGCTCCCACCTGGATGTTGCGGTTTACATATTGAACCAGTGCTCTATACACACGGACTATTATAGTGTGCATGAGACGGAGAGCCGTCACATCGCACGTTAAATATCGTGGATGCGGCGTGTAACCTGCCAACACAGGCCAAGTGGCCCCATCAATTGATAACGGGCTTAACATGACAGGTGACAGGGGTACGGGAAGGGCACCATCAAACCAAATGCGATGCTGCCATGCCGTCAACGGAACTTCTAGAGTTCTATATGGCCGATATATAGCAGGAAGGGCGGTATGGCTGTGTTTATGCCACAAATTATCCGCCCCATCAACTGCTGGAAATGTCACCCAGGAATAAAACACCTCATATGTGTATACTCGGTCGGCTTGGACCACAAAGATCAGATTAACACCTGCGTCCGGCACCCCACATGCTTGCAAATGATGCCGGACCGCCACGCGGCTGTGTGCCGCGATGTCAACTTCAACCATATAGAAACTTAAAAAGAAAACACTAAGGAATAAGGCGGCAAGACAAAGTTGGGTCGTAATTCAAAATACGAACGATACCTTTTTGTAAATTTCAAGCTTGAATCACCTATAAAAGTGACAATATAGGTAGGTAAACCAATGTTTTCCGGAAACAGAGGTGAGGGGATTGTGAAAAAGTACTGAGAACTACTAAAGTGCCTCGTAAATAAGTAGCAGACCAAACATTGGGTGCGCTATGTTGCAGGGATTCTGCAAATACACAGAACTATGCACAGGAAACCAGGACTTCGGTGCATTGTGGTGTACCAAAAACACACCTTAGTGCCCAGAACCCCTATCCGGATAGTTATAGTATCCCATTCATTTTTCCGTACTACAGCGGAGCTACCAATGATTGGATATCCTAGAACATGTGACTAAGGGCCTCTCAGAATTTGTGGGAACAAGACACTCTTTCGCTTTGATACTAATACCTGTTCACAATGTGAGTAACCAGAGACACTGTATAGTTTAAAATGTTTATTTCAACTAACATGCTCTGTAATGCAGTACACGTGCTAACATTAGCAAAGAAATGCATAAACACAATATAATCAGCATGGTTACAATTCCATATAATAAGAACGGGCATAGCATATTATAATGACAGTGGATGAAGCCTTATAGTGCTTTACCATCCTTCCTGTGCTACAAGCTATGTTTATTATATCAGTGGAAGACCTCTGGGCTTGGACAGCGGAACCCCCTACCTCAAGTCTTTGATGATAGGATTTACATCTCCGGACAAGCACAACTCTTTCTCTGAAAAGGTTTTCTCCAAGTGTTGATAACTTGCATCCTGTGCAATATTAAAAGCATCCGAAAAGTCAGAAGTGCAGCTGTGTTCCATGTTATGTCTATATGTGTGTGGGTTGGACCAAAGCCGATTAACCAGTGGAGTTGTTTTCTGGCCTTGAACACGGTGTACAGACGAGAACTCAGAGCACAACAGAAATAGTGAAAGGCAGACAGTTCCCATGTGAAGCAGCACAAGCAAAAGTGTTTACGGGAACCAAGGCATGTAGTGCCGTGTGCATAAGCGGCAAGACGGCGGTGATGCAGGGACTAATGCTAACTTAACAACATCCGCTGGCACCCCTAAACCCTCACGACAGGAGCGCAAGACAGCTCGGGTTCTTGGCTCATACATGCCAAGTGTTGTGTGTATCTGTATTGCCGCAGCATGAGCCACATGCCTAGCCCTACTCACAGCGTGACTTCAGCCAGGCATGAACTCTACATCTGTGTCCGCCCTACCCTTACCATAGGCCTACACTCACATGGCTGCCCACCTTCAACGGCCAACATCAGTGTTGTTGTCAAGCTTGTGGACATGCGCAGAAAAGCATGACAATGGTGTGCCGTAGGAGTGCAAGTGATGCAACCGTGCAGCGCACACAAGTAAATAGGCACAGACGGAGGGAGAAGCAGCTGTGAGGCAACGTAACACACAGTGATGCCGCACATTTGCCACATGCAAGACATGTCAAACATGAATCCCAAAGTCGCACACATCCCACCCCACACCCAACAAGCCACATCACTTTGCCTGAATGCAAGCAGATGACAAACTAACATTAGGGTTGAAAGCTCCTTTGTCTTAACTATCAAGCGGAAGCACATCTATTAGTTACACATAATAACCCTTAGCAACTGACTTCTACCCCCATTCTGCTTAATGCCAGTTTCCTTAGTAACAGTTCATGGAACATTCAACTAAACTGATAGGTCACAAGTTCACCATATTTTCAAGTAAACCACACAATGTTGCAAACGCAAACAGCAGGTGTGGTTCACTTTTCAAAATATTACCTTATCCTTTCTATTGTACGTTTCAAACATTTTCTTACTAACCAATAAGAAACTTGTTTTTTAGGTTTAACTTTGTTTTATTAACTTTTGGCATAGAAGCAGATACATTGCAAGTCTCGTCTTCTCCCATGCAGGTACAGTGCGGATGAACCCCGGGCTCCATCCCATCCCCCTTATCACAGCTAATTGTAGCAACAGTTCGTCGGGGTCTCGTGTGTCCATGGGTGTTGGCGGGGCCGAGGTTCCCACTGCTTATGCGCTCATCCACCCCCACAATGCCAAGAAAGAACAACAATAACTCTCCACCTTGAATCCCCCCCTCCCCAACCGGTGTGCCATGTCCATACCTTCTTAGGCCCTTACACCGGAGAACCACCATTTGTCTAACTTCCAGGAGTGTCTCTGGAGGTCAGTGTGTTGGTAAGTCGCAAGAGGCGAAGATACTTTGGGCAGGTGACTTCATTAAATTCCGTTGATAGGAGTGACAGGATAGGTTGCCAGATCGTGTTGAAGGATGCTGCAGACTGCGTGAGAGTTGCTTGTATGCGTTCCATTCCCACTGTGTACCATAGTTTGTAAAGCCAGCCCGTGTGGGTAGGTCGAGTTTGCGGTCCCTTGAGCGATATGATGTGCTGAACAGCCGCTCCCATGGCCAGACCCATCTGTCACCCCTGACGGATTTCAGAGGAAATGTGAGTGTGTTGGGCAGCCCTACAAGTATATAGGCAAGGAAACGGGGGATTACAGTATCAAAGTGTTTGTCAATGTCATTAAGGACTACTGTCCAGTAACCCGTCACGTCTCTACATTCCCATAGTAGATGGGTTAAGGTGCCCTCCTCATCACATCCCCTCCAGCAAGTTGGACTATGGTTAGGGTTGCCCTTATTTAATCTAACCGGAGTCAAATGCCAGTAGGTCGCAACCTTCACCGCTGTTTCCTTGCTGACAATGTTTCTGGCCATGTGGTTGGCCCTATAATATATAGCTTGCCATTCCTTTACGGAGATGCTTCTCCCCAGCTCTCTTTTCCAGCGCTTCTGACCGGCTGAGGGGCGTGAAGCGACCAGCGGGCAGATCATCTTGTACAAGTCAGTGATCAGCTTTCGGTCCGATTTTCTAGTAAGGAGCCATTTTTCAAAAGCTGTCAGCTTTCTACCGCCTAGAGGGCGTATTTTGGGCTGTGTCAACCAATGTCGAATTTGAAAATATTGATACTGTTGCGGAGCTTTGATGCCGTAATGCTGTGATAAATCGGAGAGCTGAATGAATCCCTCAAGATTGAATAGATGGCCTGCGGATCTACAGGCTGACATCCGCCACTGCTGAAACGCCCTCCTCTCTAATCCAGTCGGGATTATCGAATAAAGGTGTGAGCGGCGAGGGCAAAGTGGTGAGCCCCCTCCTATCCGCTACTGTGTCCCACACCCGCAACACTGTGCGAGTGATGGGGGAATTCTGAAGGTAGGCCGGCCTATCTGGGCGCTTTGGGAAGGGTATATTCCAAAGCGATGTTTGCGCCATTGCCCTGTCCTGAAAGAGCCATCACTTCTCCGACTCGGGCCAGTTCCACTCTACCAGGTATCACAATTGTGCTGCTTTAAAGTAGTGCAGTAGGTTTGGGATCCCCAGGCCTCCCTCGTCCGGAGGTCGGTAGGAGAAGTCTCTGCGCATACGTGGCCTTTTCCCGGACCATATGAAGTGCTGCACTGCTTCTTGTAGCTTTTGTATGGTGCCTAGGGGCGGGATCACCGGGATGGTCTGAAAGATATAGAGAAGTTTGGGTAATATGCACATCTTCACCGCAGCGATGCAACCAAGTAGTGATAGGGGTGATTTCTGCCATCTCCTTAGGTCACTCTGTATCTGGGAGGTGATATTTGTGTAGTTCAGAGTAACCATCCGCTCGGTGGATGGGGTTAGGACTATCCCCAGGTATGGGATTGAGGCCTGGGTTTGTAGAACCCCGTATTCAGAAGATGCATTGCGGCCCAATGGGAGGAGTATTTACTTCCCTCTGTTCATTTTAAAGCCAGATACACTCCCAAAGGTCTCTAGCTCCCTCAAGAAGGCAGGCACTAACCGTTTAGGTTTGTACAGCGCAATCAAGATATCATCTGCGTATAGGCTAAGTGTATGATGTTCCCCCCCAAAGGCGATGCCTGTGATGTCAGGGTTATCTCGGATCCCCTGCGCCAGAGGTTCTACATAGAGCGCAAAGAGAAGGGGCGTGCCTCTCCTGATGTCGAAGGGCCTGGGGCCTATGCCATTGACACAAATCATCGCTCTAGGTTTATCGTAACATCTGGCAACCCACACCCTAAAGAGAGCCCCGATTCCACAGTGTGCCATCGTTTTATCCAAAAAACCACAGTCCACCCTGTCAAACGCCTTCTCGGCGTCTATTGAAGGAGCATGGCATCCATCCCCTGGTAGTGAGCCTTGTCTATTAAGTGCATAAGGCGTTTGGTATTATCACTGTATTGTCTGTTGGGGATGAAACCAGATTGGTCCAGCTCGATGATGCCAGGTAGCCGTGGTCCAAGTCTGGAAGCTAGAGCCCCTGTGAAGAGTTTAAGATCCAGATTAAGTAGGGAAATAGGCCTATAAGCGGCACACTGGGTGGCGTCTTTACCTGGCTTAGGTAGTACAATGATGTTGGCTTCCAACATATCAGAAGGTATCGAACCAGGCCCCTGGAATGAGTTGAAAAGTCAAGTCAGAAGTTGTGCTAGTACTGGGCAAAACGTTTTATAGAAGCCAACGGAGACGCTGTCCGGCCCAGGCGACTTCAAGGGCTTAAGGCGAGAAATCGCCTCGACCACCTCCTCTATCCTGATAGACACGTCTAACGCGGCGGCCCCGCTGTATTGAGCGCATCGTTGCCGCCCCCCTCAGGTAAGCCTCTTAATCTGTGTCAAGAGACCGATCTGCGCTGTACAGCGATGCGTAAAACTCTCTAAAGGCCTCAGCTATCTGGTCGTCGCTGTCCAATTTCCCTTCTCAGGTGTTGTAAAGGGTTATGATTTTTGACCGCTGGACCCGAGCTCTAAGCTCGCTGGTGAGGAGACGCCCCGTTTTATCGCCCCCACATAGTATGTATGGGGGAGCCACAAGCCTGCATACTCGGCGCGATCGAGGTCTAAGCCAGCTAGTTGCGCCCTGGCAGCCTTCAATTGCCTCCATACCCTGGGAGCCCCGGAGCGGCTGTGCACCCGCTCGAGTTTGACCACTTGCGCTGTTAAGGATTCCCGCTTTTCCCTAAGCTCCTTTGTTTCTGCCGCCGAGATAGCTATCAGCTCCCCCCTTATTACTGCCTTAAGTGCCCCCCAAACTGCTGCCAAGGGTGTGTCTGGTTTATCATTAAGTGCGAGATAATCAGTGATGCTTTTGTGCAATTGTTGGGCTACCCCCTTCCGTAGCAGTAGGGCCTACCGCTGCCGCCATCTTCCCCCGCCGTCTTGGTCCGGGGGACTTCAATAGTCACTTCCACTGCGTCGTGATCCGATATGGCAGCAGGGATAATATCTATGTCTCCTACTAGTGGTTGTAACTCCGAGGATCCTATAAGGTGGTCTAGCCAAGCATAAGTGTGGTGCACATGCGAGTAGAACGTGTAGTGCGTGCTTTGAGGGTGTGCCTCCTGCCACAAGTCTACCAGTCTACCAGTCCCCCTTGAGTCGTCCAGTCCTTCCCCTCTGGGGAGATCGCTCCCGTTGAGCTAAAGCGATGGCCTGATCTATCTGTCTCCCTATCCTTGACTAGGTTGATGTTGCCTCCCACGAGTGTGTATCTGTCTTGGGAACTTAGAATCTCCAACAGAGCGTCTTTGAGAAAGGATTCTGGACCCGAGTTGGGGCAATATAGGGACCCTACTGTCATGGACATTCCGCCCACTCGTATGCTGTGAGCGAGTAGCCTACCTTTGATTTCCGCTACCTTATCCCCCACCTGGCCGTGAAAATGCTTAGCAAATAATATAGCGACCCCCGTTTTCTTATCAGTGGTAGAGGAATAGAGCTGTTGAGGGAACGCCCGGGACCTCATCCGATGCCAGTCTTTGGATAGGAGATGTGTTTCTTGCAAAAGACAAATCGAGGCGCCGGAATTCTCTAAATACGATAAAATGGCAAGCCTTTTAACGAGGTTATTGAGCACTCTCACATTTAGGGTAATAACCTTCAGAGTGGCCCCTGTCATTTTGCCCGCCTACCAGGGGATAGTATTGTCTAAGGGGGCCTGCACCTGCGTGGCAGCTCACTTGAACCTCCTCTCCTTATGGCACACCGGTTCCCTCCCCCCACTGCTCCCAGGTCCCCCCTCTCTCCCCCAACCCCAACTGCCCACCCCCAACCAAACCTCTCTTAGTAAACAGTTAGCCATTACTCCTCTTCCCCCCACCCTAACCCCAACTGAGCATTCCCAACAGATTACCATAGTCCAAAGCCTGCCCACTTGTACCGCAGGCTTGTGGTGAAGTTACCTGTCTGAGCGTGCAACTCCAGTGACCCCGACCCCCCCGCTCCCCCCCAGCCAGCTAAGAATCATTGCGTATGCGTCCCCAACTGTAGAGCAAATTATTCGATAGGTGACGTGTCTCTAATCACCACGTGGAGGGCCGCAGCCCGTTCCTGCGATATAGTTGTGCGGCCCGGTTTCAATTCTGCTATAGGTTGGCGTCTTCGGCCCACACGGTGCCATCCATCTCTCAGGGTTTTTTTAGAGTGATCAGGGGAGGCCTCCGACTCGCTGTGCTCAAGACCCAGAAGGGCTCAAGCCTCCTGATTTGGTGGTGCAGCGCCCCCTTCCATTTGAAAATCAGGTGGAAGGGATGACACCAGGCATAGGGTATCCCTTTGTCTCTCAGGAACGAAGTGACTTCTCTGAACGCTTTCCATTTTTGAAGAGTGGTGGCGAACAAGTTCTGGAATAGCGCCACTGAATGTCCTTGGTATTGAAGAGGCTGTTTCAGTCGCGCCTCCCGTAGGATCCACTCTTTCAGTGGAAAGTCCGGCAGGAAGGACAAAATGTCCGGGGGGTGCAGGTGTGCACCTCGTCAGACCCACTCTTTGTGCTCGATCAATACGGATTTCGAAGTCTGAACTTTCGCCGACGATCTCACGGAAGAGGCCCTGCAGGTATTGGGTGACATCAGCTCCCTCTGCTTTTAGTGGAACATCTCGGACCCGTATGTTGTTGCGTCGTGACCTGTTCTCTAGGTCTTCAGCGTGTGCTTGTAGGTCCACCTGTTGGTCCTGAAGGCGAATGAGTTCTTGTTGGAGGTGTTCAAGTTCTTCGCTTCTGGTGTGGTCATTGTCCTCAACGGCTGCCACCCGCTCTCCCAGGCCATCCACTTCTCAGCGTATCTCCTGCACTTCCCCGGCCACTTCCTGTTTGAGTGAGTGGAAGTCCTCGCGTAGGGAGTTGAATAGTGTCTGATACTCGGTACCCTGCGAGGCTACGGATGGGGGGCCTTCTTTCCTATTGCCCTTCTTCAGCGCTGCGATGTAGCGCCCGTGATCCAGTGCAGGGGTTAGCCGCACTTCTGGAGGGAGCAACGTCCGCACCCGCTCCCGTAGGCCCAGCAGCCACGGCCTCAATTTTAGTGTCGGCGCAGGGAGCCCCGGGTGGCTCTCGGACATGTGGGCACGCTCTCCCAGGGGCCTGATGCTTCTCCTCCCCCTCGTCGCCGCGGCCCACTCACTGCTCTCAGGGTGGCGGCAATGGATTGCCTTTCGGGCGCCGGTGTCTCCGCTGGTCGGTGTGCAAGGGGGACCTTGCTAGCGTCCGCTCCGTGTGGGCGCCATTTCGTCGGTCTGGTCCCTGGGCTGAATCAGTGTCCTACAGCGATATGAGGCTGCCAGAATCTCTTTCAACTAAAGCCTCGTGCCCCTCAGTTGCTTTGTGGGCAATTGTGTGCAATTGTAGGGACTATAATGCACAGAACGGCCAGAAGAAGGGGTCGGGAGCGAGGAGCCATGAGATCCTGTGCCTGCCTAGGTCACCATCTTGGCCACGCACCCCAGGGACATGTTTTTTAAAGAAAGTTAAATGCACTCTATATTTGAATGTACAAAGTTCTTACACAGCCAATCAATTCTCTACTTTCTTAAAAACAGCATCTTGACCACCATTTTAGATACCTCTCATTCTACCAATTGACTACTTCAGCTACAGACATCTTTTCATTACTTTTAGTCATCCCTTCAAATGCTTTCAGTGTGGATTGTTGGGCACAGCTATGTTTTCTAGTGCAAAAGATACGCTGAACGCAGAGGTATTGACAAAGACCTAGCTTTGCAAAATGTAGACATTAAATGGATTGGACAGAGAGGATTAAAGTGGCATCAATTGATTCCTGTGGTTAAAACCTTTTTGCATCTCCAACCCCCTGACCTCATGATTGTGCACTGTGGTGGCAATGACCTAGGCACATTGACTGGGGTAGGTCTGGAAATGCTAAGGAAGGACACCTTTACAGAATTGATGTTGCTTTTCCCTCAAACTGTCTTTGTATACTCTAACATATGCCAAAGACAGAAATGGAAGTGGTCCCATCAATTTTGCCCTCAAATTAAGAAAGCTAAAAATAATGTCAATAAAGCTGTTTCTGCTTACCTCAGAGACCATAGGATGGGCTCCATCTATAACAACAATCTACATTTCCATATGGATGGCATCTACAGAAGTGATGGAGTACACTTCACTGTTCAAGACAAAAGAGTGTTTCTCAACAACCTGAAGCTCTGCATCCGCACTTACATGTAGCTACAACAATCTCCCAATGAAAACAAGGGCTCTTTTTAGAGCCACCCAATAACCCAACATATAACCAAGCTTTTTAAAGCTAAAAAACTCGTAATTATTTTTCCTTGGAGCCGTGCACCTATTGCGTTCACACTAGGGGTCCGCGCTGGAAGCTGCTCACCCATCGTGTTCACACTAGGGGGCCGCGCTGAGTGCCGCGCTTGGGTCGCGACTTCAAACTATGCCACCCAAAAAAAAAACATTTGTCTACTTCCATTAATTTATATTCGCCCTGGGAATCCCATCCCCCGGGGCATGGCCAATCCTTTTGTATATTTTTTTTTTAAAAGGAGGGGAACTAGGTGCTCTCCCTCCAGGGCCATTTTTGGCCCCGGGGACCCCATCCCCGGGGCATGGCCTCATTGGGGACTGTGGGGGGAGCCCCATGCCCCCACTGTCAAGACGGCTCCCCACCTCCTGCTGGAGCCAGTATTGCTTTTGAGCAAGGGGAGCTGCTGACATGCAGCTCCCCTTGCCCAAAAGCAATCCTGCTTTGCTTTATTGAAGCGAGAGCAGGTTTCCCTGCTCTTGCTTCAATGAAGCAAAGCAGATTTTGCTATGAAAGGGCGGGAGCCTTGCTACCGCCTTGCCATAGCAAACAGCACTGTCCCGGGGGTGGGCACCCCGGGATATTGCAGGTCCCAAGGGTCACTATGGGCTCCAGGAGGGGGGCCGTGCAGCCCCCCTTCCAACATTTCTAAAGCCTTGGGGAGGTGGCTTTGAAAAATGAATCGCGGGAGCCCATGCTTCGTTTTTTAAAAATTTTCACGGCAGGAAGTGCGCACCCAGCACGACTTTTTATAAATTATTTTTTATGAGAAGCCCTGTGGGACCCCCTGAGCAGGCCTAGGGGGTCAGGGTGTTCCTAACCTGCCCCATTCTTGTTTTTCATCCTTTTTTCCACAGTTATCTTCTGACTCGGTAACCGCGTCACAAAATGGCAGCCAACACTTCCTGATTTGGAGTGTTGGCAGTCAATCAAAGTGTAGCTTGTGCCCGTGAGGGTGCGCAAACCCTCCTCGGTGCTCAGATATCCAAACTTTCTTTTTGGAATTTCTCAGCAACTACGGAATGGATTTATGCCATTTAACAAAGAGGGCTCTTTCTGATGCAAAGGCTACCTTGTTGCCAAATTTGGTGTAATTCCGTTCAGCAGTTTGGGCTGTAGCTTTGTCTAAAGTTTCCTATGAAAGACAGATATCGAACCCTTTCTTTTTCCAATTTCTCAGGAACTACTGAACGGATTTACACCATTTACAAAAAGGGCTCTTTCTGAACCAAGACCTATCTTTTTGCCAAATTTGGAGTAATTCCGTTCAGCAGTTAGGGCTGCAGCTTTGTCTGAAGTTTCCTATGGAAATTAACATGGGAAAAATGCGTTTTGGGACTTTTTTCTCAGACCCCGCTTTACGAATCACCCCAAAACTTTCAAGACAGAAGCTGACCAGAGCTGGCCACCGTTTTTGCAAATTTCGCGAAGATTCCTCAACCGGCGCCAAAGTTATTGGGAAAAGAAAAACGCTTTTCCTATGGAAATATATATATATATCCAACAAAGAAAGACACTCTTTTGGGAAAGGCCTCCATGGTGGAACCCGTCTCGTACCTGGGATGCAGCGGGTTGTGCAATAAAACAATGTCCTGTATTCCTTCGCCAAACACGTTTCGGGCTGGCACGCCCTTGTTCACTGGCAACAAGCGAGACACACACTGAATAATTTGAACACCTGCTTTTATTCAAGTAAGCCCCGCCCCAACAGGCTTCCGGGCATTCTGGTCTTTGCAGTGCTCACTCTAACAATCCCCAGAGGGTATCAGCGTCCGTTCTGCCATTATCACAGTCACAGGAGGAGACTACACCAAGTCTAGTCACCACATATTGTGGTTCTTGATCCGCTGGATGAGCGGCGGGCCGATCCCCCGACCAAAGCCAGCCGTAATAATCCAACAAAGAAAGACACTCTTTCGGGAAAGGCCTCCATGGTGTGTTGAATATATATATATATATATATATATATATATATATATATATATATATATATATATATATATTGCCAGTAGGTGGTTATAGTTAGGATCTAGTTTTTTGTTTTGTCGCTGTTTGACGAATCTTGATGACATTTTCAATACTAGTTTGCCACTCACTTCAGTTGCTGTCTAGAAAGTGTCTGGATGATCCGTCAAGCGGTGGTAGAGAAACAGGGGGGTCCCAAAACAGGTTTTCCTTATGCAATTTTCCATAGGAATTTTAGACGTGACTACAGCCCTAATTGCTGAACGGAATTACACCAAATTTGGCAGAAAGCGAACTGCCGGGGGAAATGGCCGGCTCCATCGCACCACTCCCTAACTATCCTGAATCCATATGTTTGCCCGCACCAAAACTGCTGCTATGAAGCTTGCCTGACCCCCGCAGCGTCCGCGTCTCCCACACTTGGGAGCGCCTTGGCAGAGATCGGCAGCTGGGTCTATACCGAGGCATCGGAGGACATGGGGCGTGTCGCAGAGAACTTCGGCCACATCCAGACAATCCAGACCGCGACTGCGGTGTATACCTTGGGCCTGCCTGGGCCCGCCTTCGTGATGGAGGGCTTGTGCTGAGTCTAAGTGCCGGCCGCGGCGGAGACAGTGAGCCAGTGAGTTCTCTGCCTTCCCTCCCACTACCTTCACGTCAACCTGCAGCTTTCTAGCACGCCCCGATGGCCGGTGGCCACCCTCGAGTACATCTGCGGTAGATGCTGCGGGCGCGGGCTTGCCCGGCCCGCCTTGATGGATCCATTGTACCGAAATTAACCTGCCTGCTGGGTCTCCTTCACCCTCCCCCCTCTGCAACTAGCTCACAATGGGCCCTTGCGCACCGCTGCATTCTTGGCCTCATTGGGGTAATTTATGACCTGTATTACAGATCGCCATCTACAGCGGCGGTGGTAATCCTATCTGCGTCACAGGGGTGTGTTCCCGAGCTCCGGTGAAGGACAAAGCCAGATGAGTGGGCCATCGGGCCAGTATTAGCAGCTACTGTGCGCCCGGCGAGAGGTGCGGGCTCGGACCCTACATGACCATAGCGCCACCGTGAGCGGGTGCCCGGAGGTCACTGGACATTTGACTTTGCTGGCGGTGAGGGCCAAATCCATGCATGGATCAGGTTGGTTTTCTGTGGCACAGTTACACAAAGAGCAGAGATACGCGGCATCTGTGGGGGGGAGCAGCACTCTTCCTCCTGTCCCAACTGGACCACAATCCTTAGCGCTGTGAGGGTTCAGTGAAGCGCTACCCTTCAAGCATGTGGGGAGGCTCCCGGCTCTACACCAGTGCTCCCTCCTCCCCTTCCCCCCTCAATAGTGGGTACTTTCTCTGGGACTGGATTATTCATTGGGCTGGGCCTAGCTGGCGAAACCCGACAGGCCAGAGGGGGATTTGTCCCTTACGCAGGCTGCAGTGAGTAGCTAGTACGGCCTGGTCCCTCCGTTCACTACTCCCATCTACCGGCTATATCATGACGAGCGGCCGTAGTGGCCGAGGCATGCTCCAGTCCAAGCTGGAGAAATACGCATGGCATAAAGACCAGGACGAGACACAAACTAACCCCAAACCCATTGGGGATCAACCAGACCCCACGCTGCAAGACATTTTGACAGCCATAAAGACGGTACGTACTTCCCTGGAAGGCTGCATTGACACTGTCGCCTCCGAGATATCCCTGCTCAGAGGGGGGGTGCGAAAAATGGCCGAACGTATCAGCAAAGTTGAGACCATGACTACGGACTTGAAGACCGATACTGACCTTCTTAAACGCCAAGTCGCTGATCTTCAGGTTAATCAGGATGTGCTGGAACGACACCTTGATGACTATGAAGGCCGAATGCGCAGCAATAACATGCATATCATGGGGGTGCCGGAACGGGCTGAAGGGCAAGCGGCGGACCTATTTGTCGAGGAGTTAATACTCAAGCACCTCCAGCCCAAGGGCCTATCAAATGTTTTCTCAATTGAAAGAGCACACCGGGTGCCAGGTGGAAGGTCCAAGCCTGGCGCACCACCTCGGCCGCTCTTGGCAAGAGTGTTCACCTTCCGAGACAGGGAATTTATACTCCAGGCGGACAGAGCGACTCCACCGCTTGCTATAGACAATAGCAGGATCACCTTCTTTCCAGACTTCACGCTGCGAGCGCAGAAACAACGTCGTAGCTTCTTGGAGGTGAAGCGAGCGCTACGCAACCAAGATATCAAGAATGGCATGATTTTCCCGGCTAAGCTGCAGGTCGAATCCGAGGGGAAATCGTGGTTCTTTACGCGGCCTGAAGATGCATGGGACTGGCTTGACGGCTGGCGAACGGTCGACAAGCATGGCCGTAAACCCGCTGGCGGCACTGGCAACAGGGTCAGTCCGAGTCAACAACTTGGATCCCATCCGAGCGGTGAATCGACAACCCACGGCCCAACAGGATAGAGACTGGCGGATTAAAGGTGCATGAGGTAGATTTTTTAACCATCAAGGTCTGCACTGCTGGAGTCCCTACAGGCGCTAATTAACTTATTGTGGACATGTTTTGTGTGAGGACTTTGACATACCTTGGGGTTGCTGCCTGCAGTTTGGAGACCGTACTTGCCTCCTGTCGAGTGGTATCGTTGTTTTCTCAACTTTATGCCATTTGATATGTTTCCATTTCATGTTATGGGGACAATGCTTGGGGAAAATGTACTCATGCAAATTGTTGCCCCAGGGAGTGGGGTTGGATCATGTTCCTTAACAGTTCAATAGTGGGAGAAAGGCACTTTGCAAGTTTGGGGTGGTGGGAGGTTCTCTGCCCATCGTACAGGGAGGCAGTGTGGGGGGAGGGCAAAGGGTGTTGGGGGTGGGGTGATTTGTTTAATTTGTCTTGAATGTTTTTTTATTGTAATGGCAGTGATGCAATACAAATTATTCATTCATGTGCACTCAGGGCCCACTGATTCGATGTACTGGAATTTACTTCATATATTTGGGACATGGACAGGTCGCCACCTAATTTGTAAACACACATTATGTCTGCCCACAACATGAATAAGGCCCTCCGCATTCTCATGTGGAATGTTAATGGTTTGGCTGATAAACTGAAGAGAGGTGTTGTACTTCAATACCTTAAGAGACTAGTCCCGGATATCGCCCTTCTACAGGAAACACACCTTATGGGCAATACTTGTAAAGCACTGGATCGCTGGGGCTATAAATTAGTGGTGCATGCTGGTTTTACTTCTGGCTCCAGTGGGATGGGCATTCTTATCCGTAAACAATGCCCATTCATAATACACAGTACTTGGACCGATGATTTCGGCAGGTATGCTGCAATAGCGGGGACTTGGGAAGGGAAGCCCCTAAATATCCTATCAATCTATATACCCCCAGCGCTGAAAGCATCTACGCTGTCTGCTTTGGGTAAACTGCTGTTAGATCTTCCAGTTGATATGTTGGTAATGGGAGGGGACTTAAATCTTGCAGTAGATGGAAGGGTGGACCGACGTACCCCGCAACCAGACCCAAACGACACCTCCCTCCTGATGGACTTTCTCCTGGCTCCTGGCTTTTGGCCTTGTTGACCTCTGGCTCCATTTTAACCCCCTGACTCAGAATTTTACCCTCCATTCCGTTGCCCACGGCAGCCAGTCCAGAATTGATTATCTGCTCACGCACACTGACAACCTTTTTTATTTTTTGGATGCTAAATCCCTAGCATGAGGTCTATCTCAGACCACTCCCCGGTCCTGTCACAGTTGGCTCTAACCCAGGAGCATCACCGCCTCACCCTCTCCCTAAGCCCATGGAGTTTGAAGATCCCACAGGTCAGAAGTGCTCTGATCAAGGGAGTAGATCACTACTTTACCAATAATACGCATTCAGTTCAATCCCATTGCATGCTATGGGGGGCCTTTGGGGCAATAATTAAGAGTCAGGCGCTTTCCCTAATGGTGGGACAAAAGAAGGAAAGGACGGCTAGACTAGAAGCCCTGGAACAGGAACTCAGGGAATTAGAGGATGAGGTGGCAATACGCGGCAATGAGCGGCTCACCCATACGCTATTAAACGCTTGGACTATCGTCAGCTAACGACTGAGTCTGCCAAGACACACCGCAAAGCAACCCTCCATAGGATATATAAGTTAGGCGATGCCACTGGTAAAATGCTCGCATGACTGGAGAGGCATGAGTCTGCTCGAAGATGGGTACCCCTTATCGTGACGGATGCTGGCGAATCAGTGACAGATCCGCAACACATGGCTGAGGCCTTTGCCGCCCACTTTGCCTCCATATACTCCTCCACCACTCTTACTACCTTACAGGACTCACACGACCTTTTAGCCACCATTCCAGTGGCCGTACTTACACCAGAAGACTGCGATTCCTTAGAGAGAGACCTAACTGAGGAGGAACTTGCGACCGCTATTGGCGACATTAGAGCTGGCAAAGCTATGGGCCCTAATGGGCATCTCATAGAACTTTTTAAGCTGGTGTCCTCCAAGATAACGCCTGCTCTTCATGCTATGTATTCAGAGAGTTACCATGCTGGGTCTCTACCCCGGATTTGATGTTGGCTTCCATTGTGGTCATACATAAATCAGGCAAACCGGCGACAAGATGTGAGTCGTACCGACCCATCTCGTTGTTGAATGCTGAGGTAAAATTTTTGGCTAAGGCATTAGCCAATCGACTAATACCAGTTATTTGCAAGCTGGTCCACCCTGATCAGTCAGGCTTTATGACTGGTCTCAATACTGCCCTTAACCTCTGGAGACTCCATGGAGTGATGGGGAGAATTAATACCATTTTAGAAGATGCAATACTGCTATCACTCGTTACAAAAATGGCATTTGACACCATTGAGTGGCCCTATTTATTTTCCCTTCTTGAACGTCTTGGGTTTGGTCCTCACTTTATGCAGTGGGTTAAACTACTGTATACAGGTCCCACAGCGCAGGTGGTAGTTAACTAGCACACCTCTCGCAGCATCCGCCTAGAGAGGGAGACTAGGCAGGGCTGCCCCCTATCGCCTCTCATATTTGCTTTGCTACTTGAGCCGTTGGTGACTTGGGTCAGGGGTGACCCTATGATTAGAGGACTGAAGTGGACAGACCAGCATGAGGATAGAATCTCCCTCTATGCTGATGATGTCCTGTTATACGTGGCGGCTCCTTCGGCCTCGATCCATAGAATAATGCACATTTTTGCAATTTTTAGCGCCCACTCTGGCTACACCATCAATTGGACGTAGTCTGTATTATTCATGCTGCAAGGTCCAGTGCCGCAGCTGCCCAAAGGTACCAGTATTACGATTGCCACTGAGGGCTTTCGCTATCTCGGCATCTATATCACTCCACACCCAGCCCGCTTTTATGATGCTAATCTTCAGCCTCCATTGGTCAGGCTTCGGAAAGACGTACTTCACTGGCGGGCTTTGCCTCTTACTTTGCTTGGCAGAGCGGCGCTGGTTAAGATGCTGGCTCTCTCTCGGTTATTATACATCCTGCAGAACACACCCCACAGATTCCCTGATGCCTACTTTACCAGCGTGGAGTGCGAGGTTAAATCCCTCTTATGGGAAGGTAAAAGCCCACGCATAGCGACACCCAAATTGACCAGAGGGTGGTATGGTGGGGGGATTGCGTTACCCGACCTTAAGCAATATTACCGGGCATCCCAGCTAGCGGTGGTCAACCAGTGGGTCTTCGCCCACTGTCTGAACCGGCATATCGGATGGACAGATGGGTAATGGCTAAGGGGGATACCAGCGTGCACTATATTCTAGCCCCAAAAGGCAACATCTCACTGGCCCCACAGCACACACAGTGGCAATTTGGCACAGTGCGACAAAGAAACTTGGTTGCATAAGAAACAAACACTGCTCACTCCCCTGTGTGAATCTGAACAGCTTGGTATATTGAGTAGATGCCCGGGTTTTGACAAGTGGGATTTAATTGGCATCTCCTCAGCGGGGGACCTTTGGAAACAGAATGCAATGCTCTCATTTGCTGACCTTCAAAAAGAATATCAGTTGGCTGAGTCCGAGACATTTTGCTATCTCCAAATCAAACATGCAATCACCACTGTTGCAGACAGTGGTGAGGCCCTATCTGAGGCCTCCCCACTGGAAGATAGGCTTCTGATGGACCCCCTAGCAAATAAAGCAATCTCGCTTACCTATCGCAAACTAATAAACAACAAGCCTGACCCATTGTTGCGTCGTTGTGGGAAACTGACCTAGGATACCTTTATGACGATGTTTGGCAGGAAGCCCTTTCCTCCCCTAGGGAGGTTGCCATCCCCATACGTTTACGTCTCATCCAACTGAAAATCCTGCACAGAATCTACTTATCAGCACACATTCTTGTTAGGATGGGTAGCCGTTCAGATCCTAGCTGCCTTAGAGGGTGTGCAGACAAGGGTACTTTCTTCCACACAATCTGGGAGTGCCCAAAGCTTCAGCCTTATTGGGGGAAAATTGTCTCTATTTTGGCAAGGGTGAGTGTAAAGGTTATTGTTCACTCTCCGCGGTTGTGTCTATTGAATGTGTGGGAGGCCGCAGACCTCACTCAAACAGAGCGTACATGGGTGTCCCTGGGGTTTGCCCTTGCTAAAAGAAACATAGCTCAGGGGTGGGGGACCAGAGATCTACCTAAATACTCACAGTGGGCTAAAGATTTGGACAATGCCATGATAGCGGAGAAAGATGTTTTCAAACATAGAGGTTGTCCCTCGAAATGGGACAGGTTCTGGGGTGACATACGTATCTCTCCTACGGTTGAATTGCGGAAAAATTATCTGGATATTGACCTTCCCATTGTCTAATGATGTATTGTGTGATGACTTTATTTGTGAATGTATCCATGTACTTGTTCTTTAGCTACTATCACAGTGTGGCTTCGTGATTAATCACTGTACCATCGCAACTGTTTAACAAAAAAAAGAGAATAAAAAATAAATAATTGGCAGAAAGCTAGATCTTGGTCCAGAAAGAGTGCGTTTTGTAATGTGATGTAAATCTGTTTGGTAGTCTTGGAGTTAATAAAGAAAGAATAATTTATGTATATATGTAGATGCAGATCCAACGTGGATCCACTATGCGCCAACAGCAATGCCATGATTGGCTAGCTGTAATCTGAAAGGAAAGTTTCAGCCTCCATTTTGTGTATTGGGACTCAGTCCCAGGGGAAAAATAAAAGTTAAAATTGATAGAAGAGGTCAGAGTAGAGGTACCCGGACCCCATAGGACTGATAGAGGTGTCTGTGAAGGACCTCTCATGGGTAAAAAATTGGGCAAAAATGCTTTTAGGGGCACGCAATGATATGCAGATCCACCACGGAGCTCAACACGGCCCGTGTGAATCTGTGATGGATCCATGGATCCAGCACCCATTTAAAAAAAATGCACCCACTCTCAGACCCACTTACACACTTTCTCACACTTTCTCACACCTCCACACACCCATTCACACACCTAATCACACATCAATACCCACTCACACATCCAGGCAGCCACTTGCACACCCACTCACAGACCCACACAGGCATTTCCGCAGCCATTCCCGCATCATACAGCAAACCACTGACACAGCCACTCGCTCACTCCCATATAACCTCTCATATACCACTCAGAGATCCACACAGCCACTTACAGGCCGTCATACACCCACCCATCACACACTTGCATGCCCACTTACACACCCAAACAACCACTCACACACCCAAACAGCCACTCACACACCTAAACAGTCACTGATACATCCACTCAGACTCAGAAAACCACTCACATACCAACTACAAACCCACACAGGCACTCACACACCAACTCATATACTCACATACCTACTTACATACACAACCATTCCCACACCCAGTCACACACCCATATAGCCACTCACACACCCACTCACACATGCATTGTATTAAATGTGTTGTTTTGTATTGAATGTGTGCTTCTGGTTGTGTACGGACCGGGGATCTGTCACAGCAGACCCCTTATTTGGCAGAGGATCCATGGCAGAACCACGGATCTAAGTGAGAAATTACAAGAAAGCATTTGAAAACAAAACACTGATTAGGAAAAGGGTTGGCTCTGAAATTAGCCATTATGTTTATAGTGTGCAGATGATAACTACACATAGAACTGGATGCAGTCTTTTAAGTTGTTGAAGAACACCTTGTTACCGTTAGCTGTCAAATTAACTCCGTCTTTTTGATATATTCGATCTATGTCGAAGAGTAAGTTGTTATTGTATATAGAGCCCATGTTGTGGTCTCGGAGAAATGCAGAAACAGCTTTATTGATATATTTCCTGGATTTCTCAAACTATGGACAAAATTGGGTTGACCACTACCACTTCTGTCTTTGGCATATTTTGGAGAATAGAACACCAAGGCAGTATATGGGAAAAGGACATTAATTTACCAAAAAGGGATCCTTCATTAAGTTTTCCAGTCCTACCCTAGTAATTGTGCCTAGGTCATTGCCACCACAGTGCACAATCATGAGGTCTGATTGTTGGCAATCCTCAATGCTTTCAACCAAAGGCAGCAACTGATGCCAGTTTAACCCCATCTGGCCAACCCAAGCAATGTCTACATTAGGTAAACTTACAACCCTGTTAATGTCACTCTTTCCAGCTCTCTCTCTGCCCCAAAACACAAAACTATTGCCCACAATCCAGACTCTGATCATTTAGGAAATAAGCAGGAGTAGTACACAGAAAAGGCTGCAGCAGAATGAGATAGTTTGGAAGATGAAAGACAGCAAAAATAAAGGACGGCAAGGGAAGTAAAATATAAAATAAAATATTTGATTGAATGGGCAAGGAACTAAATGTAGGTAGAGACTTTAACAAAAAAAGTAACTAACTCTGTGATTGGCTTTGGAAAATAAAAACATGTTATGTTGTTTGGGCTATGCTTGGAATTGCTAATACTCAACAACACCTGCCACAGTTAATGTGAAGCTAGTATGCAGTTTAGAAAAAGTCTTGTGAACTTTCCATCTGCTAAGAGGCAGAGACTACTGGAAACATGGTTACAATTCAAACAGAGATAAAAGAGTGTGGGGAAGGCAGCAAAAGAGACTGCAGAGTGAAACTGAAAAGCAGACTCTGTGCATAAATTGCTCATTAGGGAGTGTATGCCTTGTAATTGACAGCATTTTACAAAATGAAACATAAATGAAAAGCATTGACAGCAGATTGTTGAATACTTGTAAGGGCTTTCATGTGGATCTGTGGATCTGCTGTGGATTCACACCAGGGGCCACGCAGTGCTGTGGAGGATCTGCGAAAAAACTATTGAACTGGGCTACTTTATAGGAAACAGGGGAAGGGTTAAAGAAATAGTGACCATTTAGGAGCGGTACAAGAAAAGTAGAACATGAAAGGAAGTTTGTGATTTGCTAAATATAGGAGTATGAGTAAGAGCACATGTGGAAGGGTAGCCATTTAGGGACTTTTATACTGAGAGTGGAGGAGGATTGCCATAGTTCTGACTTGAGATTTGCAGTGGAAAACAGATATCAGGGGACAAAGATGGCGCCTGAGTGAGGTGGCCACGCTGGTCGCCCATTGCTGCCGAAACAAGTTTAAAAGATAATGACTTAATCTACCTTGAATCTACCTCGAATCGAAGTAGTATCTGTGCCCCCATGACTTACCAACTTGCAGGGGGCATTCTTTGGTCTTTCCGCTCCCTTGAAGCGCTGGTTGCTGTGATTGTTTCTGCCACCCGGGAGACTCAGAGAATGCTCTGCTCGGCAGCTACCGCAGTCTGGAAGGGAGGGGCAGGAGTGTCCAGTGTGCCCGCAAGGCCCGGGCGCCATATAGCGCGGAGCCGCCCCAAAAATTCTGTGGAAGCAAGGATGCCTCCCTAACCCAGCCATGTTGCACGTCTGAAGAACCACGAAGGGCAGGCAGGCATGGACGAAAATTCTAGCAGCCAAGGACTTCGCCATAAGATGGGGGTAGCTTGAATTTAATCCCTCGGATGTCACAGAAGGGGAGACAGGCACCAGATGGGACTAAGAAAGGTGAGATGTGTGAGAGCTTCAAACAAATCGATCTCACTGTACAACCACAGGTGGTGCTCCAAGGGCAAGCAGTGCAAGTAGTGCAGCATAGCATTACAGACTTTTTTATTTTGACCCCCCCAGACTTATGGTAATGGTATAATGGTTAATCTCAAGACACAAAGTGATGTTGAGGACATTGAGGGGCGAGCGCTTTTGCCTAGTATAGGAGATGACTTATGCAGCGAACAGCAAGTACAAGGCGTCCATGAAAAGACTGCCATTGAAAACCCGGTAAATGCCAATGAGTACAGACTCTTTCCACCATCTGAACCGGCGCAAGAATCCTCAGTATTAGTAGATGTGTCACCCAAAACAGCTCACTCTTCCCTGGTACAGAAACAGGCAGCGGGTACTGCATCCCAATTGAACACTAGTTTATTAATCAAGGAGGCAACAGGTCTTGAGGGGCTGGAGGACTCTGTTGGGAATACATTTTTTTCAGTGATAGATGGCTCTGAAATTAGCTCCTCTGACTTAGGAGACAGTAGCAATGCGTGGCTCTCCAGTTTTAGCTTTAGTACCCATCAGAAGGATACAGTGGTAAGGAGAAAGAAGCTGCTGAAGAAGCAGAGAAATTCCCACCCATTGGAAAAGGATGCAGAAGAGAACTCCAGGGGCAATATAGACCTCAATTTAAAATGGGATTATTCCGCGACCTGTTGCGCTATCCAGATCTATGGGGACTGGAGGAGGACATTGACTGTGGTATGTCGACACAACCCGGAGAGCTCTCCCTGAAGTTGATTTATGAATCTATCAAACAATTGCAAGAAGAAACCCGAATGGATGGGAAGAAAAACCGACTGGCAACAAAAAACTTCAGGGTGCTGTGAGGAAAATGGCCAAAGCTTGCACGGAGATGAATTCGAGAATGACGCTGGTTGTAGAACGGACTAGCACTCTTCAAGATGGCTTGGTCAGAACTCAAGCACAAACTGAATCTTACGCAACGCAGTTCACGGATCTCCAATGGAAGATGGAAGATTTTGAGAACAGACAAAGACAGAATAATCTACGGATTCTTGGCATAGAAGAAGGAGTAGACGGGAATGACCTATGTGCTGAAACTAATGAAGGGAGCCTTTCCAGAGCTCCAACACTGGAATTGGGAGCCAGAATAGCAGCGTGTTCACCGTTTCCCTTTGACCCTGAAAAAATCACAGCAGCCTGGCAGAGAAGGAACAACAATGCCGAGGGCAATACTAATTTATTTTGGGAACTTTTTTCTGAGAAAGGAGGTATATACAAAGGCTAGACGGACCTACGAAAATCAATTCTATCTTACTAAAATCAGACTATGGTCATGTGACCGTCGAGTGATGATGGAAACTAAGAGAATTGATTCAGCCCTGTCAAGCCATAGGAGCACAAGCGTACTTGATGAACCCTGCCCAACTGAAGATTATCCATAAGAATGCTACAAAAGTCTTTACATCTGAGATCCAAACTAAAGACTATATTGAAAAACTAAAAACATAATGGCAAGGATCTATAATTTTTGCTCTTAACTCGCTAGACTGAACTAAGGTAGGGGGATGTATTTTCCCGCTCTTTAATTTATCTATCATTTTTCTCTATGTTTAACTGTCTTCTTTTCTTCTCTGGGGGATAGCCTTTATGGCAGGGGAAGCACTTAGGGATGGGGAAAAAAAAGAGAAAAGAAAAAGAGGGGGGAAAAGTGAGAATCAAAATAAAAGAGGTAAAATTGAGCAATGACATACTGAAAAATAGGGGAGGATTGGGTAGAGGGACACATAATAGGTAGGCAGCAAAGGGAGCTGACTCTCAGGCTCCATCACAGAGACCTTTGGTCTGCTTGTCTCACATTGCAGGTGCGGGGAGCAGGGAGGGGGGCATCAAGGGCAGAGAGGGTAAGAGGGTGGCCAGCAACAGCTTGCCGGTGGGGAGACTGGGGGGAGTGAAATTAAAACAAACACCATCAAATGAAGCTAGGGAGGGGTGGCAACAAAGAGAAAAGGGAAAGGAAGGATTGAGGGGACAGGCTGGTAACCCATTTGTTTTATGAGTATAGCAACGATCAATAGATGCGGGCTGAACGATACTGCTAAATGCAGTATGGTGAATGAACAACTTTAAAGATCTACATGCTGACATAATCTGTTTACAAGAGACGCACATTGAAGGGACGTGCAAGTTTCTTTTAGAACAGTTGGGATTTTATCTTATAACTCACACCACACAGGGGACCAGGACGCGAGGGGTAGCAATCGTGGCACGGAAGGGGGAGATTGTGTTTAAAACATGTTTGTCGGATGGGCTAGGTAGATGGGCAATTGTTGAAGGCCAAGAGCAGGGATTTAGCTTTATGCTTTGCTCAATTTATGGGTGTACAGGGGATGATCCGGAGATATTTGAATTTCTCAACGTGGAACTGGCTAAATGGCCCTTGCTGCTCATTGTATGTGGGGATCTTAACATGAATGGTATGGGGGATTTGGAAGACAAACCCAAGTAATTATACAGGCCGAAAAAAAAGTCCATAAGCCTCTTATTCAAATGATGGAGGATAATGGGCTGGTGGATGCCTGGGAGCAACTGAAGCCACAGGAGGGGGGCAGCACATATTATTCAGCTCCACACAGAGCCGTAGCCTGACTTGACTATTTTTTGGTCTCGCCCTCTCTCCTTCCCACCTGCACCATCAGAAAATTTCCCCGGGTTATCTCTGACCACAATCCCCTAGTGCTAGGAGTTCAAAACACTGCGGGGGGAAGTACCTGAACACACTTGGACTTTTGAGCGAGCCCTGCTGCATGATCCAAAATACGTGCTACATATGAGTAAATGGCTTGGGGAGTTCCTAGAGATCAACAGGGGTAGCGCTGGGTATGGAATAGTCTGGGACGCTTTAAAGGCTGAAATAAGAGGGAAAACTCTGAGCTACTCGTTGAACCAGAATAAAAAAATGAAACAAGACATAAAATCCATGTATAGTAATATATCAGACCTAGAAGAAGAGCTGGTTAGGGCTATCGCCAATGGCTCTAATACAGACAACATCCTTCAGAAATTGGCTCTAGCAAAGGCTGTAACAGATGAATACAGTGCAGCCAGAGTAGCAGGAAACTACCTAGCCTGGAGGCAATCTTGCTATGAATATAGTGAACATGTTGGACATATGTTAGCGGCAAGGACTAGACAGAAAATAACTGCAGGAGATATCTTAGAGATTAAAAATTCAAAGGGTGAAGTAGGTATAATACCCAGTGAGATACGCACTGTTTTTCAAAATTATTATGGGACTTTATACAGGGAAGATGGTCATTGCAAGCCCACAAGTGGAGAGGTGGGGTGTAGCGGCCAGGGAATCTGACTTCAGAGCACAGGGCTCACGGTTTGATCCCCGGCTCCGACAGCAGCTCAGCTCAGCACCATGTGACTCTGAGCAATAGCTCACTTAATTTCCACAATGCCCTTTACAAATACGGATTTAATTATTTATTTAAATATTATAGATTATCTATCTTCACTCACTATTGAGACACTATCACAAGAAGACTCAAAGGCGCTAGAGGGCACAGTCACAGATAAAGAAATTCAAAAAGCCCTCATGGAACTGCCATCAGGAAAGGCAGTCGGTGCGGATCAAATCCCTTTGGAATATTATAGTTTTTTTTGTTCACTTTTGAGGGAGGACTTAAGTTTTGTTATATGCCATGCACAGAAAGGGGAAACATCTCCAGAGTCATGGGCGGAGGCTAGCATGACTATTTTTTTAAAGAAAGGAAAGCCCTCTGATGAACCTGGCTCTTACAGACCGATTAGTTTAATGAATAGCGGTGCAAAATAAAATTCAAAAATGTTAGCGAATCCTTTAAGTTCCATGTACCTCTGTCACACGAGACCCTATGGCGCCTATCTTGCTAGAAGCAGAGAAGGCGTTCGATAGGGTCTCGTGTGGCTATCTTTGGGCCGCTCTTGAGAATGTGGGGGATGGAAAGAGGTGCGTTAAAGCAATCCAAACACTTTAGGAGCCCCAAGATTCAACTCCGGCTGATGGGAGGGCAGAGTGACGCAATTTATTTCACACTTGGGACAAGACAGGGGTGTCCATGCTCTCCCCTCCTATTTGCATTTTATATCGATCCCCTGATAAGGAGAATTGAGGCAAATAAGGCAATACTCCATATATGACTGGGACACTAAGATTTTGGGTTACGCAGATGATCTGGCAATAACCACTGCAAATCCGTCTGGGGCCTTGATGGAGATTGAGGAGGAGGCAGAATGCTTTGGAATGATTTCAGGCTATAAGCTCAGCAAGGAAAAGACACAAATTGTAGTAAATGGCAGAATTTCTATCCCCGATCTACGGGTGATTGAGTCTGCCACCTATCTTGGGGTTACCATAACATCAGATTTGAGCAAAGTTGTTAAAAAAGCTAAGAAAGACTTTGATAGACTTAATAATTTAAATCTCTCGATTGTGGGACGTTGTAATATTATCAAGATGCTGTTGCTGCCAAAAGTCTTGTATTTATTTAGAACGAAAACTCTAAAATTTGAGAAATACTGGTTTAAAGAAATGGACAGGTTGATTAATCGCTTAATTTGGGCTCAAGGTAAAACAAGAAGAACACTCAGATACAGGACCTTAAGCAGGTAAAGAGGGGGCTTAGCAGTTCTGGATCTAAAAACATATTAATGGGTGGCGGTGATCCAATACATCCGAGGGTTATTGGGAGGAAAGGTCACTGATTGATGGAGGAATGACCCTCCTCCAGACGTATACGAACTACTGGTTGAAAAAGGGGCCCACAATTGGCTTTTGAGACTCACCGAAGGCAGCTAATGTAAAAAAGTCAAATTTAAGATACTTGGCGCATCAGCTGCGGTTTGGACTGGTGTTAGAACAAAGCTGGGGTTAGGGAGAATGGATTAATATACTGTTCTGTTCAGGAATCCATCTTTCCCCGAAATTTTTCAGGATGGAATTATGCAGCGTTGGGACACTCTGGGGGTGTAGAAGATGGGGGATCTTTATGACTCTGATGGAATAATTACATTTTAAAGAGCCCAAACTCTTTATAACCTCAATCGCAGGGAATTTTTTAAATTCCTCCAGATTTGTTCATCTATTTTACGGAAAAAGGGGGGAGAGAAAGCTTTTGCTAGAGATCCAGTTATGGACGCGGTTCAAAACTCAGATGCGTGCTCTATCACCCAGATTTATAGGGAGCTGCCACAACTACAGGGTGATGATTTAGACAAACACTTCGAGAAATGGCAGTGGAAGCTGAATGTTGAAGGGGAGGAGTTTAGGGGGTCACTTAAGCTTGGCAATACGGTTTTAAGAGTTGTGAGCCTTCAAGCCCAACATTTTAAAACAATTTTTTCTCTTTATCTTACCCCTGCTAAGATTGCTCAATGGGTGGGGGACGGAAGGTATTCTTTGCCCCCGTTGCCAGGACGACGACGCAGATTTAGTCCATATGTTTGCCTCTTGCCCAGCACTGGAACCCCTTAAAAGAGCTATAGAAAATTTTTGGGGGCAAACTCTGAGGGTCCAAATAAAACTCGCTGCAGAGCCGATGGTACTTGGTGTAGCTCGGCAGGGTACGGTCTAAGATCATCGTGAATTTATATTTCTTGCCATGGCGGTGGTCAGAATATGGTATTTCTTCTGCTTGGGTGGACCCTAACTCCCCCTCAATTCAACAATGGCTTTCAAGACTCTTAACTATGTACAACTTGGAAAAGGGACTGTATGAGAAGAAAGGGTAGAAGGCTAGGAAACTAGGAAAAATTATTTGGGCCCCTGTTATAGATTGGAAAATAAGAGAGGAGCTCACTCTCGGTACAACTCAATGAGCTAAATCTGCTTGAGTGAACTCATTGTTTGTTTTGTTTTACATGTCCTAATAATATGTATGTGCCTGTAAACTGTGCTATAATCTTCTTTATTATTCTTTGATTCAAGATCTATCCATTTGGAACTCCCTGTGTTCCGGTTTGCTTTCGCAAGCTTTCTCCTATGGATAAATGTGTGTTAATATGTATATAACTGAAGGTGTTGAATAAAATACAAAAATAAAAAAGGAAAACAGATGTTAACAGATATTACACTAAAAGTTGGACAACAGCAAAGAGATTTTACAGGTATGAGGTTGTAATATAGATAAGTATATTACAAATGTGAGTGTCTATAAACTTAAAGAAAATATGTAGCTTCTAGATACTACATCAAAAGGCAAAATAGAAGGGAGCTAAGATTAGAACATTAACTAGTCACAAGGGGCCTGATTCACAAAAGTAATTTGAGATAAAATCCTAACTTTATGACTTTCGGTATTTACAGAAGGCATTTAGGAGTACTAAAGTTAGGATTTGTCTCAGTTAATCTTAAACTTAAGACAAATTTAAGTTTAACTGAGGCAAAATCCTAACTTTACGACTAGGGGGCCGATTCACAGAACTAACTTAAGACAAAATCCTAAACTTACTACTTTTAATATTCACAGAAGTTAGGATTTTGTCTTAAGTTTGTCTTAAGACAAACTTAAGACAGACTTAAGACAGACTTAAGACAGACTTAAGACAAACTTAAGACAGACTTAAGACAGACTTAAGACAGACTTAAGATAGACTTAAGACAGACTTAAGACAAACTTAAGACAAAATCCTAACTTAAGTCTGTCTTAAGTCAGTCTTAAGTCTGTCTTAAGTTTGTCTTAAGTCTGTCTTAAGTTTGTCTTAAGTCTGTCTTAAGTCTGTCTTAAGTCTGTCTTAAGTTTGTCTTAAGACAAACTTAAGACAAAATCCTAACTTCTGTGAATACCAAAAGTAGTAAGTTTAGGATTTTGTCTTAAGTTAGTTCTGTGAATCGGGCCCTAGGATTTTGTCTCAGTCAAACTTAAGATTGTCTTAAGTTTAACTGAGACAAACCCTAACTTTAGTACTCCTAAATGCCTTCTGTGAATACTGAAAGTCGTAAAGTTAGGATTTTGTCTCAGACTACTTTTGTGAATCGGGCCCATGGTGAACAGCAAAGGTGCAAGAAGAATTGCCATACTGAAAATAGAGTTATTTTATGAAGCAAGTACGAATGGATGTTTTAGAAATTAGATGTGGGTGCTTGCTTATAGTACGCAATTTAATAGTATATAATTTGCACACAGTCACACAGTCAGGCAGGCACTTACACACCCAGTTACACCCTCACAAAAGCACTTATGTACCCACCACTCATCTATCCAGATAGTGACTGACACGCTTTGTCACATGCCCATAAAACCATTCACATTTACTCCCGTATACATCCACTTACATAGTCGTTCACACACCCATACAGGCACTGTCACACCCATTCACACACCTGTACAGCCATTCATGTAGCCAGCACTCACACAGTTAGTTACACACACACTTACACAACTGTACACCCAGTTATACACTCAGCCACCCACCCATACAGCTACTGACATACCTATTTACAAAACCATAAAGCCACTCACACACTGAGTCAGACAGTGACAGAGGCACTTATACATACAGTCACACACCCACACAGCACTTATGTATCTACTACTAATAGAGCCACTTACACACACAGTTACATACCCAAATGCTCATTAACACAGCCAGTTACCAATCCATACAGCCATTCACATACCCATTTAGACACCCATTGAGTCACTAACACACCCAGTCACATGCCAACACAGCTACTTACACATCCAGTGACACACCCACAAAGGCACTGGCACACTCAATCAAATATCCACTCAACCACTCACACACCCAGTCATTAACCCATACAGCTACTCATATACTCATGTATACACCAATTCTCAGACAATTACACATCCTCATATAGACTGACATAACCACATACGTAGCTACTCACTTGCTTATAGTATGTAATCTCAAGTTAAATATATTCTTTATTAGCTTTTCAGATATCTAAATGTGTTGAAGAGTAATGGAAGGATGAGTTAAAAAGAATAATACAAAGTATGCTTCTTGATAGCATCCATAAACTGGGTGACAGATTATGTATTTAGTTAAACTGGTTTATGGCGTTTGGCGCAATGAATGAACATGTGTTGAAGTTTTGGTGAAACAGCAGGGATGGTAAGAATCTAGTCAGGTGGTAAGGGTCCCAAAGATGGTCCAACTGCTGATTAAGATGCTCCACCTTCCCTCACTCTTATCATCTTCTGATACATCTTTGTATGTATGGTCTTCATGTGGTCCTGCTCTTTCCATTCTCTTCAATCTTCAGCAGAAGAAATCTTAACTTTGAAACTCTCTTCTTTTGAACAAAAAGGAAAAATACAATGAAGCTGTACGCGGCGATTGTCTCCATGGAGATGTGAAACTGAAATAATGATCTAGGTTATGGTTTTCAATGTTGATGGGTGGCCAGATTTGTGGTGGCATTGTAGTGGATGTGAAAATCCACAAAATGAATGGAAAACAAAGAAAGATTTTGAGCCACATGTATCATGCATTTTAGCAGCTTCAAACAGCCGGATTTTCAGAATCGGGCCGTTTGCGACTAATAAACATGCATTTTGTTATTTATGAATTCCAATTTGCGATTTGTTAACATGTTAGCAAATTTCAATTTGGAATTGCAAATATATATCGATTTGGTATTAGGAAGGGCCGAGTTTAGGGCGTCCCTACCTAATACCGAATCGGAACTGTATGCAGCAATGTTCTGCGACCAAAATGCGGTTGCAAAATATTCACATTTTGCCACCTAGTTCAAGTAGGTGGTAACCCATTCGCTGACGGTAAGGGGTCCCCAAGGGACCCCTTCCCCTTTGTGAATATTCGTTAAAATGTTTTTTAAGACCAGGCAGTTCTCCCACAGACCACTGCCTGCTCATGAAAAATGAAAAGAAAACTATTCATTTTTAAATGAAACCCGTTTTCCTTTAAGAAAAAACGACTGCATTTAAAAAAAAGATTGCTTTATTTAAAAGCCATCACACACATGGTGGCCTGCTGACTCCAGCAGGCCACCATCCTGTGATTTTAGCGAATCCTAATGGGTTGCAAATTGTGACCTGCCTCATTAATATCAATAAGGTAGGTTGATTTGCCATTAGGAAACGTTAAATGAAACTCATGGAGTTTAATACATTCAAATAGCGATTACCTAATTGTGATTCACAGAGAATTGCAACCAGGTAATTGCTATTTGAAATAATGATACATATGGCCTTTTGTGTTTTGCATTTATAAAAAGTTTAATAAGTTATGTTATGTTCATTTATTAATTGTTTTAAATTGTCTAATAATAAATGTGTTAATAAAATGTATTTATAAATAGTTAAAAATTTATATTACTAAATTGAACTAATATGCAAAATTGTAGTACAATTTATATTTAAAAAACTGTAAAATTCACACAAAAAACAAAGGTTAAAGCAACGTTATAGTTAGGAAATAGCATTAAAAACTGTAGAAATTCACGGAAAAAAACAAGAGTTATGGGCACATTATACTTAGGTTCAGATTTTAGACAAACAAAAACATAGAAATTCAGCAATTATAGTTACCTAAGTTAATTATAACTTGTGCCCCTGCGATGTACTGCTTGCAACCTCACATAGCACATCACTTGTAACATGATCAGTGACATCACTGATGACATCTCAAATTACAACACTGATGACATTACTGATGACATTAACCAACAAAGTAAATTCAATATACTTTATAAAATACCATCTATATTTTAAAAAAATAAGAAGAAAACACAGGTGAAAGATGTACAGCACAGAGCTCACAGTAACCTTATCAACTACTACATTCACTTATCACGTAAGAGACAGCTTTCAGCAGATAGTTCTGTGTTTTCTAAACCACTACTGTGAAACCACTGACCAAAGTAAACCATCTATCTGTATAGGCAGTCTATTGCAAACCACAACAACACCATTTGTGAACCTGGAAAGAGGTTTTAGAGCAAATATCAGATTTACATAACCCACCACAACATACGACAGACCACTGTGTGACAAACAACTACTAAAATGTTTCTTTTTCCTGGAGAAAGTTGTGAGCAAAGAGGTGAGTCTGTCGTAAATGTCTGCTTCACTGAGCCATCACCTTTGAGAAAGGTCTTAGTAAACAGATGAATGTATCTCAGGAAACTGGTCAGTAAGTTACAAAACAGAACAATACTCAGCCATCACTATGGAGTGAAGTATCTATGAACAGCTTAGACATTCTTGAAGCACACCCAAACACATACATCAGCAGGGGACATGTATCAGTAAAGAGGCTAAATAGTGCACCTGCTTTAAAAATGTGATTATAGATCAGATACCATATGTTAGATATAGTATCACTCATTAGTACTGCAGAAAGAAAAGTAATTTAACTTGTGCAGTAGCTTAGTATATATCTTTTAGTCTCTGAAACTTTTACAAAACACACTCACTGGATGATGTCATCTCTGATCTCATTTGAGATATCATCAGTGATGTCACTGACCATGTCATGAGTGATGTATTATGTGAAGTCATAAGCAGTGCAATGTGAGGTGTAATTTATAGTTAGCTTCGGTAACTAGAACTGCTAAATTTCTATGGTTTTGTGTGCATAAAATCTGAACCTAACTATGACGACCCTGAAGCCTTCAGTTTTATCAGTGAATATATATATATATATATATATATATATATATATATATATATATATATATACATATATATATATACATATATATATATATATATATATATATATATATATATATATATATATATATATATATATATATATATATATATTCCTGGTCGGTGATCCTGTCTCGGATCATGAATGAGGCGCACTCCATGGGAATATCTTAAAAGGTTTATTCGGCAACAGAACACAAAACACCCGACAGACGCGTTTCGGCTACACGCCTTTGTCAATGTCGGTAAGGTTGACATTTCTTTGTCTTTTAAATAAATCAATAAAGTTTCATCGACATAGAGAGAGGGGATCACTTTTTACATTCCATGGAAATAAAGGAGGGAATCTCATTCTACAATATCTCTTGTAGGGGCAGACATCTTGTAACGTGTCATGATTACATATCAAGTTTGATGTATTTACATATTTTGTGATAAATATTCACATTCGATAATCGTTGAAATTCATGAAGTACATATACATATACATGAGATTTTAGCCCTGAATGGGCATACGCAAACAGAGGTTACTATCATGGTTGCTAAATATTTTTTCTTTTTTATAACCACTATAGTCTCAACACCTCTCTCTGTTAATTGATGTCTCCCCTATTGTATTCCCTTAGTTCCCTGCCGAACCTTTCACAGAGAGGGAATTGGGGTGATACCAATCTGATGATTGTTAACTGCTTTCTGATTATTTACGTAGTGTGTACCCAGAGCTCTTCTTCATTGTTCAGACCAGAGGGGCTTTTAGTTTGCAACTCCAATATGTATCTCGATTCGAGTCTTCTGAGTTTCTTAGTTCTGTCCCCACCCCTCTCATCTTTTGGGATATGGTCCAGGCAGAAGAACCTCAAAAGGTTCGGGTTGGACTTGTGAAACTCCTTAAAGTGGCGTGCCACTGGATAATTTACATCATAATTCTTTATAGCACGCATGTGCTCCAGAATTCTCTTTTTAGCGGGATGAATAGTACTCCCTACATACTTTAGTTCACAGGGACAGGACAGGCAGTATACTGCAAATTCGGTGTTACAATTCATTAATTTATTAATTTTTCTTTTCGTGGTTCTGCCTGGAATCGAGAATTCTTTCACCTTAGTTCCATTTTTGCACGCCTTACAGTTCATGCAAGGGAAAAACCCTGTTATTTGATCCTTTCTCTTGGGGTTTTTGGGGAAATGGCTCCTTACGAGGTGATCTTTCAGGGCAGGGCCTTTTCTATAAGTTATCTGTGGGGTTTTCGGGATATGTGTCCCTATCACTACATCTGTTTTTAGTATTTTCCAATTCCTCCGGAAAATCTGTACAACTTCTGATGACTGAGCCGAATATTCGGTTATCATTCTCATTGTATTGCTGTTATCTGTGTTGCGGGACTTGCGTTCTCCCATTACCAACTCCTGTCTTATCAGATGTTCCCCTTTCTTATCCACCCTGTTCAGTGTTCTTTCCTTGTACCCTCTTTTCCTCAGCCTACTGAATGCTTCATTTTTGGCTTTGATAAAATCCTTGTCAATGGTACAATTCCTCCTTATTCTGACAAGTTCTCCATACGGGACCCCCTCTATCACACTACTCGGATGGAAACTCTTTGCATGTAATGTACTGTTTCCAGCTGTAGGTTTCCGATATAATGTTGTCTGGATCTTGTCATCCTCAATATAGACTGTTAAGTCTAGATAGGGTACCTGGGTCTTACTGATGCACTCAGTGAATTTTAAATTGCAATCGTTTTTGTTTAGGGCCGCCACATAGAGACTCACCTCCTCATGTGTCCCCTTCCATATAATGAAGAGGTCATCTATGTAACGGACCCATAATGCAATTTTGTCTAGCCATTTCTCGTTCTCCCCTGCCCAGGCCACGTGCTTCTCCCACCAGCCTACGAATAAATTCGCATAGCTGGGGGCGAAGCACGTGCCCATCGCAGTCCCTTGCTGTTGGTGGTACAATTCTCCTGCAAACATGAAAATATTGTTTTTCAAGCAAAATTCTGCAAATTCCATAATCATAGCATTATGCTCATAATACTTTGCATGTCGTTTTTTTAGAAAGAACTCAATTGCCTTCAGTCCCTTATGATGTTCAATGCTTGTATATAAGCTAGTGACGTCTAGGGTCACAAGCCACATGTCCTGTTCCCATTGAATGTTCGAGATAGCACGAAGAAAGTCCTTTGTATCCTTGATATAAGAACTTAAGTCCCGGACTAGTGGATTTAGAAAGCAATCAATATAGATGGATACGTTTTCCAATAGGCTATTCAGAGAGGATACTATCGGTCTCCCTGGTGGATTCCTGTGACACTTATGCACCTTTGGCAAGTGATAAAAGGTGGGAATTTCCGGTGCTTCGCACAAAATAAATTTGTAATCTGTGTCTCTTAAAATCCCTTTGTTATGCCATTTCTTCAAAATCATATGGAAGTTGGTTATACTCTGCTCATATGTTGACCGGGTCACAATGTTGTAACATTCTTTATCTGAGAGTTGTCGCCATGCTTCCTTTTGATATAGCTTCCTATCCATTAGTACGATGTTGCCTCCCTTATCCGAGGGTTTGATAATTAAATTCTCATCATTTTTCAAATCCATGATTATCTTCCATTGGGCTTTCGTGATGTTTTCTTTGCTCAGATTTGGTCCCTTTGTCTGTAATTTTTTAAGGTCACTGATCATAGAATCATGGAAGGCATCTATTGTATCATATGCCATTTGTGGAATAAATCTCGATTTTATTTCTAGATTACTGGAAGCACCTACTTGCGTGATTCCTGCTTCCTGTAATGTCTTCGCAATATCATGCTGACTCAGCATTGTGCTTTCGCATTCAAGTTCATGTAGGGCTTGTTCCAGATCTATTTCCATGCTCGTAATGATCTCTTCTCCTTCCAACACTCCTTTCTCGGCTGCCGGTTGTGATTTTACTGGGTGTAGGAGGTGCATTTTCATCAACTTTAATTTTCTTACATATTTGTACAGATCAATGCGCACATTTGCGTAATCAAATTGGCTCGTGGGGCAGAATGAAAGTCCCAATTCTAGTACTTTTTCTTCTTCCACCTTTAGTTTTCTTGATGATAAATTAATAATTGTTTGCTTGTTCATTGTTACTTCCTTTTCCCCCCACGTCTGCTCCTGGTCACCATGTATCCTGCCGTTCCGGCTTTTCCCTTTCCCACTTCTTCTTGTTCTCCGTCTCTTTTTTCTTTTTGTGGTGGGTGTGTCCTTGCAGCCGGTCTCTGTTTCGCCTGTCTTAGTAATTGATATTCTTGAAAAAAAGAAGGAATTATTTCTTTTTCTTTGCGTGCTGGTTGCTCGCCTTCAGATAGCTCGGATTCCGAAGTTTCTCTGGAGGAGGTTATCTGTGATCCTTGTTGCATTAGCAATTTTCTTGGGCCTTCAAATTTCCTTGCAAAGGTCAACACCCTTCCTGATGCATAATCTTCCTCATCCCGGAGGTATTTGGTTTGCTTCCGATGTTTAATTATGCTTTCATAGTCAATTAGACGTTTTTTCATACGTTGTTGAAGCTCTTCCTTTAATTTTTCATCTGTTTCCACTGCTATCTCGCCTTCAATGTTTTTTATTTCTTCTTGTATTTTCAGTCGATCGCTCCACGCATATTTTATCAATATTTTCACCATACCACTCGATGATGCATGTGTGTATTCAGACCATTCTTGAAGTAACTGTGGATCAGGGTTTTCGTATGCTGGGGTTGTGTAAATTCGTAGACCCCTTGGGATCCGGTCGACGTCCAGATATCGCTGCAGGGAGGTGGCCTCCCACCACTTTCTTGTTTCGCGTTCGTACGCTTTCTCTAGTCTGCCATACAGAGCTCATAGGTTGCTTGTTTTTGTCGGAACACCCGTGTTCGCCTCTGTGTCAGTGTTCGTTTTTCGGGTATTTTTTGTAAATATACTTTCTGCAGCTTCCTCCCTCTCTCTGTCCGAAAACATATTCCGGCACCTTAGATTCTTTGGTCCTGCTGCCTTTAATTTATTTAAATTCGCCCCAAACGTGCTTATCACTCTCTAGATGATGTTTCAGAGAAAAAAAAAAAACACCGTTGCAACGCTTACCGGAAAGGTTCCCGTCGATCACCTCACGTCCTCCGACCCGCAGCGACCGTTGGTTTTCCTCCCACGGCTCCTCGTTGTTTTACCGCTTTCCTCCACTTGATTCAATCTTGCTCGTCGTTCAATCGGCGTCTGCTCTTTCCCGCAGAACCATAGAGTGACGGAGCCAGCAGCAAACAGAATTTTCCAATGCGATCACCAGCTGCTTCTCTAATATATATATATTCACTTAAAAAACCATAGGTTTCACACATGTTATAGTTAGCTGGGCATTTCCCTCGTAAAAAACCAATGAAATTCCCCCGTTATAGTTAGTGCAGGCAACTATAACTCACGCGACCGCAATCCGCTGCTGATGACGTCAGATATTACATCACTGTATTTAGACACTTATTTACCCATGTCTTCTTCCATTCATCTTTAGCTATACATATATTACATTTTTTTTTTCAGAAAGACACATATGTCATCAGTGATGTAATATCTGACGTCATCAGCAGCGGATTGCGGTCGCGTGAGTTATAGTTGCCTGCACTAACTATAACGGGGGAATTTCATTGGTTTTTTACGAGGGAAATGCCCAGCTAACTATAACATGTGTGAAACCTATGGTTTTTTAAGTGAATTTGCAAGGTTTTTTAAATGCTAATTCCTAACTATAACATGTGTGAAACCTATGGTTTTTTCAGTGAATTTGTACGGTTTTTTAAATGCTAAGTTATGTATTTATTAATATATTTTTTTAAACAAAACTTTTTCACGGCGCGCGCACGGTGCGCTTCGCGCACCGCGCGCCCACTTTACGCAGTTCGTGCCGTGCGCGCACGGAGCGCTTCGCCCCCAAGGGCCGAAAATAAAATTATTTTTTTTCGAAAAATCGCGGAGTGCGCGCACGCTGCGCGAACTTCACAGAATTTTTACTGTTTGGGTGGTGCGTGCCGGGTGCGCGCACTCGGCGATTTTTCGAAAAAAAAATAAATTTTTTTTTGGCCCTTGGGGGTCCTTCTGGGACCCCCTGACCACGGCTAGGGGGTCAGGAACTGTCCACCCTGCCCCCTTTTCATGTTCTCCACATTTGTTTTTCACCCCCTCAGAGTGTGAGAGACAAAATGGCGGCCGACACTTCCTGGTTTCGACCGATTCGAATGTTTACTAAGATCTAACAACCAATCAGAATTGCGCTCGCGCACGGCAGGGTGCGCGCACCCAGCGCGCACGCTGCGCGCGTACAGATATGTATATTGATTTAAATGCTATTTTCTCTGGAAATACTGAACAGATTTACACCAAACCTGCAAAAGGCACTTCATGGACCTTATGGCTACCTCACTGCCAAATTTCACGTAATTCTGTTCAGCCGTTCGGGCTGTAGCTGCGACTAAAGTCCCTATGGAAAAATCCATGGGGAAAACGCGTTTTGGGACCCCCCCTTTTTCTCGGCCCCCGCTCGACAAATCACCCCGAGACTTTCAGGGTAGGAGCGGAGCAGAGCGCCCCATTAGTTTTGAAAATTTCGCGAGGATTCGTCAATCGGCGCCAAACTTATTCAAAATAGAATTTTGAGATTTCCTATGGAAACTCGGTCCTAACTATAACTATCTACTGGCGACCGCCAGTAGATAATATATATATATATATATATATATATATATATATATATATATATATACACTGAAAAAACCATAGGTTTCACACATGTTGTAGTTAGCTGGACATTTCACTCGTATAAAACCATTGAAATTCCCCCGTTATAGTTAGTTCAGCTAACTATAACTCGCGCGACCGCAATCCACTGCTGATGACATCACATATTACATCACTGTATTCACTAAGATACTGTTAATAAGTCAGTTATACAATTCATTTTCAAAAAAAACATCCATTTAGACACTTATTTACCCATTTATTCTTCCATTAACCTTTAGATATACATATATAAAAAATATTTATTTTTCAGAAAGACACATATTCACTGGATGATGTCATCAAAGATGTCATCAGTGATGTCATTTGAGATGTCATCAGTGATGTCATGAGTGATGTCACTGACCATGTCATGAGTGATGTAATATGTGACGTCATCAGCAGTGGATTGCGGTCGCGCGAGTTATAGTTAGCCGAACTAACTATAACGGGGGAATTTCAATGGTTTTGTATGAGTGAAATGTCCAGCTAACTATAACATGTGTGAAACCTATGGTTTTTTCAGTGAATTTGCAAGGTTTTTTAAATGCTAATTCCTAACTATAACGTGTGTGAAACCTATGGTTTTTTCAGTGAATTTGCAAGGTTTTTTAAATGCTAATTCCTAACTATAACGCGTGTGAAACCTATGGTTTTTTCAGTGAATTTGCAAGGTTATTTAAATGCTAATTCCTAACTGTAACATGTGTGAAACCTATGGTTTTTAAAGTGAATTTGCAAGGTTTTTTAAATGCTAATTTCTAACTATAACGTGTGTGAAACCTATGTTTTTTTTTGTGAATTTGTAAGGTTTTTTAATTGCTAATTTATGTATGTATTATTATATTTTTTAAATATTTATTTTACAATAAACTACCTATGTATATAGTTATAGATTGACTGTATCCTGTAATATGGAATGGCTCAGCTCTTTTTTTTTTATTTGGATAAAGTTGAACAGCATAGTTAATATCTTCTATATACTTATAAACAGTTTTAAAAAATTTTTTTCAATGGTTTTTCACGGTGCGCGCGCCGTGCGCGCCCCCCCCCGATTTTTTGAAAAAAAAAAAAATGTTTTTTTCACCCTTCGGGGTCCTTCGGGGTCCTTCAAGGACCCCCTGACAAAGGCTAGGGGGTCAGGAACTCTCTACCCTGCCCCCTTTTCACGTTCTCCACCTTTCTTTTTCACTGTCACACACAAAATGACGTCCGACACTTCCTGATTTCGACTGATTAGAATTTTGACTGACATCTAACCACCAATCAGAATTATGCTCGCGGACATTTGGTGCGCGCCCCGTGCGAGCACCGTGCACGCACGGTGCGCGTATATAGATATTTATGTACTTTTAACTGCAATTTTCTCAGGAACTACTGAACAGATTGACACCATATATGCAAAAGGCACATGCCTGACCTGAGGACTACCTCTTTGCCAAATTTCAGGTAAGGCTGTACCTTCGACTAAAGGTCCTATGGGAAAATGCATGGGGAAAACGCGTTTTGGGACCCTCCTTTTTTCTCGGCCCCCGCTTGACGAATCACCCCGAGACTTTCAGGGTAGGAGCTAAGCGGAGCGCCCCATTAGTTTTGAAAATTTCACGAAGATAAGTCAACCGGCGCCAAAGTTGTTAAAAATCGAATTTTCAGATTTCCTATGGGAACTCGGTTCTAACTATAACTATCTACTGGCGACCGCCAGTAGATAATATATATATATATATATATATATATATATGTAACAGCTGAATTTCTCTGGTTTTCTATGAGTGAAATTTCCAACTAACTATAACGTCCTTGAAACCTATGTTTTTTTCAGTGAATTTCTAAGGTTTTTTAAATGCTAATCTCTAACTATAACATCCCTGAAACCTATGGTTTTTTCAGTGAATATATATATTCACTGAAAAAACCAAAGGTTTCAGGGTCGTTATAGTTAGAGATTAGCATTTTAAAAACATTCAAAATTCACTGAAAAAACCATAGGTTTCAGGGACGTTATAGTTAGTTGGAAATTTCACTCGTAGAAAACCAGAGAAATTCGGCTATTATAGTTAGATGAGCTAACTATAACTCACACCTCCACAATGCACTGCTCATGACATCACATAATACATCACTCATGACATGGTCATTAACATCACTGATGACATCTCAAATGACATCACTGATGACATCATCCAGTAACTGCGTGTTTCTGTCAACTTTAAATATGTTATATATGTATATATATTCACAGAAAAAACCATAGGTTTCAGGCACGTTATAGTTAGGAATTAGCATTTAAAAAACCTTTGAAATTCACTGAAAACACCATAGGTTTCAGGGGCGTTATAGTTAGCTGGACTTTTCACTCGTACAAAACCATTGAAATTCCCCCGTTATAGTTAGTTCAGCTAACTATAACTCGCGTGCCCGCAATGCACTGCTGATGACGTCACACATTACATCACTCATGACATGGTCAGTGACATCACTCATGACATCCCTCATGACATCTCAAATGACATCACTGATGACATCACTGATGACATCATCCAGTGAATGTGTGTTTTTCTGAAAAGTACATATGTTTTATATATGCATAGCTCAAGGTCGATGGAAGAATAAATGGGTATATAAGTGTCTAAATGGATGATTTGTTTTTGAAAAATGTATTGTATAACTGACTGATTAAGTGTATCTTAGTGAATACATGGCTTAGTGAATAATGTTTAAATATGTAAATATCTGTATCAGTCTCTCACTTTGTGTATACGTGGCTGCATGGGTTGGTGAGTAGCTACATGAGTGTCTATATAGGTTATCAGTTGTTTTTTTGAGTATCAGTATGAGTGTCTGAGTGTCTGTATGGTTCGGTGGGGGGTATTACGTAGTGCATAGGTGCATGAATGAGTGACTCACTGTTTGTATGTGTTGAAGACAGCATGTGTGCAGGACTGTATGGGTGGATGAGTGTGTGCATGGGTGTGTTAGTGAGTGAATGACTGTCTCAATAGTGTCTTTATGAGTAACTACATATGTTTTAAAATAGTATATGTGACTATTGGTGTATATGTGAGAGTGAGAGATTGAAAGAGTTCCTGTATGAATAAGTATGTGTTTCTATAAGTGATTGTTTAAAAGACTAAGTATGTGTAAGTTTCTGTAGAAGTAAGTGTGGTGGTGTGTGTGTATAATTGTATATGCAAGTAAATGGATGTTTGATTCTTTATTAGCATGAGTGACTATGTGTGTGAGTAACTCTATGGATGAGTGGCGTTGTGTAACAGGATGTATAGGTGCATGAGTACATATGATGAGTGAGTACATGTATGAGTGACTGTATAGGACTATTGGTGAATGAGTGTATGTGTATGTGGATCTTGGAATTACTGAATAGGTTGTTGTAACTGGTATTGGTATGTTCATTGTTTTGAAAATTTGAGTTTCTATTTTTGAATGTGTGTATCAAAGGTTATATTAGGGGGAGAGGAGGTCTGCCACTCTATCACAAGGATGATGTCATCAGTGATGTCATCAGTGATGTCATTTGCGATGTCATCAGTGATGTCATGAGTGATGTCACTGTCCATGTCATGAATGATGTAATATGTGACGTCATCAGCAGTGCATTGCGGGTGCGCGAGTTATAGTTAGCTGAACTAACTATAACTGGGGAATTTCAATGGTTTTGTATGAGTGAAAAGTCCAGCTAACTATAACGCCCCTGAAACCTATGGTTTTTTCAGTGAATTTCTAAGGTTTTTTAAATGCTAATTCCTAACTATAATGTGCCTGAAACCTATGGTTTTTTCAGTGAATTTCAAAGGTTTTTTAAATGCTAATTTCTAACTACGCCTACAGAGATAGGACAAGTGAAGAAAGAAGAAAAAACGAACAGAAAGAAAAAAAGAAATGCAGAAAGAAGCAACAGAAGTCCTCAAAGACGAAGGAAAGTGCAGGAAGAAGGATAACGTGCAGAAAGAACAAACAGAAGAGCAGAAAGAAGCCTTGTTGCAAAATCATCCTGTACCCTCAACTTTTTCAGACAGATACTGGTGGTAACTGAGTCTAACTAACCAGTCCTAGAGCCAGTGCTATGATAAAAGACACTCAGAATACAGTAAAAACACCTACATACACTAGGGAACACGATGCGATGGGGTCCCCCTGTGATTAGCATGACCTCCTCTGTAAGCCCCTAGTATATAATAGGGCAGGGGATTAAAACTACCTCTTAAAACGCGCCACAGGGCGTGTTTGCACACGTCACCTCAGGCCCCGTCCACTCCCTTCCCCACTGTGTAAACACGCCCTGTGGCCGTTTTTAGTTGGGAGATTAAGTTCATTTGAATCCTGAGGGTCCCTAGGGTCCAACTATCCCACTAGGTACCTCCAGTAAGCGCCACAGAGCTGCGTTGCAGAGAGGTGTAAAAAGTGGCACGGCCTGGACCACCTCTCTGCAACGCAGCTCAGTGGCGCTTACTGGAAGCACCTGGTGGGCTAGTTAGCCCCCAGGGGCCCTCAGGATTGAAGGGGAATTATTTCCTCAACTTAAAATGCGCCATAGAGCATGTTTGCACACGTCACCTCAGGCCCCGTCCCCTCCCTTCCCCACTGTGTAAACATGCCCTGTGGCCGTTTTTTAAGTTGGGAGATTAAGTCCCCTTGAATCCTGAGGGTCCCTAGGGGCAAAATAGCCCACTAGGTACGTCCAGTAAGCGCCATTGCAGAGAGGTGTGAAAAGGGGCACGGCCTGCACCACCTGCTGCAAGGAGGGGGCGTGGCCTCCGGCGCGATGCCGGTCTTTTATTTATTTTATTTTTTTAAGAAGGAGGGCTTTTTCCCCCCCCCCTTCTTTTTCTAATTTATTGGCCCTGGGGACCCCATCCCCCAGGGCCTGCACCCTAATTGTTTTTGTTGAAAAAAATAAATGTGGCCCTCCCAAGGCCTTAATCGGCCCCGGGGACCCCAACCCCCGGGTCATGGCCTTTTTTTTTTATTCTTTAGGAGGGGGGCTGCATTGCCCCCCTCCTCAGGCCACTTATGGCCCCGGGGACCCCATCCCCCGGGGCCGGCCTTTGTTTTTTATTATTTAAAAAAAATATATATTTATAGAAACACCTAGGACATGCTGGGCAAACCATATGTACCTATCACCATGACGATTTGCGTGATATTCATTAAAAGGCGACTATGCATACAATGAATCCACGTGGAATGTATTTACACCGCTTGTGAAGCTCTGACGTGTTTGACGCCCTACTGTGCCTAATCCTGGCGCCCCCGCCGGTGGGTACTCTCCAAGTAGACACCCTTGTCGTTTATTTATAGAAACATGGGTAGCTATTGACATGCACATTTAATACACACACACACCAAGCCGTTCAAAGGGGATTCGACAAAAATTCGACCAAACTATGCAAGAAACCCCCCTCACGGTTAATAAAACACACATCCACCGCCGGATGTGTAATACTTTTTATTTTACTCTCTGGAAAGGAGACGAACCTCACTTGAGAGTCACATCGTGCTCCTGGCTGAGCCCAATGCTGTGTTACACCCACCAGTGCCCGACGAGTGCCACACACCTCTGTGTGTATTCCACCAGCTAGTGCGTATGCTATGACACTCTCTAGCCCATGTGCACTGTAACACTACCCCGTGAATATGTCATGCCACACTTGCCTTCGCACGGGTTATATTGCCCCATCTAGCGTGCCTTCCTCGATGGCTATGTTATAACGCACAGCACTATGCCATACATATTACAATCTGGGATCCATATCTTTGTCACAGTGCATATGCAACGTTGCACTCTAGAGACTAGTTAGGTTACACAACACTGCCCTGTGCATATTCCACTCCAAGGCGCATATCACATAGCACGCGCTAGTGCCTGTGCTATCTCGCACTCTCCAATGAATCTGTCATTGCGCACAATGTATTGCATATTATATTTCACGCCCGGTTCATCTTATATCACACTTTTTGGTGCATAGTTTATAACATATACTATATCTAGTTTCCATTTTCAATCATGCTCTCAGGTCTATGTTCTATATAACACTGCGTCCACCTACCCTTTTCACGGGCATTACATTTTGCGATGAGGGGTGGAGGGTCAGGGGGTGTTTCTGCCAAGTGAGCCCGGAGTCACAGTCACAAACGTCCTCTTCTTCCTGAATAAAAGTGAGATTATGCTGCATACTTGTTCATATTTTAAGTAGACACACATTTTAAAAACAATAAAGTTCTTAATACCCACCTTCTCTGAACAGTTATCTTGCTGCCCCATCCACCTCCTCCCTATCCTCTGTTGTCTGAATCCATGGACTAGCCTCCTCCCTCCTGCCATGCGTGGTCTGATGTGCTGCCACTGCCCTCCATTTAGCATGATGTACCAGTCCACTCCTCCTGCCCTCCATTGCCCAATTCTATGGCCCATCATTGACCTCCTGTTTAGCCTCTGTGCTTAGCTTGCTGCCCCTATTCTCCTTCCCCCTGCCCTCCGATGTCTTTGTGCATGCCCCTGCTCCATCCTTTTTGCCCACCATGTTCCATGGATCTGCCACTCCTATCTACTCCGAGTGTTCTGTTGAGATGCCACTCCCGTTCCACCTGCCTAGCATTGTCAGATGACTGTAACCTATCCCTTCCACCTCCACCCTGCCTGTCCACATGCCATGCCCCTATCCCCTTCCTCCTGTCCTCCATGGTCCATTTTACTGCCACACTCTTCTGTCCTCCATGGTCTGTTGTGCTGCAACTACTCCTCCTGCCTGCCCCGCACGGTCTGTTGTGAGGCCCCTCCCCTGAACTCTCTTGTCTGTGCCCAGGTCCTGACCCTACCTTCTATCCTCCATGGTCCTTTGTGCATGCCCCTGCACCCTCCTTCTTGCCCATCATAGCCATTGTGCTGCCACTAACCCTCCCGCTTGCCATGCATGGTCTTCTGTACTGCCATGGCCCCTCCCACCTTCCCTATGTGGTCAGCTAGCTGTCCCTGACCCCCTCCCACCTTCCCTCCATGGTCTGTGTGTATGCCATCATAGTCTCATTGTTGCTCTCCTTGGTGTGTCTTGTTTCTAGTGCCCATCCTGCCTGACCTCCATGGTCATTTTGCTGCTCCTGCCCTGCGCCCTTGCCCCCAGCCCTCTGTTTCCATGTGCAGACCCCTATGCCCTCCCTCCTGGCTTGTCTGTTTCATTGTAATGCCCCTGATCCGTCCCTCCTGCCCTTTATGATCTGTTATGCTGCATCTTTCTCTCCTGTCTGTCCATTATGGTCAGCTAGCTACCATTGCCTCTTTCCCCTCTGTTCTCTGTTGTCCATGTGCATGGTCCTGTCCCCTCCCTATTGCTTTCTATGGATTGTTGTCCTGCACTCCCGCCCCACATGCCCTGTGTGGTGTATTGTGCTGCTGCAAACCCTGATGCCTGCCCTGTAGGGTCAGTTTGGTGCACCTCTCCTGAAGTACTGGGTATTTTAGACCCAGCGGTGCAGGGGCACACACCCTATGACTTCTGGGTTCACCCTGTTCCAGACCTACAGAAACACAGAGGGGCAGATTTATGAGCCCCTTGCGCCACTTTTGCGTCACTTTTAACATGGGAAAAGTGACGCAAAAGTGGCGCAAGGGGCTCATAAATCTGCCCCAGAGTCTTCTGGGTGAAGTCAAAGATCGTTTATTGGCTGCAGACCAATTACAGGTATCCTAGAAGTACAACAGCGTGTATGGTCTCAGGAGACTGCTGAAAATCATAGAAACGGACTTCATCTTAAATACGCTTTTCCCTGCCTCAAGCATACATTCCTAGGTTTTATGATACGGTAATAAACAAGTGTACATTACAAAGAAAAGGCAGAGTCATGATGACCATCCCACATTCCAGTTCGGCCAGCCCACAATGATTTACACAGTAAGGTTCAGATCCCGCATTTGATATCAATAGGCCCCAATAAAACACGGGCAGCTCCTGTTTTGGGAAACAAGTCATAAAGCAGGAACAGTCAGGAGTGAAAGAGATTAGCCGGAGGCTCGTGTAGAATGAAAAGGGTTTTATGATGGGTCAAACCCTGATGCTAATCACAGGTGGACGGAGGAAGGGGAGCTCGTGAGACCAGTTTGACCTGGGGCAGCAGAGCCAGCTGCCCAGGTCACAGAGAAGTCACGGGAAAGCACATGTACTGTGAGGCCCGTATTTGCTCCATTATAGCCTATGTGAGGGCAATGACAAGATGGCCACCGCTTCCAAAATGGAACCCGCGTAGTGAAGCAGAATTACGTGTACACAGTGCATTCATAGCTAGAACGATATATAAAGCACTCGTACATGCCGCATTAATCATTTGCGGTTTGCTAATGCCCGATAAACAGGGGTAGGGCCCTGTCCCCTACGCGGTGACAGAGATTAAAGTACGACAGACCCTCCTTTTGCCCTTACATAGGCAATCACTATACTCATCTTAATCCAAGTCCAGGTCGATGTTCACGAAGTCATGGAGATGTTGCTGTAGCATCATCCTATTACTTAGCTCGTCCCTCGATACAGGTTTCCTTACACATAAGGTAGCACAGAGGCCACATATCGCAGGAGCACACTGTATGCACAGACAGAACAGGAAAAGAATGGCTAAGATCATTCCAATGACCATCAGAACTTTCCAACCCCAGGCAGATATCAATTCCCAGAACCACCCCACCAGTGACCAATCTCCTTTATCCACGTGTATGGATTCAGATATTTTATGGAGTTTGGAGATGGCTTGATAGACTGTTGGAGCGTTATCTGGTATGAAAATGCAGCAACTAGATTGGATAACCTTACATACCCCACCGCGGTCTGCAAGAATAACGTCTAGAACCATGCGGTTCTGCAAAGTCATAAGGCGATCCGCTTGGAGCTCAGCTGTCAGATTACCAAGGGCACCAGCCGTTACATTTACAGTGGATTCAACCACACGTGTCAGTTGTCTCAGGTTCCTACTATTCACCATAGGTCCCCAAAACGGCAGGAAGCCCAAAAAGAAGTCTCCCGCTTCTTGACCGGCAGTATCCTCCTTACTAATCACACCTCTCACAACTCTGGTCTTGTGATAATCAGAGGCAGCAGTAAATGTAGGCGGTAGCAGATTTGCAATATAACACGTGCCCGAGAAATCAGGGGGCAACCATGTATATGTTCGGTCATTGCAGATGAAATATGTGCCCTTGGCAGCTAAAAACGCAGGGGAGAACTGTGACGGGAAAGTGTACGTTTCAGTACAGTCACTTCTTCCCAGTTGAGCTCTAGGATTCTGACCATTACCCTGTAAGCAGAACCGACCTATGTGGGGTACGACCCAGATTGGGGATGAGATTTTTCGCTGTCTTTCACCCAGACTAATACTATACCCCGTCGCGTTCCATCCTACATAAGGTCTCAATTCTTCTTTGGGAATGGATGAGTATGCATCAATATCCCTACTCATATCGGCAACTCCTTTCATCAAAGCCTTATTATTGGTGATAGGTCTAATGGAACGCGGTTGGCGAGGGGAGTACGTATCTAGAGCATAGAGAAACATGGTCTGGAATGCCCATGACGATCCATTGTAACTGTACGGCAACACTAGATAGGGAATACCCTTATTGATGGTATGTGGCATTAACCCACACACCCAGCAATTGGTCGTGTTCATTACTAGTTGGTGCTGGTGCAAAAGCTGGATAAACGAGTTATTTACGAACTCGGATCGTCTGGTCTGTTCGTGCTCAGGCAGAGGGTGAAAAGAGTGAGAGGAGGCAGTAGAAAGAGGTATAGGCTGTACAGTAGGCGCAATGGTCTTTTGAGAGGAGAAAAACACAAATCCTACGATGAACATTATTATACTACACAGCGTAAATAGGCACAGAAATACAAAACATTTACTTTTTACAATTCTACACATCCTTGCTTTAGAGTTTATGTCCTCAACGGGTCTCTCCATCTTAAAAAACTCCATCCTCTAAACGGGCCGCTCGCGGCGGATGAGTTTCTTCTGCTAAGGAGTACGCCTGTCAGTCCAGGGAAACGCCCTAGACCAACCAGAACCGTTGACCTAACGTCTTCGGCCTGTACCCCAAAGTCTTGGCACCGCGACCCTGCGGCTGAACCCGGATGGTGGTTCGAAAAACAAAAATCAAGAAAGTCCTTCAGATGGGAGAGCCAAAAATGTCAAAAAGGGAATAGTAAAGAAATCTTTATTTGTCCATGGGCCTTGGTCTCAAATTATAGCGGAGACGGCCAGGTGCTGTTTGGTCTTGGAACAAAAGTTCAGGCTCAGTGGTGTCCAGTCGATTTGATGGTGGCACAGCTTCTTGCAGAATATTGTCACTCTCTTGATCTGAAACTGTGCCTCTTATGCATGCGTCACTGAATGTTACAAAACGAGGTACAATGTCTGCCTCAGAGTCGGCGATACCCTCCTGGACCCACCGGTCATATGGCAAAGGCACGGGGACTACTTTGCAGTGGGTGCCATGGATCCAGTGCTTCTTCCCTTTTACTCGCACCGCTGATCTTGTTGATAAAAGCACAAGGTGAGGGCCGATCCAGCGAGGCTCGTCGTTGCTCTTGCGCTGGAAATTTCAGACCAGGACCCACGAGCCAGGGTTGATAGGGTGTCCAGGAGGTTCAGAAGCTTGGGGAAGAGTATCATGTACCTGTTGGTGCAAAACACGCAGTTTAACAGTCAAATCATACAGGTAATCGAGTAGTACTGGATGCTCAATCTCACTAAATTTTGTAGGCCTCGGTACACCCCATACGTTGGCCGGGCGGCCAAAAACCACTTCGTAAGGACTAAGTCCCACTCGTGAGTGTATGGTCATTCTGGTGGACAGGAGTGCTAAAGGCAGAGCATCAGGCCATTTAAGACCGGTGCTCGCCTGAATTTTGGCCAGCTTGAGCTTTAAGGCTCCATTGTAGCGCTCTACTAGTCCAGCTGATTGGGGGTGATTTGCAACGTGGAACTTTTGCTTTATGCCTAAACCTTCACATACATTCTTCATCACTTTACCCACAAACTCACTTCCATTATCACACCACACCATTCTTGGCATTCCAAACCTAGGGAAAAATTCTTTTACAAGGGCTTTGGCTGTGGATAGGGCAGTGTTATCTTTCAGAGGATAAGCCTCTATCCATTTTGAGAAAGCACAAACAACCACCAGTACATATTTCAGGTTGTTGCATCTTTCCATGTGAATAAAGTCCAGCTGCAAGACTTCGAATGGACATGATGGGGGTGCAAAGTGACCAGCTGGAGTTGGGGTTCCCCTACCAGGGTTGTACTTCAAGCATACCATGCAATTTTTGACCACATTCTCTGCACACTTGGGAATTCCAGCATTCTGCCATACTGGAGCCAACAACTTACAAATTCCTTTCGTACTGATATGTGCCATTCCATGTGCCATAGTAACCACTGGGAGCACATATGCGTCAGGTAACAACCATCGCCTATGTTCTGTTAGATCAATCCAACAACCATTCTCATCCAACTTACCCATACTTTCTCTCCACTTGCTTAACTCTTTCTCTGTGGCCTCAGCTTGAAGCGACTTCACACTCTCTATTGTGTTCTCACACATTCCAACATTATCTACCCATCTTGCAACATACATTCTAGTCTTCACATTCTGTGCTGTTTCTTTCGCGGTCTCATCAGCAAACGCATTCCCACGCCCAACATCATCTGTAACTTTCCTGTGCGCACTGCATTTCATGATCGCAACTTGCAACGGTAGGGTCAGTGACTCAAGGAGATCATTCACCAACTTGCCATTCTGAATTTTAGCTCCATGCGACGTCAGAAACCCACGCTCTTTCCACAGTCGCCCAAAATTATGAGCCACGCCAAAGGCGTACTGGCTATCTGTGTAAATATTCACTCTCATTCCTTCAGACAACACGCACGCTCTCGTGAGGGCGATTAATTCCGCTGCTTGGGCCGAATTATGTGGCACTCGTGCAGTTTCCACGACCGTGTGTAAAGTCGTGATAGCATATGCAGCAGTCGTGTCACCATTAGGGAGCTTGAAACACGAACCATCCACCCATAAAGTGCCATCACACTCAGTCAGGGGAGTATCTTTTAGATCTACTCTCCCTTTCGTCTCTTCCTCTGTTCTGAACAGACAGTCATGTTGCTAAATCTCATCTGAGTCTGCTGGAATTGGCAATAACGTAGCTGGATTCAGCGTACTGCATCTCTTTATGTGTATGTGATTTGCTAACAGTGTAAGCTCATAGCCTGATAATCGCGCACTAGTCAAGTGTTGTGTCTTGGTCCTATTTAATAATGTATCTACAGCATGTGGAACCATAACGATCAATGTGTTGTCCATTACCAAACCAGCAGATTGTCGGATAGACATCGCTGCAGCAGCTGTCGCTCTCAGACAGCTTGGCAATGCCCTCGCTACAGGGTCCAAGGTTGATGAAAAATATGCGCATGGGCGCGGTCTGTCGCCAAAGGGCTGTGTTAACACTGACAACGCACATCCATCTTTCTCGTGAACATACAACGTAAAAGGTTTGCTGTAGTCAGGAGTACCCAACACAGGAGCTGAGCACAATGCATTGCGCAATTCCACAAAACTTTTCTGGCACTCTTCAGACCATGGGATAGGATTCGGTGTGTCTTTGCATGTTAAGGCTAACAAAGGTTTTGCCAACAAGGAAAAATTAGGAATCCAATGCCTACAGTATGAGGTAATGCCCAAGAAAGCACGTACTTCTCTCTGTGTTCTTGGCACACTCAACTGTGCAATGGCTTGAATTCTTTCTGGGGTCAGTTTCCTTCCCTCCTTCGACAAGAGATGACCTAAGTAGGTCACTTCTTGTCGACAATATTGCAGCTTAGAGAGAGACACTTTGTGATGGAAAGCAGATAAATGGCGCAACAATGACAATGTGGCTTCTTTACAGATCTGTTCAGTATCCGCGGTGATTAGTAAATCGTCCACGTATTGAATCAGAATAGCGCCACTAGGTAAAACAAGTGCATCAAGCTGCGCTTTCAAAGCTTGACTGTATATGGATGGACTCTCACAGTAGCCCTGGGGAGCGCGTTTGAAGCGGAAGCTTCGGCCTCCCAGACTAAAGCCAAAAATATCTCTGCTCTCCTTTGCGATTGGGATGCTAAAGAAAGCATTCTTTAAATTGATCACTGAAAACCATGCAGCAGAGGCTGGAATCATCGTTAACAAGGCAGTTATATCAGGGACAACCGGAAACTGTGGCACAACAATCTTATTAACCTCTCTAAGATCAATCACAAATCTGTAAACAGGTGGCTGTGAAGGGTCCGTTCGTTTTAAGACAGGTAAAATCGGACTATTACAAACGTTGCCTCTTGTCTCTTCAATCACACCCTTATTAATCAAGTCGCTGACAATGTCTAACAATGCTTTCTGGCCTTCATTAGAGATCTTGTACTGGGGAATACGTGGCAGTCTGACATTAGCCTTTAAAGTCACCACGTATGGCGGTATCTCCAAGAGGCCCACATCATTGGGACCAGTAGCCCAAAGGGCATCCGGAAGGGATGACAATTCAGGTGGCATTGTATTTTTAGACAAGTACATTGGGCAAATCACTTTCTTGCCTAATGTAAGCTGTACTCCTGAAGGAGAACAATACAGTGTAGCGTGCAATCTTTTCAACAAATCTAATCCTAGCAAATTCTCACCACAACCTGTCGTCAGAATCAGGGGTGCTTTCAGCTCGCAAGGCCCAATAGAAAGTGACATGGGACTAGAAATCGGGTTCCTAACCGGGCCGCCAGAAAAACCTACTGAAACATTTATATCGCCAGACAAAGGTGCGCCAGGGAGTTTTGAATGCATGATTGAACTCTTTGCAGCACCAGTGTCTAGCAGAAAGGGCTCCGTTACATTTGCTGTAGTTACCTTAACATACGGTCCACTCTGATCCACTGGCACTGAAACAACTCCCTCTCTCTGTCTACGGCTGTCCTAGTAATCATTACTTTCTGCATCACCGTCCTCTGCATAATAATCATTATTATAATACTGAGCCGTATTACTAGTCGCATTGGCTTGCTGATCAAAGCTATTAATGGTGCTTTGGGGCGGAAGAGGACGCGCGTTCTGGGGAACACTTCCACGCCCTCTGCCTCTAGGAGCTTGCTGACCACCCCTACCTCTTGCGCCATACGCATTACCGTTCCGCTGCATTAATTTAGGGCAACTATATTTAAAATGACCTTCCTCTTTGCAGTATGAACATTGGTTGGGACCTACAGGGACACGTGGTTGATAATACCCATTCATTTGCTGATTGTTCTGAAATTGTTGGGGTTGGTGATAAACACCTTGGGGTTGCCTATAATTATTCTGACCTCCACGTGGCGGATAGGCCTGCTGCCAAAGGACCTTTGTCTTTAGTTCCTTCGTTTTCTTTTCTGTTCTATCTTTTTCATCTTTATCTCTGTTTTCATAATACTGTGCAGTAGCCAGTATTTGCGCTGAAGAGGAAACAGCCCAAGAACTTTCTGAATCTTTTAACTTTTTACACAGGTCAGGAAGTAGATTCTGCACAAACTTATCCACAAATAACCGTTGGCCACCCTCAGTACTCATATCTTGCCCACTGTGGTCAACAAACGTTTCTTCAAACCTAGTAAAGAAGTCTGACACTGTCTCATCTTTCTTCTGCTTGCATGCAGATAACTTGTCCCAATTTACGCGCATCGCGGGCATTATTGTCTTCATATACGTGATGATTCTACCAGGCAGTTCTGCTACTAAAGGCTCAGGTTTCGCACCACCAGTTTGTCTAGCATCAGCAGCGATGATGTTAGCCCATGTTTCTCCTAGTTCTGCAGCATGATCCGTATTACGTATGGATCCCCACAAAGGCTGTGGAACCACATTCCCAAACAGCATATCTACATCAGCCAGATTCATTACACAAGATTCTGCAGTCTGTGACAACTCCTTATAATAACCAGTAGGGTTTTTACGGGGATCAGGCAATGACTGCTTGAGTGCTAACACCTCAGATCTTTTCCATGGAACATGTACCCAAATACGCTGGAAATGTGCTACGACAGGTGGATTAGCATTTGCATCAGCGGGTCTCCAAACTGGGGGAACCTCACGCATCGGATATTGGCGTGCTTTTACCCTCTGTCCCACAGAGACATCAGGTTCAAACAACGACTGTTGACAATCATCATTCCTGAAGGACAATACAACCGCAACTGCTTTATCTACCTCGCGATCCACAATTATACCAGTTCCAAAGTCAAACCTCACTCTACACAACTCCTGCGGGCTCGGGTCTTTACCACTATCCTCCAATTCTTCACAGAGAATTTCGCACATTTTCTCAAACACATATCTCTGTTTTGGGGCATCCCACTGATGGAAAACGTTGACAACTGATTCCACATCATACAGTGAAGGGAAAACAATCCATCTACGCGCCATACTATCTATTACCTTTTTCTCATCAGGGTTAGGCAATTGACTACGCAGTTGCTTACGCTGTAAACCAGGAGTCGCACCAGATGACTCAAAGAGAGGCAACATTAATGTAGTAACCACATTAGCTAAGCGCTGTCGCGCTGAAGGAGAAGCTGAGGCGAAAACAGGGGGAAAAACAGAGGGAAGAAAAGAGGATGCAGAAACAGGTACTGGAGTGGTGGAAGGAAGAGTGTCAGGGGAGGCAGTTGCTGAATTAGGCAAAGTCGCAGGAAGCGCGGGGGCAGTTGGGAACACAACTGGCGGCCCTTGAGAGGGCTGCGCTATATGGACAAGAGCCGGCTGCGCAGCAGCTGGCGGTAGCGGCAAGGCTTGCAGTATATTAACTGGAGGTGGCATATTCACAAGCTGGGGAGGTGCTGTGGCATTTTGAGCATACGGGGGTGGTGAACTCAACAAATGCGACATCAGGGGATCTTTCTCCTTTTCTTCTAACTCATTCTGCTTAGAGTGTGGTAAGGCTGGGTAACATTTGTCGATCCCTAACTTACGCTGCCTGTGCAATTGCTCATTCATCTGCTCCTCCTCATTATCTTTAAATTGTACAGCTGCTTGCATTACTGTCATACCTCTCTCCCTTTTATTCTTTTTCGCTAGCTTAATTTCCTTCTGTTTGGCTTCCTTTCGCCATAAGCGGAACGAGTCAAACATCGCCGGCCGGGCTTTTTTTTTGAACAATTTAATTTCCAAATTTATCTAAAATATCGGTATCGAAACTACCATTTTGGGGCCATTTTAAAACACCGTCTTTCCTGGTGTAGTGGATCCATACTTCGTTATATGCAATGGGGCCTACGCCATGTTTTACATAGAGCTCATAAGTTGGAGTTCCAACCGGAGGAACCGGGCATGATTCCTCCAGCTGGAAATCTTTTCCACAACCTAAACAGAATAATCTACCAAATATTCTAGAACCAGGCATCTTTGCTCACTAGTCTAGATCCAAACGTCAAAGGATTATCAATTACGATAGTCTCGTGAATACACGAGTCCTCTGGCTTTGGCGTTTGCAAACTCCAAATTACCAAATCAAACGATCCCGAGGGATACCAAAACAAATGGGAGACGCTCCACTTATACTTAACTGAATATTGCTGATCGATGGCGTCACCAGAAGATCAGCTCCCACATTTGATATCAATAGGCCCCAATAAAACACGGGCAGCTCCTGTTTTGGGAAACAAGTCATAAAGCAGGAACAGTCAGGTGTGAAAGAGATTAGCCGGAGGCTCGTGTAGAATGAAAAGGGTTTTATGATGGGTCAAACCCTGATGCTAATCACAGGTGGACGGAGGAAGGGGAGCTCGTGAGACCAGTTTGACCTGGGGCAGCAGAGCCAGCTGCCCAGGTCACAGAGAAGTCACGGGAAAGCACATGTACTGTGAGGCCCGTATTTGCTCCATTATAGCCTATGTGAGGGCAATGACAAGATGGCCACCGCTTCCAAAATGGAACCCGCGTAGTGAAGCAGAATTACGTGTACACAGTGCATTCATAGCTAGAACGATATATAAAGCACTCGTACATGCCGCATTAATCATTTGCGGTTTGCTAATGCCCGATAAACAGGGGTAGGGCCCTGTCCCCTACGCGGTGACAGAGATTAAAGTACGACAGACCCTCCTTTTGCCCTTACATAGGCAATCACTATACTCATCTTAATCCGAGTCCAGGTCGATGTTCACGAAGTCATGGAGATGTTGCTGTAGCATCATCCTATTACTTAGCTCGTCCCTCGATACAGGTTTCCTTACACATAAGGTAGCACAGAGGCCACATATCGCAGGAGCACACTGTATGCACAGACAGAACAGGAAAAGAATGGCTAAGATCATTCCAATGACCATCAGAACTTTCCAACCCCAGGCAGATATCAATTCCCAGAACCACCCCACCAGTGACCAATCTCCTTTATCCACGTGTATGGATTCAGATATTTTATGGAGTTTGGAGATGGCTTGATAGACTGTTGGAGCGTTATCTGGTATGAAAATGCAGCAACTAGATTGGATAACCTTACATACCCCACCGCGGTCTGCGAGAATAACGTCTAGAACCATGCGGTTCTGCAAAGTCATAAGGCGATCCGCTTGGAGCTCAGCTGTCAGATTACCAAGGGCACCAGCCGTTACATTTACAGTGGATTCAACCACACGTGTCAGTTGTCTCAGGTTCCTACTATTCACCATAGGTCCCCAAAACGGCAGGAAGCCCAAAAAGAAGTCTCCCGCTTCTTGACCGGCAGTATCCTCCTTACTAATCACACCTCTCACAACTCTGGTCTTGTGATAATCAGAGGCAGCAGTAAATGTAGGCGGTAGCAGATTTGCAATATAACACGTGCCCGAGAAATCAGGGGGCAACCATGTATATGTTCGGTCATTGCAGATGAAATATGTGCCCTTGGCAGCTAAAAACGCAGGGGAGAACTGTGACGGGAAAGTGTACGTTTCAGTACAGTCACTTCTTCCCAGTTGAGCTCTAGGATTCTGACCATTACCCTGTAAGCAGAACCGACCTATGTGGGGTACGACCCAGATTGGGGATGAGATTTTTCGCTGTCTTTCACCCAGACTAATACTATACCCCGTCGCGTTCCATCCTACATAAGGTCTCAATTCTTCTTTGGGAATGGATGAGTATGCATCAATATCCCTACTCATATCGGCACCTCCTTTCATCAAAGCCTTATTATTGGTGATAGGTCTGATGGAACGCGGTTGGCGAGGGGAGTACGTATCTAGAGCATAGAGAAACATGGTCTGGAATGCCCATGACGATCCATTGTAACTGTACGGCAACACTAGATAGGGAATACCCTTATTGATGGTATGTGGCATTAACCCACACACCCAGCAATTGGTCGTGTTCATTACTAGTTGGTGCTGGTGCAAAAGCTGGATAAACGAGTTATTTACGAACTCGGATCGTCTGGTCTGTTCGTGCTCAGGCAGAGGGTGAAAAGAGTGAGAGGAGGCAGTAGAAAGAGGTATAGGCTGTACAGTAGGCGCAATGGTCTTTTGAGAGGAGAAAAACACAAATCCTACGATGAACATTATTATACTACACAGCGTAAATAGGCACAGAAATACAAAACATTTACTTTTTACAATTCTACACATCCTTGCTTTAGAGTTTATGTCCTCAACGGGTCTCTCCATCTTAAAAAACTCCATCCTCTAAACGGGCCGCTCGCGGCGGATGAGTTTCTTCTGCTAAGGAGTACGCCTGTCAGTCCAGGGAAACGCCCTAGACCAACCAGAACCGTTGACCTAACGTCTTCGGCCTGTACCCCAAAGTCTTGGCACCGCGACCCTGCGGCTGAACCCGGATGGTGGTTCGAAAAACAAAAATCAAGAAAGTCCTTCAGATGGGAGAGCCAAAAATGTCAAAAAGGGAATAGTAAAGAAATCTTTATTTGTCCATGGGCCTTGGTCTCAAATTATAGCGGAGACGGCCAGGTGCTGTTTGGTCTTGGAACAAAAGTTCAGGCTCAGTGGTGTCCAGTCGATTTGATGGTGGCACAGCTTCTTGCAGAATATTGTCACTCTCTTGATCTGAAACTGTGCCTCTTATGCGTGCGTCACTGAATGTTACAAAACGAGGTACAATGTCTGCCTCAGAGTCGGCGATATCCTCCTGGACCCACCGGTCATATGGCAAAGGCACGGGGACTACTTTGCAGTGGGTGCCATGGATCCAGTGCTTCTTCCCTTTTACTCGCACCGCTGATCTCGTTGATAAAAGCACAAGGTGAGGGCCGATCCAGCGAGGCTCGTCGTTGCTCTTGCGCTGGAAATATCGGACCAGGACCCACGAGCCAGGGTTGATAGGGTGTCCAGGAGGTTCAGAAGCTTGGGGAAGAGTATCATGTACCTGTTGGTGCAAAACACGCAGTTTAACAGTCAAATCATACAGGTAATCGAGTAGTACTGGATGCTCAATCTCACTAAATTTCGTAGGCCTCGGTACACCCCATACGTTGGCCGGGCGGCCAAAAACCACTTCGTAAGGACTAAGTCCCACTCGTGAGTGTATGGTCATTCTGGTGGACAGGAGTGCTAAAGGCAGAGCATCAGGCCATTTAAGACCGGTGCTCGCCTGAATTTTGGCCAGCTTGAGCTTTAAGGCTCCATTGTAGCGCTCTACTAGTCCCGCTGATTGGGGGTGATTTGCAGCGTGGAACTTTTGCTTTATGCCTAAACCTTCACATACATTCTTCATCACTTTACCCACGAACTCACTTCCATTATCACACCACACCATTCTTGGCATTCCAAACCTAGGGAAAAATTCTTTTACAAGGGCTTTGGCTGTGGATAGGGCAGTGTTATCTTTCAGAGGATAAGCCTCTATCCATTTTGAGAAAGCACAAACAACCACCAGTACATATTTCAGGTTGTTGCATCTTTCCATGTGAATAAAGTCCAGCTGCAAGACTTCGAATGGACATGATGGGGGTGCAAAGTGACCAGCTGGAGTTGGGGTTTCCCTACCAGGGTTGTACTTCAAGCATACCATGCAATTTTTGACCACATTCTCTGCACACTTGGGAATTCCAGCATTCTGCCATACTGGAGCCAACAACTTACAAATTCCTTTCGTACTGATATGTGCCATTCCATGTGCCATAGTAACCACTGGGAGCACATATGCGTCAGGTAACAACCATCGCCTATGTTCTGTCAGATCAATCCAACAACCATTCTCATCCAACTTACCCATACTTTCTCTCCACTTGCTTAACTCTTTCTCTGTGGCCTCAGCTTGAAGCGACTTCACACTCTCTATTGTGTTCTCACACATTCCAACATTATCTACCCATCTTGCGGGGCCTGCAACATACATTCTAGTCTTCACATTCTGTGCTGTTTCTTTCGCGGTCTCATCAGCAAACGCATTCCCACGTCCAACATCATCTGTAACTTTCCTGTGCGCACTGCATTTCATGATCGATACTTGCAACGGTAGGGTCAGTGACTCAAGGAGATCATTCACCAACTTGCCATTCTGAATTTTAGCTCCATGCGACGTCAGAAACCCACGCTCATTCCACAGTCGCCCAAAATTATGAGCCACGCCAAAGGCGTACTGGCTATCTGTGTAAATATTCACTCTCATTCCTTCAGACAACACGCACGCTCTCGTGAGGGCGATTAATTCCGCTGCTTGGGCCAAATTATGTGGCACTCGTGCAGTTTCCACGACCGTGTGTAAAGTCGTGATAGCATATGCAGCAGTCGTGTCACCGTTAGGGAGCTTGAAACACGAACCATCCACCCATAAAGTGCCATCACACTCAGTCAGGGGAGTATCTTTTAGATCTACTCTCCCTTTCGTCTCTTCCTCTGTTCTGAACAGACAGTCATGTTGCTCAATCTCATCTGAGTCTGCTGGAATTGGCAATAGCGTAGCTGGATTCAGCGTACTGCATCTCTTTATGTGTATGTGATTTGCTAACAGTGTAAGCTCATAGCCTGATAATCGCGCACTAGTCAAGTGTTGTGTCTTGGTCCTATTTAATAATGTATCTACAGCATGTGGAACCATAACGATCAATGTGTTGTCCATTACCAAACCAGCAGATTGTCGGATAGACATCGCTGCAGCAGCTGTCGCTCTCAGACAGCTTGGCAATGCCCTCGCTACAGGGTCCAAGGTTGATGAAAAATATGCGCATGGGCGCGGTCTGTCGCCAAAGGGCTGTGTTAACACTGACAACGCACATCCATCTTTCTCGTGAACATACAACGTAAAAGGTTTGCTGTAGTCAGGAGTACCCAACACAGGAGCTGAGCACAATGCATTGCGCAATTCCACAAAACTTTTCTGGCACTCTTCAGACCATGGGATAGGATTCGGTGTGTCTTTGCATGTTAAGGCTAACAAAGGTTTTGCCAACAAGGAAAAATTAGGAATCCAATGCCTACAGTATGAGGTAATGCCCAAGAAAGCACGTACTTCTCTCTGTGTTCTTGGCACACTCAACTGTGCAATGGCTTGAATTCTTTCTGGGGTCAGTTTCCTTCCCTCCTTCGACAAGAGATGACCTAAGTAGGTCACTTCTTGTCGACAATATTGCAGCTTAGAGAGAGACACTTTGTGATGGAAAGCAGATAAATGGCGCAACAATGACAATGTGGCTTCTTTACAGATCTGTTCAGTATCCGCGGCGATTAGTAAATCGTCCACGTATTGAATCAGAATAGCGCCACTAGGTAAAACAAGTGCATCAAGCTGCGCTTTTAAAGCTTGACTGTATATGGATGGACTCTCACAGTAGCCCTGGGGAGCGCGTTTGAAGCGGAAGCTTCGGCCTCCCAGACTAAAGCCAAAAATATCTCTGCTCTCCTTTGCGATTGGGATGCTAAAGAAAGCATTCTTTAAATTGATCACTGAAAACCATGCAGCAGAGGCTGGAATCATCGTTAACAAGGCAGTTATATCAGGGACAACCGGAAACTGTGGCACAACAATCTTATTAACCTCTCTAAGATCAATCACAAATCTGTAAACAGGTGGCTGTGAAGGGTCCGTTCGTTTTAAGACAGGTAAAATCGGACTATTACAAACGTTGCCTCTTGTCTCTTCAATCACACCCTCATTAATCAAGTCGCTGACAATGTCTAACAATGCTTTCTGGCCTTCATTAGAGATCTTGTACTGGGGAATACGTGGCAGTCTGACATTAGCCTTTAAAGTCACCACGTATGGCGGTATCTCCAAGAGGCCCACATCATTGGGACCAGTAGCCCAAAGGGCATCCGGAAGGGATGACAATTCAGGTGGCATTGTATTTTTAGACAAGTACATTGGGCAAATCACTTTCTTGCCTAATGTAAGCTGTACTCCTGAAGGAGAACAATACAGTGTAGCGTGCAATCTTTTCAACAAATCTAATCCTAGCAAATTCTCACCACAACCTGTCGTCAGAATCAGGGGTGCTTTCAGCTCGCAAGGCCCAATAGAAAGTGACATGGGACTAGAAATCGGGTTCCTAACCGGGGCGCCAGAAAAACCTACTGAAACATTTATATCGCCAGACAAAGGTGCGCCAGGGAGTTTTGAATGCATGATTGAACTCTTTGCAGCACCAGTGTCTAGCAGAAAGGGCTCCGTTACATTTGCTGTAGTTACCTTAACATACGGTCCACTCTGATCCACTGGCACTGAAACAACTCCCTCTCTCTGTCTACGGCTGTCCTAGTAATCATTACTTTCTGCATCACCGTCCTCTGCATAATAATCATTATTATAATACTGAGCCGTATTACTAGTCGCATTGGCTTGCTGATCAAAGCTATTAATGGTGCTTTGGGGCGGAAGAGGACGCGCGTTCTGGGGAACACTTCCACGCCCTCTGCCTCTAGGAGCTTGCTGACCACCCCTACCTCTTGCGCCATACGCATTACCGTTCCGCTGCATTAATTTAGGGCAACTATATTTAAAATGACCTTCCTCTTTGCAGTATGAACATTGGTTGGGACCTACAGGGACACGTGGTTGATAATACCCATTCATTTGCTGATTGTTCTGAAATTGTTGGGGTTGGTGATAAACACCTTGGGGTTGCCTATAATTATTCTGACCTCCACGTGGCGGATAGGCCTGCTGCAAAAGGACCTTTGTCTTTAGTTCCTTCGTTTTCTTTTCTGTTCTATCTTTTTCATCTTTATCTCTGTTTTCATAATACTGTGCAGTAGCCAGTATTTGCGCTGAAGAGGAAACAGCCCAAGAACTTTCTGAATCTTTTAACTTTTTACACAGGTCAGGAAGTAGATTCTGCACAAACTTATCCACAAATAACCGTTGGCCACCCTCAGTACTCATATCTTGCCCACTGTGGTCAACAAACGTTTCTTCAAACCTAGTAAAGAAGTCTGACACTGTCTCATCTTTCTTCTGCTTGCATGCAGATAACTTGTCCCAATTTACGCGCATCGCGGGCATTATTGTCTTCATATACGTGATGATTCTACCAGGCAGTTCTGCTACTAAAGGCTCAGGTTTCGCACCACCAGTTTGTCTAGCATCAGCAGTGATGATGTTAGCCCATATGTCTCCTAGTTCTGCAGCATGATCCGTATTACGTATGGATCCCCACAAAGGCTGTGGAACCACATTCCCAAACAGCATATCTACATCAGCCAGATTCATTACACAAGATTCTGCAGTCTGTGACAACTCCTTATAATAACCAGTAGGGTTTTTACGGGGATCAGGCAATGACTGCTTGAGTGCTAACACCTCAGATCTTTTCCATGGAACATGTACCCAAATACGCTGGAAATGTGCTACGACAGGTGGATTAGCATTTGCATCAGCGGGTCTCCAAACTGGGGGAACCTCACGCATCGGATATTGGCGTGCTTTTACCCTCTTTCCCACAGAGACATCAGGTTCAAACAACGACTGTTGACAATCATCATTCCTGAAGGACAATACAACCGCAACTGCTTTATCTACCTCGCGATCCACAATTATACCAGTTCCAAAGTCAAACCTCACTCTACACAACTCCTGCGGGCTCGGGTCTTTACCACTATCCTCCAATTCTTCACAGAGAATTTCGCACATTTTCTCAAACACATATCTCTGTTTTGGGGCATCCCACTGATGGAAAACGTTGACAACTGATTCCACATCATACAGTGAAGGGAAAACAATCCATCTACGCGCCATACTATCTATTACCTTTTTCTCATCAGGGTTAGGCAATTGACTACGCAGTTGCTTACGCTGTAAACCAGGAGTCGCACCAGATGACTCAAAGAGAGGCGACATTAATGTAGTAACCACATTAGCTAAGCGCTGTCGCGCTGAAGGAGAAGCTGAGGCGAAAACAGGGGGAAAAACAGAGGGAAGAAAAGAGGATGCAGAAACAGGTACTGGAGTGGTGGAAGGAAGAGTGTCAGGGGAGGCAGCTGCTGAATTAGGCAAAGTCGCAGGAAGCGCGGGGGCAGTTGGGAACACAACTGGCGGCCCTTGAGAGGGCTGCGCTATATGGATAAGAGCCGGCTGCGCAGCAGCTGGCGGTAGCGGCAAGGCTTGCAGTATATTAACTGGAGGTGGCATATTCACAAGCTGGGGAGGTGCCGTGGCATTTTGAGCATACGGGGGTGGTGAACTCAACAAATGCGACATCAGGGGATCTTTCTCCTTTTCTTCTAACTCATTCTGCTTAGAGTGTGGTAAGGCTGGGTAACATTTGTCGATCCCTAACTTACGCTGCCTGTGCAATTGCTCATTCATCTGCTCCTCCTCATTATCTTTAAATTGTACAGCTGCTTGCATTACTGTCATACCTCTCTCCCTTTTATTCTTTTTCGCTAGCTTAATTTCCTTCTGTTTGGCTTCCTTTCGCCATAAGCGGAAAGAGTCAAACATCGCCGGCCGGGCTTTCTTTTTGAACAATTTAATTTCCAAATTTATCTAAAATATCGGTATCGAAACTACCATTTTGGGGCCATTTTAAAACACCGTCTTTCCTGGTGTAGTGGATCCATACTTCGTTATATGCAATGGGGCCTACGCCATGTTTTACATAGAGCTCATAAGTTGGAGTTCCAACCGGAGGAACCGGGCATGATTCCTCCAGCTGGAAATCTTTTCCACAACCTAAACAGAATAATCTACCAAATATTCTAGAACCAGGCATCTTTGCTCACTAGTCTAGATCCAAACGTCAAAGGATTATCAATTACGATAGTCTCGTGAATACACGAGTCCTCTGGCTTTGGCGTTTGCAAACTCCAAATTACCAAATCAAACGATCCCGAGGGATACCAAAACAAATGGGAGACGCTCCACTTATACTTAACTGAATATTGCTGATCGATGGCGTCACCAGAAGACTCTCTCGATTGTTTCGCTCTCTCAAAACTCGTCAAGGGTCCAAAACAGGTCGATTAATCAGGGCAGCAGTCCTTCGTAGCCGTCGGGACGCGGAGAACCTCGCAGAAAAGACTTTCGGACCACGTCGACATGCAGGGGTCGATGAAGTGGCGGCCTTCCTCCGGAATTTCCACACGAAGCTCCTCACGAACCTCTGGCTTGGACTGGTACCGCTGAAATCGCCCCACGTTGGGCGCCAAACTGAAGTACTGGGTATTTTAGACCCAGCGGTGCAGGGGCACACACCCTATGACTTCTGGGTTCACCCTGTTCCAGACCTACAGAAACACAGAGTCTTCTGGGTGAAGTCAAAGATCGTTTATTGGCTGCAGACCTATTACAGGTATCCTAGAAGTACAACAGCGTGTATGTTCTCAGGAGACTGCTGAAAATCATAGAAACGGACTTCATCTTAAATACGCTTTTCCCTGCCTCAAGCATACATTCCTAGGTTTTATGATACGGTAATAAACAAGTGTACATTACAAAGAAAAGGCAGAGTCATGATGACCATCCCACATTCCAGTTCGGCCAGCCCACAATGATTTACACAGTAAGGTTCAGATCCCACATTTGATATCAATAGGCCCCAATAAAACACGGGCAGCTCCTGTTTTGGGAAACAAGTCATAAAGCAGGAACAGTCAGGTGTGAAAGAGATTAGCCGGAGGCTCGTGTAGAATGAAAAGGGTTTTATGATGGGTCAAACCCTGATGCTAATCACAGGTGGACGGAGGAAGGGGAGCTCGTGAGACCAGTTTGACCTGGGGCAGCAGAGCCAGCTGCCCAGGTCACAGAGAAGTCACGGGAAAGCACATGTACTGTGAGGCCCGTATTTGCTCCATTATAGCCTATGTGAGGGCAATGACAAGATGGCCACCGCTTCCAAAATGGAACCCGCGTAGTGAAGCAGAATTACGTGTACACAGTGCATTCATAGCTAGAACGATATATAAAGCACTCGTACATGCCGCATTAATCATTTGCGGTTTGCTAATACCAGATAAACAGGGGTAGGGCCCTGTCCCCTACGCGGTGACAGAGATTAAAGTACGACACTCCATGTCCCTCCTGTCCTCTGTTATCCGAGTCCATGTCCCTACTCTAATTCCTCCTGCCTACCATGATCCAATGTACCATACTTGCGAACATTTTGAACTTGGTAAGAGGGAGATTTTGAAACAAAAATGGGGTATTGATTTTCCCCTTTGAGTTACATTGAAAAAGTGGAGATTGTAGACAGGAGACAGATCAAATAAAGCCCATTTGAGCTTAAAAACATTGGACGTTTACTGGTTGAAACGGGTCTGTTGGCATGTATGGTTGTACTACCACTGCCTCTTCCTTCTGCCCACAATGGTCTGTTATATTGCCCCAGCCTCTCTTGGCAGTCCTGTATTGTTGGTTTGTTGCCCCTGCCCCCCTTTCCACTGCCCTCCAAAGTCTGTTGTGCTGCCACTGCCCTTCCTGCCTGCCCAGTGTGGTCAAATTGTTGCCTCTGCACTCTCCTACCTGCCTTCAATTTTCAGAGTCCATGCCCCTGGCCTCTGCCTCTCAACAGTATCCCAATGAACAAGTAGATTGCTAACATTCTATATTTATTACAAAAGTGTGGATCGCCTGACGTCATCTTGATGTAATCAAAACTGTAATACCTAGAGCATTTCCTTTAGAATTTACATATATGAGAGGGTCTTATTTGCATCAAAATTATGGTTAGTGCTCTAAAAAACTAAAATGAGGACATATTTTCTGAGTTTTCAAATAGCGACAAAGAACTTTTAAATTATTTGTAATCTTCATGTTTTTTTATCCAGTTGACCACTTGATTAAATGTTGCACCTAGGGGAGAGGATGTGGTGTTACTTCCAGGGCTGCAGACTTTGCAATGGGTAACCAGTTTGGAGTTTCTGCTTCAGCTCAACATTCTGTGATTCTGGTCAAATCACTTAATCTCTCCATGTCTACAACCAAAATGAATTTGATCTTGTGTGATGTAACCAATGCTCATGTAAAGCACTCCAACACCTGACAAGTCTGCACTATATAAAACTGCAAATACACTAAAAATAAGTGTTTTGCACACTTCTGTAATTGGGCTACATGTGGGCTACATCTGGGTGATATTTGTGCTGCATTTGGGCTCTTTTGTCTCTGGTGGCCATCTTGGGAGATTTATTTGTTATGAAGTTTCCTAATTTCCTCATTTACTGCAGTCTCCTCAGTAGGAAATGCTTTCAGTTTTGCTGCTGGTATTAAAAGTGCATGTTTCAGTCTGCATATCAGAATTATTTAATGAAATAGAAGAGGATTTAAGAAGTCACTCAAAATGTGCCCTAATTTTTCTTTCTTCAGCACTAATCATAATTTCTATGGCAAAATGAACCCCCTCATTGTGTTCCTTTTTACATGAAATGTTTTAAGTGTTACCAGTTTATTCCAATCAAGAATGCTTCAGGTGTGCCATACTTTTGTCATAAGTAAGACAGTAAGCGCTCTAGTTGTTCTTAAGAACACTCTGGGACATTCTGTCATTGGCCTGAATGTTTTTTCAAATAAAGGGTTTACCTTCCTGCTACGGAGTGCGTCCTCAAATCTGGTGAAATCTTTGTGAAGGCATGTAATCACAGCGTCTCCCGGCCGTGGAGTGAATGCACCGCCCGTGATGATTTAAAGTGGTCCGTGTGGGGGAAAATCATGTTCCTTAATTTTCGGCGCAGCAGAGGAACTCATTTAAACATTCGGAATCCCATCTGGAGGCTCAACAAGGGGCTGCTGAATTCGTCCTTACATCGACATGAGTAACTTAACCCACTGAAGGGCAACACATTTGAAATTAGGACTGCAATAACCAGCGTGCAACAGAAGGAACTATTAAAGGGCACACCGGAGGCCAATTGAATTTAAAGCACGCAGAGTGAAAAGCAGTCACGTAACCTGAAGCTGCTCATGGAGGCCTCTGAGGAAGGGGAAAGGATTCCCTGAAACGCGTAAGGCCGGGGACTTCAATCAGGATGCGAAGCTGAATGTTTTTTCAAATAAAGGGTTTACCTACCTGCTACGGAGTGCGTCCTCAAATCTGGTGAAATCTTTGTGAAGGCATATATATATATATATATATATATATATATATATATATATATATATATATATAGGCCAAGGTGTATTGAAGAATGAGTGAGTGTATGATTGTCTGAATGGATGTTTTAGTAGGTGTGTGACTATCTGTATAAGTGAGTGATTAAACGTGTCTTTCTAATACATGGGTGACTGACTAATCTGTATGACTGACTGTATCAGTGTGTGAGTTGGTGTATAAGTGGTTGCTTACGTTAGTGAGTAGCTATATCACTGTCTATATGGGTTTTTGATTGGTTGTCTGAGTACCTAAATGGGTGCCTAAGTGTCTGTGTGGGTGAGTGGCCTGTGTGTGACTCTGTGCATGGATGTATGAATGGGTGATTCACTGGGTGTGTGGGTTCAAGAGTGTGTATGTGAGGGGCTGTATGGGTGGGTGAGTGCGTGTTTAGGTGTGTTGGTAACTAAATGGATGTCTCAGTGGTACATATGTGACTAACTACATATGTGAAAGGCAGTATATGTGAGTGGGAGTATATAAATGACTATATGTGAGAGTGAGTGATTGTGAGAGTGGCTGTATGGATGAGGGTGTGCTTGTATCAGTGATTGTATAAGAGAGTATGTGTTAGTATCTGTATGAATAAGTGAGGTGGTGTGTGTATAACTGTGTAGGTGAGTAAATGGGAGTGTGATTGATTCTTTGTATAACTGACTAGCTGTGTAAGTAACTCTATGGATGAGTGGCGGTGTGAGTGTTTTAAGGGTGTATCAGTGCATATGATAGTGGCAGTATTGATGAATGACTGCATGTTTTAAGTGTTACCACTTTTTTCCAATCAAGATGGCTTCAGGTGTGCCATACTTTTGTCATAAGTAAGACTGTTAGCGCTCTAGTTGTTCGTTAGAACACTCTGGGACATTCTGTCATTGGGCTACATCTGGGTGATATTTGGGCTACATTTGGGCTCTTTTGTCTCTGGTGGCCATTTTGGGAGACTTATTTGTTATGAGGTTTCCTAATTTCCTCATTTACTACAGTCTCCTCAGTAGGAAATACTTTCAGTTTTTTACTTTGATTCCATCAAGAAGGCATTCAGATGTGTCACACATTTGCCATAAATTCAGAATGTTAGCACTCTAGTTGCTTATTAGATCACTGTAGTAAAGCTACTGCTCACCAGGGAAGTCTGCTGCTGGTATTGAAAGTGCATGTTTCAGTCTGCATGTCAGAATTTTTTAATGAAATATAAGAGGATTTGAGAAGTCACTCAAAACGTGCCCTAATTTTTCTTTCTGCAGCACTAATCATACTTTCTATGGCAAAATGAACACCCTCATGTTGTTCCTTTTTAAATTAAATGTTTTAAGAGTTACCACTTTATTCCAATCAAGATGGCTTCAGGTGTGCAATACGTTTGTCATAAGTAGGACTGTTAGCACTCTAGTTGTTCTTTAGAACACTCTGGGAAGCTGCAGTAGAACACAAAGGAATCAACTGAGAGTCTCTGCCCTTGTTGGATGTACATGTTGTACTGAGAATGTCAGACTTCATTCTCACATGACTGAGAAAGATAATGTGAATTTACAGAAAATATGCTCTCAGTTTAGCTTCTAGATCACCTTCCAAACCTCTGTGGGAAACGCATGAGAAATAGTTTCCTCTCAAACATGATTCATGATATCACAGCAGAAGGCTTTTTCACATGGTAAAATCACCGTTGAACACACCACAATTCCTAAAATGAGTATGGTACCATCAACAAATGATTTATAATGTAACTAAAGTCTTAAAACCTTCTATTAACTGCAATGCTTTTTAATGAGGTGCTATCATGTATATTGGTCCCAAGATGGCTGCCAACACTTCTTGGATGAAGTACTGACAGCCAATCAGATCTCACGATGAGATGTGTGGTTAGGCTCCACCCAGATATATCTATCTTTTTAACTCTAATTTTCTCAGGAACTACTGAATGGATTTACACCATTTAAGCAAAAGGCATGAGTCTGAACTGAGGACTACCTCTTTGCCAAATTTTGTGTAATTCCATTAAGCCGTTCGGGCTGTAGCTGCGTCAACAGGTCCTATGGGAAAATGCATGGGGAAAACGCGTTTTGGGACCCCCCTTTTTCTCAGCCCCTGCTTGACGAATCACCGTGAAATTTTCAGGATAGGAGCGGACCGGAGCTGGCCAAAAGTTTGGAAAATTTTGCGAAGATTCATCAATCGGCGCCAACGTTATACCAAATAGAATGGTGCGGATTTCCTATGGAAAATAGGTCCTAACTATAACTACCTACTGGCGACTGCCAGTTGGTAATATATATATATACATATATCCACATTTGTACCTCCTCTCCCCCATGATAATATTGATACTTTTCAAGATTGTATTGTGAAATCTTTGGTAGATCTTAGATTTAGCAGGAATAGAAAACATCCTGGTAATATCTCTAATAATCTTTCGTTTACCTAGAGACAGGCACTTAAAACATTAGCCAGTGATACTAATCTGGTTATACGCCCTGCAGATAAGGGGGGTAATGTGGTTATTTTAGATAGAGACTACTATATCAATGAGGCTTTACGACAACTTCAAGATACTAATTTTTATATAACTGTATCTTGGGACATCTACAATCAGAGTATCACTGATATCTGGGAAAAACTGACTACATGGAAGATAAGGGTCTTCTGGTGTGGGAGGAATTTTGTTATTTGAAGAGGGATTATCCCAAACTTCCCATACTATATCTTTTGCCTAAACTACACAAAAACAACATTAGACCACCTGGTCGCCCTATTGTTTCTTCCATAGGGAGTGTTAGTGAACACATTTCAAAATATGTCGACCACTTCCTGAGAGAATTTGTAATATAACTACCTAGCTATCTGAGAGATACGAAAGACTTTTTATGCAAAATTGAGAATTTGGTATGGGAGCCGGACTACCTGTTTATTGTCTTGGATGTCCAGTCCCTGTACACGATAATTAATCATCAGCATGGATTGGAAGCTTGTGAATACTTTTTGAGGCAAAGACCTATCAGGTATCGAGAACACAGCCGCATGTTAATTGAGATGATTGATTTCTGTTTAAAAAAATAAAAAATTTTCCTTCAATGGCGCCACCTATAGGCAAGTGAACGGTACTGCTATGGGTTCTTGCTTTGCTCCCAGTTTCGCCAATCTGTTCCTGGGCTACTGGGAGCAATAAATTTCAGCCAGCATTACCCTGCAAAGAGATCTCCTGAATATCGTCATGTGGCGTCGCTACATTGATGATTTTTTCATTGTCTGGAATGGTTCCAGAGGTGATGCAGAGGAGTTTATTAACAAACTGAATGCCAACAGCTACAATATCGACCTAACGGGTAGTATCAATGCCACGAAAACCGACTTTCTAGATGTGGGACTAGAAGTCAAACAGAACAAGGTGTGTACCACTCTCTTTCGGAAAGCCACAGCAGGGAACAGCATTCTTCATGCCCTCAGCAGCCACCCTGATATGCTCAAGTGGAGCATACCCTACGGGGAGCTGCTGAGGGCTAAGGGGAATTGTAACAGCTCTGATGCCTATTCAGCTGAGAGGGATAACATTATCAGTAGATTCCAAACCAGAGGCTACCCTAACTGGGTCTTAAAGAAAGCGAAGGAACGTGCAGAAGGGATAAGTAGAGCTGACACCCTGAAAGAGAAAGTGGGCAGTGATGATGAAGTCAGTAAGACGGGTGTTCGCATGATTCTCACGTATAACTCAGAGGCGCACAAGATTAAACGCATTTTTGCCAAACACTGGGACATTTTGAAAACTGATGGGGTGTTGGGCACCCAACTCACTGAAAGGCCCACAATAACCTACAGGAGGGATAGGAACATACGTGACATGGTGGTAAGGAATGACATCACTGACTACACCACTAATACTGGTCATGGCCTCGTGGGATTTTTCCCATGTGGCCATTGCAAAGCCTGAAGACACAGTAAATTTAAAGATACTCTTGAATATGGAGGGGTGTCCAAGAAAAACACTCAATTTTTTTTTTTTTTGAAAAACCTTTATTGCACATAACAACTCAATACAAACGTGGGCCTACAACCACCAGGGCCGGCCGCTAATATATACATGTTCAACAACATCAAGGAAGCAATGGGCCCCCTGGGGCTCAGCCGAATTGACAAAGTACTGAGTGCACCTCAGAAGTCATCCGGATACATAAATTTTAGAAATACAAACAAAAAAGGAATAATAAAATAACACCAAAAGACAAGGCGGAAACCATCGAAAAAGAGGCGTCTAACCACGGCTGGGGGACCACACAGTTCCAACTCCACCCTCGGGTGGTCAATGAGGATGATCAAGGGGGAGGTGGGGGCGACGGGAGAGCCACAACCATCTGCAGGTGAAATACAATAGTCCGGGAACCTCAGGATCAGGGGGACAAGGCAGCATCAGATGAGTCCACGAGGGGGGGTGTGCAGATGTTCCCACGGTATGCGTTCCACTGGCCCCAAATTCTACCCCACGCCCCCGGCTTACCCCGGGCCACATACACAGTCTTCTCTCTGCACATGCACCAGTCCATGTTCTCTATCCATACTGACACAGTGGGAGGCCGCCGGGAACCCCAAAGCTGTGCGATGTCCCTCTTAGCAACCATGTTCCCAAGGGCCGCCCACCGAGTCTGAGCCGCATTATAATCGTTAGGCTCCCACACGTTCAGCACACATCGGCGAACCTCAGGCAACAGGGCGACCCCAGTGACACATTCCATGACAGCATGCACCCGGCGCCAATACTCCGCAACCTTACGGCACTCCCAGAGAACATGGAGAAAAGTGGCGTTGAGCCCACAGCCGTGCCTACAGAGCCCGTCTTCAGAGAAACCCATCAGAACTAAACGAGGGCCCGTCACGTAGACACGGTGGAGAATTTTAAGCTGGACAAGACGGAGACGCGCGGGTATGGCCACCTCCTTAGGGGAGGACAGCGCAGACTGCCAGTCCTCTTCGTCCAGTTCCACCCCATCCCCGATCCACGCCTCCCGCAGACGCACGAGGAGATCCGCCCGAATGTTTATTAGTTTTTTATAGATAAGGGAAATAGTACTGTCGGGCAAGTGATCGTCGAGTATGCGGTCCTCGAGTGGCGAAGACACAGGGACTGCAGTCCCGGCCCGATGGCCGAGAGCAAAGCGTGGCGAACCTGAACGTACCGAAAGAACTCCCTCTCACTCAATTCGTACTCACTCTGCAGCGCAGCGAAGGATTTAACCGCACCTTTCACCCAAAGGTCACCTACTCTGCTGATGCCAATCGTGTCCCAACGCTCGAATCCCTTCGTCATCCAGAGGCTTCCCAATCTTTCAGACGCAAACAAGGGGGTCGCGCCCGTCAAGCGATCATTCCAGCCCATGGCCACATTCGCAGCCTTCCACAAGCGTACTGCAATCTTAGTGGGACCGGTTAAGGTCCTCCCAGCCGATCGAGAGTAAAGCGCTCTGTTAAAGTTGCCGCCAGGCAACAAAAATCTATCCATTTCGAAAGCTGGATTCGGACCAGGTGAGTACGTTGCATGGTTAATAGCAGATAGCTGGGAAGCCTTGTAAGCTCTCTACTTCCCAGAAGTAGGCCGCCGGAATAATATCAAAGGAGTTCTGAAGTGCGTAAAGAAATCGGGGAAGAGACATCATTTTAAAAAGTGCCGCACGACCGAGGGGAGACAAGGGAAGCTTACGCCAACGGGCCACGTCTAACCTCAATCTCCGAAGTGGAGAGAGGAGATTATGCTCGTAGCGGACAGCAGGATCCAATGAGACGTACACCCCCAGGTACGTAAAGCCGGAGCTGGACGCCTTAATGGGAAAACGAAAAGGCAAGAGAGGAAAGCCACCGGATATAGCATAAACACAAGATTTGGACCAGTTAATGATCAAACCAGAGTTCTTGCCGAAGGAAGTGAGGATGTCAAAGAGCACATTGAGTGACTTACGTGGTGAGGTGAGGTACAAGAGAATGTCGTCCGCGTACAACGAAACACGATCCTCGAAGCCAGGGGCCCACTGGATCCCTCTTATCGACGGTTCCCAACGGAGCCAAGCAGCGAGCGGTTCCAAAGCTAACGCGAAGAGCAGGGGAGACAACGGACACCCCTGCCTAGTGCCCCTCCCAAGAACGAAGGGCCGGGAAACCCTCCCATTAACGACCACCTGTGCCAGCGGGGCAGCGTATAAGAGTTTAACCCAGTTAATAAATCCCGCCCCGAAGTCAAACTTTGCCAGGGTGGCCCAAAGATGCGGCCATTCTATCGTATCAAAGGCCATCGTGGCGTCCAAGGAAACCAAGATGGCCGGCTCTGAAAGATATTCCGCCCTTGCAAGTACGCCATGTAGGCGCCGCAAGTTGAGGGCCGTATTCCGGTGCGGGATAAAACCGGATTGGTCCGGATGCACCAGATCGCAAATAACAGTAAGCAGGCAGTTCGCAAGAACCTTGGCAAGGATTTTCGGCTCTGCGTTCAGCAGAGAAATAGGCCTATACGAGGCGCAACGGTCCCGAGGCTTACCGTCCTTGGGAATCACGACTATAGTGGCCAGGCGTTGGTCATCAGGGAGAGAGCCGAGTTCAAGCGACTCCGAGAACATACGACGGAGAAATGGCGCAAGCTTATCTGGTTGCAGTTTATAGAGTTCAATCGGGAGTCCGTTGGGGCCCATAGCCTTGCCTGAGCGAAGGGAACGAATCGCGGTGGCAATCTCGTCAACCGAAAGTGGGGTATCCATCTGCTCACGCTCCTCCACCGACAAGCAGGGCAAGGCAATATCCTTCAACAAGTGACGAGAGTCAGCCTCATCTCTAGCAGACACCGGGGAGTACACAGCACAGAAGTAGTCCGCAAAACACTCCACAATGTCACCAGGGTCAGTCACACTCACTCCCTCCGACGTCTGAAGCACGGGGACCACTCGATTCACTCTCTCCTTCTTATCAAGCCAAGCAATCAATTTACCCGCCTTATCCCCGGCATCATACAGTCTACCCTGCTGTTCCCTATACGTTGTCCGAGCAGCATCCGTAACAAGGGACTTATATTCGAACTGCTTCAGGCTGAGGGCATGAAGCCCGTCCTGAGTGACACCCGTCTCCAAGGCAACCTCCAACCCCGATATCTCAGCCTCCAACGCAACCACCTCCCCGTTCTTAGCTTTCTTGGCCTCCACGATCAGGGATAGGGCGTGTCCTCGGAGGACCGTTTTGAAGGCCTCCCACAGGGACACTGAGGACAAGACGGACCCCTCATTCTCCAGAAAATACTGATCAAGCGACTTAATGAGACCCTTGCGAATCTTGGGGTCACGCAAGTACCAGGGGTTAATGGGGGCGATCCGCCCGGCGGATCGCATCCCGGTATCGAAGAGGAGCCACAATGGGGAATGATCGGAAATGCCCCGGGCCAGGTGCTTAACCTCCCGGACCCGGGTGGTCTGGGCCGCGGGCATTAGAAAATAATCTAGTCTGAAGAGACTCCCGTGGGCCCCGGAGTGGAATGTGTACTGACTCTGTGTCGGATGCATCAACCTCCAGCAGTCCACCAGACCGAAAGTGTCCAAGAACCCGCCGAGCCACGCCTGGGCGGCAGAGAGGGCCCTGGGAGGGTAACGATCTAACTCGCCAGAAATCACGGAATTAAAATCCCTACCCACAATCAGGAGACTATCAGGAAGTTCAAGTAACATACGACCCACATCAGAGAAAGTGGAGGTCTGAAGGCCCGGGGGAACATAGACCGAAACCAATGAAAGAGTTTGCCCCTCCCACCGCCCAGTCAAAGACGCATAGCGCCCTCTATCATCAAGAGTAACTTTGTCAATCTCAAGCGGGAGGGAAGAGCGCAGCAAGATGCCCACCCCTCTGGAGCCAGTGGTGAAGCCAGAGTGTGCGACCAGTCGGTAGCCCCCCCTGTTCATAGCATGACATACATTTCCCACCAAGTGCGTCTCTTGAAGAAATACCACATCAGGGGCCAATCGACGCAAATATTGCAACACAACCCCACATTTGATACGGTCCCCCAATCCGTTGACGTTCCAAGACATCAGTTTCAACCCGTCTCCCCCCATCCCAACACAAGAAGCTGGAGTCCCCGGGCACGCAGCCAGACACCTGAAACTGAAAGAAAACAATAACACCGCCTTGAAAAGAAAAAACACACAACCCATCCACCACTGTCACCCTCCCACCCCCACACCATTGCCACCCCCCCCACCCTGCACCCCTGCAGACTATACAGCCCCCCCAACTTGCAGTGTGCCTGTCGCCCTAACAATCCCATGCTACAAAAAGACCCTAGAGGAGGAAAGGGACCCGTCCCCGCCCGCACCCAGACGAAACATTAATAGACAATATATACAATTGAAGTAGAACCTGGCTGAGCACAGAAGGAAATGTCAAAGTGGAGGACCAAGAATTATTCCTGCAGAGGCCCACCGCCCTCGGCACCGCCAGTACGTCCAGTTCGGTCTCCCGGTTCCGGCAGGGAATCCAACCAGTCACTCACTGTGTCGGGGCGTTCAAAAAAGAGAGTCCGATCTTCATATTCCACACGAAGCCTGGCAGGGAAAAGCATAGAGTATTTGATGTCCAGATCTCGAAGACGGCGCTTCACCCCCTGAAAGCTCATTCTCTGTTTCTGAACGAGTTGGGTGAAGTCCGGGAAGAGGTTGACGGAGGAATTCTCATATTTAACTGGGCCGTGCACCCTCGAGGCCTGCAAGATCGCATCCCGGTCTCTGTAATGAAAAAGTTTTGCAATGATAGGCCTCGGGGGAGCGCCTGGTCGAGGCCTACCGCCAGGGACCCGATGGGCACGCTCCACGGCGAAGAACTTGCTCAGGCCTGAAGGAGCAAGATGATTGGGGATCAGCCGCGGCCCGTGGAGGGAGTTCCGTGGGGCGGTAAGGCGGGGCGGGGGAGGGGCAGGCTGGGGGGTTCTAAAAACCGGAATATGGATAATTGCAGGTAAGTAAACAATTAAATAAATAAAACGAATTTCGTAGCGCGCGCTGCATCGCAAAATGCGATGCAGAGCGCGCTACGAAATTCGTTTTATTTATTTAATTGTTTACCTACCTGCAATTATCCATATTCCGGTTTTTAGAACCCCCCACCCTGCTCCTCCCCGCCCCGCCTTACCGCCCCACGGAACTCCCTCCACGGGCCGCGGCTGTTGAGGATGAGATCCTCGACCATAAGGTCCACCGGACGAATGTTGGAAGTCTCCGGTACACCTATGACACGGATATTATTGCGTCGTGCCCGACCTTCGAAATCCTCCAGCCGCCGGGACATCGCGTCCTTTGCAGACTTTAGATCGCCAAGAGTTGCCTGGAGGTCTGAGACATCCATGACAAGAGTGGATGTCCTCAAGTCCAGCAATTGAACCCTCTCGTTAGTCTTAGAGAGATCCGCCCGGATTAACGTAACATCAATGGCGACCCTGTCAATTTTACGGGCCAGAGCCTCGTACTGCTGGGCGATGGTCTCCCTTATGCCGTTGATGGCGCCCATAACGTCCTGCAGCGACAATTCCGTGGGGACGGACGGACCCCACCGGAGTCCTCCATGACGGCACCCGCCGGCCCGGGGGTCCCTTTACCCTGGGTATAGCGATCCATGATGTTACTCTGGACTGGTCCTCCACGCAGGGATGTCTTGGTCTTCCGTTTCTCGGGATCCCCCTTGCCCCCCATGTTGGGCAATGCTCACCGGTGGGGTCCGCCTGGACCGATAGCAAGGGGGCACCAGCAGATCAGACACAGACTGTCTGAGAGCCCGTTCGGGAGAGTTGAGAAAAAGGCACAAATCAGTCCGGTACCAAGGCCGGAGGACGCCCCAGCCGTGCAAAGTAGCTCCTCGATCAGGACATGCAGAAGTGCAAAAGCGAAACTGAAAGTGGGGGCGCGGTCATTGGCAAGGCTCAGATGCCGCTGTTGTTCAACTACTCCCCGGCCCCACGGTTCACCAAAGCACCGGGCACAGCTTCCAGGTGGGCCTCCAAAATGCAAGACGCTGTATTTCAGGTCTCCCCGGTCCGATTTTCGTTCTGAGAAGAGTTATAGATTCAGCCAAGGTTCATCTTCCACAATCCGTCCACAAATCCAGGATAATGTCAGGATAAGTTGCGAGGAGCGGCAAGGGTCCGGGGAGCCCTGTGCTCACGCGACCATCTTGGATGCGCGCGAAGCTCCTCCCCCCAATCACTCAATTTTTAACGTGTAGCACTTGTTTTGTTATCTATGCTATTGAGTGCACATGTAAACTTTGGTATATTGGGAGCACCACTTGTCCAGCTAAAAAGAGGGTGTTGGAACATCTGAGAGCTATAACCAATAATGACCCGAAATATCCTGTTGCACGTCATTTCCATGAAATACATTTTTCAAATGTTTCTGACATGAGTTATCTCATTCTTGAACATATTCCTAGAAACCCAAGAGGTGGGGATAGGACTCTCACCCTCAGACAACGTGAGTCTAGGTATATCATAGAGTTTCAAACCAAAAGCCTGGGAGGCTTGAATATGGATGAGGAAATGTCAATCCATCTCAAAGAGGGATCCTAGGCATTAGTGATTTGATGAAGAGTTGAATTGACCACCTGCTGCATTTTTGTATCTATTGATCTGTTGATCTTGCTGATGTGTTCATCTGTTTTCTGTCTTTCTGTTCTTTGCTTTATGTGACAATATTGCATTAATAATTATTTTTGTGCATATAATTTGAGCTATAGTGTTTCATGTTTTTAATGGTATTTTTTATCTGTTTCTTACAGGAGAGAAGGAAGGAGCCCCTCACTTATATTCACCGGCACGGGCATCCTACCCTTTTCCTCTGTGTTGTTCTTCACTTGCTCATCACTTCATCATCCTTTCACCAGCAGTTCCATTTAAGTATACAAGCATGTTATCTGGTCTCACTCTTTGTTTAAGATAAGTTCGGTTGGCCAGAGGTCAATATATTGTTAGTTGGTTAGTACATTTTCTTTGGTTCCTGTATAGGATAATTTTAAACAGTATTTTTTACTGCTATTTATATGACCTGTCTATTTGAGAGAATAGTATGTGTGTAGGTTTTCGGGGCACTTGCCCGTAGACCTGGATACTATATAGAGATCTATTTTGGTCAGTATGCACTGCCATGGTTATACACTATGTTTGGTTACTAGCACTCATCTATTCTTGATGGTAATATGAGCCTAGTTTGGGGCTCTTACTCATGCGGCTGACACCTCACTTGAGGTATATTTCTGTTAGTATCCTCACGTGAAATTTATTAATTGGTGCACTTGCCAATCATTAACAGTTACTTGAACCCCTGTGCTACTACAACATTATGAATTCTATTTTGAAATGTACTGACTACTAACCTTTGTATCACGATAAATTCATTTGTTTTTTCAGACGTAATACATGCGGGTACATACTTTGCATATATGTATATTCATGTTTCGTATCCATCTAGGTTGATATTCCTTATGAAATTTGTTTTTATATGCAAACCGTTCTAAGAGGGCCGATATGTATACAGCTATGTAATCCTTGCTGTGAGTCCTTTGTTGATTGTGACTACCACCAGCATCAACTTTTGAATACTTTATTTAATGGCTGCTTTTACGTGCACTTTCACACGTGAACAAAGCTTGTCGCCGAAACGCGTTGTGTGAATTAAACACTTGGACTTCGTTACTTGGTTGGTCGCCTGTTTCTTACTGAGAGCGCACGATATATTTCGTCTGTTGTTTTGGTTATATATATATATATATATATATATATATATATATAGGCCAAGGTGTATTGAAGAATGAGTCAGTGTATGATTGTCTGAATGGATGTTTTAGTAGGTGTGTGACTATCTGTATAAGTGAGTGATTAAACGTGCCTTTCTAATACATGGGTGACTGACTAATCTGTATGACTGACTGTATCAGTGTGTGAGTTGGTGTATAAGTGGTTGCTTACATTAGTGAGTAGCTATATCACTGTCTATATGGGTTTTGATTGGTTGTCTGAGTACCTAAATGGGTGCCTAAGTGTCTGTGTGGGTGAGTGGCGTGTGTGTGACTCTGTGCATGGATGTATGAATGGGTGATTCACTGGGTGTGTGGGTTCAAGAGTGTGTATGTGAGGGGCTGTATGGGTGGGTGAGTGCGTGTATAGGTGTGTTGGTAACTAAATGGATGTCTCAGTGGTACATATGTGACTAACTACATATGTGAAAGGCAGTATATGTGAGTGGGAGTATATAAATGACTATATGTGAGAGTGAGTGATTGTGAGAGTGGCTGTATGGATGAGGGTGTGCTTGTATCAGTGATTGTATAAGAGAGTATGTGTTAGTATCTGTATGAATAATTGAGGTGGTGTGTGTATAACTGTGTAGGTGAGTAAATGGGAGTGTGATTGATTCTTTGTATAACTGACTAGCTGTCTAACTAGCAGCACTAATCATACTTTCTATGGCAAAATGAACACCCTCATGTTGTTCCTTTTTAAATTAAATGTTTTAAGAGTTACCACTTTATTCCAATCAAGATGGCTTCAGGTGTGCAATACATTTGTCATAAGTAGGACTGTTAGCACTCTAGTTGTTCTTTAGAACACTCTGGGAAGCTGCAGTAGAACACAAAGGAATCAACTGAGAGTCTCTGCCCTTGTTGGATGTACATGTTGTACTGAGAATGTCAGACTTCATTCTCACATGACTGAGAAAGATAATGTGAATTTACAGAAAATATGCTCTCAGTTTAGCTTCTAGATCACCTTCCAAACCTCTGTGGGAAACGCATGAGAAATAGTTTCCTCTCAAACATGATTCATGATATCACAGCAGAAGGCTTTTTCACATGGTAAAATCACCGTTGAACACACCACAATTCCTAAAATGAGTATGGTACCATCAACAAATGATTTATAATGTAACTAAAGTCTTAAAACCTTCTATTAACTGCAATGCTTTTTAATGAGGTGCTATCATGTATATTGGTCCCAAGATGGCTGCCAACACTTCTTGGATGAGGTACTGACAGCCAATCAGATCTCACGATGAGATGTGTGGTTAGGCTCCACCCAGATATATCTATCTTTTTAACTCTAATTTTCTCAGGAACTACTGAATGGATTTACACCATTTAAGCAAAAGGCATGTGTCTGAACTGAGGACTACCTCTTTGCCAAATTTTGTGTAATTCCATTAAGCCGTTCGGGCTGTAGCTGCGTCAACAGGTCCTATGGGAAAATGCATGGGGAAAACGCGTTTTGGGACCCCCCTTTTTCTCAGCCCCCGCTTGACGAATCACCGTGAAATTTTCAGGATAGGAGCGGACCGGAGCTGGCCAAAAGTTTGGAAAATTTTGCGAAGATTCATCAATCGGCGCCAACGTTATACCAAATAGAATGGTGCGGATTTCCTATGGAAAATAGGTCCTAACTATAACTACCTACTGGCGACTGCCAGTTGGTAATATATATATATACATATATCCACATTTGTACCTCCTCTCCCCCATGATAATATTGATACTTTTCAAGATTGTATTGTGAAATCTTTGGTAGATCTTAGATTTAGCAGGAATATAAATCATCCTGGTAATATCTCTAATAATCTTTCGTTTACCTAGAGACAGGCACTTAAAACATTAGCCAGTGATACTAATCTGGTTATACGCCCTGCAGATAAGGGGGGTAATGTGGTTATTTTAGATAGAGACTACTATATCAATGAGGCTTTACGACAACTTCAAGATACTAATTTTTATATAACTGTATCTTGGGACATCTACAATCAGAGTATCACTGATATCTGGGAAAAACTGACTACATGGAAGGATAAGGGTCTTCTGGTGTGGGAGGAATTTTGTTATTTGAAGAGGGATTATCCCAAACTTCCCATACTATATCTTTTGCCTAAACTACACAAAAACAACATTAGACCACCTGGTCGCCCTATTGTTTCTTCCATAGGGAGTGTTAGTGAACACATTTAAAAATATGTCGACCACTTCCTGAGAGAATTTGTAATATAACTACCTAGCTATCTGAGAGATACGAAAGACTTTTTATGCAAAATTGAGAATTTGGTATGGGAGCCGGACTACCTGTTTATTGTCTTGGATGTCCAGTCCCTGTACACGATAATTAATCATCAGCATGGATTGGAAGCTTGTGAATACTTTTTGAGGCAAAGACCTATCAGGTATCGAGAACACAGCCGCATGTTAATTGAGATGATTGATTTCTGTTTAAAAAAATAACATTTTTTCCTTCAATGGCGCCCTCTATAGGCAAGTGAACGGTACTGCTATGGGTTCTTGCTTTGCTCCCAGTTTCGCCAATCTGTTCATGGGCTACTGGGAGCAATAAATTTCAGCCAGCATTACCCTGCAAAGAGATCTCCTGAATATCGTCATGTGGCGTCGCTACATTGATGATTTGTTCATTGTCTGGAATGGTTCCAGAGGTGATGCAGAGGAGTTTATTAACAAACTGAATGCCAACAGCTACAATATCGACCTAACGGGTAGTATCAATGCCACGAAAACCGACTTTCTAGATGTGGGACTAGAAGTCAAACAGAACAAGGTGTGTACCACTCTCTTTCGGAAAGCCACAGCAGGGAACAGCATTCTTCCTGCCCTCAGCAGCCACCCTGATATGCTCAAGTGGAGCATACCCTACGGGGAGCTGCTGAGGGCTAAGAGGAATTGTAACAGCTCTGATGCCTATTCAGCTGAGAGGGATAACATTATCAGTAGATTCCAAACCAGAGGCTACCCTAACTGGGTCTTAAAGAAAGCGAAGGAACGTGCAGAAGGGATAAGTAGAGCTGACACCCTGAAAGAGAAAGTGGGCAGTGATGATGAAGTCAGTAAGACGGGTGTTCGCATGATTCTCACGTATAACTCAGAGGCGCACAAGATTAAACGCATTTTTGCCAAACACTGGGACATTTTGAAAACTGATGGGGTGTTGGGCACCCAACTCACTGAAAGGCCCACAATAACCTACAGGAGGGATAGGAACATACGTGACATGGTGGTAAGGAATGACATCACTGACTACACCACTAATACTGGTCATGGCCTCGTGGGATTTTTCCCATGTGGCCATTGCAAAGCCTGAAGACACAGTAAATTTAAAGATACTCTTGAATATGGAGGGGTGTCCAAGAAAATCACTCAATTTTTTTTTTTTTTTGAAAAACCTTTATTGCACATAAAAACTCAATACAAACGTGGGCCTACAACCACCAGGGCCGGCCGCTAATATATACATGTTCAACAACATCAAGGAAGATATGGGCCCCCTGGGGCTCAGCCGAATTGACAAAGTACTGAGTGCACCTCAGAAGTCATCCGGATACATACATTTTAGAAATACAAACAAAAAAGGAAAAATAAAATAACACCAAAAGACAAGGCGGAAACCATCGAAAAAGAGGCGTCTAACCACGGCTGGGGGACCACACAGTTCCAACTCCACCCTCGGGTGGTCAATGAGGATGATCAAGGGGGAGGTGGGGGCGACGGGAGAGCCACAACCATCTGCAGGTGAAATACAATAGTCCGGGAACCTCAGGATCAGGGGGACAAGGCAGCATCAGATGAGTCCACGAGGGGGGGTGTGCAGATGTTCCCACGGTATGCGTTCCACTGGCCCCAAATTCTACCCCACGCCCCCGGCTTACCCCGGGCCACATACACAGTCTTCTCTCTGCACATGCACCAGTCCATGTTCTCTATCCATACTGACACAGTGGGAGGCCGCCGGGAACCCCAAAGCTGTGCGATGTCCCTCTTAGCAACCATGTTCCCAAGGGCCGCCCACCGAGTCTGAGCCGCATTATAATCGTTAGGCTCCCACACGTTCAGCACACATCGGCGAACCTCAGGCAACAGGGCGACCCCAGTGACACATTCCATGACAGCATGCACCCGGCGCCAATACTCCGCAACCTTACGGCACTCCCAGAGAACATGGAGAAAAGTGGCGTTGAGCCCACAGCCGCGCCTACAGAGCCCGTCTTCAGAGAAACCCATCAGAACTAAACGAGGGCCCGTCACGTAGACACGGTGGAGAATTTTAAGCTGGACAAGACGGAGACGCGCGGGTATGGCCACCTCCTTAGGGGAGGACAGCGCAGACTGCCAGTCCTCTTCGTCCAGTTCCACCCCATCCCCGATCCACGCCTCCCGCAGACGCACGAGGAGATCTGCCCGAATGTTTATTAGTTTTTTATAGATAAGGGAAATAGTACTGTCGGGCAAGTGACCGTCGAGTATGCGGTCCTCGAGTGGCGAAGACACAGGGACTGCAGTCCCGGCCCCGATGGCCGAGAGCAAAGCGTGGCGAACCTGAACGTACCGAAAGAACTCCCTCTCACTCAATTCGTACTCACTCTGCAGCGCAGCGAAGGATTTAACCGCACCTTTCACCCAAAGGTCACCTACTCTGCTGATGCCAATCGTGTCCCAACGCTCGAATCCCTTCGTCATCCAGAGGCTTCCCAATCTTTCAGACGCAAACAAGGGGGTCGCGCCCGTCAAGCGATCATTCCAGCCCATGGCCACATTCGCAGCCTTCCACAAGCGTACTGCAATCTTAGTGGGACCGGTTAAGGTCCTCCCAGCCGATCGAGAGTAAAGCGCTCTGTTAAAGTTGCCGCCAGGCAACAAAAATCTATCCATTTCGAAAGCTGGATTCGGACCAGGTGAGTACGTTGCATGGTTAATAGCAGATAGCTGGGAAGCCTTGTAAGCTCTCTACTTCCCAGAAGTAGGCCGCCGGAATAATATCAAAGGAGTTCTGAAGTGCGTAAAGAAATCGGGGAAGAGACATCATTTTAAAAAGTGCCGCACGACCGAGGGGAGACAAGGGAAGCTTACGCCAACGGGCCACGTCTAACCTCAATCTCCGAAGTGGAGAGAGGAGATTATGCTCGTAGCGGACAGCAGGATCCAATGAGACGTACACCCCCAGGTACGTAAAGCCGGAGCTGGACGCCTTAATGGGAAAACGAAAAGGCAAGAGAGGAAAGCCACCGGATATAGCATAAACACAAGATTTGGACCAGTTAATGATCAAACCAGAGTTCTTGCCGAAGGAAGTGAGGATGTCAAAGAGCACATTGAGTGACTTACGTGGTGAGGTGAGGTACAAGAGAATGTCGTCCGCGTACAACGAAACATGATCCTCGAAGCCAGGGGCCCACTGGATCCCTCTTATCGACGGTTCCCAACGGAGCCAAGCAGCGAGCGGTTCCAAAGCTAACGCGAAGAGCAGGGGAGACAACGGGCACCCCTGCCTAGTGCCCCTCCCAAGAACGAAGGGCCGGGAAACCCTCCCATTAACGACCACCTGTGCCAGCGGGGCAGCGTATAAGAGTTTAACCCAGTTAATAAATCCCGCCCCGAAGTCAAACTTTGCCAGGGTGGCCCAAAGATGCGGCCATTCTATCGTATCAAAGGCCATCGTGGCGTCCAAGGAAACCAAGATGGCCGGCTCTGAAAGATATTCCGCCCTTGCAAGTACGCCATGTAGGCGCCGCAAGTTAAGGGCCGTATTCCAGTGCGGGATAAAACCGGATTGGTCCGGATGCACCAGATCGCAAATAACAGTAAGCAGGCAGTTCGCAAGAACCTTGGCAAGGATTTTCGGCTCTGCGTTCAGCAGAGAAATAGGCCTATACGAGGCGCAACGGTCCCGAGGCTTACCGTCCTTGGGAATCACGACTATAGTGGCCAGGCGTTGGTCATCAGGGAGAGAGCCGAGTTCAAGCGACTCCGAGAACATACGACGGAGAAATGGCGCAAGCTTATCTGGTTGCAGTTTATAGAGTTCAATCGGGAGTCCGTTGGGGCCCATAGCCTTGCCTGAGCGAAGGGAACGAATCGCGGTGGCAATCTCGTCAACCGAAAGTGGGGTATCCATCTGCTCACGCTCCTCCACTGACAAGCAGGGCAAGGCAATATCCTTCAACAAGTGACGAGAGTCAGCCTCATCTCTAGCAGACACCGGGGAGTACACAGCACAGAAGTAGTCCGCAAAACACTCCACAATCTCACCAGGGTCAGTCACACTCACTCCCTCCGACGTCTGAAGCACGGGGACCACTCGATTCACTCTCTCCTTCTTATCAAGCCAAGCAATCAATTTACCCGCCTTATCCCCGGCATCATACAGTCTACCCTGCTGTTCCCTATACGTTGTCCGAGCAGCATCCGTAACAAGGGACTTATATTCGAACTGCTTCAGGCTGAGGGCATGAAGCCCGTCCTGAGTGACACCCGTCTCCAAGGCAGCCTCCAACCCCGATATCTCAGCCTCCAACGCAACCACCTCCCCGTTCTTAGCTTTCTTGGCCTCCACGATCAGGGATAGGGCGTGTCCTCGGAGGACCGTTTTGAAGGCCTCCCACAGGGACACTGAGGACAAGACGGACCCCTCATTCTCCAGAAAATACTGATCAAGCGACTTAATGAGACCCTTGCGAATCTTGGGGTCACGCAAGTAGCAGGGGTTAATGGGGGCGATCCGCCCGGCGGATCGCATCCCGGTATCGAAGAGGAGCCACAATGGGGAATGATCGGAAATGCCCCGGGCCAGGTGCTTAACCTCCCGGACCCGGGTGGTCTGGGCCGCGGGCAATAGAAAATAATCTAGTCTGGAGAGACTCCCGTGGGCCCTGGAGTGGAATGTGTACTGACTCTGTGTCGGATGCATCAACCTCCAGCAGTCCACCAGACCGAAAGTGTCCAAGAACCCGCCGAGCCACGCCTGGGCGGCAGAGAGGGCCCTGGGAGGGTAACGATCTAACTCGCCAGAAATCACAGAATTAAAATCCCTACCCACAATCAGGAGACTATCAGGAAGTTCAAGTAACATACGACCCACATCAGAGAAAGTGGAGGTCTGGAGGCCCGGGGGAACATAGACTGAAACCAATGAAAGAGTTTGCCCCTCCCACCGCCCAGTCAAAGACGCATAGCGCCCTCTATCATCAAGAGTAACTTTGTCAATCTCAAGCGGGAGGGAAGAGCGCAGCAAGATGCCCACCCCTCTGGAGCCAGTGGTGAAGCCAGAGTGTGCGACCAGTCGGTAGCCCCCCCTGTTCATAGCATGACATACATTTCCCACCAAGTGCGTCTCTTGAAGAAATACCACATCAGGGGCCAATCGACGCAAATATTGCAACACAACCCCACATTTGATACGGTCCCCCAATCCGTTGACGTTCCAAGACATCAGTTTCAACCCGTTCCCCCCCCATCCCAACACAAGAAGCTGGAGTCCCCGGGCACGCAGCCAGACACCTGAAACTGAAAGAAAACAATAACACCGCCTTGAAAAGAAAAAACACACAACCCATCCACCACTGTCACCCTCCCACCCCCACACCATTGCCACCCCCCCACCCTGCACCCCTGCGGACTATACAGCCCCCCCAACTTGCAGTGTGCCTGTCGCCCTAACAATCCCATGCTACAAAAAGACCCTAGAGGAGGAAAGGGACCCGTCCCCGCCCGCACCCAGACGAAACATTAATAGACAATATATACAATTGAAGAAGAACCTGGCTGAGCACAGAAGGAAATGTCAAAGTGGAGGACCAAGAATAATTCCTGCAGAGGCCCACCGCCCTCGGCACCGCCAGTACGTCCAGTTCGGTCTCCCGGTTCCGGCAGGGCATCCAACCAGTCACTCACTGTGTCGGGGCGTTCAAAAAAGAGAGTCCGATCTTCATATTCCACACGAAGCCTGGCAGGGAAAAGCATAGAGTATTTGATGTCCAGATCTCGAAGACGGCGCTTCACCCCCTGAAAGCTCATTCTCTGTTTCTGAACGAGTTGGGTGAAGTCCGGGAAGAGGTTGACGGAGGAATTCTCATATTTAACTGGGCCGTGCACCCTCGAGGCCTGCAAGATCGCATCCCGGTCTCTGTAATGAAAAAGTTTTGCAATGATAGGCCTCGGGGGAGCGCCTGGTCGAGGCCTACCGCCCGGGACCCGATGGGCACGCTCCACGGCGAAGAACTTGCTCAGGCCTGAAGGAGCAAGATGATTGAGGATGAGATCCTCGACCATAAGGTCCACCGGACGAATGTTGGAAGTCTCCGGTACACCTATGACACGGATATTATTGCGTCGTGCCCGACCTTCGAAATCCTCCAGCCGCCGGGACATCGCGTCCTTTGCAGACTTTAGATCGCCAAGAGTTGCCTGGAGGTCTGAGACATCCATGACAAGAGTGGATGTCCTCAAGTCCAGCGATTGAACCCTCTCGTTAGTCTTAGAGAGATCCGCCCGGATTAACGTAACATCAATGGCGACCGTGTCAATTTTACGGGCCAGAGCCTCGTACTGCTGGGCGATGGTCTCCCTTATGCCGTTGATGGCGCCCATAACGTCCTGCAGCGACAATTCCGTGGGGACGGACGGACCCCCACCGGAGTCCTCCATGACGGCACCCGCCGGCCCGGGGGTCCCTTTACCCTGGGTATAGCGATCCATGATGTTACTCTGGACTGGTCCTCCACGCAGGGATGTCTTGGTCTTCCGTTTCTCGGGATCCCCCTTGCCCCCCATGTTGGGCGATGCTCACCGGTGGGGTCCGCCTGGAACGATAGCAAGGGGGCACCAGCAGATCAGACACAGACTGTCCGAGAGCTCGTTCGGGAGAGTTGAGAAAAAGGCACAAATCAGTCCGGTACCAAGGCCGGAGGACGCCCCAGCCGTGCAAAGTAGCTCCTCGATCAGGACATGCAGAAGTGCAAAAGCGAAACTGAAAGAGGGGGCGCGGTCATTGGCAAGGCTCAGATGCCGCTGTTGTTCAACTACTCCCCGGCCCCACGGTTCACCAAAGCACCGGGCACAGCTTCCAGGTGGGCCTCCAAAATGCAAGACGCTGTATTTCAGGTCTCCCCGGTCCGATTTTCGTTCTGAGAAGAGTTATAGATTCAGCCAAGGTTCATCTTCCAGAATCCGTCCACAAATCCAGGATAATGTCAGGATAAGTTGCGAGGAGCGGCAAGGGTCCGGGGAGCCCTGTGCTCATGCGACCATCTTGGATGCGCGCGAAGCTCCTCCCCCCAATCACTCAATTTTTAACGTGTAGCACCTGTTTTGTTATCTATGCTATTGAGTGCACATGTAAACTTTGGTATATTGGGAGCACCACTTGTCCAGCTAAAAAGAGGGTGTTGGAACATCTGAGAGCTATAACCAATAATGACCCGAAATATCCTGTTGCACGTCATTTCCATGAAATACATTTTTCAAATGTTTCTGACATGAGTTATCTCATTCTTGAACATATTCCTAGAAACCCAAGAGGTGGGGATAGGACTCTCACCCTCAGACAACGTGAGTCTAGGTATATCATAGAGTTTCAAACCAAAAGCCTGGGAGGCTTGAATATGGATGAGGAAATGTCAATCCATCTCAAAGAGGGATCCTAGGCATTAGTGATTTGATGAAGAGTTGAATTGACCACCTGCTGCATTTTTGTATCTATTGATCTGTTGATCTTGCTGATGTGTTCATCTGTTTTCTGTCTTTCTGTTCTTTGCTTTATGTGACAATATTGCATTAATAATTATTTTTGTGCATATAATTTGAGCTATAGTGTTTCATGTTTTTAATGGTATTTTTTATCTGTTTCTTACAGGAGAGAAGGAAGGAGCCCCTCACTTATATTCACCGGCACGGGCATCCTACCCTTTTCCTCTGTGTTGTTCTTCACTTGCTCATCACTTCATCATCCTTTCACCAGCAGTTCCATTTAAGTATACAAGCACGTTATCTGGTCTCACTCTTTGTTTAAGATAAGTTCGGTTGGCCAGAGGTCAATATATTGTTAGTTGGTTAGTACATGTTCTTTGGTTCCTGTATAGGATAATTTTAAACAGTATTTTTTACTGCTATTTATATGACCTGTCTATTTGAGAGAATAGTATGTGTGTAGGTTTTCGGGGCACTTGCCCGTAGACCTGGATACTATATAGAGATCTATTTTGGTCAGTATGCACTGCCATGGTTATACACTACGTTTGGTTACTAGCACTCATCTATTCTTGATGGTAATATGAGCCTAGTTTGGGGCTCTTACTCATGCGGCTGACACCTCACTTGAGGTATATTTCTGTTAGTATCCTCACGTGAAATTTATTAATTGGTGCACTTGCCAATCATTAACAGTTACTTGAACCCCTGTGCTACTACAACATTATGAATTCTATTTTGAAATGTACTGACTACTAACCTTTGTATCACGATAAATTCATTTGTTTTTTCAGACGTAATACATGCGGGTACATACTTTGCATATATGTATATTCATGTTTCGTATCCATCTAGGTTGATATTCCTTATGAAATTTGTTTTTATATGCAAACCGTTCTAAGAGGGCCGATATGTATACAGCTATGTAATCCTTGCTGTGAGTCCTTTGTTGATTGTGACTACCACCAGCATCAACTTTTGAATACTTTATTTAATGGCTGCTTTTACGTGCACATTCACACGTGAACAAGGCTTGTCGCCGAAACGCGTTGTGTGAATTAAACACTTGGACTTCGTTACTTGGTTGGTCGCCTGTTTCTTACTGAGAGCGCACGATATATTTTGTCTGTTGTTTTGGTTATATATATATATATATATATATATATATATATATATATATATATATATATATATAGGCCAAGGTGTATTGAAGAATGAGTCAGTGTATGATTGTCTGAATGGATGTTTTAGTAGGTGTGTGACTATCTGTATAAGTGAGTGATTAAACGTGCCTTTCTAATACATGGGTGACTGACTAATCTGTATGACTGACTGTATCAGTGTGTGAGTTGGTGTATAAGTGGTTGCTTACGTTAGTGAGTAGCTATATCACTGTCTATATGGGTTTTTGATTGGTTGTCTGAGTACCTAAATGGGTGCCTAAGTGTCTGTGTGGGTGAGTGGTGTGTGTGTGACTCTGTGCATGGATGTATGAATGGGTGATTCACTGGGTGTGTGGGTTCAAGAGTGTGTATGTGAGGGGCTGTATGGGTGGGTGAGTGCGTGTATAGGTGTGTTGGTAACTAAATGGATGTCTCAGTGGTACATATGTGACTAACTACATATGTGAAAGGCAGTATATGTGAGTGGGAGTATATAAATGACTATATGTGAGAGTGAGTGATTGTGAGAGTGGCTGTATGGATGAGGGTGTGCTTGGATCAGTGATTGTATAAGAGAGTATGTGTTAGTATCTGTATGAATAATTGAGGTGGTGTGTGTATAACTGTGTAGGTGAGTAAATGGGAGTGTGATTGATTCTTTGTATAACTGACTAGCTGTCTAACTAGCAGCACTAATCAGACTTTCTATGGCAAAATGAACACCCTCATGTTGTTCCTTTTTAAATTAAATGTTTTAAGAGTTACCACTTTATTCCAATCAAGATGGCTTCAGGTGTGCAATACGTTTGTCATAAGTAGGACTGTTAGCACTCTAGTTGTTCTTTAGAACACTCTGGGAAGCTGCAGTAGAACACAAAGGAATCAACTGAGAGTCTCTGCCCTTGTTGGATGTACATGTTGTACTGAGAATGTCAGACTTCATTCTCACATGACTGAGAAAGATAATGTGAATTTACAGAAAATATGCTCTCAGTTTAGCTTCTAGATCACCTTCCAAACCTCTGTGGGAAACGCATGAGAAATAGTTTCCTCTCAAACATGATTCATGATATCACAGCAGAAGGCTTTTTCACATGGTAAAATCACCGTTGAACACACCACAATTCCTAAAATGAGTATGGTACCATCAACAAATGATTTATAATGTAACTAAAGTCTTAAAACCTTCTATTAACTGCAATGCTTTTTAATGAGGTGCTATCATGTATATTGGTCCCAAGATGGCTGCCAACACTTCTTGGATGAAGTACTGACAGCCAATCAGATCTCACGATGAGATGTGTGGTTAGGCTCCACCCAGATATATCTATCTTTTTAACTCTAATTTTCTCAGGAACTACTGAATGGATTTACACCATTTAAGCAAAAGGCATGAGTCTGAACTGAGGACTACCTCTTTGCCAAATTTTGTGTAATTCCATTAAGCCGTTCGGGCTGTAGCTGCGTCAACAGGTCCTATGGGAAAATGCATGGGGAAAACGCGTTTTGGGACCCCCCTTTTTCTCAGCCCCTGCTTGACGAATCACCGTGAAATTTTCAGGATAGGAGCGGACCGGAGCTGGCCAAAAGTTTGGAAAATTTTGCGAAGATTCATCAATCGGCGCCAACGTTATACCAAATAGAATGGTGCAGATTTCCTATGGAAAATAGGTCCTAACTATAACTACCTACTGGCGACTGCCAGTTGGTAATATATATATATACATATATCCACATTTGTACCTCCTCTCCCCCATGATAATATTGATACTTTTCAAGATTGTATTGTGAAATCTTTGGTAGATCTTAGATTTAGCAGGAATAGAAAACATCCTGGTAATATCTCTAATAATCTTTCGTTTACCTAGAGACAGGCACTTAAAACATTAGCCAGTGATACTAATCTGGTTATACGCCCTGCAGATAAGTGGGGTAATGTGGTTATTTTAGATAGAGACTACTATATCAATGAGGCTTTACGACAACTTCAAGATACTAATTTTTATATAACTGTATCTTGGGACATCTACAATCAGAGTATCACTGATATCTGGGAAAAACTGACTACATGGAAGGATAAGGGTCTTCTGGTGTGGGAGGAATTTTGTTATTTGAAGAGGGATTATCCCAAACTTCCCATACTATATCTTTTGCCTAAACTACACAAAAACAACATTAGACCACCTGGTCGCCCTATTGTTTCTTCCATAGGGAGTGTTAGTGAACACATTTAAAAATATGTCGACCACTTCCTGAGAGAATTTGTAATATAACTACCTAGCTATCTGAGAGATACGAAAGACTTTTTATGCAAAATTGAGAATTTGGTATGGGAGCCGGACTACCTGTTTATTGTCTTGGATGTCCAGTCCCTGTACACGATAATTAATCATCAGCATGGATTGGAAGCTTGTGAATACTTTTTGAGGCAAAGACCTATCAGGTATCGAGAACACAGCCGCATGTTAATTGAGATTTTTGATTTCTGTTTAAAAAAATAACATTTTTTCCTTCAATGGCGCCCTCTATAGGCAAGTGAACGGTACTGCTATGGGTTCTTGCTTTGCTCCCAGTTTCGCCAATCTGTTCATGGGCTACTGGGAGTAATAAATTTCAGCCAGCATTACCCTGCAAAGAGATCTCCTGAATATCGTCATGTGGCGTCGCTACATTGATGATTTGTTCATTGTCTGGAATGGTTCCAGAGGTGATGCAGAGGAGTTTATTAACAAACTGAATGCCAACAGCTACAATATCGACCTAACGGGTAGTATCAATGCCACGAAAACTGACTTTCTAGATGTGGGACTAGAAGTCAAACAGAACAAGGTGTGTACCACTCTCTTTCGGAAAGCCACAGCAGGGAACAGCATTCTTCATGCCCTCAGCAGCCACCCTGATATGCTCAAGTGGAGTATACCCTACGGGGAGCTGCTGAGGGCTAAGGGGAATTGTAACAGCTCTGATGCCTATTCAGCTGAGAGGGATAACATTATCAGTAGATTCCAAACCAGAGGCTACCCTAACTGGGTCTTAAAGAAAGCGAAGGAACGTGCAGAAGGGATAAGTAGAGCTGACACCCTGAAAGAGAAAGTGGGCAGTGATGATGAAGTCAGTAAGACGGGTGTTCGCATGATTCTCACGTATAACTCAGAGGCGCACAAGATTAAACGCATTTTTGCCAAACACTGGGACATTTTGAAAACTGATGGGGTGTTGGGCACCCAACTCACTGAAAGGCCCACAATAACCTACAGGAGGGATAGGAACATACGTGACATGGTGGTAAGGAATGACATCACTGACTACACCACTAATACTGGTCATGGCCTCGTGGGATTTTTCCCATGTGGCCATTGCAAAGCCTGAAGACACAGTAAATTTAAAGATACTCTTGAATATGGAGGGGTGTCCAAGAAAATCACTCAATTTTTTTTTTTTTTTAAAAACCTTTATTGCACATAAAAACTCAATACAAACGTGGGCCTACAACCACCAGGGCCGGCCGCTAATATATACATGTTCAACAACATCAAGGAAGCAATGGGCCCCCTGGGGCTCAGCCGAATTGACAAAGTACTGAGTGCACCTCAGAAGTCATCCGGATACATACATTTTAGAAATACAAACAAAAAAGGAAAAATAAAATAACACCAAAAGACAAGGCGGAAACCATCGAAAAAGAGGCGTCTAACCACGGCTGGGGGACCACACAGTTCCAACTCCACCCTCGGGTGGTCAATGAGGATGATCAAGGGGGAGGTGGGGGCGACGGGAGAGCCACAACCATCTGCAGGTGAAATACAATAGTCCGGGAACCTCAGGATCAGGGGGACAAGGCAGCATCAGATGAGTCCACGAGGGGGGGTGTGCAGATGTTCCCACGGTATGCGTTCCACTGGCCCCAAATTCTACCCCACGCCCCCGGCTTACCCCGGGCCACATACACAGTCTTCTCTCTGCACATGCACGAGTCCATGTTCTCTATCCATACTGACACAGTGGGAGGCCGCCGGGAACCCCAAAGCTGTGCGATGTCCCTCTTAGCAACCATGTTCCCAAGGGCCGCCCACCGAGTCTGAGCCGCATTATAATCGTTAGGCTCCCACACGTTCAGCACACATCGGCGAACCTCAGGCAACAGGGCGACCCCAGTGACACATTCCATGACAGCATGCACCCGGCGCCAATACTCCGCAACCTTACGGCACTCCCAGAGAACATGGAGAAAAGTGGCGTTGAGCCCACAGCCGCGCCTACAGAGCCCGTCTTCAGAGAAACCCATCAGAACTAAACGAGGGCCCGTCACGTAGACACGGTGGAGAATTTTAAGCTGGACAAGACGGAGACGCGCGGGTATGGCCACCTCCTTAGGGGAGGACAGCGCAGACTGCCAGTCCTCTTCGTCCAGTTCCACCCCATCCCCGATCCACGCCTCCCGCAGACGCACGAGGAGATCCGCCCGAATGTTTATTAGTTTTTTCTAGATAAGGGAAATAGTACTGTCGGGCAAGTGACCGTCGAGTATGCGGTCCTCGAGTGGCGAAGACACAGGGACTGCAGTCCCGGCCCCGATGGCCGAGAGCAAAGCGTGGCGAACCTGAACGTACCGAAAGAACTCCCTCTCACTCAATTCGTACTCACTCTGCAGCGCAGCGAAGGATTTAACCGCACCTTTCACCCAAAGGTCACCTACTCTGCTGATGCCAATCGTGTCCCAACGCTCGAATCCCTTCGTCATCCAGAGGCTTCCCAATCTTTCAGACGCAAACAAGGGGGTCGCGCCCGTCAAGCGATCATTCCAGCCCATGGCCACATTCGCAGCCTTCCACAAGCGTACTGCAATCTTAGTGGGACCGGTTAAGGTCCTCCCAGCCGATCGAGAGTAAAGCGCTCTGTTAAAGTTGCCGCCAGGCAACAAAAATCTATCCATTTCGAAAGCTGGATTCGGACCAGGTGAGTACGTTGCATGGTTAATAGCAGATAGCTGGGAAGCCTTGTAAGCTCTCTACTTCCCAGAAGTAGCCCGCCGGAATAATATCAAAGGAGTTCTGAAGTGCGTAAAGAAATCGGGGAAGAGACATCATTTTAAAAAGTGCCGCACGACCGAGGGGAGACAAGGGAAGCTTACGCCAACGGGCCACGTCTAACCTCAATCTCCGAAGTGGAGAGAGGAGAATATGCTCGTAGCGGACAGCAGGATCCAATGAGACGTACACCCCCAGGTACGTAAAGCCGGAGCTGGACGCCTTAATGGGAAAACGAAAAGGCAAGAGAGGAAAGCCACCGGATATAGCATAAACACAAGATTTGGACCAGTTAATGATCAAACCAGAGTTCTTGCCGAAGGAAGTGAGGATGTCAAAGAGCACATTGAGTGACTTACGTGGTGAGGTGAGGTACAAGAGAATGTCGTCCGCGTACAACGAAACACGATCCTCGAAGCCAGGGGCCCACTGGATCCCTCTTATCGACGGTTCCCAACGGAGCCAAGCAGCGAGCGGTTCCAAAGCTAACGCGAAGAGCAGGGGAGACAACGGACACCCCTGCCTAGTGCCCCTCCCAAGAACGAAGGGCCGGGAAACCCTCCCATTAACGACCACCTGTGCCAGCGGGGCAGCGTATAAGAGTTTAACCCAGTTAATAAATCCCGCCCGAAGTCAAACTTTGCCAGGGTGGCCCAAAGATGCGGCCATTCTATTGTATCAAAGGCCATCGTGGCGTCCAAGGAAACCAAGATGGCCGGCTCTGAAAGATATTCCACCCTTGCAAGTACGCAATGTAGGTGCCGCAAGTTAAGGGCCGTATTCCGGTGCGGGATAAAACCGGATTGGTCCGGATGCACCAGATCGCAAATAACAGTAAGCAGGCAGTTCGCAAGAACCTTGGCAAGGATTTTTGGCTCTGCGTTCAGCAGAGAAATAGGCCTATACGAGGCGCAACGGTCCCGAGGCTTACCGTCCTTGGGAATCACGACTATAGTGGCCAGGCGTTGGTCATCAGGGAGAGAGCCGAGTTCAAGCGACTCCGAGAACATACGACGGAGAAATGGCGCAAGCTTATCTGGTTGCAGTTTATAGAGTTCAATCGGGAGTCCGTTGGGGCCCATAGCCTTGCCTGAGCGAAGGGAACGAATCGCGGTGGCAATCTCGTCAACCGAAAGTGGGGTATCCATCTGCTCACGCTCCTCCACCGACAAGCAGGGCAAGGCAATATCCTTCAACAAGTGACGAGAGTCAGCCTCATCTCTAGCAGACACCGGAGAGTACACAGCACAGAAGTAGTCCGCAAAACACTCCACAATCTCACCAGGGTCAGTCACACTCACTCCCTCCGACGTCTGAAGCACGGGGACCACTCGATTCACTCTCTCCTTCTTATCAAGCCAAGCAATCAATTTACCCGCCTTATCCCCGGCATCATACAGTCTACCCTGCTGTTCCCTATACGTTGTCCGAGCAGCATCCGTAACAAGGGACTTATATTCGAACTGCTTCAGGCTGAGGGCATGAAGCCCGTCCTGAGTGACACCCGTCTCCAAGGCAGCCTCCAACCCCGATATCTCAGCCTCCAACGCAACCACCTCCCCGTTCTTAGCTTTCTTGGCCTCCACGATCAGGGATAGGGCGTGTCCTCGGAGGACCGTCTTGAAGGCCTCCCACAGGGACACTGAGGACAAGACGGACCCCTCATTCTCCAGAAAATACTGATCAAGCGACTTAATGAGACCCTTGCGAATCTTGGGGTCACGCAAGTAGCAGGGGTTAATGGGGGCGATCCGCCCGGCGGATCGCATCCCGGTATCGAAGAGGAGCCACAATGGGGAATGATCGGAAATGCCCCGGGCCAGGTGCTTAACCTCCCGGACCCGGGTGGTCTGGGCCGCGGGCATTAGAAAATAATCTAGTCTGGAGAGACTCCCGTGGGCCCCGGAGTGGAATGTGTACTGACTCTGTGTCGGATGCATCAACCTCCAGCAGTCCACCAGACCGAAAGTGTCCAAGAACCCGCCGAGCCACGCCTGGGCGGCAGAGAGGGCCCTGGGAGGGTAACGATCTAACTCGCCAGAAATCACGGAATTAAAATCCCTACCCACAATCAGTAGACTATCAGGAAGTTCAAGTAACATACGACCCACATCAGAGAAAGTGGAGGTCTGGAGGCCCGGGGGAACATAGACCGAAACCAATGAAAGAGTTTGCCCCTCCCACCGCCCAGTCAAAGACGCATAGCGCCCTCTATCATCAAGAGTAACTTTGTCAATCTCAAGCGGGAGGGAAGAGCGCAGCAAGATGCCCACCCCTCTGGAGCCAGTGGTGAAGCCAGAGTGTGCGACCAGTCGGTAGCCCCCCCTGTTCATAGCATGACATACATTTCCCACCAAGTGCGTCTCTTGAAGAAATACCACATCAGGGGCCAATCGACGCAAATATTGCAACACAACCCCACATTTGATACGGTCCCCCAATCCGTTGACGTTCCAAGACATCAGTTTCAATCCGTCCCCCCCCATCCCAACACAAGAAGCTGGAGTCCCCGGGCACGCAGCCAGACACCTGAAACTGAAAGGAAACAATAACACCGCCTTGAAAAGAAAAAACACACAACCCATCCACCACTGTCACCCTCCCACCCCCACACCATTGCCACCCCCCCCACCCTGCACCCCTGCGGACTATACAGCCCCCCCAACTTGCAGTGTGCCTGTCGCCCTAACAATCCCATGCTACAAAAAGACCTTAGAGGAGGAAAGGGACCCGTCCCCGCCCGCACCCAGACGAAACATTAATAGACAATATATACAATTGAAGTAGAACATGGCTGAGCACAGAAGGAAATGTCAAAGTGGAGGACCAAGAATTATTCCTGCAGAGGCCCACCGCCCTCGGCACCGCCAGTACGTCCAGTTCGGTCTCCCGGTTCCGGCAGGGCATCCAACCAGTCACTCACTGTGTCGGGGCGTTCAAAAAAGAGAGTCCGATCTTCATATTCCACACGAAGCCTGGCAGGGAAAAGCATAGAGTATTTGATGTCCAGATCTCGAAGACGGCGCTTCACCCCCTGAAAGCTCATTCTCTGTTTCTGAACGAGTTGGGTGAAGTCCGGGAAGAGGTTGACGGAGGAATTCTCATATTTAACTGGGCCGTGCACCCTCGAGGCCTGCAAGATCGCATCCCGGTCTCTGTAATGAAAAAGTTTTGCAATGATAGGCCTCGGGGGAGCGCCTGGTCGAGGCCTACCACCCGGGACCCGATGGGCACGCTCCACGGCGAAGAACTTGCTCAGGCCTGAAGGAGCAAGATGATTGAGGGTGAGATCCTCGACCATAAGGTCCACCGGACGAATGTTGGAAGTCTCCGGTACACCTATGACACGGATATTATTGCGTCGTGCCCGACCTTCGAAATCCTCCAGCCGCCGGGACATCGCGTCCTTTGCAGACTTTAGATCGCCAAGAGTTGCCTGGAGGTCTGAGACATCCATGACAAGAGTGGATGTCCTCAAGTCCAGCGATTGAACCCTCTCGTTAGTCTTAGAGAGATCCGCCCGGATTAACGTAACATCAATGGCGACCGTGTCAATTTTACGGGCCAGAGCCTCGTACTGCTGGGCGATGGTCTCCCTTATGCCGTTGATGGCGCCCATAACGTCCTGCAGCGACAATTCCGTGGGGACGGACGGACCCCCACCGGAGTCCTCCATGACGGCACCCGCCGGCCCGGGGGTCCCTTTACCCTGGGTATAGCGATCCATGATGTTACTCTGGACTGGTCCTCCACGCAGGGATGTCTTGGTCTTCCGTTTCTCGGGATCCCCCTTGCCCCCCATGTTGGGCGATTCTCACCGGTGGGGTCCGCCTGGACCGATAGCAAGGGGGCACCAGCAGATCAGACACAGACTGTCCGAGAGCCCGTTCGGGAGAGTTGAGAAAAAGGCACAAATCAGTCCGGTACCAAGGCCGGAGGACGCCCCAGCCGTGCAAAGTAGCTCCTCGATCAGGACATGCAGAAGTGCAAAAGCGAAACTGAAAGTGGGGGCGCGGTCATTGGCAAGGCTCAGATGCCGCTGTTGTTCAACTACTCCCCGGCCCCACGGTTCACCAAAGCACCGGGCACAGCTTCCAGGTGGGCCTCCAAAATGCAAGACGCTGTATTTCAGGTCTCCCCGTCCGATTTTCGTTCTGAGAAGAGTTATAGATTCAGCCAAGGTTCATCTTCCAGAATCCGTCCACAAATCCAGAATAATGTCAGGATAAGTTGCGAGGAGTGGCAAGGGTCCGGGGAGCCCTGTGCTCACGCGACCATCTTGGATGCGCGCGAAGCTCCTCCCCCAATCACTCAATTTTTAACGTGTAGCACCTGTTTTGTTATCTATGCTATTGAGTGCACATGTAAACTTTGGTATATTGGGAGCACCACTTGTCCAGCTAAAAAGAGGGTGTTGGAACATCTGAGAGCTATAACCAATAATGACCCGAAATATCCTGTTGCACGTCATTTCCATGAAATACATTTTTCAAATGTTTCTGACATGAGTTATCTCATTCTTGAACATATTCCTAGAAACCCAAGAGGTGGGGATAGGACTCTCACCCTCAGACAACGTGAGTCTAGGTATATCATAGAGTTTCAAACCAAAAGCCTGGGAGGCTTGAATATGGATGAGGAAATGTCAATCCATCTCAAAGAGGGATCCTAGGCATTAGTGATTTGATGAAGAGTTGAATTGACCACCTGCTGCATTTTTGTATCTATTGATCTGTTGATCTTGCTGATGTGTTCATCTGTTTTCTGTCTTTCTGTTCTTTGCTTTATGTGACAATATTGCATTAATAATTATTTTTGTGCATATAATTTGAGCTATAGTGTTTCATGTTTTTAATGGTATTTTTTATCTGTTTCTTACAGGAGAGAAGGAAGGAGCCCCTCACTTATATTCACCGGCACGGGCATCCTACCCTTTTCCTCTGTGTTGTTCTTCACTTGCTCATCACTTCATCATCCTTTCACCAGCAGTTCCATTTAAGTATACAAGCACGTTATCTGGTCTCACTCTTTGTTTAAGATAAGTTCGGTTGGCCAGAGGTCAATATATTGTTAGTTGGTTAGTACATTTTCTTTGGTTCCTGTATAGGATAATTTTAAACAGTATTTTTTACTGCTATTTATATGACCTGTCTATTTGAGAGAATAGTATGTGTGTAGGTTTTCGGGGCACTTGCCCGTAGACCTGGATACTATATAGAGATCTATTTTGGTCAGTATGCACTGCCATGGTTATACACTACGTTTGGTTACTAGCACTCATCTATTCTTGATGGTAATATGAGCCTAGTTTGGGGCTCTTACTCATGCGGCTGACACCTCACTTGAGGTATATTTCTGTTAGTATCCTCACGTGAAATTTATTAATTGGTGCACTTGCCAATCATTAACAGTTACTTGAACCCCTGTGCTACTACAACATTATGAATTCTATTTTGAAATGTACTGACTACTAACCTTTGTATCACGATAAATTCATTTGTTTTTTCAGACGTAATACATGCGGGTACATACTTTGCATATATGTATATTCATGTTTCGTATCCATCTAGGTTGATATTCCTTATGAAATTTGTTTTTATATGCAAACCGTTCTAAGAGGGCCGATATGTATACAGCTATGTAATCCTTGCTGTGAGTCCTTTGTTGATTGTGACTACCACCAGCATCAACTTTTGAATACTTTATTTAATGGCTGCTTTTACGTGCACATTCACACGTGAACAAGGCTTGTCGCCGAAACGCGTTGTGTGAATTAAACACTTGGACTTCGTTACTTGGTTGGTCGCCTGTTTCTTACTGAGAGCGCACGATATATTTCGTCTGTTGTTTTGGTTATATATATATATATATATATATATATATATATATATAGGCCAAGGTGTATTGAAGAATGAGTCAGTGTATGATTGTCTGAATGGATGTTTTAGTAGGTGTGTGACTATCTGTATAAGTGAGTGATTAAACGTGCCTTTCTAATACATGGGTGACTGACTAATCTGTATGACTGACTGTATCAGTGTGTGAGTTGGTGTATAAGTGGTTGCTTACATTAGTGAGTAGCTATATCACTGTCTATATGGGTTTTTGATTGGTTGTCTGAGTACCTAAATGGGTGCCTAAGTGTCTGTGTGGGTGAGTGGCGTGTGTGTGACTCTGTGCATGGATGTATGAATGGGTGATTCACTGGGTGTGTGGGTTCAAGAGTGTGTATGTGAGGGGCTGTATGGGTGGGTGAGTGCGTGTATAGGTGTGTTGGTAACTAAATGGATGTCTCAGTGGTACATATGTGACTAACTACATATGTGAAAGGCAGTATATGTGAGTGGGAGTATATAAATGACTATATGTGAGAGTGAGTGATTGTGAGAGTGGCTGTATGGATGAGGGTGTGCTTGTATCAGTGATTGTATAAGAGAGTATGTGTTAGTATCTGTATGAATAATTGAGGTGGTGTGTGTATAACTGTGTAGGTGAGTAAATGGGAGTGTGATTGATTCTTTGTATAACTGACTAGCTGTGTAAGTAACTCTATGGATGAGTGGCGGTGTGAGTGTTTTAAGGGTGTATCAGTGCATATGATAGTGGCAGTATTGATGAGTGACTGCATGTATGATTGACTGTATGGATGAGGGAGTGGATGTGTGTGTAGATGCAGGAATCAGTGAGTCGCCATATAGTAACTGGTATTGGTGTGTCTATGGGTTAGAAAATGGTAGTCTATAGTTTGGAGTGGGTATATCAAAGGTTATATTAGACTGTGAGGAGGTGCATCAGATTATCATGTGGATGATGTCATCAGTGAAGTTATTTGAGAAGTCATCAGTGATGTCATGAGTGATGTCACTGATCATGTCATGAGTGATGTAATATGTGATGTTATCAGCAGTGCATTGTGGGGGCATGAGTTATAGTTCACTCATCTAACTATAATGGCCGAATTTCTCTGGTTTTCTATGAGTGAAATTTCCAACTAACTATAACGGCCCTGAAACCTATGTTTTTTTTCCAGTGAATTTCTAAGGTTTTTTAAATGTCAATTTCTAACTATAACGTCCCTGAAACCTATGTTTTTTTCTGAGAATTTTTAAGGTTTTTTAATTGCCAATTTCTTACTATAACGTCCCTGAAACCTATGTTTTTTCAGTGAATTTCAAATGTTTTTTAAATGCTAATTTCTAACTATAACGTCCCTAAAACCTATGGTTTTTTTCTGTAAATATCAAAGTACTATTGTGCTATTCCTCATTAAACTCTTTTCAAAGTTTACCACTACGTATAATACAATAAACCAAAAAAACTGTTATGTAATGTAATGTATTTAACAAAATATACTATTACTTTTTAAAGACTACAACATAGTTTAACATTTACATAACATTTTATTTTGCCTTTTCTGCTGTTTTCAGATTCCCCTTAACTTCACTATACGCAGTGATGTCACTGAGAATCATCATGAAACAGGGGGGGGGAAACAATCAACTAGATTGTTTAAAAAAAAAGAAATCAGTGTATAACATTATTTTCAATACCTGTACCTAGATGTGTTCCTCCTTTCAATTGTTTTCATTTCATGCTTCTTCTAACAGATATATTTTATGTAACTCAACAACATTTTCAAAATGTACACAAATTTACATCTCCTATAATATACAGAACAAATATGTAAACTATTTCATTGCAACACAATTTTTCAAAATGCAAGTCCAATCTCCACAAATAATAGTCCCAACAGTAGTTATAATTAGTAATTGTTTCCAGTGCTCTGTACTTTCTCTTTACATTTACCCACTAGACCGAATAATGTATTCAAAAGTTTGGTTTGTAAAATTTCCAATATGAGTTTGTTAATATTATATCTTCCCAATAGGCCAAATGATATATTCAAAACTTAGGCTTTAAAAATATCAAATATGAATTTGGTAATTCGTAAAGCAATCTGGGTTTTATTTCCAAGTGTGCATCATTGCAATGAGTCAATCCTTCATTACACTTTAGATACACAGTATAGTGTCCACATGTCGTAGTAGGTGAAGCATTGAAAACAATAGCCACTGTTGTAAAAGTTCTTCCAGAAATACAGATTTGACTGGCAACAAACATTTTAATTCTGGTTTCCAGTTTTCTTCCATTTGCTCTACAGCGTTGTAGCATTAAAATCAGATATTTTCCATATCTTTCTATGTGTAATGTAGATAACATCTCTGATTTACAATGAGAACATTTCATTTCATGGTTTGCTGCTTTTACTAATTTGTTCAAAGCTACAGATTTGCAGTCAGGTATTGTTAAGTATATGAATCGTTCTGTGTCCACTACACTGCTTGAACTAAAGGAACACTGTTTGTAACTTAGTTCAAATAAGTTTTCAATATCTATTCCTTCATCTTCTAATACTCCAAGTATAACCATCAGACATTCTTCTGCATCTTGTTGTATATTAAGGCTGAACGTCAAAGAACCATATCTTTTTTCCTGATTTCCCATAATTTCATAATGAAGATCTTCTAGGTAAAATACAACATTCAGAATAACATTACCATAGCAGTTGATACTTGAACTATTTTTCAATTGGTGTCCCACAACGTCATCAACACTTTCCATTTTCTGTTAATTTACACCTTTTCCTTTCTGTTCAATTTTTTTATGCTTTTCAACCGCACTTGATTGATTAACATATTTTCATTTAGAACACACAACACGTTTCTCATAAATGGGATATTCACCTAAATTTGGTGCATAAAGTCTTCTTAAACAATGATATTCTCTTACACAATTTACATGAGCACTAATCTTGCTGTCATCGAAATCAATCAAATACAAACCAGACAATGTTCTAACTCAAGATAATGCAACATATGCCATTCCCTCTTTGAACACATTACTTCCAATATTTACCAAAGCACTGTCCACACTTAAACCTTGAGATTTATGAATAGTTACTGCATATGCTAAAGACAAAGGAAACTGTTTTCTGCAAACATACAAGTCTTTTACTAGCAATAAACATACAGCACAATGTCCAATCTGTTTTACCTCTGTAATCTGATCAAATTTTATTTTCAGGATTCTATTCCATCTCTGTTCTGATAGTTTACAAAATCAATAATTTTCTCAATTGCTCCATTTACTAAACCTCCTTCTACATTTAAATTGAACCGCAAAATTACCCAACAGTTTATACATACATCTAAACTTTTTTCTAAGCCAGCTGTTTTAGATACATACTTTTCCAAAGAGTCCAATTTAGTCTGTAGTTTCTCTGAAAGAAGAATGGTCAATCCCTAAAGCTTTATTTTATCAATAGCTTGACACTGAACTATTTCTTGTTTTTCCAATTTTAGAAGCTCTTGGTTAAATGTAGAACACTCTTGCAGTGTAGGCATTAGACAAAGTATAGACTTGTTTTCTCCAATTTTCTTATACATTACTTCAGCTGCTGTGTTTTCAGTTGTAAACAAGTTCCTTAGTAACCGACTTTCTTTAGCTTGTTTACCATGTTTCGTCAGGACACTAATTTTTAAATCTTTCAGAATATTTCCAAAATCTTCATCAGTTGCTTGTCGCATTTTCTTTGTAAGTTCATTATATTCAAAATGTAACCATATATTCACATTTCCAATACTTCCCAAACATTTCCTAGTATCTTCATGTACAACTGTTTTAAAAACTGGTTGTCCTTTTACAGGAGTTAGTTGTAGTAGATCTCCAAATACAATTACATGTTTGCCTAGAAACAGAACATCGTAATCTGTTTTTAAACCGGTTGCATTCTCAAATGTACAGAGACAAGCATTAAGTTTGAGACCATGCTCACCTATTCTATGATGAGAAGTTTCATTTATATCAGCACCCTTTGACACTTCATAAGAAGCAACTCCAGACAACTTCTGATATTCTAATTTATTATCATGTTCAACTGGTAACATAAGTAGTGTATGTAAAGTAATTCCTTTAATATTGTGCGCTGCTAATCCAGTCGGAGCTGTTACAATGCCAGATAAATGTGAATCTGTAGTTTTTGGGAGATAACTAGTCAAAACTTTAATTAAAAAACTTTCACCTGTTTCAGCTTGACCACTGATGTACATAAGAATAGGTTTAAATGATGAACATATACATTCCTTTTTTTCATGCATCAAACCATGTTGTATCTGTTCTGTCACTTGTACATATATTTCTTTCTGTTCAAAATGTAGCTGTTCTTCTATGTTTTCCAACGTAGTATTCTCTTGTTGTGCCTGTTGCCTTGCAATTTCTACTTCATACATGGCTATTGCTGCTTCATTTTCGATAATTGGTTGCCCCAGTAGATCGTGACTAGCTGGACCAGAACTTTGACTATCTTGAGAACTGTTGATAGCTTTTTCAGCTGTAATAGTCTTTTCTTGTTCAATTTCATCATTTAACATTTGTAGATATGTAGGAAAAATTGTACATGCAATGTTATCTTTGCATGCATTAAAAGAATCTTCATAGCAGTCAAAATGTCCAAGTAATTCAATTTTGCTGCGCCATGGCTTGAACAGTTGCAAAAGTGCTAAATTAAGAAATTCTCTCTTATCTGTAGTTTCGCAACTCAGTTTTCTATGATTAATAATATTTCCTTTGCCATACTTCACTAGACAACCGTCACATCCAATTACTGCATATTTTCCTTGTTTTAAATTCTGTGTAACATTTCTTTTAAAGCTGTAATGTTGAAGTATTTCATACAGACAAAGCTTCTTCGCGAAAGGAACTGCTTAGGCTTCGCAACTCTTCGCGTTGTACTCAGGTACGTCTACACCCCCTTTCCGGTCCGTATCAGTGTCAGGAGTGTGTCTTTGGGCTTACACCTCCTGCTCCTACCACTGGCCACAAGGTAGCCCCCCCCCGAGTGCTCAGACTGTCCAGCTACACCTTTAGCAAATCTACAGGCCCCTTATGCCTTCAAGATTTGTCATCTTAACGTGAGATCGTTGGTCAAACATCATTTGGACATTCACACTCTACTCATGGAGGAAAGTCCTGACATTCTGTTTATGTCAGAGACATGGCTGCATGACGAAGCCCTGGCTGCGGTCAATTTAGCTCTTCCTTCGGAGTACGTGATTTATACACATAATCGCAACTCGCGAGGTGGTGGTATTGCGCCGCTGTCAAATCCTGTTAACCATGTTTATGGATGGTCTTGGATATAGTTGGCTGCGAAAGTGCCCATTTCCGTATTTCTGTTAGTCCGCATTTTACCTTCTCTGGACTACTCATTTATCGGCCACCAGGGCCCGATGCGGCTTTTAGATCTGCTCTTCCTGAAGCTGTTAGCGCTCTAGCTCTAAGGGCTGCTAACTTTAGCATTATTGGTGATTTAAATCTTCATCTTGATGCTTTCCACTCTCCTGCGGCAAGTAGCATCCTAGCCGATCTAGAAGCCCTTCAGCTACCTCAGTTGGTTAAACATTGTACTCATACTGGTGGGCACATTTTAGACCCTTTTTCCACCAATCTATCTATGGTGAAAGTGCTACCCCCCAGACCTATGGCTTGGACCGATCATCACCTCATTGAACTACACCTTTGGATTGAGGATTCTCCTCTTAGAGCAGCCGCGCCCGCGTCTCTCAGATGCCCATGGAAAAAACTAAAGTTAGCCGATTTCCATCGGCTTCTTAGTCTACATCCTTTGGGCCCTCTTACTGATGCGGAGGCGGGCTATGATCACTTCTGCAGATGGCTGACGGGAGCCTTAGACTGCCTGATTCCTATGACTGAGAGTAAGCGTCGACGCGCCAGACCCAGTCCCTGGTATGATGACTCACTTCGGCTCCAAAGGAACTCTTGTAAACAAGCGGAAAGAGCCTGGCGTAAGTCATATCTGTCTGATAAAAAACTTTTGTATCTTGCCAGGATAAAAACATATCATAGGGCAGTCTGCAAAGCCCGGGCCGCCTATTTTTCTTGTGAAATTAATACTAGCACCAATTCCACTAAATTAATATTTAAGGTGCTTAAGGATCTTACAGCCAGTAGAGCCCCAGTCGCTGACATCTGCTCGGCCACGCATTGTGAGGGCTTGGCAGCCTTTTTGTGGAAAAGGTGGAGGCCATTTATCGCTCTTTCCCTGGTTCATCTGTATCTCTAGAGAAACTGTATTCCGGCCTGAAAACTATTATGTCTTTGCGCTCCTTTCCTGAGCTCTCGATGGAGGAATTTAATAAAATCGCGGTGAAAGTTAAATCAGGTTCTCCTATGGATCCTCTACGACCCGCCCAATTCAGAGAATCTGCGACTTTTTGCTTTCCTCCGTTATGTGATCTGGTCAATCTATCTTTGTTGTCTGGCTCTGTTCCTGGCAGTTGGAAACAAGCGCAGGTGATGCCTATTTTAAAAAAACCTGCTCTGAACCTCTAAAATTTGAGAACTATCACCCCATCTCTCTCCTTCCTTGGATGGCAAAATTGACTGAGGCCCATGTTAATACTATTCTATGTAATCATATCCATTCTGCTAATAATCTAGATCCTTCTCAGAATGGTTTTCTACCTGGCCATAGCACTGAGACAGCGCTCCTTTCTATGGTTGAATACCTGCGAACTTTGGTGGACTCTGGTCAAACGGCGGCTCTAGTGCTTTTAGATCTCAGTGCAGCGTTCAACACCGTTTCCCACGCAATTCTACTACAGCGTTTGGTTGAGGCTGGTGTCGATCACGTGGCACTTGAATGGTTTCGATCGTTTCTATCTGGCCGTACTTTCAGGGTCGTTACCCCACCCTACCAATCTAAACCCCACTCTATCACACAGGGTGTTCCGCAGGGGTCTGCTCTTAGCCCCACACTTTTTAATATCTATGTTCAGACGCTGGCTGCTGTCGTCAAGCGCTGTAACCTGACCATGGTGTCTTATGCTGACGACACGCAGCTGGCGGTTGCAATAAGTGGGGCGTCTGCCCTAGAGGCCACCAAGTTTCGTGAGAGAATCAGGTCAGTGGCCTGCTGGTTGACAGATAATTGTTTGCAACTGAATGCAAAAAAAACTGAGGTGCTTATTGTCGGCAATCAGAGCCATCTGTGGGGTGATCATTGGTGGCCATCCGAGCTTGGCCCTATCCCTCTTCCTGCCACCGAGGTAAAGAATCTAGGCATCTGGCTAGACTCCAAACTTAGTTTTGTCTCTCATACTAAGAAAATCGCTGCCATGTGCTTTGGGATTCTTCGCAGGCTTAGACCTATTTTCAAATTCTTCGATGCTCCTACCAGACAGCTTATTGTACAAGCTACTATCCTGTCTCGGCTGGACTATGCGAGTTCTCTTTTGCTTGGAGTTAATCAGGCCGAACTTTGTAGACTCCAACGAGTTCAAAACGCTGCCGCCAGGGCTCTGGTTGGCTTGCCGAGATTTTGCTCGGCCAAAAAATCCATCTATGGACTTCATTGGCTCCCTGTATCTCAGAGAATTTAAGTTTAAGTCTCTCTGCCTTTTGTTTAAAATTCTAAAACACTCTTCCCCTCAGATTTTGGAACATCCTATCTCGCCGTATGTACCATCGCGGTCCTTAAGATCTTCAGGGTTCCATCTGGTTACCGTTCCACGTTTTAAAAGGGTCAGGGCCGGGGGCCGCTCTTTTAGTGTGCTTGCTGCCAAGCTCTGGAACTCACTCTCTGCCCATATCCGGGCCATTGATGAACTCCTGACTTTCAGGAAGGCCATTAAGACCTTCCTGTTTTCTCTGGATGCCTAGCACGTTCATGGCCTGTTCACTGAGTTGCTTGTGTGCCGATCTCTTGTTCAAGAAGCGCCGGGACGCCCCTTTGCTGGGGCAGCTGTGCGCTATACAAATCCGGCTAACATAACATAACATCTTCCAGATGTGGATTCATTTTAGGATAGTATGTATCCAACATATTGGTTTTAAGAATTTCTGTACTTTCCGGATCATTCTCTACTAAGTATTGAATTTCTTCTAATGTTTTCAACATTCTATTTCATGTGGAAGCAAAACCTAAACTTAGCCAAATGATTCCACATGACTTTGAATATAAACTAGAAGAGCACAAGCGATCCGAACATTCGCAGGATCCAATTTCTCTGTGGGAAAACATTTTCAAGCGAAAGCTGTACAATTGTTTGTTAAGGCTCTTCTCTTGTGAAATTTCTTCCCACATTTTTTCATCTCTGTCTTTTCTGATTTCGTTATATATGATGTAACATAGCATGCAACTACGATTGAGTTATCTGCAATGTATTGAATGTCCATGTTTGCATTCCACATTTTCAAAATCACTGGATTGTAGTCATTAATATACTTTGACTGTTCTGTTCTTTTACGTTGTACGTATTCTTCGGCGATTTCTGAGTTATTGTGTGCCTTACAGAAGATATAAAAGAATGTACCCTTCCTTTAGAAATTACTGGACGTGGGAATCCAAATGTATTTTCGTCGACAATACTTTCCACAACGGTGACTCTGGAAACGTAAAACTTGTTGTCTCAAGCATTCTCTTGGAATCTCACACGTAACATACTTTTCGATGAAAGACAATACTGTTTCATCAGTATCTGTTCCAAATTTCGGAGCATTGTTTATCCATAATAGCATGTGTATATGAGAAGCACCTCTCGCTTGATACTCTTTTCGCCAAAAAAATCAATAACTCTCCAAGAGGACAATTATTTTAATTGCAGATAAAAGACATCATAGCTTGAAACTTATGATTAAAATACCTGCAGACTGTGAGAAGTTGGTCTGATATATGCTGTCCACTAGTTCTAGTGGGCACCTTGTATCAGTCCAAACAACCCCTTATTGGTTATAGGTTAAAGACAACCTTTATTGAAAGCTATCATAGTGGTAGCTATGGAGAGCAGCCTTCAGGCTAAGTCTTGAAGGAATGTAAAGCAGCTTGTTTTACCAGTCTATAATCTCTTAAGTCACTAAATGAAAGATATCCACACCAGATATATATAATGTAGTGGAGGCGGAACTAGAGATAAACACCTTGCTATGTTAGCATAAGCGTCTTAGAAGTTAAAACACCGTCTTGTCACTTTTGCTGCTTTTGCACACGACACTGCAGATAGATGTTATTATATGAAAACTGCTTGCTTGCCTTTTCTTCACATGAGAACGGTCTGTTGTTCACATCCCTAGACGTGCACCGCGACCTTGGTCTGAACATTGTGAGCAGAAACAGTCAGGGCCAACAAACAATGTATGCTTTTGAATTCAGGTTGATCGGCCCACGCTCTAGCCATAACACGCACACAGCTGCAAATATCTGAAACTCGAGCGCCTTTAATATTGCAGTTTGCACGCATGACACATACACTTGGAGAAGACTTTTTCCAGACACAGAGCAAAGCTGATCCTGTGATGTGATTCACCTAAGCTGTTATTTACGGTATGGGGTTCCCCATTCAAACCTAGAGACCTTCTATTAGTCTGATAATACTAGCATAGTAGCGAAGGGAGTATTCAAGTATCATTTGTAACATGATTTCTCCCTTCCTTTTCTATGGTATTGTAACAATGCTGATGGTTTTATTCTTAATTATTTGTCTGCTTATGTTAGCCAAAGTACTGCATCTTAGGACACGTAGTTTATAAAATAAATGTTTTAAACTTTACTGTGTCTTTGATTACTCTTGTTGTGGACTGATATGAGAATAATAACGAACAGGTATTTCTGATTCCCACCATTCCTGAGAGTACTCTCAGTCACATGTTCTGGGTTGTCTAATCATTGGTAGCTTTGAGATGATACGAAGAGTGAATGAGACACTGATGCTAGTCGGATAGGGGTTCTGGGTACTGAGGTGAGTTTTTGGTACATCGCAATTCACTGAGGTCTTGGTTTTCTGCGCATAGTTGTGTGCATGAGCAGAATCCCTGCAACAATAAAATATATGTATTTATTACTTAACACACCCTCCTAGTCTCTTTATGAATCTAGAGGTCAAAACACATAAGTTACACTGCAATAATCACAGTAAAATAGCACAAATACACGGTAGGCCCTGGGGCGAGCCAATCCATATACTAAAATGGTGGTATAAGAACCACAACTTAACTAGACACAAGGCCTAGAGCCTGCAGAATCACCTGGACCCCAAGGAACCACCCAAGGTAGTGACACAGGGGACCCACGGGGCCGTGTGCCGTGTGTGAACACAGCAGCGAGCTCCCGTTAGCTTCTATGGGGAAAGTCGCGGTTAGATTTTTAATGATTAGGGACACTTAGAAATGAGTTAGGAACAAACCCTTCTGGACTTAGGAAGTTCTAGGGCTAGCACCCACGGGAGCACTGGAGTACTCGTGTTACCTCATCCAGGGAATCTGGGTGCATAGGTGTCTTTTGGTGTCGGGTTGCGTCGTCGATTTCAATGGGAGCTGGCGAAGAAGTGCTGCTGCCGTGAAGATGCGAAGTGTCCGAAGAGATCCAAGCCTGGATTGAAGATGAGAAGAACCCAAAAGCAGAGGGGACAGAGTCTGGGTCGCTTGATAGTGACCAGGAAGGCGATGAGCAGATGCCCACCGATGTCGGGTGATTTCAGGTGAAGGAGGTGAAGCTTGACTCTTCAGCCACGAGGACCAGGAGGTGTTGAGGATGACCAGGAGCTGGATTTGAGCTGTCCCCCAAAGGATGTCGGGTGCTGCAGTGTCGGTGCCTGGATTGAACACAACAAGCCTTGGCAACAGCAACCCACACAGAAATGAGAAAGATGCTTCGGTGCAGACCAGCAAGGTCTGTGGGACTCACCACTTGGTAGGGTGTTGGGGCACATCTGGAGCAAACAGGAAAGCCCAAGGAAATGCAAAGTTACCCCCTCAGGGACCCACCAGTCAATGGACCAGGGATTGCAAAGGGACCTCAAGACAAAACACAAAATGGCAGCCCACGGGTCACTCGAAATGACCAGGCCAACAATCTTCGGTGGATTTAGTGCTTGAGGTGGGGGTTACAAGTCAGCCCAAGCATGACTTCAAGAGATGTCGAGAAGTCAATGCACATGCATTAATGCATGGTGACCAGGAGTTCCAGTTCCACAAGACTCACAAGGGCTGCGGGTCTCAGCTTTGCTGGAGACTCGGATCGGCCTCCGAGATGTCTGGAAATCCTCTTCCTGGGCTGCAAATACTTCCGGGTCCGGCAGGAGATTCGATGATGCAGACTGGCAAATTGCTTCGTTGGTGCCTGCCAAGCAGGGGAGTTACTCCTTGACCCCAAGGGAGATTTCTTCAGTCCTCTGATCTTGAGCAGAGTGTCGAAGGTCCAGGATTCAGCTTCAGAGTTTCATCCAGGGTAATCTAAAATCCTAAGGACAGGGGTCCCATACTTATGCTAATATAGGGGGTTGGACATACTCTTGGCACCCACCTATGGGAGGGTTTGGAAAGAAGGGTGGTTACACCCATTTCCTTTGTCCAGTTTCATGCCAGAGCAGGGGCTGGAAGCCCCTGAACCGGTTTGAGCTGGATTATGCACAGGGACACCAAATGTGCCCCCAGTCCAGGACTTCAAAGCACTCAGAGAGTGCACCCATCCAGCCCCAATACACATAATCCTGTCTGGGAGGTAGTTACACCTCCCTGTGACAGGAAACCTATTGTCCAGGCCTCCCCTGCCAGAGTTTCGGTCAGCAGCAGGAGGCCAGAGCCGTGTCTGTGGCTGTAGCATCCATTTTGTGATGCCAGGGCTCTATTAAGTTTCTACTGGGTATACCAGTGCTGTCATGTCTCTCCCTCTAGAAGGGTGGGATAATACTCCCGCACCAGTTACTGGTGTGAGGGTATGATTCCAATGTGCTTGACACCAAACACTGCATGTTTCCGTGCAGCCAGTCCAAAGTTAGCATTTACCGTTTGGTTATAATGCACTTAAGAGTATATGGTGAGGCTGTACTACAAACAGGATCAGAGAAGGGTCTCCGAAAGAGGGACTCTGCTCTTGCAGGGGCACCCTCTCAAATAAGAACCAAGGACTCTGCCTTCAGGATTGTCAAGGCCTGCCATAGGAGTGACTTATAGGTTTATATGTGTGTATATATATAGTGATGTAGGTAACCTATATCACAGTAAGGGGTGCATGCACCACCTTACCCAAGCTGCAGTAGCAGACCAGTGGTGTCATTTTGGGTGGCTTTCCAGGGGTGGCATAATACATGCTTCAGCCCCTGGTAGGCCTCTGGGGTACCTATGCCCTGGGTACATAGTATACCATATACTAGGGACTTATAAGGGCACCTCAGTTCCAATCTGAACTGTACCTAAAGTACATGGAATCATTTTAGAGAGGAAGCAGCTAGGCTGGGGCCCTGATTAGCAGGGTCCCAGCCAGACTAAAGTCGAAAAACAGTGAAACACCAGCAAAAAGTGAGGTAAACATGTGAAGCAGATCCTACTCTCCTACACAGACATTTACAGGAACCAATGAACACAGTTCTCCAGGTGTCTTCATTTCAATATTTTTGATATTGGAATTTGCTTCTCGTAGAAATTCAAGTAAATCTTCCCATGCATACTCCGCACAGCTAAGTGTTACAAACCATGTTGGTGTACCTAGGTTTCTTAACATACACTTAAGTTCATCATGACGACGAAACCAATACTCATTGGCTCCACGTTGACATGCCAAAAAATTTATTAATTGTGCTTCTAAATTTTCATCTGTGCGTTCAACTTTGTCCATTAATTCTTTGTCTGAAACAAGTGATTGATGAACTTCCGTTTTAAGTATGTGGTTCACAGCATACGAAAGAGAAGACAAATTACTTTCAAACAAAAGGTGAAATAGATATGGAATGCACTGTAGAAATCTAGGGTCTTCAGAGTATAATCTTGTTGAGCGATATTCTAAAGCTGGAATCCGAAAGAGGGACTCTGCTCTTGCAGGGGCACCCTCTCAAATAAGAACCAAGGACTCTGCCTTCAGGATTGTCAAGGCCTGCCATAGGAGTGACTTATAGGTTTATATGTGTGTATATATATAGTGATGTAGGTAACCTATATCACAGTAAGGGGTGCATGCACCACCTTACCCAAGCTGCAGTAGCAGACCAGTGGTGTCATTTTGGGTGGCTTTCCAGGGGTGGCATAATACATGCTTCAGCCCCTGGTAGGCCTCTGGGGTACCTATGCCCTGGGTACATAGTATACCATATACTAGGGACTTATAAGGGCACCTCAGTTCCAATCTGAACTGTACCTAAAGTACATGGAATCATTTTAGAGAGGAAGCAGCTAGGCTGGGGCCCTGATTAGCAGGGTCCCAGCCAGACTAAAGTCGAAAAACAGTGAAACACCAGCAAAAAGTGAGGTAAACATGTGAAGCAGATCCTACTCTCCTACACAGACATTTACAGGAACCAATGAACACAGTTCTCCAGGTGTCTTCATTTCAATATTTTTGATATTGGAATTTGCTTCTCGTAGAAATTCAAGTAAATCTTCCCATGCATACTCCGCACAGCTAAGTGTTACAAACCATGTTGGTGTACCTAGGTTTCTTAACATACACTTAAGTTCATCATGACGACGAAACCAATACTCATTGGCTCCACGTTGACATGCCAAAAAATTAATTAATTGTGCTTCTAAATTTTCATCTGTGCGTTCAACTTTGTCCATTAATTCTTTGTCTGAAACAAGTGATTGATGAACTTCCGTTTTAAGTATGTGGTTCACAGCATACGAAAGAGAAGACAAATTACTTTCAAACAAAAGGTGAAATAGATATGGAATGCACTGTAGAAATCTAGGGTCTTCAGAGTATAATCTTGTTGAGCGATATTCTAAAGCTGGAATCCGTACAGGTCACTCATCAAATCGTCCACCTTGTCCAGTAGGGAACAGCTGTGGAAAACAATGAACTTCTAAGCTTTTCTCCCATACACTCATTGGAGTTCCCTTTGCTTTTATTACTTCTTTTGAATGTAGAGGACAAATTGTATAATGTTCATAAATCTCTTCACTCCTCGACTTGTCCACTTTCTCTATTTGACCACTTGAAATTTCTGATTCATCTTCTAAACTTATTACCTCTTCATCAACATTTATATCATTATAAAAAATATTGTTCTGTACAAGATATAACGTAGCCTTTTGAAGTTTATTAACAACTACAAACTCTTGCCATATTTTCCGACTCTTTGTTGGTACACCATTTACTAGAATAAATACTGCTTCATTTTCCTCTCTGTCTCCACCAATAGTTTGAATATTTTTCTTAAAATCTAAAGGTAAGTACACAACTCTTCCTTTCAGACCTCTTTGTAAGTCTGGTGGTGGCAGTTTACCTGTCTTAGGCTTGAATAAAAACTGACTCATATGTATTCAAGTCTGTCAATTCCTTTGGAATGGGTATAATTCTAAGTTGTTATGTATTCCTCTAGCTGGCATTTTGTTCTCTTCTAATTTATTGTAGCAATATTTACAAATACGTTTATCAGTACCCAACTCAAATCGACCTGCCACGAACAAGTAACCACCAAATTGCTGCCACCTGTCATTGTTCTCCTTTTCTCTTTTTAAATACAAATTAACATTCCTAGTTTGACTTTTATAATGAGAACGTCGACAACAAATACAAACATAGTTTGGTTTTTCAGAACACACTGTCTTAAACGTTGCAATTTCTTCTTCAAACTGATCAATGCTAATCTCTTTCCCATGTTCTTAAACATCTGCAGTTGTCAAGCTCTCAGTTTCTACACACTGCTGTTCTGAACCAAAAAAACAAAATTTTATTTCATCACATATTTTTTCTACATCTGATAAATAACCATGTAAAAGAGCTGTGTTCAGTTCACTTAAACATAATGCAGGAGTCTTTACATAGTACACTTTCCTTACAAACTTCCGCATTCCTGAGTGGTGTACTGCTAACATTTTTAAGTGATGAAAAGTACTTTTACACACTTTTGTGGAAAGATAAGACAGAGAATGACCGTGCTTCTTCATATATTTTCTTACATTACATGGATCTAGCCCTTGTAATAACCTAATCTTCTGTTTAACACTTTTCTGTGCATCTATTCGTAAAAAACTTTGCATTATGTCAATAGATTCCTGTTGAATACTGCAAATACTGCTAGTACAATCCCGCTTATATATAGGAGCTTGTGTGTGTTTCCCTTGCACTTCTTGAGCTATTAATTCTTCTGCACTCACAACAACTATTTCTTCTTTTGCAATGGGACAACCATTCTGAACTTCATAACAACGACCTCCGGTATCAACTGCAAATGGTAAACTGTTGTCTTGAAAGTAACTTTCTTCATTAACCCCTTCGACGCTCATGACGGAACGGTTCCGTCATGAGCGTCGGTTGAGCTGTGCTCATGACGGAACCGTTCCGTCATGACCACGCCCGCGCAAGCAGCGCTCAGCACAGCGGGGGAATCCGCCCCGCATGGAAGGGGTTAAAGAAAGGCTCACTAGTAGAAGTGTGCTTCCACTCACCACTGAAAGTTTTACAAAAGTTACTTCTTGTTAACAAGCCTTTTTCTTCTGCTTTTGTCTTACAGAAACTTCATTGTTTTTTCAAAGATTTCATCCTTTTTAGAATGAGTATAAATAATTTTCGTTTCAAGTTAAAAGCAGTATCTACTACAGTTTCAATCCGCTGCTTTTGTTTACAAACAAGTAAACTTTTTTATACTTTTTACAGTGTTTCAATAAATTTTGAATTACTCTACTTCGAAAAAGTCATTGTCAAATCTCTTGAAATTGTTTTTGTCTTCATGTAACTTGTGTTTTTTCCTTATTTTTTGTTTTCTTTTTTTCCATTTGAAGTGTCATTCTCCTTCCCATTAGTTGAAAAACTCTTCTTTGTCCTTTCATTCCTATTCTTCTCATATACTTTCTCCACAAGTTTTTTAAGGAACTGTTTAGTACTCTTACCTAAACAAACTTTATCCTTCCTAACACTCTCATTTGTTTTTGAAACCTTTTGTTTCTCTTTCTTTAAGTAGATCTCTTTCCTTGTTTCCTTCTCGTTTCATCGTTTCTTGCCATCTTGAATTTGTGATCCAAACAGAATAATTTTCTGAAAAGCAAAGAACAGTTTCATTAGTTTCTTACATTTATTTAATATCTTAAAATAATTTCATATAAGTACTGATATTAATTACCAAGCAATTATTTACATTACTATTTTCCGGATTACAAATATCAAAACACTACTCATTCCACTTCAATCTATAGTGCATACTTTAACAATACCTTCGGTAACACTTTTACAAAGTATCATAATCACTATTTCCTATACAATCATGTCTTTAACCTCATTCACCTGTTGCATTTCAGTACTCAGCAACTACTAATAATGTTGGACCTACCCAAATGCAAACCAGATACCCTTTCCATGTCACAGTTCAAAGTCCCACCAAATTATTGAAAGGATGTATACATTTCCCTATGCCTTTTCCTAGTGTAATCATACTTTAAAAAAAATACCAATAGATCAATATCTGTGTTTTATAGGTATCAGATATTCTGATACATAACTCATGTAAAAATACATATTAAAGCATACACATACCTCAGCAAAGTTAAACTGTTACAACAAACCATCAAGCAATATACATTGGAACAATATGTAAGTTGCAACTATGTGCAGTTTTTTTCTATACCATAGAAGTACATTACCACTTTCTCTGTGCTCATCAGATGTCCCCAAGGCCAGTAATGATTAATACACATGGACCTCTGTTACCTTCCTTTTACAAACAGAGGGAGAGGAACTATTAGAGACCGGGAGGAAACAAGAGGGGCAATGTGGGCTCAAGGGGCTTGTGATTTCCACTCTCTCAATCTGCCGCCCTTGTGAAATCCACAGGTTCAGCACAAGCAGCAAGCTTAACAATATCTCAATGTAGACTTACATATGCTTTACCAGTGTGCACAAACCAATGCACAAACTATGCAAACAACATTTAATTTTTTCAACTCACTAAACTTAATAAACCATGTCCATGTTAAAGCCCCCGCTAGTATTTTTTCCACAAGCTTCAATCTGCACAACACCATTTTTATACATTACCCCGGCTAATTTTCAACCCTAATTCATCCCTGTACCTTAGACACAAGAACATCTAACCCTTGCAACATCACACACTGCACTCCTGTACCACTGAAACCGATTGCAACCTTCTGTGCGCTGTGCAGATGCCACCAACGTTCCAGTAAAGCTCTAACTACTATTTCTCACGGTACATGGGCCTCTGTCACCTTCCTCTAACAAACGACGGCACAAGAACCGTTAGACAGCAGGAAGAAGAAGATAGGGGGGCCTCAAGGGACGTGTCATTCCCAGTCTCTTGATCTGCCGCCACCCTTATGTACCCAAGTTCAGCATGAGCAGGAAGCTTCACAATATCTTAACTTATATTCATGTACTTTACAAGTGTGCACAAACCAATCCACGAACTGTGCAAACAGCATTTAATTTTTTTCATCTCACTAAACCTAATAAACCATGTCCATCTTAAAGCCCCCGCTAGTATTTTCCCACAAGCTTCAATATACACAACACCATTTTTTGTACATTACCCCGGCAGATTTTCAACCCCAATTCATCCCTGTGCCTTAGACACAAGAACATATAACACTTGCAACATCACACACTGCACTTGTGTCCCACTGAAACCGACTTACTCAAGGTCAGCACGAGCAGGAAGCTTCACAATACCTTAACTTATATTCACATATGCTTTACAAGTGTGCACGAACCAATACATGAAGTGTGCAAACAGCATTTATTTTTTTTATCTTACTAAACTTAATAAACCATGTACATGTTAAAGAACCCCCTTCCAGTATTTTCCCACAAGCTTAAATGTACAGAAGGACACTTCTTGTACATTACCCCGGCTCATTTTGAACCCCAATTCATCCCTGTACCTTAGACACAAAACCATGTAAGACTTGCAACATCACACACTGCACTCATCTACCACTGAAACCCATTGCACCTTTCTTTGCGCTGCAGAGATGCCACCAACAAACCAATAATGGTCTAAGTGCCATTTTTCAGGGTACATGGATCTCTGTTACCTTCCCATAAGAAACAATGGGACAAGAACTGTTCCAGAGCACCAAGGAGGGAGTGGGGGGGAGAGGCCTCAAGACACGTATCATTCCCAGTCTTGTCACATGCTGCCCCTTTGATGTACACAGGTTCAGCACGAGCAGGAGGTTTCACAATACCTTAACTTATATTCATGTGTGCTTTACAAATGTCCACAAATGAATACACAAAGTGTGCAAATAACATTTAATTTTTTTCCATGTCCCTGAAGCTACTAAAGCATATCCGTGTTAAAGCCTCACTACTATTTTCCCACAAGCTTCAATCTACAGAAGGCCATTTCTTCTACATTTCCCCGGCCGATTTTGGACCCCAATTGAAACCTGTACGAGTAGCGGCTCACCGAGGGAGTGCTGCGGTGTGGGGGATGGCCAGGGAGGGGGGTAGTAGAGACCAACATAGACGCACAAGAATAAGGTAAATGATTAAATAAATTAAACAATTTACCTTGCAAGTGCTGCAGCGCACACAAGGTAAATTGTTTCATTTACTCAATTACTCACGTTACTCCTATCTGCCATATGTCGCACTCTACTACCCCCCCCCTCCTTGGCCCTCCCCCGCCTCACCGCCCGCAGCATTCCCTTGGCGAGCCACTACTGCTTCTTGGCAGCATCTGTACAGCGCACAGAAAGTTGCAACCAGTTTGAGTTGTATACGAGTGCAATCTCTGATGTTGCAAACGTTACATAGTCTTGTGTCGAAGGTACAGGGCAGTAGCGGTTCGCCGAGGGAATACTGGGGGGCAGTTGTGCGTGGCAGGGGAGGGAAAGGAAGGGCGGTAGTAGAGTCCGACATACGACAAATTTACCTTGCGTGCGCTGCAGTGCTTGCAAAATTGTTTTATTTATTTAGTTACCCTTTTCCTGTCCCTGTATGTTGGACTCTACTACCCCCCTCCCTACCCTCACACCACCCTGCTCCACCACCCCTCAGCACTCCCTCGGCGAGCTGCTACTGCCAATAAGCCAATCAACGTCTAAGCGCTATTTCTCAGAATACGTGGACCTCTGTCCAGCGAGCAGGGAAACAGACACATTGCTTTGAGCAATGCTGGCTCCCAGAGGAGGCGGGACAGGAGACGGAGAGCCGGCAGGTACTGCTAGGGCCTCCAGGCTCCTTCCGGGGTCCCCAGCATTGAAAATGGAGTGCCCTGGGTGGAACCTGGGCACCCACACTACAGGGCAAGCCCCAGTGGATGGGGTTCCTGGGGCTGAAAAAGTCCCTGGAGGGGGCCATGTGGCCACCCTCCCTTTTAAAATTTTCTTTTCTTGAAAGGGGCAGGCCCCAGGGGATGGGGTTACCAGTGCTGAAAAGGGCCCGGGAAAGGGGCCACTCGGCCCCCTCCCTTTTAAAAAATGTTTTTCTTTTATTTAAACGCGCCAGGCCCTAGGGGATGTTGACCCCGGGCCCAAAATGGTCCAAGGAAGAGGGGCCATACGGTCCCCCCTCCTTAAAAATAGGAAAAATCAAGGAAAAAAAGCCTGCAACTTTTCAGAGGCCCCGCCCCCTTTCTCCAGCTTTCTGCAAATGCGCCTTCTGGCATGCTGCTGGTTGGGCGATAAAGTCCCCATGGCTGCTGATGGTCCTTAGGGGCCAACAAGACCTCCTGTTACATCCAGTAAGAATCTACACAGCTTGATTGAGTGCAGTGCATAACAATTAACAGTGGAGCATGTACCGGGATTGGTCATAAATTAACGCAACATAATACATGTTTGGAATTGTGAACCTTAGTGCATACATATTAAATTGTCAGGATACATTATAAGCATTACAGTGATAGTCTGTACATTGCATCAAATATGATAGGATAAAGCAAGTGGACTACCACTGTGCAGAGAGTAAAGAGAGCAAGGAGGGGAAGAGTAGAGGTTAGAAGAGTGAGAAGGGATAAAAGAAATAACAATGCAGCAATGTGAGAGCTCTTCAGTCCGTGTTATATAAATTATAGCATGGTAAAGCCGTTTATGCTCATATCACATATAGATCGGTAAACAGTGCCGCTAGACATTATGAGTGTGTGTCCTTTTCAATGGAGGGCAGGCATGCAGCCCAATACAGTCATGGGTGCACTAGGTAGAGAAAGACAAGAGGCCATGGGGGGAAACTGGTGGGGGTATTCACGGGCAAGCGACAGCATGTGGGAAGGGGGAGGTCCTGGGGAGGATGCTTGTTGAGTAATTCTGTGAACAATTAGCAGTGAGTATAATAATGATCCCCATAGTATCACCCATTACTGGGCTGGAGTGCGTACATTTGATGTTCAGTGTGGGCATTCATCAGTTTTGGCTTCAACTGCAATTAAGTATGTCTCCCATCCCTCACCTCCCATGTGAGTTGCCCCTCATGCATAGCACTCTGAGAGTGTGTGTTTCCGCTCTAGTCTATCTATGTAAAACACAAAGCCAGCCCTGAATCTCTGGAGGAGCTGGGGATTTCCAGGCCATGGCTATGTTTTGTTAATAAAACGAAAGCCAAGTCAAGAAAATGGTGTAAATATTTGTCACCCTTCTTCTGCAATAAGCAGGATTCAGGGGTTGGGGTGAGAGGGTGTGTTGACAGTTCCCCTACCGTGGATGTGACTTCCGTCCATGCTTGCGCCATTGGCACACAAGCCCTTACCATGTGCACAAAGTCTGTATTTTGCAATGGGGGTATGTCAGGGAAAGTGGCGGAAACATACGCTGAATGCGGTCCGAGGAATGATAAGTTTGATGAATGTAATTAAATTGTGTGAAGCGGAACATAGATTTACGGGATAAATTCTTGGTCATCTGTAGGGCGCAAGCCCATGCTGTGTCTGTCAATGGGTGTTGTAGCACTGCATTTCAGTTGGCTCATGAGCTTGTGCGGTGATCGGGTGGGTTAGTATTGAGGGCTGTGTACAGAAAAGTGATGGCATGGCGTGTGGTGTTAGACGTCAACAGTGTATGTAAAGCCTGTGTAGGAGGTGGTTCATCCTCATCAGTGCCCCACATCTAGCAGAGCACACGCTGTACTATGCAATATATTAGGACTTGACCGGCACTTAGTCCATACAACTTGACCAGCTCTTGGAAAGACACATGCTTTCCTTCATTGTAAAGATCACCTGCCTGTGTTATTGTAACCTCAGTCCATGGGGACGAGTCAAGCGCCTAGGTGACTGTTGCAAGAGTGGCAGCATTAGCATATAGCGAAATGATGTGGTGCATGTCTCGCTCGCGTATGCCCCAGTCATCTGCCCGCTGGGGGAGCTGGCAAGCCAGTGGTTCCATGGTGAGGGCAAAATTGAGTGGGAACAGGGGGCAACCCTGTCTTGCGGAGAGGGAACTTGTCAGAGATCACTTGGCCCACTTTAACCTGTGCTTCAGTATCAGCATAAAGAGTGCGCACCAGCTGAGAAAGACCAGACTGAACCCCATGTTAGTGAGGGTTGAGAACAAATAATCCCAGCCCAGAGTATCAAAGGCTTCATCTATGTCAAGTGATACCGCCACCTGATCGGGAGCGTTTCTCGATGTACCATGAAGACGACGCACGAGAAGGCAACCATTCAGGAAAGCACTATGATCAGGGATAAACCCAGATTTGTCTGGGAGGACCAGCGACTATGCAAGAGGAAGAAGGCGGTTCACCAAGGTCTTGCCCAAAATTCTACAGTCCAAGTTGAGCAGATATAGGGGCCGATAGGAGCAGTCATCCAGGGGGTTCCTACTGGGTTTGTGTAAGACAACTATAAGGACTTCACAGAGTGTATCTGGCATGTGGCCACGTTCTCAGACTTTGTTAAAAACATCAAGAAGACATTGGGTAGTCTGATTGGGAAAGGTGGCATAATATTCGATGGGCAAGCCATCAGTTGCTTGGGTTTTACCACAGGCAATTTGGGATATAGTAGTGTATATAGTAGTGCGGCAAGGGTTGTGTCCAGCTCAGCTTGCAAGGAGGTGCTCAGTCATTTCAAATGTAGGGTGGCAAAAAATTCCTGTGTGGTATGACTCGACGCTACAGGCAGAGCAGAGTAAAGCGCACGGTAATAGTATCCCGTTGTGTGGTCAGCAACACACCATCGGCTGAATATATTGTGCCCATGGTGGTATGCTGTTGATTTTCATGTAGCAGCCATGCCAGCAGTTTCCTATATATAGTCATGCTTGGTCAGGGTGCACTCTGCCTCTGAATGCTATCTGGATGGCTGTTGAAGTTGTGCAGTGGTGGTTGGCTGTGTGGGTGCCAGGATTTCAAAGGAGCGGAGGTCACGTTCAATATTCAAAAGGTCCTCCGATAACCTTTTGCGCACCCCCAGGATGTCGTTAAACAGTGCCCATGCACCATCACCTTATAAGCGTCCCACTCTACAGCTTGGGGCGATGTGGAATCCCTGTTAAGTGTGAAGTTATTTGCTAAGTATTAAGCACGTTCTGCCCGCAAGGGGTGTCAGACAGTGCCTCCCCTTGTAAGCGCCACATGGGAATGAGGGGAAGTGCACGCCCCCATTGTGTAGTGAGCATTACTGGGAAATGATCGGAGAGGGTGAGCACCAGGTATTCCACCCCAGTGAGCTAAGTGCCAAGAGAGAGTGTGCAAAATAGGATCTCAATTCTGGTGTGAATGTCATGTACAGGGGAATAATAGGAGTATTCCCGGCCTGTCGGATGTATGAGCCGCCATGCGTCTCGAATTCGAATGTGAGTTACCCATTGGTAGAATTGTTGAGCAATGTGGCTAGATGGCACTGCTCGGAGTGGGAGCGTGGAGCGATCTAAGTGCCATGTCAAGGACGCAATTAAAATCCCCACCCAAAAAGCAGGGGAAGATGGGTCACTAAGGAGTGCCGGGGTAACAGTGCAGAGAAATTCACAACGGTGGGCATTAGGAGCATATACTGCCGCGAGTGCCAAGGGTTACCCAACCAGCTGGCCCTACAGTACCACCTATCTGCCCCCAGCATCTATCTTCTGAGAGGACACATCATATGGACCCTTGTTGCAATCTCGGGATGGAAGGTTGGCCTGGAGTGCAAGGAGACCTTTCAACTTAGAAGAAGTTTGAGGCTTTGCCGCCAAGAACAGTTTGCGCCAGCCATCCCTCCAAGAATAGTTTCACGCTGGGGCCTTCCAGATGATAGAGAAAGCCCATCAGGCAGATGTTATTTCACCTTGATCTTCCCTCAATGTCCTCTGCTCTTCGGTGCAATTGGGAAACCTCTGCTTCCATCTTTTGTAGGCGCTCCTGTAGGTCTTTGTTCGAGGGATGCAGGGCTGCCAGTGCAGACTCAGTTTTGTCTACACGGTCCGTCAATTTATGATGATCGGCACGCAGTAAGTTTACCTCTATGGAAACTGTGTCAATGCGGGCCTCCAGGGAGCTCTTAGTGTCTAAGACAGAGTTCTTCAAACTTTGTTGCGCTGAGCCCCCCTAAACTAAATATTTTGAAGTCAGGCCTCCCCTCCAAAACTTTATGGCAAGGACAGGAAAAGCTGGAGGAGCATGACTAAGCACAGAGTTTTCAGCATGTGACACCATTTCAGGGGTACTTTTTCTGCAGCTCATAACCCACAGTAATGTGAAACGTATAAAGAGTAAATGCTTGAAACAAAAAACAGAAATTGACCAACAAACCCTACTCCCCATAGTTGGGGGAGTTGTGAGCCCCTCACACTCCTGCTCCCCAGTACAGCACCAAATGCTTCACTAATGATATATGCATTCCTTAGTAGCAGGCGGTCACATTTACCTCTTTCACCCGTTTCCCCACCGTGCCTGGCCATCACTCCAGCCTTGACACAGGCTCTCTATACTTTTCAGAAAAAATAGCTCCCACACGGTGTCCCTTCTTCAGCAAGGGTTCCCTATGCACTAATGCTAGCAAGGAATATGAGCCCTGATGTCTCTTTTGCAAAGACACCCATGTGCTACCCATAAAACGAACCCTTGATGCAAAGTAATTTAAGGCAACATGTAGCAAAACTTTGTGTTACTTTGGGAAACTATCCAAATGCAAGTAGTGACTTGCTTTGGATAGTAAATCCCAAGAAAACACTTTGTATCAGGTTTGCATTCCAAAAGTAATGCAAACCTGTTGCAAAGCATTAGTAAATCATGTCCCTACAGTGGCCATGCGCAGCCTTGCATTACCTTTGGGTACAATCAAGTGCAAATTGTTATTTGCACTGGATTGTTAACACCAATACACTTGCGTCAGGTTTGTTTAAAAAAAGTAACACAAACTTTACGCAAAGTCTTTGTAAATCTGAGCCTAAATCATTGCTGCAGCCTGTCTTAAGCTGTGTGTAGTAAACATTTTAAATAATGACACATTCACAGTGCTTACTGCCAAAAACAGGGACCTTGTAGCATTATGAAAAAAAATCACTATTCCCCACTGCACCAACAGGATTTAATTCTGACTCTCTCACACACACAGAAATCTGCAGCAATTGCATTAACCAACTGAGATTTCATCCTTTATGAGTGCCTTTCCCACTAATTAATGTGTGTGTATTATTTTAAATGGAGTTAATGTAAAGTTGAAAGCAAAAAACATTTAAAACCAGCTACTGAATTTTTTTTGTTCTTTGTAGGCCTGTAATTGACCCTGGCAACACACCGACTGACCTCTGCCCCATGGCAATTAAAATCACAGTTCCCATGCTTTTTCTTATAGCCCTTTGGCTGCGTGTAAATGAAGGTAGCCTTTAAACGGGACAAATAAATAAGTTCGCGCTTCCAGGCCATCTTCATTTACACTTCTTTTCTGAGACATTTGCGCCCCCCTCAGAATGCCGCCTCGGACCCCCAGGGGGGCGCGCCCCACTGTTTGAAGACGTCTGGTCTAAGATGACCTGTAGCACTTTGTCAAATTGTGCTGAGTGCATCTGGAGAGTCAGCTCAAGATGCTGCAGGCTATTGAGGGTCTTGTCCCCCTGTGCCAAGTCCAATTCAGCAGTGCCACCTCCCGCAGACTGAGGTTTAGTGTTTTTGGGCTTCATCATGGCCAGGAGTCAGCGTTAAACACCAGAGGAAAGGGTCCAAAAATCGTGCACTCTGTGGTGGACCGCTCAGCATCTCTTAAAGAGAGGTCAGCAAAAGTACAGGACTGTGAGTAGAGATTGGTCCAATAGCTTGCGATCTGAAATGACCTCCAAAGAACCGTTCTTAAGTTCAGGTGGGTATTAGCTCAGCTCGGCAAGCAGCAAGTGCGAAGGGAGGGTGGGTCAGTGAGCAGGTATATCAGGGAGGCACAGTGGGCTCTTAGTGGAAAATATTAGAGTCAATGCGAGTGTTGGACACCGCCTGTACTGTGATGTGGATTTCTCAGGAGGGACGCGCCGCAGACAGAAAGGACACAACCCATTGTTTGTCCATGCCAGGGAGCATCATGACCAATGTGAATGAGGTGGAGGATAAAGACTGGCATGTCTGCACCCCGGGGCACCCAATAGAGGATCCAGTAGTTTGCCCTGTCATGACAGTGTCTGTAGACTGTCAGGTGCTGGGTGAAAGGTCCACCACCAGCACTGGGCAGGGCTGACCAAGCTTCCAAGCCCACACAAGAAATCACTCAGCTGGAGATGTGGGGCCGCTTACGCTCATCTGGCACCCTTGGGGTTAACAGTGGCATTCAGGGCACCGCAGGGGTCCGACCACGCCACCACGGTTTCCCACTGTCAAAATTCCAGCCTGCCTGTGCCACAGTGTGCTTCACCAAAGAGGCATCCCACTATCGAGTGGGAGCTGGTAATGGCCAATAGTTTAGGGCCCTCTGGCTGGCAGGGAAAACCACCAGTCTCTAGGTGCTGGGGAAGTTTAGGGCCTTCAAAGGCCTTTCAGGCCGTGCCACGAGGAGAGGATGCTGGTGCGGCGCCTATGGCCCTCAGGGAGGCCCCGCCGAGCTATTCAGCAATGAGGTGCCTCGCATCCCATGAAGTCAACTGCTCAGTGGGAGCAGCCTCTTGCATCAGTCGTCCCCGCCTCACCTTACCGATGGGTGGACTTCATGGTCATCAGGAACACTGCGGCCTCAGGAGAACAAGCAGCCAACGGGGCTGTATCTTCAATGCAGGCCGCTGATGGGTGGGAATAATTTTCAGACGGACCCCACCTCACTCCCTCAGCATCCTGGAACGAGGCGTCCTGCAGTCCTCTGGGCATTCCATAGGTGGGGAAAGTGGCAGCATGCATGTGCCCCGCATTCTCCGTGCCACCACAGTACCTTCTCATCAACCAGCCGTCGTACGACCCTCGGTCTGCAGCAGATCGCAGCCTGCTCTTGGGCTCGGCCAGGCCGCTGCACGCAGCAATTCTCTCACTGATCCTGCGGGCACCGTCAGCTGAAAATATCGTGCCAGGGTCAATGTTGGCTCTCGGCTCATCCCACCACGGAAGCAGGGTTGAAGAACTTACTGTGGGGGGAAGTAAAACATGGATAAATGCTGGACCCTCGGTTCTATGCATCCACTCTCATCGCCATCTTGCCCACACCCCCCTTTGGTGAGGAGTTCTTGATGCAGAGGAATATGAGGACATTTCACCGTGCAAATAGCACTTACTTCATATAGTTAAGATGAAGGACCCTTGTTTTGTGGAGATTTATGTCTTAGTAGTCCCATCATCGTCTTTATAGGAGGATTCATGCTATCACATATTTCTGGATAAAGACATTCTAGGAACAATCACATTTCCTTGTACTCGATCACGCAGCATAGTGTGGAATACGTACTAGACATTTACCCAAGAATGTAGCACTTAGGGCATCATTATGATGCTGGTCAGAACGACCATCCAACTGCCGTCCTCGTGAGCCCTTTCCGACTGCGAAGACTGGGAAACTTCCCCCCACAGTATTATGATGCGACCGCCACTACCATGGCGGTCACAACTACGGCGGAGCAAATATCCCGGATTATGTTGCTGCAAATACATACAAAAGTCACTGCAAACGTGTGAATTGTAAAAGCATGCATGACATATGTGGTGACAAGCCTTGAAATCGATGTACTCCATTTTTGGAGTGTTTCGGAATGTGCACAGTCCAGTCAATGGGGATACATACCGCAAAAGGACTTACCAGGACTTAACCAGGATTCTGGCAGGATCGTAGTCATTGGGGTTCAGCTGCCAAGGTGTAGGGAGGACCTGGAGAAAAGGATCCACAGTGGAGACTGCTGGAGAGAAGCAGATTGGGGTGAGAATGAACCCAAACATCCTTCGTTTCCGATGACTCAAGGCAGCCGGTCAAACAACCACGGCCGGGTCATCGGAAAGCCTCATTGTAATACGGACCGCGGTCGGGGATCTGAGTAGTACCTTATGGATGCTGTTTTTCTCTGACCAATGCAAAAAGAACAGTTGATGGACAGAATGTAGAACAATGTCATACATTCACCCCAGTACAGAGATCTGGGCCTAAATACATTCCAGTTTGAACCCAGCCATATGCAAATCAGTCTTGACCCTGTGCCCAATGGGAACAGTCCAGCCTGAACTGCTAGGCCAGGTCCTCCCTGGACTGGAAACAAGCATCATAGGACTGGTTTCAGGTTTTCAACCCTCATCATCCAGGATAGCTTGACTTCCAGTGGCATGGAGAGCAGGGACCCACGTCTGGGCATACCCGTCCCACTCGCTTGACAAATGCAAAAAGAACAGTTGATAGACAGAATGCAGAACAATGTCATACTTTCACCCCAGTACAGAGATCTGGGCTTAAATCCATCGTTTTTTTGCTCCCCATGCTATTCCAGTTTGAACCCAGCCATATGCAAATCAGTCTTGACCCTGTGCCCAATGGGAACAGTCCAGCCCGTACTGCCAGGCCAGTTCCTCCCTGGACTGGAAACAAGCCTCCTAAGACCGTTTTTGGGTTTTCAACCCTCATCATCCAGATAGCATGACTTCCAGTGACATGGAGAGCACGGGGCCCACGTCTGTGCATACCCGTCCCACTCGGGGTGACAAATGCAAAAAGAACACTTGATGGACAGAATGCAGAACAATGTTATACATTCACCCCAGTACAGAGATCTGGGCCTAAATCCATAATTTTTTTGCTCCCCATGCCATTCCAGTTTGAACCCAGCCATATGCAAATCAGTCTTGACCCTGTGCCCAATGAGAACAGTCCAGCCCGAACTGCCAAGCCAGGTCCTCCCTGAACTGGAAACAAGCATCGTAGGACCGGTTTCGGGTTTTCAGCCCTCATCAGCCAGGATAGCTTGCCTTCCAGTAGGCATGGAGAGCACGGGACCCACGTCTGGGCATGCCCGTCCCACTCTTGGTGGGAAATGCAAAAAGAACAGTTGATGGGAAGAATGCAAACAATGTCATACATTGACCCCATTACAGAGATCTGGGCCTAAATCCATTGTTTTTTTGCTCCCCATGCCATTCCAGTTTGTACCCAGCCATACGCAAATCAGCCTTGACCCTGTGCCCAATGGGAACAGTCCATCCCGGACTGCCAGGCCAGGTCCTCCCTGAACTGGAAACAAGCATCCGAGGACCAGTTTTGGGTTTTCAACCCTCATCTGCCAGGATAGCTTGACTTCCAGTGGCATAGAGAGCACGGGACCCATTTCTGGGCATACTCATCCCACTCAGTGTTACAATGCAAAAAGGATGGACAGAATGCAGAACAATGTCATACATTCACCTCGTACAGAGATCTGGACCTAAATCCATCGTTGTTTTTGCTCCCCATGCCATTCCAGTTTGAACCCAGCCATATGCAAATCAGTCTTGACCCTGTGCCCAATGGGAACAGTCCAGCACGCAATGCCAGGCCAGGTCCTCCCTGGACTGGAAACACGCATCCTAGGACCAGTTTTGGGTTTTCAACCCTCATCAGCCAGGATAGCTTGACTTCCAATGGCATGGAGAGTACGGGACCCAACTCTGGGCATACCCGTCCCACTTGGGGTCATAAATGCAAAAAGAACAGTTGATGGACAGAATGCCAGGGAGGACCTAGCTTGGCAGTTTGAGCTAGACTGTTCCCATGAGGTACAGGGTCTAGACTGATTTGCATATGGCCAGGTCTAAACTGGGGTGGCATGGTGAGCAAAAAATGATGGATTTAACCCAGATCTCTTGACTGGGATGAATGTTTTGATTTGTTCTGCATTCCGTTCATCAATTGTGTGTCTTTTGCTTGTTTTTCTCTGACTGCCATCTTAGGGTTTGGAGAAAGGCTGTTGTAGTTGGCAGTCTTTCAGTGGTTGGTCTGGGTACAGGATGCCTACATTGTAATCCAGCGGTCGGTCCAACCCCTCCCGACGACACCGTGGTGGTCCGACCGCATCTGACAGGAACGCAGAAGCCAGTCCGACCGGCATGGTAAGAGGCACTTTGTAATTACCCAGTAGAAAGAACTCAACTTGGGTGGATATTTGTGCAAAACTGTGGACTCTTGTTGGATAAATGAGCAATTGCAGTTCCTTTGCAGCTGAGTCACTCACACAGCTACTGACACACCCACAGAGACACTCACACACCCACTCACAGATGCATTGAGACACTCACTCACAGACCCATATAGCCACTCACACAGCCACTCTCAGACCCGTTCAGATAGTCATGTACCCATTCACAGGCCCACACAGATACATACACCTACTCACAGACCCATTCAGACACTCATATAGCCAATCACAGACCCAGTCAGAGCCTCACACACCCACTCATAGACCCATACAGCCACTCACACAGCCATTCACAGACCCACTCAGAGACTCACACCCACTCACATACCCACTCAGAGACTACCATACTCACTCACTGACCTACTCAGACACTCATGCACTCACTCACAGACTGACTCACACACTCAAGGAGGCTCTCCCAAACCCACTCAGACACTCACAGCTACTCACAGACCCACTGGGACACTCACTCAGATACTCATGCACCACTCAGACACCCACTCAGACCCTCATGTACCCACTCACAGACCCACTTAGACACTCACACACCCACTCACAGATCCACTCACAGATTCAAACACACCCACTCAGAGACCCATACAGACACTCACACAGCCATTCACAGTCCCACTCAGAGACTCACACACCCACTCACAGACCTACTCAGAGACTAAGGCACTGACTCACAGACACACTCAGAGACTCACACACCCACTTACAGACTGACTCACACACTCATGGAAGCTCTCCCAAACCCACTGTCACACCTACTCATAGACCTACTAGGACACTCACTCAGACACTCATGCACCCACTCAGACACCCATTCAGACACTTGTGCACCCACTCACAGACCCACTCAGACACTCACACACCCAGTGAGACACTTACGTAGCTACTCCCAGACCCATACAGACACACACACACCCACTCACACTTCCATTGACACACTTACATACTCCCTCACACACCCACTGAGAAACTCAAGCACTCACTCAAACAGTCACTCTCAAGAGTTACAGGTTACAGTTAGGAAATAAAATTGTAAAAACCTTTGAAATTCACTTAACAAAACCAAAGGTTACAAGGACGGTATAGTTAGGAAAAAACATTTAAAAAGCTTCAAAATTCACTGGAAAAACCAAAGGTTACAGTGATGTTATAGTTGGGAAATAGAATTAAAACAATTATGATGATAGCTTAACAAGCGGCCTCCCCAGCACGTTACCCACTGATTTTGGGGAGGAGTTCTTGATGCAGAAGGCTATGAGGACATCTCCACCAAACCACTTACTTCATATAGTTAAGAGTAAGGACCCTTGTGAGGTGGAGATTTACTTCTTTGTAATCTCATTGTCCTCTCTCTAGGAGGATTAAGGTTATCACATATTTCTAGATAAAGACGTGCCAGGAACAATCAGATTGCCAAAATGCACACAAGGTCACTGGTGATATTTCCTTGTGCGCCATTACACAGCCATAGTGTAGAATACATACTGGACATTTACTCAAGGAGGTAGCACTTAGGACCTCATTACGATGCCGGTCAGAATGACTGTCTGACTGCCATCCTTGTGAGCCCTTTCTGACCTTCGAGGCTGGGAGGCTTCCCCTTCCATATTATGATGCGACCGCTGCTACCACAGCGGGTCGCAACTATGGCAGAACACATATCCTCACATATGTCACTGCAAATGCTTACAAAAATCACTGAAAACATGTGAATTGTACACACATGCATGACATATGTGGGGATATGTCTTGAAATCGATGTATCCCATTGTTGGAGTGTGGCAGAATGTGTACAGACCAGTCAATGGGGATACATACCACAGAAGGACTTACCTAGATTCTGGCGCCCACAGGATCGTAGTTATCGGGGTTCAGCTGCCCAGGTATAAGGGGGACCTGGAGGAAAGGATCCACAATGAAGACTGCTGGAAAGAAGCAGATTGGGCTGGGTATGCGCCCCAAATCCTTAATTTCTGATGACTCAAGGCAGCCGGTCAGACCTCCACTGTCGGGTCATCAGAAAGCCTCATTGTAATCCAGATGTCGGTCAGAGAGCCCAGTACTACCCTATGGATGCTGTTTGTCTCCGACCGCCATCTCAGCGGTCGGAGAAAGGCTGTCGGAGTCGGCGGTCTTTCAGCAGTCGGTCACAGTACAGGATGCCTGCATTGTAATCTGGCAGTCGGACCAACTGCTTTCGATGAGACCACGGTGGTCTGACTGCCTCCAAGAGGACCACTCAGGTCAGTCTGACTGGCATCATAATGAGGCCCTAAGTAATTAACCAGTAGAAATAACTCAACTTGGGTAGACATTTTCTGCAAAACGGTGGGCTCTTGGATAAAAGGGCAGGTACAGTTCCTTTGCAGATGAGTCACTCACATAGCTACTGACACACCTACACAGACATTCACACTCCCACTCACAGATGTACTCAGACACTCATGCACCCACTCACAGACCCATGCAGCCACTCACACAACCACTCACATACCCATTCAGACAGCTATACACCCACTCACAGACCCACTCAGACACTCACATAGCCATTCACAGACCCACTCAAAGACACACACACACTCACAGAACCATAAAGCTACTCACACAGCCATTCACAAACCCACTCAGAGACTGACAGACTCACTCACAGACCCATACAGCTACTCACACAGCCATTCACAGGTCTACTCAGAGACTCAAACACCTACAAACATACCCACTCAGAGACTAACACACTCACTCACAAACCCACTCAGACACTCATGCACTTACTCACAGACTAACTCACACACTCTCAGAGGCTCTCGCAAACCCACTCAGACACTCTCACACCTACTCACAGACCCACTGAGATACTCACTCAGACACTCATACATCCACTCACAGATCTGCTCAGACACTCATGCACCCACTCACACATCCAGTGAGACACTTATGCTGCTACTCCCAGACCCGTACAGACACTTGCACACCCATTGAGACACTCACACACTCCCTCACATGCCCACTGAGTCAACCATGCACTCACTGACACAGTCACTTACAAAGGTTACAGGTTACAGTTAGGAAATAAAACCTCAGAAATCCACTTAAAAAAACCAATGGTCACAGGGACAATATAGTCAGGAAACATTAAGTAATCCTTCTAAATTCACTGAAAAAAACAAAGGTTACAGGGGCGTTATAGTTAGGAAACAGAATAAAAATAACTTAGAAATTCACTGAAAAAACAAAGGTTACAGGGGCATTATAGTTAGACTCACATTTCACTCATACAAAACCAGTGAAATTCAGCAGTTATAGTTACCTATGCTAACTATTACTCACGCCCGCAATGCGCTGCTTACGACCTCACATTGTACACCACTCAATGACACGATCAGTGACATCACTGATGAAATCTCAAATGGTATCACTGATGACATCATCTACAGAACCACTCACATACCCATTCACACCACTATAGAACCTCTCATACACCCACCCACATACCCACACAACCACTCACATACCCATTCACAGACCCATATAAGTGCTCACACAACTACTCACTCATCCATAGAGCCACTCATACACCCACTCACTCACTCATACAGCCACTCACACAACCACTCACTCACCCATACAGCTATTCATACAACCAGTCACTTACACATATAGCCACTCACACAGCTATGCACTCACCCATACAGCTACTCAAACACCCACTTATTCACCTATACAGCCACTCACATACCCACTCACTCACCCATACAGCCACTCAACACAGTCACTTGCTCACCCATACAAGCACACATACACTCACTCACACACCCACACACCCACTTACATACCCATTCATAAAACCATACAAGCACACACACATCTGCTCCCTCACCCATGCATCCATTCACACAGAAACTTACTCTACAATATAACCACTCACACAGCAACTCACTTAACCAAACATTCACTCAAACAGCCACTCACTCACCCATACAGCCACTCACTCATACAGTCATTCAGACACCCACAAACCCATCCATACAGTCACTTACACACCCACTCACCTACCCATATAGCCACCCACACAGCCACTCATTCACTGATATAGCCATGACACACCCACTCACTCACCAATACAGTCACTCACACAGCTACTCACTCACCCGCACACCTACTCAAACACCTACATATACACCCATACAGCCAGTCAAACATCTACTCACACACCCATACTGGCATGCAGACACCCACTAACACACAGATACACACAGTCACACAGCCACTCACATAATATAGGTTAGAAATAGTATAACTTATTAGTAGTACACAAAGTAAAACTATTTTAACTTTTGTAGCACCTTGGTATATATGTTTAACAGTCCTAAACTTTAGAAAAAACTCACTGGATGATGTCATCAGTGATGTCATTTGAGATGTCATCAGTGATGTCACTGACCATGTCATCAGTGATGTAATATGTGAGGTCATAACAGTGCATTGTGTGGGCCTAAGTAATAGTAAGCTCGGCTAACTATAACTGCTGAATTTCACTTGTTTTTCATGAGTGAAATATCAATCGAACTATAATGTCCCAGTAATCTTTGGGTTTTTTCATTGCATATATATTTATTTTCTATTTCAGGGATTAGACCTCTACAGACATGCATGGCCCCTTAAACAATACTCATCCCGAAGTCCCAAAGATTCCTTGCTACCCTATGCTCTAACCTTGACCTGAGCCTTAAAAACAACTTACTACCACTATGCAATCCCATAAACCTGAAAACGAGTTAGTAATCCAGTGCAATACCCATCCCTGTGGCCTATAAACTAATCACTAACCCAGTGCGACACACATCACTCCATCCAAAATCTAATTATGAACCCAATGCAAAACCCACCACTACACCCTGAAAACTAATTAGTGAAACGGTGAAGCACCCACCTCTACACCCTAAAAACTAATTAGCAATTTGGGGCAATACACATCTCTATGCCCTAAAAACTAATCAGTGACCTGGTGCAATACCCATCCCTGCATCCAAAAAAATTGTTGTTAAAGGAGTGCAACACCAATGCATGAAACCTAAAAAACCAAAAAACCAACATATTTACATTTAAAAAAAAATAATAATGCACATTGGTACACTAAAGAAACAACCATTACATAACCCAAGAACTAAAACGATATACGACACTTCAAAAAGAGGCAAATTAAATCTCCAAAATTAAAATTAAATTTAAATGAAGACAATTTAACAAACTACCCACACAAACCCCAAAATTTTCAAACCAACGAAATACATCAAAAGCTTTATCTAAATACAAAGCAATCACTTAGGGCCTCATTAAACTCCAACCGACATGGCCGCGGATGTGGATTTGACCGACCTCCGGTCGTCGGTCCGACACCACAATTAGGATGCGACCGCACAATGTGCGTTGCAAACTTTCATTTTGCAATGGGAGCTTGATCGGTAGGCTGAAGCCGGCACAGCACAAGGCCCCATTATAAAATGGAAATTTTTACACATAGCTGTACCGTGTGGCAGGTCCCTCATGGTGCCTCCCACACATGCAGGGATGTGAACGTGGGCACCATAGGTGCCCCCCAGGGCCACAACCATAGGCTGCGGAGGGACGGGCCCCCAAAGTCGCCTCCCGATAGCCTTTCCATGTCATAAAGGCTGACATGGAACAGCTGTGAAAAACCGAATATCATAATCCCTAGGGCGGAAACGCCGTCTTTAAGAGATTATGGGTGGTTTCCGACTGTCTTGATATAGTTTAATACACTAACCAACCAAAACCCCTATAAAACTCTAAAACCTGAACATAAAAAAGACTACATTTTTTTATTTATAATTCTAAAATTTGAAACAAATGGTCTAATAAACTATCCACCCGAAACCTCAAAATAACCACCTACCCGAATAATAAATAGCACAAATAAATATTTTTAAAAAGAGTGCAACTGAAAAATGTGAATATTTTTTACAACTATAATAAAAGATAATATAATTTAAATACCATACCCAGCCAAATCCTCTGAAACAGCGAAAAGCCAGAAACAATAAATGTATTATTTAAAATAAAATGAACATGAATCATTTATATAAAAATCACAACGCAACCTAAAAATAAAATTGTATATATACGTATATATATTTATAGTAAATATATACAAACAGTATAAAAATTACATAGAACTAATACAATAAAAACAATATTATTATACAACAATATTTAAGTTGTAGATATTTAAAACTTCTATATTATTGAATAATACAAAAACAATATACTTACCAACAATATTACCTACCTCTATATAATTATACTCACAATCCTCTGGCTTCGATATTTAGTACCATCGAAAGTCTGACTTCGATATTAAAGTTGCACACCCTTAAGGGTATAAAATATCACCACAATGTGTTCTTGCTTTATTACCTTTAGGTTGAGCTCAGTATCATTTATCATTTTCAGCAACTCCCACCTGGCTACTTGTAACCAGTGGGTGCTTGCATTTGTGTGCCTGGTGAAACAGGGTATTGACCCTCCGGTGTTTACTTGAGTCTCTGTGAACAGTCTGAATGCTTCTGGAATGTCCTTGTACTGAGCCAGCCAAAAAAATCTGCAGTTCTTCTCCTTTAAGCCTAATGCAACAGAGATGTTTTTTTCTATTACGGATGTTGAGACAACTGAGACAGCTCTTCTCCAGGGATTACCAGGGTTGGGGTGTGTATAGTCACGAGGGCGCAGAGGCCCCACCATCTGGGGGAGAGCTGGGTGTAGACAAGGTCGCTACATTGCCAGTAGAAATCCATCAATGTGGAGGTGCCCCATTACAGGTCCGGTACGTACAGTATCATGCCACCGTTCTCATTACTGCCCAACAGAATTTTCCTTTGCCTCTAAAGCATAAAGAGTAAAGTGTAAGTTTCAGTTCAATTAGGGGTTGCCCCTTCCCCTCAAATCATGTGTGCCTATTAATCTTGGCATACCAGATTTCCTGGCATGGGGTGTCTATACTGTGGCTATACTAGCGTTGGACCCCCTCCCTTGGAATTCATTTCTCCTCGTGTGATTGAGATATGCATCCCTGCACTGGAATTACATGTCCGGGGTCTATTTCTCATTAAAGAAGGTGACCCCAAAGATGTTAAGGGCCACCCTGGGACTGCAGAAGGAGGTGGTAGCAGACGTATTTGTGCACTGGTGCACTGGTCTTTCGACCTCCTGGAACCTTTTTTCTACGAAGTCCCAGGGCCAAAGTGTCCTCCCCTATAGTGCCCATTCTGCGCATCCTGTCTACCTTGGATTGGATGTAGCTAGGCTCGGTGAAGAGATACAGTGCAGTGGGATTGGTCTCATATTGGGTGATGTTTATTAGTGCCCTAAAGGGTTCTACTCTATGGGGTTGGATTTTCACTCTGATTCTAAATAAGTACAGATGGACGAGGCATATTGCTCTTTCAGGGGCTATCTCCTGGGATAGGTAAAGTCTGTCTAAGCCTATGGCATGGGATATCAATATTCCTATATAACATGACTTGTTCATAGTTTGTGCGCTCATGGTGGTCTTGTGTTGTTACCAGGTGTTGTGTAGTAATGCGCTGTGTACTGCATGAGGAATACTAGTGTCTCGTTCAGTGTGGGTGTATGTGAAGCAAGAGAGGTCTCTGCACATGAGTTGCAAGAATGTAGAAGCAGAATTTATAATATAAGGTATACGTCTAGCTCTGGAGGGGCTCGAGAGCACCTCGTCTAAATAGAGCGTGTTCAGAAATACCAAAGAACACAACTTACAAAGCATTTGTAAGCTGTAGGGTTGTCTTCAGGGGAGGTGTCTATCATCTGGAGGCCCTGAGGTGTCTTGTCTTGGTGCAGAGCAAACAATGTCTTCTGAGGGGTGTGGGCAAAAAGTCAATGTATCCAGTGTTGCTTGAGTAATTGACCTCATAAATGAAGGACTTTTGAAAGCTTTGGTTGAAGGAATAGCAGGCCGCTGCAGCGTTGGTGCACTTTCAGCTTGATCACAGGACCTGTAGAATAAGAGTTGAGTGTTGCAGTTTAGCTTGGAAAAAATACATCATTAGGCAGTTGTCTGGAAAATACGTGCTTTTACATTTTACCGATGCGCTAGATGGTTTAACTGTGAGCAATTTTGTTTTCTCATGGTATTCTGAAAAGGAAGTTCAAAGATTTAAGGAGGATGGAGAGTTTTAAACTGTTTAAGGGAGGCTCAAATTTCAGGAGAAAAGTGAGTGTTAAAGTGTTTTAATGCTATTTGTATTTGTGTTCCCCCGCTACTAGCTATGGTGGGGACAGAACTATTTTGCTGTGGGCTGCCCCGTTTAAAGATGTGACGCTTGGATTGGGGCATGGTGTCCTTTGGACCTGCATGTGCTGCTTGCAATTGTGAAGGAAAGTGGCCATTTGGATTTTAGGTTAATATTTAAGTTGACACATGCACCTCTCTTGGGTCTAGACACGTGGCGTGGAATGAGATTTTTCTCTTAATGGGATGAGTTACTGGTTTATGCCCTTCTTCTGGAAGGATCCAGAATCTTTTGGACTGCTTTTAGGCTCTTTTGTGAGGGTTCCAGTGGGCGGTTTCCTGTGTTTTTGGGCGTTGTGAATTTTAACAAGGATACTGGAGGTATCCTTGTTAAATTTTATCAAGGATACTGGAGGATACTGGAGGCGGTTGGAAGACCGTGTGTGGACCCACGCTGGAACCTGCAGGGAAATGACTGGAACTGTGTTTGTTTGTTGTGTTTTCTCTGCAAGAGCCAGGAGTCTCGTTGGGACTTTGTGCTTGGCCTGTTTGGTGGTGGTGTCAATGATTTTGATGGATTTTCCTGTGATTCAAGAGTTCTGTGCGTACAAGAATTGAAAGGTCCCGCACAAGTGATGGCGAGTGCTTTGAGAAGCACGTTTTAAAGCAACAGACTTTACGTATTGTGAGAAATATCACGTACCTATTCACCTTATAAAAAACATAATTCACTCATAACTCACATGGCGCTCACCACAGACCATCTGTATGTAACTTTGGGCGCCTGTCAGCATGAGTGCTCTGTGAATAACAATATAAGAAAATAAAATTAACAGACCTGGCATGCTGTCTTCTAGGTTCTGTGACCTATGTTAACCCATAACTCGCAGAGAGCAAACCCCAAACCCTATGTAAGTTTCTATTAACGTCAGTGTAAATGGTGCAGCAAAGTTGCTAGAATTTATACAGTACCAGAACTGTATAGTTACCACCAGGAACATACTACATACGTGCATTACAGTTATAAAAAAATAGGCATATCCTAATTTATCATTCACCTTCCGGATGGCTGAATGGTGTCCAGTTTCTTGATCCAATAAAATTCAATTTGAGAGAGTCTTTTCTAGGAATCCATATACGGCCTATTTAAAATGACTCCAAAGATTGTGAAGTGTAATTGCGCCACATTATGACCTGCTTCTAACCAAAGCATTGTGACGCTTGAATTTTTGTTTGATATTGCTTTTGTGTTCCGTGATGTGGATTTTGATCTTTGTTTCTGTCTTTCCTATATATACCTTTCCACATGGAAATTTCAGTGCATATATGACATTATTTGTGTCACAAGTACCAGAGTGTTTCAGTTGGACAGCTTTGCCCTTGGTAGGAGTTGCTAAGATGTTACCTTCAATAACATTGTTACAATGCGTGCAATTTGAACACCGTTGCATACCTCTATATTGCTCCTGTTTTAGCTGTATTTTGGTGGACAATATTTCCTTGATGTTTTTTAATCTGCTGTATGCGAACAAAGGTTTCTTGTTGAATAAACCTTGAAAATCAGGTTCATTTTGAATGATTTCCCATCGCTTATTAAATACTGATTTAATCATGTGTGTTTGAGTGGAGCATTTTAGAACACATTGCCTTGACGTCCTTTTTGCAAGTTTGTGTTGACAAATCCTTTTTGTCCAATTGTTCAACTTGGTTCTTTGACTTTTGTATGACAAGAGGCAGATAACCCCGTTGTTTGAATTTCATTTTTAATTTCTCATTCATGGTTGTTAAATCCTGGGGATCCGAGATGATCCTTTTCAATCTGATAAATTGTGAAAAAGGTAAATGGTGTTTTAAAGTTGGTTGATGAAAGCTCTGATAATGCAGACTGTTGTTCCTGTCTATGGGTTTGGTGAAAACATTAGTTGCAATGTCTGTTGGTGTTACCCGGATTGATACATCGAAAAAGGGGTGATTACCTGTTTCTCAATCTGATACGTGAATTGTATGTGTTCATTACACTGGTCGAGCGTTTCATTGTTTTGTTCTAGTCTGGCTCAATCTCCTTTCCAAATTAAAACTACATCATCGATAAATCGTTTGTACAGTATTAGATGTTGCTGCCAGTGCTCCCTAACCTCGGCCACCAGGACTCATCGGATACTATCTGGGGTCCATAAGCGGAGCTCCCATTGAGCTGGGTGCCATCTGGACGTTCGTGGCTAGCACGGCACCCTCAAGGGTAGTCTTCTTCAGCTTCCATTGGGCCAGTTTGGCGGTGTCTCTTTGAGCCTGATCCTGCTGTTCCCTGTCCTTCTCCTGTCTCTTCCGGTAATAGCGTAGTATGTGGGCCTGTATTTCCCGCCAAGGTTTTGTCACATGTCCCGTGCAGGCCCATTGCCGTTTTCCCTATGTTAGCATGAGCATGCTGCAGTCCTTACTTTGCAAATGTACTATACGCACTTATTTCGCTTTGTGTCACTTTGTGCTTTCACACAGAACTTACTGTTATTTTGTGTTCTGTATTTTCTTGGGCCTTAGTCTGAACACCGTAGACAAGGTCAAGCAACAATACTCCTTGTTATTCTGTTTTGGTCAGGCTCTAGCACATAGACAAAACACACACATGCAGCTGTTGTTTGGAAACACGTACTCTTTGTCATATAGGTATGCACAGACAGGCAAATACACAGATGAGATTGTGGCTACACCTGAGATGTAGAACCTTCATCTGTGCATGCTAAGGTACAGGGTCTGCTGCTTCCCCTCCATGCCAAATGAAGCCCTCTGCAATGACCATGTCTTCAGGTTCGAAGGATCCCTCCTCCATGGACGATTATACTGGTGGCCCATCCTTTCAGTCCAGCAGGCCAGTAGATGACAAAAAGGTTGTGCACGCGTAAGGATGCCTGAATTAGTTCAATGCTGCCCCGTTATGCTTGGTGTTTATAAGCATGACTGTGGGGATATGGGTTCAGGAGAACACTGTGTCGGTCTGCTCCCCAATAAGGCTGCTGAGCAGACTTTTGATGTCACCTAAAGCCAAGTTTATGCCATTGGATTTCTTTTCAAAGCATGAGATCTATTTTGCTGCCTCGTCCATCAATGGGGTACAAAAGGCGGTGGTGATGGACGGAGCATCAGAACCAATCAAACACTCACACCCAGTCAACAGATCTGGGTTTGATCCATCACCGTTCTTTAGCCCACTCTGCCACCCCAGTTCAGACATGGCCATATGCAAATCAGTCTGACCCTGTGCCTCACAGGAACAGTCCAGCCCGAACTGCCAAGCCATGCCTTCCCTGGACCGGAAACAAGCTTCCTAGGACCGGTTTCTGGCATTTCAGCCGTCTTCAGCCAGGCTTGCTTGAATCCAGTGGCAAAGTGAGCAAGGGACTCACGTCTGAGCATACCCTGCCAACTTAGGGCGAACAAAGCGGTACAAAAGGCGGTGGTGATGGACGGAGCATCAGAACCAATCAAACACTCACACCCAGTCAACAGATCTGGGTTTGATCCATCACCGTTCTTTAGCCCACTCTGCCACCCCAGTTCAGACATGGCCATATGCAAATCAGTCTGACCCTGTGCCTCACAGGAACAGTCCAGCCCGAACTGCCAAGCCATGCCTTCCCTGGACCGGAAACAAGCTTCCTAGGACCGGTTTCTGGCATTTCAGCCGTCTTCAGCCAGGCTTGCTTGAATCCAGTGGCAAAGTGAGCAAGGGACTCACGTCTGAGCATACCCTGCCAACTTAGGGCGAACAAAGCGGTACAAAAGGCGGTGGTGATGGACGGAGCATCAGAACCAATCAAACACTCACACCCAGTCAACAGATCTGGGTTTGATCCATCACCGTTCTTTAGCCCACTCTGCCACCCCAGTTCAGACATGGCCATATGCAAATCAGTCTGACCCTGTGCCTCACAGGAACAGTCCAGCCCGAACTGCCAAGCCATGCCTTCCCTGGACCGGAAACAAGCTTCCTAGGACCGGTTTCTGGCATTTCAGGGGGTGAGTGCTTGCAATGTTCAACACTCCGTCCATCATTTCCTTTGGTATTGCTTTGTTCGCCATAAGTTGGCAGGGTATGCTCAGACGTGAGTCCCTTGCTCACTTTGCCACTGGATTCAAGCAAGCCTGGCTGAAGACGGCTGAGATGCCAGAAACCGGTCCTGGGAAGCTTGTTTCCGGTCCAGGGAAGACATGGCTTGGCAGTTCGGGCTGGACTGTTCCCATGAGGCACAGGGTCAGACTGATTTGCATATGGCCATGTCTGATCTGGGGTGGCAGAGTGGGCTAAAGAATGGTGGTGGATTAAACCCAGATCAGTTGACTGGGGGTGAGTGCTTGCAATGTTCAACACTCCGTCCATCATTTCCTTTGGTATTGCTTTGTTCGCCATAAGTTGGCAGGGTATGCTCAGACGTGAGTCCCTTGCTCACTTTGCCACTGGATTCAAGCAAGCCTGGCTGAAGACGGCTGAGATGCCAGAAACCGGTCCTGGGAAGCTTGTTTCCGGTCCAGGGAAGACATGGCTTGGCAGTTCGGGCTGGACTGTTCCCATGAGGCACAGGGTCAGACTGATTTGCATATGGCCATGTCTGATCTGGGGTGGCAGAGTGGGCTAAAGAATGGTGGTGGATTAAACCCAGATCAGTTGACTGGGGGTGAGTGCTTGCAATGTTCAACACTCCGTCCATCATTTCCTTTGGTATTGCTTTGTTCGCCATAAGTTGGCAGGGTATGCTCAGACGTGAGTCCCTTGCTCACTTTGCCACTGGATTCAAGCAAGCCTGGCTGAAGACGGCTGAGATGCCAGAAACCGGTCCTGGGAAGCTTGTTTCCGGTCCAGGGAAGACATGGCTTGGCAGTTCGGGCTGGACTGTTCCCATGAGGCACAGGGTCAGACTGATTTGCATATGGCCATGTCTGATCTGGGGTGGCAGAGTGGGCTAAAGAATGGTGGTGGATTAAACCCAGATCAGTTGACTGGGGGTGAGTGCTTGCAATGTTCAACACTCCGTCCATCATTTCCTTTGGTATTGCTTTGTTCGCCATAAGTTGGCAGGGTATGCTCAGACGTGAGTCCCTTGCTCACTTTGCCACTGGATTCAAGCAAGCCTGGCTGAAGACGGCTGAGATGCCAGAAACCGGTCCTGGGAAGCTTGTTTCCGGTCCAGGGAAGACATGGCTTGGCAGTTCGGGCTGGACTGTTCCCATGAGGCACAGGGTCAGACTGATTTGCATATGGCCATGTCTGATCTGGGGTGGCAGAGTGGGCTAAAGAATGGTGGTGGATTAAACCCAGATCAGTTGACTGGGGGTGAGTGCTTGCAATGTTCAACACTCCGTCCATCATTTCCTTTGGTATTGCTTTGTTCGCCATAAGTTGGCAGGGTATGCTCAGACGTGAGTCCCTTGCTCACTTTGCCACTGGATTCAAGCAAGCCTGGCTGAAGACGGCTGAGATGCCAGAAACCGGTCCTGGGAAGCTTGTTTCCGGTCCAGGGAAGACATGGCTTGGCAGTTCGGGCTGGACTGTTCCCATGAGGCACAGGGTCAGACTGATTTGCATATGGCCATGTCTGATCTGGGGTGGCAGAGTGGGCTAAAGAATGGTGGTGGATTAAACCCAGATCAGTTGACTGGGGGTGAGTGCTTGCAATGTTCAACACTCCGTCCATCATTTCCTTTGGTATTGCTTTGTTCGCCATAAGTTGGCAGGGTATGCTCAGACGTGAGTCCCTTGCTCACTTTGCCACTGGATTCAAGCAAGCCTGGCTGAAGACGGCTGAGATGCCAGAAACCGGTCCTGGGAAGCTTGTTTCCGGTCCAGGGAAGACATGGCTTGGCAGTTCGGGCTGGACTGTTCCCATGAGGCACAGGGTCAGACTGATTTGCATATGGCCATGTCTGATCTGGGGTGGCAGAGTGGGCTAAAGAATGGTGGTGGATTAAACCCAGATCAGTTGACTGGGGGTGAGTGCTTGCAATGTTCAACACTCCGTCCATCATTTCCTTTGGTATTGCTTTGTTCGCCATAAGTTGGCAGGGTATGCTCAGACGTGAGTCCCTTGCTCACTTTGCCACTGGATTCAAGCAAGCCTGGCTGAAGACGGCTGAGATGCCAGAAACCGGTCCTGGGAAGCTTGTTTCCGGTCCAGGGAAGACATGGCTTGGCAGTTCGGGCTGGACTGTTCCCATGAGGCACAGGGTCAGACTGATTTGCATATGGCCATGTCTGATCTGGGGTGGCAGAGTGGGCTAAAGAATGGTGGTGGATTAAACCCAGATCAGTTGACTGGGGGTGAGTGCTTGCAATGTTCAACACTCCGTCCATCATTTCCTTTGGTATTGCTTTGTTCGCCATAAGTTGGCAGGGTATGCTCAGACGTGAGTCCCTTGCTCACTTTGCCACTGGATTCAAGCAAGCCTGGCTGAAGACGGCTGAGATGCCAGAAACCGGTCCTGGGAAGCTTGTTTCCGGTCCAGGGAAGACATGGCTTGGCAGTTCGGGCTGGACTGTTCCCATGAGGCACAGGGTCAGACTGATTTGCATATGGCCATGTCTGATCTGGGGTGGCAGAGTGGGCTAAAGAATGGTGGTGGATTAAACCCAGATCAGTTGACTGGGGGTGAGTGCTTGCAATGTTCAACACTCCGTCCATCATTTCCTTTGGTATTGCCTCGTCCATCAATGGGGCAGTTTTTTCTCATAGCCCTTCTTTGTCCATCTGTGCCCAAAGTGCATAGATCGTTCCTGCTACACCTTTCTTCAGTAGCGGGTAAATCCTGGCATAGGACAGCTGTCGGTGGCTCCCCGATTTAGCCCTCCTATCGTCTCAAGCACTCATAGGGGTAGTTCCATTTCAGATCTCCCCCTCCATACCAATGAAGTCCTATGCAATGGCCATGTCTTCAGGTTCGAAGGATCCCTCCTCCATGGACGATCATACTGGTGGCCTTTCCTTTCAATCCAGCAGGCCAGTAGATGACAAAAAGGTTGCACAAAGGCCGTGGCCTCTTCTCTGGACACTATTTCTATCAAACCAGTGGGTTTGGGGGGAGCAGTGGATGTCCCTACTCTCCTTGTGCAAGCGTAAGGATGCCAGGCTGCTTCTTCTGTGCCTCAATTGTGTCCCTGTCAGGATTTTCTGAAAACGTAATTCCTGGTCAGCCTTTCTCATACGCCCGCGGCCAGGTGATGTGTGTGACTCGGTGAGGGGCCTTCCTCTCGGCTCACCTCTATATGGGCCCTGAGGCCTAGCTACTGCTCCCTCCGGGGGGGAGAGTTGTTTCGTCTCCCTGATGGGCATCTCCGGTGAGAGCTATCTCTCTCCTCTTTCTTAACTCTTGCCATTCCTCTAACTCCCACCTGGGTTGCCTCCTTCTCTAAGTGCTACATGTGGTTCTTCGAGGCAATGTATTGGTCTCAACCTCACTCTTTGCTGCTTCCTCCGTGCCTTAGGCCTGCCTGAGTGGAGTGTGGCCCGTGGCTACCCCTTCAGAGTCAGACTTTGCAGGACTGACACTCTTCCCCTCCACTGGTTGAATCACCTTCTAATAGCGCCATATATCTCCCTCTGACAGTATTGGCACTTGTAGGGACTTTCAGGAGTATGTGCTCCCTGTTTGGCTCAGACATAATGGGTCACAACCAATGGGTGGGGGGGTCGAGCCCCGAAGAGGCCTGCCACCGGACTGAGCCGGGGCTAACTGTGCACATGCTAGTGGGACCTGTGATCCTCTTCCCCGTCCGTGGGCTTGCTACCACGGGGGTGGTCCAGCAGCCTCCTGGACTGGTGGATTGGTGTAACTCAGCGGAGCAGAAACCGGGATGGCAGGCATCAGTGAGAGCACATCCCTGCCTGTGTATGGTGGGGAGGTACAGATGCCTTACTTACAGACTTGGGGATAGTCTTATAGGCTGGGGCCACCTCGAAGATGGCCCATAGTTCTAGTAGGACCTCCTGCAGGGCCGGACTGGGAACTGAAAGCAGCCCTGGAAAATTTTGGCAGACCAGCCCCCGTCCGGCGCGTAGCGAGCAAGCGCAGCGAGCGAACCCGACCACTACTAGGTGGGGTTTGGAAAAAGACAGACCAAAATGGTGAATTTTACAGCATATTTCTCATTGCATATTTAATTGTATCAACTTTCAAAGCACAGTAAATAGTAGATGAAGACCTTAAAGAGCACCAGGTTACCCACCCAGTCATATGTACCCATAGACATTCTTTCAGAGAGCACCAAAAATAGACACAAGTACTGAATCAGAGAGAATAAAGTCAAAATGAGACCAGCCCCAATATGGTGTATAGCGAGCAAGCGCAGTGAGCAACTACTACAGGGGAGGTTTGGGGGGTTCTCCCCCAAGGAAATTTTGGAGACAGAAAGGCCAAAACAAAGCATTTTTCAACACATTTTTCATTACATATTATATTGTATTAACTTTTAAAGGATAGTAAATGATTACCTTATGGAGCTCACGTTGTCACACATTAAGCACTGACATGTGATGTCACACATGAGCACACAGGCCACTGAGGCCAGAAATTGTGGAATTGTCACACATAAGGTAGTGTCATTGAGGGTAGAAACTGTGGAAATGTCACACATAAGCATCTGATAACTAGCATCTAGGGCACAGAGGCCAGAAACTATGGAAACGTCACACCATGACCCAGGCCTGGTCACACCAGGCCAGAAAGCATGGAAACGTCACACATAAGCACCCATGCCAGTAAGCATGGAAATGTCACACATGAGCCTCCAGGTCACTCAGGCAAGAAACTATGGATATAGCACACATAAGCACCCAGGCCCGAAAGCATGGAAACCTCACACATAAGCACCCAGGCAGCCAGAAAGTGTGGAAATGTCTCACAAAGGCACCCAGGCCAGTGGCACTGGAACACTTTTCAGAGTGTGGGTGCTGCCATCAATGGTACATCACTGAAGTCAGGGGATTGTGAAAAATTCAAGAATCACACAAAGAACAAGGGTAGCAATTGAGCCTCGCCTATTCCGGGACATATACAACTTAAAAGTATATGCCAAACCATTTAAATATACTGCACTCTGCATACTGCCTTATGGACAGGGCTTGTGCTAGTGGTGACATCCTGCTGACATATGTAGTTAAAAGAAATATTTTTAGGCCTGGAAAAAGGTTCCTTTTGCCAGGTCAAAATGGCAGTTTTACAACTGCACTGGCAGGCCCTGGCCTTGACACATGCTTAAATAGGCTACTTAAGTGGGTGGCACAATAAGTGTTGAAGGCCCAGTAGCAGCATTTAATTTGCAGTCCCTGGGTACATGTACAACCACATTTCTAGGGACTTACAAGTGAATTGCATTTTTCAATTCAGTGTAAGCCAATTTTACCACGTGTAGGAGAGTAGGGTCTGCTATCCTATGGTCACCCCAAATTTTTGCTTTTTGCTTCACTGGTTTTTGACATATTGAGGCTGTGGGCCTGCCAATCAGACCCCCAGCCTGCTGTTCTCTCTACTAAATTTACACTATGCACCATAGGTGCATAACCAATTGGAAGTGGACCACCCTGTGAGCCCCTGTACCAGTGTACACTAGGTACCCAGGGCATTGGTGTATCTAAGGCCTACCAGGGGCTGAAGCATGTATTGTGCCACCCCTGGCCTGGCCTAACAAATTTGACACAACTGGCTGATCACTCAGCTGGGGTAAGTTGGTGTAACCACCTCTTACTTAGGTGTAGTATACCTATACCTAACCTTAAATGGGACACATGTTAACCTATAAGTCACTCCTATGGCAGGCCTTGACAATCCTGAAGGCAGAGTGCTTGGTTCCATGTGAGATGGTGCTCTGGCATGAGCTGAGCCTGTCTGCAGTGGTCGGAACAACTTCCTTCTACTGTTTCCAGATATCGTCATACCATATACTCTTAAGTGCATTATGAACCTCGCGGTTAAATGCTAACTTTGGTTTGGCTTTATCAAAACATGTTGAGTAAGGTGTCATACGAATTGGAATACTAACCCCTCGCCAATTCTGGTGACGGGGTTAGCATTCCACCCTTCTAGAGGGACACGACATGTACAGTACCTGAAACCCGGGTAAAATCAGACATAGCCTCAGCTCCACAAAATGGATGCTGCCACCACAGACACAAGTCTGCCCTCCTGCTGCTGGGAGTCCTTCCAGCTTGGGAGGTGTGGACAAAGGGTTTCCTGCCAGGGGAGGTGCGTGCACCACCCCAGACAGGATTTTGTGTATTGGTCAGGTAGGGCTTGAATAGAATGAGACATGCCTGAGGCTCACAAGGAGCCTCGGTGCATATGCCAGTTCAAACCGGTCCTGGGGCACACCAGCCCTGGACCTGGGGCGAGCTGGACAAAGGATTGGGGGTGTAACCACCCCCCTTCCTGGTCCCACCCATAGGGAGGGACCTAGCAGGTAGTCCGGCCCCTAGAATCCGAATAAAGGTAGGAGCTGTGTCCTAAGACTTTAGACATCCTGGAATCAACTTAACTACAAGAAGAAGACGGGAACTTCGACGCTCTGCCGCACAGAGGACTGAAGTCAATCTCCCCTGTGGTCAGGGAGTGACCACCTTGCTAACGCAAGCACCATCCAGCGAATCAACATCTGCTTTGCCGCCGCCTCCCGCAGGAGCCCGAGCCCCGAGACTGACAAGACCTGGACCTCCAGACCTCTCACCGCCCGATCCACAGTCCCTGCAAAGAAGGAACCCGTGGAGGCACCGAGACACGTGGAGCCAGCCATCTTGAAACGTCCACAACAAGCTGCAAGCGCGACAACCGAGGCTCCCTCCAAGTTGTGCTTTGGGATCTGAGAAGCCCAACATCCGAGCAGCATCTGCACCAAAGGTGAGCCCTCCAGCATCTCCACGATCTGCGTGGGGCCCCTCTGCATTTTGCCACTCGACGTGCCTAACCGGTTGCTGGCCCGCTGGCTAGTGGCCATCTTGGCGACGAACTTCAAGAAATACACTGCTGGTCTGGTTGCTCCAGACTGGCCCTTGCTCCCCTCCAAAGGAGCAGTCCCTCTGACCTTGCTGGTCAGAACCATCAGCTTATTTTGTTTTCCACAACAATTGCTTTTGCCAAGGCTTGTTTGCTTCGATCAAGTTGCCGACACCACCGACAGCGAGAGCCTGCGTGGGACAGCTCGTGAACCGACTTCTGGACATCGTCGACCTTCAGGGACCACGTGGCTGCAGAGACACGCTACACCTTCCTTCCTGTTTGCACCCGACATCGCCTGGTACCCACCTGGTGCCACGCTGGTCACTGGCTAGTGACTGTGAACACTGTCCCCTCTGCTTACAGGTCTTCTACAACTCCGATCCACCCTTGGATCCACCGCATCCCTTCCGGACCGACCGCCTGCAGCATCTTTGTCTTCAGGCTCCATTGAACAGATAGAAGAAACCCGACGCACTTCGAGACCTATGCACCCGCTTCCTGTGGGTGAGGTAAAGCTGGCACTCCGGTGCCCAAGTGTAGAGAATCATCTCTAGTGTCTGTGTTTCCAATCTTGAGTTCATAGTCCATCCGGAAGATCCTTTTTGCAGTAACTTTGTAACTTTTACGCACCCATTGAAAACCTATGGGAGCACGCGTGTGACTATTTGCTCTGCACACGCAACCCGTGGACCTCCTGGTCACTAACTGAAGTCAGCTCCTTGTAGGCCCAGCGATTCTAGAGGCCCTAGGCCTTTTCCCTTTTCTGTTTGTGGTACTTATACCACTATTTTAGTATATGGTTTGAGCGGCCACCAGGGCCTATCCATATAAAGTGCAACTTCTGTGTATTCTACTGTAATCTTGTTTGACGATTTGTGCTCCTGTGCTCATAAAGAGACTAGGGGTTACTTTGAGAAATAAATACATATATATTTTGAATATATATCTGTGTGGTGTCCTTTCATTGGTATAAAAGGGGGTTGCATTTGGTAAAACAGCTGGCTTAACACGCTTCACGAGTTTAGCCTCAAAGACTGCTTAGCCTACGCTACCACTAGGGCAGCTAGTCCGAAAAGGTTGACTTACAACCACACCATAAGGGTTGCTTGGCATGGTACAAGGTGGTCACTTTAACTAGTGAACATCATATACCAGGCCAACTTCTCACATTGGTGAGCAGCGGTTGGATTTGAGCTTGCTGTGTTTTACCATTGTAATCTCTTGGTTACCAATTGAAAGATCACATAGGTACCTGTAGGTACATATAAAACAAGATTAGATATACTTAAGTTCTACTGAACTTAGTTGTTGTAGAGCAAAGGGAGTAGCACACCCTGACTACAACTACTAGTTAGGTTTAGTAGGAAAACCCAAGTGTAGGTAGATTGCAACACATCCACCCCACACTTAAGAGCAATGGCTGGGGCAGAGGGGTCCAATGTACCCATCTCTGTTGAGAGTGACCCCCAGAGGGCACCATCCATCTTTGCTACCCTAAACCAAAATGAGCTCAGGCAGTTGGCAAATATCAGGGGCCTTAAACAGCCCAAGAATCCTACTTCTGCTGAACTCAGAGAGCTTTTGCAAGCTGATGAAGATCAGAAAGCTCTCAGGAAAGCCTCCCAGTTAGGACCCTTAGGGACTGGAACAGGAGGCCTCCCTTCTGAAGATGCTACTGAGGTACCCCTTTCCAATAGTCACCCCTTAGGTGAGATTCACACTACAGAGGATGAAAGTGATAAGGATACAGATGGTAGTGAGGATGAAGGGAGAATTAGCCCAGTGCCAAGTGTTATACTTGGCCCAGCTAAACTAAGGCTATTGGGGACTGACAATGGGATCACCCCATTGGATCTCCCCAGTGGACTTAACAAGGGGCTTGGGAGGCAAAGGAATCACTCAGGTGACTCTAACGCTTCTCATACCTCTAGAGGCTCTCAAGGTCACTCCAGGAGAAGGATGACCACCCCTCAGAGGAGGGAACATGAGGCCAGAATGCAGGAAGCCCAGCTGAGGATCAGGAAGCAGGAGCTAGAGGTAGCCCTGATGGAAGAGAAACTGAACAAGGCTAGGCAACCTAGAGAGAGTGGGTCTATACCTACTGGTGGCAGCATTGTCCCTAAGGACAAGGATAGGGTCTTTGATAATAGGAACCTGTCCAAGGTTGTGCCCCCCTACAAAAGTGGGGATGACATCCACAAATGGATGACTGCTCTTGAGAGAGCCTGCAAAGTACAGCAGGTTCCTGAAGACCAGTGGGCAGCAATCCTCTGGCTCTCCTTTGAAGGAAGAGGCAGAGACAGACTCCTCACTGTTAGGGAGGAGGATGTCAGAAACTACAGAGTCCTGAAGAGTGTCCTAGTTGATGGGTTAGGCTTAACCACTGAACAGTACAGGTTAATGTTCAGAGACACCCAGAAGACACAGACTCAGGACTGGTCTGAATACATTGAATGTGCCACTAAGGCTTTGGAGGGTTGGTTGCTGGGAAGTAAGGTATCTGATTATACAGGATTGTACAATTTGATGATGAGAGAACAGATTTTAAATAACTGTCAAAACCAGCAACTGCATCAACACTTGGTTGACTCTGATCTGACCTCTCCCCAAGAATTGGGAAAGAAGGCAGACAAATGGGTCAGAACCAGGGTTAAGCAAAAGAACCAGAACCAGGGCCAAGGGGGTGATCAGAAGAAAACAGACCAGAAGGGTGGAGATCAGAAATCTAAAGACCAGAAGTCTTCAACAGGGCCCCAAACTACTGCTAAGGAGGGTGGGTCCCAACAACAATCCAAGGGAAAGAAGAAAGAAGGTCAAAAGAAACCCTGGTGCAATCATTGCAAGAATACAACTCACTGGACTAGTGATTGTAAGAAGGGTGGAGCCCCCAACACTGTTGCCCCTAAGGCACCTGCTCCCAGTACTACTGTTAGCAGTGTTGGTCCCCAGACAAAGGGTGTAGTGGGAATCACTATGGGAACTGAAGGAGATTCTGACTTAGACAGAACCCTGACACAGGCAGTCTTGATCTGTGATGGGGACATGGATTTGTCCATGACTGTGAGCCCCAGTAACCTGGGCAAGTACAGACAGACTCCTTTAATTAATGAAAAAGTGGCTCAAGCCTACAGGGACACATGTGACAGTGTCACTATGGTGACACCAGGCTTTGTGGATCCTGGACAGTACATACCAGGTGAGAATTACCTGGTGACCAATGCCAGCAATGCCACTACTTCACATAGTGTGGCAGTTGTTAACTTCTCATGGGGAGGGGTAACTGGCCTCAAAAGGGTTGTGGTTAGTGCAGACCTCCCAGTAGAATGTTTATTGGGCAATGACCTAGAGAGTTCTCTATGGTCTGAAGTGGAGTACAGGACACATGCAGAGATGTTAGGTATATCACCACATGTCCTTGCTGTGAACAGATCACAGGCCAAAAAGTGCCTTACTGAACCTCAGGTCTTGGATCCTGGAACAATGGACCAAGCACCTACCAAGAAGAAGAACAAGAGGGTCAAGGCTGTGCCTTCCCCCCTGCCTCAGAGTAATGATCAACCTTCCCAGGAAGCTGATCTAGAGAACCCTGAAGGAACTGTCCCTGAAGAGCTTGAACCTGATTAGGTTGAGTTTCTGGGGACAGGGGGACCTTCAAGGGCTGACTTGAGGCAGGCTCAGTTATCCTTTCCCTCTCTTGAACCCCTCAGACAGCTGGCTGCTGCTGAGGCTGCTGGGAATGCTCAAGGTACCCATAAAGTGTATTGGGATGAAGGGCTCCTTTATTCAGAGGCTAGAGACCCCAAGCCTGGTGCAACCAGGAGGTTGGTTATACCTCTGCAATTTAGGGGCTTCCTTCTTACCTTGGCCCATGATATTCCTTTAGCAGGACACTTAGGCCAGAACAAGACTTGGGACAGGCTTGTCCCTCACTTTCACTGGCCTCACATGAATGAAGATACCAAGGAGTTTTGTCGCTCCTGTGTGACCTGCCAAGCCAGTGGCAAATCAGGTGGCACAACAAAGGCCCCCCTGATACCACTACCTGTGGTGGGGGTCCCCTTTGAAAGAGTGGGAATAGATATAGTGGGTCCCATGGATCCTCCCACTGCATCTGGGCACAGATTTATACTGGTGGTAGTGGATCATGCCACCAGGTATCCAGAGGCAATTCCCCTTAGGACCACTACAGCTCCTGTTGTGGCCAGGGCCCTGCTGGGAGTATTCTCCAGGGTGGGGTTTCCTAAGGAGGTAGTTTCTGACAGGGGTACCAACTTCATGTCAGGATACTTGACAGCTATGTGGAAGGAGTGTGGTGTCAACTACAAGTTCACCACCCCTTATCACCCACAATGCAATGGGCTTGTTGAGAGATTCAACAAGACCCTAAAGGGTATGATCAAAGGATTACCTGAAAAGCTCAGGCGAAGATGGGACATCCTTCTACCCTGCCTTCTGTTTGCTTACAGAGAGGTCCCACAAAAAGGAGTTGGCTACAGCCCCTTTGAATTGTTGTTGGGGCACCCTGTAAGAGGCCCACTGTGTTTAGTGAAAGAAGGATGGGAGTTACCTCTCAAAAAGCCTAAACAAGACATAGTGGACTATGTACTTGGTCTCCGCTCCAGGATGGCTGAGTATATGGAGAAGGCATCCAAAAACCTTGAGGCAAGCCAGGCCTTACAGAAAGCTTGGCATGACCAAAAGGCTGTCTTGGTTGAGTTTCAGCCAGGACAGAAGGTATGGGTGTTGGAGCCAGTGGCTCCAGCAGCACTCCAAGACAAATGGTCTGGACCCCATACAATCCTGGAAAAGAAGGGAGAGGTTACCTACTTGGTGGACCTAGGAACTCCCAGGAGTCCCCACAGGGTACTCCATGTTAACAGGTTAAAAGCAGATGTTGATAGGGCAGACATGGGCTTGCTCATGGCTACAGATGAGGGACAGGAGGAAGAGAGTGACCCTCTCCCAGACCTGTTGTCTCAGAACCCTGAAGATGGCTCAGTTGAAGGAGTGACCCTTGGAGGCAACCTCACTGCCCATCAGCAGACTGAATGTAGACAAGTTCTACAATCATTTCAACATCTGTTTTCCCTAATACCTAGCCAAACTGACTGGTGTACCCATGTGGTGGACATTTGTGACAGTCTGCCTGTAAAGAACAAGCTTTACAGACAACCTGACCACGTCAGGGACTGTATAAAGGCTGAGGTACACAAAATGCTGGAATTGGGTGTCATTGAACCCTCAGAGAGCCCCTGGGCTAGCCCAGTGGTTCTGGTCCCCAAACCTCACACCAAAGATGGCAAGAGAGAGATGAGGTTCTGTGTGGATTACAGAGGACTCAATGCTGTCACTAGGACAGATGCACATCCTATTCCAAGGGCAGATGAGCTCATAGACAAACTAGCTTCTGCTACGTTTTTGAGCACATTTGACTTGACAGCTGGCTATTGGCAAATCAGATTAGCTGAGGAGTCTAAGGCCAAAACAGCATTCTCAACCCCAGGTGGGCACTACCAATTTGTGGTGATGCCCTTTGGTCTGAAGAATGCACCTGCCACCTTCCAAAGGTTGGTGAATCAAGTCCTTACTGGGTTGGATGACTTTTGTGCAGCATATCTTGATGACATTGCTGTCTTTAGCTCCACCTGGGAGGATCACCTGATCCACCTGAAGAAGGCTCTTGAGGCTCTGCAAAGGGCAGGCCTCACTATCAAGGCTACTAAGTGCCAGATAGGGCAGAGTAAGGTTGTGTATTTGGGCCACCTTGTAGGTGGGGGCCAAGTTCAACCACTGGAGAGTAAGATACAATCCATCAAGGACTGGTCTCCTCCAACCACCCAGACTCAAGTTCGAGCTTTCTTGGGCTTGACTGGGTACTACAGGAAGTTTGTTAAGAACTATGGGTCCATTGTGACTCCGCTTAATGATCTGACATCCAAGAAGATGCCCAAAAAGGTTCAGTGGACAGTAAGCTGTCAAAAGGCATTTGATGACCTGAAGGAGGCCATGTGCTCTGCACCTATCCTGAAAAGTCCTGACTACTCCAAAGAGTTTATTGTCCAAACAGATGCTTCTGAGTTGGGTGTGGGAGCTGTGCTGTCACAACTTAATGTAGATGGTCAAGACCAACCCATTGTTTTTATTAGCAGAAGGTTGACCCCAGAGAGAAGAATTGGTCAGCTATTGAGAGGGAGGCCTTTGCTGTGGTGTGGGCCCTGAAGAAGCTGAGGCCATACTTGTTTGGCACTCACTTCAAGATTCAGACCGACCATAAGCCCCTCTTGTGGCTAAATCAGATGAAGGGTGAAAACCCCAAACTGCTTAGGTGGTCCATTTCCCTACAGGGGATGGACTTTACAGTGGAGCACCGGCCAGGTACTGACCATGGGAATGCAGATGGTCTCTCCAGGTACTTCCACTTAGGACATGAAGACGAGACTGGTCAAGGCTAGTTTAATGTCCCTGTGTTTGGGGGGGGGGTTGTGTAGGAGAGTAGGGTCGCCTATCCTATGGTCACCCCAAATTTTTGCTTTTTGCTTCACTGGTTTTTGACATATTGAGGCTGTGGGCCTGCCAATCAGACCCCCAGCCTGCTGTTCTCTCTACTAAATTTACACTATGCACCATAGGTGCATAACCAATTGGAAGTGGATCACCCTGTGAGCCCCTGTACCAGTGTACACTAGGTACCCAGGGCATTGGTGTATCTAAGGCCTACCAGGGGCTGAAGCATGTATTGTGCCACCCCTGGCCTGGCCTAACAAATTTGACACAACTGGCTGATCACTCAGCTGGGGTAAGTTGGTGTAACCACCTCTTACTTAGGTGTAGTATACCTATACCTAACCTTAAATGGGACACATGTTAACCTATAAGTCACTCCTATGGCAGGCCTAGACAATCCTGAAGGCAGAGTGCTTGGTTCCATGTGAGATGGTGCTCTGGCATGAGCTGAGCCTGTCTGCAGTGGTCGGAACAACTTCCTTCTACTGTTTCCAGATATCATCATACCATATACTCTTAAGTGCATTATGAACCTCGCGGTTAAATGCTAACTTTGGTTTGGCTTTATCAAAACATGTCGAGTAAGGTGTCATACGAATTAGAATACTAGCCCCTCGCCAATTCTGGCGACGGGGTTAGCATTCCACCCTTCTAGAGGGACACGACATGTACAGTACCTGAAACCCGGGTAAAATCAGACATAGCCTCAGCTCCACAAAATGGATGCTGCCACCACAGACACAAGTCTGCCCTCCTGCTGCTGGGAGTCCTTCCAGCTTGGGAGGTGTGGACAAAGGGTTTCCTGCCAGGGGAGGTGCGTGCACCACCCCAGACAGGATTTTGTGTATTGGTCAGGTAGGGCTTGAATAGAATGAGACATGCCTGAGGCTCACAAGGAGCCTCGGTGCATATGCCAGTTCAAACCGGTCCTGGGGCACACCAGCCGTGGACCTGGGGCGAGCTGGACAAAGGATTGGGGGTGTAACCCCCCCCCCTTCCTGGTCCCACCCATAGGGAGGGACCTAGCAGGTAGTCCGGCCCCTAGAATCCGAATAAAGGTAGGAGCTGTGTCCTAAGACTTTAGACATCCTGGAATCAACTTAACTACAAGAAGAAGACGGGAACTTCAACGCTCTGCCGCACAGAGGACTGAAGTCAATCTCCCCTGTGGTCAGGGAGTGACCACCTTGCTAACGCAAGCACCATCCAGCGAATCAACGTCTGCTTTGCCGCCGCCTCCCGCCGGAGCCCGAGCCCCGAGACTGACAAGACCTGGACCTCCAGACCTCTCACCGCCCGATCCACAGTCCCTGCAAAGAAGGAACCCGTGGAGGCACCGAGACACATGGAGCCAGCCATCTTGAAACGACCACGACAAGCTGCAAGCGCGACAACCGAGGCTCCCTCCAAGTTGTGCTTTGGGATCTGAGAAGCCCAACATCCGAGCAGCATCTGCACCAAAGGTGAGCCCTCCAGCATCTCCACGATCTGCGTGGGGCCCCTCTGCATTTTGCCACTCGACGCGCCTAACCGGTTGCTGGCCCGCTGGCTAGTGGCCATCTTGGCGACGAACTTCAAGAAATACACCGCTGGTCTGGTTGCTCCAGACTGGCCCTTGCTCCCCTCCAAAGGAGCAGTCCCTCTGACCTTGCTGGTCAGAACCATCAGCTTATTTCGTTTTCCACAACAATTGCTTTTGCCAAGGCTTGTTTGCTTCGATCAAGTTGCTGACACCGCCAACAGCGAGAGCCTGCGTGGGACAGCTCGTGAACCGACTCCTGGACGTCGTCGACCTTCAGGGACCACGTGGCTGCAGAGACAAGCTACACCTTCCTTCCTGTTTGCACCCGACAACGCCTGGTACCCACCTGGTGCCACGCTGGTCACTGGCTAGTGACTGTGAACACTGTCCCCTCTGCTTACAGGTCTTCTACAACTCCGATCCACCCTTGGATCCACCGCATCCCTTCCAGACCGACCGCCTGCAGCATCTTTGTCTTCAGGCTCCATTGAACAGATAGAAGAAACCCGACGCACTTCGAGACCTATGCACCCGCTTCCTGTGGGTGAGGTAAAGCTGGCACTCCGGTGCCCAAGTGTAGAGAATCATCTCTAGTGTCTGTGTTTCCAATCTTGAGTTCATAGTCCATCCGGAAGATCCTTTTTGCAGTAACTTTGTAACTTTTACGCACCCATTGAAAACCTATGGGAGCACGCGTGTGACTATTTGCTCTGCACACGCAACCCGTGGACCTCCTGGTCACTAACTGAAGTTAGCTCCTTGTAGGCCCAGCGATTCTAGAGGCCCTAGGCCTTTTCCCTTTTCTGTTCGTGGTACTTATACCACTATTTTAGTATATGGTTTGAGCGGCCACCAGAGCCTATCCATATAAAGTGCAACTTCTGTGTATTCTACTGTAATCTTGTTTGACGATTTGTGCTCCTGTGCTCATAAAGAGACTAGGGGTTACTTTGAGAAATAAATACATATATATTTTGAACATATATCTGTGTGGTGTCCTTTCATTGGTATAAAAGGGGGTTGCATTTGGTAAAACAGCTGGCTTAACACGCTTCACGAGTTTAGCCTCAAAGACTGCTTAGCCTACGCTACCACTAGGGCAGCTAGTCCGAAAAGGTTGACTTACAACCACACCATAAGGGTTGCTTGGCATGGTACAAGGTGGTCACTTTAACTAGTGAACATCATATACCAGGCCAACTTCTCACACCACGTTTAAAGGAAAGAGCGCAAGCACTTTAGCACTGGTTAGCGTTGGTAAAGTGCCCTAAGAGCCAACAAAAATGGCCTAGTGCTACAGCTCACCATCCTTGAAGAGCATCTCCCCATGAAGTCCCAGTATCATTTTGAATGTTTAACACAGGAGAGAGTTTACGGATGCATAGACCCAAAGCATTTCATAGGCCAAACACCCTATGCCCTTCCAACCTGTCAATCACACATAAATACAGTACTCCTCCTTCCGCCTGATGTATTTACTTAAGAAGTACTACCCAGTGCCTTCCAGGGCCACAGATGCAGGGAATCCTTGGTAAAAGTAATGCATTCCACCTGCTACAGTTCATAGACTACCGTGTACATCCTTTGCAGTGCGTTATTTGTTAAAAATCATAAACAATGCAGGGGTTTAAAGGCTTTCTTTGGAATCTCTCACGCCTGCTTCTAAGTGAGGGGTTGCTGAGCACGAGTCTGCCTAGTTTTGATTATACCTTATGTCTCTTCTTTCCAACACACTGCACTTCCTGTGCCACTGTTTTCCTACGTTTCTCTTCCAACCCTTTTTCGACTTACTCGCTCCTGCGCTGGGTCAAAGTCTGACGAAGAAAACCAAGTTCTGATTCCCAAAAGGCATCTGCTGACGCCCACTACCTGCAACCACCGGAACAAATTAACCACTGTCTCAGTTCTGTGGCAACACAGACACCGAGTTCCTATCGACTATCCTACCAACTCATCAGAAGATGCTCATGGTGTAAATATGGAAGCCATCTTTAATGAGACTTACCCGTCCTATACCTATATGCCACACCTACATGATATGGACGTTTGCCCCACTGCGTGTAATACGGAAATGCTGTGCTATTGATTTCAAGTTGGGGCTCCTGGCTGATGAGGTCTCAAACAACATTTACATTGACGAGTCATCTTTGAATTACAATAAGGCAGTGGGGGTTGATGGGCATCATCCATAATCCAATGCACAGAACCGGGTCAGTCTGGGGGCTACCCACATCAGTCTGTGGAAAAAAGGGGTACGCCTTTCAGATTAGAAAGGCTCCCCATGGTGGTGGCATCTGGTGAGAACATGCAATGTTTACATAGATACACACTTCATTAAAGTGATTACCATTTACCTCGGCTCGGTTGTTTACATCGCTTGTGAGTCCGATTGAAATTTTAATAGCTGTGTTTGAATTGAAACGTTATATTGTTTTCGTTATTTATTTTGGGTAATATTAGGCAAATTAAGGATACGTACTTCTGTTCCCGCCTGTGTTAGCTCATGTGCAGTCTCTCATTAATAGAATACATGTTTTTTGAATTTTGAAATATTTTGTTGACTATCAGGTGAGCGCTGAGCGCTATCTTGTTATTTTACCCCTCTTGTTGATTGATCTTTATCTAGCTTGCAGCCTAACAAGTAATATGGATTAAAGAGGCAGCACACGCCACATTAATGGTGTGTATACTGTTCGCTCTGGCTGATAATGAAGAAGAGAGACAGTTATTCCTCGAGGTTGCAAGTCGCACCCAGACTTAGCTGGGCGGGTTCCGCAACCCCCAGGTAGCTGCCAGAGGTGGCAGAGATCTAGCACTCTTACTTGATGGTCTGGTCACTGTGGCAGAGGGTCACCAGAGCTGAGGGGGATGCCAGAAACAATCAATGTGGAGGGACCAGACACCCCCAGCTCCACTCCACCGCACGCCACCCTGGTTCTCCTGCAGCTGCTCCATGGCCTGAGCGGTCCCCTACCTTTTGGTGTTTGTTGGCTGTTGGGCACCCGCACCGGTACCAGCTCAGTAGCTTATTTGTGGCAGTGGCGCCCAGCAGCCCCCAGTGACCTCCGACCTTCTGTTGTTTGTTGGCTCTTGGGCACACTGGAATCAACCTTGGTGCCTGGCCCGGTCGCGGGCTCTCGGTTCTTGGCTCTGGCCCACAGTGTTTGTTCCCGGTGGCCAGGGGATTATCCTTTGGGCCCTGGGTGGTGGCGCCAGAGAAGCGGGGTAGTGTGGAATGTGGTGTCTTATGAACGAAAATACCGCTCCATATTGCTGCTGCAGACTTTGAATGATACCCGCAAAACATCCTTATCAGCAAGGTGTGGTCTATATTGGTGTGCACAAGCTTCTAGTCCTATCAGCATTTAGTCCGGTGAGTGCACAGTGCATGCTAATATAAGGGTCAATGCCCCAACACACAGGCGCAACAGCAATGGCTTAATTGTTATTGTGTGGAGAACCAGGGTGGCGTGCGGTGGAGTGGAGCTGGGGGTGTCTGGTCCCTCCACATTGATTGTTTCTGGCATCCCCCTCAGCTCTGGTGACCCTCTGCCACAGTGACCAGACCATCAAGTAAGAGTGCTAGATCTCTGCCACCTCTGGCAGCTACCTGGGGGTTGCGGAACCCGCCCAGCTAAGTCTGGGTGCGACTTGCAACCTCGAGGAATAACTGTCTCTCTTCTTCATTATCAGCCAGAGCGAACAGTATACACACCATTAATGTGGCGTGTGCTGCCTCTTTCATCCATATTACTTGTTAGGCTGCAAGCTAGATAAAGATCAATCAACAAGAGGGGTAAAATAACAAGATAGCGCTCAGCGCTCACCTGATAGTCAACAAAATATTTCAAAATTCGAAATAATCAGACTGGTGCTCATACGGGAATAATGTTCTCCCCACATCCAAAATTCGGAACCCCTCACAAGGTCCTATACATTTTACATAAACACAGTTGGTACATAAGCATAATTTGCACTCATAATCTTTCACATTTCCATTGCTGTATTTCTTTAAATTCTGGACTCCACATGTCAATATGTAAATCTTGGACTCCGCTGGGCACATGTAAAGTTGAGTGATGGTCGAGTGCAGAATGAAGCAACTAGTCTGGAAACTAGTATCTTGATTCTTCTAGTGTCAGAAACGGACTCACGAGTAAAGGGCACCCCGTCAGGTGACTTCGAACAATTATTCTATTAATGAGAGACTGCACATGAGCTAACACAGGCGGGAACAGAAGTACGTATCCTTAATTTGCCTAATATTACCCAAAATAAATAACGAAAACAATATAACGTTTCAATTCAAACACAGCTATTAAAATTTCAATCGGACTCACAAGCGATGTAAACAACCGAGCCGAGGTAAATGGTAATCACTTTAATGAAGTGTGTATCTATTTCAACATTGCATGTTCTCACCAGATGCCACCACCATGGGGAGCCTTTCTAATCTGAAAGGCGTACCCCTTTTTTCCACAGACTGATGTGGGTAGCCCCCAGACTGACCCGGTTCTGCTCATTGGATTATGGCCGAAGCCCATCAACCCCCACTGCCTTATTGTAATTCAAAGATGACTCGTCAATGTAAATGTTGTTTGAGACCTCATCAGCCAGGAGCCCCAACTTGAAATCAATAGCACAGCATTTCCGTATTACACGCAGTGGGGCAAACGTCCATATCATGTAGGTGTGGCATATAGGTATAGGACGGGTAAGTCTCATTAAAGATGGCTTCCATATTTACACCATGAGCATCTTCTGATGAGTTGGTAGGATAGTCGATAGGAACTCAGTGTCTGTGTTGCCACAGAACTGAGACAGTGTTTAATTTGTTCCGGTGGTTGCAGGTAGTGGGCATCGGCACATGCCTTTTGGGAATCAGAACTTGTTTTTCTTCGTCAGACTTTGACCCAGCGCAGGAGCGAGTAAGTCGAAAAAGGGTTGGAAGAGAAACGTAGGAAAACAGTGGCACAGGAAGTGCAGTGTGTTGGAAAGAAGAGACATAAGGTATAATCAAAACTAGGCAGACTCGTGCTCAGCAACCCCTCACTTAGAAGCAGGCGTGAGAGATTCCAAAGAAAGCCTTTAAACCCCTGCATTGTTTATGATTTTTAACAAATAACGCACTGCAAAGGATGTACACGGTAGTCTATGAACTGTAGCAGGTGGAATGCATTACTTTTACCAAGGATTCCCTGCATCTGTGGCCCTGGAAGGCACTGGGTAGTACTTCTTAAGTAAATACATCAGGCGGAAGGAGGAGTACTGTATTTATGCGTGATTGACAGGTTGGAAGGGCATAGGGTGTTTGGCCTGTGAAATGCTTTGGGTCTATGCATCCGTAAACTCTCTCTTGTGTTAAACATTCAAAATGATACTGGGACTTCATGGGGAGATGCTCTTCAAGGATGGTGAGCTGTAGCACTAGGCCATTTTTGTTGGCTCTTAGGGCACTTTACCAACGCTAACCAGTGCTAAAGTGTTTGCGCTCTTTCCTTTAAACATGGTAAAAGTGGCTTACACTGATTTGGAAAATGTAATTCACTTGTAAGTTCCTAGAAATGTAGTTGTACATGTACCCAGGGACTGCAAATTAAATGCTGCTACTGGGCCTTCAACACTTATTGTGCCACCCACTTAAGTAACCTATTTAAGCATGTGTCAAGGCCAGGGCCTGCCATTGCAGTTGTTAAACTGCCATTTTGACATGGCAAAAGGAACCTTTTGCCAGGCCTAAAAATATAACCTTTAACTACATATGTCACCAAGATGTCACCGCTAGCACAAGCCCTGTCCATAAGGCAGTATGGAGAGTGCAGTATATTTAAATGGTTTGGCATATACTTTTAAGTTGTATATGTCCCGGAATAGGCGAGGCTCAATTGCTACCCTTGTTCTTTGTGTGATTCTTGAATTTTTCACAATCCCCTGACTTCAGTGATGTACCATTGATGGCAGCACCCACACTCTGAAAAGTGTTCCAGTGCCACTGGCCTGGGTGCCTTTGTGTGAATTGTTCATGCTTTCTGGCCAGGGTGCCATGTGTGACATTTCCATGCTTACTGGCCTGGGTGCTTATGTGTGACGTTTCCATGCTTTCTGGCCTGGTGTGACCAGCTAGCTACGAGCACTGTGCGGCGCACAAGCCCCCAAACACGGCAACAACACCCTTCTGGTTTAAATTGAGCGATCATTGTTATCCTTCCTCATATAAAATAATGCTGTTCACATTAGCAGCAAGAAAATATGAAAAAACTGCCAGGGTGCCAAAGTTTGGAAGGGGTCCTCAAGATAATTGGATGAACCATTGTTAACACCGAGAATCAGTCCTTTCAGCTCGAATATTGTGGTGAACTGAGTGTAAAAGCGAGGATGAATAATTCTGTGTATGATGTAAATTTATAAAAGAATAAAGCGTTGGAATGCCGATTTTATAAGGGGTTTAGTAGTATTTATTTCTCTTTTTGATGCGTAAAATACACTGCAACGTGTTCTTTTTTTACAATATTTCTTGATTGAGAAAAATCACTAATACAGCACTGAAAGTTGACATATAGCTAAAAAGTAGATGTTACTAAGGAACAGTAAGAGCTACCCATCATCTCTTTCGCAGTACCCTGCTTAATTCTACCACTCCATTCTCCCTATGCCCCGCCCCAACCCCCTCATTTCAACTGGTTTCATGGGGACACTCAGAGAAATTCTAATAGCTAGAAATAAATGGAAAGAAAATGGAAAGCGAGCGAAAAGAGGGGTAACAGGAAAGACAGGAGTCGCTCCTATTGTTACAATCAGTATTATTTTCATACATACCAGAAAGTGGCCCTACTAGTCAAATTTCATCATTTGATATTCAGTTTGTAGGTGATCATCTAATAAGATGCCATAGTAAATATATATTTCAGCCACTGTGAGAAAATGCCCCTTTTTTCTTGGTGATCCCGTTTTTATGCTGAAGTTTATTGCTAGTTTTTACACTCTGCACTCTGGGGCACTACTGTCCAGTTCCGAGTGTATGTGCTCTGACCCTAAAACATATAGAAATTGGGTACTCCCTGAGTGGTAATTTTGAATCTCTTTTAAGGCCATGGTATATGTGTATATAAAACGCCCATAGCACGGAAAGTTAAATGTCACATGTGGACTACAACATTTACTGGGCAATCCATTTGTTTAACACAAAAAAACATGATTCAGGATTACCTTTTGACAGGAGAAAACCCTTCCTTTTAAATATTAAGTCGCTCGTACGTAACCCTTGTAGCTCACCAGATAGGATGCATGATATTTAAAAGTGTACAACTTTATTGTTATCATGTACCCTCAGTGACAAGTCCCCAAAAGATTTTTTAATCGCAGAAGTGTCTCCGGGATGACGCCTAATGGAAGACCTCAGGCTGCGGTTTGGTCTGGATAGTCATGTCTCCACTGTTCTTATCTAGCAGAGGAAAGGGTGACCCATTAGCCACGTTACAGCCAACACTTACTTGCACTTTTGCCAAAAGTTTCTTCAGGAAAGAGACCCACAAGGGAGAAAAAACTGAAGGCAAAAAACCTCCAAGGTGGCAGAATGACTCCAGGCAGGTCTGAGGGTCTTGGCTCAGAGCTGAAGAGGTGGCTTGAAGAAGAGGAACAGACTGGAGGCACATGGAGGTAACAGGAGGAGGTGGAGGCAACTGGCTGGCCGAAGGTTAACTACAGGAAAAGGCTCACTTGATCAGGATACCCAGAAGGAGGTCAGGAGTTAAGAAACACCGCAACAGGACTGCACAGAGTGTTGCTATGCAAGAAGGAGAAGGATTCTCTCGCTTTTGAAGTTGGGAAACAGGAAATACCCCAGAATCCATGTGGCGCCATTATGGATTGGGAAGAACTTCCCCAGCAATGGAGCTGCTTGAAGCATCTCCTGACAAGGCCCCCCCACATGGTGAAGAGGGAGGGAGAAAAAGGCAGCGCCGCAGGGCTGGTCGCCGCAAGGTAAGTTTATACTGGCAGCTAAGCAGCCAACGGCACCTCTGAGTTCACTCTGAGCTCCCTAAGTCACATGTCCCACCCATCTGAGACAAACTAGGGAGCTGTGACCAGGCAGGTTACACAAAACAGCACCACAGTATGCCCCTCTCTTGAAGCCCCAGATTTGTCTAGGAGTTGTCTGAAAAAAGCTGTACCAGTACTAGGACATGAACAGAAGTAGCATACTTCCAAGACCTTTCACTAAGATGATAACCTAAGATGACAACGGTCCAATGAATCAGGAATTGTAGACTTTTTTTTTAAAGATAGCAGATTTACAAATCTCTTGCACCTCAAACCCTGGTTCACTAAGATAAACAGAGCCATGGAAAAAAGAAGTTGAAAAGGATCTACTTGATATGGTTTCATTTGGGAAGAATGAAACACTGGTTGAATCTTACAGCTCAGTGGCAACCGTAAAGGCAACTGGAATAATGATTTGGTTAATCTTGAAGGACCCATACTTTTTAGGTTTTAATTTATTCAGAGAGGTGAGGGACATGAATTTCAAAGACAGTCAGACTTTTTCCCCAATCTTATAATCAGGAGAGGATTTCTGATGGACATCAGCAACGTGTTTCATTCTTTTCTGAGTATTTTTAAGATTTTACGCCTAATGGTTTGCAACTGGATATCAAAACATTTGGCAGCAGGCACCATACAAGAGCCTTGAAAAGTAGAAGGAAAAGTTCTATGATTAATAGTCTGAAGATTGAAAAAGGTTGAAAAGGGAGTAGCATGGTAAATGGAGTTATAAGAAAACTTATCAACAGCCAGAAATGACGAACAGTCACTTTGAGTAGAATTGCAAAAGCATTGAAGATACTGTTCAAGACCCTGGTTTAATCGTTTGGTCTGACATTTGATCTGGGGGTGAAAACTAGAAGATAATGCCACATCAATCTGCAGGGATTTGCTAAAAGACTTCAAAAAAAAAAAATTTACTGGGGCCAGCTGCCACCACAAGACATGTTTCTGGACACCTGGGTAGAGAGCCTGTCGCTCTTGGGGTTGCCAACCCCACCCCTTAGGTGGGGGAGGTGAGGTGAAGCCCAACTCTCAGTCCCCGCCATCTTGCAGATGGGAGACCCTGCTAACCAGAGTGAGGCTATGCCCCCTCCCACTGGAGAGTTGCATAATAGGGGGTGTACCCACCCCAAGGAAGGGACCCCTTGGTCCCGACCTGTACCTATCTGTAACACCCTAAAATTTAGTGTTTAGGGGTAACCCTGGACCTTGCCTCCTCAGACCAGAGCCAACAAGAAGAATAAGGACTGAACAACTGCGCTGAAAGAAGAAGAGGAAGATACCCACTGACTTGGCCCCAGCCCTACCGGTTTGTCCCGCTCTGAGACTCCTCCAGCAGAACCTCAGTGTGTTCCGCAGCAAGCAGCCCTCAAAAGCCTGGAGGACCTGCTCCGCCTTTGCAACTAAACAGACTCTGTCTCCTGTGAGCACTGGACTTGCTCAAAACCAACCGACTCTGACTCTGGCCGATTCTGTGAGTCCCCAACACTCCCGGTGCCCTGAGCTCGAGCCTGAATGACTCAATATCCTCAGGAGGTCCACCCGCTGATCCTAGCCTGGATTCCAGTGTCCCCTGAACGTCTACCAACTCCTAAGCAAAATCTGAAGCCAACAACTGGAGGATTTCCTCAACCACGACCGAAAGCAACCCCCTGACTGACTCTGTAACCGAAGTGGTCCATAAAGACCATCCACGACTGTCTGACCGACTCCATCTCCCAACGCTTGCGGTCACTAGACGATGACTCCCAAAGGCCCCTTTGCCTCATCAGCCTCTGACTGACTCTGAGGGACCCTCAACCGAATCTGCAGCTTCAGCCCAGACTGCATCCTACACCCGGCTGCCTCTGTGCCACTGGCGGTGTAGTTCTTGTGTTGGCCATTTGGCCACACTGTGCTGACCTCGACCCCAGGAGCTTTTGTTTCCAAACCTGGTGGCCTGCTACCTGAGTGCCCACACTCACAAACATGCTTAACCCTGTGGCTAACATGTGGTCCCTGCACACTGCACCCGGCCACCTCCGTGCCGCTGGTGGTGCGACTCGAGTGCCCATCTGACCGAATCCTACCCACGGACCCATAAATCCAGTTCTGTCTTCTCAAAACTAAATGTGGCTTGTGAGTAATATTGTAAACCTGTAATGAGCTTGCAAACGCATTATTTCCTTTTTCTTTCCCATAGGAAATATACCAGCCTAGTACCTAGAGATACCTGGCAGTGTAAGAAATAAAACTGAAAAGTAATTCTGATGATTTGAGAATACAAAGTAATTATTCTGTAAACCGATTCACTGCTTTCGAACTGTATTTAAACTTCATATGCTTGCAAAGTACTTTTATACTTACCTGTACCAGGCCAGGCTTGGTTCTAGAAAAAAACCATACCTAAATAATATTTTTATACAAAACAAGTTGCTCAGAGTTCAGTCCTTGAGAGTGTACACTCATTTCTTGCCTGAGTGTGTACAATAAATACCTAGCACTACCCTCTGATAAGGTCTTACTGCTCGCCCACACTACCACAAATAAAGAGGAAGGTACTATCTACTTTAACCTCTGCCTACCTTTGGGGATCAATAACACATATCAATGTGGGGGGGAGGTCCAAGGGAAAAGTTTTTTACAAAAAGATAGACCTGCAGGTTGTGTTTCCCCTAAAGAACAATAATAACAACACTGAAACAACCTGGGTCTCAAGCTGAGTAAAGATTAAACACTATAAGGCCAAAGTATTCCCCATTCTTAATCTGACAGCTCTATAAGAGAGAACCTCCTTGAACAGGACCCATCAATCACTTAAGGTGGTTAGTTTTTTTCATCATTTGGGTCTGTGCACTTCAACATGCCGAACCAGTTCTTGAAACAGCGATCTGGTCACTTGCATAGAAGAAGCAACAAAGGAGGGTTGTCATCAGATCTCTCAAGGGTTTTATCTGGGATGGAATTTTACCCATAGATCAAAAACGGGAGATCCTAAAGTAAGCAGTATTAAATAATAATTGTGTGAACTAAAAATGGCTAAGGGTGCTCAAAAGTTCTTTATTGATAGAGGACCCCTGTCATATTTAAAAAGCAATATGGCAATACGGCATAAATAAGTTTGACATTATGCTATTGTCCATAGCAAGATCGGTCAACATGTTTCTGCCCATTATAGATCAAATGTATCAGGGCTTTCATCAGGACCTATGATACTGCTGTGGTTCAATGTGAAAACGTGAAAAAAGAATCCAAAAGAAGGGGGTTTGTATGAATAAAATATTCCTACCGCACCGGTCAGTTCAGAAGAAATCAAAACCGGATACCTGTGGACAAAAGAGAAATGAAAACAAATAGCCCAGTGTCTAAAAAAGGACTCAGCCAGAGGTCATTAATCCTAAATGACTCCGAAATACGCATATAATAATGCTGTGAAGCATTCAATACAATAAATTGAATTGCACTTACCCATGTCAATTGGGTGTTGCCCTCACCTCAACCTGGTCTCAACTCAGGGAAAGGGGCCCCGCTCTAAATCAGAAGAAATAGTAGGAGAAAGAGAAAACAGGTTGCACATTGTTACACCTGAAAAAACTCTCCTCTTAGAAGCATGGCTTAAGAACATGAGAAAAGCACCCATGTAATGCAGTGAATGGCAATCTGGTCATTAAAAACCACCAAAAATCAGTGGTAGTACAGAAAGACGGAATGTCCGATATAGAGAAATGTAAAAAACCGGACAAAACTGTCAATAAGTAAAGAACAGTTAAATGTGCGCAACCGTACGCGCTATATTCTTAATGTAGATGATTAGTAGGGCAGCATAGAGACCAAATCAAAGCATAAAAGGAAAGTCTCAAAACATTAAAATTTTTCAAATCAAAAAGAATTACCAAAAGCGAGTAATCACAGCTAGAAGTGAAAGATGATGGCCTCAGCACCCTCCCATTGGTTACGTATACTTTAAATAGTATATTACAGATTAAATCAAAGAGCCTAACAAGCCCGAAGTTACAAGTAGAGAAGAGCGCTCCAGAAACTCACCTATCCGTCGGTACCCCGGGGCGGTCTTTGAACTAAGACCGGAGGTGTCGGCGGTAGGATCTGTAACCGCTATTTATCCAGATTAGGACCACAGTTAACGCAGGTGAGAAAAACAGGCAGAGGAGGCTAAGCAAGTGCCTGTAACGGATAATGACGAAAACGCGCATGTGTCGTGGAGTCAATGCTAGCTCTCACTCACTTGCTTACACTGCGCGTGTGTGGCATACAGCCACTGTTTAAGGCTGTATGCACTACCTGCCGCTTGTAATCATCTACGATATAGAAGGGAAACGCTTCCCTATGATGGAAACAATGTAAATAGCTACACCACAAATAAAGTTCTGAAAACATTTTTTGAAAAAAGCTGAGGATCGCTAGGGAATATATTAAACGCGCTACAGCGTAGTGTACTGTTCTATAGGTGTATAAACAGAGACAGCCAATTAGGGCAATATCATATTCATTAGTGCCCAAGAAAAATGTAAACAATGACTGAAATAAGTGCCTAACGTTAAAACAGTAATTGTCTCAAGGCTGTAGTATCATCAAGGGGGAACAGAACTGAACCTCATTTACAGTGCCTATACCCTTGGTACATTATGATGTCATCTGCCTTGCAACAACAAGTCTATTTAATGCGTAACCCATGAGGACTGCAAAGGCAATATCTTACAGCAACAGCCAAGGAGTATCATCATTCAAACCCTCAGTATCAGAATGTAGTCTGTGCACCCATCTCTGTTCTCTGCGTAGCAGGAACTTCTGGATATCAGTTATATGAGGTGGGATGTGTGGTTGTTCCAGAATGACCCACTGTAGCTCATTCTCTTTGTGACCCACTGTTATAAAGTGATTGGTGAGCTTGGTTGCACTTTTCTTGCACCGGATAGTGCTTTTGTGTTCCGATATCCTCACCTTAATCTTACGTGATGTCATGCCCACATAGTTTTTATTACAGGGGCACTTTATCAGGTAGATCACCCTCTCACTATTACAATTCGTGTGTGTCTTCAGAGACCAAGGTCTGCTCGTACCTATATCTACCTCGGTTGTGTGAGATGTTTGGGGGCACACTGAGCAAGTCCCACAGGGGAAATGACCCATGACTGGCGGTAAACCCCATAGTGTGGTAGAGTCGGGGTTTCTCATTACCCTGGGACGTGTATGCACCAATTGATCTTTCAAGTTAGAGCTCCTTTTGAAGGCAAAAAGGGGAGGAGGTAGAACACTGCCCTCTATCTTGAGCACTCTCCAGTTTCTCAGGATGCTCTTTTTCAGTGCATTTGAGTAGTTGCAATAGGTGTTAACACAAGTGATTCTCTTGTTGTCTTCCATGGGACTCTGGGTCCTTTTCTCAAGCAGAGCTTCTCTGTGATTGTTTATAGCTCTTTTCATAGATGTCTTTATAATCTTCATGGGGTACTGCCTCTTTTGTAGTTGTATAGAAAGAAGGGAAGCATGTTCACGGTATTTAGACAACTCAGAACAATTTCGACGAATGCGAAGAAATTGTCCGAATGGAAGATTCTCCCTAAGGGCTCTGGGATGAAAACTTTGAAAATGTAAGAGGGAGTTCCGTGCCATCGGTTTCCTGTAGAGTTCAGTGTTGAGAGTTCCATTGTTAGAGCCAATTCGTAAATCCAAAAAGGATATGCTTTCTCGCGAGAATTCGCAGGTGAATTTCAGGAATTTGTTCTTACTATTCAGCCAGGAGTGAAAACTCCTAATCGTATCGGTGGAACCTCTCCAGATGACCAGAATGTCATCAATATATCGTTTCCAGGTCAAAATATGACCTAGAAACGGATTTGTAGTTGAGAGGATCTCGGTCTGTTCGATCTGATGAACATACAAATTCGCTAGGGAAGGTGCGAAAATGCTCCCCATGGATGTACCGGAGACTTGTAAAAAGAGATCCTCCTCGAATTTGAAAAAGTTTTCTTTCATGGCTATGGTTGCACATGTCATGATAAAGTCCACTGGTGTATGGCTCTCCAAATCGGCACCTTCCAAAAGCATTCTTACAGTAGATAGTGTCTCATCTTGTGGAATGCATGTACATAATGACTCTACGTCAAAGCTCACCAAAAAATCTTGGGTGACATCAAATGGCATCCCATCCAGGATGCGTAACAAATCTTTTGTGTCCTCAACATAAGAGGGCATAGTTCTCACAAGAGGTTTCAAGAAAAAATCTACAAAAGTAGATAAAGGTTCAAGAACAGACCCTATCCCTGAGATTATGGGTCTGCCCGGAGGAGGAAAAAACCCCTATGTATTTTGGGTAATACATAGAAATATGGAATGATCGGGTATGCTGTGTAAAGAAACTGTGCCTCATGACCAGTGATCCAACCTTGTTCTAAGGCCTCATCTGTCAGATTCTTAATGGTCGCCATGAGTCTTTTAGTGGGATCCAACTTGATAGGATGATAGAATCTTGTATTACTTAGTTGTCTCCTGCATTCAGTTTTGTATGCCTCCGAATCCATGATGACCGTGGCACCCCCTTTGTCAGCAGGCTTCATGGTGATGGACTTGTCATCTGCTAAAGAACGAAGAGCAAAGCGTTCACTCTTTGATAAGTTGGAAAAGGAGCGATTATCAGTTTGAAAAATGGTTTCAGCATCTCTGAGAACTGCCCTCTCAAAAGTGAGTATTTCTGGCGGAATCATATGAATTGGTGGAGTAAATGTTGACTTAGGACGTAGACCAGTGTTGGAACCGTCCTCTTGATTATCTTCAAGTGGTTTGTCTTTAAAGAAAGCACGTAATCTGACTTTCCTAAAGAACCCAGCTAGTTCTTGTCTGGTCTGAAAAGGATCACCCCTAAATGTGGGAACATACCCAAGTCCTTTCTCAAGGACCAGGGTCTCGTCTTTATTAAGTATCCGTTTACTCAAATTCACAATCAGGCTGTCGCGTTGCTTGGGCCTGCTACTGGAGGATCTTTTAGATTGCTCCGTGTTCGAGATGATGGAGGACTCCAATGAACACTGGACTGTGCTGATCTTCTCCGGCCTCTGGAACGACGTTGGCCCTGCCCTAAAAAAGACTGTTGTTGGAAATTGTCCTGATGAAACGGGCCCTGAAACACAGGATGAGGGAAGAAAGGCTGTGGGTAATTATAGGGACCAGGAGGCCACCATTGTGGTTGTTGAGGACCTCCATAGAAGTTGCCTCTTCTGGGACCCCTCTTATTCCAGTTCCGCCCTCTGGATGGAAAACTACCCCCATGATCTGAGTCTGAGGAGTCATTCTCACTCCCTGATGTAGAATAATTTGAACCGGGTCGTCTACCTTGTTGGTTGAACACCGGGGGAGTATAGGAATCACTAGTGTAAGGATATATTTTGGTCATTGAAAATTTAGCCAAATCTTTTTTAAATTTGACTATCTTACTCGCTAGTATAGTATCCCTGAATTCTTTAGTCGTTTTGTCTGTCTCTTTGGACTGTTTGTTGAAGCTTGATGTCACTAAAACTGATTTGATCTGGGACTCCAGGAGTTGGATCTCAACCAGAATATTATCTGCTATTCTCTTGGCTGTTGTTATAATCAAGATAAGCCAGTCGCGTGTGCAACGCCATGCCACCAGAGACCAATCTTTAAGGAAACCCTTATCGTCCAAAAATAGCCTGGGGGCATTGGTTACTATTAGACCTGTCGGTGCACAATCTGACCGCAAATACTCGGTCATAATTGCACCATGGACTTGTGTGCGTGCATGTGTCCGTTTAAGAAAGAGCACTTTGTTCCAGTCCTCATCTTTGGTAGTGATAATGTTAGATGGTAAGTCAATGATGCTGGGTGTTTGAAGAATATCCAGCGCTACTGCGTCATCAAACGAAAGACCTTGTCTCTCAGACATCTTGGAAATGGGGTAAAGTGAAAGGATAGGTAATCAAAATACAAGTTTAAAAGGAAAGACCATTCGCCAAACACTGCGGGGTACAGGATGTGTTCCCAGAACAAAGCCAGCAAAAGAGCGTGTCGACTCCTAACATTTGTGGATTCGACTACAAAAATGATACAGACCTACGGCGGATGCCGTTCTAACATTAATAACACATATCAATGTGGGGGGGAGGTCCAAGGGAAAAGTTTTTTACAAAAAGATAGACCTGCAGGTTGTGTTTCCCCTAAAGAACAATAATAACAACACTGAAACAACCTGGGTCTCAAGCTGAGTAAAGATTAAACACTATAAGGCCAAAGTATTCCCCATTCTTAATCTGACAGCTCTATAAAAGAGAACCTCCTTGAACAGGACCCATCAATCACTTAAGGTGGTTAGTTTTTTTCATCATTTGGGTCTGTGCACTTCAACATGCCGAACCAGTTCTTGAAACAGCGATCTGGTCACTTGCATAGAAGAAGCAACAAAGGAGGGTTGTCATCAGATCTCTCTAGGGTTTTATCTGGGATGGAATTTTACCCATAGATCAAAAACGGGAGATCCTAAAGTAAGCAGTATTAAATAATAATTGTGTGAACTAAAAATGGCTAAGGGTGCTCAAAAGTTCTTTATTGATAGAGGACCCCTGTCATATTTAAAAAGCAATATGGCAATACGGCATAAATAAGTTTGACATTATGCTATTGTCCATAGCAAGATCGGTCAACATGTTTCTGCCCATTATAGATCAAAAGTATCAGGGCTTTCATCAGGACCTATGATACTGCTGTGGTTCAATGTGAAAACGTGAAAAAAGAATCCAAAAGAAGGGGGTTTGTATGAATAAAATATTCCTACCGCACCGGTCAGTTCAGAAGAAATCAAAACCGGATACCTGTGGACAAAAGAGAAATGAAAACAAATAGCCCAGTGTCTAAAAAAGGACTCAGCCAGAGGTCATTAATCCTAAATGACTCCGAAATACGCATATAATAATGCTGTGAAGCATTCAATACAATAAATTGAATTGCACTTACCCATGTCAATTGGGTGTTGCCCTCACCTCAACCTGGTCTCAACTCAGGGAAAGGGGCCCCGCTCTAAATCAGAAGAAATAGTAGGAGAAAGAGAAAACAGGTTGCACATTGTTAGACCTGAAAAAACTCTCCTCTTAGAAGCATGGCTTAAGAACATGAGAAAAGCACCCATGTAATGCAGTGAATGGCAATCTGGTCATTAAAAACCACCAAAAATCAGTGGTAGTACAGAAAGACGGAATGTCCGATATAGAGAAATGTAAAAAACCGGACAAAACTGTCAATAAGTAAAGAACAGTTAAATGTGCGCAACCGTACGCGCTATATTCTTAATGTAGATGATTAGTAGGGCAGCATAGAGACCAAATCAAAGCATAAAAGGAAAGTCTCAAAACATTTAAATTTTTCAAATCAAAAAGAATTACCAAAAGCGAGTAATCACAGCTAGAAGTGAAAGATGATGGCCTCAGCACCCTCCCATTGGTTACGTATACTTTAAATAGTATATTACAGATTAAATCAAAGAGCCTAACAAGCCCGAAGTTACAAGTAGAGAAGAGCGCTCCAGAAACTCACCTATCCGTCGGTACCCCGGGGCGGTCTTTGAACTAAGACCGGAGGTGTCGGCAGTAGGATCTGTAACCGCTATTTATCCAGATTAGGACCACAGTTAACGCAGGTGAGAAAAACAGGCAGAGGAGGCTAAGCAAGTGCCTGTAACGGATAATGACGAAAACGCGCATGTGTAGTGGAGTCAATGCTAGCTCTCACTCACTTGCTTACACTGCGCGTGTGTGGCATACAGCCACTGTTTAAGGCTGTATGCACTACCTGCCGCTTGTAATCATCTACGATATAGAAGGGAAACGCTTCCCTATGATGGAAACAATGTAAATAGCTACACCACAAATAAAGTTCTGAAAACATTTTTTGAAAAAAGCTGAGGATCGCTAGGGAATATATTAAACGCGCTACAGCGTAGTGTACTGTTCTATAGGTGTATAAACAGAGACAGCCAATTAGGGCAATATCATATTCATTAGTGCCCAAGAAAAATGTAAACAATGACTGAAATAAGTGCCTAACGTTAAAACAGTAATTGTCTCAAGGCTGTAGTATCATCAAGGGGGAACAGAACTGAACCTCATTTACAGTGCCTATACCCTTGGTACATTATGATGTCATCTGCCTTGCAACAACAAGTCTATTTAATGCGTAACCCATGAGGACTGCAAAGGCAATATCTTACAGCAACAGCCAAGGAGTATCATCATTCAAACCCTCAGTATCAGAATGTAGTCTGTGCACCCATCTCTGTTCTCTGCGTAGCAGGAACTTCTGGATATCAGTTATATGAGGTGGGATGTGTGGTTGTTCCAGAATGACCCACTGTAGCTCATTCTCTTTGTGACCCACTGTTATAAAGTGATTGGTGAGCTTGGTTGCACTTTTCTTGCACCGGATAGTGCTTTTGTGTTCCGATATCCTCACCTTAATCTTACGTGATGTCATGCCCACATAGTTTTTATTACAGGGGCACTTTATCAGGTAGATCACCCTCTCACTATTACAATTCGTGTGTGTCTTCAGAGACCAAGGTCTGCTCGTACCTATATCTACCTCGGTTGTGTGAGATGTTTGGGGGCACACTGAGCAAGTCCCACAGGGGAAATGACCCATGACTGGCGGTAAACCCCATAGTGTGGTAGAGTCGGGGTTTCTCATTACCCTGGGACGTGTATGCACCAATTGATCTTTCAAGTTAGAGCTCCTTTTGAAGGCAAAAAGGGGAGGAGGTAGAACACTGCCCTCTATCTTGAGCACTCTCCAGTTTCTCAGGATGCTCTTTTTCAGTGCATTTGAGTAGTTGCAATAGGTGTTAACACAAGTGATTCTCTTGTTGTCTTCCATGGGACTCTGGGTCCTTTTCTCAAGCAGAGCTTCTCTGTGATTGTTTATAGCTCTTTTCATAGATGTCTTTATAATCTTCATGGGGTACTGCCTCTTTTGTAGTTGTATAGAAAGAAGGGAAGCATGTTCACGGTATTTAGACAACTCAGAACAATTTCGACGAATGCGAAGAAATTGTCCGAATGGAAGATTCTCCCTAAGGGCTCTGGGATGAAAACTTTGAAAATGTAAGAGGGAGTTCCGTGCCATCGGTTTCCTGTAGAGTTCAGTGTTGAGAGTTCCATTGTTAGAGCCAATTCGTAAATCCAAAAAGGATATGCTTTCTCGCGAGAATTCGCAGGTGAATTTCAGGAATTTGTTCTTACTATTCAGCCAGGAGTGAAAACTCCTAATCGTATCGGTGGAACCTCTCCAGATGACCAGAATGTCATCAATATATCGTTTCCAGGTCAAAATATGACCTAGAAACGGATTTGTAGTTGAGAGGATCTCGGTCTGTTCGATCTGATGAACATACAAATTCGCTAGGGAAGGTGCGAAAATGCTCCCCATGGATGTACCGGAGACTTGTAAAAAGAGATCCTCCTCGAATTTGAAAAAGTTTTCTTTCATGGCTATGGTTGCACATGTCATGATAAAGTCCACTGGTGTATGGCTCTCCAAATCGGCACCTTCCAAAAGCATTCTTACAGTAGATAGTGTCTCATCTTGTGGAATGCATGTATATAATGACTCTACGTCAAAGCTCACCAAAAAATCTTGGGTGACATCAAATGGCATCCCATCCAGGATGCGTAACAAATCTTTTGTGTCCTCAACATAAGAGGGCATAGTTCTCACAAGAGGTTTCAAGAAAAAATCTACAAAAGTAGATAAAGGTTCAAGAACAGACCCTATCCCTGAGATTATGGGTCTGCCCGGAGGAGGAAAAACCCCCTTATGTATTTTGGGTAATACATAGAAATATGGAATGATCGGGTATGCTGTGTAAAGAAACTGTGCCTCATGACCAGTGATCCAACCTTGTTCTAAGGCCTCATCTGTCAGATTCTTAATGGTCGCCATGAGTCTTTTAGTGGGATCCAACTTGATAGGATGATAGAATCTTGTATTACTTAGTTGTCTCCTGCATTCAGTTTTGTATGCCTCCGAATCCATGATGACCGTGGCACCCCCTTTGTCAGCAGGCTTTATGGTGATGGACTTGTCATCTGCTAAAGAACGAAGAGCAAAGCGTTCACTCTTTGATAAGTTGGAAAAGGAGCGATTATCAGTTTGAAAAATGGTTTCAGCATCTCTGAGAACTGCCCTCTCAAAAGTGAGTATTTCTGGCGGAATCATATGAATTGGTGGAGTAAATGTTGACTTAGGACGTAGACCAGTGTTGGAACCGTCCTCTTGATTATCTTCAAGTGGTTTGTCTTTAAAGAAAGCACGTAATCTGACTTTCCTAAAGAACCCAGCTAGTTCTTGTCTGGTCTGAAAAGGATCACCCCTAAATGTGGGAACATACCCAAGTCCTTTCTCAAGGACCAGGGTCTCGTCTTTATTAAGTATCCGTTTACTCAAATTCACAATCAGGCTGTCGCGTTGCTTGGGCCTGCTACTGGAGGATCTTTTAGATTGCTCCGTGTTCGAGATGATGGAGGACTCCAATGAACACTGGACTGTGCTGATCTTCTCCGGCCTCTGGAACGACGTTGGCCCTGCCCTAAAAAAGGCTGTTGTTGGAAATTGTCCTGATGAAACGGGCCCTGAAACACAGGATGAGGGAAGAAAGGCTGTGGGTAATTATAGGGACCAGGAGGCCACCATTGTGGTTGTTGAGGACCTCCATAGAAGTTGCCTCTTCTGGGACCCCTCTTATTCCAGTTCCGCCCTCTGGATGGAAAACTACCCCCATGATCTGAGTCTGAGGAGTCATTCTCACTCCCTGATGTAGAATAATTTGAACCGGGTCGTCTACCTTGTTGGTTGAACACCGGGGGAGTATAGGAATCACTAGTGTAAGGATATATTTTGGTCATTGAAAATTTAGCCAAATCTTTTTTAAATTTGACTATCTTACTCGCTAGTATAGTATCCCTGAATTCTTTAGTCGTTTTGTCTGTCTCTTTGGACTGTTTGTTGAAGCTTGATGTCACTAAAACTGATTTGATCTGGGACTCCAGGAGTTGGATCTCAACCAGAATATTATCTGCTATTCTCTTGGCTGTTGTTATAATCAAGATAAGCCAGTCGCGTGTGCAACGCCATGCCACCAGAGACCAATCTTTAAGGAAACCCTTATCGTCCAAAAATAGCCTGGGGGCATTGGTTACTATTAGACCTGTCGGTGCACAATCTGACCGCAAATACTCGGTCATAATTGCACCATGGACTTGTGTGCGTGCATGTGTCCGTTTAAGAAAGAGCACTTTGTTCCAGTCCTCATCTTTGGTAGTGATAATGTTAGATGGTAAGTCAATGATGCTGGGTGTTTGAAGAATATCCAGCGCTACTGCGTCATCAAACGAAAGACCTTGTCTCTCAGACATCTTGGAAATGGGGTAAAGTGAAAGGATAGGTAATCAAAATACAAGTTTAAAAGGAAAGACCATTCGCCAAACACTGCGGGGTACAGGATGTGTTCCCAGAACAAAGCCAGCAAAAGAGCGTGTCGACTCCTAACATTTGTGGATTCGACTACAAAAATGATACAGACCTACGGCGGATGGCGTTCTAACATTAATAACACATATCAATGTGGGGGGGAGGTCCAAGGGAAAAGTTTTTTACAAAAAGATAGACCTGCAGGTTGTGTTTCCCCTAAAGAACAATAATAACAACACTGAAACAACCTGGGTCTCAAGCTGAGTAAAGATTAAACACTATAAGGCCAAAGTATTCCCCATTCTTAATCTGACAGCTCTATAAAAGAGAACCTCCTTGAACAGGACCCATCAATCACTTAAGGTGGTTAGTTTTTTTCATCATTTGGGTCTGTGCACTTCAACATGCCGAACCAGTTCTTGAAACAGCGATCTGGTCACTTGCATAGAAGAAGCAACAAAGGAGGGTTGTCATCAGATCTCTCTAGGGTTTTATCTGGGATGGAATTTTACCCATAGATCAAAAACGGGAGATCCTAAAGTAAGCAGTATTAAATAATAATTGTGTGAACTAAAAATGGCTAAGGGTGCTCAAAAGTTCTTTATTGATAGAGGACCCCTGTCATATTTAAAAAGCAATATGGCAATACGGCATAAATAAGTTTGACATTATGCTATTGTCCATAGCAAGATCGGTCAACATGTTTCTGCCCATTATAGATCAAAAGTATCAGGGCTTTCATCAGGACCTATGATACTGCTGTGGTTCAATGTGAAAACGTGAAAAAAGAATCCAAAAGAAGGGGGTTTGTATGAATAAAATATTCCTACCGCACCGGTCAGTTCAGAAGAAATCAAAACCGGATACCTGTGGACAAAAGAGAAATGAAAACAAATAGCCCAGTGTCTAAAAAAGGACTCAGCCAGAGGTCATTAATCCTAAATGACTCCGAAATACGCATATAATAATGCTGTGAAGCATTCAATACAATAAATTGAATTGCACTTACCCATGTCAATTGGGTGTTGCCCTCACCTCAACCTGGTCTCAACTCAGGGAAAGGGGCCCCGCTCTAAATCAGAAGAAATAGTAGGAGAAAGAGAAAACAGGTTGCACATTGTTAGACCTGAAAAAACTCTCCTCTTAGAAGCATGGCTTAAGAACATGAGAAAAGCACCCATGTAATGCAGTGAATGGCAATCTGGTCATTAAAAACCACCAAAAATCAGTGGTAGTACAGAAAGACGGAATGTCCGATATAGAGAAATGTAAAAAACCGGACAAAACTGTCAATAAGTAAAGAACAGTTAAATGTGCGCAACCGTACGCGCTATATTCTTAATGTAGATGATTAGTAGGGCAGCATAGAGACCAAATCAAAGCATAAAAGGAAAGTCTCAAAACATTTAAATTTTTCAAATCAAAAAGAATTACCAAAAGCGAGTAATCACAGCTAGAAGTGAAAGATGATGGCCTCAGCACCCTCCCATTGGTTACGTATACTTTAAATAGTATATTACAGATTAAATCAAAGAGCCGAACAAGCCCGAAGTTACAAGTAGAGAAGAGCGCTCCAGAAACTCACCTATCCGTCGGTACCCCGGGGCGGTCTTTGAACTAAGACCGGAGGTGTCGGCGGTAGGATCTGTAACCGCTATTTATCCAGATTAGGACCACAGTTAACGCAGGTGAGAAAAACAGGCAGAGGAGGCTAAGCAAGTGCCTGTAACGGATAATGACGAAAACGCGCATGTGTAGTGGAGTCAATGCTAGCTCTCACTCACTTGCTTACACTGCGTGTGTGTGGCATACAGCCACTGTTTAAGGCTGTATGCACTACCTGCCGCTTGTAATCATCTACGATATAGAAGGGAAACGCTTCCCTATGATGGAAATAATGTAAATAGCTACACCACAAATAAAGTTCTGAAATTTTTTTTTGAAAAAAGCTGAGGATCGCTAGGGAATATATTAAACGCGCTACAGCGTAGTGTACTGTTCTATAGGTGTATAAACAGAGACAGACAATTAGGGCAATATCATATTCATTAGTGCCCAAGAAAAATGTAAAAAATGACTGAAATAAGTGCCTAACGTTAAAACAGTAATTGTCTCAAGGCTGTAGTATCATCAAGGGGGAACAGAACTGAACCTCATTTACAGTGCCTATACCCTTGGTACATTATGATGTCATCTGCCTTGCAACAACAAGTCTATTTAATGCGTAACCCATGAGGACTGCAAAGGCAATATCTTACAGCAACAGCCAAGGAATATCATCATTCAAACCCTCAGTATCAGAATGTAGATAAAACCCTTGAGAGATCTGATGACAACCCTCCTTTGTTGCTTCTTCTATGCAAGTGACCAGATCGCTGTTTCAAGAACTGGTTCGGCATGTTGAAGTGCACAGACCCAAATGATGAAAAAAACTAACCACCTTAAGTGATTGATGGGTCCTGTTCAAGGAGGTTCTCTCTTATAGAGCTGTCAGATTAAGAATGGGGAATACTTTGGCCTTATAGTGTTTAATCTTTACTCAGCTTGAGACCCAGGTTGTTTCAGTGTTGTTACCTTTGGGGATCCACTGAATTCTGTGCACACTATACCTCACTTTTGTATAGTATATACAGAGCCAGCTCCCTACAGTGCGGGCCTGGCGTTTTCTTTAACAGTGTATCTTTTCTGTTTTCTAGGGATGGGCAGCATGATTCATTAACGTTTACAATTATTTTAGGTGGAACAATAGGAAATGGATGTGATATTTTAAATCTACTTTCTCATGATATGTTTATTATTTGCACACATGCTTTTTTAGGTCAGCTAAAGGGAATGTGTTTTATGTTTGAGACACTTTGGAATGTCTGTGTATTAATTATTCCATGTTCTATTGTGTGTGCAGTGTGTGTTCCATCGGTGTCGGTTGGGACTAATAGGCACTATGGACGCTGCCCTTAGGCTCCAACTCAATAAAAACAGCTTGTTCCATTGTTGAGACATCTACTGGATTTATATCAAATTCCCACAACCAAACCACCACCATGGCGAGGCCCAAATCACCCCAAAAAAAAATGGGACAACTGAAGAGTATGTCGCAGGGTCATAAAAATGGAAACACCCTGCAAGGAAAAACCAAAAAGAGTGCCAAAGTGATATATGCCTACAAGTCAGGTCTGACAAATTAGTGGCCAGGGAGCTAAGATACAGTTGTTGAACCTATACTTGAATAAATGAGTTTGAATAAGCTTTTGTGCATGGGGCACATGAACTACCTGTGTTTAGGGTCAGGACATACCATATACATACATATGAACTGTAATGAGGAAAGCAATGAGTGGTAATACACCTCATGGCCCAAGAAAGCCATCTCACTGCCCCGATGACATTTAAAAACAGCTCTGTGTTTGGATGTGTGGTTAATTATGCAGCAATGAACACATCATTGTGCTTTTTAGAGTATGGGGTTCTTCCAGGAAGACATTACAGCATACAAAACACAAACAGAGCATTAAACTATCTGTTTCTCTCCTGGGCACTGCGGGCGCATGCATTTTCTACTGAAGTTTCCATGCAGCCAGAAGGATCCCATGACCAACACATACAAATTCACTTAATCACACTTTTGATATTTACAAGCGTTCAGAATTCATAATCCCTATTTATGATAACTCAATCCTCCAGCACTAAGGGGCCTACTGGCTCGCATCCCCTAAATTGAGAACCATGCAAGGCGCAACCCACCTGCGTCCTTGAGCGGTGAGCCCCCCAGCCCTCGGTCCTTGTCCGTCTTTGTCCCGGGGGGCTCACCCCTCACCACCAGGCTGCCAAGGAGGCTCGTGTGACCTGTCGCCCTTGCCTCTCCAGCCAGTGTCTCCATTCTCCCTGCGAAGAGCTTACCGTCGCTCCCCTCAGTGCTGGCCTCGGGAATATGCTAGCGGGCCTCCCGTTACCCTGAAAATCACTGTTCTGTGGCCTCTTTTCCACAAAAACCCTCCCTCCAAACCTATCTCCAAACCATATATCTTAGGGACGGGTGGGTGGGAGATCGCTATAGTCTTCCAGGAGGTCCAGGGCAGGAGCAGGAATGCAGGAACAGAGGAGGAGTGGAGGTGAGTAAGGGGCCTAAATAGCCCCCACCCTGGCTCCACCTCCCCCCCTGCATGTTGTCTGCGTTGGGCCCACATCGTGGTGCCCCGGAAGTACTACCTCTGTCCAGCAGCCAATTAGGCTGCTGGCCGGGCTAAGGGGGGTGTGATGCGGGTACGGGGGGCCGGGTCCTAAATGCGCGCTTTCCAATGGTCACGCTTGGCATAGGGCCCGGACCCCCCAGGGAACCCCGCTCCAACCCGTAGTGAACCCACAAACCATTAATCAGTCCAAAGGTGTGGGTAAAAATGGCCATGTTTAATCAAACAAAACATTCATAAACATGACAAGCAAAACATTATTATCTTTCAAGATTACAAATTCACTTAATCACACTTTTAATATTTACAAGCGTTCAGAATTCATAATCCCTATTTATGATAACTAAATCCTCCAGCAGTAAGGGACCTCCTGGCTCGCATCCCCTAAATTGAGAACCACGCAAGGCGCAACCCACCTGCATCCTTGAGCGGTGAGCCCCCCAGCCCTCGGTCCTTGTCCGTCTTTTTCTCGGGGGGCCCACCCCTCACCACCATGGCTGCCAAAGAGGCTTGTGTGACCTGTCGCCCTTGCCTCTCCAGCCGGTGTCCCCATTCTCCCTGCGGAGAGCTTACCGTCTCTCCCCTCAGTGCTGGCCTCGGGAGTAGGCCAGCGGGCCTCCCGTTACCCTGAAAATCACTGTTCTGTGGCCTCTTTTCCGCCACTAGGGTGACCAGGGCCCACAGGTCCTTCACCCTCCCCACTAAAAAACAGATTTTGCACGAACGACCAGATCCCTTTAATCCACATGTCTGTGCCAATGTCCGACAAGTGAACGCCGTCTGTGGGGGATATGACACAGGTGGCCCGGACCTGAGCACAGCTTGGCCATCTCCCCGTTAAGACGTCTCACTGATACGTTCAAGGCCCGGGATCTGACCCTCGTTGCCCAAGTCCGCCGAGGGATCATGCAGGACCAAGCAATCCGGGCCCGTGGGAACGTTCTCCCAAGCCAGGCGAATTCGGTCAGTAATTCCTCCCTTACTGTCATGCGACCCAATTTCACCATGTTGTTTCTGCCCAAGTGCAGGATAATTAAATCCGGGGACGGATGTCCCTCGTGTTCCCGCGTCTCCTCAACCAGTTGCCACAACTGGCGGTTTCGCAGACCACTAACGCCTCCCCAAAGGAACGACTTTCCTTTTAAACCCGATGGTTTCGACACTCGCTTCTGCCGTAGCCGAACTGTGGCGCGCCGTACGAACGAGTGTCCCAACACCCAAATCACTTTTGAGGACATACTAATAGCAAGGGAGAAGGAAATAGAAAATCAGCGTGGTCATATCCATAAATTTGTTCATTGTCTCACAGCAACTCAGGTCGCACAAATGCGCTTAAAACAGGATGATGACCAGCGCCCCACTTTTTTGACCGTCTCGGCCGGTAAACCAGCGCCTGCTGCCAGCGTTGCCGCCCCTATCCTAAATTAGTGTGATGAGTATCCTGTAGGATCTAGACCCAGGCAGTCCAGGGCCCTTCGAAACACGGTCCTGAACTGATATTGTGATAGACAATCACCCAGTTCATGTATGAACAGGGCCTGACCCCCCCCAAATGGGACGTATCGCCAGATATGACTCCATTCTGGCTACAGGGCAAACCTCATCCCCTGGTGCTGGAGACAAGTGAATTATGGACCCTTTCCCCAGTGGATCAGTCTTGGATTTCCTTAGCGCTACCTCCAAGCCACCGGGGTCTATTTTTCTAAACCAGCGCCTGCTGCCAGCGTTGCCGCCCCTATCCTAAATGAGTGTGATGAGTATCCTGTAGGATCTAGACCCAGGCAGTCCAGGGCCCTTCGAAACACGGTCTTGAACTGATATTGTGATAGACAATCACCCAGTTCATGTATGAACAGGGCCTGACCCCCCCCAAATGGGACGTATCGCCAGATATGACTCCATTCTGGCTACAGGGCAAACCTCATCCCCTGGTGCCGGAGACAAGTGAATTATGGACCCTTTCCCCAGTGGATCAGTCTTGGATTTCCTTAGCGCTACCTCCAAGCCACCGGGGTCTATTTTTCTAAACCAGCGCCTGCTGCCAGCGTTGCCGCCCCTATCCTAAATGAGTGTGATGAGTATCCTGTAGGATCTAGACCCAGGCAGTCCAGGGCCCTTCGAAACACGGTCCTGAACTGATATTGTGATAGACAATCACCCAGTTCATGTATGAACAGGGCCTGACCCCCCCCAAATGGGACGTATCGCCAGATATGACTCCATTCTGGCTACAGGGCAAACCTCATCCCCTGGTGCCGGAGACAAGTGAATTATGGACCCTTTCCCCAGTGGATCAGTCTTGGATTTCCTTAGCGCTACCTCCAAGCCACCGGGGTCTATTTTTGTGTCCTGCCGCTGGAGGCCCCCTGCGTGATCACGTTTAGAGGCCCCTACCAATTCTCCCAGTCGGAATGCCCCATAAAATGCTAAGGAAAAGGCTGCCCTGAATAGAGTACACTCATAATGGGAGACGCATACCGACTGTAGTACCCCTAAAATGTCCCTTAGCGTCTTTACCTCCAGTGGCCTTCTCTTATCTGTTTTCACCCCCTCCAGCCTATCCCAGCCTAACAGAGCCCTCCTCACCACAAAAGTTGCCCCGGGGTCCTGCTGACCTGCCAATTTTGCAAAGAAACTTATCGCAGTCACGTGCGCCCTGGCGTAAGATGCTGGTCTACACTGATCCTTCAATGCTACTAAATATTCGCAAAGCGCCTTTGTGGAAAAAAGGGGGGACCGGCTCATAGGCCTAGCAAACATCCTGTATGCTTTGAACTGTTGTTCGTAAGTCCTTCTAGTGCATTCACTCAACGATGCTCCCACCAGCCCTGCTAGTCCGGGACTCCAATCTTCCACAGAGATGTCGGGAACACCGTCATCTGCTCGTCTGCCTAAGGGTGGTACTTTCTGAACTCCTGCAACTTGGAGCGAGACAAAGCATCAGCAGCCTGATTTTTCACACCTGGGATATGTGCTGCCTTGAACAACAGATTAAGCTTTAAACAAGCCAAGACCACATGTTTCAACAACCGCAGGACGTGCTTACAAGTAGCTCCTTGCCTATTGATAGCTTCCACCACTGCCATATTGTCGGACCAAAAGATTACTGTCTTGTTCTTAAAGAATGCGGCCCAGATTTCCACTGCCACTATGATTGGGAATAGTTCCAAGAAGGCTATGTTCCTAGTCAGGCTGCTCTCATGCCATGTAGCAGGCCAGTCGCCTCTACACCACTGGGGCCCCAATACTGCCCCAAAACCAATGCTACCTGCTGAATCAGTGAGCAAGCCCATGTCTGAATTGGATACCGCTGGCTCAGGCCAGATCACCTTCCCATTGAAATCCCTAAAAAACTATGCCAGACCCTTAGGTCTTCCCTCAAATCCGCCTGTAGCCGAACGTGAGGGTGTTTCTGAGTGAGTCCCGCCATTGCCCGGGCAATTGATCTCGAGAAAGGGCGCCCCATCGGGATGATCCTTAATGCGAAATTCAACTGGCCCACTAGTACCTGAAGCTGATGCAGCGTGACTTTGGGTCCCGCTGGGGCAGAATCTATTGCCTGTGAGAAGGCCTGTACTTTGTCTAGTGGCAACCTGCATTCTCCTGCTATTGTATCAATCTCAATGCCCAAGAAGGACATGTTGGTAGCTGGGCACACAGTCTTACCGGGGGGCAGTGGCACTCCTAGCTCTTCAAACATTGCCACCAGCTTGCTCAATGCCTGCCCGCACTTCCCTGAAGCGGGGGGGGGGGCATGATCATAAAATCATCCAGGTAGTGCACTATATCACTGTGCCCTGTTCTGAAGACAAACAACCACTGCAGCATAGTGCTGAACATCTCAAAATATTTGCATGACACTGCGCAACCCATTGGAATGCACCTGTCACAGTAATACTGGAAATGCAGTTGGAAACCCAGGAGAGGATAATCGTCAGGGTGCACTGGCAAGAGCTGAAAGGCTGACTCAATGTCAGTTTTTGCTAAGAAGCATTTGGCCCTAAGTCGAGCAGCCTCTGCAGAGCCGCATCAAAAGAAGAGTAGGTCACAGAGCACAGGTACGGGTCTATGGCGCCGTTCACTCATGCTCCCCTTGGCGCAGATAAGTTATGAATCATTCTGAAGTGGCCTGGCTCTTTTTTGGGCACCACACCCAGAGGTGAACACACAAATCCTGCCAATGGAGGAGTCCTGAACGGGCCAGTCACCCGCCCCAGCGCCTTTTCTTTTTCCACCTTCAGTGACACTACTTCCTGATGCATGCGCGCTGACAACAAGTTCTTGCAATAGTCTACTGGGGGCACCCCATGCGCTGGGATGCGGAAGCCTGAAGAAAACCCATTGTATAATGTCCTGGCTGCTTTTTCTGTCAGGGTACTGATTTAGCAAGAAAATCAGCTTCCCTACATCTACCGGCGTAGGTAATTCATTGTGTAGGTGGTGGCTTGGATTCCTTCCCTTTTTCTTTGGACTTTTTGATACACTGAAACTCAGGATGGGAGGGGTGACCGCAGTAAGCACATGCGTGCTTGAACTTGCATGTCCCTGGAGCCCAGGTACACGTTTTACGATTAAAGGGCCAACATGTCCCTTTCTTTTCACCTGTGCCCCCTTGGGAAGTCCGAAAGGGCTGCCTCATGGGAGTCTTATTGTTCACGCTCTCCAACCATACATTTACTCCTGTTTGATCCCAACCCATGTCGGGGTCCTCCACTTTGGCCCAACTAATATCTCTATCATAATCCAACCAAGCTGCTCCCCCATACATGGCCTGCACCTTTAAAATTTTGTTATAACATATCAAGGGTATCACTAATTCTGGCTTCTTCTCTAACATCACTATTGAAAAGACATTGAAACCAAACAACCAATTAGTGATTGATTCTTCCACCCTTGGTTTTCTCTCCCTGAAGGAACCTTCTTTCTGATCCTTTTCTCTAGACTCCTCTTCTCTCCTCTTTGGCCTAATTAAGGAGAATATGTCCACAAATTCTCCCTTCCAGATCTTCTCTCTTGTGTCCAGCGCGACGTGCGCTGATAGCCTACCCCGCTTTGACAACACAGACTCCTGACCACCAATTATTTTACAGTCTTTTTCTATATCTTTGCCTGAGCACTCCACTGCCTTACCTGCAGTGGACCCTGCTGTCACGGGTTGTGCGGGGGCCACTTGACCCACCGCTTGCAGAGGTGTGTTCCCACCTTTTCCTGTGCTTTGCCCAACAGGGCCACTTGTTTGCTCAATTCGCCAAGGACCCAGCCTGTCCCTGCCGGTGAAGTCCATGGAGCCACTGATGTGCCACCAAGCAGGTTCCCAACTGCGGGAGCCCCCAGCTGCGCCAAAAGGGTTGCTACTGTAGCCAAAATACTGGCGGTAGCTGTCTGCCTCCCCTCAATTGCTGGGTTGGGAACCCCTTCTCCTGGTGCTCCCCCCTGTGGTATTGGTGATACTACCAGTATTGGTGCTGCCACCGATATTGGTACTACCACCGGTATTGGTGCTACCACCAGTACTACTTCCGAGACTACGGGTATTGGAAGAATGGGTGCCGGCGTCAAGGACTTCAAAGCTCCTCTAATTTCGGCCAATACAAGGCGCACGTCATCCCGCCCCTCCCCTGGTACCCCACTGACCGGGCATGGGGGTGCTCCGTGTGGAATCTGAGGCACAGAATTGGGCCAGGCACTGGGGTTAAGATTGGTAAGGCAACAATAGGCACCGGCGCCGCAGGCGGAAGGGGCACAGGAAGCGCTGGTTCTGGTGCAGGAGTTATGGGAGGCGGCAGTACCGGCCGCCCCACAGGCACTGGGGGGATTGGTGCTGGTCCATCCAAATCCCTGCCCCCCCCCCTTTTCTTGTTTCCCCTGGGCTTTTTTACTAACGGGGGGAAAGCTGCTTTGGGCGGGACAATGGCCCTACGAGGGCGTGCACCCGTCACTGGCTCTGGGGCCTCTTCGCTATCTGACTCAGGAGCCTCACCCCCTGCACTCTCAGGCTGTTCCTCTTCACTATCATCATCCCTGTTCAATTTGGCCAGCACTAGCTTCAGACTCCCTATCTCAGACTCCCCATTCTCTTTGGGTTACGCTTAGGAGGCATCGTAAACTATGTGCGTACTCAGCGAAGGGCCCCTGTTTCGCTTCATTATAAGACCCCACTGCAAATACAATGAAGCACTATACAATTCAACAAGGCTACTTGCTGTATATAATATATGTCCTTGCACTCACCCCCACTCAATCCCCTTGACAAAAAACCTTTGCAATGCTATATTGCTTGTATTGTTGCCTAACTAGAAATAGCTGAGGCAGTGCTTTATTTGAAATTGTTGGCGAGATGCTTCTCAAATTAGTCCCCCGCCTTACAGAGTAACTACTATTGTTTAAAATTCACAATTGCGTACGGTATTGCTGTTGGAATACTAGGTATTTGCAGACTTAATCTTCCTCCAAGCCCTGACCGCGTAAGAACTAAAAACTCAGGACTCTGGGGCCAGAGTGAGTCACTCGGTGAGGCCCAGGCGCACTCAAATGCCTAGCGCTCAGTTTAGCTCTAGTGTGCGCAAAGGAAGTCACCTATGGGCCAAATATAACATTAACTCGAGGTTACTCCCCCTCGAAGTGTCTGCAGTAATGCGCTTACTTAATTTCTTAAAAAGGACGGGGCATACGCGCCAGGAGAGCAATTCTACCGGCTGCTGCCGCGCAACTTCGCTGCCTAAGCCGGGCCGTGTCAATCAAAATTAATTACCGGAAACGCCTACGCGCGTTAACCGTCCTGCGCCACAAACTCGGCCCTCGGCAAAGTCCCCGAATCAACTCTCGCGTACAACCCTACCGGCAGCGCTCTCCCATGATAATTACCGGCACCGCTCCTCACACGTTGTCGCCACACGCTCTCAAAGGGAAAAAAGGGGCAAGAAACTACCCGCACGCGACACTATTCCTCCCCCCGCTACAAGCCTGAGATTTTATTTTTTAAGGCCACAACACCGTACCGGAATGCTCCTCACCGCTAGCACTAGGAGCGCACCGAGCCGCTACCGGGGACCAGCAGAGAACACGGCTCACAGAGATTGAGGCACCACTGGCCGCTTGCTGAGCCCTGAGAGCCTCACAGCGCTCCCCACCGCCCCAGACACCTCACCTGAGCAATCCGCGACACCCTGAGACGTTTCAAGCGCAGTACACGACGTCAGCCGACCGACTCAACCCCACAAGAAAAACCCAACGCAGGATCGCAGCAGTCCGAACGCGGTAGTCAGATCAGATCGCTACAGTCGTCCAGGAGGTCCAGGGCAGGAGCAGGAATTCAGGAACAGAGGAGGAGTGGAGGTGAGTACGGGGCCTAAATAGCCCCCACCCTGGCTCCACCTCCCCCCTGCATGTTGTCTGCGTTGGGCCCATGTCGTGGTGCCCCGGAAGTACTACCTCCGGCCAGCAGCCAATTAGGCTGCTGGCCGGGCTAAGGGGGGTGTGTTGCGGGTACAGGGGACCGGGGCCTAAGTGCGCGCTCTCCAAGGGTCGCGCTTGGCAATTGCGGGCCTCAGACCGCTGCAAAACCGCCAGGGACCATGGATCGCTGGCGGTAGCAGTGGTCTCATGGTAGTCCGACCAGCCAACTCGAAATACAGCAGTCGTACTGCCGTTGCGCGGGTAGCCGCACAGCCACCATGGGCTCAACTCATAATCAGGCCCTAAATTCACAAATCTTCAAAAACCCAAAATATGCACCAGGACTGAAACTAGTAATTAAACAGTAAAACATGTCAGGTGGATGAATATACGCAGGTTAAGATTCTCCAGGGCATATTTACAACAGATGGCGATAAATATCGCAAAGCGCGCTCAGCGCTTTTATATTTATCACCGTCTATTGCTGGAATTTATCGCCATGCTTGCGCTGTATTTGCAACGCATAGCGCAATGGCGATACAAATTCCAGCGATAGCGGGGTAGTCGCCGTTTTGCAGGGAACATCGCTGGTTTTCCAGCGATGTTCCCTGCAAAACGGCGATATGCTTGTTGATACGACCATGTGGTCATAACACAAGAATCCACCCGCCATGTTAGGTATGGGTTAGTCATGATTTCAGCATATTTTCTTTTTTGGTGTTTTCGCCCAAGACTAACGTATGCTAAAATGCGTGGGCCAGCTGTTAAATATCGCGATGTGCACATCAGCGATATTTACAAGGTTGTACTGCCCAGTGATGCCCACTTTGCATCTCATTAGAGATGCAAAGGGAGGTGTCAGAAAATAGGGTGCTAACATGCGCTAATACATGTTAGCACCCTTTTGTAAATAGGGCGATATTTTTATCTCTGCTTTTTGGCTTTAAAAGCCTAAAATGTGGAGATATGGCCCTTGTAAATATGCCCCCAAATTCTTAAAAATACAGTCATATGACGCAGGCCCCACTCTTCAGATGATGCACCAGTGCTGTTACTTGTGTTGGAAGGTAAGCTATCTGAAGGTTTAACTCTGGAATCATTTCCTGGAATGCCTCGCTCTGTACTCGTGCCTCATCCCAGACCTCTTTCCAGTCATGGAAACATTTTTCAGACAGTTTCATGTGGTATTAGCGCTGCGTAGTGTCCACAGGCCCTCTTGTGGTTTGTTGCTTATCCAAAATGCGGTGAGTGAGTGTGACAGTCACAGGTCTCTTTTCTTTTTTCCACGATGCACAAAGATTCATCTGTTTCTCGGAATGCCCCACAAAGCTAACAGTCGGTCGTTAGGATCTCCTCTTGAGATCAGTCAGTTGATTGTTTCCGCTTTCTCGTTTCATTTGCATGTCTTGGAGGGATAAGTGCTGAACCTTTGATTAATTAGCATAATGACATCCATCAAATCGTTTACTAAAGAGTAGCTTGATAGCTTCACAAAAGAGATGTCCGACTGAAAGGAATATGTGCCTACGACAAAGAAAACAACGATTGCAACAAAGTACTCCTCATAATAACTAAGAATTACAATTCTACACGTAGTAAGTTGTAAACGAAAAGGCACAATTATGGTGGATGTACTCGTCTTCTCACTTGTGTCGATAACATCTTTTAAACTGCTAAAACGTGCGAGTCATTAAGCACATGTGCTGTATAAAACCAACCTACATAACCCAAAATATTAGGCATGGTGGCCACCTTACAACATATAGAGTGATGCTTTCTCTCGCGGCACTATCTCGTGCTGTCACCAAGTTCATTATGTCTGGTTTGACAGAGCCGCTGTTGTGACCTTATGTGTTTATCAGAAAATTAGCTGCAGGAAGCAGCGTTGGGAGGGAGGGGTGGGGGGGAAGCAGACCACGGACCAGGAATTTGTGTGAAAAAGGCCGCTTTTATTGGAACAGGTGCACATAACAATTTAAAACCTTGGCAAAAGCCTTCCAAATCTAAACCCCACTAAATAAACCATATACCCAACCCCACACCCCGCCCCTCCCCTAAATTTCTTCGAACCCGCCCCCACCCGTACATTACAACATTTAAAACAATACCAAACATTACATTACTGTATAACCCCATTTAAACCTCTAAATACAACCCTTCCGTTAAACAAACTCCCCTGACTGCTATCAATCACCCAACCTGTGTAACCAAACTAAAAATAACTAACCTATCCTTTCCCTGTCGATAACTCAACTTAACAAATTAATCAACCAACCTCTGGCAAAACTGTCAAAATTCAAATAACCCCCGCACTGCACCTGCTCCAAGCGACAAATACATAGCAAAGACCCCTGCACACCTGTCCCAGAAAAAACCACCACAGAAAAACCCAAAATGAAGAAAACCAAATAAAAGGGGGGAAATAAGGGGGAAAAAAGGGGTAAAATTTTGAGGGGGGGAGGGAGGGACAAAAACACCAACAACTAAGCTCCCAGCCACCAGGTCACCAAACCTAAAATGGTGGCTGGGAGCAGGAGCCCAAAGTATTTATAATTGGGCTACTTTTGGGCTATAAATAAAAGAGCCCAAACGCAAAATGGCCGGCGTGAGGCCAGCCCCCCCCACTAGCCCCTCCCAAACCGCCCGGGGGGACCTCCCTGCGGTCAGCTGCCCCCCCCAAGCCCCCCTTGGGAGGGAGGGGTGGGGGGGAAGCAGACCACAGACCAGGAATTTGTGTGAAAAAGGCCGCTTTCATTGGAACAGGTGCACATAACAATTTAAAACCTTGGCAAAAGCCTTCCAAAACTAAACCTCACTAAATAAACCATATACCTAACCCCACACCCCGCCCCTCCCCTAAATTTCTTCGAACCCGCCCCCGCCCGTACATTACAACATTTAAAACAATACCAAACATTACATTACTGTATAACCCCATTTAAACCTCTAAATACAACCCTTCCGTTAAACAATCTCCCCTGACAGCTATCAATCACCCAACCTGTGTAACCAAACTAAAAATAACCAACCTATCCTTTCCCTGTCGATAACCCAACTTAACAAATTAATCAACCAACCTCTGGCAAAACTGTCAAAATTCAAATAACCCCCGCCACCCAGAAAGAAGGGGTGGGGGGAAACTGCCCATCCCTCTTTCTGCCCCCCACAGAGAAAAACTTTTAAACTCCCTGACCATGCCCTTGAACGTTCACACACCTTGACAAAACTTCCCTAATTTCCAGCAAACTTAGATCCATCCCAAGCCTGGATAAATGCACTGCATCATCCCGAAAAAACTCCACCGCCTCAAAACGGATTTCCTTGTGAGTCACTCTCCCAAAACCCAAACTGATGCAAAACCTAGAAATCTCAGCATTCACTTTCCTCCGGGCCCTATCAATAGCTCTGGGGTTCAAAGCCCCTCTCCAAACCCTCCGCGGGACCAATTCAGTCCACAAAACATGGCATCCCGACCAGCGCTCCTTCAACAGGGCCAAATCCCTTTTCATTGCCCGTAGTAATACCACACCCTTTACTCCGCAAAGATCATTCTCGCCCAAATGTATCAACAAAATATCCGGGCACTGGCCCCTCACCATTGCATTATTCAAACACGGAATAAGGTCCTTCCATAGCATTCCCCCTTTTCCCTTCCACATGATTCTAAAAAGATGCTCATTGAACCCCAACATTTTCCAGAAATAACTTTTGCACGCTTGACCTGTGCCCATTTGATGAACGAATGCCCCACAATCCAAACCATCAACTCCTTGGAATGGGGCCCAGCCACAGAACCTGAAAAGAGAAAAACAGAATGAGACTCATAAAAGGGGGGTTGACGCATGCGCCTCCCCCGTTAACTCTCACATATTTATGAAAACAGTCTGACGACCAGCGCCCTAGCCGCATAATGTCCCCTTGAGACCAACCCCTATTGTGAGCTTCAGTCGCTGCCCCTATCCTAAAAGAATGAGTCCCAAACTGCGCCCCGTCCAACCCAATCCTCCGCAACCCCTTGCGCAAGACCATACGCAGCTGATAATCTGTTACCCGAGCGCCATTGATATGTTTAAAAACCAAATCGCTCCCAGCCCCTCCTGACAAAGTTTTCCATTGCCTTGCCAACCGCAGAGGACAAGTAGAACTAGGAGCTTCTGCTTCCAACCAAACACCCTTACCCATGCCCCTCTGATCAGTTTTCGAACTGGCCAGCCAAATGTTCAACCCTTTGTCCGAGAAAAACACATCTCATCTCAGAAACCCGAAAAGCCCCAAAAAACATAAACGCCATAAGAGTGCCAAACAAAGAAGACTCAAAATCATCCCTGCAAACCGCAGGTAAAACCTCCAACAAACGTGCTAAAGTCTGCCAAGAAAGCGGTGAGCGAGACAGAGGAACACCTCCCCGCTCCCTAGCCCAGCCCTCAAGTATCCTCCTACGCACTTCCCCAGCAGAATTGGAATAGCCCCAAAAGAGCTTACCCATGAAAGAAATTCCTGCCAATTTCCCGGCAATAGTGACCCTGGACAAGCCTTTCTCAATGAGGTCTAAGATAAACTGAACGACATCCTCAGAACGGCGCCAAGACTCCTCCCTCCTGCAAGCTCCAGATGCCCAAAATTCCCTCCACGCCAGTGCATATGCTGCCCGCGTGGATGCAGACAGGGAACCTACCACCAGTTGAAATACCCTACCATACCAGAGATGCTCCGGCATCGGGGCCGGTGTCCTGTCCGCCTCCTTGGCCAGCCCATGGAATCTCCCCCACTGCGAACAAGACAAAGCATCTGCTATGTCATTGTCCACACCCGGAACGTGCAAGGCCCTGAATGAAATGTCATATCGCAGACAGCCCAGCACAAACACTCTCAACAACTTCAAAATCTGCTCATCTCTTGCTGACTGCCTGTTGACGATTTCTACCACTGCCATGTTATCCACCCGTAAAAGCACCTTCTTATGCTCCTGCTCCTTGCCCCAAATGGTCAAAGCCACCAGTAGCGGGAAGAGCTCCAAAAAAGTAATGTTCCTCCCCCCATTCCTCCAATCCTGCGGCCACTTCTCTGCGCACCACCTTCCCTGCCAGTAAATGCCGAAACCATCACTGCCTGCCACATCCGAAAACATTTGGACATCCCACTGTACATCCTCCTCTCTAGCCAGTGGCACTCCATTAAAGGAGTGCAAGAAAACTGACCACATACACAAATCCTCCTTCACCCCTGCCGACAAGCGAACATGATGGTGAGGTAAATGCTGTCCTGCCAATGCACGGCACAGGCGCCTCCAAAAAGTCCTTCCCGCCCTGACAACTCTGCATGAAAAATTAAGATGGCCCAGTAACACTTGAATGTCCTTCACTGTCACGTTCCGTTTCAACAACATTCTCTCAATACCCAAAAAGGATAAAGCTGTAGCAGGCCCCATTGTCTTTTCTGGTGCCAACGGCACCCCTAGCTCCTCCATGAGCTCATGGTAAGTGCCCAGAGCACTATGGCACTCCGCGGAGTGCGGGGAACCAACAAAAAAGAAATCATCCAAATAGTGCGTGACCAAATTGTGAGCTGTGCACTGCGTGAAATACCACTGGAGGAAGGTGCGGAAAAGTTCAAATAGAACACATGACACAGAGCAACCCATCGGTAATGCCTTGTACACATACCATTTGCCCTCAAAGTGTATCCCCAAAAGAGGCCAGTCATCCGGATGGACTGGAAGCAACCTAAAGGCTGACTTGATGTCACACTTTGCCATGTCTGCAGTTGCGCCCACGGTCACCACTAGGGACATAGCCACGTCAACTGAGGAATATGACACTGATGCAGCCTCTTTGTCAATGAAATCATTTACTGACGACCCCTCTGGCCATGACAAGTGCTGAATCAGTCTGAACTGCCCGTCTTCTTTTTTAGGCACCACCCCAATAGGGGACATGATTAAATTCTGAACTGGCCAATCATCAAAAGGGCCTGCCATCCTCCCTTCGCGCACTTCCTTAATCAGTTTCTCCCGCACAACCATACTATGCGCTGCAGCTGATTTCAAATTATCGGCCCACCTTCTGAGCCTTGGCCCCTGGTAACCCAAATGGAATCCCCACTGAAACCCCTCCAAAAGTGTCTATTTTGCCCCCAATTTCTCATACCCCCGCAATGCCTCCTCTAGCTTCGCCAATCTAATTGTCGTAGGAGCCCTTCGGCCCAGTACCCTGTGCTCCACTACCCCCCCTTCCACCCTGGGATTACTGCAAGGTGCCAGATGTCCCTGCACTCGACTGCTGCCCTTGCTGTCCGCCTGGCGGTCTGATGCCCCAACAATTAACAAGGGGATGTCTTTTCCCACACTTAGAGCACTCATGGCGGTACTTGCAATATTCCTGTGTGCATAAACCTTTGTGAAATCCCAGCATGCTCCAATTCCAGTTTGTGTTGCGGCTGCGCCTTCCACCCCGCCCCGGGTGGGCTTCCCCTGAAAGGCCGGTAAACTAAAGGCAACCCGCTGGCTGTGAAAATGGTCTTGCCCTCAGGAGCCGCCCCCATTGTATGCTGCCACAAGTCATTATCCAACTCTCCCCATTTTGCTTCAGAGTCCCACGCCATTCGCACCCGGAACTCTTCGTCATACTGTGCCCATGCAAAACCACTACCCGTAATTTGGGCCTTCCGTATGACATCCATATACTTAAAGATAGCCACGCAGCGCTCAGGAAATTTCTCGCAGTAAACGCTGGCATAAATCAAAAATGCCGCTGTCCAATTCTCAATTGTCTACGCTACTTTAGGGCGCTTGGCTAATTCATACTCCTCTTCTTTAGAACCCTCTTTAGACCTCACCTCCCTATGAAGGAGTTTCAAAATCTCCACGTATTCCCCTTTCCATATGCGCTCCTTCGTTGCCAGCATTAAATGTGCACCCTAAGGCTTTGTCACCCCCATGTAAGGGAGCTTCTTAATTTTCAATTCCTTACTTACCAAGGGCTCCTTGCCACCTGCTGCGTCTGTGTTAGTCCCACTCTCAACCTTAGTATCCAGCACTACTCCCCCTGTGCCTACCCCTGTGTCTTTAACATACTTTCCTTTGTACAATCTCCCTTCTGTCACCCCCCACTCCCCTCCCCCGTCCCCACAGACACCATTTTAGGTTTGGCCTGTGTTGTAGCGATCTCACCTGGCTCTAAAGAGGATGCTCGAACGGACTCCGATCGCCGCGCCGACCTCTCATATGAATCCCCTGTAGGATGAGCCCTCGCCGATTGGCCGCGCTCTCTTTTGGCTCTTACCACCAATGGCTGTTTTTGGGGTACCGCTCCCGAAACCTGCAAAAAACTAATAGACACATAAGAGGGCCTCCCTCCTCATAATCCCACAATTCCCCTTCCTCAGGGCTGTCCTCATCATAGTCAAGCAAAATTGGCTCCTCCACCTGCAACACCTCATTAGCAAATTCAACAGCACAGGCCTTACCGGACCCTGCATGACCCAAACTGGCCTCAGCGGCCCCTGAGTGTCCACCTTGCGGGGGAGCCGACTGTGCAGGCCGGTTCTCCCCCATCCGTTGACTGGCATGACAATCCATTTCATTTGTGAAGGCTGACCACCGTGACCTGCCTGACGTTGGGGCCAACGAAGTCGCGCCGGACCTTCGTGTGGTGGCCGCGACGGGATCCCCCGCTGGTACGGAATTTGCCGCGCAAGGCTTCACCCCCCCTTCTCCTCGGCGTAACTGGGCCGCACCTCGCCCTACCGAGTCCGCTGCGCTGCTACACTTCCTACCCTGTAAAAAAAAATGTTGGACTGGTGTGCTGGGTCCCTGGAAACTATCTGATACACTTGCCCCTTGACAACTCAAAAATGTCTCCCTTGGCCGCCTACCCCTAGAAAAACCAGAATGAACCATACCACCCCTTCCTCGTCCCCACTCCATTCCAACATCGCATGAACCACAGTAGACGCAGAACCCACACCCTGACCTCCCCCGCGGACCAACAAACCTCCTAACCCTGCATGCTCCCTTCCTCTAGCTCCAACCCCCGCAAGCGACATCTGACACACACCCCTTTCGCGTCCCTCGACCTGAGACACCTCTAATGCATCCCCTCACCAAGACCCCGAACACCTTCCACCCATGAAGGAAAAATATCCAATCCCTCCCAAGCCGGGCCCCCCCCCAGCCGGCTCCAAATCACCAAAAGCTAAACCTTCCTCTCTAAAACCAGCACCTCCCGCCCCTGCCACCATCTGACCTTCCCTACCCTTGACTGGGGAAAGCAAAACCCCCCACGCGAAGAAACTGATGCCCCAACACTCCCATACTCTCTGTAAGAAACCAAATCCTGCTGAGAACTCCACCCCCCCACCTGAGCCCACTCGCCCTCTTCAAAAGAGCTCCCTCCAACAGACTCTGTCTCGCCCCTCAATGACAAGGGGGAAGAAAACAATAACGGGCTCTCTAGTCCTAAATCCCCCGGATCCCCTGCCATAGCTGTCACTAACTTTGCCCCCAACTATGCCTGCCTTGTGCCAAAAGACCCTGAGAAGAGCTCCCCTTTTGGAAAACTGCCTACTGCCCTAGAGCCTCTCAGGCTCCCTGCGCTGCCTCCACGCTCCCCTGCTTCAAGCGTGAACTTCGAGCGGGGAAAATCCTCACCGCTCTCGCGCAACATGCATCCTGAAGCCGCCTCTCCTGTAAACTTCCCTCTGACGCTCCCCACCTCAGAAAACACAATCGGTGGCGCTGCAGGCAGCGAGGCAGAATGCCTCTTAGTGCCCCGCCCTCCCCCGCGCTTGACTCTCGCAGCGGGGGAGGAAGAAGAACACTCGGCCAACACCGGCAGACCCGCCGCCTTTTTCCCGGCGCGCCACACCTCCCGACCCTCACCGCCCGTCCCGCCCGCCTCCCCTGACGCTCCCACCAAACCAAGCTGCAAAACAGGAGCAGGGGCCGCCTTTTTAAAGCGCGGGTGGCCCCGCTCACTTACCAGCATAGTTCGCGGACGTTTAGGCGAAGTGCAGGCCTCCACGCCCGCCAAGGCCTGCTGTGTAGGTCGCGACGGCCCCGCGACCTCACCAATTACCAGGTCCATCCGGCCCGCTTCACTCAGGAGCCGGATGGCCTCTAGAACGTGGTAATCTTCCGACGCCATGAATATTCCCCAAATAAATATATTACCACCTGTAACACACAAGAACTACACTTCACAAAAACACCAACAGCTAAGCTCCCAGCCACCAGGTCTCCAAACCTAAAATGGTGGCTGGGAGCAGGAGCCCAAAGGATTTATAATTTGGCTACTTTTGGGCTATAAATAAAAGAGCCCAAAAGCAAAATGGCCGGCGTGATGCCACCCCCCCCTAGTAGCCCCTCCCAAACCGCCCGGGGGGACCTCCCTGCGGTCGGCTGCCCCCCAAGGCCCCCTTGGAAGACGGGCATGGCGTGCGTCCACGTGACAATCTTTCTATCTACTAACGGTCGGCGCGTGCATCCACTGGAAAAGAGGCAAGAGCGCATCTTTTCCCTTCTGAGAAAGCTTATGCTTGATACAGTAGGCCTCTGTTGGTTTTTGTGACAAGCAAGTGATAAGGAAAGGCTAAATGGGTAATTGAGATAAGGTACACCCGCTGCAGTAGGCCTTGCGTTTATTGTGGAAAGCATATGTTAAGGCCAATTTGCCTTTCAAGGTGGGATATTATTACACTGCGTTTAAAGCCTGTATAAAAGTGTTTTGCCATCTGGAATCTTACAGACTACCTGAGTAGGCAATGGTGTTGGTGGATTGTTACATCTTCTGAGAAACTTGCTTGTAGTGTGATTTGCACTGTGATACTCCTTCTTGGGCCCTCTTAAAAAGGGGTTGTAATTTGCTTGCCCAACTGTATTTTTTTACATATATGTAATACTTGGACTGTACACCTGATGGCTGCCTTGTGAGAAAACATGCTCAATAAAGCAGTCTGCTGTTGGCTATGTTGACAATCCAATGATACAGACACTAAGGGCCCGAATATGAGTTTTGGCAACGCAGGAGAGGGTGGTACGCCACCGCAACGCTCCAGCTGCGCTAAAGCTGTGTTCTGTCCTGTCTGGTGGGCTGGCTTCTGGCATTCCTATGGTGGTGCCTCTAAAAATGGACACAGCAATGGGAACGCTAAAAACAGTTCCTGCATGGCATAAACTGTAAAGTCCATGCAGTGAAGGAACACAGGATTTGCATTCACATGGCATAAGGCACCAGGGGGCACTGTATAAGCATATTGCGGCCTCAAGACTGCCACACCACCAAGGTGTTGGTGGTCCCATGGCGGTCTGGCTGCCCAAGTCTTAATGGGGAGGTCGGACCGCCAGTGTGGTGGTGGCTGGACCACCACCGCCGCACCACCATGCACAATGGCATTCCAAGATTACTACCCAGTGTGATGTGTGTTGAACAGCCATCCTTTTGTGGTATATTGCATAGTGTATAATTTTTTACAATCTCAAGAGGTCTGAGAAGTTGCTTATATATGTGACATCTATACTGGAGCTTTAAACCAATGACACGCTATGCACAATACCATTCCAAGATGGCCACCCACTGCTTTGTTTAATTTTTCACATATTTTTTATTGCAAACATATGCTTCCCACACTTAGGTGGCAACATTTTTCCTTTTTTCCTTTTGTAATTTCAATTTATTTTGCCTATGCTTTTTGTCTTTCTGTGTACTTTTCTGTACCTGGGTTTTGGTAGATGCAAGAATGTGTATGACAAACGGATGCATGATGACATGAGTGAATGAAAGAGTGCGTATAAGATGTGTTGTTCATTGACTGAACTCATCAGGGACTGAAGAGGCACTATGAGATATAAGCCAGATCTATTGCCATTGCCATATCATGTATTTGGGTTAAAGCTTAATCAGCACTGTAGTTTGAAATACCTAGTAGATGCAACTCAAAAAAAGACTAAGAGTAAACTGTGACAACTAATGTGTTTGGGATTGCATATTGTCAGCAGTGCAGATTTCAAGTGCCTAACAAATTCCTCATTCCACCCTGCCGCTAGACAGATGCTCAGCGAGTCCAGAGGTATGGTTCACTCACCTCACACTCAACCAACACTAAGGGGAAACTTTTTCAGAGCCTTGAACTGTTAGCCCTCTTTCTTCTGAACCCCAACTCAGCCCACTCTCTACAACGGATACCTGAGAGTAGCAACTCCTGTTCAGCAGCTTGCTTTCCTGACAATGTCCACAAACTAACTTTATGTTGTTGATGCAATGATGAGATATCAGACCCTGGCAAGAAGCGAAATAGAACATCAGCACCATGCATTATGGGTCATAGCAGACTGAGTGAGACAGATGCAACGCCATAGGGGTATCCCTGCACCAATCCACAGACACAGCTCATGTTATGACCAGAGGCCTTTCAGAGTTCTTATGACACTTAGCTCACTTGCTCTGGTATTCAGACAGCACAGTAAAATGAAAGTTGGCACAGCATCCACGCAAGCCATTCAATAATGCCAAGGTAACTATACCCTGAAGCATGGGAAACTTAGACCAGGGCTTGATTCTTCATTAGGTTCCTAACTTGTTAACCACCACAGTGAAAAAATGAGGACACCTGTAAGGATAAAAAAATGGATTTCAATGTGGTTGTAGACCAGGAAGGAAGGATCATCCATCACAGATTACTGCATTTGCTTGAGTATTCTTCCCCATGTACTCATCAAAATTCTAAAACACTTAGATGATTGGGCCAGATGTCCAAAGTTACCAGTGTTCGCAGGGATACATCCTGTTCAAGCCAGAAGATACTTTTCCCACCTGGCTTTAATGGACTTAACAAATGGAATATGCCCGGCCTAAGCTCAGCTGGGCCAGTGATGCCAAATGATGCCCTATTGGCTTCCATTGAAAGAACAATATAACCAGCTTTTCTGATCAGAGCTTGGATATCTGTTATTAACAAGTACAAAGAGCCATCATGATCCTATAGAATGGACAGCATAATGCCAGGGCTTGGGTCGAAAACATTTCACAAACAGCTGAAAGATCTACGGCAGCAGGCCTAGACTCTGAGGCCTGCCTGCTTTTCACCCCCACCACCCCAAAGCTAGAGCAGGGGTCCACTAGGCTACATCAGAGAAGCTCTGCAGTACCTAAAGAGCCATCAAAGGAGACTACAGAAGGAAGAGCTTGCCGTAGCAGACCGATTCACTTGTCTTATGCCACATGTATGAAAAACGGGAGGTGAGCCATGTATCAGTACTCCAGCAGGATAAATAATTACTCAGGCCGCATTCCAGTCCAATATTATTTTGCACACCACGCCATCTCAGTTATCTGCCTGATGAGCCCAAATCAGGGTGAAAAAGGTCCTAAGTTGCTTATGTTCCAGTTCAGAGAGGACCTGGCCTGGTTGGTTCAGGCTAGTCTGTTTGCATTAGAGCAGGGTTAAGAAGGATTTTAATATGGCTGGGTCCAAACCGAGGTGGCATTGGGTGCAAAATAATGATGGTCTGGGATGAGGCCCTCAGTAATTATCAGTGGCAGAGATTAATACAAGTGTTCCATCCATCACATTTTGTATACTTTAGTAATCACCGATGACTCACTTAACACTTCCAGGAGTATTGCTTTGATTGTGGCCCCCAATGTGTGTATTGTTAATTATATGGAATTGTCATTGGTCAGTTGGAAAGACAGAGCTGAGAGTTGGTCCAATGTCTAGAATTGCCCATTTGCTACTACTGTCAGATTATTCATTCAGAAATGAGTTCATATTGGTATAGTAGAATTGTTATGGTACACAACCATCCCGAGGGACAAAGATAAATTTGAAGAGGACACGCTGTCAGGGTCTCTCCGTGGCTCTTTACAAGAGTAAGCTTTGGTACCTCTTGCCACATTCATCTACTTAAATCTCTCCCACAGCTCTCAGAGTTCCCAGTTATAATGAGTTTACCCAGTGCTCACCATCCAGATGTTTCCATTGCCTTACATGGGTAAGGAGAGTTCCTGAGGACAATACCATCGACTGGGTCTTTGCTAATCTGGGGAATGAATAATTGCCCAGAGAAGGGCAGTGGTCAACTGGTCAGAGAAAGCATATGCTTCAGTGCAACTCTCAATGCTTTTATTGTAAACTAGGGGAGGTTGTTCACTCAGGTATCTTCTTGGGTACGCAAGGGAAAAACATGTGTACCAGGCCTGCAGAGACCCAAAAGCTAGAGGCAGGACTCAGCACAAAGTCGTAGACAGACAGCCAATGCAGTCAGCCCTGACTGACTCTTGGTCCTACAACATCACAAGAACAACCCAGAAGGCTTCATCAAGGACTATAGCCCCCCTTAAGGTGATCATCAACCAATTTGAGGCTTGACTCTCAAGACTAATAGTCACTTTGGGACAAAGAAGGTAAAAAAGCCCTTGAACAAGAGACTCTCTCTGTACCTGTGCCCTGCAAGAACAGGAAAACTGTGTGGCTGAGTTTCTGCCCTGTAGCTCGGAAGGCTCACATTGTTCTGCAGATCCATTCTTGCCAGCAGCTCAGATTTAGGCAGTAGGCTACTACTGTTTCGGCAGACCTACTGCCTACTGGTTTCAACCTCTGATCCTATGGATTTTTATGAAGCCTGAGCAGTCTTCTGCAATTCACTGCCCCTCATGCAGTGAAAGAAATAACACAAAAATGCACAGCCAAGCAACTAGGGAATAAATGCTGAATTATTACATAAAAGTGAAACTAGAAGTGTCTGTATGAGGCAGTAATGTGAAGGGCAGGGAGGGAAAGAGCAGTCACCTTGCTCACCCAACACTGTTGGTATGTAAATACAGAAATAGAAAAAGGGCTTTACTCAGCCCATAAACCTACATCGAGCCACAAGTAGTTGGAGGTGAGAGGAATCTTTCACGAGGAAAATGTGTTGGTATCTGAAATACAATACACATGCTCCATGTGTCTAATAAGTAATTGAGAAGGTCCTGTGAGGTTCTGTAAACTCATAGTTACCAAGTCAGTTCTCATGCCATGTACAACTAACAGCATCAGTTAGTAACATTTTGGCTAACAACACTTTGCATGCTGGAACGTGAAACCAAAACTTACAAAACCTCAAGTCCCAGAATGGTAAATGCTGCTCGCTAAAGAAATAGGACCGACTGATTGAGTTACATGTGGCATGGGGTCACCTGGTAGAAGTGCAATCCACTTACACTTGTCGCTATGTTTTAGGTGCATTTCATGTCTACACCGCATTGGTGGAATTGATTCTCCAGAATTCCTCCGATGTGATTGCAGCGCTGCTTGGTGGATGGAAGACAGACTTCACAGATTTCAAAAGGCAGCTGCAGAGATTGCCGCTTCTTTGCTCTGCAGACTCAGGGGCATTAGAGGAGAGGATGGAGTAGGAGATAATGATGGAAAGAGGGTCATTAAGGTGAGGAGGATGGGAAGATCAGTAGGAGACAAAGGCATATTAGAGGTACAGAAGGGAGGGCTGAGGCAGGAGAGTGTCTGGGTTCATAGTGCCTTATAACAATTGGCGCTTTGGCGGAAAGTTCCCTCGATATGTGAAACAATGCACTAATGCCGGGCTGTTAATATGCAGCCTTTAGGTCCTTAAACGGAATAGAGGCAGCATCATTCCCAGTCTTTGCAAAGGCAGGATTGGGGTGCTTTGCCAGAGTTGCTTGCAAGGCTCCTATACTGTGGCAATATGAAGGGCCTGGAGACTATCAATGGGTCACAATTGAAGAGGAGTTTGTAAATGCTGTTTCTAGAAGAACAGGGTGTTGGTGCCTCAGGTCAGGATAAGGGGCTTTAGCAGAACTCTTTGCAATGATTTTGTTTCTGAAAGTGATTGAGGTGCATTAGCAGAGCAACTCGTAAAGATTCTAGTTCTGAGACAGGAAGGTGATAGTCCTGAGCAACTCGTAAAGATTCTAGTTCTGAGACAGGACGGTGATAGTCCTAAAGGTCAGGATTGAAGGGCATTGGCAGAGCTGCTGAGGGGGGTCCACTATTATGATGGCATGGGGCCAGGCTTGGGTTTAGCTGGGACTACATATTCTAATCTTGGGTTTGTTATATAATCATGTGATGCATTGTGGGAGTTGTAGCCTTGACTCTCTTTAATTCGCAAATACTTTGAGACAGTGGCAGCTGGTGAAATTTAAACGTGGTGGGATGTAAACACATGCTCAAAACAGGACATGCTAACCAAGTGAAGTGAGCAATCCCAACTATGCCAAGGCCGACCCTGCGAGGACTTGTCTTAGAAACTATACTCTTATAAAGCAATTCTTAATGGGTACTTAATAAACCTGGAACTCCATCAACTCCTAAACAGCTCTCAAGCCATCTTTTGCACCAACCAAAGCACAGAGACAACCCTTATTGCGGCCACCGATGACATCAGAAGCATCCTCGACTGAGGAGAAATGGACGCACTCATCCACCTCAACTTTCCTCAGCTTTTGATACGGTCTCCCACAAATCACTCACTAGAAAGCTTCAGCACTTGGCTATCTATGGACTGGCCCTCAAGTGGATATCCTCCTTCCTCATGGACAGAACTCGACAAGTTAGACTTTACCCCAACACCGCAGAACCCAAGAAACTCAACTGCAAAGTCCCTTAAGCACCGTCGCTCAGCCCAACACTCTTCAATGTCTACAGGAGGCCCCTCACGGACCTCATCAGAGCCCATGGCCCGATGACACAGAGCTAATTCTCTCCCTTATCGACGCAACCAGTCCCTCCAAAGCAAACTACGCCAACTGCATGAGCAACTTCGCTGCTAGATCTAATCTTTGGCAACAACCCCTCCCCCTGAGATGCCTCTTGGTGGCCTTTTGAACTTCGCCCCCAACCCACCGCTGTGGACCATGCCAAGAATCATCCTAGATACCAGCCTCTTCCTGATCAGACAGATCCACACTATCTCCTCCTCATCATGCTTCCACATCCTGCAAATGCAACACAAGAGTTTCAAGTGGATCTCACTGAACACCAGACAAACGGTCACCCAGGCTCTTATCACAAGTAGATCTGATTACAAAAAAAACGCTCTCTACATCGAAATCTCACTCCATGTCCTTCGCCGACTCCAAACCACCAATAATGCCACCACCAGACTCATCCTGAACATGCTACGAAATAACCACATCTCAGTTCAGGAAAGATGCAAGTTCAAGCTGCTCACCCATGCCTACAAAGGTCTCTACAACACCGGTCCAGCTTACCCCAACCACAGCCTCAACCTCTGCCAACCCACCAGACACCTTCAATCTGTGTCCCAGGAAAGAACACACCTCCCTTGCATCAAGAAGACCAGAAGCAGGGGACACTCCTTCTCATATCTCACAGCCTAGACCTGGAATGACTTCCCTAAACACCTCAGAACCTCTCCCTCCCTCATGAACTTCTGAAAGAACCTCAAGATAAGGATCTTCTAAACAAAATAGGCATTATCTCCTCCTCCACCCACAGGCCTGCCCTACTCAGTGCCTGGATACCCTTCAAGGGGATTAGCTGTGCTCTACAAATACACATAACAGAATATAACAAATATTTAATTTATAGAGGACTGCTTTTCTAGTCATGTGACCTCCACTTGACCAACTGCTAGTTCATCTATCACTGTAAGCAGATAAGTTTCATTTATTGAAGAACACATCTTAGTTTCAGTTGCAGGAATTTTATATAGGCAACATTATAAGAAAATCAAGTTTAATGATGTTTTTAAAGTGGGCCCATTTGAATGAAAAAGTGCCTGCATGGCTAAGTGTGTACACCACACAGATAGAAGTACAGTCTGAAAGCAAGTCCACATAAGCACCCATCACAAAGTGGATGCTATGAAAACATATGCAACAAGTATCATAAAAATAAAAAATAAATATATGGTACATTCTCGGTCATGTAGTGCCATGTTGTGCAGAAGAAAAAAGTTTATGTAACAACAGTGCTGTAGTCGGTAAAGTCAGCAGCTTTAGAAGTGACGAGGCTAGAATTAAACCGTGGTGGTGGAGCTACCATTTTGCACACTGGGGGCCAAGACAGTATTAGAATACATGTTTGGAAGGCCAATGTGTCCGGGTTTAATGTGCTAATGAATGGGAAAAGGCATATATGCATGCCTGTTCTTTCATGTTTTAGCACATTAAAGTCAGATTTTTTGTCTTCGCTAATGCATACCCCTAACACATGGACCACAGCTGGAGCTCAGAGAGTGTCCCCAGACCTGCGAGGTTAAAAGTTGCATGAACTGCATAATGATAAAGTGTTTCCATGGAACAAAAAGTTGTGTGTGTAGCAAATCTCCCTATGTGCCCAAGAAAGTGTGCCCACAGACATTGAGAAGTAGACTAGAGGTATGAAGAATAAACTAGGAGAAAGAAAATAGTGGAGGGCTTGTATCTTACTGTCACAAAATGAGGAGGGCATACCGACAGCTTAACAGGAAGGAGTACCCACAGAAAATAATAAAATCTGGATACCTGTTCACAATGTAAAAGCAAGCACGTGTTGGTATTTCTATAGCATGGACATAGCCAGAAAGCAACAGATCACTACACATAATGGGAGGTGATGGAAAATGATAAAATATTGTATTAATCAATTGGTGGTTTAAATCTTTTTGTTACACAAACTTACACTAATATCTCACACATTTAAATTTAGGCACATTGTGATTTCCCGGAAATGACCAATTTTCAGCCAATGCAAAGCTAGATTCAAAGCAAGGTCCTCAGATCAACAGCATAGCCACTATATCACATCTCCTTCCTTCTTCAAAATGCAGTCAACAATGGCCATTGACTAGAATTAAAATGTTGAGATTTTGTTTACCTGTCACAAATAAAATCTTGATGAAACAAAAAGCAAGGGCGAGATCAGTGGATTTATCTGATTTTGTGGCTGCAGAATTTACATTATAATTCTATTAGCCTGGACAATGTAAAACCTTTGCACAGTGGTTTGGGTTCTACCATTATGAAGACAAAATATGTATTTCACAAGTAACCGTGAACGTTTTTTCACTGTCCCTTAGAAGCATATGGGTTTTATACCACTGCTTCTTATGCAATAAAAACACCAAAACATGTAAGACCGACCTTTTTACTCAAGGATGTAATGACTTTTCAATAATCTAGATTATACCAATCCATGTGGAGTGGAGTTCGTGGTGGGGATGACTATCATTTTTAATGTGGTAATTTCTGTTATTTAAGCTAGCGTTCAAATGGCTGATTAATATTTTTTGGGTTTTTGGCCCTGTAATACTTCTCTAAAATGGCTAAGCACTGCTGTGAGAGAAATTAGGCAATATCATAAATTACATCTAGACAGCCTGTTCCCATTTTGTTAGCTCTAGATTAATTTTCTTATAAAAATACACACTTCCACCTCAGCCAAACTTACACTCAGTCACGGTTTCTTTCTCTCCAAATGAAAGAAGGTTGAACAAAGATGCACAGATTCAAATCTGTGCATGCAGCAACTGAAATTCATCCCGGGAAGTAGTGTTGGCAGCCATATTAGTGAAGGAGCAGAAGCCATGTAAAAATTAAATGTATTCCTGTTATGGTGAGCATCGACATCATAGGACACTTTTCTAAGATTAGATTGAGATAGCCAAAAGGAGAACTGTGAATAGACCCATACATGTGGTGGGTACATGTAACAATGTTTTGTAAGTGCACTCAAATTTGTATTCCCAAATATTTCAAAAGTTTTTTTCTGATTTCATGTGCCATCTTGGTGTGTGCACTGTATCAATTTGCACACCATTAAAACTTGAACTATCTCTGGAAGTGTGCCCACTTCCCAGTTTCAAGATACACTAATATGTGACCCGTAGGTTCACCAATTTGTGATGATGTTTAGAAAAGATATGCCAACGCATTAACTGCTTTTGATTGTTCTTTAATATTAATTGCATTACATATTATGTTTTTCCATTCATATAGAGTTGTCATCTCATATATCTCCAAGATGACCATTGGCACCAATTGAATCCAATTGCACCATCCAATGGTTTCAAAGACCTAATCCATTTCGGGCCAAACGATCCTTCATCAGGGGTAACTACAACAAAACAAAATAATTGTATAGCACAATGATGACCAGATATCTTCCAATAACAAAATAAACATTGCAGTGAGCCAGGTGCAACTTCAACCCGTGACAAGCACAGATCTGGTGTAAAAAACTTTTGTCTGTCATATATCAGTGATGGCAGCGATGCCACTGTAACCTTATAACCGAAATACTCAGAGTGAAAATTAACACCTCAAAAGTGATGTAATGAAATAAGAACAACATCAAAATAGTAAAAATTACAAGTACAATGTGTAATCATGCATAATCCTTGGTAACACAATTCAGATCAAAACGAATCTAATATCTGAAACTGCAATTGTGAAATGTTGTGCCCTGCATCAGCACAATGAGCGGCCACACTTGAGTTTTTGTTTCAGATGTTATTCAAATAATTGTTTTGAAAGTGTGTGCATGCCCATAACCCTGCTGCACCGCTCTCAAAGAGCTCCTGCAGCTCCAGCCAGTGCCCACGTGAACAAATGCCCGGTGCTCTCTCGTAGGAAGTTAAATGTACAGTTAGGGGAGTATGCAGAGCTTTTGTCCACTGAGGTGACCATGATTTGAGGGCAAAGTGATTGGAGTCCTTCCCCTTGTTTGTGTTGACACTCAGCCACACCCTTATGATTAGCACAAATGCACTAACAGAGGCTCCCACAAGAAATCCCTTCTAATGCACCCTTGAAGTTGAACTGCCATCACAAGCTTTATGCTTGTGAGGGCTTTTTCAACCAAGCCAGGAAAGTGATTATATAAAATGCAAACTTCTTCAGTATATGAAGTGTTTATGTTTGATGTTCCACGTGAAACACAATTTCGAAATGGACAACACCACCTTTTACAATTCTGAAACATAGCTGCCAAGTGAATTTGTCACATGTGCAACACCTTCACTCCAAGTCAGTGCTTGATTTGCTTAAACAAACGTGCTGGTGACTAAAATATTTCTTTGGAGATTGGTATCCGTACCATCCACAGCCAGCATAAGCACTGCGCAGTGGCACAGTGAAACACAGACTCCTGATGTAGGGACCAAAAGTAATGGGTGAAATGTGCTGTAAAGTTAGCTTTAGTCAATGTAGTGACTGCCTCCTGCTTCCACGCCCTCTAAATGTTCTATGAAATATTCAAATGGATCCCAGTCAACACGCGCAGAATGGTCACCAAGGCCCTCATCATCAGCAAGCTGGACTACAGCAAAGAACTTTGCCGGAATCACTGTCTGTAGGAAAGTAGTATCTGCTTCTTATGGTTACCCCCACTTTTTGCTTGATGTTACACTGTTTTTGACTAGTCTGACTAGGATCCTGCTAATCAGGCCCCCAGTCTATCTGCTTTCTCCCTAAAATGTATTGACTTGTACTTAGGTACACTCCATTTTGGATACTGATGTACCCTTATAAGTCCCTAATATATGGTACACATGTACCTATGGCATAGGTACCCCAGAGGCCTCCCATAGTCTGAAGCATGTATTATGCCACCCATGGGAGACCATGCAGAAAATGGAACTACAGGTCTGCCATTGCAGCCTGTGTAAGTTGGTACATGTACCACTTACAATAGATACAGGTTTCCTATAGCTATAGGCCACTACACTTAAAACTGATAAGTCACCCCCATAGCAGGCCTTAACAATCCTGAAGGCAGGGAGCTGGGTTTTACTTGAGAGGGTACCCCTGCATGAGTTGAGCCCCTCTGCAGCCTTCAGAGACCATTCTCCAGGGTTGTCTGTGACACTGCCCGACATATATGTAGAGGTGCATTATAACCTCGCGGTAAAGGCTATCTCTAAACGGCTGAAACAAAACATGTCGTGTTTGGTATCAAACACCTTGGAATCATACCTCCACACCGGAAACCGGTGTGGGAGGTATGATTCCACCCTCAGAAGCAAGCTTCGTGGGTCCTTGCTCTTCTCGGTACCAGCCTTCTAGACCCGGACAGCACAAAATGGATGCTGCCGACCAGAGACACATTTCTGCTCTCCTGCTGCTGAGCCAAGCTTGAGCAGAGGAAGGCAGCACAATAGGCATCCTGTCACAGAGAGGTGTGCTCACCTCCCAGACAGGAGTTAGTGTATTGAAACTGGGTGGGTGCACTCCCAAAGTACCTGAAAGTCTGCACAAGGGGCACATTTGGTGTCCCAGTGCATAGTCCAGTTCTAACCAGATCTGGGACCATTGGCTCCTGCTCTGGTGCGAAACTGGACAAAGGACATGGGTGTAATCTAATTACCCCCTGTCCTGACCCTCCCCTAGGAGGGTCCCCTGAATCTGTCCAACCCTCTCCTGTGGGTACAAAAGAGCTTACCTGGCTGTAGGACCCTAGATTCAACGTGGTCAAGATTCTGAACAAGAAACCACTGACCTTAGACCGTCTGGACACTCTGGACTTCGCTGGACTTCGACTGATCCCGGCTTTGTCTCCCTCTCCATCATCTGTGCCCATGGACCATACAGGCTCCGTGCAGGACTTGTGGAGCATCAAGGACAACTTAAGTATCTCCCTTGGGGTGAATGAGTCACTCCCCTGCAGTTGCAGGCACCGTAACGCAACTGACTGGTCTGCTGATCCTGAGCTCCTGCAGACTCCAAAGGTTCCTATGTTCCTTGAGTTTGAGCTGCTCTCTCACCAAGTTTGAGGCCGGTATCCCTCGTGGGGACCGCATAACCTGAACCCCTGGGCACCGCGTACTTTTGCAATTGCATATACTTGTTGGGGTTTCCCAACTTTTTGCATTGGGCTGCCAATAGCTCTCATCTCTGCGCACATTTCCTACAAAGGACTTTGACCTCTTCACACTCTGTGCCCTGCAAGCTGTTGTTTTGTGAAACTGTTAGAGGTCCCCTCTTGACTCCTGTGCCTTCTGCCTGTGGGTCCATTTGAGGGACAACACTGCTTTTCTTGGGCTCCCCTGGTTTCTCCAGGCCTGCCCTGACTCCCCTTGCTGTGGTGAGTCCTCTGGTCCTTGCTGGGCCAGACCATGACCTTTCTTGACCTTCCTCGTGGGTGGCCATTGCCAAGGCTTGTTGGTGCTTCTGCCGGACGCTGACCCCTCAGCACTCGACATCCTTCGTGGGACAGCTCGTATCCGGCTCCTGGTTGTCCTCCACATCTCCTGGTCCCTTCAGCTGTAGAGTCAAGGTTTCTTTCTTCGCACTGAAGCACCCGACATCGGTGGGCATTCGTCTACCGAGCCTCTGGTCACTCCTGAGTTAAACAGACTCTGTCCCCTCTGCTTTCAGGTCCCTTCCATCAAGAATCCACCTGTGGATTCCACCAGACACTTTTCTGCTTTCAAGCAATGGCATTTCCTTGAAGACTCCCAATAAGAAAGACAGCGGTTTGCGATGCCACTTCAGACCTATTCACCCGGCTCCTCTGGGATAGGTAACTCTGGTACTTCGGTATCCATGGGTGGGATGGCTCTCCAACCTTCTATTTTCCAAAGGGTTTCCTCATAATCCACTGGTAAGGGTCCTTAATCTTCAAAATTGCAACCACGACCCATTGAATTGCACGTAGTACGCGGTCGTTTTCTCACAATGCACACATTCTCCGTAGGGTCCCTACTTACTCACCTTGGGTGGTTCCTTGGGGTCCAAGTGATTCTACACATTCTAGTCATAATCTTGACTCGAGTTGTAGTTCTTATACCACTATTATAGTGAGTGGTTTGGTGTCCTCCTGGAGCCACTGTGTATTAGTGCTACTTACGATTATTTCTGTTTGTTTTGTGTGCTTTATGTTTATCTGCGTGTAGCAGACACTGTAAGGTATTTAAGGTGTTATATTAATAAATTAATATTCTTATAACTACTGTGTGGTTCTCCTTTTATTTAACCAATACAATAAGGTTGCATTCTGGTAAAACTAGCGGCTTAACATTCTTTCAAGACCAAGGCTGAAGGCTGCTCTCCACAGGTACCACTTGGATAGCTTTCATAAGGGTATCTTTGACCTCTTAAATCACCATTAGGGTTGTTTGGGCTGGTGCAAGCTGCACACTTTAATTAGTGGACATCATATACCAGGCCAACTTCTCACACTGTCTAACTGCTTTAAGTATTCAGACCATACAAAACCCAGTGGCCAGACTCACACTCTGGCTTTCCCCTATGTTCACATCACCCGCCCCTCAAAGACCACTTTCTCCCCATTCACTATCAACACTCTTAAAACTGCTTACACACAGATACAAGGTCCTCTTGAAGTAGGTGAACTCCACCTACCTCAAAAGCTGCATCAACTTCAACACACCCAACAGACATGCTTGGAGGATGAAGTCCACTTGTGTCCTGAGGTCCTCAGGACACAAGAGGACCTCATCTCCCCACCAGCAGTGTACCAGAAGCCACGTTTACAGAGTGGTGTAAAAAGGGACGTGGCCTTGGATCACCTCTCTGCAACGCAGCTCTGTGGCGCTTACTGGAGGTACCTGATGGGCTAGTTGGCCCCCGGGGACCTTCAGGATTGAAGGGGACTTAATCCCCCAATATACAACGTACCAGTGGGCATGCTTGCACACTTGTTATATCAGGCCCGCCCCCTCCCTGCACCACTGTGCAAACGCGCCCCCTGGCACATTGTAACTTGGAGGATTAAGGCCCCTTGAATCCTGAGGGTCCCTGGGGGTCAACTAGCCCACCAGGTACCTCCAGTAAGCGTAAGTCTTTTACCTTCATTAAAATACAAGATTGGAATCTTTAGAGGAAGATTTAAAAATAAAAATATCAACAAGGGAAGATCGACATCTTTATCAGATAGATTTGTCCTATTATCGACAAGGGCAAAAGTGCTCATCTTTCTAGCAGACTTTTTATTTTATCAAGTGTTCTACTATAATTCAGATGAAAAAGTTGAAAGAAGTCCACTGTCACATGGAGGCCCACATATCTAATAGGTTTGAGAGGCAGAAATTTTAACCCTTGTGGCAGCTCTATTCCTGGTGCATTAAATAGGGGAAGGTCCGTTTTATATTGATTAACCCTATAGCTCTCCAGTTCTGTAAACGCCTGGATTACTCCCAGCGCTCTCTGAATGTTCGATTTCTCTGGGTTCAGGTACAGGTTTAAATCATCGGCAAACAACTTGATTTTTGCCATTCCTACTTGGGGAGCTTGGATTAATACATTGGAACAAATTTTTATCGCTAGTGGCTCGGTGAAGAGTAAAAATTACAGGGGGGAAAGAGGGCATCCCTGCCTAGTACCCCACCTTATCACCATTTCTCCCGACTCCTCAAAGTTTATAATTATTTTTGCGATGGCTCCCATATAAATTTTCTATAGCATCTTGATTAGATGGCGTGGAAAGCCAAACTCGCCCAAAATAAAGACGAGGGCCTGCCAATACACCAGATCGAAGGCTTTTTCTGCATCCATCATTAAAATGGCCGCATCAACCTTTTTAGCAGAAAAGTAGTTGATGGCCTGGATCAGATAAAAAGTATTTGCAGCCATAGATCTCCCAGGCAGAAACCCTGTTTGATCTGCGTGTACCAGATTTTGCACACAGCCCACGATTTTATATGCCCAGATTTTCATGAAAAGCTTATAGTCTACATTTAGTAGACTTATTGGGCAATAAGAACTTGGATCTTTAGGGTCCTTATCCTTCTTTAATATTGAGATCACGACTGACTCCTTAAATGTATCTGAGACCGTCATTCCAGCCATATTTGATTGTAAAGTGATACCAAGAACGGGGCGAGTTCGTCTAAAAACAATTTATACACTTCAATAGGGATCCCATTCTTGCCACTTGCCTTCTCATTTGCTATTTTGTTTAGGATTTCACTTAGTTCTGCGATTGTGATCAGTTCACTCTAAAGCATACAGTCCTCCTCACAGATCGAAGGTAGCTGGACTGTCATAAAATAATCTGCAAGAGCTCGAGGGTTAACTATCTGGACTTTTGCATATATTACTGAAATGGGATACAAAAATGTAGGCAATTTTGTCTTTATTATTCACCAGGCACCTAGTACTGGGATTTCTAATTTGTAGAATAGACTGCTTGCTCTGATGCATTTTTGTGGACCAGGCTAAAAATTTGCCGATGTGCTGGCTTTCTTCGTAAATCTTTTGTCGAGAGCTTTACTTCCAGCAATTTCCTCGAGCATAAAAAACTTTTCAGCTCCTCCTTTGCCTTTAATAGTTCCTGCTGGAGTGCCTCTTCCTCCGGTTCCCCAGTTAACCTACCCAAGAGTTCTCTCCTAGCCCGCTCCACTGCCTCCTGAAATCCAGCAATCTTAAGTTTCCTTAATGTGTGAAGATTGGCCCTGTATGGCACCACCCGTCCCCTAAACGTGGCCTTAAAAGCTTCCCACACCATAAAACCTGGTACCGTATTCACATTTTCCTTAAAAAACCACATTATAAAATCAAGGGTTTCATAAATCCATTTTTGATCTGATAGCAATGTTTTATCAAAGTGCCACCTGTTATTTTTTCTCTTGGGGGCGGGCAAGTGTAGTATCAAGGAGACCAGAGAGTGATCTGAGAATGGGTTAGAAAGAATCAAGGATTTCTCCCTTGCCAGATTATTGCTTATAAAAAAAAAAATCCAAACGGGATGCTGTTTTAAATCTCGCTGACTAGAATGTGAACTCGGTACCGCCTGGATGATCTACCCTCCATGGGTCTAATAAGGCAAAATCCTCTTTTATAATTTTTAAAAGTCTGTCTGTTTTAGGTTTTAGTTGCTTTTTTCCCTTGTTAGAGGTGTCCAGGCCTAAATCTTGTATTAAGTTAAAATCTCCTCCCATAATTATAGACCCATGTGCATTCACCAGCAGATCATATACCTGTTTCAGGGCCGCACAGTTAGCCCCAATTCGTCCATAATAGTTAAGCAGGACGACAGATATCCCATTAACTAAGACTTCTATCCAAATCCACCTAGCTCCCTCATCCCGAATCACCTTACCCACCTCCCAATCTAGCTCTGTAGATAAAAGAATAACCCCTCCTCGCACTGCCGCATGGGCCAAAGCAAAATATGCTTGGGCATATTTCTTGGGTAGAGTAAAGTTGGGGAGTTAGATTTAAGATGTATCTTCTGCAAAAAAAACACATGAGGTTAGAAAGATTCTAGCCATTTTATCATTGCTCCTCTTTTTTGTGCGTTCAAAAAACTGTTCACATTACATGAAATTACCTTCAATAGTTGTGCCATTCTTCAATCAAATTATTCCACTTTAAAAAAAGTCTCATCTGTCTATTTTCCAGTTGTAACAGCTCTTTTAATAAAATCACATATAACCCCTTGATGACAGAAACACTGCCAATTTCAACTTGGCCTCCGAATTTAACCATGTTGTCAATTAGCCCATTATCCCAAGTTTGTCCGCTACCTATATGCTAATTTTTTTTAATGCTGCACCCCTTCCCCCCTGCCCACCCCGGACTGTCTGTGGAGTGAGGTAGCCTTTTCCTCACATCTGCAGCCTCCCTCCAACAACAAGGTGCCTTTACTTGGCACCCAGGAGCACGTCCTCCTCCTCCTTCACCCCTATGAGCGAAACAATTAGGTAATTAAGCCCCGGGGTATTTATAATATAAAGTGCTTCAAGAAAACCATACTTGTGCAGTGGCTAATGCCGCCTTGAAAAGGCCCTAGTGCAATCTATTCCTCCACTGCTACATACTTCCATCACCAAGCCCAATACATGTGGTATGAACTCATGGTAACACTTGTGCCTGATGCATTTTCCCCCTTGAAGAAAAACAAAATAACGATATCCGAGATAAATAGATTTAGAAATAAAGTAGGCCTAGTATCAAGGATATCTAGAATCTAGGATTTCTCGTATATCTAACCTGCAATAAGGTTCGAGCTTTAATTCCCATTGCTATACCTAACCATCCTACCCTGAACACAAAAGGGAGGGGGGAGCTGCCCTAGTGCTTTACCCCACCTACAGAGAATATAAAGTAAAGTGCAATGGTGCAATAGTGCACGTTTTTAGCCATTAACACAATACAAAAGTACAAAAGCACTTCAATATTTCAATAATCCAAGACTCATAAAAAAAGTACTCCATAGAGGGAGAACAACAATAAAAGTGCAATTTGTGCAATAGTGCGAATTTTAACCTTGAGGAGAAAACAGTAATGGAAAGTAATGCATCTTCTCCCCAATACTTTGAACGATGACAAAAAAAGGAAGAAATTTGCCACAAAGCTTTTTGTGAATGATTGACAAAAATACTATCTCTCCCCCCTCACAAAAAGGGGGAAAGGTAAAGTGCAATGGGCAATGGTGAAATAATGAAGATGTCAGCTGTAAGCATACTGCTAAAAGTGCAATGTTCATTAGTGCAAACAATGCTAATTTTCAGCCTTTAAACACATTGCTAATAAAAGTGTGACGTACAAAGTGCATTTCAATATTCACAATATAGCAGCAACAAACAGAAAGGCAATGGCTCAATCCAGCACATCTACCCCCACAAAGGAGAGTAAAGTGCAAAGTGGCAGAAGGTTGATACAGTCAAAGTGGACTTAATATTGAAATAGTTAAGATACCTAAAGTGCCTAAGTGCAAAATAGGAAGAAAAAGAGCAAAGAAAGAGCCTACAATTCTCACAATGAACCAATTGTTAGTTACAAGAAATCTCTACTTGAGTCCCTTATTTTACATTTGCTTGAGCAATCTTTTGTAATAAATCTTGGGCCTCTTTGAGAGTAGGACAAAGATGGAACCTTCCTTTCCATAGAACTCTCAATTTGGACTACTGTGCAATAGAGCCCTGTGCTCCTGCACTCTTAAATCTGCTCAACATCCCAGCAAAATCTTTCTGTCTTCGTGCTGCTAATGCTGACATATAAGAGAACACTCGTACTCGGCCCCCGTTGGATAGAACAATCTCTCTTTTTTGGATCGCCTTGGTTAGCACTGCCTCTCTAATGCGATAGTCTGAAAAGTTTACAGTCATTGTCCTAGGATACTTAGCCCCTGGAATTTTCTGGAAGGGAACTCTATGGGTCCGCATTACAGTAAAATCTTTGGGCGCCTTCTCGAGCACATGGTCTCTGATTATTGATTCGATGTAAGCCACCGGATTAGACTGGCCGTCAATGCGTTCACTGTCTTCTGGAATACCTGTGAAACGTAAATTCGAATGTCTAGCATAATTTTCCATCTCATCCATCTTAATGTGGGAGGCCTGTAACTTCTTCTAGAGAGAGACAATATCAGAGTCACATAGCACAGAACGGTCCTTAATATCGGATACCCGGTGCTCCAATTCTTTAAATTTCTCAGGTATTTGCTGCACCATGGTTTCATTTTTGTTTAAACGTTGGTGCAATAAAGAGAGCTCTTGGGCTTGTGAGGTCTTGAAGTCCCGGATTTCCCGCCAGAATAGTCTCAAAGAGCTGTTTCATTTGGTCCATCAGGACAAATGAAGACTGGGCCGTAGTAGTAGTAGTAGTAGTAGTAGCCCCTTTAGCGCTAACATCTCTATTGTCACCTCCCTGCTAAGGGGGCACGGCCGTCACTTCTGGCCTAGTTTCCATCAAAAGACTGTGGTGTAGTAAATGGGATAGAGACCCCAGGTCCTCTCGCGTCTTGGAATTATGCCTCACTATCTCCAGCGCTACCCCTTGAGCTGACCCTACCTGTTGCATAGATTGAACTTGATCCTCTAAGCCTTTTTCAAGGGAGGGACCACAGTGACGGTAACATTTTTTTCCTGATTAACGGGCATCTTCTTCAGGAAATATCTTTTCTGCTGTGGGCACCATGTTGTTAATTGTTAATTGTTATTGTTAGTTGGCATTTATAGAGCGTGTTATCACCTTCAGGTCTCTAAGCGCTATAAGAGAGATCCAGCCGCTGCATGTGGTGAGTGTAGATGGTTGGATTACGTCCCAAGCCTCCGAAAATGGACTGTTTTCAATTTCTTCCTGAACTGGAGAATGGCGTGTTCCTTGCATACATTCACTGGCAAGTTGTTCCAAATTTGGTGGATGGATGTAGAGAAAGCTCTTCCTCCTTTAGATGATAGGTTAAACTGGGGGCAAGCCAGGAGGCTGGCCTCTGAGGACCGTAGCACCCTGCTAGGGATGTATTTAGCTAGGCGGTCTTTGATATAGCTAGGGGCTAGGCCATAGATGGCCTTGTGTGCGATGCATAGGCCCTTAAACTTTGTTCTCTGTCTCACCGGGAGCCAGTGCAACTGTCTTAGGAGAGGGGTAGCGTGGGATCGCCTGGGCACTCTAAAAATTAGTCTAGCGGCATAGTTCATGATAAACTGTAATCTGGCCAGCAGGTTACCTGGGAGGCCGATATACAGAAAGTTACCATAGTCGAGACGAGATAGTATCAGAGCTGACACTGCCATTCTAAGTGTGTTGAAGGTGAGAAGTGGGGCAAGCTTTTGCAGCTGTCTCAGCATGCCTATACACATTCCCACTACTGCCGATACCTGCTGAGTCATGGAGAGTTTGGCATCGATTATTGATGCCCAGGCTTTTTACAGCCACGGCCGGCTCTGGGTATGTGCCAAGTTCTTGTGGCCAGAAGAGTTCCCTCCAGGGGTTGCAGTCAGAGGTGACGGCCCGTACTTCTGTTTTGTCAGGATTGATTTTAAGGGAGTTGGCCATCATCCAATTAACAGTGAATTTCAGGATGTTTTGAAATCTTGTGTGGGCAAACGAGGCATTTTCCATCTGAATGATGATTTGAGTGTCGTCAGCGTAGTTATAGAGTTGACACTCCATGTGGTTTAGTGCCGCTATCAGAGGTTGGAGGTAAGCATTGAAGAGGAGGGGAGACAGCGCCAAACCCTGTGGTACCCCACAAGAAAGTAATCCTTGGCCAGACACGGGGTCGGTTAGCTGGATTCTCTGGGAATGATCCTTGAGAAAGGATATCAGTCAAGCTAGTGCCGTGTCCTAGATGCCCAGCTCCGAAATCCGCGACATTAGTTGGTCGTGGTTGATCGTGTCAAATGCCGCGGATAGGTCCAGTAACACCAGGGCACATGGCTTTTTCTTGTCAGCCCTTAATCTGAGTTCATCTAGTACAGACAGCATCACCAGTTCGGTGCTGTGATGAGCCCTGAATCCTGCCTGGTTGAATTGCAGGTGATTGTCCTCTATGTGGTTGGACAATGATTTTAGCACGTGCTGTTCCAACACTTTTGCCAGGAAAGTGAGTTGAGAGATCGGTCTACAATTTTTCAGGTTTTTTCGTGTTGGCCCCAGGTTTTTTTAGAAGCGGGATAACACGTGCTTCCTTAAAATTAGAGGGGAAATGCCCTGTTGCAAGGGATTGGTTAAGAAGTGAGAGGACCTTGCTTTCTATCCCTGGTAAGGCTACCTTGAAGATCCTAGGTGGGCAGGGATCTGCCGGTGACACTGACTTCACTCGCCCTATTAAGTGAGATAAGGAATCGTGAGTAAGAATAGGGAAGGTGGTGAGTGGTTTGTCAAAAATGGGGGGCGATGGTACTGTCGCTAAGGTACACGGGAACTTGGGGGTGGAGTGGATTTCCGTTAATAGGTCCTTCACTTTTGTTGCTAAGAAAGACTGGAAGTTGTTACAGTCTTCCAAACAGAAGGAAGGCTTCTGTTCCCTGTCTTGTCTCAGCTCTTTCAAGATCCAAAAGGTCTCTTTTTGTGTGTTGTCAGCAGCTGTAATTTTGGCTTCGTAGAATTCTGCTTTTATTGTGAGAATTGCCTTTTTATAGATTGCAAACGTAGCATTATATTCTAGCCGGGCGACTGGCTCGTAAGCTTTCCGCCAGGCTCTCTCTGACTGGCTTAAGTTTCTTAAAACATCGTTAAATCAAGGGGCCCCCTTACCTTTGTTCGTAATTCTTTCCCTGCGTGTTGGGGCTACCCTATCAATGGCGTTCTTTAGCCTTGCCGACAGGGCAGCATTTCCTACATCAAGATTTCCCTGGGTAGGAGCGGAGCTAGCTGATTTATGTAGTATGGTGACCAGGTCGACGGCACAAATTTTATTCCAGATCCGCAACACTTTCCATTCTAAAGGTGACCTGGCTGCTTGCTTTGAGAGTGGGATCTGGCCACTGAGTACATAGTGGTCAGACCAGGGGCAGGGGCTAATAGTTATGGGACTGGTGAAGGGAAGGGATGACTAGACCAGGTCAAGTGTGTGGCCGGAGCTGGGATGGTGCAGTGAGCTAAAAAACGGTGATGGATTAAAACCATGATCTCTTGACTTGGTAAGAGTATTCTGCATCATTCAGAAACTCTGTCCATCACCACCCCCTTTTTCCCAAATCGATTTTATCCACACTCAGTGTGGGAGGGTACGCTCAGACGTGAGTCCCTTGCTCATTGCACCATCAGGATTCAGGCAAGCCGGGCCGACGAAGGCTGTGATGCCAGAAACCGGTCCCCGGAAGCTTGTTTCCTTCCCAGTATAAGAATTGGCTTGGTAGTTTGGTTTGCCCTGTTCCCATCATGCACTGGGACAGGTACAGACTAATTTGCATGTAGCCAAGTTCTGAGCTGGGATGGTGCAGTGAGCTAAAAAACGGTGATGGATTAAAACCATGATCTCTTGACTTGGTAAGAGTATTCTGCATCATTCAGAAACTCTGTCCATCACCACCCCCTTTTTCCCAAATCGATTTTATCCACACTCAGTGTGGGAGGGTATGCTCAGACGTGAGTCCCTTGCTCATTGCACCGTCAGGATTCAGGCAAGCCGGGCCGACGAAGGCTGTGATGCCAGAAACCGGTCCCCGGAAGCTTGTTTCCTTCCCAGTATAAGAATTGGCTTGGTAGTTTGGTTTGCCCTGTTCCCATCATGCACTGGGACAGGTACAGACTAATTTGCATGTAGCCAAGTTCTGAGCTGGGATGGTGCAGTGAGCTAAAAAACGGTGATGGATTAAAACCATGATCTCTTGACTTGGTAAGAGTATTCTGCATCATTCAGAAACTCTGTCCATCACCACCCCCTTTTTCCCAGATCGATTTTATCCACACTCAGTGTGGGAGGGTATGCTCAGACGTGAGTCCCTTGCTCATTGCACCATCAGGATTCAGGCAAGCCGGGCCGACGAAGGCTGTGATGCCAGAAACCGGTCCCCGGAAGCTTGTTTCCTTCCCAGTATAAGAATTGGCTTGGTAGTTTGGTTTGCCCTGTTCCCATCATGCACTGGGACAGGTACAGACTAATTTGCATATAGCCAAGTTCTGAGCTGGGATGGTGCAGTGAGCTAAAAAACGGTGATGGATTAAAACCATGATCTCTTGACTTCGTAAGAGTATTCTGCATCATTCAGAAACTCTGTCCATCACCACCCCCTTTTTCCCAAAGCGGTGTGCCTCAGGACCAGCAGGACATCGTGCTAGACTGCCGGTTCCAGGTCTCCCATCTTTTCATTTACCCAGTTGATAGTATTTCTCATCAGAAATGCATGCTACTCAATTGCAGATCAGCTGCTAAACATGAAGAGGACATCGCTGATCTCATTCTCACAAATTATTTTGACCCCATAATCCTTACTGAAACATGGCTTAACTTAACAATTCCTCCTCACCTCTCACACACCTTCTATTTCCTCCTGGTCATGACACCTTAAGATTGGACAGATCTGACAGAACAAGGGGAGGTAACGCCTGAATCCACCGCACCAATCTAGCAGTGAAACAGTCACAAACTGTTGCTCCTTCCTCATGCAAATACTTTTGCATCGAAATTGCAACCACTATACAAACTGCACACAATCTATCATCCACCAGGGGAAAACCTAGTGTTCCTTTAACAAATCATGGAAATTGTCTCCTACAACGCGGGACAGCAAGCCTTGGAGCATCTTTCTTGGAGATTTCAACCTCCACTGGAACAACAAGAATGACTCAGCAGTGATCAGCCTAAAAGCCTTCTTAGAGGACCTCAGCCTGATCCAAATTTGCTACAGTCCTACTCACAACAAGAGTGCAACCTTAGATCTAATCATAGCCAAGCCCAATTCCATTCTCCTCGAATCCATATTCCCCTGTGATTGGACTGAATACTACTGCATCACCCTCCACATTACTGAATTACTGATATCTAACAAGGCCCAACCAAAGAAATCTAAGCACTGGAAAAGGAGCTTAAGAAATACAATTCCGAATGATCTAACAGTCATCAGCATGGATGTCAATGAACTCACAAACTATTCCACGAACATCCTGACGTCTATTGCGCCTCTTCAGCTGAAAATATTATCCACCAATGACTCTAAACCAAGGTACAAAGTTAGCCTTAATGCAGAAAGAAACAATTTGAGACAGGCTGAATGTAAATGGAGATTCTTCCTGTGCCTTGATCACCTGAAGCAGCTGAGATCACTTAGGCACACCTATAATGAACACATTCGAAGCTCAAATGCTAACTTCAGCTTAATAAAGCTAGAAACCAACCTGAAAAACTAGTTGAGCTGGTCAAATTTCAATCGAATAGTTATCCTAATCCTACCCCCCACTGGATCAAGTCTGCATCTAAACTGCAAGGATTTTGCCTCCTCCTTCCTGGATAAGACAATAAATATATAAATTGAGCTAATGTCAGCTTTGAAGCTTCTTCTGAATTCTCCACATCCCAGCCTTTCCCCACCCTCTATTGCAGAGCCCCCACCTCTCTTGGGTTTCCCCCCCAAAAATAACACCATGTGAAGCTCATTCAAATTATATGAAGAAAATTACATTCTCAAAATTCTCACAGAGCTGAAACCCTCAAGCCACTTCAATAGCCCTTTGCCATCAAATTTCTTTAATGACTTTAAATTGTCCCTACTACCACTCTGGACCAAGAATGTAAATGCCTCATTACGTCAAGGCACTATACCAGACAGCCTAAAGTCTGTTCAGTTAACTTCTATTCTAAAGAAACCCTTGGCAGATCAGATGGACCTAAACATCTTCAGCCCTATCACTAACATTCTGGCCCTGGCTAAGCTAATGGAAAAATGTGTTTGCATCCAACTAGCAAACCACAAAGAACAATTCCAATTGTTAGACCAATTCCATTTGGGCTTCCTCCAAGGCCACAGACCTGAGACGGCTCTAACTCACATAATAGATGATGCGCTAAAAATGGTGGATCTAAATGAATCCTGCCTCCTAATTCTCCTTGACCAATCTTCAGCTTTTGACACGGTTAAACTCGACAGCCTTCTTGACCTTCTGGAATGGAGAATAGGAATATCAGGGCCCGTCCTTAATTGGTTCACTTTCTTCCTCCACAACAGATCCTAAAGAATCAAGGTTAACCAGTCCATTTTCACTTCCGCCCATACATACTGGGGGTTCCGCAGGGATCAATTCTCTCAACCACCCTCTTTCACCTGTTTATTGAGCCACTAACTGATATCGACTGATGACAACCGATTGTAATTGAAAATCTCTTCCCCTGAAGAAATACGAGTTCTTAACTTTACTCTCCAAAAAACCCAAAACTGGCTTACAAGCAATCACTTCAAACTAACTGCACTTAAAATTCCTCTTAATTGCCCCGACCAAACAGTCCTCTGATATCGGAGAATGAATGAAGCAACTAACAGCTCTTAACTGCCTTCCACACATTATAGATTCTACAAGATCACTGGGTAAAACCTTTTACAAGACCCTGAACATGCAGTAGCACGTCAGTTCTGTCACTAAAGGAGACAACTTCCAAATGAACATCCTAAGGAAAATCAAACCCTCCCTCCCCCTCGACGACATCAAATCAGTGGTTCAAGCCCTCATAATTTCCAAGTTAGACTATGGAAGCTCAACAATCTGTGGCCTCCCTAGTTCAACGCTGGCCCCTTTAAGGGCCTCTTTTACCCCTGTTGCAAGGCTCATGATGGGATCTAAAAAATACAACCATATCACTCTTGATCTACTTGCTCTAAATTGGCTCACATTTGAATCAAGGATTGAGTTAAAAATAACACTCATGACCCATAAAGCCTTACATCTTAACACCCTGTTGTACGTAGCCCAAAAACTGGAGCTTTCTGCTGGTGGATGTAGATCTTCTAGAAGCTTGAGCACTTTATTACTGAAACCACAGAAGTTCTGTAAAAAGAAATCTGACAATTGAGCTTTCTCTGGTATTGCCCTGAGAATCTGAAACTCCCTGTCCCCTAAAATCAGAATGAACCCCTTACCTGTATCATTTTAAAAGGAAGACACAATGCTACTAATTCTTGCTTTAAGGTTCTTGCACCTTAGTAGCCTTACAAATTGGCCTACATTTGCTATACCCATGTATAGTTCTGGTCTCTCATGATCTTTTATACTTTGTTACGACTTGGCCCCATTAGTGGCTGCCTGCCTCTTTATGGGACCCACCACATCTTGTTTATCTTGTGATTTTGTCATTTGTTTTACTGTTTCTACCTTCCTGACTTCTTGTATGCGCACTGAGGGTCATGTTCGCGCTATATAAAATGTTATCAATAAAAACATTAATAAAAATAGATTTTTTTATTATCATTTTTATTTTATCTTTTTAATTTTTTTGGTTTTATTTTTGTATTCTTTATTTTATTAATGTCACTTACTTTTATTTTTAATTGGATTTTTTAATTTAACTTTTTTCATTTTATATCAGTGCTATTCTGGTGGGAAATTACATTTTATGGCATGGTGGTGTGGTTGAACTTTAAAGGGGTTATTACCTTCAGTAACCAACCACACTAATATTGCCTTTGTCTGTACTAATTCAAACTTCAACAACGCCACGTTTCACTAAATGTTTTTCTTGCTTGTTTGCTTTTAGGTGCACGAGTGAAGAGACAACAGCCAGAGTTCTGCCAAATAGAAGGTCTGCACAGTGACGTCACAAATAAGTCCTCCAATCTCTTCCACTTGTGCAGCTTAGTGAAAATGCCAACTGAGAGTTTTAAGATGGCCCCAAAGAAAGATGCCTCCAAGAAAGTGGTCAGTGAGTAGAAGCAACTTCCCACCAGTGGCGAGTCACCCCAATCCTTTTTTGGACCACTTTGTGTGCCTGTTACACTGGCCTCTGGGGAGCAAGCTGAGAGCAGCAATTCCGCATTAACAGCAGCACCCCAACCTAAGCCCAAGACCATGTCTGTCAGTAAGGCGGCCACTGCAATCATGGCGACGCGGACGAGCAGGGACACCGAATTTGATTTGTCCCATTCATAAAGTAGTACCCAATCATTTCAGGAAACAGCAGCTGCAGCCAGCAATACTACATCTTCCTGACGTTGGAGCAGAACAGAAGGTTGAGTTTCCTACCGAGCAAGAACATCCTCTTTTAGAATCATTGGCTCCTAGATCTCCAGCAAGGAAAAGGAAGGGTACTACTCCACCATCCACCATCTTCTCCAAGCAGCACATCTGATGATAATGATGGGGACATGGAGTGGACCCCGGCAGAATCCAAGAGACCCCAGGAGAGGCAAGGGAAAAGAAAACTTTCTGAAAGCCTTCGAATTCTTAAAGGGGATGATGAGAAGGATGACAACAACGAGCCAGTCATTGGGTTAAGTACAGCTGGTGCAGTTGTTACAGTGAGAAGGACCAGTCTTTTGCCTCTAAACGTGGAGGGATTGAATATGATCAAAATGAACCAACATTTCGTACCACACAATTGCACCGTTCCTGACGCAGCAGAGGAGGATTGGTCAGATTCAAGTATGTTAGCTGACCAACTTCTGGGTGAACCACATGAGTTTGAGGACAAACTCTACTTCCTGGATTCTGTATGCCAGTGCCCCATAGACTTTTTAATTATTTCTCGTTGAACTTCTAACTTTCCCAAAAAAAAGTAGCTTGTGAAACATTATTATTTTTTGTGTCAGATCTATGCTGCCCCACCATTTTTAGGTCACATATATATTACCAGATTGCAGTTGGACCAGTGTGCATAGAAGAAGACTCCACAATTCCTCCATAACGTTGGAGACACTGCATGCCTCCCTCACATGCCTATCCTTTTTGCATCACTTAGCAGGGCTGCACCAGAAGAGTGCCAATGCCAAATTCCAATGTGTTGCCTGCGTCAAATATGAATTGTGTACCCACTACCAAACTTACTCATGCTTGGACTGGAAGAGGTAACTCACAACTATTGCAATGGTGAGTTAGTGATTGTGAGGGATAATAAATGATTCATGTGGTGGCAGACAATGAGGAGGTGCTGAACTGTAATTTGTGAACTTGCTTGAGATGTTGATTTGCAATGTTTGGGGCCCAAATGATGGGTGATAATTTTTTCCTGTAGGTGATTGGCCTTTACAAACATACTTAGTGAAAATTAAGCTGTACTGTCCACTCCTATGATCCTTCTGCTTTATCATCACCTAGGAAGGCTGCCCCAGATGTTCATCATTTGATTCACAAAACTGCCAAATTCCAATCTGTTGCTTGCATCAAAGGGGAGATAGTGTACCTACCACGGTGCTTGGATTGGAACAGGAGACCATTGCACCGAGTGATTATTAAGTGATTGTGAGTGATGATTCATGTGGTGGTAATCACTGATTCACTATGGTGACAGGAGGATAGAAGAGTCTGCAATGGCTTCTTAATCAGTCAAAGTGAACACCAATGATGAGTATGATTAGGTAGCGCTGAGCACCTGCCTGGCAGAAACTGGATCACATGATAATTTTCTAAACGTAACTTACCTCTGAGTGTGAGCTGCTATTCAGAAAAAGAATATAGAATATAAGAAATAAGGAAGGGGAAAAATAAACAAAATACATAAGGTCAAGAAAAACACAAACAAAATTTAAATAAACGTAAAATACACAGACACAAAAAAACACTAATACAATAAATGAAAAGGTAGATTTATTAGGAGTGCAGAGGATTTCAGAAGTAACAGAGGGATTGAAAATTTGACCCAGCACCATAAACAGAGAAGAAAACAAGATGGCCGCATCACACATGGTGCCGTTCGCGTGCAATTTTGAATGGTGTGTCCTGGTGCAAAGCGAACAGGTCAGCCGGGCATTATGCTTCCTTAGGGTCCTCGCAATCAGGAGCAGGCAACTTGGAGAGGTGATCTCGGGACAGCTGGGCCACTCAGGAAGTGGGTCTTGGGTGCCTCAATGTCCCATGACGGGTGCTTGATTCTGGTGCTTTGGGAGTTTAGAGTAGACTCTTCTCCATAGTTTTTACCATTGGGGGTCCAGTTCCCCGGGTATTTATACGCTGCCTGATGCCTCCAAATTTGGTGGAGAGGCAGATCTGACCATCCAGAGCTTTTGTACCTCTTCTTGTTTCGGTGCTGCGTTGAGGTCGTCGGGGGCAGCAAGTCAACAAACCGGACTTCACTGGATCAGTGCCTCTGGGTGTAAAGGGGAGTGATATCATTTCCCGAAGGTTGTAGGTACTCTGGGATCCTTGGAGTCCTTGCAGGTTCAGCATGATACAGCAGGCAGCGACTGTAGAGTCTTTGGAGCAGCTGGCCGAGTTTAGCGCCTTTTTCTTCTGCAGCACGGCTTGAATTCTTATGCAGCTTGTCTTCTTGGTTCTGGTCTTCTTTGGTCCTATGAATCTGAGGTTCAGGCCTTGGGGAGCCACCTAAATAATGACTTAAGGGATGTTACAAGTGGAGAAAGGTAATAGCCAATGAGCTATCTACCTTTAGGATGTCTATACCATTTAGTGACCACTTTCTGTGGGAGTGGGCACTATCCTAGCCCTGACTGAAGGTTTTCTCACCATCTCAAGATAGTGGAATTTCAGATGGGGTTTCCCACCTTTCCTCCTGCTAAAAATGGAACAGAAAAGGGGCTAGGCTTCCCTAACAATGTTGAGGTTCCTGGGTTGGATTTCAAAGGAGGGATTGCCTTTGAATCTTCCTGTCCAGGAAGGCCATCCTGGCCTGGAGGAGGTGTGAAGCACTTCCACCCAGAGCAGGCTTTGTATTTATCCTCTGAGAGCACTGGCTCTCACCTCATGAGGTCAGAAGCATATCTGGTAGTGGCAGGCTGGTGAAAACCAGCCATAGCCCCCACTAGTGTTTGGTTCACTTTCAGGGGACCTTCTAAAAGGATCTCCAGTGTGAATGCATTGATAAATCCAAGACTGGCATCAGTGAGGATTTATTAAGTCAAGATGTTTGGTACCAAACATCTTAGAAATCAGTGAAGCCATCATGGAGCTAGGAAACTCATGTTGGCAAGTATCCAGCCAATGTACTCTTTATAGCTTCCTTGATCACTTACAACATCACAGATGGACGACAGTATAGGGGCATATCTGCTCATGCAGATAGGCCCACACGTAGGATATAGTGCACCATGCCTTATGGCTAAATGCCTGCAGTAGGGGTTACTTACCAATATATATTATGTAGTGTATGGGAGGCACGGGACACAGGGCTATGTGACATGTTGACTCTTTGGATTTTCCTGCACCAATACATGCAGCCTTCAATGGTAGACAACATAGCATTGGTGAGAAGGCTCTGGGGTGGCAGAACCAGTGCTGCAGCCATAGAGGACCCTTTTCAGTACCCATGCCATAGGTACCACAGATACCACTTACGATGGACTTACAGGGGAAGTTGAAGTTGTGCCAATCATGGTACAGTATTTTGGAAAAGAGATCTGACACTGGGCACCTGGTTAGCGGGGACCCAGTGCACTTACAGTTTGAAATCACACCAGGCATCAGGTAAAAAGTGGGATCTAACCATGCAAAAAAGGCACTTTCATATTCTCATCCTAATATAAATTTTCAGCATAGAGGCTTGACAATCAAGTGACCAGGACACAAGCCCCAGTTCTAGACTTAAACTGGAGTGATGTGTGTATCGTGGTTGTTGGAAATATTTCTATACAAGCTGGAGTGCATTTGTTCCAATGCTTAATCTAGGGCACCTGGGAAGGCGTGGTGGCCATACTGAAGAGTTGGTAGGAGTGTCACCTTTATTACCCTTAATATTGGGGCTGCTGAGGCACTGCTTAGTAACCGGTTCAATTGGCCAATCCTATATGTGAGGGCAGCACCCTTCTCAATAACTCTCGTTTTTGCAGCTGATGTACCATTTTCACTAAACCAGACACCGTGATAGGAAGATGCCTTGTTATGTTGATTGTCTTGTTGCCCAGGCACCAGGATGTATTACTTTTGTTCCGGTATCTCCCAAATATTTGGACTTTTGTTTTGTCCTGAGTAACATGGAGGTGGTTGGCTAGGTTGAATGTATTAAGAGCATTCAGCACCCACTGTATCCTAGTTTTGGTGTGATCCATGAGCACTATATCATCCGCGTATTGGATTTTTTGCAAGTTAGCATTTCCTAGCTTGGGAGGTACCAGGCCACCAGACTCCAAGGCTTTCCCTACGGCGTCTGTGTACAAATAAAAAAGCAGGGGGGCAAGACGCAGCCCTGCTTTTGGCCACGGTTTGTTTCAATTTTGCAGGTAACCTTGCAGGACCAAGATTTCACTTGGGCCCCATGTCCCAGAGTACAGTGAGATTACGGCCCTTAGCAGCCTTGCGGGTATGCCTCATGCATCCAGCTTCCTCCATAGGGTTGCCCAGTCAAACCTATTGAATGCAGTACTGTAATCAATGAAACAACAAAAAGGAGGTAAACCATTGTTATGAAGAGCTTGATACCTCAGGAAGGATAGTGCGGTGATGTTATCCGCAGTTGATGCCCCAGTCCTGAAGCCAGACTGAAAGAACGGCAGGGTGTCTCGCTCTCAGACCCACACCTCTAGCTGCTCCAACAGGACACAGTGTAGGGTTTGGCTTCTATAAACGCAATCAAGCAATAGTTTGAGGCCATTGTCCGATGCCCATTTTGAATATAGATTAATACCAAAAACAATGGCTCCTGTGGAATAATATCAAAATGATGTACTGATATAGTCATGCACAATCACAGTGGAACCTAAAATAGTGATGACATATTTGTGACATATGTGCGGCTGCACCTCCTGTGTGCACATATACAACTTCATCTGGAGATCAAATTAGGATCGCACGCATTGTCATGTTTTGAGCTTCATCACGAGTATTCATCGCGCTGTGCTACACAACAGTTTACCAGCCCTCCCGTTCCCTCCCATTGGGTGCCCAGCTGGGTCCCCTGTGAGTATCTTTTCCTTCTTTCTCACACTCACTTGTGGCACACATCCCCCACACGGTTGCGCAGACAACTTTTCAGATGTCCCTACATCTCTAGGTCCTGAAGAGACCCTACACTGCACAAAGGGTCAAAACGTCGTCGACAAAAACAAAAGGGAACCATTAAACCAGCACTTATCACTGTATAAGAAACGCGGTGTACATTATGTATACTTGTAAATGGTCGACTTTATGATAAATTGTAAACCATGCACATATGTCACAAATATGTCGTCATAATTTAGGTTCCGTTTTTCACTGGGGACACTACGCACTATTGTTCCATTACTTCCTGTGTATATTTTGACTAACTTGTTTTCAAAAACCATAAAAATTGATTGTGAAAAATAAAAACCAAGGTGTATGTAGTCTTTTCTCCTTTTGACTTCACCCTTTCCATTGTGATTGTGCATACGTATAAAAGTACATAATTTTGATATTATTCCACAGGAGCCATTGTTTTTGCCATTAATCTGACTATCCTGGTTCCGTGTGAGTAGGGTCTCCCTTGTCCTTAGTTCTCGACTTTTTGAATAAAGGGCAAAGAATTTACTCTCTCCAGGCCTCAGGGAAGGTTGCTGACAAGTGGGGTCAGTAACCACGCACATTTGTCAGGGCGCATGTATATAGACTCGCAGGTAGCCCATTAGGGCTGGGGGCCCCATCATGTCTAATGATGCTCTCAAACGTCTTGCTAGTTGATAGTTCAACTGCTGCACTTTGGACTTGGTCAGAGGGATTGTCCTGATCACACCCTGAGTCGACTCTGTTTAATGGCTGGGTGGCTAACTTCCCAATGTAGGGAAAAAAGGAGGAAATGTCCTTACAGTCCCACGCCACAGACTGGCTGATAGGCTGATGGGCTGCCTGATTGTCTACGTATAGCTCAGATACATGCCTGACCTATGCCGTTTCTGAGACGCCGTTCTACCTTGATTCATAGTTGTTTTTTAATTTATTCACATGGTCCCAGAAGTGTCCATGATTTGGATCATTTAGCAAATGAACGATGGTAGCCCATTCTCTATGATTCCTATCCTCCTTGTGTTTCCAAACTGTTTTTATGGGTTGATCTCCCACGTTTTACTGCCGCTGCTGTAAATGTTGAAGGATTTTGTCCATGGAGCCGCTCGGCTTTATGGAGAGCTCTTTTGTGCTAATGATGGCTTTCTCATTCTGAGATGCTACTCTCTTGACCCCACTTGGTTGTTGAATATAGGGCCTGAATCTGTTTCCTAACAGGAGAGATTTGACACACTCCACACAATTCTGGCTGAGTCAGATTGAAGGAAGGCTCCTGTTTGAGTACACCAGGTGACCACCATATCTGTATTTTCTGATCTCCACTTTATTCTTTTTACAAAATTCACATTCTCTTCCCCTGATGATGTACCCACATGGCTGCTTTTCACCGCAGGTTGGAAGATAAGGTTCCGTCGTTTTCTGAACTTTCAGTAATTTTGAAATTTGCAAGCTCTGTAGTTAGGTGCTCGAAGAGGAAGGCAATTGTGAATTTGCTTTTACAGGTCAGTGGGAAAGACAGTTTCTTATCTTTGGCTTTGGTCTCCAGTTTTGCTATCAGACTGTAGGTTGATGGAAACTCCTTTATAGGGCAGCCCGCACTCTCCGGAGTGAAGCCGTTGGGTTGACCTCCCAGGCCACAGGTGTTAAAGTCTCCTATAAGTTTAATTTTATGACAACGATGTTCCAGAATAAGCAACTTGATGCTTCGAGCAGTTCTCTGACCATCTCCAGTTTGGTTGTTTTTACAGCGTTAATATAACAGTTGACCAGAATCAAGTCAGTAGCTTTCTGGTTGAGTTTCAGGACCCTGATGGAGACTGCTTGGGTCGCAGCACAGCCAAGATCCAATATGGTGGCCTCCAGGATGCTTGAGTGTTTAATAAAGATAGATAGCCTCCCTAATGGGTGCCCAAACAAGCTTGTTCGAAGTGCTGGTGTGAAGGTGATGAAGCATGAATTTTGCTAAATAATCCTGCATAATCAAATATGCTCATATTTGTGTAATTAACTAAACAAATGACTAATGGTGTGAAAACTATTAACATGGGTGAATTTTTAGAAGATTACGTGAAAATGTGCAAGACAAAGCACAATGCGTTAAGTAATAAATGTACCATTAGAAATGCAGAAAGAAAGAATAATGTAACGGTTTTTTTATATGGACTAAAACATTACAATAGAGACTTGAATAAAATGATGCATTATAAAAGTTTTTCACGTAGAATTATGAAATAATAATAAGAATGCTTTTGGAAAATGTTGCTTGAAATACTTATTTCCTTTCTTTATAATATAAAAGAGAAATAATTATTAATACTCCTAATTAGATTATGCTTATGAGTTTAATCAGGAGAATTAATCTTTTTCCAATAACGATTTCCTTATGTATTTTCTTTATATTTCCTTTTATAATGAAGTGTGTTTTATTCCTTAGGAAAACTGTTGGTTTGCAGTTTATGGTTTTCCTATGAAGGACTCAAAACTTTGCAGGAGTTATTTTCTTTCTTAAAATGTAGGTTGCAAAATACATTTATTTTGTCCTTCACTAATTCTGAAATGCTGTTTTGCTTGTTTAGTTGTGGACAAAGAAATCTTTAGGAATTTCCTCTTTGTGCTAAATATTTATCCTTCTATGAATGATTTTGTCGACAAATGTTGCAAGCTGATGGGGAGTGAGCATGAGGATGTGGATAAAAGTTGCAAGATTCTTTTCCTGCTTCCGAGGAAGAATGATATCTTTCGGATTAACAATGGACTGTTTAAAGAAACCTGGATGAGCTGGATGACATGATGATCACCTAATTTTGAAAGCCAGTGAGATCGTGAAGAATTTGTAAATGCAACCTTAGGGGGTTGGACATTTAACATTTGGGGTATAGCTATTATTGTAAGAAAGAATTTGGTGCAGCGGTTTCTATGAGAAGAGAGGCCTTTGCTGTCGTACTCTCTATGCCACTCTAGCTGACTATCTTTGCAAAACCTGAAACAGACTGTCCTGAGAACATTGCACTTCATCAGCTGGTGATATTGCCCTAGCTATACCCATTCGGCCGAAGGATTAGCTTTTTTCTGACTTTTGCACGCTGTGCATTAATAAATCTTGATCTGGGTTTGTATGAAATCAGAATTGCATATTTATATTGCAATGATTTTTTCTTTTGTTTCTCTCTCCATCCCCTCTCATTTGTTATTGATCTGATGTATTTTGATTATGCATTGTTTCTTTATTGTGAATTACCTGTATTAATGTATAACGGAGTTTGAAATTACTAATGTACTTATATAATTGACCATTCAGACATTTTTGGTCTATAGATAAAGGTATCTTGATAAGAAATACTGAGTCTGTCATTACTAATGTACATTATGACAAATGTATGATGACCACACTGTTTAGTTAGGCTATTTCTTCTTCGTAGATCCTCATGAGGGTAATAGCATCCGTCTCATATTTGCCTAGTCCCTATCAGCTCTACTAAAAGATCTATCGGGGGACCCAATGTCTATGTGGGCCCAAACCTTGTATTTAGGGAAATAGTAAACTGATCATTGGTAATAAAATGACATCGCTTCCGGTGGATCCGTTTCTGGTAGTGGCACCCGATGGTTAGTTTTAGGCTGAATTATATTTGGTAAATGAGACGGAATTTAGAGACAGTCGTTTGTTAACTACGTACCTTTATGGTTTATGTTGTGGTCCGTCATTGACTTAATGGAAGTGACGGGTCCGCCATTTGCCTAAGATCCCAGGATAGGCCTAAGGGCAGTCTTAGTGTGGCATACGCTTATTTATTTATTTATTTATTTTTGCTATTTTTAAAGCGCGCAAATACCCATACAGGTGTCTCGGCGCTAGTGATCACAGAACTTCCTACACTTTGACGAGGTGGTTAGGCAGAGGAGAAAAGCCATGTCTTGAGGTTTTTTCGGAATTTAAGGAGCGTGGGGGCGGTTTTGATGTGCAGTGGGAGGCTGTTCCACAATTTAGCAGTGGCTGTAGTGAAGCACCGGTCTCCCCAAGTGGCCTTTTTTGTCCGAGGGACAGACAGCATGAAAGCTGTGGAGGATCGAAGGGTTCTGCGATGCTCCAATGGGCGTAGAGCTTCTTTTAGGAACTTAGGCCCTGGGTGGTTAAGGGTCATATAGGCTATGCAAAGGGCCTTAAATTTTATTCGGCTCCTGATTGGGAGCCAGTGGAGCTCTTTGATGTGATGGGAGACAGATGTGAATTTGGAAATAGAGAGTAAGGTTCTGGCAGCCGCGTTTTGCACGGTCTGGAGTTTGTTGAGGACTCCTTCCTGAGCATTAAGAAGCAGAGAGTTGCAGTAATCCGTTTTAGAAAACACTAAAGTACTGATAAGTGTTTTGCCGGCTGACTGTGGTAGATAAGGAAGGAGTTTCTTGATTTTTTTGAGGGTGTAGAATGCAGATGATACAACAGCATTGGTGTGATGGTGGAAAGTCAGTTTGTTGTCAAAGGTGACTCCCAGGTTGCGGACCTTAACCACCGGTTGGGGGGGAGATCCCAACTCCGGTGGCCACCATTGTGGGGACCATGCTGGTTTCAAGCTCCCGAATGTCATCACCTCCGTTTTATCAGAGTTAAGTTTAAGACAGTTTGATGACATCCAGGAGCTTATTGCCTTCATTCCCTCCTGAAAGTTGGCTGCCACGCTAGCTCCATTATTGTACACCGATAGTACTAGTTGCGTGTCATCGGCGTACGTGGTAAGGGCAATACCATAAGATTTTATCACCCCCGCCAAGTCCGATACATAGATATTAAAAAGCGTCGGACTTAGCGAGGAGCCCTGTGGAACGCCGCAGGGGAGTGAGAAGGTCTGGGAGGTGAAGTTACCCATTTTGACAGTCTGTGGACGATTGGCGAGGAACGAAGCAATCAGATTTTTAGCTGTTCCTCCTATTCCCAGAGCTGCGACACGGTCGATCAAGGTGATATGATCGACCGTGTCAAATGCAGCGGAGAGATCAAGGAGTATCAAGACTGCTGATCCTCCCTTGTCCATGGTTGTTCTGATTTCGTCTGCAGCTTTCAGTAGTGCTGTCTCTGTCCCGTGTCCCTGCCTAAAACCGAACTGTGTGTCATCTAGCAGATTGTTGTCGTTGATGTATTTTGATAGCTGCATGTTCATGGACTTTTCAAAAATCTTTGCTGGAAATGGGAGACAGGCGATGGGTCTATAGCTTGCTGGGATAAGAGGGTCTAGCGTTGGTTTTTTCAGCAATGGCTTTATAATCGCCTCTTTCCAGACTGAGGGATATATACCTGTTGCGAACATAGCATTGCATATGGTAGACAACGAAGGGGAAATTGCTTCCGGTATGCGGTTGAGAATGGAAGGGGGACATGGGTCGAGGGGGGAGCCGGATTTAGTGCTGGCTACCAAACATTGAATGTGATCCTTATCCACGGCGTTGAAAGATAGTAAAGTTGGCTGAGTGCTCGTAAGGGGAGGACTCGAAGAAGGTAGGGGGGCAGAGCGTGAGAAAGTCTGGAAGATGGAACTGACTTTTTCCTCGAAGAAGCTGGCCAAGGCATCTGCCAGTGATTGAGAGCCTTCTAAGGGCGGCGTCGGGGGGTTGGATAGAGTGGTAACTACCCTGAATAGTTCTCCTGACGAGTTTTTTGCCTGATTGATTTGAGTGATAAAGTAATGGCTTTTTTCAGTGAATATCGCTCTTTTGTAGATGGCGAGGGCATTTTTATAGTTGGATTTGTCTGCAGGGCTGTAGTTGCGACGCCATTGTCTTTCGAGGTTCCTGCAGTATTGTTTCTGCATGCGTAGGGCCTCAGTGAACCATGGGGCTGAAGGTATTTTCCTGTTTCGGTGTGATGATTTAAGTGGGGCTAGCTTATTACAGGCCGTGTCTAGGTTTGTCAGGTAGTTTGCGGATGCTTTGGTAGGGTCATGCTCATTGGGAATATAATTATCCTGTATCATCTCTGCTAATTGTGTTATGTTAATGTTTTTCCAGTCTCTGTATGTTGAACGGGCTGGTACAGTGCGGCTTGGTTTGGTGGAGTTTATTTGCACTGTAAAACAAATAGCTGAGTGGTCTGTCCAGATTAGTGGAATTATTTGGGTGATATTTACAAGAGGACTGTTGGTAAATATACCGTCTAATGTGTGACCTGCCTGATGAGTCGGGGAGTTAATAAGTTGTATTAGGCCTGCAGCTTCATGGTCTGCAAGAAGTTGCGTGGTATCGTGGTTATTCGAAGTCTCAAGGTGAAAATTGAAGTCACCTAGTGGCGTAAAATGAGGGGCGTCGGCGACTGCTTCGATTAGACTACCTATGTTAGCTAGGAACTTAGCTCTTGACCCTGGAAGGCGGTAGATCAGCATTCCCTTGAAGGATGATTTTGCTGATAGGACTAGAGTAAATGTGAGAGACTCATATTCTGGGCATGTATATGGTTTAGTCGAGAGTTTGAAGTGGCTTTTGTAAATTATGGCAATGCCGCCACCTCTTTTTATTGGTCTGTCTCGTCTACAAACATTGTAGTTGATTGGAGTGGCTTCTGCAAAATCGGGTCCTGAGGCGTCATCGCCCCATGTCTCGGTGACAAACAGTAGGTCCAGTTTGTGCGCGTCGATCAAGTCGGCGATTTCTGTTTTGTGTTTGGGGAGGGATCTAGCGTTTATTAACGCTGCTTGAATTGAAGGTAAGTTATTTGTTGGAGGTTTCCCGGAACGTTTGATGCAAGTCGGACATAAGAGTGGACCTAAGATGTGATTAGAGTAGCTTAAATACGGGGGTATATGCGGTTGGTCCGCTAGATGTCTCAGTTGTAGTAATTCATCGGTGGAATAGGTTAGTCTCACCGTGTCCGTAGAAGGCCGTGGAGCTAGAGTTGCAGGGGGGTGGCCGTTGGCCCGTCCTCGGCGCGGACGAGCGCAGACGAGCTTGCCTTATGCGCGCCTTCGGCGCGCAAACGGCGCTCCCGCTGCGCTCGTCCGCTGCGCTTGCAAGGATGGCACATTTGGGGAGAGGGTGGGTGTGGCCAGAGAGATGGGCGTGGCCTCGCGAAGCAGCGATGGCGGCCCTTTCACTGTCTATCCCGCGATGCAGCGCTAGCTCCGCTGCTCGTGGGGTGCCCTGGTAGGCTTTAGGTGCTGTCAGCCTCAGTAAAGGAGTTAGGTAAGTTTGAAATCATATAAAAGCACAAAATACAATTTTTAAAAACACGAGTGATTCTGCCCTCCGGCTTCCGCCTCAGAGGTGTAGGAAGTAATCACCAGCGCTTTCAGTCAACGCTTAGATATAGGCGGGGGAGTGGGGGGGGTCCAGAGAGATGGGCGTGGCCTCGCGAAGCAGCGATGGCGGCCCTTTCACTGTCTATCCCGCGATGCAGCGCTAGCTCCGCTGCTCGTGGGGTGCCCTGGTAGGCTTTAGGTGCTGTCAGCCTCAGTGAAGGAGTTAGGTAAGTTTGAAATCATATAAAAGCACAAAATACAATTTTTAAAAACACGAGTGATTCTGCCCTCCGGCTTCCGCCTCAGAGGTGTAGGAAGTAATCACCAGCGCTTTCAGTCAGCGCTTAGATATAGGCGGGGGAGTGGGCGTGGCCAGAGAGATGGGCGTGGCCTCGCGAAGCAGCGATGGCGGCCCTTTCACTGTCTATCCCGCGATGCAGCGCTAGCTCCGCTGCTCGTGGGGTGCCCTGGTAGGCTTTAGGTGCTGTCAGCCTCAGTAAAGGAGTTAGGTAAATTTGAAATCATATAAAAGCACAAAATACAATTTTTTAAAAACACGAGTGATTCTGCCCTCCGGCTTCCGCCTCAGAGGTGTAGGAAGTAATCACCAGCGCTTTCAGTCAGCGCTTAGATATAGGCGGGGGAGTGGGCGTGGCCAGAGAGATGGGCGTGGCCTCGCGAAGCAGCGATGGCGGCCCTTTCACTGTCCATCCCGCGATGCAGCGCTAGCTCCGCTGCTCGTGGGGTGCCCCGGCAGGCTTTAGGTGCTGTCAGCCTCAGTAAAGGAGTTAGGTAAATTTGAAATCATATAAAAGCACAAAATACAATTTTTAAAAACACGAGTGATTCTGCCCTCCGGCTTCCGCCTCAGAGGTGTAGGAAGTAATCACCAGCGCTTTCAGTCAGCGCTTAGATATAGGCGGGGGAGTGGGGGGGGTCCAGAGAGATGGGCGTGGCCTCGCGAAGCAGCGATGGCGGCCCTTTCACTGTCTATCCCGCGATGCAGCGCTAGCTCCGCTGCTCGTGGGGTGCCCTGGTAGGCTTTAGGTGCTGTCAGCCTCAGTGAAGGAGTTAGGTAAGTTTGAAATCATATAAAAGCACAAAATACAATTTTTAAAAACACGAGTGATTCTGCCCTCCGGCTTCCGCCTCAGAGGTGTAGGAAGTAATCACCAGCGCTTTCAGTCAGCGCTTAGATATAGGCGGGGGAGTGGGCGTGGCCAGAGAGATGGGCGTGGCCTCGCGAAGCAGCGATGGCGGAGGTGTAGGAAGTAATCCTAAGTAAATGAGCGTTGTCTGCTGTTGATGCAGTGTTGAGCAATAGCCGTACGTCAGTATTTGCACAGGGAATCTTGAGAGAGTGAAGAATAGTGGGTGCTTATTTGAGTCACTTCAGAAAGCACGTCTGGAGAAGTCCTGAGAGTTTTTTACATGAAAGAGGGAAATAGCGCGCTGGTCGAGGTTTTGCTGGTGTGAAGAGAATTCTTAGAGTATATGATTCTATTGTTTCCTTTAGTGGAGCAGACAAGCAGTTTTTATGCAGTTTTGTTTTGTTAAAGACTTTCAAAAGACGCTGATGTTGTCTTGTAAAGGGAGGGTCAGTTGGAGGAATTAAACTGACGTTGTCACCAAGTGCTGCGCTGGTATTGGTTGGTTAGTGTAATCATCCCAGAGTGCCGCGCTGGTATTGGTTGGTTGGTGTGAGTTGCGCTGAGATTGGACAGTGTAGAGTGATTAGTTTTAATTGGTAGCAGAGAATCATAACACGGAAGGAGTATTGTTAGATTTATACTTGCAAAGTTTCGTAATAGCGTAGAGAATTAAGAAGTTATTAAAATTGTTGAAGACTTTATTTAGTAAAGATGAGCCCATACCAATTAGGGAAGGAATTCCTGTGGCTCCTGAAAGAACGTCTGCTTCATTTATGTCATTAGAAAAGGGTTATCACACGTGTACTTGGTAACAGAATTGAATGAAATTTACAGAGCAAGATGGTGATTTAGCATTTCCAGAAAATGTAACTTTTAATCCTAGGGGCCTAGAGAATTTAAGGAGACAAATGAAAAATTTGAGACCTAATCCTAGAACTATGCAGTATGAGGCTCTTGAGGAATGGGAACATGAGGCATTCAAGAGAGAAAGAGGTAGATATCAGACCATAAATAAGAATACTGTGAGCAGATATTCAGAAGCAAAATGAGATGCTCAAAAGAAATTGTGGAGAAGAAACAACCGAAGGAACAAGGATGTTTCTAGTTATGGTGGCTGAGACTATATAATCAGAAAATTGTAAGGGGAAGAGGAAGAATGTTGAGGAACAGAGGTCAAGAAATACTGAGTATATTGGAGAAGCTAATGATATAGATGATGAATTCTTGAATGAATTACTGATGAATAGACCTCCACCTTATCAGGAAGAACAGAATAGGGTAGAGGCAAGTGCTTTACCGAATGCTCTGTTAGTTTAAATAGGAGTGACTCAAGAGAAAACTTCAGCGGGTGTGAGTCAGAGTAAAAGTATAGTTAGAGAAGATTTGTCTAGAATGAATACACCATTGAATCCAGATGTTTTGTCAGCTCCAGTGACTATTGGTCCGATTTTTCCATTATACAATAATGGATAAGGAGTTTCTCAAGTACTTGCTTTGACAGTGCCAGATAGAAACATGAGTGGGAATTATACAGTCTACAGGAGTGAGACTGAACAATGATTAATTGAAAATACTGGGACAAATGTGAGTGTAGGGTCAGGAGAATCAGAACAGTTGATTAATATTTCAGAAAGATTTGTTGAAACTCCAAAGCGAGGTATTAATATAGATCCAAAGATATTATTACAGATTGAGGAAAAATGACACCTACATTAGGATCAAGAAGTGGACTGAGTTAAAAAATTCAGAAATCATTGGGTCCTTCACCAGAAGAATTAGATGAGTGAATAAAAGAAATAACGCCTGGTTGTAGTGTTCAGAATAATAATTCAAGTGTTGATGTGAGTAAATTAAAAGCGGATTCAGAAGAAATGATTTCAGGTACGATTAGTCCAAAGAGGTTAGGAAAATATCAGGATGAGGAGTTGCTTTTTATGTGCAAGAATATTACACCGAGAGTGATTAACCTTCATGAAAAATGTTGAGAAATTACACATACATATAGAGTATGACATGGAGAAGTCTAAAGCTCTACAAATGCATATAGATTAGATTTCAGTGATAGAGATTTAGGGAGTCTGAATGTTTCAGGTAAGCATTTGCAGATTAAGGAGTTAATAAGTACATTGAGATGATGGGGTGAATTAAATCGATGGAAAGGAAGATGGGCTAAAAAGAAAGAATCTACAACAGATACTTCAGTGGTCTTACCATTGTATCCTGTAAGAGAGTAAGGAGCAGAAGCAGCTGATGCTACAGTATATCCAATGAGAGAAGTACCAGGAGATGGGTTTGTCCATATCCCTTGGTCAAGGCAAGATATATTGTCATTTACAATTGATATTCCAGGATTGAGAGAAAAACTGGTGGAGTGATACTAACAGGTAGAGAGGTTTGTGAAAGTTTCGAAGGTTTTTGGAAGGATTTGGATGGCTCGTTTGATATTGTGGTTCCTGCTGATTTGTGGGTTGAATGTAAAATTGCAGTAGATTGGCCGAAATAAGAATATCCAAGAGATCCAAAAACAGGAGACCCTTCTGATGAAGTGAAGAAAAAATATAAAAAGGTTAATACCTACTTGAAGGGGAAAATTTTGCCAAAAGAAACAGATTGGGTGAGAATAGACAGGACTACTCAAGAATTGAAAGAATCAGTGCATGCATACTATGAAGGACTTTTACAGGTGTTTAAACAGGATAGTGGAGTTGAAAACATTACTGAAAAAGATATAGGACATTTTGTGAACAGATTTGTGTATGGTCCGAGACCAACGATTGGTACTATGATTCAGCAGCATTTGATCTGTTGGCAAAGTAAGACTATTGATGAGATTTTTCGGTATGCAAAATATTGTGGTGATGACATTGAAATGAGACATAAAAAGTTGAAGGAGAAATTAATGTTGGTTCAGATGAAAGCAGCGAAATGAGGAGGATTTATAAATACAGATTTTGCAGAAGTGTATCAAGGTAATGGTCAGACTACTACTGGAATGAGAGTTGGAGTGCCAAATGGAAATACTGTGACAAATTGGATACCACAAGAAAAGGAAGAGGTAATAGAGATGATTTGAAGAAAATATTTCTGTTGGACCTGGCTCTTTTGGCAGGTCCACCTCTCAACTTTTTGCAATTATCCTGGCCTTTTTCCCTATGTAGTGTTAGTAGTTTTAGGCCTCTAGGCACTTTAGCACTGTGTCCCAGTTTAAAGTGCGTGCGCTCTGTGTTACATGTAGTGAGACTGGCCTGCCCTCCCATAGGAATGCATGGGGGATATGTGTGTCCATGTTAGTTCCTGATGTGAGAGGAGTGCAGGGGCGAGTTTGGTATGTGCGAACTCGTGAGAATAAATGCTACGCAATGATGTGCGTGGATTTATTATAACTATAGGGGAAGTGCCAGTTCTAGAGGTTGGCATGTCTGTGTGCTGTATGATGTGAATTACCTGTCTGGAGTTTGAGTGACAGGACTGGGGAATTCCAGGAGTCAGGGTGAGTCTGCCCGGTGGTGAATGGAGAGATCTGCATGTAGATGGGAGGGAGGAGTTGCACCTGGGACCTGAATAGGGCTGGGCCTTTCCTCCACAATGCTGGCTCCACCCCCCATGGTGCGTCTGATGTCCCTGGCCTGTCCTGTGAATAGAAGAGAGGGGCTGAGCAAAACAAAATGCTCAAGTGCTCCTGAACCAGTTGTATCTGGTTCCCCCCTTGCCTGTGCTGTGTCACAAAGGGAAATGTGTGTATAAAAGAAGGGGCTGTGACCCCAAGAAAATGTTCTTGTTCTTGACTTGAAACTACCAGGGGCGTGCTGCTGCTGGGGCCCAGGGGAAGGCTTGCCTCCCTGGGCCCTGCCCAGCCCCTGGATGCCTAGAGGACTTCTTCCTGGGACCCTTCTGCCTTGCTTTTGTTCCAGGACCCTACAGAGACTTTGGCGGCCCTTTTGCGCCCTGGAAGTGCTGGGCTGTCTTTCTTTAGTTTTCCCCCAGAGAAGCATGTTGGCTGCGCAGCAATGTGCTCCAGCCCTTTTGGAGGGAATCCCCAGCATAGGGATTCCCCTTTCCGGGTGAGCGCGGGTGCCCACCCCGCTTATTTTTCATTTGATTAAGCGGGTGCCCACCCTGCGTCTGCACTGTCCATTTTTACTGGCTCGCGGGTGCCCACCCCGCTCTTGTTCCGCTGATTTTTATCATTAATGCGCGGGTGCCCACCCTGCGACTTGGCCATTAGTTATGTGCGCGGGTGCCCACCCTGCGACTTTGCTGCCGCCAAGGTTGCCGCTGTGGTCCCTCCATGGCCGCCCCGGAAGTCAGGCAAGTCTGCCTGTGACAGGGGGCTGGGCCGCGGCAGGACCGGAAGGAGGAAACGGCAGCCTGGAGCCTCGCTAGGCTCCACTCTGGAAGTCCCGGTCCCGAGATGGGGGACCCGGTGAAGGACGGCGCAGGAAGAAGGCGGGGCTCCCATGAGGAGAGAGAGCCCCGTCAGCGCCGCAGCCTGATTCCAGCGGAGGGGGCACGAGGCACATTGCCGGTCCCTGCCCCCCCGCCACATCTACCGTGAGGAGATCGCCACCAACGGAGCGGAGTCCCCCGAGAGCAGCCCGGTGAGTTAAGAAGGGCTAGGGGGGGCTCCGTGGGGGCGAAGGTGGGTGCCTGAGGAAGGCACGGTGCCAGTTTTATTTTTGCATTCGGAGCAGCCCTGGATGCCCTCCAACCTCGTGGGCATGTGTCCGTTAAAGCGCCAGTGTGCTCCAGCAGGGCCCAGCTGTTTCCCAAGCCTACGTGGCCCCAACGACGTGGGCATCCTTGGTCTTAGAGCCCCGGTGGCTCCACCGCTCGGGCATAATTATTCCAGGGGCCAGTGCGCCCCCTGATGGCATAGTAATTTCTAGAGCCTGAGTGGCTCCTACGCTTCACATTATGTACAGAGCCCCGCGTGGCTCCTACAAACTGGACACCTTATTGTTTACAGGGCCAGAGGGACCTGTGTCCTTTCCCCCCAGTGCTTGGGGACGTGCTTATCTTCAGAGCCAGATGGCTCCAACCGTGGCCTATTTATTTTTAGAGCCCTGTGTGGCTCCAACATTTGGCACCCTTGTTTTAAGGGCTACTGAAAGCCCAGGACGCATTTGAGTCTTCACAGCTGCACAGCAATTAGTGCCAGCTGCATCATTTAGGCGCACCGTTCTTTTGGGGTCTTGTGAAGTCAGGAGTCAGATGCGCTCCTTTGCCCCACACTTTCCCAGCTGCCCAGCAAGTAGTGGGCAGCTGCCACGCTTAGGTTGGCGCAGTGGTGCACCCTTAACTTTCGCTGCCTAAGCAGCAGCCCTGACTCTCGGGACATAGGGCATTTGAGCCCCTGTTTGTAATGGCCAGTTGGCCAGTGGGGGGGGGATTGTTAGAGGTGTAGGGCGCCAGGCCCTAATGTGATTTATGTTCCTGTGATTATGCCTACTGTGAGTAATGATTAGGATGTTAGTGTCTAATGCGTTAGACTTCTAATGTGAGTGTGGTGCTAGGAAATGTTATTAATTTAGTATGATTTATGCACCTGTGTCGATACCTTTAAAATGTGCGTTATGATTATGAGGTTGGTTTGCATATAATGGTTTATGCTAGTGAAAGTTATTCCCTAAGATGAGTTATGCTTAGGAGGTTAGGGTCTAATGTGTTTAGACTTGTGAGAGAATTGTATAATGTGGTTATGCTGATGAGGTTGGTGTACAATGCGTTTGGCGCCTAATGTCAGACTGAGCCTAATGTAGTTGATGTTACAGGCTGATGCTAAGTGCCGTGATTACCAGTAGTACTGGTTGTGTTCTATGTTTATGCTAAATTCTACCTTGACTAAGTTCACTTTGAGATGGTTCTGACAGTGGTCCATGTGGCCCTGTCATGTGTACATAATCCCTTGTAAATATTGCCCAGTGCCAGGTGGCACAGTGTATATTGTGTGATTACCATTCTAATGTGTTATGATAATACAAAGGCTATTTTTATATATAACCTTGTGTGGAGTTTCTTTTGTGGTGGGCCTGGGATGTTGTTGCTGGGTGCGTGCGCAAATGCTTTACACATTGCCTCCGGGATAAGCCTGACTACTCGTGCCAAGCTACCAAGGGGGTGAGCAGGGGTTATCTTTGGCATGTAACTTCCTTGCCCTGACTAGAGTGGGGGTCTCTGCCTGGCTTAGGCGCGCGCCTTAGCCAGCCAGAAATACAATTTCTAACAATTTCCTTGTCACGTGTATGAAAAATTGGGCCATTGGAGGCACGAGTGTAAGAGTTTGTTAAACACAGGTGATACGGGTGTAAATGTTATGAATCAACAGAATCAGAATCAGTATCAGAATCAACAAATACCAAATGGTAGAGGACAGAGTTTGCAAATACCTCAAGCTCCTATCAAAATCAGAATGTGAATGGTCAAATGCAGAAGTACAATGCAAATATGGGTTTCCGTACAAATTATCAAGTAAATTCAAATGTACAGGTATCTTTACATTATTTGACAAAGTGGGAGAAAAATGACTTAGATACATCTCAATGATGGTGCCTGAGTGGGAGGAGAAGTGCGTGCTTGGCGCATCCTTAGAGGTAGATCAGCGTGGTCCCTATGTGGATGGCGAGGTTGACGAAAATTCAATTACGTTCCTCGTAGATACTGGTGCTACCCATTCCACTGAACGAACTGTGGAAATTCCCAACCTACCCCTCTCCAAGTATCCAAGTTGTAGGAGTTTCAAACTAATTGATTAAGACTCCAGTAACAAAGCCAATGAAAGTACAAATTGGGGGTTTCCAAGATTTGCATCAATTTGTGGTGTGTGACACGAGTCCAGTTAATTTGCTAGGAAGGGATTTATTATGCAAGATGAATTGCTCTATTTATTGTACGCCAGATGGAATAGCATTTCATACAAAAGATGAGGATGTGGTCATTAAAATGGCAAGGCAGGGTACAGAGGTGAATGATTTATGTCCTCTATTTATAGCAAATTATTTGCCTGTTGAACTGAAAGATATGGTGTTGTCTGATGTGTGGGTTTTTTCAGGGAAAGATATTGGATTAATGAAAGGTGTTGCTCCTATCCCGATTAGAGTTAAACCAAATGAAGAGTTTCCAAGAACACCGGCTTACAAAATGAGTACTGAAACAATTGCAGGAGTAACACCTGTGATTGAAATGCTGATTGTGCAAGGTATCCTAAAAGAGATTCTAGGGAGTCCATGCAATTCACCTATTATGGGAATTTACAAACCTAACAGAAAATATAGGATTGTATAGTATTCAAACAAAATTAATCATATAGTAATACCTTGTTGTCCAATAGTACCTAATCCAGCTGTGATTCTTCATCAAATTCCTTGTGCAGCAGAGTGGTTTTCGGTGATTGATCAGTATCAAGCTTTTTTCTCGATATATTTGCATCCGGATGGCCAATATTTGTTTGCGTTCTGGTTCAGGAACCGTGTATTGGCATGGTGCAGTGTTCCTCAAGGGTCTATAGAGAGTTCCTCAATCTTCAATCAGATATTGAAGAATTGTTTGGAATCCTTAGTAATGCCTAATAATTCAGTACTTGGCCAATACATCGATGATTAATCGCATCAAAAACAAAAGAGGCTTGTGTGACAGATACAATTGCTCTATTGAACTATTTGGCAGTAGGTGGGCATAAAGACTCACCAGCAAAATTACAATTTTGTGAGAAAGAAGTCTCAAGATCGGATTAATGCTATTATGCAAATGAATCCACCAAAAACACAGAAACAAGTTCAAATGTTTTTGGGAATGGTTGGATATTGCAGACAGTGGATCGTTGGTTTTTCACTGATAGCTAAGCCATTACAGAGATTGACACACAAAGATGAGTCAGATCCTATACATCGTGATGATGAATGCATGAAAGCATTTCTTGAGTTGCAAGCCAGTTTGTGTCGAGCACCCGCATTGGGAATGCCAGATTTCAATAAGGATTTTGCATTATTTTACAATGAACGCAATGGATGTGCACTTTCAGTTCTAAACAAAAATGCATGGAACAGCACGTCCTCCAGTGGCATATTTTCAGCCACTCTTGATCCCGTGGCTGCAGAGTTACCAGGATGTTTAAAAGCAGTTGCTGCTACTTGTATGAGTTTGGAACAGAGTGAAACGATTGTGATGGGACATTCATGAGGGTGTATGTGATGCATTCAGTTTAGATTCTGTTAACACAAACTCGCACGCAGCACCTTACGGGCAGTCGATTAACAAAATATGAACAAGTGATTTTGGGAGCTGAGAATGTGACAGTCACAAGATGTACAAATCTAAATCCAGCTACTTTATTGCCAACTCCAAGTTGTGAAGTGGTTGTGGATGAAGCAGAACATGATTGCTTGAATGATACTGAGTAGTGTACAAAACCAAGGCCTGACATACAAAATACATGTTTACCTGAATCTGATCTTGTATTGTTTGTAGGTTGGTCATGCATGAGAGATAATAAAGGTACTTTGTATGCTGCATATGCAGTCTGTACAGTGGCAAGTGTCATTGAAGCATCATGGTTGAAAGGAGTGAGTTCAGCGCAGGTGGCAGAATTGATTGCGCTAACATGCATGTTGTCTTACAAAGCAAATGCAAGTAACCTTATTTACATATAGTCAATATGGTTTCATGGTTGTCCATGATTTTGGGCAGTTGTGGTCTCAGCGTGGATTTTTGACCTCTTTGGGTTCACCGATAAAGAGCGGAGACTGTGCAAAAGATCCATTGATGGCATTACAATTGCCAGCACAAATTGGGGTGGTCAAATGTTCAGCGCATACATCTGGATGTGACTATGTAACTGTGGGTAACAAATTTGCGGAAAAAATTGATTCTATGCTCAAAATTCATATATAATCAATGGGAAACAATGGAAAGAACGATCTGATCTATCATAATGTAAACTAATGTTCTCATCTGTTGAAACATGGGAAGAAATTAGAGAATTACAGGATGCAGCTAGTGATGCAGAGAGAGAAGAGAGGATTAAAGCAGGTTGCACACGCAGAGCAAATGATAAAGTTTGGGTTTACACTGATGGAAAACCAATTTTGCCAGCCAGTTTGTTGTCTCAAATTGCAAGAATTTGTCATGGACCTACACATTTAGGTAGATATGCTATAATTAGACTATTCAAACAGATTTGGTTTAATCCCAAGTCTAGAGTCATTGCAGAGAGTCTCTGTCAAAGGTGTATAACTTGTCAGCAACAAACTGCAGGGAGAAAAACAGTCATTAGTCTGAGTCGAATTGGAAAAGCAGTAGGACCATTTACGTGCATACAGATTGATTTTATAGATATGCCCCTCTGCCATGGTCTAAAACATGTGTTGATGATTTTGTGTCTGTTTTCTCGTTGGGTTGAGGCTTATCCAACAAGACAAAATGACAGTCTAACTGTTGCTAAACTGCTTCTTAGAGAGAGAATTCCAAGATTTGGATTTCCAGTCTCCTTGGAATCAGATAGAGGAACTCATTTTAGATAATTCCGATGATTTGTGCAGCATTACAAATTGAACAAAAATTGCATTGTGCTTATCGACCTGAGGCGTCAGGAGTTGTGGAGCAAGTTAATGGCACAATAAAGTCAATACTTGCTAAAGTTTGTGCCTCCACTACTCTGAAATGGCCTGATGCATTACCATTGGTATTGATGAGCTTAAGAAGTATCCCAGATAAAAGCGACAGCTAACGGTCCCAACAAATCAACTTGTGAATATAACTGATGATTTAGTGCTCGATTATTGCAAAGGATTGGCTGATGTTTTGCGTTCTGTGTCTCATCAGGTTGGAGAAGTCGTAACTACTCTTCAACAAGAACAAGCACATGACTTGAGCCGAGGTGAATGAGAAGATGGCCACGTAGTGAGTGAGCTCCGTCACCCTTTTTAGCCCCTGTCTATCCTGGAGGACTATCCGGTAAACAGATTGCCAGGTCTCGACATCGGAGCACTAGCGGAGCACAACCTGCTTGCCCCGGCTCCGCGATCGTGTCTGCCGCCTGAGATCTGACACCTAGGAGAGCTGCGCCCTGTGGCGGAGCCTAAAGCCGGGACCCACAGTGGATTGACCTGCCGTGGAGGCGCCTCGGCTGCCTTAGGGTGGCGCAGTGAATCGGGGAGCAGCTGCCGTCATCCTTGGGGCTGGAGCGCCCGGTGAGCTTCTGAGACCTGCGGCGGTGGCGGCTTGGGTGCCCTGCTGGTGTACTTGAGAGCCCCCACCCCCTCTGCAATGAACATCAGAAGCAGTTCACTGCGCCGGCCGCGCTGCACTAAAATGGCGGCGGTGAAATTTGCCCTGCTGATTGCCGCATTAAAGTGATGGCTGCCATTCCCAGTCTGCCGAAAATTGCCCAGTGACCCCGGGACAGCGGCACTCCTGACCTGAGGTATGTCGGTCTGGTGTGCAGAATAACACGCACTGCACTGCGGTAGGCGCGCCGGCCGCAAAACAAGGGTGAGCGGCGGGGCGACCTCGGGGGTGAGGTCTCCCATCAGCTGGAATCCTGACATCACTCGACAGTTGGGGGAGGCTAGATTTCGTGCGCAGAGTGGGCACCATGAAGCTCTAGGGATCCTGCTACCCTGAACATGTGCCTCTCCTTCCAGTGGTGCTCTGCAGCAGTCTGAACCACATCACCACTTGCCAGCACCGGGTGGCCACATCATCTGCATGGAGTGGTTTCCCTGGTGATCTAGGGCTCTCCCTACCCTGAATGCCTGGTGCCCCCTGCGAAGTCTTGCCGGTTGGGGTCCTGGGGCCGGGGTGACCGGCTTACGCAATCCTGAGTCAGAGTGTGCCTCGCCATCCTTGGCAATAGCCTTTCAGCTTGTCCTTTCTACCGCAGCCCTGGGCGGGTGAAATTTCAGAAGCGGCCGCAGGGACCCCTACATTTGCAAGGCTCGGACCTGAGTTCCGGATCAGCGGTGAGTCACGCGTCGGAGTTGGGTTGGAGGCAGGGGCGGTGTTTTGTTGTGGTCTCCCCGTCCCGCACCTCAAACCTGCCCAACACTCGCCTTGAACGCAACAATGGAGCGCGTGAAGGGATCCGGGTCTCGGGTGCCAAAACCAATTCAATCCAACAAGCTGGACCGATACATGGTCCCTAAAGAGACACAGCGGGGCAAATTGTCAGACGAAATCACACGTGGTAGCCCGGGGGATGAGGAACAGGAACTTTCCCTCAAAGACGTCATGGAAGCCATCTCTGGTGTTAAGACCTCCTTGGAGTATAAAATGGGCACTATGGCCATTGACATAAACCTTATCAGGGCGGATATGGGGAAACTAAATGAAAAAGTCAAGCAGGTGGAAATAACAGCTGCCAGCCTGGTGGGAGACATCGCGCAGCTACGAAAGGAGGTCCGAGACCTCCAGGACTCTCGTACTTGTACAGACCTTAAGCTGGATGACTATGAAGGCCGCCTCCGTCGAAACAGCCTCCGCATCCTAGGAGTTCCCGAGAAGTCGGAAGGGCAAACCCCTGACCTCCTTGTTGAGGAACTCATTCTCAATCATTTGAAACCCAAAGGCCTCAGTACATTTTTTGTGATCGAGCGAGCCCACAGGGTCCTGGGCGGCCTACCCAAGCCGGGTGCTCCCCCGCGGCCCATGTTGGCTCGGGTCTTAAACTTCCGAGATAGAGACGTTATTCTCCAAAACTCCAGGGCTGGAGCCCCTCTCCGCTATGAAAATGCGGACATCTCCTTCTTCCCGGACTTTACTCAAAGAGTGCAGAGGCAAAGGAGGACATTCCTATCGGTGAAGCAAGACCTGCGAGATAGAGGCCTAAAATACTCAATGCTATTCCCAGCACGCCTCCGGGTCGAGGCTGATGGAAAAGTGTTTTTTTTTTTACCAGCCAGAGGCAGTGGCGGAGTGGATTCAGTATAGGGGTGCAAGGAGCCCAACAGATCGTGAAGCCAGGGACACGACAGGCACTGTGCAGCCCTGATGAAGGAATCTCCATGGAGGCAACTTTCTATAGAATAAATACACAGCAAAAATAGGCAGTTGGGGGAATACAGCTGCACTACCCTCCTATACACAGATTGTAAATAGAATTCTAGATTCAGGTTGCCCACCTCTCTGGTCTACTGCCTTAGGACCATACACATATAGCACATATAGAGAACACACAGAGGCAACACTCAAAAATGCAAAGACTGTACAGTAGACATTTCAGTCCAGATTTTTCATTGATACATAATATGTTCTTTTAATGTCGCAAGATGATCATATACAGCAGCAGCAATACAGCCAACGCGTTTTGCCCAACATAGGGCTTCCTCAGGGCAATAATAGGAATAGTCCAAATCTTGTTCAAATCACTGTCGTGCCACAATCGCTACTTGATTCACTTCGCAATCATACAGTGATTCTTCTTCAATTTCCCAAATCACATGAGAAGAATTCTTCAATTAATCCCATATTTGAAGTGAGTGTTTCACAAAAAGCTTTAACTGTGTATCGTCCACAGATCGTGTATTAGCTTTTTGTGAAACACTCACTTCAAATAGGGGATTAATTGTGGCACGACAGTGATGTGAACAAGATTTGGACTATTCCTATTATTGCCCTGAGGAAGCCCTATGTTGGGTGAAATGCGTTGGCTGTATTGCTGCTACACTATATGATCATCTTGCGACATTAAAAGAACATATTATGTATCAATGAAAAATCTGGACAGAAATGTCTACTGTACAGTCTTTGCATTTCTGAGTGTTGCCTCTCTGTGTCTTCTCTATATGAACTTTCTATAGAATACAATGAAACAGTGGGGCGGGTTGGGGTGAGGGGAATGGCAACTGCGCTTCACTCAAAGAGACTGGTAAATTTCTACTGTTTTCAAGTCATTATGGCAATTGATGGTGTAACGAAGTGCCTATCTGGGGCAGGGGTACAGAACCCGCTATTTTCCCCCTGTTTTTCTTCCTTTGAATTTAGTAAGGGCGACAGGCACTCTGCAAGTTTCTAATGGGCAGTTCAGAGCCCAGAGTGCAGGGCAGCATGGAGGGGGGATGTTGGTATGGGGTTTTGAGTTGGATGGTTTGGTGTTTTTTGTTTGTGACCGGCACAGTACATGAGTGTTTCGGCAAAAGTCCTAATGCAAAGGTTACCGCAGTGGATTGTTGGCGGGTCCATGGTCATGCCAGGGATGATGGAAGATAGGGGTGTAGGGATCCGGAACTGGAGCGTTAGTGGGTCAGGGGATAATAGCAAACGGAGTTTGGTACTCCAATATATTGAGTATCTCTACGATGAGGGGGTATAAGGAGGTTAAAGTTCTAAGTTGGAATGTGAACGGGTTAGGGGATAAAATTAAGCAAAGTATAGTACTCCAACATATTAAGAGGCATTCCCCGGATGTGGTCCTACTGCAGGAGATGCACTTAGTTGGAAATACCTGCAAAGCAATGCACAGGGGAGGATACAAAATGATTGCTCATGCGGGATTTACATCAGGTTCCAGGGGTGTGGGCATAATAACGAAAAACACTTTCCCTCTAGCAGTGAGTTCCACATGGACAGATGATTGTGGCAGATATGTTGGTGTCACCGGGATGTGGGAAGGCCGCTTGATCACTTTTATGTCAGTCTATGTTCCCCCGGGTCTTCAGAGTACCATGTTTACCGACCTGGGTACCTCCTGCTCACGGTGCCTGAGGGACTTCTGATGCTAGGGGGCGACTTTAAGGCAGTCGTCTCTGGGGAGTTGGATAGGTTTCCTCCCCGGGAAATGGGGCGGGCTACCCGCTGGCTACCTGATTTCCTGGAAGCCATGGGTCTAGGGGATAGCTGGAGGCTTTACCACCCAGATCAGATGCAATACACCTTTCACTCTGGAGCTCATCACAGCCTCTCCAGGCTAAACTACTGTCTAGTACCCGCCGCACAAGCCACCTGCATACATACCATTAGCCATTTAGCCAGAGGCATTTCTGATCACTCCCCACTTTGGTTCCAACTCCTTCTGAGCCCGGGGTCATCGGAGAGACTGGCCCCAATTAACCCCTGGTACCTGCGGAACCCTAAGATCCGTAAAGGCCTTCTCAAGACTATAGACGAATACTTCACCAATAATGTGGGTTCAGTGAATTCCGCCCAGTGTTTGTGGGAAGCGTTTAAGACGGTAATCCATGGGCAGTCTTTATCACTCATATCTGGCTCCAAGAAAGATAAACAGAAAGACGTTATTGAACTTGAGACGGAAATCGATAGTCTTGAGGGTGAACTGGAATTGGGGGTGACGCCGAACAAGCTTCATCTACTAAGCTTAAAGCAACATGACTACAAAATGCTGGTCACAGATAGGGCCAAGGCTCTTAGCAGAGAGCAACAGGGCAGGCTTTACGATTTGGGAGATATAGCCGGGAAACTCATTGCCTGGCTAGACAGAAAGGAATGAGTGAGCCGCCTTGTTCCGGAGCTTAGAATAGAGGGAGATGTCCTAATCACAGAACCGCAGGAGATAGTGGACAGATTTGCTGAACACTTTCAAACAGTATACACTACATTATCCCCTCACTCGGAGGTAGATTCGCAGGAACTGCTTCGCGATATCAAACTCCCTTGTCTCTCCCCTGACAACCGAAAATATATGGATAGTCCCCTAACAAAGGATGAGATCGCCCAGGCAATTTGCTCCTTACACTCTGGGAAAGCACTAGGCCCAAACGGGCTCCCCATTGAACTTTATAAACTCCGGCCAGATAAACTTGCCCCCCACTTAAAGTCAATGTTTGAGGAGTCTAGAGAAGTAGGGATGTTACCCCGGGAACAGAGGCTGGCCACCATTGTCACCATCCACAAAGAGGGAAAGGTCGCGACAGATTGTGCCTCATACAGGCCCATTTCGCTTTTGAACGCAGAGCCCAACATTTTAGCCAAGCTTTTAGCTAATCGATTGATAAAAGTGATCACAACCCTAATACACCCCGATCAGTCTGGATTTATCCCCATAGAAACACCGCCCTTAACCTGCGTAGAGTTCATGGGGTAATAGATAGAGCCCACACTCTTCAAGAACCAGCAGTGATTATATCATTAGACGCGACTATGGCGTTTGACACCGTGGAGTGGCCCTACCTGTGGGCAGCTCTGGCTAAGTTTGGATTTAGTCTGGAATTTATCCAATGGGTACGCCTGCTGTACTCCGCACCTCTAGCACAAGTGGTGGTGAACATGAAGGTGTCAGACTCATTCCCGCTTAGTCGTGGGACGCGTCAGGGCTGCCCGCTGTCCCCCCTTCTTTTTTCCCTGGCCCTAAAACCCCTTGCGGCGTGGATTCGTTGGGATCCAATGATACGAGGACTGAGGTTGTCCTCCGGGTGGGAAGATCGTATATCCTTATACGCCGATGACATCTTGCTCTATTTGGCTTCTCCGCCGAAAATCCCTGCTATTTGCTCTTAGTGGGAACCCTCCTGTTCCTCCCCCGAGGTTGTCAGATATAAATTAATGACAGGGGGGTTTAAATATTTGGGGATCTTTGTTTCCCTCGACCCTTCAGTTCGATATGGTCACAACCTGCTCCCCCCCTTCAAAAACTCAAGAGTGACATTACCAATTGGAGGAAGCTCCCCATCTCACTCCTGGGTAGGGCCATCCTTTTCAAAATGATGGCCCTGCCCAGATTCCTATACGTCCTGCAAAATACATTAGATGTTGTTCCAGCATCCTACTTCAGGGAAATTGAGGGCCTACAAAGAGACCTACTGTGGGACGGAAGACCTCGAATCGCACTAAACAAGCTAACGTTAAACTGGTATGATGGGGGGCATTAGTCTCCCGGATATCAGGAAGTACTACTGGGCCTCCCAATTGGCAGCTATTAACCATGGCATGTTCGGTCGCATAGACGATCGGGTTACGCCATGGATAAATGGATCCTATCAGGTGGGAACTACAATAGAGCTCTTTATTCCCGTCCCAAGAGATTTCAATTATCAGGCCCCACAAAACATTCAGTTCAAATTTGGCATGATGCCACGAACTCCCTGGGATGGAGAAACAAGTTAACTTTAGCCACCCCTCTGTGGGACTCAGAGAAGTTGGGCGATCTCAGGAAAACGAAGGGTTTTGACAGGTGGGATCTGATTGGAATTTCTGCTATCAAAGATATGTGGGGGAAGGGTGAGTTCAAGACCTTCGGGGAACTACAAACTGAATACTAGCTGGCAGATGTGGAGAGTTTCCGCTATATGCTATATGTTCGTCATTCGCTCCAGTCCGCGTTACCTAAGGAGACATTTCCCCCGGAGGCCTCCCCACTAGAGGACAGGGTTCTGGATGGTCTCCTCCCTGAGAGAACGATTTCTCTAATATACAAAAAGTTTATCAACCCCATGGCGGATCCTCTTCAGTCACTGAGAGACAAATGGGTGCAAGACGGGATAGAAATGGATGACGAGGACTGGCAGTCGGCGATATCCTCTCCCAAAGTAGTGGCGATTCCAGCACGATTACGGCTGGTTCAATTAAAAATCCTTCACAGAATATATCTATCGGGGCCCCGATTGGTGAGCATGGGGTGGGCTGACACGGGAGAATGCAGGAGACAATGTGGACTTATTGGCACCTATATGCACACTATCTGGGAATGTACACATATTAGCTCATATTGGCTTCAGATACACAACATAATCAGTAAGGTGTTACACATCACTCTCCGACCAGAGGCACGGAGATGCCTTCTAAACATATGGGAGCCTACAGATTTGAATACCTCGCAGACTCAGTGGGCCACTCTAAGATTTATGTTAGCTAAACGTAACATTGCTCAGCTATGGAGAGCAGCACGCCCGCCGACCCTAGAGGACTGGGAAGAAATCTCGACTGGCGCATGTTCAGAGAAAAAACGGTGTATCTGGCAAGGGAATGTCCCAAGAAGTGGTCGCGAGTTTGGGGCCAGTGGAATGACTATAGAGGGGAGATTTGTGCACCATCCTGTAACGATGATCAGGAAGACCCTGACTCCCCGTAACGTTCCTTAATATTGTAATGAATGTATGTCCCTTCGACTGTGTGAAATGTGCAAGCTGACTCGCCCGATCCTCTGTAATGTATGATTTGCCGATGTTTGTTAATAAAAAGAATTATAAAAAAAAAAAAGAAGCATGTGATGAAGCCTTGCTTGGAACCTCATTGGTGTGAGCCATACCAAGTAATACTTGTGATGACAAGCAACAGCAGTCAAGTGTGGTAGTCTGCCTAATTGGATACATGCAAGTTACCCCAGTCAAGTCACAAGTCAGACCCTCCAGGATTTCGAGTTCTATACAAAAATCGTGAAATCGTCAGTTTTGGAAAAATGCCATGATTTTTACAAAACTGCCTGCGAAATTTGGAATATGTGATCAACTCCCAAGTGTCAAAAACACATTCAAAGCCAGGGTAACTCCTCCATCTATCTCTACACAGGTAGTAGTTCTTCAAAATATAAGTGCCCTTTGCCCCGTGTCTAAGTGACACCTTCAATCACTCCTCATTTTTTAGCCAGTTACACTTTTTTTTATTGTGGCTTGAGATTTTACTTTTAGGGTCACTATATCACTCATTGTCGGTACAACATCAAGCTCACAGTCTTTAGTTTTCATTTGCTGAGCTAATGCACTCTGTAGTTTCCTTTAATTTTATTTTTAGCCAGTTTATCTCACATACATAAAGATCAGCCCATTTGTAAAATTAGCAGCCTAAACTGGAAACACAGCACCTTGTTGACAGTTGCACATGACCTCATTCAAAGTATTGTAAAAGAAAGTTACGCGAGGCAAAGTGTCACACAGGATAACGTCACAGGTGATGGCCTTGAAAAAGAACGTGTGTGAATGCACTGAAATGTCCTTTTCAGGATGGCCCTGCACACTCCACTCTTTAGGCAAACCTATGACATAGCTGGAATCTGGGCCTAACTGGACTGAAAGAAACTGACAATGGAACCCCAGGTGGCTGTCCAATGGCCAGCGGTGCAGCATGCGCTGCATCAATAGCATTCCGACACTAATCCCCTTCTTGAAATGGTGTTCCAAGGTCGTGTTCAGTGCACCCGGCAGTGTCCCGTCAGTCATGCATTGCCTTTTTTCCTGAGCTGCGGGGCACGATGACATCGAATGAATGCAGGCAGGTAGCGCTGCCTAAAGACGTATAAAGCTCCCTCAACAGCAGAAGTGTCTCTTCATTGCACTACGAGCAGAGTAGAAATGTGCAGTACTCCAGGCTCACCCCGGGAAGTATATTGCGCAGATAGTGGTTGGCAGTGTGCATCAAATGCTGGTGCTGTCTGTCAGAAGGCTTTGCATTCATGGAAGTTGCACTATGCTATGGAAATCTCACGAGAGATGATGATGTAAGTACCATCTTGAATTGTGGAGTACAACTCCTCGTGTTTCACTCATGTGTGCTCAAGTCGACCTATGAGGACTGGACCAGGTAAGCAGGAGGTGACCTCCGTATGCAGTCCATCTCACTTCAGCCACTACAATCTTGCACCCTAGGGTGGCTGAGGAAGAGGTATCCCGCCTCACGGATCCCGAGGCAGCTGTGCCACGGCAAGGTTGCATCATAGGCACTATAACATACGAGGGAGAAATACAGCTCCCTCCCACGAGGTTAGGACTGGAGCTGTGCTTCTGTAGAGCTGCAGACACTTTAATCATGACTATTTCAAAGTGGAATACTCTGCTAAAACAGTTTCCGTTGATTTCAGAGTAAAAATGAATGATTATGAGTAAAATAAAGTGCTGCAAAAATGCCGCTCAATTTCCATATTTGTGCCACAAAATTTCCATATTTGTGCAGCTAAATTTGCTAATCCATGCCGCAATATCCTGGGGGGTCTGCCAAGTCCACTTGAAAGTACAGAGTCAGTTGAAGGTGTACAAGAAAAAAATAGAGAACCTGATCAGCCTGTGAATCAAGTAGAGTGGACACAAGCTACTGGGTCTCATAACTCTGTCATTGTTGATGCTGAGAGAGAATTGGTCCCTGAAAAAGACAGAGAAAAAGAAAAAAAAGTAATCAGTTAATCAGAGCATTGAGTCAAATGAAGTAGACAGTGCTTCTGTCAAAAGAACAAGTAGGAGTGACAAGTGGCCTAAAGGAGTTAAGAAAGTGAAATGTACTTTGAATGAAAGAATTCTAACAACTGTGATTGAAATCTCTAGTCAATCTGAACAAAGTGATACTGAAGGAGAAGAAAATACAGTACGCAAAACAAAAAGAGCACAAGTCCTGAACAAGAAATATACAGCACCTGAATGGACATATTTGACTGGTGCAACAAATGATTGGGAAAGAGAAATCATTGAGTTATATGAACCACCCTCAATGAACTGTGCATGAGAAAAAGGGTGCAGAAAATGGGAGAGGAGATTTGAAATAAAGGTGAAACAAGTTGAAGCTGGAGAATCTCAAGCTGAAGAAATGTTGCTCAGAAATTTTGGAATATACAGATCTTTTTGAATTTTATTTTATTTTTACTTCCTACTTTTTGAATTATAAAATGGATAAAACTGAGACTGGTAATCAAAACCAAAATTTGTTTAGGCAAAGGTGTCTAATGCTTGCTCTATATGTGTATTAATAATGTTTATTGTCTGGTTAATACTAATTTTAGTAGTGCCTTGTTTTATGCATTCTATTAGTGTTAATTCTACTAACAATTATGTGAGTACATTAACTGATAAAAAGAAGATTTTTAAAGAGGATCCAGAGACTAATATTAAAAAACTAACCAGAAGTGACTTACATCAAGATAATTCTATTAATGACTTTTCGTTAAATGTTTTTACAAAGTTGTTGTATGAGTGTGAGGATACTATGGATGCAAGAGATTATTATGTGTGTATGCAATTACCCTTGTCTGTGTCAGAAGGGATGACCTAGCATCACCTGCCATTAACATATGGTATTTTGTGTAGTGTTTTAACGAGTTTATTCTATGGTAAAGAGCTATTTCAATATTTCTATTCTAACTATGATTAAGTATTTTCAGAAGTTTCTATTAAGAAGAATATGAAAATAGTATATAGTGTGAGAAATGCAGAGTATATGGGGGATTTCTTCAATACAACTAAAACAATAGATACAGTATATGCGCAAGGGAATAATTTGACTTGTAGCTTACATAGTGTAGAGATAGAGTTTATAAATACTGTAGAAGATAGACAACAAGAGTTTAAGAGAAAAGCTGCAGAACAACGGACTAATATACCTCAGTGGCCTCATAGGGAGGGTGATTATCAGAAAGGTGAGACATATGCTGCAATGACTCCAGACTGGCATCACAAAGGGAAGCTTTGCCTACTAAGACAAAAGACTGAATATAATATGTATTTCATTGGTTCTAGTGAATGTGAACATACCTTCCTAATTACAGATGGTTGGGGACTAAAAGGTGGCACCGATCCAGTTTTCCCTGCAGTTCATTATGTGTGTGGTAGAAATGCTTATTATAGATAGCCACAACATTGGTATGGGTGTTGTTATTTGGGCATAGTTTTCCCAAAAGTTTATCATGTGAATGAAAATCATGGAACCAATGAAAAGAAACTAACACGGAGTAAAAGAGGAATTAGTGCTGCAGAAATAGTGGGTGATATTTTTGGTGCATTAATAACTTTAGTGGGGGTAATTTTTAACTCACATAAATTTAGAAAATGGTCTACAGTGGTTGATCATTTATCAACGGATACTGCTGGTGGGGTTTTGATGATAGATTCTGAAATGGTTGCAATGAGATCAATGGTTTTCCAAAATCGATTTGCTCTTGATGTATTATTGGCAAAAGAGGGCGGAGGCTGTAGTATGCTGAAGATTCAACAATGTTGCACTTATATCCCTGACAAAAGTAAAGACTTGGAGGGATATATCGGTAACATTACACATTTGCATAATGATTTAACAGAACTGAAGGTTGATGGTGCATGGGAAAAACTTGGTAAGGGTTTTTCCTTAGTGGGTAACTGGTTTTTAGCACTACGTAATAGCTTGTTAGGGAGAATACTAACACCAATAATTGCTGCTGGCATATTAATGGTATTACTGAGATATAAATGCTGTAAATACAAAACAACAGAGACTAAATGTAGAGGACGAAAAAAGAAAAGAGAAGAAATATAGTTGGAAGATAGGATAGGAGCTTATTATGAAGTAATGAGAGACATAGAAGGGGTTAGATTGAAACAAATGAGAACTAGTACATTTTGAAACAAATCAGATTGTAATGTTATGTTAGATATTTTTGTATAGCGCATGAATGCCCCAACACTGGGGCATCCCAGCACTGGCGGACGGAAGGCCAGGGAAGGAGAAGCTAGACAGATGAAACAACGACCAGGTATAATTAGTTTCTGAATGCCCACGGACATGTACACAAAAAGCGCACACCATGGGTCAAAAGAGAGGGCATTGTCCATCAGGATCCCCAAGTTCTTGACTGCACTTTTCGGATGGGGCGGAGTGCCTAGTGCCGCAGGCCACCACTGATAGTCCCATTTGTGTGTATCGCGGCTTACCAGGAACACCTCCATTTTTGAGGAGTTAAGTTGAAGATAATTATCCACCAACCAATCTGAGATGGCCAAAACATCCTCGCGGAATTTCTGTTGGTCTAGAGTTGGATTGTTGGAGAAGGTGAATATCAATTGCGTATCATCGGCGTACGATATCATATTAATATTACGGACTTGGCCACGAGGGTTAGAGGGTGGATGTACACGTTCAACAACGTAGGGCTCAGGGCAGAGCCTTGGGGTACACCACTGCTGAGGGCTAGGTACTGGACAGATAGGGAGGGACATGGATCTGAAAGGAGCGTTCAGATAGAAAAGACGCAAACCAGGCCCAAGCTTTGCCACTGACCCCGATCTCCTTGAGCCGTTGAAGCAGAATCTCATGGGAGACCATATCGAAAGCCGCACTCAGATCAAGTAAAATCAGTACCGACGTGTTGCCCATGTCTAGCGAACCCCTCAGCTGCTCCATAACTGCCAGAAGGGCGGATTCTGTACTATGTCTAGACCAGAATCCGTTTTGTGAGCTGTTCAAAATCTCATTTACTTCCAAATACTTGGTCAGGCTGATATTAACATGGGACTCCATAATCAGGGCCAAGTATGGAAGCAGAGAAATTGGCCAGAAGTTCTCCGACATAGATGCATCCAGTGTTGGCTTTTTCAGCAGGGGAATGACCTTGGCATGCTTCTATGATTTAGGGATTACTGACAGCTGGAGCGATCTATTGATCAATTTTCTGACCTCAATCATAAGACAGTCTTGCAATTTCCTAAAGGTGACTGGGTTTACTGGATCATCGGAGAGCCGGATTTCACCATTGCTGCCAAGACGTCCAGGTCTTTAAGGGACAGAGATGGTAGATCTTGTAGCTAGTAGGGGAGGACAGGTGAACAGATAGTAGGCCAAGAGTTGGAGGAGGTCCTTCTGGAGTCGAGTGTATTGTAGATGCATTCTACTTTATTAATGGAATAGCGTGCCAATGATTCACAGTGCAGGTTGGTGGATATGATATTATTAGTTCCTACCGGGGATTTTATAATATCATTCATAAGGGAAAAAATAGTTTTAGAGGGGTTAGGACTCGATGTGATCAAATTGGTGTAGAATGCAGCTTTAGTCTTTTGCACTGATTTGTGGTAGGCTTTACTAGCCTTCCTGTAGAACTTTTTTGCTGTTGGGTCATAGGTGCGCCTCCAGATACGTTCCAAGGTTTTACAATGTTTCTTTTCCAGCGCCAGGGTCTTGTTATACCAGGCGTGCAATTGGGTGCGCTTGACACTGGTCAGTTTCTTTGGGATGCAGTGATCTAGTGAGTTATTAATCCAGCCCCTGAAGGCTCTATCAGCTCCCTCCTGGTCAGTAGGCCAGTCAGGGTGTGATGAATTTAGAGTGGACACAAAGGTTGAGGCATCTAGTTTATGACAGGGGCGTTTCATGGTAGACTGATGGGAGGTCTGCAGTGGATCGCCTTTTTGTAGAATCAGATTTTGTAGATTGTGTGATGGCTTGAGTCGCCATCAAATAGGGGATTGATGAAGCATGATTTTTGTGAAATATTCCTGCTTGATCAAATCAGCTCATATTTGTGTTATTAACTACACAAATGACTAATGGTGTGAAAACTATTAACATGGGTGACTTTTTAGAAGATTATGTGAAAATGTGTAAGACAAAGCACAATGCGTTATGTAAGAAACGTAGCATTAGACATGCAGAAAGCATGAATAATATAAAGGTTTTTTTATATGGACTAAAACATTACAAGAGAGAATTGAATAAAATGATGCATTATAAAAACAAAATCGTAGAATTATGGAATAATAATAACAAGAACGCTTTTGGAAAATGTTTCATGAAATGCGTATTTCCTTTCTTTATAACATGAGTGAGACATAATTATTAATAAGCCTAATTAGAATATGCTTATGAGTTTAATCAGAATAATGAATCCTTTTCCAGTAACGATTTCCTTGTGTATTTTCTTCATATTTCCTTTTATAATGGAATGTGTATTATTCCTTAGGAAAACTGTTGGTTTGCAGTTTATGGTTTTCATATGAAAGCCTCAAAACTTTGCTGGAGTTATTTTCGTTCTTAAAAGAAATTTATTTTGTCCTTCACTAGTTCTGAAATAATGTTTTGTTTGTTTAGTTGTGGACAAAGTAATCTTTAGGAATTTCCGCTCTGTGCTAATTATTTATCTTTCTAGGAATGATTTTGTAGACAAATTTTGCAAGCTGATGGGGAGTGAGCACGAGGATGTGGATAAAAGTTGCAAGATTCTTTTCCTGCTTCCAAGGAAGGATGACATCTTTCGTATTAACAATGGACTGTTTAAAGAAACCTGGATGAGCTGGATGGGATGATGATCACCTCATTTTGAAAGCCAATGAGATCGTGAAGAATTTATAAATGTAACTATAGGGGGTTGGACATTTGACATTTGGGGTATAGCTATTACTGTAAGAAAGAATTTGGTGTAGCGGTTTCTATGAGAAGAGAGGCCTTTGCTGTCATACTCTTTATGCTACTCTAGCTGGCTATCTTTGCAATTACTGAAACAGACTGTCCTGAAAACTTTGCACTTCATTGGCTGGTGATGTTGCCCTAGCTATACCCATTCAGCTGAAGGGTTAGCTATTTTCTGACTTTTGCACGCTGTGCATTAGTATATTTTGATCTGGGTTCGTATGAAATCAGAATTGCATATTTATATTGCAATGATTTTCCTTTTCTCTCTCTCTCTCTCCTCTCTCATTTGTTGTTGATCTGATGTATTTTGATTATGTATTGTTTCTTTATTTTGAATTACCTGTATTCATGTATAATGGAGTTTGAAATTACTAATGTACTTATATATTTGACCATTCAGACATATTTGGTATATAGCTAAAGGTATCTTGATAAGTAATACTGAGTCGGTCATTACTAATGTACATTATGACAAATGTATGATGACAAAACTGTTTTGTTTGGCTATTTCTTTATCTTAGGTCCTCATGAAGGTAATAGCACCCATCTCATATTTGCCTAGTCCTTATCGGCTCTACCAAGGGATATATCGGAGGACTTAATGTCTATGTGGGCCAATACCTTGTATTTAGGGAAATAGTAAACTGATCATTGGTAATAAATTACACTGCTTCCGCTGGATCAAAGGTCTAGTTGAAGCCTGGCAAAGACGTAGGGGCAAGAGACCAGGTCTCCTGGAGGCATGGAATGTCAATTGTTTCTAGATAGGACATTGATTCCCTGTTCATAGTGGCTCTTTAAGGCCGGCCACATTCCATGAGAATCTGCTTATGTGGTGATTATCTCAGAGGCACACATCTTGGGTTTCTCTCGAGGATAGGGCCGGTATCCTGGTCTCTTGGTTACTGCGATTTTGTGCATCCACGTCTTCCTGCATGCATCTCTTGAGATGTCAGAGCGTACCTCTCTCTGATGTGCGTGCATACAATTGTTAGGGCACATGGTCCCTCTGAGTCTTCTGAGACCCAGCATCGTTTTCCTCCAATTGTACCCATCGGGATGCTCACAGGTGTCTGTTTAGGGTATGGATTTAAGAGGACATATAGATATTTCACTGAAGAGGGTTTATTAAGATCAATGCCCATTCTGCTAAAATGCTTTTTCAGCCCACACAGCTTCCCTATGGGCCTCTCAATTCCATACTGATGTGTTTACTTACCCATTTGAATTTAGGAATGGTAGATCGAATCTCACCTAGTCAAGGTCCTGTGAAGTTATGTTGTGAAAATGTGTCAGACAGTCGCAGCAGATTTCCTCTGTTAAGAGTGTCCAAGGGGCCTTTTGGAGTATAATGGGGTATAAACAATAATTCTGGGTGAGCATGCCCATTCTCCTCTCTTACAGGCTGGGTTACTGGCTGTTGATAAATAGGGTGGGTGACGGAGGGCCCTCTGCGGGTCCGCGAGGTCTCAGCTATATTACCAATGAAGGTGAGACCTCTGAGCTCATTCGCCTGTGGGTAAGTGAATAAAGCATCCCAGCAGATGGCATTGTCTAAGTTCTCTATGGCCGGGGGAATTCGCTCACTACCAGGCCACAAGGTTTCAGCTGTGTTTCAGCCCTGTGAAGGGTACCTGATACAGCCCCCATAATTGTGGGTTAGAGTTTTTTCTGAGCACTTCCACTTGGACTGTGTATTTTGGTCCATAACTTCTCTGCATTTTCCTAGAGGCCCCGTCTGACCTCCATGCAATCAGGGATGGACCCACTGTCCAACTGCTGTGGTGCCAGAATGGTCCATAAGTGAGGCCCACAGTCCATCTTGTACACTCTGAGGGATCTGTCATTCAGGCTGACACATTGAGAGCCATCAAACCATCAAGCTCCTGGGCTTCCCTGGTCAGACTCTTCGTCTTGTCTTCCCTGTGTGATGGCCAGGTAAACTGCCCAGCGCTATCAGTTGTATCGCTGGATGCTGCAGGCGGGTTTGCAGACTTGGTCGATTGAGTGACTTTGCTGATTTAGATTCCTCCTGTGCAATGACAGCCTTAGATGGCTTTTGCATCTTTAGACTTTTTTTGCCCTTCTTGATAGGTTAGATGTTGGTTTTGTGACAGAGTCCTCTTGGTGCACTCATCTGTCTGCCGTTAGTAAACTCAATGTCAATGAGTGATCGGGCGATCACAATGGCTGAGTCCTCATGGTGCCCTCTTGTGTCTGACTGAGTCCTTCTTCTCTTGGGCTTACCTTGGTGTTCGATTGAGGCAGAAGCTGCCTGCCTACAATTTATATGGATCATAGCATCAAAGGGTTGCATCACAATTTCTGGGATTTAAGCTGCAGTTCCTTCTGGCATGCAGGTAACATGCCTTGTTGAGTTGAAAACCACACTCATATTGGAACTTATTTCTTTAAGCTGTGTCTCAGTCCTTAATGTGCTGGTCTTGACTGTGCCCACTAACACTCCTAGGGTCTCAAATAGAGAGCTCAGCTTGTGAATAATAGGGAAACAGGGGCAGGGTTTGTCCTTTCTAGTACTTTCATTTGGGACTCCAAGCAGCTTAGCTTGGTCCCGAATTGTGCTAGATGAGAAGCTAGTGACTGCATCAGGCCAAGTAGTAGTGTCCATCTTATTTGACTGCCAGAGCGGAGCCCTGGCAATTGTATCCTGCGAGACTCTCATAGCCCCAGCGCTTGGGTGTTGGATACAGACGTCTAGCCCAATGTCCTTTTCTTGTTGCCCCGTCCCACAAACCGAGTTTACCAGAGTGTCTTGTTTATTATTGCCTCTGTGTTGAAGAGGAAGTGATCTGAAAGGTTGCCCAATTCCTGGTCAGTAAGTCTCTACCTCCTGGGCAACATGGGTGTGTTATTTATAGTTAGGGGCATTTCTCTGGTTTGCTGTGTGATGGCTGGTGGGCTCGACAGTTCTGGAGACCACACTAAAGACCAATAGACTTGAGCAGCGACAGTGATTCTATTTTGCTTTGATTCTGACGTTGTTGGATCACCAATGACGGGTGGTGTAATTGGAGGCACAGGGCTAGTAACTGGCCTCTTCCCATTGATGCCACCATGTCTGGTGGCAGAAAATGTCACTGGTGTATGCGGCAATAGTGATAAACCTATTTCTGACCTAGCTGCTCCTAGCCCATGGTATGTGTACGACCTGCAGATTTTTGGCTGAACGGCAATTGCTGTTTCTTTGTTTGATTTTTGAGTAATTATGTGAAGACTGCTGGCTAGGCTACTGCTGGCTGACCTGGGGGGAGAAACCCTGTGCCATTTTGGATGTTGCACAGTGCTGCTTCTTCTGTGAATGCATCAGGGCCAGTAACTGTAGCTTTATGGAAGAATTGTCTGATAGTGTTCTTTGAAAAGGGAGGCCCCGGTGGCAGGGGGGGAGTTGAGGCTCCACCTTGATTCTGCCTGGACCATAGCCTCAGAACTGGATAGTGTGAAAGGGACAAAAGAGTGGGACAGTGGAACTGGATCCCCCATCGGCTCCCTTTTACGAGCTGGCAGTTTATGTCTCTGCATTTCAGGATGGCGGAGACTTGGCTGGTCCTTCCGCATCAGTAGTTACTTGGGCGCCTGGTATTGGGCTGTCTTTGCTTCTCTGTGCTCGGACCACTGCCCTACTGGAGGGGATCCGGGTCTCTGTAGGTCCTAGGGGATTAAGTTCTTCTCACTGACTCCTCCGCCACACCTCCCAAAGCAACATTGCCATGGAGGGGCACAAGGGGCAGTTGCGCACTGATAACTGCTGGTACCTGCAGTGCTTATAAGGGTGGTGCAGCGCATAGGGGGGAGCTCACCATAGCCGCAAGTTGCATCCATCCTAGACTAGTCACTCCCATGGACCTTGGGGGTCACTAACTGCCCGAAGGACCTAGCCCACACTATTCGCACTGCTCTCTTTGACTGCTGTTTGTCCCCTACTTTCCACACCCTTCAGGGATCAGTCCGATGCTGGTTGTATTTATGTTGGTGTTTGGACTGAGAATCACGAGCCAGGCATCAACATTGTTAACGGCTTGTTGTAGTGTGTAGAATACTTAGCACTGTTTTGCGTGTGTTGCTGCAGTTCGCTATAATGCCAGGGCACTTATGGGTGGAAGATGGGGTGCCGCTGATTGAAGCTCCTAGCCCCCCTGCACGGTATGTGCATCATTTATGGGAGGTGGGGGGAGTGTGTGCAGTGGGAGTACTAAAGAGCTACAGTGCTGATAAATGTTCAATATACAGTCTGTCCAGGCTCACCTTACCTCTCAGACCTCTCTCCTACTGGTTCCCGGACCGCTCACCATGAAGTCGGCCATCTGCTGAGAGCTGCCTGGCTGCGGTTGACCACCTAAGGCAGTAAGCTCCACTTGGGGCAGTAAGCAGCACAAACCGCAGCAAATCGTGTTGGCTGCCGAGTCTCCCTCGCGGCTCCTGTGCCCTCGCTGGCTCACGATCCCTGGCTCTATGGCTTACTTCTCCTCCTAACGTCAGCGTCAGAAGCAATCTACTAAGCCAGCAATGAACAGTTCTATGTCGAAGGCTGAAATGAAAGGCTCTGCTCATGGTGACTAGACCTATGCAGAATTTGAGGCTGACTGTGATGGAGCATGGGTCGGATACACCAAACAGGTTTGTCCAGGTCAAAGGTTTTACCGTCTGACTAAACATTTTAAATCCCAATGTTTCAGGGTTTTGGGAACAGCTCCTCTGTGTCACTTCTCAGACTCCCAGTACTTCAGTGGCATTACGTAAGTGCCAAGACTCACTCAGCGGAGGCCACCAGCAAGGTCCAGTTCAGTTCCAGTTGCCACTGGTCAGCTAGACACCTCAGTGAAAAACAACTTTTGCATCTTGTTGTGTTCCTCGTGCCACATGGGAAGTCAGCCAACCAACCCCTGGAGTCCACTTACGTGTCCTCGGTACAAGGGGAACCAGGTCCAATCTTTCAGTGCGCCTCTCGAGTCACAGACAGCAGGTCCAGTCCACTCCTGCTGGTCCAGAAAGTGTTTGGGACTCATGCCTTGGGGTGTCACATTTATACCTGGCACAAACCAGTGTGGTGAGGGGGACTCCTGGGCACTCTAACCAATAGGTTAAAAGCTCCCTGAGGCAACCCTACACACTTTTTCAGTAGTTCCAGTTTGCCCTACTGCAAACAGGCCCAACATGCTATGTATGAGAGCATTTTCAAGATGGCAAAAGTCTTAGGCCACAATAAACTTGGGCTCTGAGGATTGAGGGTGTGTTGTGGAATGCACTATGGTAATTCGAGGTATCACTTGTCCTTGGAAATGGGAAACCCCTTTCCCATTGGTTCAGTAACAGTCAAGAATTGCCAGGACAAGTATTGGTAATGATGAAAATTCAGTAAGATCCATAATCAGTTTCTAGCATCATTTTAGGACTGGTAAGAATGAGGTTGTAAAACTTTGGATTCTCTAAATGTATTTAGGGTCATTTGTGATCATTACAGGAGAATACTGTTGTGAGATACAGCCAACATGTGTTTCGCCCCCTGCGGCCCGCAAGCCGGGGCTTTCTCAAGGCGTTAGTTCAATTGGAGTAACGAATGTCGTAAGATATCAAACCTCAAAATAGAGATCTATTGTCGAAACAGAGAAATAGCGAGGATTAGTCACCAGGCGAGTTCTACCAGAAAATGCAACTTCACAAAAGAAGTTGTTGGCTTCAAATGTGTCCTCGTCCTAGTCTGTTGGCACGGGCCCCGGGTTCTCGGATCACTTTCTGGCTAAAAATGTCCCAAAAAATAAGCCCCACTTTTTTGTTTTTGTTTGTTAGGGAGCCTTTATCACCACTTCCATAGGTCCAAGACTGGGTAGGAATCACTTAGAGGTTAGGTCTCATTTCAGGCAGGGTCCAGCTGTGGGTTCATGGTTGTTGGAGCTTTTTACGTCCCTGTAGCTTAGAACAAGAGGTCAACCAACTAGCCCTTAGATTCACTCTGATAGTCCTGGGATCAAGCAGGGCAGCCTCTGAGAGTACAAGCCAAGCCTCAAGCAGCAGGGCAGCCTCTGAGGGTACATGGCAGACCTCAAAGAGCAGGGCAGTTCTCAGAAGTATAAAGCAGGGCTCAAACAGCAGGGCAGTCCTGATGGCGGGTGACTAACGGCATCCTTTCTCTCCATCTCTCCTGATGGATCGACGAAGCGGAGAGCAACTGCACAGCCTGTTTGAGACGTCGGCGGACAGCACTGAGTACAACTGGTGGCAGGAAGCGCTTGTGTTCGCACTGTGGTTTACCATTACTGCAATTGTTAAGTACGCATCTCTACACAAACGGATTGCCTGGCAGCAGGCCAGGAAGATACCGGCCCACGGGATGGCAGCAAGAGGCAGAAAAGGCATGCAAGAACGAGTCTCTGCAGTTCCCAGTAGCAGTGGAGCAACTGCAGGAGGTGGTCAACCGTAGGACAATAGCGGTATTTTACTGGAGACCAAACTGCGCGGCGGAACTGGCAAGATGAAACGAGATGGCGGCGCAAAGAAGCAAGCTGCTGCCAGACCCGGTGAACAGGTAGAGGAGGGGCCTGTTCAACCGACTGTTGCCTCAATGTTTGCTAACATGACAGGGGCAGGTGTCTCACAGAACAAGGTTATACCACAAGAGGAAGGGTGGGACCAGACTTTAATTGAGGAGACGGGGAAGAGAATACGGAAGCGGGGGGAGAAGATGATGTGATCTCCCCGGCAGGAATAGCTGGAAACCTACCTGGGAATCTAGCCCCCTAGGCAATCTAATTGATAAACTTTCGGGAAACGAAGCAGGATTAAAGGAGCAGACCCAGTCAGCACCCAAGGCACTAGAGATATTCACTAAGAAGATCGACCAGGGGGAGGAAGTTGTGAGGAAGAAAACCAGGGCAACACCCCTAGGCGCAGGATCATCTAGAAGCCTGCCAGCACAAGCACGTACTTTTACACCAGAAGCTCAGGGGGAAAAATTCTACTCATTGATGGACGAATAAGAGGCTTCCAAACAAGACGTTACGTCATCTAGTGGGGAAGCTCTATCAGAAGATAGCTCTAGCTCTTCAACCCAAACAACACAAAAGAAAAAAACAAGGAGTATATAAAAGTAAAAGAAGAGTCTTAAGAAAAGCACAAGCAAACAACTCAAATGGGATTATTACGATACACAGATATGGCCCCAGATTGAGGGAGGAAACGAGTTGGAAGGAACAAAAGAGCCCTCCCTACTGACGATCTTAGCTTCAATAAAACAAGTACAGGAAGAAAACAGAAATGAAGGGCGCAGAGCCAGGATTGCCTCAAAAAAAGTCAAAACCTGGATCGCAAAGCGAAACAAAACCTGTGGGAAATTGTGGAGCGGCTGGCCACGGTCGAGACTCGGACAGAGTCATTGGAAGTTGAGGTGGAATCCCTAAAGGCTCAAGGCACAGGACAAAGTGCGGCTAAGTTATGACCAGACTAGAAGATTGCGAAAATCGCCAGAGGAGAAATAAATTGCACTTTTTGGGGATACCAGATGGTCTGGAAGGGAACGACCCTAGAAGCTATATGGTAAATCTTCTAACGAGCATTTTTCCTGAGCAAACAAACTGGGATTGGGATGCAGAAATACAGAGGGCCCATCACTTTCCCCTATTCAGGAGAAAACAAACGCAAGATGCTGGCGAAAAACCCAGAGCAATGTTGGTCTTCATCTGAAACTTCTTGCTGCAACAACTGATATTCGATAAAGCCCGCCCCAAAGATTAACAACTGGATCTCATTCTTTGCACGTGTATGCAACAGTTGAAAGACGGTGGCGATTAAGGCAACTCTTTGATCCTTTTCCAAAACTTGGAGCTGAGGTCTTCTTTCAAAATCCGGCTAGACTCAAGATAATATTTGGAGTAATAACCCGGAGCTTCACCTCTGAAGTACAAGCGCAGGAATATCTAGAAGAAATGAAGAAAAAAGGCGAAGGGAAAAGACTGCCCAAATAAAAAAGACTGATGTACCACAATTATTTTTTCTGACAGGGAGGAAAAGAGGCTGAGTAGTTAGGAAACTAGGGGATGATGGTCCGAGGGGGATGGAGGGGCAGAACATCGGCCGCACATCGATCAGGCCATGCCTGATTGCCTTTATGCTAAGGGGAATGGGGGAGGAAAGAGGGAGGGGAAAGGGCGGCGGTTCACATTAAGGGTGATGCGAGTGGACAAAAGGGGATAGCAGCTTGAGTAAAGGGGGAAACAACCTTTACAACGCAACTATTACATCGCACTACACTTACAACGCAGGCATTACAACGGAACATCCTTTACAACGCATGACACTACAACGCATACCATTACAACGCATACCATTACAACGCAGACACTACATCGCATGTCACTACAACGCAGGCATTACAACGCATACCATTACAATGCATACCATTGGAGTTAGAATATTAATTTTTAACCCCTACATTATCCAACACTTACCCTACTGTTGCACCCCCTGGAGTTAGAATAGTAATTTTTACCCCTATACTATCCAACACTTACCCTACTGTTGCACCCCCTGGAGTTAGAATAGTAATTTTTACCCCTATACTATCCAACACTTACCCTACTGTTGCACCCCCTGGAGTAAGAATAGTAATTTTTACCCCTATACTATCCAACACTTACCCTACGGTTGCACCCCCTGGAGTAAGAATAGTAATTTTTACCCCTATACTATCCAATACTTACCTTAAATGCAATGTAACATTATGCGTTGTAATGGTATGCGTTGTAAAGGTAGTATGCGATGTAATGGAATGCGTTGTAAAGGTAGTTTTTTAAAATGCGTTGTAGTGTCATGCGATGTAATGGAATGCGTTGTAGTGGATGTTGTGTTGTAAAAATTGCATTGTAAGTGCATGCGTTGTAAAAGTATGCGTTGTAACGTCATACATCCGAGTGAAGGTATTGAGGTGGGTGGTGGCTAGGATTTTTTCCTGTTTGCAGAACTAAGCCAAAAAATTGGGCTAAATACATGAAATCAAGGGAATGAGGAGATTAGGTATAGCTACATTGAACATTTATGGTCTAAATGATGTAAAAAAGAGACAGGTAGTGTTGCAAGGACTACAGTTGCTACAGGTGGACGTAGTCTGTCTGCAAGAAACCCACCTAGATGGTACACAAAAAGATCTATTGAAGTACCTTGGCTATACAGTAGTAGGGGCAATAACACAGGGAAAGCATACAAGGGGAGTCACGATTCTATCCAGGGGAGGGGGAAAAACAATTCAATTTTCAAAGGTTCGCACAGATGGGCTAGGACGATGGGTAATTGCAAGCGGGAGGGCCCCAGAGCTTCCTAATTGTACTTTATACTCCATATACAGCAGCAATGTGGATGATCCAACCTTATTGAAATGGATAACTAATGAATTAGCACATTGGCCTTTGCCGTTAATTGTCTGTGGAGATTTTAATATAAACCTTGACTCCAATTGGGGACTAGATCAGAGGTACAAGGGAAGGAAGCCTAGGGTATTCAAGCATTATGCAACCTATGTCAGATACATGGACTGGATGATGTTTGGTCCTTAAAGCGGCCCCCGTATCATGGGTTTACTTATTTCTCAGCCCCACATTAGAAGCATGTGAGGCTGCACTATTTTTTTGCCTCATCTACACTTTTGGGAAAAAGTAAGATCGACCAACACCCCAGAGTGTTATCAGACCTTAGCCCACTGGTATTGCAGATAAAGGAGGGAGGGCCCCCCGAGAAAGTCCTGGATTGGACGTTCAAGAGAGCCCCATTACTTGATGAAGAGTACGTAGGACACATGAAAAAGTGGATTCCCAATTTTCTACAACAAAACATAGGTTCGTCATTACTAGGAGTGGTCTGGGACACCTTAAAAGCAGGATTAAGGGGCGAGACAATACAGTACTCAGGAAAAGGAAGAACGAGAAAAATTAGAGGAGTATTGGGCTGCAGAAGTCAGCCCAGGCAGAAGAAAGATTGGTTATGGCTCTAAGGCAAAATTTGGATACGAAGAATGTGCAAGAGGATGTGGCCCTTGTAAAGGCAGGAATTCAAGGAGAGCTATTAAGGAAAGCTCTAGAAAAAACATTAGCTCACCGGGAGGAAGGGCGGCTAATGGAGGCTAGTGAAATACGGTTGGCCTTTTTTAGATTCTATCAGGCACTTTACACGGAGGATGCGAGAGGGGGAATGTGGAAGACCAAATAAGTCAATATCTAGATGCTTGAGATGGAGACTCTGACACATTAGGAAAGAGAGGCATTAGAGTCTCCAATATTGTGGGAGGAAATTGTAGAGATTTGATTCCTACAGAATTTTATAAAATCTTTAGATAGGAACTCAAAGAAATCCCGATGTCTATGTTTTTGCAGACTGCTGAAGGGGTGGCACCACCAGGAACTTGGGCACTGGCTAAAATAATAGTCTTCCCTAAGAAAGATAACCCTGTTCAGGAGCTGGGTTCCTATCGCCCTATTACTTTAATCAAAGGAAATGTCAAAAAATACACTAAAGTATTGCTACACAGGTATAGCAGGTCATTGGTAAAATGGTGTTTGAGGGGCAGCATGGTTTTATTCCCGGCAAGGGAACAATAGAGCACATTCGAAGGGTTATTACCCTGTTCAATGCAACTCGTGTCCGGAGACCCTACAGCGGCAATTTTTTTGGATGCCGAAAAGGCCTTTGGTAGGGTCTTCTGGTCATTCCTTTGGGCTACAATGCAAAAGAAGGGGATTGGGAAAAAGTTAATCTTTTAAAATCGAATTTCTCACCGTAGCGTTGCTTGGTGTAAGAAGCGTCAGCTTCCAGCGGGGCTTGCAAGATGCTGATTGGCTGTTGGGGGTCCAATCAGCTTCCTGATTAGTGAGGGGCTGGGGAGAGGGCAGGCAAGCCATAAAACTCCACGCATGGCACGACCACACAGCGGGCACGACGGCAGCGCACCAAAGGTGCGCCAAAGGCAAACCCGCCTGCGCCTGTCCGCGGACGAACGGGGCCAGGGGCTAGCAACTATGCCCTATTTATTTCCTATGATATGAAAGCTCTGCTGGCTATGGGAAGGGAGACTCATAGCATCCCTAGTAACCTCCTATCCTTCCTGAAGGAAGTAGGGCTATGGAGTCCATCCAGAAAGGTAGACTTAGAGGAGGGTTGCCTGGTTAGCCCAAACAAGAAGCTCAGGGTAAGGAGTGTCAAAGCCTCGGCGGAAGGGAGTGAGAGGGCGGACACCAAGGTTCTCTATCTTAAAACACGCTCCTTGGCTAAACATCAAGACTAAATCTTTCATCTTCTTGAGTCGGAGGCTCCAGATCTGCTGTTACTTACCGAAACGTGGCTTACAGAGTAATCTTCCCCTGACATTTTGGCAGCGCTTCCTAGTGAGTACTCTATCTTATATGCCAACAGGGAAACAGGGAAAAAAGGGGGGAAGTAGCAGCCATAATAAAAAAATCCATCCAATTTGCCAAACTACCCTCGCTGTGTGTTTTAGTTTACAGGCCTCCGCACTATATGCAGGAGTTTGCTCAGGCTCTTGCGGAAGCCATAGCTCCGCTAGTGGTAGAACATGCTAATGTTCTCCTGGTTGGAGATTTAAATGACTGGGTCAATGATGAAGATGGGGGACCTCAAGCCTTGGACCTTACTGCTACGTTACATGAATTGAACCTGGAACAGGTGGTGAACTCACCTACCCATATCAAAGGTCACATATTAAATAGAATCTGGACCTCAAAACTACCCGTGAAGAACCAGAGCATTGTCCCGTGCGGGTGGTCAGACCATCATCAAATCTCCTTTTTGGTGACCAGATCAAAAGAGCTAAGCCCCCCTAGGGGACCAGTGGTCTCATTTAGGAATTGGGCTCAGGTTAAGCTCACGGACTTCTGCGAGAACCTGGGGAAATCTCCTCCAGTTCCTAAGGAAGACATCGATGACTATGAGCAAAATGTGTCTAACTGGCTGAAGGGGACTAGTGATACCAATGCCCGCAGGCATAGCTTTGACAAGACAAGAAACCACGAGGCCGACAAATGGTTCTCTGTAGATATGAGAATGGCAAAATTGAATCTCCGGTGCGCAGAAAGGAAATGGCGATCGGATTATTCACCAGCTCTGAGGACCAGTTATATCCAACAACTTAAAATGCATAAGGCTCTAGTAAAGCAAACTAAAATGATCCATTTCACAAATAAAATCCTTAAGGCATCTAATAAATCCAAGGAAATTTTCAGAATCGTCAACAAGCTTTCTAATTTAGACAGGGTGACCCTCCCTATTACCGCGTCACAGAGTCTGTGATACTCTCAATGAATTTTTTGTGGACAAGATTGCCGCAATAAAAAGGAGCATCCCCTTGTGCTTGTCTGCTCCCGACTCCCCTCAGGGAAACAGGAATAGATTTGTGCTCTCACACTTCCCAAATGTATCGTAGGACGACCTGATGGAACTTATGAAGAAAGTTAAATCAGGGTCACCTAATGACATCTGTCCTTCAAGAGTCCTAAGGGAGGTGTCAACCTCTGGTGGGGACAGTCTCCAACAATTTCTTAACTATTCTATCAGCTTGGACCTGGTACCTAAATCCTTCAAAAAGGCAGTCATCATACCCCTCCTGAAGAAAGAGGGGGCAGACCCCTCAGACATGAAGAACTTTTGCCCTGTGTCCCGTCTCCCGTATTTAGCCAAGATCTTGGAAGCCTACGTGGCTCACCATATCTGCGATTTCTTAGAGAAATCAGAGTTTCTGGACCAGTGTCAGGTGTGATTTTGACCAGCACACTCCACAGAAGCAGTAGTTACATCGGTGTTGGATGAATTACGAAGAGAAGTAGGTAAGAGGAACACCCAGGCTTTAGTGCTGCTTGACCTGTCGACAACCTTTGACACGGTGGATCACACTTTTGTTGGCTGACCGTGTCTGGGCCATGGGGTTACTGGGCGCAGTATTGAGTTGGATGACATTGTTCCTGGAGGATAGATCCCAATTAGTACGACTTGCTCATTATTCCTCTAAAGAGGTTATGGTGAGCTGTGGTGTGTCCCAAGGGTTCTCTCTCTCCCCCCACTTATTCAACATCTACATCCAACCTTTGGTCAGATCCCTTAAGATGATGGAAGTAAATATCTTCAACTATGCGGATGACATGCAACTGTTGTTCGCGATCGACGACAGCGATGCAGCTAGACTGCACTTCCAAAACACCATGCGATTCATCAGAGGATGGATTAAAGATAACCAACTGAAACTTAACTCAGACAAAACTGAAATAAATAAAACGAATTTCGTTGCGCGCGCTGCATCGCATTTTGCGATGCAGCGCGCGCAAAGGAATTTGTTTTATTTATTTAAATGTGTACTTACCGCCGTTCATCCATATTCGGTGTTTACATTTCACCTCCCCCGCCCTGCCTCACCGCCCCACGGAACACCCTCCACAGACCGCTACTGCCCCCAAACCTATCCCAACCAACTCATAATAAGGGTCTATATCTGTTAAAAAATCTCTTGCATTTAATATATCTTAAAAGGGGGCTCTTAACAGTACCCATTGTAAAATTACTGTGTTTATTCGCTTTTGTGTAGAACTTTTTTTTTTGTTAACTTCCCCTGGCACCACACATGCACGATACTTCTACTAAGGCTGTTTACACTGTTTAAGCCTAACATATATGTATATATATATATATGTGATCAAGACCGTGTTTTCCAATGGTTTAAACGCGTCATGACAGGCAATGGCCTGAACAACACGATGTGCCGTGATTTGAAATAATGCAAAAACAACAGTTGATGGACAGAATGCAGAACAATGTCTTACATTCACCCCAGTACAGAGATCTGGGTCTAAATCCATCGTTTTTTTGCTCACCATGTCATTCCAGTTTGAACCCAGCCATATGCAAATCAGTCTTGACCCTGTGCCTCATGGGAACAGTCCAGCCCGAAGATCCAAGCCAGGTCCTCCCTGGACTGGAAGCAAGCATCCTAAGACCGGTTTCGGGGTTTCACCCCAATTCAGCCAGGATAGCTTGATTCCAGTGGCATGGAGAGCACGGACTCACGACTCATTTGTCACTCGGGGTGACAAATGCAAAAACAACAGTTGATGGACAGAATGCAGAACAATGTTATACATTCACCCCAGTACAGAGATCTGTGCCTAAATCCATAGTTTTTTTGCTCACCATGCCATTCCAGTTTGAAACCAGCCATATGCAAATCAGTCTTGACCCTGTGCCTCATGGAAACAGTCCAGCCCGAACTGCCAAGCCAGGTCCCTCCTGGACAGGAACCAAGCATCCTAGGACCGGTTTCGGGGTTTCACCCCTCTTCAGCCAGGATAGCTTGATTCCAGTGGCATGGAGAGCACGGGACCCACGTCTGGGCATACCCTTCCCACAGAGGGCGAACAGCAAAACACACAAGATGATGGCCGGAATGTTGCACATTGGCAAAACATTCACCCCCAGTCACAGATCTGGGTTTAATCCATCGTTATTTTGCTCACCACGCCACCCCAGTTCAGACATGGCCATGTGCAAATCAGTCTTGACCCTGTGCCTTATGGGAACAGTCCAGCCCGAACTGCCAAGCCATGTCTTCCCTGGACCGGAATCAAGCATCCTAGGACCGGTTTCGGGGTTTCACCCCTCTTCAGCCAGGATAGCTTGACTCCAGGGGCATAGTGAGCACGGGACCCACGTCTGGGCATACCCTTCCCACATAGGGCGAACAGCAAAACACACAAGATGAGGGACGGAATGTTGCACATTGCCAAAACATTCACCCCCAGTCACAGATCTGGGTTTCATCCATCGTTATTTTGCTCACCTCGCCACCCCAGTTCAGACATGGCTGTATGCAAATCAGTCTTGACCCTGTGCCTCATGGGAACAATCCAGCCCGAACTGCCAAGCCATGTCTTCCCTGGACCGGAATGAAGCATCCTAGGACTGGTTTCGGGGTTTCACCCCTCTTCAGCCAGGATAGCTTGACTCCAGTGGCGTAGTGAGCACGGGACCCACGTCTGGGCATACCCTTCCCACATAGGGCGAACAGCAAAACACACAAGATGATGGATGGAATGTTGGACATTGGCAAAATATTCACCCCCAGTCACAGATCTGGGTTTAATCCATCATTATTTTGCTCACCATGTCCATGGCCATGTCTGAACTGGGATGGCGTGGTGAGCAAAATAACGATGGATTAAACCCAGATATGTGACTGGGGGTGAATGTTTTGCCAATGTGCAACATTCCGTCCATCATCTTGTGTGTTTTGCTGTGATTTGAAATAAAGCACTCTTTTTTGGGATTTAACCATTTAACCTTGTGTGCCCTGCTGCAGGAATGTTGGGCTGAGAATTGTTTGTTTGTTGATATATATATACATTACCTACTGGCAGTCGCCAGTAGGTAGTTATAGTTAGGACCTATTTTCCATAGGAAATCCGCAACATTCTATTTTGGAATAACGTTGGCGCCAATTGACGAATCTTCGCAAAATTTTCCAAACTTTTGGCCAGCTCTGGTCCGCTCCTATCCTGAAAATTTCACGGTGATTCGGCAAGCGGGGGCCGAGAAAAAAGGGGGGTCCCAAAATGCATTTTCCCCATCCATTTTCCCATAGGACCTGTTGACACAGCTACAGCCCGTACTGCTGAATGAAATTACACCAAATTTGGCAAAGAGGTAGTCCTCAGTTCAGACTCATATCTTTTGCTTAAATGGTGTAAATCCGTTCAGTAGTTCCTGAGAAAATTAGAGTTAAAAAGATAGATATATCTGGGCGGAGCCTAACAATACATCTCATCATGAGATCTGATTGGCTGTCAGTACTTCATCCAAGAAGTATTGGCAGCCATCTTGGGACCAATATACATGATAGCACCTCATTAAAAAGCATTGCAGTCAATAGAAGATTTTAAGACTTTAGTTACATTATAAATCATTTGTTGATGGTACCATACTCATTCTAGGAATTGTAGTGTGTTCTAAGGTGATTTTACCATGTAAAAAAGCCTTCTGCTGTGATATCATGAATCATGTTTGAGAGAAAACTATTTTCTCATGCTTTTCCCACAGAGGTTTGGAAGGTGATCTATAAGCTAAACTGAGAGCATATTTTCTGTAAATTCATATTATCTTTCTCAGTCATGTGAGATTGAAGTCTGACATTCTCAGTAAAACATGTACATCCAACAAGGGCAGAGACTGTCAGTTGATTCCTTTGTGTTCTACTGCAGCTTCCCAGAGTGTTCTAAAGAAAAACTAGAGTGCTAACAGTCCTACTTATGACAAACGTATTGCACACCTGAAGCCATCTTGATTGGAATAAAGTGGTAACTCTTAAAACATTTAATTTAAAAAAGAACAAAATGAGGGGGTTCATTTTGCCATAGAAAGTATGATTAGTGCTGCAGAAAGAAAAATTAGGGCACATTTTGAGTGACTTCTCAAATCCTCTTCTATTTCATAAAAAATTCTGACATGCAGACTGAAACATGCACTTTCAATACCAGCAGCAGACCTCCCTGGTGAGCAGTACATTTACTACAGTGATCTAAAAAGCAACTAGAGTGCTAACATTCTGAATTTATGGCAAATGTGTGACACATCTGAATGCCTTCTTGATGGAATCAAAGTAAAAAACTGAAAGTATTTCCTACTGAGGAGACCGTAGTAAATGAGGAAATTAGGAAACTTCAAAACAAATAAGTCTCCCAAAATGGCCACCAGAGACAAAAGAGCCCAAATGTAGCACAAATATCACCCAGATGTAGCCCAAGTATAGCCCAATGACAGAATGTCCCAGAGTGTTCTAACGAACAACTAGAGCGCTAACAGTCTTACTTATGACAAAAGTATAGCACACCCGAAGCCATCTTGATTGGAATAAAGTGGTAACACTTAAAACATTTATTTTACAAAGGAGCAAAATGAGGGGGTTCATTTTGCCATAGAAATTATGATTATTGCTGCAGAAAGAAAAATTAGGGCACATTTTGACTTCTCAAATCCTCTTCTATTTCATAAAATAATTCTGACATGCAGACTGAAACATGCACTTTGAATACCAGCAGCAGACTTCCCTGGTGAGCAGTAGCTTTACTACAGTGATCTAATGAGCAACTAGAGTGCTAACATTCAGAATTTATGGCAAATGTGTGACATATCTGAATGTCTTCTTGACGGAACCAAAGTAAAAAACTGAAAGTATTTCCTACTGAGGAGACTGCAGTAAATGAGGAAATTAGGAAACTTCATAACAAATAAATCTCCCAAGATGGCCACCAGAGACAAAAGAGCCCAAATGTAGCCCAAATATCACCCAGATGTAGCCCAAGTATATCCCAATGACAGAATGCACCAGAGTGTTCTAACGAACAATTAGAGCGCTAACAGTCTTACTTATGACAAAAGTATGGCACACCTGAAGCCATCTTGATTGGAATAAAGTGGTAACACTTAAAACATTGAATTTACAAAGGAACAAAATGAGGGGGTTCATTTTGCCATAGAAATTATGATTAGTGGTGCAGAAAGAAAAATTAAGGGACATATTGACTTCTCAAATCCTCTTCTATTTCATAAAAAAATTCTGACATGCAGACTGAAACATGCACTTTGAATACCAGCAGCAGACTTCCCTGGTGAGCAGTAGCTTTACTGTAGTGATCTAATGAGCAACTAGAGTGCTAACATTCAGAATTTATGGCAAATGTGTGACACATCTGAATATCTTCTTGATGGAACCAAAGTAAAACATTTAAAGTATTTCCCACTGAGGAGACTGCAGTAAATGAGGAAATTAGGAAACTTCATAACAAATAAATCTCCCAAGATGGCCACCAGAGACAAAAGAGCCCAAATGTAGCCCAAATATCACCCAGATGTAGCCTAAGTATAGCCCAATGACAGAATGTCCCAGAGTGTTCTTAGGAACAACTAGAGCGCTTACTGTCTTACTTATGACAAACGTATGGCACACCTGAAGCCATCTTGATTGGAATAAACTGGTAACACTTAAAACATTTAATTTAAAAAGGAACACAATGAGGGGGTTCATTTTGCCATAGAAATTATGATTAGTGCTGAAGAAAGAAAAAGTAGGGCACATTTTGAGTGACTTCTCAAATCCTCTTCTATTTCCTAAAAAATTCTGATATGCAGACTGAAACATGCACTTTTAATACCAGCAGCAGACTTCCGTGGTGAGCAGTAGCTTTACTAAAGTGATCTAATGAGCAACTAGAGTGCCAACATTCAGAATTATGGCAAATGTGTGACATATCTGAATACTTTCTTGATGGAATCAAAGTGAAAAACTGAAAGCATTTCCTACTGAGGAGACTGCAGTAAATGAGAAAATTAGGAAACTTCATAACAAATAAATCTCCCAAGATGGCCACCAGAGACAAAAGAGCCCAAATGCAGCACAAATATCACCCAGATGTAGCCCACATGTAGCCCAATAACAGAAGTGTGCAAAACACGTATTTTTTGTGTATTTTCAGTTTTATAGATTGCAGACTTATCAGGTATTGGAGTGCTTTACATGAGCATTGGTTACATCACACAAGATCAAATTCATTTTGGCTGTAGACATGGGGAGATTAAGTGATTTGACCAGAATCACAGAATGTTGAGCTGAAGGAGAAACTCCAACCTGGTTCCCCAGTTGCAAAGTCTGTAGCTCTGGAAGTAACACCACATCCTCTCCCCTAAGAGCAACATTTAATCAAGTGGTCAACTGGATAAAAAAACATAAAGATTACAAATAATTTAAAAGTTCTTTGTCGCTATTTGAAAACTCAGAAAATATGTCCTCATTTTAGTTTTTTAGAGCACTAACCATAATTTTGATGCAAATAAGATCCTCTCATATATGTAATTTCTAAAGGAAATGCTCTAGGTATTACAGTTTTGATCACATCAAGATGACGTCAGGCGTTCCACACTTTTGTAATAAATATAGAATGTTAGCAATCTAGTTGTTCATTGGGATACTGTTGAGAGGCAGAGGCCAGGGGCACGGACTCTGAAAATTGAAGGCAGGTAGGAGAGTGCAGAGGCAACAATTTGACCACACTGGGCAGGCAGGAAGGGCAGTGGCAACACAACAGACTATGGAGGGCAGTGGAAAGGGGGGCAGGGGCAACAAACCAACAATACTGGACTGGCAAGAGAGGCTGTGGCAATATAATAGACCATTGTGGGCAGAAGGAAGAGGCAGTGATAGTACAACCATACAGGCCAACAGACCCGTTTCAGCCAGGAAACGTTCAATGTTTTTAAGCTCAAATGGGCTTTATTTGATCTGCCTCCTGTCTACAATCTCCTCTTTTTCAATGTAACTCAAAGGGGAAAATCAATAAAAATCCGATTGGCCGCACTAGTCCTACCAGCGCGTTGCCCCAAAGAATTGTGGTCCATGAAGTAGCGTCGGCGGGTACGCCTATGCCAAAAGTTTAAAATGAGAATGAGTGTCGCGTTAGCCATCCCTGGACACGTGTTTCGAGGTAGTTGCCTCTCGTCAGCAGGTAATAGGTGTGTGTGTGGGGTTGCTGCGTAGGCTGCCAAAAAATATTATCAGGTAAAGTACCACTCAAGGCGCGCAGGTGCGTAGCCATGGGCTCGTCAGCCCCACCGGCTCAAGGGAGCCTGAATATAAACAAAAATCCGATTGGCCGCACTCTGCTAGTCCTACCAGCGTGTTGCCACAAAGAATTGTGGTCCATGAAGCAGCGTCGGCGGGTACGCCTATGCCAAAAGTTTAAAATGAGTATGAGTGTCGCGTTAGCCATCCCTGGACACGTGTTTCGAGGTAGTTGCCTCTCGTCAGCAGGGAGTAGGTGTGTGTGTGGGGTTGCTGCGTAGGCTGCCAAAAAATATTATCAGGTAAAGTACCACTCAAGGCGCGCAGGTGCGTAGCCATGGGCTCGTCAGCCCCACCGGCTCAAGGGAGCCTGAATATAAACAAAAATCCGATTGGCCGCACTCTGCTAGTCCTACCAGCGTGTTGCCACAAAGAATTGTGGTCCATGAAGCAGCGTCGGCGGGTACGCCTATGCCAAAAGTTTAAAATGAGTATGAGTGTCGCGTTAGCCATCCCTGGACACGTGTTTCGAGGTAGTTGCCTCTCGTCAGCAGGGAGTAGGTGTGTGTGTGGGGTTGCTGCGTAGGCTGCCAAAAAATATTATCAGGTAAAGTACCACTCAAGGCGCGCAGGTGCGTAGCCATGGGCTCGTCAGCCCCACCGGCTCAAGGGAGCCTGAATATAAACAAAAATCCGATTGGCCGCACTCTGCTAGTCCTACCAGCGTGTTGCCCCAAAGAATTGTGGTCCATAAAGTAGCGTCGGCGGGTACGCCTATGCCAAAAGTTTAAAATGAGAATGAGTGTCGCGTTAGCCATCCCTGGACACGTGTTTCGAGGTAGTTGCCTCTCGTCAGCAGGGAGTAGGTGTGTGTGTGGGGTTGCTGCGTAGGCTGCCAAAAAATATTATCAGGTAAAGTACCACTCAAGGCGCGCAGGTGCGTAGCCATGGGCTCGTCAGCCCCACCGGCTCAAGGGAGCCTGAATATCAACAAAAATCCGATTGGCCGCACTCTGCTAGTCCTACCAGCGTGTTACCCCAAAGAATTGTGGTCCATGAAGTAGCGTCGGCGGGTACGCCTATGCCAAAAGTTTAAAATGAGAATGAGTGTTGCGTTAGCCATCCCTGGACACGTGTTTCAATGTAGTTGCCTCTCGTCAGCAGGGAGTAGGTGTGTGTGTGGGGTTGCTGCGTAGGCTGCCAAAAAATATTATCAGGTAAAGTACCACTCAAGGCGCGCAGGTGCGTAGCCATGGGCTCGTCAGCCCCACCGGCTCAAGGGAGCCTGAATATAAACAAAAATCCGATTGGCCGCACTCTGCTAGTCCTACCAGCGTGTTGCCCCAAAGAATTGTGGTCCATGAAGTAGCGTCGGCGGGTATGCCTATGCCAAAAGTTTAAAATGAGAATGAGTGTCGCGCTAGCCATCCCTGGACACGTGTTTCGAGGTAGTTGCCTCTCGTCAGCAGGGAGTAGGTGTGTGTGTGGGGTTGCTGCGTAGGCTGCCAAAAAATATTATCAGGTAAAGTACCACTCAAGGCGCGCAAGTGCGTAGCTATGGGCTCGTCAGCCCCACCGGCTCAAGGGAGCCTGAATATAAACAAAAATCCGATTGGCCGCACTCTGCTAGTCCTACCAGCGTGTTGCCCCAAAGAATTGTGGTCCATGAAGTAGCGTCGGCGGGTACGCCTATGCCAAAAGTTTAAAATGAGAATGAGTGTCGCGTTAGCCATCCCTGGACACGTGTTTCGAGGTAGTTGCCTCTCGTCAGCAGGGAGTAGGTGTGTGTGTGGGGTTGCTGCGTAGGCTGCCAAAAAATATTATCAGGTAAAGTACCACTCAAGGCGCGCAGGTGCGTAGCCATGGGCTCGTCAGCCCCACCGGCTCAAGGGAGCCTGAATATAAACAAAAATCCGATTGGCCGCACTCTGCTAGTCCTACCAGCGTGTTGCCCCAAAGAATTGTGGTCCATGAAGTAGCGTCGGCGGGTACGCCTATGCCAAAAGTTTAAAATGAGAATGAGTGTCGCGTTAGCCATCCCTGGACACGTGTTTCGAGGTAGTTGCCTCTCGTCAGCAGGGAGTAGGTGTGTGTGTGGGGTTACTGCGTAGGCTGCCAAAAAATATTATCAGGTAAAGTACCACTCAAGGCGCGCAGGTGCGTAGCCATGGGCTCGTCAGCCCCACCGGCTCAAGGGAGCCTGAATATAAACAAAAATCCGATTGGCCGCACTCTGCTAGTCCTACCAGCGTGTTGCCCCAAAGAATTGTGGTCCATGAAGTAGCGTCGGCGGGTACGCCTATGCCAAAAGTTTAAAATGAGAATGAGTGTCGCGGTAGCCATCCCTGGACACGTGTTTCGAGGTAGTTGCCTCTCGTCAGCAGGGAGTAGGTGTGTGTGTGGGGTTGCTGCATAGGCTGCCAAAAAATATTATCAGGTAAAGTACTACTCAAGGCGCGCAGGTGCGTAGCCATGGGCTCGTCAGCCCCACCGGCTCAAGGGAGCCTGAATATAAACAAAAATCCGATTGGCCGCACTCTGCTAGTCCTACCAGCGTGTTGCCCCAAAGAATTGTGGTCCATAAAGTAGCGTCGGCGGGTACGCCTATGCCAAAAGTTTAAAATGAGAATGAGTGTCGCGTTAGCCATCCCTGGACACGTGTTTCGAGGTAGTTGCCTCTCGTCAGCAGGGAGTAGGTGTGTGTGTGGGGTTGCTGCGTAGGCTGCCAAAAAATATTATCAGGTAAAGTACCACTCAAGGCGCGCAGGTGCGTAGCCATGGGCTCGTCAGCCCCACCGGCTCAAGGGAGCCCGAATATAAACAAAAATCCGATTGGCCGCACTCTGCTAGTCCTACCACCGTGTTGCCCCAAAGAATTGTGGTCCATGAAGTAGCGTCGGCGGGTACGCCTATGCCAAAAGTTTAAAGTGAGAATGAGTGTCGCGTTAGCCATCCCTGGACACGTGTTTCGAGGTAGTTGCCTCTCGTCAGCAGGGAGTAGGTGTGTGTGTGGGGTTGCTGCGTAGGCTGCCAAAAAATATTATCAGGTAAAGTACCACTCAAGGCGCGCAGGTACGTAGCCATGGGCTCGTCAGCCCCACCGGCTCAAGGGAGCCTGAATATAAACAAAAATCCGATTGGCCGCACTCTGCTAGTCCTACCAGCGTGTTGCCCCAAAGAATTGTGGTCCATGAAGTAGCGTCGGCGGGTACGCCTATGCCAAAAGTTTAAAATGAGAATGAGTGTCGCGTTAGCCATCCCTGGACACGTGTTTCGAGGTAGTTGCCTCTCGTCAGCAGGGAGTAGGTGTGTGTGTGGGGTTGCTGCATAGGCTGCCAAAAAATATTATCAGGTAAAGTACCACTCAAGGCGCGCAGGTGCGTAGCCATGGGCTCGTCAGCCCCATCGGCTCAAGAGAGCCTGAATATAAACAAAAATCCGATTGGCCGCACTCTGCTAGTCCTACCAGCGTGTTGCCCCAAAGAATTGTGGTCCATGAAGTAGCGTCGGCGGGTACGCCTATGCCAAAAGTTTAAAATGAGAATGAGTGTCGCGTTAGCCATCCCTGGACACGTGTTTCGAGGTAGTTGCCTCTCGTCAGCAGGGAGTAGGTGTGTGTGTGGGGTTGCTGCGTAGGCTGCCAAAAAATATTATCAGGTAAAGTACCACTCAAGGCGCGCAGGTGCGTAGCCATGGGCTCGTCAGCCCCACCGGCTCAAGGGAGCCTGAATATAAACAAAAATCCGATTGGCCGCACTCTGCTAGTCCTACCAGCGTGTTGCCCCAAAGAATTGTGGTCCATGAAGTAGCGTCGGCGGGTACGCCTATGCCAAAAATTTAAAATGAGAATGAGTGTCGCGTTAGCCATCCCTGGACACGTGTTTCGAGGTAGTTGCCTCTCGTCAGCAGGGAGTAGGTGTGTGTGTGGGGTTGCTGCGTAGGCTGCCAAAAAATATTATCAGGTAAAGTACCACTCAAGGCGCGCAGGTGCGTAGCCATGGGCTCGTCAACCCCACCGGCTCAAGGGAGCCTGAATATAAACAAAAATCCGATTGGCCGCACTCTGCTAGTCCTACCAGCGTGTTGCCCCAAAGAATTGTGGTCCATGAAGTAGCGTCGGCGGGTACGCCTATGCCAAAAGTTTAAAATGAGAATGAGTGTCGCGTTAGCCATCCCTGGACACAGGTTTCGAGGTAGTTGCCTCTCGTCAGCAGGGAGTAGGTGTGTGTGTGGGGTTGCTGCGTAGGCTGCCAAAAAATATTATCAGGTAAAGTACCACTCAAGGCGCGCAGGTGCGTAGCCATGGGCTCGTCAGCCCCACCGGCTCAAGGGAGCCTGAATATAAACAAAAATCCGATTGGCCGCACTCTGCTAGTCCTACCAGCGTGTTGCCCCAAAGAATTGTGGTCCATGAAGTAGCGTTGGCGGGTACGCCTATGCCAAAAGTTTAAAATGAGAATGAGTGTCGCGTTAGCCATCCCTGGACACGTGTTTCGAGGTAGTTGCCTCTCGTCAGCAGGGAGTAGGTGTGTGTGTGGGGTTGCTGCGTAGGCTGCCAAAAAATATTATCAGGTAAAGTACCACTCAAGGCGCGCAGGTGCGTAGCCATGGGCTCGTCAGCCCCACCGGCTCAAGGGAGCCTGAATATAAACAAAAATCCGATTGGCCGCACTCTGCTAGTCCTACCAGCGTGTTGCCCCAAAGAATTGTGGTCCATGAAGTAGCGTCGGCGGGTACGCCTATGCCAAAAGTTTAAAATGAGAATGAGTGTCGCGTTAGCCATCCCTGGACACGTGTTTCGAGGTAGTAGCCTCTCGTCAGCAGGGAGTAGGTGTGTGTGTGGGGTTGCTGCGTAGGCTGCCAAAAAATATTATCAGGTAAAGTACCACTCAAGGCGCGCAGGTGCGTAGCCATGGGCTCGTCAGCCCCACCGGCTCAAGGGAGCCTGAATATAAACAAAAATCCGATTGGCCGCACTCTGCTAGTCCTACCAGCGTGTTTCCCCAAAGAATTGTGGTCCATGAAGTAGCGTCGGCGGGTACGCCTATGCCAAAAGTTTAAAATGAGAATGAGTCTCCCAAAATGGCCACCAGAGACAAAAGAGCCCAAATGTAGCACAAATATCACCCAGATGTAGCCCAAGTATAGCCCTAAATATAGAATGTTAGCAATCTAGTTGTTCATTGGGATACTGTTGAGAGGCAGAGGCCAGGGGCACGGACTCTGAAAATTGAAGGCAGGTAGGAGAGTGCAGAGGCAACAATTTGACCACACTGGGCAGGCAGGAAGGGCAGTGGCAACACAACAGACTATGGAGGGCAGTGGAAAGGGGGGCAGGGGCAACAAACCAACAATACTGGACTGGCAAGAGAGGCTGTGGCAATATAATAGACCATTGTGGGCAGAAGGAAGAGGCAGTGATAGTACAACCATACAGGCCAACAGACCCGTTTCAGCCAGGAAACGTTCAATGTTTTTAAGCTCAAATGGGCTTTATTTGATCTGCCTCCTGTCTACAGTTTTCAATGTAACTCAAAGGGGAAAATCAATACCCCATTTTTTTTTCAAAACCTCCCTCTTACCAAGTTCAAAATGTTCGCAAGTATGGTACATTGGATCATGGTAGGCAGGAGGAATTGGAGTAGGGACATGGACTCGGATAACAGAGGACAGGATTGACATGGAGATGTGCACCAAACTGACCCTACAGGGCAGGCATCAGGGTTTGCAGCAGCACAATACACCACACAGGGCATGCGGGACGGGAGTGCAGCACAACAATCCATAGAAAGCAATAGGGAGGGGACAGCACCATGCACATGGACAACAGAGAACAGAGGGGAAAGAGGCAATGGTAGCTAGCTGACCATAATGGACAGACAGGAGAGAAGGCTGCAGCATAACAGACCATAAAGGGCAGGAGGGACGGATCAGGGGCATTACAATGGAACAGACAAGCCAGGAAGGAGGGAATAGGGGTCTGCACATGGAAACAGAGGGCTGGGGGCAAGGGAGCAGGGCAGGAGCAGCAAGATGACCATGGAGGTTAGGCAGGATGGGCACTAGAAACAAGACACACCATGGGGAGCAACAGTGAGACTATGATGGTATATACACAGACCATGGAGGGAAGGTGGGAGGGGGTCAGGGGCAGCTAGCTGACCACACAGGAAAGGTGGGAGGGGCCATGGCAGCACAGAAGACCATGCATGGCAAGCGGGAGGGTTAGTGGCAGCACAATGGCTATGATGGGCAAGAAGGAGGGTGCAGGGGCATGCACAAAGGACCATGGAGGATAGAAGGGAGGGTCAGGACCTGGGCACAGACAAGAGAGTTCAAGGGAAGGGGCCTCACAACAGACCGCGCGGGGCAGGCAGGAGGAGCAGTTGCAGCACAACAGACCAGGGAGGGCAGAAGGGTGTGGTAGTAAAATGGACCACGGAGGACAGGAGGAAGGGGATGGGGATAGGGGCATGGCATGTGGACAGGCAGGGACAGGTTACAGTCATCTGACAATGCTAGGCAGGTGGGAGGGGAGTGGCAGCTCAACAGAACACTCAGAGTAGACAGGAGTGGCAGGTCCATGGAACATGGTCGGCAAAAAGGATGGAGCAGGGGCATGCACAAAGACATCGGAGAGCAGGGGGAAGGAGAATAGGGGCAGTAAGATAAGCACAGAGGCTAAGCAGGAGGTCAATGATGGGCCATAGAGTTGGGCAATGGAGGGCAGGAGGAGTGGACTGGTACATCATGCTAAATGGAGGGCAGTGGCAGCACATCAGACCATGCATGGCAGGAGGGAGGAGGCCAGTCTATGGATTCAGACAACAGAGGATAGGGAGGAGGTGGATGGGGCAGCAAGCTAACTGTTCAGAGAAGCTGGGTATTAGGAACTTTATTGTTTTTAAAATGTGTGTCTGTGCGAACTACTTAAAATATGAACAAGTATGTAGCATAATCTCACTTTTATTCAGGAAGAAGAAGACGTTTGTGACTGTGACTCCGGGCTCACTTGGCAGAAACACTCCCTGACCCTCCAGCCCCCATCGCAAAATGTAATGCCCGTGAAAAGGGTAGGTGGATGCAGTGTTATATAGAACATAGTCCTGAGAGCACTATTGAAAATGAAAACTTGATGTAGTATATGGTATAAACTATGCACCAAAAAGTGTGATATAAGATGAACCGGGCGTGAAATATAATATGCAATACATTGTGCGCAATGACAGATTCATTGGAGAGCGCGAGATAGCACAGGCACTAGCGCGTGCTATGCGATATGCGCCTTGGAGTGTAATATGCACAGGGCAGTGTTGTGTAACCTAACTAGTCTCTAAAGTTGTAATATAAAATATGTGCTGGGGAGTGTAACGTTGCATATGCACTGTGACAAAGATATGGATCCCAGATTGTAATATGTATGGCATAGCGCTGTGCGTTATAACATAGGCTTCGAGGAAGGCACGTTAGATGGGGCAATATAACCCGTGCGAAGGCAAGTGTGGCATGACATATTCACGGGATGGTGTTACAGTGCACATGGGCAGAGAGTGTCATAGCATACGCACTAGCTGGTGGAATACAACACAGAGGTGTGTGGCACTCGGCGGGCACTGGTGGGTGTAACACAGCATTGGGCTCAGCCAGGAGCACGCTGTGACTCTCAAGTGAGGTTTGTTTCCTTTCCAGAGAGTAAAATTAAAAGTATTACACATCCGGCGGTGGATGTGTGTTTTATTAACCGTGAGGGGGGTTTCTTGCATAGTTTGGTCGAATTTTTGTCGAATCCCCTTTGAATGGCTTGGTGTGCGTGTGTATTAAATGTGCCCGTCAATAGCTACCCTTGTTTGTATAAATAAACGACAAGGTTGTCTACTTGGAGAGTACCCACCGGCGGGGGTGCCGGGATTAGGCACGGTAGGGCGTCAGACACGTCAGAGCTTCACTAGCGGTGTAAATACATTCCACGTGGATTCATTGTATGATTAGTCGCCTTTTAATGAATATCACGCAAATCGTCACGGTAATAGGTACATACGGTTTGTCCAGCATGTCCTAGGTGTTTCTATAAATATATATTTTTTTAAATAATAAAAAACAAAGACCGGCCCCGGGGGATGGGGTCCCTGGGGCCATAAGTGGTCTGAGGAAGGGGGCAACGCAGCCCCCTTCCTAAAGAATTTTAAAAAAAAGCCATGACCCGGTGGGTCGGGGTCCCCGGGGCCAATTAAGGCCTTGGGAGGGGGGCCAAAATGTATTTTTTTCAACAAAAAATAATAGGGTGCAGGCCCTGGGTGATGCACTCTGCAAATGCGCCCCCTGGCCAGTTGTAAGTTGGGGAATTAATTCCCCTTCAATACTGAGGATCCCTGAGGGCCAACTAGCCCAACAGGTATCTCCAGTATGCGCCAGGGAGCTGCGTTGCAGACAGGTGTTCTGAGGCCACGCCCCTTTTTACACCTCTATGCAAAGCAGCTCTGTGGCGCTTACTGGAGGTACCTAGTGGGCTAGTTTGACCCTAGGGACCCTTAGGATTCAAGGGGACTTAATCTCTCAACTTAGAACGGCCACAGGGTGCATTTACACAGTGGTGAAGGGAGGGGACGGGGCCTGAGGTAACGTGTGCAAGCACGCCCTATGGCACGTTTTAAGTTGGGCAAATAATTCCCTTTCAATCCTGAGGGACCCTGGGGGCCAACTAGCCCACCGGGTGCTTCCAGTAAGCGCAACTGCTCTGTGTTGCAGAGAGGTGGTGCAGGCCGTGCCCCTTTTTACACCTCTCTGCAATGGCGCTTACTGGACGTACCTAGTGGGCTATTTTGCCCCTAGGGATCCTCAGGATTCAAGGGGACTTAATCTCCCAACTTAAAACGGCCACAGGGCGTGTTTACACAGTGGGGAAGGGAGGGGACGGGGCCTGAGGTGATGTGTTGAAACACGCCCTATGGCATGTTTTAAGTTGGGGAAATAATTCCCCTTCAATCCTGAGGGCCCCTGGGGGCTAACTAGCTCACCTGGTGCTTCCAGTAAGCGCCACTGAGCTGCTTTGCAGAGAGGTGGTCCAGGCCGTACCACTTTTTACACTTCTCTGCAACGCAGCTCTGTGGCGCATACTGGAGGTACCTAGTGGGCTAGTTGGACCCTAGGGACCCTCAGGATTCAAATTAACTTAATCTCCCAACTAAAAACAGCCACAGGGAGTGTTTACACAGTGGTGAAGGGAAGGTACGGGGCCTGAGTTAACGTGTGCAAACACGCCCTGTGGTTCGTTTTAAGTTGGGGAAATAATTCCCCTTCAATCCTGAGGGACCCTGGGGGCCAACTAGCCCACCAGGAGCTTCCAGCAAGCGCCACTGCGCTGCGTTGCAGAGAGGTGGTCTAGGCCGTGCCCCTTTTTACATCTCTCTGCAACGCAGCTCTGTGGCGCTTACTGGAGGTACCTAGTGGTCTAGTTGGACCCTTGTGGTAAATAAAATATTACGCTCTATGTATTTCAGAATATCAATAGGATCATGCATAAAGCAAGAGGCTGAGTCTGTGGTATCAGGTTCTAAAAGGGCTTTATTCCAATAACTCGAGTCAAAGGGAGAATATTACCATCACCAAAAAAGGATCTGGAAAGGGACTCAAAAGTATTCTCAATATTCTCAAAACATTATTCACAGAGTACAGTATATATACATTTCTCAATTGTACGTAAGCAAAAGAGCAAGAGAGAATGAGATAAGAGCATGTGGGCGTGTAAGTAGGCGTGAAGGTGGGCGTCCATGTGGGCGTCCACTTGATGATAATGGGTAATTTGTCATGTGTGGGTGGATACCTGGAGGGGGTTGCGTGATCTGCTGGAATTGTACTGGAACTTTGCCTTACTTGTGCTCAACTCGAGCATGACGTGTAACTGACGTGGGGAGGGTTGCTATGCAACCGGACAAGTCTGGAAGTGAGGCCTTCAGTGAGTGAGGCCTTCAGTGTCAGGACGACCAGCACATCTTGTATTATCTGATATCCGATGTCTGGAGCAGGGACTGATTTGTGACATAGGTTGCTCATCACCAAGAGCCGATGTGGCATCTATTTCTTCATTTACTTCATTTACTGCAGAGGCCTTACATGGGGGCTATGGGCTTTTTACTGACGTGAGCTTTGCAATCTCACAAAGAGAGACAGTAGGGCTGGGCTCCCTCCTTGCAGATGGGTCGCGTTCATTCCTCCTTCACCAGGCAAGAATGTGGTTTCAGTAAGAGTAAGCAGATAACCGTGCTCAATACTGTCTCGACACCTCGGTCGGGGCCCCTTTGGCTGAGGCCCAAGTGTGCAAGGCCAAGGATACGTAGCTGTAGCTTTCAGAGCGTTCTGAGGCATGAAACCTCTTTTTGGCTCTGGCTGAGCCATAAACATGGGCTTCATGAAAATGCAGGAAAACATGATGAAAAACGTGTAGGCCTCAATACAGATTTGTCGTTTCTCTCATGGGAGACTGGATGATGGCAGGCCACGTTATAGCATAAGCATCATGATAGAAAGGCCATGGAGGGGAAATACATAGGTTACATGTATGTGCACATAAGCGTTCGGGGGGGGCACATGGGGACACATAGGCCTCATAGATTTTTATTTTCCTCATTCCCTCCTTGTACCTTAGTGAACCCCCTATGTAACGTCTATTTTCATGAGACAGTCGATCTGTTCTTGCAGCATTATTTTTCCATTTTCAATGCTTTGTAAATAGGGATGTGGAACACATGCAGTAGCACACAGGCCACAAATGGCCGGGCCACACTGCAGACATAGGCAACAACTGAATATCATTAATAGTATCAACCCACAGACGGTCAACACTTTCCATCCCCAAGCCGATATTAATCCCCAGAGCCAACCGGACCATGTCCACGTGCCTGGGTCTTGATGTATGTTTTGGGCAATCTTGTGGAGCCTTGTTATTGCTTTGTATTCTTTGGCATCACCGTTGATGGATGTCATTAAGGCAAACCATGCTCCGCAAGAACCATTATGGGAGAACGGAAAAGGAAAAAGAGGCAACACTCCCTTTACCTTCTGTTACGGGGGAAATCGGCCACAGACCCAGCAGTCTGTAGCATTGCTAGTCTGATGTGAATGGTGCAGCATCTGAATAAAGGTATTGTTGCGTAAGGCAAGTCGATATGATAGCTCATGGGATGGCAGATCACTAAATGTGTGCTTTATGGTATCATTAGTGGAGGAGTATAAAAGTGAGGCAATAGGAGGAAAAATAGCATGTAGTATTAAGCTGATACATATTATCGTGATGCACATCTTGCTCTTTTTATCAATGTTATTGTCCAAGATCTTATGCAAGCCAGAATACATGTTCAACCGCTTCACCACCTAGTGGACTTAATTGATCAAACGGGTTCTGACTTTTTAGATCTAAGTTTAGCTTTGTGGAAACTGCTGGGGAGTCTCCTCTAGAAAATGGTGTTCAAAGTCTTTCCTTTGTAAAAGAGTGGTGAAGGTGCAACCATCCTTTCCGCCCTTTGACTTTAACGGCCGTCCCCGTGGTCCAGAGCACTGACTTTGGCGCCTTCCATCCAGGAGCGATGGAGTATTCTTTGACCTGGGTGTTGTCAGGGAAGGCGGCAGCAACCTGCGAACAACAAGAGAGTAGTGCAGACATCAAGGAAGCCAGGTAATCTGTCAGCATCAGTAATCTTTTAGGCATTGGAGTGCCCCACATATTTGGTGGTCTACCAAAGACCACTTCATAGGGAGATAAGCCTGTTCTAGAATGAGCTACCATTCTCATGTAAAAGAGAACCATATATTCTGTAAGCTGTCTAGCATTGCTTTCTCTCCTAAGTGTGCAGGACTATGTGCGGTATTTATGATTATTTGTACCATTGAATCAGGAAGAAACCATGTGGATTTGCCCTTTGTCATCCAACCCTGATCAGTCAGTACCCCTCCTTGTTCCGATCATTTCTTTAATTCGTCTACAGTAGCATGTGTCTGTATGTCTTGTACATCCTTGGAAGGATCCCTAACTGTCATGGCTTTGGACACTTATTGAACCTGTAACTTTGTCATGTCTAGTGGGGTCTGAGCTGTCTGTTTAGTAGTTCGGTCTGCCAGATCATTGCCTTGGGAAATGGTATCTGTGGCTCTAGTATGTGCTTTACATTTTAGGATAGCTATGGCTGTTGGTAAATGTATTGCTTCCAGTAGGGCTTGAATAAGGGGGCCATGCTGTATCTTGGCCCCATGAGAGGTCAAGAAACCTCTTTCTCGCCACAGAATCGGTGTAAATGTTTACTCTCAGGTGCTTAGCTCTTATGCACGCTTGTGTCAGGGCGATGAGCTCTGCTGCTTGTGCTGACAATATGTCTATTCTTTTAGTCTCTATTATTACAGTATCAGTAGTCACTGCATATGCTGCCACTAATTCTCCCGCCCCTGTCCTCATGCATGAGCCGTCAACTTATAATGTTAGGTCGGGGTCTGGGAGTGCAACGTCTGTCAAGTCTTGTCTTGGTTTAGTCACGGTATGTATTACTTCAACACAGTCGTGTGGTGAAACGCTTTCTGTACTGGAGGGCAAAAGAGTAGCAGGATTCAGTATGTTGCATCGTCTGATCTCTATGTGTGGTTGAAATAACGTTGGCTCATAGCCTGTCAGTCTAGCTACAGTCAGGTGTTGTGTTTGTGTCCGGTTCAAGAGAACCTCTACTGCGTGTGGTACTTGTACTGTCAGAGGGTGGCCCAGCACTATCGAGTCACTTTGTCTTATGGCTAAGGCCGTTGCTGCAACTGATTTTAGGCACGCAGGCAAAGCCTGTGCTACTGGGTCTAATGTACTAGAAAAATAAGCACAGGGCTTGTGTTTTCCTGCATGATCTTGTGTTAGGACAGATAGTGCTGTTCCATCCCGCTCTGTCACAAAAAGCATAAACGATTTGTTGTAATCAGGGTTTGCTAAAACTGGTGCTTGACATAAAGCTCTCTTTAATTCTTCAAATGCCACAGTGTGTTCTTGTGTCCAAGGGAGGACTTTAGTAGAAGCTGTATTAGGGGCTTGGACTAATTCCCCTGAAAGATCACAATAAAACATGAGAAAAAGGGGAAAGCACCATACCTAAGGGGGCTAATTTCTAAGGGGCTTAATTTCTTAAGGGGCTAGCGGGAAGCGAACCTCCTCAGGGGCCAGCAGAAAGCCAATATTCTCCTCCTTCCCCCCCTTTTTGACAGGAGGAAATCTGAAACAGATTTCACTGCTGTCAAACACTATCAAACCCTGTGTCTTGTCAACACTATTAATCCCTGTGTGTAGCTACTGGGCGTAAGCAAAATTATAGGAGATACACAGCGTATTTGAAACGGCGAGAAATCCTTCAAATTAATGTACAAACCTCATTGTGTTAGCTCATAAGCTGGCCAAATGACATCTCATATGCAAATGTCCCTATTACATGAACCTACACCAACCTGAAGTCAATATTAATGCTAGGAGGCCCTAATAGGAATGCTAAATTACCTAAATATTCGGAAAATCAAGTTTAAGAACAGTTGTTAATGTTGATAATTAATAATTCATCTGCTAAAGAAATCAGTAATTCTGCAATAATTTCCACCTATACAATAAACAGCCTAATTTAAAAACAAGTCAACTTTTGGGGCCACCCCTTACAAGAATGAGCTTACTAAAGCAAACTTTAAAAAGGAAATCCTGTCAGATATTTTCTCATTACCCTAAATACCGAGCCTCATTTGTCACTCTGGGGTGGCAGTCCTTATTTAAAACAGGCCTTTCAAGAGGTAAGATGCGAGTGCACAGATCATAATGGTTCCTCAATGTCCAATCTGGAAACATATGACCGAGGCTGCCTGTCTATAAGAGAAAGGCAGTCATGTGATACATATTTAAGTCTTGCATAACTATTTTCTTCTTTTATTCATCACCAATACCAATTAGACATACACTGATAACGTGTTGTCCGCTATTTTGACAGCATGATAAAGGTAATATCATGTCTGTGAAATTTAGTAATTGTGAACAAGTTCCAGCCAAGCGCTGCGCAAAGATTTACGTCGTCACGTCCATCTCCGTAACGCCCAGGAGAACTTGTATTAATGCCAAACATACTGGTCAATACAACACAAAAACAAAACATATATAAAATACATATGCCAAGCCATCAGTATACCAAGCACAGAAAGCATAGACAATTACACTAACATATATAAATGAGCAGCGATGCGCAATTATAGTACCTACAGCTCAGAGGCGAACACTCTGGCCTGCTTAATTTGTTAGGCTTATAATCAATAACTTATTTACCTGCCCTATACACCCCCATCTGAAATCACCGTGTCAAGTCTGACACACAGAATCAGCAAGAATAATCAAAAACGAAGAACACACGAACCTGTTTGTTTTTTTTTTTTCATAAAAATGAGCTATGCATCTTCGTCAACACAATGTACCCTAATGTCCCAGACGAAGACGCACCTCTCATCTCTCCTCACAGACTTTTAACCACTGGATCATTTATCCAATGCAACTGGTGGCAGCTTGTGGCCACAATTCAAAAATGTCTGAATTTGAAAATCGTTTTTATATAGGCACATAGCCCTTAATATTCCAAGCAAGAGCAACATTTTACTTTCTGGCCAGAAGCAATATAACATTTGCTAAAAAATAAAACAAATCTTCTCCATAGACATTTCCCCGGGGCACTGGTTTAGCACAGAATAGACCAAGGGAATCTTTCTCGACTTACATTTCTCAGCTGCCCTGTCTTATCAGAGAAGCTAAAAATAGCCCCTCAGCGCGGCCTGAGCCTGGGCTGCCAGCCAACTTTTTTGTTGTTCCGGCTGCAGGCATTACACAGATGCGATGTCAGAGAAGCTTTCTAAGCAGTGCCTCTGTTCTGCTCCTCTCACCGGCCCCCACCTACACTGGCTACAAGGTCAGAATCTGTCTCCGATTTCTGTATCACATACTGCTCTACACAGCCCCCACCTTCTCCTCACTCTGAAGCTGTCAAAGACAAAAAGACTACTCAATTCCATAAAAACTGCAATAATTCGCCCAATTGAAAAATTATTTTTTATATACAATTTGCTCTCAGGGGGTCATAATCTTACCGTCTTGACCCAGCACATTGGCTCACTGGACCACCAAGAACACAAACCTGGATTCTGGAACAATTTTGCAAATTCGAAATACCCACAATTTTTCTCAAGCTAAACTTTTCACTAATTATTTTTCATTAACACTTTGTACATTAGGGGTGTCATCAAATCACAGGTGTTGCTCCTTCTCTAGCTACACCCCTCTCAATTTCCTATTGACAACGTAGTCAAATGTTGGACCATGTAAACACCGGCTATGCGCTGTTCGTTTGGTGGGAGGCTCAAGAACCTTTGGGCTACTATATCATTATTATATGTATCGTGGTACTTGCGGTGGCACTCTAACTGGTCTTTCTACTGGGGCCACTCTTGCTAGGTCCTCTGAAAGGACGGGATAAATACCAGCAACGTCAGTATTTCTTCCTCTGTCAGCCTGCACTCATTTCACCTGCTCCACTTCCTCCTGTAACATCTCTTCCTTGGCTTTTCCAGACTCCAGTCTACTTCTCTCTGCTTCGTGAAACACTTACTCTGTCCTCCTATGTGACTCCTTGCGCCAAAACTCAATGGCATCTTTCTGTTACTGTCTGGCTTTCTTTTTCCATAATTCTTCTTCTACTCTCATGATGCAATCTGCATCCCATGTCCCAACTGCGGGCCACCTCTGACTTTCGGCTAGATCCTTGGTGTAGTCCACCCATAAATCAAGAAATAATACGGCATCTAGGCCATGCTTATGGTACATAAAGTACCCTGGGGTGTCCCTAGGTGGAATGGGAACAGCTTCCTCGAGTACCCCTTTTCTAGTTTTGATCTGTCTTAATTTTGAAAAGAACGGCATCTTTAAACTTTGCTACTTGATTTTGAACACAATAAATTACAATAAACACAATAATGAACACTCATTCATACCACAATTTTTAAAACATATTAAAACATTTAACATTTAACGAATGATGATAACTAATAGGAAACTAGTTACTGACATAATACTAACACTAGAGAATACTGAATTATATGCAAGACATACTAGATATACTGCTAAACAGTACAGATACACTGCTGAAACAGTGCAGACCGGATTTGTGTACCCAAACCCGTCTTGACCGGCACAACCTAATGTGCACGTCTAACTGCCTCCCCAGCAACGGTACTCACCGGGTAGCACGGAACGGAAGGCCTCGGAACTGAACTGGACTAGACCAAACTGGACTGGACTGGACTCGACTCGTGACTTGGATACTTCGGAACTTCGGAATCTGGTGGGCCTCTGTATACCTCGGACACAGCTCTCTCGCAGGTGGGCTCTGGGTAGGACAATCTGCGTTCCTCACCGCCTCGTATGGATGCCTGGTCGCAGTCTGTCCCCTTCGTTGGCCTGAGGGAGTTGGCGGGAAGACCCGCGACGTGCGCACTTGAAGTCCGTCACGGCTATGGAAGGGGGCAAAACTGGACCTTCATCTCCGGCGTGTGGGGAAAGAGATGTCCCTGTTCGGGCGCCATTATGTGGTAAATAAAATATTACGCTCTATGTATTTCAGAATATCAATAGGATCATGCATAAAGCAAGAGGCTGAGTCTGTGGTATCAGGTTCTAAAAGGGCTTTATTCCAATAACTCGAGTCAAAGGGAGAATATTACCATCACCAAAAAAGGATCTGGAAAGGGACTCAAAAGTATTCTCAATATTCTCAAAACATTATTCACAGAGTACAGTATATATACATTTCTCAATTGTACGTAAGCAAAAGAGCAAGAGAGAATGAGATAAGAGCATGTGGGCGTGTAAGTAGGCGTGAAGGTGGGCGTCCATGTGGGCGTCCACTTGATGATAATGGGTAATTTGTCATGTGTGGGTGGATACCTGGAGGGGGTTGCGTGATCTGCTGGAATTGTACTGGAACTTTGCCTTACTTGTGCTCAACTCGAGCATGACGTGTAACTGACGTGGGGAGGGTTGCTATGCAACCGGACAAGTCTGGAAGTGAGGCCTTCAGTGAGTGAGGCCTTCAGTGTCAGGACGACCAGCACATCTTGTATTATCTGATATCCGATGTCTGGAGTAGGGACTGATTTGTGACATAGGTTGCTCATCACCAAGAGCCGATGTGGCATCTATTTCTTCATTTACTTCATTTACTGCAGAGGCCTTACATGGGGGCTATGGGCTTTTTACTGACGTGAGCTTTGCAATCTCACAAAGAGAGACAGTAGGGCTGGGCTCCCTCCTTGCAGATGGGTCGCGTTCATTCCTCCTTCACCAGGCAAGAATGTGGTTTCAGTAAGAGTAAGCAGATAACCGTGCTCAATACTGTCTCGACACCTCGGTCGGGGCCCCTTTGGCTGAGGCCCAAGTGTGCAAGGCCAAGGATACGTAGCTGTAGCTTTCAGAGCGTTCTGAGGCATGAAACCTCTTTTTGGCTCTGGCTGAGCCATAAACATGGGCTTCATGAAAATGCAGGAAAACATGATGAAAAACGTGTAGGCCTCAATACAGATTTGTCGTTTCTCTCATGGGAGACTGGATGATGGCAGGCCACGTTATAGCATAAGCATCATGATAGAAAGGCCATGGAGGGGAAATACATAGGTTACATGTATGTGCACATAAGCGTTCGGGGGGGGCACATGGGGACACATAGGCCTCATAGATTTTTTTTTTCCTCACCCTAGGGACCCTCAGGATTCAAGGGGACTTAATCTCCCAACTTAAAACGGCCACAGAGCGTGTTTACACAGTGGGGAAGGGAGGGGACAGGGCCTGAGGTGACGTGTGCAAACACTCCCTGTGGCGCGTTTTAAGAGGTAGTTTTAATCCCCTGCCCTATTATATACTAGGGGCTTACAGAGGAGGTCATGCTAATCACAGGGGGGCCCCAATGCATAGTGTTCCCTAGTGTATGTAGGTGTTTTTACTGTATTCTGAGTGTCTTTTAACATAGCACTGGATCTAGGACTGGTTAGTCAGACTCAGTTACCACCAGTATCCGTCTGAAAAAGTTGAGGGTACAGGATGATTTTGCAACAAGGCTTCTTTCTGCTCTTCTGTTTGTTCTTTCTGCACGTTATCCTTCTTCCTGCACTTTTCTTCGTCTTTGAGGACTTCTGTTGCTTCTTTCTGCATTTCTTTTTTTTCTTTCTGTGCGTTTTTTCTTCTTTCTTCACATGTCCTATCTCTGTAGGCATAGTTAGAAATTAGCATTTAAAAAAACCTTTGAAATTCACTAAAAAAAATAGGTTTAAGGCACGTTAAAGTGCAGAATTAGCATTTAAAAAACCTTAAAAAATCACTGAAAAAACCATAGGTTTCAGGGGCGTTATAGTTAACTGGACTTTTCACTCGTACAAAACCATTGAAATTCCCCCGTTATAGTTAGTTCAGCTAACTATAACTCGCGCGCCCGCAATGCACTGCTGATGACGTCACATATTACATCACTCATGACATGGTCAGTGACATCACTCATGACATCACTGATGACACCTCAAATGACATCACTGATGACATCATCCTTGTGATAGAGTGGCAGACCTCCTCTCCCCCTAATATAACCTTTGATACACACATTCAAAAATAGAAACTAAATTTTTCAAAACAATGGACATACCAATACCAGATACAACAACCTATTCAGTAATTCTAAGATCCACATATATATATATATGTGTGTGTGTGTATATATATATATATATATTTTACCTACTGGCAGTCGCCAGTAGGTAGTTATAGTTAGGACCAAGTTTCCATAGGAAGAATTTTTTTTGTTTTGCTTATAACTTTGGCGTCGTTTGATGAATCTTCACGAAATTTTTCAAACTAATTCTTTGTTCATATCAGCTCCTATGTTGAAAGTTTGGGGGTGATTTGTCAAGGGGGGGCTGAGAAAAAAGAGGGGTCCCAAAACGTGTTTTCTCCATGCTAATTTCCATAAGAAACTTTAGACAAGGCTACAGGTCGATCGGGTGAACAGAATTACCCCAAATTAGGCAGGGAGAAGGGTATTGGTCTAGAAAGCACACTTTTGTTTTTGTGGTGTAAATCCCTTCAGTAGTTTTTGAGAAATATCAAAATTTACAGATTTCGATATTTGGGAATTCTGCCATCTGATTGGCTGAGGCGTTACGAACACGAGCTTGCTGCTTATTGGTTGGGAGCGCTGCGAGCTGTTGCAACTAGGAAGTGTTGGCCGCCATTTTGTAATTCTGTTGAAGCGAGTAAGGGGGAAAAAGGGAGAAAAAAGTAGGAAAGAGGAGGGTAGGAGCACTGTAACCTCTGTGGGGTGTTTAGGGTGTGTTATAGAGGGGGTGCGAAGTGAACTACTCATACCTACCGGTCTGAAAGTGCTGGGTACGGAAATTAAGTGAGGTATTGTGTAGAGTCTGATGCTGCTAAGGTGAGCTTTTGCGGGAGTCGGGAATGAAAGCGTGAGCCTAAACAGTGTGTCTTATGGTGTGAAGTCATGTGCCCTGGCCGCTGCAGCACACATGTGGAAGTAGTGTCAGCATGTGTTTATACCTACTAGGACGAACTACTGACTCCCACTGGTTTGAAAATCCTGGGGCACGGAATATATGTGAGTTATTGTCTAGAGTCTCATGGTGCTAAGCTGAGGTTCTGCCGGAGTCGGGGATGAAAGCGTGAGTCCAAACTGTGTGTCATATGCTGTGAAGTCATGTGCTCTGGCCGCAGTGCCACATCTGTCAAGTAGTGTCATCATGTAGTTATACTTACTCGGAGGAACTTTTGTTTCGAACATTGTAACTTGTGTATGGTGCTTAGGGTGTGTTATACAGGGAGTGCGAAGCTAAATTTGCATGTATCAAATCAATACAGTATTTGTAAAGCGCAAACTACTCACCCCTATGGGTCTGAAGGCCCTCGAGGCCGGCGTGGAAATTATGTGAGCTATTAAGTGAGCTATTGCCCAGAGTCACATGGCGCTGACCTGAGGTGTCCAAAGGTGTCCTTCATAAGCATTTCCAAACCTACCCCAGTCAATGTGCCAAGGTCATTTCCACCACAATGCACAATCATGAGGTCAGGGTGTGGAAGATGCAAAGAGGTTTTAACCAAAGGTAGCAATTGGTGCCACTTCAATCTTTTCTGTGCAAACCATTTAATGTCCACATTTTGTAAACCTAGGTCTAAGTCAATACGTCTGTGTTCTGCATACCTCTTGCACCAGAAATATAGCTATGTCCCACGATCCACACTAGCATTTTGAAGGTATGGCTGGAAGGTATGGAAAGATGTCTGTAGCTCATGCAGTTCCTTGGTAGAATAAGAGATATGTTTAAAGATGGGGAACTACTTTTTTTTGCCATACAAAACGAAACGAGATTGGGGGATGAAAAGCATTCTTTTTTAGAAGTAGGGTGCACATTCGTTTTGTGGAAAAGCATCTTTGTGATTGGTTTAGAACAAGCAGTTTCAACATGGAGTACATATCATAGGATACAATTTGCTCAACTCAACCACACCTGCAACTTGCATTTGGAAGGCACTGTTCGAACTTAAAACAATCGTGAACTTTTAACCTGCAGTGCCGTTAAATGTTCGAGAAAATGTTGCAAAAAAATATCGTTAAGTTTAAAAAAATTGATGAACTTTTAACCTGCACATGTTGTAGAATGTTCTAGAAAGTGTGTTGATAGAATACGTTGCACTTCTGACTTCTATGTGTTGTTGAATATTAAAAAACGGTTTATATGGAAAATTAAAAAGAAACCAATAGAGCAAAGTTTTGAAACCTAAAAGAATCAAGGAACTATTCTAATTTGTTCTTTACATGTATTTATGTGTGGAGCAACAAAATTATAGACACAACAGCACTAGGAAGAGGAAGAAGCAGGGAGTGGGGGGACAAGGGGAGATGGGCAAAATGGCACAATTAAGTACAGCGCAAGTATAGATAAACAATGACCAAAATGAAACACACCAACAAGGAGCAGAAGTCACACAACCCAACGACATCACACCACTGAACGAGCACAGAAGTGAAAACCACGCTGCATTCATACAGGATGTATACAAAGGCCGGTTGTTGGTGTTGTGGGATGTCTGCGACTGTGGTCATCATGGATGAGATGCCCAGCACGTGACACATGGGAGAGTTCACTGTGTGTTATGTTGCCATTTAGCTGCTCCTCCCTCCCACGAGCCCCCACACTTTTGTACGGTGCGCTGTTGTATCTCGTGCACTCGTACGGCACACCATTGTAATGCCTATTCGTGCATGTCCTGCTACATTCCAACTACACCACCACAGTGCCGTTTGGAGGTGGTGCATGCCACTTTACAACATCGACTGCTGGGGCACTTGTGGCAGGCCACATCAGAACACAGAGACACACTTACCGCACTTCCTGTACACGGACATGTCGGAGACACCCCGTTCCCCTTGCCGGATAGGCACACCCCTGCGCTGACCTGTGTACCCTGGACCAGCACACGCCAATTGTGCATGCAGGAGGATGCGTGCGTAGCTACATGTTCAGGCTCACTGTCAATGCTGAGGTGACAGCACACTGTGATGTTGCAGGGCTCGTGCCTATCATGCTAAGACAATGACCTCAGGGACACACTTGCTCAGATGCGGGTTTGGGGGGCATTGGCGGTCCGGGAGTTGTTGTGATGAGTCTTGTGGCCCTCATGGGTTTTCCTGTATCATGCTCATTGACTCTATGGCACCTGTGGGTGTTCTGGTGTGGCTCTTGGCTGTGGTCCCTTTCATGGTGCAGGTAGTCTTCCTCATTAACACCAGCAGGAAGCAGGTGTAAAATCCCTGGTGCTAACGTGGCTTATCGCCAGAATTTGTTTCGCATTGCAGTTGGTGTGAAAGTTGTGATGTGATTTTTTTCGTGTGCAGAACAATATACGAACTGAGCAGTGTATCTGGTCAAGATCTAGCACCTGACACACTATTCCCAATCAATATAAATACAATGAGATTGCTTAATTGATTTTGTGTGTACACTGTAAGTGCAGCCACTACCTCAGTGCAATTCAATACAGGATTTTAGTATTTAGAATAAATCGCAAAGGTGCACCTTGTGTCTTTTTGCACGGGAACGGCTAGTCTGCATTTCATTATCAGCACTTAAATGGAAGTAAAGTTGAGATAAATCTAACACACTATTCAGAAGTTGGTGCAAACTGCAGACATCTCCAGTATTCCCGCGATAAGTGCCCCAAAATTTAACACCATGGTGGACTCCATCAAATAAAAGTATTAAGAACAAGAAAGAGTCACACAGCAGTTAAGAGAACAACCAAAAACATTATTATTATTTTTTTTCAAACTTAATTTTTTTATAAACATATATATGTAAACGATAAACTATTTTCAAAGTTTATTTTTTTATTAACATATATATATGAACGATAAACTAATAAACAAAATTTATCAAAAATAATACAAAACAACAAGGCGGAACACTCCTGTGAGGACCATGGATGTCGACGACAGAGCCTGGAAAATAAAGCACAAAATAAGGACGTGTGTAATGGGCATATCAAAGGAGAGAGACACAGAGAAACAGAGAAGGAAAAAAAAGACAGAGAGAAAAAGAGAGGGAAGGAAAGAAAGGGAGTGAGAAAGGGAGAAGGAAGAGAGAGAGTTAGAGAGATAGAAGGAAAAGAAGGAAGAGAGAGAGAGAGAGAGAAAGAGAGAGACAGACAGAGAGAGACAGACACTGCCGCCTCTGCGCATCCATGAGCAAATAATTACCTGGTGCCACCGGAGTGTGCAGTAGTGGGCACTCCACGTGCCCGTCAAAGCTACGTGCATCCCAAATAAGTCTCTGAGTCTTGAGTCCTGAATGGCGGAGACCACATCATCTTCTCCACGGCCGGTCAGATCTCACACATGTCGCTGAGTCCTGAGTCATCAATGGCGGAGACCACATCAGCTTTTCTGTGGCCCGGCAGATCTCACACATGTTGCTGAGTCCTGAGTCATTTTGGGGCCGCTAAGCCTGTGGAACTCAATTCCGTGCCACGTGGTGGTAGGTCCCTGATGGCCATATGAGCTTCGGGTGGCACTAACCCTGTGCATCTGAAGTCCGCGCCAAGGGGGATGTAGGCCCCTGGCGGCTATAATGATCAGGGTGAGACTAACCTTCTGCGCAACTTTTCAAAGACTCTTTATGGTTGAGACACGTGGAGCATCCGCCATCTAGTCAGTACCGGCAATAAAGGATGTGACGTTGTCGATCTATTCTATTTGCGTGGTCATATGGCCTGTGATGCATATGCCAGATGGGTGTGGTATGTGTGCAAACCTGCCCTCAGGGAGTGGCCGTGAGATGTTGAGAACTAGACCACTGACCTGCACACCAACAGCGAGTACGACTGCGACAGGTAGCTATGTGGGGCCAACATTGGAACGTAATCTGAGTGGCGTGCTGTACGATGGAACAGGGCAGGGATAGCTATAATGATGCGGACGGCTCGTAGTACTGCATCTGTGAGTCGAGTGGACGGGCCGCAGTTGTCCCTCTGCGGGCCTGTGTGTAAACTGTTCTTAACTCACACTACATAAGCATTGAAAAACCATTTTGTGATTCAATCCGTCAGCTGGCATTTATCTGAGGCATTTGTGAAAACATATCAGAGTTCTTTCTGTGATAGATACCCCTTTGACGCTGCCTCTTCCCACATCAGCAGGTAACGCACCCTCTTCCCACATTACCATCATAACCCCATCAACCTTCTTGGGCCTGGAAGTGTCCCTGTGTGGTTGGACAAAGAATAATCTTAGTCATGTATAGATTTACATATAAAAAAATTTATTTAAATAAAAGAACAATAAATAAGACTGAAGGGAGTCAGGAGCTGTGGTCGCTGCCATGAAGTTGGGGTCACTGCCATTCAGGACTCAGGACACAGTTACACATGTGGGATCGGCTTGTGTTAAAGAGGGTTAGTGGGACTACGTGTCGCCGGCTTTGCATATCGAAATATGCCTCACTGATTGAAGGGAGTGTGGTGCTGTGGTCGGTGCCACGGACTTAGGGTCACTGCCATTCAGGACTCAGGACACAGTTACACATGTGGGATCGGCTTGTGTTAAAGAGGGTTAGTGGCACCAGAAACATTGAGACTGTATGAGCCTGTGATGATGCTTGGTGTGGACGGGCCGCACTGGGAGCAATGTGTCTTGGCTACTGGACTGCGTCATGTGGAATCAGGACTCTATCTGAATTGTGAGGCCTGCTGACCGTAGTGTAGGCCAGAGGTAGCGGTGAGCAAGGGCCCACTGCCACGAGCATACGTTGGTGACCCCACCGGCCTGCGTAGTGCAGGTTCAGTGGCACCACGTGTCGCCGGCCTTCCATATGCAAATACCCCTCACTAATCGAAGGGAGTGTGGTGCTGTGGTCACTGTCACAAAGTTCGGGTCACTGACGTTCAGGACTCAGGACACAGTTACACATGTGGGATCGGCTTGTGTTGAACAGGGTTAGTGGCACTACGTGCTGTTGGCCTTCCATATGGAAATATGCCTCACTGATCAGAGGGAGTCTGGTGCTGTGGTCGCTGCCACGGACTTGGGGTTCACTGCCATTCAGGACTCAGGACACAGTTACACATGTGGGATCGGCTTGTGTTAAAGAGGTTTAGTGAGACTACGTGTTGCCGGCCTTCCATATGCAAATACCCCTCACTAATCGAAGGGAGTGTGGTGCTGTGGTCGCTGTCACGAAGTTCGGGTCACTGACGTTCAGGACTCAGGACACAGTTCCACATGTGGGATCGGCTTGTGTTGAACAGGGTTAGTGGCACTACGTGCTGTTGGCCTTCCATATGGAAATATGCCTCACTGATCAGAGGGAGTCTGGTGCTGTGGTCGCTGCCACGGACTTGGGGTTCACTGCCATTCAGGACTCAGGACACAGTTACACATGTGGGATCGGCTTGTGTTAAAGAGGTTTAGTGAGAATACGTGTCGCTGGCCTTGCATATGGAAATATGCCTCACTGATCAAAGGGAGTCTGGTGCTGTGGTCGCTGCCATGGACTTGGGGTCACTGCCATTCAGGACTCAGGACACAGTTACACATGTGGGATCAGCTTGTGTTGGACAGTGTTAGTTGGCACCACGTGTCCAAAATTCAAATTGCGAGGTCTGCTGTCCGCAGTGTAGACTGCTGAGTGTTTATGTGTACTTGAAAATGAATTTGGTGATTGTACTAAAGCTATACCTGATAGAAAAAATGTCCAAAAAAATGTTCAAGAAGAAAGGATACTAAAAGCATATTTGAGGCCTGTAATAGTTACTTGCCTAGTGAACTCTGTAGTTAATGAATGAAGAAATAATTTTAATTGTGAGCCCTACTGAGTGCAGTGTAGGCGTACGATGAAAAGATGAAATAAGTATAGAATACACTGACGAAGTGTTGTATTTTCTGAGTACAATCTTGTTGTTAGAAATTAGCATTTAAAATTGGAATTGCGAGCTGTACTGCCTGCAGTGTAGACTGCTATTCCATGTTAGTTTGCATTTGAAGATTAATTTGGTCATTGTAGTAAAGCTATAACTGATATAAAAAAAAATTCTTGAAGCGAGGATACTAAAAGGATAATATGTAGGGTGTAGGACTGTGATAGTTACTTGCCTACTGGAGTCTGTAGTTGCATATGGAAATACCCCTCACTGATCAAAGGGAGTGTGTTGCTGTGGTCGCTGCCACGGACTTGGGGTGACTGCTATTCAGGACTCAGGACACAGTTACACCTGTGGGATCTGCTTGTGTTAAAGAGGGTGAATGGGACTACGTGTTGCCAGCCTTGCATATCGAAATATGTGTCACTGATCGAAGGGAGTGTGGTGCTGTGGTCGCTGCCACGGACTTGGGATGACTGCCATTCAGGACTCAGGACACAGTTACACATGTGGGATCGGCTTGTGTTGAACAGAGTTATTGGCACCACGTGCTGCCACGTTGCATATGGAAATATGCCTAACTAATCAGAGGGAGTATGCTGCTGTGGTCACTGCCATGGACTTGGAGTCACTGCCATTCAGGACTCAGGATACAGTTCAACATGTGGGATTGTTTGGCTTGTGTTGAACAGAGTTATTGGCACCACGTGTCGCCACCGTTGCATATGGAAGTATGCCTCTCTGATCGAAGGGAGCCTGGTGCTGTGGTTGTCTCATGGAGTTGGGGTCACTGGCATTCAGGACTCAGGACACAGTTCCACATGTGGGATCGGCTTGTGTTGAAGACGGTTAGTGGCACCATTTGTGGCTGGTCTTCCACAGTGTAGGCCAGAGGTAGCGTTGAGCATGGGCCCACAGCCACGTGCATACATTGGTGGCCCCACCAGCCTGCGTAGTGCAGGTTCAGTGGCACCACGTGTCGCCAGCCTTCCATATGGAAATACCCCTCACTGATCGAAGGGAGTCTGGTGCTGTGGTCGCTGCCATTCAGGACTCAGGACACAGTTACACATGTGGGATTGGCTTGTGTTGAACAGGGTTAGCTGGCACCACGTTTCGCCGGTCTTGCACACTATAGGCCGGAGGCAGCGGTCAGCAAAGGCCCACAGGCAGGTGACGTTGACTTGAGCTGCACAGATTGGGAGCATTTGGTCTTCTTAACCCATTATAGTCTCTTGCACAATTTGCGTTGCTACTAATCTTGAATTGTGAACCATGTAACCCCAGTGTAGGGTGGAGGCAGCGGTCAGGATGGGCGCACAGCCACGTGGCGTTGAGATGAGCTACACAGTTAGTGGCACCTGGAGTACTCAACGTGTGCACACCCAGCGATGATACGTGGTCCCGGTGGGCTGCACTGGGAGCAATGTGTTTTGTCTAAAGAATTCTGCCTTGATGAGGCCACGTGGTGATGACTTATGGTGCAGTGAGTTAGTAGCACCTGAAGCACACAGCGTGCGCGCACCTTGCAATGATAAGTGGTCTGGATGGGCCGCACTGGGAGCAACATGTCTTGCAAACTGCACTGCGACATCTGCAATCGCCACTGCATCTGAGCCCTGCTGTCTGCAGTGTAGATCGAAGGCAGTAGTCGGTACAGACATAAGTCTGCAGTGCTGTGCCGCTGGGTTCGCAGGGGGCCTGTGTCGAGGAGGCCTCCGGTTATGGTGGCAGCCACGTGCCAGGGTGAGGGCTGCCGCTATGACAGACTTGTTGGTCTTCCCACAAGTGAACCATGCCTAGGGCCTGGCCTATTTATTCATACTCCTATGCTGGAGTGGCATACGTTGGAGCAGCCCACTCCGCTTCCGCTTCCAGGGGGGACAACACAGCTACATGACCGAGATCTTCCCCACTGTCTGAGGTAACATGGTTGCGTCCACTGTGCACTACACGACAAGTATCAATAGTATATCTCCACATGGAGAGATTTGTGCTTTGCACAGTGAGGTCTGTGCAGCACATCAGCGTTACACTTGGTATTGTGTACTTTATTGTTGATGGGTGACTTGCCTCCTTCATATATAGTTGGTTGCCACATCTCCCAACATTCAGCTATTGTGTGGCTGAGGGGCATGGCGTTTTGGGAAGGTCCGTTTTGCCCTGACTCGTGGTAGTAGGGGGGGGGTGCGGGGGAGAGGTTCTGGTGGTGGTGGCGCTGGGTGTTGTGGCCTTGTTGGGTGTCGGAACTGCATGATCAATAGCTCTATCACGTGTTGGTCTTTAGATGTGGCTGTGAGTTGTGTCCAATTCAGGGAGTAGATAGTCGACCTCCTTACACCTCCTTACACCAGTTAAAGGTTGATGTTAATTTCTTACTGCTAACTCGGCTTATCGCCTGCTTTTTGGATCGCATTGCAGATTTGGCTGGTCGTTGAAAATATGGGGAAGTGGTGTTCTCGTGTTTTATTTGCACGGGAATGCCTACTTTGCATTTCATTAGCGATTTTGTTTTGTAAGGTATCGCTGGAAGAGTGGTGAGATTTGCGGTTTTAACCAAGTTGAGAATGGGATGATAATTAAAAAACACAGAAAAAAAGATAGGTTTAATGAACATTATAATTAGAAATTAGCATTTAAAAAACCTTTGAAATTCACTGAAAAAACCATAGGTTTCAGGCACGATATAGTTAGAAATTAGCATCTAAAAAACCTTAGAAATTCACTGAAAGAAACATAAGATTTCAGGCACGTTATAGTTAGAAATTAGCATTTAAAAAACCTTTGAAATTCACTGAAAAAAACATAGGTTTCAGGCACATTATAGTTAGAAATTAGCATTTAAAAAACCTTTGAAATTCACTGAAAAAACCATTGGTTCAGGGATGTTATAGTTAGTTGGACATTTCACTCATAGAAAACCATAGAAATTCCCCTGTTATAGTTAGTTGAGCTAACTATAACTCACGCCCCCGCAATGCACTGCTGATGACGTCACATATTACATCATTCATGACATGGTCAGTGACATCACTGATGACATCACTGATGACATCTCAAATGACATCACTGATGACATCACTGATGACATCATCTATGTCAAAATCTGATGCACCTCATCAGACCCTAATATAACACTTGATACATCCACTCTAAAATACAGACTATAATTTTCGAAACCATGAACACACCAATATCAGTTAGTACATATCCACTCACTAATATGTAGGTCTACACACACATCCATTCATTCACCCATACACTCACTCATACATACAGTCAGCCATCAATACAGCATTATCGTATCCAGTCACATATCTATACATACACTCACACACTGCCTCTCATTCATAGAGTTATTCACACACCTAGTCAGTAATGGAAATAATCAATCACATTTTCATTTACTCACCTGTATAGTTATACACATACCACATCACTTATTTAAACATATACTAACACATACTTACACTCTAATACAATAACTAATACAAGCACACACTGATCCATACAGGCACTCTCACAATCACTCACTCTCACATATAGTCATTTATACAGTTCAACACTCATATATACTGCCTTTCACATATGGAGCTACTCACACATGTACCATTGAGGCACCCATTCACTCACCAAGAGACTCATACACACACTTACCCAGCCATACAGACCTTCACAGATACAGACTTGAACACATATACCCAGTGAAGAGTGACACCCCCCACCCACCCACAAAGACACTCAGGCACCCATACAGGTACTCAGGCAAGTAATCAATACCTCAAATAGATCCTCATCTAGTTGCTAACCAAACCATGGAACTGCTTACACACCACCTGACAACCTAAACTATGTGGATGTCTGTATCAGTCGCTAACACATGCATTAAGCAAGACACAATTAATCGCTCACTTATACAGTCAGTCACACACCTACTTAATCATCCATCCTGACTCTTATACACCCATTCATTCTTCAATACACCTTAGCATATATAAATAAAACATATTTACATTTTATAGAAACACACATTCACTGGATGATGTCATCAGTGATGTCATTTGAGATGTCATCAGTGATGCCATCAGTGATGTCACTGACCATGCCATGAATGATGTAATATGTGACGCCATCAGCAGTGCATTGTGGGGGGCGAGTTATAGTTAGCTCAACTAACTATAACAGGGGAATTTCTATGGTTTTCTATGAATGAAATGTCCAACTAACTAGAACATCCCTGAAACCTATGTTTTTTTCAGTAAATTTCAAAGGTTTTTTAAATGCTAATTTCTAACTATAACGCGCCTGAAACCTATGTTTTTTCCAGTGAATATATATATATATTGACTGAAAAAAAGAAAAATTACCTGACTGATTGTACAAGAGTATGGAAACTGTGTGGGTGATTGCTGAACTGCAGGGCTACTGCATGGTTGTTTTATGAATGTTTCGGTAGTAGAACATGATTGAGTGAGTTTATGGATAATGGCTGGGTGATTGGAGGAGTGCACGTGGAGAGACAGAGTGATTGCTGGACTGCATGGCACTACCTGGGTAATTGGAGGAGTGAATCAGTAGTGTGTAGGTGGTTAGAGGACTGCATGGATAGTGCACATGAGATTCTAGCACCAAATCTGTTAGTGCCTGGGTCATTGCATGAGTACATGGGTAGTGACTGGATGATTAGAGTACTGCAAGGAGAGTGCATGGTGAATTTATAAGTGCTTGTGTTTTGGTGGAGTGATTGGATTAGTACATGGTACTGGCTGGGTGATTGGAGGAATGCACGGGGATTGACAGTGTGATTTCTGGGCTGAATGTTTACCACCTGGGTAATTGGAGGAGTGAATCAGTAGTGTGTAGGTGCTTACAGTACTGCATGGATAGCACATATGTGATTGTAGCACTGCATGTGCTAGTGCCTCGGACATTGGATCAGTACATGGATAGTGACTTGATACTTAGAGTGCTGCAAGGAGAGTGCATGGTAAATTTATAAGTGCTTGGGTTTTGGCAGAGTGATTGGATAAGGACATGGGACTGGCTGGGTAATTGGAGGAGTGCATAGGTAGTAACAGGGAGAGTACTAAACTGTATACGTAGAACTCTAAGATTTGTAGAAGTGCATGAGTTAGTGCCTGGGTAATTGTATGAGTGTATGGGTACCGAGTGGATGATTGGAGTACTACAAAGAATGCATGGTGAATTTATAAGTGCTCGGGTTTTGGCGGAATAATTAGATAAGGACATGGGACTGTCTGGTTGATTGCATGAGTGCACGGGGAGTGGCAGTTTGATTGCTGGAATGCATAGGTACTACCTGGGTAGTTGCAGGAGTGAATCAGTAGTGTGTAGGGGGTTACAGAACTGCATGGATAGTGCACATGGGATTGTAGCACTGCATATGTTAGTGCCTGGGTCATTGCATGAGTACATGGATAGTGACTGGATACTTAGAGTGCTGCAAGGAGAGTGCATGGTGAATTTATAAGTGCTTGGGTTTTGGCAGAGTGATTGGATAAGTACATGGGACTGGCTGGGTAATTGGAGGAGTGCATAGGTAGTAACAGGGAGATTACTAAACTGTATAGGTAGCACTCCAAGAATTGAAGAAGTGCATGAGTTTGTGCCTGGGAAATTGCATGAGTACATGGCTAGTGACTGAATGATTAGAGTACTGCAAGGAGAGTGGATGGTGAATTTATAAGTGCTTGGGTTTTGGCGAAGTAATTGGTTTAGTACATGGTACTGGCTGGGTGATTGGAGGAGTACAAGGGGAGTGACAGTGTGATTGGTGGACTGCATGGGTACTACCTGGGTAATTGGAGGAGTGAATAAGTAGTGTGTAGGTGTTTACAGGACTGCATGGATAGTGCAAATGTGATTGTAACACTGCATGTGTTAGTGCCTGGGTCATTACATGAGTACATGGATAGTGACTGTATACTTAGAGTGCTGCAAGGAGAGTGCATGGTGAATTTATAAGTGCTTGGGTTTTGGCAGAGTGACTGGATAAGGACATGGGACTGGCTGGGTAATTGGAGGAGTGCATAGGTAGTAACAGGGAGATTACTAAACTGTATAGGTAGCACTCAGAGGATTGTAGAAGTGCTTGAGTTAGTGCCTCGGTAATTGCATGAGTACATGGGTACTGACTGAATGATTAGAGTACTGCAAGGAGAGTGCATGGTGAATTTATAAGTGCTTGTGTTTTGGTGGAGTGATTGGATTAGTACATGGTACTGGCTGGGTGATTGGAGGAGTGCACGGGGATTGACAGTGTGATTTCTGGGCTGAATGTTTACCACCTGGGTAATTGGAGGAGTGAATCAGTAGTGTGTAGGTGCTTACAGTACTGCATGGATAGCACATATGTGATTGTAGCACTGCATGTGTTAGTGCCTCGGACATTGGATCAGTACATGGATAGTGACTTGATACTTAGAGTGCTGCAAGGAGAGTGCATGGTAAATTTATAAGTGCTTGGGTTTTGGCAGAGTGATTGGATAAGGACATGGGACTGGCTGGGTAATTGGAGGAGTGCATAGGTAGTAACAGGGAGAGTACTAAACTGTATACGTAGAACTCTAAGATTTGTAGAAGTGCATGAGTTAGTGCCTGGGTAATTGTATGAGTGTATGGGTACCGAGTGGATGATTGGAGTACTACAAAGAGAGTGCATGGTGAATTTATAAGTGCTCGGGTTTTGGCGGAATAATTAGATAAGGACATGGGACTGTCTGGTTGATTGCATGAGTGCACGGGGAGTGACAGTTTGATTGCTGGAATGCATAGGTACTACCTGGGTAGTTGCAGGAGTGAATCAGTAGTGTGTAGGGGGTTACAGAACTGCATGGATAGTGCACATGGGATTGTAGCACTGCATATGTTAGTGCCTGGGTCATTGCATGAGTACATGGATAGTGACTGGATACTTAGAGTGCTGCAAGGAGAGTGCATGGTGAATTTATAAGTGCTTGGGTTTTGGCAGAGTGATTGGATAAGGACATGGGACTGGCTGGGTAATTGGAGGAGTGCATAGGTAGTAACAGGGAGATTACTAAACTGTATAGGTAGCACTCCAAGAATTGAAGAAGTGCATGAGTTTGTGCCTGGGAAATTGCATGAGTACATGGCTAGTGACTGAATGATTAGAGTACTGCAAGGAGAGTGGATGGTGAATTTATAAGTGCTTGGGTTTTGGCGAAGTAATTGGTTTAGTACATGGTACTGGCTGGGTGATTGGAGGAGTACAAGGGGAGTGACAGTGTGATTGGTGGACTGCATGGGTACTACCTGGGTAATTGGAGGAGAGAATAAGTAGTGTGTAGGTGTTTACAGGACTGCATGGATAGTGCAAATGTGATTGTAACACTGCATGTGTTAGTGCCTGGGTCATTACATGAGTACATGGATAGTGACTGGATACTTAGAGTGCTGCAAGGAGAGTGCATGGTGAATTTATAAGTGCTTGGGTTTTGGCAGAGTGACTGGATAAGGACATGGGACTGGCTGGGTAATTGGAGGAGTGCATAGGTAGTAACAGGGAGATTACTAAACTGTATAGGTAGCACTCAGAGGATTGTAGAAGTGCTTGAGTTAGTGCCTCGGTAATTGCATGAGTACATGGGTACTGACTGAATGATTAGAGTACTGCAAGGAGAGTGCATGGTGAATTTATAAGTGCTTGGGTTTTGGCGGGATAATTAGATAAGGACATGGGACTGTCTGGTTGATTGGAGGAGTGCACGGGGATTGACAGTGTGATTGCCGGACTGCATGGGTACTACCTGGGTAATTGGAGGAGTGAATCAGTGGTGTCTAGGTGGTTACAGGACTACATGGATAGTGCAGATGTGATTATAGCACAGCATGTATTAGTGCCTGGGTCATTGCATGAGTACAGGGATAGTGATTGGATACTTACAGTGCTGCAAGGAGAGTGCATGGTGAATTTATAATTGCTTGGGTTTTGGCAGAGTGACTGGATAAGGACATGGGATTGGCTCGGTAATTGGAGCAGTGCGTAGGTAGTAACAGGGAGATTACTAAACTGTATAGGTAGCACTCAAAGGATTGAAGAAGTGCATAAGTTAATGAATTGGTAATTGCATGAGTACATGGGTACTGACTGGATGATTAGAGTACTGCAAGGAGAGTGCATGGTGAATTTATAAGTGCTTGTGTTTTGCCGGATTTATTGGATTAGTACATGGTACTGGCTGGGTGATTGGAGGAGTGCACGGAGAGTGAGAGTGTGATTTCTGGACGCCATGGGTACTACCTGGGTCATTGGAGGAGTGAATCAGTAGTGTGTAGGTGGTTACAGGACTGCATGGATAGTGTACATGTGATTGTAGCACTGCGTGTATTAGTGCCTGGGTCATTGCATGAGTACATGGATAGTGACTGGATACTTAGAGTGCTGCAAGGAGAGTGCTTGATGAATGTATAAGTGCTTGGGTTTTTGCAGAGTTATTGGATAAGGACATGGGACTGGCTGGGTAATTGGAGGAGTGCATAGGTAGTAACAGTGAGATTACTAAACTGTATAGGTAGCACTCAAAGGATTGAAGAAGTGCATGAGTTAGTGCCTGGGTAATTCATGAGTACATGGGTACTGACTGGATGATTAGAGTACTGCAAGGAGAGTGCATGGTGAATTTATAAGTGCTTGTGTTTTTCCGGAGTGATGGATTAGTACATGGTATTGGCTGGGTGATTGGAGGAGTGCACGGGGAGAAACAGTGTGATTTCTGGACTGCATGGGTACTACCTGGGTCATTGGAGGAGTGAATCAGTAGTGTGTAGGTGGTTACAGGACTGCATGGATAGTGCATATGTGATTGTGGCACTGCAGGTATTAATGCCTGGGTCATTGCATGAGTACATGGATAGTGACTGGATACTTAGAGTGCTGCAAGGACAGTGCTTGATGAATGTATAAGTGCTTAGATTTTTGCAGAGGGATTGGATAAGGACATGGGAGTGGCTGGGTAATTGGAGGAGTGCATAGGTAGTAACAGGGAGAGTACTAAACTGTATTGGCAGCACTCAAAGGATTGTAAAAGTGCATGAGTTAGTGCCTGGGTAATTGCATGAGTACATGGGTAGTGACTGGATGATTAGAGTACTGCAGGGAGAGTGCATGGTGAATTTATAAGTGCTTGTGTTTTGGCGAAGTGATTGGATTAGTACATGGTACTGGCTGGGTGATTGGAGGAGTGCACGAGGAGAGACAGTTTGATTGCTGGACGGCATAGGTACTACCTGGGTAATTGCAGGAATGAATCAGTAGTGCGTAGGGGGTTACAGGGCTGCATGGATAGTGCACATATAGGTGTAGCACTGCACATGTTAGTGCCTGGGTCAATGCATGAGTACATGGATAGTGACTGGATACTTAGAGTGCTGCAAGGAGAGTGCATGGTGAATGTATAAGTGCTTGGGATTTGGCAAAGTGATTGGATAAGGACATGGGACGAGCTGGGTAATGGGAGGAGTGCATAGGTAGTAACAGGGAGATTACTAAACTGTATAGGTAGCACTCTAAGAACTGTAGAAGTGCATGAGTTAGTGCCTGGGTAATTGAATGAGTATATGGGTACTGAGTGGATGATTGGAGTACTGCAATGAGAGTGCATGGTGAATTTATAAGTGGTCGGGTATTGGCGGAATAATTAGATAAGGATATGGGACTGTCTGGTTGATTGCAGGAGTGCACGGGGAGTGACAGTGTGATTGCTGGACTGCATGGGTACTAGCTGGATCATTGGAGGAGTGAATCAGGAGTGTGTAGGTGATAACATGACTGCATGGATAGCGCACATGTGATTGTAGCACAGCATGTATTAGTGCCTGGGTCATTGCATGAGTACATGGATAGTGCCTGGATAGTTACAGTGCTGCAAGGAGAGTGCATGATGAATTTATAAGTGCTTGGGTTTTGGCAGAGTAATTGGATAAGTATCTGGGACTGGCTGGGTAATTGGAGGAGTGCATAGGTAGTAACAGGGAGATGACTAAACTGTATAGGTAGTACTCAAAGGATTGTAAAAGTGCATGAGTCAGTGCCTGGGTAATTCCATGAGCATATGGTTAGTGACTGAATGAGTAGAGTACTGCAAGGAGAGTGCATAGTGAATTTATAAGTGCTTGTGGTTTGGCGGAGTGATTGGATTAGTACATGGTATTGGTTGGGTAGTTAGAGAAGAGCACGGGGAGTGACAGTGTGATTGCTGAACTGCATGTGTACTACCTGGAAAAATTGCAGGAATGAATCAGTAGTGTATAGGGGGTTACAGGACTACATGGATAGTGCACATGTGATTGTAGCACAGCATGGATTAGTGCCTGGGCCATTGCATGAGTACATGGATAGTGACTGGATACTTACAGTGCTGTAAGGAGAGTGCATGGTGAATTTATAATTGCTTGGGATTTGGCAAAGTGATTGGATAAGGACATGGGACTGGCTGGGTAATTGGAAGAGTGCATAGGTAGTAACAGGGAGATTACTAAACTGTGTAAGTAGCACTCAAAGGATTGTAGAAGTGCATCAGTTAGTGCATGGGTAATTGCATGAGTACATGGGTACTGACTGGACAATTAGAGTACTGCAAGGAGAGTGCATGGTGAATTTATAAGTGCTTGGGTTTGGAGGAATAATTAGATAAGGACATGGGACTGTCTGGTTGATTGGAGGAGTGCACGGGGAGTGACAGTGTGATTGCTGGATTGCATGGGTACTACCTGGGTAATTGGAGGAGTAAATCAGTAGTGTGTAGGTGGTTACAGGACTTCATGGATAGTGTCCATTTGATTGTAACACTGCATGTGTTAGTGCCTAGGTAATTGCATGAGTATATGGATAGTGACTGGATACTTAGAGTGCTGCAAGGAGAGTGCATGGTAATTTATGGGTGCTTTGGTGTTGGCAGAGTGATTGGATAAGATCATGGGATTGGCTGGGTAATTGGAGGAGTGCATAGGTAGTAACAGGGAGATTACTAAACTGTATAGGTAGTACTCAAAGGATTGTAGAAGTGCATGAGTTAATGCCTCGGTAATTGCATGAGAACATGGCTAGTGACTGGATGATTACAGTACTGCAAGGAGAGTGCATGGTGAACGTATAAGTGCTTGTGTTTTGGCGGAGTGATTGGATTAGTACATGGTACTGGCTGGGTGATTGGAGGAGTACAAGGGGAGTGACAGTGTGATTGCTGGACTGAACGGGGACTACCTGGGTAATTGGAGGAGTGAATCAGTAGTGTGTAGGTGTTTACAGGACTGCATGGATAGTGCACATGTGAATGTAGCACTGCATGTGTTAGCGCCTGGGTCATTACATGAGTACATGGATAGTGACTGGATACTTAGAGTGCTGCAAAGGGATTGATTGGTGAATTTATAAGTGCTTGGGTTTTGGCAGAGGGATTGGATAAGGACATGGGACTGGCTGGGTAATTGGAGGAGTGCATAGGTAGTAACAGGGAGATTACTAAACTGTATAGGTAGCACTCAGAGGATTGTAGAAGTGCTTGAGTTAGTGCCTCGGTAATTGCATGAGTACATGGGTACTGACTGAATGATTAGAGTACTGCAAGGAGAGTGCATGGTGAATTTATAAGTGCTTGGGTTTTGGCGGGATAATTAGATAAGGACATGGGACTGTCTGGTTGATTGGAGGAGTGCACGGGGATTGACAGTGTGATTGCCGGACTGCATGGGTACTACCTGGGTAATTGGAGGAGTGAATCACTGGTATCTAGGTGGTTACAGGACTACATGGATAGTGCAGATGTGATTATAGCACAGCATGTATTAGTGCCTGGGTCATTGCATGAGTACAGGGATAGTGATTGGATACTTACAGTGCTGCAAGGAGAGTGCATGGTGAATTTATAATTGCTTGGGTTTTGGCAGAGTGACTGGATAAGGACATGGGATTGGCTCGGTAATTGGAGCAGTGCGTAGGTAGTAACAGGGAGATTACTAAACTGTATAGATAGCACTCAAAGGATTGAAGAAGTGCATAAGTTAATGAATTGGTAATTGCATGAGTACATGGGTACTGACTGGATGATTAGAGTACTGGAATGAGAGTGCATGGTGAATTTATAAGTGCTTCTGTTTTGCCGGAGTGATTGGATTAGTACATGGTACTGGCTGGGTGATTGGAGGAGTGCACGGAGAGTGAGAGTGTGATTTCTGGACGCCATGGGTACTACCTGGGTCATTGGAGGAGTAAATCAGTAGTGTGTAGGTGGTTACAGGACTGCATGGATAGTGTACATGTGATTGTAGCACTGCGTGTATTAGTGCCTGGGTCATTGCATGAGTACATGGATAGTGACTGGATACTTAGAGTGCTGCAAGGAGAGTGCTTGATGAATGTATAAGTGCTTAGATTTTTGCAGAGGGATTGGATAAGGACATGGGACTGGCTGGGTAATTGGAGGAGTGCATAGGTAGTAACAGGGAGAGTACTAAACTGTATTGGCAGCACTCAAAGGATTGTAAAAGTGCATGAGTTAGTGCCTGGGTAATTGCATGAGTACATGGGTAGTGACTGGATGATTAGAGTACTGCAGGGAGAGTGCATGGTGAATTTATAAGTGCTTGTGTTTTGGCGAAGTGATTGGATTAGTACATGGTACTGGCTGGGTGATTGGAGGAGTGCACGAGGAGAGACAGTTTGATTGCTGGACGGCATAGGTACTACCTGGGTAATTGCAGGAATGAATCAGTAGTGCGTAGGGGGTTACAGGGCTGCATGGATAGTGCACATATAGGTGTAGCACTGCACATGTTAGTGCCTGGGTCAATGCATGAGTACATGGATAGTGACTGGATACTTAGAGTGCTGCAAGGAGAGTGCATGGTGAATGTATAAGTGCTTGGGATTTGGCAAAGTGATTGGATAAGGACATGGGACGAGCTGGGTAATTGGAGGAGTGCATAGGTAGTAACAGGGAGATTACTAAACTGTATAGGTAGCACTCTAAGAACTGTAGAAGTGCATGAGTTAGTGCCTGGGTAATTTATTGAGTATATGGGTACTGAGTGGATGATTGGAGTACTGCAATGAGAGTGCATGGTGAATTTATAAGTGGTCGGGTATTGGCGGAATAATTAGATAAGGATATGGGACTGTCTGGTTGATTGCAGGAGTGCACGGGGAGTGACAGTGTGATTGCTGGACTGCATGGGTACTCGCTGGATCATTGGAGGAGTGAATCAGGAGTGTGTAGGTGGTAACATGACTGCATGGATAGCGCACATGTGATTGTAGCACAGCATGTATTAGTGCCTGGGTCATTGCATGAGTACATGGATAGTGCCTGGATAGTTACAGTGCTGCAAGGAGAGTGCATGATGAATTTATAAGTGCTTGGGTTTTGGCAGAGTAATTGGATAAGTATCTGGGACTGGCTGGGTAATTGGAGGAGTGCATAGGTAGTAACAGGGAGATGACTAAACTGTATAGGTAGTACTCAAAGGATTGTAAAAGTGCATGAGCCAGTGCCTGGGTAATTCCATGAGCATATGGTTAGTGACTGAATGATTAGAGTACTGCAAGGAGAGTGCATAGTGAATTTATAAGTGCTTGTGTTTTGGCGGAGTGATTGGATTAGTACATGGTATTGGTTGGGTAGTTAGAGAAGAGCACGGGGAGTGACAGTGTGATTGCTGAACTGCATGTGTACTACCTGGAAAAATTGCAGGAATGAATCAGTAGTGTATAGGGGGTTACAGGACTACATGGATAGTGCACATGTGATTGTAGCACAGCATGGATTAGTGCCTGGGTCATTGCATGAGTACATGGATAGTGACTGGATACTTACAGTGCTGTAAGGACAGTGCATGGTGAATTTATAATTGCTTGGGATTTGGCAAAGTGATTGGATAAGGACATGGGACTGGCTGGGTAATTGGAAGAGTGCATAGGTAGTAACAGGGAGATTACTAAACTGTGTAAGTAGCACTCAAATGATTGTAGAAGTGCATCAGTTAGTGCATGGGTAATTGCATGAGTACATGGGTACTGACTAGACAATTAGAGTACTGCAAGGAGAGTGCATGGTGAATTTATAAGTGCTTGGGTTTGGAGGAATAATTAAATAAGGACATGGGACTGTCTGGTTGATTGGAGGAGTGCACGGGGAGTGACAGTGTGATTGCTGGATTGCATGGGTACTACCTGGGTAATTGGAGGAGTAAATCAGTAGTGTGTAGGTGGTTACAGGACTTCATGGATAGTGTCCATTTGATTGTAACACTGCATGTGTTAGTGCCTAGGTAATTGCATGAGTACATGGATAGTGACTGGATACTTAGAGTGCTGCAAGGAGAGTGCATGGTAATTTATGGGTGCTTTGGTGTTGGCAGAGTGATTGGATAAGATCATGGGATTGGCTGGGTAATTGGAGGAGTGCATAGGTAGTAACAGGGAGATTACTAAACTGTATAGGTAGTACTCAAAGGATTGTAGAAGTGCATGAGTTAATGCCTCGGTAATTGCATGAGAACATGGCTAGTGACTAGATGATTACAGTACTGCAAGGAGAGTGCATGGTGAATGTATAAGTTCTTGTGTTTTGGCGGAGTGATTGGATTAGTACATGGTACTGGCTGGGTGATTGGAGGAGTACAAGGGGAGTGACAGTGTGATTGCTGGACTGAACGGGGACTACCTGGGTAATTGGAGGAGTGAATCAGTAGTGTGTAGGTGTTTACAGGACTGCATGGATAGTGCACATGTGAATGTAGCACTGCATGTGTTAGCGCCTGGGTCATTACATGAGTACATGGATAGTGACTGGATACTTAGAGTGCTGCAAGGAGATTGATTGGTGAATTTATAAGTGCTTGGGTTTTGGCAGAGGGATTGGATAAGGACATGGGACTGGCTGGGTAATTGGAGGAGTGCATAGGTAGTAACAGGGAGATTACTAAACTGTATAGGTAGCACTCAGAGGATTGTAGAAGTGCTTGAGTTAGTGCCTCGGTAATTGCATGAGTACATGGGTACTGACTGAATGATTAGAGTACTGCAAGGAGAGTGCATGGTGAATTTATAAGTGCTTGGGTTTTGGCGGGATAATTAGATAAGGACATGGGACTGTCTGGTTGATTGGAGGAGTGCACGGGGATTGACAGTGTGATTGCCGGACTGCATGGGTACTACCTGGGTAATTGGAGGAGTGAATCAGTGGTGTCTAGGTGGTTACAGGACTACATGGATAGTGCAGATGTGATTATAGCACAGCATGTATTAGTGCCTGGGTCATTGCATGAGTACAGGGATAGTGATTGGATACTTACAGTGCTGCAAGGAGAGTGCATGGTGAATTTATAATTGCTTGGGTTTTGGCAGAGTGACTGGATAAGGACATGGGATTGGCTCGGTAATTGGAGCAGTGCGTAGGTAGTAACAGGGAGATTACTAAACTGTATAGGTAGCACTCAAAGGATTGAAGAAGTGCATAAGTTAATGAATTGGTAATTGCATGAGTACATGGGTACTGACTGGATGATTAGAGTACTGGAAGGAGAGTGCATGGTGAATTTATAAGTGCTTCTGTTTTGCCGGAGTGATTGGATTAGTACATGGTACTGGCTGGGTGATTGGAGGAGTGCACGGAGAGTGAGAGTGTGATTTCTGGACGCCATGGGTACTACCTGGGTCATTGGAGGAGTAAATCAGTAGTGTGTAGGTGGTTACAGGACTGCATGGATAGTGTACATGTGATTGTAGCACTGCGTGTATTAGTGCCTGGGTCATTGCATGAGTACATGGATAGTGACTGGATACTTAGAGTGCTGCAAGGAGAGTGCTTGATGAATGTATACGTGCTTAGATTTTTGCAGAGGGATTGGATAAGGACATGGGACTGGCTGGGTAATTGGAGGAGTGCATAGGTAGTAACAGGGAGAGTACTAAACTGTATTGGCAGCACTCAAAGGATTGTAAAAGTGCATGAGTTAGTGCCTGGGTAATTGCATGAGTACATGGGTAGTGACTGGATGATTAGAGTACTGCAGGGAGAGTGCATGGTGAATTTATAAGTGCTTGTGTTTTGGCGAAGTGATTGGATTAGTACATGGTACTGGCTGGGTGATTGGAGGAGTGCACGAGGAGAGACAGTTTGATTGCTGGACGGCATAGGTACTACCTGGGTAATTGCAGGAATGAATCAGTAGTGCGTAGGGGGTTACAGGGCTGCATGGATAGTGCACATATAGGTGTAGCACTGCACATGTTAGTGCCTGGGTCAATGCATGAGTACATGGATAGTGACTGGATACTTAGAGTGCTGCAAGGAGAGTGCATGGTGAATGTATAAGTGCTTGGGATTTGGCAAAGTGATTGGATAAGGACATGGGACGAGCTGGGTAATTGGAGGAGTGCATAGGTAGTAACAGGGAGATTACTAAACTGTATAGGTAGCACTCTAAGAACTGTAGAAGTGCATGAGTTATTGCCTGGGTAATTGAATGAGTATATGGGTACTGAGTGGATGATTGGAGTACTGCAATGAGAGTGCATGGTGAATTTATAAGTGGTCGGGTATTGGCGGAATAATTAGATAAGGATATGGGACTGTCTGGTTGATTGCAGGAGTGCACGGGGAGTGACAGTGTGATTGCTGGACTGCATGGGTACTAGCTGGATCATTGGAGGAGTGAATCAGGAGTGTGTAGGTGGTAACATGACTGCATGGATAGCGCACATGTGATTGTAGCACAGCATGTATTAGTGCCTGGGTCATTGCATGAGTACATGGATAGTGTCTGGATAGTTACAGTGCTGCAAGGAGAGTGCATGATGAATTTATAAGTGCTTGGGTTTTGGCAGAGTAATTGGATAAGTATATGGGACTGGCTGGGTAATTGGAGGAGTGCATAGGTAGTAACAGGGAGATGACTAAACTGTATAGGTAGTACTCAAAAGATTGTAAAAGTGCATGAGCCAGTGCCTGGGTAATTCCATGAGCATATGGTTAGTGACTGAATGATTAGAGTACTGCAAGGAGAGTGCATAGTGAATTTATAAGTGCTTGTGTTTTGGCGGAGTGATTGGATTAGTACATGGTATTGGTTGGGTAGTTAGAGAAGAGCACAGGGAGTGACAGTGTGATTGCTGAACTGCATGTGTACTACCTGTAAAAATTGCAGGAATGAATCAGTAGTGTATAGGGGGTTACAGGACTACATGGATAGTGCACATGTGATTGAAGCACAGCATGGATTAGTGCCTGGGTCATTGCATGAGTACATGGATAGTGACTGGATACTTACAGTGCTGTAAGGACAGTGCATGGTGAATTTATAATTGCTTGGGATTTGGCAAAGTGATTGGATAAGGACATGGGACTGGCTGGGTAATTGGAAGAGTGCATAGGTAGTAACAGGGAGATTACTAAACTGTGTAAGTAGCACTCAAAGGATTGTAGAAGTGCATCAGTTAGTGCATGGGTAATTGCATGAGTACATGGGTACTGACTAGACAATTAGAGTACTGCAAGGAGAGTGCATGGTGAATTTATAAGTGCTTGGGTTTGGAGGAATAATTAGATAAGGACATGGGACTGTCTGGTTGATTGGAGGAGTGCACGGGGAGTGACAGTGTGATTGCTGGATTGCATGGGTACTACCTGGGTAATTGGAGGAGTAAATCAGTAGTGTGTAGGTGGTTACAGGACTTCATGGATAGTGTCCATTTGATTGTAACACTGCATGTGTTAGTGCCTAGGTAATTGCATGAGTACATGGATAGTGACTGGATACTTAGAGTGCTGCAAGGAGAGTGCATGGTAATTTATGGGTGCTTTAGTGTTGGCAGAGTGATTGGATAAGATCATGGGATTGGCTGGGTAATTGGAGGAGTGCATAGGTAGTAACAGGGAGATTACTAAACTGTATAGGTAGTACTCAAAGGATTGTAGAAGTGCATGAGTTAATGCCTCGGTAATTGCATGAGAACATGGCTAGTGACTAGATGATTACAGTACTGCAAGGAGAGTGCATGGTGAATGTTAGAGTCGGGGATCTCTGGTTGGCGCAAGGTTGCCCTTGTGTCAAGCAGGAACCCTCTCCTCCACGTCAGGGCGCAGGATAACCCCTCGCGAATGACCCTTGCTCACCCTCTAGGTGCGTGGCGTGAGCAGCCAAGGCGATTCCTCAGGCGTTGTTGGTTAAGCACTTACAATCACACACACAGTAAATACATCAATCCCCCCAGAAACGGACACCAGCCTTGGATATATATAAAAATACGATTCTTTATGTAAAAATAAGGTATATATATCTCAGCAGACTTATCACAAGACCAATAACGTTTTCGCTATGCCACCAGGTTGTAAAGCAGGCAAATGTTCGTAGCTTCAAATGGATACTTGGTAGTCTCTTGCAAATGTTACTCGTGGTTCCAGTACTCACAGAGATCGACTCCTGCGAACGGGGAAATAAGGCGTTGCGGGCCCCGAGCCCGATACTGGAACTTCTTTCGTGATGTGGAGAGTCGGCACAGGTCGGTGCGACTCTCGGCTTAAGAAGTGTTCTTGGGTCCTCAATCAGCAGGTGTGGGCACGTAGGCAGGCGCGGCCAGCGACCCTTTAGCACGGCGGTGCAGGAGGGTCTCCACAGCGGGGGCGGCGCGGCCTGAGATGTCCGGGGATCGCGAAGCGGGGTCGCAGGGCACGGTCAGTGCAGCTGGATGACCCGGCGTAGATCACAGTCGTCGGACGGCTTCCGGCGGGAGGGGTGATAGCGCGGTCAGCGCGCTCCAGTAGCAGGCGGTGACAGGGATGCAGGCGGCCTGGCCCGGGGACAGAGAGCGGCTCGGGACGGAGCGGGGCTCTCACGGGTTGGAGGCAGGCGAGCTTCTGAGTGTCACGGCCCTAGGAGGGGCGATGAGGGGCGCAGTCTCTTTTCCAGCGGGATGCACGCACGGCTCGAATTGGAGGATGAGCAAGAAGCACAGAGAACCCACTGGTCCTGGGGTTCAGTTCAGGGGGCAAGCTCAGATCAAGCCCTTGGAGAATGTTCAAGCACAAAGTAGCAAAGTCTTTTCAGTAAGTCTCTTCCTCTCCTTTCTCAGCAAGGCAAGCAGCAGGCCAGCTCCTCCAGCGTCTTCTTCTCCTTCTAGTCGGGCAGAGGTTCTTTGTGGTAAACAGGATTCTGATTTCTTAGGAGCCAGGCTCCTACTTTTATACCATGATTCTTTTGTTCTTTAGCGCCAGGGGGCCTAGGCCTGGCTCAGTCCAGTTCTGGAGCACTTTGTTATGGTGACTCTGCTCTTTCCTTTCAGCAGCAGGGCAGAGACATCAGCCGCCCCACAGGGGGTGGCGCCGGCTTTGTGGTGGCAGAGCACAGGTCTATTCAAGAGTCACGGTGTACCCCTCCCACCCATCCAGGTGTAATCTCTCTACCCACCACCTGGCAGCCAACCTGTCTCTGGGGATTCCCCAACCCTGCTCCTTACTGTTGCCAGGCAGAACACATACACACAGCAGAGGCGGACTGAGATGGTCAGGTCAGTAAATACTAACTTTCTAAAAGTAGTATTTACAAACCCAGGATACTAAAATAGACTTGACTACAAGAAGTATTTTATCATCCTGAGTTCAGGCATACTAAACTTGACACTTCTACCATGCTCTCTGAGTCCACTGGGGTCACAGCGTTGGCGTGATCCCAGCAGCCCATTCTGGCCTATGGAGAGCAGGTAGCCTTCAATAGTGAAGAACGGAAAGGGCTGTAATTCACTACTAAGACATGCAACACACACCAGGGCATGTCTTACCTTATGCCTACAATGCACCCTGCCCTTGGGCCTACCAGAGGGGTGGCTAATATGTAGGTAAGGGAAGGTTTAGGGACTGGCAAGTGGGGGCACTTGCGCAGTCAGCGCGACGGTCCCGGACCGCGCACAGGGTCTGCGGTGGCAGACCCTAGACACATTTTACAAGGCCGCCTCTGTGGGTGGCGCAACCAGCGCTGCAAGCCCACCAGCGGCATTGGCATTCACGAGCCCTGGCACCCCTGGTGCACTTTACTGGGGACTGACAGTGAATCCAATAAACCAATCATGGACATCAATTACAGGTACACTTTACCTAGGGAGCACTTGCACTGCGGCACGGATTAGCCGTGGCGCAGTGCCCTGAGCGGACAACACCAGCAAAACAGTCGAGGCACACCATCAAAAAGTGGAAGAGAAACTCACGCCAAGGTGCCAGGTCTAACACGTGTCCCCTCCAGCTGAAATGTGGGGAGAACTACCCTTGCCCAGGGGGTTCCTCGTCACTAAGGCGGAAATACCTGGACAGACCGTCAGCGTTGGCGTGATCTGTACCAGGACGGTGTTCCACCGTAAAGTCCATACCCTGTAGGGAGATGGACCACCTCAACAGCTTCGGGTTTTCACCCCTCATTTGCATCAACCATCTGAGGGGCCTGTGGTCCGTCTGAACCCGGAAGTGAGACCCAAACAAGTAGGGTCTTAGCTTCTTCAGCGCCCAGACCACAGCAAATGCTTCTCGCTCAATTGCACTCCACCTACTTTCCCGTGGAAGTAACCTCCTACTGATGAAGGCTACGGGCTGGTCCCAGCCCTCCTCAGTCATCTGTGAAAGAACAGCCCCTACACCATGCTCTGAAGCGTCTGTCTGTACTAGGAATTCCTTGGAGAAGTCAGGGGCCAAGAGCACGGGCGCCGTGCACATGGCAGTCTTCAGGGTGTCGAAAGCTTTCTGACAGGTGTCAGTCCAAATCACGTTCCTGGGCTGCTTCTTGGAAGTCAGCTCTGTCAAGGGGGCAACGATCGTTCCATAGCCCTTGACAAACCTCCTGTAGTACCCAGTGAGCCCCAGGAAGGCCCTCACTGCGGTCTGCGTCTTGGGGGGTTCCCAAGCCAGGATGGTTTCAATTTTGGGTTGCAAGGGTGCCACCTTGCCGCTCCCCACTTGGTGTCCCAAGTACACCACGGAACCCTGCCCGATCTGGCACTTGCTTGCCTTGATCGTGAGGCCTGCTCGGCGCAGCGCCATCAACACTCCCCAGAGGTGGCGCAGGTGTTCAGGCCAGGTGGCACTGAACACTGCGATGTCATCCAGGTAGGCGGCACTGAACGCATCCAGCCCAACCAGTACCTGGTTGACCAACCTCTGAAAGGTGGCAGGGGCATTCTTCATTCCAAATGGCATGACTCGGAACTGGAAGTGCCCATCTGGAGTAGAGAATGCTGACCTCTCTTTGGCCCCATCGGTCAAGGCGATCTGCCAGTACCCAGACGTTAAATCAAACGTACTGAGGAACCGGGCAGCCCCCAGCCGATCAATGAGCTCATCAGCTCTGGGGATGGGGTGCGCGTCAGTCTTCGTGACTGAATTGAGTCCTCTGTAGTCCACACAGAACCGGAGTTCAGGTGTGGCTCCCGGCGCAGCAGCCTTTGGGACCAAGACCACGGGGCTGGACCAAGGACTGCTGGAGGACTCAACCACCCCTAGCGCAAGCATTTTGGAGACCTCCTCCTTAATGCAAGCTCTGACCCTGTCAGTTACCCTGTAAGCCTTGTGCTTCACAGGTAAGCTGTCTCCTGTGTCCACATCATGGACGCACCAATCTGTGACACCAGGAACCAGGGAGAATCGGTCGGAAAATTGTCCCAGCAAGTGGCGGCAATCTTCCTGTTGTTCGGGCGTCAGGGTGGGTGAGAGGTTAACTCCATCCACTGATCCATCTTTCTCAGAGGCCACTAAGAGGTCAGGAAGAGGCTCGGTCTCCTCTTCCATTCCATCATCAGTGGCCAGCAGCATGCCCACTTCGGTCCTCTCTAAGTGGGGCTTAAGGCGGTTAACATGTAGGACCCTCAAAGGGTTCCTGGGAGTCTGCATGTCCACCAAGTAGGTGATAGGACTTTTGCGCTCCACAACCTCAAATGGACCTGTCCACTTATCCTGAAGTGCACACGGCTCCACTGGGGCCAAGACCCACACCTTTTGTCCAGGTTGAAGCTCTACCAGAGTGGCATTCCGGTCGTACCACCGCTTCATCTCTTCCTGGCTGGCTTCCAGATTTGCCTCAGCAAGTTGCCTGAAACGCCGAGTCTGGTTCCGGAAGGCGAGCATGTAACTATATACATTCTGGGGAGGTTTCCTGGGAGATTGCTCCCAGCCTTCCTTTACCAAACTCAGAGGTCCTCTTACCGGGTGACCATACAGAAGCTCAAAGGGGCTGAACCCTAGAGACTTCTGCGGCACCTCTCGGTAAGCGAAGAGCAGGCATGGCAAGAGGACGTCCCACTTACGCCTCATTGGACCGTCCAGGCCCATGATCATGCCTTTGAGGGTTCGGTTGAATCTCTCAACCAACCCATTTCCTTGGGGATGGTAAGGAGTGGTGAACTTGTAAGTTACCCCACACTCCTTCCACAGGGATTTCATATATGTGGATATGAAATTGGTCCCCCTGTCGCTCACCACCTCTAGAGGGAATCCCACTCGGGAGAAAATTCCCATCAGTGCCCGTCCCACCACGGGGGCCGTCACTGTCCTCAGAGGGATGGCTTCAGGGTACCGGGTGGCATGGTCCACCAAGACCAGGATGAACCTGTTGCCCAGGGCTGTCTTGGGGTCCAGAGGCCCCACAATGTCAATACCCACTCGTTGGAATGGCGTACCGACCACAGGGAAAGGTTGCAGAGGAGCCTTGTGCTTCCCTCCGCTCTTACCACTTGCCTGGCAAGTCTGACAGGTTCTGCAGTAGGAATCTGAATTCTTGTGCATTTGGGGCCAGTAAAAGTGGGTGACAAGCCTGTCATAGGTCTTGTCCATCCCCAAATGTCCTGCTAACGGCACATCATGAGCCAGCCCCAGTAGGAAGGTTCTGAACTTCTGGGGTACCACCAGCACACGGGCTGACCCAGGTTCAGCAGCCTTAGGCTCGGAATACAGGAGGTCACTCTCCCAGTACACGTAGTGTGTTTTGGCCTGAACACCATTGGCCTGGTCTGCAGCCTGTTGCCGCATACCCACGAGAGAAGGGCATTCTTTCTGCTCCCTGCAGAATTCCTCCCTGGAGGGACCTCCTTCTTGCTGCCAATGGGTCAGCTCAGGCAGGTCTCCCAGTTCGGCAATCTGTTCCCCGGTAGGCTCCAGAGCATCCCCCTCAGGGTCTACTTCCTCCTGGGCCGTGGGAACTTTGGGGGCCGGTTTCCCGCGCCTCCTGCGCCTTCTCCCTAAGGCCGGTTCCTGGACCTCTCCCTCAGGCTCCAGGACCCTCTCAACACCCCTACTGGCTGCCATGGACCGGGTGGTCACGCACGCCCAGTCGGGTAGACCCACCATCCTCAGATGCGTGGTCTTCTCCACCTTTTCCCAAGGGGAGCTCTCCAGGTCGTTCCCTAGCAGACAGTCTACAGGCATGTCAGTTCTCACAGCGACTTGTAGAGTACCAGAGACCTCCCCCACTCAAAGGGAACTTGAGCCATTGGACAACGACTCTCTACGTTGTCAGCATTGACAACCCTACAGTAGGCATTGGGTACAATTTGCTCTTGAGACACCAGGTGTTGCCTCACCGAGGTCACGCTGGCTCCTGTATCTCTAAGAGCCTCAACCTTCTTTCCGTTGATGGTCACCACTTGCCCATATTTCTTAGTGTTAGAGGGCAGGTAGGTTACAGGGACCATCTCACTGTCTCCTAGCGAGACTAGGGTCATCTGCCCGGGACCCCCACCCTCCTGGACTGCTACTTCCTCCCCAAAGTTAACACTAGCTACTTGCCGGGGTGGAGCACCAGTGGGTGCGGTCTTACCAAACAGGCGACACTTAGGATCAGAGGCAATATGACACGGGTCACCACACTTATAACAATTGAAGGGCCCCTTTGGAACAGGTCTACCTGTCGGGGCCCCGTTCTGCTGCGGGGGTGGGGGAGGCTGAGAACCCTTCTGCTGGTTCCCTTGGGAATTACTTTGGGGGCCTTTTTGGAACCCCTTCTGTTTACCCTTGTCCCCCCCACTCTTCTGCTGGGGACCCTGCCCACCTTTGGCGGAGTCTCCCACTTGACCCTTGTGGACCCTGGTGCTGAGCCAGCGGTCCGCCTCCTCAGCAAGCTTCCTCGGGTTGGACAGCTTGCTATCTATCAGGTGCTGGCGTAGCTCAGGAAAACATTGACTGGACAAGTGCTCCCATGCAATTAAATCAAGCAGCCCTTGATAATCATTCACTTTGCTACCCTTCACCCAACCATCCAGCGCTCTGCAGAAAAAGGTCACATACTCCACATACGTACTCTCAGGGATCTTCTTGGTCTCCCTGAACCTCTGTCTATATAGCTCAGGAGTTAACCCATACCTGGTCATTAAAGCTTCCTTCATATGGGGGTATGAGGTCTGGACTTCTAAGGGCAAATCTAACAGTGTGTCCCGCCCTTCCGCAAGGAACCTTCCCCACAACCCCGCTCCCCAGTCTTTCTCAGGGACCCAGTGTGAGGACATGGCCACCTCGTAGGCTCTAAACCACTGCCCTATGTCATCCTTTCTAAAATACTCCTTTACTACATCTTTGGGGATGTACACCTTGGACTCTACCTGCGCTGGTGGAGTGCTGCCACCAGAAGGAGCGGTGTCCAAACTTTTCGCCTTCAGCTCCAACTCCTTCAATCTGATATCATGATCCATTTGGCGTTGTTGTGCCTCCAGGGCCAACTTCTGCTTTTCCATTTCCATTTGTCCTGCCAACTTTGCCATCTCCATTGCATGCGCCCTGTCTGCTGCCCTGTCTGCCAGCTCCTCTGGCGACCGGACTCTGCTGGGCTCCTCCAGGTTGTCGGGTGGAACGATGTCCCCCGCATTCCGTGGGTCTCGTGACTCCTTCCAGGCTCTCAGCGCCTTGGCGTACTGGGTTCTCCTCTTGAATCCAGCATGGGGGACTCGGAATTTTACACTGTAGCCTTTCAATTGCTCTATCGTGTAGCCTTCCAGTCTCTCCCAAATCCACCTCATCGATTCCAGAAATCACAGAGAGTGCTCTCCCAGCGGAGTGTGAGCCAGGCATGGTTGCAGTAATGGCAGATGTCTCAACAAAGTTCAACAAATGAAAACCTGTGGTTGCGTTATTTGGTCTGCTCTCACTATCTGGTGATTAATAATTCACTGTATGCAAATTACAAGTGCAAATCCGAAATCCCAACCGCTGCCACCAATGTTAGAGTCGGGGATCTCTGGTTGGCGCAAGGTTGCCCTTGTGTCAAGCAGGAACCCTCTCCTCCACGTCAGGGCGCAGGATAACCCCTCGCGAATGACCCTTGCTCACCCTCTAGGTGCGTGGCGTGAGCAGCCAAGGCGATTCCTCAGGCGTTGTTGGTTAAGCACTTACAATCACACACACAGTAAATACATCAATCCCCCCAGAAACGGACACCAGCCTTGGATATATATAAAAATACGATTCTTTATGTAAAAATAAGGTATATATATCTCAGCAGACTTATCACAAGACCAATAACGTTTTCGCTATGCCACCAGGTTGTAAAGCAGGCAAATGTTCGTAGCTTCAAATGGATACTTGGTAGTCTCTTGCAAATGTTACTCGTGGTTCCAGTACTCACAGAGATCGACTCCTGCGAACGGGGAAATAAGGCGTTGCGGGCCCCGAGCCCGATACTGGAACTTCTTTCGTGATGTGGAGAGTCGGCACAGGTCGGTGCGACTCTCGGCTTAAGAAGTGTTCTTGGGTCCTCAATCAGCAGGTGTGGGCACGTAGGCAGGCGCGGCCAGCGACCCTTTAGCACGGCGGTGCAGGAGGGTCTCCACAGCGGGGGCGGCGCGGCCTGAGATGTCCGGGGATCGCGAAGCGGGGTCGCAGGGCACGGTCAGTGCAGCTGGATGACCCGGCGTAGATCACAGTCGTCGGACGGCTTCCGGCGGGAGGGGTGATAGCGCGGTCAGCGCGCTCCAGTAGCAGGCGGTGACAGGGATGCAGGCGGCCTGGCCCGGGGACAGAGAGCGGCTCGGGACGGAGCGGGGCTCTCACGGGTTGGAGGCAGGCGAGCTTCTGAGTGTCACGGCCCTAGGAGGGGCGATGAGGGGCGCAGTCTCTTTTCCAGCGGGATGCACACACGGCTCGAATTGGAGGATGAGCAAGAAGCACAGAGAACCCACTGGTCCTGGGGTTCAGTTCAGGGGGCAAGCTCAGATCAAGCCCTTGGAGAATGTTCAAGCACAAAGTAGCAAAGTCTTTTCAGTAAGTCTCTTCCTCTCCTTTCTCAGCAAGGCAAGCAGCAGGCCAGCTCCTCCAGCGTCTTCTTCTCCTTCTAGTCGGGCAGAGGTTCTTTGTGGTAAACAGGATTCTGATTTCTTAGGAGCCAGGCTCCTACTTTTATACCATGATTCTTTTGTTCTTTAGCGCCAGGGGGCCTAGGCCTGGCTCAGTCCAGTTCTGGAGCACTTTGTTATGGTGACTCTGCTCTTTCCTTTCAGCAGCAGGGCAGAGACATCAGCCGCCCCACAGGGGGTGGCGCCGGCTTTGTGGTGGCAGAGCACAGGTCTATTCAAGAGTCACGGTGTACTCCTCCCACCCATCCAGGTGTAATCTCTCTACCCACCACCTGGCAGCCAACCTGTCTCTGGGGATTCCCCAACCCTGCTCCTTACTGTTGCCAGGCAGAACACATACACACAGCAGAGGCGGACTGAGATGGTCAGGTCAGTAAATACTAACTTTCTAAAAGTAGTATTTACAAACCCAGGATACTAAAATAGACTTGACTACAAGAAGTATTTTATCATCCTGAGTTCAGGCATACTAAACTTGACACTTCTACCATGCTCTCTGAGTCCACTGGGGTCACAGCGTTGGCGTGATCCCAGCAGCCCATTCTGGCCTATGGAGAGCAGGTAGCCTTCAATAGTGAAGAACGGAAAGGGCTGTAATTCACTACTAAGACATGCAACACACACCAGGGCATGTCTTACCTTATGCCTACAATGCACCCTGCCCTTGGGCCTACCAGAGGGGTGGCTAATATGTAGGTAAGGGAAGGTTTAGGGACTGGCAAGTGGGGGCACTTGCGCAGTCAGCGCGACGGTCCCGGACCGCGCACAGGGTCTGCGGTGGCAGACCCTAGACACATTTTACAAGGCCGCCTCTGTGGGTGGCGCAACCAGCGCTGCAAGCCCACCAGCGGCATTGGCATTCACGAGCCCTGGCACCCCTGGTGCACTTTACTGGGTACTGACAGTGAATCCAATAAACCAATCATGGACATCAATTACAGGTACACTTTACCTAGGGAGCACTTGCACTGCGGCACGGATTAGCCGTGGCGCAGTGCCCTGAGCGGACAACACCAGCAAAACAGTCGAGGCACACCATCAAAAAGTGGAAGAGAAACTCACGCCAAGGTGCCAGGTCTAACAGTGAATGTATAAGTGCTTGTGTTTTGGCAGAGTGATTGGCTTAGTACATGGTACTGGCTGGGTGATTGGAGGAGTACAAGGGGAGTGACAGTGTGATTGCTGGACTGAACGGGGACTACCTGGGTAATTGGAGGAGTGAATCAGTAGTGTGTAGGTGTTTACAGGACTGCATGGATAGTGCACATGTGAATGTAGCACTGCATGTGTTAGCGCCTGGGTCATTACATGAGTACATGGATAGTGACTGGATACTTAGAGTGCTGCAAGGAGATTGATTGGTGAATTTATAAGTGCTTGGGTTTTGGCAGAGGGATTGGATAAGGACATGGGACTGGCTGGGTAATTGGAGGAGTGCATAGGTAGTAACAGGGAGATTACTAAACTGTATAGGTAGCACTCAGAGGATTGTAGAAGTGCTTGAGTTAGTGCCTCGGTAATTGCATGAGTACATGGGTACTGACTGAATGATTAGAGTACTGCAAGGAGAGTGCATGGTGAATTTATAAGTGCTTGGGTTTTGGCGGGATAATTAGATAAGGACATGGGACTGTCTGGTTGATTGGAGGAGTGCACGGGGATTGACAGTGTGATTGCCGGACTGCATGGGTACTACCTGGGTAATTGGAGGAGTGAATCAGTGGTGTCTAGGTGGTTACAGGACTACATGGATAGTGCAAATGTGATTGTAGCACTGCATGTGTTAGTGCCTGGGTCATTACATGAGTACATGGATAGTGACTGGATACTTAGAGTGCTGCAAGGAGAGTGCATGGTGAATTTATAAGTGCTTGGGTTTTGGCAGAGTGACTGGATAAGGACATGGGACTGGCTGGGTAATTGGAGGAGTGCATAGGTAGTAACAGGGAGATTACTAAACTGTATAGGTAGCACTCAGAGGATTGTAGAAGTGCTTGAGTTAGTGCCTCCGTAATTGCATGAGTACATGGGTACTGACTGTATACTTAGAGTGCTGCAAGGAGAGTGCATGGTGAATTTATAAGTGCTTGGGTTTTGGCAGAGTGACTGGATAAGGACATGGGACTGGCTCGGTAATTGGAGGAGTGCGTAGGTAGTAACAGGGAGATTACTAATCTGTATAGGTAGCACTCAAAGGATTGAAGAAGTGCATAAGTTAATGAATTGGTAATTGCATGAGTACATGGGTACTGACTGGATGATTAGAGTACTGCAAGGAGAGTGCATGGTGAATTTATAAGTGCTTGTGTTTTGCCGGAGTGATTGGATTAGTACATGGTACTGGCTGGGTGATTGGAGGAGTGCATGGAGAGTGAGAGTGTGATTTCTGGACGCCATGGGTACTACCTGGGTCATTGGAGGAGTGAATCAGTAGTGTGTAGGTGGTTACAGGACTGCATGGAGAGTGTACATGTGATTGTAGCACTGCGTGTATTAGTGCCTGGGTCATTGCATGAGTACATGGATAGTGACTGGATACTTAGAGTGCTGCAAGGAGAGTGCTTGATGAATGTATAAGTGCTTGGGTTTTTGCAGAGTGATTGGATAAGGACATGGGACTGGCTGGGTAATTGGAGGAGTGCATAGGTAGTAACAGTGAGATTACTAAACTGTATAGGTAGCACTCAGAAGATTGTAGAAGTGCTTGAGTTAGTGCCTCGGTAATTGCATGAGTACATGGGTACTGACTGAATGATTAGAGTACTGCAAGGAGAGTGCATGGTGAATTTATAAGTGCTTGGGTTTTGGCGGGATAATTAGATAAGGACATGGGACTGTCTGGTTGATTGGAGGAGTGCACGGGGATTGACAGTGTGATTGCCGGACTGCTGGTGTGACGAGCAGTGTGCGACCAACTTGTGTGCATATATTACGGCTCCCGTGAGCTATCGGGCTGACGAGCCCTGGTTCTGCACCTGCGCGCCATGAGAGGTATTTGACCTGTTTTAATTACATTTTGGCAGTCCACTCGGCACCCCTTTACATTGTCCTGCTCCCTGCTGACGAGAGGCAACTACCTCGAAACACGTGTCCAGGGATGGCTAAATGCAACACATACTTTTTTCTTTTTACACATCGTGGCATAGGCGTACCCGCCGTCGCCACTACATCCACCACAGTCCTTTGGGGCAACTTGCTGGTGTGACGAGCAGTGTGCGACCAACTTGTGTGCATATATTACGGCTCCCGTGAGCTATCGGGCTGACGAGCCCTGGTTCTGCACCTGCGCGCCATGAGAGGTATTTGACCTGTTTTAATTACATTTTGGCAGTCCACTCGGCACCCCTTTACATTGTCCTGCTCCCTGCTGACGAGAGGCAACTACCTCGAAACACGTGTCCAGGGATGGCTAAATGCAACACATACTTTTTTCTTTTTTTTCACATCGTGGCATAGGCGTACCCGCCGTCGCCACTACATCCACCACAGTCCTTTGGGGCAACTTGCTGGTGTGACGAGCAGTGTGCGACCAACTTGTGTGCATATATTACGGCTCCCGTGAGCTATCGGGCTGACGAGCCCTGGTTCTGCACCTGCGCGCCATGAGAGGTATTTGACCTGTTTTAATTACATTTTGGCAGTCCACTCGGCACCCCTTTACATTGTCCTGCTCCCTGCTGACGAGAGGCAACTACCTCGAAACACGTGTCCAGGGATGGCTAAATGCAACACATACTTTTTTCTTTTTACACATCGTGGCATAGGCGTACCCGCCGTCGCCACTACATCCACCACAGTCCTTTGGGGCAACTTGCTGGTGTGACGAGCAGTGTGCGACCAACTTGTGTGCATATATTACGGCTCCCGTGAGCTATCGGGCTGACGAGCCCTGGTTCTGCACCTGCGCGCCATGAGAGGTATTTGACCTGTTTTAATTACATTTTGGCAGTCCACTCGGCACCCCTTTACATTGTCCTGCTCCCTGCTGACGAGAGGCAACTACCTCGAAACACGTGTCCAGGGATGGCTAAATGCAACACATACTTTTTTCTTTTTACACATCGTGGCATAGGCGTACCCGCCGTCGCCACTACATCCACCACAGTCCTTTGGGGCAACTTGCTGGTGTGACGAGCAGTGTGCGACCAACTTGTGTGCATATATTACGGCTCCCGTGAGCTATCGGGCTGACGAGCCCTGGTTCTGCACCTGCGCGCCATGAGAGGTATTTGACCTGTTTTAATTACATTTTGGCAGTCCACTCGGCACCCCTTTACATTGTCCTGCTCCCTGCTGACGAGAGGCAACTACCTCGAAACACGTGTCCAGGGATGGCTAAATGCAACACATACTTTTTTCTTTTTACACATCGTGGCATAGGCGTACCCGCCGTCGCCACTACATCCACCACAGTCCTTTGGGGCAACTTGCTGGTGTGACGAGCAGTGTGCGACCAACTTGTGTGCATAGATTACTAAACTGTATAGGTAGCACTCAAAGGATTGAAGAAGTGCATGAGTTAGTGCCTGGGTAATTCATGAGTACATGGGTACTGACTGGATGATTAGAGTACTGCAAGGAGAGTGCATGGTGAATTTATAAGTGATTGTGTTTTGCCGGAGTGATGGATTAGTACATGGTATTGGCTGGGTGATTGGAGGAGTGCACGGGGAGAAACCGTGTGATTTCTGGACTGCATGGGTACTACCTGGGTCATTGGAGGAGTGAATCAGTAGTGTGTAGGTGGTTACAGGACTGCATGGATAGTGCACATGTGATTGTGGCACTGCAGGTATTAATGCCTGGGTCATTGCATGAGTACATGGATAGTGACTGGATACTTAGAGTGCTGCAAGGACAGTGCTTGATGAATGTATAAGTGCTTCAATTTTTGCAGAGGGATTGGATAAGGACATGGGACTGGCTGGGTAATTGGAGGAGTGCACAGGTAGTAACAGGGAGAGTACTAAACTGTATTGGCAGCACTCAAAGGATTGTAAAAGTGCATGAGTTAGTGCCTGGGTAATTGCATGAGTACATGGGTAGTGACTGGATGATTAGAGTACTGCAGGGAGAGTGCATGGTGAATTTAGAAGTGCTTGTGTTTTGGCGAAGTGATTGGATTAGTACATGGTACTGGCTGGGTGATTGGAGGAGTGCACGGGGAGTGACAGTTTGATTGCTGGACGGCATAGGAACTATCTGGGTAATTGCAGGAATGAAGTAGTAGTGCGTAGGGGGTTACAGGGCTGCATGGATAGTGCACATATAGGTGTAGCAGTGCACATGTTAGTGCCTGGGTCAATGCATGAGTACATGGATAGTGACTGGATACTTAGAGTGCTGCAAGGAGAGTGCATGGTGAATGCATAAGTGCTTGGGATTTGGCAAAGTGATTGGATAAGGACATGGGACGGGCTGGGTAATTGGAGGAGTGCATAGGTAGTAACAGGGAGATTACTAAACTGAATAGGTAGCACTCCAAGAATTGAAGAAGTGCATGAGTTAGTGCCTAGGTAGTTGCATGAGTACATGGGTACTGACTGGATGATTAAAGTACTCCAAGGAGAGTGCATGGTGAATTTATAAGTGCTTGTGTTTTGGCGGTGTGATTGGATTAGTACATGGTACTGGCTGGGTGATTGGAGGAGTGCACGTGGAGTGACAGTGTGATTGCTGGACTGCATGGGTACTATCTGGTTAATTGGAGGAGTGAATAAGTAGTGTGTAGGTGGTTACAGGACTGCATGTATAGTGCACATGTGAATGTAGCACAGCATGTATTAGTGCCTGGGTCATTGCATGAGTACATGGATAGTGACTGGATACTTACAGATCTGCAAGGAGAGTGCATGCTGAATTGATAAGTACTTGGGTTTTGGCACAGTGGCTGGATAAGGACATGGGACTGGCTGGGTAATTGGAGGAGTGCATAGGTAGTAACAGGGAGATTACTAAACTGTATAGGTAGCACTCAAAGGATTGAAGAAGTGCATGAGTTAGTGACTGGGTAATTGCATGAGTACATGGCTAGTGACTGGATGATAACAGTACTGCAAGGAGAGTGCATGGTGAATGAATAAGTGCTTGTGTTTTGGCAGAATGATTGGATTAGTACATGGTACTGGCTGCGTGATTGGAGGAGTACAAGGGGAGTGATAGTGTGATTGCTGGACTGCATCGGTACTACCTGGGTAATTGGAGGAGTGAATCAGTAGTGTGTAGGTGTTTACAGGACTGCATGGATAGTGCAAATGTGATTGTAGCACTGCATGTGTTAGTGCCTGGGTCATTACATGAGTACATGGATAGTGACTGGATACTTAGAGTGCTGCAAGGAGAGTGCATGGTGAATTTATAAGTGCTTGGGTTTTGGCAGAGTGACTGGATAAGGACATGGGACTGGCTGGGTAATTGGAGGAGTGCATAGGTAGTAACAGGGAGATTACTAAACTGTATAGGTAGCACTCAGAGGATTGTAGAAGTGCTTGAGTTAGTGCCTCGGTAATTGCATGAGTACATGGGTACTGACTGAATGATTAGAGTACTGCAAGGAGAGTGCATGGTGAATTTATAAGTGCTTGGGTTTTGGTGGGATAATTAGATAAGTACATGGGACTGTCTGGTTGATTGGAGGAGTGCACGGGGATTGACAGTGTGATTGCCGGACTGCATGGGTACTACCTGGGTAATTGGAGGAGTGAATCAGTGGTGTCTAGGTGGCTACAGGACTACATGGATAGTGCAGATGTGATTATAGCACAGTATGTATTAGTGCCTGGGTCATTGCATGAGTACAGGGATAGTGACTGGATACTTACAGTGCTGCAAGGAGAGTGCATGGTGAATTTATAATTGCTTGGGTTTTGGCAGAGTGACTGGATAACGACATGGGACTGGCTCGGTAATTGAAGGAGTGCGTAGGTAGTCACAGGGAGATTACTAAACTGTATAGGTAGCACTCAAAGGATTGAAGAAGTGCATAAGTTAATGAATTGGTAATTGCATGAGTACATGGGTACTGACTGGATGATTAGAGTACTGCAAGGAGAGTGCATGGTGAATTTATAAGTGCTTGTGTTTTGCCGGAGTGATTGGATTAGTACATGGTACTGGCTGGGTGATTGGAGGAGTGCATGGAGAGTGAGAGTGTGATTTCTGGACGCCATGGGTACTACCTGGGTCATTGGAGGAGTGAATCAGTAGTGTGTAGGTGGTTACAGGACTGCATGGATAGTGTACATGTGATTGTAGCACTGCGTGTATTAGTGCCTGGGTCATTGCATGAGTACATGGATAGTGACTGGATACTTGGAGTGCTGCAAGGAGAGTGCTTGATGAATGTATAAGTGCTTGGCTTTTGCAGAGTGATTGGATAAGGACATGGGACTGGCTGGGTAATTGGAGGAGTGCATAGGTAGTAACAGTGAGATTACTAAACTGTATAGGTAGCACTCAAAGGATTGAAGAAGTGCATGAGTTAGTGCCTGGGTAATTCATGAGTACATGGGTACTGACTGGATGATTAGAGTACTGCAAGGAGAGTGCATGGTGAATTTATAAGTGATTGTGTTTTGCCGGAGTGATGGATTAGTACATGGTATTGGCTGGGTGATTGGAGGAGTGCACGGGGAGAAACCGTGTGATTTCTGGACTGCATGGGTACTACCTGGGTCATTGGAGGAGTGAATCAGTAGTGTGTAGGTGGTTACAGGGCTGCATGGATAGTGCACATGTGATTGTGGCACTGCAGGTATTAATTCCTGGGTCATTGCATGAGTACATGGATAGTGACTGGATACTTAGAGTGCTGCAAGGACAGTGCTTGATGAATGTATAAGTGCTTAGATTTTTGCAGAGGGATTGGATAAGGACATGGGACTGGCTGGGTAATTGGAGGAGTGCACAGGTAGTAACAGGGAGAGTACTAAACTGTATTGGCAGCACTCAAAGGATTGTAAAAGTGCATGAGTTAGTGCCTGGGTAATTGCATGAGTACATGGGTAGTGACTGGATGATTAGAGTACTGCAGGGAGAGTGCATGGTGAATTTATAAGTGCTTGTGTTTTGGCGAAGTGATTGGATTAGTACATGGTACTGGCTGGGTGATTGGAGGAGTGCACGGGGAGTGACAGTTTGATTGCTGGACGGCATAGGAACTACCTGGGTAATTGCAGGAATGAATCAGTAGTGCGTAGGGGGTTACAGGGCTGCATGGATAGTGCACATATAGGTGTAGCAGTGCACATGTTAGTGCCTGGGTCAATGCATGAGTACATGGATAGTGACTGGATACTTAGAGTGCTGCAAGGAGAGTGCATGGTGCATGCATAAGTGCTTGGGATTTGGCAAAGTGATTGGATAAGGACATGGGACGGGCTGGGTAATTGGAGGAGTGCATAGGTAGTAACAGGGAGATTACTAAACTGAATAGGTAGCACTCCAAGAATTGAAGAAGTGCATGAGTTAGTGCCTAGGTAGTTGCATGAGTACATGGGTACTGACTGGATGATTAAAGTACTGCAAGGAGAGTGCATGGTGAATTTATAAGTGCTTGTGTTTTGGCGGTGTGATTGGATTAGTACATGGTACTGGCTGGGTGATTGGAGGAGTGCACGTGGAGTGATAGTGTGATTGCTGGACTGCATGGGTACTATCTGGTTAATTGGAGGAGTGAATAAGTAGTGTGTAGGTGGTTACAGGACTGCATGGATAGTGCACATGTGAATGTAGCACAGCATGTATTAGTGCCTGGGTCATTGCATGAGTACATGGATAGTGACTGGATACTTACAGTGCTGCAAGGAGAGTGCATGCTGAATTGATAAGTACTTGGGTTTTGGCACAGTGGCTGGATAAGGACATGGGACTGCCTGGGTAATTGGAGGAGTGCATAGGTAGTAACAGGGAGATTACTAAACTGTATAGGTAGCACTCAAAGGATTAAAGAAGTGCATGAGTTAGTGACTGGGTAATTGCATGAGTACATGGGTACTGACTGGATGATTAGAGTACTGCAAGGAGAGTGCATGGTGAATTTATAAGTGCTTGTGTTTTAGCGGAGTGATTGGATTAGTACATGGTACTGGCTGGGTGATTGGAGGAGTGCACGGGGAGTGACAGTGTGATTTCTGGACTGCATGGGTACTACCTGGGTCATTGGAGGAGTGAATCAGTAGTGTGTAGGTCGATACAGGACTGCATGGATAGTGCACATGTGACTGTAGCACTGCGTGTATTAGTCTCTGGGTCATTGCATGAGTACATGGATAGTGACTGGATACTTAGAGTGCTGCACGGAGAGTGCTTGATGAATGTATAAGTGCTTGGGTTTTTGCAGAGTGATTGGATAAGGACATGGGACTGGCTGGGTAATTGGAGGAGTGCATAGGTAGCAACAGGGAAATTACTAAACTGTATAGGTAGCAATCAAAGGATTGTAAAAGCGCATGAGTTAACACCTGTGTAATTGCATGCGTACATAGGTAGTGACTGGATGATTAGAGTACTGCAAGGAGAGTGCATGGTGAATTTACAAGTGTTTGTGTTTTGGCAAAGTGATAGGATAAGTGCATGGTACTGGCTGGGTGATTGGAGGAGTGCACGGGGAGTGACAGTTTGATTGCTGGACTGCATAGGTACTACCTGGATAATTGCAGGAGTGAATCAGTAGTGCGTAGGGGGTTACAGGACTGAATGGATAGTGCACATGTAGGTGTAGCACTGCATGTCTTAGTGCCTGGGTCAATGCATGAGTACATGGATAGTGACTGGATACTTAGAGTGCTGCAAGGAGCGTGCATGGTGAATTTATAAGTGCTTGGGATTTTGCAAAGTGATTGGATAAGGACATAGGACGGGCTGGGTAATTGGAGGAGTGCATACGTAGTAACAGGGAGATTACTAAACTGTATAGGTAGCACTCAAAGGATTGAAGAAGTGAATGAGTTAGTGCCTGGGTAATGGCATGAGTACAAGGGTACTGACTGGATGATTAGAGTACTGCAAGGAGAGTGCATGGTGAATTTATAAGTGCTTGTGTTTTGCCGGAGTGATCTGATTAGTACATGGTAGTGGCTGGGTGATTGGAGGAGTACACGGGGAGTGACAGTGTAATTTCTGGACTGCATGGGTACTACCTGGGTCATTGAGGAGTGAATCAGTAGTGTGTAGGTGGTTACAGGACTGCATGGATAGTGCACATGTGATTGTAGCACTGCGTGTATTAGTGCCTTGGTCATTGCATGCGTACATGGATAGTGACTGGAGACTTAGAGTGCTGCAAGGAGAGTGCTTGATGAATGTATAGGTGCTTTTGTTTTGGCGAAGTGATTGGATTAGTACATGGTACTGGCTGGGTGATTGGAGGAGTGCACGGGGATTGACAGTTTGATTGCTGAACTGCATAGGTACTACCTGGGTAATTGTAGGAGTGAATCAGTAGTGCGTAGGGGGTTACAGGACTGCATGGATAGTGCACATGTAGGTGTAGCACTGCATGTGTTAGTGCCTGGGTCAATGCATGAGTACAAGGATAGTGACTGGATACTTAGAGTGCTGCAAGGAGAGTGCATGGTGAATTTATAAGTGCCTGGGTTTTGGCAATTGGATAAGGACATGGGACTGGGTGGGTATTTGGAGGAGTGCATAGGTAGTAAAATGGAGATTACTAAACTGTATAGGTAGAACTCAAAGCATTGAAGACGTGTATGAGTTAGGGCCTGGTTAATTGCATGAGTACATGGCTACTGACTGGATGATTAGAGTACTGCAAGGAGAGTGCATGGTGAATTTATAAGTGCTTTGATTTTGGCGGAATGATTAGATAAGGACATGGGACTGTCTGGTTTATTGGAGGAGTGCACGGGGAGCGACAGTGTGATTGCTGGACTGCATGGGTACTACCTGGGTCATTGAGGAGTGAATCAGTAGTGTGTAGGGGGTTACAGGACTGCATGGATAGTGCACATGTGATTTTAGCACAGCATGTATTAGTGCCTGGGTCATTGCATGAGTACATGGATAGTGACTGCATTTTTACAGTGCTGCAAGGAGAGTGCATGCTGAATTGATAAGTATTTGGGTTTTGGCACAGTGATTGGATAAGGATATGGGACTGGCTGGGTAATTGGAGGAGTGCATAGGTAGTAACATGGAGATAACTAAACTGTATAGGTAGCACTCAAAGCATTGAAGACGTGTATGAACTAGTGCCTGGTTAATTGCATGAGTACATGGCTACTGACTGGATGGTTAGAGTACTGCAAGGAGAGTGCATGGTGAAATTATAAGTGCTTGTGTTTTGGCGGAGTGATTGGATTAGTACATGGTACTGGCTGGGTGATTGGTGGAGTGCACGGGGAGTGACTGTGTGATTTCCGGTCTACTTGGGTACCACCTGGGTAATTGGAGGAGTGAATCAGTAGTGTGTAGGTGGTTACAGGACTGCATGGATAGTGCATATGTGTTTGTAGCACTGCATTTGTTAGTGCCTCGGTCATTACATGAGTACATGGATAGTGACTGGATACTTAGAGTGCTGCAAGGAGAGTGATTGGTGAATTTATAAGTGCTTGGGTTTTGGCAGAGGGATTGGATAAGGACATGGGACTGGCTGGATAATTGGTGGAGTGCAAAGGTAGTAACATGGAGATTACTAAAATGAATAGGTGGCACTCCAAGAATTGAAGAAGTGCATGAGTTAGTGCCTAGGTAGTTGCATGAGTACATGGGTACTGACTGGATGATTAGAGTACTGCAAGGAGAGTGCATGGTGAATTTATAAGTGCTTGTGTTTTGGCGGAGTGATTGGATTAGTACATGGTATTGGTTGGGTAGTTAGAGGAGAGCACGGGGAGTGACAGTGTGATTGCTGAACTGCATGTGTATCAGTGAATCAGTAGTGCATAGGGGGTTACACGACTACATGGATAGTGCACATGTGATTGTAGCACAGCATGTATTAGTGCCTGGGTAATTGCATGAATACAAGGGTACTGACTGGATGATTAGAGTACTGCAAGGAGAGTGCATGGAGAATTTATAAGTGCTTGTGCTTTGGCGGAGTGATTGGATTAGTACATGGTACTGGCTGGGTGATTGGAGGAGTGCACGGGGAGTGACAGTGTGATTGCTGGACTGCATGAATACTATCTGGGTAATTGGAGGAGTGAATTGGTAGTGTGTAGGTGGGTACAGGACTGCATGGATAGTGCCCATTTGATTGTACCACTGCATGTATTAGTGCCTGGGTCATTGCATGAGTACATGGATATTGACTGGATACTTAGAGTGCTGCAAGGAGAATGCATGGTGAATTTATAAATGCTTGGGTGTAGGTAGAGTGACTGGATAAGGTCATGGGACTGGCTGGGTAATTGGAGGAGTGCATAGGTAGTAACAGGGATATTACTAAACTGTATATGTAGCACTCAAAGGATTATAGAAGTACATGAGTTTGTGCCTAGGTAATTACTTGAGTACATGGCTAGTGACTGGAAGATTACAGTACTGCAAGGAGAGTGCATGATGGAGACTGGATTAGTACATGGTACTGGCTGGGTGATTGGAGTAGTACAAGGGGAGTGACAGGTGATTTCTGGACTGCATGGGTACTACCTGAGTAATTGGAGGAGTGAATAAGTAGTGTGTAGGTGGTTACAGGACTGCATGGATAGTGCACATGTGAATGTAGCACTGCATGCGTTAGTGCCTGGGTCATTACATAAGTACATGGATAGTGACTGGTTACTTAGATTGCTGCAAAGAGAGTGCATGCTGAATTTATAAGTGCTTGGGTTTTGGCAGAGTGACTGGATAAGCACATGGGACTGGCTGGGTAATTGGAGGAGTGCGTGGGTAGTAACAGGGAGATTACTAAACTGTATAGGTAGCACTCAGAGGATTGTAGAAGTGCTTGAGTTAATGCCTGGGTAATTGCATGAGTACATGGGTACTGACTGGACAATTAGAGTACTGCAAGGAGAGTGCATGGTGAATTTATAAGTGCTTGGGTTTTGGCAGAATAATTAGTTTGAATAATCAGTTTGAAACCCTAACAGCGTCCTTGCGACGACTGCAACGACCCCCAGCTCGCCTCCCCGGCGACGCACAGGCCACGCCCACTTTCGAGGCCACGCCCACTTCGGGATCACTTATAAGAGCGCGCGCTTTGTGTTGACGCCGCCAGAAGTGTCAGAGCTCCGCTGGCAGACGCCGGGAGACTCGTGTTCTTAAAAATTGTATAAAGTGATTTTAGCTGTGTAAAACTTACCAGAAGCCTGTTGCTTCACTTCCCTCAGTTTGAAACCCAAACAGCGTCCTTGCGACGACTGCAACGACCCCCAGCTCGCCTCCCCGGCGACGCACAGGCCACGCCCACTTTCGAGGCCACGCCCACTTCTGGATCACTTATAAGAGCGCGCGCTTTGTGTTGACGCCGCCAGAAGTGTCAGAGCTCCGCTGGCAGACGCCGGGAGACTCGTGTTCTTAAAAATTGTATAAAGTGATTTTAGCTGTGTAAAACTTACCAGAAGCCTGTTGCTTCACTTCCCTCAGTTTGAAACCCAAACAGCGTCCTTGCGACGACTGCAACGACCCCCAGCTCGCCTCCCCGGCGACGCACAGGCCACGCCCACTTTCGAGGCCACGCCCACTTCGGGATCACTTATAAGAGCGCGCGCTTTGTGTTGACGCCGCCAGAAGTGTCAGAGCTCCGCTGGCAGACGCCGGGAGACTCGTGTTCTTAAAAATTGTATAAAGTGATTTTAGCTGTGTAAAACTTACCAGAAGCCTGTTGCTTCACTTCCCTCAGTTTGAAACCCAAACAGCGTCCTTGCGACGACTGCAACCACCCCCAGCTCGCCTCCCCGGCGACGCACAGGCCACGCCCACTTTCGAGGCCACGCCCTCCCCCGCCCATATCATGTGTTGCCAGCGGAAGCGCAGCGGACGAGCGCAGCGGGAGCGCCGTCTGCGCGCCGAAGGCGCGCCTAAGGCAAGCCCGTCTGCGCCCGTCCGCGGCAGACCGGGGCACGGGGCCAGACCCCCTGATCCTCACCTCCCAGATAACCGCTACGACAAAGAGGAACTCCTCACCCTTCGCACCAACTCCCTAAAGGTATGTGAGCACAGTATGGATCTCAGTAGACCTACTAATTCCTGCGATAACTGTGGCTTCACCCTCAATAAACATCCCAAAGCTAGCACGCCAAACGGCAATGTCCAACCAGAGCACAGTAGAAAAATCAGTGGCGCTCTACTTAACTGTCGCTCCCTCAAAAAGCATAAACTCGAAGTATTCGACCTTATAATCGACAACAAATGGGACTTACTATGCCTTACTGAAACTTGGCTGGACGAAGACTCAGACCCTGAAGTCAGGGAGGCCCTGCCCCCTGGATATGCAATTTGCAGGCAGGATAGACCTAAGGGAAGGGGAGGTGGCATTGCCATAATCTACAGAATGAATATGACATGCTCCCTCGAACCTGTTACTATAACAGATAGCGAAACTGGAGCTTTCTCCATCGGTATCGACAAAAATACGGTCATCAAAGGTCTACTGATCTATAGACCCCCTGGAGGTAGTAGAAACTTTACGGAAAGTCTTATCCAGAACGTCACCCCATTGGCTATGAGATACAGGAAGTTCCTTGTATTAGGGGATCTTAATCTCCACATTGATGACCTTAACAACTCAGCTGCTCAAGAATTGTGCCAAGAGCTGCTAACCTTACAATTAGTCACTGCCTCCCACCTCCCGACTCATCGTCAGGGGCACCTTCTTGACCCCATTTTTAATAACTTAGAGGATCTGACACAGGATACTCCCATTCCTTTGCTGTGGACAGATCACTTCCTAGTCCCTTTCCACTTCCTAGTCATGACTCATCACATAAAAACTCACCATTGCGCCAATAAACTACAAAGGAAATGGGCCCGGTTCTCCATGGACTCTTTCGAGCATCACTTCCGACTAAACGGTTCCCCAGCAGACTTAGGAGTGGACGTGGACAGAGCTTGCATAGCCCTGGACGGACACATCACTAAGGCCCTGGACATCACTGCCCCTTGGGCCAATAAGGGCCCAGAGCGACTAACTAAAACTGCACCTTGGTTCAGCACAACTCTTAGAGAAACCAAGGCAGCCTGTAAGAGACTTGAACGAGCCTGGAGGAAGAACTATTCACTAGAGGCAAGAGATGTATACAGAGCTAGCATTAAAGAATACCACCTCCAAATTAGGAAAGCCAAAGCGACCTTCTATGCGGATCGAATAGATAGTGCTAACTGCTCATCCAAGGAACTCTTCAGGATTTATAAAGAGATTACTTCACCTCCCCCTGCTTTAGAGCAGGCCGACACATCAGCACAATCATGTAACGCTATCGCGGAATTTTTCCACAAAAAAGTACGCGACATTTACAACAGTTTCCCGGATGATGCAAGAACTGGCTCTAACCTTCTTCCTCCTCATGAAGAAGCAACCTGGGAGGCAAAGATCGAAGACTGCCTCACAGTATATCAAGTTCCGTCAGAAGCACTCCTGATAGCCACTGCTAAAGGCATTAAATCAGGCTCCCCGCACGATCCTGCCCCTGCCAAATTCCTGGCCAGTGCCATGAGTCATCTGGCACCTTATGTTGGCCACATACTATCTACCTCTTTCAACACTGGCAAAGTCCCTCACCGGTGGAAACAGGCAGTCGTACTGCCTCTGAAGAAAAAACCCTACATCAGTGCGTCCCAGCTTAGCAATCTCCGCCCCATTTCGCTTTTACCCTTCTTCTCTAAACTGGCGGAAAAGCTGGTGAACCAACAACTATCCGCGCACATAGAGTCCAGAGGCCTCCTGCATACCAACCAATCGGGATTCCGAGCACGCCACTCCACGGAATCAGCCCTCCTTTTTTCGACTGAGGCACTGAGGAAGCACGTAGATGCAGGACATGTGGCAGCTCTAGTGCTCCTGGACCTCAGTGCAGCCTTCGACACTGTAGCACATCATACGCTGCTGCAGTGTCTGAAGAAAGGAGGGGTGACAGGCATGGCCTGGTCATGGTTGGAATCTTTTCTCACCAACCGTAGCTTCTCGGTAGAGCAAGGAGGAGCACGCTCCGATACCTTTGACCTTGGTCAAGGAGTGCCGCAGGGCTCAAGCCTCAGTCCAACCCTTTTTAATTTATATGTCACCCCCGTGGCTACCACTGCGGAACGATACGGGGTGGAAGTAGTGACATACGCAGACGACACACAGTTGGTGGTCGCTCTGACCCAACCTGCTGAACAAGCCGCCGCTAACTTCTCAGCATGCCTCCAGGATATGGCGGGATGGATGGCGAAGAATTGCCTCCGTCTTAATGGTGACAAGACTGAGGTGCTGATTGTTGGAAAACCCCCCTCAGTCTGGTCATCTGCTTGGTGGCCGCAGACCCTGGGGCCCCTTCCTACCCCTAGTGATCAGGTCAAGAATCTGGGTGGACTCAAAGATGGACTTCGACTACCATACTAGACGGGTAGCCGGTTCGTGCTTCTCGATTCTACGGAAACTCCGCAAAACCATCGACCTGCTCCCAGAATCATCTAGGAAGACCCTGGTCCACGCCCTTGTCACGTCAAGACTGGACTACGGCAATGCCCTTTATCTGGGAGCCAATGCTACTAGCCGGCGGCGACTGCAGACAATTCAGAATGCTGCCGCTCGCCTGGTCCTCCGGCTGCCCAGAAGAGCCCCTTCAAAAAAATCCCTACGAACTCTGCATTGGCTGCCGATCAATGAGAGAATTGATTTCAAAGTCCTTTGCATTGGTCACAGGATCGTACATGGCAAGGGCCCGGCCTTCCTTCGGAACCTTCTTTGCCCCTATACGCCCACTCGACAACTCCGCTCGTTAGGAGCAGGCCTCCTCGCTGTCCCCAGACACAAGAAAGCCAGAATGGGAGGAAAATCCTTTCGTATTTTGGCGGCACATAAATGGAACTCTCTCCCCCTGAGCTTAAGAGTGGAAACTTCGGAGCTCATCTTCCGGAGAAAGCTCAAAACATTCCTCTTCCCTAAAGACTAACCCGTCTTGTCTGACTGACGGAGTAGATGGCTCTTCTGACAGCGCGGGGACACACTGTAAGTGTAACCATGCGCTTTACAAATTCAGAAATAAATAAATAGATAAGGACATGGGACTGTCTGGTTGATAGCAGGAGTGCACGGGGAGTGACAGTGTGATTGCCGGACTGCATGGGTACGACCTGGGTAATTGGAGGAGTGAATCAGGGGTGTCTAGGTGGTTACAGTGAGGTTCTGGACTTTTAAGAGTCCAGAGGTGTCAGGGAAACAACACCCAAAGACCCCTGAGTTCCTCCTGTCTCGGTGCACAAATAAACAGAGACATGGGCTTCTCGATGGTGGCGTCAAAGACCAAGGTTTATTTACTGCAGGGACACAGAAGTCATAGGAACCACACAGAGGCAGAATCTACGAGACTGTTCAAATTGCATTAAGTGGGTTGTTCTTTAAATACACGCAAAATGTCTTTAGGCAACATTACACGAATATTTCTCATGCCCAACCCGGTATCCCAAACAAACAGTAAATAGACATCAAATAATAATTAGTCGTAGGATTTCGGTATTCGATCAGGTTCCCTTGACAGTTTTCCATTCTTTGCCCGATCCTCCCCATCATAAAAATCGTAACCTCCCCATTGTAAAAGCCCAGAAGGAGAGGAGCAGAGCCAGGTGCAAAGGATTGAAAAGTAGGATAAGAGGTGTTTATGGATCATAAACGGGCATGGCTACCGTCTTCGGCCTTTCAGTCAGGACAACGGACACGAGAACCAGTATAGCAGGACTGGCCTCAGGCAGGGGAGGCAGCTTGATTCTGCCTAGTCATGTAGCGTCAGCCTTTCTCGGGGCTCGAGCTTACGTGTCCTTAACAAGGTGACTCTGCCGGGGTCATCGCCCGTTCATTGACTATGTGAGGGCAAGAAACAAAATGGATGCCGTAACTAAAATGGATGCCATGACTTTACAACAGAATGCCCTATTTCTCAGTGAATTCATGCTAGTTGCGTAGCGAAAACACTGTTATGCATGTAATGGATCATTTGCGGTTCATTGGTACCAAAATCGTGTCAGTACTACGATACCGAATTCACGGGTTCGGATCGCTACAGAACCTCAGACCGTCCTTTTGCCCTTACATAGGCAATAACTCACTCTATGTCGGAATCCATTTCTATGTTCATCAGGTCACTGATATGTTGTTGAAGCATTACTCTATCCCGTGGCGTATCTCTAAAAACAGGTGGTCTTCTTACGTATGTTGAAATGCAGAGGTTACATAAGGCAGGACCACACTGAACAATGAGACAGCACGAAAATAAAAATACCAACGCAACACCAGTGACTATCAGAACCTTCCATCCCCACGCAGACAACAGGCTCCAGAACCATCCCATTAATGACCAGTCACCTTCCTCTACATGAATAGAGTCAGAAATCTTATGTAACTTTGAGATGGCCTTGTACACCGTTGGCGCATTATCTGGGATAAAAACACAGCAACTCGATTGGATCATCTTACACACTCCACCTCGATCTGCAAGTAACACATCAAGAACCACACGGTTCTGTAACGTCATGAGGCGATCCGCTTGAAGCTCAGCTGTCAGGTTACTAAGGGCACCCGCAGTTTCGGTGATAGTGGATTCAACTACTCGTGTTAGTTGACGTAAGTTTCTACTGTTGGCCATAGGCCCCCAGAACGGAAGGAAACCTTTGAAGAAGTCTCCTGCTTCTTGGCCAGCAGTATCTTCCTTACTGAAAACACCTCTCACAACTCTAGTTTTGTGATAGTCCGGTGCAGCAGTGTATGTCGGAGGTAGCAGTTGAGCGATATAACATGAGCCTGAGAAGTCAGCAGGCAGCCATGTGTATGCTCTGTCTTGGCAAACAAAATAGGTACCCTTAGCAGCTAAGAATGCAGGGGAAGACTGTGACGGGAAAACATATGTTTCGATACAGTCACTCTTCCCTAGTCGAGCTTTCGGATTCCTCCCATTTCCTTGCAAACAGACCTGACCTTGGTGGGGTACGACCCAGATCGGAGTCGAGCTTTTACGTTTGTTCTCACCCAGAGTAATGCCATATTCCGTAACATTCCAACCCATGTAAACTCGCAATTCATCCTTGGGAATGAACGGAGTATTATTGACATCTCTAACCATGTCAGTGATTCCTTTTACCAAGGCTCTATTAGCAGAGTTATACCGAGTGGAAGGCGGAGGTCGTGGAGGATAGGTCTCTAGGGCATAAGCGAACATGGTCTGAAATGCCCAGAATGATTCATTATAACTAACGGGCAGGACCAGATTAGGGATGCCCTTGTCCATGGTATGTGGTATCAAGCCACACACCCAGCAGTTTGTTGTGTTAACCACTAGTTGATGTTGGTGCAAGAGCTGAATGAAAGTGTTATTTATAAACTCAGAGCGTCGAGCTTGCTCGTGGGCAGGAAAAGGATGGAAAGAATGGAGAGAAGCAACAGTCGGAGAAACAGGAAGATGGGGAGATACTGTAGATGTAACAGATGTAAAGATCAACTGAATACCAAAAATAATTCCGCCTACCAAAGTTATCAAAACAATTAGAAGTGTCAGAGTACATTGCATTAGAAAACATTTACTATGTAATATGTCATATAGCTTTGTCTTGTGCACATTTATGACATTAACCCGTCGCAGTTCAGGAAGCTCCATCTTCTACAACCGTTCGCAACAGATGGTTTGTACCTGTTAAAAACTTGCCTCTGTTTACCCTGGGAGTTCCCAAGATAGACAGAAGAAACCGACCTTATGTCTGATTCCCTGCAAATTAAAACAAGGCACACGTTACGACCCTACGGTAACCCAGACGGCAAGGTGAGAGAAACAATAAAAACAAAAAGATAAAAATTTTGAGCAAACTTCCTGACTGAATGGAATGCAGTAAGATCAAAACAGTTTTCAAACAGAAAGGTAATTATGCAATGTCATTAGTTCATAACATGAGAACGTAGATTATATCTGTACTTTCCGGGTCTTGTCTGATCTTGAAATAGCTGGTCTACAGGTGCGGAAATGTTCGACTCCACAGGTGGCAAATGTTCACTTTGTACAATACTCGGTCCAGGATTCAAAGGAGCGGTTCCTGCTGAGGTGTCAAAGTTCTGTGTTTCAGTTCGTGGGTGGTCCGTTATGTACTCTGCATCACTGAAAGGGATGTGCCTAGGAACAGGTTCTGTCTCGGATACACCAAATCCCTGTCTAACCCAATTGTCATAGGGGAGTGGGAGAGGGACACGCTTCGTATGGCTAGTGTGCACCCAATTTTTCCTTCCAGCTAGGCGTACAGCAGTTCTTGTTGTGAGGAGTACCTGGAACGGACCCACGAATCTTGGCTGGAGGTTCCGAGTTCATTCGAAATTCCGAACTACAACTTGGTCGCCTGGTTTCAACGTGTGGCCTGGACTCTCTGGCAGTTTAGGCAAGGATTCGAATACCTGTTGATGAATAAGGCTTAATTTAGCAGTCAGATCATAAAGATAATCAATCAACATTGGGTATTCAATCTGTTTGAATTCCTTTGGCCTAGGGACTCCCCAAACATTAGCAGGACGACCGAACACAATCTCATATGGGCTAAGCCCTACTCGAGAGTGTACAGTCACTCTGGTGGACAGTAGAGCTAAAGGCAGTGCGTCTGGCCAAGAGAGACCAGTGGAAGCTTGAATTTTAGCAAGTTTCAGCTTCAGGGTGCCATTGTACCCTTCAACCAAACCCGCTGACTGTGGGTGATTCGCACTGTGGAATTTCTGGGTAATACCCAGACCCGCACACACACTCTTCATAACTTTCCCTACAAACTCACTTCCATTGTCCGACCAAACAATCCGTGGCATACCATACCTGGGGAAGTATTCTTTGAGGAGGATTTTGGCAGTGGACATAGCAGTGTTATCCTTCAACGGATATGCCTCAATCCATCTTGAAAAGGCACAGACTACCACTAGGACGTATTTAAGATTGTAATTTGTTACACCTATCCATGTGGATATAATCCAACTGAATCAATTCAAAGGGACAAGAAGGGGGAGCAAAATGACCAGTTGGGGTTGGGGTTCCCTTGCCAGGATTATGCATCAGGCATATCATGCAATTTTTCACCACTCTTTCCGCACACTTAGTGATTCCATCGTTCTTCCATACTGGAGCTAACATTTTACAGATCCCTTTCGAACTGATGTGCGCCGCTCCATGCGCCATCGTGACTACCGCAAGTACATACGCATCAGGTAACATCCAACGTTGCTGCTCAGACAAATCAACCCAACATCCACTTGAATCCATTTTACCCGTTTTCTCCTTCCATTCATTCTTCTCATTTTCAGTTGCTTCATTCTGGATTGCCTTCACACTTTCAATCGTATTCTCACACATCCCTGATTCAGCAATCCATCTTGCAGACGTTGCAACATACATTCGGCTCGTCATGTTCTTGGCCGTCTCTTTGGCGACCTCATCAGCAAACGCATTCCCACGGCCAACATCATCCGTAATCTTCCGATGTGCACTGCACTTCACAATCGCAACTTCATTCGGTAGGGTCAGAGATTCCAATAGATCACTGACTAACTGTCCATGTTGGATCTTAGTTCCATGGGACGTGAGAAAACCTCTTTCTCTCCAGAGACGTCCAAAGCTATGTGATACGCCGAAGGCGTATTGGCTATCAGTAAACACATTCACTCTCTTTCCCTCAGCTAAAAAACACGCTCTTGTTAGTGCAATTAATTCTGCAGCTTGGGCAGAATTCTGACTTACTCTTGCGGTCTCAACAATCGTACTCAAAGTCGTAACTGCATACGCGGCCGTCACATCACCATTCTGTAATTTAAAACACGACCCATCGACATATAAGGTGCCGTCTGGATCTAGTAATGGAGTATCTTTCAAATCAATCCTACCTTTTGTCTCTTCCTCAGTTCTGAAACAACAGTCATGAGGCTCTGAATCACTCGACTCCTGAGTAGTCGGCAACAGCGTTGCTGGATTCAATATGTTGCATCGCTTGATCTGAATGTGACTTGCCAAAAGCGTCAGCTCATAGCCTGATAGTCTAGCACTGGTGAGGTGCTGAGTTTTCGTTCGATTCATGAGTGTATCCACAGCATGTGGAACCATGACTACTAACATGTTGTTCATGACAAGTCCAGCAGACTGTCGAATAGACACTGCAGCTGCTGCTGTAGCTCTCAAACAACTTGGCAATGCTCTGGCTACCGGATCTAATGTGGATGAGAAATATGCACAAGGTCGCTGTTTGTCACCAAATTGTTGCGTTAAAACACTCAAAGCACAACCTTCTCTTTCATGGACATATAGTGTAAACGGCTTACTGTAGTCAGGAGTACCCAACACAGGAGCTGAACACAGCGCATCACGTAAGTCAGAGAAACTCTGCTGACATTCATCAGACCATGGCAAAGGGCTCGGAACACCTTTTCCAGTCAGGGCTACCAATGGTTTTGCCATGAGAGAAAAATTTGGGATCCATTGCCTGCAGTATGATGTAATACCCAAAAACGCACGCACTTCTCTCTGTGTGCTTGGTACAGTCATCTGCGAAATTGCTTTGATTCTCTCTGGGGTCAACCTTCTTCCCTCCTTTGACAAAAGATGACCTAAGTAGGTCACTTCTTGGCAACGATATTGCAGTTTAGAAGGTGACACCTTGTGATGTAAGTCTGACAAATGACGTAATAGAGAAATTGTAGCTGCTTTGCAAGTTTCCTTGTCATCAGCAGCCAGTAAAAGATCGTCTACGTATTGGATCAGAGCAACACCAGGAGGAAGTACAAGAGCATCTAATTGACTCTTCAATGCTTGACTGTAAATTGAAGGGCTCTCACAATAACCTTGTGGAGCGCGCTTGAATCTGAAACTGCGACCTCCTAAGGAGAAACCAAAAATGTCTCTACTTTCCTCGGCTATGGGAATGCTGAAAAAGGCATTTTTCAAGTCGATAACTGTAAACCATGAGGCTGAGGCAGGAATCAACGTCAATAATGCAGTGATATCTGGGACCACAGGAAACTGCGGAATCACGATTTTGTTTACTTCTCTGAGGTCAATCACAAATCGGTAGATTGGAGGCTTGGAAGGGTCAGTACGTTTCAAAATCGGCAGAACAGGACTATTGCAGACATTTCCTCTAGTTTCCTCAATCACATCTTTCTGTATTAAGTCTTTCACAATCAGTAAGAGTGCACGTTCACCTTCATTCGAAATCCGATACTGTGGGGTTCGTGGGAATTTAACATTCGCTTTCAGACTTACCACATAAGGGGGAATTTCCAAGAGGCCTACATCGTTAGGACCAGTTGCCCAAAGAGTATCAGGGAGAGAACGCAGCTCCGGTGGGAGCTTATCCATCGACATATACATTGGAGAGATGACTCTTTTGCCTAATGTGAGCTGTACTCCCGAAGGAGAACAGTACAGTGTCGCATGTAGGCGTTTCAACAGATCTAAACTAAGCAGATTCTCATTACAACCGGTTGTTAGAATGAGGGGTGCTTCTAGTTCGCATGGCCCAACAGATATTGGCAAAGGACTAGAAACAGGATTGTGAACAGGGGCGCCTGAGAAACCTACTGAAGTGTTCGTTAAGCCAGACAAAGGTGCGCCAGGGAGTTTCGCATGCATAATTGAACTTTTTGCCGCACCAGTATCCAACAGAAACGGTTCGACCACGCCTGAGGTAACTACTGCGACATATGGTCCACTCTGATCAACTGGAACTGATACTACTCCCTCTCTTTGCCTGTGGCTGTCCTAGTACTCGCTTCTCTGAATCTCCTCATTATGATCATAATAATCTTCAACATGATACTGTGGAGATCTACCTGCTTGCGCAGATTGTGCATTTCGCTGATCGAAATAATTTGATTGGCGATCGGCCTGTGGTGTCATAGTACCACGTCCTCTACCTCTAGGAGTTTGCATAGATCCAACAGTACCTCTCTGAGCTGGGACACCACTAGTCTGTGCGTGCAGTACCGGACACTCATTCTTATAATGGCCCTCCTTTTTACAATAGGCACACTGATTCCATGCTAACTGTTGTCGGGAAAAACCATAATTAAATCTTTGGGACGTCCCTTGCTGGAATTGTGGCTGTTGCTGAAACTGGGGTCGCTGCTGTGAATCTGACTGATTCGAACGAGGCGGATACGCCTGTTGCAAAAGAACTTTAGTCTTTAAATCTTTTGTTTTCTTTTCTGACTTTTCCTTCTCTTCTTTCTCTCTATTCTCGTAATACTGAGCAGTTGCAAGTATCTGTGCTGTTGTCGACACTGCCCATGCACTTTCAGAATCCTTTAACTTGTTACTAAGTTCAGGTAGTAAATTAAACACGAACTTGTCGACAAACAATCTCTGGCCTCCTTCAGTACTCATATCTTGCCCACTGTGGTCTACGAATGTCTCTTCAAATCTAGTGAAAAAGTCAGAAACGCTTTCGTCCTTCTTTTGCTTGCATGCCGATAGTTTATCCCAATTAACTCGTAACGCTGGCATCAGCGTTTTCATCAGATTAATTATTCTGCCAGGCAAGGCAGCAATCAGAGGTTCAGGTTTAGCACCGCCAACTTGTTGCGCATCTGCTGCTACAATAGCTGGCCAATCACCTCCTAAGGCGACTGGGTGGTTTTCTTGCCGAATCTCGGCCCATATAGGCTGTGGCACTACATTACCAAATAACATTTCAATGTCTGCCAAATTCATGATGCACGCTTGAACTGTCTGCGTTAACTCCTTGTAATAACCAGCAGGATTTTTACGTGGGTCTGGTAACGCTTGTTTTACTGCTAATACTTCGGCCCGCTTCCAAGGGATGTGTATCCACACTCTCTGGAAATGTGCCGGGGCAGCTCCAATATTATTAACCAAAATGCGCAAAGAACTTAGGCCTACCAAAATGAACTAATACCAAAACAAAGATTATCTAAACAAGAGCAACCAATGATAATCTACGAATTAAACCAGAGCAACAAGGAACAACCAAACTGAGCGTAACCCACTTAATACTTAACTGAAATGTGGAAGACGTCACCAAGGAGAACCCGTCTACGTCTCGCCGTACTAAGGTCTGCACCTCGGGTCCAAGACAGGGCGACAGTCAGGGCAGCGGTCCTCTGTAGCCGTCTGGGAACGGGAACCCTCGTGGAAGAGATCGTCGGGCCACTTTTCCGACATGCAGGGATCGATGAAGCGGGGTACCTCCCTCCGGAATCTTCACACGAAACTTCTCGAACTTTTCAGGCTTTGGACCGGTACCGGATGACGTCGCCCTACGTTGGGCGCCAATTTGAGGTTCTGGACTTTTAAGAGTCCAGAGGTGTCAGGGAAACAACACCCAAAGACCCCTGAGTTCCTCCTGTCTCGGTGCACAAATAAACAGAGACACGGGCTTCTCGATGGTGGCGTCAAAGACCAAGGTTTATTTACTGCAGGGACACAGAAGTCATAGGAACCACACAGAGGCAGAATCTACGAGACTGTTCAAATTGCATTAAGTGGGTTGTTCTTTAAATACACGCAAAATGTCTTTAGGCAACATTACACGAATATTTCTCATGCCCAACCCGGTATCCCAAACAAACAGTAAATAGACATCAAATAATAATTAGTCGTAGGATTTCGGTATTTGATCAGGTTCCCTTGAGAGTTTTCCATTCTTTGCCCGATCCTCCCCATCATAAAAATCGTAACCTCCCCATTGTAAAAGCCCAGAAGGAGAGGAGCAGAGCCAGGTGCAAAGGATTGAAAAGTAGGATAAGAGGTGTTTATGGATCATAAACGGGCATGGCTACCGTCTTCGGCCTTTCAGTCAGGACAACGGACACGAGAACCAGTATAGCAGGACTGGCCTCAGGCAGGGGAGGCAGCTTGATTCTGCCTAGTCATGTAGCGTCAGCCTTTCTCGGGGCTCGAGCTTACGTGTCCTTAACAAGGTGACTCTGCCGGGGTCATCGCCCGTTCATTGACTATGTGAGGGCAAGAAACAAAATGGATGCCGTAACTAAAATGGATGCCATGACTTTACAACAGAATGCCCTATTTCTCAGTGAATTCATGCTAGTTGCGTAGCGAAAACACTGTTATGCATGTAATGGATCATTTGGGGTTCATTGGTACCAAAATCGTGTCAGTACTACGATACCGAATTCACGGGTTCGGATCGCTACAGAACCTCAACAGGACTGCATGGATAGTGCAGATGTGATTGTAGTACATCATGTATTAGTGCCTGGGTCATTGCATGAGTACATGAATAGTGACTGGAAACCTACAGTGCTGCAAGGAGAGTGCATGGTGAATTTATAATTGATTTGGCAGAGTGACTGGATAAGGACATGAGACTGGCTGGGTAATTGGAGGAGTGCATAGGTAGTAACAGGGAGATTACTAAACTGTATAGGTAGCACTCACAGGATTGAAGAAGTGCATGAGTTAGTGTCTGGATAATTGCATGAGTACATGGGTACTTACTGGATGATTAGAGTACTGCAAGGAGAGTGCATGGTAAATTTATAAGTGCTTGTGTTTTGCCGGAGTGATTGGATTAGTACATGGTACTGGCTGGGTGATTGGAGGAGTGCACGGGGAGTGACAGTTTGATTGCTGGACTGCACTGTGCATAGGTAGTAACAGGGAGATTACTAAACTGTATAGGTAGCTCTCAGAGGATTGTAGAAGTGCATGAGTTAGTGCCTGGGTAATTGCATGAGTACATGGGTACTGACTGGGTGATTAGAGTACTGCAAGGAGAGTGCATGGTGAATTCCCTTCTTCCCAGCTTCCCTGGGTGAGGTAACTCCAGCACTACGGTGCTCCCGTGGGTGTTGGCTCTAGAACTACTTAGCCTGTAAGTGACTTGCTTGTAGACGCTCCCGAAGTATCCTAAAACTCTTAATTTCCAATCGCGACTTGCTCCTTTGCAGTCAATACGCATTCGCAGCTGTGTTCTCACACTGCATGCGTCTCCCGTGGGTCCTTTACTTACCTGCCTTGGGTGGTTTCGTGAGGCCCCAGCGCTTCTGAAGGCCATAGGCCATGTCCCCTTGCAAGTTGTTATCTCTAAGTCTCTTTTTTAGTATATGGTCTGGTATGCCCCATGGGCCCCAGCCATATTTGTGCTTAACTTATTGTGAAATGTTGATTTGTGCATATGTTCTTGACTTCTAATCTCATTAAGAGATTAGCAGAGAGTTGTTAGTAATACATACATATATATTTGATATATATACCTGTGTGGTGTCCTTTCATTTAGAGATTCAAGAGATTATAAGGTAAAACAAGCTGCTTTACATTCCTCTAAAGACTTAGCCTGAAGGCTGCTCTCCACAGCTACCACTAGGATAGCTTTCTTTAAAGGTTGTCTTAAACCTACTACCATAAGAGTTGAATTGTACTGGTGCAAGGTGTCCACTTTAACTAGGGAACAGCATATACCAGGCCAACTTCTCACATTGGTGGGCAGTGTGTAGGATTCCAGCTTGCCATTGTTTTACCAGAAAATCTCTATTTGTATTACTAATTGAAAACCACTATAGGTACTCAAGGTAAATATAAAGTCAAGCTTAGTATCAATAAGTTCTACTGAACTTAGAGCTGTGTGTCAAGGGATAGCACACCCTTTCTACAGCTCAAGTTAGGATCAGTAGGCCACAAACTAGTGTAGGTAGTACAACACTGCACAACACTAGAATGTCCTTAAGGGGTGGAACCAGTGGGTCCACCGAGCCTCAGTATAAGGACATGACTCTTTGACTTGAAAGCCATGTGTGCTGCAAGGCACCTGAAGCTAGGCCAGAGTCCCTCCACACTACACCTGATAGATCTGCTGACAGCAGACGATCTTAGATTAGCTCTAGGAGCTAATAGGTCTGAATCAGGGGGTGGGTCAATTACAGTGTCTGGGTCAGATGATGAAAATCAAGATGACCAGGACTCTGTGGTTGAAGGGCCAGATCCACAAGGATCTGAAAAGGAATTCTCCCTAAGAGAACTGACAGAGTGGAGGAAAGGCCTAGGTCCCTTTCTAGGGAGTCTGACCACTCCTATCACTCTGGCAGAGAATCTGTCCAGCAGAGGAGCTCCTACTTTCCTAGAAGGGAGACCTCCTCTGACAGAATGTACAAACTGCTGCAGTATGAGGGAGCAAGAATTGTCCTCAAAACCAAGCAGTTGGCATTAGATAGAGAAGTCTTTGAGCTCCAGAGAGCTTCTAGAAGGTAGGGGTTAGAACCCCCTGGTGGCAGCAACAGAGTCCCTAGAGGTAGAGAATATATTCCAGACCATAGGAACCTGAGCAAGGTTGTTCCTCCCTACCGGAGTGGGGATGATATCTTATGGCTCATCTGGATAGGCCTGTGGGGAGGGGAGGAGGGCTTGCTATCCTTTATAGGGATTCGTTAGTCTGTAAGGTGCAGGACGGAGGGATGAGTGACTGCGAGAGTTGCCAGTTCTCTCTTCGACTGTCACCCACGGCGTCGTTGACAGGCCTTCTAATTTATCGTCCCCCTGGGCCCGTGGGAAATTTCTCTAATTCCTTTTTGGAATCAGTGGCGCTTCTTGCCTCTTCCACTGGCAACTTTATCGCCCTGGGTGATTTTAACATCCACTTTGATGATTCTCACAACTCCTTGGGAGTAGACCTACAAAGTGATCTTCAAGCCTTGGGGATCAACTTGACTAATTCCTGTGCCACACACAGGAAGGGCCACTTGTTGGATCCCATATTTTCGAACTCGGTCTGCCTCAAGGCTTTTCCAGCGCTGGCCTTGCCTTGGACGGATCATTTTATGGTGCCTGCCCAGTGGCAGTGTGATGTTCCAGTCATATCGGCTCCCAGGGTATACACGGTGGAAAGAGCTTGGTCGAGACTCTCAGTAGATACCTGGGCGGGCCACTTGGAGGCGTCCCGGCCTTCCCTTGGGTCTAATCCGTTAGTTGCCGATGAGAGGCTAAATATCTGGCTGACCAACTCGCTTGATGCTATCCTCCCTAAGAAGAAACAACTCTCTATGGGTAAAAGAGTGGGATCGGCGCCCTGGTATACATCAGAGTTGAGAATTTTGAGAAGGGGTTGCAAGAGATTGGAACGTTCTTGGAGGAAAGATTGGAGTGAAGCAATCCGGAGAGAATACCGGGCGGCTTTAAGTACTTATAAATCCGCCATTCGGGTGGCTAAATCTGTATTCTTTGAGGAGAGAATAGGCTTGGCGGCCAACTCCTCAAAAGAATCATTTAGGGTCATCAAGGAACTTCTAAAAGCCCCCGAACCTCCAGTCCTCCATGCTGATCCTATTGGGAAATGCTCCGAACTTGCCTCCTTCTTTAAAACTAAAATAGATAACATCCTTTCATCACTCCCTCGGTTAGACGAGGAGACTTCCTCTGATGGTAAGTTGGAGTTTCTGCCCAGGGCGCGGACAGCGGAGTTGGCCTCCTTTGGATCGGTCACTGAGGAAGAAGTGCTCACAGTGTTGACGACCATGAAAAGTGGTTCGCCTAAAGACCCTGCACCACTGAAATATCTTAAGCAGGTGGCCTCTATCATCGGTGGTCCAGTGACGGATTTGATAAATTTATCCTTCGCCCAAGGAATAGTGCCCCCAAGCTGGAAGGGAGCGGTTGTCAAGGCTCTCTTAAAGAAGCCTAACTTGGACCCCGCTGACCTTGCCAGCTTTAGGCCTATCTCTCTGCTCCCCGGCGTTAGCAAGGTAGCGGAGAAGTTGGTCAATCGGCGCCTCTCGGGCTTCCTGGAGTCCAACTCCCTTTTGGGTGATTCCCAAACGGGCTTTCGTCCCGGTCAGAGGACCGATACTGCCCTGTTGGCAGTCGTGGAGAATGCCAGGAGCATTTTGGACACAGGGGGATCAGTGGCAGTGATCCTCCTTGACCTCAGTGCGGCATTTGACACTGTAGATCATCAAGTGCTTCTCCAACGACTGTCGGAGGTGGGGGTCTCCGGGCTGGCCCTGAAGTGGTTCTCTTCCTTTTTGGTTGGCCGTACGTTTGAGGTGTGGGAAGGCCCTTCGAAATCTTCATCGGTCTCTCTCCAGTGTGGTGTGCCACAGGGCTCATCGTTGAGCCCCACCTTATTTAACATTTATATGGCTCCCCTGGAGAATGAGATACTGCCCCTGGGTATCAAGATTATCAGCTATGCTGATGATACCCAGCTGGTGGTAGGCCTCCCCCAGTCGTCTTACCATCCCGACCAGCTGCACACCTGCTTGGATAAGATCTTCAAGTGGATGTGTAGCTCAGCACTCAAGCTTAACGGCTCCAAAACGGAACTGATGATATTGGGAAACTCCCCTCCCACCCTGTCTCCGAGTAGCTGGCCTAGTTGCCTGGGAGCGGCTCCCACCCCCAAACAGGAGATCAAGAGTCTGGGGGTGTGGTTGGAGCAGGACCTTACCTTTAAGACTCACGCTAAAAAGACCGCAGGCGTGTGTTTTGGTCTGCTCCGTTCAGCCCGTAAGATCTTACCTCTTCTCCCTGTGGTCTCTAGGAGATTACTTGTTCAGGGACTTATCATCTCCCGGCTGGACTTCAGTAATGCGCTGTTTCTGGGGGCCCCAGAGTCCACCCTAAATAAATTACAGCAAGTGCAGAACGCGGCCGCCAGGCTCCTGATGGATCTCCCCAGGCGTCAGTCTGCTCGCCCTGCGCTGAAGGCGCTGCACTGGCTTCCCGTTAGGGAGAGGGTGAAATTTAAGGCACTCTGCATGGCCCATAAAATCTTGCAGGGGAAAGGCACTCCAATCCTTCGGGATATGGTGCAACCTTATAAGGCCTCTCGTTCCCTTCGTTCAGAGCATCAACATCTGCTGCAGGTCATGAGAGCTAGGAAGGCAAGAACTGGGGGTAGAAGGTTTTCCATCAATGTGGCCATTCTGTGGAATTCCCTTCCACTGCACTTACGCTTGGAATCAAATTTCCTCCGCTTCCGCAAGTTGTTAAAAACTCACTTGTTTCCTGCTTAATACCGGTGCCTCATGTCATGGCGTTTCTTTCTGGATGAGCGCAGGGATGCCCAAGGGTAACCAGGCGCGTTATAAAACTCACTAATAATAATAATAATAATAATAAGCGGATAACTGCTATGGAAAGGGCCTGTAGAGTACAACAGGTCCCCCAAAAGCAGTGGGCAGCAATCTTGTGGCTCTCCTTTTCAGATAAAGGTAGAGACAAGCTCCTCACTGTTAGAGAAGAGGATGCTGATGACTATGAAGTCCTGAAGAGTGCACTGATAGATGGGTTTGGCTTAACCTCTGAGCAGTACAGGTTGGAGTTCAGAGACACCCAAAAAGGCACAGACTCAGGACTGGACTGACTTTGTAGATTGTGCAACCAAGGCTCTAGAGGATTGGCTGGTTGACAGTGGGGTTACTGATTTCAAGGGATTGTATAATATTATGATGAGAGAACAGATCCTTAATAATTGCCAGAACCAGTTGTTTGATCAATACCTGGTGGACTCTGATCTGACCTCTCCCCAAGAATTGGGAAAGAAGGCAGACAAATGGGTCAGAACCAGTGTGAGGCAGAAAACCCAGAACCAAGGGGGTGACACCAATAAGCAGGATTCTAAGGGCTCTGAGAAAGGTGGGGATAAGTCAAAAGACCAGGAGTCTTCACAAGGGCCCCGAAAATCTGCATCTGGGGAGGAGTCACAATCCAACAAGGGAAAAGGCCAAAAGAAGCCCTGGTGCAAATTCTGTAAACAGAAATGGCACTGGACTTCTGATTGTAACACGTCCAAAGACCAAACCACCACCACTCCTGCCCCTAAGGCAACTGTCCCCTCTAGTTCAGCTACTGGTGGAGGTGGTACTCAGAATAAGGGTGTAGTAGGGTTGACCCTGGGTTCTGAAGTGGACTCTGGCCTAGTCAGAGTACCCACTCAGGCATTGCTGATTTGTGATGGAGACATTGATATGTCCTTCCTGGTGAGCCCCAGTAATCTGGGCAAATACAAACAGCAGCCTGTAATAAATGGCAAACAGGCTTTGGCATTCAGGGACACAGGTGCTAGTGTCACCATGGTGGCAGAGGATCTTGTGGACCATGGACAGATCCTCCTGAGCGAAATGTACCAGGTGACCAATGCAAGCAATGTCAGGACCAACCATAGTCTGGCAGTTGTGAATTTCTCCTGGGGAGGGGTAACTGGCCTCTAGAAGGTAGTAGTCAGTGCAGACCTCCCTGTAGAATGTCTATTGGGCAATGATCTAGAGACTTCAGCCTGGTCTGAAGTAGAGTTATGGACTCATGCTAAGATGTTGGGCATCCCTGCAGAGGTATTTGCTGTGACCAGGTCACAGGTCAAAATGCATAACACTGAACCAGCTCTGGATCCTGAAACTATGGCCAGATGCTTCCCAAGAAGAGGAGCAGTAGGGTTAAGGCAGTGCCTGCCCCTCTGTCTCAGATCACAGATTCACCTCTTGAGGGAGGAGAAGCAGATCCTGAAGAAGGAACTGCCCCAGAGGAACTTGAGCCTGATCAGGTTGAGTTCTTGGGGGCAGGGGGCCCTTCTAGGGAAGATCTGAGTAAGGAGCAACAGTGCTGCCCACACCTATATTTTGAGGGTAGAGATCCAACCCCTGGAGCCACCAGGAGGTTGGTAATTCCTCAGAAGTGTAGGGGGTTCCGCTTGACCCTAGCACATGATATCCCTTTGGCAGGTCATTTGGACCAAAACAAGACCTGGGACAGGCTTGTTCCACATTTTCATTGGCCGCACATGCCAGAAGACACAAAGGAGTTTTGTCGCTCCTGTGTCACTTGTCAAGCCAGTAGCAAGTCAGGTGGCACAACATAGGCCCCCCTGATACCACTACCTGTGGTGGGGGTACCCTTTGAAAGGGTAGGGATTGACATTGTTGGTCCCCTTGACCCTCCAACTGCATATGGGCACAGATTTATCCTGGTGGTAGTGGATCATGCCACCAGGTACCCAGAGGCAATGCCCCTGAGGACCACCACAACCCCTGTGGTGGCAAGAGCCCTCATTGGAGTTTTCTCCAGAGTGGGTTTCCCATAGGAGGTTCCAACTTCATGTCAGGATATCTGAAAGCAATGTGGAAGGAGTGTAGTGTAACTTACAAATTCACCACCCCCTATCACCCACAATGCAATGGGTTGGTTGAACGTTTCAACAAAACCCTTAAGGAAATTATTAAAGGACTCTCAGAGAAGCTTAGGTGGAAATGGGACCTTCTTCTTCCCTTCCTTTTGTTTGCATACAGAGAGGTTCCACAGAAGGGGGTTGGCTACAGCCCATTTGAACTTCTGTTTGGGCATCCTGTAAGAGGTCCATTATGTTTGGTGAAGGAGGGCTGGGAGTTGCCTCTCAAACCCCCCAAACAGGATGTGATGGACTATGTACTTGGTCTCCGCTCCAGGATGGCCGAATACATGAAGAAGGCAACCAAAAACCTGGAGGCCAGCCAAGAATTACAAAAAATTTGGCATGACCAAAAGGCTGTGCTGACTGTGTAGCAGCCAGGACAGAAAGTGTGGGTGTTGGAGCCTGTGGCCCCAGCAGCCCTTCAAGACAAATGGAGTGGCCCTCATACTATTGTTGAGCAAAAGGGAGAAGTCACCTATCTGGGGAATCTTGGAACTCCCAGGAGCCCCCTGAGGGTGCTCCATGTCAACAGATTGAAACCATATGTTGACAGGGCTGACATGGGCTTGCTCGTGGCAACTGAAGAGGAACAGGAGGAGGAGAGTGACCCTCTCCCTGACCTGCTCTCACAGAACCCTGATGATGGGTCAGTAGATGGTGTTGCTTTGGCAAGCAGCCTCACTGACCATCAGCAAACTGAGTGCAGGCAAGTTCTGCAGCAGTACAGACATATGTTTAGCCTGACCCCTAGTCAGACTACCTGGTGCACCCATGAGGTGGACACTGGAGACAGTCTGCCTGTCAAGAGTAAAATCTATAGGCAACCTGACCATGTTAGGGACTGTATCAGGACTGAAGTCCAGAAAATGTAGGAATTAGGTGTGATTGAGCCTTCAGATAGCCCTTGGGCTAGCCCAGTAGTCCTATTACCCAAACTTCATACTCAGGGTGGTAAGAATGAAATGAGGTTTTGTGTAGACTACAGAGGCCTCAATGCAGTCACCAGGACTGATGCCTATCCAATTCCAAGGGCAGATGAGCTGATTGATACTTTGGCCTCAGCCAAGTATCTGAGTAAATTTGACCTAACAGCTGGCTACTGGCAGATCAGGTTAGCTGATGATGCAAAGGCCAAAACAGCATTTTCGACCCCTGGTGGGCACTACCACTTTGTGGTGATGCCCTTTGGATTGAAAAATGCACCTGCCACTTTTCAGAGTTTGGTGAACAAAGTTCTGGCAGGGATGGAAACTTATTTCTCAGCTTATCTAGATGATATTGCTGTCTTTAGTTCCTCCTGGCAGGATCACCTGGTCCACCTCAGAAATGTTTTGGAGTCTCTGCAGAAAGCAGGCCTCACTTTCAAGGCCACTAAGTGCCAGATAGGGCAGAGTCAGGTTGTATACCTGGGCCACCTTGTAGGTAGAGGTCAGGTTCAGCCTTTACATAGCAAAATCCAAACCATCATGGAATGGGTTGCTCCAACCACCCAGACACAGGTGAGAGCCGTCTTAGGCCTGACTGGGCACTATAGGAGGTTTGTGAAGGGATATGGATCTACAGTGACCCCCTTGAATCATCTTACTTCAAAGAAAATGCCAACAAAGGTTCAGTGGACAGCTAGCTGTCAGAAGGCATTTGAAGACCTAAAGCAGGCCATGTGCACTGCCCCCATCTTACAGAGTCCAGACTACACCAAAAAGTTCATTGTCCCAACAGATGCTTCTGAGCTGGGTGTGGGAGCTGTACTGTCTCAACTGAATGATGAAGGTCAAGACCAACCAGTAGCTTTTATTAGCAGAAGGCTGACCCCTAGAGAGAAAGGTTGGTCAGCTATAGAGAGGGAGGCCTTTGTTGTGGTGAGGGCCCTGAAGAAGCTGAGGCCATACTTGTTTGGCACTTACTTCATAGTTCAGACTGACCCCAAACCCCTCCTATGGCTCAAACAGATGAAAGGTGAAAACCCAAAACTTTTAAAGTGGTCCATTTCCCTACAGGGGATGGACTATACAGTGGAACATAGACCTGGAACCCAACATGCCAATGCAGATCGACTCTCAAGGTATTTCCACTTAGAACACGAAGACTCAACTGGTCAAGGTTAGTTTAGTGTCCCTGCGTTTGGGGGGGGGGGTTGTGTAGGAGAGTAGGCTCTGCCTCTTATGTTGCCCCCACTTTTTTTCTGATGTTTACACTGGTTTCTGGCTATAGTCTGGCTGGGACCCTGCTAATCAGGGCCCCAGCCTCTCTGTTCTCTCTAAACAACTTGGAGTGCATATTAGGTGCACTAGTGATTGGATTCTGGGTTACCTTATGAGCCCCTAGTATATGGTACCTTAGGTACCAAGGGCAAAGGTACTTCACAGGCCTACCAGGGGCTGAAGCATGTATTATGCCACCCCTGGGAAGCAGACTAAATCTGACACCACAGGCAAGCTACTGCAGCCTGGGTGAGGTGGTGCTATCACTCCTCACTAAGATAAAGGTTCACTATATCTCTCCCTGCACACACATTTAAACCTATCAGTCACCCCTAAGGCAGGCCCTATCAATCCTGAGGGCAGGGTGCTTGGTTTCCATGTGAGGGGGTGCCTCTGCCTGAGCAGGGCCCCTCTGCAGCCCTCAGAGTCTATTCTCTGGGGCTGATTGTGAATGCGGTCAAACCATATACTCTTAGGTGCATTATAACCTCGCGGTTAATGCTAACTTTGGAATGGATGCATCAAAACATGTCATGTTTGGTGTCAAATGCTTTGGAATCATACCCCCACACCAGTAACTGGTGTGGGAGTATGATCCCACCCTTCTAGAGGGATAGACATGTACCTACTGTGGAAACACGGTAGAATCCTGAAGAGCCCTGGCATCACAAAATGGATGCCTCCAGTCACAGACACTGGACTGCCCTCCTGCTGATGACCGAAACTCGCAGTGGAGGAGGCCAAACAATAGGTATCCTGTCACAGGGAGGTGTGACCACCTCCCAGACAGGGTTTAGTGTATTGGGGCTGGGTGGGTGCACTCTTGGAGTGCTTTGAAGTCCTGCACTGGGGGAGCAGTAGGTTTCTCGGTGCATACACCAGTTCAAACCGGCTCAGGGGCTACCTGCCCCTGCTCTGGTGTGAAACTGGACAAAGGGAAGTGGGTGTAGCCACCAACTCCCCTGACCCTCCCATAGGTGGGGTCATAGAATTAGTCCCTCCCTTCCTTTCAGTATAAGTTAGGGAACCCTTGCCATTGCAAACTAGATATCCCTGGACGATGCTCTGAAGACGAATCCTGGACCTTCGACGTTCCACTACCTCTGTAAGACGGAGGAATCTCCCTTGGAGTCAGGGAGTGACTCCCCTGCTTGGCAGGCACCAAATCTTGCAATCAGCAGTTGCAAACTTTCCCGCTCCCGCCGGATGTCCGAAGTCCCTGCAGCCCAGGAAGAGGATTTCTGACTTTTCCAAGGCCATCGTGAGTCCCCAGCGGTGCTGAGGCAAGTGGACCCCATGAGTGACGAGGAACTGCAATCCCTGGGTACAGTGCACTATTTTCGAGTGCATCCCCTTCTCGATGTTCTATGAACCTGTGCATTGGACCACGTGTGGTCCAAGCCTCCAGCAGGAATCCCTCTGAAGATCAGAGGCCTACCCCTTCCTGAGTGACCATGGGCCCCTGTTGAGTGAATCCTCCTGAGGCGTCTTTGCGATCTCTTGCTGGTTGGCTTGTGGGTCACCAGAAGACTTTTCTACAGTTACAAAGGGCTCCCCTGGTTGCTCCAGGCCAGCCCTGACTTACCGTCGCTGGCTGAGTCCTTCAGACCATGCTGGTCTGCACCGCTGACTTTTTGTCCTTTCCATGAGACTTGCTGTTACCAAGGCTTGTTGGCTCTAATCTGGTCACCGATACCGCAGTAAGCTGCAGACTTTGTGGGACACACCGAATCCAGCTCCTGGTTGTCATTGATGCCTCCTGGACCTCGTGGCTGAAGAGTCAAGACACCTGTGATCACCTGAAATCCCCCGACGACTGTGGGCATCCATCTTCCTTGCCCCGGGTGACTGCCAAGTGACTTTGAACACTGTCCCCTCTGCTTTCAGGTCTTCCTTCTTCTGAATCCAGCCTTGGATTCCACCGGACACTTCTCCTGTCTTCACAAGCAGCAAGTCTTCTTTGGCTCCCATTGAAAACGACGCCGCGACCCGACACCAAAAGACACCTATGCACCCAGCTTCCCTGGGTGAGGTAACTACAGCACTACGGTGCTCCTGTGGGTGTTGGCTCTAGAACTACTTACCCTGTAAGTGACTTGCTTGTAGACTCTCCTGAAGTATCCTAAAACTCTTAATTTCCAATCGCGACTTGCTCCATTGAAGTCAATAGGGATTTGCGGCTGTGTTCTCACACTGCATGCATCTCCCGTGGGTCCTATACTTACCTGCCTTGGGTGGTTTCGTGAGGCCCCACCGCATCTGAAGGCCCTAGGCCTTGTCCTCTTGCAAGTCGTTATCTCTAAGTCTCTTTTTAGTATATGGTCTGGTACTCCCCTAGGGACACAGCCATATTTGTGCTTAACTTATTGTGAAATGTTGATTTGTGCATATGTTCCTGACTTCTAATCTCATAAAGAGATTAGCAGAGAGTTGTTAGTAATACATACATATATATTTGATATATATACCTGTGTGATGTCCTTTCATTTAGTGATTCAAGAGATTATAAGGTAAAACAAGCTGCTTTACATTCCTCTAAAGACTTAGCCTGAAGGCTGCTCTCCACAGCTACTACTAGGATAGCTTTCTTGAAAGGTGGTCTTAAACCTACTACCATAAGAGTCGAATTGTACTGGTGCATGGTGTCCACTTTAACTAGTGAACAGCAGATGCCAGGCCAACTTCTCACAGATAGTGATTGGATACTTACAGTGCTGTAAGGAGAGTGCATGGTGAATTTATAAATGCTTGGGTTTTGGCAAAGTGATTGGATAAGGACAGGGGACTGGCTGGGTAATTGGAGGTGTACATAGGTAGTAACAGGGAGATTACTAAACTGTATAGGTAGCACTCAAAGGATTGTAGAAGTGCCTGAGTTAGTGCCTGGGTAGTTGCATGAGTACATGGGTACTGACTGGATGATTAGAGTACTGCAAGGAGAGTGCATGGTGAATTTATAAGTGCTTGTGTTTTGGCAGAGTGATTGAATTAGTACATGGTATGAGGAACTTCGATTTTCGATCACGATCGAATCGACCCGCCATTTTGTGACCCGCCGCCATTTTGTGTTGCCATCACTCAGGCAGCACGGCAAACGAAGTCTATTTCTGCTTTTTCTGTAGCCCGGTGTGAGAATACGTCCTCGGCCTTTATTTGTGAAGCTGGTGTTTGGATTAGCCGAGTACACTAACCCTTGTCTGGCTTTCCTAATCCCTGTTTCAACTATCTGTAGGCTCACACTATTCTTTCCTGATCATATCTTATCGACTGGCCTTCACTGTCTCCTGCTAGCATTCTCTTGTGTCACGACTGTCCTCCAATACACACAAACGTATCTCACCACCTGCAAGTTAGTTATAATCTGTTAATGAATTAGTTCGGGGGTGGGGTGACAAACACAGTTGGAGGAGAGGTCTCTTCGAGTCATCTGATATTTCTGTTTTCGAACCTTTCTTATTGGTTCCGCTTTGTTTTTCAACTTACCCTATTGGCTCTTTTCTTATATGCTTGGGGAGTGTGTCTCGTTAATAATTATGTATTGTATAGTATTTAATCTGATGCGCCACAGAGTGAAGTGGCAGTCTCCTGAGAACCTACTTTGTGTACTTCTAGGATAACTGTACTAGCTGCAGCTAAATAAATCCAATCTTCTAACGCCGACAGAGTGTCCCGTGTCTCTGTGTAGCGAAGCAGGTGAACTCCGGGGACAGAGGGTGTACCCTGCGCCGCCAGGCCCAAAAGGTTCTGGTTCTTCAATTGGCGCCCAATGTGGGGCGGCTTCAGTGGTACCGGTTCTGCTCGAAGGTCGTGAGGAACCCCGCAAGAAAATTCCGGAGGGTTCGCGAGCCACACTAAGCGACCCCTGTATGTCGAAAGTGGTCCAAAGGTCTTTTGCAGCGCGGTTACTCCTTCCTGATGGCTACTGACGACCGCTGCCCTGACAGCTGCCCTGCTTTGGCCCATTCCTATGATGATGTATGGTAAGGTGAGACGATAGACAGGCCTCTGTTGGTGGAAGAAGACGTCCTTGGTTAAGTATTTTCGTGGGTCGCGCCCACAATTTGGTTCTTTGTTTGATGTCCTTAGGCTTCTTAGATTTAGCATTTGCAAAGGCTAAAGCCGAGGGTAAGTGCATTTGTGCTGCGTAAACTGAGTTTTACTCCCTTGAAGTTTGTGAACAGTCTGGAGACATCTCGAGATGCCTGGTCTGACTAAGTTTGGAAGAATTTGTTGTCTTGGTTGTAATAGGGACTCCCGACTTGAGGACTCTTGTCCGATTCCTTCGGTTGGAACTCCCACATATGAGCTCTATTCGAAACATGGTATCGGCCCCATTGCCTTTAACGAGACATGGACTCGATACACAAAGAAAGATGGTGTTCTCAAATGGCCAGAAAATGGTAGTTTTGACCCTGATGTGTTAGACAATTTGGAAGCAGTTTTGTTCAAAAGAAAAGCCCGGCCGGCAATGTTTGACTCTTTCCGCCTTTGGCGTAAGGAAGCCAAACAGAAAGAAATTAAACAAGCAAAACGAGATAGGAAAGCACAGGGTATGACAATTATACAGGCTGCCCAACAATTCAAAAATGATGAAATTGACAATGCGACTGAAATTTCAGAAAGACAACATCGTATGGCGATAGATAAATGCTATCCGGTGTTGCCTGTTTCTCCTTCTGATAATAAGAAAGATATAGAAGAAGATCCCCTAATGTCTCATTTATTAAGGTTGCCTTCACCCTACGCGCAAAATGCCAATGTACCTCAGCTGTTGCAGCCTGCTCAGCTGCTGGTGATACCTCCGCCGGTTCCGGCTCTTCAGCATTTGCCTCCTCCAGTATTACCGCCCTTGCCGGTTTTAGCATTAGTCTCAACTTCTTTGCCTTCATCTCCTGATCTTAGCTCTCCTTTGCCTTCTGCTCCTCCTGCAATTTCCAGTTCTTCTCCTGTTAGTTCTCCTAATACTCTGTCGCCAGTTCTAATGTCTAATTCACCGTCTGTGCGTAAGCGTCTCACAGATTCTGTCACTAGTATTCTATCTCCTTTCTTTGGAGCTTTTAATATGTCTCCGGCTTTTGCTCGAAGACAATCTCGTAGTCAGTTTCCAGATTTAGAGGAACGAGTGAAGCTAGACTCTCTTGCACGAAGATGGATCAAAAAGGGTCCACAATATAGTGTGCTTGATATTATGCCTACCTTTTTGCAATGGAATGCGCCTACGCAGAGATATGTTTTTAATGTAATGTGCGACATTCTCATTAAAGAATGGGAAGATGTGAGTTCGAGTCCGATCTCACAAGATCTGTTAGATGTTCAAGCTGATTTTGAAAAAGGACTTATTGTAGGTTCCAAAGTCGAGGAAGCTGTAAGGACACTTATCTCTCAAAGATCCTTATTGTTTTCTCAGATTTTTCTTGATTCCGATCCGTCGGTTAAACTGACGTCGAAAAATTATCCTATGAGAGAGGTTCCTCCAGTATGGAAGGAAGAGGTTGCGGGAGTAAGTGCTAATCCAGCTATTCCTGCTCATTTTCAACGTATATGGGTACATGTCCCTTGGAAGAGATCTGAAGTTTTGGCTCTTAAACAGACTCTACCAGATCCTCGTAAGAACCCTGCAGGTTATTACAAAGAATTATCGCAGACAATCGATGCTTGTATTATGAACCTAGCAGATATTGATATGTTGATGGGTAATGTCGTCCCACAGACAATATGGACTAAGATTCGTGGAGAGGATCACGCACAGGAACTAGGTGCTACTTGGAATGTTATAGCTGATACAGATAGAGTCCAAGTGGGTGGCGCAAAGCCTGACGCTTTGATCTCGGAACTTCCTGGTAGAATCATTACGTTAATGAAAACTATGATGCCTGCATTGAGAGTAAATTGGGATAAGCTAGCAGCATGCAAACAAAAGAAAGATGAAAGTGTCTCTGACTTCTTTACTCATTTTGAGGAGACATTTATCGACCACAGTGGTCAGGACATGGCTACCGAGGGTGGACAGCGATTATTCGTGGATAAATTTGTATTCAATTTGCTTCCCGAGCAGTCACACAAATTAAAAGATTCAGAAAGTTCTTGGGCTGTTTCTTCTTCTGCTCAGATATTGGCTACTGCACAATATTATGAGAATAGGGATAAAGAAGAAAAAGAAAAGCAAGAGAAAAAGACGAAAGATTTAAAAACGAAGGTTCTCTTGCAGCAAGCCTATCCGCCACGTTATGTTCATCCTCAGATTCAGCAGCCACCGCAGTTTCAGAGATTGTATCAGAAACCTGAGCAATACATTCCGCAACCTTTGTTAGGTCCTAATCAATGTGCCTATTGTAGAGAGGAAGGTCATTTTAAGAGTAGTTGTCCGGTTTTATTGCAGCGCAATGGAGCGTTATCTGCTCCACGAGGTCGTGCTGGCCTCCAGTCGGCAAACAGAGGTAGAGGTCGAGGTGTGTTAACTCAAGAACAGCGTGCCCTTCCTTCTCCCAATTCCAAGAACTACTTTGATCAGCAGAATGTGAGATCTACACAGTATTATAATGAAGACCATTATGTTGAAGGCGAGAATGAGAGTCTTCATGCCAACTAGGACAGCCATGGACAAAGTAGGGGAGTTTAGCCAATCCCAGTAGATCAAAATGGTCCTTATGTTAACATCACAACAATGGGTGTATCAGAGCCATTTCTTCTAGATACTGGAGCAATGAGAAGTTCTATCATTCATTCTAAACTCCCTGGGGCACCTTTGTCTGGCTTAACGAATGTTTCTGTAGGATTCTCTGGCGCCCCTGTTCGCAATCCGGTTTCTTGTCCTTTGCCTATTTCAGTTGGTCCTTATGATTTGGAAGCTCCACTTCTGCTGACGAATGGTTGCGGTGAGAATCTGTTGGGTCTAGACCTATTGAAAAGAATGCATGCTACAATATATTGTTCTCCTTCAGGCGTACATCTTACTCTAGGTCAGAAGCTGATCTCCCCAATGTATTTGTCCAAAGATCAGTTTTCTCCTGAGTTGCTTTCTCTTCCAACAGCACTTTGGGCCACGGGTCCGAACGATGTGGGTTGTCTTGAGATACCGCCTTATGTTGTCACTCTCAAGCCCAATGTTGAATTACCACGTATCCCACAATATAGAATCTCTGCTGAAGGTGAAAAAGCGCTTTTGGAAATCATTCATGACCTAATTCGGAAGGATGTGGTTGAAGAAACGAGAGGTAACACATGCAATAGTCCTATTCTTCCTGTTCTTAAACGTACTGATCCTTCTCAGCCTCCTGTGTACCGGTTTGTGATTGATCTGCGAGAAGTAAACAAAATTGTGATACCACAATTTCCTGTTGTTCCAGATATCACTGCTTTGTTGACTATGATACCTTCCACAGCGACTTGGTTTTCTGTTATCGATCTAAAGAATGCTTTCTTCAGTATTCCTATTGCAGAAGAGAGTAGGGACATTTTTGGTTTCTCTCTTGGAGGCCGAAGCTTCTATTGTGAAAGTCCCTCCATTTATAGCCAAGCTTTGAAATGTCATCTTGATACTTTTCACTTGCCGATTGGTACTGCTCTTATTCAATACATGGATGACTTGTTAGTCGCCGCCGATACAATAGATATCTGCAAAGATGTCACTGTTGCACTGTTACACCACTTGTTTAAGCTGAATCACAAGGTTTCACCTTCCAAACTGCAATATGTTTGTCAAGAGGTTACCTACTTGGGTCATCTCCTATCAAAAGAGGGACGACGATTGACACCAGAACGAATTCAAGCGATTGCACGAATGTCTGTACCATCCACACAAAGGGAAGTACGTGCCTTTCTGGGTATTACTTCTTATTGTAGACAGTGGATCCCTAACTTCTCTTTGATCGCCAAACCTATGTTAGCACTCACTTTAAAAGATACGCCTCAGCCCCTTCCTTAGACTGATGAGTGCCTAAAGAGTTTCACTGATTTACGCACTGCTCTCTGTTCTGCTCCTGTACTAGGCACCCCAGATTACACTAAGCCTTTTACGCTGTATGTTCACGAGAGAGAAGGTTGTGCATTGTCAGTCTTGACACAGCAATTTGGAGACAGACAGCGGCCATGTGCCTATTTTTCGGCTACATTAGATCCCATAGCTAAGGCATTGCCCAGTTGTCTCAAAGCAACAGCAGCAGCAGCAATTTCTATCCGACAGTCTGCTGGAATGGTGTTAGATAATACTCTCATTGTCATGGTGCCACATGCAGTGGATACTTTGCTAAACAGAACGAAAACACAGCATCTTACGAGTGCACGTTTAACTGGTTACGAGCTGACGCTTTTGGCTAGTCACGTACACATCAAACGACGTAATACCCTGAATCCAGCTACTTTGTTGCCCCTTCCAAATGAGGAGAGTGTTGAGGATCAGCATGATTGTTTCTTCCGTACTGAGGAAGAGACAAAAGGAAGAATTGACCTGAGAGACACACCATTAGAGAATCCGGATGGGATTCTATGGGTAGATGGTTCTTGTTTCAAAATGCCTAATGGAGATATGGTTTCAGCTTATGCTGTAACTACCTTACATACGATTGTGGAAACTGCACGCATTAGACACAATTCAGCGCAAGCAGCAGAGTTGATGGCACTGACGAGAGCTTGTGTAATGTCGAAAGGGAAAAGAGTGAACGTGTACACTGACAGCCAATATGCCTTTGGTGTAGCGTTCAGTTTTGGGCATCTCTGGAAGGAAATGGGATTCCTAACTTCACATGGCACCAAAATACAGCATGGTCAGTTAGTGACTGATCTCCTTGAGTCACTTGCTTTACCCATCCAAATAGCGATAGTGAAGTGTAGTGCACACAAGAAGATTACGGATGATGTTGGACGAGGAAATGCATTTGCTGATGAAATAGAAAAGAAAACAGCGAGAGATTCAACGAGTCGAATGTATATGGCAAGTCCTGCGAATTGGGTCAGAGAGAGAGGAATGTGTGAGAATACAGTGGAAAGCGTGAAAGCGATTCAGAAAGAGGCTTCAGAAAGAGAGTTGAGCAAGTGGAGAGAAAGTACGGGAATGTTGGATGAGATGGGTTGTTGGGTAGAATTATCCGAACATCAACGTTGGTTGTTACCAGATGCTTATGTACTCCCAGTGGTTACTATGGCTCATGGTCCAGCTCACCTAAGTGCAAAAGGCATTTGTAAACTTTTGGCTCCAGTGTGGCAAAACGAAAATATCCCAAAATGTGCAGACAACGTAGTAGAGCATTGTATTGTTTGTCTGATGTACAATCCAGGAAAGGGAACCCCAACTCCAGCAGGTCACTTTGCTCCTCCGACATACCCATTTGAAGTGTTGCAAATCGATTACATTCACATGGATCGATGCAACAACCTCAAATATGTTCTGGTGGTAGTATGTGCCTTTTCGAGGTGGATAGAAGCATACCTTTTGAAAGATAATACAGCTTTGTCTACAGCTAAAATCCTACTAAAAGAGTTCTTTCCCAGGTTTGGTTTGCTGCGCATTGTCTGGAGTGACAATGGGAGCGAATTTGTTGGCCAAGTCATACAGAAAGTTTGTGCAGGTCTTGGAATCAAGCAAAAGTTCCATGCGGCAAATCATCCACAATCAGCGGGTTTAGTAGAATGTTACAATGGAACTTTGAAGTTGAAATTAGCAAAGGTTCAAGCAAGTACGGGACTTAATTGGCCTGATGCTTTGCCGTTAGCTCTGCTATCCACCAGAACTGCAGTACACTCTCGTTTGGGACTTAGCCCTTACGAAGTGGTATTTGGCCGTCCGGCCAATGTATGGGGAATACCTCGCCCTAAGAAATTCTCAGACTTGCCCTATCCAATGTTGATTGACTATCTGCATGACCTTACAACTAAATTGCGTGTTCTTCATCAACAGGTTCAGAGTGCTCTGCCGGAGGCCTCCACAGACCCAAGTCATTCCATCCGACCAGGTGACTGGGTCTGTGTGAAGAATTTTCAAAAGTCGAATAATCTGCAGCCCAGGTGGCGGGAGCCTCGAGTGGTGTTACTTACCACAAGAACAGCTGTCAAAGTTGAAGGAAAAAAGAATTGGATTCACGGTGTGCATTGCAAGAAAGTACCTTTGCCTTTGCCTTTTGATCAGTGGGTTCGTAGAGGGGTTGGTGACTGTGAGGGCGAAACAGTTCCACGATTTGTACCCTTTAGCGATGCACACCTGAATGGGACATTGTCTGAGAAAGAGGACGACGACATTTTACAAGAAGCAATTCCATCGCATCGTCGCTTGAATACGACTGAACCAAGAACATTGTTTCGAAATCAGAGTTTTCCGGGGAAGGAAAGTTATAACCTTAGGCCCAGCAGACAAAAGAACATTTGAGACTTTCTTCTCCCTTGTGTAGTGTTCTGTTTCGGTTGCAGGGTCACGGTAGGAGTCTAGGTCACGACCTGAGTAGTGACACTAGGTCTGCAGGATCCTCAGTGTCATAGGACGGTAGAGCATCGTGACTTCAGTGATTGAGGAAGATTGCCGTGAGCATCCACTAGTAAAAATGGAAACTACACCAAGTAATAAAGAGAGAAGAAATGAAATGAAGAAAGCATCTTGTAAAATAATGTACAGTCGTTATAGTATAACGCTATGTGTTTTTATATCATTATGTATTGCTTTGGCGATTATTGGTTGGATAATTTATGTTTTGCAGCCAAGAAATACCTCCCCTTCTTCCTCTTTGCCTTCTTCTACTATCTCTCCACACCTCTTTCATACTTTTCCTTCACATGAACTTGTCAGAAGAACCGAGTATTAGAACAATTCCTTTGTCCAACTATTACACCAGCATCAATTAGTGGTTAACACAACTGATTGTTGGGTATGGGGTCTTATGCCACATACCACCGAGAAAGGAATACCATATCTAGTTCTTCCTTTTTCTTATGAGGGTTCAGCTTGGGCATTCTTCGTCATTTTCTCCAATGCATATCAAAGCAAATTCAGACGGTCTGTTACTTCACAAATCAACTATCCGGATTTTAGTCATAGTTCCTTGATTAAGGGTATGGTAGTTATGGCTAAAATCATGGAGAACAGCAACATTTCCATTGACGAAAGGAAAGCATACACCAATTGGAACGTCACCCAATTTATGTTGAGTCTTAATAGTAAAGTGGGAAAGGAAAAATCCTCGCCAATCTGGACTATACCGCATCAAGGTAACTTCTGTTTAAAAATAAACGATCGCTCTTCTGACACTGCACCAAAGAGTAACTGCTCCTACACGTACATTTATTCCTCTCAAAACTCGCCTCCTCTAGTGCCGTCTCAAGGCACCTATTTCATTTGCTATGATAGAGCTTATACTTGGTTACCAATGGGTTTCTCTGGTACTTGCTACATAGCCTTCCTTCTTCCTCCTACCTACACTGCTTCTGCCAATTATCACCGAACCCGTTTCATTTTTTTTTTTTTTTAAATATATTTTTTATTTTGTACTTTCAGCAATGCACATTTAATACATTTAATACATTCATTTATTCATTTTCGCAACATGAACCTTTAGATAATTTCAAAAACGAGAAACCAACTAAAAGAGAGAAAACCAAATGTCATATAAACAAAACAGTATAGCTCTCACCAATCCCTAGATCAGATATTCCCAAATTACCAAATTACCAAATTACCAATTTACCAGTTTACCCTATCCCGACCCTCCACCGCGCTAAGGGCCCCCAGATTCTTATGCCTAGAGCTCTCCCCGCTCTACCTTTTCTTGCATAGATTGGTTTTTCCAAATTAAATATAGAAATTAAGTTTGCTAACCATACTTGCATAGACGGAGGGGATTTGTCTAGCCAAGCCCTGGCTAGAATTAGTCTATACACCTCCATTGCCACAAAAATAAATTCCCTCTCTACGTTTCTGCTTCCATCACGGTCTATACCTAGCAAAATACATAAGGGTGACATGGAGATCTGTAGCCCTAGAGTCTTATAAAAAAAAACCTTGATGTCACTGATTAAAGTATATAGTTGTGGGCAAATGGCCAACATATGAAGTAAATCTGCGTCTAATGCGCTGCATCGAGGGCAGTTTATCCCAGTTGTACCCCCCCATTTAGCAATTCTAGCAGGCGTATGATATAAGGAAAAAAGGGTTTTATAATGTTGTGATTGTAGGGGGCCGGAGCATAGAATATTACACCCCAGGTCCAGCGACTCCTGGAAATCCTCCATTTCTCCTCCCAACTTCTCTGCCCACTTACGCTTATGTTTTTCTAGATCGTCCACTTTAGTTTGAACTAGTATCGCGTAAGCTGACCTAATGTTGTGATAGCCGCCCGTGGTTAAAATCTCCAGGAAATCATTTGTATTATATCCTGCTGAGCCACCACGTTTCTGTCCCAAGAAGCTTCTTAGTTGTAAGTACTTAAAAAAATCTCTCCTACTTAGCTTAAACTTGTTTACCAATATCTCAAACTGTACCACTCCCGCATCCTCTCTTAGATCCCCTACTTGGTTAACACCTTTCCTATTCCATTCGGCCATTACTATATCCGAGAACATTTCTGAGGGGAGTGACTTGTTCTTATATAGTTTAAGATATCTGTTATACCGTCCAAGGCCCATCTTCCTCATAAAAGTCTTCCATATATTTAAGGCCGCATTTAGTGTCTTAAATTGCTTCCTTCTGAGATACCCAAAATCAGTAAAACATAACAAACAATTTTCTGCATCTTGTCCTAACAAAATTGCATATACATCTGTAGATTCGGAAGTTATTCTTTGAAGCATCCCCCCTCCTCCGATTAAACCTTGCATATATTGAAGGGCAGTTGCCAGATAGTATAGTCTAAAATCCGGGGCTCCCCACCCCCCTCTGTCTCTCGGCAATGTCATAAATTTATATGCCCTACGAGTTTTCCCATGTGCCCATATAAACTTGTTGAGAATGCCCTCCAATATATTAAACCATTTGGTTTCAAAAATTAACGGAATTGTTCTAAATAAATACAGGAACTTCGGCAATATACTCATTTTTAACACGTTGGTACAGCCTACTAGAGAAAGATGTAAATTGTTAATCCTATTTAAATCTGTTTTTACTTTCTCAAGGAGAGGGGCTATATTATTCTCTACAAGGGTATCTAATTTTGCAGATATTACTATCCCTAAGTATGCCGCCGAGGTAGTCACCCTGGAGTCAGTGTAAGAAATGGCTTCATTCAGAACTATCTGCGTCTTAGATCTATTTAGCTTGTAGCCTGATATTTTACCAAACTTATTAGCTTCCCTTTCAATCTCTGTAATAGCTAAGTCTGGATTCGGAGTAAGTATCGCAACGTCGTCTGCGTACGCCAAGATTTTAATTGACCGACCGTTTAAAACAATTGGTGAAATCTCTCTATTTCTGTCCAGTTTCCGCAAAAAAGGCTCCAAAAATAAGGCAAATAGTAATGGGGATGAGGGACAGCCTTGTCTCGTCCCCCTAGAAATTGCAATTGGTTCTGAATATCCTCTATTTACCCTGATTTTAGCTATTGGGCATTGGTATAAGGCTCGGACAGCTGTTATGAAGCCTTCCCCAATACCGCTCCATCTCAAAACTGCCCACAGGAAGCCCCAGGCAACCCTGTCGAAAGTCTTCTCGGCATCCAACAACAGCGCTGCCGCAGGGTCGCCCAGGGATTCCGCGGCGTCAAACACCGTTATGAGTGTCCTAACGTGCTGAGTAGTTCCCTTGCCTGGTATGAAGCCGTGCTGGGATGTGCTTACCAATTGCTCTATATTGCCTGCTAACCTTGTTGCCAGCATTTTGGAGTAGAGTTTAATATCGGCATTCATAAGAGTTATGGGTCTATATGAGCCCGGGAGTATCGGAGGTTTACCTTTTTTTGGGATGACTATGATGTCCGCCGCTCCCCAAGACTCGGGAGGAGAGCCCCCTTGTTGTGTTAATAGCATGATATTAAACATATCCTCGCCTAAGCTGTCTTGGAAAACTTTATAAAATTCTACCGGAATTTGGTCTGGCCCTGCCGCTTTCCCTGAAGGGAGGCACTTGATCGCGTCCTTAAACTCATCTAAATGGAAAGGAGCATCAAGCCCAGCTTTATGTTGTACAGACAAAGAGGGAGCTAGGATATCTCTTAGATAACTATCCACCTCTTCCTCTGTTAGAGTACTCCCTTCCTCACAAGTATATAATTTAGCATAGAATTCCCGAAATACCTCCCGGATAAGGTCGGGGTCTGAAACTAAATTCCCCTGGCTATCCTGAATTTCCTTAATATCTGCCATAGCAGTACGTTGCCTTGTTCTGACAGCCAAAAAGTGCCCGATCCTCTCACTTAATTCGTAAGAGTCTTGTTTATGCCCCAGATATTTTTCAGCTGCTTTCGCGCTAATCCCCTCGGTAGCATCCCCTTTGAGGGCAGTTAAATTGATCAAGAAGGGCTCGAGTGGTAGGCCTTGCATTATAGCTCTAGCAAGATTTTCCTCTGCAACAAGCAGTCCTTGAACCCGTTTCAGCCGAGGAATTATTGACTCAAAAGACACCGCAGGACAAGAGGGGGGAGATTTCCTTAAAGGTTTTCTTCCCTTCTGGGGTCCAATGGCCAACAGCAGAAATATAAGGCAACTGGTCCGTGTCATAGAGACTATAATAGACATCACAGTAGGAGCCTTAAGTAATATCACGGCAGAACTACAGGCGGATCGTCTTATGACCTTGCAAAATCGAGTTGCCTTAGACTTTATTCTTGCCGATCGTGGTGGAGTATGTAAATTGATCGGACAAGCTGCTGTATTTTCATTCCTAATGACGCTCCGACAGTATACCAAGCTATCTCCAAGTTGCACATAATCTCCGAGTCTATTCATCAGGACGAAGGAGATTGGTCTTAACGGAATGGTTTTGGGGACTACTGTCCAAATGGGGTTGGAAAGCATTGACATTCCTTGGAATAATCTTGACCATTGTATTTTCTTGCTGCCTTTGTATGCACTGTGGTCCCGCTATCTGTGATCTTTGTGCTACTATGTGCATCCCAAAACCAAAGCCACAAGTAATGGAAAACATAAGAATGATGATGTTACAGGAACAGCTCGATGATCTCATGGCTATTGACGTGGACTCAGATTAACATGAGTCTATCTTGCCTGAGTTCTGGCAAAAGGAGGGTCTGAGGAACTTCGATTTTCGATCACGATCGAATCGACCCGCCATTTTGTGACCCGCCGCCATTTTGTGTTGCCATCACTCAGGCAGCACGGCGAACGAAGTCTATTTCTGCTTTTTCTGTAGCCCGGTGTCAGAATACGTCCTCGGCCTTTATTGGTGAAGCTGGTGTTTGGACTAGCCGAGTACACTAATCCTTGTCTGGCTGTCCTAATCCCTGTTTCAACTATCTGTAGGCTCACACTATTCTTTCCTGATCAGTATCTTATCGACTGGCCTTCACTGTCTCCTGCTAGCATTCTCTTGTGTCACGACTGTCCTCCAATACACACAAACGTATCTCACCACCTGCAAGTTACTTATAATCTGTTAATGAATTAGTTCGGGGGTGGGGTGACAAACACAGTTGGAGGAGAGGTCTCTTCGAGTCATCTGATATTTCTGTTTTCGAACCTTTCTTATTGGTTCCTCTTTGTTTTTCAACTTACCCTATTGGCTCTTTTCTTATATGCTTGGGGAGTGTGTCTCGTTAATAATTATGTATTGTATAGTATTTAATCTGATGCGCCACAGAGTGAAGTGGCAGTCTCCTGAGAACCTACTTTGTGTACTTCTAGGATAACTGTACTAGCTGCAGCTAAATAAATCCAAGCTTCTAACGCCGACAGAGTGTCCTGTGTCTCTGTGTAGCGAAGCAGGTGAACTCCGGGGACAGGGGGCGTACCCTGCGCCGCCAGGCCCAAAAGGTTCTGGTTCTTCAGGTACTGGCTGGGTGATTGGAGGAGTGCACGGGGAGTGACAGTGTGATTGTGGAACTGCATGGGTTCTACCTGGGTAATTGGAGGTGTGAATCAGTAGTGTGTAGGTGGCTACAGGACTGCATGGATAGTGCACATGTGATTATAGTATTGCATGTGTTAGTGCCTGGGTCATTACATGAGTACCTGGATAGTGACTGGATAGTTAGAGGGCAGCAAGGAGAGTGCATGGTGAGTTTATAAGTGCTTAGGTTTTTGCAAAGTGATTGGATAAGGACATGGGACTGGCTTGGTAATTGGAGGAGTGCATAGGTAGCAACAGGGAGATTACTAAACTGTATAGGTGGCACTCAAAGGATTGTAGAAGTGCATGAGTTAGTGCCTTGGTAATTGTATGAGTACATGTCTACTGACTGGATGATTAGAGTACTGCAAGGAGAGTGCATGGTGTATTTATAAGTGCTTGTGTTTTGGCGGAGTGATTGGAGTAGTACATGGTACTGGCTGGGTGATTGGAGGAGTGCACGGGGAGTGACAGTGTGATTGTGGGACTGCATGGGTACTACCTGTGTAATTGGAGGAGTGAATCAGTAGTGTGCAGGTGATTACAGAACTGCATGGATAGTGCACATGTGATTGCAGCACTGCGTGTATTAGTGCCTGGGTCATTGCATGAGTATATGGATAGTGACTGGATACTTAGAGTGCTGCACGGAGAGTGCATGATGAATTTATAAGTGCTTGGGTTTTTGCAGAGTGATTGGTTAAAGACATGGGACTGGCTGGGTTATTGGAGGAGTGCATAGGTAGTAACAGGGAGATTAATAAACTGTATAGGTACACTCAAAGGATTGTAGAAGTGCATGAGTTAGCGCCTGGGTAATTACATGAGTACATGGGTACTGATTGGACAATTAGAGTACTGCAAGGAGAGTGCATGGTCAATTTATAAGTGTTTGGGTTTTGGCGGAATAATTAGATGAGGACATGGGACTGTCTGGTTGATTGGAGGAGTGCACAGGGAGTGACAGTGTGAGTGCCGGACTGCATGGGTACTACCTGGGTAATTAGAGGAGTGCATCAGTGGTGTCTAGGTGGTTAGAGGACTGCATGGATAGTGCAGATGTGATTGTAGCACCGCATGTATTAGTGACTGGGTCATTGCATGAGTAAATGGATAGTGACTGGATACTTAGAGTGCTGCAAGGAGAGTGCATGATGAATTTATAAGTGCTTGCATTTTGGCAGATGATTGGATAAGGACATGAGACTGACTGGGTAATTGGAGGAGTGCATAGGAAGTAACAGGGAGATTACTAAACTGTATAGGTGGCACTCAAAGGATTGTAGAAGTGCATGAGTTAGTGCCTTGGTAATTGCATGAGTACATGGGTACTGACTGGATGATTAGAGTACTGCAAGGAGAGTGCATGGTGTATTTATAAGTGCTTGTGTTTTGGCGGAGTGATTGGATTAGTACATGGTACTGGCTGGGTGATTGGAGGAGTGCACGGGGAGTGACAGTGTGATTGTGGGACTGCATGGGTACGACCTGGGTAATTGGAGGAGTGAATCAGTAGTGTGTAGGTGATTATAGAACTGCATGGATAGTGTACATATGATTGTAGCACTGCGTGTATTAGTGCCTGGGTCATTGCATGAGTAAGTGGATAGTGCCTGGATACTTACAGTGCTGCAAGGAGAGTGCATGGTTAATTTATAATTTCTTGGGGTTTGGCAAAGTGATTGGATAAGGACATGGGACTGGCTGGGTAATTGGAGGAGTGCATAGGTAGTAACAGGGAGATTACTAAAATTTATAGGTAGCACTCAAAGGATTGTAGAAGTGCATGAGTTAGCGCCTGGGTTATTGCATGAGTACATGGGTACTGATTGGACAATTAGAGTACTGCAAGGAGAGTGCATGGTCAATTTATAAGTGCTTGTGTTTTGGCAGAATAATTAGATAAGGGCATGGGACTGTCTGGTTGATTGGAGGAGTGCCCAGGGAGTGACAGTGTGATTGCTGGACTGCATGGGTACTACCTGGGTGATTGGAGGAGTGAATCAGTGGTTTCTAGGTGGTTAGAGGACAGCATGGATAGTGCAGATGTGATTGTAGCACAGCATGCATTAGTGCTTGGGTCATTGCATGAGTACATGGATAGTGACTGGATACTTACAGTGCCTGAAGGAGAGTGCATGGTGAAGTTATAAGTGCTTGGGTTTTGGCAGAGTAATTGGATAAGGACATGGGACTGGTTGGGTAATTGGAGGAGTGCATAGGTAGTAACAGGGAGATTACTAAACTGTATAGGTAGCACTCAAAGGATTGAAGAAGTGCATGAGTTAGTGCCTGGGTAATTGCACGAGTACATGGGTACTGACTGGATGATTAGAGTACTGCAGGGAGACTGCATGGTGAATTTATAAGTGCTTGTGTTTTGCTGGAGTGATTGGATCAGCACATGCTACTGGCTGCGTGATTGGAGGAGTGCACGGGGAGTGAGAGTGTGATTTCTGGACTGCATGGGTACTACCTGGGTCATTGGAGGAGTGAATCAGTAGTGTGTAGGTGGTTACAGGACTGCATGGATAGTGCACATGTGATTGTAGCACTGCGTGTATTAGTGCCTGGGTCATTGCATGAGTACATGGATAGTGACTGGATACTTAGAGTGCTACAAGGAGAGTGCTTGATGAATTTATAAGTGCTTGGGTTTTTGCAGAGTGATTGGATAAGGATGTGGGCTTGGCTGGGTAATTGGAGGAGTGTATAGGAAGTAACAGGGAGATTACTAAACTGTATAGGTAGCACTCAAAGGATTGTAAAAGTGCATGAGTTAGTGCCTGGGTAATTGCATGAGTACAAGGGTAGTGACTGGATGATTAGAGTACTACAAAGAGGATGCATGGTGAATTTATAAGTGCTTGTGTTTTGGCGGAGAAATTGGATTAGTATATGGTACTGGCTGGGTGATTGGAAGAATGCACGGGGAGTGACAGTGTGATTGCAGGACTGCATAGGTAATATCTGGGTAATTGCAGGAGTGAATCAGTAGTGTGTAGGGGGTTACAGGACTGCATGGATTATGCCAGTGTGATTGTAGCACGGCATGTGTTAGTGCCTGGGTCATTGCATGAGTACATGGATAGTGACCGGATACTTAGAGTGCTGCAAGGAGAGTGCATGGTGAATTTATAAGCTCTTGGGTTTTGGCAGAGTGATTGGATAAGGATATGGGACTGGGTGGGTAATTGGAGGAGTGCATAGGTAGTAACAGGGAGATTACTAAACTGTATAGGTAGCACTCCAAGAATTGTAGAAGTGCATGAGTTAGTGCCTGGGTAATTGTATGAGTAGATGGGTACTGAGTGGATGATTGGAGTACTGCAAGGAGAGTGCATGGTGAATTTCTAAGTGCTTGTGTTTTGGCGAAGTGATTGGATTAGTACATGGTACTGGCTGGGTGATTGGAGGAGTGCACGGGGAGTGAGATTGTGATTTCTAGACTGCATGGGTACTGCCTGGGTCATTGGAGGAGTGGGTCAGTAGTGGGTAGGTGGTTACAGGACTGCATGGATAGTGTACATGTGATTGTAGAACTGCGTGTATTAGTGCCTGGGTCATTGCATGAGTACATGGATAGTGACTGGATACTTAGAGTGCTGCAAGGAGAGTGCTTGATGAATGTATAAGTGCTTGGGTTTTTGCAGAGTTATTGGATAAGGACATGGGACTGGCTGGGTAATTGGAGGAGTGCGTAGGTAGTAACAGGGAGATTACTAAACTGTATAGGTAGCACTCAAAGGATTGTAGAAGTGCATCAGTTAGTGCATGGGTAATTGCATGAGTACATGGGTACTGACTGGACAATTAGCGTACTGCAAGGAGAGTGCATGGTGAATTTATAAGTGCTTGGGTTTGGCCGAATAATTAGATGAGGACATGGGACTGTCTGGTTGATTGGAGGAGTGCACAGGGAGTGACAGTGTGATTGCTGGACTGCATGGGTACTACCTGGGTAATTGGAGGAGTGAATCAGTAGTGTGTAGGTGGTTACAGGACTTCATGGATAGTGTCCATTTGATTGTAACACTGCATGTGTTAGTGCCTGGGTCATTGCATGAGTACATGGATAGTGGCTGGATACTTAGAGTGCTGCAAGGAGATTGATTGGTGAATTTATAAGTGCTTGGGTTTTGGCAGAGGGATTGGATAAGGACATGGGACTGGCTGGGTAATTGGAGGAGTGCATAGGTAGTAACAGGGAGATTACTAAACTGTATAGGTAGCACTCAGAGGATTGTAGAAGTGCTTGAGTTAGTGCCTCGGTAATTGCATGAGTACATGGGTACTGACTGAATGATTAGAGTACTGCAAGGAGAGTGCATGGTGAATTTATAAGTGCTTGGGTTTTGGCTGAATAATTAGATAAGGACATGGGACTGTCTTGTTGATTGGAGGAGTGCACGGGGAGTGACAGTGTGATTGCTGGACTGCATGGGTACTACCTGGGTAATTGGAGGAGTGAATCAGTTGTGTGTAGGCGGTAACAGGACTGCATGGATAGCGCCCATGTGATTGTAGCACTGCATGTGTTAGTGCCTGGTTCATTGCCTGAGTACATGGATAGTGACTGGATACTTAGAGTGCTGCAAGGAGAGTGCATGGTGAATTTATAAGTGCTTGGGTGTTGGCAGAGTGATTGGATAAGAACATGGGACTGGCTGGGTAATTGGAGGAGTGCATAGGTAGTAACAGGGAGATTACTAAACTGTTTGTAGCACTCAAAGGATTGTAGAAGTGCATAAGTTAGTGCCTGGGTAATTGCATGAGTACATGGGTACTGACTGGATGATTAGAGTACTGCAAGGAGAGTGCATGGTGAATTTCTAAGTGCTTGTGTTTTGGCGAAGTGATTGGATTAGTACATGGTACTGGCTGGGTGATTGGAGGAGTGCACGGGGAGTGAGATTGTGATTTCTAGACTGCATGGGTACTGCCTGGGTCATTGGAGGAGTGGGTCAGTAGTGTGTAGGTGGTTACAGGACTGCATGGATAGTGCATATGTGATTGTAGCACTGCGTGTATTAGTGCTTGGGTCATTTCATGAGTACATGGATAGTGACTGGATAGTTAGAGTGCCGCAAGGAGAGTGCTTGATGAATTTATAAGTGCTTGGGTTTTTGCAGAGTGATTGGATAAGGACATGGGACTGGCTGGGTAATTGGAGGAGTGCATAGGTAGTAACAGGGAGATTACTAAACTGTATAGGTAGCACTCAAAGGATAGTAAAAGTGCTTGCAGGCAGGTCGCCCCCCCACGCCGCCACACAGCCGCCAGCTGCCTTGTTGCTCCTGCCACCACCTTCTCCCGCTCCCTCGTTCCCGCCTCTGTGTCCCTGCCCCATTGACACCCATTGGCCACCCCACTCCCACCTCCCAGCTGCTCCTCCCTCCCTTTCTACCTCTTAAGGGGGCTGTGATGTGGCACAGGAGCGACCTCGGACCCTGCTCGCAGGCAGGTCGCCCCCCACGCCACCACACAGCCGCCAGCTGCCTCATTGCTCCTGCTGCCACCGTCTCTCGCTCCCTCGTTCCCGCCGCTGCGTCCCTGCTGCCCCGCCCCCCCTGACACCCATTGGCCACCCCGCTCCCGCCTCCCAGCTGCTCCTCCCTGCCTCTCCACCTCTTACGGAGGCCGCGCAGCAGACGCGCGCAGCGGGCGCGTCGATGGCGTGCCAAAGGCGTGCCAAAGGCAAGCACGTCTGCGCCCGTCCACCCCTGGACTGCGCCTGGACCGCGCCCAGCACCAGAACCCCTGGACCCCTCGAACGCCACACCACCAGACTCCGCTACGACGCCAGCACCCTCCACGCATCCAGCGCCGGCCGAAACCACACCTGCTTCCAAGCCACACCGAAACAGACTCACAGACCTTTCACCTGCCACACCTGCAGCTTCACTTGTGACAGAATCACCAAACCTCCAAGGACCGGACCTAAACACCTCCGCTGCATACTCCTCAACACCCGCTCCGCACGCAAACACGCCGTTGAGCTTTGGGATCGGCTCGACACCTCCGCCCCAGACGTGGCCTTCCTGACCGAGACCTGGTGGAACGGATCCTCGGCGCCCGACATCACCACAGCCATCCCAGACGGCTACAAGATCACCCGCAGGGATCGCGCCAACGGAATCGGGGGAGGAATAGTCATCATACACAAGTCCACCCTCAAGGTCGCCACCCACGCAGACGACACCGTTAACACCGCCGAACACCTGCACTTCCAGATCCACACCGACTCCACAACCACCCTCAGAGGAACACTCTTCTACAGACCACCCGGACCCCGAGCACAATTCAGCGACTCCTTCGCCGACCTCGCCAGCACCCACGCACTTGCCTCCACAGACTACATCCTCCTCGGGGACCTGAATTTCCACCTCTAGAACAACAACGACGCCAACTCCGCCACCCTGATCGACAACCTCGCCAACCTCGGCCTCAGACAACTCATCACCTCACCCACCCACGCCGCTGGCCACACTCTGGACCCCATCTTCTCCACAGGCACCCACGTCGCCTTCAACCACACCACCGAACTCCACTGGACCGACCACCGCTGCATCCACTTCACCTTCAACAAGGCAACCAAGCACCACCCACACCCAACAGCTGCCTCGCCGCTGTTGGAGCAAAGTCACCGAAGACCAGCTGATCACCACCCTTGCCCAGAACCCACCAACCCAGACACCGCAGCCCGCAACCTCAGACAGTGGATCGACGACTGCGCCAACACCCTCGCCGCGCTCAAGAAACCCTCCAACAACCACGCCAGCAATAGAGCCACCTGGTTCTCCGACGAGCTGCAGACCTCCAAACGCTCCTGCCGGAAACTGGAGAAGATATGGCTCCACGAACGCACCCCGGACAACCGTGCAGCCCACAAGGACGCCACCCACAGACATCACCACCTCATCAGAGTAGCCAAGAGAGCCTCCTTCAAACACCGCCTGGATAACAACGCACACAACAGCAAAGAGCTCTTCAGCATTGTAAAGGAACTCTCCAACCCCAGCGCCAACGCCAACGATATACCGCCCTCACAAGAACTGTGCAACTCACTGGCCATCTTCTTCCACCGCAAGATCGCTGACATCCATGACAGCCTCATCACCATGACCACCCCAACTACGCCAGACCTCACCTCCCCTGTGGACACCACCAGCGCCAACCGCCTGACCTCCTGGTCCAACGTCAACGACGACGAGACACGCAAGGTCATGAACTCCATCCACTCAGGATCTCCGTCAGACCCGTGCCCACACCACGTATTCAACAAAGCAGATGCTGCCATCGCACCCCAACTACGGAAGGTCATCAACATCTCCTTCGAAACAGCGACTTTCCCGGAAAGCTGGAAACACGCCGAAATCACCGCCCTCCTCAGGAAGCCCAAGGCGGACCCCAAGGACCTCAAGAACTTCCGGCCCATCTCCCTGCTACCGTTCCCGACAAAGGTCATCTAGAAAATTGTCAACATGCAACTGCCCCGCCACCTGGAAGAAAACAACATCTTGGACCTGTCCCAGTCCGGGTTCAGATGAAACCACAGCACCGAGACAGCCCTCATCGCCGCCACAGACGACATCAGGCGCCAACTAGACAACGGCAAAACATCAGCCCTCATCCTCCTAGACCTGTCAGCCGTCTTCGACACGGTCTGCCATTGCACACTAAAGACACGCCTCCTAGAAGCCGTAATCCAAGAGAAGGCCCTTGACTGGACCACGTCCTTCCTCTCCGGCAGAACCCAGAGCGTCCGCCTCCCGCCCTTCCGATCCGAGGCCACCGACATCATCTGCGGCATCCCCCAGGGCTCATCCCTCAGCCCAACGCTGTTCAACATCTACATGGCCCCCCTCGCACAAGTGGCCCGCCAACATGACCTCAACATCATCTCCTACGCCGACGACACCCAGCTGATCCTCTCACTCACCAAAGACCCGCACACCGCCAAAACCAACCTCCATAAGGAAATAAAGGCCGTCGCTGACTGGATGCAGAACAGCCGCCTGAAGCTAAACTCGGACAAGACGGAGGTACTCATCCTCGGACCCACCCCCTCAGCCTAGGACGACTCGTGGTGGCCTGCCACACTGGGAGGAGCACCGACACCCACCGACCATGCTCGCAACCTAGGATTCATCCTCGACTCCTCCCTCTCCATGTCTAAACAGGTCAACGCCATCTCCTCCTCCTGCTACAATACCCTCCGCATGCTCCACAGGATCTACAAGTGGATCCCGACCGAAACAAGAAGAACGGTGACACAGGCCCTCGTCAGCAGCAGACTGGACATCGGCAGCGCACTCTATGCAGGAATCCCAGCCAAACACCTACGACGACTACAACGCATCCAAAACGCATCCGCCCGACTGATCGCCAATGTCCCCCCCCGCAGCCACATCCCCCCCACCTGAGAAACATACACTGGCTCCCCGTCGACAAGAAGATCACCTTCAAGCTCCTCACCCACGCACACAAAGCACTCCACAACGCCGGAGCAGCCTACCTGAACAGCAGACTCAACTTCTACACCCCAACCCGCCAGCTCCGCTCCGCCAGCCTCGCGCTCGCCGATGTCCCCCGCATCCAACAAACAACTTCCGGTGCCAGATCCTTCTCCTACCTCGCCGCTAAGACCTGGAACACCCTCCCTACCCACCTTCGACAGACCCAAGACCTGCTCGCCTTCAGAAGACTCCTCAACACCTGGCTCATTGAGACCCTCATGGGTGAGTAGCATGCTATACAAGTACTCTGATTGATTGATTGATTGAGTAAGTGCCTGGGTAAATGCATGAGTACATGGGTAGTGACCGGATGATAAGAGTACTACAAGGAGAGTGCATGGTGAATTTATAAGTGCTTGTGTTTTGGCGGAGTAATTGCATTAGTATATGGTACTGGCTGGGTGATTGGAGGAATGCACGGGGAGTGACAGTGTGATTGCAGGACTGCATAGGTACTACCAGGGTAATTGCAGGAGTGAATCAGTAGTGTGTAGGGGTTACAGGACTGCATTGATAGTGCACATGTGATTGTAGTACTGTATCTGTTAGTGCCTGGGTCATTGCATGAGTATATGGATAGTGACTGGATACTTAGAGTGCAGCAAGGAGAGTGTGTAGGAGAGTACGATCTGCTTCACATGGGTACCCCCACCTTTTGCTGGTGTTTTACTGTTTTTCGACCTTAGTCTGGCTGTGGCCCTGCTAATCAGGCCCACAGCCTAGCTGCTTCCTCTCTTAAATGGTTTGCATGTACAGTAGGTACATATCTAATTGGATTCTGGAGTGCCTTATAAGCCCCTAGTATATGGTATACGGTGTACCTAGGGCATAGGTACCTCAGACGCCTACCAGAGGCTGAAGCATGTATTATGCCGCCCCTGGGAAGCACTCCAATATGGCACCATAGGTCTGCTGCTGCAGCAAGGGTAAGGGTGTGCTCACACACCTTACAGTGGTATAGGCTACCTATATCCACATATATATACAGACACATATAAACCTATAAGCCACTCCTATGGCAGGCCTTGACAATCCTGAAGGCAGAGTGCTTGGGTTTATGTGAGAGTGTGCCCAAGCATGAGCTGAGCCCCTCTGCAGCTTTTGGAAATACTTCCTTATAGCTGTTCTGAGATACAGCCATACCATATACTGTTAAGTGCATTATAACCTCGCGATAAATGCTAACTTTGGGATGGCTATGTGAGAAGTTGGCCTGATATATGCTGTCAACTAGTTCTAGCGGGCACCTTGTATCAGTCCAAACAACCCCTTATGGTGATAGGTTAAAGACAACCTTTATTGAAAGCTATGGGGAGCAGCCTTCAGGCTAAGTCTTGAAGGAATGTAAAGCAGCTTGTTTTACCAGTCTATAATCCCTTTAATGATCAAATGAAAGGACAACCACACCAGGTATATATTCAAAATGTATGTATTTAAGATAAAACACACCCCTCTAGTCTCTTTATGAGACTGGAGTTCGAAGTACTTAGTTTACAAGTAAGCAAGCATCAGTAAAAGCACAAATACACGTTTGGGCCCTAAGGGCGTACCAAGCCATATACCAAAAAATTGGTATAAGAACCACGACTGGGATAGACACTAGGCCTATAGCCTCTAGAATTGCTGGGACCCCAAGGAACCACCCAAGGTAGTGACACAGGGGACCCACGGGGACAGTATGCAGTGTGTAAACACAACCGCGGGTTCCTATTATCTTCTATGGGCAATGTCGCGGTTGGAATTTTAAAGATTAGGGACACTTCTAATCGAGTCAGGACCAAACCCTTTTGGACTTAAGAAGTTCTAGGGCTAGCACCCACGAGGGCACCGGAGTACTCGAGTTACCTCACCCAGGAAAGCTGGGTGCATAGGTGTCTTTTGATGTTGGGTCGCATCGTCCATTTCAATGGAAGCCTGCAAAGAACTGCTGCTGCCGTGAAGAGGAGAAGTGTCCGGAGAGATCCAAACCTGGATCTGTGATGTAAGGAACCTGAAAGCAGAGGGGATAGAGTCTGGGTCACTTGCCAATGACCTAGGGCAGGATGGACCAATGCCCACAGATGTCGGGTGCTTCAGGTGAGTTGATAAGTGTCTTGACTATTCAGCCATGAGGTTCAGGAGGCGTCGACAAAGTCCACGAGCTGGATTCGAGCTGTCCCACGAAGTCTGCCGAGTGCTGCGGTTTCAGCGACCAGAATGGACCCAACAAGCCTTGGTAAAAGCAAGTCACTGGAAATCAGAGAATGGACTGTGGTGCAGACCAGCAAGATCTGATGGACTCACCCAGTGAGGGTACGTGAGGGCACGTCTGGAGAAATCAGGTAAGCCTAATCAGAAAAGGAGTCGCCTTCGTGGGGACCTGCTACCCAACGGGCTAGTGATCGCGAAGGAGCCTCAAGTGGTCACACTTGAAGCTGGCCCATGGGTCACTCGTGGAGTGGAAGCAAACAATATTCAGTGCAGGAGGTGCTCAAGGCTGGGGCTACTCAGAGCCTAAAGCACAACTTCGAGGAGGACCAGGAAGATAGTGTTGCTGCAATAGTTCACGGTGTCCAGGGGTCACGGTTCCACGTCACCCACGATAGCCATGGGCCTCAGCTTTGCTGTGGACTCAGGGTAGCCTCGGGGAAGTCTAGAAATCTACCTCTGGGAATGCAGAGACTTTGGAGTCTGGTGGGAGCTTCAGAATCGCAGACCGGTCAGTTGCTTCTTTGGTGCCTGCCAAGCAGGGGAGTCACTCCTTGACCCCGAGGGAGATCTCTTCAGTCTTCTAGTCAGGATAGAACATCGAAGGTCCAGGATGTACATTGCAGAGTTTCGTCCAGGGTAATCTAAAATCCTATGGACTGGATTCCTATACTTATAGTGAGTTTAGGGGATGGACTAACTCTAAGGCCCCACCTATGGGCGGGCCAGGAAAGAGGGGTGGTTACACCCATTTCCTTTGTCCAGTTTCACGCCAGAACAGGGGCAGGTAGCCCCTGCAACCAGTTTGAACTGGAGTATGCAGAGGGACACCAAGTGTGCCCCCAGTGCAGGACTTCAAAGCACCAGAGAGTGCACCCGCCCAGCTCCAATAAACATCAGCCTGTCTGGGGAGGTGGTTACACCTCCCCTCGACAGGAAACCTATTGTCCAGGCCTCCCCTGCCGGAGTTTCGGTCAGCAGCAGAAGGCCAGACCCGTGTAAGTGGCACAGGCATCCATTTTGTGATGCCAGGGCTCAGGAAAGTCTTAACGGGTTTAGCCAGTGTGAACATGTCTCTCACTCTAGAAGGGTGGAATGCTGAGGCCGCCGCCAGAATTGGCGAGGGGGGTAGTATTCCAAAGCGTTTGACACCAAACCCGACATGTTTTGATGCAGCCATTCCAAAGTTAGCATTTACCGCGAGGTTATAATGCACTTAAGAGTATATGGTATGGCTGTATCACAGAACAGCCATAAGGAAGTATTTCCGAAAGCTGCAGAGGGGCTCAGCTCATGCCTGGGCACCCTCTCACATAAAACCAAGCACTCTGCCTTCAGGACTGTCAAGGCCTGCCATAGGAGTGGCTTATAGGTTTATATGTGTCTGTATAGGGTAGTGATATAGGTAGCCTATACCACAGTAAGGGGTGCAAGCACACCCTTACCCAGGCTGCAGTAGCAGACCTGTGGTGTTATTTTGGAGTGCTTCCCCGGGGTGGCATAAAATATGCTGCAGCTCCTGGTAGGCCTCTGAGGTACCTATGCCCTAGGTACATAGTATACCATATACTAGGGGCTTATAAGGCACTCCAGAATACAATTAGATATGTACCTAATGTACATGGAAACCATTTTAGAGAGGAAGCAGCTAGGCTGCGGTCCTGATTAGCATGGCCACAGCCAGACTAAGTTCGAAAAACAGTGAAACACCAGCAAAAAGTGGGGGTACCCATGTGAAGCCGATCCTACTCTCCTACACAACCCCCAACGCAGGGACATTAAACTAACCTTGACCAGTTGAGTCTTCATGTTCTAAGTGGAAATACCTGGAGAGTCCATCTGCATTGGCATGGTTACTCCCACGGCTATGTTCCACTGTAAAGTCCATCCCCTGTAGGGAAATGGACCACCTAAGCAGTTTGGGGTTTTCACCATTCATTTGTTTTAGCCATAAGAGGGGCTTATGGTCTGTCTGAACAAGGAAGTGAGTACCAAACAAGTATGGCCTCAACTTCTTTAGAGCCCAAACCACAGCAAAGGCCTCCCTCTCAATGGCTGACCAACGTTTCTCTCTAGGGGTCAGCTTTCGGCTTATGAAAGCTACTGTCTGATCCTGACCTTCTTCATTCAATTGTGACAGTACAGCCCTAACCCCCAATTCAGATGCATCAGTTTGAACAATGAACTTCTTGGAGTAGTCAGGACTCTGCATAATGGGAGCAGTATACATGGCTTGCTTCAGGTCATCAAATGCCTTTTGACAGCTAGCTGTCCACTGAAACTTTTTGGGCATTTTCTTAGAAGTTAAGTCATTCAAGGGTGTCACTATTGATCCATACCCTTTGACAAATCTCCTATAGTACCCAGTCAGGCCTAAGAAGGCTCTCACCTGAGTCTGGGTAGTTGGAGCAGTCCATTCCATTATGGTCTTGATTTTGCTCTGGTATGGTTGAACCTGGCCTCCACCTACAAGGTGGCCCAGGTACACAACCTGACTCTGCCCTATCTGGCACTTAGTAGCCTTGATAGTTGGGCCAGCTTTTTGCAGGGCCTCCAAAACATTCCTCAGGTGGACCAGGTGATCCTCTCAGGGGGAGCTAAAGACAGTAATATCATCTAGATATGCTGCACTAAAGGCTTTCAGGCCTGTGATAACTGTATTCACCAGCCTTTGGAAAGTGTCAGGTGCATTCTTCAAACCAAAGGGCATTACCACAAATGGATAGTGCCCACTAGGGGTAGAAAATGCTGTCTTTGGCTTTGCATCATCAGCTAGTCTGATCTGCCAGTAACCAGCTGTCAAGTCAAACGTGCTAAGGTACTTGGCTGAGGCCAAAGTATCTATAAGCTCATCTGCCCTTGGTATTGGATGGGCATCTGTCCTAGTGACTGCATTGAGACCCCTGTAGTCCACATAGAACCTCATCTCTCTTTTTCCACCACTGGTGTGAGGTTTTGGCACAAGGACCACTGGACTAGCCCAAGGGCTATCTGAGGGTTCAATCATACCCAAATCCAACATTTTCTGGACTTCTGTCCTGCTACAGTCCCTGACATGGTCAGGTTGCCTATAAATCTTATTTTTAATAGGCAGACTGTCCCCAGTGTCCACTTCATGAGTGCACCAGGTAGCCTGGCTTGGAGTCAGTGAGAACATGTGTCTGAACTGATTGAGAACCTGTCTGCAATCAGTTTGCTGCTGGGAAGTGAGGCTGCCTGTCAATGCTACACCATCAACTGACCCATCATCAGGGTTCTGTGAGAGGAGGTAAGGGAGTGGGTCACTCTCTTCCTCCTGTCCCTCATCAGTTGCCATGAGCAAGCCCATGTCAGCCCTCTCCACATATGGCTTTAGCCTGTTGACATGGAGAACCCTATGGGGACTCCTGGGAGTTCCTAGGTCTACTAAATAAGTAACCTCTCCCTTCTGTTCAACAATAGTGTGGGATCCACTCCACTTGTCCTGGAGAGCTGCTGGGGCCACAGGCTCCAACACCCACACTTTCTGTCCTGGCTGGTAAACAGTCAGTACAGCCTTTTGGTCATGCCAGGCTTTTTGCAGTTCCTGGCTAGCCTCAAAGTTTTTGTTTGCCTTTTTCATCTACTCAGCCATCCTGGAGCGGAGACCAAGTACATAGTCCACTATGTCTTGCTTTGGGGGCTTGAGAGGTAACTCCCATCCTTCCTTCACCAAACACAATGGACCCCTGACAAGGTGACCAAACAGAAGTTCAAATGGGCTGTAGCCAACCTCCTTCTGAGGCACCTCCCTGTATGCAAATAAAAGGCAAGGCAAGAGCAGGTCCCATTTTTGCCTAATCTTCTCTGGGAGTCCTTTGATCATGCCCTTTAACCTCTTGAGTGCCCATGACGAGATGGTCTCGTCATGGGCCGCGGTTGCGCTGTGCCCATGACGAGACTATCTCGTCATGAGCCCCGCCCGCTAATGAAACGCCCGGCACAGGGCGTGGAAAGGGCGGGGCACTCAAGGGGTTAAGGTTTTGTTGAATGTCTCAACTAAACCATTGCATTGTGTGTGATAGGGTGTGGTGAACTTGTAGTTCACTCCACACTCATTCCACATAGCAGTTAAGTAACTTGACATGAGGTTTGCACCCCTGTCAGATACTATCTCCTTTGGAAAACCTACTCTTGAGAACACACTCAAGAGATCTCTTGCCACTATTGGTGCTGTAGTGGTCCTTAGGGGAATTGCTTCTGCATACCTGGTGGCATGATCCACTACCACCAGTATAAATCTGTGCCCAGATGCTGTTTGGGGATCCATGGGACCAACAATGTCAATCCCTACCCTTTCAAAGGGCACCCCCACCACAGGTAGTTGTATCAGGGGGGCCTTTGTAGTGCCACCTGCGTTGCCACTGGCTTGGCAGGTTACACAGGAGCGACAAAACTCCTTGGTGTCTTAAGACATGTGTGGCCAGTGAAAGTGAGGAACACTTCTGTCCCAAGTCTTGTTCTGGCCTAGGTGTCCTGCTAGGGGAATATCATGGGCTAGTGTCAATAGGAAACTCCTAAACTTCAGAGGTATAACCAACCTCCTGGATGCACCAGGCTTTTGGTCTCTACTCTCTGAGTAAAGAGTCCATCATCCCAATAAACTTTATGGGTGCCACTAGCATTCCCAGCAGCCTCATCAGCAGCTTGCTGTCTGAGGGTTTCAAGAGAGGGGTAGGTTTTCTGCTCCTGGCTCAGGTCAGGCCTGGAAGGGCCCCCGTCCCCAAGAACTCAACCTGGTCAGGTTCAAGCTCCTCTGGGACAGTTCCTTCTGCACGCTCAAGATCATCTCCCTGAGGAGACTGATCAGTATCCTGAGACAGGTGGGAAGGCTCTGTATTACCCTACTGCTCCTCCTCTTGTGAGGCACCTGGTCCATTATTCCAGAATCCAGGGCCTGTCCAACTTTTGACATTTTTGCCTGTGACCTGGTGACAGCAAAGACATGTGCAGGAATCTCTAACATTTCTGCATGTGTCCTGAGCTCCACTGCAGCCCAAGCCGAAGTTTCCAGATCATTGCCAAGCAAGCACTGTACTGGTAGGTCCGCACTTACCACAACCTTCTTAAGGCCAGTTACCCCTCCCCAGGAGAAGTTAGCAACTGCCAGAGAATTGCCTGTTCTGACATTGCTAGTATTGGTCACTTGCTACACTTTACCAAGACTAATCTGCCCAGGATCCACAAGATCTTTGTCACCATTGTGACACTTGCTCCTGTGTCCCTGAATGCCCAAGCTTCTACTCCATTAATTAAAGGCTGCTGTCTGTATTTGCCCAGGTTACTGGGGCTCACAAAGGGGGGCATATCCATGCCCCCATCACTGACAAGCACAGCCTGAGTTGGTACTCTGACTAGGCCAGAGTCCATGTCAGAATTGAGGGTCAACCCTACTACACCCTTATTCTGTGTATTCCCACCATCAATTGTAACGGCACTAGGGGGAGCAGGTGCCTTAGGGGCATTGGTGGGGGCTGGAATATTTTCTTTGCCCTTGGTGCAGTCACTAGTCCAGTGAGTTTACTGTTTACAGATTTTGCACCAAGGTTTTTTTTGGCCTTTACCCTCTTCAGACTGTGAATCCCCACCTGAAGAAGATTTTTGGGGCCCTTGAGAAGACTTCCGGTCTTTACCCTTGTCCCCACCCTTATCAGACTTTTTGGAATCTTGCCTCTTTGGGTCACCACCTTGGTTCTGTACCTTCTACCTCACCCTGGTTCTGACCCATTTGTCTGCTTTCTTTCCCAATTCTTGGGGAGAGGTCAGATCAGAGTCTACCAGGTACTGGTGCAACAGATGATTTTGACAGTTGTTAAGAATCTGCTCCCTCATTATCAGATTATTATCCTTTGAAGTCACAGACTTTGCTGCCCAATAACAAACCTCCCAGAGCCCTAGCAGCAGTCAACAAAGTCAACCCAGTCCTGATTTTGTGCCTTTTGGGTGTCTCTGAACTTTTAGCTGTATTGTTCAGTGGTTAGGCCAAGACCATCTATTAGAGCACTTTTCAAGACTTTGTAATCATCAGCATCCTCTTCTCTTACAGGAGCTTGTCTCTACCTTTGTCTGCAAAGGAGAGCCATATGATTGCTGCCCACTGACCTTGAGGGACCTTCTGTACTTTACAGGCCCTCTCTAAGGCAGTTATCCATTTGTGGATGTTATCCCCACTCTGGTAGGGAGGGACAATCTTACTTAGGTTTCTATGGTCATAAGACCTATCCCTATCTCTAGGGAAATTGCTGCCACCAAGGGACTCTAGTCCCTCCTTTTTACTAGCTCTGTAGAGCTCCAGGACTTCCCTATCTAAGGCCAGCTGCTGCTTTCTGAGGTTGACATTGTCTTGCTCATACTTCAGCAGTCTCTCTCTCATCTCCTGGGAGGTTTCCCTCCCTCTGTGAGAAGAAACAGAGGTTCCTATAGAGGAGTTAGACTGGATAGATCTCTGTGACAGAGATCTATCCCTTCTAGTCCTGTTGTCAGGCCTACCAGGAGGAATGAAGGAAGTGGCATTATTATCATCCTCCTCATCCTCATCCTGGTGGTCTGTGTTCACCACAGTCTGGTCATTGTCATCAGTCTGGTCAGCATTGTAGTTAGGGTCAGGGGAGTTTCCACCCCTGGACCCACCCTCAGTTGCTGCCCCACCCAGTGATATCATCCAGTTTCAGTATCTTTATGAGATGCTGGGTGGATGGACTTTTGCCTGTCTTCAGCTTCCTAATGGAACATAAGGCCCTAAGCTGAGCAAAGGAGAGATCCTCATATTTACAGGGAAGGAGCTCACTGGTTCCTGGTAGGGAACCACTGGTTCCTGGCTGGTTAGACATTACTAATGTGGTGTGGTGTATTGCACTAGCTACACTAGTGTGGCCTACTAAACTCTCTTGAGTTGTAGAAAGGGTGTGCTATCCCTTAACACACAACTCTAAGTTCAGTAGAACTTACTGTAGCTAAACTTGATATTATATGTATCTCGGGAACCTTTAGTGGTTTTCAGTTGATCAATTCAATTGAGATTATCTGGTAAAACAATAGCAAGCTGGAATCCCACACGCTGCACACCAATGTGAGAAGTTGGCCTGATATATGCTGTTCACTAGTTCTAGTGGGCACCTTGTATCAGTCCAAACAACCCCTTATGGTGATAGGTTAAAGACAACCTTTATTGAAAGCTATCCTACTGGTAGCTATGGAGAGCAGCCTTCAGGCTAAGTCTTGAAGGAATGTAAAGCAGATTGTTTTACCAGTCTATCATCCCTTGAATGATCAAATGAAAGGACACCCACACCAGGTATATATTCAAAGTATATGTATTTAAGATAAAAAACACTCCTCTAGTCTCTTTATGAGACTGGAGTTCGAAGTACTTAGTTTACAAGTAAGCAAGCATCAGTAAAAGCACAAATACACGTTTGGCCCTAGGGGCGTACCAAACCATATACCAAAAAAGTGGTATAAGAACCCCGACTGGGATAGACACTAGGCCTATAGCCTCTAGAATCACTGGGACCCCAAGGAACCACCCAAGGTAGTGACACAGGGGACCCACGGGGACTGTATGCAGTGTATAAACACAACCGCGGGTTCCTATTATCTTCTATGGGCAATGTCGCGGTTGGAATTTTAAAGATTAGGGACACTTCTAATCGAGTCAGGACCAAACCCTTTTGGACTTAAGAAGTTCTAGGGCTAGCACCCACGAGAGCACTGGAGTACTCGAGTTACCTCACCCAGGGAACCCGGGTGCATAGGTGTCTTTTGGTGTCGGGTCGCATCGTCGATTTCAATGGAAGCTTGCAAAGAACTGCTGCTGCTGTGAAGAGGAGAAGTATCCGGAGAGATCCAAGCCTGGATCTGTGATGTAAGGAACCTGAAAGCAGAGGGGACAGAGTCTGGGTCACTTGCCAGTGACCTAGGGCAGGATGGACCAATGCCCACAGATGTCGGGTGCTTCAGGTGAGTTGAAGGGTGTCTTGACTCTTCAGCCATGAGGTTCAGGAGGCGTCGATGAAGTCCACAAGCCGGATTCAAACTGTCCCCTGAAGTTTGTCGAGTGCTGCGGTGTCGTCCACCAGAATGGACCCAACAAGCCTTGGCAACGGCAAGTAACTGGAAATCAGAGAAAGGACTGCGGTGCAGACCAGCAAGGTCTGATGGACTCACCCAGTGAGGGTAAGTGAGGGCACTTCTGGAGCAACAAGGTAAGCCCAATTAGAAAAGGAGTCGCCTTTGTGGGGACCTGCTAGCCAACGGGCTAGTGATCACGAAGGAGCCTCAAGCGGTCGCACTTGAAGCTGGCTCACGGGTCACTCGTGGAGTGGAGGCCAACAATCTTCGGTGCAGGAGGTGCTCAAGGCTGGGGCTACCCAGAGCCCAAAGCACAACTTCAAGGAGGACCAGGAAGATAGTGTTGCTGCAAAAGTTCATGGTGTCCATGGGTCACGGCTCCATGTCACCCACGATAGCCATGGCCTCAGCTTTGCTGTGGACTCAGGGTAGCCTTGGGGAAGACTGGAAATCTACCTCTGGGGATGCAGAGACTTTGGCATCCGGCGGGAGCTTCAGAATTGCAGACCGGTCAGTTGCTTCTTTGGTGCCTGCCAAGCAGGGGAGTCACTCCTTGACCCCAAGGGAGATCTCTTCAGTCTTCTCGTCAGGATAAAACATCAAAAGTCCAGGATGTCGTTGCAGAGTTTTGTCCAGGGTAAACTAAAGTTCTAGGGACTGGATTCCTATACTTATGGTGAGTTTAGGGGATGGACTAACTCTAAGGCCCCACCTATGGGTGGGCCAGGAAAGAGGGGTGGTTACACCCATTTCCTTTATCCAGTTTCGCACCAGAGCAGGGGCAGGTAGCCCCTGCAACCGGTTTGAACTGGAGTATGCACAGGGACACTAAGTGTGCTCCCAGTGCAGGACTTCAAAGTACCAGAGAGTTCTCCCGCGCAGCCCCAATACACATCAGCCTGTCTGGGGAGGTGGTTACACCTCCCCTCAACAGGAAACCTATTGTCCAGGCCTCCCCTGCCGGAATTTCGGTCAGCAGCAGGAGGCCAGACCTGTGTCTGTGGCAGAGGCATCCATTTTGTGATGCCAGGGCTCAGGAAAGTCCTACCGGATTTAGCCAGTGTGAACATGTCTCTCCCTCTAGAAGGGTGGAATGCTAACGCCGCTGTCAGAATTGGCGGGGGGTAGTATTAAAAATCATTTGACACCAAACACGACATGTTTTGATGCAGCCATTCCAAAGTTAGCATTTACCGCGAGGTTATAATGCACTTAAGAGTATATGGTATGTCTGTATCACAGAACAGCCATAAGGAAGTATTCCTGAAAGCTGCAGAGGGGCTCAGCTCATGCTTGGGCACCCTCTCACATAAAACCAAGCACTCTGCCTTAAGCATTGTCAAGGCCTGCCATAGGAGTGGCTTATAGGTTTATATGTGTCTGTATATGGGTAGTGATATAGGTAGCCTATACCACAGTAAGGGGTGCAAGCACACCCTTATCCAGGCTGCAGCAGCAGACCTGTGGTGTCATTTTGGAGTGCTTCCCAGGGGTGGCATAATATATGCTGCAGCCCCTGGTAGGCCTCTGAGGTACCTATGCCCTAGGTACATAGTATACCATATACTAGGGGCTTATAAGGCACTCCAGAATCCAATTAGATATTTACCTAATGTACATGGAAACCATGGAAGCAGCTAGATTAGCAGTGCCACAGCCAGACTAAGGTGGTAAAACAGTGAAACACCAGCAAAAATTGGGGGTACCTGTAGGAAGGTGGAATCTGACTACATGGCTGCCCCCACTTTGTTTCTGGTGTTTTGATAGTTTTTGACTAGTCTGGCTGGGATCCTGCTATCCAGGACCCCAGCCTATCTGCTTAATTCCTTAAACGACATGGTGTGCACATTAGGTGCACAAGTGATTGGATACTGAGGTGCCTTATGAGTCCCTAGTATATGGTACCTTAGGTACCAAGGGCATAGGTACTTCACAGGCATACCAGGGGCTGAAGCATGTATTATGCCACCCCTGGGAAGCAGACTAAATCTGACACCACAGGCCTGCTACTGCAGCCTGGGTGAGGTAGTGCTAGCACTCCTCACTGAGATATAGGTTCACTATATCTCTCCCTGCACACACATTTAAACCTATCAGTCACCCCTAAGGCAGGCCCTATCAATCCTGAGGGCAGGGTGCTTGGTTTCCATGTAAGGGGGTGCCTCTGCCTGAGCAGGGCCCCTCTGCAGCTCTCAGAGTCTATTCTCTGGGGCTGTTTGTGAATGCGGTCAAACCATATACTCTTAAGTGCATTATAACCTCGCGGTTAATGCTAACTTTGGAATGGCTGCATCAAAACATATTGTGTTTGGTGTCAAACGCTTTGGAATCATACCCCCACACCAGTAACTGGTGTGGGAGTATGATCCCACCCTTCTAGAGAAATATACATGTACCTACTGTGGAAACTCAGTAGAATCCTGAAGAGCCCTGGCATCACAAAATGGATGCCACCAGTCACAGACACTGGGCTGCCCTCCTGCTGATGACCGAAACTCGCAGTGGAGGAGTCCCAACAATAGGTATCCTGTCACAGGGAGGTGTGACCACCTCCCAGACAGGGTTTAGTGTATTGGGGCTGGGTGGATGCACTACTAGAGTGCTTTGAAGTCCTGCACTGGGGGAGCAGTAGGCTCCTCTGTGCATATGCCAGTTCAAACCGGCTCAGGGGCTACCTGCCCCTGCTCTGGTGTGAAACTGGACAAAGGGAAGTGGGTGTAGCCACCAAATCCCCTGACCCTCCCATAGGTGGGGTCATAGAGCTAGTCCCTTCCTTCCTTCCAGTATAAGTTAGGGAAGCCTTGCCATTGCAAACTAAATATCCCTGGAAGACGCTCTGAAGAAGAATCCTGGACCTTGGATGTTCCATTACCTCTGGAAGATGGAAGAATCTCCCTTAGAGTCAAGGAGTGACTCCCTTGCTTGGCAGGCACCAAACTTTTCAATCAACGGTCACAAACTTTCCCGCTCTCGCCGGAGTCAGAAGACTCTGCAAGCTCAGGAAGAGGATTTCCTGACTTCTCCAAGGCCATCGTGGACATCCAGCTTCCTTGCCCGGGTCACTGCCAAGTGACTTTGAACACTGTCCCCTCTGCTTTCAGGTCTTCCTTCTTCTGAATCCAGCCTTGGATTCCACCGGACACTTCTCCTGTCTTCACAAGCAGCAAGTCTTCTTTGGCTCCCATTGAAAACGATGCAGCGACCCGACATCAAAAGACACCTAAGCACCCGGCATCCCTGGGTGAGGTAACTCCAGCCCTACGGTGCCCCTGTGTGTGTTGGCTCTAGAACTACTTAACCTGTAAGTGACTTGCTTGTAGACTCTCCCGAAGTATCCTAAAACTCTAAGATTCCAACCGCGACTTGCTCCATTGAAGGCTGTGTTCTCACACTGCATGTGTCTCCCGTGGGTCCTTTACTTACCTGCCTTGGGTGGATTAGTGAGGCCCAGCGCTTCTGAAGGCCCAAAGCCTTGTCCCCTCTCAAGTCATTGTTCTTAAGTCTCTTTTTTAGTATATGGTCTGGTACGCCCCAAGGGCCCCAGCCATTTTTGTGCTTAATTTATTGTGAAACATTGATTTGTATATATGTTCCTGACTTCTAATCTCATAAAGAGATTAGTAGAGTGTGTCTAATAATAAATACATATATATTTGATATATATACCTGTGTGGTGTCCTTTCATTTAGTAATTCAAGAGATTATAAGGTAAAACAAGCTGCTTTACATTCCTCTAAAGACTTAGCCTGAAGGCTGCTCTCCACAGCTACCACTAAGATAGCTTTCTTAAAAGGTTGTCTAAAACCTACTACCATAAGAGTTTAATTGTACTGGTGCAAGGTGTCCACTTTAACTAGTGAACAACATATATTAGGCCAACTTCTCACAGTACCCATGTGAAGCAGATCCTACTCTTCTACAGGCTGCATCAAAACATGTTGTGTTTGGTGTCAAACGCTTTGGAATACTACTCTCGCCGCCAGTTCTGGCGGCGGGCGTGGCATTCCACCCTTTTATATGGAGAGACATGTTCACACTGGTCTAACCTGGTAGGACTTTCCTGAGCCCTGGCATCTCAAAAGGATGCCTCTGCCACAGACACGGGTCTGGCCTCCTGCTGCTGACCAAAACTCTGGCAGGGGAGGCCTGGACAATAGGTTTCCTGTTGAAGGGAGGTGTAACCACCTCCCCAGACAGGCACATGTGTATTGGGGCTGGGCGGGAGCACTCTCGGGTGCTTTGAAGTCCTGAACTGGGGTCACGTTTGCTGTCCCTGTGCATAGTAATGTTCAAACCAGTACCTGCCCCTGCTCTGGCACAAAACTGGACAGAGGAAATGGGTGTAACAACCCCTCTTTCCAAACCCTCCCATAGATGGGTCCCTAGAGTATGTCCAACCCCCAAACTTAGTATAAGTATGGGAACCCAGTCCTTGAGACTTTAGATTACCCTGGACGAAACTCTGCAACATATATTCTGGACCTTCGACGTTCTAGCCTGACTAGAAGACTGAAGAAATCTCCCTTGGGGTCAAGGAGTGACTCCCCTGCTGGGCAGGCACCAAAGAAGCAACTGACTGGTCTGCATCGCTGAAGCTCCCGCCAAGCGCCGAAGTCTTTGCATCACCAGAGGTGGATTTCCAGACTTCCCCGAGGCTACCATGAGTCCACAGCAAAGCTGAGGCCCGTGGCTATCGTGGGAGACATGGAACTGTGACCCCAGGACACCATGATCTTTTGCAGCAACAGCACCTTCCTGGTCCTCCTCGAAGTTGTGCTTTGGGCTTTGAGTGGCCCCAGTCTTGAGCACCTCCTGCACCGAAGATTGCTGGCCTCCACTCCACGAGTGACCCATGGGCCAGATTCAAGTGCGACCGCTTGAGGCTCCTTCGCGATCACTAGCCTGTTGGCTAGCAGGTCCCCACGAAGGCAACTCCTCTCCTATTTGGGCTTCTCTCTTTGCTCCTGATGTGCCCTGACTTACCCTCACCGGGTACATCCCTCAGACCTTGCTGGTCTGCACCGCAGTCCTTTCTCTGAATTCCTGTGACTTGCCTTTGCCAAGGCTTGTTGGGTCCATTCTGGTCGCTGACACTGCAGCACTCGACAGACTTCGTGGGACAGCTCGAATCCGGCTCATGGACTTCGTCAACACCTCCTGGACCTCGTGGCTGAAGAGTCAAGACACCCATCAACTCACCTGAAGCACCCGACATCTGTGGACATTGGTCCACCCTGCCCTTGGTCACAGGCTAGTGACCCAGACTCTGTCCCCTCTGCTTTCAGGTTCCTTCCATCACAGATCCAGGCTTGGATCTCTTCGGACACTTCTCCTCTTCACGGCATCAGCAGTACTTTGCTTGTTTCTATTGAAATCGATGACACGACCCAACACCAAAAGACACCTATACACCCGGCTTCCCTGGGTGAGGTAACTCGAGTACTCCGGTGCTCCCATTGGTGCTAGCCCTAGAACTTCTTAAGTCTAAAAAGGTTTGGTCCTGACTCGATTCTAAGTGTCCCTAATCTTTAAATTTCCAACCGCGACATTGCCCATGGAAGCTAACGGGAACCCACGGTTGTGTTTTTACATCCTGCATACAGTCCACGTGGGTCCCCTGTGTCACTACCTTGGGTGGTTCCTTGGGGTCCTAGCGATTCTACAGGCTCTAGGCCTTGTGTCTATTCCAGTTGTGGTTCTTATACCACTTTTTTGGTATATGGTTTGGTACGCCCCTAGGGCCCAAACGTGTATTTGTGCTATTACTGATACTTGCTAACTTATAAACAAAGTACTTTGAACTCTAGTCTCATGAAGAAACTAGAGGGGTGTGTTTTAACCTAAATACATATATTTTGAATATATACCTGGTGTGGTTGTCCTTTCATTTGATCATTCAAGAGATTATAGACTTGTAAAACAAGCTGCTTTAGATTCCTTCAAGACTTATCCTGAAGGCTGCTCTCCATCGCTACCACTAGGATAGCTTTCAATAAAGGTTGTCTTTAACCATTCACCATAAGGGGTTGTTTGGACTGATACAAGGTGCCCACTAGAACTAGTGGACAGCATATATCAGGCCACCTTCTCACATTGGTGTGCAGCGTGTGGGATTCCAGCTTACTATTGTTTTACCAGATTAACTCAATTGAATTGATCAACTGAAAACCACTAAAGGTACCTAAGGTACATATAATATAAAGTTTAGCTACAGTAAGTTCTACTGAACTTAGAGTTGTGTGTTAAGGGATGGCACACCCTTTCTACAACTCAAGAGAGCTTAGTAGGCCACACTAGTGTAGGTAGTGCAATACACCACACCACATTAGTAATGTCTAACCAGCCAGGAACCAGTGGGTCCCTACCAGGAACCAGTGAGCTCCTTCCCTGTAAATATGAGGATCTCTCCTTTGCTCAGCTAAGGGCCTTATGTTCCATTAGGAAGCTGAAGAGAGGCAAACGTCCATCCACCCAGCATCTCATAAAGATACTTAAGCTGGATGATATCACAGGGCCTAGTGGGACTGATGGGGTAGACAGTGTGGGTGGCACAGCACCTGAGGGTGGGTCTAGGGGTGGAAACTCCCCTGACCCTACCTCTGATGCTGACCAGACTGGTGACAATGACCAGACTCTGGTGAACCCAGATCTCCTGGATGAGGATGAGGAGAATGACAAAAATGCTCCTTCCTTTATTCCTCCAGGTAGGCCTGACAACAGAGCTAGAAGGGATAGATCTCTGTCAAGGGGATCTATCCAGTTTAACTCCTCTATAGGGACCTCTGTCTCTTCTCACAGAGGGAGGGAACCCTCTCAGGAGAGGAGAGAGAGACTGCTGAAGTATGAGCAAGACAAGTTCAACCTCAGAAAGCAGCAGATGGCCTTAGATAGGGAAGCCCTAGAGCTCTACAGAGCTTGTGAAAAGGAGGGACTAGAGTCCCTTGGTGGCAGAAATTTCCCCAGCGATAAGGAGAGGTCTTATGACCATAGAAACCTAAGTAAGATTGACCCTCCCTACCAGAGTGGGGGATGACATCCACAAATGGATAACTGCCTTGGAGAGGGCCTGTAAAGTATAGAAGGTCCCTCAAGGTCTCTCAAGGTCAGTGGGCAGCAATCTTATGGCTCTCCTTTGCAGACAAAGGTAGAGATAAGCTCCTGTAAGAGAAGAGGATGCTGATGATTACAAAGTCTTGAAAAGTGCACTAATAGATGGGTTTGGCCTAACCACTGAACAATACAGGTTAAAGTTCAGAGACACCCAAAAAGCATAAAATCAAGACTGAGTTGACTTTGTTGACTGTGTTGCTAAGGCTCTGGAAGGTTGGTCATTGGGCAGTAAAGTGTGTGACTTCAAAGGATTGTACAGTCTAATAATGGGGGGAGCAGATTCTTAATAACTGTCAAAATCATCTGTTGCACCAGTACCTGGTAGACTCTGATCTGACCTCTCCCCAAGAATTGGGAAAGAAGGCAGACAAATGGGTCAGAACGAGGGTGAGGCAGAAGGTACAGAACCAAGGTGGTGACCCAAAAAAGCAAGATTCCAAAAACTCTGACAAGGGTGGGGACAAGGGTAAAGACCAGAAGTCTTCTCAAGGGCCCCAAAAATCTTCTTCAGGTGGGGATTCACAGGTTAACAAAGGGAAAGGCCAAAGAAAATACTCCAGCTACCACCAATGCCCCTAAGGCACCTGCTCCTCCTAGTGCAGTTACAATTGGTGGTGGGAATACACAGAATAAGGGTGTAGTAGGGTTGACTCTGGATACTGAGATGGACTCTGGCCTAGTCAGAGTACCAACTCAGGCTGTGCTTGTCGGTGATGGGGGCATGGATATGTCCCTCTTTGTGAGTCCCAGTACCTTGGGCAAATACAGACAGCAGCCTTTAATAAATGGAGTAGAAGCTTGGGCATTCAGGGACACAGGAGCAAGTGTCACAATGGTGACAACAGATCTTGTGGATCCTGGGCAGATTATACTTGGTGAAATGTGCCAAGTGACCAATGCTAGCAATGTCAGAACAGGCCATTCTCTGGCAGTTGTTAACTTCTCCTTAGGGGGGGTAACTGGCCTTAAAAAGGTTGTGGTAAGTGCAGACCTACCAGTACAGTGCTTGCTTGGCAATGATCTAGAGACTTCAGCTTGGGCTGAAGTGGAGCTCAGAACACATGCAGAAATGTTAGGGATCCCTGCAAATGTCTTTGCTGTGACTAGGTCACAGGCTAAAATGTCTAAAACTGGACAGGCCATGGATTCTGGAATAATGGACCAGGTGCCTCACAAGAGGAGGAGCAGTAGGGTTAAGGCAGAGCCTTCCCACCTGACTCAGAATGCTGATCAGTCTCCTCAGGGAGAAGCTCTTTAGCCTGAAGAAGGAACTGTCCCAGAGGAGTTTGAACCTGACCAGGTTGAGTTCTTGGGGACAGGGGGCCCTTCCAGGTCTGATCTGAGCCAGGAGCAGAAAACCTGCCCCTCTCTTGAACCCCTCAGAAAGCAAACTGCTGATGAGGCTGCTGTGAATGCTAGTGGCACCTATAAAGTTTATTGGGATGATCGACTCCTATACTCAGAGAATAGAGACCCCAAGCCTGGTGCAGCCAGGAGGTTGGTTATACCTCTGAAGTTTAGGGGTTTCCTAATGACACTAGCCCATGATATTCCCCTAGCAGGACACCTGGGCCAGAACAAGACTTGGCACAGAATTGTTCTTCACTTTCACTGGCCCCACATGTCTGAAGACACAAAGGAGTTTTGTCGCTCCTGTGTAACCTGCCAAGCCAGTGGCAAAGCAGGTGGCACAACAAAGGTCCCCCTGATACCACTACCTGTGGTGGGGGTTCCCTTTGAGAGGGTTGGGATTAACATTGTTGGTCCCATGGATCCTCATACAGCATCTGGGCACAGATTTATACTGGTGGTGGTGGATCATGCCACCAGGTACCCAGAAGCAATTCCCATAAGGACCACTACAGCACCTGTAGTGGCAAGAGCTCTCTTGAGTGTGTTATCAAGAGTAGGCTTTCCTAGGAGGTAGTATCTGACAGGGATGCAAACTTCATGTCTAGGTACTTGACTGCTATGTGGAAGGAGTGTGGAGTGAGTTACAAGTTCACCACACCCTATCACCCATAATGCAATGGTTTAGTTGTGAGATTCAACAAAACCTTAAAGGGCATGATCAAAGGACTCCCAGAGAAGCTTAGGCAAAAATGGGACCTGCTCTTGCCCTGCCTTTTATTTGCACACAGGGAGGTGTCTCAAAAGGGGGTTGCCCTGAGCTGATTACGAACATTGGAACCCTGCAGATAGTTACCTGCTCTCCCTGCTTGTCCTGTGGTTGCTGCTGGCTCTCATTTCTCCCGCCGCCGCTTTGCTGACTACGCGGCCGCCGAGAGGAGAAAAACTTCAGCCCCCAGAATCCCCAGCCCCAGGAGCAGGTGACGCTAATCACGCGCCCGGAGGTCCCATAAAAACAAGCACACCTCCCGCGTCGCGGGACGCGCGCGGGCGGACGCCGGGCTAAGCCCGGGCAAAGGGCGGGCCCTCTGTGGCCCTCAGTGGCCGAGGTTGGCCGGGCAGGGCCCCGTTATTTCCATATTGCTGCTCACAGCATGTACATTCTCTACAGCTATTGAAGGCGATAAAACGGTGAGGGTGATACAACTATACAACTATTGACTGGTCGCATATATAAACTATACATTGACAGTTGATTCTTAGTATATCATTGGTTAATTTATTGTGTATTAGTTTTTTGCTTTTATCCTTTTACTTGATACAAAATGACAGCCAAAAAACTACGCTCTGGAAGAGTCTTAGGGGGGAGATCATGTATTAAAACTAGGTCCAACCCCCTGAGGAATAATTTTGAACATAGTCTACAATTGAAGGGACAGATGCAGTTGTTTAAACTATGGGAAAAACCAGAGAATAAATATATGGAAGTTCCAGTCACTACTGACAATGAGACAATAACTACGACGGAACCGCAGATAGAAGCAGCCTTCGACACTAACTCTAGGTCAGCTACGGAAAAAGTTTCTCCCACCTTACTCCTGACTAAAGATGTAGACATCCTAGCATGTCCTCCCAAAGGAGATAATTCAGTCTTACTGAAGGCAGATTTGAAAGGTTTTCAGTATAATACTCCTAAGGTTACAGAAGAGAAGGTGGAGGATATAAAAGAAATCTCTATTCCGTCTAGTATTGATCTAGAATTGTGTGGTCGTTATATGGGTGAGAGGGTTGTGAAACAGCCTGATCCTTGTATTTCCTTAAACGGAGCAACGCCTTCAGGATTACGGCTATATAGTAGCACCCCCTCTATGACATCTAATGATATTTTTTCACTGCAGAGCGATTTGAAATCTCCTCAACTTAACCTATCAGGTATCTGCTCTCTTACTGCACCTGAATATATAAAAAATGAAAAACCAATTTCTGATTCTCTGATAGCACTTGAGCATCTGCTGACCTCCATATTAGGTTTATTGAATAAATTCGTTGGGAGCACTGACTGTATTATGGATTCAGTTACTGAAATATTGAAAGTATTAACTGCCAAAAATGCTGTGAACAGGTCTATTTTTCCTATCGAACCTATTGCTCAGAACGTTATTGATAGTAACATTGCATTAAGAAAAAATGTATCTGCGGGGTTGGTATTAAAAGTAGATATTCATGAGCCCTCAACCTCTTCTTTACCAATCTCTGCATCTTTGAGGAAAGAATTAGAACCGATTTTGAAGGAAGAACAATCGGCAGTGGTTAACCCAACCGCTGGAAGCGAATTTTTTCCTATTTTTATTCAGGATAAAAAAGAACCTGAAGGTATTGTGGTGACTACTGGGACAGTAATAGAAAAAAGCAGAAAGATTAAAGGGAAAAATAGGAAACCTGTTCGCAAATATAAGAAGAAAAGACAGAGGAAAATGATCTTTCAAGAGCATGTAAATACAGAAGTAACTGATGTTATAGAAACTCTAGATAGTTTAATACAGGAGACTTCATCTATTGAGGTTGCTGGTGGCCTCACCGATCCTCTAGCTGAAGGCCCCCCCGGTGTCAGCACCTTGGATGGAGGACCCCTTTGTTCTGAGGCTGGTGGGATAGAACCTCTTGAACCAAAGGATGAAGTTACAAGTAATAGGCCTATTGAAAAAATAGTACTTAATCCATCGGCATCTACTTTTTGGCCTTTAGCGCATGTGACCACTAATTCATCTACTGTAACACTAAAAACTTCCAACCCATGTGTGGATACTTTGTCACTGGATTTTCTCCCCTTATTCGATTTAGACCTTAATATGAATAGATCATGGTTGCTGAATTCCTTCAAGGACATTGAATGCTTAAAACTTATTTTGTCAAGCGACATTGATTTGGTTTCAATAATGGGGTTTGAAAATGGTCCGCGCGTAAGGGTAAAATTCTGTTCAAAAATAATTGCGAATCTTGTCCTCCAACAAGCGGAATCATTTCAACGTAGAGGGATTGATGTGCTGCCCTTTATTAATAATGGAAATCATATGTTCTTTAGAAAAGGAGCTTCTGAGCTGGGACTTGGGCAAGAAGACCCAATTATTCAAAATAAAGATCTAAAGATACGGGTTTCTAGAGGAAAGCGTATGGTCTCTCAGGTACCTTCTCCCCCTGAAAATCTTCTTATTTCCATGACAGAAGATAATCAACACTGGAATTGGCTTCCTGGAGTTTTATCCAGTAACACATCGAACAACTTAAGACCGTTTCTACATCTTTAACAGTCAATTAAAAATCATATCCTGGAATGCTGCAGGATTACATAATTGTCCTCAGAAGTTTGATTATCTGTTCTCTCTGAATGCAGATGTGCTATGTATTCAGGAAACATGGTGCAAAGATTCTCTTTATGGGGGGAAAAATTATTTTGTATTCGAGGCCCCAGCCACACCCTCAAGAAAAGGGCACGCGAAAGGAGGAATAGCCTGTTTTTTATCAAACTCATTACAATGGCAATTTTCCCATTATAAGGACACTAGTAATCTTTTTCAATCAATTACTATTAATAATTTAGTGTCCACAGGTAGACGGTCCTCTCTTGTAATTCTTAATGCATATATCCCACCTGAAGAGATTTTTAATACCGTTCTGAAGCGAATGTTTTCTTATGTCAAACAACTACTGGAGCTCGATCACCCCCCATATATATTACTTACGGGTGACCTAAATAGTAAAGTGTCCACTTCGAGTATAGACTTGTTTAGAAGTAAATTTAAGGAAGAAGCATACAATATACCCCAAGCAATCTTTCCTAGTAAAATGAAAACTAACAAAAGAGGAAAGATATTACTTGAAGAACTTAGTTATGTAGAGGGGTTAATTGTAAATGGTAGGATGCCCTCTGACACTCCGGCTAAGTTTACACATAATTCCTGTAGGGGTGAATCTATTTTGGACTATGTAATTACGGATTATGATTCATTTTCTTATGTTCAGGACATGATGGTCTCTCAATCTTGTTTGAGCGATCATAATGTGATTAATATAATAGTTTCATTACAAACCCCAGATACTGAATCATGGTCTATAATTAATAAAGGTGTTTCAATTCATTGCAAGTCTGGAAGGTGTTTCTGGGACCCTTCAACTATGAAAGACGTACAAAATATTCTTGCCCAAACCTTACTTGATCTAGATGATTGGCAGGGTAGGGAACTTTCATGTTTTGAAACTCTTAAGGAAACCCTTACCATGAGAGCTAGGAAATTAAGTAAACCTAAAAAGCCATATCTCCCTCCTAGTTTATTATTACCCCTAAATAAGGAAATAAATAAACTCGTAAGGCAACAGTTCATTAGTAGAACTAAGGAAAATGAGTATAAGATAGCCTTATTAAGAAGAAGGCGAGCTAGACTTAGAATCAAATTAAAAAGAGAAAAAGAAGATTCTCTCTGGATCAGGTTAAGAGAGGCATCGGCCTTTAATAAATCTAGAGAATTCTGGACCCTAATAGGGAAGGGATGTGGGGTAAGAACTTCCCCTATCCCTATCTCTATTGCCGAAAATGTCTGGATATCATTTATATCCAGTTTGTATGCTTCTAATAATGTAGAGGGGGATAGCTGGGATTTAGCCCTAAATAGTCAGCCTATTATAGAGCTCCCATCTGAGAAAACGATCGCTTCGGTGATAAAGAGTATGAGTGCGTCCGGAGCTATGGGCCCGGATGAGCTGTGTCAACGAGAGATGTGTAGTTCCTGCAGGACAGGAAGTCTGCAGGGAATAAAGTATTCCAATTCAGACTTCAACCTAATGAAAAAAAGTTCACAAGGGAAGGGAATCCCTTCAGGGTGGAACTAAAACCCTCACACACCCAGCAAGCTAGGTGTCATGCTTCATCATCTGGGTTCTGCTCCTCGTCGGGTCGGCGGTGCAATACCCGACGGGCACCCATACAGGGGCTCTTTGTCGGAGATCTTTTGTTCCCTGCCGTATGGTGCGTGCGTGTGAGGGCCCGGGAGTGTAGATGTAGGTGATTAAAAAGGTTGGTTGATCTGAAATTGAAGTTTATTGGCTCAGTCGACCACCTAGTTAAAAAGGGGGGGTGAGTGGCGTAAAAGCTATATGTGCTCACAACGGATGAGTGGCTAGCTACGCTCAACTCTTATGGTCAACATGTTTCGCGCACATTGAGTCAGGAGGATCTCGCGGCGCTTCGTCAGGACCTTAAGTGAAGTGAAGTGTGCTCGAATAAAACTATCTACAGTGGGGTGAGAAAAGTAAGGGTGAGAACAAAAATGTTGGTCAACCCTTAATAGGCGCCCCTACCTTACGTATTTGATTTAAGAGGGGGTCACCAATTTATGTTAAAAAGAGCTCCTCATCAGGTGCATGGCGCGTCCACAGGGGGAGAAACACATTCGTTCCTGCACAGATATCCCCTGGAGGTTATTTAACCTGCCCGCGTCGCCGAACCCGGAAGCTGTCTATAATAAAGCAAGACGTTACATCCTGGAGTAGGATTCTCCTTCCAGTATTCCGTGCGTGCTTTTTACTGAGATCAGTCCCTAATTCGTGGAGGGGAAGTATATTAATCCCGATATTCAAAAAAGGAGAGCGGGATAGCCCTGGGAACTATCGTTTAATTGCTCTTTTAGATTCGATAGGGAAAATTTTTGCAAAATGTCTTTTGATTTTAATCTCCGAATGGATGGAAGCGAATGACATCCTACCTTTGGAACAAACTGGATTTCGTAAAGAGCATGGTACACTTGATAACTTAACAGCATTACAGGTGATTGTCGATAAATATGTACGTGTTCGTGGTGGTGGAATATATGCGGCATTCATTGATTTCTCCACAGCGTTTGATAAGGTCGACCGACCAACCCTGTGGAGAAAACTCGCTATTCTAGGGATGCCGTTATATTTGCTCGAACTTGTAAAAGCCCTCCACTCGAACACGTGGTGTAAGGTATTACAAGGTGGAGAAAGAGGTTTGTCTCAATCTATCCCCTCACCTAATGGGCTAAAACAAGGGTGCATATTGGCCCCTATATTGTTTTCTCTCTATACGGCAGACCTTCCTTCTTCCATTTCAGTGTGCGGTGGGATAGCCCCGATAATTGGAGGATCTCCTGTATCAATTCTAATGTATGCAGATGATATCCTCATATTAGATTTAACTCCGAAGGGCTTGTCTAACCGCTTATGTGCATTAAATCAATTTGCAGAAGCAAATTTCATGAAGATTAATGCTTCGAAAAGTAAAATCATGTGTATTTTTGGAAAGAAAAAATGTAGGTCTGTAAATTACGGATGGGCCATAGGCGGACATAAGCTAGAGGTGGTAAAAACCTACACCTTTTTGGGTAAAATAATATCGGCAAACTTAAGTGAGAAACTCCATACAGATCATAACTCGCGTAAAGCATTAGCCCATGGTATGGGATTATGCTCCTTGTACAAGGCTACAGGGAAGAGACACCTTACACTATTTATGGAGGTATTTAGGGCAAAGATCCCTGCAACTTTATTGTATGGGTTAGAATTAGTAGAGTTAAAACACTGGGGATTTTTACATAGAATGGAAGGAAAGATATTAAGAAGAATTACTTCCATTAATACAGCTTGTTCTGTATCCTCATGTAGATTGGAGTTCGGACTCAGAAGTTGTTGGGTACAGGGGCTGATAGCTCTGGTAAGGTGGGTAGCTTGCATAGCTAGAGGTAAAAAGGATTCCTTACGGGAAGCCATAAAAAATGAGCTTCTGGGCAGTTTCAATGAGTTTTCCCTGTTAGTAAAAAACTTTAGAGAAGCAGTAATTCTGTTAGAGCTGGATGTAAGTACTCTGTTCCTACTTACTCCCTCCGAACTAAAATCTAAATTAAAAAGTGCATCTTGGGAGCTCAGTTATAAATTGGATATGATTGCCCAACAAGGAAAATCGGAAAGGCAACTTCTTTTAAACACATATACATTAAAGCTGCCACAACAATACCTCACATGGAATATCCCCCACAGAGTCCGTAGGTTTTGGTACCTGTTAAGACAAGATTTGCTTCCACTAAATCCACTTTTAGCTAAATGGTATGGTGTATCTCCTATATGTAATCTTTGTCATAATGCTGTACAGGATCGTAATCACGTTCTGTTTATCTGTCCTGTTTTACGCCCATTGCGTTACAAATGGTTGAAACCTATCTGTTTACAATTAGGAATTTTAAATGTAAACACTTTTTTTCATGCACTTTACTGTCCTCCAAATGAAATGTTCTGTTTTAAAGTTTTTAACTTTTTTTTAGGTTTTTTAAATATTTATTGAATGAAATATAGAGAAATATCTGTCAATTGTCAGACCAGTGTATATGATGTATCTTCTTCTCATCTGTTTGTCTGTGATTTTATTGTAAGTATTGTTGTATAATTGTGTCTTTATTTTATGTGGCCCTCTTTGAGAGCCAAAACATAATAAACTTAAACTTGGGGTTGGCGACAGTCAATTTGAACTTTTGTTTGGACACCCTGTCAGGGGTACATTGTGTTTGGTGAAGGAAGGATGGGAGTTACGTCTCAAGCCCCCAAAGCAAGACATAGTGGACTATGTACTTGGTCTCTGCTCCAGGATCGCTGAGTACATGAAAAAGGCAAACAAAAACCTTGAGGCTAGCCAGGAACTGCAAAAAGCCTGGCATGACCAGAAGGCTGTACTGACTGTTTACCATCCAGGAAAGAAAGTGTGGGTGTTGGAGCCTGTGGGCCCAGCAGCCCTCCAGGACAAATGGAGTGGCCCCATACAATTGTTGATCAGAAAGGGGAGGTTACTTACTTGGTAGACCTTGGAACCCCCAGGAGTCCCCATAGGGAACTTCATGTCAACAGACTAAAACCATATGTTGACACGGCAGACATGGGCTTGCTCGTGGCTACTGATGAAGGACAGGAGGACGAGAGTGACCCACTCCCTGACCTGCTTTCTCAGAACCCTGATGATGGGTCAGTTGATGGTGTAGCCTTGGCAGGCAGCCTCACTGCTCAACAACAAACTGACTGCAGAAACCTTCTTAGCCAGTTTAGACATATGTTTTCTCTGACTCCAAGTCAGACCACCTGGTGCACTCATGAAGTGGACACTGGGGACAGTATACCTGTGAAGAATAAGATCTACAGGCAACCTGACCATGTCAGGGACTGTATAAGGACAAAAGTCCAAAAGATGTTGGATCTGGGTGTGATTGAACCCTCAGTTAGCCCTTGGGCTAGCCCAGTAGTTCTGGTACCAAAACCTCACACCAGTGGTGGGAAAAGAGAGATGAGGTTTTGTGTAGAATACAGGGGTCTCAATGCAGTCACTAGGACTGATGCCCATCTCATCCCCAGGGCAGATGAGCTGATAGATACTGTGGCCTCAGCCAAGTTTCTAAGCACATTTGACCTGACGGCTGGCTACTGGCAGATCAGACTAGCTGATGATGCAAAGCCAAAGACAGCATTTTCTACCCCTAGTGGACACTATCAATTTGTGGTAATGCCCTTTGGTTTGAAGAATGCACCTGGCACTTTCCAAAGGTTGGTGAATCAAGTCCTTACAGGGCTGGAAGACTTTAGTGCAGCATATCTAGATGATATTGCTGTGTTTAGCTCCACCTGGGAGGATCACCTGATCCACCTGAGGAATGTTTTGGAGACCCTGCAAAGGGCAGGCCTCACTATCACGGCTACTAAGTGCCAGATAGGGCAGAGTCAGGTTGTGTACCTGGGTCACCTTGTAGGTGGAGGCCAGGTTCACCCATTGCAGAGCAAAATCCAAACCATAATGGAATGGATTGCTCCAACTACCCAGACTCAGGTGAGAGCCTTCTTAGGCCTGACTGGGTACTATAGGAGATTTATCAAAGGGTATGGATCAATAGTGACACCTTTGAATGACTTACCTTCTAAAAAGATGCCCAAAAAGGTTCAGTGGACAGCTAGCTGTCAAAAGGCATTTGATGACCTGAAGCAGGCCATGTGCACTGCTCCCATTCTGCAGATTCCTGACTACTCCAAGAAGTTCATTGTCCAAACAGATGCATCTGAATTGAGGGTAGGGGCTTTTGAATGATGAAGGTCAGGAGCAGCCAGTAGCTTTCATAAGCAGAAGGCTGACCCCTAGAGAGAAACGTTGGTCAGCCATTGAGAGAGAGGCCTTTGCTGTGGTTTGGGCTCTGAAGAAGTTGAGGCCATACTTGTTTGGTACTCACTTCCTCGTTCAGACAGACCATAAGCCCCTCTTATGGCTAAAACAAATGAAGGGTGAAAACCCCAAACTGCTTAGGTGGTCCATTTCCCTACAGGGGATGGACTTTACAGTGGAATATAGACCTGGGAGGAACCATGCCAATGCAGATGGACTCTCTAGGTATTTCCACTTAGAACATGAAGACTCAACTGGTCAAGGTTAGTTTAATGTCCCTGCGTTTGGGGGATTGTGTAGGAGAGTAGGATCTGCTTCACATGGGTACCCCCACTTTATGCTGGTGTTTCACTGTTTTTCGACCTTAGTCTGGCTGTGACCCGGCTAATCATGACCCCAGCCTAGCTGCTTCCTCTCTAAAATGGTTTGCATGTACATTAGGTACATATCTAATTGGATTCTGGAGTGCCTTATAAGCCCATAGTATATGGTATACTATGTACCTAGGGGATAGGTACCTCAGAGGCCTACCAGGGGCTGAAGCATGTATTATGCTACCCCTGGGAAGCACTCCAAAATGGCTCCACAGGTCTGCTACTGCAGCCTGGGTAAGGGTGTGCTTGCACCCCTTACAGTGGTATAGGCTACCTATATCACTACCATTGCACACACATATAAAACCTACATGTCACTCCTATAATCCTGAAGGCAGAGTGCTTGGTTTTTCTGTGAGAGGGTGCCCCTGCATGAGCAGAGCACCTCTGCAGCGTTTGGAGTATCTCCTCTGATGCTGTTTGTGGTGCAGCCTGACCATATACTCTTAAGTGCATTATAACCTTGCGGTAAATGCTAACTTTGGGATGGCTGCACGGAAACATGTCGTGATTGGTGTCAAACGCTTTGGAATACTACCCCCGCCAGTTCTGGCGGCGGGGGTAGCATTCCACCCTTCTAGAAGGAGAGACATGTTCACACTGGTCTAACCCGGTAGGACTTTCTTGAGCCCTGGCATCACAAAATGGATGCCTCTGACACAGACACGGGTCTGGCCTCCTGCTGCTGACCGAAACTCTGGCAGGGAAGGCCTGGACAATATATTTTCTGTCGAAGGGAGGTGTAACCACCTTCCCAGACAGGCAGATGTGTATTGGGGCTGGGCGGGAGCACTCTCTGGTGCTTTGAATTCCTGCACTGAGGGCACACTTGGTGTCCCTGTGCATAGTCCAGTTCAAACCAGTTGCAGGGGCTACCTGCCCCTGCTCTGGCATGAAACTGAACAAAGGAAATGGGTGTAACCACCCCTCTTTCCAAACCCTCCCATAGGTGGGTCCCTAGAGTATGTCCAACCCCCAAACTTAGTATAAGTGTGGGAACCCAGTCCTTCAGACTTTGGATTACCCTGTACAAAACTCTGCAACATATATCCTGGACCTTCGACTTTCTATCGCGACTAGAAGACGGAAGAAATCTCCCTTGGGGTCAAGGAGTGACTACCCTGCTTGGCAGGCACCAAAGAAGCAACTGACCGGTCTGCATCGCTGAAGCTCCCGCCGGACGTCAAAGTCTTTGCATCACCAGAGGTAAATTTCCAGACTTCCCTGAGGCTACCCTGAGTTCACAGCAAAGCTGAGGCCCGTGGCTATCATGGGTGATGTGGAACCGTGACCCCTGGACACCTTGAACTTTTGCAGCAACACTATCTTCTGGGACTTCCTCGAAGTTGTGCTTTGGGCTCTCAGTAACCCCAGCCATGAGCACCTCCTGCACCGAAGATTGCTGGCCTCCACTCCACGAGTGACCTGTGGGCCAGTTTCAAGTGTGACCTCTTGAGGCTCCTTTGCGATCGCTAGCCCGTTGGCTAGTAGGTCACCACAAAGGCAACTCCTCTTCTAATTGGGCTTTCCTGGTTGCTCCAGACATGCCCCGAATTACCTTTGCTGGGTGAGTCCCTCAGACCTTGCTGGTTAGTCCTTTCTCTGATTTCCAGTGACTTGCTGTTGCCAAGGCTTGTTGGGTCCAATCTGGTCGCCGACACCGCAGCACTCGACAGACTTCATGGGGCAGCTTGAATCCAGCTCCTGGTCATCATTGGCGCCTTCTGGACCTCGTGGCTGACGAGTCAAGACATCCATCAACTCACCTGAAGCACCCGACATCTGTGGGTATTGGTCCATCCTGCCCTCGGTCACTGGATAGTGACCCAGACTCTGTTGCCTCTGCTTTCAGGTTCCTTACATCCTAGATCCAGGCTTGGATCTCTTCGAACACTTCTCGTCTTCACGGCAGCAGCAGTTCTTTGCCAGCTTCCATTGCAATCAATGACGCGACCCGACACCAAAAGACACCTATGCACCCAGCTTCACTGGGTGAGGTAACTCGAGTACTCTGGGGCTCCCATGGGTGCTAGCCCTGGAACTTCTTAAGTCCAAAAGGGTTTGGTCCTGACTCGATTCTAAGTGTCCCTAATCTTTAAATTTCCAACCGGGACATTGCCCATAGAAGCTAACGGGAACCCGCAGTTGTGTTCACACACTGCATACAGTCCCCCTGGGTCCCCTGTGTCACTACCTTGAGTGGTTCCTTGGGGTCCCAGCGATTCTACAGGCTCTAGGCCTTGTGTCTAGTTCAGTCGTGGTTCTTATACCACTTTTTTGGTATATGGTTTTGTACGCCCCTAGGGCCCAAACGTTTATTTGTGATATTACTGTTGATTGCTAACTTGTAAATGAAGTACTTCCAACTCCAGTCTCATAAAGAGACTAGAGGGGTGTGTTTTACCCTAAATACATATATTTTGAATATATACCTGGTGAGGTTGGCCTTTCATTTGATCATTCAAGAGATTATAGACTGGTAAAACCAGCTGCTTTACATTCCTTCAAGACTTAGCCGGAAGGCTGCTCTCCATGGCTACCACTAGGATAGCTTTCAATAAAGGTTGTCTTTAACCATTCACCATAAGGGGTTGTTTGGACTGATACAAGGTGCCCACTAGAACTAGGGGACAGCATATATCAGGCCACCTTCTCACACTTGGGTGTTTGAAGAATAATTAGATAAGGGAATGGGACTGTCTGGTTGGTTGGAGGAGTGCTCGTGGATTGACAGTGTGATTGCTGGACTACATGGGTACTACCTGGGTAATTGGAGGAGTGAATCAGTAGTGTTTTGGTCATTACAGGATTGCATGGATAGTGCACATGTGATTGTAGCACTATATATGTTAGTGCCTGGGTCATTGCATGAGTACATGGATAGTGACTGGATACTTATAGTGCTGCAAGGAGAGTGCATGGTGAATTTATAAGTGCTTGGGTTTTGGCAGAGGGATTGGATAAGGACATGGGACTGGCTGGGTAATTGGAGGAGTGCATAGGTAGTAACAGGGAGATTATAAAACTGTATAGGTAGCACTCAAATGATTGTAGAAGTGCATGAGTTAGTGCCTAGATCATTCCATGAGTACATGGGCAGTGACTGGATGATTAGAGTACTGCAAGCAGAGTGCATGGTGAATTTATAAGTGCTTGTGTTTTGGCGCAGTGATTAGATAAGGATATGGCGGAGTGATTGAAAGAGTACACAGGGACTGACAGGGGGATTGCTGGACTGCATGTGTTGTGCTCTGGAGATTTAACCAGTGCATGAGTTAGTGCATGAGTCTTTGCATGAATGTACGGGTAGTGCTTGTATACTAACTGGGTGATTGCACAATATGGAATCAGTAAATCATTTCTCGTGTACACATATTCACTACCTTTGCACTCCTGTAATCAGTCAGGCACCTCTCAATAATTCAGTAAATAGACATACAACTATATAAATAGAATCCTAACACATACATGAGTCATTACATACTATCTAGTTAAGTAGATGTGTACAACATACTAGAAAGAGTAATATGTGGTGGTTTACTTTTGAGCTACATCTTAACCATTCAATCTAAAAATATGCAACATTATCAAACTATACCTCTCAACAGAATTAAGAAAGAAGACTAATTAACAACACCTTTTATGAGCATTTCTAAAACCACACTTTTATTATACATCTTCACCTTTGTATCTGAAATTATGTGGCATCATTCAAGTATACCTTTGCTCAGACTACAAAAAGAAGCATAATAAACAACACCTTATTTCACCATTCTATCTTAAAACATATGGCATCATTTAACTTTACCTTCTGTACAAACTAATAACAAAAAAATAATTATTAACACCTTATATGATCATCTTTCAAACACCAAAGTTGTGCTGCATCTTTACCAAAGTGTCTATAATTATGCAGTATCATTAAACTATACCTTTGTAGAGAGAAGACAAAATGATGCCTAATAAACTACACCTTATATGAACATCTTTCAAAATACACATTTGTACTGCATGTTCAACCAACTATCTAAAAATATGAGGTATCATTCAGCTATACCTTTGAACATACTTAAAAAAAAATATATTACTGTACAGACTGTTTTTAAACAAACTTCAAGTACAATGAAACTAATTCCAATAAACATCTCTACATTTCATAATATATTTCAAACAACACAGTTTTAGAATAATGTCAAATCTTGTTTTAAATAAACCTCAAAAATATATAACTCACCTTGCAAATAAATCTGTTGAATGAAAAATCTCACACACTCAGACAGGATTTTATTTTACACACAGTCAATATAAATCACCAGACTCTGCAAGGTAAAACCAGTAATGGCAAAGTTTCCCTCTCTTTTTCCATACAAATACACATAAGCAACAAATAACATCGCTTCCCAGAGATTTTCAAATTGTAAAACACATTTCCATTGGTCACAGATAATACCCCTTATCAACTGACTTCTTCACCCCTTCTGCTTAATGTCAGTTTCCATAGCAACAGGTCATGCAACATTCAACTTAACTGACAGGTCACAAGTTCACCACACAATGTTGCAAATGAGAACAGCAGGTGTGGTTGGCGTTGCAAAACATGACCTTATACTTTCTGCTGTACCTTTCAAACATTTTTTACTAACCAATAAGAAACTTGCTTTTTAAACAACGTAAAATGCACCCTATTTTTGAATGTACAATGTTCTTAAACAGTCAATAAAATCTTTACGGGGCATATTATCAAGCACAGCATTAAAATTATCGTCGCTTTAGCTGCAGAAAACTGCCGCTAAAGCGGCGATAATGGGCTTGATAATATGCCGCAGAGAATTCCAATAGAAGCCCATGTTGACACCAGAACATGGGCTTCCATGGGAATTCTCAAGGGCATATTATCAAGCCCATTATCGCCGCTTTAGCGGCAGTTTTCTGCCGCTAAAGTGGTGATAATTGTAACGCCGTTTCTTGATAATATGCCCCTACTTTCTTTAAAACAGAATCTTGCCCACCATTTTAGATTTCTCTCAATCTACCAACTGACTACCTCAGCTACAGACATCTTTTCACTACCTACAGTCATTACTTCAACATGCTTTCAGTGTGGATTGTTAGGCACAGCTATGTTTTCTGGTGCAAAGGGTATGCTGAACACAGAGGTATTGACAAAGACCTAGCTTTGCAAAATGTAGACATTAAATGGATTCGACAGTGAGGATTAAAGTGGCACCAATTGATGCCTGTGGTTAAAACCTTTTTGCATTTCCAACCCCCTGACCTCATGATTGTGCAATGACCTAGGCACATTGACTGGGGTAGGTCTGGAAATACTATTGAAGGACACCTTTGCAGAATTGATGTTGCTTTTCCCCCAAACTGCCTTTGTATACTCTAACATATGCCAAAGACAGAAATGGAAGTGGTCCAATCAATTTTGTCCTCAGATTGAGAAAGTTAGAAAGAATGTTAATAAAGCTGTTTCTGCTAACCTCAGAGACCATAGAATGGGCTCCATATATAAGAACAATCTATGTTTCCATATGGAAGGAATCTACAGCAGTGATGGAGTACACTTCACTGATGAAGGGAACAGAGTGTTTCTCAACAACCTAAAGCTCTGCATCCGCACTTACATGTAGCTGCAAGAAACTCATAATAAACACAAGGGCTCTTTTTAGAGCCACCCAATTAGCCAACATATAACCTAGGTTTATATAAAAAAACGATCGTAATTATTTTTGCTTGGAGTCGCGCACCCAGTGTGGCTTAGAGCCGCGCACCCATCGCGTTCACACTAGGGGGCCGTGCTGAGCACCATGCACCCATTGTGTTCACACTAAAGGGCCGCGCTGAGCGCCACGCATCCATCGTGTTCACACTAGGGGCCCGAGCACAGCACCGCACTGAGCGCCGCGCACCGATCATGTTCACACTAGGGGGCCGTGCACCACTCACGTTCACACCAGGGGGGGCGCGCTGAGCGCGGCGCTAGGGTCGCGACTCCAAATTTTTTCCAAAAAGAATTGTCCCCTAATTTACATTCGCCCCAGGGACCCCATCCACCGGGGCTTGCCCAAATATACTTTAAAAATAAAAGGAGGCGGAGATTGTGGTCCCTGGGGCAGCAGGGGGCCATGTGCCCCCCCGCAAAAAATTGAGAAAAGCCCCGGGGGTGGCAGTCCCTGGGGCTTGGGGGGCCTTGGAGGCTCCCCACACATTAAAACACAAGCCCCAGGGGGTGGCGGTCCCCGGGGCTATGGGAGGGCAGCGTGACCTCCCACATATCATGTACAGAGCCCCGGGGAGGTGGTGATCCTTGCAATTATAAATCATAAATTGGGCAATATCCCCGGGACTTGGCCCACCCGGGGCCTCATTTAAATGAAGCGTCGTAGCCCGCGCTTCATTTGTTTAAATAATTTCAGCGTGTTTCGCAACACCAGCTCGAATTCTGCCGAAACTATTTTAAAAAATGCTTTTTTTGGCCCTGGGGTCCTTGTGGGACCCCCTGAGCAGGCCTAGGGGGTCAGGGTGTTTCTACCCTGCCCCCTTATCTTGTTTTTCACCTTTGTTTCAGTGTTTTCTTGTGACTCTACCGAGTCACAAGATGGCTGCCAACACTTCCTGGTTTGGAGTGTTGCCAGCCAATCACAGTGAATCTCGTGGTCGGGAGGGTTCGTGAACCCACCGTGGCCATAGATATCAAAACTTTTATTTTTTGAATTTCTCAGCAACTGCTGAATGGATTTACACCATTTAAAAAAAGGTCGCTTTCTGAACCAAGCACTACCTTTTTGCCAAATTTGGTTTAATTCCGTTCAGCAGTTCGGGCTGTAGCCTTGGCTAAAGCTTCCTATGGAAAATTGATCTTCAAACTTTCATTTTTTGAATTTCTCAGGAACTACTGAACGGATTTACACCATTTAACAAAAAGTTCGCTTTCTGAACCACAGGCTACCTTTTTGCCAAATTTGGTGTAATTCCGTTCAGCAGTTCGGGCTGTAGCTTTGTCTAAAGTTTCCTATAGTAGACGGGGGAAGTCGGGCAGTACTGGTGATGTTAGACCTCTCGGCTGCCTTCGACACCGTTAATCATAAGGTGTTGCTTCGAAGGCTTCAGGAGTTTGGGGTACAGGGAAGGGCATTGGCCCTACTAGCTTCTTTTTTGGAGGGCAGAGACCATAGCCTGTTATGGGACGGTCTACAGTCGGACCCTTTCCACCTACCATGTGGAGTGCCACAAGGCTCCTCTTTATCCCCCACGCTGTTTAACATTTACGTAGCCCCTTTAGCCAAGCTCATTAGGGCTCAGGGCTTTACTGTAATCTCCTACGCTGATGACTCCCAGCTTATAGTTTCGGCTGGTGAAGAAGCGAATGACACGGCTAGGAAGTTTCATAGCTGTATGTCAGAAATCATGAGATGGATGCGAGAAAACTTCCTTAAGATTAATACAGAGAAAACGGAGATAATAGAATTTGGCCCGGGAAGTCCTGTATGGAATAGCTCCTGGTGGCCGGCTGAGGCGGGTGAATGTAGGTTTCACACAGGTTATAGTTAGGTGGACATTTCACTCGTAAAAAACCAATGAAATTCCCCCGTTATAGTTAGTTCAGATAACTATAACTCGCGCGACCGCCACTCTATCACAAGGATGATGTCATCAGTGATGTCATAAGTGATGGCACTAACCATGTCATGAGTGATGTAATATGTGACGTCATGTGCAGTGGATTGCGGGCGCGCGAGTTATAGTTATCTGAACTAACTATAACGGGGGAATTTCATTGGTTTTTTATGAGTGAAATGTCCACCTAACTATAACATGTGTGAAACCTATGGTTTTTTAAGTGAATTTGCAAGGTTTTTTAAATGCTAATTCCTAACTATAACGTTTGTGAAACCTATGGTTTTTTCAGTGAACATATATATATATATATTCACATCACCATCGCTTCTCACTTTTCACAGCAAGGCAACCACGGCACCATGAAGACAATCAGGTCTGGACAGTTGTTCTTTTTCAATATTTGTATTTTATTTCACCATTTCGTGCAGAGATAAGGACGGTCTACGCGTTTCGGTGCTATGCCTTCAACTGGACCATAGAGTCCGGCTGTCTAGATCGCCATTTTAGATGATAGGTGCTCATTTAGATCCCTTGTTTATTTCTACCCTTGTGCATTTTCTAGACTGCTAACCCACTGTTTTTACTAGTGGCTATGTTCTTCCGCCATTTTGTTTATGTTTTTCATTTAAATGTAATGTACATTCATAAATGTTATACACACTTTTTATCTCTTCGGAGCATAAGGTAATCATTATATACATATTGTAAATAACCTGTCGATGCAAATCAATGCTGTACATTATAGGACAAGTGCAAATAGTAAAAAGAGTTTAAACTGTAAAAACATTTCATTTGCCATGTTTTCACTTATTTGTGAACTGTAAAGTACAGTTGTGTTCTCCTTTTTCACAATATCATACAATACATTCAGAGAAATGCAATTTGATTATTGACAAATTAAAGTGCCGATGCAGATAGGACAATTTTAACATGTTAAGATTGAAACCTTAGAATTATAATATTTCAATGCATTGTCACTCAAGAGGAGGTCGAATATATCTTTGTTAAGAATAGGGATTATTTAAACAAAACCATGATTTCATCAGAGAGGTACCAATCTGTTTCTGGACAGATAAAGTGCGAGTACCAGGGATAAGTATTCAATTATAAAACTAGTCGAGCAGTTGTTCATTGCAAACCTACCAAGTCAGATAAAAAGGGGAAGACAGTGGGTTTTAGGTGGGGGAAAGGGGAGGAGAGAGGGAAAAGAGAGAAGAAAAGTGTTCTTAATTAAAATTCATACTGTCACGTTGTTCAATTTTAACGGTAAAATTCTAAAAGCTCCAACCATACAAAAATACAAAAAGATATGCAAATTTAGAGGAATCTAAAAGGTGGAGCATCTCACAATAAATATCTAGATGTAAGATACCGAAGTGGTCATTAAAATGACGATGTGCATGATTCAATATATCAAAATACGGTCCTCCAACACCCATTTCACATCATCTGTAATCTTTTCTCCTTCCCTCTTCTTATTTTCCTTAACACTTATTTGTCAGTTCTCATTCAAGTATTACCAGACTTATCCCTTGTCATAATTTCTTTAAAAATATGTGGGAGTTCAATTAGGATATCATAGCCATCATTGCAGATGTGTGTGGAGGTCTACGTCCAGATTATGCCCAAAAGGTTGTTCTGTTCCTACCGCTAGATCATATCTGGACTCCATTTTACTTAGTTCCATTGTTTTATTTCCACCTCTGCTTCCTGGATATACAATTTTTATGCCAAAATATCTCAGGTCGCTATTGTTACTAGAGTGCTATTCAGAAAAGTGTTTTGCAATGGGATATGTAAAATCTTTATTTTTGATGGCTCGCAGATGTTGGAGTATTCTTAATTTGAATTTATTAATTGTGCTCCCAACATACTGTTTTTTACACGGACATTCCAATATGTATAACTACATATTTCGATTCACATGTGATATGGTCCATGATTTGTTCAATTCTCCCATCTTGTAATGTGAAGTGAAGTTTGTGGTATTCTGACCATATTCGCATGCCCTGCATTTGGGACATGTCCATAATCCTGGAGTAGTTAGCCATGTTGTTTTTTGCAGAGTTTTGATCTCAAAGTGACTGTGCATTAGTATGTCCCCTATAGATGCTGTCTTCCTATATGTTATGCTGGGAGAGGATGGTAGCTTTTTCTTCAGTGTTTCATCCAGCATCAATATATTCCAGTTTTTTTTCACTATCTTCTTTAGTTCCTTATTTTCATTATTGAAGTCCATGATCAGTCGCGTTGTTTCCATGTCTTCATTCTGTTCACACAATTCTTCCTGTTGTGTGTTTAGCAAACATTCTTGTGTTTTCAATTTGACCTTTGCTCTGGCCTTCTTGATCACTTCTAATGGATACCCTCTTTCCAAAAAACGGGCATTCATTTCCTCTATTTGCTGTTCCACATCATCCATTTCTGAGCAATTCCTTTTCACCCGTAACATTTGGCTATACAGAATACTCCACTTTAGATGTTGTGGGTGCCCACTGTTAGCGTGGAGTATACTGTTACAGGCAGTAGGTTTTCGATGTATTTTGCTGCAGATTTTGTTGTTTTTAATGAATATTTCCACTAACAAAAAGATTACGTTGTTCTTACTGATAGTGGACGTGAAAGTTAAGTTAATTTCATTCATATTCAATGATTGATAAAGTTCTCCAGTTCACTCTGTTCGCCCTCCCAAACTATGAACAGGTCATCGATAAATCTGGTCCACATTTTGATCTTAGATTTGTGGTTACCGGATAGTACATCCCGCTCCCACGCTCCCATGAATAAATTTGCGTACGTGGGACAAAAGGATGTACTCATCACTGTTCCCTGTTTCTGTAGGAAGAGTTCACCATTGAAAAGAAAGACATTGTGGGTAAGATAATAGGATAACATATCCACCAGGTTGTTTAAGTGTTTTAAGAAGCTGACTGATCTGGTTTTTAAGAACTCCCGTACAGCATTAATTCCATCAGAGTATAAGATAGAAGTATATAGAGAACACACGTCTATGGTGGCCATCAGGAGTACATCGTTCCACTGAACATTTTGGATCTTTCTGAGGAAGTCTGTACTATCCTTTAGATAGGAAGGCAATGACATCACGTAATCCATCAGAAAGGTATCAATGAAGCACAATGTTTTTTCCAACAGTGTCCCAATCAAACTCACAATTGGTCTGCCCAGTGGTTTATTCTTCGACTTATGTACTTTTGGGAGGAAATATATGGTTGCTACAATGGGATGGTTTACCTTCAAGTATCAAGTACATATATTCCTCAAAGTTGATCAACCCCAACTCGTTCCATTGTTGCAATTTCAGGTGGTATTCTTTTGTCCAGGTCTCCGTTGGACTTTTGTCAAGGTGCTCATAGTGGTCTTTGTTCCAGAGTTGTCTGGTGGCCTCATCTATGTAGTCATCAATGTCCTGGATGAGGATGTTCCCACATTTGTCAGAGGCCTTTATGATAATTAGAGGGTCATCTCTTAAGTCCTTCAGGGCTTTATGTTCCCCGGGTGTCAGATTCCATTTTCTTTTTGCAAACTTCTTTAATTTTGACTTGCGAAGGAGTTTATTGATATCGTCTACCATCAATTCTTGAAAGGTGTCAATTTTGTTTCTTGGGGGGAGTTGGGGACAAAATGACAATTTGATCTTAAGATCACTATCGCCCCCCCCTCCCTGTAGAGATACCCATGCTCTGACAGAATTGGGCGTCATCTTCTTCTTGTTGAGTCATTAATAAGTTTGATGTTTCCCTGGTTTTATCAAGGCTGTTCAGTGTTCTCAATGCTACAATATCCCTTTGATTTAGTAGGAAATCTCATTTGAATTTGGATTTTTGGGGCGTTATTTCTCTTTTTCTTCATAGTGTTTTTTAAGTTTTAACTTGTGACAAAATTTGTAGGGGTCTATACGAATGTTTGATAAATCCATGTCGTTATTTGGACATAGTGATAGACCTTTATTCAGCAGATTAATTTGTTCAACAATCAGAGTTTTTTTGGAAAGATTTATAACCAAATCTTTTTTTGGTTAATTTGTTCTTTAACTTTGTTGTTTCTTTCCTCTTACTCTTTTGTTCTTTGATCCGTTTTCTGCTCCTTCTTGTGGTTAAGATTGTGGTTGTCCTGAGGATCTTCGATTTTCGATCGTGATCATATCGACCCGCCATTTTGTGCTCCGCTGCCATTTTGTGTTGCCCTCACTCAGGCAGCACGACGATCGAAGTCTTTTTCTGCTTTTCCTGCAATAGTGTGTCGAAATAACCTTGTGCCTCTGTTTACAAAAGCTGGTGTTAGAGACTGGCCGAGTACACTAATCCCTGTCTGGTTTTCCTGATCCCTGTCTCAACTATCTGTTGGTTCACACTATTCTCTTCTGATTTTATCTTATCGTCTGGCCTTCGCTGTCCTCTGCTCGTATTCTCTTGTTTCACAACTATCCTCCAAAACACACAAACGTATCTCGTCACCTGCAAGTCAGCTACAAGTCAGTTAATGAATTAGCTCGTGGGGAGGGGTGACAAACACAGTTAGAGGAGAGGCTTCTTCGAGTTACTCGATACTTTATTTTCAAACCTTTCCTACTGGTTCTGTTCTGTTTTCCAACTTTCCTTATTGGCTCCCTTTTATATGTTTTAGGTGTGTTCTTAGTTAATGTATATGTCACATATATACTATATAAGATTGTGCGCCACAGAGTGAAGTGGCAGTCTCCTGAAAACATACTGTGTGTACTTCTAGGACAACTGTACTAACTGCAGCTAATAAATCTAATCTTTTACGCCGACAGAGTGTCCCCGTGTCTCTGTGTAGCTAAGCAGGAGAACCCAGGAGATTAAGGCGTACCCTGCGCCGCCAGGTCCAAAAGGTTCTGGTTCTTCAACTGGCGCCCAACGTAGGGCGGTTTCAGTGGTACCGGTTCTGCCCGAAGGTCGCGAGGAACCCCGCAAGAAAATTCTGGAGGAATCGCGAGCCACGTCAAGCGACCCCTGTATGTCGAAAGTGGTCTGAAGGTCTTTTTCAGCGTGGCTACTAACGACTGCTGCCCTGACTGCCGCCCTGCCTTGGCCCTTCCTTTGGTGATGTATGGTAAGGCGAGACGATAGTTGGCGTAAGAAGACGTCCTTAGTTAAGTATTTCGTGGGTAGCGCCCACAATTTTGGTCCTTTGTTCCTTAGTTTCCTTGGTCCTTAGATTCGACTATTGCAATAGCCGAAGCCGAGGGTAAGTGCATTTGTGCTGCGTAAACTGAGTTTTACCCCCTTGAAGTTTGTGAACAGTCAGGTGAAATCACGAGATGCCTGGTCTGACTAAGTTTGGAAAACTTTGTTGCTTTGGTTGAAATAGGGATTCCCGGCTTGATGACTCTTGTCCGATTCCTTCGGTTGGAACTCCCACATATGAGCTCTATTCTAAACATGGTGCTGGACCCATTGCCTTTAACGAGGCATGGACCCGATACACGAACAATGATGGTGTTTTAAAATGGCCAGAAAATGGTAGTTTCGATTCTGATGGGCTAGATAATTTGGAAGCAGTTCTATTCAAAAGAAAAGCCCGGCCGGCAATGTTTGACTCTTTCCTCTTTTCGATAAACAGAAGGGGAGTCAGAGGGTGCGCACCGGATCCACCTTTGCTCCGGCTCCCAGTGGCTGCAGCCCGGGGGAGGTAACTCACCTCGTGGGAGTGCCGTTCGCAGAGGAGGTCAAGCCTATCATTACTTTGCCTGCCTATCTTGGTGAAAACACAAGCCCTGGAACTTTGAAAAGCATTACCGGCGCATTGACACTGGGAGCGCATGAAGGACGGGACTGCGAGGACCAGCAGCCCCGTAACAGCGAACAGCTGTGTCCTCTTCCCGCCCACTGTTGCCTGCAATCGCTGCTGAGCCTAAATAACTCCTCACGGCCCCCGCTTCGCGGGAGCCGTTCGCAGAGGAGGTCAAGCCTATCATTACTTTGCCTGCCTATCTTGGTGAGAACACAAGGCCTGGAACTTTGAAAAGCATTACCGGCGCATTGACACTGGGAGAGCACGAAGGACGGGACTGCGAGGACCAGCAGCCCCGTAACAGCTGTGTCCTCTTCCCGCCCACTGTTGCCTGCAATCGCTGCTGAGCCTGCAATCGCTGCTGTTGCCTACAATTGCTATTTAAATGACAGTGCTCCTAGCAGCGCGGTCGCACGCCGGGAGAAGCCCGGGACAAGGGCGGGACTGTTTGTGGCCGTTCGTGGATGGCAGAGGACGGGACGGGCCCTGTCCCTAACGTTGGGGTTGTTATATGCTTACTGGGGGGTGTCTTAAGTGTGAAACTTTGTAACTGTTGTTTACTAATTTTGGTTTTAATAGTTACCTTGTTGTGGGACTATGAATTCCTCCCCGGGATGTCCAGGTCATAAGTCCCCCATTAGGGGTTCAGTCTCTGGGACACTAGATAGATTTCTAATTAGAGCGTCATCGCTATTGGCACAAGAAATAGAACTTACGGAGCGGAGATTGTCGTTGGACATTATGGCCGATAAACGCTCCTCTCTGGGTTCCATTAGACATGCTAATTCCCCCAATCCCCCGGTTGTAATCATACCAGATTCATCAGTTGATACCATGACAGGTAGTAGGAGTTTCTCATCCTCGACTGAGAAAATATCGGAAACTACGCAAAGATGTTATCCCATTTCCGAGGAGGAAGGCATGCCTAGTAGTAGAAATTCTTGCCACCCCAATAGTTTAAACCCATCAGTCCCTCCTACCTCACTTTCTCCAGTTCGAACTAGATCGACTTCTGTCATTAAGAAGGGTCTGCCTAAGACATCTTCTGTTACTACCTCAAAGGGGGTTTGCCCTAAAAAGAAAAGGGGGAAGGCAAATGATTTGGGAACGTTGTCCAAAAGCCGCAAACATGACCCTCCAAAAAGTAACCCCGAGGTCAAGGGGTGGGGTTGCATGATGTTACGCCGAACCCCTTGGCGCCGGCTGATAGTAAGCTAAACAAGCTGGGTGAAGATTTTTGGCATAGATTAGATTCAATGTTAAACAAACCCTTTTTATAGATAGATTAGATTGTATCGAAAATAGGATTTCTTGTCTTGAATTGGCCTTTGCCTCTTTTCAAACCAGATCGGATCTGCGGGGTAGAGCCAACACAAGTGTCCTGAATTCAACATCTTGTATACAAGAGGGTCCACTTGTTAACGAAGGGTTAGCCCCCCAACCACAGCCTGTCCCACCACCGTCTAATATACCATCTGGTCAATCCGCTAATAGGGTGCAACCCAATTTGTCTAATGAGATGGATGGATTTGGGCCTGGGACGGGAGGTAATGTCAATATTACAGGAAATATAGGGCATCGGGGCCCCCAAAATTCAGTCGCAATAGATCGAAGACAATTATTAAATCTTCCGCCTGAATCGACCCCTTATGTTGTTGTTCTTACAGGTGTCCCAAAATTGACTAACGGGAAACGGGAGGAGTTTCTGGACCTAAAACACAAGTGTATTCATTGGCTTAACCAACATAGGCCATTACCAATGTCGGTTTCAGCTGAAATTATTTTCGCACACAAGGTAGATTGGGTGGGTTCTAAAGTTAAATCGGTAAAGGGAGACTGTGTCGTCATAAATTTTAGAGATAAAAGGGCCGTGGAGCATATTTGCGCCTGGCCCGCTAATAACTCGGTCTCTCTAATTAATTCTTTACCACTTACATTCTTTTACCCACCCTTAAGTCACAATTGGAGTTGCCCACGTCCGTTAATATCTGGTATTCCTGCTGAAAGGTTGGATTTAGGAATTCCTCAATTCAACCGGTTTGAAGCTTTGTCGGGTCTGGAAGACTGTGACTGACGGTTTACCGTTCAGCAGAGTGAGTTATTTGATACGAATGATACTGGACCTCTGGGAGGATATGTTAAACATGTTTCGAAGATTGTGGGTTCCTCCCCTGAGCTGGTGACTATTAACGTTGACTCACCAGTTGGTGGAGTAGAGGTCATTGCTTCGGATGCAGTTGCAGATATGGCCCGGAGTTTGATAACCGGCTCTACTTCCATTGAGAGCGTTCCCCCGCCTTTAGATATATTGTCCCAGATACATCATGTTCGTTCTAGCTTTAACGGCAGTGGCCATTATTTAGCCACTTGGAACATCGCCGGGTGGCAACGAAAGCGGGATATTTTGGGCTGGAGGGAGTTCGTCGGTTGTTGCGACTTACTCTGTATGCAGGAAACTTGGTGTAAAGATCAAATTAACCTTGGCGGGTTTGTTTCCTTTAATCTCCCTGCCCAGGAATCCGTGTCAGGCCGTGCAAAGGGTGGTCTTTTAATATTATTGTCAATTAAACTTCCGGTGGTCGTCAAGGCATATGAAATGGTTGGATATCACTCCCAAGTGTTATGGCTACAGCAAGAGCATGGTCGCAATGTTCTGATTATTAACTATTATAACAATTTATTCAATCAGACACGATCACTTGCGGTTATGGAATTAATGGGTGCACTTGATAAATTATGTGCCGATAATCCCATTGATTTTATCTGGGTGGGCGATTTTAATACCCCCCTCTGCCCCCTATCTCTAATTGAGGCATGTGGGTATGCTGTTGACAGTGCTGATCCAGAGGTCCATTTTCCACACAACCCTTACGGAGAGCTGTTGAACTCTGTTATGGCTAAATATGGCTAAATATGATCTAGCAGCACTACAGAGTGCAAAAGATGATCATGGCAATCCCATCCCTACTTTTACGGGCAGGGGCGCTGGTACGGTTATTGATCATTTAGTTATTTCGGTGAATATTGCTCCCCTTTGTGGAACTCTGGTAACTTTGGACTTTTCTGTTAGTGATCACAACTGTATTATTCTGTGCCTGTCTTTATGGGCTCACAGGAAACAGGGGTCTGAAACTATTGTTAACGATGTTGTTTTAAGTAGGCCAAATGGCCATAGGATCAAGTGGACTGCCACTAACTCAGACACGTACCTGAATAGAATTGTTACTCTATGTCTACCAGAGATAAGTATGTGTCTTGAAGTTAAGGTCGGTCACTTAGGCATCCTACAATGCTTCAGTAAAATTAACGATATTATTAATAAAGTTCTCACTATCTCTAACATAAAGCGTCGTAATCAGAATCATGGGTGGTTTGACACGGCTTGCACCAAGGCTTTACAGAAGTTAAAGAAAGCTCTCTCGTGTAGACCCCGGAATATGCCATCTATCATCAACCTCAGGTTAGCCTACAAGGAACAGCTAAAGCGTAGGAAATGTGAACTTCAGGTAGAAGCGTGGGACAAACTGACAGCTGCGGTGGAGCTATCTAATAGTAAGATCTTTTGGGATACCGTCAATAGTCCTTTTTTAAGGAATGACGATGTCCCGATTATTACCTCCCAAGTTAGTAAGGAAAGCTGGGTCCTCCACTTTTCATCTATTTTTAACCATAGTGATACATTATGCATGTCTAGTCAACTTGCTGCCGTATGGCCCATTATCCCACTTAATATTACTCCTTCTGAAGTAGTACTTGCTTTAAGATGTAGCAAAGGTGGGAAAGCTCCTGGGCCTGACGGTGTGCCAATTGACCTTTATAAAGCCGACACAGTTATATGGGGCCCGGTTCTATCTAATATTTTTAATGCGGCTGTAGAGGCAATGATTCCGTTGACCTGGGGGGAATCCATAATTATCCCTATATACAAAAAGGGCCTTAGATCTGAAGCCAAAAATTACCGTCCCATTTCATTCCTAGACTCTTCATTAAAAACGATGAGTCGGGTTCTGTTGTTTAGATTAGAGGAATGGGCAGAGGATAAGGGGATTTTGGCCCAATCCCAATATGGGTTCAGGAAAGGTAGGGGAACCTTGGAACAATGCGTAAACTTAGATCTCATTATTGGGAAATATACACGTGCAAAGCAGGGATCTCTTTTTCTCTGCTTTGCCGATCTCAGTAGCGCATTCGATCTGGTTGATCATGGTTTACTCTGGTCAACCCTTTTGGACCTAGGTGCCCCTCAGGCCATTATTTTCTTTTTGGCACGACTTTATGCTAAATTATCTGCAAAAATACGCTATGGTTTAGCAGGTGAATGTACAAGTCAAATTCCGGTGAGCCTTGGTATTAGGCAGGGTTGTGTGTTGGCACCCCTCCTTTTCTCTCTTTTTATTAATGCCATAGAGGCCGAACTAAAAAAGGTCCAATGTGATGCCCCGCAAATTGAGGATCAGGAGGTACCTGTGTTGCTCTATGCTGACGACACGGTTCTCCTTTCAAGAACCCCCATCGGTTTACAAAAATTAATGAATAAATTCTCTGATTTTATAAAGGCAAGGAAACTAAAACTTAATAATTCCAAGACCTTTGTTTTACCGTGTGGTCGTAAAATAAGGAATTTGAGAACCTTCCACATTGAGAATCAGGAAATTCTTCTTGTAAACAAGTTTTGTTACCTAGGCATCATGTTTTCAAATAATGGTATGTGGCATGAAGAGATTTTAAACGTTAAAGCTAAAATGGTTAGATGCGCCTATGGCGTTTTTAAATTTGCAATTAAATTGGGGGATCGTCGCATATTTGATATGTTGCACATTTATAATAATAAGTGTGTTTCGGCAGCGCTTTATGGCGCTGGAGTTTGGGGTTATTGTCCTCATGGAGAGCTTCAGATTGAGGAAAATGCTTTCCTAAAAAAGTTATTATGTCTCCCCTCGTCCGCACCTACCTCATTAATTCATAATTAATTGGGGCTGAATTATTTGTCTGATTTGGCAGAGTTGAAACCATTAATGTTATGGAGGTCGATTTGGATGAAGGAAGAGACTGGATTTAACAGAAGCATTATTAAGGACTGCCTTAGTCTAGACAAATAACTGCAAATCCCATGGTTAAAATATGTGGTTACTGCTTTTAAGGATTTCTATAAGGTGAATATCCTAGAAAACCCAAACTATGCATCTGATCTGTCCAAGTTTGATTTCAAACAAATCTTTTTAAGGGAAAAAGCCCAAAGCCGCCATTTTAAGAATATGCAGCTTGTAACCGTGGCTTTTTATCATTCACAGGAGCTTATTGTAGGGTTCCAACCATACCTTTCTCAAGTCACTCAACCTTCACATCGGTTTGTATTGACTCGATTGAGATTAGGTATTGTTCATCATTTGGTGTCTTTTCCATTAATGAGAAAATATCCCACTGTTCCCTGCCCATGTGATGGAGTTACTAAACAGAGTGTTACACATTTTCTCCTTACATGTGATTTGTATATGCATTTGCGTATTGCCTATCTGAAACCACTTTTTAAGACACACGGGTCTCGTACTTTGAAATCTGCTTTGAATCTGTTGTTTTCTTTAAATGAGATAGACATATGTTTTTTTACTGCCACGTTTATTCTCAAATCTATTGCTGCTAGAAAAAGTATGGTTTTTTAATCTTCTTGTTTGGATGGCTGTCCATTAGGTTTCATAAATTTTATATACTTGATCCCTTTAAATTGCATTTGGTTTAAATTGCACAGTAAGTCTTATATTTGTTGTCTTATGCTTTTATGATTGTATTTTTGATAATCGAATAAAGCTTACTTTGAATTGAATTGAATTGAATTGAATTGAATTGACTCTTTCCGCCTTTGGCGTAAGGAAGCCAAACAGAGAGAAATTAAACAAGCAAAACGAGATAGGAAAGCACAGGGTATGACAATTATGCAGGCTGCCCAACAATTCAAAGATGATGAAATTAATAATGCAATGGAAATCTCAGAAAGACAGCATCGTATGGCGATAGATAAATGTTATCCAGTGTTGCCTGTTTCCCCTTCCGATAACAAGAAAGATTTAGAAGAAGATTCCCTAATGTCCCATTTATTGAGGTTGCCTCCGCCCTATGCACAAGGTACTAATGCACCCCAGTTGTTACAGCCTGTTCAGCTGCCAGCAGTACCTCCGCCTGTTCCGGCCCTTCCGCCTTTGCCCCTTTTAGTATCTCCGCCTCTACCAGTTTTGCCTTTAACTTCAACTTCTTTGTCCTCATCTCCTGATCTTCGATCTCCTTTGCCTTCTGCTCCTCCTGCAATTACCGGTTCTCCTTCCACTAGTTCGCCTAATACCTTGTCCCCTATTCTTATGTCTAATTCTCCGTCTGTGCGTAAGCATCTCACGGACACCGTCACTGGTATTCTATCTCCTTTCTTTGAAGCTTTAAATGTGTCTCCGGCTTTTGCTCGAAGACAATCTCGTAGTCAGTTCCCAGATTCTGAAGAACGAGAAAGGTTGGACTCTCTCGTACGTAAATGGATCAACAGGGGTCCCCAGTATAGTGTGCCTGACATTATGTCTACCTTCTCACAATGGAATGCGCCTACGCAAAGATATGTTTTTAATGTAATGTGTGATACTCTCATTAAAGAATGGGAGGATGTGAATTCGAGTTCGATTCCACAGGATCTGTTAGATGTTCAGACTGATTTCGACAAAGGACTTGTTGTGGGTTCTAAGGCTGAGAAAGCGGTAAGGACACTTATTTCCTTTAGATCCTTGTTGTCCTCACAGACTTTCCTTGATTCCGATCCGTCGGTTAGACTAACACTGAAAAATTATCCCATGAGAGAGGTTCCTCCAGTTTGGAAGGAGGAAGTTGCGGCTCAAGGTAATATTCCAGCTATTCCTGCTAATTTTCAACGTATATGGGTACATGTCCCTTGGAAACGATCTGAAGTTTTAGCTCTTAAACAGACTCTACCGGATCCTCGTAAGAACCCTGCAGGTTATTATAAAGTATTATCACAGACGGTTGATGCTTGCATCATGAATCTAGCTGATATCGATATGTTGATGGGAAATGTCGTTCCACAAGCTTTATGGGCTAAGATTCGTAGAGAAGATCATGCTCAAGCATTAGGTGGTGATTGGGCTGCTATAATTGCCGCGGATGCAGCTCAAGTGGGTGGTGCTAAGCCTGATGCTTTAATTTCAGAACTCCCTGGTAGGATTATTACATTAATGAAAACGATGATGCCTGCCTTGAGAGTTAACTGGGATAAATTAGCAGCATGCAAACAGAAGAAAGATGAGAGTGTCTCTGATTTCTTTACTCTTTTCGAGGAGACATTTATTGATCACAGTGGTCAAGATATGGCTACAGAGGGTGGTCAGCGATTATTTGTGGACAAATTTGTATTTAATTTGCTTACTGAGTTGTCACACAAATTGAAAGATTCTGAAAGTTCCTGGGCTGTTTCTTCTTCTGCCCAGATATTGGCTACTGCACAATATTATGAAAATAGAGATAAAGAAGAAAGAGAAAAGGAAGAGAAAAAGACAAAAGAATTGAAAACAAAGGTTCTCTTGCAACAAGCTTATCCTCCTCGCTATGTTCAGCCTCAGTTTCAACAGCCTCCGCAGTTTCAGAGGTTGTATCAAAAACCTGAGTCATATATTCCGTGACCTTTGTTAGGACCTAATCAATGTGCTTATTGTAGAGACGAAGGTCATTTTAAGAATAGTTGTCCGGTTTTATTGCAGCGCAGTGGGACATTATCTGCTCCACGAGGTCGTGGTGGCCTCCAGTCCGCAAACAGAGGTAGAGGTCGAGGTATGTCGACTCAAGAACAGCATTCCCTTCCTCCTCCTAAATCCGTGAATTATTTTGATCAGCAAAATGTTAGGTCTACACAGTATTACAATGAGGATTGTTATGTTGAAGGCGAGAATGAAAGTCTTCACACTAACTAGGACAGCCATGGACAAAGTAAGGGAGTTGTGTCGATTCCAGTAGATCAGAATGGACCCTATGTTAATGTCACTACAATGGGTGTTTCAGAGCCATTTCTCCTAGATACTGGTGCAATGAGAAGTTCTATCATTCATTCCAAACTCCCTGGGGCACCTTTGTCTGGCTTAACTAATGTTTCTGTAGGGTTTTCTGGTGCCCCTGTTCGTAATCCGGTTTCTTGCCCTTTGCCTATTTCAGTTGGCCCTTATGATTTGGAAGCTCCGCTTCTTTTGACGAATGGTTGCGGTGAAAATCTGTTGGGTTTGGACTTATCAAAAAGAATGCATGCTACGATATATTGTTCTCCTTCTGGTGTACATCTTACTTTAGGACAGAAACTGATTTCTCCAATGTATTTGTCCAAAGATCAGTTTCCACCTGAATTGCTTTCTCTTCCGGCAACACTTTGGGCCACGGGTCTGAATAATGTGGGTTGTCTGGAGATTCCACCTTATGTTGTCACTCTTAAGCCTAATGTTGAATTGCCACGTATTCCGCAGTATAGAATTTCTACTGAAGGTGAAATAGCGCTTTTGGAAATCATTCATGATCTGATTAAGAAGGGTGTGGTTGAGGAAACGAGAGGTAACATATGCAATGGTCCTATTCTTCCTGTTCTTAAACGCACTTATCCTTCTCAGCCTCCTGTATATCGTTTCGTAATTGATCTTCGGGAGGTAAACAAAATTGTTGTACCACAATTTCCTGTAGTCCCAGATATCACTGCTTTGTTGACGATGATACCTTCCACATCGACTTGGTTTTCTGTTATCGATCTAAAGAATGCCTTCTTTAGTATTCCCATTGCTGAAGAGAGTAGGGATATTTTTGGCTTCTCTCTTGGAAGCCGAAGCTTCCGGTTTAAGCGCACACCTCAGGGCTATTGTGAAAGTCCCTCTATTTAAAGTCAAGCTTTAAAATGTCATCTTGATGCTTTTCATTTGCCGTCTGGTGCTGCTCTTATTCAATACATGGACGACTTGTTGATAGCTGCTGATTCAGAAGACATTTGCAAAAATGTGACTGTTTCATTGTTACGTCATCTGTTTAATCTGAATCATAAGGTTTCACCTTCAAAACTACAATATGTTCGTCGAGAGGTTACCTACTTGGGTCATCTCCTATCAAAGGAGGGACGACGATTAACCCCAGAACGAATTTAGGCGATTGCGCAAATGTCTGTGCCATCCACACAAAGGGAGATACGTGCTTTTCTGGGTATCACTTCTTATTGTAGGCAGTGGATCCCTAACTTCTCTCTGCTGGCCAAGCCTTTGTTGGCACTCACTTTGAAAGATACGCCTCAGCCCCTTCCATGGACTGACGAATGTCAGAAGAGTTTCACTAACTGCTCTGTGTTCTGCTCCTGTATTGGGTACTCCCGATTACAGTAAGCCTTTCACGCTCTACGTTTATGAAAGAGAAGGTTGTGCGTTGTCAGTTTTAACGCAACGTTTTGGAGACAAACAGCGCCCATGTGCATATTTTTCGGCTACGTTAGATCCAGTAGCTAAAGCATTACCTAGTTGTCTTAAAGCAACAGCAGCAGCAGCAATTTCTATTCGACAGTCTGCTGGAGTAGTGTTAGATAACACACTTATTGTTATGGTGCCGCATGCAGTGGATAACTTATTAAACCGAACAAAAACACAACATCTTACGAGTGCTCGTTTGTCTGGATATGAGTTGACACTTTTGGCTAGTCACGTGCACATCAAACGATGTAATACTTTAAATCCAGCTACTTTATTGCCTCTTTCAGTAGACAAAGATGACCAAGAACAACATGATTGTTTCCTCCGTACTGAGGAAGAGACAAAAGGAAGAATTGACTTGAAAGATACGCCGCTAGAAAATCCGGATGGAATTCTATGGGTGGATGGTTCTTGTTTCAAGCTTCCTAATGGAGACACCGTTTCAGCCTATGCTGTTACTACTTTACATACAGTTGTGGAAACCGCACGTATCAGACACAATTCAGCTCAAGCAGCAGAACTGATAGCTTTGACGAGAGCATGTGTGTTGTCCAAAGGAAAAAGGGTGAATGTGTACACTGACAGTCAATACGCCTTTGGTGTAGCGTTCAATTTTGGGCATCTTTGGAAAGAAAGGGGATTCCTTACTTCACATGGCACTAAAATACAACATGGTCAATTAGTGACTGATCTTCTTAAGTCACTTTATTTGCCTACCCAAATAGCAATTGTGAAGTGTAGTGCGCACAAGAAGATTACTGACGATGTTGGTCGAGGAAATGCATTTGCAGATGAAGACAGCGAGAGATGCCACAAATCTAATGTATGTTGCGGGTCCTGCGAATTGGGTTAGAGAGAGAGGAATGTATGAGGATACAGTGGAAGGTGTAAGATCGATTCAGAAAGAGGCTACAGAGAAAGAATTGAGCAAGTGGAAAGAAAGTACAGGAATGTTGGATGAGATGGGATGTTGGGTGGAATTGTCTGAGCACCAACGTTGGCTGTTACCAGACACCTATGTACTGCCAGTAGTCACTATGGCGCATGGTCCAGCCCACTTAAGTGCGAAAGGTATATGCAAGCATTCTGCTCCAGTGTGGCAGAATGAAGGAATCCCAAAGTGTGCAGACAATGTGGTGAAACATTGTATTGTTTGTTTGATGTACAATCCAGGAAAGGGAACCCCAACTCCAGCAGGTCACTTTGCTCCTCCGACATATCCATTTGAGGTGTTGCAGATCGATTACATTCATATGGAGCGATGCAACAACCTCAAATATGTTCTGGTGGTAGTATGCACCTTTTCTAGATGGATAGAAGCATACCCTCTAAAAGATAATACAGCCTTATCCACAGCTAAAGATCTACTAAAAGAATTTTTCCCCCGGTTTGGTTTGCCGCGCATTGTCTGGAGTGACAATGGGAGCGAATTTGTGGGCCAAGTCATGCAAAAAGTTTGTGCGGGTCTTGGTATCAAGCAAAAGTTCCATGCGGCAAATCATCCACAGTCAGCGGGTTTAGTAGAATGCTACAATGGAAATTTAAAGCTAAAACTAGTGAAAGTTCAGGCTAGTACAGGACTTAGTTGGCCCGATGCTTTACCATTGGCTCTTCTGTCCACCAGAACTGCAGTACACTCTCGTTTGGGACTTAGCCCTTACGAAGTGGTTTTTGGACGCCCAGCTAATGTATGGGGAGTCCCTCACCCTAAGAAATACTCAGACTTACCATATCCAATGTTAATTGACTACTTGCATGACCTTACGACTAAATTGCGTGTTCTCCATCAACAGGTTCAGAGTGCTTTGCCGGAGGTTTCTACAGACCCAGGTCATTCAATTCGGCCAGGTGACTGGGTCTGCACATAGAACTTTCGAAGGACGAAAAAATTTGGAACCCATGTGGAGAGAGCCCCGAATGGTTTTGCTCACCACGAGAACAGCAGTGAAAGTCGAAGGAAAGCAAAATTGGATTCACGGTGTGCATTGCAAGAAAGTGCCTTTGCCTCTTCCGTTCGATCAGTGGGTACGTAAGGGCATTAGAGACTATGAGAGCGAAAAGGTTCCACGATTTGTACCTTTTAGTGATGCACGCCTGAATGGAACATTCTCTGAGAAAGAGTACGACGACATTCTTCAGGAAGCAATACCACCACATCGTCGCTTGAATACGACCAATCCGCGAACATTGTTCCAAGACCAAACTGTACCTGATAAAGAACACTATAACCTAAGGCCTAGACTAAAGAACACTTAAGATTTCTCTCTCCTATGTAGTATTCTGTCCCAGTTGCAGGGTCACGGTAGGAGTCTTGGTTGCGACCTGAGTAGTGGCAATAGGCCTGCAGGACTTGCAGTGTCATAGGACAGCAGACAATCGTGATTAAGTGATTGAGGAAGATTACCGTGAGCATCCACTTAGAAAGATGGAGACTACATTAGGCAAAAGAGAAAGTAAAGATAAAATGAATCATTGTAAAGAAATGTATAATCTTTGTGGTATTGCTCTATGTATTATTATATTATTGTGTATTCTTTTGGCATGTATAAATTGGATTGTTATTGCTCTGCAGCGAAAAGTTGTCTCTCCTTCTACCTCTTCGTCTTCTTCTACTGTCTCTCCACATCTATTTCATACACTTCCTCAACATGAACTCATTAGAAGAATCGAATATTACAACAATTCATTTGTCCAGTTATTACATCAACATCAATTAGTGATAAATACAACAAACTGTTGGGTGTGTGGACTTATGCCACATACCGTAGAAAAAGGAATGCCATATTTAGTTCTTCCGTTCTCCTATGAAGGTTCTGCTTGGGCTTATTTTGTTATCTTCTCCAATGCCTATCAAAGCAAATTCAGATGATCCGTTAGTTCACATATTGGTGATCCAGATTTTAGTCATAGTTCATTGATAAAGGGAATGGTAGCTATGGCTAAAATCATGGAAAATAGTAAGATCTCAGTTGACGAAAGAAAAGCATACACTAACTGGAACGTCACCCATTATATCACTAGCCTTAGTGATAAAGTTAAAAAAGGAAAATCTTCACCGATTTGGACTATACCACATCAGGGAAATTTCTGTCTGCAGATAAATGATCAGTCTGCTGACACCGTACAAAGAAATAGCTGTTCCCACACATACGTCTACTCCTCTCAGAATTCACCGCCTCTAGTACCATCTCAGGGTACATATTTCATCTGTTATAATAGGGCTTACACGTGGTTGCCAACTGGTTTTTCTGGTACCTGCTATATAGCTTTCCTTCTTCCCCCTACATACACCGCTTCTGCAAATCATCATCGAAACAGATATGGCAGAGGGATTATTAATTCCAAGGACACAGCAGGACAAGAGGGAGGAGATTTCCTCAAAGGATTTCTTACTTTTTGGGGTCCAATGGCCAACAGCAGAAATATAAGGCAACTGGTTCGTGTCGTAGAAACCACCATAGACATCAATGTAGGAGCCTTAAGTAATATCACGGCAGAACTACAGGCAGATCGTCTTATGACTTTACAAAACCGAGTTGCCTTAGACTTTGTTCTTGCAGACCGTGGTGGAGTGTGCAAATTGATCGGGTCAAGTTGCTGTATTTTCATACCTAATGACGCTCCGACAGTATACCAAGCTATCTCTAAGTTACATATAATCTCTGAGTCGATTCATCAGGACGAAGGAGATTGGTCATTATTGGAGTGGTTTTGGGGACTACTGTCCAAATGGGGTTGGAAGATATTGAGGTTCCTTGGAGTAGTTTTAGCCATCGTATTCTCTTGTTGCCTTTGTATGCACTGAGGCCCCGCCATCTGCGACCTTTGTGCTACTATGTGCATCCCTAAACCCAAGTCACAAAGAGCAGAGAATATCAGAATGATGCTACAGCAACAGCTCGATGACCTCATGGCCATCGACATTGACTCAGATTAATATGAGTCTGAGTATCTTGCCTGAGTTCTGGCAAAAGGAGGGTTTGAGGAACTTCGATTTTCGATCGTGATCATATCGACCAGCCATTTTGTGCTCCGCCGCCATTTTCTGTTGCCCTCACTCAGAAAGCACGACGATCAAAGTCTTTTTCTGCTTTTCCTGCAATAGTGTGTCGAAATAACCTTGTGCCTCTGTTTACAAAAGCTGGTGTTAGAGACTGGCCGAGTACACTAATCCCTGTCTGGTTTTCCTGATCCCTGTCTCAACTATCTGTTGGTTCACACTATTCTCTTCTGATTTTATCTTATCGTCTGGCCTTCGCTGTCCTCTGCTCGTATTCTCTTGTTTCACAACTATCCTCCAAAACACACAAACGTATCTCGTCACCTGCAAGTCAGCTACAAGTCAGTTAATGAATTAGCTCGTGGGGAGGGGTGACAAACACAGTTAGAGGAGAGGCTTCTTCGAGTTACTCGATACTTTATTTTCAAACCTTTCCTATTGGTTCTGTTCTGTTTTCCAACTTTCCTTATTGGCTCCCTTTTATATGTTTTAGGTGTGTTCTTAGTTAATGTATATGTCACATATATACTATATAAGATTGTGCGCCACGGAGTGAAGTGGCAGTCTCCTGAGAACATACCATGTGTACTTCTAGGACAACTGTACTAGCTGCAGCTAATAAATCTAATCTTTTACGCCGACAGAGTGTCCCCGTGTCTCTGTGTAGCTAAGCAGGAGAACCCAGGAGATTAAGGCATACCCTGCGCCGCCAGGTCCAAAAGGTTCTGGTTCTTCAGTCCTCGCCCCCTTACCAGTGTTGACCCTCGACCTCTTCCCCATTGTCGAGTGACCATTTGCGGTAGTCTCATTTCCCCATAAAAATCCAAGTTCGAAGTGCTCTGCTCCTCATCCGCTGAGCTCAAGTCTGAGCTATCCACTGTACCCAAGGTTTCATACCCAGCACACTTGTCCATTACAACTCTGTTTCTTAGGGCAATCAAATCTTCTTGTGAATGTATAAATTCGGCCACTGGCAATGCGGTCCCAATTGAATTTGCTTGCCTTTCGTTTCTCAATGTGTGCCTCATGTTTATTTCTTTTCTTTTCCATGGATTCAAGTAATTCTTTGTTCTCTTCGTTCTCTGGAAGTTTATCAAACTCCTGCTCCAATTGTTTTATTTTTTCAATTATTACTACCAGTTTTCTCTCAGCATGGATAATTAAAGTCCTCATTAATTTGAATGAGCATTCATTTGTGTCAGTTTGCCATTGTTTTATCAGGTCCACGTCAAGGTCATTAAGTGTTGGCATTATCAAGATTCTGAGACCTCTCGGTATTCTTTTATGTTTGATATACTTTTCCAAGGTGGTCTTCTCCCACCAATTATTTATTTCCTGAATTCGATATTGCTGTAACTCCTTAATGGTACCTTGAATTGTTTTTTTCTTCTATGTTCCATCGATTTGAGTGTCCCGCATGCGCCTTCAATGATTGCCATATTATCATCAAGCAATTCATTTGCCCTTTGCATTCTATTTCTGCTTTTTTCAGCCATACTTTAGACGTATTTATGCTCCAGGTGTGTGTTAACAGTGGGTAATATATTCCTTTTCCGATTACTCTGCACCTGTGGTTATTGGTGTTATTTTTATCAAATGGTTTTAATCCAGACCCTTTGCTTCACTCCCACAGTAAAGTTTCTCAACAATTATGGGATTCGGGAAAATACCAAAAATATTCTTGCTTTCCAGATCCAAGGGCAATATCACTATTTTTGTGACCACCAGGGGTCAATCGTCTATGCGCTCCACTGATATATATATTCACTGAAAAAACCACAGGTTTCAGGGACGTTATAGTTAGATGGACATTTCACTCATACAAAACCAGAGAAATTCGTCTGTTATAGTTAGTTGAGGTAACTATAACTCGCGCCCCTGCAATGCACTGCTGATGACGTCACATATTACATCACTCATGACATGGTTAGTGACCTCACTGATGACTTCTCAAATTACATCACTAATTACGTCACAGATGACATCATCCAGTGACTGATTGTTTCTAAAAAGTAAAAACATGTTTTATTTATATATATATATATCTCAAAACCAAAGGGAATGATGGACGCAGTGTTGAACATTGCAAGCACTCACCCCCAGTCAACTGATCTGGGTTTAATCCATCATCATTTTTTAACTCACTCCACCACCCCAGTTCAGGCATGGCCATATGCAAATCAGTCAGACCCTGTGCCTCATGGGAACAGTCCAACCCGAACTGCCAAGCCATGTTTTCCTCAGCCGGAAACAAGCATCCTGGGACCGGTTTCTGGCTAATCAGCCGTCATCAGCCAGGCTAGCTTGAATCCAGTGGCAAAGTGAGCAAGGGACCCACGTCTGGGCATACCCTGCTAACTTAGGGCGAACAAAGCAAAACCAAAGGGGATGATGGACGGAGTGTTGAACATTGCAAGCACTCACCCCCAGTGAACTGATCTGGGTTTAATCCATCATCATTCTTTAGCTAACTCCACCAACCCAGTTCAGACATGGCCATATGCAAATCAGTCTGACCCTGTGCCTCATGGGAGCAGTCCAGCCTGAACTGCCAAGCCATGTTTTCCTGGACCAGAAACAAGCATCCTGGGACCGGTTTCTGGCTAATCAGCCATCATCAGCCAGGCTAGCTTGAATCCAGTGGCAAAGTGAGCAAGGGACCCACGTCTGGGCATACCCTGCCAACTTAGGGCAAACAAAGCAAAACCAAAGGGGATGAAGGACGGAGTGTTGAACATTGCAAGCACTCACCCCCAGTGAACTGATATGGGTTTAATCCATCATCATTCTTTAGCTCACTCTACCAACCCAGTTCAGACATGGCCATATTTAAATCAGTCTGACCCTGTGCCTCATGGGCACAGTCCAGCCTGAACTGCCAAGCCATGTCTTCCCGTAACCGGAAACAAGCATATTGGGACCGGTTTCTGGCTAATCAGCCATCATCAGCCAGGCTAGCTTGAATCCAGTGGCAAAGTGAGCAAGGGATCCACGTCTGGGCATACCCTGCCAACTTAGGGTAAACAAAGCAAAACCAAAGGGGATGATGGACGGAGTTTGAACATTGCAAGCACTCACCCCCAGTCAACTGATCTGGGTTAAATCCATCATCATTCTTTAGCGCACTCAGAAGGAATACAAGTGCAGAAAGAGACAACAGGGGTAAAGAAAGAAGCAAGAGAGGTACGGAAAGAGGCAACAGAGGTGCAGCAAGACGCAAGAGAGGTGCAGAAACAAGCAAGAGAAGTGCAGAAAGAGGCAAGAGAATTGCTGAAAGAAGCAACAGAGGTGTGGAAAGAAGCAAGAGAAGTGCAGAAAGAGGCAAGTAAGGTGCAGAGAGGCAACAGAGGTGCAGAAAATGGCAAAAAATAGCGGCAAAAGGGATGCAAAAAAGGGAAGAAGGGTGCAGAAAGAAGCAAGAGTGGTGCAGAAAGAAGCAAGAGAAGTGCAGAAAGAGCGAATATGAGTGCAGAAAGAGACAACAGGGGTACAGAAAGACACAACAGGGGTGCAAAAAGAAGCAAGAGAGGTGCAGAATTAGGCAATAGAAGTGCAGAAAGAGGCAAGTGAGGTGCAGAAGGAGGCAAGAGAACTGAAGAAAGAGGCAAGAGAGTTGCAGAGACAGACAAAAGGGGTACAGAAAGGGGGAACAGGTGTGAAGACAGAGGCAGGAGAGGTGCAGAAAGAGGGAAAAGGAGTACAGAAAGAGGGTAGAAGGATGCAGAAATTTGCCAAAGAGGTGCATAAAGAAGCAAGAGCAGTGTAGAAAGAACCAACACAGGTACGGAAAGAGGCAAAAGAGGTGCAGAAATAAGTAGGAGAGGTGCAAAAAGAGGCAAGACAAGTACAGGAAGAGGCAGGAGGGGTGCATAAAGAAGGAAGAGAATTGCAGAAAGAATCAACAGAGGTACAGAAAGAGTAACTAGAGGTACAGAAACAGGCAGGAAAGGTATAGAAAGAGGGAACAAGGGTACCAAAAGAGGCTAGAGAGGTACAGAAAGAGGGAAGTGGGGTGCAGAAAGAGGCAAGAAGGGTGCAGAAACAAACAAGAGAAGTGCAGAAAGAGGCAATAGAATTGCTGAAAGAAGCAACAGAGGTGCGGAAGGAAGCAGGAGAAGTGCAGAAATAGGCAAGAAAGGTGCAGAAAGAGGCAAGAGAGGTGCAGAAAATGGCAAGAAAACAGCAGATAGAGGCAAGAGGGATGCAAAAAAGGGAAGAAGCATGCAGAAAGAAGCAAGAGAGGTGCAGAAAGAATCAAGAGAAATGCAGAAAGAAGCAAGAGAGGTGCAGAAAGAGGGAAGACGAGTGCAGAAAGAGACAACAGGGATACAGAAAGCAGCAAGAGAGGTGCAGAAATAGGCAATAGAAGTGCAGAAAGAGGCAATTGAGGTGCAGAAGGAGGCAAGAGAACTGCAGACAGAGGCAAGGGAGGTGCAGAAAGAGGGAAGAGGGGTGCAAAAAGAGGCAATAGAGGTGCAGAAATTTGCAAAAGAGATGCATAAAGAAGCAAGAGCAGTGCAGAAAAAAACAACAAAGGTGCGAAAAGAGGCAGGAGAGGTGCAGAAATAAGTAAGAGAGGTGAACAAAGAGGCAAGACAAGTACAGAAAGAGGCAGGAGGGGTGCAGAAAGAAGCAAGAGAGGTGCAGAAAGAGGGAAAACGAGTGCAGAAAGAGACAACATGGGTGCAGAAAGAGACAACAGGGGCGCAGAAAGAAGCAAGAGAGGTGCAGAAAGAGGGAAGAAGGATACAGAAAGAGTCAAGAAGGATGCAGACACAGGTAGGAAAGGTGCAGAAAGAGGGAACAAGGGAGCAAAAAGAGGAAAGAGAGGTGGAGAAAGAGGGAAGGGGGTGCAGAAAGAGACAAGAAGGATGCAGAAAGAAGCAAGTGAGGTGCAGAAAGATGCAAGAGAGGTGCGAAACAAGCAAGAGAAGTGCAGAAAGAGGCAAGAGAATTGCTGAAAGAAGCACAGAGGTGTGGAAAGAAGCAAGAGAAGTGCAGAAAGAGGCAAGTGGGGTGCAGAAAGAGGCAAGAGTGGTGCAGAAAATTACAAAAAAATAGCAGCAAGAGGGATGCAAAAAAGGGAAGAAGGGTGCAGAAAGAAGCAAGAGTGGTGCAGAAAGAAGCAAGAGAAGTGCAGATAGAGCGAATATGAGTGCAGAAAGAGACAACAGGGGTACAGAAAGAGACAACAGGGGTGCAGAAAGAAGCAAGAGAGGTGCAGAAATAGGCAATAGAAGTGCAGAATGAGGCAGGTGAGGAGCAGAAGGAGGCAAGAGAACCGTAGAAAGAGGCAAGAGAGTTGCAGGGACAGACAAAATGTGTGCAGAAAGAGGGGACATGTGTGCAGAACAGAGGTAAGAGATGTGCAGAAAGAGAGAAGAGGGGTACATATAGAGGCAAGAGGGATGTAGAAATTTGCAAAAGAGGTGCATAAAGAAGCAAGAGCAGTGCAGAAATAAACAAAAGAGGTGCAAAAAGAGGCAAAAGAGGTGCAAAGATTAGTAGGAGAGGTGCACAAAGAGGCAAGACAAGTACAAAAAGAGGCTGGATGGGTGCAGAAAGAAGCAAGAGAGGTGCATAAAGAGGGAAGACGAGTGCAGAAAGAGACAACAGGGGTGCAGAAAGAGTCAACAGGGGTGCAGAAAGAAGCAAGAGAGGTGCAAAAAGAGGGAAGAGGGGTACAGAAAGAGTCATGAAGGATGCAGAAATAGGTAGGAAAGTGCAGAAAGAGGGAACAAGGGTGCAAAAGAAGGCAAGAGAGGTGAAGAAAGAGGGAAGAGGGGTGCAGAAAGAGGCAAGAAGGGTGCAAAAAGAAGAAAGTGAGGTGCAGAAAGAGGCAAAAGAGGTGCAGAAAGACGCAAGGGAGGTGCAGAAACAAGCAAGAGTAGTGCAGAAAGAGGCAAGAGAATTGCTGAAAGAAGCAACAAAGGTGTGGAAAGAAGCAGGAGAAGTGCAGAAAGAGGCAAGTAAGGTGCAGAAAGAGGCAAGAGAGGTGCAGAAAATGGCAAAAAAATAGCGGCAAGAGCGATGCAAAAAAGGGAAGAAGGGTGCAGAAAGAAGCAAGAGAGGTGCAGAAAGAAGCAAAAGAATTGCAGAAAGAGCGAATATGAGTGTGAGAAGTTGGCCTGATATATGCTGTCCACTAGTTCTAGTGGGCACTCTGTATCAGTCCAAACAACCCCTTATGGTGAACAGGTTAAAGACAATATTTATTGAAAGCTATCCTTGTGGTAGCTATGGAGAGCAGCCTTCAGGCTAAGTCTTGAAGGAATGTAAAGCAGCTTGTTTTACCAGTCTATAATCTCTTGAATGACCAAATGAAAGGACAACCACACCAGGTATATATTTAAAATATATGTATTTAAGATAAAACACACCCCTCTAGTCTCTTTATGAGGCTGGAGTTCGAAGTACTTAATTTACAAGTTAGCAATCAACAGTAATAGCACAAATACACGTTTAGGCCCTAGAGGCGTACCAAACCATATACTAATAAAGTGGTATAAGAACCACGACTGAACAAGACACAAGGCCTAGAGCCTGTAGAATCGCTGGGACCCCAAAGAACCACCCAAGGTAGTGATGCAGGGAACCCACGGGGCCGTCTGCAGTGTATAAACACAACCGCGGATTCCCATTAGCTTCTATCTGCAATGTCGCGGTTGGAAATGTAGAGATTAGGGACACTTAGAATCGAGTCAGGACCAAACCCTTTTGGACTTAGGACGTTCTAGGGCTAGCACCCACGGGAGCACTGAAGTACTCATGTTACCTCACCCAGGGAAGCCGGGTGCATAGGTGTCTTTTGGTGTCGGGTCGCGTCGTCGATTTCAATGGTAGCTGGCGAAGAAGTGCTGCTGCCGTGAAGAAGAGAAGTGTCTGAACCGATCCAAGCCTGGATCTAGGATGGAAGGAACCTGAAAGCAGAGGGGACAGTTTCAGAGTCACTTACCAGTGACCAAGGGCAGGATGGACCAATGCCCACAGATTTCGGGTGCTTCATGTGAGTTGACGGGTGTCTTGACTCTTCAGCCAAGAGGTCTAGGAGGTGCCGATGATGACCAAGAGCTGGATTCAAGCTGTCCCACAAAGTCTGTCGAGTGCTGCCGTGTCGGCGGCCAGATTGCACCCAACAAGCCTTGGCAACGGCAAGTCACTAGAAATCAGAGAAAGAACTGCGGTGCAGAGCAACAAGGTCTGGGGGACTCCCCCAGCAAGGGTAAGTCGGGGCAAGTCTGGAGCAACCAGGAAAGCCCAATCAGAAGAGGAGTTGCCTTCATGGGGACCTACTAGCCAACAGACTAGCGATTGCAGAGGAGCCTCGAGTGGTCACCCTGGAAACTGGCCCATGGGTCACTCGTGGAGTGGAGGCCAGAAATCTTCAGTGCAGGAGATGCTCAAGGCTGGGGCTACTCAGAGCCTAAAGCACAACTTCGAGGAATACCAGGAAGATGATGTTGCTGCAAAAGTTTACGGTGTCCATGGTTCACGGTTCCACATCACCCACGATAGCCAGGGGCCTCAGCTTTGCTGTGGACTCAGGGTATCCTCAGGAAAGTCTGGAAATCCACCTCTGGTGAGGCAAAGACTTCGGCGTCCGGTGGGAGCTTCGGCAATGCAGACCGATCAGTTGCTTCGTTTGTGCCTGCCAAGCAGGAAATGAAATGAAATGAAGGGTATGTTTATATAGCGCAACTGTCACTCCGACTGGAGCCTCCTGGCGCTGCAGATAACCAAGCATACTGATACAAAGCAGGCTAAATTAGAGCAAGAGAGCAGGCATCAGATAGACCAAATATCCAGGTCTTAAGGGCACGTTTAAATGGATCTTGCTGTTGTATTGCCCTCAGTTCCCTAGGTAATTGATTCCATGCTTTAGCTCCAAGTATTGAGGCAGATTTTCCTCCCCTAGTTGACAGTTTGAACCTGCCCACTGCCAAAAGATTAGCTCCTTGAACCCAAGGGAGATTTCTTCAGTCTTCTAGTTAAAGTAGAACATCGAAGGTCCAGGATATATGTTGCAGAGTTTTGTCCAGGATAATCTAAAGTCGCAAGGACTGGGTTCCCATACTTATACAAAGTTTAGGGGTTGGACATACTTTAGGGACCCACCTATGGGAGGGTTTGGAAAGAGGGGTGGTTACACCCATTTCCTTTGTCCAGTTTCGTGCCAGAGCAGGGGCAGGTAGCCTCTGCAACCGGTTTGAACTGGACTATGCACAGGTACAACAAGTGTGCCCCTAGTGCAGGACTTCAAAGCACCAGAGAGTGCTCCCGCCCAGCCCCAATACACATCTGCCTGTCTGGGACAGGAAACCTATTATCCAGGCCTCCCCTGCCGGAGTTTCGGCCAGCAGCAGGAGGCCAGACCCGTGTCTGTGGCAGACGCAGCCATTTTGTGATGCCAGGGCTGTAGAAATTCCTACCGGGTTAGACCAGTGTGAACATGTCTCTCCCTCTAGAAGGGTGGAATGCTACCCCCGTCGCCAGAACTGGCGGGGGGGTAGTATTTCAAAGCGTTTGACACCAAACACGACATGTTTCCGTGCAGCCATCCCAAAGTTAGCATTTACCGCGAGGTTATAATGCACTTAAGAGTATATGGTCAGGCTGCACCACAAACAGCATCAGAGGAGATACTCCGAATGCTGCAGAGGGGCTCTGCTCATTCAGGGTCACCCTCTCACATAAAAACCAAGCACTCTGCCTTCAGGATTGTTAAGGCCTGCCATAGGAGTGACTTATAGGTTTTATATGTGTGTGCAATGGTAGTAATATAGGTAGCCTATACCACTGTAAGGGGTGCAAGCACCACCTTACCCAGGCTGCAGTAGCAGACCTGTGGTGTTATTTTGGAGTGCTTCCCAGGGCTGGCATAATACATGCTTCAGCCCCTGTTCGGCCTCTGAGGTACCTATGCCCTAGGTACATAGTATACCATATACTAGGGGCTTATAAGGCACTCCAGAATCCAATTAGATATGTACCTAATGTAAATGCAAACCATTTTAGAGAGGAAGCAGCTAGGCTGTGGTCCTGATTAGCAGGGCCACAGCCAGACTAAGATAAAAAAACAATGAAACACCAGCAAAAAGTGGGGGTACCCATGTGAAGCAGATCCTACTCTGCTACACAACCCCCCCAAACGCAGGGACATTAAACTAACCTTGACCAGTTGAGTCCTCATGTTCTAAGTGGAAATACCTAGAGAGTCCATCTGCATTGGCATGGTTACTCCCAGGTCTATGTTCCACTGTAAAGTCCATTCCCTGTAGGGAAATGGACCACCTAAGCAGTTTGGGGTTTTCACCCTTCATTTGTTTTAGCCATAAGAGGGGCTTATGGTCTGTCTGAACAATGAAGTGAGTACCAAACAAGTATGGCCTCAACTTCTTCAGAGCCCAAACCACAGCAAAGGCCTCCCTCTCAATGGCTGACCAACGTTTTTCTCTAGGGGTCAGCCTTCTGCTTATGAAAGCTACTGGCTGATCCTGACCTTCATCATTCAATTGTGACAGTACAGCCCCTACCCTCAATTTAGATGCATCTGTTTGGACAATGAACTTCTTGGAGTAGTCAGGACTCTGCAGAATGGGAGCAGTGCACATGGCCTGCTTCAGGTAATTAAATGCCTTTTGACAGCTAGCTGTCCACTGAAAACTTTTGGGCATCTTTTCAGAAGTTAAGTCATTCAGGGGGGTCATTATTGATCCATACCCCTTGACAAATCTCCTATAGTACCCAGTCAGGCCTAAGATGGTTCTCACCTGAGTCTGGGTAGTTGGAGCAACCCAGTCCATGATGGTCTGGATTTTGCTCTGTAGTGGTTGAACCTGGCCTCCACCTACATGGTGGCCCAGGTACACAACCTGACTCTGCCCTATCTGGCACTTAGTAGCCTTGATAGGCCTGCCTTTTAGGACCTACAAAACATTCCTCAGGTAGACCAGGTGAACTTCCCAGGTGGAGCTAAAGACAGTAATATCATCTAGATATGCTGCACTATAGTCTTGAAGGCCTATAAGGACTTGATTCACCAACCTTTGGAAAGTGGCAGGCGCATTCTTCAAACCAAAGGGCATTACCACAAACTGATAGTGCCCACTAAGGGTAGAAAATGCTGTCTTTGGCTTTGCAACATCAGCTAGTCTGATCTGACAGTAGCCAGATGTCAGGTCAAATGTGCTTAGAAACTTGGCTGAGGCCAAAGTATCTATTAGCTCATCTGCCCTGGGGATGGGATGGGCATCAGAAGTGCAAATCTTGCAACTCTATCATTCCAGGTGAAACATTCATACATAATGATTACAAGATTCTAGCAACAAATATGTGGAACTGTAAGACATCCAACGTGATATACCTAATTCTCTGTCCGTGCCAATTAGGTTACGTAGGAGAAACCTCAAGAGCTATACAAACCAGAATAGCAGAACACCGTTCAGCCATAAAAACTAAAAAACTGATGGCTCCTTTAGTAAAGCATTTCCTAGAATTGCGACATAAACCAGAAGATATCCGCTGGTGCGTTCTGGAAAATATTAATATCTCAGATGACAAAACTGGAACAAAGATCCGCAAAAAAACGTGAAGTTTTTTGGATTTTTTCATTAAATACTTTTTTAAATGGTCTTTATAGCGAACTGCCATGGGAAAATGCAATTGTATAGTTATTTTCTGTAATTTACATCATGCCAATATAAAATAACTAACTTTGATCTATGAGCTATATTGGCGCACATATTTTCTTTATATATTTTTTTAGTTATTAGACAAATACAGTATATGACTTACATATTTGAAAGTGGTCTTGTTTCATGAACCACTGCTCCATACTGTTTGTCCGATTATTTATTTTTTGTGTATACTGATTATGTGATTTATATATAGGCATTTATATCACGCTACATCAGCATGATATTTGTTGGGTCTCTCCCCGTGCCATTCTGGATATAATAATATAATCACAAGCGGGCCCTTTTCTATGCCTATGCAGAAAGTATTTCACACTACACATGGTCAGTGTTTTACGTCTTGTGCAGACGCCTCTACATGCGGGCAGGACAGGCATCTTTAGATTTACGTCACATGAGTAGTGTTCCATGCACCATCGAGACGTTGCGGTGTAAATTGTGAGCATTAGCAGACGTTACGATGTAACGTTCTGACTATACGTCACACACAAGCACCAATAGACACACGCTACACGAGTAGCGTCTCACGCCATGTTTTTACGCTTCCTGCTCGTACGTAATCAATACGTTTAGAACTGATGCGGGTATATATAAATGATACACACACGCGGCAATTGTCTTTTATCTGCCATCAAGGGACGTATCGCTGCCCCACTATACGAGAACTTTACCGCCGAAAGAGTATTTTAATTGAGGTAAACCTTCACATATAGACATCTTGTTACAATTGGCTCCTGCATTGAATGCTCCGCTTTGTTTTTTATATCCATTGACAGAGATATTACCTAATCTTTTTTATTAATGAATCAGAGTATGTATATACTGTCTGTCTTGCCGCACATTTAGCTAGAAAAAGAATTTATTATTAATTATTGACCCAGATACTTGGTTATGTTTGAAGTTATATTGTATTATCAAGACGGTCCTTTCTATTTACTTGGTTTGCTAACAATACGAATATCATGGCTGTGCAGTGATATTCTATACTAGAAACTGATATAAAACACTACTCGCCCAGATACGCAAAATATGGACTGCACTTATAATATAAAACAGTTCCATCATAATAGTCCATGTTTGACCATCCTAGTTCGTGTAGCAGCAATTATAGATTATACTACATAGGTAGTAAGAGCCAAATTAACTAGATATTAAAGATCCTTCTTTTAGAGATATATATTAGTCTTATGTTTGAAACACATTTATTATTATTCATATAGATGTGTTACATTCTGATTGAAATAAACTCCCTCTTTTTCTTCATTTATAGGTTATATCAAACCTGGTATAAACTCGCAAACTATGTGAGATAAGTTCGCCATTCAAGCGAGTGAAAATAGTTGACTTTAGGATAGGACTTTATATCTAATGAGGTAACATTAGTAATCAACTATGTAAAATTCACTAGGATACATATACCTAAACCCATAATTAAACATGAGATAACAACTATGCCTTTTATTCTAGATTTGATAATCTGAGCTATCCATAAATATAACCTACAAAGGAGTGTTACGTGTTACCTAGATTGGCCTAGAACCCTCGGTTGGACCAATATAACACCGTTAAGGTATATATCATAATACCTATCATACTGTATTATGAACTATTGACTTATAAATATCACTCTTACTATCATTTGTTCTGCTCCACTAGGTATTTACCCTTTGAGGATATTTTTAGTCTTCTGATCTCCAGTAACTTTACTCTGGAGCACAGGTATATAGACTCAGAACAAATCTGAGATCACTTTCTATCACTGAGGATCTTATAAAGAATACATAATTTTCTGGGGACGTTCTGTTATTTGCTATCTCACTCCCATTTTCCTTCCTTCTCATTTTATTTGTCTATTCCTACTTCTACCTATAGAATACTAAATATAGTTCAGTTATTCTTTGAACGTTTTTATTTTCCTTCTTGCTTTCTTATTTTTTTCCCCATTTAATAAATGTTCTCTACAAGGAATGTCATAAGTACGCATATAAATATATATTGAAGACATACCATAAATTAACCAAAAAATATGTGTCGGTCAAATAGATATAATGTAATTGACAACAATGATAAATCTGTTATATGAAAATATGTTGTTGAAATGGTGTTCAAAACTTCTTTTTAATTACAGGAATTGTGGCTTTTTCCTGACAAAGGCGTAACTCATGCCGAAACGCGCGTCGAAAAGCAAACAGTCACGCCACAACATTGTCTACTTTTATATATATATTATTTTTTATGATTGTAATGAATCTACTACAGACATGTGCAGAATAATATTATGTTTTAATGCATTTTTTATATTATGAATGAACAAATTAATAAAACAAACACATATTGTTTATATATTCATTGTTGATTTCAGTTATTATTTTTTGACCTTTAGACATATAATTAGTTATTGGTTTTACCTTTTATGAGTGCCTAGGTTGTTCCTTCTCAATATACCTTACCCTGTCCTAGGAATTGGAACTCTCAGGGGGTCCTTGTTTATTTCACATATTTACCCACAGCCTGTCTGTGTGGGACTACTTGTATTCTTATTATAGTAAGAAAGATATATCAGATCTTTAATGTACTTATGGTATGCTTTCATATATGTGCAATAGATAATTAATTATGTTTTAATGTCTGTTCTTTGAACCTTCTTTGTCCTTCTCCTTCTATATCATCTCTCCCTATTTACAATATCCAGCACATTTCCACAAATATTATGGCCCAATTAAAAACATTTGGGTTCTCTGATGAAGAAGTTGCACTATTGGTAGGATCAAGTAACTCTTTCAGTAATAACTCCAAATCTAATACTCAAAATAATGAAGATATCAATAAATTACTAGACCTCAAGAAAAAACTTTAAAGAATGGAGGCACACGGTGAATTTATGTTGGAATATTTAAAAGCAGGTATAATCCCTCAAGGTTTACGAGTCCGTAACATCCCTGGGTTATTTGTCCAACATAAAGAATTTCTTGAGAAATGGAGCATGATTGCTAAACGTTGCTCAAGAGATTTAATGATATTAATAATTGAAACTGCTAAAGAGCTAGTAGCAGTTCTAAAAATAGAACTTAATGAACTGGAAGTTAAAATAAGAAAGAACAACAGTGTAGAAGAAGCCAAAAAAAAATTAGAAGAGTCAAATAGAGAACTGGCCTCATTTGCAGAGTATCTCAATAGGAGAAAGTCAGATAAATTAGCTAAGGACAAAAGGTTTTATACACTAGAAAGAACTTATCCATACCTCAATATAGACTTTTGTAAACAGAATCATTTTACAAATGACCAAACATCTAGACAACAAAAAGTCATAACCTTTTCAGATACTTCTGACTCCGAAAATGAGGGACTGTCTCATCAATACGAACTACCTGAAGTATACAACTCTTTTAATCCCAAGATTTCCCATCAGTCTTTTTTAGGCCAACGAGGAACATGAAGGGGCAAACAAAGAGTCAAGTTCCAACCTCAATCTCAACCCAGAGGGAACTATCAGGGACACCACTACCAACCAGATCCCCAATATTTACTAGAAACGAGAAATCAACAGTACTGGAAAAACGGAATGTGATCCCCATTTTCAATCTGTCATCTCAACAGCTAGACCCCTCGGTTACAGATCTCCTCTCTAAAGGCCTTTCATATGTCCCTCATGCTTCTGCCAATATGTTTGAATTCTACCAAGACATCTTTTCTTTCTTTAGGAAAATTAGATTTAAAAAATTCTTTGGACTCAATGATCAAGGAGAAAGTCACAACTCTAACACCAATAGTGTAGCATAACCTTCGACATTTACACCTACATTAGAGCAAGTAGGTCCAGAGGTATCCACATTTGAAAATATAGTTCTTAAACAACTAGAACAAAATCTGAAATTTATTCCGAAACCTGCATATAACCTCAATAAAGAAGAGTTTTTAGCAATGAATAGTTTAGCACAGAATAAACTTTTAACAATAAAATGTTGTGACAAAGGAGGAGGAATTGTTATTCTAAATACAGATGACTACGAAGAAAAGATGCTTAATATGTTACAAGATAATACATTTTATTCTAAGATTAAGATTAATCCGACTGCTAGAATAGAAAAAGGAATACAGACCTTACCTGACTTTGCACTCAATGAGGGATATATCACAATTAAAGAATATGATTATTTAAATCTCTCAAAAGGTAAAACAGCATGTATATATGGAGTACCAAAAATCCACAAAAATGTAGCTAACCCCCCTTTTAGACCAATAGTTTCAACTATTGGGACAGTGACAGAACCACTGTCAAAATTTGTAGACAATCAATTAAGACCTTATGTCTCTTTAATTAAATCCTATGTACAAGATACAAGAGACATAATAAATAAAGTAGAACATTTAACATTTAATTGCAATAATGATGTATTAGTGACTCTAGATATAGAGTCACTATACAGTAACATTCCTCAACAGGAAGCTATAGAAGCTATAGACTGGTTTATAGATATTTTTAAAATACCTTGCTCTAAACTCTTTATAAAGGAATGTCTCCAAATAATACTGACGGAGAATATTTTCACATTTGGAAGCCATCTTTTCCGCCAAATAAAAGGCGTCAGTATGGGAGCATCGGTGGCGCCTTCAATAGCCAACATTCACATGGCAATGTGGGAGTCTAAATTCATTTACAATTAAGTGGCTCCCTTTTTTGAGTCTGTCACCCACTGGTCCAGATACATTGATGACATTTTTTTTATATGGATCGGTGGGGAAGATACTCTATCTGAATTCACTCAATGGCTAAATCTCACAGATCCCCATTTGAAATTCACTGCTAATAGCAGTACTATCCAAGTTGAATTCCTGGATATCAACATCATAAATCGATCAGGACAATTAGAAGTAGATCTTCATATAAAACCTACTGCGAGGAATACTTTATTTCATTTTCAAAGTTTTCATCCACGCAGTCAAAAACAAAGCATTCCATTCTCGCAATTTTTACGAGTAAGACGGAATTGCTCTAATTTATCTGATTTTGATAAACAGTCTGCCATTATGAAAATTAAATTCCTGGAAAGAGGTTATACCCATAGATTAATAAGAGAGGCTTACAAAAGAGCGAGATTTTATGATCGGGATTGCCTATTAAAAAAAGAGCAACAGCAAGAACAAAAACAGTTGGTATGTGTAACCAGGCACTCTACCTTGAATGCCAAAGTTAAACATATCATCAATACCAACTGGCATATTCTAAATTGTGACTCTACCAATACCGATAAATTAGAGAAACCTCTTTATGCTCATCGCAGGAATAAAAACCTGAAAGACATCATGGTACACTCTAGGTTCGAAGAGCACAACATCAATGTTCCATTTATTCAGAAATCTATTGATGGCAAATGTCCCATTAAAGGAACAATTAGATGTACGAATTGCAAATCTTGCAACTCTATCATTCCAGGTGAAACATTCATACATAATGGTTACAAGATTCTAGCAACAAATATGTGGAACTTTAAGACATACAACGTGATATACCTAATTCTCTGTCCGTGCCAATTAGGTTACGTAGGAGAAACCTCAGGAGCTATACAAATCAGAATAGCAGAACACCGTTCAGCCATAAAAACAAAAAAACTGATGGCTCCTTTAGTAAAGCATTTCCTAGAATTGCGACATAAACCAGAAGATATCCGCTGGCGCGTTCTGGAAAAAATTAATATCTCAGATGACAAAACTGGAACAAAGATCCGCAAAAAACGTGAAGGTTTTGGGATTTATTCGTTAAATACTTTTAAAAATGGTCTTAATAGCGAACTGCCATGGGAAAATGCAATTGTATAGTTATTTTCTGTAATTTACATCATGCCAATATAAAATAACTGACTTTGATATATGAGCTATATTGGCGCACATATTTTCTTTATATATTTTTTTAGTTATTAGACAAATACAGTATATGACTTACATATTTGAAAGTGGTCTTGTTTCATGAACCACTGCTCCATACTGTTTGTCCGATTATTTATTTTTTGTGTATACTGATTATGTGATTTATATATCGGCATTTATATCACGCTACATCAGCATGATATTTGTTGGGTCTCTCCCCGTGCCATTCTGGATATAATAATATAATCACAAGCGGGCCCTTTTCTATGCCTATGCAGAACGTATTTCACACTACACATGGTCAGTGTATTACGTCTTGCGCAGACGCCTCTACATGCGGGCAGTACGGGCATCTTTAGATTTACGTCACATGAGTAGTGTTCCATGCACCATCTAGACGTTGCGCTGTAAATTGTGAGCATTAGCAGACGTTACGTTGTAACGTTCTGACTATACGTCACACACAAGCACCAATAGACACACGCTACACGAGTAACGTCTCACGCCACGTTTTTTCGCTTCCTGCTCGTACATAATCAATACGTTTAGAACTGATGCCGGCTATATATAAATGATACACAGACGCGGCAATTGTCTTTTATCTGCCATCAAGGGACGTATCGCTGCCTCACTATACAAGAACTTTACGGCCGAAAGAGTATTTTAATTGAGGTAAGCCTTCACATATAAACATCTTGTTACAATTAGCTCCTGTATTGAATGCTCCGCTTTGTTTTTTATATCCATTGACAGAGATATTATCTAATCTTTTTTAATAATGAATCAGAGTATGTATATACTGTCTGTCTTGCCGCACATTTAGCTGGAAATATAATTTATTATTTATTATTGACCCAGATACTTGGTTATGTTTGAAGTTATTTTGTATTCTCAAGACGGTCCTTTCTATTGACTTGGTTTGCTAACAATACGAATATCATGGCTGTGCAGTGATATTCTATACTAGAAACTGATATAAAACACTACTCGCCCAGATACGCAAAATATGGACTGCACTTATAATATAAAACAGTTCCATCATAATAGTCCATGTTTGACCATCCTAGTTCGTGTAGCAGCAATTATAGATTATACTACATAGGTAGTAAGAGCCAAATTAACTAGATATTAATGAGCCTTCTTTTAGAGATATATATTAGTCTTATGTTTGAAACACATTTATTATTATTCATATAGATGTGTTACATTCTGATTGAAATAAACTCCCTCTTTTTCTTCATTTATAGGTTATATCAAACCTGGTACATACTCGCAAACTATAATAAGTTTGCCATTCAAGCGAGTGAAAATAGTTGACTTTAGGATAGGACTTCATATCTAATGAGGTAACATTAGTAATCACCTATGTAAAATTCACTAGGATACATATACCTAAGCCCATAATTAAACATGAGATAACAACTATGCCTTTTATTCTAGATTTGATAATTTTCTGAGCTATCCATAAATATAACCTACAAAGGAGTGTTACGTGTTACCTAGATTGGCCTAGAACCCACGGTTGGACCAATATAACATCGTTAAGGTATATATCATAATACCTATCATACTGTATTATGAACTATTGACTTAGAAATATCACTATTACTATCATTTGTTCTGCTCCACTAGGTATTTACCCTTTGAGGATATTTTTAGTCTTCTGATCTCCAGTAACTTTACTCTGGAGCACAAGTATATAGACTCAGAACAAATCTGAGATCACTTTCTATCACTGAGGATCTTATAAAGAATACAAACATTTTTGGGGACGTTCGGGTATTTGCTATCTCACTCCCATTTTCCTTTCTTCTCTTTTTATTTGTCTATTCCTACTTCTACCTATAGAATACTAAATATTGTTCAGTTATTTTTTGAACGTTTTTATTTTCCTTATTACTTTCTTATTTTTTTCCCCATTTAATAAATGTTCTCTACAAGGAATGTCATAAGTACGCATATAAATATATATTGAAGACATACCATAAATTAACCAAAAAATATGTGTCGGTCAAATAGATATAATGTAATTGACAACAATGATAAATCTGTTATATGAAAATATGTTGTTGAAATGGTGTTCAAAACTTCTTTTTAATTACAGGAATTGTGGCTTTTTCCTGACGAAGGCGTAACTCACGCCGAAACGCGCGTCGAAAAGCAAACAGTCACGCCACAACATTGTCTACTTTTATATATATGTTATATTTTATGATTGCAATGAATCTACTACAGACATGTGCAGAATAATATTATGTTTTAATGCATTATTTATGTTATGAATGAATAGATTAATAAAACAAACACTTATTTTTTATATATTCATTGTTAATTTCAGTTATTATTTTTTGACCTTTAGACACATAATTAGTTGTTGGTTTTACCTTTTATGATTGCCTAGGTTGTTACTTCTCAATATACATTACCCTGTCCCAGGAATTGGAACTATCAGGGGGTCCTTGTTTTTTTCACATACATCAGTCCTAGTGACTGCATTGAGACCCCTGTCGTCTACACAAAACCTCATTTCTCTCTTGCAATCTGTGGTGTGAGGTTTAGGTACCAGGACTATTGGACTCGCCCAAGGGCTAACTCAGGGTTCAATCACACCCAAATCCAACATCTTTTGGACTTCTGTCCTGATACAGTCCCTGACTTGGTCAAGTTGCCTGTAGATCTTCACAGGTAAACTGTCCCCAGTGTCCTCTTCATGAGTGCACCAGGTGGTCTGACTTGGTGTCAGAGAAAACATATATCTGGACTGGCTGAGAAGTTTTCTGCAGTCAGTTTGCTGCTGGGCAGTGAGGCTGCCTGCCAAGGCTACACCATCAACTGACCCATCATCAGGGTTCTGAGAAAGCAGATCAGGGAGTGGGTCACTCTCTTCCTCCTGTCCTTCATCAGTAGCCATGAGCAAGCCCATGTCTGCCCTGTCAAGATATGGTTTACGTCTGATGCCATGAAGTATCCTGTGGAGACTCCTAGGGGTTCCGAGGTCTACCAAGTAGGTAACCTCCCCTTTCTGTTCAACTATTGTATTTGGGCCACTCCATTTGTTCTGGAGGGCTTCTGGGGCCACAGGCTCCAACACCCACACTTTCTGTCCTGGTTTCTAAACAGTCAGTACAGCCTTTTGGTCATGCCAGGCTTTTTGCAGTTCCTGGCTAGCCTCAAGGTTTTCGGTTGCCTTTTTCATGTACTCAGTATCATGGAGCTGAGACCAAGTACATAGTCCAATATGTCTTGCTTTGGGGGCTTGAGAGGTAACTCCCATCCTTCCTTCACCAAACAGAATGGACCCCTGACAAGGTGAACAAACAAAAGTTCAAAAGGGCTGTAGCCAACCCCCTTTTGAGGCACCTCCCTGTATGCAAATAAAAGGCAGGGCAAGAGTATGTCCCATCTTCACCTAAGCTTTTCTGGTAATCCTTTAATCATGCCCTTTAAGGTTTTGTTGAACCTTTCAACTAAACCATTGCATTGTGGGTGATAGGGTGTGATGAACATGTAGTTCACGCCACAGTCCTTCCACATAGCAGTCAAGCAACTAGACATGAAGTTTGTACCCCTGTCAGATACTACCTCATTAGGAAAGCCTACTCTTGAGAACACACTCAAGAGAGCTCTTGCCACCACAGGTGCTGTAGTGGTCCTTGGGGGAATTGCCTCTGGATACCTGGCGGCATGATCCACCACCACCAGTATAAATCTAAGCCCAGATCCTGTCTGAGGATCCATGGGACCAACAATGTCAATCCCAACCCTCTCAAAGGGAACCCCCACCACAGGTAGTGGTATCAGGGGGGCCTTTGTAGTGCCACCTGCTTTTCCACTGGCTTGGCAGGTTACACAGGAGCGACAAAACTCCTTTGTGTCTTCAGACATGTGGGGACAGTGAAAGTGAGGGACAATTCTGTCCCAAGTCTGGCCCAGGTGTCCTGCTAGGGGAATATCATGGGCTAGTGTCAATAGGAAACCCCTAAACTTCAGAGGTATAACCAACCTCCTGGATGCACCAGGCTTAGGGTCTCTACTCTCTGAGTAAAGAAGTCCACAATCCCAATATACTTTATGGGTGCCACTAGCATTCCCAGCAGCCTCATCAGAAGCTTGCTTTCTGAGGGGCTCAAGAGAGGGGCAAGTTTTCTGCTTCTGACGCAGGTCAGACCTGGAAGGGCCCCCTGTCCCCAAGAACTCAACCTGGTCAGGTTCAAGCAGCTCTGGGACAGTTCCTTCTTCAGGCTCAAGATCATCTCCCTGAGGAGACTGATCAGCATTCTGAGTCAGGTGGGAAGGCTCTGCCTTAACCCTACTGTTCTTCCTCTTGTGAGCCACCAGGTCCATTTTTCCAGAATCCAGGGCCTGTCCAGCTTTAGACATTTTGGCCTATGACCTAGTCACAGCAAAGACATGAGCAGGAATCCCTAACATTTCTGCATGTGTCCTGAGCTCCACTTCAGCCCAAGTTGAAGTCTCTAGATCATTGCCAAGTAAGCACTGTACTGGTAGGTCTGCACTTACCACAACCTTCTTAAGGCCAGTTACCCCTCCCCAGGAGAAGTTAACAACTGCCAGGGAATGGTCTGTTCTGACATTGCTAGCATTGGTCACTTGGTACATTTCACCAAGTATAATCTGCCCAGGATCCACAAGATCTTTTATCACCATTGTGACACTTGCTCCTGTGTCCCTGAATGCCCAAGCCTCTACTCCATTTATCAAAGGCTGCTGTCTGTACTTGCCCAAGTTACTGGGACTCACAAAGGGGGACATATCCATGCCCCCATCACAGACAAGCACAGCCTGAGTTGGAACTCTGACTAGGCCAGAGTCCATCTCAATACCCAGGGTCAACCCTACTACACCCTTATTCTGAACATTGCCACCACCTATTGTAGCTGTAATAGGGGGAATAGTTGCCTTAGGGGCAATGGTGGCTGGATTAGATTCTTTGGACTTGGTGCAGTCACTGGTCCAGTTAGTTTTCTATTTATAGATTTTGCACCAAGGTTTCTTTTGGCCTTTACCCTTGTTTGACTATGACTCCCCGTTAGAAGAAGATTTTTGGGGCCCTTGAGAAGACTTCTGGTCTTTACCCTTGTCCCCACCCTTGTCAGAGTTCTTAGAATCTTGCTTCTTTGGGTCACCACCTTGGTTCTATACCTTCTGCCTCACCCTGGTTCTGACCCATTTGTCTGCCTTCTTTCCCAATTCTTGGGGAGAGGTCAGATCAGAGTCTACCAGGTACTGGTGCAACAGCTGATTTTGACAGTTATTAAGAATCTGCTCCCTCATTATCAGATTGTACAATCCTATGAAGTCACACACTTTACTGCCCAATAACCAACCTTCCAGAGCCTTAGCAGCACAGTCAACAAAGTCAACCCAGTCTTGATTTTGTGCTTTTTGGGTGTCTCTGAACTTTAACCTGTAGTGTTCAGTGGTTAGGCCAAACCCATCTATTAGTGCACTTTTCAAGACCTGGTAATCATCAGCATCCTCTTCTCTTACAGTAAGGAACTTATCTCTACCTTTGTCTGCAAAGGAGAGCCATAAGATTGCTGCCCACTGACCTTGAGGGACCTTCTGTTCTTTACAGGCCCTCTCCAAGGCAGTTATCCATTTTTGGATGGCATGCCCACTCTGGTAGGTAGGGACAATCTTACTTAGGTTTCTATGGTCATAAGACCTCTCCCTATCTCTAGGAAAATTGCTGCCACCAAGGGACTCTAGTCCCTCCTGTTTACTAGCTCTGTAGAGCTCTAGGGCTTCCCTATCTAGGGCCATCTGCTACTTTCTGAGGTTGAACATATCTTGCTCATACTTCAGCAGTCTCTCTCTCCTCTCCAGGGAGGTTTCCCTTCCTCTTTGAGACGAAACAGAGGTCCCTACAGATGACTTAGACTGGACAGATCCTCTTGAGAGAGACCTATCCATTCTAGCCCTACTTTCAACTCTTCCTGGAGGAATAAAGGGGGGAGCATTGTTGTCATCCTCCTCATCCTCATCCAGGGGAGCTGGGCTCACTAGATCCTGATCATTGTCATCAGTCTGGTCAGCATTAGAGGTAGGGTCAGGGGAATTTCTACCCCAAGACCCACCCTCAGCTGCTGCCCCACCCACTCTGCCTACCCCTTGAGACCCACTAGGTCCTGGGAGATCATCCAGCTTGAGTATCTTTATGAGATGCTGGGTGGTTGGGCTTTTGCCTGTCTTCAGTTTCCTAATGGAACATAAGGCCCTAAGCTGTGCAAAGGAGAGATCCTCATATCTATACGAGAGAAGCTTACTGGCTTCTGGCAGGGACTCACTGCTTCCTGGCTGGTTAGACATTACTAATGTGGTGTGGTGTATTGCACTACCTACACTAGTGTGGCCTACTAAACTCTCTTGAGAGGTAGAAAGGGTGTGCTATCCCTTAACACACAACTCTAGGTTCAGTAGAACTTACTGCATACTAAACTTGATATTATATGTATCTTAGGTACCTTTAGTGGTTTTCAGTTGATCAATTCAATTCAGTCTGGGTCACTTACCAGTGACCAAGGGCAGGATGGACCAATGTCCACAGATGTTGGGTGCTTCAGGTGTATTGACGGGTGTCTTGACTCCTCAGCGACGAGGTCCAGGAGGTGCCGATGATGACCAGGAGCTGGATTCGAGCTGCACCATAAAGTCTGTCGAGTGCTAGGGTGTCGGCCACCAGATTGGACCCAACAAACCTTGGCAACGACAAGTCATTGGAAATCAAAGAAAGGACTGCGGTGCAGACCAGCAAGGTCTGGAGGACTCACCCAGTGAGGGTAAGTCGGGGCACATCTGGAGCAACCAGGAAAGCCCAATCAAAAGAGGAGTTGCCTTCGTGGGGACCTACTAGCCAACGGGCTAGCGATCGCAAAGGAGCATCGAGCGGTCGCACTGGAAACTGGCCCACAGATCATTCGTGGAGTGGAGGCCAGAAATCTTCAGTGCAGGAGATGCTCAAGGCTTGGGCTACTCAGAGTCCAAAGCACAACTTCGAGGATGACCAGGGAGATAGTGTTGCTGCAAATGTTCACGGTGTCCAGAGGTCATTGTTCCACATCACCCACAATACCCACAGGCCTCAGCTTTGCTGTGGACTCAGGGTAGCCTTGGGGAAGTCTGGGAATCCACCTCTGGGGATGCAAAGACTTCGGCGTCCGGCGGGAGCTTCAACGATGCAGACCGGTTAGTTGCTTCTTTGGTGCCTGCCAAGCAGGGGAGTCACTCCTTGACCCCAAGGGAGATGTCTTCAGTCTTCTAGTTAAAGAAGAACGTCGAAGGTCCAGGATATATGTTGCAGAGTTTTGTACAGGATAATCTAAAGTCGAAGGACTGGGTTCCCATACTTATACAAAGTTTGGGGGTTCGACATACTCTAGGGACCCACCTATGGAGGGTTTGAAAAGAGGGGTGGTTACACCCATTTCCTTTGTCCAGTTTCACGCCAAAGCAGGGGCAGGTAGCCCCTGCAACCGGTTTGAACTGGACTATGCACAGGGACAGCAGACGTGCCCCCAGCGCAGGACTTCAAAGCACCAGAGAGTGCTCCCGCCCAGCCCCAATACACATCTGCCTGTCTGGGGAGGTGGTTACACCTCCCTGGGACAGGAACCCTATTGTCGAGGCCTCCCCTGCAGGAGTTTCGGTCAGCAGCAGGAGGCCAGACCCATGTCTGTGGCAGAGGCATCCATTTTGTGATGCCAGGGCTGTAGAAAGTCCTACCGGGTTAGACCAGAGTTAACATGTCTCTCCCTCTAGAAGGGTGGAATGCTACCCCTGCCGCCAGAACTGGCGGTGGGGTAGTATTTCAAAGCGTTTTACACCAAACACAACATGTTTCCGTGCAGCCATCCCAAAGTTAGCATTTACCGCGAGGTTATAATGCACTTAAGAGTATATGGTATGGCTGTATCACAGAACAGCCATAAGGAAGTATTCCTGAAATCTGTAGAGGGGCTCAGCTCATGCTTGGGCACCCTCTCACATAAAACCAAGCACTCTGCCTTAAGGATTGTCAAAGCCTACAATAGGAGTGGCTTATGGGTTTATATGTGTCTGTATATGGGTAGTGATATAGGTAGCCTATACCACAGTAAGGGGTGCAAGCACACCCTTATCCAGGCTGCACGGCAGACCTGTGGTGTCATTTTGGAGTGCTTCCCAGGGGTGGCATAATATATGCTGCAGCCCCTGGTAGGTCTCTGAGGTACCTATGCACTAGGTACATAGTATACCATATACTAGGGGCTTATAAGGCACTCCAGAATCCAATTAGATATTTACCTAATGTACATGGAAACCATTTTAGAGAGGAAGCAGCTAGACTGTGGTCCTGATTAGCAGTGCCACAGCCAGACTAAGGTCGAAAAACAGTGAAACACCAGCAAAAAGTGGGGGTACCCATGTTAAGCAGATCCTACTCTCCTACACAACCCCCCCCGAACAAAGGGACATTAATCTAACCTTGACCAGTTGAGTCTTCATGTTCTAAGTGGAAATACCTAGAGAGTCCATCTGCATTGGCATGGTTACTCCCAGGTCTATGTTCCACTGTAAAGTCCATCCCCTGTAGGGAAATGGACCACCTAAGCAGTTTGGGGTTTTCACCCTTCATTTGTTTTAGCCATAAGAGGGGCTTATGGTCTGTCTGAACAAGGAAGTGAGTATCAAACAAGTATGGCCTCAGAGCCCAAACCACAGCAAAGGCCTCCCTCTCAATGGCTGACCAATGTTTCTCTCTAGGGGTCAGCCTTCTGCTTATGAAAGCAACTGGCTGCTCCTGACCTTCTTCATTCAATTCTGACAGTAAAGCCCGAACCCCCAATTCAGATGCATCAGTTTGAACAATGAACTTTTTGGAGTAGTCAGGACTCTGCAGAATGGGAGCAGTACACATGGCCTGCTTCAGGTCATCAAATGCCTTTTGACAGCCAGCTGTCCACTGAACCTTTTTGGGCATTTTCTTAGAAGTTAAGTCATTCAAGGGTGTCACTATTGATCCATACCCTTTGACAAATCTCCTATAGTACCGAGTCAGGCCTAAGAAGGCACTCACCTGAGTCTGGGTAGTTGGAGCAGTCCATTCCATTATGGTTTGGATTTTGCTCTGCAATGGTTGAACCTGGCCTCCACCTACAAGGTGGCCCAGGTACACAACCTGACACTGCCCTATCTGGCACTTAGTAGCCTTGATAGTTAGGCCTGCTTTTTGCAGGGCCTCCAAAAGTTTCCTTAGGTGGACCAGGTGATCCTCCCAGGTGGAGCTAAAGATAGCAATATCATCAAGATATGCTGCACTAAAGGCTTCCAGGCCTATGAGAACTGTATTCACCAACCTTTGGAAAGTGGCAGGTGCATTCTACAAACCAAAGGGCATTACCACAAATTGATAGTGCCCACTAGGGGTAGAAAATGCTGTCGTTGGCTTTGTATCATCAGCTAGTCTGATTTGCCAGTAGCCAGCTGTCAAGTCAAATGTGATAATGTATTTGGCTGAAGCCAAAGTATCTATAAGCTCATCTGCCCTTGGTATTGAATGGGCATCAGTCCTGGTGACTGCATTGAGACCCATGTAGTCCACACAAAACCTAATCTCTCTTTTTCCACCACTGGTGTGAGGTTTTGGCACAAGGACCACTGGACTAGCCTAAGGGCTATCTGAGGGTTCAATAACACCTAAATCTAACATTTTCTGGACTTCTGTCCTGATACAGTCCCAGACACGGTCAGGTTGCCTATAAATCTTATTTTTAATAGGCAGACTGTCCCCAGTTTCCACTTCATGAGTGTACCAGGTAGTCTGACTTGGAATCAGTGAGAACATGTCTCTGTACTGATTGAGAACCTGTCTGCAATCAGTTTGCTGCTTGGCACTGAGGCTGCCTGCCAAGGCTATACCATCTACTGACCCATCATCAGGGTTCTGTGAGAAGAGGTCAGGGAGTGGGTCACTCTCTTCCTCCTGTCCCTCATTAGTTGCCATGAGCAAGCCCATGTCAGCCCAGTCCACATATGGCTTCAGCCTGTTGACATGGAGAACCCTATGGGGACTCCTGGGAGTTCCTAGGTCTACCAAAGAAGTAACCTCTCCCTTCTGTTCAACAATAGTGTGGGGTCCACTCCACTTGTCCTGGAGAGCTGCTGGGGCCACAGGCTCCAACACCCACACTTTCTGTCCTGGCTGGTAAACAGTCAGTACAGCCTTTTGGTCATGCCAGGCTTTTTGCAGTTCCTGGCTAGCCTCAAGGTTTTTGTTAGCCTTTTTCATGTACTCAGACATCCTGGCGCGGAGACCAAGTACATAGTCCACTATGTCTTGCTTTGGGGGCTTGAGAGGTAACTCCCATCCTTCCATCACCAAACACAATGGACCCCTGACAGGGTGTCCAAACAGAAGTTCAAATGGGCTGTAGCCAACCCCCTTCTAAGGCACCTCCCTGTATGCAAATAAAAGGCAAGGCAAGAGCAGGTCCCATTTTCGCCTAAGCTTCTCTGGGAATCCTTTAATCATGCCCTTTAAGGTTTTGTTGAATCTCTCAACTAAACCATTGCATTGTGGGTGATAGGGTGTGGTGAACTTGTAGTTCACTCCACACTCCTTCCACGTTGCAGTCAAGTAACTTGACATGAAGTTTGCACCCCTGTCAGATACTACCTCCTTTGGAAAACCTACTCTTGAGAACACACTCAAGAGGGCTCTTGTTAGTACAGGTGCTGTAGTGGTCCTTAGGGGAATTGCTTCTGGATACCTGGTGGCATGATCCACTACTACCAGTATAAATGTGTACCCAGATGCTGTTTGGGGATCCATGGGACCAACAATGTCAATCCCTACCCTTTCAAATGGTACCCCCACCACAGGAAGTGGTATCAGGGGGGCCTTTGTAGTGTCACCTGCTTTGCCACTAGCTTGGCAGTTTACACAGGAGCAACAAAACTCCTTTGTGTCTTCAGACATGTGTGGCCAGTGAAAGTGAGGAACAATTCTGTCCCAAGTCTTGTTCTGGCCTAGGTGTCCTGCTAGGGGAATATCATGCGCTAGCGTCAATAGGAAAACCCTAAACTTCAGAGGTATAACCAACCTCCTGGATGCACCAGACTTGGGGTCTCTACTCTCTGAGTATAAGAGTCCATCATCCTAATAAACTTTATGGATGCCACTAGCATTCGCAGCAGCTTGCTGTCTGAGGGTTACAAGAGAGGGGCAGGTTGTCTGCTCCTGGCTCAGATCAGACCTGGAAGGGCCCCTGTCCCCAAGAACTCAACCTGGTCAGGTTCAAGCTCCTTGGGGACAGTTCCTTCTTCAGGCTCAAGATCATCTCCCTGAAGAGATTGATCAGTATGCTGAGACAGGTGGAAAGGCTCTGCCTTAACCCAACTGCTCCTCCTCTTGTGAGGCACCTGGTCCATTATTCCAGAATCCAGGGCCTGTCCAGCTTTTGACATTTTTGCCTGTGACCTAGTCACAGCAAAGACATGTGCAGGGATCCCTAACATTTCTGCATGTGTCCTGAGCTCCATTTCAGCCCAAGCTGAAGTTTCTAGATCATTGTAAAAACCAAAGGAAATGATGGACGGAGTGTTGAACATTGCAAGCACTCACCCCCAGTCAACTGATCTGGGTTTAATCCATCACCGTTCTTTAGCCCACTCTGCCACCCCAGTTCAGGCATGGCCATATGCAAATCAGTCTGACCCTGTGCCTCATGGGTACAGTCCAGCCCGAACTACCAAGCCATGTCTTACCTGGACCGGAAACAAGCTTCCTAGGACCGGTTTCTGGCATTTCAGACGTCTTCAGCCAGGCTTGCTTGAATCCAGTGGCAAAGTGAGCAAGGGACTCACGTCTGAGCATACCCTGCCAACTTATGGCGAACAAAGTAAAAACCAAAGGAAATGATGGACCGAGTGTTGAACATTGCAAGCACTCACCCCCAGTCAACTGATCTGGGTTTAATCCATCACCGTTCTTTAGCCCACTCTGTCACCCCAGTTCAGACATAGCCATATGCAAATCAGTCTGACCCTGTGCCTCATGGGAACAGTCCAGCCCGAACTGCCAAGCCATGTCTTCCCTGGACCGGAAACAAGCTTCCTAGGACCGGTTTCTGGCATTTCAGCCGTCTTCAGCCAGGCTTGCTTGAATCCAGTGGCAAAGTGAGCAAGGGACTCACGTCTGAGCATACCCTGCCAACTTATGGCGAACACAGTAAAAACCAAAGGAAATGATGGACGGAGAGTTGAACATTGCATGCACTCACCCCCAGTCAACTGATCTGGGTTTAATCCATCACCGTTCTTTAGCCCACTCTGCCACCCCAGTTCAGACATGGCCATATGAAAATCAGTCTGACCCTGTGCCTCATGGGAACAGTCCAGCCCGAACTGCCAAGCCATGTCTTCCCTGGACCGGAAACAAGCTTCCTAGGACCGGTTTCTGGCATTTCAGCCGTCTTCAGCCAGGCTTGCTTGAATCCAGTGGCAAAGTGAGCAAGGGACTCACGTCTAAGCATACCCTGCCAACTTATGGCGAACAAAGTAAAAACCAAAGGAAATGATGGACGGAGTGTTGAACATTGCAAGCACTCACCCCAGTCAACTGACCTGGGTTTAATCCATCACCGTTCTTTAGCCCACTCTGCCACCCCAGTTCAGACATGGCCATATGCAAATTAGTCTGACCCTGTGCCTCATGGGAACAGTCCAGCCCGAACTGCCAAGCCATGTCTTCCCTGGACCGGAAACAAGCTTCCTAGGACCGGTTTCTGGCATTTCAGCCGTCTTCAGCCAGGCTTGCTTGAATCCAGTGGCAAAGTGAGCAAGGGACTCACGTCTGAGCATACCCTGCCAACTTATGGCGAAAAAGTAAAAACCAAAGGAAATGATGGACGGATTGTTGAACATTGCAAGCACTCACCCCCAGTCAACTGATCTGGGTTTAATCCATCACTGTTCTTTAGGCCACTCTGCCACCCCAGTTCAAACATGGCCATATGCAAATCAGTCTGACCCTGTGCCTCATGGGAACAGTCCAGCCCGAACTGCCAAGCCATGTCTTCCCTGGACCGGAAACAAGCTTCCTAGGACCGGTTTCTGGCATTTCAGCCGTCTTCAGCCAGGCTTGTTTGAATCCAGTGGCAAAGTGAGCAAGGGACTCACGTCTGAGCATACCCTGCCAACTTATGGCGAACAAAGTAAAAACCAAAGGAAATGATGGACGGAGTGTTGAACATTGCAAGCACTCACCCCCAGTCAACTGATCTGGGTTTAATCCATCACCGTTCTTTAGCCCACTCTGCCACCCCAGTTCAGACATGGCCATATGCAAATCAGTCTGACCCTGTGCCTCATGGGAACAATCCAGCCCGAACTGCCAAGCCATGTCTTCCCTGGACCGGAAACAATCTTCCTAGGACCGGTTTCTGGCATTTCAGCTGTCTTCAGCCAGGCTTGCTTGAATCCAGTGGCAAAGTGAGCAAGGGACTCACGTCTGAGCATACCCTGCCAACTTATGGCGAAGAAAGTAAAAACCAAAGGAAATGATGGACGGAGTGTTGAACATTGCAAGCACTCACCCCCAGTCAACTGATCTGGGATTAATCCATCACCGTTCTTTAGCCCACTCTGCCACCCCAGTTCAGACATGGCCATATGCAAATCAGTCTGACCCTGTGCCTCATGGGAACAGTCCAGCCCGAACTGCCAAGCCATGTCTTCCCTGGACCGGAAACAAGCTTCCTAGGACTGGTTTCTGGCATTTCAGCCGTCTTCAGCCAGGCTTGCTTGAATCCAGTGGCAAAGTGAGCAAGGGACTCACGTCTGAGCATATCCTGCCAACTTATGGCGAACAAAGTAAAAACCAAAGGAAATGATGGACGGCGTGTTGAACATTGCAAGCACTCACCCCCAGTCAACTGATCTGGGTTTAATCCATCACCGTTCTTTAGCCCACTCTGCCTCCCCAGTTCAGACATGGCCATATGCAAATTAGTCTGACCCTGTGCCTCATGGGAACAGTCCAGCCCGAACTGCCAAGCCATGTCTTCCCTGGACCGGAAACAAGCTTCCTAGGACCGGTTTCTGGCATTTCAGCCGTCTTCAGCCAGGCTTGCTTGAATCCAGTGGCAAAGTGAGCAAGGGACTCACGTCTGAGCATACCCTGCCAACTTAGGGCGAAAAAGTAAAAACCAAAGGAAATGATGGACGGATTGTTGAACATTGCAAGCACTCACCCCCAGTCAACTGATCTGGGTTTAATCCATCACTGTTCTTTAGGCCACTCTGCCACCCCAGTTCAGACATGGCCATATGCAAATCAGTCTGACCCTGTGCCTCATGGGAACAGTCCAGCCCGAACTGCCAAGCCATGTCTTCCCTGAACCGGAAACAAGCTTCCTAGGACTGGTTTCTGGCATTTCAGCCGTCTTCAGCCAGGCTTGCTTGAATCCAGTGGCAAAGTGAGCAAGGGACTCACGTCTGAGCATATCCTGCCAACTTATGGCGAACAAAGTAAAAACCAAAGGAAATGATGGACGGCGTGTTGAACATTGCAAGCACTCACCCCCAGTCAACTGATCTGGGTTTAATCCATCACCGTTCTTTAGCCCACTCTGCCTCCCCAGTTCAGACATGGCCATATGCAAATTAGTCTGACCCTGTGCCTCATGGGAACAGTCCAGCCCGAACTGCCAAGCCATGTCTTCCCTGGACCGGAAACAAGCTTCCTAGGACCGGTTTCTGGCATTTCAGCCGTCTTCAGCCAGGCTTGCTTGAATCCAGTGGCAAAGTGAGCAAGGGACTCACGTCTGAGCATACCCTGCCAACTTAGGGCGAAAAAGTAAAAACCAAAGGAAATGATGGACGGATTGTTGAACATTGCAAGCACTCACCCCCAGTCAACTGATCTGGGTTTAATCCATCACTGTTCTTTAGGCCACTCTGCCACCCCAGTTCAGACATGGCCATATGCAAATCAGTCTGACCCTGTGCCTCATGGGAACAGTCCAGCCCGAACTGCCAAGCCATGTCTTCCCTGGACCGGAAACAAGCTTCCTAGGACCGGTTTCTGGCATTTCAGCCGTCTTCAGCCAGGCTTGTTTGAATCCAGTGGCAAAGTGAGCAAGGGACTCACGTCTGAGCATACCCTGCCAACTTATGGCGAACAAAGTAAAAACCAAAGGAAATGATGGACGGAGTGTTGAACATTGCAAGCACTCACCCCCAGTCAACTGATCTGGGTTTAATCCATCACCGTTCTTTAGCCCACTCTGCCACCCCAGTTCAGACATGGCCATATGCAAATCAGTCTGACCCTGTGCCTCATGGGAACAGTCCAGCCCAAACTGCCAAGCCATGTCTTCCCTGGACTGGAAACAAGCTTCCTAGGACCGGTTTCTGGCATTTCAGCCGTCTTCAGCCAGGCTTGCTTGAATCCAGTGGCAAAGTGAGCAAGGGACTCACGTCTGAGCATACCCTGCCAACTTGTGGCTAACAAAGTAAAAACCAAAGGAAACGATGGACGGAGTGTTGAACATTGCAAGCACTCACCCCCAGTCAACTGATCTGGGTTTAATCCATCACCGTTCTTTAGCCCACTCTGCCACTCCAGTTCAGACATGGCCATATGCAAATCTGTCTGACCCTGTGCCTCATGGGATTAATCCAGCCCGAACTGCCAAGCCATGTCTTCCCTGGACCGGAAACAATCTTCCTAGGACCGGTTTCTGGCATTTCAGCTGTCTTCAGCCAGGCTTGCTCTTGAATCGAGTGGCAAAGTGAGCAAGGGACTCGCGTCTGAGCATACCCTGCCAACTTATGGCGAAGAAAGTAAAAACCAAAGGAAATGATGGACGGAGTGTTGAACATTGCAAGCACTCACCCCCAGTCAACTGATCTGGGATTAATCCATCACCGTTCTTTAGCCCACTCTGCCATCCCAGTTCAGACATGGCCATATGCAAATCAGTCTGACCCTGTGCCTCATGGGAACAGTCCAGCCCGAACTGCCAAGCCATGTCTTCCCTGGACCGGAAACAAGCTTCCTAGGACCGGTTTCTGGCATTTCAGCCGTCTTCAGCCAGGCTTGCTTGAATCCAGTGGCAAAGTGAGCAAGGGACTCACGTCTGAGCATACCCTGCCAACTTCAGCCAAGCAAGCCTGGCTGAAGACGGCTGAAATGCCAGAAACCGGCCCTAGGAAGCTTGTTTCCGGTCCAGGGAAGACATGGCTTGGCAGTTCGGGCTGGACTGTTCCCATGAGGCACAGGGTCATACTGATATGCATATGGCCATGTCTGAACTGGGGTGGCAGAGTGTGCTAAAGAACGGTGATGGATTAAACCCAGATCAGTTGACTGGGGGTGAGTGCTTGCAATGTTCAACACTCCGTCCATCATTTCCATTGGTTTTTGCCTTGCTCGCCATAAGTTGGCAGGGTATGCTCAGACGTGAGTCCCTTGCTCACTTTGCCACTGGATTCAAGCAAGCCTGGCTGAAGACGGCTGAAATGCCAGAAACCGGTCCTAGGAAGCTTGTTTCCGGTCCAGGGAAGACATGGCTTGGCAGTTTGGGCTGGACTGTTCCCATGAGGCACAGGGTCAGACTGATTTGCATATGGCCATGTCTGAACTGGGGTGGCAGAGTGGGCTAAAGAACGGTGAAGGATTAAACCCAGATCAGTTGACTGGGGGTGACTGCTTGCAATGTTCAACACTCCGTCCATGATTTCCTTTGGTTTGTGGTTTCTAGATCATTGCCAAGCAAGCACTGTACTGGTAGGTCTGCACTTACCACAACCTTCTTAAGGCCAGTTACCCCTCCCCAGGAGAAGTTAACAACTGCCAGAGAATGGTCTGTTCTGACATTGCTAGCATTGGTCACTTGGTACATTTCACCAAGTATAATCTGCCCAGGATCCACAAGATCTTTTGTCACTATTGTGACTCTTGCTCCTGTGTCCCTGAATGCCCAAGCTTCTACTCCATTAATTAAAGGCTGCTGTCTGTATTTGCCCAAGTTACTGGGACTCACAAAGGGGGACACATCCATGCCCCCATTACTGACAAGCACAGCCTGAGTTGGTACTCTGACTAGGCCAGAGTCCATCTCAGAACCCAGGGTCAACACTACTACACCCTTATTCTGTGTATTCCCACCACCAATTTTAACTGCACTAGGGGGAGCAGGCGCCTTAGGGGCATTGGTGGGGGCTGGAGTATTTTCTTTGGCCTTGGTGCAGTCACTAGTCCAGTGAGTTTTCTGTTTACAGATTTTGCACAAAGGTTTCTTTTGGCCTTTACCCTTTCCTGACTGTGAATCCCCACCTGAAAAAGATTTTTGGGGCCCTTGAGAAGACTTATGGTCTTTACCCTTGTCCCCACCCTTGTCAGAGGTTTTGGAACCTTGCTTCTTTGGGTCACCACCTTGGTTCTGTACCCTCTGCCTCACCCTGGTTCTGACCCATTTGTCTGCCTTCTTTACCAATTCGTGGGGAGAGGTCAGATCAGAGTCTACCAGGTACTGGTGCAATAGCTGATTTTGACAGTTATTAAGAATCTGCTCCCTCATTATCAGATTGTACATGCCTATGAAGTCACACACTTTACTGCCCAATAACCAACCTTCCGGAGGCTTAGCAGCACAGTCAACAAAGTCAACCCAGTCCTGATTTTGTGCTTTTTGTGTGTCTATGAACTTCAACCTGTATTGTTCAGTGGTTAGGCCAAACCCATGTATTAGAGCACTTTTCAAGACTTTGTAATCATCAGCATCCTCCTCTCTTACAGTGAGGAGCTTATCTCTACCTGTGTCTGCAAAGGAGAGCCATACGATTGCTGCCCACTGACCTTGAGGGACCTTCTGTACTTTACAGGCCCTCTCCAAGGCAGTTATCCAGTTGTGGATGTCATCCCCACTCTGGTAGGTAGGGATAATCTTACTTAGGTCTCTATGGTCATAAGACCTCTCCCTATCTCGAGGGAAATTGCTGCCACCAAGGGACTCTAGTCCCTCCTTATTACTAGCTCTGTAGAGCTCTAGGGCTTCCCTATCTAGGGCCATCTGCTGCTTTCTGAGGTTGAACTTGTCTTGCTCATACTTCAGCAGTCTCTCTCTCCTCTCCTGGGAGGTTTCCCTCCCTCTGTGAAAAGAAACAGAGGTTCCTATAGAGGAGTTAGACTGGATAGATCCCCTTGACAGAGATCTATCCCTTCCAGCCATGTTGTCAGATCTACCAGGAGGAATAAAGGAAGCGGCATTATTGTCATCCTCCTCATCCTCATCCTGGTGTTCTGTGTTCACCAGAGTCTGGTCATTGTCACCAGTCTGGTCAGCATTAGAGTTAGGGTCAGGGGAGTTTCCAACCCTGGACTCACCCTCAGGTCCTGCCCCACCCACACTGTCTAAATCATCAGGCCCACTAGGCCCTGTGATCTCATCCAGTTTCAGTATCTTTATGAGATGCTGGGTGAATGGACTTTTGCCTGTATTCAGCTTCCTAATGGAACATAATGCCCTAAGCTGAGCAAAGGAGAGATCCTCCTATTTATAGGGAAGGAGCTCACTGGTTCCTGGTAGGGACCCACTGGTTCCTGGCTGGTTAGACATTACTAATGTAGTGTGGTGTATTGCACTACCTACACTAGTGTGGCCTACTAAACTCTCTTGAGTTGTAGAAAGGGTGTGCTATCCCTTAACACACAACTCTAAGTTCAGTAGAACCTACTGTAGCTAAACTTGATATTATATGTACCTCAGGTACCTTTAGTGGTTTTCAGTTTATCAATTCAATTGAGATTATCTGGTAAAACAATAGCAAGCTGTAATCCCACATGCTGCACACCAATGTGAGAAGGTGGCCTGATATATGCTGTCCACTAGTTCTAGTGGGCACCTTGTATCAGTCCAAACTATCCCTTATGGTGATAGGTTAAAGACAACCTTTATTGAAAGCTATCCTAGTGGTAGCTATGTTAATGTTAATGTTAATGTTAATGTTAATGTTATATGAAATTTGTTAAGCGCTCGTACGCCCGGAGGCTTCATGGCGCTATAGAAAGGAACAGGCGAAGCCATCGGTAGGTAAGGAAAAGCAGCTAGTGATGCGCCTGGGAAAAGAGCCAGGTCTTCAGAGAATGTCTGAAGCTGAGGATGTTGTCGATGAGTTTAAGATGAAGAGGAAGAGAGTTCCAGAAGGCGGCTGCCAGATGGTCAAAGCAGCTGCCTCCCAGACGTTTCTTCTTATACGAGGGAATAGTCAGAAGAGCTTTATGAGCAGACCGGAGGTTACGGGAGGGGCTGTATTTTTTAAATAGGTCTCTGATAAAAATAGGGCCAATGTTATGTAGAGACTTGAAGAGAATACACCCAGCTTTGAAGGTCACGCGTTGCTCAACCGGGAGCCAGTGCAGCTGTTTCAAGCCAGATCTAATTGATTGCCTATTAGAGATATTCAAGAGAAGTCTGGCTGCCTGGTTTTGAACCAGCTGGAGGCGTTTAAGCTCTCCAGTATGGAGCCCGAGGTAAAGACTGTTGGAAAAGTCCAATCTGGACAATACAAGGGAGATGACGATCTGAGTGAGGGCAGCTTGGGAAAAGAAGCGGGCGATTTTCTTTATTTTCTTCAGCTGAAAGAAACTAGAGGAAACAACAGCTCCGACCTGTTTTTTCAGGGAGAGATCCTCACTAATAAAAATACCAAGGCTCTTGACCGAGGAAGATTTGGATGGGGGAGCACCCATACAGGAGGGCCAGAAGCTGGGGTTCCAGCTGAGGGTGCTACATCCAGGCAAGACCAATTCGGTCTTGCCTGGGTTGAGTTTCAAGTGATTGCGGCTCATCCAACTCAAAATGTGGGACATGGTGTTTTGAAATTCTACCACAGAGTCCTTGGTGTTCAGAGGAAAGATGAGCTGCAAATCATCGGCGTAGTTAAAAATGGTGACCTTAGCGTGCCTGAGGGAGTACAGAAGAGGGCGTAGATACAAATTAAAAAGCAGGGGAGACAACGAGGAGCCCTGGGGTACTCCACAGATGGTAGGTATGATGGGAGCAGTAAACGAGCCCAATCTGACCGATTGAGTGCGGTCGGTGATAAATGAATGGATCCAGCTCAGCGCGGGGCCCCTAAGGCCTGCCTGTTCGACACGGTCGACCAAGATGGTATAGTCGACCGTGTCGAAAGCGGCAGAAAGATCTAAAAGTACCAGAGCTTGATGGATCCCCTCATCCGCATTCCGCCTCAGAGTATTCTGCACCGAGAGGATGACCGCCTCAGTAGAATGGCAAGGGCGGAAACCGGCCTGATTAGGTGCTAAATATTCCGACTTTTCAAGGAATGTGGAGATGCTGTCACATACATGGGATTCCAGAAGTTTAGCACAGTATGGCAGCAGAGATATAGGCCTGTAATTGAGAGGGTCTAATGGGTTGGCTCCTGCCTTTTTTATGAGGGGAATAAGGAGGGCTTTCTTAAAGTTGTTAGGAACTTTACCCTGAGCGAGTGAGCCATTCAACAAGGGGAGTAAGCCCCCAGGGATGATGGTGCCCACTTCTTTCAGGATGTAAGGGGGACAAATGTCATCAGGGGAACCAGATTTAATTTTAGAGAGAAGTAAAGATAGATTAACGTTATCAATGGGGGGGTAGGAGTGCAAAGTAGCAGGGTTGTAAAAAGTGTCTGCAAATAAAAGGGGAGACTGAGTGGTAGAAATGTTTTGTTTAATGGTGCAGATTTTGTCAAAGAAAAAAGAGTTTAATGAATTGCAAAGTTCCTGAGTGGGAACAGTCGGAAGGGAGGTTCGATTACTGGTGCTAAGATCTTCCACAATGTTAAACAGTTCCTTGGATTGATTGTGGGCCTTGAGAATTTTTTCCGAAAAATAGTCAGTTTTGTGTTTTAGGATAAGCTTTTGATAGTTTTTGCGAGCCTTACAGTAGTTAGCCTTATCTTGTTCTGAATAGGCTTTACGCCACTTGCGTTCCAGTTGACGGACCTCTAGTTTGAGGGTTTTCAAAAAGGGTGTAAACCACCTATGGGCGTCATTGGGGCGAGAGCGTGAAGAGTAGGTACATGGAGCGTGAGCATCCGCTGCCTGAAGTAACCACCCTGAGAAAGCTTCTTCCATTTTTTCGATGTCCCGGTCAAACGAGGGAAGGGAAGAAGTTAATGAAGAAATAAAAGCAGGGACATCAACATTCTTCCACCTTCTAGTTTTTCCTCCTGGCTTAGGCAGGGGGTTTCTACTTCTCCCGGTGGTCATAGTAAAATTGATCAGATAATGGTCCGACCAAACACAGGGTGTAATAGACTGAATAGCCATGGAAATATTTTGGGACCAGATTTGATCTAGGCTGTGCCCTTTGACATGAGTAGGAAGGTGAATATGTTGAGAAAGGTTCATATCAAGAAGGGTTTCTTTCAGCGTGGCTGCCTGAGAGTCAGACTCGGCGGAGTCCAGCTATGGAGAGCAGCCTTCAGGCTAAGTCTTGAAGGAATGGAAAGCAGCTTGTTTTACCAGTCTATAATCTCTTGAATGAACAAATGAAAACACAACCACACCGGGTATATATTCAGAATATATGTATTTAAGATGAAACACACCCCGCTAGTCTCTTTATGAGACTGGAGTTCGAAGTACTTAGTTTACAAGTCAGCAATTATCAGTAATAGCACATATACACATTTGGGCCCCATGGGCGTACCAAACCATATACCAAAAAAGTGGTATAAGAATCACGACTGGGATAGACACTAGGCCTATAGCCTCTAGAATCACTGGGACCCCAAGGAACCACCCAAGGTAGTGACACAGGGGACCCACGGGGACTGTATGCAGTGTGTAAACACAACCGCCGGTTCCCATTATCTTCTATGGGCAATGTCGCGGTTGGAAATTTAAAGATTAGGGACACTTCTAATTGAGTCAGGTCCAAACCCTTTTGGACTTAGGAAGTTCTAGGGCTAGCACCCACGAGAGCACTGGAGTACTCGAGTTACCTCACCCAGGGAAGCCGGGTGCATAGGTGTCTTTTGGTGTCGGGTCGGGTAGCATCAACAATTTCAATGGGAGCCTGCAAAGAACTGCTACTGCCGTGACGAGGAGAAGTGTCCGCAGAGATCGAAGGCTGGATTTAGGATGGAAGGAACCTGAAAGCAGTGGGGACAGAGTCTGGGTCACTTGTCAGTGACCTAGGGCAGGATGGACCAATGCCCACAGATGTCGGGTGCTTCAGGTGAGATGATGGGTGTCTTGACTCTTCAGCCACGAAGTCCAGGAGACGTCGACGAAGTCCACGAGCTGGATTCGAACTGTCCCACAAAGTTTGTCGAGTGCTGCGGTGTCGCCGACCAGATTGGACCCAACAAGCCTTGGCAACGGCAAGTCACTGGAAATCAGAGAAAGGACTGCGGTGTAGACCAGCAAGGTCTGAAGGACTCACCCAGCAAAGGGTAAGTAAGGGCACGTCTGGATCAACCAGGAAAGCCCAAGCAGAAAAGGAGTTGCCTTCATGGGGACCTGCTAGCCAACGGGCTAGTGATCGCGAAGGAGCCTCGAGCGATCGCACTTGAAGCTGGCCCATGGGTCACTCGTGAAGTGGAGGCCAACTATCTTCGGTGCAGGAGGTGCTCAAGGCTGGGGCTACTTGGAGCCCTAAGCACAACTTCGAGGAGGACCAGGAAGATAGTGTTGCTGCAAAAGTTCACGGTGTCCAGGGGTCACGGTTTCACGTCACCCACGATAGCCACGGGCCTCAGCTTTGCTATGGACTCAGAGTAGCCTCGGGAAGTCTGGGAATCCACCTCTGGGGATGCAAAGACTTCGGCGTCCGGCGGGAGCTTCAGCGATGCAGACCGGTCAGTTGCTTCTTTGGTGCCTGCCAAGCAGGGGAGTCACTCCTTGACCCCAAGGGAGATTTCACGAAGAAGGGGGACCCCTGACAAATAATGCGGACAGGACTACCAGGGGAATCATCAAAGTACAAAAAGAAGAGAGAGTACCTGCCAACGGATAGATCGCAATAAGGCCCTAAACCAGGGTCCAGATACTTAGAGACCACAACCAATAGGCAAACCAGGACAAAATAGGATAGAATAGAGACAAACAAACAAAGTCTAAATGAATTAACGTATTTTAGAAAAAAGTATTTTTATTTTATTTCATCATAGTTTTTTTTGTGTAGATGTGGAGATCATTTTTTTAAATTGTAAAAAGTCAAACAAAGTAAATTAGAAAAAGTAATGACACAGAATATCAGGATAATACAATTTCAATATAGCGAGTTGCTAACAGTCCCACAAGCGCTCCTTCAGACAACCACACATTCATACTATCACGTATCTGACAACAACATCAAACAACATGTAACATGGATGCATATTCCTAAAAACATATAACAAGTTGAAATAATTGTTTAACAACTGGAATTTAAAGGGGTGGACTTAGAAAAGTCCATGCGGCTAAAAGGCACCGATGAGCACGTTTACAGTAGCCGGGAATGCGGTAACAGAATGCCAACGCGCGTTTCGGTGGACAAGCCCCAACAGGGGCTGCACCTTCATCAGGGTGAAGGAGGGCAGAGATGGTGGGACGGGCACACCTAATGGTCAGTAGTTCTCCAAGTCGAGGACTCAGCCATGCACTAGCAGTCAAGAGTTCTAGACAGCGGCCAACGGTAACGGTGATTCTTCAAAAAGATAACGAGTATCTAATGGCAGATGGGGGCCTCGAGCGATACAAAATCCGTAGTTTATCAAGGTTGGTCGTCCAATAGTGGAGAGGGGAGGCTTTCCTTTTACGGGGTACTAGATGGACGTGCCAAGCGTCCCTCAGTCAGGTAAACCGATTCGAGATTTACGTAGATAAGTGAAGGGGATAGATGCGCCCAAGTTCACTCGACTGGGAGACGACCAAACGGGCTCGAGGCGCAGATTTCTTACGGAGGCACAAAGAGACCGCTTATTCTTTGTGCCTCCGTAAGAAATCTGCGCCTCGAGCCCGTTTGGTCGTCTCCCAGTCGAGTGAACTTGGGCGCATCTATCCCCTTCACTTATCTACGTAAATCTCGAATCGGTTTACCTGACTGAGGGACGCTTGGCACGTCCATCTAGTACCCCGTAAAAGGAAAGCCTCCCCTCTCCACTATTGGACGACCAACCTTGATAAACTACGGATTTTGTATCGCTCGAGGCCCCATCTGCCATTAGATACTCGTTATCTTTTTGAAGAATCACCGTTACCGTTGGCCGCTGTCTAGAACTCTTGACTGCTAGTGCATGGCTGAGTCCTCGACTTGGAGAACTACTGACCATTAGGTGTGCCCGTCCCACCATCTCTGCCCTCCTTTGCCCTGATGAAGGTGCAGCCCCTGTTGGGGCTTGTCCACCGAAACGCGCGTTGGCATTCTGTTACCGCATTCCCGGCTACTGTAAACGTGCTCATCGGTGCCTTTTAGCCGCATGGACTTTTCTAAGTCCACCCCTTTAAATTCCAGTTGTTAAACGATTATTTCAACTTGTTATATGTTTTTATGAATATGCATCAATGTTACATGTTGTTTGATGTTGTTGTCGGATACGTGATAGTATGAATGTGTGGTTGTCTGAAGGAGCGCTTGTGGGACTGTTAGCAACTCGCTATATTGAAATTGTATTATCCTGATATTCTGTGTCATTACTTTTTCTAATTTACTTTGTTTGACTTTTTACAATTTAAAAAAATGATCTCCACATCTACACAAAAAAAACTATGATGAAATAAAATAAAAAGACTTTTTTCTAAAATACGTTAATTCATTTAGACTTTGTTTGTTTGTCTCTATTCTATCCTATTTTGTCCTGGTTTGCCTATTGGTTGTGGTCTCTAAGTATCTGGACCCTGGTTTAGGGCCTTATTGCGATCTATCCGTTGGCAGGTACTCTCTCTTCTTTTTGTCCCAAGGGAGATTTCTTCAGTCTTCCAGTTAAAGTAGAACGTCGAAGGTCCAGGATATATGTTGCAGAATTTCGTCCAGAGTAATCTAGGGACTGGATTCCCATACTTATAGTAAGTTCAGGGGATGGACTAACTCTAAGGCCCCACCTATGGGTGGGCTTGGAAAGAGGGGTGGTTACACCCATTTCCTTTGTCCAGTTTCACGCCAGAGCAGGGGCAGGTAGTCCCTGCAACCGGTTTGAACTGGGCTATGCACAAGGACAGCAAATGTGCCCCCAGTGCAGGACTTCAAAGCACCAGAGAGTGCTCGCGCCCAGCCCCAATACACATCAGCCTGTCTGGGGAGGTGGTCACACCTCCCTTTGACAGGAAACCTATTATCCAGGCCCCCCCTGCTGGAGTTTCGGTCAGCAGCAGGATGCCAAACCCGTCTCTGTGGCAGAGGCATCCATTTTGTGATGCCAGGGCTCAGGAAAGTCCTACCGGGTTTAGCAAGTGTGAACATGTCTCTCCCTCTAGAAGGGTGGAATGCTACCCCTGCCGCCAGAATTGGCGGGGGGGGGATAGTATTCCAAAGCGTTTGACACCAAACACGACATGTTTTGATGCCGCCATTCGAAAGTTAGCATTTACCGCGAGGTTATAATGCACTTAAGAGTATATGGTATGGCTGTATCACAGAACAGCCATAAGGAAGTATTTCCGAAAGCTGCAGAGGGGCTCAGCTTATGCTTGGGCACCCTCTCACATAAAACCAAGCACTCTGCCTTCAGGATTGTCAAGGCCTGCTATAGGAGTGGCTTATAGGTTTATATGTGTCTGTATAGGGTAGTGATATAGGTGCCTATACCACAGTAATGGGTGCAAGCACACCCTTACCCAGGCTGCAGTAGCAGACCTGTGGTGTCATTTTGGAGTGCTTCCCAGGAGTGGCATAATATATGCTGCAGCCCCTGATAGGTCTCGGAGGTACCTATGCCCTAGGTACATAGTATACTATATACTAGGGGCTTATAAGGCACTCCAGAATCCAATTAGATATGTACCTAATGTACATGGAAACCATTTTAGAGAGGAAGCAGCTAGGCTGTGGTCCTGATTAGCAGGGCCACAGCCAGACTAAGGTCGAAAAACAGTGAAACACCAGCAAAAAGTGGGGGTACCAATGTGAAGCAGATCCTACTCTCCTACAGTAGTGATATAAGTAGCCTATACCACTGTAAGGGGTGCAAGCACCACCTTACCCAGGCTGCAGTAGCAGACCTGTGGTGTCATTTTGGAGTGCTTCCCAGGGGTGGCATAATACATGCTTCAGCCCCTGGTAGGCCTCTGAGGTACATATGTGTGAGAAGTTGACCTGGCATATTCTGATCTCTGGTTAAAGTGGCCACCTTGCACCAGTCCAATTCGACTCTTATGGTAGATAGGTTTAAGACAACCTTTTTAAAGAAAGCTATCCTAGTGGTAGCTGTGGAGAGCAGCCTTGAGGCTAAGTCTCTGAGGAATGTAAAGCAGCTTGTTTTACCTTATGATCTCTTGAATTTCTAAATGAAAGGACACCACACAGGTATATATATAAAATATATATGTATTTATTACTAGACACACTCTACTAATCTGTTTATGAGATTAGAAGCCAGGAACATATGCACAAATCAATGTATCACAACAAATTAAGCACCTATATGGCTGGGGCCCTAGGGGCGTACCAGACCATATACTAAAAAAGAGGTATAAGAAGAACGACTTGAGAAGGGAGAAGGCCTAGGGCCTTCATAAGCGCTGGGACCTCACTAATCCACCCAAGGCAGGTAAGTAAAGGAACCACGGGAGACGCATGCAGTGTGAGAACACAGCCGTGGATCCCAATAGACTTCAATGGAGCAAGTCGCGGGTGGAATTTTAAAGTTTTAGGATACTTCGGGAGAGTCTACAAGCAAGTCACTTACAGAGTAAGTAGTTCTAGAGCCAACACACACAGGAGCACCGGAGTGCAAAAGTTAAGCTGGTGCATAGGTGTCTTTTGGTGTCGGGTCGCGGCGTCGTTTTCAATGGGAGCCAAAGAAGACTTGCTGCTTGTGAAGACTGGAGAAGTGTCCGGTGGAATCCAAGGCTGGATTCTGAAGAAAGAAGACCTGAAAGCAGAGGAGACAGTGTTCAAAGTCACGAAGTCTGCAGCTTACTGAGGTGTCGGCAACCGGATTGGAGCTAAAAAGCCTTGGCAACAGCAAGTCTTGTGGAAAGTGAAGAAAGTCAGCGGTGCAGACCAGCAAGGTCTGAGGGACTCACCCAGCAAGGGTACATCAGGGCAGGCCTGGAGCAACCAGGGGAGCCCTTTGGTTCTGTAGAAAAGTATTCAGGGGACCCACAAGCCAACGGGCAAGGGATCGCGAAGACGCCTCATGAGGATTCACTTCACAGGAGCCCACGGTCACTCGGGACGAGGTAGGCCTCTGATCTTCGGTGGAAATCCTGCTGGAGGTTTGGAACATACGTGGTCCAATGCACAAGTTTGTAGAACGTCGTGAAGGGATTGCACTTGACAATAGTGCATGGTACCTGGGTATTGCTGTTCCTCATCACTCGTGGGGTCCACTTGCTTCAACTTCGCTGGGGACTCACGAAGGCGTTGGAGAAGTCAGGAAATCTAATTCCGGGGCTGCAGGGACTTCGGACTCCGGCGGGAGCGGGAACGTTTGCAACCGTTGATTCAAAGTTTTGGTGCCTGCCAAGCAGGGGAGTCACTCCTTGACTCCAAGGGAGATTCTTCAGTCTTCAATAGGTAGTGGAACGTCGAAGGTCCAGGATTCTTCTTCAGAGCGTCGTCCAGGGATATCTAGTTTGCAATGGCAAGGGTTCCCTAACTTATACTAGAAGGAACGGAGGGACTAGCTCTATGACCAATCCTATGGGAGGGTCAGGAGAGTGGGTGGCTACACCCACTTCCCTTCGTCCAGTTTCACGCCAGAGCAGGGGCAGGTATCCCCTGAACCGGTTTGAGCTGGCATATGCACAGAGGAGCCTACTGCTCCCCCAGTGCAGGACTTCAAAGCACTCTAGGAGTGCACCCACCCAGCCCTAATACACTAAATCCTGTCTGGAAGGTGGTGACACCTCCCTGTGACAGGATGCCTATTGTTGAGCCTCCTCCACTGCGAGTTTCGGTCAGCAGCAGGAGGGCAGCCCAGTGTCTGTGCTGGTGGCATCCATTTTGTGATGCCAGGGCTCTTTAAGGAATCTACCGTGTTTCCACAGTGGGTACATGTCTTCCCCTCTAGAAGGGTGGGATCATACTCCCACACCAGTTACTGGTGTGGGGGTTTGATTCCAAAGCATTTGACACCAAACACAACATGTTTTGATGCAGCCATCCCAGAGTTAGCATTTACAGCGAGGTTATAATGCACTTAAGAGTATATGGTTTAACCGCATCCACAAACAGCCACAGAGAATAGACACTGAGGGCTGCAGAGGAGCCCTGCTCAGGCAGAGGCACCCTCTCACATGTAAACCAAGCACCCTGCCCTCAGGATTGATAGGGCCTGCCTTAGGGGTGACTGATAGGCTTATATGTGTGTGTAAGGTGAGATATAGGGAACCTATATCTCAGTGAGGAGTTCTAACACTACCTCACCCAGGCTGCAGTAGCAGGCCTGTGGTGTCAGATTTAGTCTGCTTCCCAGGGGTGGCATAATACATGCTTCAACGCCTGATAGGCCTGTGAAGTACCTATGCCCTTGGTATCTAAGGTACCATATACTAGGGGCTCATAAGGCACCACTGTATCCAATCACTAGTGCATCTAATATGCTCTCCAAGTTGTTTAGAGAGAACAGATAGACTGGGGCCCTGATTAGCAGGGACCCAGCCAGACTATAGCCAGAAACCAGTGTCAACATCAGAAAAAAAGTGGGGGCAACATAAGTGCAGATCCTACTCTCCTCCACAACCCCCCCCCCCCCCAAATGCAGGGACACTAAACTAACCTTGACCAGTTGAGTCTTCGTGTTCTAAGTGGAAATACCTTGAGAGTCCATCAGCATTGGCATGTTGGGTCCCGGGTATATGTTCCACTGTATAGTCCATCCCCTGTAGGGAAATGGACCACCTTAAAAGTTTTGGGTTTTCACCTTTCATCTGTTTGAGCCATAGGAGGGGTTTGTGGTCAGTCTGAACTATGAAGTGAGTGCCAAAGAAGTATGGCCTCAGCTTCTTCAGGGCCAACACCACAGCAAAGGCCTCCCTCTCTATAGCTGACCAACGTTTCTCACTAGGGGTCAGCCTTCTGCTTATAAAAGCTACTGGCTGATCTTGACCTTCATCATTCAGTTGAGACTGTACAGCTCCCACACCCAGCTCAGAAGCATCTGTTTGGACAATGAACTTTTTGGTGTAGTCTGGACTCTGTAAAATGGGGGCAGTGCACATGGCCTGCTTTAGGTCTTCAAATGCCTTCTGACAGCTAGCTGTCCACTGAACCTTTTTGGCATTTTCTTTGAGGTAAGATCATTTAAGGGGGTCACTATAGATACATATCCCTTAACAAACTTCATATAATACCCAGTCAGGCCTTAAAAAGCTCTCACCTGTGTCTGGGTGGTTGGAGCAACCCATTGCATGATGGTTTGGATTTTGCTCTGTAAAGGCTGAACCTGGCCTCCACCTACAAGGTGGCCCAGGTACACAACCTGACTCTGCCCTATCTGGCACTTAGTGGCCTTGATAGTGAGGCCTGCTTTTTGCAGAGCCTCCAAAACATTTCTGAGGTGGACCTGGTGATCCTGCCAGGAGGAACTAAAGACAGCAATATCATCTAGATTAGCTGAGCAATAAGTTTCCATTCCTGTCAGAACTTTATTCACCAACCTCTGAAAAGTGGAAGGTGCATTCTTCATACCAAAGGGCATCACCACAAAGTGGTAGTGCCCCCCAGAGATCGAAAATGCTGTTTTGGCCTTGGCATCCACAGCTAACCTGATCTGCCAGTAGCCAGCTGTTAGGTCAAATGTACTCAGATACTTAGCTGAGGCCAAAGTATCAATGAGCTCATCTGCCCTGGGAATTGGATAGGCATCAGTCCTGGTGACTGCACTGAGGCCTCTGTAGTCTACACAAAACCTCATTTCTTTCTTACCACCCTGGGTATGAGGTTTGGGCACAAGGACTACTGGACTAGCCCAAGGGCTATCTGAAGGCTCAATCACACCTAATTCCAACATTTTCTGGACTTCAGTCCTGATACAGTCCCTGACATGGTCAGGTTGCCTGTAGATTTTACTCTTGACAGGCAGACTGTCTCCAGTGTCCACCTCATGGGTGCACCAGGAAGTCTGACTTTGGGTCAGGCTAAACATATGTCTAAACTTCTGCAGAACCTGTCTGCATTCAGCTTGCTGATGGTCAGTGAGGCTGCTTGCCAAAGCAACACCATCTACTGACCCATCATCAGGGTTCCCTGAGAGCAGGTCAGGGAGAGGGTCACTCTCCTCCTCCTGTTCCTCATCAGTTGCCATGAGCAAGAACATGTCAGCCCTGTCAACATATGGTTTCAATCTGTTGACATGGATCACTCTAAGGGGGCTCCTGGGAGTTCCAAGATTCACCAGGTAGGTGACTTCTCCCTTTTGCACAACAATGGTATGGGGTTCTACTCCATTTGTCCTGGAGGGCTGCTGGGGCCACAGGCTCCAACACCCACACTTTCTGACCTGGCTGGTACACAGTCAGCACAGCCTTTTGGTCATGCCACTTTTTTGTAGTTCTTGGCTGGCCTCCAGGTTTTTAGTTGCCTTCTTCATGTATTCGGCCATCCTGGAGCGGAGACCAAGTACATAGTCCATCACATCCTGTTTCGGAGGTTTGAGAGGTAACTCCCAGCCCTCCTTCACCAAACATAATGGGCCTCTTACAGGATGCCCAAACAGAAGTTCAAATGGGCTGTAACCAACCCCCTTCTGTGGAACCTCTCTGTAAGCAAACAAAAGGCAGGGAAGTAAAAGGTCCCATTTTCGCCTAAGCTTTTCTGGGAGGCCTTTAATCATTCCCTTTAGGGTTTTGTTGAAACTTTCAACTAACCCATTGCATTGTGGGTGATAGGGAGTAGTGAATTTATAAGTTACACCACACTCCTTCCACATTGCTTTTAGATACCCTGACATGAAGTTGGTGGCTCTATCAGATATGACCTCCTTTGGGAAATCCACTCTGGAGAAAACTCCAATGAGGGCTCTTGCCACCACAGGGGCTGTGGTGGTCCTCAGGGGTATTGCTTCTGGGTACCTGGTGGCATGATCCACTACCACCAGGATAAACCTGTGCCCAAATGCTGTTGGAGGGTCAAGTGGACCAACAATGTCAATCCCTACCCTGTCAAAGGGTACCCCCACCACAGGTAGTGGTATCAGGGGGGACTTTGTTGTGCCACCTGACTTGCCACTGGTTTGGCAAGTGACACAGGAGCGACAAAACTCCTTGGTGTCCTCTGACATATGTGGCCAATGAAAATGTGGAACAAGCCTATCCCAGGTCTTGTTTTGGCCCAAGTGTCCTGCTAAAGGGATGTCATGTGCTAGGGTCAAGAGGAACCCCCTAAACTTCTGAGGTATTACCAACCTCCTGGTGGCTCCAGGGGTTGGATCTCTAGCCTCAGAATATAGGAGTCTCTCATCCCAATAAACTTTATGGGACCCACTAGCACTCCCAGCAGCCTCAGCAGCAGCCTGCTGTCTGAGGGGTTCAAGAGAGGGGCAGCACTGTTGCTCTTCCCTAGAAGGGCCTCCTGCCCCCAAGAACTCAACCTGATCAGGCTCAAGTCCCTCAGGGGCAGTTCCTTCTTCTGGATCTGCTTCTCGTCCCTCAGGAGGGGAATTTGTGATCTGAGACAGAGGGGAAGGCCCTGCCTTAACCCTACTGCTCCTCCTCTTGGGTAGCACCTGGTCCATAGTTTCAGGATCCAGAGCTGGTTCAGTGTTATGCATTTTGACCTGTGACCTGGTCACAGCAAATACATCTGCAGGTATGCCCAACATCTCAGCATGAGTCCATAACTCTACTTCAGACCAGGCTGAAGTCTCTAGATCATTTCCCAATAGACATTCGACAGGGAGGTCTGCACTGACTACAACCTTCTTAAAGCCAGTTACCCCTCCCCAGGAGAAATTCACAACTGCCAGACTATGGTTGGTCCTGACATTGCTTGCATTGGTAACCTGGTACATTTCGCCCAGGATGATCTGTCCAGGTTCCACAAGATCCTCTGCCACCATGGTGACACTAGCACCAGTGTCCCTAAATGCCAAAGCCTGTTTGCCATTTATTACAGGCTGCTGTTTGTATTTGCCCAGATTACTGGGGCTCACTAGGAAGGCCATATCAATGTCTCCATCACAAATCAGCAATGCCTGAGTGGGTACTCTGACTAGGCCAGAGACCACTTCAGAACCCAGGGTCAACCCTACTAAACCCTTATTCTGATTACCACCTCCACCAGTTGCTGAACTAGGGGGAACAGTTGCCTTAGGGGCAGGAGTGGTGGTGGTTTGGTCTTTGGACTTGTTACAGTCAGAAGTCCAGTGCCCTTTCTGTTTACAGAATTTGCACCAGGGCTTCTTTTGGCCTTTTCCTTTGTTGGATTGTGACTCCCCACCAGATGCAGATTTTTGGGGCCCTTGTGAAGACTTCTGGTATTTTGACTTATCCCCACCTTTCTAAGAGCCCTTAGAATCCTGCTTCTTAGTGTCACCCCCTTGGTTCTGGGTTTTCTGCCTCACCCTGGTTCTGACCCATTTGTCTGCCTTCTTTCCCAATTCTTGGGGAGAGGTCAGATCAGAGTCCACCCGGTACTGATGCAACAACTGTTTTTGGCAATTATTAAGGATCTGTTCTCTCATCATAAGATTATACAATCCCTTAAAATCAGTAACTCTACTATCAACCAGCCAACCCTCCAGAGCCTTGGTTGCACAATCTACAAAGTCTGTCCAGTCCTGATTCTGTGCTTTCTGGGTGCCTCTGAACTTCAACCTGTACTGCTCAGTGGTTAAGCCAAACCCATCTATTAATGCACTCTTCAGGACTTCATAATCATCAGCTTGTCTCTACTTTTATCTGAAAAGGAGAGCCACAAGATTGCTGCCCACTGCTTTTAGGGGACCTGTTGTACTCTACAGGCCCTTTCCATAGCAGTTATCCATTTGTGGATACCATCCCCACTCTGGTAGGGAGGAACAACCTTGGACAGGTTCCTATGGTCTGGAATGTAATCTCTGACTCTAGAGACACTGTTGCTGCCACCAGGGGTTTCTAAACCCTATCTTCTAGAAGTTCTCTGGAGCTCAAAGGCTTCCTTATCTAATGCCAACTGCTTGGTTTTGATGGCAAATCGTGCTTCCTCATACTGCAGCAGTTTGTACATTCTTTCAGAGGAGGTTTCCCTTCTAGGAAGGTATAAGTTCCTCTGCTGGACAGATTTTTCGCCAGAGTGATAGGAGTGGTCAGATTCCCTTGAAGGGGATCTAGGCCTCTCATCCACGTTGTCAGTTCTCTTAGGGAGCATTCCTCTGTCCTTTACAGATCCCTGTGGATCTGGACCTTCAACCACAGAGTCCTGGTCATCTTGATTTTCATCATCTGACCCAGAGACTATGATTGACCCACCCCCTGATTCAGACCTATTAGCTCCTAGAGCTAATCTAAGATGATCTGTTGTTAGCAGATCTATCAGGTGTAGTGTGGAGGGACTCTGTCCTATCCTCAGGTGCCTTGCATCACACATGGCTTTCAAGTCAAAGAAAGTCATGTCCTTATACTGAGGTTGGGTGGACCCACTGGCTCCAGCCCTTCAGGACATTCTAGTGTTGTGCAGTGTTGTACTACCTACACTAGATTGTGGTCTACTGATCCTAGCTTGAGCTGTAGCAAGGGTGTGCTATCCCTTCACACACAGCTCTAAGTTCAGTAGAACTTGTTGATACTAAGCTTGACTTTATATGTACCTTGAGCACCTTTAGTGGATTTCTGTTAGTAATTCAAATAGAGATGTTCTGGTAAAACAATGGCAAGCTGGAATCCCCCACGCTGCCCACCAATGTGAGAAGTTGGCCTGGCATATGCTGGTCACTAGTTAAAGTGGCCACCTTGCACCAGTCCAATTCGACTCTTATGGTAGATAGGTTTAAGACAACCTTTTTAAAGAAAGCTATCCTAGTGGTAGCTGTGGAGAGCAGCCTTCAGGCTAAATCTCTGAGGAATGTAAAGCAGCTTGTTTTACCTTATAATCTCTTGAATTACTAAATGAAAGGACACCACACAGGTATATATATAAAATATATATGTATTTATTACTAGACACACTCTACTAATCTCTTTATGAGATTAGAAGCCAGGAACATATGCACAAATCAATGTTTCACAACAAATTAAGCACTTATATGGCTGGGGCCCTAGGGGCGTAAAAGACCATATACTAAAAAAGATGTATAAGAAGAATGATTTGAGAAGGGAGAAGGCCTAGGGCCTTCAGAAGCGCTGGGACCTCACTAATCCACCCAAGGCAGGTAAGTAAAGGACCCACGGGAGACGCATGCAGTGTGAGAACACAGCCGCGGATCCCAATAGACTTCAATCGAGCAAGTCGCGGTTGGAATTTTAAAGTTTTAGGATACTTCAGGAGAGTCTACAAGCAAGTCACTTACAGGGTACGTAGTTCTAGAGCCAACACACACAGGAGCACCAGAGTACATGAGTTACCTCACCCAGGGAAGCCGGGTGCATAGGTGTCTTTTGGTGTCGGGTCGCGGTGTCGTTTTCAAAGGAAGCCAAAGAAGACTTGCTGCTTGTGAAGACAGGAGAAGTGTCCGGTGGAATCCAAGGCTGGATTCTGAAGAAAGAAGACCTGAAAGCAGAGGAGACAGTGTTCAAAGTCACTTGCCAGTGACCCGGGCAGAGGAAGATGGATGCCCACAGTCGTCGGGTGATTTCAGGTGATCACAGGTGTCTTGACTCTTCAGCCACGAGGTCCAGGAGGCGTTGACGACAACCAGGAGCTGGATTCTGCGTGACCCACAAAGTCTGCAGCTTACTGAGGTGTTGGCAACTGGATTGGAGCCAACATGCCTTGGCAACAGCAAGTCTCGTGGAAAGTGAAGAAAGTCAGCGGTGCAGACCAGCAAGGTCTGAGGGAATCACCCAGCAAGGGTAAGTCAGGGCAGGCCTGGAGCAACCAGGTGAACCCTTTGGTTCTATAGAAAAGTCTTGAGGGGACCCACAAGCCAATGGGCAAGGGATCGCAAAGACGCCTCATGAGGATTCACTTCACAGGAGCCCACAGTCACTCGGGATGAGGTAGGCCTCTGATCTTCGGTGGAAATCCTGCTGGAGGCTTGGACCACACGTGGTCCAATGCACAAGTTCATAGAATGTCGTGAAGGGATTGCACTCAACAATAATGCACCGTACCTGGGTATTGCTGTTCCTCGTCACTCGTGGGGTCCACTTGCCTCAGCTTCACTGGGGACTCACGATGGCCTTAGAGAAGTCAGGAAATCCACTTCCTGGGCTGCAGGGACTTTGGACTCCGGCGGGAGTGGGAAAGTTTGTGACCGTTGATTCAAAGTTTTGGTGCCTGCCAAGCAGGGGAGTCACTCCTTGACTCCAAGCGAGATTCTTCAGTCTTCCAAAGGTAGTGGAACATTGAAAGTCCAGGATTCTTCTTCAGAGCATCATCCAGGGATATCTAGTTTGCAATCGCAAGGGTTTCCTAACTTATACTAGAAGGAAGGGAGGGACTAGCTCTATGACCACTCTTATGGGAGAGTCAGGGGAGTGGGTGGCTACACCCACTTCCCTTTGTCAAGTTTCGCACCAGAGCCGGGGCAGGTAGCCCCTGAACCGGTTTGAGCTGGCATATGCACAGAGGAGCCTACTGCTCCCCCAGTGAAGGACTTCAAAGCACTCTAGGAGTGCACCCACCCAGCCACAATACACTAAATCCTGTCTGGAAGGTGGTGACACCTCCCTGTGACAGGATGCCTTTTGTTGGGTCTCCTCCACTGCGAGTTTCAGTCAGCAGCAGGAGGACAGCCCAGTGTCTGTGCTGGTGGCATCCATTTTGTGATGCCAGGGCTCTTTCAGGAATCTAACGTGTTTCCACAGTGGGTACATGTCTTGCCCTCTAGAAGGGTGGGATCATATTCCCACACCAGTTACTGGTGTGGGGGTATGATTCCAAAGCGTTTGACACCAAACACAACATGTTTTGATGCAGCCATCCCAGAGTTAGAATTTACCGCAAGGTTATAATGCACTTAAGAGTATATTGTTTAATCGCATCCACAAACAGCCACAGAGAATAGACTCTGAGGGCTGCAGAGGGGCCCTGCTCAGGCAGAGGCACCCCCTCACATGGAAACCAAGTCAGAGTTCCAACTCAGGCTGTGTTAGTCTGTGATGGGGCTTGGATATGTCCCCCTTTGTGAGTCCCAGTAATCTGGGAAAATACAGACAACAGCCTTTAATAAATGGAGTGGAGACTTGGGCATTCAGGGACACAGGAGCAAGTGTCACAATGGTGACAAAAGATCTTGTGGATCCTGGGCAGATTACACTTGGTGAAATGTACCAAGTGACCAATGCTAGCAATTTCAGAACAGACCATTCTCTGGCAGTTGTTAACTTCTCCTGGGGAGGGGTAACGGGCCTTAAGAAGGTTGTGGTAAGTGCAGGCCTACTAGTAGAGTGCTTGCTTGGCAATGATCTAGAAACTTCAGCCTGGGCGGAAGTGGAGCTCAGGACATATGCAGAAATGTTAGAGATCCCAGCTCATGTCTTTGCTGTGACTAGGTCACAGGCCAAAATGTCTAAAACTGGACAGGTCCTGGATTCTGGAATAATGGACCAGGTGCCTCCCAAGATTAGGAACAGTAGTGTTAAGGCAGTGCCTTCCCACCTGACTCAGAATGCTGATCAGTCTCCCCAGTGAGATGATCTTGAGCCTGAAGAAGGAACTGTCCCAGAGGAGCTTGAACCTGGCCAGGTTGAGTTCTTGAGGACAGGGGGCCCTTCCAGGTCTAATCTGAGCCAGGAGCAGAAAACCTGCCCCTCTCTTGAACACCTCAGAAAGCAAGTTGCTGATGAGGCTGCTGGGAATGCTAGTGGCACCCATAACGTCTATTGGGATGATGGACTCCTTTATTCAGAGTGTAGAGACCCCAAGCCTGGTGCATCCAGGAGGTTGGTTATACCTCTGAAGTTTAGGGGCTTCCTATTGACACTAGCCCATGATATTCCCCTAGCAGGACACTTGGGCCAGAACAAGACTTAGGACAGAATTGTCCCTCACTTTCACCGGCCCCACATGTCTGAAGACACTAAGGAGTTTTGTCGCTCCTGTGTGACCTGCCAAGCCAGTGGCAAGGCAGGTGGAACCTCAAAGGCCCCCCTGATACCACAACCTGTGGTGGGGGTTCCCTTTGAGAGGGTTAGGATTGACATTATTGGTCCCTTGGATCCTCAAACAGCATCTGGGCACAGGTTTATACTGGTGGTGGTGGACCATGCCACCAGGTACCCAGGACCAATTCCCATAAGGACCACTACAGCACCTGTGGTGGCAAGAGCTCTCTTGAGTGTATTCTCAAGAGTAGGCTTTCCTAAGGAGGTAGTATCTGACAGGGGCGCAAACTTCATGTCTAGTTACTTGACTGCTATGTGGAAGGAGTGTGAAGTGAACTACAAGTTCACCACACCCTATCACCCACAATGCAATGGTTTAGTTGAAAGGTTCAACAAAACCTCAAAGGGCATGATTAAAGGACTCCCAGAGAAGCTTAGGCGAAGATGGGATATACTATTGCCCTGCCTTTTATTTGCATACAGGGAGGTGCCTCAAAAGGGGGTTGCTTACAGCCCATTTGAACGTTTGTTTGGCCACCCTGTCAGGGGTCCATTGAGTCTGGTTAAGGAAGGATGGGAGTTACCTCTCAAGCCCCCCAAACAGGACATAGTGGACTATGTACTTGGTCTCTGCTCCAGGATGTCTGAGTATATGAAAAAGGCAACCAAACACCTTGAGACTAGCCAGGAACTACAAAAAGCCTGGCATAACCAAAAGGCTGTACTAACTGTCTAACAGCCAGGACAGAAAGTGTGGGTGTTGGAGCCTGTGGCCCCAGCAGCCCTCCAGGACAAATGGAGAGGCCCCCGTCCAATTATTGAACAGAAAGGGGAGGTCACCTACTTGGTAGACCTTGGAACCCCTAGGAGTCCCCACAGGGTACCTCATGTCAACAGACTAAAACTATATGTTGACAGGGCAGACATGGGCTTGCTCATGGCTACTGATGAAGGACAGGAGGTGGAGAGTGACCCACTCCCTGACCTGCTTTCTCACAACCCTGATGATGGGTCAGTTGATGGTGTAGCCTTGGCAGAAAGCCTCACTGCCCAGCAGCAAACTGACTGCAGAAAACTTCTCAGCCAGTTCAGACATATGTTTTCTCTGACTCCAAGTCAGACCACCTGGTGCACTCATGAAGTGGACACTGGGGACAGTCTGCCTGTGAAAAATAAGATCTACAGGCAACCTGACCATGTCAGGGGCTGTATAAGGACAGATGTCCAAAAGATGTTGGATTTGGGAGTTATTGAACCCTCAGTTAGCCCTTGGGCTAGTCCAGTAGTCCTGGCACCTAAACCTCACACCACAGATGGCAAGAGAGAGATGAGGTTTTGTGTAGACTACAGGGGTCTCAATGCAGTCATTAGGACTAATGCCCATCCGATCCCCAGGGTAGATGAGCTACTAGCTACTTTGGCCTCGGCCAAGTTTCTAAGCACATTTGACCTGACAGCTGGCTACTGGCAAATCAGACTAGCTGATGATGCAAAGCCAAAGACAGCATTTTCTACCCCTAGTGGGCACTATCAATTTGTGGTAATGCCCTTTGGTTTGAAGAATGCACCTGACACTTTTCAAAGGTTGGTGAATCAAGTCCTTACAGGCCTGTAAGACTATAGTGCAGCATATCTAGATGATATTGTTGTCTTTAGCTCCACCTGGGAGGATCACCTGGTCCACCTGAGGAATGTTTTGGAGGCCCTGCAAAAAGCAGGCCTAACTATCAAGGCTACTAACTGCCAGATAGGGCAGAGTCACGTTGTGTACCTGGGCCACCTTGTAGGCGGAGGTCAGGTTCAACCATTGCAGAGCAAAATCCAGACCATAATGGACTGGATTGCTCCAACTACCCAGACTCAGGTGAGAGCCTTCTTAGGCCTGACTGGGTACTATAGAAGATTTGTCAAGGGGTATGGATCAATAGTGACACCCCTGAATGACTTAACCTCTAAGAAAATGCCCAAAAAGGTTCAGTGGACAGCTAGCTGTCAAAAGGCATTTGATGACCTGAAGCAGGCCATGTGCACTGCTCCCATTCTGCAAAGTCCTGACTACTCCAAAAAGTTAATTGTCCAAACAGATGCATCTGAGTTGGGAGTAGGGGCTGTACTGTCACAGTTGAATGATGAAGATCAGGATCAACCAGTAGCTTTCATAAGCAGAAGGTTGACCCTCAGAGAGAAACGTTGGTCAGCCATTGAGAGGGAGGCTTTTGCTGTGGTTTGGGCACTGAAGAAGTTGAGGACATACTTATTTGGTACTCACTTCATTGTTCAGACAGACCATAAGCCCATCTTATGTCTAAAATAGATGAAGGGTGAAAATCCCAAATTGCTCAGGGGTTCCATCTCCCTACAGAGGATGGACTATACAGTGGAACATAGGCCTGGGAGTAACCATGCCAATGCAGATGGACTCTCCAGATATTTCCACTTAAACATGAAGACTCAACTGGTCAAGGTTAGTTTAATGTCCCTGCGTTGCGGGGGGTGGGTGGGGGGTTGTGTAGGAGAGTAGGATCTGCTTCACAGGTTTGCCTCCACTTTTTGCTGGTGTTTCACTGTTTTTCGACTTTAGTCTGGCTGGGACCCTGCTAATCAGGGCCCCAGCCTAGCTGCTTCCTCTCTAAAATGATTCCATGTACTTTAGGTACAGTTCAGATTGGAACTGAGGTGCCCTTATAAGTCCCTAGTATATGGAATACTATGTACCAAGGGCATAGGTACCCCAGAGGACTACCAGGGGCTGCAGCATGTATTATGCCACCCCTGGAAAGCCACCCAAAATGACACCACAGGTCTGCTACTGCAGCCTGGGTAAGGTTGTGCTTGCACACCTTGCTTTGATATAGGTTGCCTATATCAATATATATATACACACACATATAAACCTATAAGTCACTCCTATGGCAGGCCTTATCAATCCTGAAGGCAGAGTGCTTGGTTCTTATGTGAGAGGGTGCCCCTGCATGAGCAGAGCCCCTCTGCAACGTTCAGAGACCCTTCTCTGATGCTGTTTGTAGTGCTGCCTGACCATACATACCATACCATATACATAGTGCATTATAACCAAACAGTAAATGCTAACTTTGGACTGGCTGCACGGAAACATGTCATGTTTGGAGTCAAACACCTTGGAATTGTACCCCCATACCAGTAACTGATGTGGGAGTATGATCCCACCCTTCTAGAGGGAGAGACATGACAGCACTGGTATACCCCATAGAAACTTAATAGAGCCCTGGCATCACAAAATAGATGCTGCAGCCACAGACATGAGTCTGGCCTCCTGCTGCTGACCGAAACTCCGGCAGGGGAGGCCTGAACAATAGGTCTCCTGTCACAGGGAGGTGTAACTACCTCCCAGACAGGCTTATGTGTATTGGGGCTGGGTGTCCCTGTGCATAGTCCAGCTCAAACCAGTTCAGGGGCTTCCAGACCCTGCTCTGGTGCGAAACTGGACAAAGGAAATGGTTGTAGTCACCCCTCTTTCCAAACCCTCCCATAGGTGGGTCCCCAGAGTATGTCCAACCCCCTACGTTAGTATAAGTATGGGACCCCTGTCCTTAGGACTTTAGATTACCCTGGACGAAAGTCTGAAGCTGAATCCTGGACCTTCAACACTTTGCTCAAGACCAGAGGACTGAAGAAATCTCCCTTGGGGTCAAGGAGTGACTCCCCTGCTTGGCAGACACCAACGAAGCAATTTGCCAGTCTGCATCATCGAAGCTCCCGCCGGACTCCTAAGTATTTGCAGCCCAGGAAGAGGATTTCCAGAGATCTCAGAGGCCGACCCGAGTCCCCAGCAAAGCTGAGACCCGCAGCCCTTGTGAGTAGCGTGGAACAGGAATTCCTGGTCACCGTGCATTTCTGCCAGTGCATTAACTTCTCGACGTCTCTTGAAGTCGTGCTTGGGCTGACCTGTAGCCCCACCTCGAGCACTGAATCCACTAAAGATTGTCAGCCTGGTAAATTCCGAGTGACCCGTGGGCCGCCATTTTGTGCTTCGTCTCGAGGTCCCTTCGCGATCCATGGTCCGTTGACTGGTGGGTCCCTGAGGGGGTAACTTTGCATTTCCTTGGGCTTTCCTGGTTGCTCCAGACTTGCCCTGACTCCCATCCATGTGGTGAGTCCCACAGACCTTGCTAGTCTGCACTGAGGCATCTTTCTCGTTTCTGCGTGGGTTGCTGTTGCCAAGGCTTGTTGTGTCCAGTCCGGGCACCGACGCTGCAGCACTCGTGGGACAGCTTGACTCCATCTCCTGGTTGTCCTCAACGCCTCCTGGTCCTCGTGGCTGGAGAGTCAAGCTTCATCTCTTTCACCTGAAATCACCGGCATCGGTGGGCATCTTCTCATCGCCTTCCTGGTCACTGACTGTGAGAAGTTGGCCTGGTTTATGCTGGTCACTAGTTAAAGTGGCCACCTTGCAACAGTACAATTCGACTCTTTTGGTAGATAGGTTTAAGACAACCTTTTAAAGAAAGCTATCCTAGTGGAAGCTGTGGAGAGCAGACTTCAGGCTAAGTCTTTAGAGGAATGTAAAGCAGCTTGTTCTAACTTATAATCTCTTGAAACACTAAATGAAAGGACACCACACAGGTATATATATCAAATATATATGTATTTATTTCTAGACACACTCTACCAATCTCTTTATGGGATTAGTAGTCAGGAACATATGCACAAATCAACGTTTCACATTAAATTAAGCACTCATGTGGCTGGGGCCCTAGGGGCATACCAGACCATATACTAAAAAAGAGACTTAGGAATATCGACTTGCGAGGGGACAAGGCCTAGGGCCTTCAGAAGCGCTGGGGCCTCACTAATCCACCCAAGGCAGGTACGTAAAGGACCCACGGAAGACGCATACAGTGTGAGAACACAGCTGCGGATCCCGATAGACTACAATGGAGCAAGTCGCGGTTGGAAGTTTAAAGTTTTAGGATACTTCGGGAGAGTCTACAAGCAAGTCACTCACAGGGTAAGTAGTTCTAGAGCCAACACACACAGGAGCACCGTAGTGCTGGAGTTACCTCACCCAGGGAAGCCGGGTGCATAGGTGTCTATTGGTGTTGGGTCGCGGCGTCGTTTTCAATGGGAGCCAAAGAAGACTTGCTGCTTGTGAAGACAGAAGAAGTGTCCGGTGGAATCCAAGGCTGGATTCAGAAGAAGGAAGACCTGAAAGCAGAGGAGATAGTGTTCAAAGTCACTTGGCAGTGACCCGGGGCCAGGAAGCTGGATGCCCACAGTCGTCGGGTGATTTCAGGTGATCGCAGGTGTCTTGACTCTTCAGCCACGAGGTCCAGGAGGCGTCGACAATGGCCAGGAGCTGGATTCAGTGTGTCCCACAAAGTTTGCAGCTTACTGCGGTGTCGGTGACCAAATTGGATCCAACAAGCCTTGGCAACAGCAAGTCTACTGGAAAGTGTATAAAGTCAGCGGTGCAGACCAGCAAGGTCTGAGGGACTCACCCAGCAAGGGTTAGTCAGGGCAGGCCTGGAGCAAACAGGGGAGCCCTTTGGAATTGTAGAAAAGTCTTCTGGGGACCCACAAGCCAACCAGCAAGGGATCGCAAAGACACCTCGGGAGGATTCACTCAACAGGGGGCCACGGTCACTCGGGATGAGGTAGGCCTCGGATCTTCAGTGGAAATCCTGCTGGAGGCTTGGATCATATGTTGTCCAATGCATAAGCTCGTAGAACGTCTTGAAGGGGTTGCACTTGAAAAAAGTGCCCGGTACCCAGGTATTGCAGTTCCTCATCATTCGTGGGGTCCACTTGCCTCAGCTTCACTGGGGACTTACGATGACCTTGGAGAAGTCAGGAAATCCACTTCCGGGGCTGCAGGGACTTTGGACTCCGGCGGGAGCGGGAAAGTTTGCGACCATTGATTCAAAGTTTTGGTGCCTGCCAAGCAGGGGAGTCACTACTTGACTCCAAGGGAGATTCTTCAGTCTTCCAGAGGTAGTGGAACATCGAAGGTCCAAGATTCTTCTTCAGAGCGTCATCCAGGGATATCTAGTTTGCAATGGCAAGGATTCCCTAACTTATACTACAAGGAAGGGAGGGACTAGCTCTATGACCCCTCCTATGGGAGGGTCAGGGGAGGGGGTGGCTACACCCACTTCCCTTTGTCCAGTTTCACGCCAGAGCAGGGGCAGGTAGCCCCTAAACCGGTTTGAGCTGGCAGATGCACAGAGGAGCCTACTGCTCCCCCAGAACAGGACTTCAAAGCGCTCTAGGAGTGCACCCACCCTGCCCCAATACACTAAACCCTGTCTGGGAGGTGGTTACACCTCCATGTGACAGGATGCCTATTGTTGGGCCTCCTCCACTGCGAGTTTCGGTCAGCAGCAGGAGGGCAGCCCAGTGTCTGTGACTGGTGGCATCCATTCTGTGATGCCAGGGCTCTTCAGGATTCTACCTTGTTTCCACAGTAGATACATGTCTATCCCGCTAGAAGGGTGGGATTATACTCCCACACCAGTTACTGGTTTGGGGGTATGATTCCAAAGCGTTTGACACCAAACACAACATGTTTTGATGCAGCCATTCCAAAGTTGGCATTAACCGCGAGGTTGTAATGCACTTAAGAGTATATGGTTTAACCGCATCCACAAACAGCCACAGAGAAAGGACTCTGAGAGCTGCAGAGGGGCCCGCTCAGTCAGAGGCACCCCCTCACATGGAAACCAGGCACCCTGCCCTCAGGATTGATAGGGCCTGCCTTAGGGGTGACTGATAGTTTTATATGTGTGTGCAGGTAGAGATATAGTGAACCTATATCTCAGTGAGGAGTGCTAACACTACCTCACCCAGGCTGCAATAGAAGGCCTCTGGTGTCAGATTTAGTCTGCTTCCCAGGGGTGGCCTAATACATGCTTCAGCCCCTGGTAGGCCTGTGAAGTACCTATGCCCTTGGTACCCAAGGTACCATATACTTGGGGCACATAAGGTACCACAGTATCCAATCACTAGTGCATCTAATATGCACTCCAAGTTGTTTAGATTGAACAGAGAGGCTGGGGCCCTGATTAGCAGGGTCCCAGCCAGACTATAGCCAGAAACCAGTGTAAACATCAGAAATAAAGTGGGGGCAACATAAGGTGCAGATCCTACTCTCCTACACAACCTCCCCAAACGCAGGGACACTAAACTAACATTGACCAGTTGAGTCTTCGTGTTCTAAGTGGAAAGACCTTGAGAGTCCATCTGCATTGGCATGTTGGGTCCCAGGTCTATGTTCCACTGTATAGTCCATCCCCTGTAGGGAAATGGACCACCTTAAAAGTTTTGGGTTTTCACCTTTCATCTGTTTGAGCCATAGAAGGTGCTTGTGGTCAGTCTGAGCTATGAAGTGAGTGCCAAACAAGTATGGCCTCAGCTTCTTCAGGGCCAACACCACAGCAAAGGCCTCCCTCTCTATAGCTGACCAACGTTTCTCACTAGGGGTCAGCCTTCTGCTTATAAAAGCAACTGGCTGATCTTGACCTTCATCATTCAGTTGAGACTGTACAGCTCCCACACCCAGCTCAGAAGCATCAGTTTGGACAATGAACTTTTTGGTGTAGTCTGGACTCTGTAAAATGGGGGCAGTGCACATGGCCTGCTTTAGGTCTTCAAATGCCTTCTGACTGTTAGCTGTCCACTGAACCTTTTTGGCATTTTCTTTGAGGTAAGATCATTTAAGGGGGTCACTATAGATCCATATCCCTTAACAAACTTCATATAATACCCAGTCAGGCCTTAAAAGGCTCTCACCTGTGTCTGGGTGGTTGGAGCAACCCATTGCATGATGGTTTGGATTTTGCTCTGTAAAGGCTGAACCTGGCCTCCACCTACAAGGTGGCCCAGGTACACAACCTGACTCTGCCCTATCTGGCACTTAGTGGCCTTGATAGTGAGGCCTGCTTTTTGCAGAGCCTCCAAAACATTTCTGAGGTGGACCTGGTGATCCTGCCAGGAGGAACTAAAGACAGCAATATCATCTAGATTAGCTGAGCAATAAGTTTCCATTCCTGTCAGAACTTTATTCATCAACCTCTGAAAAGTGGAAGGTGCATTCTTCATACCAAAGGGCATCACCACAAAGTGGTAGTGCCCCCCAGAGATTGAAAATGCTGTTTTGGCCTTGGCATCCACAGCTAACCTGATCTGCCAGTAGCCAGCTGTTAGGTCAAATGTACTCAGATACTTGGCTGAGGCCAAAGTATCAATCAGCTCATCTGCCCTTGGTATAGGATAGGCATCAGTCCTGGTGACTGCATTGAGGCCTCTGTAGTCTACAGAAAACCTCATTTCTTTCTTACCACCCTGGGTATGAGGTTTGGGCACTAGGACAACTGGACTAGCCCAAGGGCTATCTGAAGGCTCAATCACACCTAACTCCAACATTTTCTGGACTTCAGTCCTGATACAGTCCCTGACATGGTCAGGTTGCCTGTAGATTTTACTCTTGACAGGCAGACTGTCTCTAGTGTCCACCTCATGGGTGCACCAGGTAGTCTGACTAGGGGTCAGGCTAAACATATGTCTGTAGTGCTGCAGAACGTGTCTGCACTCAGTTTGCTGATGGTCAGTGAGGCTGCTTGCCAAAGCAACACCATCTACTGACCCATCATCAGGGTTCTGTGAGAGCAGGTCAGGGAGAGGGTCACTCTCCTCCTCCTGTTCTTCATCAGTTGCCATGAGCAAGCCCATGTCATCCCTGTCAACATGTGGTTGAACATGTTAACATGGAGCACCCTAAGGGGGCTCCTGGGAGCCCCAAGATTTACCAGGTAGGTGACTTCTCCCTTTTGCTCAACAATTGTATGGGGGCACTCTAATTGTCGTGGAGGGCTGCTGGGGTCACAGGCTCCAACACCGACACTTTCTGTCCTGGTTGGTACACAGTCAGCACAGCCTTTTGATCTTGCCAAGTTTTTTGTAGTTCTTGGCTGGCCTCCAGGTTTTTAGTTGCCTTCTTCATGCATTCGGCCATCTTGGAGCGGAGACCAAGTACATAGTCCATCACATCCTGTTTTGGAGGTTTGAGAGGTGACTCCTAGCCCTCCTTCACCAAACATAATGGGCCTCTTACAGGGTGCCCAAACAGAAGTTCAAATGGGCTGTAACCAACCCCCTTCTGTGGAACCTCTCTGTATGCAAACAGAAGGCAGGGAAGCAAAAGGTTCCATTTTCGCCTAAGCTTTTCTGGGAGGCCTTTAATCATTCCCTTTAGGGTTTTGTTGAAGCGTTCAACTAACCGATTCCATTGTGGGTGATAGGGGGTAGTGAATTTATAAGTTACACCACACTCCTTCCACATTGCTTTTAGATATCCTGACATGAAGTTGGTAGCTCTGTCAGATATGACCTCCTTTGTGAAACCCACTCTGGAAAAAACTCCAATGAGGGCTCTTGCCACCACAGGGGCTGTGGTGGTCCTCAGGGGACTTGCCTCTGGGTACCTGGTGGCATGATCCACTACCACCAGGATAAATATGTGCCCAGATGCAGTTGGAGGGTCAAGAGGACCAACAATGTCAATCCCTACCCTTTCAAAGGGTACCCCCACCACAGGTAGTGGTATCAGGGGGGCCTTTGTTGTGCCACCTGACTTGCCACTGGCTTGGCAAGTGACACAGGAGCGACAAAACTCCTTGGTGTCTCTGACATATGTGGCCAATGAAAATGTGAACAAGCCTGCCCCAGGTCTTGTTCTGGCCAAAGAGACCTGCTAAAGGGATGTCATGTACTAGGGTCAAGATGAACCCCCTAAACTTCTGAGGTATTACCAACCTCCTGGTGGCTCCAGGGGTTGGATCTCTAGCCTCAGAATATAGGAGTCCCTCATCCCAATACACTTTATGGGACCCACTAGCACTCCCAGTAGCCTCAGCAGCAGCCTGCTGTCTGAGGGGTTCAAGAGAGGGGCAGCACTGTTGCTCCTTACTCAGATCTTCCCTATAAGGTTGCCCTGCCCCCAAGAACACAACCTGATCAGGTTCAAGTCCCTCTGAGGCAGTTCCTTTTTCAGGGTCTGCTTCTCCTCCCTCAAGAGGTGAATCTGTGATCTGAGACAGAGGGGAAGGCAGTGCCTTAACCCTAGTGCGCTTCTTCTTGGGAAGCACCTGGTCCATAGTTTCAGGATCCAGAGCTGGTTCAGTCTGATGCATTTTGGCCTGTGACCTGGTCACAGCAAATACCTCTGCAGGGATGCCCAACACCTCAGCATGAGTTCATAACTCTACTTCAGACCAGGCTGAAGTCTCTAGATCATTGCCCAATAGACATTCGACAGGGAGGTCTGCACTGACTACTACATTCGACAGGGAGGTCTGCACTGACTACTACCTTCTTGAGGTGAGTTACCCCGCCCCAGGAGAAATTCACAACTGCCAGACTATGGTTGGTCCTGACATTGCTTGCATTGGTAACCTGGTACATTTCGCCCAGGATGATCTGTCCAGGGTCCACAAGATCCTCTGCCACCATGGTGACACTAGCACCTGTGTCCCTAAATGCCAAAAAGAGGAAACAACCAACTAATGGTTGATGCTGCGCACTGTGCTAAGGGTAACGACAGTTACACATAGTTAATCATATTGGCAAAACATCAAAAAATACAGGAAAGTACCGTTGCTAGAAACATATATTTTCAACATATATGTGAGAAAACAACTTCATTATACATCATCATATGGAAATCAAAAATATGTACATGGTAATAATCAACTACCACAAACAATTCAAAACTGTGCTATACAAATTAATGATTCAAGATGATCACAAGATGGTATGTGGGTGAGCCCAATGCATTTCGGGACTTAGCTGTCCCTTCATCAGGGGCAATCTGTGGAAAAATACATATATATCATAATTAATGACATCCGCCAAATATTTATATATATACACAAGAAGAGTCCATGGTGGAAAAGTATGTAATTGGTGTGTTAGATAACACTTGCCAATAGCCCAAACGTATGATGGATAGAACTTTTTTATGCTATTATAAATAAAAGAAATTATAATGTGGACACCCTCTTGAGTTCTCTTGAGTCACTTTCATCGGTTATGCAATCACGTTCCTGGGTGTCCACATTATAATTTCTTTTATTTATAATAGCATAAAAAAGTTCTATCCATCATACGTTTGGGCTATTGGCAAGTGTTATCTAACACACCAATTACATACTTTTCCACCATGGACTCTTCTTGTGTATATATATAAATATTTGGCGGATGTCATTAATTATGATATATATGTATTTTTCCACAGATTTCCCCTGATGAAGGGACAGCTAAGTCCCGAAATGCATTGGGCTCACCCACATACCATCTTGTGATCATCTTGAATCATTAATTTGTATAGCACAGTTTTGAATTGTTTGTGGTAGTTGATTATTACCATGTACATATTTTTGATTTCCATATGATGATGTATAATGAAGTTGTTTTCTCACATATATGTTGAAAATATATGTTTCTAGCAACGGTACTTTCCTGTATTTTTTGATGTTTTGCCAATATGATTAACTATGTGTAACTGTCGTTACCCTTGGCACAGTGCGCAGCGTCAACCATTAGTTGGTTGTTTCCTCTTTTCTAGTTATTTTCATGCTCGATTGGCAGCGGGCATCACGCTGCAGCACCTATATCATCAAGTTTAAACCTTTTTGATCAGCTAGTCAACAGGAGTGCGCTGCCTACCCCTTTTTCCTAAATGCCAAAGCCTGTTTGCCATTTATTACAGGCTGCTGTTTGTATTTGCCCAGATTACTGGGGCTCACTAGGAAGGACATATCAATGTTTCCATCACAAATCAGCAATGCCTGAGTGGGTACTCTGACTAGGCCAGAGTCCACTTCAGAACCCAGGGTCAATCCTACTACACCCTTATTCTGAGTACCACCTCCACCAGTAGCTGAACTAGGGGGAACAGATGCCTTAGGGGCAGGAGTGGTAGTGGTTTGGTCTTTGGACTTGTTACAGTCAGAAGTCCAGTGTCCTTTCTGTTTACAGAATTTGCACCTGGGCTTCTTTTGGCCTTTTCCCTTGTTAGACTGTGAATCCCCACCAGATGCAGATTTTTGGGGCCCTTGTGAAGACTTCTGGTCTTTTGACTTATCCCCACCTTTCTCAGAGCCTTTAGGATCTTGCTTCTTGGTGTCACCCCCTTGGTTCTGGGTTTTCTGCCTCACCCTGGTTCTGACCCATTTGTCTGCCTTCTTTCCCAATTCTTGGGGAGAGGTCAGATCAGAGTCCACCCGGTACTGATGCAACAACTGTTTTTGGCAATTATTAAGGATCTGTTCTCTCATCATAAGATTATACAATCCCTTAAAATCAGTAACTCTACTACCAACCAGCCAACCCTCCAGAGCCTTGGTTGCACAATCTACAAAGTCAGTCCAGTCCTGAGTCTGTGCTTTCTGGGTGTCTCTGAACTGCAACCTGTACTGCTCAGTGGTTAAGCCAAACCCATCTATCAGTGCACTCTTCAGGATGTCATAATCATCAGCATCCTCTTCTCTAACAGTGAGGAGCTTGTCTCTACCTTTATCTGAAAAGGAGAGCCACAAGATTGCGGTCCACTGCTTTTGGGGGACCTGTTGGACTCTACAGGCCCTTTCCATAGCAGTTATCCATTTGTGGATATCATCCCCACTCTGGTAGGGAGGAACAACCTTGGACAGGTTCCTATGGTCTGGAATATATTCTCTGACTCTAGGGACACTGTTGCTGCCACCAGGGGGTTCTTTTAGAAGCTCTCTGGAGCTCAAAGGCTTCTCTGTCTAATAAAAAACTGCTTGGTTTTGAGGGCAAATCTTGCTTCCTCATACTGCAGCAGTTTGTACATTCTCTCTGAGGAGGTCTCTCTTCTATGAAAGTAGGAGTTCCTCTGCTGGACAGATTCTCTGCCAGAGTGATAGGAGTGGTCAGACTCCCTGGAAAGGGACCTAGGCCTCTCTTCCACTCTGTCAGTTCTCTTAGGGAGAATTCCACTGTCCTTGTCAGACCCGTGTGAATCTGGCCCTTCAACCACAGAGTCCTGGTCATCTTGATTTTCATCATCTGACCCAGACACTGTAATTGACCCACCCCCTGATTCAGACCTATTAGCTCCTAGAGCTAATCTAAGATCATCTGCTGCAAGCAGATCTATCAGGTGTAGTGTGGAGGGACTCTGTCCTAGCTTCAGGTGCCTTGCAGCAAAGTCAAAGAAAGTCATGTCCTTATACTGAGGCTGAGTGGACCCACTGGCTCCACCCTTTGAGGACAGTCTAGTGTTGTGCAGTGTTGTACTACCTACACTAGTTTGTGGCCTACTGATCCTAGCTTGAGCTGTAGAAAGGGTGTGCTATCCCTTGACACCCAGCTCTAAGTTCAGTAGAACTTACTGATACTAAGCTTGACTTTATATGTACCTTGAGTACCTATAGTGGTTTTCAGTTAGTAATTCAAATAGAGATTTTCTGATAAAACAATGGCAAGCTGGATTCCTACATGCTGCCCACCAATGTGAGAAGTTGGCCTGGTATATGCTGGTCACTAGTTAAAGTGGCCACCTTGCACCAGTACAATTCGACTCTTATGGTAAATAGGTTTAGGGCAACCTTTTAAAGAAAGCTATCCTAGTGGTAGCTGTGGAGTCTTTAGAGGAATGTAAAGCAGCTTGTTTTACCTTATAATCTCTTGAATCACTAAATGAAAGGACACCACACAGGTATATATATATATCAAATATATATGTATTTATTTCTAGACACACTCTACTAATCTCTTTATGAGATTAGAAGTCAGGAACATATGCACAAATCAACATTTCACAATAAATTAAGCACTTATATGGCTGGGGCCCTAGGGGCGTACCAGACCATATACTAAAAAACTGACTTAGGAATATCGACTTGCGAGGGGACAAGTCATAGGGCCTTCAGAAGCGCTGGGGCCTCACTAATCCACCCAAGGCAGGTAAGTAAAGGACCCACGGGAGACGCATGCAGTGTGAGAACACAGCCGCGGATCCCAATAGACTTCAATGGAGCAAGTCGCGGTTGGAATTTTAAAGTTTTAGGATACTTCGGGAGAGTCTACAAGCAAGTCACTTACAGGGTAAGTGATTCTAGAGCCAACACACACAGGAGCACCGTAGTGCTGGAGTTAACTCACCCAGGGAAGTCGGGTGCATAGGTGTCTTTTGGTGTCGGGTCGCGACGTTGTTTTCAATAGGAGCCAAAGAAGACTTGCTGCTTGTGAAGGCAGAAGAAATGTTCGGTGGAATCCAACGCTAGATTCAGAAGAAGGAAGACCTGAAAGCAGAGGAGACAGTGTTCAAAGTCACTTGCAAGTGACCCGGGCCCAGGAAGATGGATGCCCACAGTCGTCGGGTGATTTCAGGTGATCACGGGTGTCTTGACTCTTCAGCCACGAGGTCCAGGAGGTGTCGATGACAACCAGGAGCTGGATTCAGTGTGTACCACGAAGTCTGCAACTTACTGCGGTGTCGGTGACCAGATTGGAGCCAACAAGCTTTGGTAACAGCAACTCTCGTGGAAAGTGTAAAAAGTCAGCGGTGCAGACCAGCAAGATCTGAGGGACTCACCCAGTGAGGGTAAGTCAGGGCAGGTCTGGAGCAACCAGGGGAGCCCTTTGGAATTGTAGAAAAGTCTTCTGGGGACCCACAAGCCAACTGCCAAGGGATCACGAAGACGCCTCAGGAGGATTCACTCCACAGGGGCCCACGGTCACTCGGGACGAGGTAGTCCTCTGATCTTCAGAGGAAATCTTGCTGGAGGCTTGGACCACACATGGTCCAATGCACAAGTTCGTAGAACATTGTGAAGGGGTTGTACTCGAAAATAGTGTCTGGTACCCAGGTATTGCAGTTCCTCGTCACTCGTGGGGTCCACTTGCCTCAGCTTTGCTGGGGACTCACAATGGCCTTGGGGAAATCAGGAAATCCACTTCCGGGGCTGCAGGGACTTCAGACTCCGGCGGGAGCAGGAAAGTTTTCGACCGTTGATTCAAGGTTTTGGTGCCTGCCAAGCAGGGGAGTCACTCCTTGACTCCAAGGGAAATTCTTCAGTCTTCCAGAGGTAGTGGAATGTCGAAGGTCCAGGATTCTTCTTCAGAGTGTCATCCAGGGATATCTAGTTTGCAATGGCAAGGGTTCCCTAACTTATACTACAAGGAAGGGAGGGACTAGCCCTATGACCCCTTCTATGGGAGGGTCAGGGGAGTGGGTGGCTACACCCACTTCTTTTTGTCCAGTTTCGTGCCAGAGCAGGGGAAGGTAGCCCCTGAACTGGTTTGAGCTTGCATATGCACAGAGGAGCCTACTGCTCCCCCAGTGCAGGACTTCAAAGCACTCTAGGAGTGCACCCACCCAGCCCCAATACACTAAACCCTGTCTGGGAGGTGGTTACACCTCCCTGTGACAGGATGCCTATTGTTGGGCCTCCTCCACTGCGAGTTTCGGTCAGCAGCAGGAGGGCAGCCCAGTGTCTGTGACTGGTGGCATCCATTCTGTGATGCCAGGGCTCTTCATGATTCTACAGTGTTTCCACAGTAGGTCCATGTCTATCCCTCTAGAAGGGTGTGATCATACTCCCACACCAGTTACTGGTGTGGGGGTATGATTCCAAAGTGTTTGACACCAAACACAACATGTTTTGATGCAGCCATTCCAAAGTTGGCATTAACCGCAAGGTTATAATGCACTTAAAAGTATATGGTTTAACCGCATCCACAAACAGCCACAGAGAATGGACTCTGAGAACTGCAGAGGGGCCCTGCTCAGGTAGAGGCACCCCCTCACATGGAAACCAAGCACCCTGCCCTCAGGAGTAATAGGGCCTGCCTTAGGGATGACTGATAGTTTTATATGTGTGTGCAGGTAGAGATATAGTGAACCTATATCTCAGTGAGGAGTGCTAACACTACCTCACCCAGGCTGCAGTAGCAGGCCTGTGGTGTCAGATTTAGTCTGCTTCCAAGGGGTGGCATAATACATGCTTCAGCCCCTGGTAGGCCTGTGAAGTGCCTATGCCCTTGGTACCTAAGGAACCATATACTAGGCGCTCATAAGGTACCACAGTATCCAATCACTAGTGCATCTGATATGCACTCCAAGTTGTTTAGAGAGAACAGAGAGGCCGGGGCCCTGATTAGCAGGTTCCTAGCCAGACTATAGCCAGAAACCAGTGTAAACATCAGGAAAAAAGTGGGGGCAACATAAGGTGCAGATCCTACTCTCCTACATTGGCTAGTGACCCAGACTCTGTCCCCTCTGCTTTCAGGTTCTTCTCATCTTCGATCCAGTCTTGGATCTCTTCGGACACGTCGCATCTTAACAGCAGCAGCACTTCTTCGCCAGCTCCCACTGAAATCGACGACGCGACCCGACACCAAAAGACACCTATGCACCCGTCTTCCCTGGGTGAGGTAACACAAGTACTCTGGTGCTCCCGTGGGTGCTAGCCCTAGAACTTTCTAAGTCCAAAAGGGTTTGGTCCTGACTCATTTCTAAGTGTCCCTAATCTTTAAAAATCTAACCGCGACTTTCCCCCAGAAGCTAACGGGAGCTCGCGGCTGTGTTCACACACTGCACATATTCCCTGTGGGTCCCGGGGGACCCAGCGATTCTACAGGCTCTAGGCCTTGTGTCTAATTAAGTCGTGGTTCTTATACCACTATTTTAGTATATGGTTTGGCTCGCCCCTAGGGCCTGACGTGTATTTGTGCTATTTTACTGTGAATATTGAAGTGTAACTTATATGTTTTGACCTCTAGTCTCATTATGAGATTAGGAGGGTGTGTTTAGTAATAAATACATATATTTTATATATATACCTGATGTGGATATCTTTCATTTAGTGACTCAGGATATTATAGACTGGTAAAACAAGCTGCTTTACATTCCTTCAAGACTTAGCCTGAAGGCTGCTCTCCATAGCTATCACTAGGATAGCTTTCAATAAAGGTTGTCTTTAACCTATAACCAATAAGGGGTTGTTTGGACTGATACAAGGTGCCCATTATAACTAGTGGACAGCATATATCAGGCCAACTTCTTACATCTCTTGCCTGTTTCTGCAGTTCCCTTGCCTCTTTCTGTACCTCTGTTGCCCCTTTCTGCACCTCACTTGCCTCTTTCAGCACCACTGTTGTGGTTTTCTGCAGATCTCTTGCCTCTTCCTGCACCTCTTTTGCCTCTTTCAGCACCTCACATGCCTCTTTCCGCACTTCTCTTGCTTCTTTCTACACCTCTCTTGCCTCTCTCTGCTCCTCTTTTGCCTCTTTTTGCATTTCTCCTGTCTGTTTCTGCAGTTCCCTTGCCTTTTTAGTCCATATACTAGGGACTTATAAGGGCACCTCAGATCCAATCTGAACTGTACCTAAAGTACATGGAATTATTTTAGAGAGGAAGCAGCTAGGCTGAGGCCCTGAATAGCAGGGTCGCAGCCAGACTAAAGTCGAAAAACAGTGAAACACCAGCAAAAAGTGGGGGTAAACATGTGAAGCAGATCCTACTCTCCAACAAGAGAAATGCACAAAGAGGCAAGAGAGGAGCAGAAAGAGGCAAGAGAGGTGTAGAAAGAAGCAAGAGAAGTACAGAAAGAGGCAAGTGAGGTGCAGAAAGAGGCAAGAGAAGTGCAGAAAGAAGACAGTGAGGAGCAGGAAGAAGAAGAAAGGTGCAAAAAGAAGCAAAAGAAATGTAGAAAGAGGCAAGAGAGGCACAGAAAGAAGAGAGGTTTGTGCACCATTAGTACCAGTTTAACACCCACATTTTGCAATAACTAACACGTGACCATTCCAGCTTTGCAGAGGGCCTTCCACCACGCTGTAACACGTGATGCTGAATTTTTGGGAACATTTGAGCTAGAAACAAGACTTTTTTTGTTCAAATCTGCAGATTAGGCAGCAGATGATAGAATATTTGGCAAATGCGGAAAATGTTTAATTATGTAAAAATTGGTGCAGCCGAACAGTCACATAATTCCAGTGGCCCTGCTCATGCCTCCGACTAGGCCCAGAAGTGCTCCTCAGTGCTCCTCCTTGGTGTTTCATTGAGTTTATAGTTTAGCTTCTATGGAAATGAGGAAGACTAAACCTGAGGGTATCACTCCACAACACAGACTACAATACCACATAATTACTCTCCACAACACATAATCCCACTCACATGATTCCTATGCATAATTCCACTACACACAATGTACATCCACTCTACACCAAAAAACATTAGTAAAAACAATTACATTTACAACACCAATACCTCTAACTCTCGCAAATGCGAAACCTATTACATTGCAAATGCTTCTTTAACTAGTAGTCGCATTTGCAGAGTGGTGGAGAAAGGCTGCTGGGCCTCCGACCAGCGCTCAGGAAATCCACTGCATAGGACTTACAGGAGGTACCAAGAGGGCTTCTTGGCCCGCAAAGTCCCTCAGGAATAAAGTGGACTTCATCCCCCATCCCGTAGTCTGCCAGGAGGCGCGTTTTCAGAGTGGTGGAGAACGGGGGCGTGGCCTCCGAAGATGTCTTAGCAATCCCATTGTGTGGTACTTATTGGAGGTGACATGAAGGGTAGTTGGCCCTCAAGGACATCCTTGGGGGCCAACTAGCCCTCCTATTACCTCCGGTAAGTCCCACACAGCAGGATTGCTAAGTTCTCATAGCAGGCCATGCCTCTTTTGCCCACCACTCTGCAAACGCTCTCCCTGGCACGTTCTTGGATGGGGATTGAAGTCACCTTCCCTGCTGGGGGTCCTTTGGGGCCAACTAGCCTACTTCTTACCTCCAGTAAGCCCCACACAGTAGGATTGCTGAGACGTGGACACAGGCCATACCCTGATTCTCCACCACTCTGCAACGCGCCTCCTGGTGCTGTGGATTGGAGGATGAAGTCCCCTTGCCTCCTGAGGGTCCCTGGGGGCACACTAGCCCATCAGGTTCCTCCAGTAAGCCCCACACAACTGGATTGCTGTGAGTGATCTGTGGCCACGGCCCCTTTTTCACCACTCTGCAAACGTGCCTCCTGGCGCACTGCTGCTCGGGGGATGAAGTCCACTTGGGTCCTGAGGTCCTCAGGACACAAGAGGCCCTCATTGCCCAACCAGCAGTGCGCCAAGGGGTGCGTATGCAGAGTGGTGTAAATAGGGGCGTGGCCTCGGACCACCTCTCAGCAATCCAATGCTGTGGGGCTTACTGGAGGTACCTGGTGGGCTAGTTGGCCCCCAGGTACCCCCAGGAATGAAGGGGACTTAATCCTCTAACTTAGAACATGCCAGGGGGGGGCATTTGCACAGTGGTGCAGTGAGGTACCCCTCCTGAATGCCATTATTACCCCCGGGGACCCCATCCCCCAGTGCTGTGCCTTGATCTTTTTATTGATTTATTTATTTATTTTTTATTAGGGAGGGGGGCCGCATGTCCCCCTTCCCTTGGCCACTTCTGGCCCCGGGGACCCAGTTCCCCGGGGCCTGGCCTCTTTTATGCCCCTACGGTCCCTGCTGGCTCCCCGCCTCCTGTGGGAGCCGGCATTGCTTTTGGGCAAGCGGAGCTGGTAACATGCAGCTCCCCTTGCCCAAAAGCAATTCTGCTTTGCTTTGTTGAAGCGAGAGCAGGTTTCCTGATCTAGCTTCAATGAAGCAAAGAAGAGTTTGCTAAGACAGGGCGGGAGCCGTGCTCCTGCCCTGCCATAGAAAACAGCAATGTCCCAGGGGTGGGCACCCTGGGACATTGCAAGAGCCAACCCTAGGGGTGGCGGTCCCCAGTGCCATCAAGGGCTCCAGGAGGGGGGCCACGCAGCCCCCTCCCAACATATGCAAATCTCAGGGGAGGTGGTAGTCCCCGGGGCCCCACAAGGGACCCCTGCATTTAAATAATTAGTGCCCTGGGAGGTGTGGTCCCCGGGGCAGTGTGGGGGGCAGGAGCACTCCCCCATGCTTAATTTTTGTAATTTAAGGACCGGGGAGGTGGCGGTCCCCGGGGCTTGGGTGGGACTGCACGGCCCCCAGCAATAATTAACAATGCCCCGGGGAGGTGGTGGTCCCTGGGGCAGCATGGGGGGGAAGGAGCCCCCCCACACATTTTAAATGAAAAGCCCTGAGGTGGCTGTCCCCGGGGCTTAACTAAGCCCCAGGGAGGTGGCGGTCCCCGGGGAGGTGGGGGCCCCGCAGGCCCCCACTATATTTAATTATACATTGCCCCAGGACCTGGCCCACCCAGGGGCTTAAGGACAACGAAGCGCAGGAGCCCACGCTTCAATTATTTTTATTCTCTCAGCCCGATTCGCACACCCAGCGTGAATTCGGCCGATTTGCTTTTTTTTAAGGGTGTTTCTACCCTTCCCCTTTTTTTTGCATTTTTCACTTTTTTATTCCTTTGGCAGCTTGTGCTCAGGAGGAGTCGCGACTCCTCCTTGGTGCTCAGATATATACATTTTTATTTTTTTAATTTCTCAGCAACTACGGAACGGATTTACACCATTTAAAAAAAAGGTCGCTTTCTGGACCAAGAGCTACCTTATTACCAAATTTGGTGTAATTCCGTTCAGCAGCTAGGGCTGTAACCGTGTCTAAAGTTCCTATGGAAACTAACATGGGGGAAACGCGTTTTCGGACCCCCTTTTTTCTTGGCCCCTGCTTGATGAATCACCCCGAAACGTTCAAGACAGGAGCTGACCAGAGTGAACCAATACTTTTGAAACTTTCGCAAAGATTCGTCAAACGGCGCCAAAGATGTTGGCAAAAGAAAAAACGCTTTTTGAATAGACAGAATACCCTAACCATAACTACCTACTGGTGTCCGCCAGTAGGTAATATATGAATATATCTATCTTCAAAGGGGTCTTTTATCAGTCCCCATTGCTGAATTACTGTGTTCATTCGCTTCTGTGTGGAATTTCTTTTTTTTTTTTTAACTTCTCTTGGTTTCACGCATTTACGATACTTCTACTAAACCTGTTGACACGGTTTAAGCCTCATTCACAGTTAAGATAAGATCTCTTCCCACGGAAAAGGCAGACCGCTTCTAACAGTATGCTGGAATGCTTACTTTTTATTACTTAATTGTGTAACGCAAATGCTCTAGCCTTAGAACGTCTGTGGAATTTTCTATTCATGTCTCAGTACCTTTCTTTGCACTTTGTAGGCGTAATCAGATTGCTTTTTTCAACTTAATCTATTTGGTCATTAAGATCAAATTCTAAATGTTGTAATATACATTGCATGTTAAAAATAAAGTTAATATACAAGAGCTATGCTATATTTTACTACTAAACAGGCAGCCACAAGTGCAATTACCCTGCAGACAACAGGGTCATGATTTGAATGGTGCAGCAGCTGCAGAAGCACTGGGCTCAAAAGTTGTTGGAATTCCTCTAAAACATAATATTGCTATATTCAACTACTAAACAGGCAGTCACCATTTCAGTTACCTCGCGGTTAAAAGGGACTTGATTTAAATGGTTCTGCAGGTGCAGTGGCATTGGTGTCAAAAGCTCTAGGGACTCCACAAAACCCAGATTATTGTTAAAATTTCAAACTAAAACAGACAGTCACAAGTGCAGTTACCTTGAAGACAAAAGGGTCATGATGTCAATGGTGCAGCAGGTGCAGTGCCACCAGGACCAAAAGCTCTAGGCACCCCACCAAACACCTAAAATTGCTATACTTTACTACTAAACAGGCAGTCACAAGTGCAGTTACTTTGCAGACAACAGGGTCATGATTTGAATGGTGCAGCAGGTGCAATGGCACCGGTCCCAAAAGTTGTTAAAACTCCTCTAAACAGGTAATATTGCTATATTTCACTACTAATCAGGCAGTCACAAGTCCAGTTTCCTTGCAGACAACAGGGTCATGATTTGAATGGTGCAGCAGGTGCAGTGGCACCGGGCCCAAAAGTTGTCAGAGCTCCTCTAAACACCTAATTTTGCTATATTTTACTACTATACAGGCAGACACAATTGCAGTTATCTTTCAGTTAAAAGGGGCTTGAATTGAATGATGCAGCGGGTGCCGTGGCACCGGAGCCAAAAGCAGTAGGAACCCCACTAAACGCAGAATGTTGCTAAATTTTACTACTAAACAGGCAGTCTGAAGTGCAGTTATCTAGCAGGCACTAGGGCCATGGTTTCAATGGTGCTGCAGATGCAGTGGCACCGGAGCCAAAAGTTGCCAGAACTCCTCTAAACACTAAATATTGCTATATTTAACTACTAAATAAGCAGTCACAAGTGCAGCTACCTTGCAGACAATAGGGTCTTGATTTGAATGGCGCAGCAGGTGCAGTGGCACTGGGGCCAAAAGTTATCATAACTTCTCTAATCTGCAAATACTGCTATATTTTAATTCTAAACAGGCAATCACAAATTCAGTTATCTTGCAGGCACTAGGGGCATGATTTGAATGAAATATATATAAATCTTTCTTAATAAAAATCATTGCAATTATAGCTTCTTCAGATCACACAATATTTAAAAACTGTACCACATATACTATTTAAGCATTTACCAATACATTCATGATAATATTAAAAAAACAGACCAATTCACGATACATCAATAATTACTATAGCATGATATTGCACATTTTGCTGTTTAAAGTGACAACGTGCAAAGCATACTAATTCCCTGTATCTAACGACAAAAATAAAATGTATTAAAAATACTTCAATAGTTACTGTAGCAGAATATTACACTTATTGCATTTTACAGTGCCAACGTGCAGTGATTACAACTTCCATTGTATTAAAACAACAATAAACTGCATCAAACGTTACTGTAGCAGTGATACTTCTATTATTACATTTCTAATTATCACCCTAGCAGCATGAACACTAAGATATACTAAATATAAAAAGAATAAAAACTATAAGGTTCCAGAGCCATAAAAATAATGGAACTCAAACTTATTATATCAGACATTTTTCGACTGCACCTAAGAATTTTACCAATTGGCATGACAACGGGATCGATTCACCAGATATTGACATAATTAAAGCCTGACGAGCTGATCTAACCCCAATCCTTGAGAAATGTGGTTTCAAAACTGAACATCGAATGTTAATCAGCTTAGCACACACGCACACTATATGTACTAATGTTTCTTCTGCCCATCCGCAAAGTCTACAATTAGAATCTGGCCACTGCTTGATTCATGAATGCGTGCCCTCTTTTGTTGGATTTATTCCCATTCGTAACCTTAAAAAAATATTTTTAATCTTTGCTGAGAAATAAGCAGTTAAATATGGCTGAATGCGTGGAGATTGGTATGACTTAATCACATACCATGCATACTTTTTCACTGATAATATATTTTTATTCAACTTGAGGGAATCAGTTTTGATCAGTTTTTCTCAAATTAACTTATAGTTGGGCCTTGTCAGATCTTGCAGTGCTATTTGCAGACCAATATCCCTTAGGGAGATTAAGATATGGGATCTCCATTTAACAGCATAGGCAGACTTATCTATTTCTAACCAGCAAATGTTCTCTAGGGATGCAGGAGCTGATGAAAACATAGCGACCATACATTTAAAAAACGCTCCTTTTGAAACCAGGCACTGTCTCTGGAGACCAAACTCTTATTCCTACTTGGCCTACTGATCTAGCAATCCCAAAAGTTGCTTTGAAGACCTTTACAACCAATAGATCAGGGACCTTCGCATCTTTCCCTCTGGTGAGGGGTGAGCAATTAAAAGGGTTGGTGTAACTTAGCTTTGATGACTTCAAGAATATAGTCATATGATTGACAATTCAGTGAGTTTTTTAAACATTTAAAAGCATGAATTAAGGTCACGGTTTTAGCCCTTAGGTCCTTAAAATTGTATTTGCAGGAAACTCGGTTATCGAACACCACCCCTATATATCTATAGGTTTTAACAACTTTGATTGGGCCTGCTCTGGCCTTCCATGTATTGAACTTCTGTTTAACAGTTCCAATTTTCATGATTTTGTTTTTTTTTCACATTCAGTTCAAGGCCATTTATTTGTATGTAATCATCAAAGGCGTTTATAAGTATTTCTAGGCCAATAGGAGTATGGCTCACGAGGATACTATCATCAGCATTTTTAAGGTAGCTGATTTGTACCCCTCCCAGCCTAGGGATGTAGGAGAGTAGGATCTGCTTCACATGTTTACCCCCACTTTTTGCTGGTGTTTCACTGCTTTTCGTCTTTAGTCTGGCTGGGACCCTGCTATTCAGGGCCCCAGCCTAGCTGCTTCCTCTCTAAAATTATTCCATGTACTTTAGGTACAGTTCAGATTGGATCTGAGGTGGCCTTATAAGTCCTTAGTATATGGTATAATATGTACCCAGGGCATAAGTACCCCAGAGACCTACCAGGGGCTGAAGCATGTATTATGCCACCCCTGGAAAACCACCCAAAATGACACCACAGGTCTGCTACTGCAGCCTGAGTAAGGTGGTGCATGCACCCCTTACTGAGATATAGGTTCACTATATCTCATCATATACTGCACATACAAACCTATCAGTCAAGGCAGGGTGCTTGGTTATATGTGAGGAGGTGCCCAGGCATGAGCTGAGCCCCTCTGCAGCCTTCGGAATCTCTTCTCCGGGGTTGTCAGTAGGGCAGCCTGACAATATACCCTTAAGTGCATTATACCCAAACGGTAAATGCTAACTTTGGACTGGCTGCACGGAAACATGTCGTGTTAACCAGTAACTGGTGTGGGAGTATGATCCCACCCTTCTAGAGGGAGAGACATGACAGCACTGGTATACCCGGTAGAATCTTAATAGAGCCCTGGCATCACAAAATGGATGCTGCAGCCAAAGACACAGGTCTGGCCTCCTACTGCTGACCGAAGCTCCGGCAGGGGAAGCCTGGAGAATAGGCTTCTTGTCACAGGGAGGTGTAACTACCTCCAAGACAGGATTATGTGTATTGGAGGTGGATGGGTGCACTCTCTGAGTGCTTTGAAGTCCTGCACTGGGGGCATATTTGGTATCCCCGTGCATAGTCCAGCTCAGACCGGTTCAGGGGCTTTCAGCCCCTGCTCTGGTGCGAAACTGGACAAATGAAATGGATGTAGCCACTCCTCTTTCCAAACCCTCCCATAGGTGGTTCCCCAGAGCTAGTCCAACCCTTTACTTAGGTATAAGTAAGGAACCTCTGTAACCAGAACTTTAGATTACACTGGATGGAACTCTGAAGCCGAATCCTGGACCTTCGACGCTCTGCTAAAGACCAGAGGACTGAAGAAATCTACCTTGGTGTCAAGGAGTGACTCCCCTGCTTGGCAGGCACCAACAAAGCAATTTGCCGGTCTGCATTATCAAAGTTCCTGCCGGACTCCAAAGTATTTGCAGCCCAGGAAGAGGATTTCCAGACATCTCAGAGGCCAACCTGAGTCCCCAGCAAAGCTGAGACCCACAGCCCTCGTGAAAAGCGTGGAACAGGAACTCCTGGTCACCGTGCATTTCTGCAAGTGCATTGAATTCTCGACGTCTCTTGAAGTCGTACTTGGGCTGACTTGTAGCCCCCACCTCGAGCACTGAATCCACAGAAGATTGTCCACCTGGTCATTCCGAGTGACCCGTGGGCCGCCATTTTGTGTTTCGCCTCTGGTGGGTCCCTGAGGGGGTAACTTTGAATTTCCTTGGGCTTTCCTGGTTGCTCCAGATGTGCCCCAACTCCCTACCAAGTGGTGAGTCCCTCAGACCTTGCTGGTCTGCACCTTAACATCTTTCTCGTTCCTGCGTGGGTTGCTGTTGCCAAGGCTTGTTGTGTCCAATCCGGGCACCGAAGCTGCAGCACTCGACATCCTTTGTGGGACAGCTCGAATCCAGCTCCTGGTCATCCTTGATGCCTCCTGGTCCTCATGGCTGAAGAGTCAAGCTTCACCTCTTTCACCTGAAGTCACCCGACATCGGTGGGCATCTGTTCATCGCCTTCCTGGTCACTGGCTAGTGACCCAGACTTTGTCCCCTCTGCTTTCAGGTTATTCTCATCTTCGATCCAGGCTTGGATCTCTTCGGACACTTCGCATCTTCACAGCAGCAGCACTTTTTTGCCAGCTCCCATTGAAATCGACGACGCGACCCGACACCAAAAGACACCTATGCACCCGGCTTCCCTGGGTGAGGTAACACGAGTACTCCAGTGCTCCCGTGGGTGCTAGGCCTAGAACTTCCTAAGTCCAAAAGGGTTTGGTCCTGACTCATTTCTACGTGTCCCTAATCTTTAAAAATCCAACCGCGACTTTCCCCATAGAAGCTAACGGGAGCTCGCGGCTGTGTTCCCACACTGCACACGGCCCCCGTGGGTCCCCTGTGTCACTACCTTGGGTGGTTCCTTGGTGTCCCAGCGATTCTACAGGCTCTAGGCCTTGTGTCTAGTCAAGTCGTGGTTCTTATACCACTATTTTAGTATATGGGTTGGCTCGCCCCTAGGGCCTGACGTGGATTTGTGCTATTTTACTGTGATTATTGAAGTGTAACTTATGTGTTTTGACCTCTAGTCTCATAAAGAGACTAGGAGGGTGTGTTTAGTAATAAATACATATATATATATATACCTGGTGTGGATATCTTTCATTTAGTGACTCAAGAGATTATAGACTGGTTATACAAGCTGCTTTACATTCCTTCAAGACTTAGCCTGAAGGCTGCTCTCCATAGCCACGACTAGGATAGCTTTCAATAAATGTTGTCTTTAACCTATTACCAATAAGGGGTTGTTTGGACTGATACAGGGTGCCCACTATAACTAGTGGACAGCATATATCAGGCCAACTTCTCACAAGGGACATGTGCATTAATAAAATCCAGATGCTGAGAAAGATCTGATAGAAATACATTAAAAAGACAGGGGGCAAGAACACAGCCTTGCTTTAGACCATAATATGATCTGCTTTGTCTTGATAAGGAACTACCATCACCCAACCTGACTTGAACCCAGGTATCCGTTTACAAAAGGATAATAGCCTTCAACAGTTTTCCTGAGATAGTTTTCGAGGCACAGATTTGAAGGCTGCCTTTAAATTAATAAAAGCAATGCATAAATTTAGTTTTTTTAAGACAGACTGCTCAGCAAGTAACGTTAGTGCAAACAGGTTGGTAGTGCTGGTTTGGCCTTTACGAAAACCAGTTTGATTAAATTGAATAATGCTTTCCTGCGATGCCCAATTTTCCAATTCTTTCAACAAAATGGAGGCAAACACCTTTGCATCAACATCAGTCAACGAAATGAATCGATAATTGGTGGGATTGGCGACCGGGCCACTTTTATAAATAGTCTGCAAATATGCTAATTTGTCATGATGCTAGCATAATCTCCAATGTCAATGCTTCATTGAATAATTTATATAAAATACCAGCCCACATGTCGACATTGGCACGGAACAGGGCATTAGGCAGCACATTAGGTCCAGGAACACCATTTGTACGAAGCCCACGTATCAGAGTCAATATTTGATTACAACTTAAACATTCTAAATCAAGGCTTAGATCAAAACTAGAATCACTAAATTGGGCTGTGGTAGTCAAACCCTGGCACTCACCACTCTCCATATCAATTGTTGATATAGTATTTTCCTCACAACCAAAACGCATATCTCATTGATTTACCATCTGCTCCGATAAGCCATACAAATTAGCCAAAAAAGGTACCCAACTGGCTTGCGATATATTTACACAAAATGCCTATGGAGCGGGGATTCGCAAAAAGAAACCCGCTCATATTCAATACCCCCGTAACACATACTAATGTTAAGTAGATAGAATACTGATGTGCACCTATACATTACATGAGGGTGAACAGCTTCGCAAAATGTATGAAATTAATCTTAACAAAAAGTAAATAACCGAAGATGTAATAATATGGTGAACAGAATGTGTTGTGAATGGATTGCACTGCAAATTGTGCGCATAGTGTATTAAAAAGCATGTCATATGATGCTTAAGAAATGCTAATTAATGCTGCTTTTTACTTATGCTATGCTAGAATGACTGCTAACTTGGATCTGAGTAGATGAGGGTGGTTAACAGTGAACGTTTCATAACCATATTATTAATAAATGTCTGTTTTCAGTTCTCTTAGTACATGGAAAAGTCGCCATATTCTCAAAATTGACCAAACTGTGATGAGTGAAACTGGCAGCGCACACAAACCACATGAACCTGTGGATAAAATTGCTGAGCCAGCTGAAAGAGTGTGACTCGGTGAAGGACATGACTCTTAATGAGCAGCCAACTGCTGTGCTTCCGTGTGAAAGTCTGCAAATTTATAAAATGTATAAACTGTGTACTTAACATGATACTTTCCCTCATGAGAGAGTAGGGATGTATACAAAGTAGGTGGGAAAGAAGAGGAACAATGGGGTAGTCAAAGAAAGCATGATCTAATGTAGGATGACCATCCACCCCTCGTTTCTAACCAATCCCATGGCTAGAATAGATGACATTAGCAACTTTAGTGGGATGGACATGTACGAAAAGGGTATAAAGAATAGGTGATTTAGGGGGGGGGGGGCTGCTACAAGACTGTTGAGGGAGACAGAGAGAGTGAGGGTGCGTTGCTGATTGTCGGGTTGCAGTGAGGCCTAGTTGATTCAGTTGTATCCTTATCCTGATCCAAAGACTTTGATCCCTGGCACTCTGTTCCGGGGTCCCCTGCCGCTACCTAGGCCAGGGTAGTGGTTTCCCTCGTTATTATTTCCTTGGGTTGGTATCTTTGATAACTCGAGAATTTATTCTTTGCTTTGTCTCTTCATCTATCTTTCTGAAATAAGAATTTGATTTGATGCCTGTTGTCTGATGTCTCTTCATCTTTCCCTCCATGCGACAAATGTAGTTGTTGAGATTGATTATTTGCTAGATGATTATTAGATTGTATTCTCTCGCATGAGGTGTTTTTCCTGAATTAATGCATTGACTATTTACCTTCAATTATTCAACTAATTGATCCATCGATCAAGTAGATGAAGAGTTGATCCTGTGTGATTATATGTGAATTTTGTGGATATTCTTAACTATTGTAAGGAAATCGCAAACTTGACACCGGCACAACAGGGACATTGGGTTTATGTGTATGGGCCACAGTAAACAAAGTAATTGGATGTTTCTCCCTGTCCAAATTATTGTGTTTGCGCTGGATCAGTTTCTTGGTAGGAGAATGATGGTGATTTATTGATTAATTAGGTAATAGTTACTGAATACTCATTATATGATTTTAACCCCTTCAGTGCCCGCCCCTTTCCCCGCCCTGTGCCACGCCTTTCATTAGCGGGCGGGGTCTATGACGAGCTGGACTCGTCATGGGCACAGCGCAACCGCGGCCCATGACGAGTCCAGCTCGTCATGGGCACTGAAGGGGTTAACCTGAAGAGTCAGTATTTTTGTTTATATGTTGTCTACGAGTACAGGTACAGGAGGTGCCTGAGGAATCCCGGGAAGGAATTTGAAGAGTGTGGTAAAGAAATCACACTGCAGAAGTACCTTGTCTGTTGTGATAATACTGAAAAGCTAGGTAGGGCTGTCGGTATTATGTTTAGGGAAAATTTCATGTGAAAAAGGAAAGATTGTGATAGTGAAGGGTCACTGTATTTGGAACTCTGGTAAGGGAAGCCGAGATCAGTAACAGAACAACCCTCTTTGTACGTCGAGACCCTCTTGTGATACCTCAGTGTGATCTTGAGGGGAAAAGTGAGATAACACTGGTCGTTATTATTGCTTGCAATGTAAGAATATCTCTTTGAAAAGTGAATACTATCTCTTTATTTAGGGGAACGGATAAGGTAGCATTGTCATTTTATGTTGCTACTAAAAGAAGATTTTTTTTTTTTAAAGAAAAACTCTGAAAAATATTGCCGCAAGATTTTGTGAAGGGAGGGTCAGTAGCAGGAGTGATACTGACGTCACAAGGTGTCGCGCTGGTATTGGAGGAGACAGCGGGTGTGTAGCGAGGAGCAGATTGTAAAGGGAGGGTCAGTAGCAAGAGTTATACTGACATCACAAGGTGCAGCACTGGCATTGGTCAGGCAGTGGGAGTGAGTGGAGTGGTGATTGGGTGATTAGTGTGAGTCGCACTGACATTGGACAAGACTGAAAATACGTAGTATATTGAGATTGGTTAATTAATGTAAGGGGTGCTGGGATAGGATAAACGTTGACGTTGAATTAAGAGAAGTACAGAAAGGTTTTGGTGTTTTGTTTGAGTGGAAAATATTAATAAAGGGCAGTTGAAAGATGGGTTTGTGGAAGAAACTAAAGAATCTTTTTAACAAAGATAGGCCAATTGTGACAAGGGAGGGAATTCCTATTCCGCCTCCGAAAACGTCCGCATTTTATATGATGATGGAGCGAGGGTATCATATATGTGTATGGTTGGAAAACTGGATGAAATATACAAAGGATGATGGAGTGTTAGCTTTCCCTGGCTTTGGTATGTTTAATGTAAGGATTCTACAAAATGTAAGAGAAAAAATGAACTCTTTAGAGCCAAATCCAAGACTCACACAGTATGAAGCCCTAGAAGAATGGGAAGTTGAAGCATTCGAAAGAGAACGGGATCGAGGGGGTCGGAGAGGTAGAAGGATGTTCGGAGGTTACCCATTTGAAAGGCGAGAGGATCAAATGAAGAGATGGAGAAAGGCTGTAGTGACTGAAGGATTATACCCAGTTTTGACAGTGGATGGTCAAACAGGAGCTAAATGTAAAGAAAAATCTAAGCATCCAGAGAGGGTTGAATGAATCTGATGATGAGTTATTGGAAGATATAATGACAAAAAGACCCCCACCTTATGAAGAACGTTCAGAAGTGACTCTGATTCCCCCGCAATTGATAAACATGACACCATTAACTCCCCAAGTCACTGATTTAGCTAAACAAATAAGAGAAGATGAAGTTAGACTGTTTAATAACCCAAGAATAGAACAAATACAGAAATGAAATGAATTAAATTTAAATGCTGAAGCTGTAACAGTTCCTGTAACTATAGGTCCTGTGATTACCATAATTGGAGAAAACCTAAAATTACAGAAAATACCTACTTTAACCGTTCCAAGAAGTAATAATGTTGTGAGTAACGAGAGTCAAAGTGGATTAAATAATTCCTTGTTGGATCTACCGATTGGAGATTTAATGACTGAAACCCCAAAAAGAAATACCCAGTTAGAGCCAAGAAATTTAGGTCAAAATATGACTCCCATAGTAGGAAGTTCGACGGGTCCAACCCCAGAAGAGCTTAGTAATTGGGTAAAAGAATTAACAAGGATAGATACCCAGCCTAAAGGTGTGAATGTGAGTCAATTGAAAGTAGACTTGGAAGAAATGATTATTGGGACGATAAGTCCAGAAAGATTAGTAACTTATACAGAGGATGAGTTGTTGTTTTTGTGCAAGAGTATTAATTGGAGAGCAACGAATATTCATGAGAAAATTGTCAGAAGTAGCAAGTAAATTTGGGGTTGATATTGAAAAATCAAAGATGTTACAGAAAAAGTACCACATGGCCTTTACTGACAAAGATTTAGAAAGTTTGAATACGCCAGGAAAAAGGTTGCAGATAAAAGAATTGATGAATATCTTGAAGAAATGGGGGATGATAGAAAAATGGAGAAGTAAGTTGGTGAAGAAGAAGGAGGAAGCCAGTGAAAAAGAAATATCCATGTTTCCAGTAAAGGAAACGGAAACGGAGCAGGCAGAAAGAGTTTCTCCCATGAGAGAGGTTCCGGGTGGTGGGTATGTCCACGTACCTTGGACTAGACAATATATATTGTCTTTTACAAATGATTTTCCAAGATTACGAGAGAAAACGGTTGAATGGTATAAACAAGTGGATCGATTTGTGAAGGTATCCAAAGTATTGCTGAAAGATTTAGATGGGTTGTTTGAAATAGTGGCTCCCGCAGATATGTGGACCGAATGCAAGATTACAGTTGATTGGCCAAAAGATGAATATCCGAGGGATGCAAAAACAGGTGCCACATCTGAAGAGGTGATGAAAAAGTATCATCAGGTTCTTACCTTTTTAAAATAGAAAATCATTCAAAAAGAAACAGATTGGGTAAAAATTGATAGAACAACCCAGGAGCCTAAGGAATCTGTTCATGCCTATTATGAGAGGCTGTTACAGGTGTTTAAACAGTATAGTGGATTTGAAAACATTGGCGATATGGATATGGGACATTTTGTGTATCGGTTTGTTTATGGATTAAGACCTGAAATTAGTGCAATGATACAGCAACATATGCTATGTTGGCAGAGTAAATCCATCAATGAGATTTTGAGATATGCAAAATATTATAGCGACAATATTGACTCTCGACTGAAAAAGCTAAATGGGAAAATGATGTGGGCTCAAGTAAAATTGGCTGAACAACAACAGGAGACAAATACTGTTTCACAGAACCAAGGTCAGGAGGGACCGACAAATAGTGAGACTCAAGGAAAAGTTTAAATGAGTAGAGAAGAGGCTTAAAAGAAATTCCCTTGTCATGCTTGCGGGAAGTTGGTACATAGGAAGAACGAGTGTAGATCTGCACAGAAGGGTAATGGCCAGGGGTGGGGGAATCATATCGCCCGACGCCCGAGCCAGGTTGATTTTTACCACGGGCAAAAAGATTTAATGTCTATATTGTCCGATTGACAAGTAGATATTAAACCACATACATAACACAGCCTGTGGGCACTTTGGGACTCGCAGCTAATCAGAAAAGCTGTCAGAGAGCCGCAGACACTTTTGAGGCCTGTGATCGGCTAGCAGCCCATGACTGGGCTCTCGCCAGTGATTGGCTGGGGGGACTGAAACGTCAGTCTCAATAAGTGGTAGTCTCAGCAATCAGGTGTCTCGCTTTCTCAAGCTCAATGGGGTGGACATGCAGAACCACAAGGAAGCTGTCTCAATTTTAACACGAGGGTAGCAGAAATATTTTGGTGCTGGTGGTGCGACCTGAGACAGAGGTGAGGAGAAAGGGTGGCATTAATGTTACCCGGTTAATGCCAAGTGAGCTTGCGGCACCAGGGGGCGGGGCATAGGAGTACAGTTAACTTTATCCTCTCTGCCCGCGAAGGAAAAAAGAAATGCAAAGATCCTCCTGAGAGCTCAATGGATTGCAGTGAAAATAACTGCATTATGCTAGTGCTCTGTTCAGATTCCATGAGAGAAAACAGAGCGTGCTAACTTGGGGTTTGGAGTGGACTGTCTGTAAGTGGAGCTCTGCTATGCAACAGCTCATATTATACTAAATGTGGTGTTAAGGAATTGTACCGGGTTGTAAACATTTCAAATTCCCGTGTTCAGTATCTCAGCTACACCACACAGTAGAATTGAAGCAAATGAGCAATATGTTTTTTTTACCTCGTATTGCCCGTAACAGCTGGTGGATTTTAAAAGTGATGGGGCGGATGGATGATTTATATTAATTTCCTTTAGGGACAGAAGCTGCTATCTGTTACCTGCAAAGTGCCTGATCAAATTTGTCTACTTTTTGCCCGGATGAGAATTGAGGTGGTGAACAGTGAGCCGCTGTATGCTGTTACATATTATATGTAAAGACGAAAAGATGTTGAAACTCCAGGGTCCCAAATCAGTCACATATCTCAGACACTCATTCATTGGTGGGCTAATAGAGTGTGGGCCTCACATTGCACACACTGTGATCCGTCTCATTCACTCTCCCTCGCCTTATTTTTATCTCACGGGCCCATGTTACATGCTGTCTTTCCTGCTATTTTTTGGAACATGTGTCTGTTTAACTACATTTTGAAATAACTGCCTGGATCGTGAGTGCTGCAAGAGCATCGGCCCTGTCTCTTCCTCCCCAAATCCCCCTCCTAAGATGCTTCTCGCACCTCATTACTTGACATCAGTCTGATCTGAGGACGCCTGGCACCCTCCCACTTTTGCACATTACATGTTACATGTTCGGAGGAACACATTGTCTGCTTTCTTCCAGGAGGCTACAAAGAAAAAAAAATCCAACTAGTGCTCTAACGCTATTTGTGATGATTGTGTGTATTTACGAGCTACAACGGAATTGGTGGAATTCATTTTATTGCATTGAAAATCGGGTAATTCCCCCTAACACTCACCTGGCACAGAATGGGCTGCACAGGAGGCATGCAGAGTTTGCAAGAGACACCCCAGCACTCTGGAGTAGCGGTCCATGAGCTCCCAGTCACGAGTCGCCTCGCAGCAGCCGAACTTAGGTACTTTATCGTAGTGAAATGTACTCCTTTCAGTCTTGGAACCAGAAAACCTTGGTTATATTCTGGTTTTAGCAGATGCAATTCTGCTCTAAAACGACTCTCTCCCTGGTGCTCAGACTGTGTTTGTCATAAAACAAATTAGAAATATAAAAATGAACCGTACATGAGTGCACAACCCAGTAATACCCCCCTAACTTCTAGTCCTTGCACTGTCTTCACAGACTCCATGCACACCATTCGGTTCTTGCTAAAGCACCTCAACGTAGGGTGTTCCTGCTGTTATATAAATGTTCTCTGTAATCTCCCCTGTTGATCCAGGGAGTTAGATTATATCAGCTACTAAATTTGCAATAAAGGTACCAACGACTCCACACTTCCTTGCACTAATACAGGCTCACGTGCAGTATATTGCTCACATTCTCCCCCTCCCCTTCTCCCTCTCCAGCAGGTGCATCAACCCTTCAAACTAGCGTACTGGCTTTGGAGCCTGAGACAGGCACATTGCAAACAGATCACTGAAGAAAACACTGACCCTGATGATCTAACCCACTGGGGTCGGAGCAGGGGAACTGCAGGTGTCTCTTTACCTTGTATGTGGTAGCAGGTGCAAAAGCACACCATACTACCATACTCATATCTATCTATGGCACGTAGGTTACAAACCAATTACTGCCGCAGACTCTCGTCCTCCTTAGCTGTAATCAGAAAGTGTCACAGTTTGCCTGTGATGTGATCAGATTTTCTCAAGCTATCTTTAGACAAAGAGCGCTGAATGTTTGGGTACGTTAGAGGTACATTAAGAATGTTTAGACTGTTTTTCTCCCCCCTATTGCTGCCCCTGAACCTCATGCCCAGCCCAAAATCCCTCTTGATACTTGCACTCGCCCAGCCACATTATTTTTCATTCTACCACAGAAATGATTTTCAGAGGATCTCAGGGTCATAACCGCACATTGTCACTGGTTCAGTGTCACTACTAGGTGGAATCAAAGCCTCCAGGACTGGCCCCTGTGGATAAGGAGCTGTTTCATTGCCCCTTTCACCTGCAGTGACCAGAACCTCCTTCAGCAGAGACCCTGTGTACAGGCATCTCACAGCCTCCACCTACCCCAAGTAATCAAGGGCTGGCCCGACTCTTTTGACAGTTGGTGGAGATGAGTGTCCTGCATGATGGATGCTTGTGGCTAGCATCAGAACTCTGCAGCAAAGTCTGCACAGTCACCGTTGCATGGGGATGCATGTACAGTCTGCACATGTGGGTGCCAGTGCCTAGGACAGTCTGCCAGAGAGATTCCTGCCTGCTGTGCTAAATGTTAATGGGTTTGTCAGTGCATGAACTAATAGGGGTTTCATATTATCCCACTGATTAACATAACTTTCATTTCAACTAAAGCTGTCCATTATTATACATGTAGTTACCTGAAGGTGAAAGACCCCAAAAAGTTAGAAAATATTTGGGGGTTTTTAGCCACTACTTTGACCCCGCCCCCAGACTCTCTAACGCTGCCTCCCCCTTTTTGTGCAGCATCACAGTTCCCATACTTTTTTTAATGCACTTCAACCAATGAGTAGACAGCTCGCAGGCTGTGCCTGCTACCACTGCTGCACTCACACTGCCCTCTGAATACAGTATTCAGGACTTGCTGCCGTAGGGTTTGGAGAGCAGGGCAGGAGAATAGGTAGGCGGAGGGCCTCCTGTCTTAGACTCCAGACTGAGTGAAGGGAGCAAAGAGTCCCCTTATTTTAAAGAGAGAGTGGGGCTGCCCCACCATTTTACCAACCACAATCCCTATTCCCATCACACACACATACCCATCCAGCTCCCAACTCCCCAGTTACAGCCAGAGCTGTTAACTTTGAACCTTGGGGACCAGGTTCAAGTTTCAGCATTGCTAAACATCCTGTGATTCTGGGCAGATCACTTAATCTGCTCTGGCCTAAAAAAAATGATCATGACCTTGTGTAATGTAACTGGTGCTCATGAAAAGCACTCCAATACCTATGGGTTGTGATCGCACTATATAAAAATAACTGCAAAAAATAAATGCCCACACCAGGCTCACATGACAAGCATGGTGCTTTCCTTTCACAGATTAAGCAGATTCTGAAGCTTTCCCAGTTTTAAAGGTGAAAGGAAAGAATCCTGAACTCGGACTTTACCATGTGCAGTGCAAGAGGTGCAGGGAAAGTGCCTCAGTATTTAGGCCTGTGTCCTGGCTTGATAACCTAACATGTGCATTTTTACAGCGCATGTTCACCCAGAAGGGTATCTTGGCGCTGAATAACATTTGTTTATTGTTATCCAACTCAATGTTACTCATTTTATGGACCTCAGAAGGATGAAAGGCTGAGTGAACCCAGCAGGATTTGAACCTGTGACCATGAGGTCAAACACAGAGCCCTACAGTGGACGCAGTAGTCCACTAAGCCACCAGTCCCGATATGTCATGAGAGGAAAGTAAAGTAAAGTAGTGGCGCTTTTGGGTGTTTGTTGAGCTATTATTGGATCTAAATCCGCTGAAGAATAAACAAACTTCATTCACCACATAGCATTTGACTATCCAAGAGGTCAGGACAGTGTTTCCAACTCTACTGTGACTGAGCCTGGGCATCCTTGCTAGGTGTGACATGACATTTTGAGTGGTTGCAGTAACTCACTAGCCCCCGTCTCAATGATGCTCAGCTCTGCACTTCTAGATTCACTGTCTTTTCAAAGTAACACTCCTTCCCTTCGCTGCTTGCTTTCCAGCTGTGTGAGTATAAAGATTTCACTGCTGCTAAATGTCCTACATATCTGAGAGAGACAAACTTGAACATCAATTGGTGAGCTGCACTTTTTCATGTTAGGGTACTCAGCTGCTGCCATTACTATCTGCAAGAGAGAACCCTGTACTGCTACTGCCAGTGCTGCATATGCTCTTTGTGTGGGAGAAGAATGTAGAGATGTAGCGGTGAGTGCACAATAATATAAACACACCACACCTGACCAGAAGTGTAAAAGGAGAGATTGATTTAACTGCCTATTACTGCCTCTTGTATATTTGTACTTGCGTATCCTGCCTCAGTGAGCCACAGCACATCTGCTACTTAATTTTGCTGTCCCACGAACCGTTCATAAGCTCTTCCAAGAAGTGTAGTTATTCCCTATGATGGAGAACACCCTTCTATCCTACAGGTTAATATTTCGACAAAGTCTTGTCTGCACAAAAAACACTTCAAGAAATGTAGTCAATTATAAGACTGCACTCTGCCTTTAGGTAGTATTTCTCTTCATATGAAAATGTGTTACATGCAAATTAGTTGATAATTGAATGCAGTGCACACTGACACATCTGCACGTATGCTGTACAACCACCCACTACAACAGTTGCATTTAAGAGTGCGTGACCATGCATTGAATAATTGGACTTGCACTTGAAATACATATTGCAAAGTATGTTGCACTGATTGCAGTGCAGGTTCTCTTTGTGCAGACCTCCCTTAGTAATTTATGGAACAGGCGGGGCAAGCAGTTACCTTCCCAGGACAAGTAAATTTGTGTAACATTTTGTCCCTTGGCCAAGTAGATGTTTGAAAAATGTCCACACCCCTGAATGGCACAAATCCAAATTTAAATCCACAAATGCAGAATGAAGTGATAGGGAAGCAGCAGGTAGTTACCACACAGTTACAGGTGCCACATCCGCCCATACCACCAAATGTGAATGCTCATATGCAGATGTACAGTACAAGTTTGGGATTTCAAGGAGAAAAGCAGTTTGGTAAGAGCCCGTTAGTTTAGCAGTATTTGGTGCATAGTAGTGACAGTGAGTTGGAGTTGATGCAGTGACGGTGCCTGAGGGGGGAGGAAGAGTACGTACTTGGTGCATCTTTAGTGGTAGATCAGTCAGGTCCATTCATTGATGGAAAGGTAGAAGGAAAAGATGTCACCTTTTTATTGGACACTGGTGCTATCTGTTCCACTGTGAGAGCAGCGGAAATCCCAAACCTACCCCTCTCGGGAGAACCTATCCAAGTTGTAAGCGTTGCAAACAAACACATAAAAACTCCTGTTACAGCCCCAATAGAAGTTCACATTGGAAATTTGAAAGATATGCATCGGTTTGTAGTGTGTGATAGTAGTCCAGTGAATCTCTTGGTCAGGGATTTGTTGTGCAAAATGTATTGCACTATTTATTGTACACCGGGTGGTGTTGCAATAATGACACCGGATGAGGATGTTGAATACAAATTATTGATGGCCCAACAAGAGTCAGAAGTAAAAGAATTATATTAATTACTGACTGAAGAAGATTTGGCAGAAAAATTGAAAGGTACTGTGAGACCAGATGTGTGAGACTTTACAGGAAAAGAAATTGGCTTAATGAGAAATGTGGACCCCATTCAAGTAATAGTGAAGGATGGAGCAGTGTATCCCAATACTGCCCAGTACAAAATGAGTCCAGAGGTACTTGCTGGGGTCACGCCCGTAATTGATCAGATGATTGAACAAGGTATCCTAAAAGAAATAATGAGCAGTCCTTGTAACTCTCCCGTTATTGGTATTAAAAAGCCTAACGGAAAATATAGAATAGTTCAAGACCTATGAAAAGTGAATAACATTTTTGTGCCAGGTTGCCCAATAGTTCCAAACCCTGCTGTAATTCTGTATCAGATCCCATGTGAAGCCGAATGGTATACAGTCATTGATTTGTGTCAGGCATTCTTTCCATCCCCTTGCATCCGGATAGTCAATATTTGTTTGCCTTCCGGTTTGGAAATCGTGTTTTGGCATGGTGCCGAGTTCCTCAAGGGTATACTGAAAGTCCATCAATCTTTAATCAGATCTTGAGAAAATGTTTGGAAACTTTGAAATTGCCTGGAAACTCTGTCCTGATCCAATACATTGATGACTTACTGTTGGCATCCAAAACTCGGGAAGCATGTGTAACAGACTCCATTGCTTTGTTGAATTGTTTAGCTGAAGGTGGACACAAAGTCTCCCCATCAAAGTTACAGTACTGTAGACAGGAAGTTCAGTACTTAGGTCATAAGATTGAAAAAGGACTAAGGAAAGTGACCCCAGAGAGAATCAGTATAATTAATAAGATGTATCCACCCCGGAATCGGAAAGAAGTGAGGATGTTTTTAGGAATGTTTGGGTATTGTAGGCAGTGGATATGTGGATTTTCGTTGATTGCAAAGCCTTTACAAAAATTAACGAGAAAAGATGTGAAGGATCCAATTGTGTTGAATGAGGAGAGTATGGAGTCTTTCAATTGACTGCAAAACAGTCTTTGCCAGGCGCCGGCTCTGGGAATGCCAGATTATTCTAAAGAATATGCGTTATACTGTTGTGAGAGAGATGGTTGTTCGTTTGCGGTCTTAACTCAGAAACACGGAATGGCAAGGCGTCTAGTAGCATATTTTTCTGCTACTCTGAACTCGGTGGCCGCCGCATTGCCATGTTGCTTAAAAGCAGTGGCTGCCACTTGTGTGAGTTTGGAACAGAGTGAATCAATTGTGATGGGTTACCCAGTAAAAGTCTACGTACCACACTCTGTTGAGATACTTTTAACTGGTACTTGAACTCAATATATGACAAATAGTCGGCTGACTAAATACGAGAGAGTAATCCTAGGAGCTGAAAATGTGACAGTGGTAAGATGCACTACTGTGAACCCTGCCACATTGTTACCAAATTCGAGCTGTGAAGAGCTGAGAGAAGAAACAGAACATGATTGTTTGGAAGTGACAGAGCTTTGTACCAAGCCCCGCCCAGATATTTCAGATGAACCACTGGAAGAGTCTGATTGCAAACTGTTTGTAGATGGATCTAGTTTAAGGAATGAAAGAGGTGAATTGTACGCTGGATATGCTGTCTGTACTCTGGCTGGAGGCCTGGAAGTGTCTTGTCTAAAAGGCATAAAATCTACCCAAGTTGCAGAGCTGTTTGCTCTTACTAGAGCTTGTAAATTGGCAAAGGGTCTAAAAGTAACAATTTACACTGACAGCCAACACGGCTTTGGTGTTGTGCATGATTTTGGTCAGCTGTGGATGCAAAGAGGATACATGACTTTCTCTGGGTCACCAATTCGGAAGGGGAAAATGTCTTGCTTTCGCCTTTCAGATAATACTGAATCTTCCACATGGTAGCTCAAACCCACGAGGCGAAGCAGGAGACATAACACAAAACAAACAACATCTTTGGAAAAGGGTTTTATTATATAAAATGCAAGGACTCTCTCTCTTAGAATAAGGCTTGGGGTTTTATTTTACACAATTCTCTCTAACAGAAAGGCTTTCCCAGATGCCAAATGCACAGCATTCAAATATATAGAGATATATATGTTTATATGCAAGCAATAATAACACACTTGGTAAATATAACAGTTAAATGCATGAATAATACTGATGAATAAACAAGCAGCAAATAATATGAGATAAGACTCAAGCAAATATACCGGACGTCCTGCAAGAGATCAGAAAGATATATATATATACATCAAATGATTACTTTGGATGTGCACCTCAACTCACTCACACATCACAAAGAAAACACCTCAAATGATCAAAGCCACTGGCCAAACATCACAATGGCAAGAATCAAAGCTCAAGCACCTCAAATGACCATAGCCACTGGAACCACGCATCACAATGGCACTAGTCAAAACTCAATACTTCACCTGGTACAAACACTGCATCTTAGCCCACTCCTGATTGGGGGAATTAAACAGCCTTGGTTCAGAGCCTCAGCAACCAGGGTTCCACGCTCCAAAGTAGACACGTCTGTCCCCGTTCGGATTCCAAAATCCCGGTTTCTAAATCAACAACCCTCAACTTTATAATCACAAAACACACACTAGAAGGTTTGAGAGTTTTCCCTCCATGCCAGGAACCCTCCTGAAACTGGCCAGCTTCCAAGCAAGCATTCCATGGCAGGAAGGAGTTCTCACATTCCCTCGCTTGTTCCAACCTTTATCTTGAAGAAGCTCATAAAAGTACATTAAACAATCTTGTAGGAATCTCACCAGGATCAATGATGACACAAGACATGTAGGATTCCAAGGAATTATGCAGGTTTAATCCAAGGGAAATGGACCCATCCAAATCCACATCTAGCTCTGCTCAGTAAACAGCTCATTGTCCAGCTCACCTTCAAATCTATACATTCTATATCCTAGGCAACACAGCAAGTCACCCTCTCAAGTCATGGAACATACCTATGTCATAACTGGATGACATAGTGACACACCAGGACATCTAGGATACCACACACCTCCCCCCGTTAATAACAAAAACAAAGTAATTAATGCAAAACCCAAAAACAAGAAAATAAAAATAAAAACAAGTAATAAATACAATGCAGGAAACACAACATCACGAAATATAGTCTTTTAAATGTTCTGGTTTCCTGACCACTCTAGAAGACTTGCGTGAAGAATCACCCAAGATCTTACTATCTCCAAAAGTATTCTCATCTTGCCCATGAAGATCAGAACACAAAGAAATCCTTCCCAAATTCCAGACCTTGTGATCATTGGTTCTTACAGCATTATTAAATACTTTCACTACAAACATTGGTTTTGAGTACTTTACTTTTGAACCAGGAAGTCTAATAACCACCCGGTCACCAACCTTCACATGTGTATGTCTAGTAGATTTTCTCAGATCAAAGTTTGCCTTCCTTCTTAAGCATCTGTTTACTTCTCTTTCCCTCCACCCAACAGTATTCTTCATGGATGAAGAGCCAGAAATAGATTCTTCCAACCGCCTAACCCAAGATGGTTCAACACGAGTACAAGGAGCCCTTCCTTTAAACAGAACAAAGGGAGATTGACCAGTTGTTGTATGAGGCGTCACCCTATAATCTTCTATTTTTCTCAAGACTTCTTCTTTCCAGTTTTTCCCTGAACTTTTTGCCAAAGAAATTGTTTCTTTGATCACCCTATTGAATCTCTCAACCACCCCATTGGTTTCAGGATGATAAAGAGAATTTTTTTTGTGTTTTATCCCTCTTAATTTTAGAAAACTCTCCATTTCTTTCGAAACCAATTGGACACCATTGTCCGTCAAAATAGATTCCGGGTAACCCTCTCTGGCCATCAGAGCTTCCAGAAATCTAATCACATGATTAGTTTCAATCCCAGAAGTAAACTGTATTTCAGGCCACCTCGAATACAAATCCAAAGGCACCAAAATAAACGTTTGCTTCCCATTCGAGTGAATTGGACCTACAATATCAAGTGCTACCTCTTTCCAAGGACCAGAAGGAAGCTCTCTAAGAATCATAGGTTGTACTCTTACCATTTTTGTTTTATCACTTGTGGAACAAACCATGCAACTTCTAATAACCCTCTCAATTTGTAAATCCATACCAGGCCACCAATACGAGGTTCGAAGTCTTTCTTTGGTCCTGGACATACCAGAGTGTAATTCATGGGCCATGTCCACCAAAACCTTCCTGAACACTGAAGGAGGTACCAACCTAGTACCACGTAGGAGCATACCTTTGCTCACTGCCAACTCATCCTTAACACCCCAAAACTTTGCGACTCATTTGACCCAACATTTTTTTTACTCCAACCATTTTGAATTAGACTCATCACCTCCGACAAGACCGGATCAAGAGATAACTTGATACGCCAATCATTTTCATCAATAATACTAGAGTCCACTAAACAAACATGCAAATCACTCTCTTCCCAATCATCATCATCTTGCTTCTCACTAGAACACTCTACAAGTCTAGAAAGAGCATCAGCTACTGTGTTCTCCACACCAGGGATATATCTCACTTCAAAATCATACTCCTGAAGAGCAATAACCCACTTACAAATCCTTCCTGAAACCTGATCAATACCTTTCTTCGCAAAAATTTCACATAGAGGTTTGTGATCCGATTTAATAAAAAATTTAGTTCCCCATAGAAATCTTTTAAGTTTTTTTATAGCCCAGAACACGGCAAGAGCTTCACGCTCAATAACAGAATACCGTGATTCTGTATCCTTCAAACCTCTAGATACAAAAGTAATGGTTTCCAAACCATGGTCACCTTCCTGTTGTAACACTGCTCCCAAACCCTTAACACTCGCATCCGTGGTCACCACAGATGTTCTTGAGGGATCAAAACCTTTAAGATTCGGAGCATCATTAAGTTTCTTCTTAAGAGCAACAAATTCCCTATCACATTCTTCCGACCAGTTGAATTCCACACCTCTCTTCAAAAGTGCTCTCATGTTTGAACAATGCTCTGCAAATCCCTCCACAAATTTGTTATAGTATTCTGCCATACCAAAAACCTTCATCAGCTCTTCCCTAGATGCTGGAGGAGGCATATGAGAGATTGTGTCAACTAAATCGGGTTTCAGAGAAATCCCTTCCCCAGAAATTGTGTGCCCTAAATAATAAATTGAAGAAGTTGCAAAGTGACACTTCTCCAATTTTATAGTTAGGTTTGCATTGTCAAGTTTCTCTAAAACTTTAAATAGCATTTTCCTATGCTCATCTTCATCCTTGGCAAACACCAAAATATCATCTTGATAAACACAGACTCCATCACACCCCTCAAGAACTTTCTCCATAGCCCTTTGAAAAACAGATGCCGCCGAGACCAGCCCAAACGGCATCCTAACAAATCTATAAGTTCCGAAGGGTGTGATAAAAGACGTCAGATCCCTCGAGGTTGTCTCCAGCTCAATCTGATGGTATGCTGACGCTAAATCAATGGTGCTGAAAATGTTTTAACCAACAAGAAGTGTAAGTAACTCTGAAATATTGGGTAAGGGATACTTGTCTATAATCACCCACTTATTTAGTTGCCTCAAGTCCACACACAAGCGAAGAGACCCATTGGCCTTGCGTGCAGCGACAACCGGAGCAAGCCATTCAGTGTTAGTGACCTCTTCAATAATTCCACACTCTTTAAGCTTCTGCAATTCCTTCCTCATCTCTTCTTTTATCGTTAAAGGAACACTCCTAACTTTACACATAGAAGGTTGTGAATCAGGACGTAGAGGTATGTTCAGTTTAAATCTTTAAGACAACCTAAATCCTTCCTGAATACCCTCGGAAATTTTCTTTTGATGTCACTCACAATATCAGTATCAGAAGTAAGAAGAACATTCTGAATTTGTTGTTTAAGAATAATTGGAAAGGGATTCCCAGGGTATAACATAACACCCAAATCAGCCTGGTGAAACCAGCTGATGATACTGTCCCCCTTCTTGGAGACATATATCTTTCCAGACACATAACATCCTCGATATTCAATCAAACCTACAAAATATCCACACAGCGGTATGGGTTCTCCCCATACGCCAATGGACGTATATCAGCCTTAAGTAAAGGTAATTTATGCGCAAGCTTTGTGTGATAGAAAGCTTTAGAAATAATTGTAATTTTTGCCCCAGAGTCAAAAAGGACTTTAGTTGACTCACCCTCTACTTGTATTGTATCCAGAGGGCAAGATCTTTGTTCATTTGGAGCAATCTCGTGAACCACAGATTCAACTTGGACCACAATCTGTCCACAGACAAAATCTTCTTCTTGAACCTCCGTATCTATGGATTTAACATTGCTGTTTGAACTTTTCGTTTTACAAACCACCGAGAGGTGACCCTTATGCTTACATTTTGCACAAATCACCTTCAAGGCAGGACATTTCTTGTCGTTAGCATAATGTCCTAACTTGTCACACCTAAAACATTTTGGAACAAAAGATTTGTTTTTTGTTCTGACAGTAGCTTCACCCTTAGATGTGCTCTTATCTGTGTTTTCTTCCTTAACAGTTTGAACAGATACACGTACATCCTTTTTTAAAGTGTCTACACATTTCAAAGAGTGCTCAATTCTCTTTGCCACTTGCAATACCTCATCTAGAGAAGGTTCATCTCTTAACCATAGTTCTTCTCGAACCTTTTCCAAATTACAACCTAACATAAACTGGTCTCTTATCCTTTCATCTAATAGTTGATCAAATTTACAAGATGACGTTAGCTTACGAAGCTGTGTAACATACACCTCTACAGATTCACCTTCATTTTGGATTCTTTTCGTGAACTGATACCTTTCGAGTATGGTGCTGACCTTTGGCAAATAATGATTATCTAATTTCTTAATACAAATGTCATATTCATTAAGACCCCTACTCTCAGCATCAGAAAGATCTGCCAAATGATCAAACACATCCTGTCCCTCAGACCCAAGACAATGTAAAAGAAGAGAAGTCCTTCTTTCTGCACTAAGACTCACTCCACAGACTTTCGCATATCTTTCAAACACTCTCTTCCACTTTTTCGATTTAATGTTGGGTTCACCAGGTTCAGATAAGAAAAAGGGGGGAGAAGTGACGTTTTGCATGGTTGCCTAACTCTTTTTTCCTTTTGAACGTGATTAACCGAAACAACTTGCAAGCGCTGCTGTGCACGCAAAAAAGCTGAAGCAAGGCACAGTCAGTATTCAGGATGACATGAGGCCATGTCAAAGCCAATAGTAAGAACTTCATAATTCTCATCAATGTACAACACAATGTACAATTGTGCACAACTGCTTCTCGATTCACATACTTCATCTCTCAATGTCCTATAGCATCACATACCTTATCTCTCAATGTACAACACCGCACTTCGAGACCAAACAGTACATTCCTCACCTCTCTCTCCCTCTCATGCTTTCAAATGCACATCCCACACGTTCTGTTCTTGGCAAGGCTGTCCTACTCCGTGACAGCTTCCACTGAAAGACTGCAAGATTACAAGAAAGAAACGTTTAAAAGAAGCAAGGCATATGCAGGACATCGTACATTCAGGCTAGGATAAAATAACACACCAAAGCCAGTTAAAATAATGGTAGTCAAAGGTCATCACAGCGTGTCAGACCTCAAGAGTACCTCTAGCACTACAGAAAACTGTAAAGGAATTGTTGGAAGCTTTACAGTTGCCAAAAAGAATTGCAGTAGTGAAATGTGCTGCACACCATTCTGGAGATGATAATGTGACAAAGGGTAACAGATGCGCGGATCAATTAGCACGTTACTGTACACAAAATACCCTAGCTATAAATCAATCTATTGAAAGAGGAAATACCGAATGCCACCTTATGATCACCACCACATTTGAGACATGGGATGAGGTGAGACAAATACAGGAAGAAGTCAGTGACAGAGAAAAGGAAGAATGGAAAAGAGCATGTTGTAGGAAAAATGATGAAGCAATATGGATGTGTTATGATGAGAGACCAGTATTACCAGATTCATTGCTTTCCCACATGGCTAGGATGTACCATGGACATGCGCATACGGGATGCCATGGTAAGAATGTTCAAACAGTTCTGGTACAATCCGAAGTTTAGGTTATTAGCTGAAAGTTTGTGCCAAAGGTGTGTTGTTTGTCAGAAACAAACCCAGGAAGACAGACAGTAGTAAGCTGGGATGTAATTGGGAAAGCAGGAGGACCTTTAAGTAGACTTCAGATCGATTTCATCGAATTACCTCCATGTAATGGACTAAAGTATGTCCTAGTCATTGTTTGTTTGTTTTCTCGCTGGGAGGAAGCCTACCCAATGAGGAGAAACAACAGTCTGACTGTTGCCAAATTGTTGTCGAGAGAATTGATCCCAAGATTCGGTTTTCCAGTCACTTTGGAATCAGATAGAGGATTGCATTTTAATAATTAAATAATTTGAATGATATGTGCTGCGTTACAAATTGAACAGAAGTTACATTGTGCCTACCGACCTGAAGTGTCTGGTATTGTTGAACAAATCAATGGCACAATAAAGTCCAGATTAGGAAAGGTGTGTGCATCCACAACACTAAAATGGCCTGATGCTTTGCTCCTTGTGCTGATGAGTCTTGGAAGCATACCTGACAAAAAGACAGGATTAAGCCCCCACGAAGTGTTAATGGGAAGAGCAATGAGACAAGCATACATCCCTGCAAATAAATTGATGAATCTATCTGATGATCGTGTGCTGGACTATTGTAGAGAAATGGCTGACCTGGTGCGCTCTGTGTCTCGCCAGGTTGGAGGAGATGCCACACCGACACAGCGAGACCAAACACATGACCTGAATCCGGGAAAGTGGGTCCTAGTGAAGAAGCACGTGAGGAAAAAGTGCCTAGAACCCCGTTGGAGCAGCCCTTATCAAATCATATTGTTGAAGATCACAGCAGTGAAGTGTTTTGGTGTGCCAAATTGGATACATGCGAGCCATACTAGTCTAGTCCCAAGTCCAATCGAAAGACCTGAAGAGCAGCAATGGAGAAACAGGAATCCACAACTAGTAGCTGAAGTGTGTGAGGCTGAAGAATCTGGAGTGACAGATTCGAATGAAAATTTTGACGATGAACAGCCAACCACAAGTTGAGTAGAATGGGCACCAGATACTTGGACAAAAGAGACTGCTGTTGAGTTGGAAGAAGGTGAGGCTGTTATTGAACCAGGAGAAGGTGAAAAGGCTGTTGAAACAGGAGAAGAAACACCAGAGATTCCAAATGCTGAAGAGAAAAAGATCGAAGAAGAATTAGAAGAGGGAGAATTAGCTAGTGAGTCAGACTCAAATACTGAACCTACAGAGACTGAAACATAAGAAAACAAAGAAAGACAGATAGAAATAAGACTGAACAAAAGAAGCAGCGAACAGAATATAGAAGGTGATAAGATAGTGCAGGCAAAGAAACCTAGAAAGGGATATTGCTGGCCAAGTGGGGTGAGAAGACTGAAATACAGAATAATTAGAAGAAGATTAAGAAACAGACCAGAACAAAGTAAGAAAATATCAAGTCAGACAGAACAAGAAGATTTAGGAAAAGGCACAAAAAGAAGATCAAAAATAACAAGAATGCCCTGTAGAAAATACAAGGCCCCTGAATGGACTTATGTCATCCTTGAGGAGTTTGAGACTTTAGATCTAAATGAGGAACATGAGAATTGCGATACTGAGAATGAGGATGAGAGCAAATTGAGACCACCTTAACAAAGAACTGTAGCAGCTTGAGGTGGATTAAATTTTGTCACAACAAGTCATTAAAGGACTCTAAAAGTGTTAAAGAAGAAACGTAATTGGGTGTAGGATTACACCACTAGATTTATATATATATATTTTTTTATTAGATAGAAGTTACTTTAGATTATTTTTTTCTTAGGCCTTAGCGAATTCAGATTGTTAGATTTTTCTATTTTTTTGGTAAAATACTAAAATGGCGAAAAACAAAGTGACTGAACAACTAAAATCTAAACTAAAACGTAGATGTGTTGAATATTGCTTTTGTATTATTTTCTTACTAACACTTATATATATCATATTAACAGCAGTCATACTAATTTTAGATGTGAGTAACATTAGAAATAATACTAATGAAGGGTTTACTAAAAGAATGAAAAATGTTGCTAAACAGACCATAAATAGTAATGAAGAACAGTTAGATGGAAGCATACTCCATCATGGGGAATCAGATAATGATTTTTCATTAAATGTATTTACTAAGTTGTTGTATGAGTATACTAACACCATGAATATGAGTGATTGTTATGTTTGCATGAAATTACCATCATCTGTCTCTGAGGGTATAACATACCATCATCTTTCTCTAACATATGCTGTTTCATGTAGTGTCCTTAGTAGTCTATTTTACATGGAAGGTAAATTGGAGTACCAGCATACAGACGTAGATTTGGTATTTTCAAAGGTACCAATAATAAGAAAACGAAACAAAGTAGAAAGTGCTAAACATGCACATTATATGGGTGATTTTTTCCATATTACTGAGCCATTAGATTTAGACCATGCTTATAAAAATAACTTAACATATGGACTGCATTATGAGGAACGATTGTTTTTGGATATGGTAGAACATAGAAGAGAGAGTTTCCAGAAGAAAGCGGTTGAACAAAAAACACAACAACCACCAGGGGCATTTAGAAGGGAAATTATGGAAAGAGTGAAACTTATGCTACAACGTCTTTTGACTGGTCGAAGAGAGGGAAATTATGTCTATTGAGATCAAAGAATAATTACAACAATTATTTCATTAGCACTAGTGAATGTGAACATACCTTTCAAATTACAGGAGGATGAGGATTAAAAGGTGGAACTGATCCTGTCTTTCCGGGGATATACTATATATGTGGAAGAAAAGCCTATTATAGGATACCTGTCCACTGGTATGGGAGTTGCTACTTTGGGGTTGTGTTTCCAAAGGTGTATCATATAAACATAAAAGATAATAGTGTCAATGAAATAAAACAAGGATTAACAAGCAGAAAGAGAGCAAGTTTTACTGAAATAGTAGGTGATTAATTCTCTGCACTGATACCATCAGTTGGGGTAGTACTAAATTTGCATAAAATTTGAAAGCTGTCTACGGTAGTGGATCGATTTTCAACAGATACTGCGGGTGGGTCTTTGATGATTGATACCGAAATGGTGGCAATCAGATCAATGGTTTTGCAAAATAGACTTGTCCTTGATATTATTTTGGCAAAAGAAGGTGGAGTCTGCGAAAAATTAAGAATTCAACATTGTTGTACCTATATCCCTGATAAAAGTAAAGGGATAGAAGGTTACATTAGAAACATTACAAAGTTACATAAGGATTTATCCCAACTTGAGGTTGACGGTATCTGGGAAACAGTTGGAAATAGTCTTACAGCTGTGAAAAATTGGTTTGCAACATTTGGAGAGAGTCTTTTAGGGAAGATAGTAATACCGATAGTTTCAATAGCAATAATAATTTTAGTAATAATCACATTGTATAAATGTTGTAGGTGCATGGAAAGAAGAAAAAAGATAGTAGATAAAAAGTATAAAAAGAAAGGAGCAAAGAGGAAAAGAGATGAAATACAACTTGAAGAAATAAATGGAGAATATTATGATATGATGAAAAGGTTAGATGAGAGTGTCATGAAAAAGGAGAAAGATACTAAGCTTTAAATATCATAAAAGGTGGCACTCGGTATGGTGAGTATTTGTGATGGCTTCAAAAGCCATGAAAGGGTGGAATTGATGGAGCGGGGATTCGCAAAAAGAAACCCGCTCATGTTGAATACTCCCGTAACACATACTAATGTTAGGTAGATAGAATACTGATGTGCACCTATACATTACATGAGGGTAAACCGCTTTGCAAAACTTAAATAACCGAAGATGCAATAATATGGTGATTAGAATGTGTTGTGAATGGATTGCACTGCAAATTGTGTGCATAGTGTATTAAAAGGCATGTCGTGTGATGCTTAAGAAATACTAATTAATGCTGCTTTTTACTTATGCTATGCTAAAATAACTGCTAACTTGGATCTGAGTAGAGGAGGGTGGTTAACAGTGAACGTTTCAATACCACATTATTAATAAATGTCTGTTTTCAGTTCTCTTAGTAAATGGACAAGTCACTATGTTCTTAAAATTGACCAAACTGTAATGAGTGAATCTGGCAGTGCGCACAAACCTAGTGCTACTGTGGAAAAACTTGCTGAGCCAGCTGAAAGAGTGTGACGCGGTGAAGGACACGACTCTTGACTAGTGGCCGACTTAAGTGCTTCTGTGTAAAAGTCTGCAAATTTATAAAATGTATAAACTTTGTCCTTAACATGATACTTTTCCCTCATGAGAGAGTAGGGATGTATACAAAAGGTAGGAAAAAAGACGAACAATGAGGTAGTCAAAGAAAGCATGATCTAATGTAGGATGACCATCCACCCCTCGTTTTTAACCAATCCCGTAGCTAGAATAGGTGACATTAGCAACTTTAGTGGGATGGACATGTACGAAAAGGGTATAAAGAATAGGTGATTTAGGGGTGGGGGCTGCTGCGAGACTTTTGAGGGAGAGAGTGAGGGTGTGTTGCTGATTGTCGGGTTGCAGAGAGGCCTAGTTGATCCAGTCATATCCTTATCCTGATCCAAAGACTTTGATCCCTGACACTCTGTTCGGGGGTCCCCTGCCACTACCTAGGCCAGGGTAGTGGTTTCCCTCGTTCTTATTTCCTTGGGTTGGTATCTTTGATAACTCGAGAATTTATTTTGTGCTTTGTCTCTTCATCTATCTTTCTGAAATAAGAATATGAATTGATGCCTATTGTCTGATGTCTCTTCATCTATCCCCTCCACGCGACAAATGTATTTGTTGAGATTGATTATTTGCTAGATGATTATTGGATTGTATTCTCTCTCATGAGGTGTTTTTCCCAAACTAATGCATTGAGTTAGATAAAATATAACAACTTACATAATAAAGTTTGTGGTTATTTGCGTCTGTCAATAATTTGAAATGACTATTTACCTTCAATTATTCAACTAATTGATCCATCGATCAAGTAGATGAAAAATTGATCCTGTATGATTATATGTGAATTTTGTGGAAATTCTTAACTGTTGAATTAGGGATATATGATCTGGTAAGGAAATCGCAAACTGAACACCGGCTCAACACGGACATTGGGTGTATGTGTATGGGCCACAGTAAATGAAGTAATTGGATGTTTGTCCCTGTTCAAATTATTAGGTTTGCGCTGGATCAATGCCCTACAGCCTCCCCTTTCAAGCTTATTAATTACAGCCCAAAATTTGTTTGCATTATTTTGCTTAGAGGCAGATAGTAAACTATTCCAAAGCCCTGATTGATATTTAAGTTTAGCTTTCCAAACTTCTTGTTTATAAATCTTTTTAAGTTCCTTCAAATTTGCTATATACACAGATAGGACTGTTGAAATCTATGAGCATACACCTCCCGAACAGCTCTATTAAGTGATTTACTTATCTTAAATAGCTTAGAGGTTAACCATATGTTCTGAGGGTTCAATCGGTTATTAACTTTTCTAGCCTGGTGGGCTGCAAATTCCCCACCAGGGACGTTGTAATAAAGTTCCATTCGACAACCATATTCATATCCCCCAGCACACACTGCTCACCTTCCTTAAATAATGCTTTAGCAGCTTGTATAATTTCCTCTTCTTTAGCTAAATGCCAGACTAACCTCTTCAGAATATATGCGGAATAGGCCATATTGGGAAGTTCGTTAGGTCTAGGATGACACTTCATCAAAACATTAAGTTATAATCTGAGGGTTATGATCACTTTTAAGACATGGGATTACTGTATATTCAGACATTATTGGTCTTAAATTGTCTGATATAAATATATAATTAATAATTGATCCTTGTTTAGAATTTTTAAACGTAGGAATTAACCTAGATTTTTCTTTTAACTGACTGAACACAGCCTCAGACATAATATCGCAAAACTCTTTTGCAATTCCATCAGTCTTGCCGTTTACTTCGGAAAACCGAATCAGTTGCAAATTAAATTCACCAGAAACTATAATGTCTGCTTCTGGATGATGGATTATTAATGTACTTAAAATATCTTGCAGGATATACAACTGCGTAGACTTATTTTCTCTGGCACTTAGATAAACATGGAGTATAATTAAACTAGATTCTGTATTGTTTACCACAAGACATTATAACCAACCCAGATCAAAGTCCACCACATCCTCTACTAAATTTAGGTCAACCGCAATGTAGCACGACAGACCACACTTTGCACGGCCTGATTTATTAGTTCGAACTGCCGGGAGACTATATTTATTAAACCCAAGCAAAGGAGTCATATGTTTCTTGAAAAAATTAGAAATGTAAATGAATTTAAAAATAATATCGTATCGGGGTCAGACAGTAGATGGTTCAGCCCATGAACATTCCAAGGGCATATAGTCGTATTTGCTTTTCATTAACATCTGTAGCTACGAACATTCAATTACTATCTCCTCGGGCACATTCGCCAAAGTAGCTGGAAGCCAGGACCAGTCCATGACTTGAATGGTGCAGCAGGTGCAGTGGCACTAGGCCCATATGTTGTCAGAACTCCTCTAAACACATATTGATATTACATCAATGAATTCTAATATTTCCCTCTCATTTCATTTTTAGGTCTTGCCTGAACCAGCGCATGCGCTGTCTCAAGCGAGACATTTAGTAAGCGGGTTTTGGAAGTGCTACCCAGAGGCAGCCGGCCACCAGCTTGCGGTTAAGCACACAAGCGCGCGCAGCCGCTGGACCCTAAATTACTTTCACTTTTGCCGCTCGCGTGTTTGCCATCGTGCGCGCGCGCACCCCTGCTTTCACTTTTGCCGTCTTGTGATCTATGCCACCTCTTTTCTCTCTGACCCTGTGCTTTCTGTTCGTTGTTCTAATTCCTCCGCGTGCTCAAGCAAAGTGTGCTAGACTTAAAATGTCACGCATATGCAGTAAAATACACAAAAACACGTTGAAAACATGAAAGTGACACACATGGGAAAATTGAAAACTCAACAGATAGCACACCATTGCGCACTGCCTCACCTCTTTTCCTGGTGCCCCCTTTATCTTTCATCCCTTTTCCACACTTCTCTCCTCCGCTCGCAATTTCTGGGCCAGTCCCCATGCCCCGGAAACCTCTGTTTGCGCCTCTTCTAGGCCGGCTGCAGTGCCTCTCCGGTTCCTACGACTCAAAGCTCGCGCTGCTCCTCTGATGGGCGCCGCCATCTTTCATTGACCCCTGACCTTCTTTAGAGTATAAGAGGGCGTCACGGCCATCTTGTATTGGGAACTATCTCCATTCAACAGAGTCTCTGCCATAACACCGTAATCGTTAAACGTAGACGGAAAGCCCTTGTTTCAGATTGTCGGCCATTTTTAATTGGGTGAATTCTCGGTCTGTTTAAACTGATGGAAAACTTCAAGAGGACATTTTGAGTCTGGAAGCGGATTTATTTTAGCAATATGCATCAGAGCAGGTAAAATCCTAACGCGGTAAATAGGACCGGTGGCTCCCCGCTAAGTAAAGGAGGCTTGTGTACAAATGACAAAAACAAAGTAAATGGCTTGTGGGATAGGACAAAGTAAGATGTTAAACTGCTTATGTAAGAAGCAATGGAATCACAGCATTTTGGGGAGCGGGCTGAAAGAGCTGTCAATATGAGTTTGAAACTACCGTTTTCTCAACGCTTATTTGACACTGCTTTTTAAAACGTTTGAGTAATTTTAATGTTTTTTGAATGACAATAAAAAGACGTGCTAAGTTTAACATAACCTCCGCTAGCTTGTAAATTGTAATGAATCAAACATTTTTAACCATTCATGAACAAGAATTTTCAATTCTGTGTCGATTATGCTTTAAATTATATGTCAGGACCGAAGGCTCTGATTATGCTTTCTCTCTCTTTGCTGCAAAATTAACAGAAGCCAATTACAACAAAGTATAAGAAACAAGCATTGGCATAGCCAATTAATCTAGCTTGTGTGACCTTATAAGTGTTTAGTTATCCAGCACAATATCCATGGTGCAACAACATTAACTGTTGCATGGTTCAACACTTATAAGGTCCCAAAGGTGAGACCTATTGGCTATGCCAATGCTTATTCAAAATGTTGCTATTACTTTCCCACGCTACACCACTAGTAACAGCACAATATATTGCCTTTTTGTACAAAAACAAGTCATAACACTTTAAGAGACTTTCTGTAACTTTTATTGTACAACTACTCAGCAAGCTACAACTTACAACAAAAAACAGCGTGTTATTAATCAAATAGGCGAAACCTAATGCATTTACCATTGCTTGTTTTAGGTATGGCATTAAGCACGACCTTTCGAGTTTACTAACATTATATGTATAACATATTCATTTATAGGGATTTTCTGCCACACCTCTTCATTTTTCTGTTGTGACATTCATATTTTTATTCTGCTTACTACAGGATGCATCATGAGGCAATTGGCATGCCCACTTCAGCCAGTGGCTAACTTCACTGTGAGTGAGGGAATTCTGTCCCTTCAGAAGCCCACACACAAAAAGTAGTTATTTTCAGTGTCAGGGACTACTATATGCTTTCTGAAACAAAAAAGAAGTTTGACTTTACCCATTTTTCAGAATGACCGGCTCTGCATCTTCCACAAAAACGTTGTGGAAATACCATTAAAAAACTAGTATACAGCATTGAATAAGCCAAAAGGCAAGCAGCCAAAAGCCGGACCTATTGGCTCTTCCTTCGCTTTTTACAGTAAGAGACCACTCTCCTGGCATCTATGTTACGTACTCTCTCCATATTAAATTTTCCAGAAGAGGGTCTCGTGACGTTTGGGTAAACATCGTTTCAATAGTCATATCTTCTACAGTACTTTTTCGGCATACACTTGTGCTTTAACGTCCTCGTTTACGCGTGGAGATATATTCTGACTGGGAGCTTGTTGTGCTAGTTGTACCTATCTTCTTTCTCTTATCTCACTCTATCCCTATTCCTCTTCTCACTATCTCCCAACCTATAACTATCCTTTCCTTCTATGACGTTTCCCCTCTTCCACCACAATATATATGACGTAATGGAATGTTCATGCATTCTTGACTTAGAGACGCATCTCGTCAGTTATATGCTTCCCACCTGCGTGTGGGCCTTAATGATATATATTTATTTATTAATAAATTCCTTTTTAAATCTTCATTGGACTCATTGTCTCAACAATTTGGCGAGGAGGGAAAAACGTGAGGCCCGACGCTATTTTAAAGAAGAACCTACTTGAAAACAGCAAAGCGGCAAGTTTTGAAAGTTAATTATTTATTCGGCGTTATTCTTTGAAACTACTGACTACATCAAGATACGAGGTAATTGTCCATTACGCGTACGTGTTAAGCATTAGCGCATAGCTTTACCTCAGATTGATGAAGTGTCAGTGGCAATTTGGAGATCGCCGTTGAAATTCTTTGTAACCATCTAGCGCGAGATCAGCTGTTTGCTTTGATCGCGCGCAGCTGAAACGGTGATGCAACGCTTTGCGAGTTAACAGCTGATTTCAATTGTACTTGACAGACACCGTACTGACGCTGCACGTAGCACGTTCAACGTGCAGCCATCTTTAGTGAACAAAGTGACAGAAAAAGATCGTTTTAACGGAGCGCATTACCATCGGTAAGGAGAATAAATACATTTGAAAGTTCAGAAGGCTTGTAACATTTAAAATTATAAAAAATATAATAACTTTTGGAATTTTATAACAACTAATGAGTGACTCTAGCAAGTAAAAATTGAAAGTGAGGGAAGCAGTTCTAACATGGCACAAGGAAATACCATATGTGTACCAGCATATTTTTTGAATGAAGCAGGTAAACTACCCATGCGCTGGAAAAATTGGCGTAGGGCATTTGAAAATTATCTAATTGCAATAGATGGAAAAGACTATAGTGCAGAAAGAAAGCAAGCCTTAATGTTTGGATTGTTAGGCAATGCTGGCCAAGACATTTTTGACAGTCTACCAGAATTTGAAAATCCTCCAGGGCAATTCATTCCCATGAATGAATACCAAGAAGCAGTAAAGCGCATGGAGAAACAATTTTCAGAAGAACCAAATATTATGGTTGGCAGACATAAATTTGCCATGCGTAAACAAATGGAAGGAGAGTCTGTGGAAGAGTACATAGCAGCATTAAGGGTTCTTGCTACTAAATGTGATTTCAATGAGATGGTGGACACATATATTAGAGACCAATTTGTTTTTCATTGCCACACAAACAAAATCCAGGAACGATTACTTGCTTGCAGGAATCCAACCTTGCAAGAGGTTATTGACATTGCTAAGGGAATTGAACGTTCATTGACTTCAAGTATTGAATTGTCTAGACAAAATACAAATGGCACTAATGTTTTTGCATTACAGGAAAAGAAAAGATTTGAACAAAAGTATGAATTTAGAAATAAAGGAGGAAGAAACAAAAAAGGTCAAATTTACAGTTGTTATAGATGTGGTTCAAAGGACCATTTAGCTATTTTTTAAGGATGTCCAGGTCTTGGACAAAAGTGTGCAAAATGTAAAAAAGTTGGACATCTTACATCTTCATGTAAGAATTTAAAAAGTAACTTTAAAAGCAGTGTAAAAGTTAATGCACTCGAGGAATTTGATGAAGAGATTTGTTCCAACATTGTTCTATCTATTGATGCACCAGAAGATAGAATTAGAGCACCCTTAGGTAGTGTGCTAATTGGTGATATAGAGTTACAAATAATGGCTGACTCTGGATCGCCAATTACGATTATTTCAGATAAAACTTTTGATAATCTTTGGAAAAATTGTTATTTAAGAGAGACTGATGTTAATCCCAAGGCTTTTGGTGAATTTGAAATTGAAATGGTTGGTTTTTTTGAAGATACTAGTAACTTCAAAGGTAGAGTGATATACACTAAAATATATGTTGCAAAGAAAGGACGCAATATAGTAGGCTGGAAAGACTTAGCCAAACTAGGTGTAATACTCAAACCAGGTGCTGATGAACCTATATTCTTAGATGACAATTATTGTAACAGCATTAGCATTAAAGAAAAACCACATACACGTGAAACTGTATAAGTTATAAACAAGGATGTGTTTAAAGACCACATAGGTTGTGTAAAGGGACTTGAACATAAAATCAAATTAAAAGAAGGTTCTATTCCCATTTTGCACAAAGTTAGACCAGTACCTTTGTCTGTTAGGAAAGAGCTCAAGGTATTACTCAATAAACCCTGTGAAGATGGAGTAATAGAGGAAAGAAATTCATCTGAATGGGTTTCGGCTATAGTCGTTACTAAAAAAAAAAATGGTGAGATCAGATTGTGTGCTGTCTCCCAATAAAAATATTGTTGTGGATTGCCATCCCTTACCAAAACTCCAGGAAATGTTGGCTTCTACTACTGGTTCTAAAAAGTTTTCTTTGATTGACCTTAAATCAGCATACCATCAAATCAAGCTAGCGGAGGAGTCAAAGGATCTCACGACGTTTGTGACTCCATTTGGTGCATATAGATTTGTAAGATTACCCTTCGGACTCGCCTCAGCCGCAAGTGTATTTAAAAAAATTATGGACATTATTTTTAAAGATATAAAAGGCGTTGAAAAGTTCCAGGACGACATATTAGTGCATGCTCCTGACATATATGAACATAACAAAATTTTGTATAGAGTGCTTAATATACTAAAAGAAAAAGGGATGACAGTTACAAAAAGTAAATGTAAATTTGCACAAAGTAAAATTGATTATGTAGGTCACCAACTAACTGATGAAGGAATAAAACCCAAAAATGATTTGGTTCAAGCCATTAGAGAAGCACCATGCCCTGTTGATAAAGATTCATTAAAATCATTTATGAGTCTCTGTGAATATTATTCGAGATTCATTGAAGGTATGCAGAAATAGTGGAACCTTTAGGAAAAGTATTGCGTAAAGGTGAAACATTTGTATGGGAAAAAGATCAAAGTGGTGCATTTGAAAAAATAAAAGAGTGCATATTGTGTGCTCCCACCTTATTTCCTTAAGACCCAGAGAAGAAAAACATCATTACTGTTGACGCAAGTGCTGTAGGCATTGGAGCAGTTTTCAGCCAAAAAGATAAGAATGAGGAATATACAATAGGCTTCATTTCTAGACGCCTTAAACAAGCAGAACTGGCATATAGCACAATTGAGAGAGAGACCCTAGCATGAGTGTGGGCTGTGGAAAAACTCAAAACTTATTTGTGGAGCAAGGAATTTGAGATCCTTACTGACCATAAGCCTTTAACATTTATGATGGATATTTGTGGTAGAGGCAACAAAAATGCATCTTCAAGACTTGTTAGATTAATGGCTAAACTACAGGAATATAATTTCAAGATAAAATACATTCCAGGGAAATTAAATTCTAGAGCAGACTTTCTATCAAGAATGCCTATTGCCAACAATGAAGAGGAAATTGCAGAGGAGGTTGAGTGTGTAGTTGCACCCATTGATGCTACAGTTATTAGTTCAAGTGCTATCAGTGAAACTTAATGGGTTGAACACCTAAAAAATGATAGTACATTGCAAAAAGTTATGGAATTTGTTACTAACAAATGGCCTCCTTTACGTAATCTAGATGGTGATTTGAAAAATTATCAACAAGTTTCTGATGAAATAACGATTGAAAATGGTTTACTTATGAGACATGATTTATTCATTCCACCACACAAACTAAGGAAAAGACTAATTTGCATTGCTCACAAGGGCCATCCTGGATCAACAGCCACTAAGAGCATTCTCAAAGAGTACTATTGGTGGCCTGGAATTAACTCTGATGTCAACAACCACGTAGATATTTGCGAAGAGTGTTTAAAAGCAGATAAGCATTGGAAAGTTGGTAAAAATGAAATGCAATTGGTTGAGATACCCATGGGACCATGGTCAAAAGTTGCCATAGATTTTTCAGGACCATTCAAATGTTTGGAAAAGAATTGTAAATTTCTTGTGGTGTTATCTGATTATTACTCAAAGTGGATTCACTATCAATGTGTTCCTATGATAACTACCGATATTGTAATTGAGTGTTTAATCAATATTTTTGCAATTGAGGGTCAACCAAAAATTTTAGTGTCTGATAATGGGACACTACTGGTATCATTAAAAATGTGTAACTTTTTTTTAATTATTAGGAATTAAGCAAGAAAAAACTCCTTTGTACAGTCCTTCATCAAACGGTCAAGTTGAACGTGTCAATAGATTTCTAAAAGAGGGTGTTCAACTAGCCATTGCGTCACATTTACAGGTTAAAAAATACATTCAAGAAAAAGTTTTCAGTTACAACAACACTATTATTAATATCACAGGACACACACCATTTTTCTAATGAGAGGAAGGGAAAGTAATACTATGTTGACACCTAAATTTAAAAATTGGTATCAAGAAAAAGTTGAATGTACCAGAATTGATGATACTGTAGTTAATGTTCATCAAAACATTGTTGACAGACAAGTCTTGACTAAAGCATATCATGATGCTACTAACAAAACTAAGTCTAAAAACTTCAGAAAGGGAGACTTTGTGATAATCAGTCAACCAACTAAAGTACAGAAAGGTGAGTCTACATTCACCAAACCATTTAGAATAGAAAATGTGTCTAAAGGATCAGTAATATGGATGTCTGTGACAATATTAAAAAAATTGCTTCATCAGCATCTGACTCCTTATCTGTTCCAGAAGGTTTAGAGAATGATAATGACACAAGTGAACATGTTCTTCAACCAAGAACTCAGAGACAATGTGAAAGGTTTACACCTATTGATGAACCAGACACTATTTCCATCAGTGATGACGCTTTGCCATGCACTTCACATTGTGACCTTAATACACATAATAGAAGAGTAGTCAAACAACCCAAACACTTTGATGATTTTGTGTTGTATTGAATTTATTGTTTTCCCTTTGTAGATAAGGGAGATGTTGTGCTAGTTGTACCTATCTTCTTTCTCTTATCTCACTCTATCCCTATTCCTCTTCTCACTATCTCCCAACCTATCACTATCCTATCCTTCTATGACGTTTCCCCTCTTCCACCACTATATATATGACGTAATGGAATGTTCATGCATTCTTGACTTAGAGACGCATCTCGTCAGTTATATGCTTCCCATCTGCGTGTGGGCCTTAATGATATATATTTATTTATTAATAAATTCCTTTTGAAATCTTCATTGGACTCATTGTCTCAACAGAGCTGATCATATATACTGTTTCAAGTCACTCAAGTGTGCTCTTTTAAGGCAAGAAAATGCGTGTTGCCCACTGGGGGCTCCTGGGGGTGGCAATCGCAGATTGTCCACCCCCGGGTTGCTTCTGGCAATGGTATGCCCAGACAGGTGGCGCGCGCTGCGTGCTTGTTTTCAGGTTAGCGCGAGCGAGTGGTGACGTAATAACCATCACACACTGCCGCTGAGGAGCGCTGAGGAAGGCGGTGGCGTTTTTTGGCGGGGAGCGGAAAACTTGATAAGTACAAGGATGGAGGGAGATATGAACGCAGCCGCTTCAGTACGGGAAGCGCTGCGCACGCTGTGTGAGGCGGGGCGCGAGGACCTAATTATGCCGGGTGTTCTATCTCAGGCATGGGTGGGTTTAGAGAAGAAGACGCGCGGGGCGGCAGGTGGTGTCTCTGCTGCGGTGGTGGCCTGCCTGTCGAGCGAGAGCTCCCCTGCTCATTCAATCGAGGGCAGGGGTTTAAGGGATAAGATTTTACCTCAGGCGGGGGGCGCTTCGCTTTTACAGGCTCCTGGCGATGTCTCTTCACCGGCACTGCTGAAGAGAGGGAGGGGCAGGCCGCGCACGCGCGCTTCCAAAGTTTTGCTGCCACAGCAACAAGACACGACAATAAAGGGCCCGGTTTCCCTACAAACAACAGAAGTTGGCTTAGGAAAGGAAAATACGCCATCTGGTGGGTTGAGGCAGGAATTGCAGGTGGTACAGGCTGACAAAAAAGCATTGGCAGCACATAAGCATGACATTTTCATATTCAGTCAGAAAAAATTGAGTGGTTCAGGCGGGGGTACAAAAGGTGCAGGTGATCGTAGTTTATCACCGTTTTTTTCCAGCGCGGGGGGTGATTCATTGGCCTGCCCAGTGCAGGATTATGGCGCCTCGGACATAGGTGAAGCTATGAAAGGGCAGGTGAATGTAGGGAATTTGCTGGTATCTGAAAAGGCTGGGGTGGCAAGGGGAGGGGGGGGTTGCCAGGGTTGGTGTTGGGAACTGGGAGGGCGCTCAGGTGTACGATGATATCGTCGATTCACCAGAAGGCCGTTGGGTTTAGATACCTACAGAAATAAAGGACTCGGCGCGGCTTTCACGGTTTCAAGTTGGGGGAGCGCCAGCAGCTGCGGGGTCGAGCGCCTTGCAGCCCTCCGGGGGCAAAACGCTGCCATGCACAAAAAAGGGCAGTGGGAGTTCTACGACCAGGTTTTTGGCGTCCTGCAACGAACGAAGCAGAGAGGAGGGGGATTTTTTGGCGAAATTCCCCACGCCATTGGATCCCAAGAAGGCGGCTCACTTTGCGCCACAGATAAAATGGACTGTGTACGACGGGGGTGTTGGGGACGGGGAGTTGCCGGGTTGTAGTACAAGGGGTGGTAGAGTAGGTGAGGAAGGGGTTTTGAGGCGCAAGCAGGTAGAAGTTGATACCGTTTCTTTGGAAGAAGGGGAACTTGGGGACGAAGATAACCCGGCGCAGGATTTTTCCTTTTCTTTTGGGAAGATGGGGGGTCTACTAAAGACTTTTCCAGAAGTTATTTTTCACAGGGAAAAGAAAAGGTGGAGACAAATACAGGGAGCAAGTCACGACCTGAAACTACAGGGAGGAAGAGAAGAGTATTTTCGGAAGACAGACAGGCCATACCAGCAGGTGAGGCACTTACAAAATCACGTTGCAAAATTTAATGTGTGGATAAGGGTGTGGGCACGGAGGGAGGTGAGGTCAAGTCAACACGAACAGCAGCCAGTCAGGTAACTGCGGATAATAGCAGTTCAGGCAAACAGCATCAGGAGACTACAGGTAAAGAAGAGGGGACAAAAACGGAGGTTGGCACAACACAATCATCTGTTTTAAAGCACTTACCGTATATGGGTTTCTCGATGCCATTGGGTGCTCATTTGTCTAAAACCACAAAAGAAAAGATTTGGAAAGGGGATTTCGTGGATGTGTTTAAGCTATTGCACAGGGAGGTTCAGGCAAAGGAGGGTTCCAAAGAGGAGGCGTGGGAGTTGTCCAGAAGGCCGAGGGTACCCACCAATATTGATTCCTGGACCTCGGCGTTTCTTATCTTTGCAAGCATCTATTGTGAACATTTTCCAGACAGGTCAGTGGCTATTTTTAAATATATGGACACCATCAGGAAAGCGGCCATTGAGTTTGGTGGGTATGCATGGCTGCGGTATGATGAGGAATTCAGAGCACGGTTGGTTCTTTTACCGGAAAAACGATGGGGGGAGGTGGACAATGAGCTTTGGGTACAACTGATGTATCCACAAAGGCCTCCACCAACCAACTATACAGCGAGTGGTTTAGCAGTACACAATCGGCCCTTTCAAAGCAAGCCCACCCTGGGGGGGTGGGCAGTTGGAACAAACAACAAATTGCCAGTTCCGGTGCTTGTTGGAACTTCAACAAAGGGTTTTGCAACAAATACCCATGTAAATACAAACATGAATGTTCACGTTGTGGAGGGAAACATGCCGTTACTCAATGTTTCGGGGAGCAGTGGCAGTGGGGGGGAAGCAGCTTGCCAGGTAGAGGTAGGGGCGGGGGCCCCCAATCTGGTGTCAAAGGCTTCTACACCAATTAACATTGAAAGGTTGACTGCATATTTGGCATATTACCCTGACATACACAAAGCTTCTCTACTAGCATGGGGTTTTAAGGAAGGTTTCAAGCTAGGCTATCAAGGACCCAGGCGTCGCCATTTTGCAAAAAATTTAAGGTCTGCAGAGGAGTTCCCACAGGTGGTGAAGAAGAAACTGTTGACAGAGGTAGCTGAGGGTAGGATGGCAGGCCCCTTCTGTTCATGGCCGTTGGAAGACCTTATTGTGTCTCCACTGGGGGTGCTACCCAAAAAGGTGGAAGGTGAGTTTCGTATGATCCAGCATCTTTCCTGGCCTCATGGGGAATCCATCAATGACTTCATTGCCAGGGAGGACTCCATGGTAAGGTTCGCTTCTGTGGACACAGCCTTAGGTTTGATAAGGCTTTCGGGGCAAGATTCAGAGCTGGCGAAATGCGATATCAAGTCGGCTTTTCGGCTATTGCCGGTTCACCCCTCAGATTTTTCCTTACTAGGCATACATTTTGAGGGACAATTTTTTGTGGATAAGGCCCTTCCCATGGGTTGCGCAACGTCTTGCAGGCTCTTCGAAGCTTTCAGCTCATTTTTGCAATGGTGTTTTTCATGGGTATCAGGCCATACGGGAGTGACACACTATTTGGATGATTTCCTGTTTATAGGTGCGGCAGGTTCTCAGCAATGTGCTAAAGCATTGGCAGATTTTAAATCCTTTGCAGAGGAGATGGGTGTTCCCTTAGCGCCAGAAAAAACAGAGGGGCCGAGCTGTTGTTTAACATACCTAGGTATCGATGTGGACACCCATAGGATGGAGGCCAGATTACCGAAGAAAAAGGTAATTGAGATCACCGGAATTCTGGAACACGCCATAGGAGCTGACAAGTTGAAGTTGTGTGAGGTACAGTGTTTACTGGGCCATTTGAACTTTGCTTGTAGGGTGGTCCGGGCAGGGAGGTCATTCTGCAGAAGGTTGGGGTTTGACATGTCGGGCATTCAGCTGCCCCATCACAGGATCAGAGTTACTGCCAATATAAGGGCGGATTTGGTAGTATGGTTACACTTCCTGAAAGATTTCAACGGTGTCACAATCTGGTCGTTGGATGTGGATTTCAACTGGGAAATACAATTGTATTCTGATGCATCTGGCGCAAATGGTTTTGGCATATTTTGGGAGGGGAAGTGGTGTTCAGAACGGTGGCCACAGGCATGGATCGCTGAAAAAAGGAGCGTAGCTTATCTAGAATTTTTCCCGCTTATAGTGGCATTGGCTATCTGGGGTCCACAGTTGGTCAACAGAGCAGTGGTTTTTAACGTAGACAACAGAACGGTGGTTGATCTAGTTAATGGACAGAAGGTCAGGGACACAAAGCTGTTAAAATTGTTGCAAAATTTTATGCTGAGATGTTTGCAATTTAATATGATTTTCAAAGCCAAACATATTGCAGGAGTGGCAAATAACATCGCAGATGCCCTCTCTCGTTTCCAGTGGACGAGATTCCGTGGTTTGGCACCCGGAGCAGACGGTCAGAAGACACCGGTCCCTCGGGAGGTGTGGGATCTAGCGAATTGACCACGCATCATCTCATCGAGAGCTCCTTAGCTACCAGCACCAAGTTGGCTTACAGAAGTGCTTGGCTGGAATTTTTAGATTCTGTAGCTAAGTATAGATCTCCTAACGGGGCAGGTTTCAGGCAGCGTAATGATGACATCATTAGATTTATAATGGATAACATCCGCAGGAGCATATCTTCCACTACAATAGCCGGGAAGTTGGCCGGGGTGTCTTTTTATGGAAAATTCTTTTGGGGTTATGAACCTTCAGCGGGGGAGATGGGTCGGAGAGTACATACAACATCATATGTGTTCTGGGCGGGGTTTGCTTTTCCCAATTTAAATGTCAATTGTTGAAACTATGCATGATTTGGCTTTTCTTTGGGGAATTTCGTATTTCGGAATTGTTGGGTACAGCTCATGTTGAGGGACTAAAGGTACATAATGTGTCCATTTCTCTCTCCTCTATTTCCATTTTCTTGGAGCAGTCTAAAACAGATCAGGTTGGTAAAGGGTCAACTGTGGTCTTACAAGCGATTAAGGGCCAGCTATGCCCCTTGAGGGCATGGTCAGATTTCATATCAGCTGGAGGGGCAACATCAAGGTTCGTTTTCAGGCATCAGGATGGTTCACGGCTAACAGCCTACCAAACATTGGCGATCCTGCGCAGAGCGTTGGAAAGGGTGGGGGAGGACCCCTGTCAATTTGGGACTCATTCCTTCCGCATAGGAGCGGCTTCAGAGGCCGCCAGGTAGGGTTTTTCTATCAGTGATGTAAAAAAGCTGGGCCGATGGACTTCTGATTGCTGCTTACGCTACATTCCACACTTAGAGAGTGATATTTCCTAAGTTATGATACTAATTGCCCTTTCTTTTCAGGTCCTTGCGCCAGTGACGCAGTGCCTCAACGCCGGGTATGGATCATTGAACATTAGTTTATTAAGTGGGCCGCTAAGCAAGCGGAAAAAAAAACGTTTGGGAGAAACTTAGGCTTCCGTTCTGAGGAGATCCTGTTGTCATGGTTTGGTAAGAGCGGCATGAGGTGGGGTCAGCTTTTGCCTCTTATCAGCGAACTGTCTTGTAGAAGTAAACCAGCGATGTTGCTGATTCACCTTGGGGAAAATTATATCATTCAATTGTCAGGTCTTGGGTTAATTATAGACATGAAAGCAGATCTCAAAATCCTCTTAAAGACATGGCCCGAAACACATTTGGTTTTAACAGCATTAATGCCACGAAGAGTTTGGAAAGGAGCAGAAAAGTTTACGGCAGTCGAAAGGGCAAGACGGAAAGCGAATAGAGACCTTCATCGCTTTTGTCACGAGGCTGGAATAGGTTGGTTGTCTCATGACTCCATTACAAAGGACGACTATCAATTTTTTAGACACGATGGTGTCCCCTTATCCTTCACAGGTAATGAAATCTATTTGCTGAATATAAGAGAAAAGGTTTCTAAGAAGTTTCAGATTAACACATGGTGTTAGTTACGATGTTTGGCGACATTCGTTTCACTGCATAAAATGAATTGTGTTGTGGAGGAAGTTTTTGGTTAAGACATGTGCCTTTTCTTTAATGTATGGTTACGCATCATTCCACGATCACAAAAAAAAATTCTCTTCCCCTCTCCCCTCCCTTCTCTTGTCCTTCCGCCCCCCCCCCTCACCCAGTTACATAGAAGCGTTCAATTTGCTTTGCAAGATATGAAGGAATGTCTTTCTGCTTGAAATATTGCTGGGTTTGGGGGATTAAGAATCTGGCAAATCTAAGATTTATGGATTGCTATTTATGAATAAAGTTTCACCTGTTGGGCGACAGTGGTGGCATGTGTTACATTAACTGATGACAAGCGTCCAGTCAAGGGGAGTGGAGTTTTTTCGCCGGGGGGGGGGGGGGGGGGGGGGGGAAACTCCCGTGTTGGGGTTTTTCCCGGTGGCAGAGTTGGAGGAGAGCAAGACAGGCAGGAAGGGTTGGGGGCATCAGGAAGAGTTTCGGACAGAGGGAAGCAAGGGAGCGAGGTTGGAGGCAAGGGGTAGGCAGGAGAGGTAGATAGGGGTTTGGGGAGGAGGATTAGGCACGACAACGTTAGGGGAAGACGGTTGTTGGGGAAATTTGTTAGGGGTGGGGGGTGATAGTTAGGAATATGTATTTGTGAAATTGTTGTATTATTTGCCACCTGTCCAATAAAGCGGCCTTTTACCCCACTTACTGGCCCAGGGTCATTATTATTGCCCGATGGGGGCTCCTGGGGGTGGCAATCTCAGATTGTCCACCCCCGGGTTGCTTCGGGCAATGGTATGCCCAGACAGGTGGCGCGCGCTGCGCGCTTGTTTTCAGGTTAGCGCGAGCGAGTGGTGACGTAATAACCGTCACACACTGCCGCTGATGAGCGCTGAGGCAGGCGGTGGCGTTTTTTGGCCCATCCGCCCTCCCCATGTGCCCAAAAAAAATAAAAAAATAAACCCTTTTTGGGTGGTTGTCGCTTGGCCAGGTGGCAGAGTTGGAGGAGAGCAAGACAGGCAGGAAGGGTTGGGGCATCAGGAAGAGTTTCGGACAGAGGGAAGCAAGGGAGCGAGGTTGGAGGCAAGGGGTAGGCAGGAGAGGTAGATAGGGGTTTGGGGAGGAGGATTAGGCACGACAACGTTAGGGGAAGACAGTTGTTGGGGAAATTTGTTAGGGGTGGGGGGTGATAGTTAGGAATATGTATTTGTGATATCGTTGTATTATTTGCCACCCGTCCAAGAAAGCGGCCTTTTACCCCTCTTACTGGCCCAGGGTCATTATTATTGCCCGATGAGAGGTCGCCGACACGGGCAGTATAATTATAAAACTTGTGAACCCAAAACGTGAATTAAAAGCTTTCTTGGTTTGAATGTTGTTTCCACCTCAGCGATCCTTCGGTAAACATTTTCAAGCCGCACAATTTCAGTCTCTGCGATCATAGTTCTTACATTTCTTTTCGTCCTGGGGATCAATAAAAACGCTTGGTCTTTTAATCACTTGCAGAAGAATGCAAATATAGCACGTGCGGGGGATGTCTTGGTGGCGGTGAAGGGGTCACGCGCTGAATATTGCACACACCCCTGGAAGTTATTTGGAGATCCCCGTTCAGCACGCCCCAGGCGAAGAGTCCCTTCCGGCAGCCCTTCTAAATATAAGCTAACAGCGCTCATGGAAACTCGCCGATGTGTATTACATAAGCACCAGAGGCTTGCTGCCAGGCTGTGGGAGCCGTTCCACGCTACGGCTTGCGTAATGGCTTCAGATTGCTGGGCCTGCCTGGCTGACGTCAGTTGGAGAGGAAACTCTCCGGCTGGGATACCCCTCCCTACCATCTATTTTCAGTTCAAACGTATGTGGCTGTGATTTTGTTTCAATAAAATAAGCCATGAACACAAATCTACTTTCTATATTAGCTTGGCGAAACCCTCTGAAACCAACACTCCTATGTAGCAGAGAATAGCGCCTTCACACTAAATTGGCACCGTGCCCATTCAGAGATGGCTGCCGACGTTCGTGGGCGGGAGGGGTGTAGGGTCAGAGCGGCTTGTCATTGTTGTCCTTCGTCTGTTTCCACTGTGCAGCTGCGCTGTGTGACCATGGGTTATTTATAGTCCTGGCTGACGTCACGGAGTCTTGAATGCGCTGACGTTGTCTCTGACGTGCTTGGCTAGTGCAGAGTAAGCTCGCGGCTGTGAGCCCAGCGCGCGCTGGGCACAATGGAGCTCTGTCTGCAGCCGCTGAGCGGAGGAAGGCAAGCGCCATGGAAAAAAAAACTCTCTCGAACGGGTCAGACGGGGAGCAAAGGTGAAGCCCGGAGCCCCCCTCCAAGGACACGGAGATCTTTCACCAGCCACCCACCTCTGCAGTGGGAGCGTAAGTAGGATCGGGGAGACTATAGCATCTCTATCTGGAAGAGACACCGCGGACAGCAGGTAATGTGCACGAAGCCCAGTGAGCAGTTTTAGCCACGGCGTGGTAGGAGGAAGCCAACAACCACGAACATTTTCAAGGCAAATATTACACCCATCACGCTGACGTTCCCCTTTTCTGCAACTGCTCCTTGGCCGTGGTTGCCAACTACACAAAGCCACTAGCTTCCGCTTATCAGGATAGGCACCTGCATGCTGCCCTCTGTTAACAGTAAACCCTGCCTGTTGCCCAGGCCAGTTACCAAACGTGCAACTTTTGAGTTATCTACGCCAGTTTGGCATGTTGGACAATATTGCCTTAACGTTACCATAATGCTCCCCGTGTCAGTTCTAATTTTCTGCGTGGAAATCCATGAACGGGAGAAACCTTTGCACGAGGCTGCCTATTCATGGTAGATAAATCTGTATATGGCCCAATTTATGGACCTTACTTTGGTAGTTGTGCCTTCATGGTACCGACAACTGCTTCGTACCGTTCTAATGAACTTTTCATGATTTCCCCTTGCTCCCGTATTCCATAAAAGTGCAGTCCACAGCTTGCCTTTGGCTGCCTCGTGCCTTGGAAAACTGACATCTGCGTGGTGATCCAAAATGACCCCGGGTCATGACACGGAGCTTTGACTCGTAGTAGTGAACTCGTTTTGATGTCCTCTTGTTTAACCTGCCTTTATGGTGATCTGCGTTCATTGGTGTAGCAATAGTGTGGTAGGAGTAGTGACACCAGGACCAAGTGGTGTAAGGGAGCCTATAAACTCAAATCATGACTGTACATTATGGCAAATAGATTAGCAGTGCCACCTTACCATCTCCCTAATACCGATATAGGTGACCCAGTTTCCATGCTTGTAATAGGGCCCTTTGCTACACCACTGACCCCGCCCCCCCATTAGTTTAACATAGAAGCATGCTGGAATGATGATGCCCCAAACACGCTAAATAGTTATTTCTAACTAACCTTGTAAGAGTTATAATCTCTTGGAAGTCATGACAGACGTATTTGTTAGGGCAACTGGTTTTACAACTCAATTCTTGCCATGATATCTTTTATGGTTGTGACTACTTCCGATTAAAGATTATGTATGTATGTATGTATGTATATCAAGCGTAGCAAGAAACATCTCATTTGAACTCGGCCATCTAATTGGGCAAAGCGTGGTTCCCCCATGTTACCTCCTCAAACCTTCGCGGTGAGTGCCATTATCAGTTGCTTACGATCACTGACAGCGAGATATGCATTCTGCCCCCCCCCCCCCCCCCCCCCCCCACCCTTCCTGCTTACAATGGTGGTGAGGCAATCATAATGTGCCGTAGACGCGAGTCATGGGTGTCACCTAGCTCCACTAGGACCAAGGCATGGCGCTCCCTGACCATATTAGTAAGATCCTCTGGTGCCCACTCATCATGGCACTTAGCGGTCTTTGTGCTTTACTTCAAACAGAGCCTTCTATATCTCGTCCTGACTCGTACCCTCGGTTCAGCAATGTGCACTGAATGCTGGCTTAACTGACATTAGCATCTGTTCCTCGTCACTTAAATCAAATCCAGTTACTGTGCAATTTAACACCTATTCCTAGACGTTCTTTAGTCACAGCAAGATGGGATGTGATATTTTCTAAGAGATAATTTAATACTAGTGGAGTTCTAAATAAGAAACCTAATTGAAACGTTAACAGTTGCAAAGGTCATGGGGCTTTTGTGTGGATGAACGTCTTTACAAATTGGGATAGACGACCAGGCTAATTAATCAGTTTGGAAGCAATATTAACGTTTCTCAATTTGTATCATGATTTTTCCCGAGTGCATAGTGAACCCTTTTTATTTCATCTTAACTTTCTATTGATGTTTACAATGTTAGACGTTCACTTTCCTTCCGAGGGCGTTATAATTTGTTGAAGGGCCCCGTACCACATCCGCATTACATATTTAATTTTTATCTTCTGAAGTACGTTGTGGGATAATAAATTACGAATGCCAGATTATTCACTGATCCATTACTACACATAAGTGTTTAGTGTAAACGCACAGCTGTTTTCCCCCTAGATACAGATGTTTAATGTCTGTTAAAACCTGCATGGGCAGACAACATATGGAAGACAGCAAGTTGCCATATGGCCCATTTAGCCTTTCACCTCCATGACGATCAATCATCTATGTTAAGGGATAAATTAAATATCTCTGAATAGTAAGATGAATCGCTTCGTATGAGACTTTTATGTTTCTTGCCCCGATACTATCTAACAGGGTAGGAAATCAATCATGGAGCATGTACTAAGCAGCTTTTTGCAGGGCAGCTCGAATGAAAAACAGTGTAGTAGTATATTCACGGTCACCGGCCTACGTACATCAGTGTAATTAAAAGGTAACCAGTTAGTAAACACAGTGATCTAAATTCACGGCTATACATTTTTTTTCTGTTCTGTCGCATTTGGCAGTATGAAGTAGTTCATCTGTATGTAAATCGGACAGTTTTCTAATATATCGAGATTAACGCAACCCGACCATGGGTACACTGAAGCATCGTTTATTTTCTGATCAATAGACTGGTAGGCACCCATTACAAGCAACCTTTCATGTATACATTAGCAATATATTTAATGTGTTTATATACCTTTGACAACATGGCAAAAAGTTGCCTAGTTTTTATTCATTTTTTTTTTTTTTTTTTTTTTTTGTGTAGGAAGACTTTTGGCCACATGATTCTATTTGCAGGATTCAACAAGATATAGATGGTAAATATTAAATTGCTTTTGACTGTTTAGTTTCATTAACGGTAATTAAAATGTAATGTTGAGGGCTAAGATCCATCTCTAATGAATGTTGGCAGATAGATGTAAACAAAAGCAGATCCTGTAAAAATAGAGCAATAACTGGCAAAGTAAATTTGCAGCGTTTACACAGACTTTGGGAATAACTTAACCAGGTTATTATAATGCAGTTAAAAATACCTTTTTTTCTGGCCACAAGACATTTGCTATAATTGTTTCTTACATATTACATACCTGGTGCCCTTTCGCATCTTTACTATTTCTTTCTCAGGTTCTACTTTTCATGTGTGTTTTAATTTGTGTAATATTCCTGCCATGCGAGCAATAGTGTTCTACCAGTTTAGGTATTTGTTTCTCTATTAATTACAGTATGATTGTCTGAATGAATCTGTAAGATACATTGCACTCGTGAAGCACCAGTGATTCAGTTTCTGGTTTGGCATGAACTAGTTTACTGAACACTGGTCTTTTGAGAAACACTTATTTTAATAATGCCTCGCAAAACAGATAATTTTAGAGCAATTGACAAAACTGCTTTATGAATGATGAGCTTGACGGTCAAAATTGTTTTTCTTATGTTTTTTGGTGTATAGATTTTAGCATATTTAGATAGCCTAATTAGTTAAGACACATTGAAATTTGCAGGTTAACTTGGTTTGAGTCAACTACCTATCGCTAATTTTGTTTGAGCTACAAAACAATTGTGTTAAATAAGGGCAGTCTAATCACATATTTCATGTATTCCTCTTTTTATGAACGGATAGGTTTTGATTTTAATGTCCTCTGCATTCATTTTAGATCTTAACACGATGGATGAAAAGAAACAAACCAGATTGGCTACTCTTGTGTAGCGGGCCATTGTGATCCATTTGGGTGCGTATAGTAGTCTAAATATTATGAGCCTGAATTAACTACGACTTCTCAGACTAATGGTCACCCTACATGCAATAACGAAATAACACATGAAAGCAACATTGTTGCGTTTTAGCATTTAAATGTTCGACACGCATGTTTATCAACCTTTCATCTGCATTTATTTTTGTCAGTGTACCCTTAAAATGTATATTAGAATTCCTACTTTTGTATCCTTTAGATCCACTTCCAAGCCTTTGCTTGTAATTGTGCTCGCCGTGTAACTTTTTTTTAAAAGAAAAAAAATCTGTGTTCTAAATTTTTCACATCATTACTCAGGTACTGCTTGATGTAACTTGATTAGCTCCCTCCCTAGTCATGATTGGTAATTAAAGTAGGCATTAAAATTAGCCACTTTGCAATTTTTGCTCTTGAGTTGCCAATTAAATTACTTAATTGCAATTAGGGTCCTAATTTTAATTGGCAAAATGATAGATGTAGATTTAAGATATGTATAAATACTTTAATAAGTGTCTATATAAGGATTAGTTATTTCTTAACTTCGAGCTTATACTGTTTAGTTAAGAATTTTGAATTTATTTGAGTATACGGCAATCTGAAGTTGTATCTCTAGCAGAGTTATACGTCTGTTAAGTGTATTATGTTGCCAGCCTAGCGTTATTTAGTAATGAGTTTTTTCTTCCTTCAGCAGCTAAAGCCATGTTTACGTGAATATCCCATGACTGACAAGTTACCAATTTAGTGACATGCAAATACATGTTTACTTCGATGCATGCTTGTGTGACAAATATTTTCACCAATATTTGTTTTAAAGTTATTTGCGTTGGAACCGTTCATAGGATTGAGATATTTTGACAATGTTAGTTAGCATTGCTCAACTCAATTTTATCTGCAGTTATTCTGACTTGTGTGCTGGAAATGTATAACAGCAAAAGAAAATGGCATAGTGATCTGAAATCGTCGAATGGATTTTTGTCAGTTGGTATGTCCAGGGTTATGGGCAGAGGAGGCAGTTTAAAAAAAATACTGTTTGGTAACTGTCTAATAATTTGGGTGATCTTCCTTCTGTTGTGGGACTGCAGGAGCACTTTAATAAACGATTGGAACGAACACCATGGCATTCCTGTTTTTTGTTGTTGACCATTAATAGCGATATTAGTTTAAAAATGTATTAATTATGTTAACTTTTTTGCTTTTATCAACCTCAGGAGACCCTGAATCAGACATGCAATGATTTGAAACTTGCACTGATATAAAACTGTCTTTGTTGAATGGCAATGCAGTCACCAGTTTTAATCTGACTGTTTTCATACAGCCCAGGAGCTGGTCACAGGTGTATACCACCACCCACTCTTCCACCCTCCGTACCCCTCCACTCAACTGCCTAAAAACAGTTACTTATTTTACTGTTTCAACACTAACCCCCCCCTCCCCCGTGGTTCAAAAGTAACAAGGGAGAAATGCGTCTAATACTCCCACCCCCCTTCCATTACACAAGCAACAAATGCATCTGCTGCAAGACTCACCCCGGTAAAGATTAAGCTCTGGCAGTGAGGTATTGGCTTTGTGGGTTGTGCAGTAATTACTGGAGCTCCTAATGTAACACATCTTGCTGGTCCTTATTTTAGCTGTCCTCTGTATTTTGGATGCTGAATCTTGACTCCCAGAACTAGGCATGATGTTCCAGGTCAGACTAAATTTCATGTGTTTATTTTTATAAAGAATTCACTTTGCCCTATGAAGCAACATTCTGAGCTACAATTCTGTCTTCCCACTGTCAAGAAACTTATATCCCTAATTAAGTATCCATTGTTGATGGTGGGTTTTAATCACCTACCCACCTCTTTTTAGGTCCCACCTACACAGCACATGCGCTGTATCTTCGAGACCTTTTGTTTTCTATCAGTCGACTTACAGACCGCCCATTGCTTACTATTGGTTGGCTTCATTGTCACTCCTATTTGCTTCTAATTGGTCAGTTATTGTGGGCTTCCTTCCTCTTCGTGTGTTTGTCCTACCCCTGGAGCATGGACACATTACTTGTGTACTTCCACTAATGATTTTTGTGCTAATTTTTAGAAGCGCTAATGTTTTCTTTATAATTTAGCCCTCATCCAAGGTGTTTTTTTTTTTTTTCTTCCTTGTGTACTTCACCCCCACTGCCATGTTCCTGCCATCCATTGTCTGTGTTGCTTGTGCTGAGCCACCTACTCTCCATTTCTGTCTGTTTGCCCCACCTGCCCTCCATCTTTCTGTTGTGCTTGTTGCTTGCTACTCCCCGCCCCTCTCCTTGCATTGATGCTTTCCTCCCACCTTCCAGTTGTTTGTTGCTTGCCCCGCCTACCAGCCCCCCTCCCCCTGTCAGTGTTGCACCTCCACCAGCATCATACCACTTTTTTCCAACCGTCCTCCGTTGTTCCCTGTCCTCTTTGCCCCTAACAATAAAGTGCTATGGTGTGGCCAGCACTAAGCGCGTCATGGTACTTTTTTTCAACCGTGCTGCTGTACAACTTGGTTTTAACATGACAAAAGCTGGAATCTTCTGTATTTGAGACTTATTGGCTTTGCCAATGCTTGTTAATAATACTGTTCCTTCTGTGTGTGTGTTAGCTGTACAGTCTTCATCACAATCATGCCCCACATAAAACAACCCAGCCTTGGTCCCGAAGACTACAGCAGGAAACAAAAGATGTAAGGTTTACTTAGTTGTGAAATGTGACTGGGGAGGCTAGTGTGCCACAGTAGCTGGCAACTCAGACACGTTGTGCACTGCACGGCAGCAAGACAATGCAATTGAGATATTGAATGCAATATTCCTGCATCACATTTAAAAAGGATTATTATATGGCACAGATGTTCATTACAGAAAATATTCAGTGTAGTCCGACAACAGCAGATGTATATTTGAACAGTGCACTTGCATTGAGAGTAGGGATATTTTAGGGCTGCAGGCCTAGCAAAGTCACTAGTTCTTGATCATAAACCCACAAAATTAGTTACGCGATATCGCCTCTATGAAGCAAGGTTGCCTGGTAAACAATTTTCCAGCAGCATACGGGCCTCTTGAATTCTGGGCTACTGACAAATCACACCTTTTTCCGTGCTGCAGGTCACGTTGTCTGAGTGGGATTGGTTATGACCAAATCCATTATTGGTGAATCTTGAGGCGAACCATGGGGCCACCAGCCACTTTTTTACTTAACATGTTGAACTGATGCTGCCAATAAAAATGGCTGTTATAAAGTGGAATGTACCCAGCTACTTATTTCTATAGTTTATGATCTGTTCCAACAGGTGAATATGGAATGAGCTTTCCTTGCAAGGTAGTCTTGTATGAAGACAAGGAAAACAAAGGTTTTTTACTGTGACTGTTGCTACATCCATCCAGCCCACATTGAAAATCCTTCGTTAAAAGAAAGCCAGGGATACAGTATTTTTTTTCAGGTGGTCCAGAAGTAATCTGATACATTTTCTTGTGCTCTAGTGAAAGACTAATAATGTAATGAGACTGCTGAAGTACTGTAAATAGATTGATCATGCAAATGTAGCATTTGTTGACTTTCCGTTAAGCTACATGAAATCTTTGTTTACGGTACAATGCACTACCCAGGCAACAGTAAGGTTTAAAGATGATCACTGTTTTACTGTTGCTTGTTACAAGGCTGAAATAGTTTGACATCGTCCATTTCTCATAAACAAAAAACTGCTACTAAAGTTTGAAGCGAGGCACTTGCTTTTCAAAAACTTCTTTGCTTTCCTTAGCAGAAAAATGACGAACAAGTTATAAAAGCATCAAATCCCAATAAGCATAATTTTATTTGCTTTTGCAAATAGTTAATCCATTTTGTTAATGCCAGCCGTTGCCATATTACACAAGGTACAAGGGTCTTCTAAGCAGTGGTCTACATTATACTATTTTTCCTTTCCCTAGATGTTCTTGCAATTTTTAGGCCTCATCTGCAGATAGCTTTTAGCTGACTGTAGAATGCCTGTTGTGGACTACATCAAAAACGTATTGGGGGTTTATGTTCTCCTATTGCTTACCATTGGTTGGCTTTCTTGTCACTTATTTGCTTATTATTTGTTGGATTCTCTCCCTCTTCTGTTTATATGGAGCATAACTTCTTTCCAATTCTTTTGATTGGATGACGTGTTTCAAAGAATTACTTTTGTTTTGTTGGGGGCATTCCATAGGAGTGCATTTGTTTGGTTCCTCTGCACCATGTGTTGTATTATACATTGCATAACCCCACTCAAGTACCTGCCCCCATCATATGCGTTTTGTCCTGTACCCCTACCTTGTCCTTAGCTTCCTCCATCCTGGCTTTTGTTATCCTAGTCAACCTCGTCCATTTCTCTGCCACCTCTTGAAGTTCTTAAAACAAAATATGATTGTTATAATTTTTTGGTAGACCCAACAGCTGTTATTTGCTCTCAGGCCGCTCAGTTTAGTGTGTGTGTTTTTTTTTTTTTTGTTTGTTTTTTTTTGTGCCAAGTGAGGTCGTCCATCTTGAAAGGGTAACAAAATAAATAAAATGGATAACTAAAATGGCACTCGTCATCCCACATGTGTGCATGCTCATCATGCATGTGCACATGTTGAATAACGCTGTCACCAGCAGCATCATACTGCCTGCAAGTCATTGGCCTTCTATTTTGGTTGCTGGTACTTCGCAGCATTGCCAGAAAGCATTTGCAAAGCCAATAGGTCAAAAAGGTGCGACTTGGTGGCTCTGCTACTGCTTACTCCTGAATTTGGTTACCTTGTTTATAAGATCACGATGAGCTATCAAATATTGCAAATATTTGTTCAGTTACTACTTAGTTGGCGAGAGGTGTGCGGGCATGTTTCTGGGTAGCAGAATAAGGTAATACAATTTGGAGAGTAACCCGGGTCCATTAATAATGCTCAGTTGCACTCGGACATCGATCTTCATAGTGATGGGCCTGCTGCTGTATGACCTGTACTGCACCTGCAGAGAGAATTAAGGCTTAACGAACAGAGTACCAAAAGAGGATGCTGATTCAGCTCTACAACTGTAATCTTTGACAGATGCTTGACGTTTTTGTCTTCAGAATTGGGACATCTAGTACCTTTTTAATCAATTTCCAGTTGGCTTTTTTACAATTGTATCAGCATTTTCTCCTTTTGAGACCTTCTTCGTGTCAGTCGTCCTGTACACTTTTCTCAGTTGTGCATTAATTGTGCTTCTGACATAATGACCTGTGAATTCATCTGCTGGGTGTGAAACGTCAACTTTATAAGTGACTTATTGAGCACTTTAGGCTCTCTGTAAGTACCAAAAGCATTTGTTGTTTGGGTTATTACCCTACTCCTCCCCCTACTTATCTAGCCACTTGTTATGAACACTATGGCATACCGTGTCCAGTTCATATCTGCAGAGCTATTTTTCTCTGCATGCTTCTCTGCTAGTGTCATTTGCCATTGTATATAACGTTCCATTGATTGCATTATCATATCTGTATATAACCAGCAGCATTGTTTCAAGAGTCAGTCTAAAGTTGAATTACTTCTTTTAATATTGTGATCTCTTAAAGGTCATATGCGGATTTCTTCACTCCTAATTTGTACCAAGATAGTTTTGATCTGATGGATCCCTGTAGTAAAGTGATTTAAGATTGCGATATTGCAGAATTCATTGCGGTATCTTTTTAATTAGTGTTAAAATCCCTGACATTGCAGTCAATCCGTTTTTATATTGCTCACGAACCAGTTTGATGTAAGATGGGCAAAACAGAACTGATACTTATAACTGACTGTATAAAGACATCTTAATAATAATTGTGCATTGGTGTAATGTGTTTTCCATTTTGTATAAAAACAAAACCTCGATTATTATAATCAGTTCTAGGAAATGTGCATCTCTCTTTTAGTCAACTAGTAGAATGGAAGCACGATATAAAGGAGATGACCAGTCATGGCATTTATTTGGTAAGTGGTGCTCTTTGTGAACGTATACGTTTTGTTTGCAAGGCAATACAGATTCAACTTCAAATTCTGTCTGAACTACACAGAAACCCCTCAAGTTTGCTCTGCTTGGTATCTTGAGCAGATGCAGTAGGCCTGACTGTTAATTTACAAGTCACAATATTTGTGCATGTTAACCAGTGTACCACTGAATACCTCGTGTTATTGTACATGGATATATATATATATATATATATATATATATAATTTTTTTTTTTAAATTCTTTTTATTGGCATTTTCAGTAACAAACTTAAAACAATGCTACTCACTGCTGTGTACATATTTCAAGCAATGACGACACGGCTCCCCACCCACAAGGCACAAAATACGGAATTTCAAGGACATCAACTCAGTGTTACATGTCAATGCCCGCTGTACCCAATTGTCAATCTGCCACCTCCTCCCACCAGCGTCTCCCCACCCCGACAGCCGCCAACCCGCCTCACGGGCAACCTCAAGTACCAACCTCTCCCTCCCGTCCTAGGGGATAGTATCGAGTTACAGCGTCTGTAGCGGAGTGAGCTCCAGCCAGTGTATGAAGGGTCCCCATATATCCTTAGGCCGCGATCGCATCGGCATAAGCTCCCAGTACAGGGCTAACTGGGTGTGGCAATAGACAACGCTTTTAACCCATACCCTAATGCTAGGTGACGTGACAACTCCCCAATGCATAGCAACTTGTCGTTTGGCCAGTAATAATAGCATCGCTGGCAGCTTACGGTGTTTGGGCTCAACCATGTGTAAAATCCCCAGCAGTGCAACCTGGGGTGTGCATGGGATCAGTAGGCCCGTGATTACGCATATTATCTCCACCACCCTTGTCCAGAACAACGCCACTTCAGGACAGCCCCACGCCATATGTATAAAGGTGGCCCCCGGGGCATAACAGCGCCAGCATTCATCGGTGTCCCTTAAACCCATGCGGTGCAACCGGCTTGGTGTGCGATAAGTCATGTGTATGTATTTGAAGTGTATCAGGCGTAGCCTGTAGTTGGGGGACAGAATCTCAAGAAGCTTACAACACAACTCCCAGTGTACATCAGAAATATCCGCACCCAATTCCGCCGCCCACAGGCCCCGCGCCGCCGGAAGCAGCACGGGGTGGTTAGCCTGCATTCGCACATACAATCGGGATATCAGATTGCGCCCAGACTCCACAGATAACACATTTTCCAAAGCAAGCAGATCCGGCGGTGGCGCCGGGAACGTGGGAAACAGCCTCCGGCATGAGTGGCGGAGCTGATAATAAAGAAGCGTGTCCAGTAGCGTCGGAGCCTCCGATCCACACATCTGTTCCGGCGTAAGGAAGGTGTCCCCCGGAAACAAATCGCCCCCAGTGTGGAGGTCCAGCTCCGCAGCCCGCTCCCCGGTCCGCATATTCCGCAGCGACGGCCACATCGGGTTCCCGCGCAGGGGCACAGAGCGGGTATAAAGAAGATCTAATCCGGCCCTACGTCTCAGCCCATTCCAGGCCCACCTGAGTGCGTGCACCGGGTCTATTTCCGTGCACCTTCGGATGTGGGGCGCGTACAGTGCCACAGTCGGTGGCAGCGGGGCCGCCCTATCAGTCTCGATCGCCACGTGCGGTTGAAACGGTGTGGGGTGCGCCCAGTAGTGCAGGAACTGTGCCTGTGCACAGTAGGCATATAATGAGAAGTCTGGTGCAGCCAGGCCTCCCTGTCTCTGTGGGAGAGTGAGGGTCTCCCAGGACACCCTCGGCTGCTTACCCCCCCAGGCCAGCTCCACCATCAGTGAGCGCATCTGTCGCAGAAAATGTGCAGTCAGGGGCAGCGGGATATTCACGAATAAATAGAGGAGTTTAGGCAGGATCACCATTTTAGCCACAGCAATCCTGCCAGCCAGCGAAAGGGGCAAATGCTTCCAACGACCAACCCCCTCTTCAACCCAACCCGTCACACGCCCATAATTTTCTGCCCATATCTGCTGCATATCTGTACTTATCCAAATCCCCAGGTACCGCACCGGCCCAGTTGCCCATTTCAGCGGGCAGTCCGGGGTAAAGCGGGGAGTCCCGGTAGTCAGGGGCAGAATGACTGACTTCTCCCAATTTATGTTCACTCCCGACAACCGTCCATATTCCAGCAGTTCACGTGTCAGAGGGGAGAGGTTTACCTGAGGATCAGATACATATAGCGTAACATCATCTGCATATAACAATATGGTTAGCGCCCTTGACGAGAAGCCAATGCCCCTGGCCGCATGATGTTGTCTAATGCGGGCAGCCAAAGGTTTTGTGGCGATGGCAAAAAGCAGAGGTGACAGGGGGCAGCCCTGTCTCGTACCCCTCCGAATGGCATAGGGCGCAGAGACCAACCCATTCACCCTTACCCTAGCAGTGATGCCGGTATAAAGCAGTCTAATGTATCCGATAAAGGCCTCACTCACCCCCATGCGCTGCAGCAGAGGAAACAGGAACCCCCACTCCAGGGAGTCTAACGCTTTGGTGGCGTCCAACGGCACCGCCGCAGCCTTAACATGTGGGGCCAAATAGTGCAGTACACCGAAGAGGGTGTGGAGGATGTGGGACATCGATCGGCCTGGTACAAAGCCCGACTGATCCGGGCGGATCATCAGGGGCAACACCGGCTGTAGCTGAGTTGCGAGCATTTTCGCAAAGATCTTTGCGTCAGTGTTGATTAATGATAATGGCCTGTAGGAGTCGCACTGCTGGACATCCTTGTCCGGTTTCAGGAGGGTGATGATGACAGCCTCCCTCATGGATTCTGGGAGTATACCGGACTCTACCGCCTCCGCATATACTGCCAACAGACGGGGGGACAGGAGATCTGCATATTCCTTGTAAAACTGCGCCGGGAGGCCGTCCGGTCCCGGCGCCTTGCCGGCTGCTAATGACCCAATCGCCTCCCGTACATCGTCTACCTCAAATGGTCGATCGAAGTAACCTTTTTGGTGCGCATTAAACCATATAAGCTGTATCGTATCAAAATAGTCAGACAGCTCCGCCTGTGGGTGGGCTGCCCGAGCCCTATAGAAGTCCCTGTAAAAGGTCCGGAAGGTATCTAGTATTTCCGGAGGGGTATACACGGTATCACCTTCCTCAGTCCTCACTGAGGAGACAAAGGGAGAGGGCCGTTGCGAGCGCAGCAGGAGGGCGAGCGTTCTGCCCGGGCGATCCCCCTCCCCATATCTGCGGGCCACAGCATGCTTAGTCAGGAATTTAAGCTCCCTGTCGGCCTCTGCCTGATGTTCAGTTAGCGTGGTGCGAGTGTCCGCCAACGTGGCAGTCGAGGGATCCGAACAGTACTGCACCTCCAGAGAGTGCAGGCGATCTTCCAATTTACCTAGCGCACCCCTGATAGTCTTGAGGACTTTGGCCTGTCCCGCAATGCAGTGGCCCCTTATCACCACCTTAAACGCGTCCCACAAGGTGCACAACGACGTCACGGAACCCTCATTGTGCTCAAAGTAGTCAAGTATGTGTTGATGGATATCCTCTCGAAACACCGGATCTGACAGGGCCTGTGGCGGCAGCCGCCACGTGAAGGGCGTGATGTATGGCTGGGGGACCCTCAGAGTTAGTTCAACAGGGGAGTGGTCTGAGGGTGCGCGCCTTGTGAGCGACTGCAGACACCCAGGCATGGGTCTGCGGGGTCAAGAGCCAGAAGTCCAAGCGGGACCAGGCTCCTCTGTGCGGGGTGAAGCAGGTGCCTTCCCTAACCGCGGGATGCAATACACGCCATGAGTCCAGTAGATTATAATCTGCCATTAGGCCGCGTATTAGACCTGCAGCTTGCGGGTGATGCGCGCGAGCAGCCCCCTCCCTATCCAGTTCCAGCGACAGCACGGCATTGAAATCTCCTCCCCACATGCACGCCCCACCGCCCAGTGATTGTGCCAGGTGCCAGACGTGACGGAAAAATCCAGGGTCATCCGAGTTGGGGCCATATGTATTAACTAATGTCATCGGCATGTGAAATAACTTCCCGAGCAGTATGATGTAGCGCCCCTCAGTGTCAGCATTTACCTTAAATGTTTGCCAGGGAAGGCCTTTACGGATAAGAATAGCCACTCCCCGGGAATAGCTGGAGCAGCCTGAGGAGTGTATCTCGCCCCATCTAGCACATCGAAGCTTGTCCCCGGCGTTGCGAGTCAAATGTGTTTCCTGTAGGAAACATATGTCAATTTGGTGTCGTGTCAAATGTGCATGAGTCGAGCGTATCTTGCGGTGATCATTAAGACCGCGGACATTCCATGTAAGGCAGCGCAACTCGGTCAGGGAGGCTTATATGTGTGTCCCATATAGTGGCGAGGTTACCAATGTCCCACGTACTAGGGTCCACAGGGGATCCCCCCCGCTGCCCATTCCCCGGGATCGGCAACCATATAAAGTCGGCCTGTGGCAAGGCCGCATCATCATGTGGTGCAGTAAGAAAACGCAGTGTGATAGTACCAACAAACAATAACCAGAACTCCAACCCCCCCAATCAGGTTGAGATACAGCCCCCCCCCCCCCCCAACAGTAAATGTCCTGTAACAGTATCTCTGGAATCATCCCACAGGGCGTGGGGTCACCGGCTCACTCCCCCGTCTAAAAGCGACAGGGTGGCCGAACATTGCTGCCTTTTGTTAACGCAGTACAACAACCTACAGCTAAGGAGGCCCGACATTCCTCCCCCTGCAGTGCTCCGTAGGGCATCAGCGATGTTAGCCGCGTTAGGTCGAACCAGTCTCACAGGTCCGGGACAGATACTTCGGCCCCTGTAGGCCCCATGGACCCCCAAAGGCGGCTATAGGCCGTGTACCTGACAGTCAAGGTGTCCAGCGTCTCAGCCCATCTCAAAGTGATAGCGCGCTGTGTCATTCAGTGTCGCTCAACTGGCCTCGCTGAGGAGTGCCTTGTTCATCTCGCCGCTCACGCTGCGATCGCTCTGCCTGCCTCGCAAATTTGAGCGCATCCGCCGCGGCTGTATTCCCTTTATGGTGTATCCGCAACTTGGCCGGGTATAACATGGCATACTTAGTCCCCACCTTTTGAAATATTTTTTTAGCCGGTATAAATTCTCGCCTCGCAGCCTGCACCGCTTGCGTAAAATCCGGAAATAGGGAGATGGCCATATTTTGGAAATTGAGCTCACCTTTTTAACGCGCCAACCTCAGGATAGTGTCCCTGTCTCGGTAGTTCAGAACACGTGCCAGGATCGGTCTTGGCGGAGCTCCAGGCACAGGTCGCGGCCCCAACGTGCGGTGCGCCCGCTCGACCAGGAACATGGCCGACAGATCCGCCCCAAACAGTTCGCGGAACATTCCCTCAACGAATTGTTCCATGTTGCCAATGTTCGTGGATTCCGCAATGCCAATAATACGCATGTTATTTCTACGGGAACGGGCTTCCAAATCCTCGTTGCGCCCTCTTATCACCTCCAGGACCTTGTCCATGCGAAGTAACCTCTCCTGGGTGTCTCCGTGGCTCTCCTCGCAGTCGGCAATCCGCGCCTCCACCGCCGCGATCCGCTCCTCGTGCTGGTCGACCTTATGTGATATGCCATCAAGCCGCTGGGCCATGGAGTCGAGCTTGCCGTCGATTTCCTTGAGGCAGCCCTTAAGGTCGCGGAACATGCTCCTGACATCATCCTCCGGTGTTGGGTCTAGCTGCGTTTCAGGGACCACAGTCGGCGATGGCGGTAGCGCCACAGCACCGCGGGAAGCCTGCTTCTCAAAGTGGAGCTTCCGCTGCTTGGTGTCTGACTTCCCCATGTCTCCTCCGAGGGGTCCTCACACACCGGCACCAATGAAGGGAGGCAGCTGGCACACCACGGGCCGCACCAAGCGCCCGGATCGTATAGGTCAGGTAATCTCCACTCCAAGCGGCCTTCACGCACCTCGGGGAACCTCTCCAGGTAGGTCAGGCTCAGCCAGCTCTAGGTTCACCCAGGTCGCGGGTCGGCGCCAGACACGCACCAACCGCGGACTCACCGCGGTCAGGCAGCAGCCCGGAGAGTCACCCTGGCACAGATTCCACAAGCCAGACAGCCGGAGTCCCCTCGTCGCAGGTATGGATCGGGCCTCGCCAGCCAGGTGTCGCAGCTTCCGCCTCACGCCAGCAGGAGCACCGGCACAATCATCAGCGCAGATCGCGGCCACGTCGGCAAGGCCCAGGCAGTCAGTCCGTCAGGCCAGCACACCTCGCACTCCAGAGCCGCAACGAAGGCCGTCCACAGCTCAGCAGGGGCCCACCGCTCCACCTCGGGTTCCAATCGCATGGCATCCCTCGCTCTACAGGCGTCCACGCCAGTCTCCGCGCGCCTTTCGGTCAACGGCCCGCGACCAGGGCCTCGCGTAGCAGATGTCGCCGCCCAGCGCGGCGCCTCCCAGCCGCCGGATCCGCTAGGGCATGTAGCTCCGGATTCCCGCAGCCGATTCCTGCCGCAGTAGCACCGCCGGAATCCTCTGCGTCAGGGCACTTCCCGCCTTATCTTCCCTGCACTAAAATCAAGGCAGAGACCGGATGGGCTAACTGATTAGTTGTCCGGCCGGCAGAGCCCCGTTACACGGCGGCCATCTTGCAGCTCGGCTCGGCCACGCCCCGTACATGGATATATTTAATTGCATTTCTGAATAATTGCCCTGTTAATGTTAACAACTTTAGGTCATGTATTTTTTCCAGAAGTTAGACTTTTCAAAATAGCATTTTGAGTGGAAGCTACTTCTTGGTGCCTGTTTCTGTGTCTGTCCCTCTTCATCCTATGCACCACTTCCACCCCCCCACCTCACTCCCAGTTTACTGGTGAATGTTAATACAGTGCTCTACTCAATTGAATTTCCCTTTTTTGGTAGATGCTTTATTAATGCAAGTGTTTTCTCTGTCCTGTCTGCTTGTTTATTTAGGTTTTCATTTTCGTGTGTATTCGTATAGAAACGCCTTCCAGTGATCAAAGTATACCCCACAGAACGGGATAAATACACAATACCACCTGCGGTGACCTGTGCAAGTTATTGTGCCGCATAAATCGTTTCGTATTGAAATTAGTCATTGATAAAATATATCCTCCATAAATGTGGTTTAATTATGAAAGTTGCTGTGTGTTGGGTCTCCCCAATTAACAGTTTGAGTATATTTTAGATAATAAATTCCGATGATAGTATCAGTGTTTGTGTTTTTTTCTTTTTAAGTAAGGTTATACATTGGAAGAATAATTAGATCTGTTGACTAGGTGTGCATCTGTATTTATGCATTTTCCATCCTTTAGAGGCACCAAGTTCAGTAATCCATTTTAACCTTCCGTACTGAAATGCATTTTTATCATGTTAATTTTTTTGCAGTGTATTGCATTAATTTTATGTTGCTGCATACCTGATTGCAGAGTTGAAGATTTTGACTATATGTTGGATTTGGTAGGTTTTTATGCTTGAATATTCAAATGTGTTTCATATGTTGCAACATACACTACACCTTAGCAGTCTGTTATATCCATCTCCGTCATATCCACTAATAAGCACCTGCCTTTTAATTGCCTGAATCCCCAAAATATAATTTTTCTTTGCAACGTAAAATTCTAAAATTCATTGTAGTAGTAGAAACATTTATTGTATAGTTAACTGAAACCATAACAAATAGTCATTCGAATCAGACAACATGAAACACTTTGTCTTTAAAGACTCGTTAAAAATATAATCGATAGTCAGTTCTTCAAATAACCTACACAGTACCTTTAGTGAAATAACAAATACCTTGTTCTAACCCAGTCCAAATGGGTCAGTTCCATGGATTAGTACATCCTCTCATTATCACTAAAATACATATACAACATTAAATATCCCAGTCAAATTGTTGCTGGAAAAAGACCTCTACCTGAATCTACCAACCCCAGTGCTCTCCATGGAGTGCACATTGACGATTTATCTAAATGTGGGAGTAAAAGATCAAGGAAAAGCAACAATTTAGATAGGGAGAGCATATTGAGCACACTGGGAGGTCCAAGCACCTCAAACTTATTGGGAGGCTTACACAGCTCACACCCTCAAAGAGGACTGAGTGCCTCAAACACTAAGGGAGACCTACGCGCCCCAAAATTATCTGGTGTCCACAGCGGTACAACCTATCCGGACGCCCTAAGCGGCTCACTTTATCCAAGTGCTCTATCTGACCCCCACTTAATTGATGATCAAGGAACAGAATAATGTTAGCCTCCATGTCCTTAATGAAATCCAGATTCTCTGGTCATGATAAATGGGAGAATCGCAATTCCCAATAATTGTTGCTTAGCCTACACTTAGTCACCCCGGCCGCTAGCCCAAGGTGGGTTGAACTCTTATTGGTAATGCAAGCACTTCCATGTATAGGATTTGGTCCCGAGTATTTGTGTTAATGAGATTCGAGAAATATTTTTGTGGCTTCCCAACATGATGGAAATCTGTTAGGGGCTGAGCCTTTCGTTGACTTTCAATGAACCGTAAGTCCTGTTCCCATGAAGACTTTCATTTGCTTATTAATAGCGGTCTTCCATGTCCGGTAAGGGATGGCACCGTCCACCAGAGCGGACTCCTTCATTTGAATAACAATCACCTCTTTAAGTTGACTAGTCCATGGGTTGCCCAATTTTTCATAAATAGATTTCAAATAATGTTTTGAGGAATGCTTGGGGGGGGGGGGGCCTCTACACCTGATAAAATATTTTAACAAGGAAGCCTTACAATCAATTGAGTTATTAACCATAGCTCAATTTTTAACCTGGAGTGTCGGACGTGTCACGGTTGATGGAATATTTTTTTTATATGCTCTAATGTGACATAGCTCTAACGCATCGTCCATCGCACCAGGATAGGCAAGATGCCCATACTGCAATGCTGGGAGTAAGGTTGCCTTTATAACTCTTAAAATGGGTGAAGCACAAGCGCTACATAATAAATAATTCAGTTGGCAAATTCCGTAAGTAATAGCTGCTGCTTTCTTAAGATATTTAACTTGGGCTACTGCAGAACCAGATTCACTAAACCACATGCCCACATATTTATATAGTCCCTTGCTGTGGTAATGGTCTGACCTCCCAACTACCAAGTTGCCAACTTCTTCCTACGGTAACTCCTCAATATCAGGACTTTTGTTTTGGACTAATTTACCAATAAATGGTTCGCCTTATATCTACCCAAAGCGTTTAAAGCCCTTTGCAAACCTGACTTGGTGTGATCCATGACCACTTATCGGCATATTGGACTATTTGTAATCGTGCTGAGCTTAGATTAAGGGGGACCAAGCTATAGCCGTGCTTTCCCTAAATCTGCTGTGTACAGATTAAACAGTTTTGTTCTGGCACACATTTTTTTTTAGCCCTGTTAGTTTTTACTTTCTGTGTGACTGTTGCACTAGTTTTCACTCGAACCCATGTCTCTATATAGTGATATGATGGTTCTTAACAAGTTCGATGGTATAACCCAACCCGCAAGCTTCCTCCATAGAATGGCCCTATCTACACTGTCATGGTGTAGGGATACCAATGCATCATTCCATTCCTCTATGGGGTTGACTTTAGGGATAGACGGACTGTGAAGAGCAGTTTGTGTTAAGGTTCGGGATTAGCTCTAGGCTGTTAGGTTGCCGGCGATAATATCCATGGTTTGAGGATTATGGCTATTTCAAGCGTAGGCTTAAGTGTTAGCCTTCATTCTGGGATTCATTATTGCGTTTCTATGTAGAATGTGAAACGTGATGAATGAGCTAGTCCTGTATGTTTAAAATCTGTTTTCCTATGGTCAAAGCGCTACTACCCAAATGGCAGCCTAGGGTACCGATTAACTGTAGTCAGGCGCTAGGTATTAACTATAGCTTTTTATTATGAGGAATGTACACCTAGATAATGATGTGTAGAACTAACCGGCTACTATCATTTCTATAGAAGAAACGCTTGCAGACAGAGTTTGTGGGATTATGAAATACAAGTCTCTAAATATCATTGTGTATACGTATACAGTCTGACAATATGAAATAAATACATCTGCTGTTAATACGTGAAAAGAAGCACTGAGAACTGATACTTTATTTTCGAAGTATGTGCTTTAATCATTACCACAACCCCGTTAGATATATCGATAAGGGTGATGTTGGTCGACACTTATACATTACGGGCTTCCTTAGCTTATGTGTTTTAGACTCCAAAAAAGACCCCGCCAAGATGGCGTATTTGCTCGTCCCACGAGCATAGCCGTACCCAGTGTTAATTCCCTAACCCGGAAATATTGTTTTACTTCCGGTTTGGATGACGCTGGCCGCTATTTAAATCGACGGGATTTGCTGCTAACTTGTTCATCAGAATCCAAGGAATCCACGTTTGCGGAGAGTACAGGACCCAAATAAGGTATGCAGGAGGGGATCCCAGATAGAAATTGGTTGATTGTTTCGAACGAGATGCATCAGTATATTGATGTCTGTGTTCTCTTCATCTTTAGGGAGTGACCAGATCCTAGTTCTGGGACGGTTTTAACACTAATAACTTCAAGCATATCAATGAAGTTTGCTGAAGGTAAATGCTCCCTCTTCTAGGTTGCCTTAAAATACAAGTCGAGGAGATTAGCATGTTCATATTCTGTTCCCTATGTCAGATATAGTAGACTTTGGGAATAATATCTATTGGTGTCTTTGTGCTGAGTAGGAATCTGACACATTATGAGTTAGCACAGGTTTGGAGGATATTTCATGAGTAGCACTTCCTTCGGAGCAAATTCCAAAACCAGAGAATAGTGTTGTACATTTCTGTTCTAACAGCCGGGCCACAATGTAGAGTGGGATCCCTTTGAATGTAGGGTTGATTGTCTGAAGACAGCATCCCTATGGGAAAATCTTTAAGAATTATTGTGAGATGTGCAGGATTCCATTATATGAAAAGCTGAGTACAGAAGATACTATTTGTTCATTTCTTTTGGCTGATATAAGCACATTGCTTTGTTTTAGTGAACAGTTAGAAGAGCAGAATGAGGACTCTCTAACCTAAGATATATACAGCTGGGATAAAGTGTATATGAACCGCCTGTATTACACATTAGCACGAGGTAACTATGAGGTTTTCTGTACTCTGATTAAACCCGATAGGACAGTTAGCTTTCCGCAAGGAAATGTGAGTAACCTACTTTTGTCATCTGCAGCAGAGAACGCATTCGCACAATCCCTATACGTGTGAGGATACGTTTGGAACACTATACGATTGAACTATTCCGACAAACAGACTATAAGAATTTATGAGGTAAACGTTAGAGAATGCCCATAAAATAAAATAGTCACGAGTTGTTATAATTACTCGTAAAGACTAGCCCTCCTTCTGTTTGTATCTAAATAGATTCCTGAAGAAAGGTAAACGTTGAGGAGTGGACCTTACTCGACCAAGAGGGTCTGTGGTTCATGGACTTTTTTATAATTGTAAGTCTGATAAACAAATTAAGTATGGTCAAATAATGTATGTCTGCAACTACAGGCTAAGTGATGATAGCGTGCTAGACTGTTTCTATCTCACAATAATATGAAAGCACTGTTCTAAGCCTAGGTATTGCGAGAATTTCTTTAAATCTCACTATGATAAATAGCATGAACATTTATAGGTGATGGTATGAGAGTGTATGTATGTTTTCTATGTGCTAGAACAAGGGATGAGTTGGGGTCATCGAAGTATATCAAATATTGTCCAGACAAATATTATTTGGGGAATGACTTATGTTATTCTGTTATGTATTTTTTTCAGATTATAATATGAAAGTTGGGATTCGCATCTAATCCTGAAGAAGGTGTTGGCTTTATACTGTGGCCTACCGAAACGCGTCGATACTATAATATAAGGAAATCGTATGAAATTTATAATGAGGGTTTTGTGCCATATATAATGTGACTGTATTGTTTTGTGGTCAGAACTGATTCATTTTTTAGTTAAGATTTCCTATATTTTGTGAGTGGGAATATTTGTCCCATCCTCACTCCTTTTCCCAATTTTGTGTTTTGTATGGTTACTGATGGTGATCCATCCTACTATCTGTGCATGAATTTCAAGAAAGTTTTAACATTTGTTTTAATCCTTGATAAACTGTTTATCTTTTTTATGTATGTGCATAATATTACATATTTTATGATATTTTTGATTGATTTGAAATAAATCTGTTATCCAATATTTGGTGTGCTTCGTTGATGCCATATCTCATCCTGCTTATGTCTTATCTGTGTGTTTGAATGACGGTTGATATCTACAGATCCATGAGACTTTCTTTTTTGACTACGGTCTTGCTTGGTACCCCTCTCTTGGTTTGGGGTCCCTCTCTCTTTGTTGTTAAAAAAATGGTGTAGGGATAAACAGGGGGGCACCATATGTCCCCACAACCGAAGTCCACTGAAGAATGGGGGACCTGCTAGGGGCCTCTAAAGTCACTTTCCGACAGCCTTTTCATGTTGGAAAGCCCGACATGAAAAGCCTGTCAAACGCCATCCATAGGGGATTATGAAAGGTTTCCAACTGACGGTATGAAGCCAGTCTAAAAGACCAGCCAGTTTACACTCTGACTGCCTACATTATAAATGACAAACCACCAAAAGCGTCAATACTGATAATCTATCAAACATTCCTTCACTGGTGGATAGAAACAAAATCTATAACACAAGCCATATTTTGCTTAATTCAATTTTAATTCCATATTCTTTTGTTTTTCAAAGATTCAAAAATTGTTTTTTTTTTTAAAAATGCGAAAACTTTATCAAAGGAGACAATAGAAAACTTTTTATAAATCCAGCCACTCTACATACATGATACCTCTCTTTCACATTCCCTCCTACTCGCACACCCCATTCTTCAAGCATATATAACCCTCACTGATCAGCAACCATACACAAATACCACACCTTCAACCTGGCCATATATCCTATTTGCAAAAATTAACCCTGCCAGGGGCCACCACCAAACAAGACCAAAGTTTAAATACAATAATCCTTGCTGTGCACTACATAGATGTAAACATCACTTTTTAGTACTTTGTATGTCCAATTTACATTGCACAGAAAGGCAACAAAAACTCAAACAAAGATTGTTTGGCACAACAACACTAAAACCACAAAAAGTTGACGCGTTTCGAGCCCACTTCTTGGGAGGAGCTCTCTTCAGGACCAGAATAACTCTACAACAGTGTGATTCAATCCACTTTTCAATATGTCAATACATACATGAGGTGTGAGAAAGGGAAGAATTATCAATGTCCAGATGAATCCGGCACAATTGAAGGGCAACTTTTCACCAACACTTAGCTCCTAACGTTTAGTCATCGTATTACTTTCATTGACCGCCATCAACGAAGTGTGGTGAAGCAGATATGAATTATCACTTGCCGACAATACCTCTTAGGTATGCCAGTCTTTTGTCGAGTCTGCTCCACCGTTACACTCGCTATGTCAATAGGGAGCGCTACCAATTTACATAGCAAATAATTTTTTGAATCTTTGAAAAACAAAACAATATTGAATTAAGCAAAATATGGCTTGTGGTGTATAGATTTTGTTACTATCCACCAGTGAAGGAATGTTTGATAGATTATCATTATTGGCGATTTTGGTGGTTTGTTATTTGAGGCTCAGCCTTACCTGATTGGAGCCAAGGACCTTGAATACTTCTATAGTATCATTATAAATGGGCAGTCTGACTGTAAACCTACCAGGTCAGTTGGTAAGCCTCCGAGCGGTCGGAAGCTTACTGACCGGCATCGTAATAGGCCCCTTAATTCTTTGACTTACTTCATTGACAGTGACTCGCCTGGGGAAAACAAGTCCCTACCCATTTCTTATTGTTGGTCTTAGAACTTGTTGAAAGAGTGGCTATAGAAATGTGGCGCTCAGTCATACTGATGGTGGTTGGAGGGAGACTTTCTCAAGGAAGGGATATGTCCGAATAAATGGACGTTGTCACTTTTGGGAGAGGTCCCTCTTGCTGTAACTAAATTGTGGAGCTCATGGTTAGTCATAGAATGACGATGTTTAATAACAAGGGGTACTTGGAACGTTGGGGGGGGGGGGGGAGAGGAGGGGGCGGTTGTGAAGGCGATCGGTTGAAGAGGGTGGGTCTCATGGCCACGGCGACTCCTTTCTCTTAGACTAATTATCTCATGTTGAGTCAATAAGTTTTACTTGGATTCTCAGCCTAAAGTTGTGCAGATCTTCATTTCAACTTATGGTGAATGCGAACATGTATATTGAGCCTCTCCTTTTGAGAGGCTGTTTTTAAAACTGGGTTGAGTTGCTTGGTCTGTGTTGAGGATGTCTAACAGATTAAACAACGGCGTCAAGTTTTCAATGCAGGCAATTCACAATGGAGGCGGGGAGTCGGGTCGTGGACACAGCCTTGTTTCTTATGTTACGTGTATGGGAAAGTAGCGCACCGTTAACATGGTTCACCTGCGGTCTACGCCTCTAAAAAAAAAAGTGTATGGTTTGACTAATTGAGTTAGATTAACACATGCGGGATATTTATCTCTTAAAAAAAATATATATTAAATGACCGCTCGATCTTTAAGACCGAAGGACGCGGGCTTGCCTACTATTGATTGTTAAAGGTATCGTACCTTTAACCATGAATACCATGGGTTATCTCGTATCTTGCGGCGGCAGTGTGCTTCTCTCAAGCTATGCTAAGGAAAAATAGTTTTCATTCTTGTCGCGTGAGCCCGACACAAAAAAAGGCATGTCTGAAAAAGGAACTTAACTTTTCACTTTAAAAATAACAGTTGAAAACCCGGCCCACATCCCGCGCGCGTAGACTGGAACTCAACGCCATAGAGTCCTGAGGGAAAGAGCGACGGGTGCATGCCATGCTATTTTTGGCTGGGGCGTCTGGCTGCGTCAGTGGCGGCGTAGCTTGCGTCACACGCCATTCTTCCGTCTACCCCTCTCACTTTTTCCCTTTCGTTAGAGCGTAGCGTGCCCCGCCCTTTTCCTCCCCCGGCCGGCGGCTGACGCGTTGCCCTCGAGGCTGTGTGCGCCTCCCTCTGTTTGCTGTCCTCGCAGGCGAGGAGTTTTCGACCTACGTGGCTGCTTTAAGTGCTTCAGCTGCTCGCGTTCTTGCCAAAAGGAAACTAGAAGAGGGTTACCTTGGGTTCAACCCCACCCTTACACCTACGCGCTTCGCTTTTCTTTTTTTGTCTGCTCCGTTAACAGTTGTAAGGATTCCCCTTGTATTAGCCGCAGACAAGTCTATTTTTACATCCAACCTTTATACATAATTGGAATCGTAGAAGCAGTCAGATGTTGTTGAAAGAAGGCACGCCTCTGATTACAGTTACGGGCAAATTGGCTTTTGTAGGCATCTCCCGATAGCTGTGTGTTTACGTTGAGGATGGACCTTCTCCGAGTGTATGGCATTTCCCCAGCACAAGTCTTGAAGTTTTAGGTTTACCGAGTCTTTTGGTGTTTATATTTATGTCCACCATTGCAATACAAATTGCCATGGTATAATGGAGGTTCCATACAGCTATATCGCCTTCTTTCGAGACAAATTGTGTGAAAATTTCGCTGTTTAAGAAAACAGTATATGCCGCATGTAAATGTAATTTAATAGTTCTGGTCCCTTGGCGACTATCTGCTTGTCGATATCGGTCCCTCACTTTAAAGAGGCTTTTCTTATTTTACTTTCAAAGTTATCCCCAGGCCTTTAGCATAACATTTGTGGCAGAAACTTCACTCTTGCAAGTAAAGTTTTCAAGATTTGCCCTTCTAATCCCCACGGAGTCTTGAAGCTGCCTTTAATGTTGACGTATTAATGTCATGCGTATTAAGAGGTTGCTAGCATCACATAGCCTAGAAAACCCATCCTGACCAAGTAAGAACTTGATCTCTTGTCAGGCATGAGGAGGCCCTCAATTGCGCGAGGAAATGTAAGTGATGGGGCTGGATTAATAGTAGGGGAGGATGGCAAAGATCACGTGAAGTCCTTGGTGATAGTTGGAAGCTGCACATTTTCTTTTCAATTCTGTGTGTTGATTCTAAGGTGACAAGACCGTATGTGTACAACACAAATCTAATCAGTTCCCTCCCTTCAGCTGTCCAGAAGCTCCCTCTCTGCCACAAGTGCATCCTCGTTCCCAAGCTCCTTTGCCCTCCCCAACGCACGGGGAAAACCCAGCAATTGTACACACATATTAATAAAGAGCTCTGTTCCGTCTTCAGAGAGATGCACCCCATCTTTGTGGAACATTTCATGGCCCCACAGTGACTTTTCAGAGATGCTCCTAAGACAGTCCTTAGCTGCTCACAACTTTGCTAAGACCGCATCTAGGTGCCTCAAGGAGACAAACTATTGTTGACCACACCCACCCCTGTTTGTTCATGGAATTTGCTGTAACTTGCCCTTTAATAGTGATGCATGCACCTGATGGAGTGTTAGGTGCGTCACCAGAACTCTGTAGGTGACCTGGCAACTGGAGTTGAGAGCTAGCTGACGGAAGGCTGTATCCCTTGGTGAGTGCAATAAACGTTGGGATACCAGAATATACCTGGCATGTTCGTCATTATATTACTGGTGACCAGCTGAAGACCGCATCCACTATAAGACCCTGCATGTGGAGTACCAGAAGAATGCCATCCTTCAATTTAGTCAACAGTAATTAGCAAAAGGTCAGCTGGAACTAATTTGTTGAAAGTATAGGATGGGATAGGTGTAGTGTGAAATATAATCATAGTGCAACAGTGGGTTAAAATAATAAGGAGAAATGCGGTGTGAATAGTGCAATTTAAACGTCACCTGAAGTAGAGGGTGGGGGGCGTGAGCTTGATTGGCCTAATGTTGATCTTTAAAGCAGCTACATGCAATTTTGCGAGCAGGTATGCTGATGTGATGCCTGCTGAAATCTATAGTGTAAGGATAGATTCTATAAACAAAGTCACATCGCGGTGCATTGTGAGTCATACCGACCCAGGAAATGGTGTGTGGACGGCACAAACTGTAGGGAACTGTTAGCTCATGGGGCATCGCAATCTCAATGCTCTGAAGCAATAGACGGTGTTAAACCTCAAGCCGTGAACACAGTGCACAATTGAGAGGTGCCTGTCAACAACTGAACCGTTTAATGGATTCTAATGTTTAAAGGAGGACAAAAAAATAATAAATTGTAGAATAGAAAGGGGACACGGCCAAAGTGAAGAAATTGCTGTACTTTGAGTTCCAGTGTGAGGAGATCACCAGTAAGGATGTATTTATTTTAACTCCTCAATTTATCCTATTGCATCAGATTATTATTTTAAATTGTATTGTTCTATTATCATAGTTAATTGTGTTAGCTTGTTAATTTATTTTACAGGATGGCATTGAGTAGTGTGAGTCAACCAACTAAGTTTTTATCGGAAGGTGGCGAACCTGCACTTCCATGGAAAAATGGAAACCATTATTTGACTCATATTTAATAGCGTTTGGGTAGGAAAAAATTTCAGCTGCAAGAAAACAAGAAGTTTTACTTCATAATCTTGGAATTGAGGGGCAAAGTATTTGATGGTTTGGATCCAGTACTGGTGCATCACCAGAACTCTGTAGGTAACTGTAGTTTGATTTGAGAGAGTTGGCTGACAAGGCTGTCCCTTATTGGGTGCAATAAATGTGAAGATATACCTGCTGTATGCCTCGTTTTATAAGAATCCTGTGTGACCCCAAAATGAGGGCCTCAGGAAAGGCTCCACACCCCACCAAGAAAATTCACTTAAGACATTGTCCTGCACCTGTTTGCTGGCCAAATCATGTTCTCCCAAGAGAACTATTAACAAGTCTGGAACCTATAGCCCCTGCCTCTTGTTTTAAAATTTCACATAGCTAAGATAAATGCAGGCCACCACACCAAGCCACCCGAAGTGTACTATCTGTGGTGTCTCTGGTTTCATCTTCCTGGTTTGCCAAAGATTAACTGTGGTGCATCGAATCAGTGAACTGAATACCCACTCATACTTGAATCTCCTAGTTTAGTAGAAGAGAGGCAATATTAGATTACTCAAGAAGTCCCGATGTGTATTGCATTTGTAACATGTCATGCTCGAGCCTGATATAAACAAAATTCCACAGGATCGAAGATGAAGTGCCCCAACTTCCAGGAGACCACACCTGGAGTGTAACTATGAAACACACTCACAGATAGGTGTTCCCTAAAAGTATGGGGAATAAACCATAGTGTCCACCACTCTTCCCCAGAAGATGTTGACGGGAATTTCTGTGGTGAGATGACAGGAGAGTCAGGGCTCTGTAAACCAAAATATCTCTTATAGACAAAGACTCATAAGCATAGCAAAATTTCTTAAACATTAATGTATGACAAGTTCAGTGCTCCACTTACCCAAGGTATGTCCCTGAACCTCTTGCTAAAACAGCAGAGTAGCCTCCGGGTAGAAGGAGTTATGATGTGGAAGTTTTCTGCGTAATACCCTGTAAGTTTCTGATGAGGGGAGTGGGTGGAACAGGGGACTCTCATTCAGTCGTTCACACAAAACATAAACTGAAGGTGAACAGGTGGTGGACGGTAAAAAATAATTGTGAGGGAGCAGCTCAGATATTTTTAATAAGCAGATGTGGAAGGATTACCAGGAGTAGGAGCTGTTACTATGAGAGGAGTTGCTCGAGCAAATAATAAAGCATCATCATCTCACAGGAGGACTCTACTCTGAATTCCACAAAGGATGAGAGCTGCTATTTCCCAAAAAGTGGAGTGGAAGACTAAACACTAAGGAGGTAGGGGAGGTGCCGTCCGGCTCTGGGGAAAATGGAGCAGAGCAGTGACGTACAGGCAATGCTGTGTGAGATGCGCTGTCCAGCTCTGGGGAGGACTTGGAGCGGAACAGACACGCACTCGTAAGGCGGGTTGAGGCGCGCCGTCTGGCTCCGAGGAGAGAAGGGATCGAAACGAACATGCACTCACCAGGAAGGGTAAGACGTGCTGTCTGGCTCCGGGGCTGGGAAGGGGTGAAACGGACACAAACTCACCGGGGGCAAGAAGACCTCAAACAAGGGTACACTCTGGATTGCAACAGAAGCAGTGGGTAACTCCTGCAAATAGGGAGAGAAGCAAGACCAAAACACGGAAACCAGGCAGCAATGGGAAGGGGGGCGTGGTCACGTCCAGTGAACAGTAAGCCAAGCAACGGCTTTTGTAGGAGACAGCCTTTTACGTGGTTTAGGGACAGTCTCCTACTTACCGATCGTAAGGGACGCACGTCTTTGCACATACATTAAGGTTAGTCTCGCTTGCACCCTGACCCCTAAACTACCGTCTATTCCTAACACATGTTAACCATTGCCCTCAATCTATGCCTCGCTAAGGCCTACTTCAGCCACCATAGTTGCTTCCCCAATCCTGATGAATGACCTGTATGGTCTATTCCTGATCTTACCAGGGCCACTGAAAGAAAAACTTTTGGAAACTTGTCTATATAGCAGAGATTAATCTGGTCTAAGAAGAGAGCAGCAGATCACTGGTGGGGGTGCACACGTAAAAGACTAAGCACTGGGCAACCTGGTCTACCAGGGGTGTCTTTGAGCAAGATCGCCAACTCTTTACCCCCCTCCGCTCTGCCCCATCTTAGAACAGATGATTCTGATGATCACCTGATTAGTCCACAGACTCATGTTCTGTGATTGAAGCCCTCTCTCATGATCAGCTTTTGACATTCCCACCAGCTCACTGATGTGGAATGCCCAGTAAAATGCCAATGCTGCCACAAGTCCTTTTTCTTTAAAAAGAGAGACTTTGACTGTGTGTGTGAGATTTAGCAACTTGTGTAATTTTTCTCTGTCTAAATGGCGCCTCCAGTAAGCTTTGTTTTTAAGACTGCTCTCCTTACTCGACTGTGAGACCAATCTCGCGCCCCAGGTAGCTTATCAAAGACACCTAATTAGTAATGTGAGCCCTCATGAAGGATGCCATTTTGTCCTGTGGCTTCAGTTATTCCAGAAAAAGTGTTATGGTTCTTCATAATAGAGGTCTTCCTTCCCTATTGCGAGTATTCTGTCTCTATAGGGCTAATAATCGCGCTTATAAGTGCTGCATGTCTTCTTTGTCATGGATGCTGCAACTTAAGAGCACATACTGCTACTATTTGCAACCTCAAATATACTTGTGAGGAAACATTTTGAGGGATAACAAAATGTCTGGAATCATTTCTTTTTCGATTTAATCAATATATTTTATAGTATCAAAAACTCATAACGTCCTTCCCAAAGACAAACAACAAGAGAATTATCTATGAATCACATAAATGAGACAGTGTACATGAAATGGACAAACAAACCTTTCAGATGCACGTTTCAAACATTCTGAGGAGAATCACTCATCTTAGTGCCAAACATACTGGTACCTGTAACACATACACTTACTTAATCAAGCTCGTGACAACACAAATAAAGACACTAACATTTAAAGACAATAACATTTTGTGCTCTTATTTTAGAAAACCACAGAAAATCACATTGCAAAAATTTCAATAGCAATAATGAATTAATTTGAAACCAATTACAACTTCTTGTGGTAGTACAACAAGGTCAACGCGTTTCAAGAACCCAAAGTTTAGGGGTTCTCTCATCAGGACCTGAAAGTCGAAGTAAAAACCAAAAATGAGGGTAACGAAGACAAACAACCTCTAATTACATACTACAAGGCTCAGTGCAACAAAAATTACCTTTGACAATTGTAAAGAAATCAGCCAATCTAATGAGGAAAGCTCTGAGAAAAGAAGGAGGCTCTGAAAAACGAAGAAGAAAAGAGGCACTAAATCGGTGGGACTAATGGTACAAATTAAGATGGTAGATCAAAAGGATGTCAAAGAGACGTTTCTAAGTCCTCATATGCTTACATTCAAAGTACCGCGTCAATGGGGTCTTGATATCGTGGAGATTTGTACGGATAAAGTAGCTGCCAAAGGGACGAGTCTATCGTGAGCTGAGGAATTACAAAAATTCAGATTGAGTTTTGGTATAATTGCGGCTTTGTAGTAATCGTTCCAATTAATATCTTGCATTTAGTACCTTAAGTGGCTGGGGAAGGTGAGTAGTACTTCACAACTGGATGGTGTTGCTTGAATCCAACAGAGAAGACAGTGGTCTTGAACTTGCGTAACCAGGGTTTTTAGAGAAATCTATTGCCATGGAAGCCTGCAGGATAGGCAAGGAACACATCCTATTTAGTAAAGACTGAAGCATGGTTTCTTGAGGAAAGGAAGGGAGGACCCGGCAGAGGGCTTACCTGTATGTATCTCTATTCGTATCCTCAAACTGAGGAGGGCGAGTTGAGCTTCATAATGGCATGGTGCTGCTTGTTTTCAGCAGAAAAGGCAATGGTATTGGGCGTGCAGCGTCAAAGTTTTTTTGGAAAGAATCAATTGCAAGCCTACAAAATAGGAAGGAAACACGTCCTGTTTTAGAGAGGCTGAAGTAAGGTTTCTTGAAGGGAGGGAGGGGGAGCTCGGGAGCGGGCTTACCTGCTTGTATCTCTGTTCGTATTCTCTATCTGTTTTGCAACGCCGTGTTGGTCACGAGAAGGGAAGTTAGCGCGAGATATTTTATCCAATGAGTGACATGGGCAAAGGACTAATGATGTCCGGGGAGCCCAATTCAAGATGGCGGACTCTGGAGATAGAGATTGAAAAGTTTTTAGGTGAAAAGTAAGATGATCAAGCCACTGAGAGAAGCGATGTGCACATTAATGGAAAAGGAGTGTCTTGAAGACAATGTCCCACATATGGCAGCAAAAGGAACATCGTGAGAGCGAAATTAGCTCAGTTTATAAAGTTCAGAGATCTCATTCAATCCGTTAGACGCTGTATTGAATTTTAGTATCATGAAAGCCTCTCTGCGGGACAATTTTATTTCTAAGTCGCCTCCCCTTGGATCACGTTCTATCTTAGATATAACTGTCCATTTTAGATCACTGGTTTGGTGATTTTTGGCTTTCCAGTGTGTAACCAGTGGAGCTGATTCAACATTTTTGTTAATCCGCGATTTATGTTGTGTTATCCTAGTTCGGATCTCTTGGGTGGTTTTCCCTATATATAGTAGATTACAGGGACAGCGGATGCCATAAATCACAAATTTGCTCTTACAGTTTGTGAAAGAATCATGTTTCCAAAATGTGGAGTTATGTGCGAATAGATTGCCTTCTTCTGTGGAATCACAGCAGGTACAAGTTCCACATTTGAGGTGTCCTTGTACTGGAGGGAGGCCGACATAGTCGCGCAAAGAGCTTTTCTTTTCTTTAGGCATAGATGCACGTATGATTTGGTTGGCTATATTCCGGTCTTTTTTGAAGGCAAATAGTGGGTTCTGTTTCAGTGAGGCATCGAGATTTTTTATCAGATGCCAATTTTGGTTGATGACTTTTTTAAGGTTGTTATAGTTGGGGCTGTACGTCGAGACACAGACAATCCTGTCTAGTGGAGTTTTTTCGTTTTTTTTTAGAAGTTCCTCTCTCGGTGTCCACCAGGCTCTTTTCATGGCCTTTTTAAGGAGTTTCCTAGGATACCCTCTAGTGATTAGATTGTGAGACAATCTAGTAGCATGAAACACGTATTCATCCTTAAATTTGCAGTTGCGTCTCACTCGTAAAAATTGTCCGAAGGGCAAATTTTCACGCAAATTCCTGGGATGGTTGCTTGTGAAATGTAACGTTTTATTGCGATCTGTTGGTTTCTTAAATAGAGTTGTCGCTAAGCCATTGTCAGATGGATATACCTCGACATCAAGGAATGGAATTTTTACTTTAGAGTAGTTTATGCTGAATTTGATGTCCTCGGTGCGGTTGTTAAGCCAGCAATGGAAGGTATGGAGGTTTTCTTCTGTATTGGTCCATGTCATAAAAATATCGTCTATATAACGAATCCAGTTTCCGATGAATTGGGAGTATGGATTATTATTATAGACAGAGGACATCAAATTCAGCATAAACTACTCTAAAGTAAAAATTCCATTCCTTGATGTCGAGGTATATCCATCTGACAATGGCTTAGCGACAACTCTATTTAAGAAACCAACAGATCGCAATAAAACGTTACATTTCACAAGCAACCATCCCAGGAATTTGCGTGAAAATTTGCCCTTCGGACAATTTTTACGAGTGAGACGCAACTGCAAATTTAAGGATGAATACGTGTTTCATGCTACTAGATTGGCTCACAATCTAATCACTAGAGGGTATCCTAGGAAACTCCTTAAAAAGGCCATGAAAAGAGCCTGGTGGACACCGAGAGAGGAACTTCTAAAAAAAAAAAACGAAAAAACTCCACTAGACAGGATTGTCTGTGTCTCGACGTACTGCCCCAACTCTAACAACCTTAAAAAAGTCATCAACCAAAATTGGCATCTGATAAAAAATCTCGATGCCTCACTGAAACAGAACCCACTATTTGCCTTCAAAAAAGACCGGAATATAGCCAACCAAATCATACGTGCATCTATGCCTAAAGAAAAGAAAAGCTCTTTGCGCGACTATGTCTGCCTCCCTCCAGTACAAGGACACCACAAATGTGGAACTTGTACCTGCTGTGATTCCACAGAAGACGGCAATCTATTCGCACATAACTCCACATTTTGGAAACATGATTCTTTCACAAACTGTAAGAGCAAATTTGTGATTTATGGCATCCGCTGTCCCTGTAATCTACTATATATAGGGAAAACCACCCAAGAGATCCGAACTAGGATAACACAACATAAATCGCGGATTAACAAAAATGTTGAATCAGCTCCACTGGTTACACACTGGAAAGCCAAAAATCACCAAACCAGTGATCTAAAATGGACAGTTATATCTAAGATAGAACGTGATCCAAGGGGAGGCGACTTAGAAATAAAATTGTCCCGCAGAGAGGCTTTCATGATACTAAAATTCAATACAGAGTCTAACGGATTGAATGAGATCTCTGAACTTTATAAACTGAGCTAATTTCGCTCTCACGATGTTCCTTTTGCTGCCATATGTGGGACATTGTCTTCAAGACACTCCTTTTCCATTAATGTGCACATCGCTTCTCTCAGTGGCTTGATCATCTTACTTTTCACCTAAAAACTTTTCAATCTCTATCTCCAGAGTCCGCCAGCTTGAATTGGGCTCCCCGGACATCATTAGTCCTTTGCCCATGTCACTCATTGGATAAAATATCTTGCGCTAACTTCCCTTCTCGTGACCAACACGGCGTTGCAAAACAGATCGAGAATACGAACAGAGATACAAGCAGGTAAGCCCGCTCCTGAGCTCCCCCTCCCTCCCTTCAAGAAACCTTACTTCAGCCTCTCTAAAACAGGACGCGTTTCCTTCCTATTTTGTAGGCTTGCAATTGATTCTTTCCAAAAAAACTTTGACGCTGCACGCCCAATACCATTGCCTTTTCTGCTGAAAACAAGCAGCACCATGCCGTTATGAAGCTCAACTCGCCCTCCTCAGTTTGAGGATACGAATAGAGATACATACAGGTAAGCCCTCTCCCGGGTCCTCCCTTCCTTTCCTCAAGAAACCATGCTTCAGTCTTTACTAAATAGGACGTGTTCCTTTCCTATCCTGCAGGCTTCCATGGCAATAGATTTCTCTAAAAACCCTGGTTACGCAAGTTCAAGACCACTGTCTTCTCTGTTGGATTCAAGCAACACCATCCAGTTGTGAAGTACTACTCACCTTCCCCAGCCACTTAAGGTACTAAATGCAAGATATTAATTGGAACGATTACTACAAAGCCGCAATTATACCAAAACTCAATCTGAATTTTTTAAATTCCTCAGCTCACGATAGACTCGTCCCTTTGGCAGCTACTTTATCCGTACAAATCTCCACGATATCAAGACCCCATTGACGCGGTACTTTGAATGTAAGCATATGATGACTTAGAAACGTCTCTTTGACATCCTTTTGATCTACCATCTTAATTTGTACCATTAGTCCCACCGATTTAGTGCCTCTTTTCTTCTTCGTTTTTCAGAGCCTCCTTCTTTTCTCAGAGCTTTCCTCATTAGATTGGCTGATTTCTTTACAATTGTCAAAGGTAATTTTTGTTGCACTGAGCCTTGTAGTATGCAATTAGAGGTTGTTTTTCTTCGTTACCCTAATTTTTGGTTTTTACTTTGACTTTCAGGTCCTGATGAGAGAACCCCTAAACTTTGGGTTCTTGAAACGCGTTGACCTTGTTGTACTACCACAAGAAGTTGTAATTGGTTTCAAATTAATACATTATTGCTATTGAAATTTTTGCAATGTGATTTTCTGTGGTTTTCTAAAATAAGAGCACAAAATGTTATTGTCTTTAAATGTTATTGTCTTTATTTGTGTTGTCACGAGCTTGATTGAGTAAGTGTATGTGTTACAGGTACCAGTATGTTTGGCACTAAGATGAGTGATTCTCCTCAGAATGTTTGAAACGTGCATCTGAAAGGTTTGTTTGTCCATTTCATGTACACTGTCTCATTTATGTGATTCATAGATAATTCTCTTGTTGTTTGTCTTTGGGAAGGACGTTATGAGTTTTTGATACTATAAAATATATTGATTAAATCGAAAAAGAAATGATTCCAGACATTTTGTTATCTCTCAAAATGTTTCCTCACAAGTATATTTGAGGTTGCAAATAGTAGCAGTATTAGCACTTCTTTTGTTCATTCTAACACGGGCTCAGCCTTACTGCTTTAGGCCCTCCTCCTAATTTGGGTTCATGCAACTTAAGAGCACAGCACCAGTCATACAAAGGTCTTTCGGGAACTGTCATCTCCTGGAATGAAGGTGTAATCTTCTGAAGCACTGCACTTTAAAGCGTCAAAAGGCATTGGCTGCATTATTCAACATGCACAAATTTGCTTTACCCGAAAACAAATATTGCTCTGCATACTCTTTTCAGACTAGCCGCTTGAGTAACTCCAACACGAACCTACAAGATTTTAATGCCTTCAATCATCACCATGTTGTCTCTCCAAAATATAACATCTGTTTTTGTAACTATTGGTCCAGGCGATAGTGTGACTACAATGGGGAATAACTCCCAAAAAAGACTACAACGTTCCTTGTCAGTATGCAAGTCTAACAGTTCTAGAATATGGGGGGCTGGCCATGCCACTAATCAATTGAACTAACAAATCAATGCCACAACATTAAATCACCCTTGTCTCTGGATTGCTTTTTGAGGTTATGCATGCTCGTTAAGGGTACCATTGCACTAGCTATCTACTTAGAAAAGGGATGACATGTTCAGATTATTCTCAGAGCAAAGGTAAGCTACCAGTAAGCATCTGTAGTTGGTGGAAAGTGATTTTTCTAGTTGCACGAGCAACTATCAATTGAGTGAATGAGAGCTTGAATCTCTTCTGTTTGAAACTTATAGTCCCTGCCACAGAGTCAACTTCTATGCCCAGGAAAGTCATGTAAGTGTCTGGACCCACCGTCTTATCTTTAGCCAAGTAGACCCTAAAATCCCTTTGCAAAGAAACAAAAACCTGGTGTCGCTCCCCCAAGTTGGGCGGGTCCAGAAATAGGAAGTCCTCCAGGTAATGGATGCCCTTCTGCAACACTGATATCAGGCAAAAGATCAAAGCCAAGCAAGATGAGACCTTTTTCAAAGTAAACACAGCATATGGCACATGCCATTGGCAAGCATTTATCAAAATAACACCTAGAAAGTTGGAAACCCAAAAGACAGTCTTCAAGATGAACAAGTAAAAGCCTTCAGGCTGCCTCAGTGTGGGTCTTTGCTAACAGTGCCCCTTGGCTTAAATGCCTGAGCTTGCAACGAGCCTGGTAAAAAAAAAGCATAGTTATTTGTGCACCGATTGGAATCAATGACTGAAGCTTCTCAAGGAACTGAAAGATTGTCAGTCAACCAAAAGTGCCCTGGCTCAAGTAATGCATAGCACCCAAGGGTGAGCAGATGAAGTTCTGCATTGTCAGACCTTTGAAACGGACAGCTATGCAACCCATGCCCAGTTCTTTCCTTCTTAGTCTCTAACGCCCTGTGGTGTCTCGTAATTGACAGCTGATACTTACAATGAGCAAAATATGCTACCCTTGTTGCTGGAATCCTAATACCCTTCGAGGATCCACTGTACATCTCATGGTGCTGTTTGATTTAAATGGCCCAGCAACTATGGGATATTTCTTTTGATAAATTAAATCTCTGGATGGGGTCCATGGGCACAGAAGGAGCAGATGGTTAAACTTTTAGAACCCAATTTGGTGGATGTATACCTTCCCCCTGAAAGTCAAGCCGGCCCCTTCTGCCCCCGATAGGGTTGGTTAAACAACTGTTTTTCCATACCTGAAATACCTCCCAGGGATGGGCTCAAGCCAGACTGTTACCCCATTTTGATGTCATCATATGTCTGGATCATTCACATTAGCCCACCTAAAATCCTGGTCCTATTCAGTCAAGCTATACCACTGTAGTCCCGGTGAGCCTTAAGAATCGTGTTTATGTAAAGCACTTACTCATAGGCTAGCTCTATCGCCTTCTCAAGTATGACTGTGTGGTAAACCTAAAACTCGAATATCCATTTAGCAATTTTATCTTAAAACTTGGTTTCTTATTGTTGCTAGAATCCTTCTTGGATTCTTTTGCGGCCATCTCCGTTCTCTGTACCCTTCTCATTGACCTCAGATGACACTTGGGTGTTCAGCTTTCCTGGCTTGACAAATATGACCTCTTCAACCCACTTCTGTTTGGTGCGACCGTACCTTTTGAATTGTCTCATAATCTTTTGTCTTGGACAATGGCAGAGCTATTTTCACCTTTTCTGAACCCTTCTGACCAGTGTTTTTTTTCTCTTGGAAAACCCACCCTCCATACATTGCATCTCGTGACAAGCTGCACTTGCTGTATTGGACTGTTGTGTCTCCGACTCTCGCCAATAACGCAACTCTCCACACAGTTTGGGCCTACTTGAACCAGTTGCTCTACCCATTGCCCTTCATGCCCCTGCGATGATGAGAAGCCGGCTATGTGAGTTAGCAAATAAGCAACAGAGTGGAGTACTGCAGACATATCCAGCCCAAAACAACCTGTACTGTTCTTTGGCTGCCCAAGAGGCCTTTTATCACCCACTGCCTACTCAAGTCAGGGCTTCAACAAAGCTGCTTGAAGATGTGCTAGACTACGCTGGATCCCTTGTGACCGCTGATAAGCTCCCATTACTGGATCTCAACCATGTTTCAAACTCCTGATTTTTTTTTTTTAGCAATGTCAGTCAATTCTTATTGTATGATTGATAAAAATCTTTACAATATATGTGTAAGTTCAGCAATATGTTACACAAACTCATAATAGTGTTAAAATACATTAAGATAAAACCTTTTCTCTCTGAGGATTAGCAGCAGACCCTGTCATACTCAGCAGTTGCCAAAGTCGCTGTAGGTCCAGCATTTCTTGAAAAGGGGAATGTTTTGAGACCTTAGCCAGTAACACCAGTTTTAGTGATAGCTAAAAAGCAAAAATACTAAAAGCAAGCGAGATTGCTAGAATAATATAAAAGACTCAAGAACAACAGCCAGCATAAAAGCATTATAATAAAAAAAAAGCAACTGCAAAATGCATAGTGTTTTTGGAGAAACTTCAGTGCTTAGAAGCAAGATTTAAATGGTGATACTCGTGATGGGAATGCGGGATAATAGTGGCTGTGTTCCAGTGCTGTGCACAATGTTACATGGGTGTAAGACAATGTTATAATGATGTTTGTAGACTTGCACATAGTAAGCACTCAAGAATGCGTGCCACTTGGAGCATCATGAGGTTGGAATTAGTTTTTCCAAATTTAAATGTGGGCAGTCTTATAGGGGTCTTGTAGGAGGCCCTGTACCACTCTGGCATATTTTCCAAATAGAGCTAGTTCAGTTGGCTCCATTGTGGTAAAATCAAAATTCCTAGCCTTGTTGCAAGTCCTTATGCTGTAGTGTAGGAAAAACTTTCATGTGACATATAATTCTATGATATTCAGTTCTATATGAAATAAGAACTACAACTTAATCATAGTAGATATAACCAAAGGATATACAGACATGGGTGTATATAAAAGAGAATTTTATCTTTTAAAAGTTCGTAAGATAAAATTCTCTTTTATATACATCCGTGTGTGTATATCCTTTGGTTATATCTACTATGATTTAGTCGTGTTTCTTATTTCATATAGAACTGAATATCATAGAATTATATGTCACATGAAAGTTATATAGGAAAAGAAATTAATCAGCAAGTGATTGAAAACTCTTATATTGAATGATAAATGGAAATAATATAACTAAGTATTGTAAACAAACCCCTTGAAGGCACTTTTACCCGTTTACCTGATTTTTGCCCAGGCCCTTAAGGGTAGATTGGGTTTCCCATTATTTTTGATTGTAGTGTAGGAAAAGTGGCTTTCATAGGGTGCGCCTAGTGTGGAGCTGCTTCGGGCAGCAGTACAATATGTGGTTAAAAGGCTTGGAATTATAGCCACACAGCCTGCAGTTCTTGATCTTGGAAAGGGCATGTCAGTTTGGGTTTGTGTTTTTTAATTTGCAGCCCCATCATCCTTGCAAACATGATATGTTTGAGGAAGGCTTTCCTGATTGAGCAGTGAAGGTATGGTTGCGGCCTCAAACAGGGTAGGTGATTATACGAAATTGCCAGTACTTCTAGTATCGGTGTGCACTTCAATTGGGCCGTGTCGCATAACCTTAACAGTGCCTTTGTCTGCTTTTTCAGGATGGTCTTGAGTGCTGTGTGCGAGGGATAGCTTATTCAGTACAGGCAGGTATATTGGGAGGATGACTCATTTAGAAAGTTGGACCGATGACTACTCATGGTTTTAAATATGTGCCGGAGAACAACTTTCAAGGTGTTGGGCGCAGCCATAGTACATCTGTATTATTATTTTTGTTAAAGCGCCCATATTTGCCCATACTTGACACTCCAAGCCTAATTCAAGTCTAATCAGGCAGCCCTTACTGTATTGGAGAAGCCTGCAGACCATCTTGTATGCTTTTGAGATGGAGCTGTCCTGTAATGTTAGGGAATTTCCCCAGAAATGCTTAATGGCCATAGGTGATCGCTGGTAAGAAGGTGGCCTTCAATACCCTTTGTCCTGGAGCTGAAGAGGGGTTCTCTAGCACGGTGTTAAGCTGGCAGATGCAGCCTTTTCCTTGAGGTGGCTCGAGTGAGTTTTGGTTCAGCCATTTGCAGAGAGCCACACACCCAGGTAGTTAAACGATTTTGTCCCAGTGATTTTTAGAAGGTCCATTTTCCAGCAATAGTTTGAGATCTTAGTTGTCCTACCAAAAGTTACAACTTTCGTTTTTGACTCATTTCCCTTCGTTTTGTTAGCTTCTTTATTCTTCTAATGGGCATTTAGGGCTTTCTGAATCCCAATTTTAGAGCGGTTTAACAGAACAATATGATCTGCATATTGCAGTATGGTGATCTTGATATCCCTTATTTTTGGTGGGATTGTTTGCATGTTTTAGAGCTGCTGACGGCCGCAGTATACAGGTTGAGTAACAAGGTAGCAAGGACACAAGACACTGGGTATTTTCCTCATTACAACCGTCTGGAACAGCTTGACCCTCACCCATGATGAAAAGTACAAAGATATTATCGCGTTGAGCAAATTGTTTGAAATGCTCCAGAGTTGAAGTTTCTTCCATAAGTTTCTTCTGTCCACCGAATCAAAGGTGGGCGAGTAGTTGACAAAACATGCATTGAGGGGGTCTGACATCTGACTAGATGCTTGGTGCATTAGGTAGGAGAGTGCAACTATGTTGTCTGAGGTTGAAGAATTAGACCTAAAGTCAATCTCTTTAGCCGCCAGGCCCGCCACCCAGTGCTCCAGATCTTTTAAAATGGTGGAGGTGTATGTTTCGGCTTCAATATTGAGAAGGGAATTAGGCAATAGTTGGCTGAATTCTGCCTATCTACTTTCTTGAATATTGGGTGCAAATTGCTCCCTCCAGCTTTCTGGTACTTGACTGGTCAATGAAAATGTGTGGTATAGTGGGAGGAGTATTGTGGACCACAGATCAATGCCATCCTTGAAGACTTGAAACAATGGTCCTTGACAATTGATCAATCTATCTGCGACAATATGCTTCGCTTAGTTAATTTGTTTGTCTATTCCTGAGCCCAAAGAGAAAACACATAATTTTGTTTAGGAACAACTGCTCACAATATTCAATAATTAGTTCATATTGAAAAAGGACAACATCCAAAACACTGTAAAATTATATACATGCGTTTATTTTAGCAATTTGAGTATTTAGAACAGAACGAGGTTGCTCCAAGGGGAGACGTGCATAGAGGGAAAGTGATAAGGAGTGAGTGAATGAGACAAGAAATGAAAAGTTACATAGTAGTCAGAGTATTCAATTAATTTTAGACAATGTGGATCGGTTGTGATTCACCGTCCAGAGTCCAAAAACCCGGTCACATTCATTAGGTACAAAATATTTAGTATATTTCAAAATTAGACCCCATTGGTGGTCTTGCACGGAGGAATGAATATGTGTCCCAGGTAGCTAAGGGTGGGCGTCGACGTTTCGACCCGTCTTGTTGGCCTTGAGGATAATTAAGCCTTGGCCGTGCGGGTCTTCATCAGGACCAAAGAGGGGGCAACCTGACTGAAAGGTGGTCTACGCTGAAACACCTAAATGGTTTAGAATCACAGGACAAGTCCGGGATACCAATAAATGGAGGCCTTGAAGTCATAGGTCAATTAGTTCATTCTGGGTGAAGGGAGCCATACTAAGTTCAAATTCAAGTTATCAACGGCGACCGCATCGGGAACCGTTGGCGGTGTGTAAGACGTTTAAGCATAAATTCGTGCTGTAAGCGATGTATCTGCCTCTTATTCAGAGTTAATCGTCGATATACAGGAGTGAATCAAGGCCAGTAAACACAGCAAATGTGCAGAGTCACGGAGCGTCTGTCTCCGTTCGCGCCTCAGTGCGAAATGAGCTCAACCGCGGTGAATCACAACCGATCCACATTGTCTAAAATTAATTGAATACTCTGACTACTATGTAACTTTTCATTTCTTGTCTCATTCACTCACTCCTTATCACTTTCCCTCTATGCACGTCTCCCCTTGGAGCAACCTCGTTCTGTTCTAAATACTCAAATTGCTAAAATAAACGCATGTATATAATTTTACAGTGTTTTGGATGTTGTCCTTTTTCAATATGAACTAATTATTGAATATTGTGAGCCGTTGTTCCTAAACAAAATTATGTGTTTACTCTTTGGGCTCAGGAATAGACAAACAAATTAACTAAGCGAAGCATATTGTCGCAGATAGATTGATCAATTGTCAAGGACCATTGTTTTTGGTATCAGCTATTCACCCAGGTCCTTTTCACCATGGGTTACCCCATTTTTGTAATGGCCATCCTTGAAGACTTGAGCTGGAATTCCATTTGGGCCAGGTGCGCTCATCGCTCTCATTTTGCTCAGGATTCTTTGGATTGTTTTGTTTATGAAGTAGCTATTCCCCCTTGTAGACCTGCCTTCCACTTGATAACCAAAGTTACACCATGAGCATCATAAACTGTCAGAACCGCTTGCTTAATCCACCCGTTGAATGTAGAGTTAGAGGGCTTTATACCATGACTCACTAGATCGAAAGTTGCAAACAAACTATCAACCTTCCTGAAAGCCTCTGTTCTATCCAAATAAATCATAGGAGCGCATACAATAAATGAAAAGGCTCTTCTTCCACGGTTTTTGGGTCACGGAATAACACCAGGAGCACCATAATCCTAGAACAAAGAATTTACTATGAAATCGTGACACAAAATCCAGGCTTGGTCTAAAAATGCCAGAGATAATGGGTTTATTAAGGCAGTGGGAGTGTGCAGTTATCAGGTTAGACAGGTCAGGAGGGTGAGGTGGTGGACATGTAGTAGACACAGATCTTAAAGTCTGTTGGGGACAGGTTGTGATAAGGGCACTCCAACAGTGTGTCTTATGGGCTGCTATTGTGTAGAAGCAGAATCCAAATTCTACTGATCTTATGAGGGCTTTTGATGACATTGTTATTCACTCGTAGGTAAAAGCAGTCAGGCTGACATATAGAGCTATATCAAAACCAAAATGGGTCAAGCGACCACCAGAAACAATGCAACTGATGAACCCTTATAGACAGCACATGTTAAAAAATAAATAAATAAAAAGCTGTATGTAGCCAAACAAAGTATGTCTCTCAGCCGATTCCTTGGACAAGGAGCTAATGTTCTGTATCATTTGTGTGCATCAAATGAAGATTTTTTGCAGTGCAGCTACTTGGGCCTCTCCTCCTACCTTCATGAACAATTATAAGTTACAGATCGGGGAGGTGAATGCGTTGACATCTTTATGTTCCATCCAAATATTAATGTAATTCATTCTATTTATCAATAGAACAGCAGTAATCTGTTTTTGTGTGTGAATGTTATATTCCTTTTTGGTCATGATGCTGATATTCCCTTTGGTATCTGTTAATTCACTAAAGACTGGTGTGAAAAAGATATACGAGGAGGTGTTTCTCTGGATACTTTACAGGGGACCTTCATTCCTCCCAGTCTTCCATGCCACAGTCCGGGTATGCTATTTCTCCCATCCCAGGGGGTATGTAGCTTTGGACTATGTGTTTTGAAGCTTGGTATTACAGGAAGTGGGATGGACTGAGTTCCTCTGTATGCTAATGTTGGGGGAAGAGTCAGTTGGCCGTATTGGAAGCTAGTGTAGATATTGTAGCTTGGAGAAGTTTTGCATACAGTAGATTGTGCTCATTCAGTAATGACTGCGACGAGGCAGTCATTACTCTGAGTAATGAAGATTACGGCAAGTAATGGGGAAATTCCCACGAGCATTGCAGGACCTGACATCTGGTCTAGTGGGACGTGCACCAAAGAGGCACTCGATCTGGAAGAGACCCAATGATCAGTCAACATACCTCTGCCCTCCTCCCCATGGCAGCCAAAATGTTGAGTGAAGATCTCTGATGCTAAAGGCCTAAACTTGATCCCTTCCCAATGAGATGTCGGTGTCCAGAGTAAATAGATACAACTACTGGTGTTAGTGATTTGCCCATGGAACTAAACCAAAGCCCCTTGCTCTTGCAAAACCAGTGCAACTATGAATCCTTCTTTAGCATAATCTCAATGATCTGTGATGTAAAGTATAAATGACAATATCACCTGCCTAACAAGACAAGATAGAACTTCAACAGTAACCAAAAGACAACCTTCATTTAAAGATCTAGACAAGAAAATACACTGTCAACTCGCCATAAACAATGAGAACTTGGTGGGCAGGAAAAACGGCCAGATATTTGGAAACATGTGGACCTGGTGGTCTGCAGTGCAAGATCTTAAGCTGTTGATTGCTACCGCTGAGGGTAAATCCCACAGGAGCTGTGGCACTTGTGGCCTGACCTGGAATTGCTCTGGGCTAGCTGTGATGCCAGAAATGAATGCAAGTTGTCCTGTTCTGAGGTAACCTTTTGCATGTTTTCTTAATACGAAACAAGTGACAGTTCATATAGATGCATTTTTATAAGCAGGTGTGGTAGTACAGATAACCTACCACTAGAAGTAAATGTTCTCACTTCGAGCTGCAACAGCTACCAATCTACCCACAAGTAGCACCCTCACATCGTTGCATTCTTCAGAGCTGGCTACACAGGTGTAAGGAAAATAAGCAGTGAACACAATGCTACACTTTTCTTTCTCAAACCAACAGATTGACAAAAAGTAAAACTACTACAGCAGAGGAGATCCATTAAAACACACTATATCTTCAGAGTTGGATCTCACTACCCAGAACAGAACCAAATAAAATACGCCAAACACAACAAATTGTTCACAATATTCCGTCTGTTCATACATTACAATGAAAGCAGGCATATTTAGCGAACACTTGGAAATCATTTGTTATGCTTTTGTGAGGAAGCACAATGGAATTAGGGTACAGTACACGGAGAGCCACTCCACCCAGTGGAAGTACATTCTTCTGCCACACATTGCAACAAATAAGCATACCGATTGGTGAAAGTACACTTTTTCTCCTCAATACAGAAATGCAAACTTGGAATACAAAGCTGTGGAACTGTATCTTAACAGCCGGAAGTCTTTTCCCTGTCCACACTTCAGAGGAAAACGGGCATCTTGGTGGGAGTGCTATAGCTCTTCATACAACATACAATAATGGACAACAAACACAATGGAATTATGTTTCCTGACCCTTAATTTCGCAGAAATCTACAATGGTCACCTCATCTGTTGGAAGGTTGTTTTTCCTTCAGCCATATTGCTGAATTACCTGTCGGGCTCGGGCAGTACATTTTCTTATTGCAACACCACCTCGTCCCTCCTGGATTAGGAGAAGCAACAATGACACACTAATGTGGCTGCTCACACAAATCAGCAAATGTATAAATGAAGTTGCTGCAAATAGGCAACTTCATCCAAACAACAAATTGTCATCAGGAAAAAGCCAACATCACACTTGTGATCAGGACAGTGGCGGCTGGTGAAGTTTGAGAGACGTTGGGCTAGCATGCGCGGGGGGTGCTCTTTAAAGTGATGCAGCATTTTTTAGGAGGCAGGTTGCCATTCCCAGTGCATGTTTTATTTTAAAAGGGGGCATGTGGGCTCAGTTTTCCTGTTAGCATTAGGGCAGTAGGCCACTCAAAACGAGAACCTACATGCGGCAGTTCATTTTTTCATAAAAGAGCAGCGGGCCTAATAACTCAATCCACCACTAGAAACTAGAGGAAATGCTCCAGAATCCTCAGAGCACAAGAGTAATCCCATAACCGACAAATGTACAACAATATTAAGCACTAAACTACTACCTTTACTGTGGGTAACATGATACTCTGCAACCCCAGAGCTTTAACAACTCGTAAGGGGTACTAAAAGCTATATAAATGCAATTACAGTACAACTACTTTTCGTTATTAAGTGCTCTTAGCATGATGTGGTGATTCCACTCATTCACGGCAGAAGCAGGAAACATCCTCAATTATCAGAATTATCGAGAGCGATATTAGCGTATGTGGTATTACCACCAATATATTACAACATGGCAGCTGTAACTCCACCAGGAATAGTTCCACCAACAATAATCCTGCCAAGAGAAGCTTTACAGCACCCATTACATATCAGCAATTTTGATCTCACTGCCAATCTGTAACTCAGGCCCTATTTCTTGCATGCACTCCGACTACTTTTATTAGAATTAAATGACCTTTCTGTGTTGCAACCAATTATGACTCTGCAGCCATATTCACTGTGTAGAGGGATGTTTCAGAGATACTCACATGTCATGATATAAAATGGATGCATGCACGCAGATTCCAAGACAGGCAGGAAAGAAATTACATTTGTGAAAATCATGCAACATTACATTTCGTCATGTCATGCATGCCCAATGTAGCATTCCTATGATCCTTAATATATTTACTACAAGCCAATACTGCTTTAATAAATATGCAAACATGACAACATTGTTGCTGACTTTTAACTTGCATTAATAAAGTGAGGTCAAACAATGGATGCTCAGGTTCTGTAAAAGGACCAATAGCCCCAAACTACAAAAAAACAACCATTGGTGTCTTATGTGCTGTCTTGAACCGTGAACAATTTGATGAATGTAATGCAGGTAAAGAAGTGCTTCATCTACCATTATGAATTTTACAGGTGTTGCAAAGATCTGAGTATTCACTCATACTCACTCACGGATTAATTTCATTCTTTATGATTCAAGCTACTGCCTTCTTAAAAGAAGTCAATGATTAAAGTCCCTACAGGTAGTATGGCACTAACAAAATGTATAACAGAAATATAGTGTCCTAAATACCATTTATAAAAGTATGTCCCATTGGAGGTGCTAATAAGAAATCTACACTTTACTAGATTATATTTTTGTATATTATAAAATATAACATGACAGACATTCTACTGACACGTACACATCTGGGTGCCATCAGCTTTTGGCTCAACCGTTTTTTACAGATCTCTATATAGCGCGAACTTGACCCGAGGATTTTGGGTATCAGAGCGCTTTACATTAGCACCTGTTGCGTTACACAAGGACACATTGATTTTTGGTAGGAAACCTGGCCTCCCCATTGAATGCACCCTGCCCTCGGAGCCATCTCAGTGGCTTGTTAGCTGCAGGGACGAAGTCAGGTCCCTGGTACCAGCTGTTGAAAGCAGAAGACAAATACAGCTCATTAAGGTCCCGCCAAGGCCGGACTAACAAAATCTGAGTTTTTGCCAATTATCTCCAACAGAGAACAGAGTCAGACTGAAGGAGTCCCTCACCTGATTACGGACAACTGGGCCCTCTTTGTCCACCTCAGCACAGGTGTTTGACTGTTTTTCTCCTGCCACCGCTCGAACTAGAAGTGTGCTAATTTGAAAAGTGGCTGCAACGTCCCTGGCAGCTCTCGTTAACGCGGGTAGAAGAATACTCAGGATTTTTCCAGCTGCAGTCGGACTTCTTACTCAGCACTCAGGATCACGGTGTCTGGGGCCTGAGGAGACCCAGGGAAGGGCCTTGGATGGGTAGAAAGAGGCGGATGTGAGAGGGGTGAGGTAGGCCATTGAAAGAGAGGTGCGCCTTCATAAGCGTGTGGCCAGAGCCTCCCACTGAAACACCGGAGCTGCAAATAAATGATGGCGGCCATTCACACGGTATTGTAATAGCAACGCGGGAAGCAGACACCTCGAGTCTGCGCAGTGTGTCTTAAAAAGTCCTTATGACAAACTGCGCAGACTCGGCTTCCCACCTGCTGCCTCTACCACTCCTTTTCCCAGCTTATCAGAGGGCAGGACCCACCTCCCTGTGACGTGTTCAGAAAGGGTGGGGTGCCGTCCTCTCCACTCCCTGGCTGACATGCAGCCCCTGGCGCTACAGGGCTTGAGCCTGAAGCGCCCGGGGCAAACTTTAGCCAAACGTCATTAGTGGGTGGAGACTGGTCCTCGAGGCTATGTCTTTGCCGAACTGATGACCTCACAGGCCTCAGGGCAGTGAGCTTGTCAGCCCGGCAAAGTAGACTCAGGGCCAAAACGAAAGGCATAGGCTTCGCTGCCAGGGTCACGTGACATGACACTCGTGATCACTTATCATTGCAGCTACAACAGCCCTGAGCCTGGTCCCAAGCAATTAGAGGTCTGCGTAATTAATTTTTTCTTTTACTGTTTATTAAAAGAATTTAGTTGTACTTTTGTAATAGCTGACCCAGGGGCTGAAAATAAAGGGGGCGGAGCCCCGACGCCCTCACGCAGAAACCGCCACTGGATCAGGAGTAATATTAAATGTATCCTGTACTACAGAAAACCTTGTAGATAAAGAATTGCACATAAGAAACATGCATGTGCCCCGGGAATAGACATTAACAATTCACCAAAACGGCAGATTGAATTGAACTGTGAAACCTGTAAAATTATTTTAAAAATGGTAACATCCTTTCACAATTGCAACATGTGGCACTGATCAATTATTCATTTTCTTGCATACTGCAAATGTACCTCATATGATGCCATTGTGTGCACAGCGGTCAGAACTGCAATGAAACACGTGTCCTTAGTACGGTCCTCACAAATTAATGTTGGATCCATCACATTACAATTGAAGTTGTAAATAGTTTCTTCATTTTTTCAAATGTTTCAATGATGTACTTTAGACGGTGACCAGGTACTTGTACTCAACACTGGAGACTTTCCAACATTAGTGCAGAAAAATCTCAGATTTTATCAAAGACAATGTGGTAAGCATTATTTGCAGAACATGTTGCCAGGACAGAGTGTGAGACATTACAGGCTCTCTACCATGCCTTGCCAGCAAAACGAGAGCTGCACTGCTGCTCAGGTGGGGCCAACACACTCTGGCCTCCCTATGAAATGTGCACTCTCGGTGGAGTGCCGCAAAAAGATCATTTTGAGCATAATCACTGCTGGAATGAAAATGTCCTCTGAATGGCTCTGGAGAGCATTCGCCCTGTACTATGTTAGCCTGCCAGGAAAGTCAGGTTAGGACTGCAGGTTACGAATGTATGCGTCATTGAACATGATAATCCCCTGTATTCACTGAAGGCCACTTTGTAGTGATTTGAGACTGCAGATCACAGCTCTGAGTTCAGGAGCTGTGCCCAAGTCCACTCTTATCCGTTTGAGAGTGACTACCGTCCTCTCCCTCAGCTGAGAGAGACTGGCAGTGTTGGCAGCATATATTATAGCAGATCGACAGGCTCCTTTTGCTAATTTCCTTCAGAGGGAGAAATGCCTCTTGGTCTCTCCTGTTAAAAGGTATGTGGAGTTCCTTCCTACTCAACTAGGTTCTTCGTTCCATCCTGTGGGAAAAGGTGCAGAGTGCATCTTGACTTTGCATGTATGAGGTAGAGTAAATATGGAATGTGTGTGTTGTTCTTTACAGTATGGAACACACCCCTTTTGGAAATCCTACGTATGGAAGCTTGACAAACTAGAGACTAGATGTGAGCCTACACAGGTTCTTTGTAGTGGGAAGAATCTGGAACATCCTATAGCCTCCTTTATAAAGTTAGCCAGGTCCCATTAGCAAGTGTGTGATAGGGCACCTCCCTTTGAAGTACAAAGCCACACTTGGAATCTTCCTGCTTCCATTTCCCCTAGGTGCTGCTGCTGCAGACAGTTTTTTGTGGAGGCTGGATGGGAAAATCTCTCGTTTCACATCGCCTGGTAGTGTTGACCAAACATGGCACCATATTCCTGCTCATACTGCACATCATAAGTCTTTCGCAGGGACAGTATGTATGAAATACACAAACACCCCAAAAGCTAGAGGTAACCCAATACATAGAGGGGTTCTGGAATTCACATATCTGAGAACCTGGGAAATGTCTTGGAAGGAATCTCTAGTCGGTGTGCCAGAGCACACTTAATTAAGGAAGGAGACCCTCGACTTTGTGCCTACGCTACCTGCTGAGCTCTTGAGTGGAAGTATCCAGCTTCAAGCTTCCTTGACAAATCAGGAACAGACATGGAGATCCCGAACTCTGCTAGAAATGCTGCTTCACTCTGTCTTTACGGAAGAAGGCCAACTACTGTTGAAGGGGAGAGTAACCGTGTACCCATGCCGAGGAAAGAGCTGTCTAGAAAATAAAAAGTGAACCACTTGGAGACAATGAGCATCTCAAAGGATAGCAGGCTGTGTTTGGTAGTTTATTTGATATCAGAAACATAGATTGCAAAGTTAAAAAAAAAATTAGCTGCATCGATTAGTTTCTGTGAAATTCATCATTTATTCCCCTTTTCATTCATGTGTCTGGGATCCCATTGCATGGCCATTGGGCTCATTGATTTTCCCATCAAGGACTCTCTCACCTATTTTGCACCCCCTTGAGAGGATAGATGCTCTTGGGGTGGGATGGACTCTTCTCTCTATAGAGGTTGGTGTGATTGATTTGAGAAAGTGGAGCAGTTGAAAATAATGCCCCACTGGTACTCGAGCAGGATGTGGTCCCCAGAAGACATCGACCAAAGAAAGCAGCCTCTCTGTACCCAAACATGACCCACAACTGAATGCAGGACCAGCGTGAGGAATAGAATTGTGTAAGTTTGTGCATTTGTAGCCTCTGGGACGGTGAAGGATACACGGAGGTGATCATAAATTTTGTAGACTTTGAAAATTTCAGTTAAAAAGCAAAGAAACATTGTAACAGTAACAGCACAGTTCTGAAGTAGGCCGGGTTGACCTTTATAAACCTCACACACTCCAGCTCCCTTTTATTTTCACAGTTAAAACGGTTTTGTCAAAGCCAATAGGTAATGGTTTGCTGATTGTCCAGACCTACGGGTGGCACAGTTCCCCCTTGTTATAATAAAGGAGTTCTCATCAGTTTCTTTTAAAAAGGGCAAACATTTTAAATAACTTAATTAAAAAGAGGTGTAATACGGTAATCCATCGATTAATTCATTTTGATCAAAATGGCTTTATTCCTTGTAGGCAGCTATGTTTGAATAAAGATTATTTAATTGAAGCCCTGTTCCTTTTTAACACTAAACAATACCTGTAAGGATTTTTTTACTACGTGCCGAAAAGACTTTGACCTTGTGGCTTGGGATACACATTTCTTTTATTTTCAGGGCATTTGGTTTCTCCGCTGAGGTTACTGAAGTTATATGCAATTTATATAAGGGTGCTGAAGCCAAGTTGATTATCAATTCAAGAGATGCTGGTAATTTTAAAGTACAAAGGCAGGGTTGTCCCCTTTCGCCCACTTTATTTCCCCTTTTAATAGAGCCGATAGCCAACGCTATATGAAGACTTGTAATTGCTCCACCATTACCACAAGCTGTCTATATAAAATTGTATGCGGTGAGATAATGTTACTTTTAAAGCCTGATAGCATTTGTCAGGAAGGAGTATTTGAATTTTTTTCCTTTTAGACACTGGGTGGCTATAAGATTAATAATTTAAAAATGGGTACAATATTTTCAAATTGTTTACCGCAACAATTATAGCCCAGTTTTCAGAATTGTTATAATGTTCACCCAAAACGCTATCTGGGTATTAAGTTTTCCAAATAAGATAGACAATATCTGTAAATTTAATGTTATGCCTTTTCTAGTCCAAACTAGAGTACTCCTATTAACATGGAATTATTTGCCGCTCTTGATACAGCGGTTAAAATTAAGATGCCCTTTTTACTTATGTTTAATTTTTGGGGGCCTGTACCTTGCATTTTATATGTAGCTTTTATTAAGAAGAAAGTCCATGATGTCATCTTTTTGTGTGGCAAGACTCTTGTCCTAGACTTCCACTTAGCACTTTGAACTGCCCTACTGTTGATGGTGCATCGCGTTGTCAAATTTGAAAAGTCTTACTTTGCATAATTGCACAGTATTCTGCTAGATTTAAAATATTCAGTATTTGGTTTTCAATCATGATTATGAAAATAGAAATCATGCAGAAGGATAATAATATTTAGGATATTCTCTGACTTATAAAATCACCAAAACAAAAGTGGGATATGAGATTATCCAATGATTTTGAAAAGAAAAACATATTTCTATTAAAATGTTGCCATTCCAAATGTTAATTTCACAACCCGCTTTGAAGATCTAGTTTTTAGAAATCAAGATGTTATCATTCATGCAATATTAATCAGATTGAAAATAAATGTTTTTCATAAATTCACTGATTCCTTGATCGGTGATAGATGGAAAACATGGTAAGAAATAGAGATAATTCGAACAGATAGAAGTTAGTTAACATGGTCTTATAATGTCATAGACCTAACTCATATTTGATCAGGATTAATACATTGTAAATTTAAAGGAGAAGGGGTGTAAAATAAAGGATTGGCATGGAAACAATATCTTACACAGACCAAACAAATAAATCTAATTCTTAACATTTCATTCAGATGGATCCAGAAGGAAAATATTGTTTAACAACTCAGATGTGGAAAAGAAGTTACATGTTTAATTTCTCAGTGTTAAGAGGAGCCAATTCTCGAAAGATGCAATTTGATTATACTCCGGCTTATTTAAATAAAATGTGGGCAGAAAATCTGGTAAATTGCTTTAGATGTGAAGCTGTAGTTGTTGCAAATTGGTCTCATATTATAGGGCAGTGCACAAGATTAACCCGTTCCGTGCCCATGACGGAACCACTCCGTCATGAGCCACGGGTGCGCTGTGCTCATGACGGAGTGGTTCCATCATGCTGCGGCCGTTGGCGGCCGATCCGCCCACGCGGCGCTAATTCCCCGCCTGTGCGGGCGATTAGCGCAGTGGGCGGAGTCGTGACGGAACCACGCCGTCATGAGCACAGCTCACCCGTGACTCATGACGGCGTGGTTCCGTCATGAGCACGGCGGCACCGCAACTGCCCCCAAACCCCCCCAGCGCCGCGGCGGAATTCCTGCCGCGGTGAAGAGGTTAAATAACTTTTGGAGCTCTATATTATTATACCTCGAAAACTTTTCTTTATACGTATTCCCTGAACCCTGATGATTTCTTTATTGGGTTATTATCTATTTATGCAGGCCTCGAAAAATCTACTGGTCCACTCACTGTAGCGAGTCAGATTTTATCAGGGCGAGCTAGTTTAAGAACCTCCTGGTCCACACTTGAGCTGGAAAGAAACAGGTGTTCTGTTTATTCAAAAGGTGAATGAGCAATAAAGATGCCTTTAAATCATGGGTATTCATAAACATTTGCCCTGGGGCCACAAAGTATGGTCAGTGGTGTGATCGAGAACCGCACTGAGGCGGCAGGGGGTCCTGGGTGGGTCAGGGATTGTGTAAGGAGGTCTAAAAAAATTTTCAATAAACAGGTAAGCATTTATTTTCAGGTTCACTAAAGTTAAGTGGTGCAGGACACCACAGTAGTTAATTAATTTAACCTGCAAATAAATGCTTGCCCGTTTGTTTAAAAAATAAATTCCGATTATTGGTGCTCAGCAAGTAAACAGCTCGTGCTACTGTTCACTGGGAGGGGGTAAACACATTTTTGAAGGTCAAGAGGGCCGCAAGCTTCCCCCGGACCCTACTCTGAGTATCACTGCTTTAAATCTTGTTTTTATCATGACACATTTGCTGTCTGTTCAAGGGAAGAGGTCAAATACCAGTTTGTCTTTTTACTAATTATGGCTTCTTTATCCTAGAAATGTGTGTTTACTTTTCTTTCTCTTGTTACAGTTAAATGATTTTTTAAAGTGAGCTGTTTCAGTCATTGTAAAACAAAAGGCTGTAGCATGTCCATTTTTTTCTAACACACAACATTCAAATAGATTTTAAATGAATAGTACAAATATGTTGAAATGTATCAGAAATAACAAAAGCACCATTTGTTTTGTAATTCAGAAGTGTAACGCAAACAAAGATTTAAATAGGAGCAAAAAAAATCAGAATAATTTACTTGGTGGTGTGCAAATGACAAATATTTGCAGAAACTCGACTTCCAAATAGTATTGCTTGCACACTATACAGTTTCATCAGTAAAACTGCATGTCAGTGGGAATTGTTGTGGCTTTTTCAATAGAAAATGTGCTGATTGCAACTAACAGTGTTCTACCACTTCATGCTTTAGTTATATATTTATTCAAAGTTATGATTTTTAAACATGATTTGAGAAAAATTGCTGCCCCTTCCCTGATGACAATGCTGTTAATAAACTAAGAAGCAAGTCAGGGGGCATGTGTATCATATAGGCGGCTACATGTGTCTTATATGGAGCAAAAGTATAGTTAAATAAATCAAACTAAAGAGTTTTTTGTACAGCAGACATACTGAACTCACATATTTGAAGGTTCTCTCATATGTGATAATGAAGAAAATGATGGCTCAGTGAATTAAAATAGTTGCCCAGGATCACTAAATTTGAAACCAGTTTATGGGTCAAGATTATTACAGTTAGGTCGAGTAGACTAAGTCACTAAACCTGCACGTCTGGTAACATTTTTATAATGTTTCTGGGCCTCATTTATGGTAATAAGATGCATGGTTATGATTATTTATAAAACTTATTTATTCGAATAAGCTGGGATGTTTGAGATGCTTATTTGTTTCTTCCATTACAAACATGACTGAGACTTCAATAGAAATGTTGATAATAGTTTGAATTCAGACAGAAAATAATTAAGCTGATGAAAGTATACACTATTTAATATTTATTGTCAATTTCATGTAATTGTTTTATTTTCGTTCTATATTTTTGGCCTTTGTATGTGCCTCCAAATAACAATACATTTAATAAAAAAAAGATTGTTAAGAACTTGTGTTAAAGTCATTTGGAAGAGTCTGGGGTTGTGAAAACCCTATTTTAAATGTCTTGTTTTTTCTCTATGTGCATTTATACTTTTATATATGGTATTTAGTACAGTGTAGAGTAAATTGAGTTTTCTTTTGTAGGCCACACCACCTCGGTGAGTAAGTCTTGGAGTGCTGTGCCATATTACATTGAGGCCCAAAGTGCTAAAGGGCTACTTAGTACTCCGTTTTGTGCCTAATAGTAAGATGGCTCCAGGTCACCTCGTGTAAAACGCTGCGATTGGCATGATTGAAGTTCTTTAATCCCTAATGTCCCCAGGATCCCTAGAACCAGTTCCCAGAGTTCCTAAAATCGTGTCTGTCCCTTCTGAAATATTCAATGAGAGCACCAGTGCCCTTTTTTTGTGAAAAGTTCATCAAGAAACTCTTCAAGTCTGGGGCAGTTACTCAATTAGGGCTCTGGGCTGTTCCCCACTGAAATGCCTACACATTCCTGCACAAATAATAAATAGATTGATTTAATTAGAGATCCAGTCGTATCTCTTAACAAATCGATGTATTTAAGTCTGGGCTGTCTGTCCCAGGCTGCCTGCCCCATCTTGCTCTGAAGCAAGAGATGGAAGTCAGGCAGTCAATCAACTTTCTGCACTTTGAGGCACGACACAGGCCTTACAGTTTTAAAGGTCTTCATTGGCATTGTAGCCTATGGTAGTATCCACTATAAGCCAGTGACATTTTCAGCATCACGGTTTCGGGCGTTGTGGTCTCTGTCCCTGCGTGAGGGCAGCCACCTGTCATTTGCAGGCATAAATCCCACACTTTCTCATTCGTCACACATAGGAGTGGATGCACGCATGTATGATTTGGAGCCTTGTCCTTGGTAGTGATAAGTGTTATAATGCTAATCTTGTGTTGTGTATATTTTGCTGAGACCCCTGGTCACGCTAACCTCCCCTGCTCTGACACCCCAGGCGGTGACTGCACGTCTCTAGCCTCTTCAGAAGTAGAACTGCTGTATTTGTTCCCCTGTGAAATTAATCCAAAAGAGAGCAGGGTTTTTGTTCCCTTGCCAAGTTGATCCAAATATCTGAGTTAAGCGCGAAGGGAGAAATATGTTCTCATAGTAATGACAGTTATCTCTGTATGGCGATATAAATGGCCCTATCTTCATGGCCTTAATATCAATGTCAAAAACAGGGATTGATTTACGACCAAAGAATGTTTAAAACGTTATGGCAATGCATGTCAAAGATTTGTTCCTCTCTTATTTCACATGTTTTACTCAATCTTCTATTCCCCAAGGCTGTTAGCTATTTTATCAGGTTGTGTTTCTGTATTTTTTCCATGCATCTTATTACTCTTGCATAGTGTATACTTTGAGTTGTGCCAGGTGTTTATGAGGGACTTTGATTGCAAGCTCTGACACTGAGGCTGAAGCCAAAGCAAAGTGCCTGTCAGGGGTAGGCCTCTCTGCAGAGCACACAGAGCAATGGTCATGAATTCCAGTTGCAATTGAAATTCTGTGGAAATGTGTTTGATGGGAGTATACAGATGTCAAAAGGAAATAAATTGCTTAAATGTGAATGAGAGCAGTGTATGTTTGGAAGTGGTGAAGTGAGGGAGGTGCGAGGAAGTGCATTCAGGAAAGAGTGAAAAGAGGCTGCTCATGAGGAAAGAGAGGCGGTTGAAGATATGCATATGGATGAGATATGCAGAGAAAAGTGCATACATATCTAATATAAAGCGCATATAGCTTAATGTCAAAAATCTTTCCACAGGCCTCACAGACTCACAATTTCAGAACTGAAACATTTTCAATGTTAATTATTTTTTCCAACTCGCTGTTACTCATTTATCTTAAACAGCTAACAACCATTGACAGAGCCAATTGTACTGACAGGTTTTAGTTGTATGTCAGTTGTTGTTTTATATATGTGGATGCAATTACATCTCAGAGAGAAACCAAAATGCTAGTCTGGTGGCACACTGGAAATCACAGAAATGTATTTTACTTGTTTGCTTTTAGAGAGCTCCCACTTTTTTCATCCCATTTAAAGACCTGTCTGCCTATATTTCTATATGACTTTTTTGCAGCCAGCAGCTGTGGGTGCTTCCCAAAGCCTGGATAGAGCATTTTCTTCCTAAATTGATTAAAGGATGAAGTTGTTGTGCTGTAAAATTTGCACATTACAGTAACTGTTGAACGTATTAATGGAGTAAGATATAGGGCCACTTTTAATGTGTTTAATATTTCAAGACTATATGTTCCCACTGCTTTATAAGCCTTGCTTTATCACTAAATTAATTTGCTTTAAAATACACCATTTGCCAATGTTTTTCTCTGGAGAAGGACCCACCCTGGACCCTACATTTGTCCATTAAGTTTGATCGTGCCTTCTACATAAAAGTCATACACAACTTTTACGCCTCTCCACTTTCAAATGTCACTAGCCACCACTGCTCCAAGTGTGCTGTGACACTCACAACACTTAAGGTGTAAACATCCATGAAAATCATACCACACAACCGTTGTGTTTTTACTTAGGCTAGTGATCAAAGAAAGTGCTTGTCTTATCTTCTAGGCTGTTAGTTTCGCTTCTGTTTCTTTTGCAGCTACAGAAATGTCTTTCTTGGCTCCTGGTCAGTCCCAACCTTATTCCCACATGGTAGACAAAGTCGTAGGGGGTCCCATGCACAGCTGTCAGGCAGTCTGCCACTCCCAAAACTCTGAAGTTGAGTCTTCCTCTAAGCCTTACCCCATCTTTTTTAACAACAGCTGCAGTACACGTATGAGCAAAGGATGGCCCAACATAGCACCCTGTTTGTGCAGTTGCCATCCATGAAAAGACAAGTAGAAGTTACAACCTTTCTTCCAGGCCTAAAGTACGCAAACTAGTTGAGCTTTGGAGTGCTATAATTCCATATGAGGGTGTGCCCTCATGATGTTTGAAACAGCCTGCAGAACAGGTGGCATGAGTACAGACCCAAACAATGGCCAAATATGTTATCACAACTTGAGAGACCTGCCAGATGAAAACCAACATTACTTTAAAATCTGTAAGTCTGTCTGATCTCAAGAAAATCTCTCTGCTCCGTATTCTGTGCCATGAGCCAAACTGGTCACCAAGTTACAAAAAGGCCAGAGCCACGCTACTGATCTTAACTTCATATTTTACCCTTCTGTCCACATCAGTACAGAAGGCCAGACGCTGGTTAAAGTTAGAATGAGAACTCATTTCTAAGCATTATACATCATTCACAAGGCCCTACATAAAAGGATCAAGCTTGCTACAGCCAAGGTTTTGCAGGCATAACAGCTGTATAGATGCCTAGTGTTCGCATCTCACAACCTGCTTCCCATCATACCACCGAATTATAAGAGGTCACCCAGAGGAAGGTTCCTCTATGCTTATAAAGTAAAGACATCTTGAGATACCTGAGAATTCTGAAAGGCCACCTTTTCTGATGGCCGACATACATTCTCATGGTGCAACTAAAATTCGCCAAAGAGTTGCCTCCTAATCAGGCACAGAGAGATGGCACTACTCCATCCCGTTCTCTGACATAATTCTTGAACCATCTGAATGGCAGAAGCATTTGAACTCCTCACCAGAAACATCCGTGATCTAACGTGATATGTTCCACTGAAACATGAGGGCGGGCTCCCTTTCTCATTTTGGCTGTATAGGACTTAAATAGCAATTTTACCCTAAGGGCTATAGTGCTTGCTCGTCTCTTATATGTGTCTGCGTTCAGAAATACACGTACTGCTGTAGAAGGAGCGACCTGCAGGCGATCAAAGAACGTCTGCTTACGTACATTATCAAGTTCACTGTAATGAGGACGTCAGGCCGCTCCCAGACTGTGGTATTCGCTGCCTGAGGAGGTTGGGTTTCCATCCAGTTTGATCACATTCCGGCACAGCACATACAAGGCTTTCCTCTGAGGCCTCGCCTTCCACCCGCTTCATTAACGAGCAGAGATCACCTCGGGCCTAAACTGTAGCATTCGCCATTTTGTATTATCTGCCACCGGTTTTCCTCTCCAGAGAGACGTGGAGAACTCTGACTTTCACAGGCCCTCGCCCCTATGTGCAGAAACATAAGGTCACCTGTTGTGCGACGTGGTTGTGCACAAACTTAACTTAAACAGCAACTTCCGTTTCTGTCCAGTTGTTTCAATGGTTGCTGTGCAGGTTTCTCTTTTTCAGTCTACTTGTGTCCATAGTCACTGGCACCAGGTGGAAATTGAAATCGTTTAAAGGAAGTCAGGCAAATGCATTCCGCTGACATAAAAATCCCAATTTTTATAGTGGAAATGACACCAACCTCTCTCTCCACCAACTTCGTCCATCCCTAAAACAAAGCTTCTATTATGTGCTGCGTGTGCTTCATTAACTGCTGTTGGGGGTTGTATTGTCCGTGCATTCGTGTACCCTCACACAGTCTCCCCCTTACACTGAGAAGAGTAGGAACGCGTGATTATGTAAATTGTCTTCGCGTCATGGCCTGTGTCAACCAACATATTGCACTCTATCCTGCACCTGGAGCTATTAACTGTTCTGGAAAAGAGACCATTTTCACCTCCATGGGGTTTATATACAAGGTGAGTAAGGGGCTGGGACTGAACGCGACCTTTGACATGCATGGTGTCTGAAGAGGTCGCTAAAGGATACAGACTGTCGCGTCTGCTTACAAAGAGCAAGTGTACGTTAAAAACGACAACAGTGGAATAGTGGTATTATTATATCGTCTCGTTCATAATGAAACACGGAACTGGAAAATGTGACAGGTCCCCGTTTGAAGCTCCTAGTTATATGTATCGAGGAAAGAAACCAAGCCACGCACACATAGCACTGGGTGCATGCTCCCGAGTGAACCATGCGCAAGAGGGTGCTCGAAGAACAACGAGCCTGACAAGTGTAGGAGGAGTTAGGGGACGGGACATCCATCGCGTCTGTAAGACTGCCGAGAACACCGAGGCAATCAGAAGAGGAGCAGCAGTCAGGTGTGACGTTCCAGCCATGTGGAGCCGGGTGTCTGCAGTAATTGTGCACTTCTGAGGACGGTACGTGTCTGTCAGCATTGTCTAGAGCGTGCAGGTGTACAGACGTATATTTCTGTATTTTAAGCGCTAGAAAGTCTCGGTTACATTTCCCTCGGTTGTATATGGCAGGCATAGGAATCTTGCGCTCGCAGCCCGGAGGGGTTATGCGCCTTTCTTTCTGTACATGTTGTGTGGAAGCCAATTCTTATATGTACTGTGTTTCTGTCAGAACCTGTAGCTATCAGTAGCTGAGTATAGCTATAGCTGATTGTAAAGCTGATTGTAGTGTAGATCTTGTGTACTTGGATACTTGTCTGTGGCACCACAATGTCAGCGCAAGTCATTTCCCAATACTGATTTGCAATGGCAAGTCAGCTGTGTCTTAACTGGTCACTATATAGTTCCTGCCTGTCAGCGGTGGATTGGATGCAGTGTCTGCAAGTGCCAGTTTGTGGCACGTCTATCAGCACAGTTGTCTGTACTTTGTCTGGCAGTGGTCTTTGGCATCTTTTTGTGAATACGAGTCTGACTGTTGATAACTGCCAGGATCGCCGATGTAGGCCTGGCAGGGGTGTTTGATTGTCAGTATTTGTCCATATGTCTGCCTGCCCGTAGTAGTAGTGCATGGGTTTAGGGCACCTGCTAAATATGCGTCTCTCCAAGTGCCTGTGTATGAAATCCGCCTGCTGTGTTTGTTAGTACGTTATTGTATTTTCACTGTGTGTTACACAGCATCGTTTGCATCACTGGCTTTTAGCATATCTGTCAGCATCTCTATGTCTTACGTATATAGACCTTATCTGTCGATCCCTCGTTATAGTAAGTTACATTAAAGTCCTCTCTCTCTCAGTAGATTGGGCCACAAGCTGTACAGGTCTGTGCCTGTCGTTGTTTATAGTGTGTCCCTGCCTGTATAGGGATTGTGTCAGTAAATGACTTTTTGTTTACAAACCATGTCAGCTAGTATGGTCAGTGTCTGTGCATGGGTCACTACTGGTGGTAGCAGGTCCAGCACATACCACTGCTTGTCTTTATGGTATCGCTTGTAGCACATGCGTGGCAGTCTATGCTTGTTTATACAAGGACACTCAGAGAGTTACTGTATTAGCAGTCTTCAGGAGGTCTATTAGTTTCTGTCATTACACCTGTGCCTAAGATCTTGTCGATCTAGAGAGTCCTACTTCTACACCGAACTGTGAATTGAGATGTGGCTGTGGTGTCTAGCAATACCTGCTGGTGAGATTTTCTGTGCCAAGCTATGTATCCGTTCAGAAGTTCCTGCCATTGCCAGTCTGGGATTCTGAATGTACACATGTAATGGCAGATATTCCCGTGGTGTCTGTCAGTATTGGTAAGCATATGCTATATACGCTTCCACTGCATATGTGCCTGGAGTACCTATGTCTTTGTGAGATTGGGTATGTACACCTGTTTTTCAGTACAGGTGCACCTACAGTGTCTCTCAGAGATATCCTGTTAGTCAGTCTGTCGGCCATTGCAGGTGTGCCTTTCAGCGCCTGTCTGAGACTCTGTATTTAGAGACCTGCCTGGAAATACAACTATGTGTCTCAGATGTCTCCCTGTACCTAGCTGTCTGTGACATCCTGCATGTGAGTACAGGTGTGTTTTTAGCGTCTGTTAGTAAGACCTTGTTTGTCAACCTACCAGTCATTACTGATGGTTAGGTGGGTAGACCTTGTTTGTATATGTCTGTCCTTAGTGTCTGCCAGTATGTACGTTGTTATATTTTGTAAATGAGATCCCGTTTGTCTGTCCGTTCAGGTGTGTCTGTTATGCCCGACCCTATTTGTATGTAGGCCCTGCTAGTATGTGACTATCACTGCTTGCCAGTGTAAGTGCATGTCTGGGCTATTGTCAGTGCCTAACTCCCCATACAAGTGTCTAGCAGCACCTGTCTCTGAGTCCCCGTGTGTACATGTCTGTCAATAGATGGGTCTGTCAGTGCCTGTTTGTATGTGAGGACACGTGTGTGTACACTTTGCTGCTAGTATGTCTGTATTATCATCATCCGTCAGTGTTAAACTACCATTGCAGATGCATCCGTGATGTCTGTTGGCACCTGTCTGCGAGGCCCTGTTTGCACATGTCTGTCAGTAGAGTTGTATCTGTGGTCTGCAATTACAAGTGCACCCGTGAGAACCTCTCTGTACGGTAGTGCATGTGATTACACTTGACTTCCGAAAAAAGTGTGTCTGTGCCGCTTGCCGTGCCTAGATTAGAGTACACACGTGCCCATGCTGTCTGGAGCCGCCTGTCAGTCTAAGCAGTGCACTTGGCGTCGCCGCCAAAGCTCTTGGTGGGCCTTCCACGCACCTCTGTGTTTCATACTTGGCGGTACAATAGGCTTCCTCGTGAACCTGACAGAGAAGCGGTGTAACGGAGTCCACACGGGCGTCCTCCGTGCACACTCGTGGGTTCAGGGGGCTCACAACACACACATTTTAGGGGACGGACTGCACAGGACGCCCTGAGCCGCTCCCACCTTAAGAGCCTCTTTGACCGTGACGTCACGTCGGAAATTTACCAAAGCCAGAGCTGGCCAACTGCGGGCTCGAGCGGTTCGCTGTGCTCGGATTGGCTGGCTGCGCTGACGTCGCCTGACGCCTGCAGGGCTGGGATGCCTGTTAACCGTGAATAGGGAGAGCACATAAACAAAGGCACATTGGAGGCGGCAGAGCCAGTCCGCCCGGCACGCGCTCCCCGTGCTGCCCTCTTTGAACTGTCTGCAGCACTAGCAGCGCCCCTGTGCCACTGCTCCCTGGAGATGTAAGAGCAGGCGATGAGCAGAGCTCCGGGCACCACAGTAAGTACCGTTTCCGTTAGCTGACCTAGGCGGACCAGTCTCCAGCGCTGAGGGCACACTGTTTTCAGGGCATACTCTTGTTTTACGGTTGGGGGGGCGGGGGCACTGTAGTGCAGTGGCACTGGGACACATTGGTGGAGACCAGATGTTGAAATGATGGGCGCACACTGCAAACTATTAGTTGGGCAACGCTGACTCAAGTAGGGCGAGCTGAGTGGTCTCAAGTTCTGTACCTGTGAGCTGTTATTCTAAGCATTGTGTTTTGTCGCTCCCTACATTCGACCTCGGTAGGATCCGATTTTACAGTCTGTGCATTTATATAATGACAGGTGACATTAACCCTGTGTCAGGTCATCTTGTATATAGAGTCGCGGGAGGCTACACATTCTCCACTGTCACTGGCCACACCGAGCACCGACCATCTGTACACAGAGCACTAATGTTGCGCTGAGAATGGAAAGTCTGTACATCGAATACAGTCCGTTTAGCTTCTAAGCACTGGCAGCCAGTACATTGAAAACTGACAGTTTATGTTCTAAACACTGGCAGTCTGCAGATTAATAACTGACCGCCTGTGTTCTATGCACTGACAACATGTCTTTTGAAAACTGCCACTCTGTTTCTCCTTCTGCGACAGCTTGTGTATTGCAATCCGTCAGTCTGCAGAGTAAGCACTGACAGTCTCTACACTGACCAGTGACATTCTATACAGTAAACACTGACAACCTGTACGTTATAAACTGACAGACTGTGTACTAAGCACTGACAGGCTGTATGCTAAGTGCTGACAGTGCTGACAGGCAGAACAAGAGTGACAGGAAACTGAACCATCAAAGCAGGGCACTTCAACAGGCGAGTGGAGCCCTCCATGTGGCTCGCACCCCTATGCTTATCTCCTGTACGTAGTGCTCCAGACACACCTCCTGCTGTTATATTTTGGGAGTCTGCTTCCTCGGCAGTGATCAGCCGTAGGAGGGCCACCTCTGTAATCCTATGAACTTATCCTGGTGGGAGACTGTACCTGCGACTCGGTGAGCACACTTTGCGGTTGTCCCGCCCAGCTTCGCTCTCTGTGCCTTACTCTCGCTTTCTATGTTGCTGTTCCGGGCTCACTTTCCCTGCTGCTGTCCTAAGGTCACTCCAACTGCTGCTGTCTCTAACTCACTGCTCGCTCTGGTGTCCCAGGCTCACTTTCTGTGCTGCTGCCTTGTGCACACTCCCCGTGCTGCTGTCCCCAGCTCACCCCATGTGCTGCTGTATCAAGCTTACCCTCCATGCTGTCATAGGCTGCTGCCCTGAGCGTGTCCTGCTCTACCCGGCCCAACCTGTGCTGGGCACCTGCCTTACTCTTTTACTGTCCGTACTGCTGCCTAGTGTCAGCTCGACTCTGCTATGCCGACCTATTCAGTACTGGCGTAAAGGGGCCACTCTGTGCTGGTGTAACGGGGCCATTCCGCACATGTCATTGCAGGCTCGCGCTCACTCGCTCCACGCTGTTCCGTGTTTACTCAGTTCTGTTGCCGTGACTCATCCGCTCCCTCTCGCCCAGCCGTTCCCAGCTCTCTGTGCGTACGCCGCTCGGAGCCCCCTCTCCATCTGTGTCTGCTGTCCAGGGTTTACTCAGTGCCGCTGTCGTAGACGCGCTCACACTATTTACTTGTTTGTGGCTCACTCTGTACCTGCTGCTCTCGCTGCACTTTCTGCATCTCTATGTGAGTTCAGCGTGCACCTGCTGTCCCGGTCCTGTTCCCCTGCCCCAAGGCATTGCTCTCTACTTGGCACTTGAAGCTCGCTTCGTACATGCTGATCGGGGCTCACTCTGCTGCTGCAAAGAACCCCCTTCCTAGAGCTGCCCTTGGGACCCTCTTTCTGTATATTTCACTCAGTACCTGCTGCCTCGGTTTTCAGACCGTTTCTGTACACTCAACCTGAATCCCCTCTCGCTGGAGCTCACTCTTTCTCAGTAGCCCACCGCTTCCCTCTGTAGCTCACCACGTCTCTCCGTGGTCCTCTCGTCTCGGTAGCTCATTTCTTCTCTGTAGCTCACGCCTTTGCACCTCTCTCCTGCTCCTTGCAGGCCCCTCCTTCTCTATATGTAGTTTATATGTGTACTTCATTGTTTACTCTGCAACTCACTCCATCTCTGCAGTTGGTTGCTTCTCTGTGTGGCTCACTCCTCTGTAGCTTATTCATCTGTTCCTCACACTCCTCTGCAGGTCGCTCCTACTCTGTAGCTCTCTGCTTTTCTGTAACTTTCTCCTTTTCTCTGCAGCTCAGTACTCTGTAGGTGGCTGCCTCTCGCTGTAGGTCACTCCTTCCCTGTAGATAGCCTCTCTATCTCCTTGCCCTCTGTAGCCATCTCCTTCTCTGTAACTCACTCCTTCTCTGCTGCTCGCTCATTCTCCGTGGATCATTCATCTTTGTAACTCTCTCCTCTATGGCTAACAGCCTCTTATCTGTAGCTCACTCTTTCTCTGTAGCCCGGTGCTCGCTGTAGCCCGATGCTATCTGTCGCTCTCTCCTGTGCTTTGCAGCTCACTCCTCTGTAGTTGCCAGCCTCTCTCTCGGTAGCTCACTCGTTCTCTGTGCCTCATTCCTATCTGTGGCTCTCCCCTGTGCTCTGCAGCTCACTCATTCTCTGTAGCTCACTCCTCCTTCCTTCCACAGCCCCAGAGCAGGCCGTTGGAGGGAGCTGTCGGCGGCCCCGCGGTGTAGGCCGGGAGCGGCTGGTACCTGCTGCCGGCTCGGCTCCCGCAGTCCTCCGGCTGGCTCGGGGGGCGGTGGTGTCTCGGTCTCCTAGCTACGGCACACTGGCCGTCAAGCACAGACGCGAGGCAGCCAATTAGCCGGCAGTCGAGTGCCATGGCTTGCTGCTCAGCCCCAGACTCGTTAGAAGGCTCCATCGCTGTTAAATAGACGCCCTGCTCTGCAGTGAGATGCGGGCGTGTGGGGCCAGCGGAAGTGTCTCTTGTACCCGCCGACCTGTTACTGCGTGTTATTTCACACCAGGTGTGTATATTACGTTTGAAGTCAGGAAGGGTCTGTTCTTCGGATTTGCCCCTTAACAAAGTTTGAATTCAGTTGTTGAGAAGAGGCATAAAACAACTCGCGTGTACAGCACTTTTCACACGCCGTGCCCACGAATATGAACAGTTGTTGTCACCTAGGAAAGCTGGTGTGCAGTTATAAGTTGCAGGAAGGTTGCACCAGTTTGCTTTCGCTTTCCCTGGGGTTCCCTTTCTAAGCAATCTGGGAGAGGTACCACACGAGGTTGATCCTGCATGTGTGTTCTAAGAGCGAGAAAGTCCTCTTGCCACTGTGTGCCCTTTCAGTTGTACACCTGCACCCCTCCCCCCTCCTGTGCTCTGTACTTCCTCGTTAATGCCGGAGGGCTTGGCGGTTTCCCCAATAAACGTGCGCTTTACCTCACCCAAAGGATTAACTCTGTTCCTAGAAATTAAAATTACTTGTTTCAGATCTTTTTAGTCAAAATGATAATTGCGTAGTTAACAGAGTGCCTACATAGGCCTCTTATCTACACAATAAAAACTCTGTCAAGGGCTGTGTGCCAAAACGGTATAATAAACTTTAAATCCTGAAGCAGGCCACGTATATGGTGCTATCAAACGGGTGGCGGGCCCGGTTTTAAAAAAAAGACGCACTTGTATTCTTAAACACGGGAGTCGTGGGGTAGGGGCTGATAAATGCGCCTGCGTGTTTGTGTTGTAACTCGAGGTGCGATACACTGATACTGCAGACGCAATGACATAAAGCGCATTGTGTGCCTCTTTCAGGTACCTGGCACGACAGACAGGATCCAGCGTTGAGCGCCAACTCTTCCCGTCGCGGACGCTGCCACAATCACAACACTGTCCTCATTTAGTTTCCTCGAGAACTCCAGTGACTCGGCTGAAGGTAGGTTGCGCTTACATTTCAAAGTAATACAATTTACATTGCAAATGCAAATCAATCTATCTATCTATCTATCTATCTATCTATCTATCTATCTATCTATCTATCTATCTATCTATCTATCTATCTATCTATCTATCTATCTATCTATCTATCTATCTATCTATCTATCTATCTATCTATCTATCTATCTATCTACCTACCTGTTTGTCTATCTACCTACCTGTCTGTCTATCTAGCTATCTGTCTATCTAGCTATCTGTCTATCTAGCTATCTGTCTATAAGCTATCTGTCTGTCTATCTGACATTCTATCTATCTAGCTGTGTGTGTGGCTTTAATGACGTGTTTCTCTATGTCTGTACATGGCGTGTGTGTTCATATAATTCCTTGCTGATCACAATTCCTACCTGTCAGTGCGCCACTGTTTTACTGTCGGTGCTCTCTATAGTTTTCTGTCCTTACATTTGACCTTTGCTCTGTCTGTATGTGCGTGTGTGTGTTTCGGGAGGTGTAGTGAATAAGATTTACGGTTATGCAGCTTCACTATGTGGGTTAGAGTCTGTATGCTAGAATAGTGTGTGGCATTGTTGAGTTGTTACGTGTAATGTTCACGTTAGCATCGTGGGCATTTTAGAAATAGCGCGTACCGAAAGGTGAATGTTTGCACTGGGTACAGAAACACCTGGGGTCGTCTCTGCAAACACCCTGTGTGGCTGCTTTCTCGATATGGTGGGAGGACCCCTCTAGACACCACGAGGAGGTCATGCTCCACACACCGGGAGAAGACCCCTCTCCAGTCACTATAGACATACATGTCTCTATCTTAGATTATAGATACTTTGAGAAGGCCACAATCCAAATTCCAAGAGGTGGGTCCGCTCCTAATACCAAGAGGACGCAACTGTCCAGGTACTAGGAGGGGGCCCCCTCCAGTGTGTGAGGCCTGCTGCCGTATGCGGCTGCGTTGTGGTGCTTGGAGGTGAAATGGGGCTGAGTGTGCTTGCACAGTATGGGTATCCATTAAACTGTCTCATTTACAGCCATGCCCTGTGTTCAGGCTCAGTATGGGTCGTCGCCTCAAGGAGCCAGCCCCGCTTCGCAGAGCTACAGCTACCACTCCTCGGCCGAGTACAGCTCCGACTTCCTGACGCCCGAGTTCGTCAAGTTTAGCATGGACCTGACCAACACTGAGATCTCAGCCACCACCTCGCTGCCCAGCTTCAGCACCTTCATGGACAACTACAACGCGGGCGGCTACGACGTGAAGCCTCCCTGCCTCTATCAAATGCCGCTGTCCGGCCAGCAGACCGCCATCAAGGTGGAGGAGCTGCAGATGCACGGCTACCCGCAGCACAGCCACCTGGGGCCGGCCGAGGACCTGCTGCCGCCTCCCCCGCACGGGGGGTACTACAAGCCCTCCTCGCCGCCGTCGGGGCCCGGCTTCCATGCGCAGCACGGCGGCGGCGCCATGTGGGACGAGCCAGGCCCCCTGCACGGCTTCCACCAGGGCTATGGCGCACACATGTTGGAGCCGCGCAAAGCGCCACCGCGCCTCTCGCTCTTCTCCTTCAAGCAGTCCCCTCCGGGGACCCCCGTCTCCAGCTGCCAAATGCGCTTCGACGGCGCCCTGCACGTGCCCCTGAGCGCCGAGGCCTCCGGGGCCCACCACGAGCAGGCCTTCGCCGTGCCCAACCCCCTCCGGAAGCAGGCCTCCATGGGCTTCCCCGGCCTGCAGCTGAGCCACGCCTCGCAGCTGATGGACAGCCAGGCGCCGTCGCCGCCCTCCCGGGGCTCTCCGTCCAACGAGGGCCTGTGCGCCGTGTGCGGGGACAACGCGGCCTGCCAGCACTATGGGGTGCGCACCTGCGAGGGCTGCAAGGGATTCTTCAAGGTAAGAGGCTGCGCCACCCCGTAGCATGCGGTGCCCTATGAGGTCGTGTCACTGAGAGGCATGCCACCAGGCCTGAGCCACTATGCACCAAGTGCACTTGCACTCTAGGACACTTGGGGGCCACTGGAAATATGACGTCCCTCCTGGAACGCATGTGCAAGGACATCCAGCACACAGGGCACCTATGTCATGTTTTAGGTCACTGGAAGGCAAGCCACTGGTTTTGCCCCCCTTACACTCAACACCCTGCGACTTTAGAAGATTTAGCCACTACGAGACACATGGCGCCCCCTGACGCGCACATATATAATCATGTCACCGGGGGACATGACGCTGGTTCAGGGCCACCTTGCACAGAGTATAGTGACACTGCAGGATCTGGGAAAGTCTGCTCCCTTGCACAGAGTGCAGTGAGAATTTAGGCCAACTATCCACTGAACCACTGCATAGTATGCAAAACAAATATATATTGCCTGAAACATGGTTTCACACTGCTACGCAGGTACATGTTCATCCCACACAAATGGCACATATATGGTGATCATGGCAATAGGAGGCAGGGCACCAGTCCTGAATTCTACTGCACAAAGTACACTTACACTTTAGGTCAGGACACTTAGTTCCTGAACCGAGGCCACAAAATGCACTGATTCAGCAAAAACACATAGGCCCGGAAGCACGGTGTCCCCTGACTCTCAGGTGCACTATCACATCCCTCTAATGGTACATATATACGGTGTCCATCTGGCGCCAGGACACTACAGTGTAGGCCACCTGCCCTTGATATGCTGGTTTGGTTGGAAACATGTCGTTCCCTTGACATCTTCATCCCCACTCCATACTTTCACTTCACATAACGGGTACATATACGGGGCCATATCACTAGCAGGCGGGGTACTGTTGGGCTTCAGCTTACAGTGCACACAGCCACTGAAGAATGCCTTTGCTAAAACACACACTAGGCACGTGACTGGAATATTGCCTCTCTTTGACATGCAGTCATATGGTCACATTGAAAGTATTTCTGTACATATGTAAGTTTTACTACTGGTGGAAATTACAATTGCCTGCTTGCAAGTGGTTTTGATTTGTGGCATATCGACTTCGGACAGGAAAAGAACATGTGAGACTTGATTTGTTTATGTAAAATACCGACTTGAGTAAATGCATGCAATTATGTTTTAAATACCGCGATGCAGCTTAAAACGAACCAAAATTGTGTTCATGGGAGCTTAATGTATGTACAGAATCCTCAAAGCCAGTAGCTCGATCATGTGGGAACCGCTTGTAACTGGTCAACTGGAATTTCTAAATGGGCCATGCTATAATAGGTAGCTTTGCACGTGTGAAAATTTGGGAAGTTGACGACATTAACAAATGAGAGGTAGATTTCCTCATTAAAGCATGCAATGCATCTTTCCATTTTTAGAGGGGCATCTGTTTTTTTTCTAGCTCGAGAATATAAACATTTCTCAACTTAATTATGCCCCACCCAAAGCGCCTTAGGCTCCAGCACAAATCAGTGGGTAAACATCCCTACCATTTTCTGCCATAAATTGCCTTTGTTATGCACAGTAGTCACAGGCCTCCTCACAGCTGCATGCCTGGTGTCCAGTCCCGAGGTAGTCTCAATACCTGCTTATTATCTGGTAAAGGCTATTGGGTGGTGTTATTTCTGCTCAAGTATAAGAGCACCCCCCAGGCCTCCCCTTGTGCTCAGCGAGGCCCCTGCTCGTAGCGCTTTCACACACTCGCTCAGGGTCTTTTGCCGCTTTTGAGTTGCCTCAACGCGAGCACGGGTAATTTGCATGTGCTGGAAGCTGCCTTCAGATTTAAATTGGATAGGACAGAGAGCCGTGTCTGAGCTAACCAAGTGGAACCGAATTCCCTATGGTGAAATTAAGTGATCTCTTTATTTCACCATCCTGATTGAATAATCTTATCATTTTAAATGGAGGCAGTCTCCAAGGAATGTAAATAATATGAATGCCCACGGATTTGTATTTACTGAGTGCCTCCTGCTCCTCTTGGCATACAAAGCAGGACTCGGAGCTGGGGGGTTTGCTCGCGTGTTAACGCTCTGCATTTCCCGGCGCTAAATGCCCTGCAAAAATTACAGCCGCCCCAGACGCTTTATCTTGGTCAGATGCGACGGCGGAGCTAATGGGAACGAGCACCAAGATACTAACGCCCTCTCCTTTTCTCCCCACCACAGCGCACTGTGCAGAAAAATGCTAAATACGTTTGTTTAGCGAATAAAAACTGCCCGGTTGACAAACGTCGCAGAAACAGATGTCAGTACTGTCGGTTTCAGAAGTGTCTGGCCGTGGGCATGGTAAAAGAAGGTACGGCTCGGGGCGTGCTTTAGGCACCTTGCATGACTATTACATTCAGGGTAACCTCTCCAACATGGCGGCCACGAATAACATCCCACTTTTAGGCCGGATACCACTCTTCATGGCAGCAACACCTCTCTCTAAACCCAGGCACTCCTAGCTGTAAAACATAACACCTCAGTCTCAAACTCTGAGAACATAACACCTCACTCTCTCGTAAATGCATCCCTCCAAATAACACATAATGCTACACTTTCAAGCATGGAACACACAAGGCCCATGTCTGATTTATTATCTGTTCAGACCGATATCTGGGTTCACTTTTAACTCAGGCATCCTTCTTCCTAACCCATAGCTCACGCTCTAACCCTGACACCCCTCTCAAACAAGACCCCCCTCTTCTCAACACATAACAACTCATTCTCAACCTAGCATCGCTCTTTCTAACACATCACATTTCACTCTAAACCCAAACGGCCATCTTTCTAATTCAGAACACCCCCTCTGAAATGTGACACCATCTTCCTTATTCACACCCCTCTCTTCTTATAATATATGACACATCACCGTAAATCCTGACAACCATCTTCTCAATACATATCACCTCACTCTAAGCTCAGACTCTATCTTCCTAATGCACAGTCCCTCGCCCCAGAACTTGACATGCCTCCTCCTAATACTCAACTCCTCACTCCAGTCCTTGACAGCATCTTACTAATGCAACGTGCCCCACTGTACACCCTGACACCCCTCTTCCTAACACATAACAGCTCACCTTGCAGATGTGCTCTGCTTTCTACCGCACTCGACCTTGTTCTGCTCTCGACTCTGTTCTTCTCAATACTTGACAGTAATACACAACCCACCACTTACAGCATCTTTCATAACACAGAACACCTCACATGGAACAGCTCTCCTAGAATGTAAGGCTCAAAGTAAACTCCTCTCCTAATACATATGACTCAAATAAAACATTTGTCCTTATACGTGACACCTTTCGCAAAACTTAACGCTCACATAAACATCTCTCCGAATAGCTAACACGTCCATAAGGATATTTCCTAATACGTAACACCTCTCGTGAAACACCTCCCCATATGCATAACATTCACACAAAGCATCTCTTCTATAAACCATCTGTCATTATGCATAACACTCAGAGGAAACCCCACTCCAAATAAATAATCCCCAATGTAAAACATCACTCCTAATATAGAAAACCTTACAGGAAACCTCTCTCCTAATACAGAACACCTCACATAGACATCTCCCTTAACACAGAACACCTCACATAGACATCTCCCTTAACACAGAACACCTCACATAAAGCATCTCCCTTAACACAGAACACCTCACATAGACATCTCCCTTAACACAGAACACCTCACATAGATATCCCCCTTAACACAGAACACCTCTCATAAAGCATCTCCTCTAATAAATGAGTCAAATAAAACATCTGACCTTATTATAACACCTCTCCTAAAACGCCTTCCCAAATACACAACATTCTCACAAAACCTGTCTCCTAATACAGAGCACCTCACATAAAAACTGGCCCCTAATACATAACACCCAACATAAACCTTCTCTCCTACTACATTTGATTGAAATAAAATATATGTCCTTATACATAACTCTGAAATAACCTCCTTCGTAATACATAACACCCCACATGAAAACATCTTTCCTGATTGAGAACACGGTACATAGAAACGATCTCCTTACACATATCAATCATATAAAACCTCTCTCCCAATACCTAACACTGCTCATAAACCCTCTCTCCGATTACAGAACACCTGTCGTAAAACACCTCTGCTAAACATAACACCTTACATCTCTCCTAACACATATGATTCACATAAAACACCTGTCCTTGTATATCACACCCCTCATGAAAAAAATCTCCTAACACATAACACTCACATAAAACATCTCTCTCAGTACAGAACACCTCACATAAAACATCTCTCCTAATGGAGAATTCCTCACATAACACCTCTGTAACACAGAACACCTCAACTAAGACATCTCTCCTAGAACAGAACATCTCACATAAACATCTCTACTGATGCAGAACTCCTCACATAAATATTATTTCCTTATACCGATAAGTTCACATAAAACATATCTCCTAATGCATAACCCTCACACAAAACATCTGTCAATACAGACCAGCTCACACAGAACTGCTCTCCTAATACATAATGCCTTACATAAAACATATGTACTAACACATAACACTCATGTAGACATCCGTCCACATACATGAGGGTCACATAACATATCTCTCCTTGTACAGACCATCATAGAACATCAGACGTAGAACATCTCTCTTAATACATAACACCTCACATATCAGAACTAATACACACCACTCACATAAAATCTTTCTCTTAATACAGACGGCCTTAAAAGAGCACCTCTCCTAATACACAACACTCACATAAAACATCTGTCCTAATACAGACCACCACACATAGAACATCCCTCCTAATCTGTAAGGCCTCAAATGGAACATCTTTGCTAATACAGGAAACATATTTCTCCTGCCATGGACCACTCACATAAAAAATGTGACCTACACCATAACATTCTCCTCAAACTCCTGATGCCCACGCAGTGCTACCACATTCCCAATGCTGAACTAACACATCACTCTATTACCTGGGACCTAGTAAGCATATCACCCTTTGTCCAGCCCCCACCCCATTCTCCTGTCTGGCACCTCCTACTAATGTGAATCCCCTCGCTCTGGTGTCAGGAACTTTATTTTCCAGTCGCACGTGTCTCCTCTTTCTACTGCTCCATAACTCTATTAGAAACATTTTGCAGCCTTCGCTAATGCCCCACCTCCATCCAGTATCGCCTGCCCCCCCCCCCGTCTATTGAGATGCCGTCAGCCCCTTTCCCTGATACCATTATTACACTTACCTGCTCATGCTTGACCCCGAGTCTTCCTCATAAATCACCCCCTTATTTGCTAAACGCCTAACACGGCCGCCCTGGTCGCCATAACATACCACGCACGTTGGTAGTCACTCACTGCTCGTGACACTCACGCACAGTCAAGCTCATGCGAACGTCCGACCTGCGGTATTCACAACAGACTACCGCTCCTGCTAACATGTAACCTTAGATTCTATAAGAGGGCCACGTGCTGGCATTTAAGCAGTATCCACACAGCACTCATTATACCGCGTGTTAACAGGTGGGCCCAGTATGCACACACGCACATGGGCATTCCTGATAACATTTACCACATGCCTGCAGGTGAGACCACACTGAATGCATACAATCTGCCCTGAAGTGGGACACCACTACTACTAAAACACCACGTAATCATTTTTTACCCCTGCCTTCCCCTCCACACACACTCTCGCCTTACACCGCATTACTGGTGGGTGACCAGTTCATGTCCGTTAGATTAACGGTGTGTTGCCATGTAGTGCCATTAGGGTTTCTAATAATAGATACGTTATATTCTAGCAGGTGTCACTTCCGGTTTTCTAAACATTATACACAACATATGCTCATAAGCATCGACTAGGGTTCCCAAAGGGCATAACTCAGAGAGGTCTCCAGTTTTCTGAATGCACGACCTGTACGCTCTAAGCTGTCACCCCTCTTCTGACACATTGCACACTCCGTCGCCCACCTGCATACTAAACTAACCAGTACCACGACTACATGCCCCTTCCTGCACCACACCCTCCCTTGCAGAGCCTGCGCGTGCTTTTTAATGGCTTGCCAGTCAGTGCCTTAAGGCACGTGCGTCATGTTCGACAAATCCACTTTAAAACGGGGTCGCCATGTTTTCCGAGAGTTTGTTGCACTGCTAAGATGACCCAAAATAAAAGAATCAGCTGACGTGTCCTTTCTCGTTGCCTTGCAGTGGTTCGCACCGACAGTTTGAAAGGTCGACGGGGTCGCTTACCTTCCAAGCCGAAGAGCCCGCAGGAGCCGTCTCCCCCCTCTCCCCCGGTGAGTCTGATCAGTGCCCTGGTGAGAGCCCACGTCGACTCCAACCCAGCCATGAGCAGCCTGGACTATTCCAGGGTAAGTGGGAGCCAGAATGGGCAGAGCTGGGCCGCACCCCTGCCCAACGGGTAGAGCACACCATACGGGGCACCCATGCCCAGTGCCCACATGTGGCATCCATGTCCGATAGTATAGCACTACACACGGGCACCCCGGCGCACATGTCGCATCCATGTCGGAAGGTATAACACTTTACACGAGTCCCCATGCCCGCACGGGCCCCGCTGGCCGGAAGTATAGTACACCACGCATAGCGCCCGCTCCCACCAGCGTGGCATCCTACGCATACACCCTAGTGCCCACAAGGGGAGCTTACCACTCTTTACACCTGCCCATTCAGAGTACCAACTGCCCTTCAAGTATAGTAGAACACATGTCTTCTGACGCTACAGGTATAGCACGTCATAACATACTACATGGTCACCCCCAGCCCACCAGTACAGTAGCTTCACGCGCACACTTCCTGCTCGCAAGTGTCGAACAAGGCACGGGGCACACGTATGACGCAGGACTTAGTTGCCCATCGCTCTGACACCACAGAGGGCTCATTCACCCTACAAGTATAGTACACAACACGCCTCTTGACCCTTCAAGTACGACAGACCACAAGGTGTCACCCTTGCCCTCAATTATAGCACATCTAATGCATTGCACGCTATATGGGCACCCGTGCTAACACATACAGCACCCCAGAGGTAACGCTCTTTGCCCAAGTATAGCACACCGCACAGTTCACCTGTGCTCACTAGTATATCACACCACACTAGGCACTCGGGCCCACAATTGTAACAAGTCATACGAGAAATATCTATGAGTATAAAAAAAGACACGTCGGGCTCCCGTGTCCGCAACTGCAATACGCCTCATGTTGCAAACCCTACCCAGGTGCGTAAAACAGCACCGTGCTCCTCTGACCACCACACTGAGCACCCGTGGCCTCCTGTACAGTGCACTACACGTGACACCACGCCTACACGTCTAGCGCTCTGTGCAGACGAACCCTAGCCCACAAGTACACCATTCTGCACGGGGCACCTCGGCCCTACACATATAATACACTGCACAGGCCATCTTTGCCCACCTGTGGTAAAACCTTCCTTCCATGATATGAAACCCCACAGGGCGCCGATGGTCCACACATACATCCCACCACGTGGGCACTCCGTGACCACATGTGTAGGTGCCCCTCCTCTAGGAGGGTTGCATACCACGTGGTGCACCCATTGCCCACAAGCATAGGAGGCTACACGAAGCCTCACTGCCCCGCAAGTTAGCACACAACACAAATCACACCTTGCTAAAAAGTATAGCACAAGTACGAGGCACCACTTTCTTCAGGAATAGCCCAGAACCTGGGGGGCACGATGCCACCGGAGGCACCACCGTGCCCACACAAAACGCGTGGACCACCCTCACCCGAGATGGGTAGAACAGTACACTCCACTTCCCACAACACATAGTGGTACCCACTGCCCACAGGTAGACTCCATTTTGTGGTCAATTGTATAGGAAGAGGGGTGTGTGTTAGCTGCACTTCGCAGACCCCATACGATGTGCAAGTGTGTGAAATGCCCACTTCTCTGTGCCAACGTGCGTCAACATTATTCACGGTGATCCAGCTGTACTCACAGATATAGTATTGCGTGCATACAAGTTCTATTTAATTTTTATAAGATTTGAAGTCACCTGCCACAAAGAATACATGCTTCAGTGGAGAATGTAGCGTACCACTGACTCCACTTTTGGTGGGAGTTAGGCCACTTGGCTAGCTAACTAACTTCCTGTGTGCCGCAGCAGAAATGCAGCATTACACTGCCCACTGGTGCGCATTGTGAACACATTTAACTAGCCGAACACCCAGAGCAGGCACGCTGCACGCACAAGTACCCACTTAAATGCGGCGACCAGTAAATTGACAATCTTGGAGTGCGCTGTGGTGCTCTAATAAAGCCGGCCCGGACTGTGTTCCTATTGTTTTAGGAAATGTCACGCCGCATATCTGGCGCTGCGGCCTCACGGCCCTGTCCCTAATTGAATTAATTGTCCCGGAACGTCTAATTTCCTCACTGGTCAGGGATGGCTTTAATTGATCTTAAGACAATGCTCCCCTCCTCGAAAGGGGGGGGTTGGCAATTTCACGGGTGATATAATTGAGCCAACCTCATTAAGTGTGCGCGCGCTTCTTTCTCTCTCCACGCAGTTCCAGGCCAACCCCGACTACCACCTGAACGGAGACGACACGCAGCACATCCAGCAGTTCTACGACCTGCTGACCGGCTCCATGGAGATCATCCGGGGCTGGGCCGAGAAGATCCCGGGCTTCCTGGAGCTGCCCAAGCACGACCAGGACCTGCTCTTCGAATCCGCCTTCCTGGAGCTCTTCGTGCTGCGGCTGGCCTACAGGTACGGGGGAGGGGTCTGTTCTCGGGGGTCGTGGTGCATCCAGTCGGGCCTATACAGGTGTTACAGGGGATTACAAGGCCTCGCGCAGGCGCAAACCACCCCACACGAGCATTGAGACCCACTAAGGGCACTTCTGCAGAAACGTGTGAGCTTTCGGACCCACACTGAGCACTTCACAACCACAACCTCCTTAGACGTGCGTGTGAGCTCTCAGGCAAACACAACCTTACGTGTGCACCCCTTCGCCCCAAAGAACCCTTCCGCAGACACAACCTGCTTCCTGTGTGTGTGTGAGCTTTTGAGCCCACCAAGAACCCTCAAGCAGACACAAGCACCGCACACGTGGGTGTGAGCTTCCACCCCCCCCCCCCCCCGAAAAAACCCTTCAGCTGACACAACATACTTATGTGCAAGCGAGCTTGTGGGTCGACCAAGAACACTTCAACAGACAAAACCACATTACGTGCCTGAGCTCCCCCCGCCCCCACACACTCAAGAACCCTTCAGCAGGCACAAGCTACTTAATGCCCACCTAGCACCCTTAGCGATACAACCATCTCTTAAATGCCTGTGAGCTTTCGGGTCGATCAATAACCCTGCAGCAAACACAACCACCTTACACGTGGGTGGGAGCTTTCCGGTCAGCCAATGGCTTGTCTGCAGAAAGAACCACGTATTCCTTGGGGGGGCTTTCCAGCTCACCAATAACCCTTCAGTAGACACAACCTGCTTACGGTGGGTTTAAGCTTTCGGACAGACCAAGAACCATCAGCAGACACAAAGATTCACCAAGAACCCTTCAACAGACACAGCCTCTTAATGCGTGCGTGCCTTAGGCCCACACACAATCTTCTGCGGTCACAACCACTTACACATCTGTGGGAGCTTTCGGCCCAGGAATGGCCCTTCTGCAGATAACCCCCTGTGTTTTTGTGTGTGTGAGCTTTAGGGTATGCTGGAGGCCTACAGCTAACACACTGTACCAGATTGGTAAAGTTGCCCACCACCAAGAATTCTTCCAGAGAGAGAGTCAGACTTGTTATTGTAGGAGTCCCATGTCTGCAGTAAGCACAGTGGGCCAGGGCTTGCTCCCACACATATAGGTCGTTGGTACACCCTGGTGGCCTTCACCCCGGCATAAGTTGTTATCACTAACACCAGCACCAAGCTGCTCCATGTTTGACACCTGGAACGCGAATGTGTCTTAAAAGGAATATGCCCCCCCCCCCCTGCACACAAACATCCACTCAGTGAGTCCAGTAGAGTCTGTGTCCTCCTGCGGTGTGCATATTATTCGTGAGGAATAATACAGCTTCAAGTGCTCTGACATACGTTTACACCTCTGCCAGCATAGACCAGCGCCTCTCACTACGCATCCTAAGTGCCAGGTGTGCTCTTGTGTCCCCTCAGGTCCAACCCTGTGGAGGGGAAGCTCATCTTCTGCAACGCCGTGGTGCTGCACCGGCTGCAGTGTGTGCGAGGCTTCGGGGAGTGGATCGACGCCATCGTGGAGTTTTCTTCCAACCTGCAGAGCATGAACATCGACATCTCGGCTTTCTCCTGCATCGCCGCCCTGGCCATGGTGACAGGTGCGTGCCTCGGCGGGCTCGGCGCGGGTGTCTGGGGTTCAGGGGGCTTGCAGTTCGAGATCTCAGGGGGTCTGACCCACGTGCCTCGAGTGCGGCAACATGGGCCTGGGCGGGAGAGAGGGACGCCAGGTTTCCCATGACAGACATCACTCTTCCTCACAGCCTCTCAGTGCGGGTCTCTTAACCGGACGTCCAGGGGTGAACTGTTCCAGATCTTTGGGTGCCACACCAGCTCGAAAAAGTACTCACAACCTGTGACCTGGGCATCTCTGTGTGTCCCAAGCCAGCGTCACTTGTACAGCCTCGTCCTGTCCTGTTGCACTCTTACCCAGCAGAAAAGGTTGAAGAGTAGTAGGTCTCAGGGGCTGGGCCAAGGGTGAGAAGTTCGAGGTCTCAGTGAAGCTGAGGAGCTGAGCCATGGGTGAGACATTCGAGGTCTCGGCGGGGGGAGTGGAGGGGGGGGGGGGGCTAGGCCAAGGGTGAGAAGTTCGAGGTCTCAGTGAAGCTGAGGAGCTGGGCCATGGGTGAGACATTCGAGGTCTGGGGGGGAAGGGGGGGGGGGGCGGCTAGGCCAAGGGCGAGAAGTTCGAGGTCTCAGTGAAGCTGAGGAGCTGGGCCATGGGTGAGACATTCGAGGTCTCGGCGGGGGGAGTGGAGGGGGGGGGGGGGCTAGGCCAAGGGCGAGAAGTTCGAGGTCTCAGAGAAGAAGGGCCAAGGATGAGACGATGGAGGTCTCAGGGGTAGCAGGGCAGAGGGTGAGACGTCTGAGGTCTCAGGATGGGCCAAGAGTGAGACGTTCGAGGTCTCAGTGGAGCAGGGTCAAGGGTGAGACGTTGCAGGTCTCAGGGGGGCTGGACCATGAGTGGGAAGTTCGAGTACTCAGGGGAGCAGGACTAAGGGTGAGATGTTCGAGGTCTCAGGGGAGCAGGCCAAGGATGAGACGATGGAGGTCTCAGGGGGAGCAGGGTAGAGGGTGAGACGTTTGGTTAGAGGTCTCAGGGGGCACGAAGGAATGGGCCTAGAGCCAGAAGTTCGGGGTCTCAGGGGAGCTGGGCCATGGGTGAGACGTCCGAAGTCTCAGGTGGGATGGGCCAAGAGTGAGAAGTTCGAGGTCTCAGTGGATCAGTGTCAAAGGTGAGATGTTGCAGGTCTCAGGGGGGCTGGGCCATGGGGGGGGGGGGGAAGTTCGAGTACTTAGGGGAGCAGGCCCAAGGGTGAGACGTTCGAGGTAGGGGGGCTGGGCCAAGAGTGAGACATTCGAGGCAGGGAGGGGGGGGCTGGGCCAAGAGTGAGACGTTGCAGGTCTCAGGGGGGCTGCACCATGGGTGGGAAGTTACAGGTCTCAGGGGAGCAGGCCCAAGGGTGAGACGTTCGAGGTAGAGGGGGGCTGGGCCAAGAGTGAGACGTTGCAGGTCTCAGGGGAGCGGTTCAAGATATCATGGGTTCCCAGTTGAAGTATCACATAACCACAGCCTCCCAGTAGCCTTTCAACGTGGTCATCCCAGTTGACCTGGCACCAGATGCCAGTGACAGGAGCCAACGCCTCAGGGGTCTCTGGTCAGTCTAGCTTGTGGATGTAAAATCAACCACGCTACATTGTTGTCACTTGTGCCCCATGCTTCTGACTGCAGACGTCAGCAGAGAGACCCAGGCCAACTGCCACTTGTCACCCGGAGTCTCAATATAGAGATGCGGATGGTCAGGGAGAGAGTGGGTCTCGGGCCAGAGGTCACTAGTGCCCATAGCCTCTCACCACTGGCCTCTCGGGTAGCCCCAGGCCAGTAGCCAGGAGACTGAGACGACGAGAGGCCCAAGTGTGGAGTAAGAGCGAGTGGCTAGAGTTTTTCAATGCAGCTATCTCAGGACGTCAAGGACAGAAGTGCAGACCTCGAAATCTGGGGGTCCCGCTCTGTGGAGACAAGTATTCAAGACCCCCTTAGAAGGGGATATGGGAAGGTGGGGGTAACGTGTCGCTAGGGCCCACACATTCGTAAAGAGATTAGGGGGTCCGGGTCCAGCAGTTTGGGATTGCAAGAGTTCCCGGGGATTACTCCGAGGTCCCAGTAGATCTCAGGTAAGGGGCGCACAGGTGGAGATCTCGTGCACTCCGGATCACGTGGGAGTCGTTCAGCCAATAGAGTAATGTTTACCCCCCATAACGTAGAATTTTGGTTTTCGATTTAAACTGTGGGATGCACGACCCAAAATGAAAAAAAAACGGAGCAAAACACTAGGTGGGCCCCTCACACCTGACTTAGGCAGACCTACGTTCTCGGCTCGGTGTTGTGTAAGTGCCTGATACAGGGTCTGACGGTGACACGGGGCACGGTGCTGCTGTACGGAAGAGGCTAACACGTATCTCTTGTTTCCTTTTTTCCTCAGAGAGGCACGGGCTCAAGGAACCGAAGCGAGTGGAGGAACTCCAAAACAAGATAGTCAACTGCCTGAAGGACCATGTGACTTTCAATAACGGGGGGCTCAACCGCCCCAACTACCTGTCCAAGCTCCTGGGCAAGCTGCCCGAGCTGCGCACGCTGTGCACCCAGGGCCTGCAGCGGATTTTCTACCTGAAGCTGGAAGACCTGGTCCCGCCCCCCGCCATTATCGACAAGCTCTTCCTGGACACGCTGCCATTTTAAGACTCCCGGAGGGGGCTCGAACGGACCGTATGGGACTGGGGCCGGCTGCGGACCTCCAGGCGCCTCCAGGGCCACACTGGGGCCAGCTGCCACCTGGGGCTGCGGGCAGTGCCCAGCAGTGAACAGAATGACCAGGGCAGGCCGGCCCCTTGGCACAGAGCACGGACTGCACTCGCAGTGTCCAGCGAGACCCAGGCTTGCTCTCAAAAACAGACCAGGCCAGTCGCAGCTACAGACTGTTTATAAAGTATTATTGAAACCCCACTCCTCTGGAACCGCTTTACATGGTCTGCAATGGACAGAAGCTGTGATATAAAATATATATACAGGAGCGGAGAGAAGCCTACACCCCTAAGAAGGCAACATGCTTGTAAATTTAACATATGCATTTTGGCTTTTTAAGTTATTTTGTGCCTATTTATGAATACATGTTAAACACTGGAGGGTGTATTTGTACAAAAGAAATAATTACGAAAACTTGTATAAGAGGATAGCATGATGATATAGGCTGGAAAGATTATAGGCACTCGTGCCTGTATTATATAAATAGTATTTCAGACACTATGTAGTCTGCTAGAATTTTTTAAAATAAAGATTGTTAGATATCTGAGGTTAACCATTTTCTCAGTTGTAAATAATAATAATAAAGACTGCACAAGTATTACGGAAATGCTAACTCCTAAAAAGTGAGGCAGTAGTGTTTGTAACACCGGTCAGACATTCCTCGTTTGTAAGTGTTGTACGTACTATTGTCAATGGAAACAAAGCGTTTATATCTGGAACATTTCGTTGTTTAGCGCTAACCTTGCATGCAGCAGCCTTTGACTGTTTCCAGAGTGCTTGTATTTATACAGAATTCACTGGAACCTTCTCGGCACTTTTCGTTTTATTTTTTCATGTCTAAAATATGTCAGTTTAAAATATTATTTCTAGCTTAAGTGAACATTTTTAATATTGCCATACCCGGTAGTTTTTTTTCCTTTGTACATTTCAGTATGGCACAATATACAAGTCGCTGCCTTTTTTTCTATGGTGTATGACAAACTAGAGTCGTGGACCTTTCCCCCACCTGACAATTCTTTCTTTAAAAGAAAGACAATTTTAATGTTTACAACAATAAAAACATGTAAACGAAGTCGCCTCTCTGGCTTGAATGAGCGCACGATGAAACGACACGTTGAAGACTTGAAAACAAATTCACATTTATCAATTTCGCGCTTCTAGAGTTTTTACAGGGGTCGAGAGAGAAGAATGCTGAGTGAGGTGCTGTCCTGAAAAAATATATTTTATGTTGGTTATTTATATAGAGGGCGAAATGAAATCGAACAGTTTGTTATCCATAGTAGTGCTAAAATGTATATTTATGTGGGAATATGAACTTGATTTTCAAACGACAGAGCATTTCATCGAATGATTCTTTTTTTCTAAATTAATTGCAAGAGAGTAAAAACGTGCACCCTAAAAACAGGATTGAGTTTGTAGGAATATCCCTTTCGCAGCGATTGTATTATTGTCGGAGTTTTTGCCCCGAACCTGTGCGAATTTGGAACTGTAAAATAAAGAAGTCTGTCGCTCTTCATAAATTGACATGAATAATACAGACGGCTGCTGCCACTGGCCAGAGTCTGTTATGAATTTTATATGACGGAGGCTTATATTTCACGCAGTAGTAACTTTGTCAGAATGAGGAAAAAACGAAGTTCACTGAGCGCCTCGAGAGCTTCCGTTTTTATCTGCGGGTCGACTATCTTTTATTATATTTATTTATGTTTTTACATCCCCTCGGGCCGAGAAGAAAGAGCGAAAAGCGAAACTGCTTGCATTCAAATACAAGTTGCCGCACGTTTATTCCGGTATCCGCCAGTCTGTGTTTACAAACCTTGCTGAGGTCAAGTGGAGGGTTTCCCCTCTTTAACGGAAGCCGACGCCCCCGAGGGCAAAGGGTTGTGTTATACCTAAGAGCGGCGCCTCTCCTTTACAAATGACTTAATTAATCTACAAAGTGGACATACACCATGAAGATGTAAACAGATCGGTGCCCGTGCCTGAAGAATACTTGTCAAAATGCACCTGCTTCTGGCCAGGCTTCAAGGTGAACCGAGGGCGCACCCCCACCTACACATTAATGAAGACGCGTCTTCCACGGGGTCCACGGGAGCCTCTCCCCTCAATTGCGTCAACTCTTTGGGCTATGCATCGAAGCACATTGTTCTGTTTTCCCTCCATGGAAAATGGAAAAGCGCTCAGTCAGTTTTTTAAATGGAGGAAGAGAAAAGATGTTTTTTTTTTAAAGATGAGTTTTTATTTTGGGGGAGGGGCGGCACTAAAAAGCCTTACTGCAAGCTACAGAGAAAAGCGTTGTTTTGATTACTAGAATTGCAGGGGGCATAGCGCTCCAAAAAACAGAAATGTAGTGTTTGCAGCAGTTCCCCTTTCGAAAACGTTTCTGCTAAAAGCACCCTTCTCGAACTGTTCGAAATCCAGTGTGTTCCGAATACGCATTTCCGCGCGGCCACCGGGTGATATTTAAAAATACGCTGTTGCATGTACGTTAGGTTTTTTCCCCCCAGACTATACGGGACTCATTTAAAGTGCATCGAAGACGCCTTTAAAGGATGCTCATGTTGGATAAACGCACACATATTATATTTATGCAAATGCGGGGTCCCGCTGAGACGTGGAATCAGCACGTGTGGAGAGAGCCAATATTGTTTAAACACTCTGCGGATAGACACGTATTAAACCCATTACGGATATTCCCCTTGCTGCTGGGCGGCTGCTCGTTCCGGGCTGTTCCAACAAACCGGGCTTGTGATTATCGCGGCGTGTTCCTTTTTTAAATAAAACTCGACATCGAGATTTGGAAAGTGCTCACATCTTGCCGTGTTCAGTGCTTGCATGTTTGTAACATGGCCAGTGACCCGAGAGTCCCACCCCAAACCGTCATGTGATGGGAGGAGCCGCGTGAGAAGATTTGAGACCAATGTGGCCCCGTATTGTGACCCGGCGAGTCCGGCCTGTGTATTGCGTCCAGTGGGGCCCTGCACACCGTGTATTGTGACCAGGGGGCCCCGCACTCCGTGCATTGTGACCAGGGGACCCCGCGCTCTGTGCATTGTGACCAGGGGAGTCCGCCCGGTGTATTGCGTCCAGTGGGGCCCCGCACACTGTGTATTGTGACCAGGGGGCCCCGCACACCATGCATTGTGACCAGGGGAGTCCGCCCGGTGTATTGCGTCCAGTGGGGCCCCGCACACTGTGTATTGTGACCAGGGGGCCCCGCACACCATGCATTGTGACCAGGGGAGTCCGCCCGGTGTATTGCGTCCAGTGGGGCCCCGCACACTGTGTATTGTGACCAGGGGGCCCCGCACACCGTGTATTGTGACCAGGGGAGTCCGCCCTGTGTATTGCGTCCAGCGGGGCCCCGCACTCCGGGCATTGTGACCAGGGGAGTCTGCCCTGTGTATTGCGCCCATCGGGGGCCCGCACACTGTGTATTGTGACCAGGGGCCCCGCACTCCGGGCATTGTGACCAGGGGAGTCCGCCCTGTGTATTGCGTCCAGTGGGGCCCCGCACACCGTGTATTGTGACCAGGGGGCCCCGCACTCCGGGCATTGTGACCAGGGGAGTCCGCCCTGTGTATTGCGTCCAGTGGGGCCCCGCACACCGTGTACTGTGACCAGGGGGCCCCGCACTCCATGCATTGTGACCAGGGGAGTCCGCCCTGTGTATTACGTGCAGTGGGGCCCTGCACACCGTGTACTGTGACCAGGGGGCCCCGCACTCCGTGCATTGTGACCAGGGGAGTCCGCCCTGTGTATTGCGTCCAGCGGGGACCCGCAAACTGTACATGGCGACTAGCGGACCCGCATATCTTGTATGATGACCTGCTTGGGCCCGCATCGTTTATGAGGACCAGCGGGCACCTCATACATTGTATGGTGACCATAGGGACCCGCACACTGGGGCATATCAGCAACAGACGGCGATAAATATCGCAAAGCGCGCTTAGCGCTGCCTATCGCTGTAATTTATCGCCTGGATAACGCGTTATTAACAACGCGTTACTCCAGGGCGATAAATTTCACATCAAAAGTGGCGTTATGCGGGAATATCGCTGGTAAACCAGCGATATTCCCACAGCGATAGAAGAAACCTTGATGATAGGGAGATGTGGATTCAGCCACTGAATCCACCTCCCATGTCATAGATAGGGTAGTCATGAAAATTAGCAGACGTAAAATACCGGCGATAACAGTGGTTAACGCTGTATTTTACATCGCTAAGGGTGTCCTGGGCCGTATTGTAAATACGGAGTAGGGCAGTTAGAGATCCTTTTCCCTTAGTTTTTGCAGGGAACGCCTACTTTGCATCTCATTAGAGATGCAAAGTGAGGCGTAAACTAAACAGGAGCTGATTCAAGGAAACACGCGATAGCGTGTCCTTGTAAATAACGCGATCAAATTATCGCCGCTTTTCGGCCGAAAACGGCCGCAAAAGCGGCGATAATTTTGTATCGCCTCGTTGTTAATATGCCCCACTGTGTTTCGCGGTCAGAATGGCCGGAATCTGTGTGGTAGGGTCTCTCCAGACACTAGCGGGCCCTTGTATTGTGACCGGAATGGTCCACTCTTTTTTTATGATCATCCGGGGCCCCACACACCGATTATTGTAACCAGTGGGGACCCAAATACTGTGTTTGAAGACCAGAGAGACCACAAGCAGTGGCTCGCATCTCCATGTCTGGGGTCTGCGCGAAGGCTGCATGGGGTGACGGGTGGTCTCCACACACTGTGTTGCTGGACGGACGTATCGAGGCCGGGGCCCCCTACACCAAGTACAGTGACCGCTGTAGTCCCGTACACCGTGTATTATGACCATTGGTGCCCACGCAGTGTGTCTGGCAGCACCTTGTACCGGAGGCCCCACACAATGTATCCGGTTGGACATGACCAGTTTAGGGCCCCCTCCTGTGCGGCCGGACCTGGCTGCCCGAGGGGTCCGCACACAGTTACACTGGACCTGGTGACCCGAGGGCCGCTCACACGGTGTCTGGCTGGACATGGTCAGCTGAGGGTCCCACACACTTGCCTTGTGCCAGTGTTTAGATCCTCTGAAATGACTGGGGTGGTCACCAAAGAGGACTCGGACTTGTTGGCCTGTCTGGACGTTGTGGCAAAAGTTCCGCGCGGTGTCTTGTGACAGGAGGTGCCCGCACACTGTGTTTGTGTAGACTTGGTGATGAAAATCTCGCAGCGTCTCGTGGCCGGAGGGGCACTCGATCGTTATCTGTCTGGACGAGGTGACCACGGGGACCCCGCATTATTTGTCTGGATTTGGTGACGTGCGAGTACCACACTGTGTCTTGTGACCGGAGGGGGCGCCCACTATGTCTGTGATCCCCCATTGTCTTGTGACCCGGGGTCACGGTGCCCTACACTGTGGCTGGTTGCAGCGACCAGAGAGACCCTGCTCGTGCATTGTGTCTGGGCGCGGTGACCCGCACACTATGTATGTATTGCAGGCATATGTTGTGGCCCAGGGATGGAAGCTGTCACTAGATGGGCCCCGCGCACGCTGCAGTGCATGCTTAGGGTCTGACTAATGTTCGGATGCGATGACCCGAGACTTCCGCCTGGAGTCCCTGACCGGAAGCGGCGGCCTGTCTTTACTCTTCATATAGCTCTTGCATCCCGCCCCTGGCTGGGTGGGTACCAGAGGGCCTCTAGCACTCACTTCATCCGGCGTCTGTCTGCATCACCTTTGTTTAGAGGCGGCTCTCTACCTGCGCTCTTGAAACGTGCAGCTCCCGGCGCCGTTGTTACCTCGTAATTTTCTTCTAATGTGCATGGTACTCCGCTTTCAAAGCCCGGTAGGTCTGCGTTCGCCTATTGGCTGTCGGCTTCCTGCAGCTGCTCACATCTGGAACGTGCAAGGCAGCAGCGATGGTTCTCAGTGGCTGCGCACACTTATAGCTTCTCTGCCGCCTTTTCATGTCCTTTCCAGCAAACATCCTTCTTTTCAAGACCCTCTCCTTTTCACTACCTTTCTCGCTTCCTCTTTGTTGGCTGTTTTTCTCCCTGATCCATTTTCTTCCCCTTTCTTTAGTGTCCTTCTCTCTACCTTTGTTCCATTTTCTTGGCTTTGTTTCTTCCGATTTAATTTCAACCTTTCTTTCTTCGCTTTCTTTATTATAAGTGGATTCCTTTCTCTTTAAGTTTTTTCTCCCCCAGTTTCTTTGGGCCATTTCCCTGTTTCCTTTCCTTTTTTGCAAATCTGGCTTCTTTCACTCTGCCTTCTTCCCCCTTTCTTAATTGTCTTTATTTCTTCATGCCTCGTCAACACACTCTCTCTTTAGCTTCTCTTCATGCCTCGTCAACACACTCTCTCTTTAGCTTCTTTCTCTCATCCCAATCCGCTCCTTTTATTTGTGATTTTCTCTCTGCCCATTTTCTCTTTCCCATTTTCATAACTTGATTCAATTTTCTCCCTGTTTAAGCACCCTTTTTTTCTTTTATTTCTGTCTTCTTCCTTTCACCTTCGTTTTCATTTGCTTCGTTCTCGTTGCTTCATATTCCATTCTTTCTTTAATTTCTTTTCCCTCATTCTCCCTCTTTACTTCATTTCACATGCCAATTTCACCTTTTCTCTTTGCCAAATTTCCCCTCCTCTTTCTTTACTTGCTTTCACCCTTCCTCCTTACCTTTTTTTTCTCTTTCCTAAATTGTTTCATATCTCTCTTCCCTCCTTTCTCTTTCTCATTCTGTTTTCTTCCTTTATGTAGCTTCCCTTTCACTTTTCGACTCCTCCATCAGTTCCCTTTCTTTCATGCCACGTATTCTCTTTGCTTCCTTTTGCACAATATAACATCCCTTTCCCATTCTTCTGTTCTCTTGGTTCGCTGTTCATTCTTCGCTTCTCTCTGTTACAGTCTCCCTCAGTCCCTTTTCCCTCCAGAGCTCAATGTTTAGTAGAACTGTTGTCTTCAGGGTGGCGCTGGCTGTGTGTGGTGGTGTGTGTGTGTGTGGGGAGGGGGGGGATTTGGAGAGGTTGCGGGGGGATATAACCGCCTTTCAAATCGTCTGGAGCACAGGTAAATATTTTAGCCGAAAAAGTATCAAGTACCAGCTAAAAATATAGATGCATACTTCAATTGCTGAAAGGAAATTAGGCATTGGTGCAGAGTTACTTAAATGCCAAGTTTGGAGGAAATGACATCACAAACCCTTTGACCACTGGTGTCATTAATGAGCGACAGCTCGGTCCCTCAACAGCTCCTTAATTGCTAGGGAAGGGCTAAGGTAAGGGCAGGGAGCGTACATACGGGCACTTTGCCTCCGGTTCACTTGCTATTCCTGGCGCTGCCTTTATGTCCTCAGAGTGCAGGGCAGGGTCACTCTGGGTATCAAAGTACACCCATAGGCAGTACCTGGGAGCCACTGGCCTCGCCGAAAGGATGTTCATGCAAGTACAATGACATGAGTGTAAAAATCGCGGCTATGCATATTAACAGGAAAGACGTAGTGCGTTTCATTCAGTTCCATTTACTTCCGCACACTTCGACTTCCCGACTTCCTCTTTTACTTTCCCACTCTCTACCTCTTTCCTCAACCTCTAAGCAGTTTTCTGCTCCCTCCATCTTTCCCCTCACTATTTTATGACCCCTTTCTACCAGTGTCTTTCCCATTCCCTAGCAGGGAGCCCTCTATTCTCACTCTCTGCAGTTTCATTCTCTCAGCCTCTCTCATACTTGTATCCCTTTCCCTTACTCATTCCCTCTCTTTTCCTTACACGCGCTATCTCTTTTCTCCACTTGTTTACTCAGTCTTTGCTCAGCTCTTCTCGCTATCTTTTTATTACCTCTTTTCCTTCTCTCTTGCCACTCTATTTCGCTCTCAGTGATTTCTCTTCTGTTTGCCATTTCTCCCTTTCTACCGTTTTGCTTCCCCTCTCTTTCTAACTGACCGCTTTCTCCACCTCTCTTCACTCTCCATACTTATTTTGCCCCTTTCTCTTTTCATGTTCCTTTTCTCTTCATTCTTGCTGTTTTCGCGTTTGCCTTTTCCCTCTGCTCACTTTCTCCCCTTTCTCTCATATGAAGGAATGAATTAATGAAATACCATTTGTAGAGCGCTAATACCCGACGATGTCTAGGCGCTATCCGCGTCTCTTTTTCACTTTCTTTTCCTCTCCCTCCCTCATCCATTACCCTTTCCCCCTTTTCTCTTCCACTCTTCCCCTTTTCTATTTTCACATTATTTTCCTTCCCCCATCATTTTACACTTCAGGCAAGTTCACACCGCTCCCTTGCGCTGTACGGCTTTCGACCTCGGTTTTACCCCAAGCCAGCGAGGGGCCACGTGTCAAGAGGGGCGTTAAGCTCAGTGCCTCTAACACCCCTCGGGTGAGCTGCGGGGATGAAAAGCTTTCACGGTGGATTTCGAGAGCATCATTGCAAATACTGTCCACCCCACAGGAAGCACACGCGCGCGCGCATAACGTGCCTTGAGCCAGCCAATAAACCGCGCGCGCATTTGTTTTGGTTCGGAGTTATTAAACGAGGGAAGCCGGCTCCTTTAATAGATTGTCAGTAATGGGTGACAGACAGCTCATTGGTCTAATTGGAATTTTTCATGTGCCTGTCTGAACGTGGATGCGGCTGCACACATCCGGGCTCCGCGGCTGCAGATTTAAGACCTGCTTGTTTGTTATTTAGAAAACAAAGCCCATGACCTTATCAAAAATAGGTTTCTCAATAGATCCGCTTTAGCAGCTCGCTGCCAATATTTATATACAGGTATGGAACCGGAGTATCATAGGTGGTCTGCATTTCACCTGCAAGTATTCGTGTAGGCGAGGCTGCAATATTACAATATATCATTATATTGCATTAGGAGGCGCGTGCACGGAGTTACGCCCTTTCCTGTTGGGAGACGCAGCCTTGAAAGCGAGCCCACTCTTAAATTATGCGATTATTCAGCCGCGACCTTTTCCGCATAATTATGACTTACCCACATTTGCCACACATTACACCATCAGCTGCATAATCTGCAGATTTTAACACAAATGTTGCCTCTAATTCAAAGTTACTGAAAACGCATGGGCACGTGTTGCCAGGCAGCGGAATGCCCTTTTCAAAGGCTGACCTGCCACCCTTCTGTTATTTATTGCTATATATTGGTGTCAAACTGGTACTAATGCGGTGACACATTTGCCCAGACAGTATTAGCATGTGTAAAAATGCAAAAAAAGAATGAAGTAATACTATTGCAAAGTGTGCAGCTTTACTCCACATAATTTGCCTGCCTCATAATTTGTTCTTCCCTTGTCCCATGATTCCAGAGGCTCTGCCCGAAACGCTAAGGTGCCCACAATTTACTAGGATGGTTTTAGGAATGTCTGGCAGTCTTCACACAGTGTAAACACTTAATTGAACCAGGACTGCTTAGTTATTCGAGGATTAAAGGTGGGACATATTAAACTCCAGAACAAGTCCGACCTCCCACCTGCAGCGTGTAACACAAGTGAATGTGCTGAGGGCCACTGATACTCCCACATGTCCTGGTCCTGAAGCTGCAGGGTCCTGCGCTGCCTACTTGTATATGATGGCTGGGCCTTTGGTGCACCAGAGTGGGCTCTGTCTATGGACTGGGCACCTCCGGGGCAGGAACCAGAGCCACTAGGTAATTAAAGGAAAAACACACCTCTTGGCTGGGCCCCCTACCTATAAAGTGATAAAGAATGGCTTTGCTTTACGGTTCTAGACCTGAGAGGGACTTGAGGAAGCAAAGGTAGACCATGAACATGCATGGGAGAGCTGACAAAAACCAGCAAAGGTTAACCAGAAATCGTCTGTTTTAGACTTTGACATCTGTCCAATGTTGTCATGTCCAAGAAGCCATGATTATATGTCTTTAGTAACGTTCGTCTGATGGATTGGACTGCTGACCATCTCCTCTGTCCAGTGCCCAATCTGTTCTGCGAATAGGTGCACTGTGCAAGTGGTCTGGCTGCAGAACACATTCTGTGCCCTCTGATTTTTCCGAATTCCACCCCCCCTTTGCTCATCCCAAACCTCCTCCTACTGCTATGATCTCCAAAAAACACTTTCTAGACCAGTGATACTCAAAGTGCGGTCCGGGGGCTGCCTGCAGCCCTGTTGACCTCTACATGCGGCCCCCTCATCAACAGCAGCAACTAGACAACTAGCTGCTGTTTACTCTTCGCGCTAGCATGAAAAAGATGTTACACAAGCAGGCAAGCATTCATGTAAAGGTTCATTTAAGTTGAAGAAAGGAAGTAACTAGGGTGTCCTGCACCGCTTAACTTTAGCAACACCTTCATTTTTATAGATATCTTGCAGCAAAAGTGTAAAAGTATGATCAAGTCTGTTCAAACTTCAGGAAGTATACATCATTCACCTGCAGAACTGTTTCACCTTAGTACATCAGATTATATCAGTGCACTGAGAAGTTTTTTTTTTTAAAGTGATAGTTTTCAAACATGAATTTGGAAACATTCATTCTTCACCCCACTCTAACAACAATGCCAATAGTGAACTAAGAGACAGCTCCTTTTTTTGTGTGCTCTCTTTGGGTGACATGGGTTTCTATTACACATGAACAACATTATATTTTATTAAATCAAATACAGGAGGTGGTTTCCTACTGCACACATCCGCACGTCATGTATTTCAAGGTTCTCGTATGTGATAATGAAGAAAAACAAGGGAAAGTGTAATAAAACAATTTACTAAGACCACACAATTTGGTTAAGTGGAGAAGCCAAGATTATTCCCAAGATTCTGGTTTCACATTGTGCAATTCAAACACTAGATGTACATGCTACACTTCCCCTACACCCACCTTACGGCCAGCCCTCCTGCCCCAACCCAAACCCGGACTGCCACCCTGCTGTAATCAATGCGGCCCCCAGTCACATCACAGAACAACTTTGTGGCTCCTGGGAAAATGTTTGTGAGTACCCATGTTCTAGAACCTTCCCTCTTCTATCCCTCCATTATCCTTTTCAATCCAACTAACAGACTCACATGTCCACTGCTCAAATTAATTTCCTATTTCCAAATACTAATTCCCCAATAATCCTGTTTAAGTTCTGGAATAGCGTACTACCCGCTGAAAAGCACTTCAACACCTCATCAGGGGTAGCAAGCGCTATTTAAATGCAAACCCTTCCCTCTTCTATCACTCCACTATCCTTTTTGAATCCAAATATCAAACTCACATATCCACCGCTCAAATTAATTTCATATCTCTCTAAACTGATTCACCACTATTCTTCTTTGGGTTCGGAGTAGCATGCTACTCACATAAAACACTTCAACACCTTGTCAGGGGGTAGAAAGCTCTATATAAATGCAATTACAATTACAATAACTGAGCGGAGGTGCAAGGAGCCCAACGGATACTTGAATCAAGGTACCTCTACCAAGTGATCTCTAGGCTTAGGAATGCCCAGAGATTAATAATTCATGATCATTTTGGCTGCAGAGCATGTCAGTGCATGAACTGTGAAAGTAGTGGTGTTAAGGTGCCATAGCTAACTATACGTTGTGAAATTCATCATGTTTATGATCATGATTATAATTAGGGGTGGGCGGGACTGGCGAAAACCTCTAAGTGTAGGCACTCTTATTACTGCAAAATGACTCATAATTGTGCGCAATTGTGTGACAAGTGTAATACAGCATTTGGCGCTATTTTCTTAGTGCAAAATGCACCCTTCCATCCAAAATGGGCCTGAGGCAGTGCGGTTTTAACGCATGGGCATGCTGGACAGTTGTCTGGGGCACGACGAGGATAGGGGCCCCATGTCAATCTATGCACAGACAAGAATTTAACACTAATTTTCTGATCACCCGCCTCAACATTCAAATCTCCCGCCACCTCAGTATCTTATCGATAATTTCCATTTTTATTCTTGTGAGTGGTTGTGTAGGCAGGGCCCAGGTCACTGCTTTGCCCGGGGGCCTATACTGTTAAGGCGGCCCTGGCCTGAGGATGCATTTTGTATTAGGATTTAGCACTAAGTGCTACAGGGCACCGACAGCAGTAGCCAACAGCCACTTGCTCTCTCTTAGCTCACTGTTTCTGTGCTCCTGTGGTAGGATTTTTGTCCCAAATTACTCCTAATTACTCAAGATGGCGTAATTATGTAATTTCAGTAATTTCGCATCACATGAGTAATGTGTAAATACTCTAATCCCTTTAATTACGTAATTACATTTTTTCCCAAGCCTAATTATAATGGTCCTCCAAAGTGGTTTAAAAATCATATTTCTCAGAAATTGTGTTATATGTATGAAAAATCTATTTTTTTTAATTTGTCAAAATTTCATTATCCTCGTGAATTAAAGATTTCCACCAATAAAAGACTGAAACCTAGAACAGTATACTAGCACATACAGCAGTATTATGTAGCAAAGTGTTGAATACACATTTTCTTTTTTCAAAAATCATATAATGTGAAAACACATATCAGATAGCATCTGATGTAGTTGAAGAACCAGAACCTTTTGGGCCTGGTGGTGCAGGGTACGCCCAAGTCTCCGGAGTTCACCTGCTTAGCTACACAGAGACACGGGACACTCTGTCGGCGTTAGAAGATCAGATTTATTTAGCTGCAGATAGTACAGTTATCCTAGAAGTACACAAAGTAGGTTCTCAGGAGACTGCCACTTCACTCTGTGGCGCACAATCTTATATATCCCATACGAAAAATATACATTAGCCAACTACATACCCAGAGTACATAGAAAAGAGCCAATAAAGAAAGTTCGAAAACAAGACAGAACCAATAGGAAAGGTTTGAAAACAGAAGTGTCGGATGACTCGAAGAAACCTCTCCTCCAACTATGTTTGTAACCCCTCCCTCAAGCTAATTTATTAACAGATTGGTAACTAACTTGCAGGTGGCAAGATACGTTTGTGTGTGTTGGAGGACAGTTGTGAAACGAGAGAATGCTAGCAGGAGACAGTGAAGGCCAGATGATAAAATAAGGTCAGGAAAGAATAGTGTGAACCAACAGATAGTTGAGACGGGGATTAGGAAAGCCAGACAGGGATTTATGTACTCGGCTAGTTCTAACACCAGCTTTGTAAATAGAGGCAGAAAGCGTATTTCGACACCAGGCTGCAGAAAAAGCAGAATAGACTTTGTTCGCCGTGCTGCCTGAGTGATGGCAACATAAAATGGCGGCGGAGCACAAAAGGGCGGGTCGATTCGATCGTGATCAGAAATCGAAGTTCCTCAGACCCTCCTTTTGCCAGAACTCAGATGCTAATCTGAGTCAATGTCGATAGTCATGAGGTCATCGAGTTGTTGCTGTAACATCATTCTTATGTTTTATGTTACTTTCGGTTTGGGTTTTGGGATGGACATAGTAGCACATAGGTCACAGATAGCGGGACCACAGTGCATACAAAGGCAACAGGAGAAAATAATGGTCAGAATTATACCAAGAAATGTCAATGCTTTCCAACCCCATTTAGACAGTAGTCCCCAAAACCACTCCGTTAAAGACCAATCTCCTTCGTCTTGATGAATAGACTCAGAGATTATGTGCAACTTGGAGATAGCTTGGTATACTGTCGGAGCGTCATTAGGTATGAAAATACAGATACTTGACCCGATCAATTTGCATACTCCACCACGATCGGCAAGAACAAAATCTAAGGCAACTCGATTTTGTAATGTCATAAGACGGTCCGCCAGTAGTTCTGCCGTGATGTTACTTAAGGCACCTACAGTGATGTCTATTGTAGTTTCTACGACACGGACCAGTTGCCTTATATTTCTGCTGTTGGCCATTGGACCCCAGAAGGGAAGAAATCCTTTAAGGAAATCTCCTCCCTCTTGTCCTGCTGTGTCCTTTGAATCAATAATCCCTCTGCCGTATCTGGTTCGATGATGATTTGCGGAAGCGGTGTAAGTAGGGGGAAGAAGAAAGGCTATCTAACAATTACCGGAGAAACCCGTTGGTAACCAAGTATAAGCTCTATTATAGCAAAGGAAATAGGTGCCTTGAGACGGCACTAGAGGAGGCGAGTTTTTGAGAGGAATAAATGTACGTGTAGGAGCAGTTATTTCTTTGTATGGTGTCAGAAGAGCGATTGTTTATCTGTAAGCAGAAGTTACCCCGATGTGGTATAGTACAAATCGGTGAAGACTTTCCTTTCTTAACTTTGTCACTAAGACTAGACATATATTGGGTGACGTTCCAGTTAGTGTACGCTTTTCTTTCGTCAATGGAGATTTTACTATTTTCCATGACTTTAGCCATAGCTACCATTCCCTTAATCAAAGAACTATGACTAAAATCTGGATCACTAACATGTGAACTAACGGATCGTCTGAATTTGCTTTGATAAGCATTGGAGAAAATGACGAGGTAAGCCCAAGCAGAACCCTCCTAAGAGAACGGGAGAACTCAATATGGCATTCCTTTCTCTGTGGTATGTGGCATAAGACCACACACCCAACAGTTGGTTGTATTGACCACTAACTGGTGCTGATGTAATAGCTGGACAAAGGAATTGTTATAATATTCAGTTCTTCTAATGAGTTCATGTGGAGGAAGAGGATAGTAGAAGAGAACGAAGAGGAAGAAGGGGAGACAACTTTTGGCTGCAGAGCATAAATAATCCAACCGACAAACGCCAAAGCAATACACAATGATATAATTATACATAAAGTTATGCTGAAACGACTGTACATTATTTTACAGGATGCTTTCTTTATTTCATCTTTTCTCTCTCTTTTGCCTGGTGTAGTTTCCATCTTTCTAATGGATGCTCACGGCAATCTTCCTCGATCGCTCAATCACGATTGTCTACCGTCCTATGACACTGTAAGTCCTGCAGGCCTATTGCCACTACTCAGGTCGTGATCCAGACTCCTACCGTGACCCTGCAACCGGGACAGAATACTACACAAGAGAGAAATCTTTTAAGTGTTCTTTGGTCTAGGTCTCAGATCGTATCGTTCCTTCCCCGGAACACTCTGGTCTTGGAACAATGTTCGTGGATTGGTCATATCCAAGCGACGATGTGATGGAATTGCTTCCTGCAAAACGTCGTCGTCCTCTTTCTCAGACAGTGTCCCATTCAGGTGTGCATCGCTAAAAGGCACGAATTGTGGAACTTTTTCACTTTCACAGTCACCAATACCCCTGCGTACCCATTGATCGTAGGGAAAAGGCAAAGGCCCTTTCTTACAATGCACACCGTGAATCCAATTTTTCTTTCCTTCGACTTTAACTGCTGTTCTCGTGGTTAACAAAACCATCCGGGGCTCTCGCCATCTGGGTTCCAAATTGCGGGTCCTCTGGAAATTCTTTACGCAAATCCAGTCACCTGGTCGGATGGAATGACCTGGGTCTGTGGAAGCCTTCGGCAGAGCACTCTGAACCTGTTGATGGAGAACATGCAATTTAGTCGTAAGATCATGCAAATAGTCAGTCAGCGTTGGATATGGCAAATCTGAGTATTTCTTAGGGCGAGGGACTCCCCATACGTTAGCCGGACGTCCAAAAACCACTTCGTAAGGGCTGAGTCCCAAACGAGAGTGTACTGCAGTTCTGGTGGATAGCAAGGCTAACGGCAAAGCATCAGGCCAATTGAGTCCTGTACTCGCTTGAACTTTTGCTAGTTTTAACTTCAAGGTTCCGTTGTAACATTCTACTAAACCCACTGACTGTGGATGATTTGCTGCATGGAACTTTTGCTTGATACCAAGACCTGCGCAAACTTTTTGCATGACTTGGCCAACAAATTCGCTCCCATTGTCACTCCAGACAATGCGCGGCAAGCCAAACCTGGGGAAAAATTCTTTTAGTAGAATTTTAGCTGTGGACAAGGCTGTGTTATCTGTTAGAGGATATGCTTCTATCCATCTTGAAAAGGCGCATACTACCACCAGAACATATTTGAGGTTGTTGCATCGCTCCATATGAATATAATCGATTGGCAACACCTCAAATGGATATGTAGGGGGAGCAAAGTGACCCGCCAGAGTTGGGGTTCCCTTTCCTGGGTTGTACATTAAACAAACAATACAGGGCTTCACTACATTGTCTGCACATTTTGGGATACCTTCATTCTGCCATACTGGAGCCAGAAGTTTACAAATACCTTTTGCACTTAAGTGGGCTGGACCATGCGCCATAGTAACCACTGGGAGAACATAGGCATCTGGTAACAGCCAACATTGATGTTCAGATAATTCCACCCAACAACCCATCTCATCTAACATTCCTGTACTTTCTTCCCACTTGCTTATTTCCCTCTCTGAAGCCTCTTTCTGAATCGCTTTTACACTTTCCACTGTATTCTCATACATTCCTCCCTCTCTGACCCAATTCGCAGGACCTGCCACATACATTTGACTTGTAGCATCTCTCGCTGTCTTTTTCGCTATTTCGTCTGCAAATGCATTTCCTCGACCAACATCATCCGTAATCCTTTTGTGTGCACTACACTTCACGATTGCTATTTGGGTGGGTTAGGCAAGTGATTCGAAGAGATCAGTCACTAATTGACCATGTTGTATTTTGGTGCCATGTGAAGTGAGAAAACCCCTTTCCTTCCAGAGACGCCCAAAGTTGAACGCTACACCAAAAGCATATTGGCTGTCAGTGTATACGTTCACTCTTTTCTCTTTTGACAATACACAAGTTCTCGTTAATGCTATTAATTCTGCTGCTTGCGCTGAATTATGTCTAATGCGTGCAGTTTCCACAACTGTATGTAAAGTAGTTACAGCATAGGCTGAAACTGTATCTCCATTAGGCATTTTAAAGCAAGAACCGTCTACCCATAGAGTTCCAGCTTCTCCCTCACTCTCCTATACCCAATGTGGATTTTCTGGTTGCCCGCTCACTTAACCTCCCTGCCCCTCTCACGGTTGTCCTTCTGTACCGCCCTCCCCAGCACATGCCCCTGTTCGTTGCTACCCTTCAGGAACTTCTTGCAACACTTGTGGTCAACAACTCTTCAGTCCTCCTGTTGGGGGATTTAAATTTTTGGCCGGGCGACGCTAAGGAGGACTTGCCCTCCAAGGATTTCTCGGCTACTCTTCAGTGCCTTAATTTTCATCCCCATGTTGTTGGCCCCACCCATATCCAGGGTCATACACTTGACCAGATTTGGTCTTCAAGTTGCACGCTCTCTCCCCCCAGCATTTCACCCTGCACCTGGTCTGACCACTCTCTTATTTCCTTTTCCATCACTCTTGGTGCTCCCGACAGGCCCTCCTTACCCAAAAACCTTGTTGCTCGAAACTGGAATCGGGTTGACCTCAACTCTCTCTCCCTTTCTCTTGCTTCTTCTACTCCTGATCTTTCCGAACTTTCCTTGGACTCCCAAGCTGAAGCGCTCAACACCTGGCTGTCCTCCTCTTGCGACCTGGTCGCCCCGCTTAGGAAGACTAAGGCCGTTCGTCCCTATGACGCTTATAAGTGGTTTAATACCGAGCTTAAAGCGTTGAAGTTAGATCTGAGACGCTCTGAGCGTCACTGGAGACGAAATTATTGCCCCGTTCTTCGGGCCCAATATAAACATCTCCTCCTGGATTACAAGCGGGCCGTCCTCTCAGCCAAAACCAACTACTTTTCTGAGAAAGTGGCTCTTTCTGCCAACAAATCCAAGGAGATTTTCTCCTTGGTCAAAGATCTGGCTTTCTCGAATCGTACCAACTCTATCCCTTCCCCTTCTCAAGACCTTTGCTCTTCGCTTAATGAATTCTTCATTGAGAAGATCATTAAGATTAAAGCCAACATCCCCTTGCTCCCTCCCCCTACCCCTACTTCTTCTTTTTCGGTTCTTTCTTCTACTTTTGATTCTTTCCCCCCTATTTCTTCGGATACATTTCTTACCCTGCTCGCTAAAATCAAGTCAGGCTCTCCAGCCGACTGCGCTCCGGCCCGGATTTTAAGAGCTTTATTCACTAGCTGTCCCTCTCCCCCTTTTTCTTTCCTCAATGCTTCTCTTGCCTTGGGCCTAGTCCCTTCTCTCTTCAAAACCGCTATTGTCCTGCCTATTCTAAAAAAACCCGGCCTTGACCCCTCACTTCCTTCTAATTTCAGGCCTATATCCCTTCTTCCCTATCTTGGCAAGGTCTTAGAGAGCTATGTCACCTCTTGCCTCACTGCTTACATCGAGGAGAACCATGTTCTGGCCTCTCATCAGGCAGGCTTTCGTCGAGGCCACTCCACGGAGTCAGTGGTTTTGGCCGTCCTCGATGAGCTGAAACTTAAGGCTGACTCCTCTCTTCCTCAAGCCCTGGTTCTCCTTGATCTATCCGCTGCGTTTGACACGGTCGACCATTCCATCCTTCTGGACCGTGTCAGCGCAGCGGGCATTCGGGGCCTTGCCTTTTCTTGGCTTGCCTCCTTTCTCTCTGGCCGCTCTCAGGCTGTTCACTTGTCTGGCTTCTCTGCTCCCCCCCGCTTGGTCTCCTGTGGTGTTCCCCAAGGATCTTCTCTTTCTCCTCTGCTATTTAATCTATACATTCACCCTCTTATCTCCGCTCTTCTTGCTCAGGGGGTCTCCGTGTACAACTATGCCGACGACCTCCAGCTTGTCTTTGATCTTTCCTCCTCACCTCTGTCTTCTTCTACATTTCGCTCTACTTTGGTCTTTATCTCGGATTGGATGAGCTCTAACCATCTCAAACTTAACCCGGACAAGACCGAGCTGGTCTTGACGGGCGGCTCTTCCAGTCCCTGGTCTTCTGCTTTTTGGCCCTCCTCCTTTGGCCCTCTTCCTATTCCTGTCTCCTCTGTCAGAACTTTGGGTATCCAGGTCAGTCATGATCTCTCCATGCATGCACAAATCAGTTCCGTTGTTTCCTCATGCTTTCTATCCCTTCGCCTTATTCGAAAGATTTCACGCTTCTTTTCCTCAGAGGCACTTAAAATCATCATCACGGCCCTGATTACCTCCCGTCTTGATTACGGGAACAGCTTGTACGTGGGCATCCCGGCCTACGAATTACGCCGCTTGCAAGCTATTCAGAACCAGGCCGCCCGTCTCATTCTTCACCTTCCCAAAACCCATCATATTACTCCTGTCCTCAGGTCTCTTCACTGGCTCCCTGTTCTCCAGCGTTCTCTTTTCAAAATGGGTTGTCTGGTCTTCTTGGCTCTTGCCCGCTCTGCTCCTGCATTCATATGTTCCCTTATTTCCTCTCACACCCCGGTTCGCACTCTTCGCTCTTCATCGTTGGCCCTTCTCAATGTCCCCCGTTTTCGCAAAACCAGAACTGGAGGCACACGCTTTTCTGTTTTGGCCCCTCGTTTCTGGAATAGCCTTCCCCTCTCCATGCGATCCATCCCCATCTATTCCCATTTTCGTAAATCTTTGAAAACTTTTCTGTTCTCTCAGGCGTACCCCGGTTAACTCCTTCGGGCTGTTTTTTGTGACGGTTGCTCTTGCTACCAGCGCCAGGAAGCCGCTTGGCCGCAGTGCGCTTAATTAAATATTTTTTTCATTTCATTTCCATCCGGATTTTCTAGCGGTGTGTCTTTCAGGTCAATTCTTCCTTTTGTCTCTTCCTCAGTATGGAAGAAACAATCATGCTGTTCCTCAACACTTTCCTCATCTGGAAGGGGCAACAGAGTAGCTGGATTCAGGGTATTACATCGTTTGATGTGTATGTGACTAGACAAAAGCGTTAGGTCGTATCCAGTTAGACGAGCACTCGTAAGATGCTGTGTTTTCATTCTGTTTAGTAGAGTATCCACTGCATGTGGCACCATGACAATGAGAGTGTTATCCAACACCACTCCAGTAGACTGTCGAATAGAAATTGCTGCTGCTGCTGTCGCCTTGAGACAACTGGGCAATGCTTTAGCTACGGGATCTAATGTAGCCGAAAAATAGGCACATGGCCGCTATTTGTCTCCAAATTGCTGTGTTAAAACTGATAACGCAAAACCTTCTCTCTCATGAACATAGAGCGTAAAAGGCTTAGTGTAATCTGGGGTGCCTAGTACAGGAGCAGAACACAGAGCGGTACGTAAATCAGAAAAGCTCTTTTGGCACTCATCAGTCCAAGGAAGAGGCTGAGGTGTATCTTTTAAAGAGAGTGCCAACAAAGGTTTGGCTATTAGAGAGAAGTTAGGGATCCACTGTCTACAGTAAGAAGTGATACCCAGAAAGGCACGTACTTCCCTTTGTGTGGATGGTGCAGACATTCGCGTAATCGCCTGTATTCGTTCTGGTGTCAATCGTCGTCCCTCCTTTGATAGGAGATGACCCAAGTAGGTAACCTCTCGACATACATATTGTAGTTTGGAAGGTGAAACCTTGTGATTCAGTTTAAACAAATGGCGTAACAATGCAACAGTGACATCTTTGCAGATATCTTTTGAATCAGCGGCGACTAACAAGTCATCCATATACTGGATAAGAGCAGCACCAGACGGCAAATGAAAAGTATCGAGATGACATTTTAAAGCTTGGCTGTAAATGGAGGGACTTTCACAATAGCCTTGAGGTGCGCGCTTAAACCGGAAGCTTCGGCCTCCAAGAGAGAAGCCAAAAATGTCCCTACTCTCTTCTGCAATGAGGATACTAAAAAAGGCATTTTTTAGATCGATAACAGAGAACCAAGTCGCTGTGGAAGGTATCATTGTCAACAAAGCAGTGATATCTGGAACAACAGGAAATTTCAATTACAAAACGGTACACAGGAGGCTGAGAAGGAACATTGCATTTGAGAACAGGAAGAATAGGACTACTGCATGTGTTACCTCTTGTTTCTTCAACCACACCCTTCTGAATCAAGTCATGAATGATTCCCAAAAGCGCTTTCTCACCTTCAGCAGAAATTTTATACTGTGGCATGCGTGGCAATTCAACATTGGGCTTGAGAGTGACAACATAAGGTGGAATCTCAAGACAACCCACATCGTTCGGACCCGTGGCCCAAAGCGCTGCTGGAAGAGAAAGTAATTCAGGAGAAAACTGATCTTTGGACAAATACATTGGGAGATCAATTTCTGTCCTAGAGTAAGATGTACACCAGAAGGAGAACAATATATCGTAGCATGCATTCTTTTCAATAGGTCTAGACCCAACACATTCTCACCGCAACCATTCGTCAACAGAAGTGGACCTTCCAAATCAGAAGGACCAACTGAAATAGGCAAAGGGCAAGAAACTGGATTGCGAACAGGGGCGCCAGAAAATCCTACAGAAACATTCGTTAAGCCAGACAAAGGTGCCCCAGGGAGTTTAGAATGAATGATAGAACTTCTCATTGCTCCAGTATCCAGAAGAAATGGCTCTGAAACACCCATTGTAGTGACGTTAACATAAGGTCCATTTTGATCTACTGGGATTGGCACAACTCCCTTACTTTGTCCATGGCTGTCCTAGTTAGCATGAAGACTTTCATTTCCACCTTCAACATAATGGTCTTCATTGTAATACTGAGTAGACCTCACATTTTGCTGATCAAAGTAGTTCATGGAATTGGGAGAAGGAAGGGCACGCTGTTCTTGAGTCAACACACCTCGACCTCTACCTCTGTTTGCTGACTGGAGGCCAGCACGACCTCGTGGAGCAGATAATGCTCCATTGCGCTGCAATAAAACCGGACAACTATTCTTAAAATGACCTTCCTCTCTACAATGGGCACATTGATTAGGTCCTAACAAAGGTCGCGGAATGTATGGCTCAGGTTTTTGATACAACCTCTGAAACTGCGGAGGCTGTTGAAATTGAGCCTGAGCATAACGTAGAGGATAGGCTTGTTGCAAGAGAACCTTTGTTTTTAATTCTTTCGTCTTTTTCTCTTGTTTTTCTTTTTCTTCTTTGTCCCTATTCTCATAATATTGTGCAGTAGCCAATATCTGGGCAGAGGAAGAAACAGACCATGAACTTTCAGAATCTTTTAATTTGTGTGACAGCTCGGGAAGCAAATTGAATACAAATTTGTCCACAAACAATCGCTGTCCACCCTCTGTAGCCATGTCTTGACCACTGTGATCGATAAATGTCTCCTCGAAACAAGTAAAGAAATCAGAGACACTTTCATCTTTCTTTTGTTTGCATGCTGCTAGTTTATCCCAATTAGCTCTCAATGCAGGCATCATAGTTTTCATTAAGGTGATAATTCTACCAGGGAGTTCCGAGATCAAAGCGTCAGGCTTTGCGCCACCCACTTGGTTTCTATCTGTAGTAGTTATAACATCCCAAGTAGCACCTAGTTCCTGCGCGTGATCCTCTCTACGAATCTTAGCCCATATTGTCTGTGGGACTACATTTCCCATTAGCATATCAATATCTGCTAAGTTCATGATGCAAGCATCAACTGTCTGTGATAATTCTTTATAATAACCTGCAGGGTTTTTACGAGGATCCGGTAGAGTCTGCTTAAGGGCCAAAACTTCAGATCTCTTCCAAGGGACATGTACCCAGTTCAGTTCATAAACTTTATTCGACAGTTTAAAAAACGTCATAAAAGTACACAGATAAAATCATACATGTGACATTACACAGGGAAAGTACATATCATCATATCGGGCATACAAAAACCAGAAAAAAATAGCTAAAAAACCATACTTTTTCTTGCAGCAACAGATTTCAGGATAAAAGTTGCTATAAAAAAACACAAATCCGGGCTAGCAAGTGAAAATAACAATTTCATGGCATTTGAAGTAGAAGACACGGAATATTTTTTAAATAACGGTTTCAAGTAAACAATACGTAGGGCTTTATAAAGGGGGCAGATTAACATAAAATGGAGGGTACTTTGCTTGGTTAGTTCATCACATGGACAGGCAGATGTAGTATAGTATTTCATTTTTGGAAAGGCCACAAGTTTGTGGACAATACCAAGTCTAAGTCTGGATAGGACGAATTGGTGAGATTGCCTGTAGATTATTTTAAGATAGAAAGGCAAACCAGGACCCTCGTTTGCATTGGAGGAATAGAAAGCATGGGTTGAGTAGTTACTTGTATCTGCTTTCCGTTTAACGAATTTTACCCTCATAAATTCATCTTTCACCTCTTTTTTAGATAAAGAGGTTACAATCTCAGGATCTTTGCGTACATCCAAATCAAAGAGATCTCTAAAAGTAGTGGTCACATACTTTATCCATGGTATACTCTTGAAGTTATCCAAAGACAGACAATCTTTAATAATGCTCTTTGTGAAACTTGTTTCATCCTTCTGCCAAATAGACCTCCATACCAGGAGGGGTCTCAATTCGATTAAATCGGCTATATGGTCCAACCTTAGTTCCTCGTGGACCAGGTAGTTAGATGCCGATGAGGGTAAACAAAGTAGCCGTTTCAAAAACAAATTTTCCAGAATTTGTAAGTCTTTGTTACACCCGTACCCCCATACCCCTGAACCATAAAGTGCTATTGATGAACATCTGTGTCTATAAATATTTAGCATTGCTGGAATCCGTCGGCTGCCCAGTTTGTTGGCAAATCGGAAGACACCTAGTGTAGCCTTCCCCAACCTTGCTTTTATGTTAACATGTTCAGGTGTCCATGAGCCCCGACTGTTAAAAGTAATGCCCAGATAACAGAAGTTATCTACAACCTCAATTCTGTTATCTTTAAAATAAAAAGACTTGTGGTGATTCACCTTTTTGCCACAGACCATAATGAATGTTTTAGAATTGTTAATTTTGAGTTTCTTGCCCTGGATAAAATCATAAAAACAGTTCATTAGCCGCTGTAGGCCGATAGGGGTTCTAGATAATAAAACGGTGTCGTCCGCATATAACAACACTGGAATTGGTAGGCCACCTGCTTGTGGTGCATCTGCTTGGACCTGTTTTAATTCTTGTTCCATAGAATTAATAAAAAGGGAGAAAAGCAAGGGGGCCAATGCCTAATGCCTGATTTTACCATAATCTTTCTCGTACACTCTCCTGCTGGTCCGTATCGTATCTGAGTGGTAAGGTTGGAATATAACCTAGCTAAGAAATGGATAATAGCTGAGGGAGCTCCCATATCGAGAAGGGTTGTCCACAACAGGGAATGGTTCACCAGGTCGAAGGCACTAGAGAGGTCTGCAAAGCAAAGAAATAAGGAGCCCGATTTGACCTTGGTATATTTACCTATTAAAAGGTTGAGGTTAATGCACTGGTCAATGGTCCCCAAACCCTTTCTAAAACCATATTGGGATTGTGCCAGGATATTATTATTGGTCGCCCACTCCTCTAGACGTAGTAGTAGTACCCGGCTCATGATTTTAAGGGAGGAGTCTAAGAGGGAGATGGGACGGTAGTTTTGGCCTCCCCTCTATCTCCCTTCTTATAAATCGGGATAATAACGGATTCACTCCAGGTTGCCGGGGTGGAGAGATCAGTGGCAGCATTAAAGACCTGGGTCAATAGGGGGCTCCAAAGGGCCAGATCATGTTTGTAAAGATCTATCGGGACCCCGTCAGGTCCCGGGGCTTTACCTCCTTTACTAGAATTAATTGCCGTGATTACTTCTCGGATGGTGATTCCCAAAGTCTGCGGGGTCAGCTGGGGATTCATACAGATTTTTAACATAAGACTCCTCAGGGGGGTCAAATATTCCTGAAAAAAATCGAACCCAGCTATCTTCGCTTACTAATGTGGTAAGTACTGGGAAATCTTCTTTCTGGAGGAATGGAGCATTAATCGTACTCCAAAACAATTTACAATCCCGGAGAGCTGCGGCACAATCCAGATTGTCCCAAGCTTGTTCCCGAAGTTCGTTTTTCCTGCGTTTAAGTTCAATGTTATAATTGAACCGCAAGGTTTTAATCACTTCCCTGTCTCTTGGGGGGTTAGATAGTGCTTGCTTAAGGGTTTTTAGCGCTATTGTACAGGCATGGTCGAACCAGCCAACCTTATCCCGTCTAGAATTCATCTTATTGTTAGTAAAAATTCTATTAATAATAGTGCCTAGATCCTCAAAATCCGCTATAATACCCTTAGGGAGGGCATTGACTTCCAGACAGCGAAATATCTGCCTGGAACCACCTACCACAACTGCACTATGTAGTTTTTCTGATTTTTCTGTGCACCACTTTATCCGGGTTCCATTAGGCCTACTTGGGACAATATTGTCGACAACCCTGCCTGTATGCGTAATTCTGGGGCCCCAGATAAGAATAGACATAGTTAGGGCATTATGATCGCTCAGACAATAGTCCTTAATTATTGGCACTGTGCAGAATAGCATCAAATGGGTTGAAATCAACAAATGGTCAATAACCGACTCAGTGTCCCTCCCTTTGAACGTTGGGACAATGTTGCCCTTTTTATCAAGAGCTGGTTGGTGAATAACTAAATCAAATTTTAACAGAAAATCATTAAGGGAAATCCCATATGGGGTGTGTTGAAAATGTGCTAAATACTCCCCCGGACATGTACCCATATACGTTGGAAATGAGCAGGAATAGGTGCATTACCACCTACTCCCGCTACCGCCTCCTTCCATACTGGAGGAACTTCTCTCATAGGATAATTTTTCAACGTCAGTTTAACCGACGGATCAGAATCAAGGAAAGCCTGAGAAAACAATAAGGATCTATAAGAAATAAGCGTCCTTACAGCTTCCTCAACCTTAGAACCCACAATAAGTCCTTTATCAAAATCAGTCTGAACATTTAACAAATCTTGTGGGATCGGACTCGAACTCACATCTTCCCATTCTCTAATGAGAGTGTCACACATTACATTAAAAACATATCTTTGCGTAGGCGCATTCCATTGTAAAAAGGTAGGCATAATATCAAGCACACTGTATTCTGGACCCTTCTTGATCCATTTTCGTGCAAGAGAGTCCAACCTCTCTCGTTCTTCAAAATCTGGGAACTGACTACGAGATTGTCTTCGAGCAAAAGCCAGAGACACATTTAAAGCTTCAAAGAAAGGAGATAGAATACCAGTGACAGTGTCTGTGAGACGCTTACGCACAGACGGAGAATTAGACATGAGAATTGGAGACAGAGTATTAGGAGAACTGACAGGAGAAGAACTGCTAATTGCAGGAGGAGCAGAAGGCAAAGGAGATCTAGGATCAAGAGATGAGGGCAAAGAAGTCGCAGTTAACGGTAAAACCGGCAAGGGCGGTAATACTGGAAGAGGCAAATGCGGAAGAGCCGGAACAGGCGGAAGTACCACTGGCAGCTGAACAGGCTGTAACGCTTGAGGTACATTAGTACTCTGTGCATAGGGCGGAGGCAACCTTAATAAGTGGGACATTAGGGGATCTTCTTCTATATCTTTCTTATTATCAGAAGGAGAAACAGGCAACATCGGATAGCATTTATCTATTGCCATACGATGCTGTCTTTCTGAAATTTCAGTCGCATTGTCAATTTCATCGTCTTTAAACTGTTGGGCAGCCTGTATAGTTGTCATACCCTGTGCTTTCCTATCTCGTTTTGCTTGCTTAATTTCTTTCTGTTTGGCTTCCTTACGCCAAAGGCGGAAAGAGTCAAACATTGCCGGACGGGCTTTTCTTTTGAATAAAACTGCTTCCAAATTGTCTAGCACATCAGGATCAAAACTACCATTTTCTGGCCATTTTAGAACACCATCTTTCTTCGTGTATCGGGTCCATGTCTCGTTAAAGGCAATGGGGCCGATACCATGTTTTGAATAGAGCTCATATGTGGGAGTTCCAACCGAAGGAATCAGACAATAGTCCTCAAGTCGGCAATCCCTATTACAACCAAGACAACAAATTCTTCCAAACTTAGTCAGACCAGGCATCTCGAGATGTCACCAGACTGTTCACAAACTTCAAGGGAGTAAAACTCAGTTTACGCAGCACAAATGCACTTACCCTCGGCTTTGTTTATTGCAATAGACAAATCTAAGAACCCAAAGAAATACAAAATTGTGGGCGCGACCCACGAAAATACTTAACTAAGGACGTCTTCTCCCACCAACAGAGGCCCGTCTATCGTCTTGCCATACCATACATCATCAAAGGAAGGGCCAAAGCAGGGCGGCAGTCAGGGCAGCGGTCGTCAGTAGCCGTCAGGAAGGAGTAACCGCGCTGCAAAAGACCTTCGGACCACTTTCGACATACAGGGGTCGCTTAATGTGGCTCGCGAACCCTCCGGAATTTTCTTGCGGGGTTCCTCACGACCCTCGGGCAGAACCGGTACCACTGAAGCCGCCTAACGTTGGGCGCCAGTTGAAGAACCAGAACCTTTTGGGCCTGGCGGTGCAGGGTACGCCCAAGTCTCCGGAGTTCACCTGCTTAGCTACACAGAGACACGGGACACTCTGTCGGCGTTAGAAGATCAGATTTATTTAGCTGCAGATAGTACAGTTATCCTAGAAGTACACAAAGTAGGTTCTCAGGAGACTGCCACTTCACTCTGTGGCGCACAATCTTATATATCCCATACGAAAAATATACATTAGCCAACTACATACCCTGAGTACATAGAAAAGAGCCAATAAGGAAAGTTCGAAAACAAGACAGAACCAATAGGAAAGGTTTGAAAACAGAAGTGTCGGATGGCTCGAAGAAACCTCTCCTCCAACTATGTTTGTCACCCCTCCCTCAAGCTAATTTATTAACAGATTTGTAACTAACTTGCAGGTGGCAAGATACGTTTGTGTGTGTTGGAGGACAGTTGTGAAACGAGAGAATGCTAGCAGGAGACAGTGAAGGCCAGATGATAAGATAAGGTCAGGAAAGAATAGTGTGAGCCAACAGATAGTTGAGACGGGGATTAGGAAAGCCAGACAGGGATTTGTGTACTCGGCTAGTTCTAACACCAGCTTTGTAAATAGAGGCAGAAAGCATATTTCGACACCAGGCTGCAGAAAAAGCAGAATAGACTTTGTTCGCCGTGCTGCCTGAGTGATGGCAACATAAAATGGCGGCGGAGCACAAAATGGCGGGTCGATTCGATCGTGATCAGAAATCGAAGTTCCTCATAGTTCAGGTATTTACAAACCAGTCTGACACATGACTGTTTACATTGTCACAATAACCCCTCAGTGGCATTACATAACTTGAAAAGTTCGAATTTTGAACTTCCTTTTTTTGTATTACCTCACCCCCTACTTATTCTATGTATCGGAAGCCCACTAGATAGCCAGCTACTGGTAATTATTTTTGTTATTGTTACCCAGAGCTGGAAGCCATTAATAATGGGGAAACACAAAACCTGCCATCTGATAAGCAGCATGCTTCCTCTTCCTTGCTGCCTGAAGCCCTACCTGGGTCTCAACCTGCCCATGCAGGGATGCTTTAAGGTGCGGGGAAAGTGGCCCCCCACCTTCCAAAGGTCACCTTTGGAAAGTGAACTTTCTCTCTAGCTCACTTATGCTTATTTCTTTATCTCAACCTCCTGTGCCAACAATTGACAGGAGGATACATTTTGCGCTAAACTATAGTGTGAAATGAAAGATTTGTATTTCACATAATTACACAATTTCGCATATTTTGCTGTCATTTCGCATTACTATGCGAAAGCAAATTATGCACATTTCTCACCCCGTACACAATAATCAGTTTCATATTATGTATCCTTTACATAGCCAGGCATATTGGTATTATAGTAACACAATGGTGAAATCGTGCCATTCGAACTTAGGTTACATTGCACTCTGTGTGGGGATTTAAAAATCTATTTTTGGCTACATTTTAACATTTTTTGCTTAAAGCTCACCAAATGTTGAAAATCTTGGGGAAACTCACATTTTTATACACTGATCAATGAAATCATAGCTCAAAGGATGATTTTTTTTAAGTCCGTTTATTAGCACTATTACAACATGGGTTTCTTTAAAGACCATCTTAAAGCATACCTTCCTAAAAGCTGTTTGCATCAAATTTAACCAAACCTGACATGGATGTATGATCTACTTCATTGATGTCTAGATTATTAAATCACAAGAATTGCCTTCACCCCATGAGGAAAAACAAGTAAATGTATTCAAGACTTATTGAAGACTTTTCTGTAGTGTGGGTATTCACAGCAAATATATATTCAGGGAGCATCTGTATGAAGCTGTCGCTCTATATAGTGTACTATAACGAAGTACACTGTGCAGTGAGTCCAATGGATCCCCAAATGGTATACAGAGGTAAAAGTAGATAATTGTAATGCTCTTTTTGTGGTAGTGTGCGCCAACAGTTAGACTTGTCAGAGGGTTGTGCTAAGCATTTGTTGTACTCACAGAAGCAATAAATGAGACACATTCTCAAAAATAAATCTGAGACCAATTTATATAAATAGTATAGATTTTTATATCATTTTTAAGACCTAGAACACAGTTCTAAGGTAAATACTTTCAGAGCAACGATTTTGCAAAGTTCCGAAAATATATCACTTTTGTGCATCATTCCGCACCATTAAAAAAAATGGGGCAAAACAGGTAAATGCATATAAAATCAAGCAATGCGTTCACGATGTTCTCCTTCTCGTTTTAGGTTGATGTCGGGACCTGGTCCAAAGTTCCAGCAGGATAAGTTCGGGAGCATCCCCGTTCAGCTGAGAGCAGAGTGCTAAGGGTCTTGAAAGCTGGTGTGCAAAGATGAAGGGGGCCACTTGAAAACACACTACACAGGACGACTTACAGGTACGTCCAATGGGGATCCTTAGAGGGAGTAGGATGCAAGGGCCTGGGGTCCATGGGAGCAGAGCTTGTTGGTCGTTACTGGGGCTGGTGGGGCCGGGTGTAGAGTAGATATGTTAGCTGGGCGTCGTGCATCTTGAGGCCCTTGCGGTTAAAAGCAGGCAACTTGGAGAGGTGGTATCAGGACAGCAGGGCCACTCAGGAATTAGGTCTCTGGTGTCTCAATGTCCCTCAATGGGTCCTTGCTTCTGGAGTTGTTGGAGTCTGGAGTGGACTCTTCTTCTTGGTGTTTGCCTTTGGAGGTCTGTTACCCTGGGTATTGGTACGCCGCAGCTCCTGTAGGTCCTGGTGTCTCCAAACTTCGTGAGAAGATAGATCTGACCCTCTGGAGCTGTTTCACATTTGCTTGCTTTGGTGCTGTGTCAAGGTTATTGGGGAGCAGCAAGTCGACGAAACGGACTTCGTGGCCTTTGTGCATGCCACGTACAAGGGAGGGATGCCTTCAGTCCAAGGGAGCTTCTTGGCAATGTCATGAAGGCTGGAGGAGCTCCAGGGTTCTTGGAGGCCTCACAGTCACAGACCAAGACAGCACACCACAATTGTCGAGTCTTCTATGCAGCAGGCAGAGTTTGGTGCCGATTTCCTCTGCAGGAGGGCATCAGCCTTCGGACAGCAGTTCTTCTTTGTCCTTTTCCTTCTCTTGTATGTCAAATCTGGTGTTCAGGTCTCAGGAGCCACTTAAATACTAAATTTAAGGGCGTTACAAGGGGAGACAGGTAGAATCCAATGGGCTACTTACCTTTAGGATGTCTACACTCTCTAGGGAACACTTCCAGTGGGAAGGGCCACTACCTTAGCCCTGATAGGTTGTTTCTCCACCCGCCCAAGATTGTGGAATTTTGGGAGATGGGTTCACCTTGCCTTCCCCACCGTAGGGGTGGTGTAGGCTAAGTGTGGACCCTACTCCAAATCTAACACATTTTTCCACCTATCCTCCCACCAAAAGTGAAGCAGGAAAGGGGGCTTGGCCACCCCCACTATCTGGAGGTTCCTGGTTGGATTTCAAAGGTGGAATCTCCTTTGAAGCCTCTCACCCAGGAGGGCCACCCTGTCCTGGATGAGGTGTGAAACACCTCTGCCCAGAGCAGGCTTTGTCTCTGTCCTCTTAAAGTGCTGGCTCTCATCTTATGAAGTCAGGGACCTGCCTGGTGGTGGCAGACTGGCGAAAACAAGCCAGAGACCACACCAGTGCTTGGCGGGTGTTCAGGGGACCCTTTAAAAGGGTCTACTGTGTGAATCTAATAATAAATCTACCACTGGCATCAGTGAGTACTTATTGATAGAAGATGTTTAGTACCACACTCCTTAGAAATCAGTGAAGCCATCATGAAGCTGGGAAATTCATGTTGATAAGTATCCAGCCCAAGTTCTCTTTATGGCTTCCCTGTACACTTACAATATCCCAGAATAGACGGGACATTGTGGGGGTATATCTGCTCATGCTGATATGCCCACATATAGTGCATCCTTCCTTAGAGCTAAAGGCTTGCAGTAGGGGTGACTTACCTATACTTTATGTAGTGTATGGGAGACATGGCACATAGGGCTGTGTACCATGCCGACTCTTCGGATATCTCTGCACCAAGACATGCAGCCTGCAATGGCTGTATGCATCAGCTTAGTGGGGGGTACCTGGGGTAGCACAATACATGCTGCAGGCCCAGAGGACCCTCTTCATTACCCATGTCCTAGGTACCAAGGGTACCATTTACTAGGGACTTACAGGGATAGCTGACGTAGTGCCAATTGTGGTAAATTTTTAGGGAAAGAACACTGGTACTGGGAACCTGGTTAGCAGAGAACCCAGTACACCTCAGTCAAAGTTGCATCGATAACCAGGCAAAAAGTGTGTGGGAGGTACTGCAACAGACACCCCGTTTCTCACAGCATCTGAAAAGAGTCTTTCAAGTTTGGTTACTATGTGGTCAAAATGAAATGTGTATTCCTGAAAGAAGCTGATGTCAAGTCCAGTTCATTAACTGTCTTGAACAGATGGAATAGAGTCTAATCAAATATACATTTGCTCTACATAAGGGAAATTGTGGCAAAAAAGTGTAAATTAATTCGACTAAATGTATATTTGAAATAAAGTATATTTTAACCAATGAATGTAAAATTACCCTAAAGTTCATTTTGAAAAACGATGTACCTTCAAATAATAATATATATTTGTACAGTAGACACACAACAGCACATAACATGTACCAAGCAAGCCAACCATAAAATAAGCCTTATTTATTCAGGAAAACAATATTTCATATACATGCTGTCTAGTTAAAAAAATGTACAGAATACATATTCAGACTGGAAAACTCTGCTCAGCCACTGGGCAATGTTATTCACTTGATATAAACTTTTAAAAAGGTGTTAAGCATATTATCGGTGCAGTGGACACCACTAAAAAAACAAGCTTCACAGATACTATAATAAGTCAGTTAGGGTGTTATTGAAAAGATATATGATAGTGCTGTATAGAAACATTTATCTACTTTTTTTGAATGCTAACCAATGCTCCATGACTTTCCTCCTACATTATTCAGGGATAGTTAAACTATATTTATAGCTCTATTTTTTTTAAAAGTGCCTTAACTGATGTCTATCAGTACTTTTGAGATATTCATTTTAGGATTTGCTACAATATCTTAAGCTGTCTGCCAGAGTTCATGTCAATGCTACATACAACACACAATTTATACTGCACAACATGCAACAGTATAGAGAGCGGCTTTGGGTCACTCCTCTTGAGTATTTTATTTTTGTTGTATAAGCTATTATTAGCATTTTAATATGACAAGTTTACCACATCGAGTTATCTTTTGCATACATAACAAACACATTTTTTTCACAAAAACCCTCTAACATTCCCTCCACACACTTTGCACAACATGCTCCATTCAAGTGCATCATGGGATTACAGAGCGCATTAGAAAAGAGAATGGTCCAAAGTAAAAGTAGAGACAACTTTATAGTCCCTTAGAATCGGATACAATATATGCACTTATTTAATACATTGACAATCAAGCTCCTGACCCACCTCCCACCCAACCCACTCTAAGCTCATGGGGGCAGGTCATCTGAGGGCTTATGTAGCTCAGTAAGCATTGCTGCCTATGCCAGCAAGCCATATGGCACTCCTCTGTCACTGCCCATTCAGCCATGTCTCATAACACATTGGGGACAACAGGAGGTAACCACATGATAGTTAATCTCCGTTTTGCAAGAACTAAACTTAGGAAGAGAACCTCATACTAAGCTTTTTTTTCTTATGAACCGGTAACATTCCCAACATGCAGTGACCCACATCTCTGGGAACAGACCACACTGTGACCACATTTATGGAGTCCAATATTATTGGCCGGAAGTAATCCAAGTCTGGACACCCTCAAAGCATATGTAGAAGATCCACTCCTTGTCCAGCACAGTGGGGGCAGGAGGAGGGACACATAGGGTAAATTGCATATATGGTAGTCAGGATGAGATACACCTGGTGGATGACATTGTATTGAAGCTACTTGAGCCCTGCATTAGTAGATGTCCCTCTCACCCATTCATGAATTCCCACTTATTCTTTATCAGAAAGAAGGGTCCAGAGAATCCCATGCCACTGGTTGTGCACCAGTAAGTCTATGAAAGGTAAATCCTCCCGCAGCGCCCTATAAATATGCGAGATCAGTCTCTTGCCCCCAGCCATATTCAGTAATGTTCCCAAAGTGAGTGATTCCCGTGGGACAGCTGGAAAGGAGGTCCATATTCCACGGGCAGTGGTAGCAATCTTAGCAAATTTCAGAAATTGGTCCGTTCCCAAGGTAAACATTTCCACTGCATCTGCCAAGGTGCTAAATCTATCCCAAGGGTATAATTTGTGTAAGGTGTCACACCCACCCACTCCCCACCTATCAACAGACATCATCCGCACAATGAGCGCTAACACACACAGAGTCCAAATACAAATGTCAGGTGCATATGGAGCCCTACACAGAACCTGTCGTACTGCCTTTTCAACTCCCTACATACCTGTCTGACTACAAATGGCACCGACTCTGGAGCCCACGCACCAAACATCAAGAGCTCCAGCAAAGGAACACCATTGCAGGTACAGCACAACAATCTTTTCTCACAGTTTTCTCCGTTATCAAGCCAATGCACTGCAAGTTGCAACTGAGCCACCTGTTAATAAAGATCCAAGCAAGGTAATTCAAGCCCACCCTTCCTCCAGGGGCGCTTGAGAGTTAACAGAGTAATCCTATTCCTCCCTGAAGCCACTAACAGCTCAACAATCAGTGTATCCAGGTCCACAAAGTGTTTCCTAGGGATCTCTAAAATGGTCCTCTGAAAAGCATGCAAACAACGTGGCAGAATTATTATTTTCACTAACGCCAGCTTGTCCACCAAGGAGAGATGGAGAGTATTCCAAAACCACACCTGAGAGCCTTAGTCCCTCTAGCACTCTACCGAGATTCAAAGCCTCAAATGTCACAGCTGTATGAACAAGCCTGATCCCATGATAGCGGACACCAGTCACCTCCCAAGGGAGACCAAGCCTAGGCAGATCCTGACACAGACATGTTGCAAAAGTGCATCTCGGTCCCAAAAGTTAAACAGTTGGTTAATAATAATGCGCCACAGCTACCCTGGTCTAGGTATGGGTGCCAAAGCATGGTGGACAATCTTAATAGTAAAGAACTCAGAGACCCTCTGTGGTTACAAAGAAGTTGTGATCCATTCCTTCAAGAATAACTCCACTGACTGACCCTCGGCTCTTTCGGGGAAGCTCACAAAATGGAGCTTGTTCCTTCTACATCGCCCTTCTGCATCCTCAATCCTGACCTCCATTCACGCTGAGAGTGAGCTGAGTGCAGACACAGTCTTTTATATAGCTGTCACCTCATGCTGGAGGTCTGTTACTTGCCCTTTAGTCATGGAAACTCATTCCGAGATGTTCAGAAAGTCTGCACGGAGCAGGCCTACCTCCACAGCCAAGGTATCAACTTTCACTAGAATGGCCTCATGTGAGCTCTTTATTGCTACCAATATGTCATCCATTAAAGGGGTCTCTAGCGGCACAGGGGGGCCCAGTATGGCATGTCCTCCCACTGAACTCTCAGGCGGCAGAGGGAGGGTATAATTGTCTATTTTATTAGTCAATACGGGCTTTGCTGGCGTGAACTTTGCCATTGTGGCCCCACAACAAAAGCCTAACTAGATAGCCTTACCCGGGCCCAAGCACTCATCACAGGCTGTGGCCCACTCCAAAGCGAGTAGCACACAGACAAGACTCCAGTGATCTCCAGGAGCCCAGGGAGGCAGTGCCAGCAGACCTGGGGCCACATCATACATGTGGCGCATTTTAAGGAAAATGCACCGTATTATGATGAATGTACTGCCCTCAGAGCAGCCGCGAACTTGCGCTGCACTGGGGCCAGCGCATTCATGTAAAAAACTGAGCGGCTGCTTTGAAGCTGCTCTGTGTTTTCACAGTGTATGCGACAACCCACTTGCACTTTTAAAAGGCATTAGAGATCCCCTTGCAGGCGGGTCAAGTCCGTGACTGCACCTGCTTTCAAGGGGATGTCTGTGGGTCTCCTCCCTCCAGAGGGATGCTCTCAGTGGGCGCACTGACAGTACGCTTCCTGAGACCTTCTTTGCTACTGCGCCCGCGTCTCTAATACGGCGCGGTTGCAGAGGCAAAGTGATTCCTTCATTTGCCTGGGGCACCTCGCCATGCAAATGAGGGAACACCCCCTGAAGATAGTTCTGGTACTTTATGTGTGCCAGTGCTATCAGTATTACAGAAGGCGCCATACAAGCGTATGCGGCTCCTTCTGTAATACCAAAGTGCCCCGGGGGCACGCAAAGCAGGTACAAACCCCCATTGCACCCCGGGCCACTTTGTGTAATACGTTCCCCGGTCTTGATACTCAAATACAGAGACTGTAGGGCCCATCTCTCCCACAGGCAATCACAACCATGGGTGCCTTTTCCACCATTAACAATAAGGGGCTGAATCACGCCCTCCAACAAAATAGCAGGCCGAAGCCTCTCGAGCTAAGAGCCCCAGCCAAGGCCTGGATGCATGCAGACACCCCGTGGCCTCCAGGAGTCACTAATCCCCATGCAGCCCTAAATAAATCATTTGTCATTAATGGAGCAGAGAGGCCATCTGCCCCCTGGCGGACCCCAGCTCCTGTAGAGGCACCAACTTGCACCAGGAGCACCAGAAACCAGCAGCATATGGGCTGGATGCCCGGGGCCTCCACAGCTGGAGCAAACAAAGCGGTTAATGATGAGTTAAAGGATCTAATTTCTCTCTAGACTTACCCCTGCAGAGGCCCCTGGGGCTCGCCAGCCCACTGTGCCTCCCTCCGCTGTCCAACATGGGCCCCAGGAGCCCAGTCACAGTTGTCACAGGAGTACTCCTTGCCCCTGTGACACAGCGCTATCCCAGCATGTGCCCAAAAGTAATGAAGGGGCTGGTCCTTTTCCCTAGGGCTGCCTCCACAGCCGTCATGGGCCCCCCCATGGGCAATCGAGTGGGGGCACTCATTTCAGGGCATGAGAGGAGAGGCAGCCCAAGTCAGTCCAAAAGTCAGCCCAAGCTCGGGCGCTCCCCTTGATCCAGCAGCGCAATCCTCTCCATGGGGCTCTATTCATGCACCCGAATAAGCCCCACAACACAGGGGCACTGGGACACAGAACCGCTCCAGCTCAGTCAGGACAGAAGTCGGGGAAGGGATTCCATCAGGTGAGTGGTGAATATGGCTTTAGCAGCCCAGGATGTCGCAGGATATCAAGAAAGCTGGTGGCAGCTCCCGAGAGCGCATTTTCTCAGCCATCTTGCTTGGCCACCCCCCCTTCAGTACTTGTTTGGGGGAACCTCTTCAGGCATTGGCTCCATGGGGTGCCAGTTCAATTTTAGAATTTGGCTTAGACGTCTACATAAAGTAGTACAAGAGCAGGCCCTGCTCACATGTCAGATTAAAGTAATTACCGAGAAGTATGTTTCCTTAGTTACTATACTTTTGCTGTGCTTCCACCCTAGAGAAGCTTCGCTCTACTGGACTTCACATTTTAATGTGGCTCCATCTTGGATAAGTATTATTGTTTGAAGTTGGTCACCATAGTCAGGACAACTAGTATTTGTTTCAGTACCATGCCTCTCTCCAGCATTTGTGCATACACTGTTTGTTGCGTGGGGGAAGATACAGGATAAACCTGCAGCAGATTTGGGAGCCGGTGACAGCAGTTGTGGTGGTGCAGTGAGAGAGATGGGGAGAGCGCTGCGGAGCAAAGGGACACCAAGACTGGTGTGGGAAACCAGCTTCCTTCCCCATCCTGCTTACAGATGAAACAGATCTTCTGACACATGATTTTGATCTCTAAAATCTCATCTTATAGGGAAGCAACAATTGTCAAATGCTACCTGGCCAAGGAAAAATTGGGCAGACCTGCTGCCAACTGATGCCATGCCCATTACTTTCTGCATCCCTGATTTTACTAAGCAGCTGCTGGAAACTGAAGGCAGGTCACGTGCTCATGAATCTATCTGAGTCATAGATCTACTAAGAAGGCTCTAGCCTGGCTACAAAGAATACTAGAGTCTGAGATGAAGGCAGTTTTCACCAGGATGAAGAGCAGCTGCCTCAAACTGAATTCAGACAAGACCGAAGTCCTCATCCTAGGACCCTCACCCATGACTCATGGTGGCCCCACACACTGGTAATCATGCCCACCTCCACAGACCATGCATGAAACCTCGGCATCATACTGGACTCCTCGCTCACAATGAACCATCTGATCAATGCCATCCCCTCATCATGTTTCACACGCTCTGCCTGCTTCGAAAGACATTCATATAGATCCCCACCAAATACAAAAAAACAGTCAATCAATATCAATACTTTACTTTATTTGACATTATTTCAATGCATAAAAGTACAAACAAACGTATGTTTGTTTGTAGTTTTATGCATTGATATAATGCGAAAAAAGTAAAGTATTGATTGACAAAAAAACAGTCACCTACGAACTCATCAGCCGCAGACTCGACTATGGCAACGTACTCTACGCCGGTGTCACCCAGAAACGTCCTCAGAAAACTTCAGAACATTGAAAACGCTGCAGCCAGACTGGTTCTCGGCATCACTCAGCGCAGCCACATCTGTGAACACCTCCGAGAACTCCACTGGCTCCCAGTCAACAAAAGGATCACTTTCAAGCTCCTCACGCATGCCTAAAAAGCTCTTCATGACACAGGACCAGCATACTTGAACCACCGCCTCTCATTCCACGTCCCCACCAGACACCTTTGCTTGGCCTGGCTGGCCCTGGCCACTGTTCCTTGGATCCACAAGACAAGAACTGGAATAAGATCCTGCTCCTACCTCACCGCCAAGACCTGGCCCACCCTGCTGACCCACCTCAGAAAATCCCTGTCGTAGACCCAGTTCAGGAAGGACCTCAAGACCTGGCTCTTCGATTGAACACCATAGCGCAGACAGATCAGCAGCCCCCCTCCCCCAGTGCCTTGAGACCCATGCCATGAAACTTGCACAGAAAATCCATAGTAACTCTGCAGTAGACTCTTCTTTATTGGAGATGGAAAATAGTGCAAATAAATAGCAGTGTTTTCAAGAAGACTCAGATTAGAGGACAATATAGGGTATCCTGCAGGGTTGTGATAGTTCTTGTGAATTTGTGGTAATAAGTACAGACATGGATTGGCAGGATCATAAACCTTAATAAAATTATATTTATCAAAACTGAGCAACCCCGACTTTTTATAATGAAATTGGTTGTGAGTGTTCTTCTGATGTTGTTGCAATCTCATCCATTCAGATGGTGCCTCAGAACTAGATTCCGATGTAAGTAAATCCTGCTGCCTTTGTATGTTTTCTCTTTATATTAATTTCTAATGTTGTCAAACTTCCTAGCAAAAGGAAATACTCTCCCATCCATTTAGTCTTTCTTGTCTTGTCTCAAGAATTCTTTATGCTTTTTTTGATTCAGTTCTTCTTCATATTTCTCTAATCTTTTCTCCATTTCCCCCTGAAATGTTTTTATTTCTTCTTTTTCTTTCTTGTTATTTAATTAATTTGATTTGTTTGAGTTCTACACATATACAGTCAAGTTAATTTTTTGTGTATTTCACCAACAACTCCATCATATGTTTAGATGATGTACCCATCAACTTGGACCTTTCCTCCAATAGCTTGGGGTTTGTGTTCTCATTAATTGGGATAATAAAAATGTGGCGACCTTTTGGCACTCTGCTAAATATAGATACATTTCTAATGATGTGATCTTCCCCACCTACTTATTTCCATTTTCAAGAGTTTCTCTAGCACTTGTAATTGTTTCCACAGTGATTGCCCTTGTAGGATCCCAAGCTTGTGGTGGCCAAGGTGCTAAATTCACTGACATATGCTTCATCAAATAACCAAGCTGCTGCCTCCCATCCTTTTTTGTAATCTGTCTGCCATACTGCTGAGAATAAAGGTGTGATTGGTAAATCAGTCACATAAGCTACGTTTTGGCAGTCCTGCTGTTTGTCACTTTTTTCACATTGGCACTTTAATTCAATATTAGACACATTGCACTCGATAAATATGAGTCCGTAGGATAATTAAAATTAATATCTTTATATTTGTAATATTATGTGGCTCGTTGAACAATTTGACACACTGTGGTAAGTGTAAGCTATTTTTTGATGTTATAACATTATAAAAAGAGCTTCTGTTTTTTGTAACTATACAATATGAGGAAATCACCTGTTCATATATATTCATTTAAAGGTATGCATGTAATACTTGGTTTATACTAAGAGCTACAATCAGTATTTATTATGTAGATATTTGATATTAGCATCCAAACATGCATAGTAGGTTTTCTATGTTCATACACTGAGCATAAACGTTTTGTGAGGTGGTGGGGCATATTGATTAGAAAAACGCGTAATCATCAGGAATAAATTCCATATTACAGCAGCAATCTTGGAGTGCCAGTATGTTGGGTTTTGTATTGCCAATAAACTACACCAGCATTCACCAGCTACCAGTGCATACGTTTTTATCCAGGACATGTTTGAAGAAAACTTGCTTCTTGATTGCAGTGGATTTTCCATCCCCAACAAGTGCTATACAGCTGTAAGAAGTAGCCAGTGGGACATTAGGAAAAGGTGGGTTTATATATATATATATATATATATATATATATATATATATATATATATATATATATGATTCGGTTTTTCCCGTAGGGAAGTTTTGTTCCTCGTGCACTCCCGTGTACTGAGTTAATAAAAACCAACACCGGGTTTTCATTCAAATTTCCATGCGTTTATTGCAGCAACCAGCAAAGCCTTACGCGTTTCGGTCTCTACGGAGACCTTGCTCACAGGTAAAGTGTTAGATTGAAATTGTGCTTTTAAATCAAAAAACAAGCGGAAAAACCAAATAGGGTTACATCACTTCCTGTAAGTTATACAGGCATTGTGGGACATGTAGTTTGTTCAACCAATTGCAAAAACTGTACGCAAACATTGATTATGTCTTATCAACACACACAAAAAAAAGGGGGAGATCACGAGTTGCTCTCAAATTGCGAAGTGAATACATTTAACTTAGACATTGGTTATCGACCTCGTTGACATTGAAAAATTAACATTCCCAATCCATCACATAATATCGAAGCCATCCAGTGGGCGTATCCAGTTTGCCTTACTAATTTTTATCGTTAATTAGAATGTTGAGGTAAACGTTTACCCATATTTATCAAAATATTATCATACAAAAAGAAAGAATTGTGTGTCATTGAGATAATCAATTGAAAATCAGGATCAAGTGGGGGGGAAGAAGAGCAAAGAGAAGCCAGAGCAAGGAATTCTTTTTTAGGCGATCTGAAACTGGCTTTCAACTAAAAGACTTGGGAAAAAACAAAGGGTCCCCCCAGATACACGAATCCAAGAGGAAGAGGGAGGGGAAGAGGACGGGGAAATACACCCCAAAACAAACAAGGAGAGGCAAGCGAAAATACGGCACAAGCTTCTGGCGCAGACCGCGTAGGAACCATGACACGCAACATGAGAAAAAAATGGAACGCTTAAACTCGGATCCAGCAAAAAACATGACAAACATTGAAATAAACCAATTGGACACATCCACTGATCAAGAATTACAAGTCATCAATTTATCTATGAAACAACTCAGTGAATTGGAATTACAGGTACTTAAACGAGGCATGAATTTCTGCCCCACCAGTGGCATTAATTTAGCGGAAACCAGAATTGACCTTTACAAGTTTATAAGGAAGATCAAACTTGCAAAACTTTTCATTGATAAACCGGATATGGCTGCATATAGAAGAAGTATCGTTCTACCAACCCTCCAAACTCCCATAGAGGACGCAGAACACTTTGTAAACCTTATGGAATTAAGTCAAACGCCACAAGAAGGAGGTGGACAAGTACAAACATATTGTGTACAGCTAGGGGCTGGAATTTCTAATATCAAACCAAAATCTAGATTTTATCCACAACTCCCCCCTGGGAACAAAATTGATTTCTTCCAGGAATGCGTTGTAAAAGATCTTTACCAATTAAACATACCATTCACCAAGGACAATCTATCTAGACAATAACGCCAGGCTCTTAACTCATTGCAAAAAGATGACACCATTGAAATCAAAATTGCAGATAAGGGTGGCAATGTCGTTGTTCTAGATAAGGAGGCATACATGCGGGAAGCTCATTCTCAACTAGGCAACAAGGAATATTATGAAAAATTGAAAACCAACCCTCTACCAAAATTAAAACAAGATTTAGATACAAAGTTGGATTTTTGGTTCTCACAAAAACTTCTAGACATTGATGAACTTAAATATCTTCGAACTAAATTCCCCAAAATGGCTACAATCTACTTCTTGCCCAAGATCCACAAACATGCCACTAGACCGCCAGGAAGACCAATAATTTCTGCCAAAGGGGCATTGCTAGAACCTATTGCCAATTATATCGATGTATTTCTGCTACCATATGTAAAGGGCTTAACATCTTACATAAAAGACACAGGTGATATGTTAAGAAGATTACAGGATACTCCATGGCAACCAACGTATAAACTGATTACAATGGATGTAATATCCCTATACTCCAACATTGAAAACAAAATTGGCATCGAAGCAGTTAAATCTTTTCTTAAAGACAGAAGCATACAGCTAACTGACCATAACAACATGCTGTTGGAGATGATCTCGATGTGCCTGGAGCAAAATATCTTCCTATTTGGCAATGAAATCTACCGGCAAGCAAAAGGTACCGCAATGGGCTTTTCCTTTAGCCCGTCGTACGCCTGCCTAACAATGGGACAATGGGAAAAAACATGGGCATGGAGATCGGAAAATGATCAAGCAGTCCAAAAAACCATAGCATGGCTAAGGTATATAGACGACTTATTGCTAATTTGGGAAGGAACAAATGAAGAATTTGAAAGGTACTTTGAAATTTTGAACAATTCAAATTTTGGTTTACACTTCACGTACACAATCAGTGATTCAAGGGTTGTATTTTTGGACACTGAGATCTTTGTTAAAGATAATGTATTGCATACCACTCTACACCGCAAAAGTACCGCGACAAATGCGGTTTTACATGCTCAGAGCTTCCATCAACTCAGCCTCCTACAAAACATCCCGTATGGAGAATTTCTCCGGATTAAAAGAATCTGTTCAAATGAGAACGATTGGCAAGAACAAAAGAAACTGTCCATTAACAGATTCTTAAAAAGAAAATATAACCCAGCATGGATACAAATTGCCTCCAATCGCTCCACAATGATCAACAGAACGGATTTACTGATGGATAAACAACAATCATTAAAAGAGGAATCAGACAAAATACGTTTCATCACCACCCACTCAACGGCCAACCATGCAATCACAAGGATTCTCAAAAAGAATTGGCATATTCTCCATATGGACCCCACAATATCTCAAATTGTGGGAGACCACCCCAATGTGACGTATCGAAGGGCAAAAAACCTGAAGGACAAATTGATCCACAGTCATTTTCAGGAACCAAAAAAACCGGAGGCATGGTGTAGACCGAAAGGATTCTACAAATGTTCAGGATGCAAAGTTTGTTGCATCGCGAAAACAACGAAGGAGCTACGAATGGCAAACAATAAAACATGGAAAATTGAACAACTGATTAACTGCAAAACTCAGTTCGTTGTGTATGCCCTTGAATGCCCTTGCCTTAAGAAATATATTGGAAGCACAAAAAAAGAACTTAAATTACGAATTTTGGAGCATGTTCGTGCTACAATTAATTCTGATCGCAGCAACGCGATGGCAAGACACATGGAGAAGGAACACAAAGGGGATTGGAAATCCCTAAAGTTTTATGGTATTGAAAGTGTTGGACCAAACAAAAGAGGTGGAGATCGCGAACTGGTAATGAGACAAAAAGAGTCCAAACATATCTTGAATTTTCGGACCTTGAGCCCATATGGCCACAATCAAGATGAAGAATTACACTGCCACTTGTAAAGATATCTATCAGATAGTGAATGGTGCCGACTCTCTCTTTTTAATTTTCATAAACTCTATTTAAAAAAAAACCCCTTTCAATTGGGACATGTTTGAATTCATTGTTTATTTGGGACATCGAACATGTTACAATATGGATCATGATGTGGAACGGTTTTGCCCACTAGAGGGCTTGATCCTGATTTTCAATTGATTATCTCAATGACACACAATTCTTTCTTTTTGTATGATAATATTTTGATAAATATGGGTAAACGTTTACCTCAACATTCTAATTAACGATAAAAATTAGTAAGGCAAACTGGATACGCCCACTGGATGGCTTCGATATTATGTGATGGATTGGGAATGTTAATTTTTCAATGTCAACGAGGTCGATAACCAATGTCTAAGTTAAATGTATTCACTTCGCAATTTGAGAGCAACTCGTGATCTCCCCCTTTTTTTTGTGTGTGTTGATAAGACATAATCAATGTTTGCGTACAGTTTTTGCAATTGGTTGAACAAACTACATGTCCCACAATGCCTGTATAACTTACAGGAAGTGATGTAACCCTATTTGGTTTTTCCGCTTGTTTTTTGATTTAAAAGCACAATTTCAATCTAACACTTTACCTGTGAGCAAGGTCTCCGTAGAGACCGAAACGCGTAAGGCTTTGCTGGTTGCTGCAATAAACGCATGGAAATTTGAATGAAAACCCGGTGTTGGTTTTTTTGAACTCAGTACACGGGAGTGCACGAGGAACAAAACTTCCCTACGGGAAAAACCGAATCCTTTATCTCGCAGCGGGTCCTGCTGCGCCTCGCGTGCACCGCCTTAGAGAACCCGGAAGCCTCCGAACTTGGGCCAGACTGAATGGATATATATATATATATATATATATATATATATATATATATATATATATATATATATATATATATATATTACCTACTGGCGCTTGCCAGTAGGTAGTTATAGTTACAACCTAGTTTCCATAGGAAAAGCATTTTTTGATTTGCTAATAACTTTGCGTCGTTTAACGAATCTTCCCGAAATTCTCTAAAACAAAAGTCTATCCAGGTCAGCTCCTATCCTGAAAGTTTGGGGGTGATTCGTCAAGCAGGGGCTGAGAAAATAGGGGGGTCCCAAAATACATTTTCCCCATGTAAATTTCCATAGGAAATTTTGCGACGAGCTACAGCCAGAACTGCTGAAAGGAATTACCCCAAATTTGGCAGAAAGGTAGAGCTTGGTTCAGAAAGCGACCTTATTTTTTATAATGGTGTAAATCCGTTCAGTAATTTTTGAGAAATTGAAAAAATAAGAGTGAAAAAATCTATTTCCCATAGGAAACTTTGTGCAAGGCTACAGCCGAATCTACTGAACGGAATTGCCCCAAATTTGGCAGAAAGGTAGTGCTTGGATCAGAAAGCAACTTTTTTTTAAAAATGGTGTAAATTCGTTTAGTATTTGCAGAGAAAATTTTAAAATAATAGTTTCGACATCTGGGCAGAGCCTAAGTCCCGTGCACGAGCTTCACTGTGATTGGCTGTCAACACTCCAAACCAGGAAGTGTTGGCAGCCATCTTGTGACTCGGTAAACAAAGATATACAACAAGAGAAGGGGGCAGGGTAGAAACACCCTGACCCCTAGGCCTGCTTAGGGGGGTCCCAAAAAAGCATTAAAAAAAAAAACTGCGCAATTCGCTCTGGGGTTGCGAGTTCTCGCGTTTTATTTTAATGAAGCCCCTTGGTGGGCCAGGTCCGGTGGTATTTCTTAAAAAAATAAAAGCGGGTGCATGCTGGGGCCCCCGCAGTCCCGATGCTTCACTTATGTTTCGAGGGGGGGTTCAGTAGGCTGTGAATTATATCGGGAAAACAACAATGCGCCGTATTGCGGCCTTCCTTTAATATAATGCGGAATAATGTTTACTTACTATGCAGTGTTCACTGTTATCACGGATAGAGTCACTTTGTTACAGGAAATTTATTAATATGTGGTAGTTAGTGTTCTCTATCCCGGGGGCATTTCTTAACAAAAAATAGCGGGGGCCCGCTGGGGCCCCTGCAGCCCCGGGGCTTCACTTATGTTGGGAGGGGGGTGCAGTAAGCTGTGGAAAGTATATCGGGAAAACAACAATGCGCCGTATTGCGGCCTTCCTTTAATATAATGCGGAATAATGTTTACTTATTATTCAGTGTTCACTTTTATCACGGATAGAGTCACTTTCTTACAGGAAATGTATTAATATGTGGGAGGGCGTGTTCTGTATCTGTGCTCGGAACAAAATTAACGTTTAATTGGCTGTGGTGTTCTAACAACAAGCTTAATGTTCATTGGCTGCGAACCATCAAAAGTAGAAGTGTTTCCTGTCATTCACTTCCCCTCCGCAGAGTAGCAAGGACATCTAATTGCCACACATGTTGTAAGGAGGACCTCCCAGAGCTTAATTTTGATTGGTTGCGAACAATTGGTTTTGAGAGTGGCAGTATGTAATTTAGAGTGCGTGTATGAAAGGTTATATTAGGGTGTGACAAGAAGCATCAAATGATCACATGAATGACATCATCAGTGATGTCATCAGTGATGTCATTTGAGATGTCATCAGTGATGTTATCAGTGATGTCACTGACCATGTCATGAGTGATGTAATATGTAACGTCATCAGCAGTTATAGTTAGCTGAACTAACTATAACAGGGGAATTTCTAGGGTTTTGTATGAGGGGAAATGTCCAGCTAACTATAACACCCCTGAAACCTATGTTTTTTTTAGTGAATTTCTAAGGTTTTTTAAATGCTAATTCCTAACTATAACATACTTGAAACCTATGGTTTTTTCAGTGAATTTCAAAGGTTTTTTAAATGCTAATTCCTATCTATAACATATCTCTAACCTATGGTTTTTTACTGAATTTCATAGGTTTTCTAAATCATAACTTGTAAGTGTATTAATTGTTTTATTTACGATTTTATACTGTTTGTCTTCATTTTTTAATCTTCTTTTGTTACATATTTTTTTTTAATTACATGACATGTTTTTAATGTAAATTTAAAAAAAAATATTTTAACTCTTTTTTATTTTTATTTTTTATATTTTTCAAAATATATTGTTATTATTTTGTTATTTTTTTTTTTTTCCAATTTGTTTTTGAAGTCACGCACCCAATGCATACCATTCTCGAACAATGCGCGGAACCTAGCTGCCAATTTACCACTATTGTTCAGGATCCACGTAGGGTGTGCGATGAATGCGTATATACCTGCGCGATTGCTATGTGACCCATACGCGACTTCAAACGCATACGCGCCGCATACGTTGTACATTACGCGACGCTCACGCACTTCTGCGTGACGTCATATACGTATTTGACTCGGTGGGTGCGCGAGTCCCGCAAAATATTTTAATGTAAAAAAAGATATATATGTGTATTTAATATAAATATTAAGGCAAGACATAATCTAAGCTACTCATAAAAATAATGTATTTTTACTTTTAATAAACCTATATTACTTTTTAATGCAATTTCGCGAAGTCGCGCTCGGTGCTTGCTGCCTATGCGCAGGGTGCGCGGATCCCATGTGACCTGAAAAAAAGAGATTTGATTGGTTCATTAGACTTCCCATTCTAACTATTGAAAGACCTCACCCATTTCAATCATTCTTCTTAGACCTTATTTGGAGGAGCATCTCTGGTCTTTGAAGAACCTTTTTTTGGCTAAGTGGACACTTAGTACTAATTTTTGGACAGAAACAATGAATTTAGGACAGCAGTCATCACCCCAATCTCAACATTCATCAGAAGATTAATTTTTGGTTAAACCACCACGCCCTGAAAGGTATACCTCTGTTGTGTGGAAATTCTTTACGTTCCCAGAGGGACAAAATAAGACCAATGCCACCCAAGTGACATGTAAAATCTGTCAGAGAGTGCTGTCATGCGGTGCTACCACAAAGAAGTACTCATGTGGTATAGCCAGCATGATGAAGCATCTGAAGTCTTTGCATCCGGTTAACCTGGCACGTGAAGAGTGTCGAAGAATGCGAGTTCTTCCAGCATGTTCAGAACCAAGTACTTGCAGGACGACTCCCTCTGAAGGAGATCTGGATATACGTCCTCAATTTGCAACCCTAAAAGTGCACTGCATCAAGTGCAACAAATTATTTTGCTATATAGAGCAGTCCATTGATTTAATTTGCCGGTTGCAAGAGAATCATCGGTGTTAGAGGTTTTGTTTTTTCCCCCTGAAGTTCATTGTTTTGTTCCTCCAGTTCTGTTTTTGAAGAAAAAACAAAAAAAACAATAAATTGTTCAGAAAATCAACAAAAATAAATAAAACAAAAAAGAAGAAGAAAAAAGTTCTTGTCAGAACTAACTTCTCTGGTTAAAAAAGAGCTATATTTGTATGATAGTGTGTGAAAGTTTAGATGAATGTATGTGTAGTGCATAATTGACTGAAAGAATGCATTAGTAGTGTATGGTGAATGTATAAGTGCAGAACTATGAGGAAGTGCTGCAGCATCACACAGTAAGCTCTTTAGCTGCAGTGTGCTGTGGTACTTCTGAAGCACAAGGATGCAACATATGTACATAAATATGTTGCAAGTCTATGCTTCCCTCTGCACTGCTGCTTAAACTGCAGCCATGTGGTGACACAGACACCATGGTGTAAGGATATCTGTTTCGTGTGGAGTTTATTTTTGTGCAGGAAGACACACCTTCCTGCACAAAAACAATCAGTAAAGGCATTTTTCTCCTTCAATGTATGCTGAGCATTGTAGCATATATTGAAAGAGAAAAAATGAGGAGAAATGAAAACAATTCTCCTTGTTGTGCCTTGCTCCACCAAATGGAGGATGGTGCAGCATTCACACACATGTCCAGATTTATGATTTGTGATAAATCTGGAGATGTGTCTTATTCTATGAGTGTTCTGTGCAATCATGCACAGCAACACCTATAGAACGCCCTTTCAACACAAAGTGGTGTGTATGATGAGGTCGTATTTACATGGAGAAGAAAAGGTACACAGAGTCCCTTTTCCTCTCTTTGTAAATATGAAAGAGTGTCTTGCGCTATAAGTATGTTAGAAAAAGTGACGTATTTTTGGCATAGGATGCTTCTAAAATTGTCCTATGAGTGCTTAGGGATTGGCAGATTATTATGATAAGAACATTTTGGTAGTACATTGTTTTAAAAATTGCACGAGAATGATAGGAGCTAAGCACAGACTATTGTCTCCAAAGATGCTCAAAGAAGAATTATTGAAGAGATTACGCTCCTTCAATAGGTAGAATGGGAAATATTATGAACCAGTCAAATCTTTTTTTTTTCAGGTCAAATGATATCCTATGACAAGGAGATTCCAAACCTACATAGATTTAAACTTGCTGTTTTGAAGACTGTATTAATACTTTAATGCTTTTTACAGATCTTTTTCCAAAATATATAAATATATTTTCTTGTACTACGGTTAATGGCTAGGCCAATCCTTAACTATATGAGTAATAAGTAGAGTAATTTCAGTACTGCAAACAAAGACAAGATACATTTATAAGTACTTACGTTTTGGCAAACCATGTCCCATATTATACCTCTCTCCAATGCAAGTCTTTGGCACTTTCTACATATATCTGGTGGGTTACTTGGCCACAGGGACACTCAATATTCATGTTAACTTTATCCTGTAATTTAAAATGCACACTGAGCATCTTTCCAGACATATCTACTCCATCCATCTCCCCTTTCTTCACCAGTGTGGAAACACAGCCCATTGTGCATATTAATACTTAGTTAAACTTACCTTCACATTAATTGAAAAAAAAATGCAACACATTTTTTTTCATTTTTTTAAATAATTTAAATTTCAGAAAATGTCAAATGTTAGAATTAGTATCTGTGAAAGAGAAGAAAAAATACAGTTATAATATATAATAATATATTTTTTACAACACAACATAATTTTAACATTTTGTTAAATTATTTTCTTTGTCTTTTTTGCTGTTCTCAGAATAAATTGAATTTCACTGCAAACAGTGATTTCAATCGTACTCATCACATAACAGCGGGCAAAAAAACCCCCATCAATTAGATAGAACTCTATCTAACATATTTATCATATATCCAACTTTTTTTGAATATTCCCTAAAAACTACATCCTCAATAACAAACCATATAATACAAATCACCCATATGTAAAATGCTTTCTTCTTAGAGAAATTTTAGTTTGAATATGTAAGAAATCAAATAATACGATAAACTATTGCTCATACATTGTCATTAACAAACCATTTCATTCTAATCACACAGATATTTAAAATGGTTCCTTCTAAGCACATTTTTTTTACTTGAATCTGAAAGTACTCAAATAATGATTCAATGAAGAATTATTTTTTTACAATTTCTGTACACTGTACATAATGTTTCTCCAAAATATATGCTGTGAGAATGTGCAACAAAAAGTCCATAATTCAAATGCATACCTCTCCTCTGGGCCAAATGGTATTGCTGAAATCCTTTAAACTGAAATTGTCCAATAGTAATCATATTAAGACATTTTAACATATTACTAATATGCTGAATTATGTTCCTAAAACTTTGGCTTTAAAAATATTAGGTAGGAATTTGGTAATTCGCGAGGCAAACGTTGTTTAAAATCCAATGGAGCATCATTACAATATGTCCATCCATTATTACATTTTTAATAGGCAGTGTAATGTCCAGATGTTGTAGAAGGACCATCATGGAAAATTATTGCTACTGCTACAAAAGTTCTTCCTGATATTGATAGTTGACTGGCTACAATTTTTTTAATTAAAGTTTCCAATTTTCTTCCATCAGCTGTACAACGTTGCATCATTAAAATGATATATTGTCCCTATCTTTGTATAAATAATGTTGATAACATTTCTGAGTTGCATTGGCTACACTCCATGTTCTGATTTGCTGCTTTAACTAGTTTGTTGAAAGACACTGATTTACAGTCTGGTGACGTCAAATATATAAATCTTTCAGTGTCTATGCCAGTGCTACATGTGAACATACAATTTTCACATTGATGTTCCCATTTATAACGAAGGCCAAAAATATTTTCAATTTCTATGCCGTCATTTTCCAATATGGTATGTTCTGGTTCTACAATCTGTGTAGAACCAGAACATATATCCAAAAGATTACGAATATCAGAAATGCTTTGCATTTTAGTTTTATCTGTTCTCAATTTTTCATAAACAGAATGCAACAAGAAACAAATTCTTTTTTCCCAATTTTCCTCAATTTGCTGTTGTAATCTTTCAAGAAAAAAAAGAACATTGACCACTACATTAGCATAGCAGTTGATACCAGAAGTATTTTCAAAGTGATAACCAACAATCTGTTCTACAGTATCCTTTTTCTTTTTACTTACAATCTCAACATTATTATGATTTTTTTCCTTCTCTATAACTTCACTACAGATATTCTCATATCTTCTTTTTCGACCTACCACACGCTTTGCAAACACAGAATATTGCCCTAAATGGGGAGCATACACTCTTCTTAACCTATTATGTTCTTTTACACAGTTTCCATCTGCAGTAATCTTTGACTCATCAAACTCAATCAAAAACAAACCAGATAAACTTCTGACTCGCAACATATGCCATACCCTCTTTAAACACAGTACTTCCAATGTTCATCAAAGCACTGTCTACACTTAATCCTTGTGATTTATGAATAGTCACTGCATATGCCAAAGAAAGAGGAAACTGCTTTCTACGTACATACAAATCTTTAACAAGCAAAAAACGAGCAGAACAACAAGCAATTTGTTTCACTTCTTCAATCTGATCAAATTTAATTTTTAAACATTCAATTCCACCTTTATTCTTATAATTAACAAAATCCACAACTTTTCCCATTGCTCCATTCACTAAATCTTTTTCAACATCCAAATTATGCTGCAAAATAACCGGACAGTTTACACATACATAAAAATGATTTTCTAAACCTGCAGTTTTAGAAATAGATTTTTCTAAAGAATCCAACTTTGTTTTCAATTTGTCCGTCAAAAAAATAGTGATTCCTTCATGCTCTATTTTATCAATGGCTTCCATTTTTTTGATTTCTTCTTTTTCTAGCTTCAAAAGTTCTTCATTGAAAATAGAGCACTCGCACACTGTTGGCATTAAGCAGATTATAGAATCATTTTCTGCAACTTTTTTATATATTTTTTCTGGAAGTATATTTTCATTTGGAAACAATTTTGTAAGTAGTCGACTTTGCAAAGCTTGTTTGCCATGTTCTGTCAGTACTCCAATTCTTATATCTTGAAGAATCCTTCCATATTCAGCATCATTTGCTGTCGCATATTTTTCGTGAGTTCTTTGTACTCAAAATATGACCAAATGTTAACATTTCCAACACTTCCCAAGGACTTTTTGGTGTCTTCATGTGCAAGTGTTTTAAATACTGGTTGTCCTTTTACAGGAGTAAGTTGCAGTAGATCTCCAAAAACTATGACATGTTTTCCTCCAAATAACACATCATACTCTGTTTTAAGAATTTGCTGCATTCTTAAATGTACAAAAGCAAGCATTAAGTTTGAGACCATGCTTTCCTCATCAATAATCAGAAGTTTCATTTTCTTTAGTACTCTTGAAACTTCTAAACAAGCTTCTCCAGATAGCTTGTGATATTCCAATTTGTTTTCATGCTCCACAGGTAGCATGAGTAAACGATGCAATGTAATTCCTTTACTGTTGTGTGCTGCCAACCCAGTTGGAGCAGTTACAACACAAAACAAATGTGAGTCCATTGTTTTCTGTAGATAACTGATGATTACTTTAATTAAGAATTTTTTTCCTGTTCCAGCTTGTCCACTCACATACATTCATATATGTTGAAATGAGGTGCATGTGCATTCTTTCTTTTCATGAAGAAGTCCATGGTCAATCTGTTGTCTCACTTGCTGATATATTTCATTCTGTTCAACATTTAGTTGTTCTTCCAAGTTGGCTAGTCCATAATATCTTCTTGAACTTTATGCATTGCTGTTTCCACCTCATTCATGGCGATTGTTGCTTCATTTTCAACAATTGGTTGTCCTAGTGGTTCTTGACTCAGTGGAGCAGAGCTTTGACTGTCTTGAGAACTGTCCCTAGCAATCTTAGCTGCAATAGTAGCTTCTTGATCAATTTCATCATTCAACATTTTCACATAATTTTTTAAAACAGAACATTCTATGGTATCTGTAGGAATCTTCATAGCTGTGAAAATCTCCAAGTAATTCCAATTCTGTATGCCACGGTTTGAACAGTTGCGAAAGTGCTAAATAGTAAAATTCCCTTTTATAAGGAGTATCGCAACTCAGTTTCCTGTGATTAATTAAATTTCCTTTCCTTTGTTTCACCAAACATCCTTCGGAACCAATAACTGCATATTTTCCATCATTGATGTTTTCTGTAGTATTCTGTTTAAAAGTGTAGTTTTGCAGCACTTAATAGAGACATATGTTCTCAAGATGATGACTTCTATTTGGATAATATGTGTCCAACATATTTGTTTTCAGAATATCTGTACTTTCTGGTTCATTTAATGCTAAATATTCAATTTCTAGTACAGATTTAAGAACTCGATTTCGTGTTGCAGCAAGACCTAGACTCACCCAAATGATTCTTCTAGATTTGGAGTATAAACTTGCAGATGATAACCGATCTGAGCATTCATACGCTCCAATCTCTCGATGGGATAACATCTTCAAACTGAAACTGTAAAATTTCTTACTTAGACTCTTCTCGTGAGAAATCTCTCCCCAAATTTCTTCTAATTCCGTCTTTTCTGATTTTGTAATGTAGGATGTTACATACCGAGCGACAGCAATGGAATTATCTGCTACGTACTGAATATCCATATTAGCATTCCACATAGAGAGAATAACCGGATTGTAATCATTTATTTATTTTGATTCTTCACATCTTCTCAAATTGTAGGAATTTTTTGGAGACTTTCTAGTGATAGTATGTCTCACTGCTGACATAAAACTGTTTACTCTTCCTTTTGAAATTACAGGACGTGGAAATCCAAAATGACATTTGGTATAAAACTTTTTCTTAGACTTGTACTTTCGTCGACAGTATTTTCCACATCGATGACTTTGGAATCGTAAGACTTGTCTTAAATTGTTTTCTTCTGTGCTTTTGGGTATGGCATATGTGGCATATTCTTCAATGAAAGACAAAACAGCATCATCAGAATCAGTTCCGAATTTGGGGGCATCTTTGATCCATATGAGCATATGTATGTGAGGAGCACCTCGAGCTTGATACTCCTTTCTCCAAAAGAAATCCACAACTTCTCCAAGAGGAGGATTCTTTTTATTACAGATAAAAGACATCATAGCTTCAAGTCTATGATTGAAATACCTGCATATATTAACAGGATCCAAAGAGCACAATTCTCCAGGTGTCATGTATTCAATATTTTTTAAATTCAAATTTGCCTTTTGAAGAAATTCAAGTAAGTCATCCCAAGCGTATTCAGCACAGCTTAGGGTAAGGAACCACGTAGGAGTTCCTAAGTTTCTTAGCATACATTTAAGTTCTCCATGACGACGGTACCAATACTCATTAGTGCCACGCTGACATGCCATCAGATTAATCAGCTGAGATTCTAAATGATCATCTCTTTGATGTACTTTATCAATAAATTCCTTCGCAGAAATATTTTGAAAATGTACTCCTGTTTTCAATATGTGATTCACTGCATATGAAAGTCGAGACAAGTCACTCTCAAACATAAGATGAAATATATATGGGATACATTGTCGAAATCTTGGATCTTGTGCATACAATCTTGTTGTGCGATATTCAGATGCAGGAATCTGCACAGGTCGTTCATCATATCGTCACCTTTTCCTGTTGGGAACAACTGCGGAAAACAACGAGCTTCCAAACTTTCTTCCCATACACTCATGGGACTTCCCTTTGCTTTTTTCATTTGGAATAACTCAATAGTGTTCTCCATCACTTCTTTGGAATGAAGTGGATGTACACTGTAATGTTCATAGATTTCTTCACATCTGGACATGTCCACTTTTACAATTTGTCCACTTGACGTTTCAGTATCTTCTGCTAAATCTATTTCTTCTTCTCCTACATACACATTTCTATAGTACTCATTCTTTTTTCTCAGATATAATGTTGCCTTTTGCACTTTTCTAACATCCACTAACTCTTGCCAGATTTTCTTATTCTTAGTAAGAACACCATTAACTAGAATAACTAGTGGTTCATTTTCTACATTCTCTACACCAATAGTTTCAATATTTTTCTTTAAATCTAGAGGTAAATATACAACTCTTCCTTTTAATCCTCTCTGTATATCTGAAGGAGGCAATTTACCTGTTTTAGTCCACTCACATACATTCATATAGGTTGAAATGAGGTGCATGTGCATTCTTTCTTTTCATGAAGAAGTCCATGGTCAATCTGCTGTCTCACTTGCTGATATATTTCATTCTGTTCAACATTTAGTTGTTCTTCCAAGTTGGCTAGTCCATAATATCTTCTTGAACTTGATGCATTGCTGTTTCCACCTCATTCATGGCGATTGTTGCTTCATTTTCAACAATTGGTTGTCCTAGTGGTTCTTGACTCAGTGGAGCAGAGCTTTGACTGTCTTGAGAACTGTCCCTAGCAATCTTAGCTGCAATAGTAGCTTCTTGATCAATTTCATCATTCAACATTTTCACATAATTTTTTAAAACAGAACATTCTATGGTATCTGTAGGAATCTTCATAGCTGTGAAAATCTCCAAGTAATTCCAATTCTGTATGCCACGGTTTGAACAGTTGCGAAAGTGCTAAATAGTAAAATTCCCTTTTATAAGGAGTATCGCAACTCAGTTTCCTGTGATTAATTAAATTTCCTTTCCTTTGTTTCACCAAACATCCTTCGGAACCAATAACTGCATATTTTTCATCATTGATGTTTTCTGTAGTATTCTGTTTAAAAGTGTAGTTTTGCAGCACTTAATAGAGACATATGTTCTCAAGATGATGACTTCTATTTGGATAATATGTGTCCAACATATTTGTTTTCAGAATATCTGTACTTTCTGGTTCATTTAATGCTAAATATTCAATTTCTAGTACAGATTTAAGAACTCGATTTCGTGTTGCAGCAAGACCTAGACTCACCCAAATGATTCTTCTAGATTTGGAGTATAAACTTGCAGATGATAACCGATCTGAGCATTCATACGCTCCAATCTCTCGATGGGATAACATCTTCAAACTGAAACTGTAAAATTTCTTACTTAGACTCTTCTCGTGAGAAATCTCTCCCCAAATTTCTTCTAATTCCGTCTTTTCTGATTTTGTAATGTAGGATGTTACATACCGAGCGACAGCAATGGAATTATCTGCTACGTACTGAATATCCATATTAGCATTCCACATAGAGAGAATAACCGGATTGTAATCATTTATTTATTTTGATTCTTCACATCTTCTCAAATTGTAGGAATTTTTTGGAGACTTTCTAGTGATAGTATGTCTCACTGCTGACATAAAACTGTTTACTCTTCCTTTTGAAATTACAGGACGTGGAAATCCAAAATGACATTTGGTATAAAACTTTTTCTTAGACTTGTACTTTCGTCGACAGTATTTTCCACATCGATGACTTTGGAATCGTAAGACTTGTCTTAAATTGTTTTCCTCTGTGCTTTTGGGTATGGCATATGTGGCATATTCTTCAATGAAAGACAAAACAGCATCATCAGAATCAGTTCCGAATTTGGGGGCATCTTTGATCCATATGAGCATATGTATGTGAGGAGCACCTCGAGCTTGATACTCCTTTCTCCAAAAGAAATCCACAACTTCTCCAAGAGGAGGATTCTTTTTATTACAGATAAAAGACATCATAGCTTCAAGTCTATGATTGAAATACCTGCATATATTAACAGGATCCAAAGAGCACAATTCTCCAGGTGTCATGTATTCAATATTTTTTAAATTCAAATTTGCCTTTTGAAGAAATTCAAGTAAGTCATCCCAAGCGTATTCAGCACAGCTTAGGGTAAGGAACCACGTAGGAGTTCCTAAGTTTCTTAGCATACATTTAAGTTCTCCATGACGACGGTACCAATACTCATTAGTGCCACGCTGACATGCCATCAGATTAATCAGCTGAGATTCTAAATGATCATCTCTTTGATGTACTTTATCAATAAATTCCTTCGCAGAAATATTTTGAAAATGTACTCCTGTTTTCAATATGTGATTCACTGCATATGAAAGTCGAGACAAGTCACTCTCAAACATAAGATGAAATATATATGGGATACATTGTCGAAATCTTGGATCTTGTGCATACAATCTTGTTGTGCGATATTCAGATGCAGGAATCTGCACAGGTCGTTCATCATATCGTCACCTTTTCCTGTTGGGAACAACTGCGGAAAACAACGAGCTTCCAAACTTTCTTCCCATACACTCATGGGACTTCCCTTTGCTTTTTTCATTTGGAATAACTCAATAGTGTTCTCCATCACTTCTTTGGAATGAAGTGGATGTACACTGTAATGTTCATAGATTTCTTCACATCTGGACATGTCCACTTTTACAATTTGTCCACTTGACGTTTCAGTATCTTCTGCTAAATCTATTTCTTCTTCTCCTACATACACATTTCTATAGTACTCATTCTTTTTTCTCAGATATAATGTTGCCTTTTGCACTTTTCTAACATCCACTAACTCTTGCCAGATTTTCTTATTCTTAGTAAGAACACCATTAACTAGAATAACTAGTGGTTCATTTTCTACATTCTCTACACCAATAGTTTCAATATTTTTCTTTAAATCTAGAGGTAAATATACAACTCTTCCTTTTAATCCTCTCTGTATATCTGAAGGAGGCAATTTACCTGTTTTAGGCTCCATACGAACGATAGCCTAAAACGGGTGCACACATTGAATGAGAATAGACTCATAGGTATTTAAATCTATCAGTTCTGGAGGAATAGCAACCAACTCTAGATTATTATGAACAGCTCTAGGGGGCATTTTATTCTCTTCTAATTTGTTATAACAATATTTGCAAATACGCTGGTCAGAACCCAAATCAAAACAATTCTCTACCAACAAATAAGTTGCAAATTCCTTCCACTTATCATTATTTTCTCTTTCACTTTTTAAATACAGATCAACAGTCCTAGTCTGATTTTTATAGTGAGTTCGCCGGCAACAAATACAAGAATAATTTGGCCTTTCACCTGAAATCACCTTAAACTTTGTAATTTGATCTTCAACATTTTTTGTACTACTATGTTCAACATTCTCTTCAACATTTTCTTCTATTAATGTATCAGTTTCTGCACTCTCTTGTTCAGGACCAAAGTAACAAAGCTCAATTTCATCACAAACCTTCTTCACATCTGATACTGATCCACGCAAAAAAGCACTGTTCAACTCATTTAACATTAGTGCTGGACTTTTTGCATAATACAATCTAATTTCCGCATTGGAGTATGGTGTACTGCTAACATCCTGAAATGGTGAAAAACACTTTGACATACTTTCCTAGAAAGACAAGCCAGAGAATGACCTTGCAAACCAGTACTTTTTCTCACTCTGCCAGGGTCTAGTCCTTGCAATATCATAATCTTTTGTTTAACAGATTTTTTGCTATATGCTCGTAAGAAAATGCATAAAATATCAATAGATTCTTGTCGTACACTACAAATACTACTGCAATCCCAAGTGTACATTGGGGCTTTAGGACGTCTGCCTAAAACTTCATCAGCTATCACTTCTTCTGCATTTCTGGGAACCATTTTCTCTTTCTCAATTGGACAACCATTTCTAACCTCATAAGCTCGACCACTGGTATCAACTGCATGCAACAAATTATTGGTCTGTAAATAACTATCTTCATTAAAGAAAGGCTCAGAACTTGAACTGTGTTTCCATTAACCCCCATAAAATCACAAAAATTAGTTCTGTTAATTACTCTTTTACTCTTACTTTTGGCCTTCATTAAATGGATTGGTTTATCTAGTGATCGAAATCTGTTTAAAACTAAAATAAATAGTTTCCTTTTTACTGCAAAAGCCTTTTCAACAATGGATTCAATATGCTTGTTCTTTTTATAAAATGGTGCTCTTTTATCTTTCAGCAAATTAAGAACCACTCTTTTGTAAAAATTTGATTTACGTTTTTCTTTGTACTGATTTTGCCTTCTTTTACCATACTTTGAATCTTTTGCATGTAAATTATCTGTTTTTCTTTTCCTGTTATTGATTTGCTTTTGTCTAATCAAATCATTGTCAATAGTTTGCACATTCTGCACACTGTTTGTAGGCTTTGAACGTTTTTTAATGAATTCCTTGGTTGTCTTACCAGAAGACTTCATCTTTTTAGCCACATGATGTTGGTCATCCAATACTTGTTGTTGAATTTTCTTCGAAGATTTTTCCTTTTTCTGTCCTTTTCTCTTTTTTGATTTTTCAGACATGATAACTTTATTTTAATGATGATAAACAATATCTGTAAAAAGTAAACATAAATAAATGTAATTTAATACATTTATAAATTATACTTTTCAATTATTATACAAACGCATTCTATATAAAAACCATTTAACCACTTTGTTTTCTCTTCACTAATTGAAATTGTAATTCAAGGTGTATACATAACTAAATAGGTGATTACAGGTCAGCATGTGTAATGGACGAAGGTTTCTACCAGTGTTTGTGTTATGCTCTGGGACATTATATGAGTACTTACTCACTGACTGAATGATTACAGTCCTTCAAAGAGAATACCTGGGAGAATGTATAAGTGTTTGGGTTTTGGCACTGTGAATTGATTAGTACATGGTGCTGAATGGGTCACTTGAGGTGTGCAAGGGGAGTGACAGAGTGTTTATTGGAGTGTATAGATACTGACTGGGGAATTGAATGTGTGAAAGAGAAGTGTGTAGGTGGTTAGAGGCCTGCATGCATAGTGGATAGGCGTTTGAAGCAGTCCATGTGCAAAGGCCTGGCTCACTCCATGAGTACTTGGGTACTGAGTGAATGATTAGAGTAGTGCAAGGAGAGTGCCTAGGTGAATTTAATAAGTGGTTGTGTTTTGGTGCAGTGAATTAATTAAGACATGGTGCTGAATGGGTCACTGGAAGAGTGTAAGGGGAGTGAAAGTGTGTTTGCTGGAAGTGTATGGATACTGACTGGGGAATTGAAGGAGTGAAAGACAAGTGTGTAGGTGGTTAGAGGCCTGCATGCATAGTGGATAGGCGTTTGATGCAGTTCATGTGCAAAGGCCTGGCTCACACCATAACTACTTGGGTACTGAGTGAATGATTAGAGTAGTGCAAGGAGAGTGCCTCAGTGAATTTATATGTGGTTGGGTTTTGGCACAGTGAATGGATTGGTGCATGGTGCTGAATGGGTCACTGGAGGAGTGTAAGGGGAGTGACAGGGAGTTTATTGGAGTGTATAGATACTGACTGGAGAATTGAAGGTGTGAAAGACAAGTGTGTAGGTGGTTACAGGACTGCATGCATAGTGGATAGACGTTTGAAGCAGTCCATGTGCTAATACCTGGGTCACTGCATGAGTACCTGGGTACTGACTGAATCATTAGAGTACTGCAAGGAGAGTGCCTGGATGAATCTTTTAAGGGTTTGGGTTTTGGCGCAGTGACTAGATTAGTACATGGTGCTGGATGGGTCACTAGAAGAGTACAAGGGGAGTGACAGGGTATTTGCTGGAAGTGTATGGATACTGACTGGGCAATTGAAGGTGTGAAAGACAATTGTGTAGGTGGTTAGAGGCCTGCATGCAGAGTGGATAGGCGTTTGAATCAAACCATGTGCTAAGGCCTGGCTCACTGCATGAGTACTTGGGTACTGACTGAATGATTAGAGTATTGGAAGGAGAGTGCCTGGGTGAATTTATAAGTGTTTGGGTTTTGGCGCAGTGAATGGATTGCTACATGGTGCTGAATGGGTCACTGGAGGAGTGTAAGGGGAGTGACAAGGTGTTTGCAGGAACTTTATGAATACTGACTGGGGTATTGAAGGTGTGAAAGACAAGTGTGTAGGTGGTTAGAAGCCTGCATGTATGGTGGGTAGGCATTTGAAGCAGTCCATGTGCAAAGGCCTGGCTCACTGCATGAGTACTTGGGTACTGCCTGAATGATTAGAGTACTGCAAGGAGAGTGCCTGTGTGAATTTATAAGTGGTTGGGTTTTGGCGCAGTGAATGGATTAGTACATGGTGCTGAATGGGTCACTGGAGAAGTGTAAAGGGAGTGACAGGGTGTTTATTGGAGTGTATAGATAGTGACTGGGGAATTGAAGGTGTGAAAGACAAGTGTGTAGGTGGTTACAGGACTGCATGCATAGTGAATAGACGTTTGAAGCAGTCCATGTGCTAAGGCCTGGTTCACTGCATGAGTACCTGGGTACTGACTGAATCATTAGAGTACTGCAAGGAGAGTGCCTACATGAATCTTTTAAGGGTTTGGGTTTTGGCACAGTGAATAGATTAGTACATGGTGCTGAATGAGTCACTGGAGGTGTGCAAGGGGAGTGACAGGGTGTTTATTGGAGTATATAGATACTGACTGGGCAATTGAAGGTGTGAAAGACAATTGTGTAGGTGGTTACAAGACTGCATGCATAGTGGATAGACGTTTGAAGCTGTCCATGTGCTAAGGCCTGGGTCACTGCATGAGTACCTGGGTACTAACTAAATCATTAGAGTACTGCAAGGAGAGTGCCTGGATGAATCTTGTAAGGGTTTGGGTTTTGGCGCAGTGAATAGATTAGTACATGGTGGTGAAAGGGTCACTAGAAGAGTACAAGGGGAGTGACATGATATTTGCTGGAAGTGTATGGATACTGACTGGGGAATTGAAGGTGTGAAAGACAAGTGTGTAGGTGGTTAGAGGCCTGCATGCATAGTGGCTAGGCATTTGAATCAATCCATGTGCTAAGGCCTGGCTCACTGCATGAGTACTTGGGTACTGACTGAATGATTAGAGTAGGGCAAGGAGAGTGCATCGATGAATTTATAAGTGGTTGGGTTTTGGCGCAGTGAATCGATTAGTACATGGTGCTGAATGGGTCACTGGAGGAGTGTAAGGGGAGTGACAGGGTGTTTATTGGAGTGTATAGATACTGACTGGGGAATTGAAGGTGTGAAAGACAAGTGTGTAGGTGGTTACAAGACTGCATGCATAGTGGATAGACATTTGAAGCAGTCCATGTGCTAAGGCCTGGGTCACTGCATGAGTACCTGGGTACTGACTGAATCATTAGAGTACTGCAAGGAGAGTGCCTGGATGAATCTTTAAAGGGTTTGGGTTTTGGTGCAGTGAATAGATTAGTACATGGTGGTGAATGGGTCACTAGAAGAGTACAAGGGGAGTGACATGATATTTGCTGGAAGTGTATAGCTACTGACTGGGGAATTGAAGGTGTGAAAGACAAGTGTGTAGGTGGTTAGAGGCCTGCATGCATAGTGGATAGGCATTTGAATCAATCCATGTGCTAAGGCCTGGCTCACTGCATGAGTACTTGGGTACTGACTGAATGATTAGAGTAGGGCAAGGAGAGTGCATCGATGAATTTATAAGTGGTTGGGTTTTGGCGCAGTGAATCGATTAGTACATGGTGCTGAATGGGTCACTGGAGGAGTGTAAGGGGAGTGACAGGGTGTTTATTGGAGTGTATAGATACTGACTGGGGAATTGAAGGTGTGAAAGACAAGTGTGTAGGTGGTTACAAGATTGCATGCACAGTGGATAGACATTTGAAGCAGTCCATGTGCTAAGGCCTGGGTCACTGCATGAGTACCTGGGTACTGACTGAATCATTAGAGTACTGCAAGGAGAGTGCCTGGATGAATCTTTAAAGGGTTTGGGTTTTGGTGCAGTGAATAGATTAGTACATGGTGGTGAATGGGTCACTAGAAGAGTACAAGGGGAGTGACATGATATTTGCTGGAAGTGTATAGCTACTGACTGGGGAATTGAAGGTGTGAAAAACAAGTGTGTAGGTGGATAGAGGCCTGCATGCATAGTGGATATGCGTTTGAATCAATCCATGTGCTAAGGCCTGGCTCACTGCATGAATACTTGGGTACTGGCTGAATGATTAGAGTACTGCAAGGAGAGTGCCTGGATGCATCTTTTAAGTGTTTGGGTTTTGGCGCAGTGAATGGATTAGTATATGGTGCTGAATGGGTCACTGGAGGAGTGTAAGGGGATTGACAGAGTGTTTGCTGGGAGTGTATGGATACTGACTGGGGAATTGAAGGTGTGAAAGACAAGTGTGTAGGTGGTGAGAGGCCTGCATGCATAGTGGATAGGCGTTTGAAGCAGTCCATGTGCTTAGGCCTGGCTCACTGCATGAGTACCTGGGTACTGACTAAATCATTAGAGTACTGCAAGGAGAGTGCCTGGATGCATCTTTTAAGTGTTTGGGTTTTGGCGCAGTGAATGGATTAGTATATGGTGCTGAATGGGTCAGTGAAGGAGTGCAAGTGGAGTAACAGGGTGTGTGCTGGAGTGTATAGATACTGACTGGGGAATTGATGGTGTGAAAGACAAGTGTGTAGGTAGTTAGAGGATTGCATGCATAGTGGATAGGCGTTTGAATCAATCCATGTGCTAAGACCTGGCTCACTGCATGAAAACTTGGGTACTGACTGAATGATTAGAGTTTTTTAACCAGTTATGTGTATGCAAAGACATGAAGTACCCAAAACCTTCTCTCAGAATGCTTCCTAAATGCATACAGACTCAGAGTGTGATTCTAGACAACAAACACTATCCCTTGCATATTACCAAAACACATTTTCTTGTCTGGAATGGGTAAACGGAGTTCACACAATCCACATATTTTACTACTGCACATTATTGTAGAACCCTGACTCATTTTACAAATACATAAGCAAAGACTGGTTTCTAATTCTACCAAAGTGTGATAACAGGATAGGTTTTTAAGCAGTTATGTGTCTGCAAACACATGAAATACCCAAATCCTTCTCTCAGAACAGTTCCTAAATGCACAAAGACTCAGTGTGATTCTAGAAAACAAACAGTATCCCTTGGAATTTACAAAAACACATTTACTATTCTTGAAGAGGTAATGTGACTGCACACATTCCACATATTTTACTACTGCACATTAGTGTATAAGCCTGACTCAGTTTGCAAACACACAAACAATACATGGTTTCTATTTCTACCAAAACGTAAGAACAAGATAGGTTTTTAAGCAGTTATGTGTCTGCAAACAAATGAAATATCCAAATGCTTCTCTCAGAAAGATTCACAAATGCACACAGACTCATAGTGTGATTCTAGACAAACAACACTATCCCTTGCTTTTTACCAAAACACATTTACTAGTCTACAAGGGGTAAGATAAGTTCATACATTCCACATATTTTAGCATTGCATTTTAGTGTTGAAGCCTGACTCATTTTGAAAATACATAAACATTAACTGGTTTCTAATTCTACCAAAATGTGAGAACAGGATAGGTTTATAAGCACTTATGTGTCTGCAAAAACACGAAATATCCAAATCCTTCTCTCACAATGGGTCCCAAATGCACACAGACTCACAGTGTGATTCTAGACAAACAACACTATTCCTTGTACTTTACCAAAACACATTCACTAGTCTGGAAGGGGTAAAGTGACTGCACACATTGTACATATTTCAATGCTGCACACTACTGTGAAAGCCTGACTCATTTTCTGAATGCATTAGCCAGGACTGGCTTCTAATGCTACTAAAACTTGACAACATGACAGATTTTAAAACAGCTATCTCTCAGCAAAAACCCGATGTAACCAAATGCTTCTCTCACAATGGTTGCCCAAATGCACAGAGACTCACAGTGTGATTCTAGACAAGCAACACTATCCCTTGCATTTTTCCAAAACACATTTACTAGTCTACAAGAGGTAAGGTGACTGCACACTTTGCACATATTTTACTACTGCACATTAGTGTAGAAGCCTCACTCATTTTGCAAATACATAAGCAATGACAGGTTTCTAATTCTACCAAAACATGAAAACAGGATAAGTTTTTAAGCAGTTATGTGTCATGCGTACACACCAGGGGCTGCAAGCGGAATCGTGCACCCAACGTGATAGGAGTCGTGCACCCAACTTGTGCACACCAGGGGGCCGTGCTGAGCGCCGCGCTGGATGCGCGACTCCTAATTTTACCGTAAAAAAAAAAATAGCACCTATTACTAATTTCTATTCTCCCCGGGGACCCCATCCCCCGGGGCCTATATACAACGTTGTAGACCGTGGGGGGAGCCCCAATGCCCCCACGGTCTCAGCCGGCTCCCCACATCCTTCGGGAGCCGGCATTGCTTTTCCACACGGGGAGCTGCTAACATGCAGCTCCCCATGTGGAAAAGCAAAATGGTTACTGTAGCATAGCTGTGCAAGTAGTATTAGTATGGGTTTAGATTATAGCGGGAGTGGGAAGCAAACTACTCACCCCTACCGGTCTGAAGACTCAAATGGAGAGCAGGTTTCCTGCTCTCTCTTTCAAAATCCAAACCAAGTTTGCTATGACCGGGCGGGAGCCTCGGCTCACGCCCTGCCACAGCAAACAACAGTGTCCCGGGGTGGGCACCCCGAGACACTGCAGGAGCTGGCCCTGAGGGGTGGCGGTCCCCAGGGCCATTGACAGCTCCAGGAGGGGGGCCATGTGGCCCCCCCACAATATTAAAAGCCCCGGGGGGTGGTGGTCCCCAGGACTTGGGGGGCCTTTGAGCCTCCCACCCATTTATTTTGTAGCTCCAGGGGGTGGCGGTCCCTGGGGCTGGGGGGCCCTTCTGGGCCCCCCATGAAATATGACGGTTTTTGCCTTCGGGATTTGGCCCCCCGGGGCTAATTATTAAAGAGGAGAAAACTGAAGTCCCGTACCGGTAGTGTACCAAGCTCCATCAGCACTTGAATCCTATCCGCCATATTGCTAAACTCGTAAAGGATGCGCATTTCGTATCCGACGGGTTCATGGCACCGCTTCCCGCGTAACATCATATACGTATGTGGTCGCGCCAGCTGCTACTTTGGTATGCGACTGGTACGCAGTACCAAGCCGCGCCTTATGTCATGTACGCATGGGGTCATGCCCGCTGCGCGTTGCGTATGCGGCGAGTGCGCGCTACCAGTCCCTGTGTTACGTCATAGACGTATTGTATCGCACAGGGAACGCCATTCCCTCATTTTATTTTGTCTCAAAACTATATCTAAATAAGTTTAAAGTGTATATGAGAAAAAGCGATAATCTAAAATATTATATATTTCTAACTGTAATAAACTTATATTATGGTAATATTTTCTCAAAATCACGTTGGGTGCAGCCTCCTTACGCACTCGGTGCGCGATTGCCATGTGACCTTAAAGAAAAGCATTTGATTGGTTCATATCATTTCCCATTGTAACAGTTGGAGGACCCCACCCATTTTAGTCATTCTCTCTACAGCGTTTGATGAGAGACCTTTTTTGAAAACTTTTTGTTATGTACACATACATGACACTACACACAGCATGCAACCATCATCTTCATCAATATTCATGCTCTGTAAAGTAGCCTTCCACCTGTGATAGCCATGCATCTAAAAGCTACATAACAGAACTTTTCCCCACTGCCAGAGGTAACATGGTTGCATACGCTGTCCACAGCACAATGTAATGTGGTACGGCCCAGGGGCAGTATCATGCATAGATAATGAACACACGGACACAGATAGATAGTGGAAGTGGGTACGGGCAAGTGCGCTTGACTCCTTTTTATTACCAGGGCCACATATCCAGTGACGTCTGTGCTGGATGTGGGGTGAGTGTAAACCAGCCCTCAGGGAATGGTTGCTGCTATCATGAACTACAACAGTAATCATTGAATCACACACAGAGATTCAATAATAAAAGGGTCAATAGTTTGTGCTGCAGTAAGGTAGGGGCACTAGATGTGAAATAATACAGAAAAGATTATATTGTAAAAGAACCATAACTTGTGGTATACTAAGAAACAGGCAGTAGATCTGAAATAATACACAAAAAGATTGTATCATAAAGGGTCCATCAGGTCTAGTGCACTTAGATAGCCACATCAAAAGCATTCAGCATGTGCACAGCCAGCGATGATGCGTGCTGCAGGTGGGCCGTACTAGGAGCAATGTCTGTTGCCTACAACACTACATCATCTGCAATAGCGACTCTTATCAGAATTGTAAACACTGCTGTCTGCAGTGTAGGCCAGAGACCGGTTAGCAAGGGCCCACAGCCACGTGGCGTTGACTTGAGCTGCCCAGTTTGCCGTACGCGAAGCAACAAAAACTGTGTGCGAACCCTGTCATGATGCGTATGCGTGGTGCGGACAGAGCGCACTGGAGCAATGTCTTTGCCTACAGGACTGCGTCATCTACAATAGCGACTCAATCTGAATTGTGAACACTGCTGTCTGCAGTGTAAATTGAAGGCAGTAGTCTTCCATGAATACTTTTTCTCACTTCCTCTTCACAAAATACAACATAAATTACACAAAACTGCAATAAATAAATCAAAACAATTTGAATTGCGCTCTCTGCTGTCCACTGTGTACACTGTAATTCAGTGTTCTTTTCCGCTACCAAGAAGAATTTGGTCATTGTACTAGACCTATAAGTCATCTTAAAAAACTTCTTCAAGCAAGTATACTAAAAGGCTATTGTGTATATTTCAATAGACTTTGTAGTTAGTTGCCTACTGGATTCTGTAATTAAACAATCACCACTCGATCTGCAGTGGTCATTAACGCCTCACAGCCACGTGCTGTTGGATTCGGAAGCACGCAGTTGGTTGCACCTGATCAGAGGTGGTACACACAAATCACCACAAACTTTAACTTCTGACATCCTCAATCACGGAATCAAGACCCCGTTTCACTGTTCCGACCTGCTGTACCACGGTGTACTCCACCGACTGCAGTCAGCAAAGCCCAATAATCATGTGCAGCAGTTAGCTACACAAGCACAGAGTCTGATGCACGTCAACGGAGGGAGTTCTGTGAAAACCAAGCAGCACGTAATATCGTACATCGTCCATTTTGGGATCAAGACACCGTTCTACTGTTGGGACGTAGAGTTGGTTGCACCTGTTCGAAGGGAGTACCTTCATCTCCACTCTCAGATGCAGTTCTAACATCGTCCATTGTGGGATCAAGCCACTGTTCCACTTTTGGTACCTGTTGGACTACTGTGTTAGTAGTATACAGAGCACTCCATGGTGCTGGGCCTCAGGCTGGGCTCTGTCTGCCTGTGTCGTGGTAGCCAGCGTTGATCTCAGGAGCCTTCCCAGCTCGCAGACCTTGGCCCAGGAGCTTCCGCAGGCACGTGATGGGCCCTCTTTCACATATGACGGTGTTCAAAGGTGAACTGTGGGGCATATGTGCGTCGCAGCAGCCATGACGGTTTCTGGGTAGCAGCAGGCTGAGAGCATTATTCCCGCAGTCACCTTCGCTCACAGTGTCAGCCTCGTGGCGGTGTAAGCTGCGCAGACCTGACAGACATGTTCGCATTTCCGGTAGAGAACCACACCCAGAGAAACATGCCTTTTATTCATACCCCTACGCTAGCCTTGCGTACGCCGAGCCAGCCCACTACGCTAAAGATTTGGGGGGGAGGGGGCACATACGCGCTATGTTTTCGTAATCTTCCCTACTGACTGTACTATCATGGTTGTGTCCACTGTCCACTTCACTCAATAGACCATCAGTGTATGTTGACATGTACATGTCTGTGCTCTGCATACTCAAGTCTTTCCGGCACATCCCTTCAACACTTTGCATTGTATACTCTTATAATCGAGAATCACTTGCCACCTTCGCACATACTTTGCTCCCATCTCTCCCCGCATTCTGCATTGTGTGGCAGAGGTGCCATGCCATGTTTGGTTTGTGTACATGGCTAGCCACGGTTCCCACAGTACGTAATGTTGTTGTGTCTGCTAGGTGTACATGTTGTTTGTCATGTTGTATGTGATTATCTAAGGTAGCGCGTTCATTCATGAGCAGTGGTTTCTCCCATTTACATATCGCTGTCTTAAAGAGGATACTGAAGTTTTTCTCACAGGTGAAAAGTGGGACCACAATGGCAATCATTCATTACTATGCAAGAATGTCCAACTGCACGACTCTTCTAAGCTTACAGCCCCCAGTCTTGCGTGCTTTCTTAAAAGCATGCCAACTCCCACAATCAGACCAACATTCACACAGCTTTCTAACGGCAGTTACCTGGTTCTTAATAACATGGACTGCTACGCAATGTGAGCTGGCATACCGTATGTCCTTACTGTTTCAAACCGGATAACTTCCTCTGGCAATCTCTATTCCCACCCACACAAAGTAACTCCCAAAGTTCAACTTGGCCTTCACTACCTACTTTGAAAACAGATTTTATTAAACGGAGCAAACTGAAAGCGCTTTTGTTTCAAACAGAAGTGTCCCTCACTTCTCCAAAAGTAATTTATCGACTGCAGATAGCACAAATTTCAAGTAAAATACACTCCCTTTTAAATACGAACCTCCCATTACACTTTGTGAATTGTTACACAATTTTCAACACATCTGACATTTAAGATCTGGCACACTTTTTCAACATTGTCTCCTCCGGCCTTCTCACAGGCTTTCAAACTGTTTTTAGTCTAATACCAGACTTCATTCATTCGATCATTTCCCTGTGGTAACAAGCATGTCCGACAGAATACGCCTCTACGCCAAGCTACATCAATACCGTGAAAAAATGGAACATCTTTTCAGCTGCCTGCCTCTATCTATTATCAGAACCAGCTACAACATGACATTTATTTACACATATACAATCTGCGTGCAACCATCTTTTTATTGCAAAACTTGCCCAATCGACTGGCGAATGGATCTATGCCTTGCCAACATCCCAGCAAACGCTCCCGATATCCAGCAGGTAATGGAGTATCTTGAAAACCATGAACTTGATTGTTCGGGCAGTTGAGCAATGGCGGATGTAACGCAAAAAGGTATCCTGGCGGAATGGGATTTTTGCGCAGCCGCGAAAGATCTCCTGCAACGTGCGACCTTTGACAACATCGCAGATTGCCTGCCAATTCGAATTGCCGCTCCAACATTCGAGGAACATTACTGTCCCTTCGAGGATATGAATTGGATTGCTTCGCTTTTCTCACACAATGGCAACAATCGCCTCATGGAACATTACGCATCTCAAGCCGCTGAAGAACTTCCGGACTGCAATCTCCAAGACTTGTAAGAAATTCACTTTATTCTTGGATTGATTTTTTCCTACTTTTTTGACTTTTTCCTAATAAATATTTTAATACACTTCAATTGAACTATTTTCATATAATCACTTTCTAAGTATGCTTAGGCATTTGAACTCTGTTTTCATTATTGGCCCTTACCTCTCCACACTAACCAGGGATGGATGATGTATGGCCTATGCAAATACGCTATTTACTTGCTAAATTAGCCTAAACCCGACATCCATTTTGAAACCATATCTATTCTTTGTACACACGTCTCTCTGCCTGCCTCTTATCCATGAAGCCCTTTCACACAAATTAGCTCATCCTCAGCTTCTGCTCACGAACTGGCGGTCAAGATAAAAAAATACGGCATTGTTTAGGAACTGGTTGGCAAAGTGTGGTAATCGTATCCTACCTTTATTTTCATTCTACAATTTACAGTCATTCATGTCTAATAGTTATTGTTTATGTCACATGGAACTGTAACATGTAATGTGGAATTGACTGATGCAGAAGCTTAGCTTTGAATACAGCAGAAGAGGTTGGAGTTTGCCTCAGCTGGATGCCTTAGCTCTTACATCAGTGGTTCCATTTATGGCACTTACATAAAGATACTTTTTATATAACTTGCAGACTCCATCACTTTATCCCACATAGCCACTTTCTTAAACACACCTGATTTCACCATTTGTCTTCTGTGGCATTGCAACATTCTGCATTATATTCTTCACAATTATTTCTTTATTCCTGCTTGCTAAAACACTCCATTTGAGTCTTCAGACCGGTAGGGGTGAGTAGTTTGCTTCCCACTCCCGCTATAATCTAAACCCATACTAATACCACTTGCACAGCTATGCTACAGTGGCCAGTATGCTACAGCACCCAGAGCTCATCAGTTTACAGCAATCAGCTCACGCTTTCATACCCGAGTGTACTGGCACCTCACCTCAGCACCATCTCACTCTGGTCAAAACAGCACTTTCACACCGCCAGGGGTGAATACTTCACTTCACACTCCCTGTATAGCACACCCTAACCACCCCACAGAGCTCACTCTAAACCTATACTAACACCACTTGCACTGCTATACTACAGCGGCCAGTATCCTCTCAATGGTCTCAGAAATTGACCGCAAATGTTTAGTAATGAAAATGTTTCTCCCTGTACAGTGGATATAATATTTTACTTTTTAAAATACACTATAGCACTTTTTCACTTTTGGGCAGTTTGATCAGTGAAAGTTGAAAAACATGTTACAAGATGGCCGCCATGAATTTTGCCACCAATGTAGTGTAAGTCCATCCTTACTGTTGATGAAAAATCATGTGACATGTTGACAAATGAAATACTGCCGGTTTTGCACAGTGCAACTGACATTGACAAAGCCGCAAGGCAAAGCGCGTCTGTCGGTGCAGGGTGGCCTGCACAATAGAGTACTTTTGCTGAACACTACTCCTGTGTGTGCTTTCCATTGGGCGTGAGAAGGATATGCCTCATTTTTTAATTTACCGCAGCTCACCACTGCAGGAGTGAGCACCCGAAACAAGAAGGAACGGCGGCGGTAGCTTCTGGTTTCTCTCTCTCTCTCTCTCTCCCTCTCTCTGTATATATATATATATATATATATATATATATATATATATATATATATATATATATATATATATATATATATATATATAAATATATATATATAAATATATATATATATTATACAAAAGTACATCTGAGAATAGAAAACATCCAGAGATTCCATAATACACACAAGATTAGTCTTCTTGTTCTTTCATTTCGTGTTGTTTATTTTCATTTCTTAAGTGGTCACAGTTCACAAAATTATCTCAAAAGAGCCAACACGTGTTTCGCGCCATCTGCGCTTCTTCAAGGCTGTCATATAAACAAAATGATACACTTAGAATGCATATATACATATGTGTTTACTTTATACATCTTTAAATATCTCTCCCATCTTTTCAAAACCTTAGACAATGTAATGCCCATCGTAAAGAAGAAGAGAGAATAATTTAGAATATGTGCAAGAAGAAAAATAAAGGAAAAGAGGAGAAGAAAAGAAGAGTAAGGGACAAAAGGGCAATGATGGTAGAGAAAGGGGCTTACACATTGTTGAACTTATTACAATACAATTAAGTACATTATAATCTAATACCAAGAGAAAGTTTGTTACAAAGTTAAAGTTTGCCTCATCTTCCATACCTAGTCTCTTTGGTGACAAAAAATAACGACAGAATCTTCCCCAGTGATTAGGGTTCCGTTTATTTTGAAGCAGTTCCTAAAATCACAATCAGTATTATATAGTTTAGTACTTTTCATATTCTATTGACTTTAGTTTGCTTTCTTTGCTGGCATCAAATCTACCAGTAACATACTCTCACCTTATTTTAGAGTGTATTTAGCTCAGTGAATTTGTCGGTAATCTCTTGTTAATCTGTTAATTCTAGCGATCTGTGGTAAATAATTTAATTACCGGGACTTAATTTGATGCGGAAAATCTATAACAATAGCTCAGTAAAATAAGAGGCAGAATCCGTGGTATTAGAGGTTCGGAACGGGCTTTATTCCAGAATCAATTTAAATTGGCGCTCCATATTCCATCACCACGAAGGTTCAGGAAGTGAAGACCTTACTTTATTGACAAGTAATCATTTTTATACAATAGGCATTACAGTGAAGCAAATGCAGGAGGCGTAACAATTGATAGTAAAGATAAAACATACATGCGTAGCTAGAGTGGGTGTAACTGGGCGTAACTAAAGAACGTCATCAGGTATGATGTCATAATAGGGTGGTTCCATGAAAGAATTTCGCAATGTCAGCAGAAATACTTGGCAGAAATGCGCGCGCAGCAGCATGACGTGTGATTGACGTGCAACTAGGGGGTGAAGGGGACTTGACATTTAGCTCTACATGTGGCGACAGAAGTCTGGAGAGTCAAGTCAACCTAATCCCAAATCATATCTAACATCCTATGTTTAAAGAACTATGTTATCCAAAAGAGAGGTCTCTTAGAGTAGAATCTTATTCCATACTGACTATGAGTGCGTGTACAAGCGTCTAAGTGTCTACACAATATGCGAGGCAGAAATCTTCCATAGTAACAGGGCTATGAATTACTTGCATAAAGACAGAGAAGCCGGGCCTTTTGCTCGGTAGCTGGAAGAATGTTTACTTAAACTACTAGACAGGAATGCATTGGGTAGGGAGCGGAGCAGATAATTTCGAAGGTGAAATACAGTTTTTGGCAGGCAACAGGCTGATGTCAGGCACCGTTAGCTGCGCAGAGAATGAGGACAAAGTTCATGGATACAGATGCGAGCTCAGACTGAAGCTTTCAGAGGCAGAAGGCAGGAAAAGCTTGATGGCAGAATCAGGGCCTACTTGCCTGGACTGTAAAATGTCATAAGTGAACCATATAAAGCCGGTGGCCTTTCGTACTCAGGAATGGAATATCCGGCCCATTCATGGCGGATCTGAAAGAGGACATGTTGGCGGTGGACGCACATGTGTTTGCGTCTTCATAACTGGAACTGGAGGGAACATACATGTACTTGTGATTTATACATGAAACCGTTGGGGTCCAAGATAGGGGACATAACTGACCAAAAAAATCCATATTTCCACATTCCCTCCTTGTCCCCTACTTGCCCGTCAAGAGATATCAATCTTCACTAATCCATCGATCTGTTCATATAGCATCATTTGTTCTTCTTTCTTCTTCCGTGATGAATGAAATCTTGGTGGTGGAATACACGATGTGGCACACAGACCTCAGATCGCTGGTCCACATTGTAGACATAGACAGCAACTGAATAGTATGAGAAAGCCAATACCTAGGAAGGATAGGACCTTCCATCCAAAGGTAGATAATACACTCCAAAACCAACCGGACCAAGTCCAGGTGCCTGGATTCTGGTGTATCTGGCTTACAATCTTATGAAGGCGAGTTATGGCTTTATATACAGATGGCGAATTTTCTGGTATGAAAATGCAACAACTTGATCCGATGACCCTACAAGCTCCGCCCCTATCGGCCAGGATGACGTCAAGGACAAGACGATTTTGAAGCACAACAATCCGCATAGCAGACTGCTCTTCTGTTAAATTGCCTAAGGCGGAAATAGTTTCATTCACTACTGCTTCAAGGGTTCTGGTTAATCTACGTATCAGCTTACTATTGGTAACTGTACCTATATAGGGAAAGAGACCTTTATTGAAATCTGTGTATTTTTCCCATGCTGTCTCAGTGTAATCGACTATTGGGAGATCTCTCCTTTCTCTATTGTGTACTAAATGAGTATTTCTATGATAATCAGGAGGAGCTAGGAAAACAGGTGGCAAAAGGAATCCGATGTAGCAGGTACCATCCCAATCTAGTGGCAAACGTATGTATGCCGTCTGACCACATATGAAGTAGGAATGGCGGGAAGCTCTAAATGTAGACTTGCCTTGATCACTAAATTCTATTACAGTGGTGCATCTACTATGGCCCATATGTCTGGAACCATTCTTTCTTACACATAATTCACCTTTTACTGGAAATACTGACATGGCGGGCAAAATTGGAGTAGCTTCGGATTCGACATTCAGGATCATGAGATTAAGCGTAAAATTACCTAATCCATACACTTCATTTTCTAGATCAGTTCCTGTTCTTTTGGGAAGTCCCTCCTTGTTAGGGTGACAGATTTTGAGTAAAACTAAGTTCAAATTTCCCCATACCCAGTTATTCTGGTAAACTGCAGAATTCGAATCTAGGGAATTAATTAAACTAAACCATGCTCCACAGGATCCATTGTGTGTGAACGGGTATGGAAAGAGAGGTAGAATTCCTTTATAGTTCTGATAGGGAGGGAGTCGACCACATATCCAACAATTTGTAGCATTGCTAACCTGATGGGAATGATGTAACATACTAATAAAAGTGTTATTGCGCAGCGCAAATCTATAGGACAATTCATGCGGAGGTAATTCACTAAAAGAATGTTCAGCAGTAACATTGTAAACATGTCTAGAAATAGGATAATATGTGTGCAACAATATACTTGCAGTAATTATTAAAAGACTTAGGAAAAACAAAATTAATAACGTCACTGTGCAATGACTACGCAGTGATTTACAGTACGCATGTCGTTTCAACTTTATCCTTCTGTTTCTTTCTCTATACAGGTCTAAGGGGTACATGTCAGAGACAAATTCGACCGCTTCACCTTGGAGAGGACTTAAACAATCAAATTGCCTGACTGGTTAGACCTGAGTTTTAGTTTATATTGTTCGTGGTTATTCAGTTCAACCAAAGGAAGTTTAGAGTCAATCGGGGAAGACACACAAGGTGTGTCGTTTACGTCTGACGGTAGTCCATGAAATTTCTTGATATGACTTGAATGTATCCAGCCTTTTCGTCCTTCGATCTTTACGGCTGTCCTCGTCGTTAGTAATACGAGTTGAGGCGACTTCCACCTAGGATCCAGCTGAGACTTCCGGTCAAAGTTCCTTACTAAAACCAAATCTCCTGGAATTACGTCATGGGGTTTCACCTCGGTGTTGTCGGGAAAAGCTGCAGGTACCTGTGAACGACAAGATTGTAGTGCAGACATCAAGGAAGCCAAGTAATCTGTCAGCATATTACAGTCAATATCAGTTATTTTGCGTGGTATAGGGTCCCCCACATATTTGGTGGTCTACCGAAGATCACCTCATACGGGGATAGCCCTGTTCGAGAGTGTGCTACCATTCTCATGTAAAAGAGTGCAACGGGTAAGGCTACTACCCAGTCGACACCTTTCTCTCTGCATATTTTGGACAATCTAATTTTCAGGGTCTGGTTATGTCTTTCCACGAGACCTGCTGCCTCGGGGTGTCGGACACAGTGAAATTTCCACTGATAGCCTAACAAAAGTGAAACGTGTTTCATTAATTCGGATGAGAACGGCTGGCCGTTATCTGAGTAGACAACGCGTGGTAAACCGTACCGTGGGAAGAATTCTCGAACCAACTGTTTGGCAGTAGTCGGAGCAGTGTAATCTGAAACCGGGTATGCCTCTGTCCAACGGGAAAGAGCACAGACAACTACGAGAACATATTTGAATCCTCGACATCGTTCCATCTGGATATAATCCATCTGGAGGACTTCAAAAGGGTGATCAGGAGGCTGAAATCCACCCTGTTCTACGGGGATGCTTTTACCTGGGTTAAACTGACAACAGATCATACAGGTACGAACTTTTTGTTTAGCTGCTGCTCGTAAATGTTTGTTGAACCAAATGTGTTGGATGCTGTCTAGCATAGCTTTTTCTCCTAGATGTGCTGGACTATGTACAGTGTTAATAACGACTTGGACCATTGAATCAGGAAGGAACCACACAGATTTTTCTTTCGTCATCCATCCTTGATCCGTTTGGATCCCTCCTAATTCAGTCCATTTCTTTATTTCGTCTGGTGCAGCATGTGTCTGTATGTCGATTACGTCAAGAGCGGGATCCTTAACCGTCATGCAATATGTTGGTGTCGGGACTATTGTCTTTGTCATGTCGGATGTTTGAGTTTGAGCAGTCTGTTTAGCTGTTCTGTCAGCTAGATCATTGCCTTGAGAAATGATATCAGTAACTTTCGTATGAGCTTTACATTTCATAATTGATATTGCAGTGGGTAGATGTATTGCATCTAATAAGGCATGAATAAGGGGTCCGTGCTGAATGTGGGCACCGTGAGAAGTTAAATAACCTCTCTCTCGCCACAGCACGCCGAAGTCATGTACAACTCCGAATGCATAACGTGAATCAGTGTATATGTTGACTTTTTTATTTGTGGCTTGAATACAGGCTTGTGTCAGAGCGATGAGCTCTGCTGCTTGAGCGGACAAGGTATTTATGCAATTTGTTTCAATGATTTCAGTGTCTGTTGTGACTGCGTAAGCGGCCACTAGCTCTCCTGTACCTGTTCTCATACATGAACCATCTACATACAATGTCAGGTCTGGGTCTAACAATGGGACGTCTGTCAAATCTTGTCTGGATTTCGTCGTGATAGTGATAACTTCAATACAATCATGTGCTAGTGGGTCTGTTCCGTTTATTGGTAACAGTGTGGCAGGATTCAATGTACTACAACGTCTGATTTCTATATGTGGCTGAAACAATGTTAATTCGTAACCAGTAAGTCGTGCTATAGTCAAGTGTTGTGTTTGTGTGCGGTTCAAGAGAACCTCTACTGCATGTGGTACTTGTACTGTTAATGGATGTCCTAATAATATGGCATCGCTTTGTCTGATTGCTAAAGCTGTTGCTGCCACTGATTTCAGGCACGCAGGCAAAGCCTGAGCTACGGGATCTAATGTACTAGAAAAATAAGCACATGGTTTGTGTGATCCTGCTTGTTCCTGTGTGAGTACTGACAAGGCAGTACCTTCGCGTTCTGTAACGAAGAGTGTAAACTGTTTATTGTAACATGGTGTTGCTAAAACAGGTGCTTGGCATAAGGCTTTCTTTAGGCTTTCAAAAGCTTGTGTATGTTCCTGAGTCCAAGGGAGAACAGTCGATGTGGCTGCCTCCTGTGTTGTCAATTGAATGAGTGGTTTTGCTAGAAATGCATACTGAGGGATCCACTGCCTACAATATGAAGTGAGGCCTATGAAAGCCCGCACCTCCTTTTGTGTCTTGGGTATCGGCATATTTGCAATTAACTGGATGCGATCTGATGTAAGCTGCCTTCCCTCCTTGGACAGCGAGTGACCAAGGTAAACAACTCGCTGGACACAGAATTGCAGCTTAGAAGGGGACACCTTGTGCCCCTTTTCGGCCAAAAATTGTAATACCGTCAGTGAGGCTTTCTCACATTCCTGTTCGCTTCTAGCGGTGATCAGCAGATCATCGACATATTGAAGCAGGGCAGTGTTGACTGGCATGTGGATACTGTCGAGTTCTCGTTTCAGTGCTTGGCTATATATGCTGGGGCTTTCTGTAAATCCTTGAGGTGCGCGTGTGAATTTAAAGCTTCGTCCATTTAGACTAAATCCGAACAAGTATTGGCTTTCCGGATCTATTGGGACGCTGAAAAAGGCATTCTTGAGATCAATTACAGTGAAGAATGTTGCTTCGGAATCAATGGCTGTCAGTAATGAAGAAATGTCTGGGACTACGGGGTATTGTGGTACTATGCATTTATTTAATTCGCGCAGATCAATAACCAATCGATATACTGGCGGGGCTGTTGGATCGGTTCGTTTAAGAATCGGAATTATCGGTGAATTACATACATTGGAGTCAGTTTCCACAACCACTCCTTGGGTAATAAGCTCGTCAATGATTTGTAGTAAAGCCACTACATCATCTGGGGGTAACTTGTATTGTCGCATTCGTGGAAGTACCACTCCTGCTTTTAATGTGACTCGATATGGTGTAATGTTCATGCAACCAACATCTGTAGGGCCTTGTGCCCATAAATGTGTCGGTAAAGTCTGTAGTCGGTGATCCATGTCTCGGGACACGTAGTGCCCTTTGAAATCACGTAAAAATAATCTTACTCCTTCTGGAGAACAACATATTATAGCTCCGAGAGCTTTCAAAGTTTTTATGCCTAACAAGTTTTCTGGACATGATTTAGTAAGCAATAAATCTGTAGTTCGTGTCAAGGGACCAATCGTAAGTGGAAGAGGCTGTGTTACTTCGTTAATGATAGGTTTTCCTGAAAAGCCAAGGGAAATATTCTGTGTGCCTGAGAGGGGTGCCCCTGGAACTTCACTACGTTTTATTGTTGTTCGGCTTGCCCCTGTATCAAGTAAGAATTTTCTATCTTGACCTAATAGTTCACTGTGTACATAAGGTCCTTCTTGATCTACAGGGACCTCAATAAGGGGTAAGCCAACTTCCCTCTCTAGGCTGTTTCATGAGTATCGTTGATAATCAGGATAGTCATACTGTGCGGTCTGATACATCTGTCGGGTCGTTGTTTGTGTGGCAGCAATAGGCTGCGGTGGTGGAGCTGGCATAGACTGTTGCGGAGCTGGCATGGACTGTGCATGCTGCGGAGTTCCTTGTTGATTCTGATCCTGTCTAAGTGGTCTTGGTCTTTCTTTTGTGTTACCTATGGCGATATTATGTTTTAAAACGGGACAATCGTGTACATAATGACCTGGCTGTTTACAATAGTTGCACGTCCCTTTAACAGGACCTGTTGAAACACTGGACTGTGTTATACCCTTTTTATGACCGTCAGCTGGAACTGTCTGGGAAACTAGCATTTTCATTTTCGTGTCTTTCATGCGTCTATGTTCATGTTCTTGTTCCTCTCTAATTCTATTGTGATGGTACTGTAGCATTTGTAACATTTGTGACGGAGTGTTACCTTGCCAGGTACTCTCGAACTTCAATACTCTATTCTTAACTTGGGGCAAGGCATTTTCAACTAACTTTGTCACAAACAGATGTGGGTATGATTCGCTACTTGCTTTTATTCCACTATTTATACCAAAACATTTCTCAAATCGGGAATAGAAATCACTAGTGTCTTCATCTGATTTCTGTTTACAGGCTGAGATTGCACCCCAGTCTTCCTTTTTCGTAGTTAATAAACGTGGCAGTACCTGTACTAGTAGACCTGGTAATGCTTTGATCTTGTCCCCGAGCCCTGAACCTGGACCTCAAGCTTTTTCTTCGTTTTCTAATGCTGTCCAATCTATCTTCTGGTCTCCCACCTCCCAATCCTTTTCCTTGAGTTTTTCGTAAATGCCCGCGGGCATTAATACCTTCAATATTGTCATAATGTCGGGGTAGGTATATTCTCCCATGAGTAACATATCTTTAATTTCACGGTGGAAACCCGCTGGGTCTTTGTCATGACTGGGTACCACTTTCTTCATTTCTAATAGTTCTATTTTGGATATGGGTGTGTATACAAACACACGTTTAAACTCATTGTCATCACCTTTTATCGGGTGCACTTCGCGTAAGGGATTCTGTCTATCCATGTAATACGTCGTTCTTTCCTTGATAGGCAGTGAGACATGTTCAGGACATACAAAAAGGATGTACTGCTTTCTGGATTCTAGTATTTCTCTAATTAACTTAGTACCGGAACCTCTCCATTTGTTCGTGAGTAATTCAGTCAATATATCAGGTAAGGGGCCAGGATCGGAGTGTTGGCTTTTATATAATATAAGGAGTTGTTGAATCATATAGATACCAGCTAAACGCTGTTCATCTGGGGCGAGGTTCAAAAACGTATGTGCTAGTGTATCATCACCATATTTTCCAGGACTATCAACCCAGTGAACGGCTGACCTGGCTAATTCTTGTTCGTCCATAGAATCGAGTATATGATAACCCCTTCGTTCTCGGAGTAATTTGTCAGCGGCTTGGAATGAATGTTCGGGGGACCTTATATTTATTATAGGAGTTTGGAATTTTCTGTTATTATCTAGACGTATCGGACATATCGGATCAGTAAAGCATCTAGTATTATTGCAAGATCTTCCTCTACCTACATAGGCCATTGTTTCTAACTGTCCTGTGGGCAGTTCTAATTCTTCCTCGTCCTCGATTTGTTCTGGTTCATCTACTGCTAATCTTTCCTCGTGTATTCGTTCTATTTCTTTGCGGATCTTTCGGCTCATAGCTACTATGCATGATCGTTTATCATGTCTCCCCTCTGATATATTCTTACCCCATGTGGTAAGAATCTGCATTTCTTCCGGATTTACCCCTGGTTGATCTTGATTTCTGATCACACAGTTTATGAGGAAACGTAACAGTTCCCCCTGGATTTCCACTTTTTGGTACTCCATGGCTCTGTTAATACTCTCAGGGTCTCGCCCTGACTGAACAAAGTGATATATATTTTCTAAATGTGCAGTCATTCCTGGTAGTTTCCCTAAGTATATTGCAGCTCGTCGGATACGTAACGATGCCAGCATCATTTCGTCCCCTTTTCCGGGCACAGGGTCATATCTACAATCTATTAGAAGTTCCTTGAGCGTGTTGGGAGTTACTAGTTTGGGTGTACGTTGGTGGGCTAATTCTTGAAAGGAAAGTTTATTTGTTCTAGGCGGCGTGGAAAAAATGCTTGATGTACCTCCGGTAGCACCACCTGGGGTGCTGGATGTGAAAGGATTCGTTGAACGGGATATAGCAACCATAGGTGTGGATGCGGATGTAGAAACAGATGTGCTTGCCGGAACTTGTGTCGGGGTTTGCTGTTGCAGAGGTACAGACGAAGGAGGGTCTTGGCGTTGAACCCCCTCGGCAGATGGTCTATGTGGCGCAGCATTAGCATACTCGGGAGCTGCGTCGTCTAAATAAGAGGAAAGAAAAAACATCTTCTGCGGTTCTGGGATGCCCTTTGGGATGTACTTTTATCGGAAACAATGGGGGTGGCAAGTCTTTTGGTATTTCCGGAGTAGCCTTAGGTAATCCTTCGGCCAGAAGAGGATACATACCATTCACAAGGGCATTTCTTTGTCTGTCTGTTTGTTCTGACTTTACTCGAGTACCTTCTTCAATTAATACACTTTCTCGAACTTTATTTGAATTCTCCTTACTTTTCTCTTCCTGTCTGAGCGCTTTTTCTGTGCGTCTATATGATTCTTTACGCCATAATTCAATGGCATCTTTCTGTGACTGTCTAGCTTTCTTTTTCCATAATTCTTCTTCTACTTTCATAATGCAATCTGCATCCCAGGTCCCAGCTGCGGGCCACCTCTGACTTTCTGGTAATTCCTTGGTGTAGTCTACCCATAGATCAAGAAATAATATGGCGTCTAGGCCATGTTTATGATACATGAAGTACCCTGGAGTGTCCCTAGGAGGAATGGGAACAGCTTCTTCGAGTACCCCTTTTCTGGTTTTGATCTGTCTTAATTTCGAAAAGAGCGGCATATTGGGAACTGATCTGATACCTAATTTTGAACACGTTTAATACCATAAAACATAATAATGAACAGTCATTCACACCACAGTATACAGAACGTATTTAAAACACTTTAACATTTAACATTTAAATGAAATAGACAATGATGGCCATTTAGGGAACTAGTCACTAAGCATAATACTCGATACTAACTAGGTAATTCTGAATTATATACTAGACATACTTGATATACTGCTAAACAGTACAGATACACTGCTGAAACAGTGCAGACCGGATTTGTGTACCCAAACCCGTCTTGACCGGCACAACCTATGTGCACGTCAGAACGCCTCCCCGATAATGGTACTCACCAGGTAGCTCGGAACGGAAGGCCTCGGAACTGAACTGAACTTGAACCGGACTGGACTCGACTCGAAACTTCGGAAACTTCGGAAACTGGTGGGCCTCTGTATACCTCGGATCTTGCTCTCTCAGCTAGGCTCTGGTCGGGATACTTCGCACTTCTCACCGCCTCGTCTGGGTGTTGATCGCAGCCTCAGTTACCCCCGCTCGGCAGGAGGGAGATACAGGAAATCCTGTGGGTACGCGTTGTTGTCCGTCCAGCTGTGACAGGAGACCAGGCCTGCAACGCACCGCCGGCGCGTGAGATGAGAAAGTGTCCCTATTCGGGCGCCATTCATGTGGTAAATAATTTAATTACCGGGACTTAATTTGATGCGGAAAATCTATAACAATAGCTCAGTAAAATAAGAGGCAGAATCCGTGGTATTAGAGGTTCGGAACGGGCTTTATTCCAGAATCAATTTAAATTGGCGCTCCATATTCCATCACCACGAAGGTTCAGGAAGTGAAGACCTTACTTTATTGACAAGTAATCATTTTTATACAATAGGCATTACAGTGAAGCAAATGCAGGAGGCGTAACAATTGATAGTAAAGATAAAACATACATGCGTAGCTAGAGTGGGTGTAACTGGGCGTAACTAAAGAACGTCATCAGGTATGATGTCATAATAGGGTGGTTCCATGAAAGAATTTCGCAATGTCAGCAGAAATACTTGGCAGAAATGCGCGCGCAGCAGCATGACGTGTGATTGACGTGCAACTAGGGGGTGAAGGGGACTTGACATTTAGCTCTACATGTGGCGACAGAAGTCTGGAGAGTCAAGTCAACCTAATCCCAAATCATATCTAACATCCTATGTTTAAAGAACTATGTTATCCAAAAGAGAGGTCTCTTAGAGTAGAATCTTATTCTATACTGACTATGAGTGCGTGTACAAGCGTCTAAGTGTCTACACAATATGCGGGGGCAGAAATCTTCCATAGTAACAGGGCTATGAATTACTTGCATAAAGACAGAGAAGCCGGGCCTTTTGCTCGGTAGCTGGAAGAATGTTTACTTAAACTACTAGACAGGAATGCATTGGGTAGGGAGCGGAGCAGATAATTTCGAAGGTGAAATACAGTTTTTGGCAGGCAACAGGCTGATGTCAGGCACCGTTAGCTGCGCAGAGAATGAGGACAAAGTTCATGGATACAGATGCGAGCTCAGACTGAAGCTTTCAGAGGCAGAAGGCAGGAAAAGCTTGATGGCAGAATCAGGGCCTACTTGCCTGGACTGTAAAATGTCATAAGTGAACCATATAAAGCCGGTGGCCTTTCGTACTCAGGAATGGAATATCCGGCCCATTCATGGCGGATCTGAAAGAGGACATGTTGGCGGTGGACGCACATGTGTTTGCGTCTTCATAACTGGAACTGGAGGGAACATACATGTACTTGTGATTTATACATGAAACCGTTGGGGTCCAAGATAGGGGACATAACTGACCAAAAAAATCCATATTTCCACATTCCCTCCTTGTCCCCTACTTGCCCGTCAAGAGATATCAATCTTCACTAATCCATCGATCTGTTCATATAGCATCATTTGTTCTTCTTTCTTCTTCCGTGATGAATGAAATCTTGGTGGTGGAATACACGATGTGGCACACAGACCTCAGATCGCTGGTCCACATTGTAGACATAGACAGCAACTGAATAGTATGAGAAAGCCAATACCTAGGAAGGATAGGACCTTCCATCCAAAGGTAGATAATACACTCCAAAACCAACCGGACCAAGTCCAGGTGCCTGGATTCTGGTGTATCTGGCTTACAATCTTATGAAGGCGAGTTATGGCTTTATATACAGATGGCGAATTTTCTGGTATGAAAATGCAACAACTTGATCCGATGACCCTACAAGCTCCGCCCCTATCGGCCAGGATGACGTCAAGGACAAGACGATTTTGAAGCACAACAATCCGCATAGCAGACTGCTCTTCTGTTAAATTGCCTAAGGCGGAAATAGTTTCATTCACTACTGCTTCAAGGGTTCTGGTTAATCTACGTATCAGCTTACTATTGGTAACTGTACCTATATAGGGAAAGAGACCTTTATTGAAATCTGTGTATTTTTCCCATGCTGTCTCAGTGTAATCGACTATTGGGAGATCTCTCCTTTCTCTATTGTGTACTAAATGAGTATTTCTATGATAATCAGGAGGAGCTAGGAAAACAGGTGGCAAAAGGAATCCGATGTAGCAGGTACCATCCCAATCTAGTGGCAAACGTATGTATGCCGTCTGACCACATATGAAGTAGGAATGGCGGGAAGCTCTAAATGTAGACTTGCCTTGATCACTAAATTCTATTACAGTGGTGCATCTACTATGGCCCATATGTCTGGAACCATTCTTTCTTACACATAATTCACCTTTTACTGGAAATACTGACATGGCGGGCAAAATTGGAGTAGCTTCGGATTCGACATTCAGGATCATGAGATTAAGCGTAAAATTACCTAATCCATACACTTCATTTTCTAGATCAGTTCCTGTTCTTTTGGGAAGTCCCTCCTTGTTAGGGTGACAGATTTTGAGTAAAACTAAGTTCAAATTTCCCCATACCCAGTTATTCTGGTAAACTGCAGAATTCGAATCTAGGGAATTAATTAAACTAAACCATGCTCCACAGGATCCATTGTGTGTGAACGGGTATGGAAAGAGAGGTAGAATTCCTTTATAGTTCTGATAGGGAGGGAGTCGACCACATATCCAACAATTTGTAGCATTGCTAACCTGATGGGAATGATGTAACATACTAATAAAAGTGTTATTGCGCAGCGCAAATCTATAGGACAATTCATGCGGAGGTAATTCACTAAAAGAATGTTCAGCAGTAACATTGTAAACATGTCTAGAAATAGGATAATATGTGTGCAACAATATACTTGCAGTAATTATTAAAAGACTTAGGAAAAACAAAATTAATAACGTCACTGTGCAATGACTACGCAGTGATTTACAGTACGCATGTCGTTTCAACTTTATCCTTCTGTTTCTTTCTCTATACAGGTCTAAGGGGTACATGTCAGAGACAAATTCGACCGCTTCACCTTGGAGAGGACTTAAACAATCAAATTGCCTGACTGGTTAGACCTGAGTTTTAGTTTATATTGTTCGTGGTTATTCAGTTCAACCAAAGGAAGTTTAGAGTCAATCGGGGAAGACACACAAGGTGTGTCGTTTACGTCTGACGGTAGTCCATGAAATTTCTTGATATGACTTGAATGTATCCAGCCTTTTCGTCCTTCGATCTTTACGGCTGTCCTCGTCGTTAGTAATACGAGTTGAGGCGACTTCCACCTAGGATCCAGCTGAGACTTCCGGTCAAAGTTCCTTACTAAAACCAAATCTCCTGGAATTACGTCATGGGGTTTCACCTCGGTGTTGTCGGGAAAAGCTGCAGCTACCTGTGAACGACAAGATTGTAGTGCAGACATCAAGGAAGCCAAGTAATCTGTCAGCATATTACAGTCAATATCAGTTATTTTGCGTGGTATAGGCGTCCCCCACATATTTGGTGGTCTACCGAAGATCACCTCATACGGGGATAGCCCTGTTCGAGAGTGTGATACCATTCTCATGTAAAAGAGTGCAACGGGTAAGGCTACTACCCAGTCGACACCTTTCTCTCTGCATATTTTGGACAATCTAATTTTCAGGGTCTGGTTATGTCTTTCCACGAGACCTGCTGCCTCGGGGTGTCGGACACAGTGAAATTTCCACTGATAGCCTAACAAAAGTGAAACGTGTTTCATTAATTCGGATGAGAACGGCTGGCCGTTATCTGAGTAGACAACACGTGGTAAACCGTACCGTGGGAAGAATTCTCGAACCAACTGTTTGGCAGTAGTCGGAGCAGTGTAATCTGAAACCGGGTATGCCTCTGTCCAACGGGAAAGAGCACAGACAACTACGAGAACATATTTGAATCCTCGACATCGTTCCATCTGGATATAATCCATCTGGAGGACTTCAAAAGGGTGATCAGGAGGCTGAAATCCACCCTGTTCTACGGGGATGCTTTTACCTGGGTTAAACTGACAACAGATCATACAGGTACGAACTTTTTGTTTAGCTGCTGCTCGTAAATGTTTGTTGAACCAAATGTGTTGGATGCTGTCTAGCATAGCTTTTTCTCCTAGATGTGCTGGACTATGTACAGTGTTAATAACGACTTGGACCATTGAATCAGGAAGGAACCACACAGATTTTTCTTTCGTCATCCATCCTTGATCCGTTTGGATCCCTCCTAATTCAGTCCATTTCTTTATTTCGTCTGGTGCAGCATGTGTCTGTATGTCGATTACGTCAAGAGCGGGATCCTTAACCGTCATGCAATATGTTGGTGTCGGGACTATTGTCTTTGTCATGTCGGATGTTTGAGTTTGAGCAGTCTGTTTAGCTGTTCTGTCAGCTAGATCATTGCCTTGAGAAATGATATCAGTAACTTTCGTATGAGCTTTACATTTCATAATTGATATTGCAGTGGGTAGATGTATTGCATCTAATAAGGCATGAATAAGGGGTCCGTGCTGAATGTGGGCACCGTGAGAAGTTAAATAACCTCTCTCTCGCCACAGCACGCCGAAGTCATGTACAACTCCGAATGCATAACGTGAATCAGTGTATATGTTGACTTTTTTATTTGTGGCTTGAATACAGGCTTGTGTCAGAGCGATGAGCTCTGCTGCTTGAGCGGACAAGGTATTTATGCAATTTGTTTCAATGATTTCAGTGTCTGTTGTGACTGCGTAAGCGGCCACTAGCTCTCCTGTACCTGTTCTCATACATGAACCATCTACATACAATGTCAGGTCTGGGTCTAACAATGGGACGTCTGTCAAATCTTGTCTGGATTTCGTCGTGATAGTGATAACTTCAATACAATCATGTGCTAGTGGGTCTGTTCCGTTTATTGGTAACAGTGTGGCAGGATTCAATGTACTACAACGTCTGATTTCTATATGTGGCTGAAACAATGTTAATTCGTAACCAGTAAGTCGTGCTATAGTCAAGTGTTGTGTTTGTGTGCGGTTCAAGAGAACCTCTACTGCATGTGGTACTTGTACTGTTAATGGATGTCCTAATACTATGGCATCGCTTTGTCTGATTGCTAAAGCTGTTGCTGCCACTGATTTCAGGCACGCAGGCAAAGCCTGAGCTACGGGATCTAATGTACTAGAAAAATAAGCACATGGTTTGTGTGATCCTGCTTGTTCCTGTGTGAGTACTGACAAGGCAGTACCTTCGCGTTCTGTAACGAAGAGTGTAAACTGTTTATTGTAACATGGTGTTGCTAAAACAGGTGCTTGGCATAAGGCTTTCTTTAGGCTTTCAAAAGCTTGTGTATGTTCCTGAGTCCAAGGGAGAACAGTCGATGTGGCTGCCTCCTGTGTTGTCAATTGAATGAGTGGTTTTGCTAGAAATGCATACTGAGGGATCCACTGCCTACAATATGAAGTGAGGCCTATGAAAGCCCGCACCTCCTTTTGTGTCTTGGGTATCGGCATATTTGCAATTAACTGGATGCGATCTGATGTAAGCTGCCTTCCCTCCTTGGACAGCGAGTGACCAAGGTAAACAACTCGCTGGACACAGAATTGCAGCTTAGAAGGGGACACCTTGTGCCCCTTTTCGGCCAAAAATTGTAATACCGTCAGTGAGGCTTTCTCACATTCCTGTTCGCTTCTAGCGGTGATCAGCAGATCATCGACATATTGAAGCAGGGCAGTGTTGACTGGCATGTGGATACTGTCGAGTTCTCGTTTCAGTGCTTGGCTATATATGCTGGGGCTTTCTGTAAATCCTTGAGGTGCACGTGTGAATTTAAAGCTTCGTCCATTTAGACTAAATCCGAACAAGTATTGGCTTTCCGGATCTATTGGGACGCTGAAAAAGGCATTCTTGAGATCAATTACAGTGAAGAATGTTGCTTCGGAATCAATGGCTGTCAGTAATGAAGAAATGTCTGGGACTACGGGGTATTGTGGTACTATGCATTTATTTAATTCGCGCAGATCAATAACCAATCGATATACTGGCGGGGCTGTTGGATCGGTTCGTTTAAGAATCGGAATTATCGGTGAATTACATACATTGGAGTCAGTTTCCACAACCACTCCTTGGGTAATAAGCTCGTCAATGATTTGTAGTAAAGCCACTACAGCATCTGGGGGTAACTTGTATTGTCGCATTCGTGGAAGTACCACTGCTGCTTTTAATGTGACTCGATATGGTGTAATGTTCATGCAACCAACATCTGTAGGGCCTTGTGCCCATAAATGTGTCGGTAAAGTCTGTAGTCGGTGATCCATGTCTCGGGACACGTAGTGCCCTTTGAAATCACGTAAAAATAATCTTACTCCTTCTGGAGAACAACATATTATAGCTCCGAGAGCTTTCAAAGTTTTTATGCCTAACAAGTTTTCTGGACATGATTTAGTAAGCAATAAATCTGTAGTTCGTGTCAAGGGACCAATCGTAAGTGGAAGAGGCTGTGTTACTTCGTTAATGATAGGTTTTCCTGAAAAGCCAAGGGAAATATTCTGTGTGCCTGAGAGGGGTGCCCCTGGAACTTCACTACGTTTTATTGTTGTTCGGCTTGCCCCTGTATCAAGTAAGAATTTTCTATCTTGACCTAATAGTTCACTGTGTACATAAGGTCCTTCTTGATCTACAGGGACCTCAATAAGGGGTAAGCCAACTTCCCTCTCTAGGCTGTTTCATGAGTATCGTTGATAATCAGGATAGTCATACTGTGCGGTCTGATACATCTGTCGGGTCGTTGTTTGTGTGGCAGCAATAGGCTGCGGTGGTGGAGCTGGCATAGACTGTTGCGGAGCTGGCATGGACTGTGCATGCTGCGGAGTTCCTTGTTGATTCTGATCCTGTCTAAGTGGTCTTGGTCTTTCTTTTGTGTTACCTATGGCGATATTATGTTTTAAAACGGGACAATCGTGTACATAATGACCTGGCTGTTTACAATAGTTGCACGTCCCTTTAACAGGACCTGTTGAAACACTGGACTGTGTTATACCCTTTTTATGACCGTCAGCTGGAACTGTCTGGGAAACTAGCATTTTCATTTTCGTGTCTTTCATGCGTCTATGTTCATGTTCTTGTTCCTCTCTAATTCTATTGTGATGGTACTGTAGCATTTGTAACATTTGTGACGGAGTGTTACCTTGCCAGGTACTCTCGAACTTCAATACTCTATTCTTAACTTGGGGCAAGGCATTTTCAACTAACTTTGTCACAAACAGATGTGGGTATGATTCGCTACTTGCTTTTATTCCACTATTTATACCAAAACATTTCTCAAATCGGGAATAGAAATCACTAGTGTCTTCATCTGATTTCTGTTTACAGGCTGAGATTGCACCCCAGTCTTCCTTTTTCGTAGTTAATAAACGTGGCAGTACCTGTACTAGTAGACCTGGTAATGCTTTGATCTTGTCCCCGAGCCCTGAACCTGGACCTCAAGCTTTTTCTTCGTTTTCTAATGCTGTCCAATCTATCTTCTGGTCTCCCACCTCCCAATCCTTTTCCTTGAGTTTTTCGTAAATGCCCGCGGGCATTAATACCTTCAATATTGTCATAATGTCGGGGTAGGTATATTCTCCCATGAGTAACATATCTTTAATTTCACGGTGGAAACCCGCTGGGTCTTTGTCATGACTGGGTACCACTTTCTTCATTTCTAATAGTTCTATTTTGGATATGGGTGTGTATACAAACACATGTTTAAACTCATTGTCATCACCTTTTATCGGGTGCACTTCGCGTAAGGGATTCTGTCTATCCATGTAATACGTCGTTCTTTCCTTGATAGGCAGTGAGACATGTTCAGGACATACAAAAAGGATGTACTGCTTTCTGGATTCTAGTATTTCTCTAATTAACTTAGTACCGGAACCTCTCCATTTGTTCGTGAGTAATTCAGTCAATATATCAGGTAAGGGGCCAGGATCGGAGTGTTGGCTTTTATATAATATAAGGAGTTGTTGAATCATATAGATACCAGCTAAACGCTGTTCATCTGGGGCGAGGTTCAAAAACGTATGTGCTAGTGTATCATCACCATATTTTCCAGGACTATCAACCCAGTGAACGGCTGACCTGGCTAATTCTTGTTCGTCCATAGAATCGAGTATATGATAACCCCTTCGTTCTCGGAGTAATTTGTCAGCGGCTTGGAATGAATGTTCGGGGGACCTTATATTTATTATAGGAGTTTGGAATTTTCTGTTATTATCTAGACGTATCGGACATATCGGATCAGTAAAGCATCTAGTATTATTGCAAGATCTTCCTCTACCTACATAGGCCATTGTTTCTAACTGTCCTGTGGGCAGTTCTAATTCTTCCTCGTCCTCGATTTGTTCTGGTTCATCTACTGCTAATCTTTCCTCGTGTATTCGTTCTATTTCTTTGCGGATCTTTCGGCTCATAGCTACTATGCATGACCGTTTATCATGTCTCCCCTCTGATATATTCTTACCCCATGTGGTAAGAATCTGCATTTCTTCCGGATTTACCCCTGGTTGATCTTGATTTCTGATCACACAGTTTATGAGGAAACGTAACAGTTCCCCCTGGATTTCCACTTTTTGGTACTCCATGGCTCTGTTAATACTCTCAGGGTCTCGCCCTGACTGAACAAAGTGATATATATTTTCTAAATGTGCAGTCATTCCTGGTAGTTTCCCTAAGTATATTGCAGCTCGTCGGATACGTAACGATGCCAGCATCATTTCGTCCCCTTTTCCGGGCACAGGGTCATATCTACAATCTATTAGAAGTTCCTTGAGCGTGTTGGGAGTTACTAGTTTGGGTGTACGTTGGTGGGCTAATTCTTGAAAGGAAAGTTTATTTGTTCTAGGCGGCGTGGAAAAAATGCTTGATGTACCTCCGGTAGCACCACCTGGGGTGCTGGATGTGAAAGGATTCGTTGAACGGGATATAGCAACCATAGGTGTGGATGCGGATGTAGAAACAGATGTGCTTGCCGGAACTTGTGTCGGGGTTTGCTGTTGCCGAGGTACAGACGAAGGAGGGTCTTGGCGTTGAACCCCCTCGGCAGATGGTCTATGTGGCGCAGCATTAGCATACTCGGGAGCTGCGTCGTCTAAATAAGAGGAAAGAAAAAACATCTTCTGCGGTTCTGGGATGCCCTTTGGGATGTACTTTTATCGGAAACAATGGGGGTGGCAAGTCTTTTGGTATTTCCGGAGTAGCCTTAGGTAATCCTTCGGCCAGAAGAGGATACATACCATTCACAAGGGCATTTCTTTGTCTGTCTGTTTGTTCTGACTTTACTCGAGTACCTTCTTCAATTAATACACTTTCTCGAACTTTATTTGAATTCTCCTTACTTTTCTCTTCCTGTCTGAGCGCTTTTTCTGTGCGTCTATATGATTCTTTACGCCATAATTCAATGGCATCTTTCTGTGACTGTCTAGCTTTCTTTTTCCATAATTCTTCTTCTACTTTCATAATGCAATCTGCATCCCAGGTCCCAGCTGCGGGCCACCTCTGACTTTCTGGTAATTCCTTGGTGTAGTCTACCCATAGATCAAGAAATAATATGGCGTCTAGGCCATGTTTATGATACATGAAGTACCCTGGAGTGTCCCTAGGAGGAATGGGAACAGCTTCTTCGAGTACCCCTTTTCTGGTTTTGATCTGTCTTAATTTCGAAAAGAGCGGCATATTGGGAACTGATCTGATACCTAATTTTGAACACGTTTAATACCATAAAACATAATAATGAACAGTCATTCACACCACAGTATACAGAACGTATTTAAAACACTTTAACATTTAACATTTAAATGAAATAGACAATGATGGCCATTTAGGGAACTAGTCACTAAGCATAATACTCGATACTAACTAGGTAATTCTGAATTATATACTAGACATACTTGATATACTGCTAAACAGTACAGATACACTGCTGAAACAGTGCAGACCGGATTTGTGTACCCAAACCCGTCTTGACCGGCACAACCTATGTGCACGTCAGAACGCCTCCCCGATAATGGTACTCACCGGGTAGCTCGGAACGGAAGGCCTCGGAACTGAACTGAACTTGAACCGGACTGGACTCGACTCGAAACTTCGGAAACTTCGGAAACTGGTGGGCCTCTGTATACCTCGGATCTTGCTCTCTCAGCTAGGCTCTGGTCGGGATACTTCGCACTTCTCACCGCCTCGTCTGGGTGTTGATCGCAGCCTCAGTTACCCCCGCTCGGCAGGAGGGAGATACAGGAAATCCTGTGGGTACGCGTTGTTGTCCGTCCAGCTGTGACAGGAGACCAGGCCTGCAACGCACCGCCGGCGCGTGAGATGAGAAAGTGTCCCTATTCGGGCGCCATTCATGTGGTAAATAATTTAATTACCGGGACTTAATTTGATGCGGAAAATCTATAACAATAGCTCAGTAAAATAAGAGGCAGAATCCGTGGTATTAGAGGTTCGGAACGGGCTTTATTCCAGAATCAATTTAAATTGGCGCTCCATATTCCATCACCACGAAGGTTCAGGAAGTGAAGACCTTACTTTATTGACAAGTAATCATTTTTATACAATAGGCATTACAGTGAAGCAAATGCAGGAGGCGTAACAATTGATAGTAAAGATAAAACATACATGCGTAGCTAGAGTGGGTGTAACTGGGCGTAACTAAAGAACGTCATCAGGTATGATGTCATAATAGGGTGGTTCCATGAAAGAATTTCGCAATGTCAGCAGAAATACTTGGCAGAAATGCGCGCGCAGCAGCATGACGTGTGATTGACGTGCAACTAGGGGGTGAAGGGGACTTGACATTTAGCTCTACATGTGGCGACAGAAGTCTGGAGAGTCAAGTCAACCTAATCCCAAATCATATCTAACATCCTATGTTTAAAGAACTATGTTATCCAAAAGAGAGGTCTTTTAGAGTAGAATCTTATTCTATACTGACTATGAGTGCGTGTACAAGCGTCTAAGTGTCTACACAATATGCGGGGGCAGAAATCTTCCATAGTAACAGGGCTATGAATTACTTGCATAAAGACAGAGAAGCCGGGCCTTTTGCTCGGTAGCTGGAAGAATGTTTACTTAAACTACTAGACAGGAATGCATTGGGTAGGGAGCGGAGCAGATAATTTCGAAGGTGAAATACAGTTTTTGGCAGGCAACAGGCTGATGTCAGGCACCGTTAGCTGCGCAGAGAATGAGGACAAAGTTCATGGATACAGATGCGAGCTCAGACTGAAGCTTTCAGAGGCAGAAGGCAGGAAAAGCTTGATGGCAGAATCAGGGCCTACTTGCCTGGACTGTAAAATGTCATAAGTGAACCATATAAAGCCGGTGGCCTTTCGTACTCAGGAATGGAATATCCGGCCCATTCATGGCGGATCTGAAAGAGGACATGTTGGCGGTGGACGCACATGTGTTTGCGTCTTCATAACTGGAACTGGAGGGAACATACATGTACTTGTGATTTATACATGAAACCGTTGGGGTCCAAGATAGGGGACATAACTGACCAAAAAAATCCATATTTCCACAGATCCATGATACGATCTGCAAGAGTAACGAATGACAGTCTATTTAGTCTCTCAGGCTCACTCGTGAAAACAATGTTTCTTAAGTTTGACATCTGACATTTGATTTTAATAGTATATTCTCATCCCATTCTAATTTGTTGGGATCTAGTGTAAACGAGAAAAATTATAAAGATTGCGAAAATCTCGAATTTTAAGTTCTATTTGTTAATACTGCATACTCTAGAGTCCCTTGCTGCGTGTTGTTCATTATGATATTGGGGACAAAGTACAATGCAGTAAACCGATATCTACGAAACATTAGTTGTAGCTTAATTGCCAAAACAATCCGAACAAAAGAAAAGTTTCAAGACGAATGATTTGTTAAACCTACATTTCCTTCAACAAAAAAAATATTTACCAAAATTCTATTCTAAGTTCTAGTATGCAGGCCTATTTCTTACCATTGGTTGTAAAAGCGTCCCGTGTTCGACAATTCCGTTAGCTTTCGCGGGTAAGGTAACGTTACCGCCCTTCCGCTATATATACTCCTCCCTTAATTGGAATTTTCAAAAAACGGCGGGAAAGTCTATACGTTCGTTACAACTCAATATAGTTACTATCTTTATTATTCAACTCCATAAATACGAGACTTAACGCAATCTGACAAACGTAATGCAAAGTTTAAATGATACGAAATAAATTGCCATATTCTTACTAAGAGTACATGAGAGGGAAAGTATTTCATTTGTTATAAAAACAAAAGATTTTTTAGGTCAACTTCACCTTGAGAGGTTCGAACCCGAAGATGAACTGGTTTAACAACGTGAGCTAAATTTTCTCAATATCAGAAGTAGTGATAATATCTAAATAGTCAGCAAAGGGATCTGAAGTCTTTGTTGAGTTTATAAATTCAACAAGTTGCAATTTTTTTTTATACATAATTATGATAAAAAATAAAAGTATTTATAAGAGAAAAATACATTAAATAATGAGCAATTAAGTGGTAAATTTCATAGACTCTGCACCAGAATATATATATATATATATTCACTTAAAAAACCATAGGTTTCATAAATGTTATAGTTAGGTGGATATTTCACTCGTAAAAAACCAATGAAATTCCCCCGTTATAGTTAGTTGAGATAACTATAACTCGTGCACCCGCAATCCACTGCTGATGACGTCACATATCACATCACTCATGACATGGTCAGTGGCAACACTCATGACATCACTGATGACATCATCCTTGTGATAGAGTGGCGGCCGCGCGAGTTATAGTTATCTCAACTAACTATAACGTAGGAATTTCATTGGTTTTTTACGAGTGAAATATCCACCTAACTATAACATTTGTGAAACCTATGGTTTTTTAAGTGAATTTGCAAGGTTTTTTAAATGCTAATTCCTAACTATAACGTGTGTGAAACCTATGTTTTTTTCAGTGAATTTGTAAGCTTTTTAAATGCTAAGTTATGTATGTATTATTATTTTTTTATATATTTATCTTACAATAAAGTACGTATTAAAAAAAAAATTTAATTATTATTTTTTTTGGGGTTTTTCACCGTGCGCGCACGGTGCGCGCACCCCCATGATTTTTAAAAAAAAATTAAATTTTTTTTTTTGCCTTAGGGGTCCTTCAGGGACCCCCTGACAAAGGCTAGGGGGTCAGGAACTCTCTACTCTGCCCCCTTTTCACGTTCGCCAACTTCCTTTTTCACTCTCGCACTGAAAACAAACAAAATGGCGGCCGACACTTCCTGATTTCGACCGATTAGAACGTTGACTAACATGTAACCACCAATCAGAATTACGCTCGCGCACATTAGGGTGCTCGCACGGTGCACGCACGGTGCGCGCACGGTGCGCGGCTATAGATATGTATGTGCTTTTAACTGCAATTTTCTCAGGAACTACTGAACAGATTGACTCCATATATGCAAAAGGCACATCCCTGAGCTGAGGACTACCTCTCTGCCAAATTTCAAGTAATTCTGTTCAGCCGTTCGGGCTGTACCTTGGACTAGAGGTCCCTATGGAAAACTGCATGGGGAAAACGCGTTTTGGGACCCCCCTTTTTTCTGAGCCCCCGCTTGACGAATCCCCCCGAGACTTTCAGGGTAGGAGCGGAGCGGAGCGCCCCACCTATTTTGAAAATTTCGCAAGGATTCGTCAACCGGCGCCAAAGTTATTCCAAATAGAATGTTGCGGATTTCCTATGGAAACACGGTCCTAACTATAACTATCTACTGGCGACCGCCAGTAGATAATATATATATATATTTATATATATATATATATATACATATTAACGCTCCAAATCCTTTCATATACAAATATCCAATACCATTAATACATACTTGGAGTCCCAAATTAGACTATTCAGTTTACTCAAAAAGTCTTTCGTGTCTCTCACATATGATTTCAATTGTAACACGAATGGGAACAGAAAGTGGTCGATAAACATAGACATATGTTCTGTTAAACTTCCTTGTGAGGAGACTATGGGTCTGCCCGGTGGCTTTACCTTATCCTTATGGATTTTAGGAATATGATAGAATGTTGCCACCAGAGGAGTGGCATTTCTCAAAAATAAATGCTCCTCAGTCCCCAGCATAGATTTATCATACCATTTTCTGATTAAAGACTCGTAACTCTGGACACTTGCTTGATAGAGTTCTCGAGAGGATTTGATGTAATGGTTGTTATCTGCCAGTTGCCTCAGGGCTTCATCACAATATTGTTCCCTGGTTTGTAGCACTACATTACCGCCTTTATCTGAAGGCTTGATTATGATTGATGTATCTTGCAATAAGCCATCTAGGGCTTGCTTCTCCTCTTTAGTCAAATTTTCACAAAAATTGCGTTTTTGAGTACTGCATCTGAATTTCAATAAATCCTTGACCATTGTATCTGAAAATGTGTCTATAGTATCAAAAGGCATTTGTGGTACAAAGGTAGATTTCAATTTAAAAGGACTTACTTCCAGTTCTTGTTCAATGCCCACAGCTATTGCCCTTTCAACCATGTCTTCCGATGTACTTGGTTGAGTGGATGTCCCAGTATGCAGATTATGCAGAAGTTCAACTCCAGATAGGTCATTGCAAGTCAATATGTCAGTTGCGGTTATCCTTGCTCCTGCCGATGTAGATTTGGTTAGATTAGGTCTCAATTTGAAGTACTTGTGTAACTTCAATTTGCGTATGAAATTGTACAGGTCAATCCTGGTTTGTGTAAACTCCAGTTTACTGCTAGGGCAAAAAGTTAATCCTAAGGTGAGTACCTTAATTTCACTAGCTGTTAGTTCTTTCGGAGTAAGATTGACCACCGTTGAGTTGATTTCTGTTATTGGCGTTTGTAGTTCCTCTTCTTGCGTGACCAAGTGGGTTTTCCTCTGCCTCTGCCGGCCCCACCCTGATCGGCGTGTTCTCCTGATTGATATTCGGGTGGTTTGTTCTTCCCGCCTCGCAGCCACGATTGCCTGATTATTTGGAACTCGTCGTGAAAAGGAGTCGACCTTGTAGTACCTTCCACTATAGGTCTTGTGCGTTCATCTCCCAATTCATTCTCCGTTAGATCGGATTCTGACGTTTCCACTCGCACATTGGCTGTTGATGTACTTCTTTGCGTTAGTTCTTTTCTTGGACCATCGAATTTTCGCGCAAATGTGAGTTCTTGGGAAATTAATATGCTTGTCTGGATATCTAATGGAGGGTCTATGAACTTTGTCTTCAGATTGTAGTAACCTGCTGTGTTGAGCTTCTTCGATTACCCCTTTGCTATACGTGTTTAGACTAGATTGATTGTAATGTATATAAAATAAATGAGTCTGACAGCCAGTGCAAGCCGATACACGGCATCATGTAGTGCAACGCCGATACACGGCATTATCATGTACAGGGGTGGTGATGCTGCCATCTTTAAGTGTTATATTAATTGTGTGTTTTAATTTATGTTAAAATTGGTGCGGTACACACTGAAAGTGAATATTGTATTTACAGGACTAATTCTGTTAAATTGGTACCGCTCTTGCATTTGCATTTGCATATTTTGTATTGTATATATGTACATAGGTACATTACAAGATGGCGCCAGTAACTCCACTGACACTTCACGCTGTCCTCTGTCTATGTCTATTATGTTTTGACACACGGAGATGTATGTGTATAAAAAATGGCGTTTCACGGTGTGCCGTTAACACCGAGGAAGGCAGATCGCCGAAACGCGTCTGTTCCGGAAATAAAGACCTGTTGCCACGCCACCCGTGAGTGCTTGCATTCTTTGTATATGAAAGGATTTGGAGCGTTAATATTATGCGGCAGGCACCGCCGTATTTATAGCACCCGACCGCGAGTGACTCGTTTCTGGTGCAACTGGAGCAGTCTCATATATATACATATATATATATATTATCTACTGACGGTCGCCAGTAGATAGTTATAGTTAGGACCGCGTTTCCACGGTGAAAAACCTGAAAAAAATAAAATATTAATGAATACATAACTTAGCATTTAAAAAACCGTACAAATTCACTTAAAAAACCATAGGTTTCACACACGTTATAGTTAGGAATTAGCATTTAAAAAACCTTGCAAATTCACTTAAAAAACCATAGGTTTCACACATGTTATAGTTAGCTGGACATTTCCCTCGTAAAAAACCAATGAAATTCCCCCGTTATAGTTAGTGCAGGCAACTACAACTCACGCGACTGCAATCCTCTGCTGATGACGTCAGATATTATATCACTGATTACATATGTGTCTTTCTGAAAAATAAATATTTGTAATATATGTATAGCTAAAGATTAATGGAAGAAGACATGGGTAAATAGGTGTCTAAATACAGTGATGTAATATCTGACGTCATCAGCAGAGGATTGCGGTCACGTGAGTTATAGTTGCCTGCACTAACTATAACGGGGGAATTTCATTGGTTTTTTACGAGGGAAATGTCCAGCTAACTATAACGTGTGTGAAACCTATGGTTTTTTAAGTGAATTATATATATATATATATATATATATATATATATATATATATATATATATATATATATATATATCCAAGTCTTTGAACAAAGTAGATGCACTCTCAGTAAATCCGCACTCCAGGAAAGTATCACAAAAAGGTGTTTATTACAACGCGTTTCGACTTCCACCGAAGTCTTGGTCACGTAATATTGTGTGCCTAACACCCAGTACTACATAAAGTTACAGTTGAAATCAACAAAGGACAACAGAGTTTGTGATTCGATGTCCTGGTTTTGGCGGACATGTTGGAAGGGTGAAAGTAGTTATACATTATCACAAGATTAAAACACATTATACAAAATAAAGATAAATGTGAAACAAAAGCACATAAGAAGGTTTCAAATATACATGTCAATATCACAACTCAAATAAATGCGGTGCAATGCACAAATGTGGTCCTTAGCGACACCGGCTTATTGGCGGCAGACATGTTAGGTCAGTGTGCTCACATTCAATTCCTGCAAAATGAATAGGAATGCCTGTTACTCCTTTGGCAAAATAACACTAGACAATCAAAATCGAGTTTGATCACAATCACTCAAGAAAAGCTTTAGATGAGATGAAATTTCTGCGGCTTGCATATAACCAAAGTTCATGTCTCAAATGTAAAATATAATAGCCAAGAGACCAATAAGAAAAGCACATTCGTCATGACAGTTGTACATGTCAATATAAAAACTCAAAATGAGTACAGTGCAATATGCAAATTAAATGTAGTAAAAAGCATCAAAGACTGACATATTAAATCGGTGTATTCACATTAAATGTATGCATAGTGCTTAAGGATGCCTATTGCTCATGTGGCAAATGCCGCGGGAGTGTCTGCCATGCAGAATCAAAACTAGACAATCCTCTTCGAGCTTTCTCAGAATAACTCAAGACCAACTCAAAGTGAGATAAAATCTCACCGGCTGGCATATAAACAGAGTTCATGTCTCAGTATATAATATAATAATCATGATAATCAAGAGACCAAAAATTGTACATATGTCACCACAGGATCAAGGGCAAACCATGGAAAATGAGGCATAACAATTTCTATAAATGTAGGACCAGTGTCCTTACCACCCTGTTGACAACCAGTCCATATCGATACACATACAGTGCCCTTCAATCGCCCGTGAAGTGATGACTAGGGGAAAAGGGTAGGATGCCCGTGAAAGGTGAGTGTCAGTGACATGGGCCCCTTCCTTTCCTCCTAAAATAAAATAAAAACAAAAATAGTTAAGACACAGTGTGTGGCAAAAAACAAACATTTCTGAAAAAATAACAATCACTAGATGGATAAAATCCATAAAACAGTTCAAATTCAAGAAATATAATATACAAATACCTATCGTTATGCCACCCCACCTATCTAACAAATGATATCTGACAGACTAAAGATGTTTCAATGCACATGTGCAACTGGACGTGGTAAGAATGAAACGGAGCTCAGGGACCAACAAACCTTTTTGTGATACTTTCCTGGAGTGCGGATTTACTGAGAGTGCATCTACTTTGTTCAAAGACTTGGATTATGACAGCCGGCGTGCTCCGCCGGCATTTGCACCACCTCCCTCGGGTCCCGTCCGGTCGGAAGGAGCGCATTTTGGAATATATATATATATATATATATATATATATATAATATATATATATATATATAGAGAGAGAGAGAGAGAGAGAGAGAGACAGAGAGACAGAGAGAGATACATAGATATAGTGCAGTTATGGTTACAAAACAAAACCTAAAACACACTGAAATTCACCAGTTGTGATTCAGTAAGCTAACCTTAATTTATATATATATAAAAGCACCCTCAATATGCACGGTGTTGTCATCAAATTCCATTTCAGATATTATCAGCGATGGTATCAATGATGTCATAGAACATGTCATCATATAGTATGTGAAATCATAAGCAGTGCATGGCAAGGGCATGTGTTAGTTCAGTTAACTATAACTCGTGAATTTCAATGTTTTCTCACTTTAAAATATCATGTTTAAACTGACATTTTCACCTAAATATATCATCACTTTAACCTTTGTTTTTTCTGTGAAATCCATAAATCTTTCCAATGTAAAGTAAGAAATGTTTGCATTACCTTGCATGACATTGTGCCTTGCAAACACTTAGTACTTCGGCGCTGTGTGCGGAACTTACATTATCTTAGCAAATGTGCCTGTAATAGACCTGTGCAAAACTACACCTGCACAGCATTTAGTCTTAAAACAGCATAAATTAATTCCCTTCAAGCGTGCATGTACTGAATATTTCTTTATATTTTTTTAATAAAATATATAGTTGTATGGTTATTTCACCTGTTGCCGTATTTGTCACTACTACTGTTAACAAAGCTATCTCTCTATAATTCTGGGACCATGGCATGGGATCCAGCTACAACAAAAACATCCAGTACAATATGCCAAGAATTTTCCATAGAGATGGAGTACATTTGAGAGCAGAAGGAAATAAGATCTTCCTCAGCACTCTGAAGGAATGTATCCAGTTCCATCGATAGGTCTGCACAAAACACACCATGAAGAAAAAGGCTCTTCTCATACTCACCATTACTTAATAAATACAGTTTTAAAATAAAACCTTTTATTGGAATTTTTAGGACCCGCAGATCCTCTAAACCCCACTGCACATGGTGTTCAGCCATGAGCAGAGGTGGTGAGTGCAGGGCCTGGCATCTATTATCTGGTGTCTGACTCCTGCTGGTGTTTTACCCTCCATGGGAGTCCAATCTCCCCAGTGCATACCCCTCTCGCTAGGCCTCTGCCCTCCACTGAACATGGTGAGCTGCAGGGCCTGGCCTTTGGACAGACCCAACACCCAATTTCCCCTGGTGTCAAACCCCATCTGGCACCCCACCCTCTGCAGGTGTACTACACCTACTGTTCATGGACTTTGGCAGTCTGCATTGTGGGTGGTCCACGGGGCCTGGTATCCTGTCAGGCCTACATCTCACCCTGGGTGGCCATCCAATACCCACCACAAATGGATATCAGCCATGCAATCTGGAGGTGGGCTGCAGGGCCTGGCCTGAACACTGGTACAGTGGGGGTAGGCCACAGGGCTTTGCCTTCTACCCTCGGCTGATATATGACCTCCACTGATCACAGCCTTGGGCCATGTGCAGGTGAAGGGAGAAGACTTACATTCAGTGACTGTTGACTTACATGCACCTTTTACATAATACAGAAGATATCCATCAATATAGCATATCATATCCTACTATGTCTTTCAGATCCCCCATACCTGTTGAATCATACTTATAGCTCCAACACAGGTACAAAGGGAAGTCCACATTAACAAGCCAAGTAGGAGAACTGGTAAGAAGGCTATGCAAACCTCAATCTCATCAACCTTATCTATCTCTTCCGCTGAGGTAAAATACATAAGTTGCATCGATACATGGACAGTAACAAGCCTGTATCTGCTCTGGCACCCACCACTCCATGCTGCATCCCAAACTGGATATCCTTAAAACGCTTGTCTCATGCAGACCTCACAGTCATCTTCAGCTCCCTCAAGGCAACTTCCTATGAAGATGCTGTCCTATTCTCATTCTTCACAAAAAAATGTCAAAATTGATCATTAACATTTTTCAAATGAGAGTGGTTCTATTGAGGAAACTATCCCGTGCAATCTCAGACATTCAAGAGTATACTATCTGCTCTTGTTGAGTTTTAGTCGGAGGTAGAAGTAACATGAGTATTGCATAGACACAAAATAGAAAAAAAAAATGAATAATTGTTTATTGAAGAATCTTAGAGTTATAATACATACACAATTGAGTGCATAAACAGTATGTTATAAAGCATTCAATAAATAGATATATCCCACTTTACTGGATTACACACAGTAACACGTTTTCTAAAGTGATATAGCTACATTTACTAAACTCAGCACACTTGCAGATAAAAAGCAGCAACCTTATCTTTTATAAGACACATATCAAATATTGGCATATTTTGTTATTGGCATAGCAAAGTTAATATCGATGAACAAAAGTACAAACAAGCACTTGCCTTTAATTTGGGTGTACTTCAGAACTATTGGCTTTACTTGTTTGTTTTGGCATAGTTTATGGTCAAAACCATTCCAAGATGGCTGCCTGTGCATACTTATGAATGTGGACACATATGAAGCTATTGTGTTCTTTTTTTAAAGTTTAAAACAATTATTCCAATATGGACCCTGGTGTGGGTGCTCTTTTATAGTGGTCATCTTGGAGTTATTGTTACAATTTATTCTTACTTTATGATTCCAACATATCAGATCTCATTTTGGAACATTAAATTAAGAAAATAAAGTATGTGTACAATGCGACACAAATAACAGAAGCAAGCAGGTCAGAAGCAGTGTACCGATACCAACCCATAGCAAATAATAATAATAAATATTAAAGTGGGGGAAGGAAGAGGTGGGATAGAGAGCAACAGATGAGGCTGGAATCAAAATAATGGTAAAGAAGCTATGTTTAAGGAGATGGGTAAAAAACTAGAGTTTGGAGGAAAGCCGTCAAATCAGGAGTATTGAACTGAGATAGGCAAGAAAACCTTACACTCAAGATCAAAGTTTAGACCCAAAGCACGCTCTATGGATTATATTATAGGTATGTAGGGGCTCATTATGATGGCGGGCGGACATCAGTCTGCCCGCCATCGTTGCGGTGCTGGGACCGCCCGCCAGACATGCGGCTGTCCTACCACACATATTAGGATGCGCCCGCCATACTGGCTTGCGCATCCTGGGCTTTTAACATTGTGGACGGTGCTGCTGGCTGCAGCACTGTACCCAATGTTGAACCCACTTGCACTGCATTTCCATGCGCCATGTGGCAGGCACCACGTGGTGCCTGCCACTTGGTGCATGGAAATGCATGGTACCCCCAGTGCATCCCCCCACACACAGAGGGGGCACGTAACGGGGGCACGTAACGGGCCCCCGCATCCAGCCTTCATCTGTAATTTTGCGGCGGGATGACCGCCGCAAAAAGACAGGCAGAAAGGGATTCCATAATCCCTAGGGTGGTGCCTGCAAGGCACAATGCTGCCCTGTGTCCTGGTTTCTCAAGGTGGGCCAAAAAGGGCCATACTAATTTGGCAGTGAGATTTTCCTGTGTGATGGCAGAAGGACCGCCACCACCGTCTTTTATATGAGCTTTCTGGAGGTAAAAACTGCATGCATCAATTTTGCACAATGCTGTCAGAATAAGCCTATTCCATGAGCATGAAGAATACAGTTGAAACTAGGCCTGTGTGAAATTTTAATTATGCTGGGCTGATTTGCATAATTTTGGGAATTTTGCATAACCTTTGTTAGTAATATTCCCAAAGTTATGCCATTATGCTGCTTCATGTTATTATGTGCATTGGTGGTAAAAAGTTACCATGAAACGCGCCATTCGCATTAACACTTTTCTGCAAACGTACAAGAACATCAGAACGCAATTGGCTGTTTTTTTGTGCAAAATGCATCCATGCACCAAAAATTGGTGTAAAAGCGCATTATGTGCTAAAATATAGTGTGAAATGCCAGATTTGCATTTTGCATTATTACTTAAAATTTTACATCATTTTGTCAACATTTTGAGTAATAAATTACGTAAAGTTTTAATTTCATACACCCCTAATTGAACATACTTAATGCAGTGAGCATGAGTACTTAATTGAGAGATTTCACATCTTATATAAGTACTTCCTGAATCTAATGTTATTGGCCATGAAACAGTTGTTAAAGGATCAAAAAATTGCTTTGTATTTTGAAAAATATAAAAGAGGCCCTTCCTAAAAATAAAACAAAAGCCGAAAAAGTGGTTAGAAGATACAAATTAACTAAGTAAGAAATGTAAGGAGTCTAAGCAAAGAAATGATCAAAATACAAGAAAGGAGTTATATGATCAAAAATCACATAGTGTATTCTTTTTGTGAAAAATGTCAAGACAAAAAACAACACAAGCTCAGGGCTAAACGAGTCTAAACGAGTCTAGTCTAGTCTAGCGAGGCATTGTTATTTGGTTCAATAGAAACACAATGCACTAAAGTTAGATCAAGAAATAGTTGAAAAAGAGAGACTGAGGCGACAACTATAAGGCTCAATCTATGTCCTTCTAATTCATCTTTTTGTGGACAGAGGAACAAGGCAAAACAAGATGAGTGAATAGTAAAGGAAGTGGCCATTCTCAGGAGCATACAAAAGAAGATGTAATGGCAATTACCTCAGATTATCAGATGTCAATGGAAGAGAAAAGGTTCTGGAAAAAGGAGCCACATTTGTTGCAATAACTGAGACTACAAAATACAAAACTAAGGTTGGGATATTCAATTACATGCATACATTTCAATTAATAGTATTTTTCAGAAATACAGGAAACATCATTTCAGTTAAAGCAATATAATTAGTGTTCAACAAAAACATTACTTTATCCACAAGTCTCCACTAATACAATGGACACAATGAAATAGTTGACTTTGAAAGATCTTGATAAGAATAAATATAACAGTGACAAATTGAAATCAAATTAGGGTGTAAAGGAAGGAATTTTAAGACAAACAATGGCCTTAAGCAAAACATTGAAATAAAGGTTGTTGCTAAAGCTGGTGCAACCATGGTAATAAATACACTTGAGTATATCCAGAAGGCAGAGATGGAGCATGGAACTGCATTAAGATCCAGTTGGAGAACATTAACAAAATATTTCTGAAGTACTGGAAGAAGAGATAGAAAAATGGATATCTTCTAAAAACAAGAATGTTTTACGCAATGAAAGCCTAGGATTCCAGTGCTATATGTGCTATTCATAAATCATTATAGACGCAGTAGTATTTCAACCACTGGCCTTATATGTGAATTAATATAAACAATTCTATGATAGAAACATTCACAGGCTACACAGAGGATACAAGTCATTGTTTAAAACAGTTTGAAGAAGTGCCTTGGATAGATGATGGCAACATATATATATATGTTGAATTAAAGACATCTGTGAAGGAACTTAATTCAATTCATGCTGATGATTGGATACCCTAGTTCCTTTTTTGAAACAATGGAATTTAATTGTCTAATAACACACTTCAGTTTTTCCAAAGACACTGATAGGAATACTTTTTTGCACGGTAAGGGCCTGATTCACAAAAGTAAACGTACACTTTTGTGTACGTTTACAATTGTTTACTATTCACAAAGAGATTTACGAATAGTCTCTTTATAAGTGCAGAGTCTCTGCAAATAAAAATACCTATCTTTCTATGTGCTGAGACTCCGCATTCATAAAGATAATACTCGCAAATCCATATGTGAATAGCAAACAGTTGTAAACAATTGTAGACTTGAAACATTGTGAATTAGTGAAAACTGACACAAAACTACTTGTATTGTTTCCAAATCGACAGCTGATTATACATCATAGAATACAACATTGAGGACCAGATGTAGATAATTCATAAATACTGAATTCTTAATACCGAATTTTTCCGATTTGGTATTAAGAAATCGGTATTTCTTATGTAGCTAATGAATCGGTAAAAAATACCGATTCCTTAATATTCCTTATTACCAAATCGGTAATACCGATTCGGTATTAAGGAATACCTACCCATTCATTCCTACGGGCTTGGAGGCCCATAGGAATGAATGTAAAGCCATTCTGTATTAGTGATTCGGTATTACTGAATTGGCCACCCTGTTGCACCCCTGAAATGTGCCTGCGTGCACATGTGGCGCACATACATGCCCTAAGGGCATGGATGTGTGCCACATTGCTCTTAAGAAAAAATTAAAAAGTGAATTTTAAAAGGAATTTGTTAATTACCACCAACTTGAAGTTGGTGGTAATTAATGAATTCTTAAAGCACATAAGCACTCTTTTATGTGCTTTCTACATTGCATTTGCCGATTAGGTAAATACCGAATCGGTAAATACTGATTCGGTATTTACCAAATCATCACCTACATTAGGAATGGCTAAATACCGGTCGGTAACCTTGAAAGTTACCGAATTTCGGGGTTACGGACTGGTATTTAGCCACCTACATCGGGCCCTAAATGAATAAATTAGTTACCGCTCAAAAAAGTGTTATAGGAGAGAATCCAGTTTACCAGAGTTATAGGTACATACCCTTGACTATAATATGCATATTGTAATAATGCAACAAAAGGTGACTGTAAGAAAGCGGATTATTTACTGGGGTGGGTAGTTGTTCACCTAAGGAATATTAGTACTAGCATGTCAGGTTGAAATTCAAATTCACTTGATTAAGCTGAGCTCAACCTCTTAGTAACTTTGGCACAGAGCAGACAGGCTCAACTTGGGGCAATGTAACAAAAATAACAAAATAAATAAATCCCAAACTGACAAATTGGAGGTATGATTTAAAAAAAAGTTTTAATTAAAACTAGCACCAAAAATCACCAAGCATCAATGATATTCTATGGAATCTTTAGATGGCTATGTATGCATGATTTCAGGCAGACCGTGAATGAGCGCAGGTCGGATACACCAAGATGGTTCGTCTCGGTAAAGCATTTTACCATCTGACTTTGCCTTTTTGTTAATGGAGCTCAAAATCCTCCAGCTGTACAAGCATAACATTGTGTACAAGGAATGTGCATCAACATTGGACACCTTTGAAGCAAGGTCCCCCAATGGCTCTGGAGGTCTTGGAAGTCCAACACTTTTCACTGTTTCAGGAACAGCTCCTCTAGGCCACTTGTAAGGCTCTCAGGATCCTATGGACAGCATTTCGATGCCAGGATAGACTCTAACAGAGGCCACCAACAGGTTGCAGTCTAGGTCCAGTTGGTACTGGCACTTGATCACTTCAGGAAGAAATGTTTTTTCAGCTTTGTTTGTCCCTGTAGCCACAAAGGAGGTCAGCCAGCTGACCCTTGGAGTTCACTTCTTTATCCTGGGTCAGAGAGGGAGCTGGTGTAATCCTTCAAGGCACATCTGTTCTTTCGTTGTTCCAGAAAGTGTTCTGAGGAGGATGCCTTGGGATGCCAATTTTTGATTCTCACTGGCTGGCAGGTGCTGGTGACTTCTGGGTCTTCCCTAAGCAATAGAGTTAAAGTTCACAGGGGCAACCCTACTCATGTTTGAAGTGTTTCCTGTTTGCCCTACTGCAAACAATCTCACAGTGCACCTTACTCCTAAAACTCAAGATGGAGCTACCCTTTCTCCCTTGTGCAGAGCCTGTGTGCCTTCCCAAAGGCGTTGCCAGGTAAATAAGAAGCTCTCTCCTCTGTGGTCACTCAAAACCAGTTTGGTAGTAGGTCGACTCCTGTTGGGTTTGGTGTCAGACTAGCTGGTGTTGCCTTCTCCAGGTCTCTCCTTACCCTTACTTATGAAAGTTCATAGGTCTACCTTAACTGGTCTTCCTGTAAGGGTAAGAAAAATATCTCCCCATACCTAGGTCATTGTTCCTGCTCTGGGAGTAGGTTTCACACCTTATTAAAGCCAAACATTGGCTGGGCAGCTTCTGGAGTGCTAGTGCAAATTAGCTGCGAAGAGCTTCGGGCAGGGCAAAGGTAACCATCTAAAAGTTATTTTTTATAAATATTTAATAAAAATCGAAATTCACTAATTAGTTGGAACATTAATAAATATGAAAATATTATTTGAATGTTTTTGTAGCCATTTCCTGTCAGAAGTCAGTGATTATAGTTGATAATCTGTACATTTTCTAGGATTCAGCTACTGCCCTGCCAGTGAAAATAGTGTTTGGGGTCTAGTCACTGGAAGAACAGACTTGTTTTAATTTTGCACATGTTCCACTTTTAAATATCAGGCACCCTACCTTGTTGTTGACAAGGTGTACTTAGGGGTGGCCTATTAATATTTATAAGCAGGATTTCCCGCTTGCCAAAAGAGTTACATTGACGGATTAAAAGCAGGGTTTTAGGTTGCTGCAGTCAGTCGACGCATGATCGGCCCACAGCTCACTCTGTGGATGTCACAGTAGGTGCTGTACTCCCCGAATGACATTTAAATCCCAGGAGCTGCATGTATTTACTGCACCATATGTTAGGGACGTGTAGGGAAGTTAAAGATGTATATCAGAGATAAGCCAATTTTACTATATTTAAAGTTGGATCACAGGCACTTTACTTCTGTAAAAGTGCAGGGGTAAAAGTACATAGGGTTCTAAGTCCAGCAGAAAAAGGTTCTAGAAAAAGGTGAAAAACCTGGGGTGACCATCCAGAAAAGGTAGATTGCAACAAAGAGTCCGGTTGGAAAGTTGCCATCTGAAAGATAAAGAGGAGACTAACAATAAGAACTGCTTCAGTCCAAGTAGAAACATCCATGTTGGATGGCGCACAGAGGTGAAAAAGGAGGAGAGGGGGTTGATGCATCTGTCTAATGTAGGTGGGAATTTTTTGTTACCTTTGGATGTCTCCATGTTCCATATGCTGTACTTGCTCTTGCGAGGAGGTCCCTGGGCAGAGGGAGAGGTCCTTTTTCAAGTGTGCTTGTTGAAAATGGAACTGAAAACTGAGGGTGTAGGATAAGGTCTAATCCTGTTTTGTCAGATTGGATAGTTTTTCCTTTAGGTGACATGTAAAAAAATAATTCTCTTTTAATTGGTAGAAATAGTTTCATTAATGAAGCCAAATGTTTTAAGTAGAAAAAGGAAAACAATGATCATGCTCATGGAGACAAAATTAGACCCACTCCTAATTATCTAAATAAAGGAATTTGTGGCCATGAAAGACAAGAACACTACAAAACAACAAAATTATCATAAAATAAATGTAAAATACCTTCATCGTCCACTGCATGACCATAATACACAATAACTAATGGTTAGCGAGGTAAAAACTACAACACATAAATCCAATAAAAAACAGTTAGCATGTAAAGTGGATAGTGCATCTGTAAAAGGAAGCCTGATTAAAGACAATAAATACCATAAAGCTAAAATGATTATCTATCGAGGAAGGCGTTAATATTCTTCCATAGATTTCCTGGCTCGGATAGCAGATTTAAGAAAGGCTCTCAGCCTGGCACAAATAATTGGGGTATTTAGTAATTGCAGGTTGTGCAAGGCCTGTTCATATCTTTGATGCCCCAAACATTTTAAAAGGGGTATGAGAAAATGTCCTCGAGCATGGCCAAAATAGTTACAAAAAAAGGTGCAATGCATTAGTGAATGTGAAGAAACCCTGTCACAAGGACAGACTCAGGGAGTGCCTCCCAAGGCATCAGTTGGCATACTGAAGCTCATGAGCCCCCATACTGATCCTTATCTAAGTCAAAAAAGGGAGTAACCTTTCCCAATGCGTTAGTTTAAGAGAGAGGTAGAAAATGGGCTTTGGGCTTGTGAGGATCCGATAACACGCCATAACTGTTCCCCTCATCAACTCCGTCTGCAATCTTTCCTCAGCACGAAGTTCCAAAAAGAGCCTCTTTACCTGTGATTTGTCTCCTTTCTTTAAACTAGTAGAAAACAGAAATAACAAAGATAACCCAAGCCCCTGAAAGGCAGTTAAAATATATTTCAACCACAGAATAGAGCCCCAATTATCCAAAAGAAGACAATCAAAGATGATGTCTCTAGAGAATGTAGCTTGGGGATTTGTCCATATACTGACCCAAATAAGCAAGGGGGCCATTGGGACACAATCCTCGATAAAGCATGCTTAAGTTCTGTGTGTAGGATAAAACTAGATGCTGAGGAGGAAATCTGTAAAAACCTTCTACATATGCAATCTTCCTCACGCTGAAAAGGAGAACTCTTGTAAAAACCCTAAACCCCATATGTAGAACAGACAGAAAAATAATGCAATGTACAACACCAACATTAAAATAAACAAATAAATGAATCATGAAGAATTCTACAAAAAATAAATAATAAAACATAATTTATATTAAACTAACATTTAAAAAATAAAACTTCAAATATTAAACAACTTTAAAAAATCAGATAAAAAATGAAACCTGGAGTGGTCAAATTTACTACTCCCACTGTACTCTGACCAGGAGTAGGAAAAGTGTTGGACTTTTCAGGGGTCAGATTTACTTTTCCCACTTCAAATGGAAGCAACTGTAGGGAAGGGGAAAGTGTTAGCCTTTGGAAGGGTTAGATTTACTATTCCCACACAAGCTAAATAACAGTAAGGAAAGTGTTGTACCCTAGAGAGTTCAGTTTTACTATTCCCACTCCAAATGTAAGCAACAGGAGGAAACCTTTTGGACTTTGCAAGGGTTAGATTTACTATTCCCACTCCAAGAGAAGCAACAGTAGAGAAAGTGTGCATTTTGCAGGGGTCAGAACTATAAACCCCATGCCAGCGTAGGCAACAGTAGGAAAAATATTGAACTTTAGAAAGCTCAGATTTAATTTTCCTTATTTTAAATTATTATGAAATAAATTACATAGATGTAACGGGGGGAAGGATTGTTTGGTAGAAGACACCAGACACGACAGGGATATTGACTAGCCCTTTGATTCCTTTATTTTTCTATAGTCCTTTGGTGGAATTGCCAGATATTGGAAACAAAACAATATTTAGTCAGAAAAAAAGAAATTTCCTTGGGTTCCCTTCTTGTCCCACAATGTTATACTCAGAGTCCTCCCCTAGGAAGTCTTTTATGTCTTGGAGTCCACACGGCTTGTCTCTCGAGTCACAATGCGGGGATGTAGGGAAAAGAAAAGAAAACAAAAGTCTTGTTTTAAACGAAGATTCTCTTCCTTAAACCCGTAGTACCACCTCCACTGGTTTTCAGGATGTGAGGGAGGGGAAATGTGACGATAATGCCTGCAGTGCAGAACAAACAATAACACTTGTACTCTACCTCCTCGTGCCTCCCTACTACCCCACCCAAATGACCCCCTCAAAGGCACTTGAATTGAGCAACGATCCATGTCCAGGGTCATGGCATTGGGACCCAGGGCGTCTGCTCCTCTCTGTTGGCTGCCTGGCTCAATCACCGTATATACTGGTCTCTGCTCATTTTCCTCTCTTTTTGCGATGTTCGGCTCCCTCTTCCTTCGCCAACTGGTCTCTCTCGCTCTCTGTATTGTTCTTCTCTCTCGCTACTCTCTTCTCCGCGTTCACCTCCTTCGGCTAGCCTCTGCATCCGCTTCTTCTGGGCTGGTCTCCGCCGATGACGTCATGGCCTCCTCCTCAGCTTTCCCTGCCGGCAGTAGACTGCTGGGTGTTTCCAGTTCGCGCGGTATGTCGGCATCGCCTGTAATACGTTTCCGGTACGCCTCATCCTTGTCCTCCTCACAATATATATAAAATAAATCAACATAAAATATTCTTCAATAAACAAATAACACTATTTTTAACATTATAAAAATAGCATACATTATTAAAAATGAAAACCATGAAATTAACGTATAAATTAATACATAAACGTTTTTAGAAGTATATATCTCTAAAAACATGTATAACATAGATTTAAAATACTACCCACTCTATTACCCTAAAGTGCCAACAACCACAAAAACAAATCAAATTATTAATTTTAAATAACAATGCAAATTATTTTGAAATATACTAATGCAACAAAGTTAATTATATGAAAAACCTTGAACATAATGTAATTAATTTATATCCTAATTATTAACACAATTATATGATTAACACAATCAATTATCTAACTAGCCAAATAAAAAAAATACCATATTGATCATGTAATTAACAAATGGTCTTCTGAATTCCTTTTATAACTCATTGCAAAAAATGAATTACTATGTGATTTTATCCTAGTTTTTAATGATGATATGCACTAAATAACATGAACCAAATTGTGTATATATTAATTACTTCCTTGTATCGAAGTTTTAAACTTTTTAACTTTTTTGGATATGACACTTGCATTATTGTACTACGAGTTTAATTGATCATTATGTTGCAGTAATATCTACACAAACCAACGATGCTGCAAATCTGTACTCTGCTATATTTTTTTAGTTTTTAACGAACAACAATGTGTTTTATTGTAATCGTAGTTTTAATGACATCTCTGTTGAAATAAAGCTTATATCAATCAATCAGTAATTAACAAATGAAAACTTTAGAAAAAAGTTGCAATAAAAAATAGGAGACGATTTTGAGTTTGGGGGTCTGACCGCTGGACTGCCTTTTCGATGGCTTCCTGACTGCTGTATTATGACAACACCTCCGGGCTGGCAGTGTTGTGTCGGTGGTGCAACAGCAGCGGCATGCTTTGGCGCATAGAGAGCCTGAAGCATATGTTTCCACCATGGCAGTGCAGCTTGCTTGTGGGTGCACTGTGCTCAATGGACCATGTCGTGCATGGCACACAGTGTATGCACACTAGTGCAAGCAGAGAAGCGCACAGCATGTGCCCCCATACACACACCCCATGAGCTAAAATGCCCAGGGGCCCTATTTGGGGCCCTTTTCCCTGCCTTTCAGGCAACCTGTTCATGGCGGTGTCCCCACCATGAACTGCTTGTCGGAAAGGCAGGACGTAATCTGCATGGCTGTGCTGGCATTAACACCGCCACTGCAGACCACCCCTTTCCCACTGTTTCCCTATCGGAATCCAGGATCCTGGCAGTGGTGGCGGTCTTGTTTTGGGCTGGTGGGGGTCCGACCCCCAAACTTGTAATAGGGCGGTCAGACCACCTAGGAGGCCGTGGCGGGCCACCACAACGGGTACAGTGGTCTTGCATAATCAGGCCATAAGTAATGAAAAAACATACCACCCTTTCCCCTACAAACCAAACAACCCACCAAATATATGACATAAAAGAAAAGAAAAGAAAACCTTAACCTATATTATGTACAACTATTTTTAAAGAAAGATATCAGAATTATAAAATTATATACTTACATTTTATATCCTGTCCCACAATATTCTGACATCCAATATTTTTGACATATTTGTGTTTCCCAATATTTTTTAAATAATATTTTTGCATAATGCCCCTTTGTTCAGAAAATGGACTAATGAACCAAGTGAGAAATATAATCACTTATTAAATTAATTTAAGGCAAGCATATCACAGCCAGAAGCAAAAAAGCACAAAAGTAAAGAAAAATAACATGTAAATATACCCATCACAACCTGAGTACTGAAGTTCTAGATTAGGATTTATCTAGCAGTCTAAAATTACAGCTAAAACCACATGCAGTCATCACACAGACATATAAAGAGGTTTGGGCTACTGATGTAGGAAAAATTAGAAGAACTTTCGAGTAATGGTTTGCTAGAAATTCATGAACCGAAAATGTTGCGTGAACATAACCTCACTAACCATCAAAGGGTATTTTGGAGAATTTAATAAGAAATTAGAAGTAATCACAGATAGGATGGAGCATATTGAGCAGCAAATGTCAGATATAGAACATCAAAAGCAAAATATAGATATGAGAACAACTAATTTGATTAAAAAAGTTTAAGATCTAAAAGCAAAGCAGGAGGATCTAGACAGCAGATCTCAGAGAGCCAATCTTTCGTTTATAGGTATGCTTGGGAAAGAAAATGGCTCATATTCAGAGTTGAATTAAATTGAGCAGTTAGTTAGTGCACCAATTGAATATATGTGGTAGAATCAGAGAAGGTTGTAAACTCTACAAACAGAAATACTAGATGTCTGTCTTAAGAATTGACTCATTTTTTATGCAAATGGGTTAAATAATGTCCAAAAAAGGAGAGCAACAGAATCTTGGATCACATTCCATACTCCATTGGTTATATTTTTTAAGGATACTTGTGTCTGTAATGATAATAAGTGGAATTCTAAGTTATTAAACTTATGGTCATAATATAGATTATTTTCTTCAGCTATTGCTAACCATAGAGGGGTAGCAATATGTTTCTCAAAAATATTAGACATTAGATATTACATTTTACACATTTGAGTACCATAGAGGTAGGCAGTTGGCATGGGTGAGTTGCTCCATTTTCTCTGGACCTATGATCTTTGTAAACATCTATGCCCCAGAGTAAGAAGATCCCACACCAAGATAAGATGTATTTGTCCCTTATCCGTCAGAAAGGTGAATTGATTATAGGGAAAAGTTTTAATGTTATTCATGCAATCACCCAAGGGCCTGATTTACAAAGGTAAACTTACACTTTTGTGTACATTTACGATTGTTTGCTATTTACAAAGGGATTTATGAGTAGTATCTTTACGAATGCGGAGTCTCCGTACATAAAAAAGACCTATCCTTTTGTGCGGGGACTCCGCACTCTTAAAGATACTAACCGAAAATCCCTCTGAAAATAGTAAACAATCATATACTTTCACAAAAGTATACGTTTATCAAGTGAATCAGGCCCTCATATTATTAATATGAAGCAAAATAAAAAAATACGATGGAAAAGGTTTTCTTCTAATTTAAGACAGACTTAGATTTCATAGATACTTCGTGAAAAGAAAATTCTGATAAAAGAGATTTAACATGTACTTCTACAAGACACAAGTCTGCAGCATGATTAGACTTTTTTCATGATCTCAGCCTCCTTGAAGTTTGCATGTGGGAAAGTTTTCTTTAATGCAATGCTTCCCAAATGTTTTAGCACCACAGCCCAATATTTAAAATGACAAATGTGCGCAATCCACCTAGCTTTAATGGACAAGAGGTGGGCCATTTTTTAATTTACTGCATTAAAAGCATCGTGTGGTAGCTCACTGTCCTTTACAAATAGGTCATTTTCCCTTGAAAAGAAAACTCAATTTGCAAAGATATACAGTTTTACTGATGTATGATATATTGCACACAAATTATATTGTGTGGGAAAGGGATTTAAGTGAATATTTGTCATTTGTGCATCACCGAGTAAAGTGTCTTGATTTGTGTTGATCATATTCAAGACTTTGTTTCAATCACACTTCAGAATTACCATCAAATGTGCTTTATTTTTGCTTTCCTAACTGCTGAATGTGCACAGTTCATTTACAGGTATTTACATTTTCTTACAAAAAATAAAATGACATCCTACAGCCTTTCCTTTTTTACTCTCATTGTACTCTGGCAAGATTATCAAATAATTAACTTTACTTTTCCTTCTCTGACTGCAAAGTGACAAGAGTTTGTTAACACCAATCCCCAAGTTAAAATAAAGTAGCAATTTGTCAATGACATAGACTGCCATTTGATCTCTGTCTTTGAAGTGCAGCAAATGTGAAAGGATTAATGCAGAATTTAACCTCTTCGACGCCGATGACGGAACGGTTCCGTCATGCACGTCGGTTGGGCTGTGCTTATGACGGAACCGTTCCGTCATGGCCCCGCCCGCGCTTAGAACTTTCAGCACCGCGCGGGAATCCGCGCAGCGCTGAAGAGGTTAAAGGCATCTTTATTTATTGCTTAGACTTGTGCAACCCACCAAAAATCAGCTCACGACGCACCAGTAGTTCACGATCCATAGATCTGGAAACACTGCTGTGATGTGTTTTTGGATCATTCATCCATAGAGCTGTGTATCAAGTTGTCATTGATATCTAGGTAGGTAACAATGGGTTTTTAATAAGAATGTTTATATTGCAATGAAGGAACAGCAGATTTCTCAGTTATATGGGATGCTTTTCAAGTGACAGTAAGGGGAAGAAATATCTCTCATTATATAGCTAACTTTAAAAAAAGGAAAGCACTAAATGCTGATTGGAAGTGAAAGATGTTCTATGCTAAAAAACAGAATTAAAGCAATACACCATGAATAGATAGCAGCAGTACAAAGCTAAAGGGGGTTTCATAATCTTAAGTGAAAATTCCAACCAGCACAAATACTGGTAAACTTGTAGCTTGTTTGACTAGGGAAAAGATGAAAAGAAATACATACGTAATCCAAATAGTAATGTGAGGACAAGTTATCCTACAGAGATAAATTATTTATTTGTAAGTCTTTACTGATGGATTAACAAAAAGAGTCGTGAAATTAACACTAACCATATAGATCAATATTTCAAACCTTTACTAATTCCCCCTAGACTATTAGAAGATTATCTAATGGGAAGGCTTGTGGACAGGATGGCTTTCCGCAGAGCTTCATTAACAAGCGCACACTTTTTGGCTTCTTTTAAAATAGGTACTGAGGTCAGCTTTCTACAGCTGCGGAAAATTAAGATGATTGAACTCTTATCATCCAATAACATTATTAAACATGGACTATAAATAATTACTAAAGTTATTACCATGATACTATCCAAATTGCAAATCTGCTAATAAATTAGGATCAGATCAGTGCAACTGCTCCAACTGGAGAAACAATGGTGTGCCACTGTGAAACCCACAGGCAGAGCAGCTCACAAAACAGCCCTCATCAAATATCACCGGCACATCAAGGAAGGCAAGAAAGCAGCCATCACCACCCACATCAACTCCGCGGCCAACCACACAAAGGAACTTTTTTTCAAAATAGTTAAAGAATTCTCCAACCCAACAGCCATAGAGAACATCATCCACCCTTCCCGAGATCACTGAAACTTCCTCTAAGACAACTTCCACAGCAAGATCACCAACATCTACAACAATGGTAACCTCCAACCCACCACCTTCAATCCCAACAGCCTCAACCAACCAGTGAACATCTGCCAAACCATTACCACCTCAGCCATTATGTCTTCCATCCACTCTGGGGCATCCACCAACCCCTGCCCCCACCACCTCTACAACCTCACAATGAATCCAATCAGCACACAATTCACCAGCATCCTCAACACCTCCATCTCCACAGCAACTTTCCCGGACAGATGGAAGCACGCAGATGTCAGACCCCTCTTTAAAAAAGCCTCTGCTGACCCCAGCGATCTAAAAAATTATCGTCCAATCTCCCTTCTCCTCTACCCAGCCAAAGTACTTGAGAGCTCACCGAATTCCTGGAGCAAAAGCACCTACTGGACGCCTCACAATTAGGATTCCGTGCCAACCTCAACACTGAGACCGCACTGATTGCCGCCACAGAAGACATCAGAACACTACTCGACCATGGAGAAACTGTGGCCCTGATGCTCCTCGACCTCTCCGTGTCGTTCTACACCATCTCCCACAATACCCTCTTCAACAGACTCTACAGCATAGGCATACAGCAAGATGCCCTCAAGTGGATCACCTTCTTCCTTACAGGATGCACACAGAGCATCCGACTGCCTCCCTTCACCTCTGCACCCAAAGACATCACAAGCAGCGTACCACAAGGATCATCCCTCAGCCCCACCCTGTTTAACATCTACATGATCGCCCTTGCAGGTGTCATCAGATCCCACAGGCTCAACATAATCTGCTATGCATGTGACACTCAACTGATCCTCTAACTGCCTGAGGACCCCTCCAAAGCCAAAACCAATTTCTGCAATGCCATGACCAGCGTAGCATAATGGATGATAGACAACTGCCTCCAAAACTGAAGTTCTGATCTTTGGGAAGAACAACTCCTCATGGGATCACAGCTTGTGGCCTTCAGAACCCGGACCTACACCCACACCGACCAACCATGTGTGCAACCTAGACATCATCCTCAACAGCCAACTGATCATGAAATGACAAGTCAACTCGGTAGCCTCCTCCTGCTTCCACATACTTTGCATGCTCCACAGAATCTTCAGATGGATCCCAACCAACACCAGAAAGACTGTCACTCAGGACCGTGTCAACAGCCACCTCAACTACGGCAACTCCCTCGATTCTGGCATCTCCATTCAGCTCCTCACAAAACTCCAGACCGTACAGAACGTGCAGCCAGACTAATCCTAGAATTCACCAGACAAACCCACATTACCCCCTACCTGAGAGACCCCCACTGGCTACTCATCCAGAAGAGATGCCCGTTCCAGATCCTCACACATGCCTACAAACCCCTCCTTGACCTAGGACCTGCCTACATCAACCATCGACCTTCTAGACTCCGGTGCTCCTCTTCACTCACCCTCGCACACCCCTCCACATCCATTGCAGCCTCAGCGGTGCCCGCTTCTTCTCCTACATTGCTGCAAAGACCTGGAATGACCTTCCCCTCCAGCTCCGTATAGCCCCCTCACTGGCAGACTTCAGAAAGAAACTCAAGACCTGGCTCTTCAATGGAGACACGGAGCCCAGATACCGCTAGGGCTGACAGTGTTATGCTTTACAAATGCTGTTTGATTGATTGAGAGCAACTTTATAGACTTTATAGCAGGGAGACATTTGGCAGCTAACACAAATTATTTTATCGATGCTTTTGACGTTTTTATGCAAAAAAAAGCTCTCAGTTATCATGATGCTAGAGTTTGAAAAGGCATATGACGTTGTGAGTTGGACAGTTTGTTTGCTATTTTAAGAGCTTTTGGCTTTCCTTAGCAGGTCACTTGGTCACTTTTTCATATGTCTAAGGATGTAGAAGCACATACAATGGTTAATGTTGATTCAGCAGAATCTTTAAAAGTAAATAGTGGCAAAAAGGCAAGAGTACCCATTGTCCCTTATTTGATTTGTTTCTTTTTACAGAACAATTAGCGGTAGCTTTCCACACAGTAATCAAAGTCTCTCCTCTAGTGAAAAATATGCCTAAGTTGAAATTGTTCTACTAATTAGAAAGGCAAATTTATTTTTTACAAAGCTGGACATTAATACCTTTAGCTATTGTAGGACATATTGCATTAGTCAACATTTTACCATTGTTTACTTTAATTTTTCCAGCTGCCTTAAGCACTTTATATGATATGTTTTTTAAATGGCTTAAAGAGTTACTTGCACAATTTATTGGGGGATAATAATATGCCAAGGTTGGCACTATGCCCTCTAAAGTAGAAGGAGTTCTACCTTTGCCTACCTTGATATGGTATTATTTTTCTACATTTGCTACCTATAGCACAACATTTCGAAATATGATTTATTCTCAAATGTACTATCTAAATGATCTAATTTCTAAATTAATTAATGAGGTAACATGTGAAAACATTCTAAAAATGACTAAATGCCCAAAAACATTTGCTGCATGGTCCTCCAATGTTTTTATAGATGGAAAGATCTATTTTAAAAATATTTTTATTTCATATATTAGCCTGCAGACCAGGTTGCAAGATTTGATTTCAGAAGAACAAGAGTTTCTTATCAAGGCAGAAATGTTGAAAAGCACAAGCATGAAATAATAGAAGTAATAGACATCACAGCAAGTATATAACAGAAATCTTGGAGCCTGGTAGAAGGATGCTTTAGAAAGCACAGAACCAGTTTTGATTGCATAATCAGATGTAATTTTTTTAAGCTAATGTTGACCCCACTTTTATCAATGTTTCAGAAGAATTATTATATGAATTTGTGGATAATATATAGATTTAGGACATAGGAAGTTGGTAGATGATACTTAATGAAGCAGGAAGCACTGATTATTTTAAGAACAGTGTTCAAAATGGAAAAAAGAAGAGAATTTGACCTTGACCATGAAATGTGAAAAATTTTCACTGGATTAAATTTTACAATAATCTGGCAACCTAATTTTAGGAGGATTCAAGTTTATGCAAAATTGTAACTTTATCCTAGCCCTGCTTTTCTACATAAAGTTAATGTGAAATTTGAATCACAATGCTTTCGGTGTCAAACAATAGATGTAGGTAATTGGTTCCAGATAAAATACGCAGATAGTACTGTGGCAGATGGAGCCTGGTCTAATTTATTATATTTCAATGGGAGGCTAAAAGGAACTGTGCCATTATTTTTGGGTAAGGTATTTCAAAATGTAGTGTGTTTTTCCCTTGTGTGCACTTCAGGTATAATTTGGTTTAAAAAGACCCCTTAGATTCGAACATATTAAACAGATGGGGATCATTGCCTTGTCTCAAAAATTCCTGGGCCCATAATCCCCATACAAAGTAATTTTTGATAAGGCTCAATATCTTAACATAGTTTATGGAAAACATAATGGAGCTGATTTAGAGCTTGGCAGATGGATAAGGCCTGCCAAAAAATTTATGTTTTCTGTCTGCCTCCATGGATGGAGGTCTGTCTGCCTGATTAACAGTATGGCCATTTGATGGATGAAACTCCGTCAAGTACCCACCAACTCCTTCACTTTTTTCTTTATCTATCTATGGAGTTATATTACAAAGACTACAGATGGAGAAAGCAACATCATAACTTCACCTGCCGTATTTCGAGTTAGTTTGCATTGACATATTTATAACGGTTAAATCTCCACACCATGATGTTCCCAAATATCAATCAATAGCGACTGCCATCCAGAAGCTTCACTGGCTCCCAGTTTGCCAATGAGTCAAATTTAAAGCACTCTGCATTGCTCCCAAGGCACTGCACAGAGAAGGTCCAAAATGTCTCTGGAATACTTTCAGTTGACACTTTCCAAATAGATCTCTTCGATCAGCCAATGCCAGCTTGGTGACCACTGTTAGAATTAGAAAGGCGAGCTGGGGTGGTAGGAGTTTCAGTCACAGTACAACCAAGCTGTGGAACTCTCTATACCTTAGGACCATACCCACCCTCCTCGCCTTCAGAAAACAACTCAAGAGATTGCTTTTCAGAAATTAGCTATACCTCAGTGTAGTATGTTTATTATCCTGAAAGTGCCAAGACACCTACTGGTATACCAGCACTATATAAGTTTCAATAACATGACATAACACCAGAGTTGGCAAAACAATGTGTAAATAGCCAAACCCTGTTCAAAATACCCACTAGAATGACTCAAATAGTAAATCTCTGCTATTCCAAGGCGTAGATCTCTATCTGACACTGCTTGATGATGAACAGCACAATCTTTAATCTCAATGCTAATAAGAGCAACAAGAAAAAAAAGGTAGCCATTCATCTTGTCTGGCTACATGTTTCATATTATATACCCATATCAAATACTCATCAGTTATTTTTACAACTCCCCACACCTCAAGTAAGTATGTGCACTAACAATTTTTATGAATATCAATGTTCACAATTAAATATTCTGGCAAAATGAGTTAAGTCCATTTAGTCCATCAGAATCTTTCACTTTTGATCACCGGGTTTTTAGAACTTTACTGTGGGTCAGTTTCACTACCTGTGTCTCACCCACGGTAATTTCCTAGTAATTGTACTCAGCTTGTTTACTATCAGTATTCTACCTCATATGATATGGCTGACGTAACACAGCTAGAGTAAGGTGCAAGTGGCTAGTTACATGTGACCATGTGTGCACATACGTGCACAGGCTGTTTGTCTGAGTGTCTGAAACTACCATCGTGCACAGCCTGGTGACTGAGCACAGGTAGCCTTGTGCAGAAGGGACTCTGTAAGGATAGGTGCTGACCTGGGGTAGGCCTTATAATATTAATGGCCATTCATAAAGAGGTCAGTAGGCTTTACTGGAAAATCTGTGATGCTTCATTGTATTATGCATATAAGTGAAATCTACATTAAAGTGCAGTATGCTCCACTTAGGTCTATGCAGTCCAGCAAGGTGTCAAACTGGGGTGAAACATGCACGCTTATTTTCAATATGCAGGTCCCAATAAAATTCATGCACCTATTATGGGTCATGCAGAATTGTCATTTTTTCCTGGTTCAGCTCAGAATCATATTCCAATGCCTTTTGTCCCCATGCTGGGTCACGTTAATTACTCTGCTCTCCAGCAGAATTAACTAAGGCCTCCCGACATGAAGGGAACCATTATCAGTGATTGATTCAGTTTCTGAGAAGGAAGGTTGGGGACGGAAATCTGCATCTCACATTTAGCTGTCACACTGCACCTAGGATGGGACAGATGAGTCCCACTAATCAAAGGTAGAAGGCCATACATTTGGGGCTAACACAAGAGGGGCTCCCCTTTGAAGTTTTATCCTCTGCTGGATGATATGCCCTATGTGGTAGTAGTGCTTCTCTATTAACGGTCTGCGTTTCACAGTATTTGATTTTTTATGTTATGGTGCTCAGGGAGGGGGTAATCATTCTATACCCCACAATCCAGACCCCTAAGAAGTCCTTGACAATATACTACCAAGCCCTAGCACACATAAATGACCTCTTTATACACAATAGTAGTGCAATACATTATAACAAACAAGAAAATATTAGTGTGATGTTGTAGATTTAGTATTCATTCCAGTTGCTCCAGCCAACACGTGTTTCATCGCTACGGGATTATGGCCAGCGACTTCCTCAGGGCTGTGTCACTTTAGTAGAAAGACTTCTGCCTTCCTGCTGGTTCCAACAATGAAATCAGGGCAAATGAAGGTGTTTCTGCCCTAAACGGGCAATTTGTACATTATATATGGCCCTAGAAAAGAAACATTGATATTTATAAACCAGATAAAAAGGAAAGAATATTAAAGAGGTCTATATTACCCTAGTTTCATTGAATTTAAAATAAAATGAGATATATGAAGTATGACTGTTGTACGTCATGGGTCCATTCTAAGGGATGCCTTTCCTTTTGGGTTTGTTATGTTGGCATATAATATTGTTCTTGATTTCTCCTACTTGGAGAGAGATGAATGTAATTTTTAAAAAATTGTTTGCCATAGCATAAACAGGATTTGCATTATAAGTGACATAACATTATTGTACCTTTAATTGATTTACTTATTTTTGTAGATTCGAAACACGAGCGTAACAAAATCAATTGTCTTGAAAAAGAAGGCTCCAAATGAATTTTCCTTCGAAACGCGTCGACGCTTTTGTATAGCCACAAACTTGGGTGTATGAACATTTCCCTAGATATATAACAATTAGGTGATATCGGGGTTTATGTGGTTAAATAGATTCACCAATTGTGGCAAAGGATGACAAAGGGTACTGTCTCGGTAGTATACTCTCATGTATAATATGCTGTGGATAGTAATTTGATGATGTGGTTTTAAACATTTATTGTACTGTAATTGTTTTATTGTTTTTATAAAATTGTATCTCATTGTGGTAATTTTTAGAAATAAATTGTTTTGATGAACTTTTAAATATTATTGTACTAATTTTGAATATTTGTGCCAATACGTAATAAATTCAGAGGGAGATTTGTATGACCTCTTGGACCTTGACGAATGAGATGCAGAACGCGAGTGAGGACGAAAGTGTGGTTGATTAATTTCCCCAGAGGACATTTAAAAAAAAAAAAAAAAAAAACATTTGTTTGAACCCCAGTCCTTTGGGTTACCAAGGGTTCCTCTCTTTCTTTTATACATTCTTCTGTACAACCGAGTGGTTGGAGAGGTTAGGCATAGAGTTGGGTCAACTGACTTTATATATCTGAGATAAAAGAATACATATACCAAATGGATACATTTAAGACCTTTGGTTTCACAGAGGATCAATTTAATAAATTGATTAATCAAAATCCTCGCTCAAGTGGAAATATTAGTACCACTACATTAAGCAATGATCAACTTCTTAAAATATTTAATTTAAAGAAAAAAATGATTAGAACAGAGCTACATGCTGAGTTTCTTGTGGAATATTTAAAATCAGGAGTGATTCCGAATGGCCTTCGAGTTCGAAATTAACCAGGCCTTTTTTTTGAAAATAGGAAATGTTTGGAAACCTGAACCCACATAGCAAACCGCTGTAGCCGAGATTGGATTATATTGATTATTGAAACGGCACAGGAGGTTTTAATTATAGAGAAGAGGGAAATTGAAGATTTAGAATCCCAAATAAGGGCAAGTACAGGATTAGAAGAAGCAAAAAAGAAACTCGAAGAACTGGAGCAGGAAGTGAATGGTTATAAAGACTATCTCACAAATAAAAAAAGCAATAAACTAAGGAAAGATATAGAAAGATACAATATAGAACAAGTTTACCCTTATCTTGGTAAAGAGTATTACAGCCAGAGAAATCCAAGGTGGGAAAAACCATATTTCCAAAGACCCATTTACTCTAGGGGGAAAAATCAAAGAGTTACCTTCTCTGAAACATCAGGATCAAGTAGTGAAGAGGAGGAGTACAATAAAGATCAACAAAGTAGAGAAGGGGTGAACTCTGAACATGAGTCTTTTTTAGGCCAGAGACAAAGGAGAGGTCGTGGAAATTATCGGAACTAACTGAGAGTGGATCAAGGAAGAACATACCTGCAACAAGATCAAGGCAGGAATTACCCCCAACAGGATTACCTAAAAACGTGCAACCAAAGATATTGGCGGTAGACAAAATTCCAATAATTGATCTATCCAAGCGTGTTTTAACTAATGGTGAAAAAGAAGTTTTGGAAAAGGTGTTTAGTTTTGCCCCAAGTACAACACTAAGGTGCCGATTCCGATCCGTTAAAAAAAATTCCCGTACGACTCGTATCTGTATTTTTTTACGTACGAATCATAAAAGTCCCATACAAACGGCCAAGTACGATTCGTACGTGGAAAATACATACGAATGACCTCGGGAAAAGTCTACGACACGTCCCCGGACATTTTTACGTACGATTCGAAAAACTGAAGTACGAGCGCACAAGTACGATCCGTACCGGCGTTCCAAATACACATTCGTATGTAAAACAACCCGTATGGAGCGAACTGTGTACCACCTCTACCCCGGGTACACCTGGGCAAGGGGTACGAGTCGTACGGCCCCCCCAGCCTCCCACCCCACCCCGCATGTATGCACCGTACCCCCAACCCCGTATGTACGGTGCGTACCCCACCCCTGTATGTACCGCGCGTACCCCACCCCCGTATGTACGGCGCGTACCCCCACCCCCGTATGTACGGCGCGTACCCCACAAGAATACTCTATTCGAATCGCACAAAGCCACAAAACATGTCCAACAAGCACAAATACATCACATTCACTGACCTGCAACTGCCAAACTCCCAAACAGAGGCCCAAAACACAACCACTCCTTATAACACACCCACCCAAAGTTCAAACACAGCCACACCCACCAATGGACCAATAAAAAGGGCCCACAGACACAAACCATGAGCCTTTGCAACAGACTCACTGCTGCCAGACCCCACAGACAACCCACAGCACCATACTTGAACCTTTACTACACCTTACACTTGCTCACCTTCACGCAACCACCTTCACAAACACCCCCTCATCACATTCACACACACACCTGCACAACCACACCCACACACCCACAACCATCCACACCCACACCCCCCACAACCATCCACACCCACACCCCTCACCATGCCCACTAACAAGAATCCAAAGTTCACTAGCCAAGAGTTGGAGGTCCTTGTCGACGAAATCCTCAGAGTCGAGCCACACCTCTTTGGAACATTGGTCAGACAGACCAGCATTTCCGAAAAAACAGCCATGTGGCAGATGATTGTCGATGCTGTGAATGCTGTTGCGTCCACCAGAAGGACCAGGCATGATTGCCAAGCCAGGTGGTACGATCTGCGGAGGAGGGTCCGAGCCAAAATGACCGACGACCACAACCAGGCCAACATCACTGGAGGAGGGCCGCCCCGCAGACGCGTACAATACCATCCCTGGGAGGAGAGGGTGATGGCCATACTGCCGGTGGTGGCAGGGGATGGAATAGAAGGACTCCGAGAGCCGGGTGAGTACACAAACAACTCACCTCACATGGGGGGAACGTCATCCACAACCAAACTCACAATCATGCACGCAACCACCCCAAGCTATCGCATGACTCAACCACACTCCATAAACACGCACATGCCACTAGCACCACCAAGACCACATGCACCCAGCTGGACAATGCCAAGTCACAGGCCAAAAACACCAACACAAGACACGGTAACCCGATAGTGCAACTCAGAAGCAGACAACAATGCCCTCTGCCCATATGGCCTAGGTCACAGCTAGACAAACAGTGTGTCCCCACACAGGAAAGACTTGCCAGCAAATGGGGGACGCCTTGCATTAAGACATGGGGGTGAAGGCACTTTTTGCACATGACAGCAGCTAATGAACAGCCAACACTGTGAAAGAGTGGCAGCACACACCACCACAGCAGCAGCGCAGACACAGACACTACACCCAATGGGTGCCTGGAGATCAGAAACAAACTCACATGAACAAGCCAAGGGCCATTCAAAGATCTGCAAAAAGTGTGTGCCTAGGAAGCTGGGCTGAGGTGACAGAGGGTGACACACAGAGGGAGGGAGAGGGAGAGGGGGAGAGAGAGGGAGGGAGACACAGGGAGACGGACAGAGGGAGGAGGCTGACACAGGGAGGGAGGGAGAGGGGGACAGAGAGGGAGTGAGAAAGGGAGACACAGGGAGACCAATTCAGCCTTGGGTGGTGTGGGAATGTCTGCTCGTCAGCAGGTGGACTGCGTGCATGTAGACAAGGGTGGCCAGTGCCTGAATCCCCCTCTCTTCACCATGGAAAAACACTGGGCCATGTCTCAACCTGTGCACGAGCACAACAACAGCTACCTGCATTATATAAGTGTGTGGAACAACTCCATGTGCCCACGTACAGTGCAACACCTGCTCACTCCACTGCTAACTGCAGTCACAATTGACGCAGCAAGTAAGACTGTGTCACACATAGGTAAAATCTCAAAAGCTGTGGCCAAGGGACATACCCATGCACAAGTGCACTGTGAGTGGAATGCAAGACATATCCAAATACCCAGAGGAAATGTGCCAACTTTGAAACAAATGAAACATGGATGTTGCATGGAACAAAAATAACATTGTCTCTCTCACTCACAGGTCAACATCGGGGGAAGACTCACAGGACCCGGCTCTGCGGGATGACGATCCCACCGGCAGTGACGACTCTCACCACTCTGTGGACAACCCCGACCAACCTGGCCCCTCTGGTATCCAACCACCTGCAGCACCTGCATCAGGTACAACTGGGCCAACCACCACCCCCACTCCTGCCACATCCCAGGAGACACCCAGGATCCCTGCCCCACCACCACAATGCAGCCAGGCTGACCAGGAGGTACACGGTGTACCGGGCACCCAGGAGGAGGCAGGCGACAACGCTAATGCCACCCCTCAGGGGTCCCGGAGACCCGATGTGCCGTCAAGGGCAGGCCAGGTGCAAGTGGGCAGGGGTGGTGGGAGTGGAGGACGGCGGAGGCGCGAGCCTGACCAGTTGGCTGCGGAACCGGTATATTCCCATGTCAGAAACATCCTGGACACATACCGGCAGGACACCACGGGCATGGGCCAGGTTGTGTCCACCCTCAACGAGATGAAGGGGACCCTCAAGGAGATCAAGACCCAGCAGGCCCAGCAACATGCGGAGCAACATGCCTGTCTACTGCAACACCAAGGGCGGATGGAGGACAGACAGGCTGAGCTCGTGACGGTGTTCACGGGAATTCACCGTACACTCCGTCGGATAGCCGACAACATGGGGAACCCTCCCTGTGCCACCAGGCCAAGAACATCACCACCCACAGGGAGGGATCAGGAGGAGGAGGAGACATCCGACGGAGCATCCCAAACATCGTCACGGCCTGCTTCTGAGGGTTCCTGCAGGAGGGCGGGTCGTCCACGGAAAAGACCGTGAGGGTCGGCGCAACAGCACCATCTCCCAGGACACCTGGCCTGGCACCTGGCCCACTGGACCAACAGCAGCACAACAGCAAAAGACATTCTCTGCCACATGGACTTGCTGGTCACTGTCTGACCAATGTTGACAAAGACTGTGGCATGGACTCTGATGATTTCCAATGGCAAGGACACCAACTCCCCCAGTGAACTTTGGATTCCACACACCCGGAAAGCCCCTCTTGTCATACCCCCCCCCCAACACGTACCCCAACACAAATAAAAAGTTACACGATAAAGAGATGATGCCTACATTTTGCATTATTACCTTACATGTGTCTTGTAAAGTCTAACCATGCCTGAGTTCTCATATGACTTCAACCATCCATACCCTGGGGCCTGAGTCTGGCACAGGACACACATGGGTCACAATGTATTAGGCAAGACAGACATGGAGCACCATACACAAGGTGATGGGCCCAACCAGCTGAGGGGGTGGCCGCACAACCGTGCCGACAGACATATTGAGTACAGCGACAGTCATGCGCAGAGGTCAGTGATCATGTGGAGTGTCCTGGGGGGCACCCAAGTATGTGTAGACAGGTGGCAGAACCATGTCCTGCAAGCTTGAGTCAGGTGGATGCAGAGAATGGTGGCCTGGCCAACGTTGGATGCATGGGGATGGCACATGTCACAATCCCCACACAGTCATGGACATCATGCACAATACAGAGTCTAATCCCACACAAACAGCTTGCAACTTGCTACTCTACACATAGACACATAGCCACTATCACGGAAAACCATGCCAGACATGCCGTATGCACCGTGGCAACACACCAGCATTAACTGAGAAGAGGCACCTTGGAGGCATAGGGACACCTTTATTAGTCATGTATTCGGGAATGCAGAGGCAACTCGGAGTACACATACACAGGTCATGTGGAGTAACATGTGGGTCCAACACTGGAACCCCCCTTCTGCAGCACAAATGCGTGATAGCCATGGAACTGGCACACAAGTGTCGGGTAACAGCTAAACACCCCCTGCTGCTCACGGAGAGGCTGCCATACACCATTGATCCTCTGATGTGGAAGTCCCCCACCATGTCAAGCCAATGCAAACCGTATGTGTCCGAGGGCAGTGTTACACACATTGATGCCATCATCACATTCCACTATCCCATCACAGATGACTGTCAACAAGTCTGACCATTTATTCAGGTGTATCCAGCTACATGTAATGTGTCCCATGGTGATGCGACATGTCTGCAGAGGAACCAAACATCGACAGGGGCAGTGTGCACACATCGTAAACAACTGCCACACCCAATACACCCCTGATGCATCCTTTACCCTAAGGAGACTTCCAAACTTGTCTGTGCGTGTAACGCTGAGTCAGCACACGATGACGTGTCCATGAGGAATAGCAGTGCCACAACAATGCAACCAGCAGACGGCATGCGCAAGTACCTGGGGATGAGAGACACACAAGAAGTCAGCCACAAAAAGCACAGCCACTTGCATGTGCATGTACTCGACACATGTAAGGATGACAACATGCTAGGTCACTATTATGACTGGAGAAATACACTCATCACTGGCACCATCACTCGAGTGACACATCCACACACACCTCTGACTCACGTGGCATACATGCAGATGGACACACACATCGCAACACATGCCACACGGGGACCAATGCGTGCACACTCAGACACTGGTACTCACCACTAAGCAAAGAAGTCGCGTATGAACCGACTCCGGATGTCCTCTTGCGGAACCACATCCTCCACATCACTAGCCCCATTGCCAAGCCCTTCGTCCTCCACGGGTGGATGGTCCTGATCATCTTGATCCAGGATGAGTGGCACAGCTTTCTCAACTGCCATGTTGTGCAGCATGCAGCAGACCATGAAGATTTTGCAGACCTTCGCCGGGGCATATGGGAGGGCGCCGCCGGTCTTGTGGAGGCACCTGAATCGGCTCTTCAGGAGGCCAAATGTCCTCTCTATCACTCGCCTTGTGCGGCCATGGGCGGTGTTGTAGCGGAGCTGGGCCGGCGTGCTGGGGTTGCGGAGAGGTGTGATCAGCCATGGCATGTTGGGATAGCCAGCGTCCCCTACATGGAAACCACATGGACATAAGTAGGACAGGAGAAGCGGTCGTGCTGGAAGTCTACGCAAAATACAGGACAGACAGAGTGTACCCACCAACAACACATGCTCGTTCGTTGCGCAGCTGCGTCATCATTTCAGGCACCCTGCTACGCCTCATGATGTAGGCATCGTGTGCTGATCCTGGAAAACGAGCACAGACATGTGAAATCACCATGTTGGACAGACACACCACAAGGGCATTGATGGAGTGGTAGTGTTTGCGATTCCTGTATGCTACCTCCTGTGCCTGTGGTGGTACCAAAGCCACATGTGTCCCATCTATGGACCCAATGACATGGGGCATCCCTCCCAGGGCATAGAATCCACGCTTGACCCCAGTCAACTGTTCAGGAGTTGGGAAATGGATGAACTCATCCAGGTGAAGCAACATGGCTTCTAAGAAATCATGCAGCACACGGCTGAACATGCTCTGGGACATGCCACCAACATGAGCTATGGTATATTGAAAGGTACCCGTGGCAAGAAAATGTAGGGCTGCCATTACCTTCAGCTTGGGTGTCAGTGCCGTAGGATACCTGTGCAGCGGTTGCAGGTGTGGTGCCAGCCTTGCCGTCAACTCCTCAATCAACGGTTGTGGGAAGCGGTAGCAGCGTATACAGTCATTCTCCCGCATGTCAGCCAAGTCCGGAATTGGTCGGGGAAGAGGCGGCGCTCTGCAGTAATTTGGAAGTGACAAGGAAGAGTGAGTGCACTACAACGACAATTTATATGTACTGAGCACATGTTAATCTGTCAATACACATATGCTACATAGGGAGTCAGGTATGTGCTACATGCCCTGGACACGTATGGCTGCCAGGTGACACTCCTACCAAGACCCAGCTACACACGGAGATTGTGAACCTCCACATCCCATGGCATGGGACTAGCTGTGTCCCAGTGTAAGTGAACAGCCAGACGCAACACAGGAGTGACATACATCAACACATCAGCAGAAGTAGGATGTCGATTGCAGAGACAGGTAGCGGAACACTAGAGCCACAGGTCACATGACATTACACTAGGACAGCCCACACACCTTGCCATTAAGGTGTACATGTCATGACTCACCACACATACATTGAGAGGATGCAGACAGGTCCTTGTTACGCTACTCCGTGTCCCATGCATACATACACACCTCACATCCGATACCACATGTGGCCTGGTGTGCGTAACAGTGTGCCATGGCCATCTACACACAGACACATGTTGGTTGCTGCAACAGCAGATGCTTTTGAGGGGACACCAACATCAAGCTAATGGGAACACACCACACATACATGACATAGACACATCGTGCACCGTGGGTAGTCACATGTCTGGTGTGGTAACCCCTGTAGCGGGCATCAGGGGACACTTGCGTGTGTTGTTGCCAGTGACGCTCATCCCACGTGTGCAGTACGACATGCACACATGTCAAAGGAGTTAAGGGCATGTCTGCCACATATTGCACCATCACACATAACATCTGTACACATCTCATCATACATCTATTGCCTTCTCAACTCAGAAGTAATGTGCCACATCACAGCCTTTCACACCTGTGCCCCACACATGTAGTACTGCCCAGACAATGCCTTGATGTCCATCCATGGACAAGTATGTCAGCTCTATTCCTTCCTGTGTGCTGCCTGTCACCACTGTGATGTGTGAAAGGCACCGTACATTCGCTTTGAGGGCCTGTGTACGTTTCCTATCACTATGGGAGTGCTGCCGTAGGCCTACCCATAGTGATAGTGAGCGTACGCGCGTGTGTACGGTCCGTATCACTATGGGTACGCATACGCGAGCACACCCATAGTGATAGTGAGCGTAGGCGCGCGTGTACGGTCCGTATCACTATGGGTACGCATACGCGAGCACACCCATAGTGATAGTGAGCGTAGGCGCGCGTGTACGGTACGTATCACTATGGGTACGCATACGCGAGCACACCCATAGTGATAGTGAGCGTAGGCGCGCGTGTACGGTCCGTATCACTATGGGTAAGCATACGCGAGCACACCCATAGTGATAGTGTGCGTAGGTGCGCGTGTACGGTCCGTATCACTATGGGTACGCATACGTGAGCACACCCATAGTGATAGTGAGCGTAGGCGCGCGTGTACGGTCCGTATCACTATGGGTACGCATACGCGAGCACACCCATAGTGATAGTGAGCGTAGGCGCGCGTGTACGGTCCGTATCACTATGGGTACGCATACGCGAGCACACCCATAGTGATACAGACCGTACACATGCGCGTACGCTCACTATCACCATGGGTGTGCTCGCGTATGCGTACCCATAGTGATACGGACCGTACACGCGCGCCTACACTCACTATCACTATGGGTGTGCTCGCGTATGCGTACCCATAGTGATACGGACCGTACACACGCGCGTACGCTCACTATCACTATGGGTGTGCTCGCGTATGCGTACCCATAGTGATACGGACCGTACACACGCCTGTACGGGCCGTTGCAATGCATTTGGGGTGCCCTAGGGCCCCGGAACGCACCGTACCTGGGTGTGAATCTCCAAATTACATAGGGGACACATGAGGGACAAGTATAAAGGCCTACATGCATGCTGGTTGTCATGGAGACCAAGTTTAAAGTATGAGTTTTTTCTGCAGGTGCACAGCAAAAGTCAGTTTGAATGAATCTACTTTGTTGCAATGTGGTTGTGGAGTTGACATCATGCTCAAGGAAAAAACAATAAGAACCCACTGACTGTGCTAGGTTTAAAGGGATTGGAGGAAACATAGGATGCAAATGTGAGTGACCAATCACTCTGTACTCCTGTGCATGAAACAGGCCAGCAAGGCAGATATAAGGCAGCCAGGTTCCGTGAGAGAGCACTTGCCTGCACATCTTTGGATTCTAAGACCCAGCTGCTGCTCGTGATTCCCTGGAACCATGTTAAGGTCTGTGGAGAGGGCCCAGCCTTTCACCCTGGAGGAGAACCTGGCATTGCTGGATGTGATCCTTCCACAGTACCCCCTGCTGTATGGGCGACCAGGGTATCAGGTGAGTGCAAAGTCCACTAGCACAGACTGTGTCCCTTTTTTGTGACTGTGACTTCTGGCATTGTGTCCAGGTGTGACACACATGCAATGTACTGTAGGGGGGGTCCCAGGGGGTGGAATGCCTGATGTCTCCCAGCCAGAGCATGCTGTGGTGCATGTCTGCCGTCCTCACTTGCATTGTGTTTACTGTGACAATCACTGCATGGTGCATGCCACATTCTGCCTGTCTTATCCTCCTGGGAATGTAGCCTCTACAGTCCTCATGTGATTATGTGGTCAGCCCAGTGTGACAGGTGACTGTACCCACAGATGTGTGTTAGTTCTGTGTACCTGTGCTGAGAGTGTCCACATGATGTGTTCGTACCCTGGACATCGGTGTGTGTGTAAGTCCCCTGTCATGTGGGTGGGTGCATATGTGGAGTGTAGCACCCAAGCTGCATGAGGGATGGATATACCCTGCCCATCTGATGTGAGCAGGGAGCAGTGCTGTGTGTCGGACGTGCAGAGCCAGCCCCACACCTGTGAACCCCCCCCGTCTAGTGGCACATGTGCAGAGTGAGGTTTGTAGCTGCATTTGGCAATGGCAGGTGAATGTCCTGTGCCTGTGTGTGTCTGTGTACTCTGCTGAGGTAGCGTCAGTGGCCTGTGGCATGTGACTGCTTTGAGGTGCTGCATATAATCCTGGTGTAGCTTGTGATGCACAGTGTGAGCCTGGATCATTGATTGTGTCGTTGCCCTCATTCCACCTGTGTACTTTCAATGGCACGTACTGCTTTTGCCCTTCCCCAGAGGATAATGTCCCTATGACAAAGGTGCAATGCGTTGGATGCATACTATGCCTTGTTGTAACCAGCAAATTTGTTCTAATATGTGTCTCTGTGACATGTGCCAGGTGTATTGATGTAGTGTCACTTGTTCATCCTCACAGGTAGGCGCCTCTGCCAAGAAGCAGATCTGGATGAACGCCGTCAGTGCCGTGAGGAGGACGGATGGTCGCAAGTGGCGCCTGGCCCAGGTGAGAAAACGCTGGCAGGATAGCCGGTGCTGGACGCGGAGGATCGCACGGGTCCTGCTGGGGGACTCACCTGAGACCCATAAGAACCGCGGGCGCCGCCGTCTGACCCACATCCACAAGCGTGTGCTGGCGGTGGTCTTTCCAGACTTGGACAGGCGCTTACAGGAGAAGCAGCAGCAGGAAGGGGGTAGGTACATGTGTGTTTGTTGTGTGTCACCAGCATTTGTAAGTGCGCAGTTGCATGGATACACTGCCAGGGTTTAAAGGTGCTGTGCAGATCCTGTTACCCTCAGTATGGCGGTGCTCTCCTGCCTCCCTTCCCCTCCTTGCAATGTGTTCCCTGGTCTGTGTGTAGTCACTCCTTCACAAGGTTTTCTAGGCTGGCAGTTTATCCACGTGAACAATGCCTGTAGCATCATGTGTGGGGGTGGTGTGTAACAGGTTTTGGGACCTTGCCTGTGCCCTGTCCAGTTCAGTACTTGTGGGTTCCATGTCAGTTGGCACTGATGCTGAGTCCAGACAGGGGAGTTAGTCTCTCAAGTGTCATGCCTTACAGCACGCATGTCCTATGTTGTGGCCTGTTACATGATGTGCATGAGTGTGCGACACGCTTAGTGCAGGGATGGTGGCATGTGTTGCAGTCATTCCCATTCAGGACCATGGAGTTGTGTGGCCACTACTGTCCCCTGGGGCATATTTTCCTAGGTGTCATGTGTGTCATCACAAAATGTGGACACTCTCAGTGTCTACGGCATAGGTTGTGCTCTGTGCCATTGTCCCCTGGCACCATGTATATTGACGTAAAATGTAGTACAAGTGTCCACTGTACAGCCTGACCTGATTTTCCTTGTTCATACTCACGGTGGCCAGTGCCTGTGTGTCTTGTTACAATCATCTGATGATGCCCATTTGTACATGATTCTTTGGACAGGCGCACCTTGGGTATTTTGTGCTCAATCTTGCATTTTTCCAGCCCATGTGTATTTCACCCAGACTAAGAGATGTAAGTGCTTCCTGTGTCTCAACAAATTGTCTCATGTAGGGGGTGGTTGGTGCGGGCAAAGCCTACATGTCAAAACCTGATATCTCCTTGCTAGGTCTGGCCAGTGTGTGATGCTTGTCTGGGCATACACTCAAAGTGCAGTGAGCCAGTCATGGTGGGCATGTTTTCTGTATTACCTATGCAGCATGTGCCTAAAGTTCATGGATATGGTCCCTGCTCATCCCTATTTTTTGCAACGCTGTGTGGTGCAGATGCAGTGCTGGATTGTCCCCAGAGCCTGGCTCCTCTGTCAAAATCCATTTCAAGTCATTTGCTATTGTGTCATGCTCTCCATAGTTTTTCAGTGGCATGGTGGGTCAACCAACTGTGTGTTGTGGGGCCTACATATGTACCTTGTTTTGTAGATGTTACTCATCTTTCTTTTCAGGCTATGCACTGTGACCTATGTAGATTGGACTCATGTGACATATGTATACAGGTGTCTGATTAATTCCTGTCGCTTCACCTTGCCCACAGCATCGTCGGGGGACACGGAGGGAGACATCAGCACAGACCGAGCGGAGGGACCGAGCACCAGTGCCAGCGGTGACATCTTGGCTGGCACATCGAGTGGAACTGAGGCGGAGGGGAGTGAAGCGGAGGACCTGTTCACTGCCACCACAGAATATGAAGCTGACGGGTCCGAGGCTGAGCTCTCCGAGTGGGCGGAGGCTGCACCACCAGCTGACAGCGGCACAACATCTCTCCCCGCCCCCTCCATTGCCATCAGCCGCCTCCCACTTGCTCGTGTCCCTTCCCAGCGTGCCTGGTCACCACATGTCTCCTTCCTGCCAGGCACCGCACCCCCTGCCCCTGTCTCCACTGCTGCCGCCAATGCCGAGTCTGTGGACATCCAGCGGCAGTTGCAGGTTGGTCAGGCTGCGATGCTTAATGTACTCCATGGCCACAGCCAAGTGCTGAACAACATGGAGGCATACTTGGAGGGCATTTTCTCATCGCAGGCTGACCAACGCAACTTGCTGAGGTCCATTGACTCGACACTGACTGCAGCAGTGGGTCTCCTGCAGCGCTACGTCCAACCCCCTACCCCTGACCCATCCACACTTCCCACTCCCATGCCTGTCCCACGTACACCCAGACGTCAGCATGCACCCACCACAACAGACACAGGCACCCCACCAGCAGGGAAGGTCAAACGCACACCTCCTGGCACGCACACACAGGGTGAAGTAGGCACACCCACTGGGTCGGGGGGCAAACGTAAGACACACAGCCAGAGTGGGAGTCCGCATTCCACAAAATCCACTCCCTCCAAATCCCCTCCCCTCAGCTCTCCTGGCCAAAAGTCGGATACAGGGTCAGTCCTGCCCAGTCTGTCCATCAGCCCCAGTGTGGCACCACCGCGCAGGGGAGTTGAGTCCCCCCCCTGTCGACACCCTCCCCCAGTAGCGCTGCGACCCATCCCTCCGACCCCCCCCCCCCTCCTTGGGGCCTGTGCTTCCTTTGGGTGTAGGGGAGTCGCTGGAGGACCTTGCTAAGGTGTGCAGCGCCATCCTGACCTCCGCCTTTGGCGCTGCCCCACCCCCTGTGGTGGAGTCCTCCGTCCCTGCACCCACGACGCCTACCCTTCACCCTCATGTCCCTGCGGTGCCTGGTCCTTCCCCCCCACATGATGCCCCCCCCCCTCTGGAAGACAAAGGAGTCTGACTGTGCAGGCAAGCTAGGGGACACGCGTCCCACTGTGTCCCCCACCTGGATTTGAACTTTGGATTGCCCTATGGGCATTGTACATTTTGAACTTTCAAGGGACAAACAGATTTTTGGATGCTGAATAAAGCAATCTCTTTTTCCTTAGTACACTACTGTCTATCTGGTATTGCTGTTGGTGGACCTGCTCCATTATTTTGGGTGGTGATAATGTGTTGGGTGTGTGGGAATTGTCGTCTTGTGCTGGTCATAGCGTGGACCCTGGTATCTGTGTGCCATCACAAGCTGTTGGCTACATAACTTTGTTCATGTAAGCAGTTACTGCATGGTGACATCGTCCCAAGGTGTGTTCCTTCCTCTGTGTAACCTGACATCTTCCCTGCAGGGTCATTCCAATATGTGGTGCTGAGCTGTGTCTACATTAGCTGGGTGTGTGAGGGACTCGTTAGACTTTGGCCATGCATGCTGAGCGATGTCTCCACCTGCATCATTCGTGGCGTTCTTGGTGGATACTGTACTTGTGTATGTAGACTGTTGACATGACTTCATGTGGACATGTTTTCTTTTCGGCGATATGCATGTGTATACTCCCAGCCTCGCACACATGTGGTACATGTACTGCAGGATCTTTGTGCACCTGACTGACATTTGTGGGCATTGGATCTGTGGGTACTCCACCCTTTTCTTTGCAGGGGCACTGCTGTGAGTGTTATGCACCCACCCCTCCTGTGTCTGGGCACTGCTGGGAGTGTTAGGCACCCACCCCTCCTGTGTCTGGGCACTGCTGGGAGGACTCTGCACACACCCCTCCTGTGTCTGGGCACTGCTGGGAGGACTCTGCACACACCCCTCTTATGTCTGGGCACTGCTGTGAGTGTTAGGCACCCACCCCTCCTGTGTCTGGGCACTGCTGGGAGGACTCTGCACCCACCCCTCCTGTGTCTGGACACTGCTGGGAGGACTCTGCACACACCCCTCCTATGTCTGGGCACTGCTGGGAGGACTCTGCACCCACCCCTCCTGTGTCTGGGCACTGCTGGGAGGACTCTGCACCCACCCCTCCTGTGTCTGGGCACTGCTGGGAGGACTCTGCACACACCCCTCCTGTGTCTGGGCACTGCTGGGAGGACTCTGCACACACCCCTCTTATGTCTGGGCACTGCTGGGAGGACTCTGCACCCACCCCTCCTGTGTCTGGGCAGCGCTGGGAGGACTCTGCACACACCCCTCTTATGTCTGGGCACTGCTGGGAGGACTCTGCTCCCACCCCTCCTGTGTCTGGGCACTGCTGGGAGGACTCTGCACACACCCCTCTTATGTCTGGGCACTGCTGTGAGTGTTAGGCACCCACCCCTCCTGTGTCTGGGCACTGCTGGGAGGACTCTGCACCCACCCCTCCTGTGTCTGGTCACTGCTGGGAGGACTCTGCACCCACCCCTCCTGTGTCTGAGCACTGCTGGGAGGACTCTGCACACACCCCTCTTATGTCTGGGCACTGCTGTGAGTGTTAGGCACCCACCCCTCCTGTGTCTGGGCACTGCTGGGAGGACTCTGCACCCACCCCTCCTGTGTCTGGGCACTGCTGGGAGGACTCTGCACACACCCCTCCTATATCAGGATATGTACGCTTAGAACATACATGGGTGTGGATTCGCTCCATGCATACGCGGGTGGGGGTACGGTCCGTATGTACACTGTTGGGGTGGGGGTATGCTCCATACATACGCAGGTGAGGGTACGGGCCGTACATACACGGTTGGGGTGGGGGTACGCTCCATGCATACAGGGGTTGTGTTACGGTCTGTATGTACACTGTTGGGGTGGGGGTACGCTCCATGCATACACTGGTGGGGGTACAGTCCGTACGTACACTGTTGGGGTGGGGGGTACGCTCCGTACATACGCGGGTGAGGGTACGGGCCGTACATACACGGTTGGGGTGGGGGTACGCTCCATGCATACGGGGGTGGTGTTACGGTCCGTACGTACACTGTTGGGGTGGGGGTATGCTCCATGCATACGCGGGTGGGGGTACGGTCCGTACATACACTGTTGGGGTGGGGGTACGCTCCATGCATACGCGGGTGGGGGTACGGTCCGTATGTACACTGTTGGGGTGGGCGTACGCTCCATGCATACGCGGGTGGGGGTACGGCCCGTACGTACACTGTTGGGGTGAGGGGTACGCTCCATACATACGCGGGTGAGGGTACAGGCCGTACATACACGGTTGGGGTGGGGGTACACTCCATGCATACGGGGGTGGTGTTATGGTCCGTACGTACACTGTTGGGGTGGGGGTACGCTCCATGCATACGCGGGTGGGGGTACGGTCCGTACGTACACTGTTGGGGTGGGGGTACGCTCCATGCATAAGCGGGTGGGGGTACGGTCCGTATGGACACTGTTGGGGTGGGGGTACGCTCCATGCATACGGGAGTGGGGGTACGGTCCGTACGTACACTGTTGGGGTGGGGGGTACGCTCCATGCATACGGGGGTGGTGTTACGGTCCGTACGTACACTGTTGGGGTGGGGGTACGCTCCATGCATACGGGGGTGGGGGTACGGTCCGTACGTTCACTGTTGGGGTGCGGGGTATGCTCCATGCATACGGAGGTGGGGGTACGGTCCGTACGTACACTGTTGGGGTGGGGGGTACGCTCCATGCATACGGGGGTGGGGGTACGGTCCGTACGTACTATGTTGGGGTGGGGGTACGCTCCATGCATACGCGGGTGGGGGTACGGTCCGTACATATCCATACCCACGCTGTGGAATGCTTGTGCGGGCCGTACCCAGGCCTTTGCCACGTGGGTACGAGCCGTCCCGCCATTGTTGGGGTGACGTAGGTGTGGGCGTGGTACGACTCGTACCCATGCTCTTAAGGCGTGGGTACGGGACGTACCTGTATTGTTGAGTTACCGGTTCGCGTCGTCATCCACTTCCGTTGTGGCGGACGCTGGCTTTGCTGGACACGCCCCCACCCCCACCCCCTCGTAGTGATCAGGGCCTGGGGGTCAGGTATGTCCAGGGCATGTGTGCTGTGTGTCTTGGGTGGGGGTTTTGTGGCCTGCCCCTGCTCCTGCCCCCCCCTTTCCCCCCTCCCTTTGTTGTTCTGACCTTCTGCGGCGTCTGCGTCGGAACCTGTAGAGGAGGTCGACTGCTATGAGGGCCGGGATGACACGTAAGTTCGGGTCCATGTCTGTCCGTCGCATGCAGGTACTCCTTGTTCGCGTCGTCCTGATTTCTCGGCAGTTTTTGGCTGCCGGAAAATATTCTCCGTGCGGGATGTTGTCGGTGCGAATCGTACTTCCTGGTTCATGAAAGGCAGGCTGCGTGCGTCCCGACGTCACGTCGGCGCTTTCCCGGATCACATTTGTATGTATATTTTCGTCGGACGGTGTTTTGTACGAATCGTACAGAAATAGTATTTCCGTGCGAATCGTACTTCCATGTTTGTGTATTGTTCCGACCGGGTACGAGTCGGATGGAGAATATGCTCCGTCCGACGGTTCGTACCCGGTTTTTACAGGATCGTAATCGGCACCTATGTGTACCAGTCTTAACAACTGCTGGAGCAAAAACTTGATCTATTTGTTAATTTGCCCATGTAACTTAGGCTACGTGGGTGAGACAAGTAGGGAACTCAGATTTAGAGTTCAAGAACATAAATCAGCATTAAGGACAGGGAAAGAAAATGCACCTTTGACAGAGCATTTTTTTAAGTTAAAACATAGTTGTGATGATCTCCAGTGGTTTATACTTGAAAAAATATTTGGAACCTTGAGGGGTGGTGATTTAAACAAGAAAAGGAAACTGAGAGAACAATGGTATATTTGCAGACTGAATACAGTTCAGAATGGGCTTAATTCCCGTGATAATTGAATGTCAATAATTTCCTAAAATACAAAGGCATAGATTTCATCATGAATTGATTTATTGATATACAGATCACTCATAAATAAGAAGTAGATATATATCTATTTTCAAGCCTGCAGAACAGGTGTGTTTATATCTTTGTTTTTGTTTTAAATCAACTCACAGGATGGAAATCAATTGATCTCTGGAGAGGTTCATTAGTCAATAAGTTGGATCAAATTATTTGACAGCATAGGGATTGGTTCTTCTATGTATAAAAAGGAGAACAATTGATATTTGACTAATGTTGATAACATAAGGATAATTGTTGATCGGGAATAGCCCCCACCCCTTTCCCCCTCCTTCTTTTTCTCTCTCCTTTTTTATGTATATTTTATTGATATTTGATGTACAGGAATGATTTGATGACGAAGGCTCTATAATTGAGGAGATCTCTTCCTTAGAAACGTTACGATACGAGTTACAGATGTTCCATTGGAAGTACTGTCCTAGTCGAACCGACTTAATAAAGTTAATTTAGGTTTTGTTAGAAAAAAATATTTAATTAATAAAAAAACGCTGTATTTCGTAGAGAAATTAAAGGAAAATAGGACCAAATGTTTCCGGGTCCCAGTAATCAATTGAAAGCAGCGCATAATACGTAGTTACGCTAGATACACGTAGACGGCACCGCCAGAAGAGAGAGGCCCGTTGTTTTAAAAAACATGGAATAAATAGTGCAGCCTTACAACGCCAACACGACACGACACCAGGACGGACATGTGAATATACCGCCGGTGGTTTTTCGCGATTTAAAAAGGGTAAGGATGTTAAATGCGATTGTGGGTTAGTAATGTTTTCGAATTTGATAAACTCTACGCAAGGGAATATAACGGGCTTCATCATCTAACTAAAAGAATTGAAATAACCTTGCATTAAAGAAAGTTGTTTTTTTTATATGTAATTGAGGCTTGAATAGTAGAAAAACTAGGTTTATAACCGGATAGGAATCGATAAGAATTTCGACAGTTGGTTGATAAATTATGCCTTTCGAGGACAGTGATTTCTTGAAAACATGACGTTAAATAACGTTCTGATTGTATTTGAATAAATAAATGTTTTTATAAACAACCACATTTAAATAAGAGAATGCATTTGTGACGTGAAAATCAGGATTGGTAAATGGACTAGAATTAGCTTTGAAAAATACAATCTTTCGTTTATAAAAATAGATAGCACTCAAGCGTCAAAGTAAAAATGGGCGCTAAAAAGTTTAGCCACATGAGTCTAATATAAGCAAAATGGGACTCTAGACTACTAGAGAATAGCTTGTACCCTTGTAAAATTGATATTTTTAGAAATACGGTATTTATTAAGATTCTGGTTTCATTTTTATTTTCAGCGGATGATGTCTCTATAGATAATTATATTGGAGCAGTAAAGCAAGCACTGCGGGGGAAAAAACTAGAATCGGAAACCCATTGATTGAGTCGAGGAACATTAGGCTTTATATAAGGTATGCATAAAAATCAAGAACTTGTGAAGTAGTCTTTAGAATTAAGTTAAAGATGAAATGAGGTGAATATATATGAAACTTAAGGTTGAATTTTTATTCACATAGCTCAAATCAACGTGGAAACGGTTGCAGGGTGTGTGTATATACCTCAACAAAAGAAAATATACCAAATAGGACATCAATTATCGATTGGAAGGTATGCAGGATATAGACAAATCAAATTAAGTTGAGATTTATGAATTAATATCTTGTAAGTACTATATGAATTAGAAAAACATTTTGTTTTACTCATGTAGTCAAAAACGAGACAAAGACGGCTGTTGAAATTAGGGTATCAACCCATACCGAGGGCTCTATTTTTACAAAGTGTCCAAGGTAAGAGATGAAAGTTATATTTTAATTCAACCCTTTTGGAAATGAACAGTCGAGTAATATTGAATTTGAGACAATACTAAATGAATAACATACTTGACATATATACATATATATAGCGTCTAATCATGGTTATAGATCAGAAAAGGATTGTTTGGGATCATATTTATATGAATAGGTTCCAAAAATGAAATCAGGGCAAATGAAGGTGTTTCTGCCCTAAACGGGCAATTTTCACATTATATATGGCCCTAGAAAAGAAACATTGATATTTATAAACCAGATAAAAAGGAAAGAATATTAAAGAGGTCTATATTACCCTAGTTTCATTGAATTTAAAATAAAATGAGATATATGAAGTATGACTGTTGTACGACATGGGTCCATTCTAAGGGATGCCTTTCCTTTTGGGTTTGTTGTGTTGGCATATAATATTGTTCCTGATTTCTCCTACTTGGAGAGAGATGAATGTAATTTTTTAAAAATTGTTTGCCATAGCATAAACAGGATTTGCATTATAAGTGACATAACATTATTGTACCTTTAATTGATTTACTTATTTTTGTAGATTCGAAACATGAGAGTAACAAAATCAATTGTCTTGAAAAAGAAGGTTCCAAATGAATTTTCCTTCGAAACGCATTGACGCTTTTGTATAGCCACAAACTTGGGTGTATGAACATTTCCCTAGATATATAACAATTAGGTGATATCGGGGTTTATGTGGTTAAATAGATTCACCAATTGTGGCAAAGGATGACAAAGGGTACTGTCTAGGTAGTATACTCTCATGTATAATATGCCGTGGATAGTAATTTGATGATGTGGTTTTAAACATTGATTGTATTGTAATTGTTTTATTGTTTTTATAAAATTGTATCTCGTGGTAATTTTCAGAAATAAATTGTTTTGATGAATTTTTAAATATTATTGTACTAATTTTGAATATTTGTGCCAAATACGTAATAAATTCAGAGGGAGATTTGTATGACCTCTTGGACCTTGACGAATGAGATGCAGAACACGAGTGAGGACGAAAGTGTGGTTGAGTAATTTCCCCAGAGGACATTTTTGTTTAAAAAAAATGTTGTTTGAACCCCAGTCCTTTGGGTTACCAAGGGTTCCTCTCTTTCTTTTATACATTCCTGCTGGTTATACTTCCGTCCCGGCCGAGTTTGGGCTGGGATGATAATCAAATTGGTATATTCCGTTTCTTGTAAAGAAGTTTTTATTATATCTGACACATACGTTGCTTCAGTGTCGTGTCAGTAGTATCTATTAGCACTACACTGTGATTAACAGCTTATTCGCGCCCCGATTTCAAAAGGTCTGTCCTGGCTCCTCGTACGGCCGTATATTAAATCTACAACATCACACTAATATATATACAATATTTATTGTTTGTTATAATGTATTGCACTACTATTGTGTATAAACAGGTCGTTTCTGTGTGCTAGGGCTTGGTAACCCTTTGAAGGTTTGTTGGGAAGGTATCTGGCAGCGATGTCAGTTATTGTTAGAGCTGAGGCCCTCAGAGGAGCTCTGCACAGAGAAGACTTGACAGCGCCTGTGAGAAATGGGTTGTTGTTTGAGTGGGGAGTAAGCCCTGGTCAAGCAGCAACTACAGGGTGAGACACTAGCTAACCCTAAATTAACCTGTGGCGAACCCTCAGGTAGCTTGGCACAGAGCAGTAAGGCTTAACTTAGAAGCAATGTGTAAAATATTTGTGCAACACTTCAAACTGTAAAAAAGTGAAAGGGTCAGGGTAGGGAAGAGGCTAACACCCTCCACTGACCCATTTTGTAAGAAAGGAAGTCAGGGAGAGATTCATTCTCCTCCTCCACTTCATCATCACCATGACCAGGAGCATGGTTAGCTCAGACCTCTCGAAGTTGGGTTTGAGGCGAATAACACGCAACACCATTAACGGGTTCCTGGGAGTCTTGAGATCCACCAGGTAGGTGACCTCACTCTTGTACCCTTTTACCTCTTAAGGACCATACCAGTGGTCTTGCAGGGCCCTTGGATTCCAGGCACCATAACCCTTGCTTTTTGGCCAGACTGAAACTTGACCAGAGTGGCCTTCTGGTCATACTACCATTTCATGACCTCCTGGCTTTCTTCTAGATTATTTTGGGCTTTTTTCCAGAAGTGCTTCTTCTGGGTTCGGAGTGCCAGCATGTAGCTGTCAGGAAGTCAGAATGATAGCCACTAACCTGCAACAGATGATCAGCAGGGGCGATGTACGATGCTATTTTTTTCTCCCTGTTGGTGTCCGGTAGGAGCCAATAATACGCAACTCGATCACAAGACACAACACAGGGGAAAGGGAATAAGGGATAAAACAACAAAAAGACACTGCTGCGGAGAAGTTGACAGTTCAGTCACTGTGAGGTAAGATGGACGAGGTCCTCTTCTCCCTAGGACTTGCAGCCTGGTAACTGTGCACTGTAGTGAAACATAATAAACCTATGTAATTGTAAGGGTTAGGGTAATCTAGCGTGTGAAAATAGTCCCCTATTGTAGCTTACTTACATTCCACACATACAGCAGGCATCCAAGCCATATCGCCATTAGTCTGATATGAGCAAGGCGTAGGAGCCACAAGTCTCCACAGATTATAAATGACCATTCATGAGAACATATCTGTTGCTTGGTTACAAGTGGCCAGTTACACCGTAGATAGAGGGCAGCCTGCTGAGAGCTTCCTCTCTTGGAATAATCCTCCCAAGTAGAAAGGTAAGCACTCCTGCGTGATGAAAGGAGAAGAAACACAAAATCAGCAAGATCCCCGGAAAAATAATAAATCAGAAAAACAAACAATCCACTGCCAACCTGTGTCTAAGGTGGAAGCAAAAAACAGGATGTCATAGTGCTCGTAGCACAGTCGACGATGAAGAGAGTGGATGCGAGCTAAGAAAGATCTACACGCTCTCCTGAGCTCAGACCGGTAAAGCTTACGGAAGGAGAAACTCGGTGGCTTTGGCAATGTCTGCACGCTCTCCTGAGCGCAGACTGAAGAAGCCGACAGTGAAGGAGAAACTCCATGGTGTTGCCGATGTTTGCACGCTCTCCTGAGCGCAGACCGGAGAAGCCAACGGTGAAGGGGAACCTTCACAGCTTCAGCAATGTCTGCATGCTCAGGGAGAAGCCTGATGCGTGCCTCGGAGGTCACGGAACAGAGCACTCCAGTAACGGATGATTTCCTGGCAGGTTTTTCGCTGGATGTTGAGACCCGCTGATAGCCTTTCAAAAGAGGTAGAGTCTGACGATACCGACTCGTATTGTCAAGTACCTGACAATATGAGGGCAGGGTCTTTTATAGTTTAAGCACGGACGTTTTCTTTTGTTGACAGCAAACAGGAAAAAAACACCCTGAAGGTTTTCTGTGATTCGTAGTTCCAGAATTCTTACGACTGTTAACCATCATCGGCCTACTCATTCTTAGACATGCACACTTACAACCAGTATCGGGATATTCTTGCATGCGTGTTATGTTTGTGTACCAGAGTCATGACAGAACCCCCTGCAAAACTGTCGTCCCGGTGGTCTATCTGGTTTGGAGGGAAGCTGCGTGTGGAACTGTCTCAGACAAACCGGACACTGGAGATTACGTTTTGGCTCCCAAGTCCTGTCTTCGGTTCCGAAACCCTTCCAATCTACTAGATAATGCACTTGCCCCATCACTAGCTTGGAATCTAGGATTTGTTTAACCTCGTACTCTTCCTCCCCCTCAACATCCAAAGGTAATGGTTTGTAAAGAAGTCGGGTCTGGGCAGGACAGGGTCGCAACAAGGACACATGGAACATAGGGTGGATATGCCAGGAGGAAGCGAGAGATAATTTCATGGCCACAGGATTTATCACCTTCTCGATTTTGTAGGGTCCTATGTATCTGAGGTTCATTCTAGTGTTCCCCTTGATTTGCAAGTTCTTGCTACTTAGCCACACCTGAGCCCCATCCTATCGGAAGGTTCTTTGTTACGTGTTTTATCGGCTTGGTGTTTGCTGGATTTGTGTGCCTTCTCTAACTGTTGTTTTGCACCTTGAAGCACGGCTTGTAAATGAGCGTGGTGTTCCTGGATGAAGGGATGTTTCGACTTAATGGGCCATTCAAAGGGTAACATGTTAGGATGGTATCCATTTAGACAGTAGAATGGGGAACATCCTAGGGAGGAGTGCTCGGCGTTATTTGCGAATTTCGCCACCCACAACAGCGTACTCTATTCCTCTTCATTCTGCAGGGTGAAACAACGTAGATACTGTTCCAGAGTTTGGTTCAGCGGTTCCGTCTTCCCATCCGTCTGTGGGTGGTGACTGGTGGAAAGGCATGCATCCACCTTCATGGTCTCACACAATTCTCGCCAGAAGCGTGAGGTAAACTGAGAACCCTTGTCGGTGATGAGTACGACGGGTATGCCATGAACACGGACAACGTGCTGCAGGAATGTCTGGGCTAATTCTGCTGAAGTAGGTAACTTGGTCATTGAAACTAAATTTCCCATTTTGGTTGAGTGATCTATGACCACAAGTATAATATTGTGTCCCCGACTCGGAGGTAGTTCGATTATAAAGTCCATGGACACTGTGTGCCAGGGACACAGAGGTATGGTGTTGTGTGTCGATTTAGAATTATGCCCTTATATAGGTACATTTCATATTGCCCTTATTTAGGCGTAGAGAATCCAGCCCTATTTAGGTATTGTCCATGCTAACCAAATACAGGCATGGTCACCTACATCCGTCCATCCACGTCACAATGAGTTCTTGGAAAACCAGACTCTTAAGCCTTTAGGAATTTCCCTTGCTTGGAAATTGATTTCTCCAAGAACTCATTTATTATGCATGAACATCTATTCCTTAGGGGTTCATTCATGACGTTCCTCTGCCCGGCTTTTACGTCAAAACTGGCATTCCTAAACACCTTCAAGGTATAAATATACCTGCACTTACCCTGGTAAACCACGGTCCTAGGCCCTCGGTCTGATCCAGTCAGATCCAGTATGACTGCTACGCGGTTCGCCACGGCAAGTTCGGAAGGAGATCGAGTCCCAGCCTGATGCACTGTCCAGACGCTGTCATCCTCCTTGCAGAGAATCCAGCTCCAGTGTTTCTGACTCCACTTGCGGGGTGTTAGATATCAAGTCCCAGAAAGAGATTCCAACCTCTCTCATTCTAAGGTATGGAGCAGGCTAGAACCTAAAGAAGCTTTTGGCAACTCTTGGCTAAACTAAAATATAGCTAGCTATACTTCAGAACACAGCACCTACTTCATACCTCGAACTACACTTAGTTTATCTACACTGGGGTAGAACTATTTAGAAGCACCAGATGAGTATCACATTTTAGCTTGTGTTATTTCTGTATGTATTTGAATTAATATATGTCATAGATACAAACCATGCTATTGCAGTATTATTTTATCTTACTGCTAACTCTGTACGTATTGTACTTCGCAGCCTGTCTTACGATTGTAGCAGTTCATATCTCTTGCATGAGAAATAAGACTGTTCAATGAACCCTTTTATTGAAACGCCCGTCACTCTATTTCTATGAAACTCTGTAGAAACGAAGCATGCACGACTGATTGAGTGAAACTGTTATCTATTGTTTCCACGATTCTGCGATTGTTCCGACTCTAAGGCAAACAAAGTTGTCATGTTAATGAGGATGTCAGAGACTAATCCCTTCTTCTTCATTCGAGAAGTTTCTAGTGACCTCTGAGTTAGCTGGCACACACAAGTAATTAAGTTTAATATACTCGTTAGAGAAATACTGACCTCAGTCCTATGCCAAATCTGGTGAGCAGTCTAAATATCGAAACTTTAATTTCGACCTGCAATAATATCGAGTTAAGAATATCGAAGGGACAGAATATCGATGTCAAGAATATCTATTGACAGAATATCGACCCTAAGGTAAGTAATATCGATTTCATTTATATCGATGTTAGTAATATCGAAATTAGTAATATCAATATGAAATATATCGATGTTACTAATATCCATGTCACTAATATCTATATTTATAATATTACTATGTGTTTTATTATGTATTTAATATGTATGTGTTAATTCTTTTTTGTTAAGTGTTCTACTGGTTTAAAAATATATGTATACAATTTTTTATGTTAATAATGGTTTTTTTAAGTTAATTTTGTGTTTTAGTACTGTAGCGGGTTGTGGGTTTAATGGGGAATAGGGTGGGAAGTAATTTAATTATATGAATTTAATTATACATTTTTGGGAATTATAAATTAATTTTAAATAATTTTAGCGTTTAAATTCTGTAGCGGGTTGTGGGTTTATAGGGGAACAGGGTGGGAAGTAATTTAATTATATGAAATTAATTATAAATTATTAGGAATTATAAAATAATTTAAAATAATTTTTGCGTTTAAATTCTGTAGCGGGTTGTGGGTTTATAGGGGAACAGGGTGGGAAGTAATTTAATTATATGAAATTAATTATAAATTATTAGGAATTATAAAATAATTTAAAATAATTTTTGCATTTAAAATCTGTAGCGGGTTGTGGGTTTATAGGGGAATAGGGTGGGAAGTAATTTAATTGTAATTAAGTAATATTTTAATTTATTTATTGGTATTGATAATTATATTATTGTTAATTAAGTATTAATTGGTAATTAATTATTATTAATTGGTAATTAGTTTTTATTAATTGATTAATTGATAATTATGTTAACTGTATTATTTTATTATTTGAGTGTATTTTGTGTTTATAGGGGAATAGTGTTGGAAGTAATTGAAATCTAATTAAGTAATTATTAAATTTGTTGTTGGGTATTGATAATTAATTAATTGGAGATTAATTATTAATTGGTAAATATTTTAAATTATAATAATTTGGTGATGAAAAATAATTTATTGTTGATTAATAATCAATTGGTAATTCAATATGTTTAAATATTATTTATTGATATTTCTAATTAATATACTAATAAGTAATTAATAATTGTTAAATAATGTATAATAATTAATAATTTGTGTATAAAAATATGTAATTGTTTAATATTTTTTAATTGATAATTAGTGTTTGATAATTATTTTTTGGTCTAAAAAATGTAATTGTTCAATATTTTTTAATTGGTAATTAATATTCATTAATTATTATTTATTGGTATTTAGTAATAATTTATTGCTCATTAATTATTTATTGGTAGTTATGTTTTTAATAAATATCTATTGGTATTTGTAAGTAATTTTGAGTTATTTAATAATTAAATTATTAATTATTTTAAAGAATTATTTTATTTATAAGTATGATATTTTTAACTTCTAAGCTATCCAACACTTGCCCTACTGTTGCACTCTCTGGAGTTAGAATAGTAATTTTTACCCCTACGCAATCCAACACTTTCCCTGCTGTTGCACCCTCTAGAGTTGGAATAGGAATTTTTACCCCTACGCTATCTAACACTTTTCCTACTGTTGCACTCTCTGGAGTTGGAATAGTAATTTTTACCCCTACGCTATCCAACACTTTCCCTGCTGTTGCACTCTCTGGAGTTGAAATAGTAATTTTTACCCCTACGCTATCCAACATTTTCCCTACTGTTGCACTCTCTGGATTTGGAATAGTAATTTTTACCCCTACGCTATCCAACACTTTCCCTGCTGTTGCACTCTCTGGAGTTGGAATAGTAATTGTTACCCCTACGCTATCCAACACTTTCCCTACTGTTGCACTCTCTGGAGTTGGAATAGTAATTTTTACCCCTACGCTATCCAACAGTTTCCTTACTGTTGCACTCTCTGGAGTTGGAATAGTAATTTTTACCCCTACGCTATCCAACACTTTCCCTGCTGTTGCACTCTCTGGAGTTGGAATAGTAATTTTTACCCCTACGCTATCCAACACTTTCCCTACTGTTGCACTCTCTGGAGTTGGAATAGTAATTTTTACCCCTACGCTATCCAACAGTTTCCTTACTGCTGCACTCTCTGGAGTTGGAATAGTAATTTTTACCCCTACGCTATCCAACACTTTCCCTGCTGTTGCACTCTCTGGAGTTGGAATAGTAATTTTTACCCCTACGCTATCCAACACTTTCCCTGCTGTTGCACTGTCTGGAGTTGGAATAGTAATTTTTACCCCTACGCTATCCAACACTTTCCCTACTGTTGCGGTCTCTGTAGTTGGAATAGTAATTTCTACCCCTACGCTATCCAACACTTTATTTACTGTTGCACTCTCGGGAGTTGGAATAGTAATTTTTACCCCTACGCTATCCAACACTTTCCCTACTGTTGCACTCTCTGGAGTTAGAATAGTAATTTTTACCCCTACGCAATCCAACACTTTCCCTGCTGTTGCACTCTTTGGAGTTGGAATAGTAATTTTTACCCCTACGCTATCCAACTCTTTCCCTGCTGTTGCACTCTCTGGAGTTGGAATAGTAATTTTTACCCCTACGCTATCCAACACTTTCCCTACTGTTGCTCTCTCTGGAATTGGAATAGTAATTTTTACCCCTATGCTATCCAACACTTTCCCTACTGTTGCACTCTCTGGAGTTGGAATAGTAATTTTTACCCCTACGCTATCCAAAACTTTCCCTACTGTTCCACTCTCTGGAGTGGGAATAGTAATTTTTACCCTTACGCTATCCAACATTTTCCTTTCTGTTGTTTTTTTGGAGCTGGAGCAGTAGTTTTATTGTTTCTGCTATTTAATATTTTTTTTATTATTTTAGCTAATGTAGTATATGATTAATTTTAACAATATTAAAATTAAATGTAATAGTTTTAATTTGTTATAAATAATTATTTAATTTTTATTTATGTTATTGTTTTATGTGTGTAATGTTTTTGCAATTGTTAACATTTTTAAATAATGTATAATTTATTAAAATAATTATTAAAACATTATTAAGTAAGTATATATATTATGGTGCCGATCACGATCCTGTAAAAAAATTCCCCGTACGACTCGTATCCGGTCTTTTTACCGTACGAATCGTACAAGTGCTGTACAAACTGCCAAGTACGATTCGCATGGGAAAAAGTCCATACGAATCGCATTGGGAATTATTCCCCACACGTCCTCGGGTCGGAAAATGTGTCCGACACATCCTCGGACGATTTACCGTACAAATGTGAAAAGTGAAGTCCGACCGCGCAAGTACGATCCATCCCGTGCGTCCGATGTTACAACCGGATGGAAAAAACACCGTCCGCACCGAACTCCCATAGCAACCATGGAGACATGTGCCCGCATACGCGCCCAACACTCCCCCCAGCCCTCCTATGTACGAGTCGAATCCCCACCCGTGTATGTACACCCGTGTACGTACGAGTCGAACCCCCACCCGTGTATGTACACCTGTGTATGTACACCCGTGTATGTACACCCGTGTATGTACGAGACGTACCCCCACCCGTGTATGTATGGAGTGTACCCCCACCCCAACCGTGTATGTACGGCCCGTACCCACACCCGCGTATGTATGGAGCGTACCCCCACCCCAACTGTGTATGTACGGCCCGTACCCACACCCGCGTATGTATGGAGCGTACCCCCACCCCAACCGTGTATGTACGACCCGTACCCTCACCCGCGTATGTATGGAGCGTACCCCCACCCCAACAGTGTATGTACGGACCGTATCCCCACCCCAACCGTGCATGTCCAGCCCGTACCCTCACCCGCGTATGTATGGAGCGTACCCCCACCCCAACCGTGTATGTGCGACCCGTACCCTCACCCGCGTATGTATGGAGCGTACCCCCACCCCAACAGTGTATGTACGGACCGTACCCCCACCCCAACCGTGCATGTCCGGCCCGTACCCTCACCCGCGTATGTATGGAGCGTACCCCCACCCCAACAGTGTATGTACGGACCGTACCCCCACCCCAACCGTGTATGTATGACCCGTACCCTCACCCACGTACGTATGGAGCGTACCCCCACCCCAACCGTGTATGTACGACCCGTACCCTCACCCGCGTATGTATGGAGCGTACCCCCACCCCAACCGTGTATGTACGACCCGTACCCTCACCCGCGTATGTATGGAGTGTACCCCCACCGTGTATGTACGACCCGTACCCTCACCCGCATATGTATGGAGCGTACCTCCACCCCAACAGTGCATGTACGGCCCGTACCCCCACCCCAACCGTGCATGTCCGGCCCGTACCCTCACCCGCGTATGTATGGAGCGTACCCCCACCCCAACAGTGTATGTACGGACCGTACCCCCACCCCAACCGTGCATGTTCGGCCCGTATCCTCACCCGCGTATGTATGGAGCGTACCCCCACCCCAACCGTGTATGTACGACCCGTACCCTCACCCGCGTACGTATGGAGCGTAACCCTACCCCAACCGTGTATGTACGACCCGTACCCTCACCCGCGTATGTATGGAGCGTACCCCCACCCCAACAGTGTATGTACGGACCGTACCCCCATCCCAACCGTGCATGTCCGGCCCGTACCCTCACCCGCATATGTATGGAGCGTACCCCCACCCCAACAGTGTATGTACGGACCGTACCCCCACCCCAACCGTGTATGTACGACCCGTACCCTCACCCGCGTATGTATGGAGCGTACCCCCACCCCAACCGTGTATGTACGGACCCGTACCCCCACCCGTGTATGTATGGAGCGAACACACACCCCACCAGTCTAAGTACGGAGCGCACCCCAGGCCCCAACACCAGCACCTTCACCCAACATCGCGCATGTACGAGTCGTACCAAGCCAGAGACAAGGACAGCACTGTACAACAAAATGGCCCATGTACACACCGTACACACGCTACAAACACACGTACACAACCAGGGCAAAACAACACAAGAAGACTCTATTCTAATCGCACAAAGCCACAAAACATGTCCAACAAGCACAAAGACAACACATTCACTGACCTGCAACTGCCAAACTCCCAAACAGAGGCCCAAAACACAACCACTCCTTATAACACACCCACCCAAAGTTCAAACACAGCCACACCCACTAATGGACCAATAACAAGGGCCCACAGACACAAACCATGAGCCTTTGCAACAGACTCACTGCTGCCAGACCCCACAGACAACCCACAGCACCATACTTGAACCTTTACTACACCTTACACTTGCACACCTTCACACACCCACCTTCACAAACACCCCCTCATCACATTCACACACACACCTGCACAACCACACCCACACACCCACAACCATCCACACCCACACCCCCACAACCATCCACACCCACACCCCTCACCATGCCCACTAACAAGAATCCAAAGTTCACTAGCCAAGAGTTGGAGGTCCTTGTCGACGAAATCCTCAGAGTCGAGCCACACCTCTTTGGAACATTGGTCAGACAGACCAGCATTTCCGAAAAAACAGCCATGTGGCAGACGATTGTCGATGCTGTGAATGCTGTTGCGTCCACCAGAAGGACCAGGCATGAATGCCAAGCCAGGTGGTACGATCTGCGGAGGAGGGTCAGAGCCAAAATGACCGACGACCACAACCAGGCCAACATCACGGGCCGCCCTGCAGATGCGTACAATACCATCCCTGGGAGGAGAGGGTGATGGCCATACTGCCGGTGGTGGCAGTGGACGGAGTAGAAGGACTCCGAGAGCCGGGTGAGTACACAAACAACTCACCTCACATGGGGGAATGTCATCCACAACCAAACTCACAATCATGCACGCAACCACCCCAAGCTATCGCATGACTCAACCACACTCCATGAACACGCACATGCCACTAGCGCCACCATGCCCCATGCACCCAGCTGGACAATGCCAAGTCACAGGCCACAGAAAACACCAACACAAGACACGGTAAGCCGGATGGCGGGAGTGTGGGCCTCAAAAATCACATAGTGCAACTCAGAAGCAGACAACAATGCCCTCTGCCCATATGGCCTAGGTCACAGCCAGACAAACAGTGTGTCCCCACACAGGAAAGACTTGTCAGCAAATGGCGGACGCCTTGCATTAAGACATGGGGGTGAAGGCACTTTTTGCACATGACAGCAGCTAATGAACAGCCAACACTGTGAAAGAGTGGCAGCACACACCACCACAGCAGCAGCGCAGACACAGACACTACACCCAATGGGTGCCTGGAGATCAGAAAAAAAACTCACATGAACAAGCCAAGGGCCATTCAAAGATCTGCAAAAAGTGTGTGCCTAGGAAGCTGGGCTGAGGTGACAGAGGGTGACACACAGAGGGAGGGAGAGGGGGATAGAGAGGGAGGGAGACACAGGGAGACGGACAGAGGGAGGAGGCTGACACAGGGAGGGAGGGAGAGGGGGACAGAGAGGGAGTGAGATAGGGAGACACAGGGAGACCAATTCAGCCTTGGGTGGTGTGGGAATGTCTGCTCGTCAGCAGGTGGACTGCGTCCATGTAGACAAGGGTGGCCAGTGCCTGAATCCCCCTCTCTTCTCCATGGCAAAACACTGGGCCATGTCTCAACCTGTGCATGAGCACAACGCCAGCTACCTGCATTATATAAGTGTGTGGAACAACTCCATGTGCCCACGTACAGTGCAACACGGAAGGCTGCAGTCACAATTGACGCAGCAAGTAAGACTGTGTCACACATAGGTAAAGTCTCAAAAGCTGTGGCCAAGGGACATACCCATGCACAAGTGCACTTTGAGTGGAATGCAAGACATATCCAAATACCCAGAGGAAATGTGCCAACTTTGAAACAAATGAAACATGGATGTTGCATGGAACATAAATAACATTGTCTCTCTCACACACAGGTCAACGTCGTGGATCACCCCCCAACACTGGGGGGGAAGACTCACAGGACCCGGCTCTGCGGGATGACGATCCCACCGGCAGCGACAACTCTCACCACACTGTGGACGACTCCGACCAACCTGTCCCCTCTGGTGTCCAACCACCTGCAGCACCTGCGTCAGGTACAACTGGGCCAACCACCACCCCCACTCCTGCCACATCCCAGGAGACACCCAGGATCCCTGTCCCACCACCACAATGCAGCCAGGCTGACCAGGAGGGACACGGTGTACCGGGCACCCAGGAGGAGGCAGGCGACAACGCTAATGCCACCCCTCAGGGGTCCCGGAGACCCGATGTGCCCACAAGGGCAGGCCAGGTGCAAGTGGGCAGGGGTGGTGGGAGTGGAGGACGGCAGAGGCGCGAGCCTGACCAGTTGGCTGCGGAACCGGTATATTCCCATGTCAGAAACATCCTGGACACATACCGGCAGGACACCACGGGCATGGGCCAGGTTGTGTCCACCCTCAATGAGATGAAGGGCACCCTCAAGGAGATCAAGACCCAGCAGGCCCAGCAACATGCGGAGCAACATGCCTGTCTACTGCGACACCAAGGGCGGATGGAGGACAGACAGGCTGAGCTCGTGACGGTGTTCACGGGAATTCACCGTACACTCTGTCGGATGGCCGACAACATGGGCAACCCTCCCTGTGCCACCAGGCCAAGAACATCACCACCCACAGGGAGGGATCAGGAGGAGGAGGAGACATCCGACGGAGCATCCCAAAACATCGTCACGGCCTGCTTCTGAGGGTTCCCGCAGGAGGGCGGGTTGTCCACGGAAAAGACCGTGAGGGTCGGCACAACAGCACCATCTCCCAGGACACCTGGCCTGGCACCTGGCCCACTGGACCAACAGCAGCACATCAGTAAAAGACATTCTCTGCCACATGGACTTGCTGGTCACTGTCTGACCAATGTTGACAAAGACTGTGGCATGGACTCTGATGATTTCCAATGGCAAGGACACCAACTCCCCCAGTGAACTTTGGATTCCACACACCCGGAAAGCCCCTCTTGTCATACCCCCCCCCACGTACCCCAACACAAATAAAAAGTTACACGATAAAGAGATGATGCCTACATTTTGCATTATTACCTTACATGTGTCTTGTAAAGTCTAACCATGCCTGAGTTCTCATATGACTTCAACCATCCATACCCTGGGGCCTGAGTCTGGCACAGGACACATATGGGTCACAATGTATTAGGCAAGACAGACATGGAGCACCATACACACCCGTGATGGGCCCAACCAGCTGAGGGGGTGGCCGCACAACCGTGCCGACAGACATATTGAGTACAGCGACAGTCATGCGCAGAGGTCAGGGATCATGTGGAGTGTCCTGGGGGGCACCCAGGTATGTGTAGACAGGTGGCAGAACCATGTCCTGCAAGCTTGAGTCAGGTGGATGCAGAGAATGGTGGCCTGGCCAACGTTGGATGCATGGGGATGGCACATGTCACAATACCCGCACAGTCATGGACATCATGCACAATACAGAGTCTAATCCCACACAAACAGCTTGCATCTTGCTACTCTACACATAGACACATAGCCACTATCACGGAAAACCATGCCAGACATGCCGTATGCCCCGTGGCAACACACCAGCATTGACCGAGAAGAGGCACCTTGGAGGCATAGGGACACCTTTATTAGTCATGTATTCGGGAATGCAGAGGCAACTCGGAGTACACATACACAGGTCATGTGGAGTAACATGTGGGTCCAACACTGGAACCCCCCTTCTGCAGCACAAATGCGTGATAGCCAGGGAACTGGCACACAAGTGTCGGGTAACAGCTAAACACCCCCTGCTGCTCACGGAGAGGCTGCCATACACCATTGATCCTCTGATGTGGAAGTCCCACACCATGTCAAGCCAATGCAAACCGTATGTGTCCGAGGGCAGTGTTACACACATTGATGCCATCATCACAATCCACTATCCCATCACAGATGACTGTCAACAAGTCTGACCATCTATTCAGGTGTACCCAGCTACATGTAATGTGTCCCATGGTGATGCGACATGTCTGCAGAGGAACCAATCATCGACAGGGGCAGTGTGCACACATCGTAAACAACTGCCACACCCAATACACCCCTGATGCATCCCTTACCCTTAGGAGACTTCCAAACTTGTCCGTGCGTGTAACACTGAGTCAGCACACGATGACGTGTCCATGAGGAATAGCAGTGCCACAACAATGCAACCAGCAGACGGCATGCACAAGTACCTGGGGATGAGAGACACACAAGAAGTCAGCCACAAAAAGCACAGCCACTTGCATGTGCATGTACTCGACACATGTAAGGATGACAACATGCTAGGTCACAATTATGACTGGGGAAATACACACATCACTGGCACCATCACTCGAGTGACACATCCACACACACCTCTGACTCACGTGGCATACATGCAGATGGACACACACATCGCAACACATGCCACACGGGGACCAATGTGTGCACACTCAGACACAGGTACTCACCACTAAGCAAAGAAGTCACGTATGAACCGACTCCAAATGTCCTCTTGTGGAACCTCATCCTCCACATCACTAGCCCCATTGCCAAGCCCTTCGTCCTCCACGGGTGGATGGTCCTGATCATCTTGATCCAGGATGAGTGGCACAGCTTTCTCAACTGCCATGTTGTGCAGCATGCAGCAGACCATGAAGAATTTGCAGACTTTCGCCGGGGCATATGGGAGGGCGCCGCCGGTCTTGTGGAGGCATCTGAATCGGCTCTTCAGGAGGCCAAATGTCCTCTCGATCACTCGCCTTGTCCGGCCATGGGCGGTGTTGTAGCGGAGCTGGGCCGGCGTGCTGGGGTTGCGGAGAGGTGTGATCAGCCATGGCATGTTGGGATAGCCAGCGTCCCCTACATGGAAACCACATGGATATAAGTAGGACAGGAGAAGCGGTCGTGCTGGAAGTCTACGCAAAATACAGGACAGACAGAGTGTACCCACCAACAACACATGCTCGTTCGTTGCGCAGCTGCGTCATCATTTCAGGCACCCTGCTACGCCTCATGATGTAGGCATCATGTGCTGATCCTGGAAAACGAGCACAGACATGTGAAATCACCATGTTGGACAGACACACCACAAGGGCATTGATGGAGTGGTAGTGTTTGCGATTCCTGTACACTACCTCCTGTGCCTGTGGTGGTACCAAAGCCACATGTGTCCCATCTATGGACCCAATGACATGGGGCATCCCTCCCAGGGCATAGAATCCACGCTTGACCCCAGTTAACAGTTCAGGAGTTGGGAAATGGATGAACTCATCCAGGTGAAGCAACATGGCCTCTAAGAAATCATGCAGCACACGGCTGAACATGCTCTGGTACATGCCACCAACATCAGCTATGGTATATTGAAAGGTACCCGTGGCAAGAAAATGTAGGGCTGCCATTACCTTCAGCTTGGGTGTCAGTGCCGTAGGATACCTGTGCAGCGGTTGCAGGTGTGGTGCCAGCCTTGCCATCAACTCCTCAATCAACGGTTGGGGGAAGCGGTAGCAGCGTATACAGTCATTCTCCCGCATGTCAGCCAAGTCTGGAATTGGTCGGGGAAGAGGCGGCGCTCTGCAGTAATTTGGAAGTGACAAGGAAGAGGGAGTGCACTACAACAACAATTTATATGTACTGAGCACATGTTAATCTGTCAATACACATATGCTACATACGGAGTCAGGTATGTGCTGCATGCCCTGGACACGTATGGCTGCCAGGTGACACTCCTACCAAGACCCAGCTACACACGGAGATTGTGAACCTCCACATGCCATGGCATGGGACTAGCTGTGTCCCAGTGTAAGTGAACAGCCAGACGCAACACAGGAGTGACATACATCAACACATCAGCAGAAGTAGGATGTCGATTGCAGAGACAGGTAGCGGAACACTAGAGCCACAGGTCACATGACATTACACTAGGACAGCCCACACACCTTGCCATTAAGGTGTACATGTCATGACTCACCACACATACATTGAGAGGATGCAGACAGGTCCTTGTTACGTTACTCCGTGTCCCATGCATACATACACACCTCACATCCGATACCACATGTGGCCTGGTGTGCGTAACAGTGTGCCATGTCCATCTACACACAGACACATGTTGGTTGCGGCAACAGCTGATGCTTTTGAGGGAACACCAACATCAAGCTAATGGGAACACACCACACATACATGACATAGACACATTGTGCACCGTGGGTAGTCACATCTCTGGTGTGGTAACCTCTGTAGCGGGCATCAGGGGACACTTGCGTGTGTTGTTGACTGTGCCATGCCAGTGACGCTCTTCCCAAGTGTGCAGTACGACATGCACACATGTCAAAGGAGTTAAGGGCATGCCTGGCACATATTGCACCGTGACACATAACATCTGTACACATCTCATCATACATCTATTGCCTTCTCGACTCAGGAGTAATGTGCCACATCACAGCCTTTCACACCTGTGCCCCACACATGTAGTACTGCCCAGACAATGCCTAGATGTCCATCCATGGACAAGTATGTCAGCTCTATTCCTTCCTGTGTGCTGCCTGTCACCACTGTGATGTGTGAAAGGCACCGTACATTCGCTCTGAGGGCCTGTGTACGTTCCCTATCACTATGGGAGTGCTGCCGTAGGCCTACCCATAGTGATAGTGAGTGTACTCGCGCGTGTATGGTCCGTATCACTATGGGTACGCATACGCCAGCACACCCATAGTGATAGTGAGCGTACGCGTGCGTGTACGGTCCGTATCACTATGGGTACGCATACGCCAGCACACCCATAGTGATAGTGAGCATACGCGCGCGTGTACGGTCCGTATCACTATGGGTACGCATACGCCAGCACACCCATAGTGATAGTGAGCGTACGCGCGCGTGTACGGTCCGTATCACTATGGGTACGCATACGCCAGCACACCCATATTGATAGTGAGCGTACGCGCGCGTGTACGGTCCGTATCACTATGGGTACGCATACGCCAGCACACCCATAGTGATAGTGAGCGAACGCGCGTGTGTACGGTCCGTATCACTATGGGTACGCATACGCCAGCACACCCATAGTGATAGTGAGCGTACACACGCGTGTACGGTCCGTATCACTATGGGTACGCATACGCCAGCACACCCATAGTGATAGTGAGCATACGCGCGCGTGTATGGTCCGTATCACTATGGGTACGCATACGCCAGCACACCCACAAAAAGCAGATCTGGATGAACGCCGTCAGTGCCGTGAGGAGGACTGAGGGTTGCAAGCGGCGCCTGGCCCAGGTGAGAAAACGCTGGCAGGATATCCGGTGCTGGACGCGGAGGATCGCACGGGTCCTGCTGGGGGACTCACCTGAGACCCATAAGAACCGCGGGCGCCGCCATCTGACCCTCATCCACAAGCGTGTGCTGGCGGTGGTCTTTCCAGACTTGGACAGGCGCTTACAGGAGAAGCAGCAGCAGGATGGGGGCAGGTACATGTGTGTTTGTTGTGTGTCACCAGCATTTGTAAGTGCACAGTTGCATGGATACACTGCCAGGGTTTAAAGGTGCTGTGCAGATCCTGTTACCCACAGTATAGCGGTGCTCTCCTGCCTCCCTTCCCCTTCTTGCAATGTGTTCCCTGGTCTGTGTGTAGTCACTCCTTCACAAGGTTATCTAGGCTGGCAGTTTATCCACGTGAACAATGCCTGTAGCCTCATGTGTGGGGGTGGTGTGTAACAGGTTTTGGGACCTAGCCTGTGCCCTGTCCAGTTCAGTACTTGTGGGTTCCATGTCAGTTGGCACTGATGCTGAGTCCAGACATGGGAGTTAGTCTCTCAGGTGTCATGCCTTACAGCACGCATGTCCTATGTTGTGGCCTGTGACATGATGTGCATGAGTGTGCGATACGCATAGTGCAGGGATGGTGGCGTGTGTTGCAGTCATTCCCATTCAGGACCATGGAGTTGTGTGGCCACTACTGTCCCCTGGGGCATATTTTCCTAGGTGTCATGTGTGTCATCACAAAATGTGGACACTCTCAGTGTCTACAGGATAGGTTGTGCTCTGTGCCATTGTCCCCTGGCGCCATGTATATTGACGTAAAATGTAGTACAAGTGTCCACTGTACTGCCTGACCTGATTTTCCTTGTTCATACTCACGGTGGCCAGTGCCTGTGTGTCTTGTTACAATCATCTGATGATTACCATTTGTACATGATTATTTGGACAGGCGCACCTTGGGTATTTTGTGTCCAATCTTGCATTTATCCAGCCCATGTGTATTTCACCCAGACTTAGAGATGTAAGTGCTTCCTGTGTCTCAACAAATTGTCTCATGTAGGGGGTGGTTGGTGTGGGCAAAGCCTACATGTCAAAACCTGATATCTCCTTGCTAGGTCTGGCCAGTGTGTGATGTTTGTCTGGACATACACTCAAGGTGCAGTGAGCCAGTCATGGTGGGCATGTTTTCAGTATTACCTATGCAGCATGTGCCTAAAGTTCATGGATATGGTCCCTGCTCATCCCTATTTTCAGCAACGCTGTGTGGTGCAGATGCAGTGCTGGATTGTCCCCAGAGCCTGGCTCCTCTGTCAAAATCCATTTCCTGTCATTTGCTATTGTGTCATGCTCTCCATAGTTTTTCAGTGGCATGGTGGGTCAAACAACTGTGTGTTGCAGGGCCTACATATGTTCCTTGTTTTGTAGATGTTACTCATCTTTCTTTTCAGGCTATGCACTGTAACCTATGTAGATTGGACTCATGTGACATATGTATACAGGTGTGTGATTAATTGCTGTCTCTTCACCTTGCCCACAGCATCGTCGGGGGACACGGAGGGAGACATCAGCACAGACGGAGCGGAGGGACCGAGCACCAGTGCCAGCGGTGACATCTTGGCTGGCACATCGAGTGGAACTGAGGCGGAAGGGAGTGAGGCCGAGGATCTGTCCACTGCCACCACAGAATATGAAGCTGACAGGTCCAAGGATGAGCTCTCCGAGTGGGCGGAGGCTGCACCAGCAGCTGACAGCGGCACAACATCTCTCCCCGCCCCCTCCATTGCCATCAGCCGCCTCCCCCTTGCTCGTGTCCCTTCCCAGCGTGCCCAGTCACCGCATGTCTCCTTCCTGCCAGGCACCGCACCCCCTGCCCCTGTCTCCACTGCTGCCGCCAATGCCGAGTCTGTGGACATCCAGCGGCAGTTGCAGGTTGGTCAGGCTGCGATGCTTAATGTCCTCCATGGCCACAGCCAAGTGCTGAACAACATGGAGGCATACTTGGAGGGCATTTTCTCATCGCAGGCTGACCAACGCAACTTGCTGAGGTCCATTGACTCGACACTGACTGCAGCAGTGGGTCTCCTGCAGCGCTTCGTCCAACCCCCTACCCCTGACCCATCCACACTTCCCACTCCCATGCCTGTCCCACGTACACCCAGACGTCAGCATGCACCCACCACAACATACACAACAGACACAGGCACCACACCAGCAGGGAAGGTCAAACGCACACCTCCTGGCACGCACACACAGGGTGAAGTAGGCACACCCACTGGGTCGGGGGCAAACGTAAGACACGCAGCCAGAGTGGGAGTCCACATTCCACAAAATCCTCTCCCTCCAAATCCCCTCCCCTCAGCTCTCCTGGCCACAAATCCAGCAAAGACTCCTTCATGGCCGCTCTGTCCCTGAGCCCCACAGTGATACCACCCCGCAAGCGGTCAAAGGAGTCCCCAGTCAGGGTGGTTGAGTCCCCCCCCTGTCCACACCCTCCCCCAGTGGCGCTGCGACCCATCCCTCCGACCCCCCCCTCCTTGGGGCCTGTGGTTCCTTCGGGTGCAGGGGAGTCGCTGGAGGACCTTGCTAAGGTGTGCAGCGCCATCCTGACCTCCGCCTTTGGCGCTGCCCCACCCCCTGTGGTGGAGTCCTCCGTCCCTGCACCCACGACGCCTACCCTTCGCCCTCATGTCCCTGCGGTGCCTGGTCCTTCCCCCCACATGATGCCCCCCCCTCTGGAAGACAAAGGAGTCTGACTGTGCAGGCAAGCTAGGGGACACGCATCCCACTGTGTCCCCCACCTGGATTTGAACTTTGGATTGCCCTATGGGCATTGTACATTTTGAACTTTCAAGGGACAAACAGATTTTTGGATGCTGAATAAAGCAATTTCTTTTTCCTTAGTACACTACTGTCTGTCTGGTATTGCTGTTGGTGGACCTGCTCCATTATTTTGGGTGGTGATAATGTGTTGGGTGTGTGGGAATTGTAGTCTTGTGCTGGTCATAGGGTGGACCCTGGTATCTGTGTGCCATCACAAGCTGTTGGCTACATAACTTTGTTCATGTAAGCAGTTACTGCATGGTGACATCGTCCCAAGGTGTGTTCCTTCCTCTGTGTAACCTGACATCTTCCCTGCAGGGTCATTCCAATATGTGGTGCTGAGCTGTGTCTACATTGGCTGGGTGTGTGACGGACTTGTTAGACTTGGGCCATGCATGCTGAGCGATGTCTCCACCTGCATCATTCGTGGTGTCCTTGGTGGTCACTGTACCTGTGTATGTAGACTGTTGTCATGACTTCATGTGGACATGTTTTCTTTTCGGCGCTATGCATGTGTATACTCCCAGCCTCGCACACATGTGGTACATGTACTGCCATTTGTGGGCATTGGATCTGTGGGTACTCCACCCTTTTCTTTGCAGGGGCACTGCTGTGAGTGTTAGGCAACCACCCCTCCTGTGCCTGGGCACTGCTGGGAGGACTCTGCACACACCCCTCCTGTGTCTGGGCACTGCTGGGAGGACTCTGCACACACCCCTCCTGTGTCTGGGCACTGCTGTGAGTGTTAGGCACCCACCCCTCCTGTGTCTGGGCACTGCTGAGAGGACTCTGCACACACCCCTCTTATGACTGGGCACTGCTGGGAGGACTCTGCACACACCCCTCCTGTGTCTGGGCACTGCTGGGAGGACTTTGCACACACCCCTCCTGTGTCTGGGCACTGCTGTGAGTGTTAGGCACCCACCCCTCCTGTGTCTGGGCACTGCTGTGAGTGTTAGGTACCCACCCCTCCTGTGTCTGGGCACTGCTGGGAGGACTCTGCACACACCCCTCCTGTGTCTGGGCACTGCTGGGAGGACTCTGCACACACCCCTCTTATGTCCGGGCACTGCTGGGAGGACTCTGCACCCAACCCTCCTATTTCAGGACGCTTAGAACATACACGGGTGTGGGTTCGCTCCATGCATACGCGGGTGGGGGTACGGTCCGTACGTACACTGTTGGGGTGTGGGTATGCTCCATACATACGCGGGTGAGGGTACGGGTCGTACATACACGGTTGGGGTGGGGGTACGCTCCATATATACGCGGGTGAGGGTACGGTCCAGACATGCACGGTTGGGGTGGGGGTACGGGCCGTACATACACTGTTGGGGTGGGGGTACGCTCCATACATACGCGGGTGAGGGTACGGGTCGTACATACACGGTTGGGGTGGGGTACGCTCCATACATACGCGGGTGAGGGTACGGGTCGTACATACACGGTTGGGGTGGGGGTAGGCTCCATACGTACGCGGGTGAGGGTACGGGTCGTATATACACGGCGGTTGGGGTGGGGGTACGCTCCATGCATACGGGGTGGGGGTACGGTTCGTACGTACACTGTTGGCATGGGGGTACGCTCCATGCATGAGGGTGTGGGGGTACGGTCCGTACATACACTGTTGGGATGGGGGTACGCTCCATGCATACGGGGGTGGGGGTACGGTCCGTACGTACACTGTTGGGATGGGGGTGCACTCCATGCATACGGGGGTGGGGGTACGGTCCGTACATACACTGTTCGGGGGGGGTACGCTCCATACATATGCAGGTGAGGGTATGGGTCATACATATCTGTACCCATGCTGTGGAATGCTTGTGCGGGCCGTACCCAGGCCTTTGCCACGTGGGTACAGCCGTCCCGCCATTGTTGGGGTGACGTAGGTGTGGGCGTGGTACGACTCGTACCCACGCTCTTAAGGCGTGGGTACGGGACGTACCTGTATTGTTGTGTTACCGGTTCGCGTCGTCAACCACTTCCGTTGTGGCGGACGCTGGTTTAGCGGGACACGCCCCCACCCCCTCGTAGTGACCAGGGCCTGGGGGTCAGGTATGTCCAGGGCATGTGTGCTGTGTGACTTGGGTGGGGGTTTTGTGGCCTGCCCCTGCTCCTGCCCCCCCCTGTTCCCCCCTCCCTTTGTTGTTCTGACCTTCTGCGGCGTCTGCGTCGGAACCTGTAGAGGAGGTCGACTGCTATGAGGGCCGGGATGACACGTAGGTTCGGGTCCATGTCTGTCCGTCGCGTGCAGGTACTCCTTGTTCGAATCGTCGTCCTGATTTCTCGGCAGTTTTTGGCTGCCAGAAAATATTCTCCGTGCGGGATGACGTCTGTGCGAATCGTACTTCCTGGTTCGTGAATGGCAGGCTGCGTGCATCCCGACGTCACGTCGGCGCTTTCCCGGATCACATTTGTATGTATATTTTCGTCGGTCGGTGTTTTGTACGAATCGTACGGAAATAGTATTTCCGTGCGAATCGTACTTCCATGTTTGTATCTTGTTCCGACCGGGTACGCGTCGAACGGAGAATATGCTCCGTCCGACGGTTCGTACCCGGTTTTTACAGGATCGTAATCGGCACCTAAATGTCTATGTTTAATTAATTTTTTATTAAATTATATTTATTAATTATTAATATTTAACATTGTGAAATATATTTAATTATGTTTATTTTATTTATAAGTATTATTATGTTTATTTAACATATTTTTTATAACCAAAAAAAACCCCGATATTTTTAAAAACGATGTTTTTGACATCTATATTTTATTTTCGATATTTTTGTACTTACCATATTGTAGATAGGATGTCGATATTCTTGACATCGTTATTAGTGTTGCGATATTTGTGTAGGTCGAATTTCTGACTTTCGAAATTTTGTCAGAGAACCGCCAAATCTATAGTGTATGTTATTCCAATGGTCAGAGCCTATCAGAGATATAGGAACTACACTACATGGTGCCCAACGGTTTGGTAAGGCACTAATTTAATGCTAGATACAGAAGTAACTCAGTTGTGCTTTTCTCAGAGACCCTCTACTCATATACTCCATAAGACGTCTGGAGTGGGTAGGGATAATATTCGCCATAGCTGAGTAGGACGAAAATCTTATGTATTAGCTGTTTGGTTTGTTCAATGTTGAAGGATACAGTGTTCCAAAATATTGTACACCTTATCTTTGTTTCCTTGAAACTTGCTCTGCATTTTTCATTAAACAATGTCCGACCACGGTGATGTTATCAGGTTTTAATGAAGACGAAGCGGATGTTATACACATTCCACCAAATTTAAGGAAAGCCATCACTCTAAAACTTATAAAACATGGCCTAAAACCTAGAGGTGGTAGAGAAGTTTTTGTAAAAGAGGCACATGAATCTCACTAGACAGAGGTATGCTATTCATGGATAATATTCCCTGCATCAAATGCAGTGACACAAATGTTTCGCTTCTACAAAGAAGATGGTCCACCGGAGGAATATTTTCCTTTCGAGGATATTGAAATTCCACTAACATACCAGGAGCATGAGCTCTGGTTTAAAGGCGCCCTAAAACATTTAAATCATATTACCAGGCTCGGTCCACTAGGTAGACCAGGAGCTACATGGCCGATTTTAGCCGGCTACACACCACATCCTGACATTGAACAAACGACAGATGTTGAATTACTTGCTCAACTCAAGGAGTTAATTAAAATTTACAGACAATTGGTTCAATATGTCATGCGGACTTTTACAGTCCAACCACCATTATTTATTCCACAACATAATACTCACCAGGGGAATACACTAAAAATCACTCCACAGACTTTACACTCAGTCATGGGTAAATTGCCCGCCAAACGTGAACAAATTCCATTCTGGATAGCTCAAAGAATTACTCAAATCGAAGCAGTATTTCCTAATACTAACCCTTTTGAAAAACACAGAATTCTAACAATCTGTTTCCCAATGGGGATCACACCACATCTGGAAGACTGCACCTATTGGGGCACAGTCTTTGCTGCTATCTACACAAAAACACATGGGTGCCAATTACGATCCGGTAAAAACCGGGTACGAACCGTCGGTCGGAGCGTATTCTCCGTCCGACTCGTACTCGGTTGTAAAACATTACAAACATGGAATTATGATTCGCACGGAAACACCATTTCCGTACGAATCGTAAAAAACACCGACCGACGAAAATATGCATACGAATGTGATCCGGGAATGCTGCGACGTGACGTCGGGACGCTTCCAGGCAGCGTTTTACGACCCAGGAAGTACGATTCGAACCGACAGCAGTCCGGACGGCAATATTTTTACGGCACCCAAAAAGTGCCGGAAATGCGAAGTACGGCGCGAAACGACCAGAGTAGGTGGCCCGGTAAGCGCCGTACCCCCCCCAGCCCACGCATGTACGCGTCGAACCCCCCGTGTATGTACACCAGAGTACGTGTCGAACCCCCCGTGTATGTACACCCGAGTACGCGTCGAACTGTACGTGTCGAACCCCCCGTGTATGTACACCCGAGTACGCGTCGAACCCCCCCGTGTATGTACACCCGAGTACGTGTCGAACTGTACGTGTCGAACCCCCCGTGTATGTACACCCGAGTACGTGTCGAACCCCCCCGTGTATGTACACCCGAGTACGCGTCGAACTGTACGTGTGGAACCCCCCGTGTATGTACACCCGAGTACGTGTCGAACCCCCGTGTATGTACACCCGAGTACATGTAAACCCCCCGTGTATGTACACCCGAGTACGCGTCGAACTGTACGTGTCCAACCCCCCCGTGTATGTACACCCGAGTACGCGTCGAACCCCCCGTGTATGTACACCCGAGTACGCGTCGAACTGTACGTGTCGAACCCCCCGTGTATGTACACCCGAGTACGCGTCGAACCCCCCGTGTATGTACACCTGAGTACGTGTCGAACTGTACATGTCGAACCCCCGTGTATGTACACCCGAGTACGTGTCGAACCCCCCGTGTATGTACACCCGAGTACGCGTCGAACTGTACGTGTCGAACCCCCCGTGTATGTACACCCGAGTATGTGTCGAACCCCCCCGTGTATGTACACCCGAGTACGTGTCGAACCCCCCCGTGTAAGTACACCCGAGTACGCGTCGAACTGTACGTGTCCAACCCCGCCGTGTATGTACACCCGAGTACGCGTCGAACCCCCCGTGTATGTACACCCGAGTACGTGTCGAACTGTACGTGTCGAACCCCCCGTGTATGTACACCCGAGTACGTTCGAGTCGTACCCCCACCCGTGTATGTACGTATGTACGCTGCGTACCCCCAGCGCATACCCCCAGCGCGTAGCGCTGGGGGTACGCACCGTACATACACGGGTGGGGGTACGACTCGAACGTACTCGGGTGTACATACACGGGGGTTCGACACGTACAGTTCGACACGTACTCGGGTGTACACACATGGGGGGTTCGACACGTACAGTTCGACACGTACTCGGGTGTAAATACATGGGGGTTCGACACGTACAGTTCGACACGTACTCGGGTGTACATACACGGGGGGGTTCGACACGTACAGTTCGACACGTACTCGGGTGTACATACACGGGGGGGTTCGACACGTACAGTTCGACACGTACTCGGGTGTACATACACGGGGGGTTCGACACGTACATGCGGGGGCTGGGGGGGGTACGGCGCATACATGCGGGGGCTGGGGGGGTACGGTGCGTACATGCGGGGGCTGGGGGGGGTACGGCACGTACCGGGCACCTGTTTGGACGTCTCCATGGTTGTTATAGGAGTTCGGTGCGGACGGTCTTTTAACCATACGGTTGTACATTCGGACGCCCGGGACGGATCGTGATTCCCCGGTCGGACTTCGCTTTTCACGTTTGTACGGTAAATCGTACGAGGACGTGTCGGACACATTTTCCGACCCGAGGACGTGTGGGAAATCATTCCCGATGCGGTTCGTATGGACTTTTTACCATGCGAATCGTGATTGCCAGTTCGTACGGCACTTGTACGATTCGTACGGTAAAAAGACCGGATACGAGTCGCACGGGGAATTTTTTTACCGGATCGTAATTGGCACCATGGTGTTCAGTCTATGGTGGTAATACCTGATGTCCTGAAGCAAATTCAAAACGAATACGGGGCAGTGCCTGCTCTGAATTTAGGTATGAAGTTACTTAAAAATTTCGACCAGGTCTCAACAATAATATTATCTAATATTAAAGGAGAAGCAGCATCAGTGGCGATCCGTTAAAAACTAAGGGAATTTGATGTAACAGAACAACCGCAAGAATTAGCCAGAATAATTGAAAAATCCTATGAAGAATTAGACAGTTTTGGAGGGAAACCAGTTAAACCACAACTGTCTGAAAGTCCTGATAAGGTCTTTACTAAAAACACTCCATCCTCTTCTAAAAAGAAGTGGGAAAATAGCAAACAGCATACCAAAGAGAAGCATTCTCATTCCCGAGGCAGGTCTCCCCAAAAGGAGCCCTCTGAAAGGAGGTACAACCTCAGGAATAGGGATAATTTGAGAAAACCTGACAGATATCAAGATACATGATCCTCTCGTACCTTTCAGATATCGTCACAGACATCCGAAAGAAGAGGACGGTCAGAAAACAAGGAAGCATGCGTGAAGTCCAAAGACGATCAACACGTTCAGAAAAACAAACCAAAACCTCAATTCTCCAAAAAGAAGGTAGCAGGTCTGAAGATCAGACATGCCGAGAATTCTGAGAACACAACTCAATAACGGAGAATGGGCCCAGACAATGTTGGACAGTGCAGCAGAAGTTACAATAGCTCGCAGGAACCTGAAGGGGCTTCTGGAGACAGTGGACTTGAATGAAGACATACAAGTTGAAACTACTCGGGATGGAGGGAGACATACCAAGATAAGTGAAAGCACTCTTTTGGGAGAGACTTTCAAGGGGTTATAATATACTTCTAGCAGAAAAGGACTGGCCACCACAATTTGTCAGGGAGTGCCCACATGGCGAGGACATCATTATGCCAGCTATCTCCAACCATGTTCCAGTACATTTAAAATATACTTATGCCAGGAAATGGGCAGTGGCCCAAGCCCCAGCATTATACAAGAATCATGTAGGATGGGATGAGGACTCACCTTACCATAAAATCCAGTTAAAAAATCAACCAGCTGCACAAAGGCAGTACCCAGTTAAGCTAGAAGCTAAAAAACAGGTCAGGGAGATTCTAGATCAACTTGAATACCAGGGGGATTGAAACATGCGCCTCATCAATGAACAATCCTTTGTTTCCTCTCTCCAAGCCAGACAATACATATCGTCTAGTTTTGGATTACAGACATCTAAACTCTTGTTGCAAAACATTTGCAGTGCAAAATGCACACAGTACAGCATTATTGAATAACATTGTGCGTAAAAAATGTAAAACCGCATTAGACATTTCAAATGGTTTCTTTTGTCCGAATTTTGCACCTGAAAGTAGATATTTGACCGCTTTCTCAATAATGGAGACCAAGCGTCAATTTTGTCGACTCCCACAGGGGTTCAAAAACAGCCCGGGGTTATTCTCAGCAAGAGTAACAGAGTTACTACAAACTTTTGATGACGAGGCATTGTCATAGGTCGATGATATATATCTGACAGACGATGAACTGGACAGGCACTTGAACAGGGTGAGCACCCTTATACTGGGCTTCGCCTCTGAGGGTTATAAATTCAATTTAAAAAAATCAAGAATTGCCCATCTCAATGTCCTTTTCCTAGGATATGAACTTTCAAGTGAAGGCAAAAGCCTGGCAGCTAACTTATTAAAAAAGTGTGCGTTGCTCCAACCTCCAAAAACGCGGAAAAACTTACAGTCGATTATATGTTTCCTGAATTTCGGAAGAACTTACATTTTAAATTATGCAGAGAGGGTTAAACCTCTCTACGAATAATCAAACCTGATTTTAAAATCAAACATTGGACACAAAAACACACAGAAATTTTGCGTTCACTTCAAACAGACATGTTAGCAACGAAACACTTGCAAACACGCGTAAACGTATGCAACTTAGTGATCCAAATCATTCCGAGTCAATGCAGATTCACCTACTTAACTTTTAACGAAGGTGAAAAGGTACCAATTGCATACAAATCACACTTGTATACACAAGCAGAAATGAAATTCACTTCTACAGAAAAAATTCTGACAGCAGTTCAAACCGCTGTAGCAAAAGAAGGAGCCCTAGCACAGGGGAAACGCATTATGGTCGTGACTCCTGTACCAGCCTTAGAGGCAGTTACAAAAGCTAGCATTCTGAATGCAAAAGCGTTACATCCAAGATGGATACAATGGGTTAATTCTCTTGCTGCAACTGATGTTGAATGTGTTTTTGATCCTTATTTGAAAATACAAGCATTCCTGCAATACGAACACGAATGTCCTCTGCCTACTGAAATTCTCCCTCTGGGTCAGTACGAATTTATAATTTATACTGACGGATCTGCACAACCCGCTATGGGGGGTAAACAAGCTTATAGTGCGGCATGCGCGATCGGTAAAGGTCATATGCGTGATGGCAAATTCAGACCAATGGTCACAAAAACGTAATCTCTAGTAGATTGTACAGCTCAGCGAGCTAAACTACAAGCATTCAAGATGGCACTTGAAAATACGGATCGCGAATTCCCCACACTCATAGTGTGCGATTCTGTTTATTGTGTTCAATCTTACAATTAATATTTACAGAACTGGCTTAAAATGGTTTCAAAGATCCAAAAGGTGGCACAATCAAGCATAAAATGCTTTGGGAACAAGTAGTTCAGTTGCGAAACGGACTACAAAACACTCACGTGATACACACGCTCATGAACGTGATGGCGTTCACGTTGAAGGGAATTCATTGACTGATGAAGCCGCAAAAGGGGCTGTGCAAACGACTCCCGTAGCTGCAATCACTCATTCAAAAATGAAAAGAGACAGTGAAATAATGCTGGCTGTCAATGCTTCGAGCAAAGGCAGCGGTGCAGCGTTACCTAAGAAATTTCCACTCAAATACTCATATATAATTGATGCGAACAGCGTGCCGTTTGCTTGAATCCCTGGAGTGGGGGACAGAGTAATTCCAAACATGGAACGTAGGACAGCTTTGATTTACGAAGCACATCTTGGAGAGGGTCTGATACATCAGGGGATCTCAAAAACAATCTTAGAGTTAAAAGAGATGTACTGGTTGCCAGGGATGAATACTCAAATTCACATCTTCATCGATAACTGTATAGCATGCAATAGAGATCGCAGTACAGAGCGCCACCAGACACCAGAGTACAATGTAGCCAGCCCAGTTCAGACACCATTGTTAGACAGCATTAGACTAACTATATGCATGCGTCCTCGTGGACGAATGCAATCCCACAAACACTAAGTCAAGGTTGCTATGGATGTGGCCTCAGCGCTCGGCTGACGCTTGAACTGTTATAAAAGATTTGCGAGTCTTTATCGGCACATACGCAATAGGCACACTACATTCTGACCAGGGTCCTGCGTTTAGCTTTAGAGCTTACAAAGAAGACATGGCCAATTTGGGCGAAGCATTGCGGTATTCTTCTCCATTCCATCCTGAGGGAAATTCTTAATTCAGTCTATAACAGCTAGGGTATTAGGTTCGAGTGATGGGTGGGTCAAACATCTTTATGGGGTCCAGCACGCACTTAATTACTTGCCAAGAAGTTCTGTAGGGGGTGTCACTCCATATGAGGTCCTATTTGGGACTAGAATGTTGGTACCAGACCTTGATATGCAAGGCACAGTGGTGGAAAATAAAAAGTTTGATATCAAAGATCGTTTGGCTGTTTTACAGGACTTAAATGAACTAAGAACGAAACAAAGCAAAGTGTTCCTGAAGCCAACCACCACTGGAGAAAAATTCGGCCATCCCAGCAAGGCCTGTCTGGATACCAAAGCTTGGTGATCTAGTCAGAGAAAAGATCACGAACAAGAAGGAATTTGGGTCTTCGTACAGACAACCAGTGTCTGTCCTAGCCATCCACAGATCAAGAACAGTACTTTTGCCGCCCCTTGCTGGTAAAAAGGAGAAAAGATTTGTGTCCATCAACCTGATCAAACCACACTATGTGGCCGATACTAAGCAGTAGGCCAAGTGGACTCCAACACTGTAGCAGATGGACTCCTCTAGCTACAATCCAAGAGGTTCAAACTGAAAGACTCATCACCTTTGAATATTCTACAGTGAGAAATAAAGAACTAAGCAACAATGAAATGGAACTTATACCTCTTGAGACCCAAATAATAGTTCGTCTAGATACACCTGTCTACAATGAAGTAACAAGTGATCAACTGGTTCCAGCGATTTCAACAAATCCTGATGCAATTCCAATCATTGACAAAACTGCCTCTGGCTATTTCATTAACTTTGGTACGTTTTCTTAGGATCCCAGTGAACCTGAAACGATGCCAGCACAAAGAACTTTCAAAGAACAAGCAACAGACTTTTTTCATTTCTTGAAAAAGACTTATCTGGTTTCACCATGGATTGAACTATGGATTGTTTTGGGAATATTCTTCTTTCTACTTTGATTAGCTCTGGTAATAACTCTGGGTATGCTGATAAGTGGAAGGGATCACTGACAAAATATCGAGAAGGGGAATATCGACCTACCAAAATATAGAGGAAAAAATATAGAATGCCAAAATATCGAATGCCTATCTCCAAACAGGTAAGTACAAAAATATAGAATCCAAAATATCGTTGTAAAAAATATAGTTAGTCAAAATATCGAATTTTTTAAATGTCTTAAAAGTAATGTAAAATTAATGAAATAATACATGTAATTAACTGAAACATACTTAAAAATACTTAAATACCTTTAACATTAATAAATAATTAATGTAAGTAAAAAAAAAATGAATACATATATTAACGTAATATTAATTAAAAATATTTAATATTTTTTGTGTAGGATAGCGGGTGGATAAAATTTACTATTACCACTTCAGTAAGTGCAATAGTAGGGAAAGCGTTGGATAGCGGGAGGGTAAAAATTACTATTCCCACTCCAGAGAGTGCAACAGTAGGGAAAGCGTTGGATAGCGGGAGGGTAAAAATTACTATTCCCACTCCAGAGAGTGCAATAATAGGGAAAGCATTGGATAGCGTAGGGGTAAAAATTACTATTCCCCCTCCAGAGAGTGCAACAGTAGGGAAAGCGTTGGATAGCGGGAGGGTAAAATTTACTATTCCCACTCCAGTGAGTGCAACAGTAGGGAAAGCGTTGGATAGCGTAGGGGTAAAAATTACTATTCCCACTCCAAAGAGTGCAACAGTAGGGAAAGCATTGGATAGAGTAGGGGTAAAAATTACTATTCCCACTCCAGAGAGTGCAACAATAGGGAAAGCGTTGGATAGCGTAGGGGTAAAAATTACTATTCCCACTCCAGAGAGTGCAACAGTAGGGGAAGCGTTGGATAGCGTACGGGTAAAAATTACTATTCCCACTCCAGAGAGTGCAACAGTAGGGTGAGCGTTGGATAGCGGGAGGGCAACATTTACTTTTCCCATTCCAGTGAGTGCAACAGTAGGGAAAACGTCAGATGGCGTAGGGGTAAAAATTACTATTCCCACTCCAAAGAGTGCAACAGTAGGGAAAGTGTTGGATAGCGTAGGGGTAAAATTACTATTCCCACTCCAGTGAGTGCAATAGTAGGGAGAAAAATAATTTAATATTTTATGAAAAATACATTAATTATTAATACCAAAAGAAAATAATTAAAATTAATTACCAATCACACAATATATAATAATTAATTATTATAAGTGCCAACAATTTTTTTTAATTAATTACCTATTAATAATTAATTAACAACCAATTAATTTTCAATAACAAAAAATAATAAATACAATTAATACCAATTAATAATTAATAATAAATTAATTATCAATATACAAAAATTATTTCAATAATTAATTATTTACAATTAAATTACTTCCCACCATATTCCCCTATAAACCCACAACCCACTACAAATAATAAATTAATACAATTAACATAATTATCAATTAAACAATTAATACAAATTAATTACCAATTAATAAAACATATTTACCAATTAATAATTAATCATCAACCAATTCATTTTCAATACCAATTAATAATTACCTAATAACAATTACTTTACTTCCCACCCTATTCCCCTATAAACCCAGAACCCGCTACAGAAGTTAAATGCAAAATTAAATTAGAAATAATTAATAATTCCTAAAAATTATTATTTTGGTGCCGATTCCGATCCTGTAAAACCCGGGTACGAATGGTCGTACGGAGCGTTTTCTCCGTACGACTCGTACCCGGGAATTCCACAGTACAAACCAACAAGTACGATTTGTACAGAAATACCATTTCCGTACGAATCGTAAAAAACACCGTACGGCTAAAAAATACATACAATTCTGATCCCCCACCCCCCCTGTATGTACAGACCGTACCCCCCACCCGCGTATGTTTGGACTGTTCTCCCCACCCCGTATGTATGGACCATACCCCCACCCACGTGTGTCCGCACCGTACTCCAGGCGTACCCCCACCCGCATATGTCCGCAATGCACCCCAGGCGTACCCCCACCCACGTATGTCCACACCGTACCCCAGGCGTACCCAATCCTCGCGTATGGATGGACCGTACCCCCCACCCCCCCATTTGTACGGACCGTACCCCCCACCCCCCGTATGTACGGACCGTAACCCCCACCCGCGTATGTATGGACCGTACCCCCAACCCCCCCGTATGTATGGACCGTACCCCCCCACCCGCGTATGTCCACACCGTACCCCAGGCGTACCCCCCACCCGCATATGTCCGCACCGTACCCCAGGCATACCCCCCACCTGCGTATGTCCGCACCGTACCCCAGGCGTACCCAATCCTTGCGTATGTACGGACCGTACATACGCGAGGATTGGGGTACGCCTGGGGTACGGTGTGGACATATGTGGGTGGGGGTACGCCTGGGGTACGGTGCGGACATCCGAGGGTGGGGGTATGCCTGGGGTATGGTGCAGACATACGCGGGTGGGGGGTACACCTGGGGTACAGTGCGGACATACGCGGGTGGGGGTACGGCTGGGGTACGGTCCGTACATACGGGGGTGGGGGGTACGGTCCGTACATATGGGGGTACGCCTGGTGTACGGTCCGTACATACGGGGGTACGCCTTTGGTACGGTCTGTACATACGGGGGTACGCCTGGGGTACGGTTCGTACATACAGGGGGTGGGGGTTACGGTCCATACACACGGGGGTGGGGGGTACGGTGCAGATGTACGTGGGAGGGGTGGGAGGCTGGGGGGGCCGTACAACTCGTACCCCAGGCACAAGTGTACTCGGGGTAGGGGTCGTACAAAGTTCGCTCCGTACGGGGCCTTTTCCATGCGCTTTTGTTTTCGGACGGGCGGTACGGATCGTACTTGCGCGCTCAGACAGTTTTACGAGTTGTAAGTAAAACTGTCTGGGGACGTCTCGTAGACTTTTCCCGAGGCGATTCGTATGTATTTTTCACGTACAAATCGTACTTCGCCGTTTGTACGGGCCTTGTACTATTCGTACGTAAAAAAATACGGATATGAGTCGTACGGGTCGTACGGGAAAAAAAAATTCAGGATCGGAATCGACCCCTTAATGTACTATAATTAAATTACTTCCCACCCTAATCCCCTATAAACCCACAACCCGCTACGGAATTAAATTACACAAAAATTAAATAACCTAAAATTCATTACTTTAAAAATATTCAAACATACATTCCAAAATGAATACATACTTTTAACACATATACTAACACTTAAAACACTATAAAAAAATTCGATATTTTTAACAACTATATTATGACTGTCGATATTACTTACTTGTATATTATTTAAATCGATATTTCTTACCTGATTTTCGATATTCTTCACCACTATATTTTGGCAATTCGATATTCTGTCCATTCTATATTAAAAACTCGATATTCTGTCCTATCGATATTTTTTATTCGATATTATGTCTGTTTACCAAGTGGAAGATATATTCGAATGGACACAGCAAGTCAAAGAGTGAACTTAGTTCTCCAGCCACACAAATCATCCCATCGTGAAGCAAGAGACTTGTCAGCAGTGAACATCACAGCCGTTCCTATACCAGATGGTATAGTTTGGAACAAAAACGAAAATGAAAATTTTGGCCCGTCTAAGCTTTTGAAGATTCCACACTTATTTAAAATTTCTTTAAGTGACTTTATTACCTCTAGTACTTTTTCTGATAATTGGGACTTCGAGACTGTTAATAATATGATGTCTGATCTAGAGATGTCTGCAGTATTCACAAATCATGAATATTTAGAAGTTTCATCAGACTATGAACACATGTATTGTTATAACCATTATGGTCATCATTTCTTGCATAAATCTGCAACACCTAGAAATATATGTATGTATAACCAATGGGAACATTGTCCTACACCTCCAAAGGGTAGCTCAAAAACATTTGCAATGAAATTTCCATATTTTTCAGGGAACAATGTATCCAATTCAGAAACAATTTTCATCAAAAATGTGAACAAGACAGGAACGAAAAATATGTTAGCAAATACAAAACAGATTTATTCTGCAGCCTTTATTGCCCAACTGTCTAGACAGGGTTTTGACTTTTGGAAAGACAACATTGAGACAAAATCTGTCTGGGGTACAAAAGATTGGCAAGTACAGGGGGTAGAAGCTTTGTTTAGAGCCTATATCATCCCTGAGCAAATTATGTTTTTGAATGACACTGTCCAACAAGCGTCATGCCTTGGGTTAGCCAAGATAAAAGACATGGGGGCATATGTATCAACATCACCATTTGCGATTCTCAAATAGCGATTTTTAAAGAATCGCTATTTGAGAATTGCAAAACGGGATGTATTTAAAGAATTGCAAACTTTTTGCGATTTCTTAAAATTCCTTAATTGCGATTAGCAAATTGCGAAATCGCAATTAAGGAATACCAGCCCATTCATTTCTATGGGCCAGGAGACCCATAGGAATGAATGGGAAGTAATTCTCAAATAGCGAATCGCAATTTGCTAATCGCTATTTGAGAATAATTTCAAAGGTGCAAGGGTGTCATGATGACACCCTGATGCACCCCTGAAATTTGCATGTGTGTGCATATGGCGCACATACATGCCCTAAGGGCATGTATGAGCGCCATGTGGCACTTTGTAAAATTCAAAAAAGTGCTTTTTGAAAGGAAATCGCAAATTAGCACCAACTGGAAGTTGGTGGTAATTTGCGATTTCTTAAGGATAATTCGCACAACTTGGGTGCTTTTTACATGTCATTTAAGAAATCGCAATTTGCGATTTCTTAAATGCTTACGCAAAATTAAGAAATCGCAAAATTAGCAATTCCTTAATTTTGCGTTGGGAATTTGCCTAATACATCCCGTTTTGCGAATTTTTAATCGCAAACGCTGTATTTTGCGAATCGCAGCGTTTGCGATTAAAAATTCGCTTGATACATATGCCCCATGAACACTCCGTCCATACCTGCACCTGCAAGTAATAGCACTACACAGGGGGAGGTTGACGTACATACTATTTTGCATCAAAACAGATCAGATCCTGAATGGAAAAAATGGTTGCTCTGGACCACAGATACAAACAACTGTCAAGATCGATTCCTGAACAAAACTAAAGGTTTCACTTTTAACAGGCCAGACCCACGCTATGTCCAAAGACAGCATCCAGCGGTAGTAACAACATACAGTGTAGGGAAACTATGCCTTGATTGGCTACAGAAAGCTACACTAGAGGATGTGAAACAACACTTAACTTTACTTAAAGAAGGCGCAGACCATAGGGAATTCTTGCTAGGTCCAAGAAAACCGCGTCAAAAACGTTTCATATATGCTGGTATCTACGCTACTTATAATGAAGCACGGAAGGTTACCCAAGCAGAGACTGCAGAACGAATACGAGAAATTGATTGTATTAATTTAGAGAGATCTCTCTGTAGTTGACAATGGGTTAACGACTCTGTCGTCCAGGATATATTCATTTGACAGCATTGTATCTTCTGCCATAGACATTATGGAACAAGACTTGGTCATGTTGCAACATGGTCAGTCTCAGCTATGTTCTATCATGCTATTAGGCTGGACACTACAAAACTTGTGTTCAGGCTATGTGCCTTGACGCTTAATCAACTCTACGTCACTGTTTTCAGAATTCAATCTCACTGATAAACAGATCAGACTGGCACAAAGGGGAGCAGACTATACAGTGCTGAGCCTTGAAAAACTGGAAAAGTTACCATTCACAGTGGCAGAAAAAACAGCTACTGAATGGCTCATACATGGTAAAATGACTCTGCCTGTTACAACTTTCCAATTTCAGTATTTTCTAAAACATATACCAGCAGGCAGATATGAAAGGTTGGGTAAAGGTTACATCAAGACATCCTGGGATTTTCCCTACGCACATAGATGTTGGAGTGGGGGACGTGAAGTGTTTCTTAGCGGTGAAAACTGTGAACATGCACTAAGCGGCTCTCTCCTTTGTCAGGGTATTAACTTACACGGGGCCTGTGATGGTTCCACTACAAAATTATCCTGTCACCTGCAAGGTTCACCGGCTGCAGTGATTAATCCAGTTTTTGGACTACTTTCGAATGAAAGTTATCTCATGTTGAATGATCACAGCTGCTGTGGCATGTTGCCAGGTATCCCGTATCTAGTAACGGTTACATCCAGGGTCACTTGCTGTATGCAAGTCTTGTTTTCACAAATAGACACAGTCAGGGAGTCGCCTTTATGGCCTTCACTGAACATCTCTTCTAAACGAATTGATACTCTAAACCGAATGAAAGCCATTCTTTTACAAAAAACAGTGCCACTGACCTCGGCCAAAGAAACCTATGATCTGCAAGTCGCAAAGACTTCTGCCGAGATACATGCCCTTTTGTATACAAACTGCCCTGTACATTTCTCAGAAATGTTAGGTCGTATCTTAAACATGTCTGATATGAGCGGTATTATACATGTATTTAAGAATGTGTGTGCAGGACTGTTAGCACCTTTTCAAGCGGTCCTCCGAATTTTTCCAAACTTCATGCACTCTGTGTTTGGTGGACTGCCGCTCCTTTTAGCACTCACAGGGATCCTATTTTTACTCCTACTGCTACGATATGGCAAGCCAAATCACCAGCGACACCCAATTCACCATGGAGAGAGCTCTATTGGAGATGAAATGTCGTGAGCGCATCGTCCAAATTTTGGGTTTACCTCGTCTACGAGAATTAAATACCACATGGGTTCTGTCATTCAGACCAATCTGGCAAGATTGCATCTTACCTGTTCTACGCTGCCTGCTATGTGGTGAAGAATGCGTGCTAGACATCTGTCTAACACTCCCATCAGTCATGCCTACGGATATCGATACTCTGCTGGAACCGGTAACGGCCCATGCTCTGTGTTGTCCCCAGCGGCTACCAATCCTGATTATGGCATTCATTAAGATCTCACAGATGCAAATTGCTACTGCTGAGGTACGAGAGGAAACAACAGGCACGCAGGTAACATCCGATACGAACATTGTTTATGCTTCCGATGCTGAAGGCGATGGTTCACATCTATGTGCTGTTAATCTTCTAAACGAGGTATTCCATCTTTCACCTTCAACGGTAGACTAATTTTTGTCTACAGAAATAGAAGATTTCATGTTTTCTCCAGGCCCACACACTGACTTTTGATTCAGGCACACAGTGTTCCGAAGAGACTCTGAATTTGGCCTTCATTCTTTTCAAACAAGGGACTGACTTTGGAACTTTTTTTCTATGATTCATTTTTTTTCTCCAAATTTGTATTTTTCAATTTTGGCACAGTAATCTGCTTATAGAAGAACTATTCATAGAGAACAGAATTCTTTGACAAACTTCCAGGGACAATATGCCACCTTTATGTAACCTGATATGAAATGGTTTCGGCCCTTTTTCTTCTGTATCAACGAGCCATTTCCTTATGTGTATATATTTATGGTTCATTCATTTCGCATTCCAATGTGACCTTATGCTAAGAATGAAACATTGCTTTTAATATGTACAGCACCTTATGCATAGCAATGGTTTTGTAATGCATTTTAGGACATATGTTCTTAGATATGTTTTAGCATGTTTCAGCAAATCATGCGATACTCTACTTTAGATATGTTTAGTATGTTTAGGATTCAGTAATGTCGTTCATACGAAACTGGAGTGTGTGTTGTGTGTCGATTTAGATTCCGTATATAGGTTTCACGATTTATGCCCTTATATAGGTACATTTCATATTGTCCTTATTTAGGCATAGAAAATCCAGCCCTTATTTAGGCATTCTTCATGCTAACCAAAAAAAGGCATGGTCACCTACATCCGTCCATCCACGTCATAACGAGTTCTTGGAAAACCAGACTCTTAAGCCTTTAGGAATTTCCCTTGCGTGGATATTGATTTCACCAAGAACTCATTTATTATGCATGAACATCTATTCCTTAGGGGTTCATTCATGACATTCCTCTGCCTGACTTTTACGTCAATACTGGCATTCCTAAACACCTTCAAGGTAAAATATACCTGCACTTGCCCTGGCAAACCACGGTCCTCGGCCCTCGGTGCGATCCAGTACGACTGCTAAGCGGTTCGCCATGGCAAGTTCGGAAGGAGATCGAGTCCCAGCTTGATGCACTGACCAGACGCTGTTATCCTCCTTGCAGAGAATCCATCTCCAGTGTTTCTGACTCCCCTTGCGGGGTGTTAGATATCGAGTCCCGGAAAGAGATTCCAACTTCTCTCATTCTAAGGTATGGAGCAGGCTAGAACTTTTGGCAACTCTTGGCTAAACTAAAATGTAGCTTGCTATACTTTAGAACACAGCACCTACTTCATACCTTGTACTACACTTAGGTTAGGTACACTGGGGTAGAACTATTTAGAAGCACCAGATGAGTATCACATTTTAGCTTGTGTTATTTATGTATGTATTTTAATTAATATATGTCATAGCTACAAACAATGCTATTGCAGTATTATTTTATCTTACTGCTAACTCTGTACGTATTGTGCTTCACAGCCTGTCTTACGATTGTAGCAGGTCATATCTCTTGCATGAGAAATAAGACTGTTTAATAAACCCTTTTATTGAAACGCCCGTCTCTCTATTTCTATGCAACTCTGTAGAAACGAAGCATGCACGACTGACTGAGTGAAACTGTTATATATTGTTTCCAAGATTCTGAGATTGTTCCGACTCTAAGGGAAACAAAGTTGTCATGTTTATGCAGTTTTCAGAGACTAATTCCTTCTTGTTCATTCAAGAGGTTTCTAGTGACCTCTGAGTTAGCTGGCACACACAAGTAATTAAGTTTAATATACTTGATAGAGACATACTGACCTCAGTCCTATGTCAAATCTATAGTGTATGTTATTCCAATGCGCAGAGCCTATCAGGGATATAGGAACTACACTACAATGGGTATGGGCCGCAATAACCCAACTGGTTTTTGATGACTGACTTTCCCCTGAGCACAAACCGCACAGTCAGTGACGTACTATGTGGTGTCTGCTTGAAGCGAAGGCCACCAAAAGTGGCGCTTCATGGCCTGAATGGTTTTGCGTATTCCCAGATGTCCTTCCAAGGTAGAGTCAAGAATCCAGGACATTATCAGGCTCTGTAGGGGACATTGGGGAATGTATAACCTATGATCCTCGTATAACAGGTTGTCTTTCAGGATACGGTGTTCCGGGTCTTCATTCAACCAGTCGTGATGATCCACGTCATTGAGGCATGTTCTTAGCTCTTTTAGGAACTCTCTGGTGGCAATCAGAGCGATATTCTGTTCGGATTCAGGGAAAGACGCCTTCTGGAGGATCTTGGGGGGTTTTTCGGACACGAAAAGGCTATTTCCTGTGAGATGGGACGGTCTAGCAAGGGCCTCAGCCTTGCCTTTTTGGGGGCCTGGTCTGTACTTTATGATAAAGTCATAGTTCGAAAAGAAGAGGGACCAATGTAGTTGCCGAGGGGTAAGTGCTCATGCAGTTTTGAGGAATAACAAATTCCGGTGGTCAATATAGATTTCGATGGTGTGTTGGGCACCTAGCAGATAGTGCCCCCATTCCTCACAGACCCGTTTGATTGCTAAGAGCTCTTTATCAGTGATGTTGTAGTTTGTTTAGCATGGCGTGAGTTTCTTGGAGTAAAACGCCACTGAATGTACCTGCCCTGCATCTGGATGCCCATGAGACAAGACTCCTCCTAAGGCGTACTGTGACGTGTCTGTTTCCACCACAAATGGGAACATCACATCACGATGTCTTAAGACAGGGGCCTGCGTGAAGTGTCTTTTTGGTGCTTGAAACGCCTATTCAGCCTCGATGGTCCATACGTATGGAACTCCCTTCCGCAGTAAACGAGTGATAGGTTGTACAAATCTTGAGAAGTCCTTTATGAAACGTCTATAAAAGTTAGCAAAGCCCAGAAAACTTTGCAATGCCTTCACACAAGCGGGGGCCTTCCATTGGGTGATGGCACGTATCTTGCTGTCGTCCGTCTTCAGCCCTACAGGGTTTATGATATATCCCAGGAATTCTATTTCCGTGACATGGAACAAACACTTTTCCAGTTTGGCGAATAAGGAATGTTGTGCCAGTCTATCTAACACAGCCTTTACATGCACAACATGTTCATTCAAGGTTGTGGAGTATATAAGAATGTCATCTACATATAAGCAGAACACATCTATCAAGCCCCTCAAAACGTCGTCTATAAAGTACTGGAAATCAGCAGGAGCATTGCACAACTCAAAGGGCATCACTTGGTATTCGAATAATCCAAATTTGGTTCGGAATGCCGTTTTCCATTCATCCCCTTGTTTCACTCTGACCAAATGGTGGGCTCCTCGTAAATCCAGCTCCGTGAATATCGTTGTTAGCTGGTCGAGTAACACGGGGATGAGGGGCAGAGGGTAACGATTCTTAGTAGTAGTGCTGTTGATTGCACTGTAGTCAATGCAAGCCCTGAGACCACCCTCTTTTTTTGGTATAAAGAAAAGCGGAGATGAGGCCGGAGAAGAAGAGGGTCGTATGAAACCTGAGGCCAAATGCTCGTCCAATTACTGTCAGAGATACACAGTCTCTGGTTCGGTGAGGGCATAGATCCTACTGCATGGAATGGAGGCACAAGGAATCAAATCAATCCAGCAGTCGTAGTCTCTGTGTGGAGGTAGATGTCCGGCTTCCTGCTTACTAAACACGGATCGATAGGGTGTATACTCTTTGGGTAAGGAGGTAACACAACACAAGGACTTCTCAGTGCACCCAACAGACAGTAAACACGCGGGTGTGTCTATGGCCTCCTGCTGGAGCACCCTCCCCCTGGTACATTGTTCCAGGAAAAACAGGAATCTATCTTGACGGTTCGGGCTTCCCATTTAATACGTGGGTCATGAAGCATGAGCCAAGTCATGCCTAAAATAGGGCAGAAATGGGGGGCGTTGATCAAGTCAAACTGGATTCGCTCATAGTGATTATCCCCCACTCACATTAGGAGGGCTTGTGTGTGAAATTGCACTAGCCCGGATGTCAAGGCAGTACCGTCCATCACTTTGATCAGCTCGGGGGCTTCCTTCTTGAGGCAGGGGACTCCTATCTCCTTAGCATACCTTTGATCAATAAAATTACCAGTGGCCCCGGAATCCAATAAGGCATGCTCCTCCAACTTAACCTCCATAGGTAGAAATATCGCGACATAGACATTCATGTGAGCCACCGATGGCTGGATGGTGTTCGCCTATGCCGAAGAGACCCCGTTTTTCAGTGTTCTCAAACAAGGGATCTCCTTCTTGCTCAAGTTTTTTAGTATTTTGACTCCGATGTAGAATGTGCCACCATAGGAATCCTTCCAGTGTTTTTTTTTCTTGGTGGGTCGAGTTCTGGCCTTACATTCTTTAATGAAGTGCCCGGCTTTGCCACAGTACATACAGAATTTCTGCCTGTGTTTTTTCTCTCACTCATATGGACTGAGAGGTCCGCATATGCCGTTTACTTGCATGGGTTCTGTGCCTTCGGCCCCCTCAGGTGTGATCCTCTAGAATGGGCTTAGGACAGGGCATGTACTACTTGGTTTCTATTCTGGAGCTATCTCCTTTTCTTTCCTGGAGGCGGTGGTCTAACTGAACAATGAGATCTCTCAGTTCTTCACAACACGGGGGCAGATGTACTACCTGAGCTAAGATGTCTTTTAGCTCCCCTCTTAACCCTTGATAAAACAGAGAGGTTCTTTTTCAGTGGGCCAATCAGCTTCTACCAGGAGTCTGTTAAATGTAGTGAAATATGTAAGTAGGTCCTGTGAGCCTTGTTTCAATGCTATCAATCCTGTCTAGGGATAGCAGATGTGCTTTTCTATCGAAGAGCTTCCGCATTTCTGTGCAGAAATCAGAGAAGTGGTAGAGTAAGAGGTCATCTTTTTCTATTAAAGGTATCGACCAGCTAGCTGTGTTCCCTCCCAAATAAGACATAATGAATGCAGTCTTAGCCTGGTCGCTATTGAACACAGAGGGTTTACACAAGAATTGCAACAGGCACTGACTGAAATATCCTGAACTTCTTTGGATCCCCAAAGAAGCGTTAAGGTGGTGCCAAGGGTACATGTACAGGTTGAACCACTTGCATTGCAGGTGTACTTGCCGGGAGTGAGGTGGGAAAATACCCTGCCCCCGGTTGCCCCCTGGCCTGTACAGTTGGTCCTGTGTGAGATAATGAGCTCTGTAGAGGAGGTAGTGTCCACCCTTTAATATATGACCCCCCATGGGTATTGGTTTTCTCTTTCCTGGACAACCCCGCTAATTCTCTCCTCATAGACCCTAACTTGTTATGTAGGTCTTGGTTTTCGTTACAAAAAGCGTCAACTTCAATCTGTAATGAAGTCATGGTTTCTAGGACGGAAGTGAGCGCCGTAGTGGTATCCATCACCCGGGCTGTTAAATGTACTTGGGCTTGACAATCTGTCAGAAAGTCAGAATGATAGCCACTAACCTGCAACAAATGATCAGCAGGGGCGATGTACAATGCTAGTATACCTTTTTCTCCCTGTTGATGTCACCTGTGAGCCAATAATAAGTTACTCGATCACGAGACACCACACAGGGGAAAGGGAATAAGGGATAAAACAACAAAAAGACATTGCTGTGAAGAAGTGAACAGCGCAGTCCCTGTGAGGTGAGATGGACAAAGTCCTCTTCTCCCTAGGACTTGCAGCCTGGTGACTGTGCACTGTAGTGAAACATAATAAGCATATGTAAGTATAAGGTATAGGGTAGTCTAGAGTGTGAAAATCATCCCCTATTGTAGCTTACTTACATACTACACATATAGCAGGCATCCAAGGTATATCACCCTTAGTCTGATATGAGCAAGGCGTAGGAACCACAAGCCTCCACAGATAATAAATGACCATTCATGAGAACATATCTGTTGCTTGGTTCCAAGTGCCCAGTCGCACTGTAGATAGAGGGCAGCTTCCTCTCTTGGAATAATCCTCCCAAGTAGTAAGATAAGCGCTCCTGCGTGATGAAAGAGAATGAACAGAAAATCAGCAAGAGCACTGGAAAAATAATAAATCAGAAAAACAAGCAATCCACTGTGCACCTGCGTCTAGGGTGGCAGCGAAAAACAGGATGTCAGAATGCTCGTAGCACCAACAGTGAAGAGAGTGGATGCAAGCTAAGAAAGATCTGCACCCTCTCCTGAGCGCTGACCGATAAAGCCTACGGTGAAGGAGAAATTCAGCTGCTTTGGCAATGTCTGCACACACTCCTGAGGGCAGACTGAAGAAGCCGACAGTGAATGAGAAACTCTGTGGTGTTGGCGATGTCTGCACGCTCTCCTGAGCACAGACCGGAGTAGCCGACGGTGAAGGTGAACCTTCGCTGCTTTAGCAATGTCTGCACACTCTCCAGAGCACAGACCGGAGAAGCCTGATGCGTGCCTCAGAGGTCACAGAACAGAGCGCACCTGGAAAAGATGATTTCCTGGCGGGTTTTCGCTGGATTTTGAGACACGCTGCTAGCCTTTCAAAAGTGGTAGAGTCTGACGACGCCGACTCGTAGTGTCAAGCACCTGAAAATACGAGGGCGGGGTCTTTTATCGATTAAGCACGGACGTTTTCTTTTATTGACAGCAAACAGGACATAACGCCCTGAAGGTTTTCTGTAATTCGTAGTTCCAGAATTCTTACGACTGTTAACCATCATCAGCCTACTTATTCTTATACATGCACAGTTACAACCAGGATCGGGATATTTTTGCGTGTATGTTATGTTTGTATACCAGAGTCATGACAGTAGCTGACCACATCCTGGAGGGCCTTGTTGGAAGTTTGCTCCCAGCCCTCCTACACTAGACTGGGAGGGCTTCTCACAGGGTTCTTGTAAAGAAGTTCAAAGGGGCTGAAGCCAACCCCTTCTGTGGTACCTTCCTGTAGTCAAACAAAAGGCATGGCAAGAGAACATCCTCCTTCCACCTCAAGGGCTTGACAGTCCCATTATCATGCCTTTAGAGTCTTGTTGAACCTCTCAACAAGCCACTTAGTTTGTGGGTAGTAAGGAGTGGAGAACTTGCAGTTTACCCATCACTCCTTCCACATGGACTTAATTTACACAGACATGAAGTTGGTATTGAGGTCGGATACAACCTCTTTGGGGAATCCCACATGGGTAAAGATCCTCATCAGTGCCCTGGACACTGCAGGCACAGTCATTGATCTCAGAGGTAATTTATTTATTTGTAAAGTTTTGTATAGCTCTAACATGACCCAAGAGGGTATCAGAGCGCTTCACATTACAGGGTGTTAGAATCTGGGGTCTCTGGTTGGCGCAGGTATGCACTTGCGACAAGCAGGGACCCTTTCCTCTAAGTCAGGGCAAAGGATCACCTCTTTAAAAATAACCCCTGCTCACCCTCTAGGTAACGTGGCGCGAGCAGTCAGGCTAAATTTCCAGAGGGCATAAGGTAAAGCGTTCAAGTTGTCCCACACAATAATCACCTCCCCACCACACAAAGACATAAGGCTGTATTTATAGTAAAATATATTTCTTTATATAAAAGGTTTTCTTTCAGGCAGGTTGCATAAATACAGTTCTCTTGGGGAAATAATCCAGTTACTCTTTAAATGCTCAAAGGTAGTCCACAGGTCTTAATAATGGCAAAGTTCTGATTAAAATAAGCTTCTTAGGGGTTCTGCGCACTTCGTAGTACCGTTGTTAGGCTTTGGGCAAGGTTTTTAAAGGGCCTTGCCGTTTCTCACGCCTCTCGCGTGAGCACGAGTACGCTTGCCGAATCTCACTCTTCTCGAGTGAGCACCGGTAATGCTTTTCAATGTAGTTCGGCTCAAAGCAGGTACGGTTCGAACTATGCTGCTCCCGAGGCCAGTACGGTTCAGACCAAGGCTGGTACGAGTCGAACCAAGGTTGCTAAGGTTCAAAACAGGATACTTCAGGGGTCAGTACGGTCCGTACAAAGGCAAGTACGGGCCGTATTTACGCACAATTATTTCAGATGGACGTACCCACAGTACGGCTCGAACTACGGGGCAAGGCAGTACGTTTTCCAAGCGCCATGAATTCAGATGGAAGTACGAACAGTACGACTCGAACTACCAGGCAAGGCAGTACGTTTTCAAAGCGCAATGAGTTCAGATGGAAGTACGGACCGTACGTAGGCAGTTACAGCCGTACTTTTCGCGCGATGGTCACAAATACCTTCTTTTCACGGGGTTGGTCACGGCGGCGGCCTCGGGTTTCCACGGCACGGTGTCTCACGTCGCGGTGTCGTCCCTCGCAGTCAGAGGGCGGCGGTGCTTCGTGGGGCACCCGAAGAAGGTCCCAGCCGCACGACCAAGGGCAGAGGAGGAGGAAGCAGCTCCAGGGCAATCCACAGCGCTGTTGCAGCGCGATCAGCTTTTCAGGGGATCACAAGTGTGCACAGGGCCTCGCGGTGATCTTGACGGCACAGGGTCGCCAGGGCTCGGTGCGCAGGCCTTCAGGTGCCTTTCTCCGCGTTGCGAGCTATGGCTCGGAGGGGCTGGTACTTGCGGTGCTTGGACCAGGGAGGCAGGTCCTTGCGGTGCTCGTGGTAGTCCCAGGTGGCAGATGTCGCGGTGTGGAGAAAGGGGGAGAGGCAAACAGGTTCTCTGGGGATCAGCGTCACGGAATTGCGTCCAGCTACTTCTCCTCTTCTGGGGGTAGGTTGCGCCCACTGTTCCTGGGGCGCAGATCAGGGGGCAAGTTCACAAGCAAGCCCTTGGAGATTGTTCAGCACAAGTTGATTCAAAGTCTTTTCCTTCAGTCTTTTCCTCTCCTTCCAGCAGACAGGCACCCACTGCAGGCCAGTCTCTCAGGCAGAGAGACAGTATTCCTCCTTCAGCTTCTCCAGGTCCTTCTCCTTCAGGCAGAGGTTCGTCGTTGCGTAAACAGGATCTGATTTCTTAGGAGCCAGGCTCCTACTTTTATACACCAATTCTTTTGTTCTTTAGCGCCAGGGGGCCTGGGCCTGGCTCAGTCCAGTTTTTGGAGCACTTTGTTGTGGTGACTCTGCGCTTTCCTTTCAGCAGCAGGGCAGAGACATCAGCCGCTCCACAGGGGGCGGCGCCGGCTTTGTGCTGGCAGAGCACAGGTCTATTCAAGAGTCGGGGTGTACTCCTCCCACCCATCCTGGTGTAATCTCTCTACCCACCACCTGGCAGCCAGCCTGTCTCCTGGAATTCCCCAGCCCTGCTCCTTACTGTTGCTAGGCAGAACACACACACACACAGCGCAGAGGCGGACTGAATGGCCAGATCAGTAAATACTAACTTTCTAAAAGTAGTATTTACAAACACAGGATATTAAAATAAACTTTACTAAAAGAAGTATTTTATTATTCTGAGTTCAGACATACTAAACATAATTGTCTACCATGCTCTATGAGTCCACTGGGATTACAGGGTGTAGTAATTCCAGTAGCCCATTCTGGCCTATGGAGAGCAGGTAGCCTTCAATAGTGAAAAACGAAAATGGCTGTAATTCACTATTAAGACATGCCACACACATCAGGGCATGTCCTACCTTATGCCTACAATGCACCCTGCCCTTGGGCCTACCAGAGGGGTGACTAATATGTAGTTAAGGGAAGGTTTAGGGACTGGCAAGTGGGTGCACTTGCGCAGTCAGCGCGACAGTATCAGACTGCGCGCAGGTTCTGCAGTGGCAGATCCTAGACACATTTTACTAGGCCGCTTCTGTGGGTGGCACAACCAGTGCTGCAAGCCCACCAGCAGCATTTGTATTTACAAGCCCTGGCACTCCTGGTGCACTTTACTAGGGGCTGACAGTAAACCAAATAAACCAATCATGGACACCAATCAATGTATACATTTTACCATAGGGAGAGCATATGCACCTTAGCACTGGTCAGCAGTGGTAAGGTGCCCAGAGTCATAAATCAGCCAACACCAGGTCAGAAAAAATACAGGAGGAAGGCAAAAAGTTTAGGGATGACCCTTCAAAAAGGGCCAGGTCCAACACAACCCCCTTCCAGCCAAAACGCAGGGTAGACCAATCACCACCGTGATGGTCTTCCCTGCTTGGGGCGATAGAACAAGGACCTGGCCCGCAACTGCAGGGGCAGACTCCATTTCTACGCCAATCTGAACCTATCGGACTCCCTCTGTCCATACTCTCAGGGCCCACCAAGCCAATCCATGGGGAACCCTTCTCCTCGCCTGTGGACACCACCTGTGCAGCACCTAACCTTAACTGGCCCACAGGTGTGTCCAACCAGAGAGACAGCAAAATGCTACAGTGGCCACTGACAGTAGTCAGGGATGAGACCCAGGCCGTATGCCTCTCAGGGTTCTCAATCCTCTGTGGCGCCAGGGAGCGGGGGGCAGTAGCCCCAGGTGCTTGGCACCCTTTGTCCATTCTCCCCCTTGTCAGGTCAGGTATGACATCCTGGCACTGACCCACCAGCCCCGGGACTGTACCCAGCGGCTGGACCAAAGACTGGGGTGGGCTCTCCCACTCCCGGTCCTCCTCCTTGGGGCTCTGTACCCTCCCACCTGGAGTGGCACCCCCTTCCAGAATTGCCACGGCACCTGTGGCAGGTGTCCTGCGCAATTCGCCCACCAGTTCAGGGGTTCTATCCTGCAACTGGGTGCCCAGGTCAGGGGGGACACCCTGAACCTGGCCCTTCAACCTAGGGTCTAAACCCTTTAGTTGAGCCGGGGTCAGAGGCGAGGACTCCCTCCCTCTGCACCCCCTTCCAGAGTACTGCCCACTCCCAACTGGCGTGGTACCCCTAGAAGCAACATGGGTCAGGACACTGATTACAGTGGTCCCACCCTCCAGGTCAGACAACACCTGAACCTGGCTTCCCAACCCTGGGTCCAACCCATGCGGTTGAACGCTCGCCTGGCGCACCAGGACTTCCCGGGGAGCACGCATGCCCCCCCTGAGGGTGACACATAACTCATGTGTCGTGTGACAGTCTGCCTGGCGCTGATCTCCCGACCCCTGTCCATCTGACAGTGCCTGAAGATCCCCCAGGACAGAAGTGGTGTCACCATGGTCACTCACGGGGGACGCAGCCCTTCTGGCTGGCCCCTGACCCACTGGTTCTTCCACTGGGGACTCTTTCCCCCTCTCACCCCTCAATCTGGACCTCTGCACCCTCCCAACTGGAGCGGTACTGCCAGACACCAGAACTGATGGAGGCCTGCTTACAGACACTCCCAGCTCACCAGACACTAGGGGATCCCCCTCAACGGGCGGCCCATCAGGACAGCCTAGGCTCCCCGCCTGGTGTTCCCTTAAAGAACCATCCAGGCTCTGAGACTGGGTTTCGGGCACCTGGGGGCACGCAGCCCCACACTCACTCCTTCTCCACTGAGACAGGACGTGAGCCCCTACACCCCTCCCACTACCATGGGACCTAGCTGGGCTACTCTGCACCACTTCCACCACTCTGGGTTGGAAGATACCTGAGCCACTCCCCACAGGGTCACTCCCCAATGCCTCTCCAGACCCTCTGGAATCCACCAAAAGGTCTGCCTCCAATGTGAGTTCTCTGCGGTCAGAGAACTCACTCTCCAGCAGGTGTTGACGTAGCTCTGGAAAACAGGGACTTAAAATATGCTCTCCCACCATTGGATCACACAGCCCCCTAGCAGTTTTAACCAAACTAGCCATCACCTTACCATCCAGTGCCTCACACACGTACTCCACACCACTCTCCTGAGACTGGCAAGACAGTATCTGACTGTCTCTGTCACACAACCCACACTCTTCTGGGCGGTCTTCACACTCACCTACCAGGACTTCAATGTTGGGGGAACCCCTCTCCCTGCGCCTCTCATCTAGAGCCAGTAGAGTGTCCCTCCCGCCACTAGGACTATGAACCCCTGCGCCAGTTACCCTATTCCCTTCAGGGATACTGCGCACTACTGGAGCTACCTCATGCCCTTGAACCTCCTGGTGTGTGTTAACCCCCTCCTTCAAGTCAGGCGCCACATCTCTGGGTGTGCGTACTACTCTTTCAACACTAGAGAATTCAATACTGCTGCCACCATCTGAGCTGGATTCCTCCTCCCACTCAGAAAAGCTCAATCTCTGAGCTACGCACCTTTCTTGTTGCTGGGCTGAGACACTCATGGCCTCAAGCCTCTCGAGCTCCATATCATATTTCTTCATTAGGAAGTCATGCTCCATTTGCATTTTCTTTTCTTCCAGAGCCAGCTTCTTGCTCTCTAGCTCCAGTTGGGCATTTACTTCCAGCTTTGCCAACAATACTTCGTGATCCCTGGTGGCCTGTCTGTCTGCCAGCTCCTCTGGCGACAGGCCTCTACCAAAACTGCGAACACTTCCCGCTGGTTTCAATGGTGTAACTTCCTTGGTTGCACCCCTTGATTCAATCCAGGCTTTCAGCGCGGTTTTCTCTATGCTGTTTGGGCCCGGCATGACTCCAAACACAAGGGATCGTCTTCTCTTGGCAAGCAAAAATAAAAAGTTCTGTGGCTCAAGCTACTGGACTGTCTACTGTGCAATGGTTAGTAATCACTGTGCAGACACCAAGAACGCAAATCCGTAAATCCTCACCGCTGCCACCAATGTTAGAATCCGGGGTCTCTGGTTGGCGCAGGTATGCACTTGCGACAAGCAGGGACCCTTTCCTCTAAGTCAGGGCAAAGGATCACCTCTTTAAAAATAACCCCTGCTCACCCTCTAGGTAACGTGGCGCGAGCAGTCAGGCTAAATTTCCAGAGGGCATAAGGTAAAGCGTTCAAGTTGTCCCACACAATAATCACCTCCCCACCACACAAAGACATAAGGCTGTATTTATAGTAAAATATATTTCTTTATATAAAAGGTTTTCTTTCAGGCAGGTTGCATAAATACAGTTCTCTTGGGGAAATAATCCAGTTACTCTTTAAATGCTCAAAGGTAGTCCACAGGTCTTAATAATGGCAAAGTTCTGATTAAAATAAGCTTCTTAGGGGTTCTGCGCACTTCGTAGTACCGTTGTTAGGCTTTGGGCAAGGTTTTTAAAGGGCCTTGCCGTTTCTCACGCCTCTCGCGTGAGCACGAGTACGCTTGCCGAATCTCACTCTTCTCGAGTGAGCACCGGTAATGCTTTTCAATGTAGTTCGGCTCAAAGCAGGTACGGTTCGAACTATGCTGCTCCCGAGGCCAGTACGGTTCAGACCAAGGCTGGTACGAGTCGAACCAAGGTTGCTAAGGTTCAAAACAGGATACTTCAGGGGTCAGTACGGTCCGTACAAAGGCAAGTACGGGCCGTATTTACGCACAATTATTTCAGATGGACGTACCCACAGTACGGCTCGAACTACGGGGCAAGGCAGTACGTTTTCCAAGCGCCATGAATTCAGATGGAAGTACGAACAGTACGACTCGAACTACCAGGCAAGGCAGTACGTTTTCAAAGCGCAATGAGTTCAGATGGAAGTACGGACCGTACGTAGGCAGTTACAGCCGTACTTTTCGCGCGATGGTCACAAATACCTTCTTTTCACGGGGTTGGTCACGGCGGCGGCCTCGGGTTTCCACGGCACGGTGTCTCACGTCGCGGTGTCGTCCCTCGCAGTCAGAGGGCGGCGGTGCTTCGTGGGGCACCCGAAGAAGGTCCCAGCCACACGACCAAGGGCAGAGGAGGAGGAAGCAGCTCCAGGGCAATCCACAGCGCTGTTGCAGCGCGATCAGCTTTTCAGGGGATCACAAGTGTGCACAGGGCCTCGCGGTGATCTTGACGGCACAGGGTCGCCAGGGCTCGGTGCGCAGGCCTTCAGGTGCCTTTCTCCGCGTTGCGAGCTATGGCTCGGAGGGGCTGGTACTTGCGGTGCTTGGACCAGGGAGGCAGGTCCTTGCGGTGCTCGTGGTAGTCCCAGGTGGCAGATGTCGCGGTGTGGAGAAAGGGGGAGAGGCAAACAGGTTCTCTGGGGATCAGCGTCACGGAATTGCGTCCAGCTACTTCTCCTCTTCTGGGGGTAGGTTGCGCCCACTGTTCCTGGGGCGCAGATCAGGGGGCAAGTTCACAAGCAAGCCCTTGGAGATTGTTCAGCACAAGTTGATTCAAAGTCTTTTCCTTCAGTCTTTTCCTCTCCTTCCAGCAGACAGGCACCCACTGCAGGCCAGTCTCTCAGGCAGAGAGACAGTATTCCTCCTTCAGCTTCTCCAGGTCCTTCTCCTTCAGGCAGAGGTTCGTCGTTGCGTAAACAGGATCTGATTTCTTAGGAGCCAGGCTCCTACTTTTATACACCAATTCTTTTGTTCTTTAGCGCCAGGGGGCCTGGGCCTGGCTCAGTCCAGTTTTTGGAGCACTTTGTTGTGGTGACTCTGCGCTTTCCTTTCAGCAGCAGGGCAGAGACATCAGCCGCTCCACAGGGGGCGGCGCCGGCTTTGTGCTGGCAGAGCACAGGTCTATTCAAGAGTCGGGGTGTACTCCTCCCACCCATCCTGGTGTAATCTCTCTACCCACCACCTGGCAGCCAGCCTGTCTCCTGGAATTCCCCAGCCCTGCTCCTTACTGTTGCTAGGCAGAACACACACACACACAGCGCAGAGGCGGACTGAATGGCCAGATCAGTAAATACTAACTTTCTAAAAGTAGTATTTACAAACACAGGATATTAAAATAAACTTTACTAAAAGAAGTATTTTATTATTCTGAGTTCAGGCATACTAAACATAATTGTCTACCATGCTCTATGAGTCCACTGGGATTACAGGGTGTAGTAATTCCAGTAGCCCATTCTGGCCTATGGAGAGCAGGTAGCCTTCAATAGTGAAAAACGAAAATGGCTGTAATTCACTATTAAGACATGCCACACACATCAGGGCATGTCCTACCTTATGCCTACAATGCACCCTGCCCTTGGGCCTACCAGAGGGGTGACTAATATGTAGTTAAGGGAAGGTTTAGGGACTGGCAAGTGGGTGCACTTGCGCAGTCAGCGCGACAGTATCAGACTGCGCGCAGGTTCTGCAGTGGCAGATCCTAGACACATTTTACTAGGCCGCTTCTGTGGGTGGCACAACCAGTGCTGCAAGCCCACCAGCAGCATTTGTATTTACAAGCCCTGGCACTCCTGGTGCACTTTACCAGGGGCTGACAGTAAACCAAATAAACCAATCATGGACACCAATCAATGTATACATTTTACCATAGGGAGAGCATATGCACCTTAGCACTGGTCAGCAGTGGTAAGGTGCCCAGAGTCATAAATCAGCCAACACCAGGTCAGAAAAAATACAGGAGGAAGGCAAAAAGTTTAGGGATGACCCTTCAAAAAGGGCCAGGTCCAACACAGGGTATCTAGGATATGGTAGTGGGCACAGACACACATTACATATATGGGAGTAGAATGTTAAAGCTGGAGTCAGTGGTCGCGCATCAGAGTGGTGGTCAATCAGAGCAACTGAATAATAGGCAGATAGATTAGTAAAACATAATGGTGCTGATCACGATCCTGTAACAACCGGGTACGAACCGTCGGACGTAGCATATTCTCCGTCCGACGCGTACCCGGTCGTAAAAATATACAAACATGGAATTACGATTCGCACGGAAACACCATTTCCGTACGAATCGTACAAAACCCAGACCGACGAAAATAAACATACAAATGTGATCCGGGAAAGCGCCGACGTGACGTCGGGACGCACGCAGCCTGCCATTCACGAACCAGGAATCACGATTCGCACCGACGTCATCCCGCATGGTGAATATTTTCCGGCAGCCAAAAACTGCCGGGAAATCAGGACGACGCGAACAAGGAGTACCTGTACGCGACGGACAGACATGGACCCGAACCTATGTGTCATCCCGGCCCTCATAGCAGTCGACCTCCTCTACAGGTTCGGACGCAGACGCCGCAGAAGGTCAGAACAACAAAGGGAGGGGGGAAAGGGGGGGCAGGACCAGGGGCAGGCCGCAAAACCCCCACCAAAGTCACACAGCACACATGCCCTGGACATACCTGACCCCCAGGCCCTGGTCACTACGAGGGGGTGGGGGCGTGTTCAGCAAAGCCAGCGTCCGCCACAACGGAAGTGCTTGACGACACGAACCGGCAACACAACAATACAGGTACGTCCCGTACCCACGCCTTAAGAGCGTGGGTACGAGTCGTACCCCGCCCACACCTACGTCATCCCAACAATGGCGGGACGGCTGTACCCACGTGGCAAAAGCCTGGGTACGGGCCGCACAAGCATCACATCGCGTGGGGACGCATATGTAAGGACCGTACCCCCACCCCCGTATGCATGGAGCGTACCCCCACCCCAACAGTGTAAGTACGACCCGTACCCTCACCCGCAGATGTATGGAGCGTACCCCCACCCCAACAGTGTAAGTATGACCCGTACCCTCTCCCGCGGACGTATGGAGCGTACCCCCACCCCAACAGTGTAAGTACGATCCGTACCCTCACCCGCGGACGTATGGAGCATACCCCCACCCCAACAGTGTAAGTACGACCCGTACCCTCACCCGCGGACGTATGGAGCATACCCCCACCCCAACAGTGTAAGTACGACCCGTACCCTCACCCGCGGACTTATGGAGCGTACCCCCACCCCAACAGTGTAAGTACGACCCGTACCCTCACCCGCGGACGTATGGAGCGTACCCCCACCCCAACAGTGTAAGTACGACCCGTACCCTCACCCGTGGATGTATGGAGCGTACCCCCACCCCAACAGTGTATGTACAACCCGTACCCTCACCCGCGGACGTATGGAGCGTACCCCCACCCCAACAGTGTAAGTACGACCCGTACCCTCACCCACGGACGTATGGAGCGTACCCCCACCCCAACAGTGTAAGTACGACCCGTACCCTCACCCGCGGACGTATGGAGCGTACCCCCACCCCAACAGTGTAAGTACGACCCGTACCCTCACCCGCGGACGTATGGAGCGTACCCCCACCCCAACAGTGTAAGTACGACCCGTACCCTCACCCGCGTATGCATGGAGCGTACCCCCCATGCCAACAGTGTACGTACGGACCGTACCCCCACCTCGTATGCATGGAGCGAACCCACACCCGTGTATGTTCTAAGCGTACATATCGTGAAATAGGAGGGGTGGGTGCAGAGTCCTCCCAGCAGTGCCCAGACACAGGAGGGGTGGGTGTAGAGTCCTCCCAGCAGTGCCCAGTCACAAGAGTGGTGTGTGCAGAGTCCTCCCAGCAGTGCCCAGTCACAAGAGTGGTGTGTGCAGAGTCCTCCCAGCAGTGCCCAGACACAGGAGGGGTGTGTGCAGAGTCCTCCCAGCAGTGCCATAGGAGGGGTGGGTGCCTATCACTCCCAGCAGTGCCCAGACACAGGAGGGGTGTGTGCAGAGTCCTCCCAGCAGTGCCCAGACACAGGAGGGGTGGGTGCCTAACACTCCCAGCAGTGCCCAGACACAGGAGGGGTGTGTGCAGAGTCCTCCCAGCAGTGCCCAGACACAGGAGGGGTGTGTGCAGAGTCCTCCCAGCAGTGCCCAGACACAGGAGGGGTGGGTGCCTAACACTCCCAGCAGTGCCCAGACACAGGAGGGGTGTGTGCAGAGCCCTCCCAGCAGTGCCCAGACACAGGAGGGGTGGGTGCAGAGTCCTCCCAGCAGTGCCCAGAGACAGGAGGGGTGGGTGCCTATCACTCCCAGCAGTGCCCAGAGACAGGAGGGGTGGGTGCCTATCACTCCCAGCAGTGCCCAGACATAGGAGGGGTGGGTGCAGAGTCCTCCCAGCAGTGCCCAGACACAGGAGGGGTGGGTGCCTAACACTCCCAGCAGTGCCCAGACACAGGAGGGGTGTGTGTAGAGTCCTCCCAGCAGTGCCCAGACACAGGAGGGGTGTGTGCAGAGTCTTCCCAGCAGTGCCCAGACACAGGAGGGGTGGGTGCCTAACACTCCCAGCAGTGCCCAGACACAGGAGGGGTGTGTGCAGAGCCCTCCCAGCAGGGCCCAGGCACAGGAGGGGTGGGTGCAGAGTCCTCCCAGCAGTGCCCAGAGACAGGAGGGGTGGGTGCCTATCACTCCCAGCAGTGACCAGAGACAGGAGGGGTGGGTGCCTATCACTCCCAGCAGTGCCCAGACATAGGAGGGGTGGGTGCAGAGTCCTCCCAGCAGTGCCCATACACAGGAGGGGTGGGTGCCTATCACTCCCAGCAGTGCCCAGACATAGGAGGGGTGGGTGCAGAGTCCTCCCAGCACTGCCCATGGAAAAAAAAGGGTGGAGTACCCACAGATCCAATTGCCACAATTGTCAGTCAGGTGCACAAAGACCCTGCAGTACATGTAACACATGTGTGCGAGGCTGGGAGTACACACATGCTTACAGCCTAAAAGGGAACATGTCCACATGAAGTCATGTCAACAGACTACATACACAAGTACAGTGATCACCAAGGATGCCACGAATGATGCAGGTGGAGACATCGCTCTGCATGCATGGCCAAAGTTGAAGGGGTCCGTCACACACCCAGCCAATGTAGACACAGCTCAGCGCAAAATATTGGGAACACCCTGCAGGGAAGATGTCAGGGTGCACAGAGGAAGGAATACACCTTGGGACAATTTCACCATGCAGTAACTGCTTACATGAACAGAGAAACCTAGCTAACACCTTGTGATGGCACATAGATACCAGGGTCCCCCCTATGACCAGCACACTACTACATTTCCCACACACCCAACACATGATCACCACCCAAAATCATGTAGCAGCTCCACCAACAGCAACACCACAAAAGCAGTAGTGTTCTAAGGAAAAAAAATAAGGCTTTATTCAGCATTTCCAAATAATGTGTGTGTGGATAAAGTTCAATATTTACAAAGCCCATAGGGCAGTCCATGAGTCACAGCTGGATGGGGACACAGTGGGACGCGTGTCCCCTAGCTTGCCTGCACAGTCAGACTCCGTCATCTTCCACAGCGGGGAGGGCATCATGTGGGGGGGAAGGACCAGGCACCGCAGAGACAGGAGGGCGAAGGGTAGGCGTCGTGGGTGCAGGGATGGAGGACTCCACCACAGGGGGTGGGGCAGGGCCAAAGGCGGAGGCCAGGATGTCGCTGCACACCTTAGCAAGGTCCTCCAGCGTCTCCCCTGCACCCGAAGGAACCACAGGCCCCAAGGAGGGGGGGGGTGGAGGAATGGGTCGCAGCGCCACTGGGGGAGGGTGTGGACGGGGGGGGACTCAACCACCCTGACCGGGGACTCCCTTGACCGCTTGCGGGGTGGTGTCACAGTGGGGCTCAGGGACAGAGCGGCCATGAAGGAGTCCTTGCCGGATATGTGGCCAGGAGAGCTGAGGGAGGGGATTTGGAGGGAGTGGATTTTGTGGAATGTGGACTCCCACTCTGGCTGCGTGTCTTACGTTTGCCCCCCGACCCAGTGGGTGTGCCTACTTCACCCTGTGTGTGCGTGCCAGGAGGTGTGCGTTTGACCTTCCCCGCTGGTGTGGTGCCTGTGTCTGTTGTGTCTGTTGTGGTGGGTGCATGCTGACGTCTGGGTGTTCGTGGGACAGGCATGGGAGTGGGAAGTGTGGATGGGGAAGGGATAGGGGGTTGGACGTAGCGCTGCAGGAGACCCACTGCTGCAGTCAGTGTCGACTCAATGGACCTCAGCAAGTTGCGTTGGTCAGCCTGCGATGAAAAAATGCCCTCCAAGTATGCCTCCATGTTGTGCAGCACTTGGCTGTGGCCATGGAGGACATTAAGAATCGCAGCCTGACCAACCTGCAACTGCCGCTGGATGTCCACAGACTCGGCATTGGCGGCAGCAGTGGAGACAGGGGCAGGGGGTGCGGTGCCTGGCAGGAAGGAGACATGTGGTGACCGGGCACGCTGGGAAGGGACACGAGCAAGTGGGAGGCGGCTGATGGCAATGGAGGGGGCGGGTATGATGTCGTGCCGCTGTCAGCTGCTGGTGCAGCCTCCGCCCACTCGGAGAGATCATCCTCGCACCCGTCAGCTTCATATTCTGTCGTGCCAGTGGACAGGTCCTCGGCCTCACTCTCCTCCGCCTCAGTACCACTCAATGTGCCAGCCACGATGTCAACGCTGGCACTGGTGCTCGGTCCCTCCGCCCCGTCTGTGCTCATGTCTCCCTCCGTGTCCCCCGACGATGCTGTGGGCAAGGTGAAGAGACAGCAATTAATCACACACCTGTATACATATGTCACATGAGTCCAATCTACATAGGTTACAGTGCATAGCCTGCAAAGAAAGATCAGTAACATCTACAAAACAAGGTACAGATGTAGGGCATGCAACACACAGTTGGTTGACCCACCATGCCACAGAAAATCCATGGAGAGCATGACACAATAGCAAATGACATGAAATGAAGTTTGACATAGGTGCAGGCCCTGGGGACAATCCAGCACTGCATCTTCACCACACAGCGGTGCCGAAAATAGGGATGAGGAGGGACCATATCCATGAACTTGAGGCACATGCTGCATAGGTAATACTGAAAACATGCCCACCATGACTGGCTCACTGCACCTTGAGTGTATGTCCAGACAAACATCACACACTGGCCAGACCTAGCAAGGAGAATACTGGTTTTGACATGTAGGCTTGGCCCACACCAACCACCCCCTAGATGAGACAATTTGTTGAGACACAGGTGGCACTTACATCTCTTAATCTGGGTGAAATACACAGGGGCTGCATAAATGCAAGATTGGACGCCAAATACCCAAGGTGCGCCTGTCCAAATAATCATGTACAAATGGCCATCATCAGATGATTGTAACAAGACACACAGGCACTGGCCACTGTGAGTATGAACAAGGAAAATCAGGTCAGGCTGTACACTGGACACTTGTATTACATTTCACGTCAATATACATGGTGCCAGGGGACAATGGCACAGAGCACAACCTATGCTGTAGACACTGAGAGTGTCCACGTTTTGTGATGACACACATGACACCTAGGAAAATATGCCCCAGGGGACAGTAGTGGCCACACAACTCCATGGTCCTGAATGGGAATGACTGCAACACACGCCACCATCCCTGCACTATGCGTATCGCACACTCATGCACATCATGTCACAGGCCACAACATAGGACATGCGCGCTGTGAGGCATGACACTTGAGAGACTAACTCCCATGTCTGGACTCAGCATCAGTGCCAACTGACATGGAACCCACATGTACTGAACTGGACAGGGCACAGGCAAGGTCCCAAAACCTGTTACACACCACCCCCACACATGATGCTACAGGCATAGTTCACGTGGAGAAAGTGCCAGCCTACATTACCTTGTGATGGAGTGACTACACACAGACCAGGAAACACATTGCAAGGAGGGAAAGGGAGGCAGGAGAGCACAGCAATACTGTGGGTAACTGGATCTGCACAGCACCTTTAAACCCTGGCAGTGTATCCATGCAACTGTGCACTTACAAATGCTGGTGACACACAACAAACACACATGTACCTACCCCCTTCCTGTTGCTGCTTCTCCTGTAAGCGCCTCTCCAAGTCTGGAAATACCACCGCCAGCACACGCTTGTGGATGTGGGTCAGACGGCGGCGCCCGCGGTTCTTATGGGTCTCAGGTGAGTCCCCCAGCAGGACCCGTGCGATCCTCCGCGTCCAGCACCGGATATCCTGCCAGCGTTTCCTCACCTGGGCCAGGCGCCGCTTGCGACCATCCGCACTCCTCACGGCACTGACGGCGGTCAGCCATATCTGCTTCTTGGCAGAGGCGCCTACCTGTGAGGATGAACAAGTGACACTACATCAATACACCAGGCACATGTCACAGAGAGACATATTAGAACAAATTTGCTGTTTACAACAAGACATAGTATGCATCCAACGCATTGCACCTTTGTCATAGGGACATGATCCTCTGGGGACGGGCAAAAGCAGTACGTGCCATTGAAAGTACACAGGTGGAATGAGGGCAACTACACAATCAATGATCCAGGCTCACACTGTGCATCACAAGCTACACCAGGATAATGTGCAGCACCTCTAAGCAGTCACATGCCACAGGCCACTGACGCTACCGCTGCAGAGTACACAGACACACACAGGCACAGGACATTCACCTGCCATTGCCAAATGCAGCGACAAACCTCACTCTGCACATGTGCCACTAGACGGGGGGGGCTCACAGGTGTGGGGCTGGCTCTGCACGTCAGACACACAGCACTGCTCCCTGCTCACATCACATGGGCAGGGTATATCCATCCCTCATGCAGCCTGGGTGCTACACTCCACATATGCACCCACCCACATGACAGGGGACTTACACACACACCGATGTCCAGGGTACGAACACATCATGTGAACACTCTCAACACAGGTACACTGAACTAACACACATCTGTGGGTACAGTCACCTGTTACACTGGGCTGACCACATAATCACATGAGGACTGTAGAGGCTACATTCCCAGGAGGACAAGACAGGCAGAATGTGGCATGCATCATGCAGTGATTGTCACAGTAAACACAATGCAAGTGAGGACGGCAGACATGCACCACAGCATGCTCTGGCTGGGAGACATCAGGCATCCCCCCCCCCCCTTGGACCCCCCTACAGTACATAGCATGTGTGTCACACCTGGACACAATGGCAGTAGTCACACTCACAAAAAAGGGACACAGTCTGTGCTACTGGACTCAGCACTCACCTGATACCCTGGTCGCCCATACAGCAGGGGGTACTGTGGGAGGATCACATCCAGCAAAGCCAGGTTCTCCTCCAGGGTGAAAGGCTGTGACCTCTCCACAGACCTTGACATGGTTCCAGGGAATCAGTAGCAGCAGCTGGGTCGTTGAATACAAAGATGTGCAGGCAAGTGCTCCCTCATGGGACCTGGCTGCCTTATATCTGCCTTGCTGGCCTGCTTCATGCACAGGAGTACAGAGTGATTGGTCACTCACATTTGCATCCTATGTTTCCTCCAATCCCTTCAAACCTAGCACAGTCAGTGGGTTCTTATTGTGTTTTTTTCTTCAGCATGATGTCAACTCCAGAAGCACATTGCAACAAAGTAGATTCATTCAAACTGACTACTGCTGTGCACCTGCTTAAAAAAATTCAAACTTTAAACTAGGTCTCCATGACAACCAGCATGCATGTAGGCCTTTAAACTTGTCCCTCATGTGTCCCCTATGTAATTTGGAGCTTCACACACAGGTACGGTGCGTCCCAGGGCCCTAGGGCACCCCAAATGCATATCAACGGCCCGTACAGGCGTGTGTACAGTCCGTACCACTATGAGTACGCATACGCGACAACACCCATAGTGACAGTGAGCGTACATGCGTGTGTACGGTCCGTCTCACTATGGGTGTTCTCGCGTATGCGTACTCATCGTGATAGTGAACGTACAGGCGTGTGTACGGTCCGTCTCACTATGGGTGTTGTCGCGTATGCATACTCATAGTGATAGTGAGCGTACAGGCGTGTGTACGGTCCGTACCACTATGAGTACGCATACGCGACAACACCCATAGTGACAGTGAGCGTACATGCGTGTGTACGGTCCGTCTCACTATGGGTGTTCTCGCGTATGCGTACTCATCGTGATAGTGAGCGTACAGGCGTGTGTACGGTCCGTCTCACTATGGGTGTTGTCGCGTATGCATACTCATAGTGATAGTGAGCGTACAGGCGTGTGTGCGGTCCGTACCACTATGAGTACGCAGACGCGACAACACCCATAGTGATACGGACCGTACACGCGCCTGTACGCTCACTATCACTATGGGTGTTGTCGCGTCTGCGTACTCATAGTGGTACGGACCGTACACACGCCTGTACGCTCTCTATCACTATGAGTACGCATACGCGAGAACACCCATAGTGGAGGACCAAGGTCTTGGCAATGGGGCTAGTGATGTGGAGGATGTGGTTCCGCAAGAGGACATCCGGACTCGGCTCATACGCGACTTCTTTGCTTAGTGGTGAGTACCAGTGTCTGTGTGTGCACGCATTGGTCCCCATGTGGCATGTGTTGCGATGTGTGTGTCCATCTGCATGTATGGCACGTGAGTCAGAGGTGTGTGTGGATGTGTCACTGGAGTGATGGTGCCAGTGATGTGCATTTCCCCAGTCATAATTGTGACCTAGCATGTTGTCATCCTTACATGTGTCGAGTACATGCACATGCAAGTGGCTGTGCTTTTTGTGGCTGACTTCTTGTGTGTCTCTCTTCCCCAGGTACTTGCGCATGCCGTCTTCTGGTTGCATTGTTGTGGCCCTGCTATTCCTCATGGACACGTCATCGTGTGCTGACTCAGCGTTACATGCACGGACAAGTTTGGAAGTCTCCTTAGGGTAAGGGATGCATCAGGGGTGTATTGGGTGTGGCAGTTGCTTACGAAGTGTGCACACTGCCCCTGTCGATGTTTGGTTCCTCTGCAGACATGTCGCATCACCATGGTACACATGACATGCAGCTGGGTACACCTGAATAGATGGTCTGACTTGTTGACAGTCATCAGTGATGGGATTGTGGAATGTGATGATGGCATCAATGTGTGTTACACTGCCCTCGGACACATACGGTTTGCATTGGCTTGACATGGTGTGGGACTTCCACATCAGAGGATCAATGGTGTATGGCAGTCTCTCCGTGAGCAGCAGGGGGTGTTTAGCTGTTAGCCGACACTTGTGTGCCAGTTCCATGGCTATCAGGCATTTGTGCTGCAGAAGGGGGGTTCCAGTGTTGGACCCACATGTTACTCCACATGACCCGTTCATGTGTACTCCGAGTTGCCTCTGCAATCCCAAATACATGACTTATAAATGTGTCCCTATGCCTCAAAGGTGCCTCTTCTCAGTCAATGCTGGTGTGTTGCCACGCTGCATCCGGCATGTCTGGCATGGTTTTCCGTGATAGTGGCTATGTGTCTATGTGTAGAGTGGCAAGATGCAAGCTGTTTGTGTGGGATTAGACTGTGTATTGTGCATGGTGTCCATGACTGTGTGGGTATTGTGACATGTGCCATCCCCATGCATCCTACGTTGGCCAGGCCACCATTCTCTGCATCCACCTGACTCAAGCTTGAAGGACATGGTTCTGCCACCTGTCCACCCATACCTGGGTGCCCCCCAGGACACTCCACATGATCCCTGACCTCTGCGTATGGCTGTCGCTGTACCCAAAATGTCTGTCGGCACGGTTGTGCGGCCACCCCCTCAGCTGGTTGGGCCCATCACGGGTGTGTATGGTGCTCCATGTCTGTCTTGCCCAATACAATGTGACCCATGTGTGTCCGGTGCCAGACTCAGGCCCCAGGGTGTGGATGGTTGAAGTCAAATGAGAACTCAGGCATGGTTAGACTTTACAAGACACATGTAAGGTAATAATGCAATAAGTAGGCATCTCCTCTTTATGGTGTGACGTTTTATTTTGGTTGGGGTAAGGGGGGGGGTTTGACATGAGGGGCTTTCCGGGTGTGTGGAATCGAAAGTTCACTAGGGGAGTTGGTGTCCTTGCCATTTGAAATCCTCAGAGTCCATGCCACAGTCTTTGTCAACATTGGTCAGACAGTGACCAGCAAGTCCATGTGGCAGAGATTGTCTTTTGCTGCTGTGCTGCTGTTGCTCCAGTGGGCCAGGTGCCAGGCCAGGTGTCCTGGGAGATGGTGCTGTTGCGCCGACCCTCACGGTCTTTTCCGTGGATGACCCGCCCTCCTGCGGGGACCCTCATAAGCAGGCCGTGACGATGTTTGGGATGCTCCGTCGGATGTCTCCTCCTCCTCCTCCCTCCCTGTGGGTGGTGATGTTCTACGCCTGGTGGCACAGGGAGGGTTGCCCATGTTGTCGGCCATCCGATGGAGTGTACTGTGAATTCCCGTGAACACCGTCACGAGCTCAGCCTGTCTGTCCTCCATCCGCCGTTGGTGTCGCAGTAGACAGGCATGTTGCTCCGCATATTGCTGGGCCTGCTGGGTCTTGATCTCCTCAAGGATGGACACAACCTGGGCCATGCCCGTGGTGTCCTGCCGGTATGTGTCCAGGATGTTTCGGACATGGGAATGGATGGTTGAAGTCATATGAGAACTCAGGCATGGTTAGACTTTACAAGACACATGTAAGGTAATAATGCAAAATGTAGGCATCATCTCTTTATCGTGTAACATTTTATTTGTGTTGGGGTACGTTTTGGGGGGAGGGTATGACAAGAGGGGCTTTCCGGGTGTGTGGAATCCAAAGTTCACTGGGGGAGTTGGTGTCCTTGCCATTGGAAATCATCAGAGTCCATGCCACAGTCTTTGTCAACATTAGTCAGACAGCGACCAGCAAGTCCATGTGGCAGAGAATGTCTTTTGCTGATGTACTGCTGTTGGTCCAGTGGGCCAGGTGCCAGGCCAGGTGTCCTGGGAGATGGTGCTGTTGCGCCGACCCTAACGGTCTTTTCCGTGGACGACCCGCCCTCCTGCGGGAACCCTCAGAAGCAGGCCGTGACGATGTTGGGATGCTCCATCGGATGTCTCCTCCTCCTCCTGATCCCTCCCTGTGGGTGGTGATGTTCTTGGCCTGGTGGCACAGGGAGGGTTCCCCATGTTGTCGGCTGTCTGACGGAGTGTACGGTGAATTCCCGTGAACACCCTCACGAGCTCAGCCTGTCTGTCCTCCATCCGCCCTTGGTGTCGCAGTAGACAGGCATGTTGCTCCGCATGTTGCTGGGCCTTGATCTCCTTGAGGGTCCCCTTCATCTCGTTGAGGGTGGACACAACCTGGCCCATGCCCGTGGTGTCCTGCCGGTATGTGTCCAGGATGTTTCTGACATGGGAATATACCGGTTCCCCAGCCAACAGGTCAGGCTCACGCCTCTGCCGTCCTCCACTCCCACCACCCCTGCCCACTTGCACCTGGCCTGCCCTTGTGGGCACATCGGGTCTCCGGGACCCCTGAGGGGTGGCATTGGCGTTGTTGCCTGCCTCCTCCTGGGTGCCCGGGACACCGTGTCCCTCCTGGCCAGCCTGGCTGCATTGTGGTGGTGGGGCAGGGATCCTGGGTGTCTCCTGGGATGTGGCAGGAGTGGGGGTGGTGGTTGGCCCAGTTGTACCTGACGCAGGTGCTGCAGGTCGTTGGACACCAGAGGGGCCAGGTTGGTCGGGGTCGGGTTCGTCCACAGAGTGGTGAGAGTCGTCGCTGCCGGTGGCTCCGTCGTCCCGCCGACCCGGGTCCTGTGAGTCTTCCCACCCAGTGTTGGGGGGTGATCCACGACGTTGACCTGTGTGTGAGAGAGACAATGTTAATTTTGTTCCATGCAACATCCATGTTTCATTCGTTTCTAAGTTGGCACATTTCCTCTGGGAATTTGGATATGTCTTGCATTCCACTCACAGTGCACTTGTGCATGGGTATGTCCCTTGGCCACAGCTTTTGCAACTTTACCTATGTGTGGCACAGTCTTACTTGCTGCGTCAATTGTGACTGCAGTCAGCAGTGGAGTGGGCAGGTGTGGCGAGCCATGCATTGGCGCCTTCCGTGTTGCACTGTACGTGGGCACATGGAGTGGTTCCACACACTTAGATAATGCAGGTAGCTGTCGTTGTGCTCGTGCACAGGTTGTGACATGGCCCTGTGTTTTGCCATGGAGAAGAGGGGGGGTTCTGGCACTGGCCACCCTTGTCTACATGCACGCAGTCCACCTGCTGACGAGCAGACATTCCCACACCCCACAAGGCTGATTTGCTCTCCCTGTGTGTCCCTTTCTCGCTCCCTCTCTGTCCCCCTCTCCCTCCCTCTGTGTGTCAGTCTCCTCCCTCTGTCCGTCTCCCTGTGTCTCCCTCCCTCTCTCTCCCCCTCTTCCTCCCTCTGTGTGTCACCCTCTGTCACCTCAGCCCAGCTTCCTAGGCACACACTTTTTGCAGAACTTTGAATGGCCCTTGGCTTGTTGATGTGAGTTTGTTTCTGATCTCCAGGCTGCCATTGGGTGTAGTGTCTGTGTCTGCGCTGCTGCTGTGGTGGTGTGTGCTGCCACTCTTTCACAGTGTTGGCTGTTCATTAGCTGCTGTCATGTGCAAAAAGTGCCTTCACCCCATGTCGTAATGCAAGGCGTGCGCCATTTGCTGGCAAGTCTTTCCTGTGTGGGGACACACTGTTTGTCTGGCTGTGACCTGGGCCATATGGGCAGAGGGCATTGTTGTCTGCTTCTGAGTTGCACTATGTGATTTTTGTGGCCCACACTCCCGCCATCCGGGTTACCGTGTCTTGTGTTGGTGTTTTCTGTGGCCTGTGACTTTGCATTGTCCAACTGGGTGCATGGGGCATGGTGGTGCCAGTGGCATGTGCGTGTTCATGGAGTGTGGTTGAGTCATGCGATAGCTTGGGGTGGTTGCGTGCCTGTTTGTGAGTTTGGTTGTGGATGACGTTCCCCCCATGTGAGGTGAGTTGTTTGTGTACTCACCCGGGTCTCGGAGTCCTTCTAATCCGTCCACTGCCACCACCGGCAGTATGGCCATCACCCTCTCCTCCCAGGGATGGTATTCTACGCGTCTGCGGGGCGGCCCTCCTCCAGTGATGTTGGCCTGGTTGTGGTCGTCGGTCATTTTGGCTCGGACCCTCCTCCGCAGATCGTACCACCTGGCTTGGCATTCCTGCTTGGTCCTTCTGGTGGACGCAACAGCATTCACAGCATCGACAATCGTCTGCCACATGGCTGTTTTTTCGGAAATGCTGGTCTGTCTGACCAATGTTCCAAAGAGGTGTGGCTCGACTCTGAGGATTTCGTCGACAAGGACCTCCAACTCTCGGCTAGTGAACTTTGGATTCTTGTTAGTGGGCATGGTGAGGGGTGTGGGTGTGGATGGTTGGGGGGGGTGTGTGGATGGTTGTGGGTGTGTGGGTGTGGTTGTGCAGGTGTGTGTGTGAATGTGATGAGGGGGTGTTTGTGAAGGTGTGTGTGTGAAGGTGTGCAAGTGTAAGGTGTAGTAAAGGTTCAAGTATGGTGCTGTAGGTTGTCTGTGGGGTCTGGCAGCAGTGAGTCTGTTGCAAAGGCTCATGGTTTGTGTGTGTGGGCCCTTTTTATTGGTCCATTGGTGGGTGTGGCTGTGTTTGAAGTTTGGGTGGGTGTGTTATAAGGAGTGGTTGTGTTTTGGGCCTCTGTTTGGGATTTTGGCAGTTGCAGGTCAGTGAATGTGTTGTATTTGTGCTTGTTGGACATGTTTTGTGGCTTTGTGCCATTCTAATAGTGTATTCTTGTGTTGTTTTCCTTTGTCCTGGTTGTGTACGTGCGTTTTTAACGTGTGTACGGTGTGTAATTCGGGCATTTTGTTGTACAGTGCTGTCCTTGTGTCTGGCTTGGTACGACTCGTACATGCGCGATGTTGTGTGAAGGTGCTGGTGTTGGGGCCTGGGGTGCGCTCCATGCATACGCGGGTGAGGGTACGGGTCGTACTTACACTGTTGGGGTGGGGGTACGCTCCATACGGGTGTGGGTACGGGTCGTACATACACGGTTGGGGTGGGGGTACGCTCCATGCATACGCGGGTGTGGGTACGGGTCGTACAGACACGGTTGGGGTGGGGGTACGCTCCATGCATACGCGGGTGAGGGTACGGGTCGTACATACGCGGTTGGGGTGGGGGTACGCTCCATACATACGTGGGTGAGGGTATGCGTCATACATACACGGTTGGGGTGAGGGTATGCGTCGTACATACACGGTTGGGGTGAGGGTACGGGTCGTACATACACGGTTGGGGTGGGGGTACGCTCCATACATACGCGGGTGAGGGTACGCGTCATACATACACGGTTGGGGTGAGGGTACGGGTCGTACATACGCGGTTGGGGTGGGGGTACGCTCCATACATACGCGGGTGAGGGTACGTGGCGTACATACACGGGTGGGGGTTCGGCGCGTACATACGAGGGCTGGGGGGGTTGTTGGGCGCGTACATACGGGGGCTGGGGGGGTGTTCGGCACGTATGCGGGAACATGTCTCCATGGTTGCTATGGGAGTTCGGTGCGGACGGTGTTTTTTCCATACGGTTGTAACATCGGACGCACGGGATGGATCGTGATTCCGCGGTCGGACTTCACTTTTCACATTTGTACGGTAAATCGTCCGAGGACGTGTCGGACACATTTTCCGACCCGAGGACGTGTGGGGAATAATTCCCAATGCGGTTCGTATGGACTTTTTACCATGCGAATCGCGATTGCCAGTTTGTACGGCACTTGTACGATTCGTACGGTAAAAATACCGGATACGAGTCGTACGGGGAATTTTTTTACCGGATCGTGATCGGCACCAATGTGTCTTAGGGCAAAACATATTCATTAGTATTGTTTGCACTTCATTTTTGAATGAGGAAGTAGATGAGATTCGACTGACTTCCGGTGGCAGAGAGTTCCATAGCTTTGGGACGATGCCGAAAAGGGTCTGTGGCTCATTCTCTTTTTTAGGAAAATCTGTGTTTTCAGTAGTAATGAGTTTGCACTTTGCGAGAGTCTGCTTCCCCCTGATAACTCTAGTGTTTGAGCCAGATATACGGGGGTCTTGAAATGTAGGGATTTATGAGTCATGCAAGCAATCTTTAGCTGAATTCTTGGTTTGTACGGGAGCCATTTTAGAGATTTTAGGGCTGGAGATATGTGATCATTTCTTTTTGTACCAGTTATTAGTCTGGCCGCAGCATTAAGGGAAGCCCTTAGGAGTGCCGTGTTGTATTTAGGAAGACCGCAAAGGGTGGAGTTTCCGTAGCCCAGTCTAGGCAATACAGGAGCTTAGACTGCCAGTTTAAAGTCATCGTGTGATAGGAAGGGTTTGAGTTTCCTTAGCATACTCATTTGGTGATTAGCTCCCTTGGTGGTATTGCTGATATGACTCTGCATATTCAGGTGTTTGTCTAGAGTGACTTCAAGAGATTTAGCAGACTCAATAATGTGAGGGCTACAGTTGAAGGCTGTTAGATGCTTCATCCAGAGGTCGATCTTGGGAGTGTGGTTAAGGGGAGCGATGAGTAGGAATTCCGTTTTGGCACTGTTGACCTTAAAATGGTTATCAGTGAGACAGTTTTGTGTGTTCAACAAGAGAGAGTTGAGGGTAATGAAGTCTTCTGGGGAGGCGCTTTTCAGATACAGTTGAGTGTCATCTGCATACATGTGATAAAGAATGTTCGCAATGTTCAGATCATTTGCAAGTAGTTCCAAGAATAAATTGAAGAGAATGGGTGAAAGGGTGGACCCCTGAGGTACCCCCATATTGACAGCAGTGGGCTGATAGAGGGATGGATTTACCTTGACTCTTTGGGTCTATTGTGTAGGAATGATGTAAACCATTACAGTACAGGCCTTCGTTCTAGAGTGGATAGTAAGCTGTCGTGTTTAACAGTATCGGTATATCCTCCAGGTACTGGGCAGCATTGTCTGCCAAAACCAGGGTGAACCTTATGCCAAGGGCTGTCTTTGGGTCCAGAGGTCCATCAATGTTGATGCCCACTTATTTAAAGGGAGTGTCAACGACAAGCAATGGCTTGCTACTGGCTTGGAAGTGGGACATGACCTGCAGAACAAATCTAAGGCCATCCTTATTTGTGCCAATAAAAGTGGGTTACCAGCTTGTCAAACGTCTGCCCTACTTGAGTTGTCAGGGATACATCATGAACCTGCTCCTGTAGGAAGGCCCTGGACCACTGAGGGATCACCAGCGCACGGGTTGCACCAAGCTGAGGAACCTTAGGCTCACTATACAGGAGACCATTCTCCCAGTAAATCAGATGATCACCAAAGGTGTCAGCAGCTGTCTGTGCCTCAGTTTGTCACTGCAGGCCCTCAAGAGTAGGGCACTCCATCTGTGCCTCGCAGAACTTCTCCCTGGTGGGACCCCTTTCCTTCTGCCAATTGGTCAGCTCAGGTAGGTTCCCCAAGCCGGCAATGTCTTTCCATGTAGGTTCCAGGCATCACCCTCATGATCAGGCTTAGCCTGCTCCCAAACTGTGGGAGATTCAGGAGCGGTCGTCTTGTGTCCCTTACTCTTTCTCTCTTTGGCAGGCACCTGGGCCATTTTTTCAGGCTACAGATCCTCCTAACTACCCTCTCATGCGACCATGGACCATGTAGTCAGGCACACCCACTCAGGCATCCCTAACATCTCTATGTGTGACCTGAGCTCCACCTCCTTCCAAATGGTGTGCTCTAGGTCACTGTCAAGCAGACAATCCACAGGCATGGATGGACTCACAGCTACACTCAAGGAACCTGAGACACCCCCACTCAAAGGGAACCAGAGCCACTGGATAGTGACTCTCATGGTTGTCAACTGAAATAACCATATATATTTTTAAAACAGATTTTATTGCATTTAATAATCACACAGTGTGTGCATTGGTCAGGAGTCTCTTCCTGCTTAGTCGATGAGCAAAGAACTTTTACATTGTAACGGTCAACATGTATCAAGAACATCAGTTGAGAACTCCCCATTTCTAACTTCCCCATCCCTCCCCTTCTGCAGGCTGCATCCATACCTTGGATATGCAGCGGAGTTACCTCGGGTTTATCTTCAGTCTTAGTCCCTCCCATCTCCTGGATCTTACAGGTTGGCTACCCTGCGTTCAGCTGTGTCTCCTCCTGATGCCTCCTACCTAGGATCATGAAGTGTTGGACTCCCAGGAGGAGACTGTATCTGCGGTGAAGATTCTCCCGATTCAGGGTCAGGGTCTTTCATGCTATCAACCAGTGCCTCCCAGGCTCTGGCACTCTCAATCAAGCTGATCCCCCTACTGGTATTCCTAAGCAGGACTCTCCTCTCACACCCCACCCCTCTTTTTAGTTTTTTTCCCATATTTCCATCTGGGGCCCACCTGGTGCTTTCCAATGCCTCGTTATTTCCCGTTTAGCTAGAATAAAGGCCAGGTCTTTGAACCTGCTAGTGTTTTGGAGGTATGGGGGAACAAACTTAGGAGGCAGTGGGCCGATAAACAGGGAACAGTCCTCTCAGCGATAGCCACCACTGTTTTCGTGACTTTGTCCCAATAACTGTGCAGTGTTGGACATGCCCAGATAATGTGCAACATTTCTGCCTTGCGTTCCCCACTTCACGGGCCCACCACATCCTCTCTGTGGAAGTATTTGTTAATGTGCCCAGTGGTGAGATATCCCCTGTGTAGGATGTTAAAAGGCATAATGATTTTGTGAAATGCATTAGGGACTACCTGCTTTGAGGTCACCACTTGACATCTGATAGTTGTCATGTTGGCTCCAGTGTCTCTTCCTCTGCCAATTGATGGTGAATCACTGCCTGTATTTCCTAGTGTTAATAGGCACGTGAGCTCTCTACACCATCTCTTCACTACCCAGGGACATTAGAGTAACCTCTACTCTATCCCCCTACTATCTGGTGAAACCTCCCCCCTAAGTGCTACACTGACCAACTCCGGTGTCTGCTCACCAGAAGAGTTCTGTGCCCACTTGTGGCACTTGGCATCCCTCTTGTAGTGCCCAACCTGTTGACCCTCATAGCAGTTGGGAGGTGCCTTCCTTGATGACTTACTATCGGGAACCATTTCTTCTCCTGTTCAGGCGCGGATTGGGAGTCCTGACCTTAGAGCTAGTTTGGGGACATTTCAAAAACTCCCTGTTTTTATGTTTGTCTCCCCCCTCCTTCTTCTGATGGGAACCCTGTCCACCCTTGTGTGAACCCCCTCAGATGCCTTCTAATGGACCCTGGTGCTAAACTAGTGATCCGTCTCTTTAGCAAGTTCCCTGGGGTCAGTAAGCTTACTGTCAATAACATGTTGACGCAGATCTGCAAAACAAAGAGTGAACATGTGCTCTCTTGCAATCAAATTGTAACATCCCTGGTAATCCTTCACTTCACTCCCCTTCACTCAACCATTGAGTGTCTTGTAGAAGGAGTCCACACAATCCACCCAGGACTGCTGGCTGTCCCTAAACTTCTGCCTGTATTTCTCAGGAGTGTGGCCATATTTTCTGAGTAGAGCTTCCTTCATGGTGGGATATCTCACCCTGCCCCCCTTATGTAGGGCCAGTAGGGTGGTCCTTCCCTCACTAGAGCCCCAAATCTTCCTCAGGGATCCCATGCATCTGTAAAGCCACCTCGTAAGCTTGAAACCACTTGTCAATATCATCCCCACAACAAAGTCAGGCAACATACCTTTGATAATATGGAGTTCTTCTCGCCAGGGGACACTGCAGGTATGCTGCCACAAAGATTGCTCGACTTTGCTTGCCTAACCAGCTCTCTGAGGCTTCTCTCATGGGCAATTTTCCTTCCCTCTATCCCCATGGCAAATTTCTTTTGCTCTCACTCCATGGCCAGTTTCTTCAGCCTTCATGGCCAGTTGCTTTTGCTCTGCCTCCACTGCCGGTTTCTTCTGCTCTGCCTCCATGGCCAGTTTCTCCTCTATTTTCAACTGGGCCATCTGCAACCTAAACTTACTCTTTGCCTTCCTGTCCACCAGCCCCTCTCTGGACGGGCCTCGAAAATACATATTGCTCCCTGCAGTGGCAGGAAGTTTCAATTCAGGGCTCATGTCAACCCCTCTGCTGAAGGCTGTACCTCAGGCTGGTCCTCTCCTTGCCTTTCCATCTCACCATCCCCTTATGTGGCTGCAACCAATCACTGGTGGGCTTCCGCCCATGCCCTGAGTGCCTTTTGTAGCTCCACCTTCCTGGTGGGGCTCTTTGCTGGACATCTAAGGGCAGATTTACAACAACTGGCGCATCCCTGCATATCAGCAGGGACGCGGCAGTTATTTTGCGTTACGATAGAAACCCCTTGCGCCAACATGGATGCGCCGCATTTACAATGCGGCGCACAGTGGCGCAAGGATAGACAGATGCGTGACTCATCTGTCAGCGTATAAGTGATGCAGTGCTTGAGTCATGTCGCAAGCACGACGCAACTCCAGCACTGCTCAGGGGCACCCTATTCTTGCTGTGCTGTGTCACTCCTTACGCCTGCTACAAGCAGGCGTAAGGTTTTGAGGCAGCAGGGACGTAAAAATGACTCAGTGAAATCTTGTAGATTTCACTGCGTCACTGTTATGGGGCTTCCTTGCGATGGAACACCCACCCTGCATACATTATACCTGACGCAGGTATAATGTAGCGCAGGGCTTTACAATGTAACGCATCTCACTAGATGCGTCACGTTGTAAATCTGTCACATAGTGGCGCATTGTTTACGCTGCCGCTGCGTCACATAAGTGATGCAACGGTGGTGTAAAAGTGTTGCAAGGGGCTTGTAAATCTGCCCCTCACTCTCCTTGCAGAACTCCTTGAGCTGGGCCACAGTGTAGGCATGCATGCTAGTGAGCTCAAACTCCATCTTTGCAGGTGTGGTTCCAGGTACAACAGTCAGAGGGAGAATTTAGAAAACAAAAAGGCTAATTTTAAAGAAAATTTAGAACTTGAATTGGACTTAGATGTGGGGTGTGGTACAACACAAAATGACTGCATGGCACTCTACAAAGACAAGATTGGATCATCGCTTCTGATCACTAGTGTGAGAAATTGGGTTGTTGGTTGACTGGAATGTGAGTCCTGGTCAGGAAGCAACCACAATCCTTGTCATGGTGAGGCACAAGCCAACCCTAAACTAACCTATACTCATCCCTCTGGTAGCTTGGCACAGAGCAGTAAGGCTTAACTTAAAGGCAATGTGTAAAGTATTTGTGCAACACTTCAAACATTAATAAAGTGAAAACACCGCACAAAAAGGACCCCACACCAGATTAGAAAAATAGTGTACTTTTTATTAACTAAAACAAGACTGAAATAACAAAAATCCAATCAGTAGAATCCCAAGATATGCAATGTTAAAGATTTCAGCGAAAATAGTGCCAAAAAACCCAAAGCGCCAAGTTTTTGGTTGTGCCAAACTGGTTCAAAGTCACAAGTTCAGGCTGACTGCGAAGGAGTGCGGGCCGGCTACAGGAACCCAGTTAGGCCTGCTGAACAAAGTACTTGAAATCCTGGTTTGCGGAGCACTGTGAGGGTCCGCATCAAAGATGCGTTGAGCAGCCCAAGCAATGCATTGGGTGCAAGATGTGGTGAGGCTTCGATGCGAGTTCCTGCATCATCGTCGTGGAACCCGTTGATGAGCGTTTGGGGTCCGATGTCTGGCATTAAGGAAGCATTGCGCAGTCTTGGCAATGCATCAGTTCTGAGAAGCTGCAAGGCTGCAATGCGTAATTCATCATGGAGGTTGCCATGGATGAGGGATGTGAGGGCCTGCACCAAAGATGTGTCATGCAGCGGTGGTTCTGATGAGGTGGTGGGCTCAATGTCATGTAATGCTGGTCTTTGTGATGGAGGAGAACCACGCAGCGGCGGTGATGCGTTGATTCTGCTTGGGGTTGCTCCACACAGCAGAGCAGATGCGTCAGTTATGCATGGTCCACAAAGGCTGGCACAGTACCTTAGGCACATTATGAAGGGTCCAGAACTGGGGTGGCAACATTTGACAGGGTAGACTCACTGATGGCAGTGTCCAGGTGCTGGGGTTGAGGTTGTTGGAGCCTTCTTTTACTGAGGCTCAAGGCTGGACGCCAGTCAACAAGTCCTTGGAGTACCTGCCTTCACTGTCCTGGCTCTAGACTAAGTAAAGGGGGTATGCAGCCCTTTGTGTGGAAAGTGCCACACAAAAAATAATGGACAGAATGCTGAATAAATCATACATTCACCCCCAGGCAAGAGATCTAGGTTAAATCCATCGTTCTTTTGCTCACCATGCCACCCCAATTTACACCCAGCCATATGCAAACCAGTCTTGACCCTGTGCCTCATGGGAACAGTCCAGACCGAACTGCCAAGCCAGATCCTCCCTGGACCGGAAACAAGCATCCTGGGACCGGTTACCTGGGTATTACCCTTCATCAGCCAGGCTAGCTTGAATCCAGTGGCACAGATAGCAAGGGACCCACGTCTGGGCATACCCACCCCACTTAGGGTGAAAAGTGCTACGCAAACAAATAATGGACGGAATGCTGAATAAATCATACATTCACCCCCAGTCGAAAGATATGGTTAAATCCATTGTTCTTTTGCTCACCATGCCACCCCAGTTTAGACCCAGCCACACGCAAGTCAGTCTTGACCCTGTGCCTCATGGGAACAGCCAAGACCGAACTGCCAAGCTAGGTACTCCCTGGACCAGAAACAAGCCTCCTGGGACCGATTTCTGGGTATTACCCTTCATCAGCCAGGCTAGCTTGAATCCAGTGGCACAGTGAGCAAGGGACCCACGTCTGGGCATACCCATCCCACTTAGGGTGAAAAGTGCTACGCAAACAAATAATGGACAGAATGCTGAATAAATCAAACATTCACCCCCAGTCAAGAGATCTGGGTTAAATCCATTGTTCTTTTGCTCAACATGCCACCCCAGTTTAGACCCAGCCATATGCAAATCAGTCTTGACCCTGTGCCTCATGGGAACAGTCCAGACTGAACTGCCAAGCCAGGTCCTCCCTGGACCGGAAACAAGCACCCTGGGACCGGTTTCTGGGTATTACCCTTCATCAGCCAGGCTAGCTTGAATCCAGTGGCACAGTGAGCAAGGGACCCACGTCTGGGCATACCCATCCCACCTAGGGTGAAAAGTGCTAAGCAAACAAATAATGGACGGAATGCTGAATAAATCATACATTCAGACGTGGGTCCCATGCTCTCCATGCCACTGGATTCAAGCTATCCTGGCCGATGAGGGCGGAAAGCCCGAAACCGGTCCTAGGATGCTTGTTTCCAGTCCAGGGAGGACCTGGCCGTTCGTGCTGGACTGTTCCCATTGGGCGATGTGTCATGACTGATTTTCATATGGCTGGGTCCAAACTGGAATGGCATGGGAGCAAAAAAATGATGGCTTTAGGCACAGATATTTGTGCTGGGGTGAATGTATGACATTGTTCTGAATTCTGTTCATTAATTGTTTTTTTTACCCTTTGTGTGGAGGCAGGACACAGTCAATTTAAGTGTAAATAGGGCTGTGCCCAGCTCTGTTCTCCCATTCTGCCAAGAATGGCCCATATATGCACAGGTAAGTTCTCTCTTACATGTGTCTGTCTAAGAGAAATACGCAAAGCCCAGTTGTCAACTACACCCAGTCGTGTGTTTCAGAGACAGTCTTCAGGCACTAAATGGCTAAGGCAGGAAAATGCCAGCTTTCTAAAAGTGACATTTTTTAAATTGTAATTTAAAATCCGACATCACTATAAGTTAGGATTTCTCATTACAATTCCAAAGACACCAAACATGAACTAGATACCTGATTTCATTTGGAAATTACAGCTTATTAAATGTAATAAGGTAACTCCAGTGTTGCCCTATGGGAGAGGTAGGCCATGCAGTAGTGAAAAACGAATTTAAGAGGTTTTTTTTTAACTACCAGAATGTGTAAAACCTAAGAGTACATGTCCTACTTTTTAAATACATTGCACCCTGCCCTCTGGGCTGTCTAGACCTTACCCTCGGAGTGACGTATATGTACTAAAAAGGAAGGTTTGGGCCTGGCAAAAGGTTTATTTTGCCAAGTTGAAATGGCAGCTTACAACTGCACACACAGGCTGCAATGGCAGGCCTGAGACATGTTTAAAGTGCTACTTATGTGGGTAGCACAATCAGTGCTTCAGGTTAATTAGTAGCATTTAAGTAGATATTTATTAGTATTTAGGTAGTGCCACTTTACTAGAGATAGCACAAGCAGTTTAGCACTGGATAGCAGTGGTAAAGTGCTCAGAGTCCCAAGGACAGCAAAAACAAAGTAAACTAATAGGAGGGTTAAAGGCAGAAAGTTAGGGGGTAAATTACACCAATGATGTCAGGTCTAACAGCGCCTTATTGGATTGCCCCAGAATGCTGTGCAGAAGGGTTAGGAAAGGGGTGGAGGTAGATGTTGCTTCCTAGGATTGGCCAACAATGCCTGGCATCTAGAACTTTCCATCCATACTTAAAAACCTCCACATAGTGCAGAGAGAGTAAGCACGATCCTGCACCTAAACGACGATGGCAACAGCACAATGAACAGCTGAAAGAAGCCACCTTATGCCCCTGATGGAATAAGGAATTTGCCTGCAGAGACACTCAGGACTAGCTATGTCTTTTCATGCCCAGTGGTGCTGGCTTCCTTATGCCCCCCGAGGACAAGCTGGAAGAAGACTTGGACTTTAGTACTCCTACCCCTAAAAAACAAAAAAGGAAGGCACAACCTTTGTGAATGAAAAATGCAGTTCTCATTGCGAGGACTGTCTGCCGTACAATTTGAATCTCTCCCACTCTGAGCTTTACCAATCAAAACCAACAACTTCAGTGAGATCTTGTCCAGTGGCTATCTGGCTGATACAGCCTGCAACCTGACTACACTGGAGGATTTCGACTTCCATTCAATCAACTAAGTCAGAAGGGAAATCTTCACCAGTATGAGCCTGCTGGTATATCCAAACTGTGATTCATCGTGGTCAGTCTGAAATCATGGCTAGGTCCCAGTTAACCATAAACTACTGATTAGCACTTTACTTGTTCTTGGTGATTTATGCCTTAAGTCTTTAAAAATGCATGTCTCCAGTTCCCCTTATTAGATTTTTGTACTTTTAGTGCCATTTTACTCATTAAATTATTCTCTATTTTTCTAAACTGGTTGGGTTTTGACTTTCAACTTCTTTGTTACCGCTAAACACGTACTTATTTTTCCAAGTTAAGCTTGTCTGTTGTGTGCCTTAGCTACCAGGGGGGTTGAACCTAGGTTTAAATTGTTCAAACTGTGTTTTACCTCGACATGTTTGTGGTTTTCTCCTTGTAGTGGACCCATATGCACCCCAATATTAACCAACTTACTTACACCCCTGCTTTCTTAGACACCTACAAAACAACGGGGCATATTCTCAAGGACTTATTGCCGAGTTATCGGCACTTTAGCGCAGCAAAAGTGGCAAAAGAATTATCGCCCCATTCTTAAGCTGGTGCAAACTGCCGAGCCCGCCAGTTTTCCAGCGATAGCTTCCGCAAACAACATCGCCGCGTATGAGAGCAACAACTAATGCTAATCATATGCAGAGTAGGCGTTCCCGTGCAAAAACACATGATAACACCACTTCGCGATATTCTCAACGACCAGCCAGACCTGCGATGCGACCCAAGAACAGGTGATAAGGCGCATTAGCAGCAGGGATTCAACACCTGCCTTTTACTGGTGTAAAGCAGGACGACTACCTGCAGTATGAAAGGGAGTCCAGCCCAGAGCCACATCTGAAGACCAACACATGTCATGGAGCTACTGATTATGCAGCTCGGAGACCCAAGAGGTCCACAACACCCACCACCACCCCCATGCCCCCCCTGGGCCACCCCCAACTACCAGCGAGGCAGCGCAGAACAGGACAGCAGACGTTCCAAAAACGGCATGGCCCCTCAGCCACACAATAGCAAAATGTGGGGAGTGGCGGGAACCAAGTATGTGTGAAGGAGGTAAGTCACCCATGAATAAGAATGCACACAATGCCAAGTGTGGCAGTGATGTGCTGGACAGACCTCAGTATGCAGAGGACAGACCTGTCCATGTGGACATATACTGCTGGTGTTTGTAGTGTTGTGGACAGTGGACGCAACCATGTTACCTCAGGCAGTGGGTAAGATCTCGGTCATGTAGCTTTGTCGTCCCCCCCGTAAGCGTAAGCGGAGTGGGCTGGTTCGGCGTACGCCAGTCCAGCGTAGGAGTGTGAATAAATAGGTCGGGGCTCTGGCCTTGGTTCTTTTCCGGCATGGCCAACGCGTCTGCCAGGGCGGCGCCCCTCACCCTGCCATGAGGTCGCTGCCGTGACCGCCGGCCTCCTCAGCCGATCGCTGGCATCCGCGACACAGGACCCCAGCGAACCCAGCGGCACAGCACCGCAGAGCTATGTCTGTGCTGACTACTGCCTACGACCTACACATCGGTCAGCAGGGCTCACAATTCAGATCGAGTCGCGATTGCCGATGACGCAGTCCAGTAGGCAACAGACATTGCTACCAGTGTGGCCTGCCCGGACCACGCATCATCGCAGGCTGCACACCCCCTGAGGCCACAGGTGCCACTAACTCTGTGCACCACAAGTCAACGCCATGTGGCCTTATTGAGGCAGAATTCAGTAGGCAAAATACATTGCTCCCAGTGTGGCCTGCCCGGATGAAGCATCATCGCTGGCTGCGCATCCCCTGAGCGCCACAGGTCCCACAAACTCTGTGCACCACAAGTCAATGCCACATGGCTGTGGGCCCCTGCTGACTTCTGCCTCCGGCCTACACTGCGGTCAGCAGGGCTCACACACATCAAATCCATTCCTGACCCTCATGGATGACGCATCATCGCAGGCTGTGCACCCGCTGAGCGCCACAGGCGCCACTAACTCTGTGCACCACAACTCATGGACCCTTTATGATTGAGTTACGTGCTGTGGACTGCGGACTCAACAATGTCACCTCAGGCAGTGTGGAGGACCTAGGACGATGATGATGATGATGAAGATGAGGCAGGTGTAACAAAACCCACTGCAGCTGCAGCAGGAATATCCCGAAAGGACACAATCATTGACAATTTCTTCACATGAGCATGCTCAGCTCTGGTGCCCCTACCTCAGTGCACCACAGGTCATGGCCCCTTCTGATTGAATATTGGGTGACCTCTGTACTTGCTCCACCTACCTCCACGATGCTCCCAGTTGTTTGCGTTATGTTGGTGTTTTCTGTTTCCGCATTAATAGTGATCACTGTTCAAGTTGTTGCCAGTGCCAACCAATCCCTGAGGGCTGGCTCACACTCACCCACACCCATCCAGCACAGGCATCACTGGATATGTGATCCTGGTAATAAAAAGGGGCTGTGCGCACGTCCGTAGCCAGTTCCACTATCTATCCAAGTGTGTCTGTTTGGTCGTTATGTATGAATGATGGCCCCGGGCCCTTCCACATTACATTGTGCTGTGGACAGTGGATGCAACCATGTCACCTCAGGTAGTGGGTAAGAGCTTGGACATGTAGCTAAGTCGTCCCCCCCCTGTAAGCGGCAATATTGCAATGTAGCATGCACCCGGAGGGCGGGCTCCCACAAACGGAGTAATGAGGGAGCGCAAATACGCTCGGGGTCCAGGATCATACATGCCAAGTGTTGTGTGTATCTGTATTGCCGCAGCATGAGCCAAATGCCTAGCCTCATTAGCAGCGCCAGTTTAGCCAGGCATGTACTCTACATCTGTGTCTGCACTATCCTTACCATAGGCCTACACTCACGTGGCCCACCACCTTCAACAGCCAACATCACAGTGTCATTGCCAGGCTTGTGGACATGCGCAGACATGCATGGCAATACTGTGCCGTAGGAGTGCAAGTGATGCAATCGTGCAGTGCACATAAGTAAATGGGTTTGGGGGAGGGAGGAGCAGCTGTGAGGCAACGTAACACACAGTGATGCCGCTCATATGCCACATGCAAGACATGTCAAAAATGAATCCCAAAGCCGCACACATCCCACCCCACCCCCAACAAGCCACTTCACAGTTCCTGAATGCAAGCAGATGACAAACCAACACTAGGGATGAAAGCTCCTTTGTCTGAACTATCAGGTGGAAGCACATCTGCATCTCCGACCTAGGAATTGCATGTGCCTGGCACCCCCTGACAGATACTATAGCAGCTGATGCCGACTCCCACACTACACACAGCACGAAGAGAGACCAACATATACACACTCCACACACAGGAGTCCTTGCTCGAAGTTATCTTGCATGGAATGGCCTTCACACTTACTCCCACAACATCCCAGGCGTACAACCGGTGCACACCAAAACAACTCATTGATCCGAGATGTGGCATTTCATCCACAGAACTGGCGCAGGTCAGAACAGTGCCGCTTCAACAAGAGCCACTAACGCAATGGACGAACATCCCAGACACATGCACAACCCCTGTCACGTGGAACTGTACCATGCACGAATGCTGCATTTACTGGGGGCACTGCCATTGGCAGTGCTGCGGATCATTTACCGGCTAAGCTTCCTTCTTGCCAACGTCACCTGTGTTCAGCCTGTGTTGCATTGTCGATCGTGCATATTCGAGTGGTGCGTGGATCTCTGCCTATCCAACAGGACGGTAGATTAACTGGATTTTGATATGTGTGTACGCCCCCTGTTGGCACACGACCAGGAGTGTCACCGTGATACCCGTTTATGGGATGCCTTGCTACTTGGCATACATGCTGGCAGCTGGACCTGGGACATTGCACAAATCCTTATGTGCAGTGACCTCATTGAACCGCTCCCCTATTGGGCTGTAGTGCTAATTAGTAAAAGGGGGTGGATGCAACACATCTGTCCGGACCTGCTAATGGATGGACTCGCTGTCCTGTTTGATGAAGTCGACAACGACCTCATGTTGGAAATGATGGCCTACGCAGCTGCAATCGTTTTCATGGACGAGTAACTACATACCTGCAGCCACAACTGATTTGAACCCATTGCACATGTCCCAACACCTTGTTGCATCTTGGAGATCTGGTCAGATATCCCACGACAACAGTGGACATGGCTGCATTCGCTTGGACTCTGACTACATGAGCGGACAACAACGCGGGTTGACATACACCTGTGAAAGGTGAGGCACTCCCCCGGAGTGGACAGCGGCACTTGGCAAGGTTCCTTATTCTGACATACTGCTGCATTGGTCTGCATGTTGTGGCACTTATCTTGACCCTGCTGACACGCAAAAGCTAAAAAAGTGTAAGCACCTTCACTTGTATTCAACTGTGATGAGTGTTGATTTGATGTGTGTCTGACTGCCTATCTGGGTCACTGCCATACATGCGCATTGATAGCATTACCCAGGGAGTACCTTTTTGTTGACTCACTGTCCCTACATTAATCCATACTTACATACTTGATTGATCATAGCCATGACACATCTGTGTGAATTAGAATGTTTTATTCACATTCAGTGGTTTTATTGAAGAGTGAGCAGTACAGGGCCATGCAAACCCCACTTCACATTGTTGCCCCGTGGAGGGCCAGCCAGAGTCCTTTAGGAATTTACGAGTTCACCGGAAGTGGAAGACTTCAGTCCGCAGTGTGATTGCTGTGTCATTGGTAACCAGAAAAATATGGCAGTCCATGTCGAGGCCCAAGGTGAGTGTCACTGAGTGTATCGGGGGACAGTGGGAGGTATTATTCCAGGGCATGATGCAGAGTGCAGAACCAAGCAGAAACCGGCCATATGGCGGAGATGAATGCTACCACTTCATTCTGAGCACAAAGCCGGATTCATCATCATCATTGTCCTCTGATGTATCAGGTGCCGCACATGTTGGTGGTGGTGTTCTGTCTGCATCACTGTGTGGCAGTGACATATCAGGAGCCGGAGGTGGAATGACTGCAGCACTGTGTGCCACTGACACTTCAGGGACCAGAGATGTGGATGGAGTGGTAGCAGCAGCATTCATCCGCACCAGGCCTTTTGGTGGCAATGCCATGAAGAGGATCTGCAGGGCATGGAAGATCCCAGTTACATCTCCCTGGTGTGCAGCCATGGCAAACATTCTTTCCGCCTGCATCTGCTCTAAGCTCTCCATCAGTCTCCTTATGTGTCCCAACTTACATCGCTTGAACCACTCTGACTAGATAGTTGTTCTTGGCTCAGAGTCATGACTCCAGCGATGTCAGCCATGGATTGTTGGAGAGCATGGAGCAGACAGTGGGTGTCCGTTAGGGACTGTGTGTGGTCCCTGATGGGACTTAGACACCCACGTATGGCATCTAGTTTGGCTGCCATGAGGTCGAACCCCACCCGCACCTGATCAGCCATCTTCTCCTGGCACCCTAACACGTGGCGTTGGAATGCCATGTGTTGGTGGTGGGGGTCCTGGGAGACAACTGCGGTGGTGGGTGCTTCCTGCTGTGTGGTCTATGCAGGGTGTGGGGGCTCCTGGATGCAGCTGGGCTGCCCTGCTCCTGAGTGTGGGGTGCCAGAGCTGTCCATGAGCTGTTGGAGGGCGTCAGTGTCAATGTTGGGGAGGTCCTCTTCATCATCAGTGCTGTGTTGTTGGATCTGCTCTGCAGGAGGTGTTGATTGTCCCTCTGCAATGTGAAGGGGGGATGCATATTGGCATTGTGTTCACATGTATGTTAATGCATTGTACAAGTTTGCTAACAGACTGCATTGCAATGTACATTGTGACTGTTTGTGAGGAGATGACTATTTGATGCCGGACAGAGGACATTTCTACACCATCAGGGATGTGAGGTTGCACTTGTACATTGTCATCTCACAGTTTCCCGCTATGCCAAATGCGAATGGCCATTTTCTGCACAAAAGAGGCAGCAGTTGTGTCCTCTGTTCTGTAGTGACAGTGTTGCAGTTTGTACGACATTGTTGACAATGTTGAGGTGCTTGGATTCTTATGTGTGTGTGCTGCATTGTGGGTGGGTTGCCCCTTCAGCTCTGATTTTGCGGGCCCTTATCCCTTTCAGGCAGTGTGCCTTTCACTTCTGTGCTTATACAGTGCTGAGATGTTGCAGACTTGAGTACATTGGGCTCTTGGTCGGAGTTGTGATTCTTGAGCATGGTGTGTCCAGAGATGTGCTATACTTAATTGTGCATGTGTGCCATTGTGGCTATCTCCCCCATCCCCCCAGTCCCTGGTCGTTACTCACCCTGTTGCTGTTGGCTCAGGTCCTGTTGTGCAGGGTCCAGTCCCCCAACTCCTGCCACCGTCTTCCTAATGATGGTCCCAGGCTGGTCCTCCGTGGGGCTTGTGGGGATCTGGTTGTCCTCTATACTTGCTCCGGCTACCTCCATGGTGCTTCGCAGTTGTATGTGTTTTGTTTGGGTTTTTTGCTGCCGTTTTTATAGTGATTTTTTCCCGCCTGACTTGTGGGACTTTCAGGAATGGCGCTGCTTATCGTTGTATTTTTATCGCTGTTGGGCCCATCACAGCTTTTTTCATGTTCGGGTATAGATTTTTATCGCCGTCCTGGTGATTCTATCACAGAAGTTTGACGCGTTATCGGGACTCTATCGCATGTTACCACCTTGTTGTGAATAGGACGTTAACACAAAGTATTATTTTTCCGCTATAGACGGCGAAATGAAACATTGCGATAACCTATTTTGGCGATGATTATCGCTCGTTCTGGAGAATATCCCCCAAAGATTTAGCACCTCTACATAGAGCTTCCACTATGCTCTGTGGCTGAGCCTGCTTCTGGGTAAGCGGGGGTAAGATGGTGTGTGCGTGAAGTCTGCCACACTATTGGTGGCTGTGCTGCTGCTCCCCCGACTCTGCCGATTTTCCACGCTGACTCCTTGCCGAGCATACTCCCAGAAGAAGCATGCCTCCTTACAGCGCACGGCTAAAATAGAATGCATTCCGCATTTCGGCTGCTGCCGAACCTGTTCCCACTCGAGTGACGCTACACAGGAGCCTAAAGATGGTCGAGGAGTGCAGGACTTTTTGACATGTAGGACGTGTAGGACCTCATGAGTAGCGACATGTATTTTGGTGAGTGATGCAACAGCTGAAGTAAGGGGACAGCCATAACATTTTTCCAGTGCGGCTGATGGAACAGGGGTTATTTAATGCGTGCAGCCTTTTAGCTAATCAGATGCCGCAGCAGCATCGAGCGATGGGGAGGCAGTGAATGATCAAGGTGTCCACGGCTTTGTACGCCTCAAGGCGCCAAGGAGACATGGATTGAAGGAGTGACCTGTTTGGACTAATTTGGAGCTCCTTCCTGTGCGGGGAACCCTGGATGTGTTGCGGAGGCGGTCCGTGTAGCAGCCAATGTGGCTTGTGACTTCCTGGGGTACCCCTGCGTACTTCTCAAACCTGTCTGAAATATATCGACATCCCTAGCCACACACCGAAGCACCCCAAAAGCGTAGGCCCGCAATCCGTACAATGGTGTGAAGTCACCGGTAATTCTGCAACTCTGTAAGACAAGGGCACAGCGTATGTTCTTGGCACCAATGAAGGGTCTCTCAAGGGATATTGCTATCAAAGCTTGTGTACTGTGCAGAGCTGCAAGGGTAATTAAGCACTGTACCCACCCAATTTCTATCTTGATTCTGGGACCCTTAAGCTCCGAAGATGAATGGCAGGCTAATGGCCTAACACAACTGCTGCAGGGAACTAACGCTAAAGAGCTAGTGGCCTGAGGTATCTGGGGGCCTCTGAGGTCCAATGCAACGTATCCAGTCTTGATGGCCCATCAACATCAGATTCGCCTCTGGATATTCTTGTCATTGATGGGGATAGACAAGCAAAGAATTTAACTAATAAGCTTGTTGCTGATTCAGCAAAGGTCTCCACAGCTCCTTCCTTAAATTTTGTATCTCAGCTGTCCCCCGAATCTGGAACTTTAGACCTCACCAGCATCCGTCGCGCACCCTCATTTGCTGTTGCTACTATGCTCAAAAAGGTGCCAACATATTCTATGTTTACTGTCCCTGGTTCTAAGGGATCACTGAGGGAGGAGGTTGACATAATGGCTAATCAGACTATAACAGAGGATACTGGTGAAGCTACAGAGAACCCCATCGACTCATGCCCAGGATCAACGTTAGCAACTCTAGTTAACCCCATGGTGAAAAGACGTAGTGAAAACTCTCAGTGGGAAAGGAAACAAGTCAGTCTTGGACCATGATCTCGAATAAGTCAAAAACAGGTCTTTCTGTTCAAACTTGATATTTGTCGGGATCCCAAGAAAATGGCCAGACTGTTACCAAATTGCTCTCGGATCTAATTGTCAAGCACGTGATTCCCGAGGCAGCAACCAAGTACATGGACCCTACTATTTCACAATCCCACCATGTTCTGGTATTCCAGTCCCCCAACTCCAAGTTTAATTGAAATATACTAGTGAACTTTGGCGATTTTTGGGTGAAAGAACAGATTCTGACCAATGCAATAAGGGATAAAGCTTACTGTACCCCAGATGACTACTCTTTCAGAATTATTTCGGCGATGTCCTTATCCACTTCACATTACTGCAAAGATTTCAAATTGATGATAGATAGCCTCAAGAGTCAAGGGGTGCCAGCAGGTGCTCAGACAGAATATCGAGTTGGAAATGTCGACTTACACAAATATCGAGGTGGAAATATCGTGAGAAAGAAATATCAACAGCAAGAATATCGTGATCAAGAATATCGAATTTAAGGTAAGAAATGTTGTTTGTAAAAATATAGAAGCCATTAATATTGTTTGCAAAAATATAGATGATTAAAATATCGATTTTTTAATTAGTGTTATGTATTTTAGTTTATATTTTAAATATATGTGATGTATGTTTTTTTGGATAAGTATTGTTTATGTTTTTTAATATATTTGTTAAATTCTTAGTAGGTATGAATTTTATTTTAATGAAATTTTGCATTTTTTAGTTCTGTAGCGGGTTGTGGGGTTGTAGAGGAATAGGGTGGGGAGTAATTTAATTATAATAAATTAATGATTATTTTTTATTTATTTAATTTAGATCTTATAGCTTTAACGGTGGGAGGTAATGTATTTTTGATTAATTATTAAGTGGTTGTTAATTAATATTAATTCATTAATTGATAATTAATTATGGTAATTGTGTTATTGTTTGTTAGGTGCAGGGTTTGGGGTTTATAGGGACACAGGGTGGGAAGTAATTTATGTTTAATTAATTAATAATTCGTTGTTAATTTATATTAACTAATTAATTGATAAATAAATATGGTAATTGCATGATTTCTTTGTAGGTGTGAGCTGTGGGGTTTATGGGGTAAAGGGTGGGAATTAATTTATTTTTAATTAATTAATAATCAGTTCTTAATTAGTGTTAATTGATAGAAAACTAATAATGTAAATTGTGTGATTAATTGTAGGTGCAGGCTGTGGGGTTTATAGGGTTAAAGGGTGGGAAGTAATTTATCTTTAATTAATTAATAATCAGTTGTTAATTTATATTAACTAATTGATAAATAATTATGGTAATTGTGTGATCTTTGTTAGGTAGGGGTTGTGTGGTTTATGGGGTAAAGGGTGGGAAGTAATTTATGTTTAATTAGTTAATGGTCAGTTGTTAATAAATATTAATAAATTATTTGAAAATTAAATATGGAATTTTTTTAATTAATTTTACGTGTGTGTTGTGGGGTTTATAGGGGTAAAGGGTGGGAAGTAATTTTTGTTTAATTAATTAAAAATTAGTTGGTCATTAATATTAATTAATTAATTTATATTTGATTTGGGTGTTTGTTTATATTGTTTTGTGTGTGGGTTTTATTGTTATAGGGGTACAGTGTGGGGAGTAAATTAATTGAATTACTTTAGAATTAGTTGGTAAATACTATTAGCTTCTTAATTGAAAATAAGTTTTAATTGTGTAATACATTTTTTATATTTTAATTTTCACTGTGGTTTATGGGGATTATAGGAGTAAAGTGTGGGAAGTTAAATAATTTGTATGAGTTTTTTTAAAAGTAATATTTCCGATGAACTCGATTCTGTGCATGCTGGTCTCATTTCCTTTATGGATTTCGTAATGACACGCCCACAGTGCGCGCTCGGTGACAGGACGGCCGCCACAGATTAAAGCTCCTTTGTTGTCCCAACATGTGAGCAGCACTCCACAGCGGCATTTGCAGTCAGCTTTATTCAGGTATGGAAGGTGCTACGCCTGCCGATTCCAATAACAGTCGATCCATCTATTACGCCTGACGCGTTTCAAGGTATTGCACTTCTTCTTCAGAGGCCGATGAACTCGATTCTGTGCATGCTGGTCTCAATTCCTTTATGGATTTCGTAATGACACGCCCACAATGGGCTGCTCCAATGAGTCTGTGTGGTCTTTTGGGAATTGTACTCCCGGTATTAATTCATTCCGCAAATGGAAGCACATAATTTTCCTGTGGGTAACATTCAAAGCCCTTAGATGAGCCTCGGCAACCGCGTCCTTCCTCAATCCTTTACCGCTGTTCCCCTCACAAGGCCCAGCAGTTGCCAAGCCTCAGGGCCCCCAAACATAAAGGGGTGGTGCGCGCTTGGCGGCAGGACGGCTGCCATAGATTAAAGCTCTTTTGTTGTCCTAACATGTGAGCAGCACTCCACAGTGGCATTTGCAGTCAGCTTTTTTCAGGTATGAAAAGTGCTACGCCTGCCGATTCCAATAACAGTCGATCCATCTATTACACCTGATGCGTTTCAAAGTAATGCACTTCTACTTCAGAGGCCGATGAACTTGATTCTGTGCATGCCGGTCTCAATTCCTTTATGGATCTCATAATGACACGCCCACAATGGGCTGCTCCAATGAGTCTGTGTGGTCTTGTGGAAATTGTAGTCCCGGCATTAATTTATTCCGCAAATGGAAGCACATAATTTTCCTGTGGGTAACATTTAAAGCCTTTAGATGAGCCTCTGCAACCGCGCCCTTCCTCAATCCTTTACCGCTGTTCCCCTCACAAGGCCCAGCAGTTGCCAAGCCTCAGGTCCCCCAAACATAAAGGGGTGGTGCGCGCTCGGCGTCAGGACAGCCGCCATAGATTAAAGCTCCTTTGTTGTCCCAACATGTGAGCAGCCCTCCACTAATTTTAGCAGAGAGGAATCAGTGCTGCCATTCATGGCCAGTAACTCTCCGGGACTTCATTACCCAGCATGCCCCATGTGACACTCATTCAAGGAGTTTACCTGCGGACTTGGTCTTTGCATCACTTTAAAGGGGAGAAGAACGGAAGCACGCCATCCTTTCCGTCAGTAGAAGCATTTGAAGAAGAAGGCAATACTTCGAAACGCGTCAGGCAGGAGCAGGCGGAATATCTGTCAAGCGGATTCATGGACGGAATGCGATTCATACCTAATGAAGGCCTGTGGCTTCGAGAATGTGTTTGATTGCGGCTCACAGGTTGGGTGAACTTTGGAGCATGATATATTGGGCGGCTGTCCCCGCTGCCGAGCATGCACCACCCCATAAATGGGGGCCATCGGTTTGGCATGTACCAAGCCGGACTCTGGGAGCACCTTCTCAGGATTTAGGACAGCATCCGCCCTGAAGGTCCATCAGAGGGCTTGTAAATCATTTTAGCAGACAGGAATCAGTGCCGCCATTCATGGCCAGTAACTCTCCGGGACTTTATTACCCAGCATGCTCCATGTGACACTCATTCGAGGAGTTTACCTGAGGGCGTTGTCTTTGCATCACTTTAAAGGGGAGAAGAATGGAAGCACGCCATCCTTTCCATCAGTAGAAGCCTTTGAAGAAGAAGGTAATCTTTCAAAGCGCGTCAGGCAGGAGCAGGCTGAATAGCTGTCAAGCGGATTCATGGATGGAATGCGGTTCATACCTAATGAAGGCCGGTGGCTTCGAGAATGTGTTTGAGTGCGGCTCACAGCTTGGGTGAACTTTGGAGCATTATATATATATATATATATATATATATATATTATCTACTGGCGGTCGCCAGTAGATAGTTATAGTTAGGACCGAGTTCCCATAGGAAATCTGAAAATTCTATTTTGAATAACTTTGGCGCCGGTTGACTTATCTTCGTGAAATTTTCAAAACTAATGGGGCGCTCCGCTCAGCTCCTACCCTGAAAGTCTCGGGGTGATTCGTCAAGCGGGGGCTGAGAAAAAAGGGGGGTCCCAAAACGCGTTTTCCCCATGCATTTTCCCATAGGACCTTTAGTCGAAGGTACAGCCCGAACGGCTGAACAGAATTACTTGAAATTTGGCAAAGAGGTAGTCCTCAGGTCAGGCATGTGCCTTTTGCATATATGGTGTCAATCTGTTCAGTAGTTCCTGAGAAAATTGCAGTTAAAAGTACATAAATATCTATATGCTCGCACCGTGCGCGCACCGTGCGCGCACCAAATGTCCGCGAGCGTAATTCTGATTGGTGGTTAGATGTCAGTTAACATTCGAATCAGTCGAAATCAGGAAGTGTCGGACGCCATTTTGTGTGTGACAGTGAAAAAGAAAGGTGGAGAACGTGAAAAGGGGGCAGGGTAGAGAGTTCCTGACCCGCTAGCCTTTGTCAGGGGGTCCCTGAAGGACCCCGAAGGGTAAAAAAAACATTTTATTTTTTTTCAAAAAATCGCGGGGTGCGCGCACGGTGAAAAACCCTTAAAAAAAAACCATTTTAAACTGTTTATAAGTTTCTAGAAGATATTAACTATGCTGGTTAACTTTATCCAAATAAAAAAAAAAAAGAGCTGAGCCATTCCATATTACAGGATACAGTCAATCCATAAATATATACATAGGTAGTTTATTGTAAAATAAATATATAAAAAATATAATAATACATACATAAATTAGCATTTAAAAAAACCTTACAAATTCACTAAAAAAACATAGGTTTCACACACGTTATAGTTAGAAATTAGCATTTAAAAACCTTGCAAATTCACTTAAAAAACCATAGGTTTCACACACGTTATAGTTGGGAATTAGCATTTAAAAAACCTTGCAAATTCACTGAAAAAACCATAGGTTTCACACATGTTATAGTTAGCTGGACATTTCACTCGTAAAAAACCATTGAAATTCCCCCGTTATAGTTAGTTCAGCTAACTATAACTCGCACGACCGCAATCCACTGCTGATGACGTCACATATTACATCACTCATGACATGGTCAGTGACATCACTCATGACATCACTGATGACATCTCAAATGACATCACTGATGACATCACTGATGACATCATCCAGTGAATATGTGTCTTTCTGAAAAATAAATATTTTTTATGTATGTATATCTAAAGGTTAATGGAAGAATAAATGGGTAAATAAGTGTCTAAATAGATGTTTTTTTTGTAAAATTAATTGTATAACTGACTTATTAACAGTATCTTAGTGAATACAGTGATGTAATATGTGACGTCATCAGCAGTGGATTGCGGTCGCGCGAGTTATAGTTAGCTGAACTAACTATAACGGGGGAATTTCAATGGTTTTTTACGAGTGAAATGTCCAGCTAACTATAACATGTGTGAAACATATGGTTTTTTCAGTGAATATATATATATATATATAAAATTCGATATTTTGTACAACGATATTTTTTACATCAATATTTTTTTCTCATTATTTTTGTGTTTACCTGTTTATGTATAGAGATTCGATATTTTTGCATTCCATATATTTTTACATCGATATTTTTTGCTTCTATATTTTTAACTTCGATATTTTGTCAGTGAACTCTGCCAGCAGGGATTGTCCAACTGTCAAAATTGAAAGCTCACTACAGAGGCCAATCTCAGATCTTTCACACTGTGGATCAGGCCAAGGTGTTCCTACAATCTATCCAAAAGTCTGATGCGGGAGGTTGAGCATAGGTGATCTGGTCAGTTGTATAAAAATAACTCTGTTTTTTCAATATGCCTTCAGATTCACACATTTAGTCCAGGTGCAGCTCTCCGTTTTGCAAGCCACCTTGGCATGACGGTAGGGTGATTCAGCAGGTAGGACTGCCCCTGACTATCCGAAATTGCAGTCACCCAAGTGCCATGCCAGGGCACACATCTAGGGGAACGGGGTTCAAGGGGAGGGACGATGGAACCATGGATTCTAGGTGCTTGAGGATTGTATCCTCTAACACTAATGTCATAATTAATCGTACCAAATTTAGGTCCATTTTAGAGCACGGTGGAGTCTGAGGCTCCACAACCAGCTCATCCACCTTATTAGTTATAATGGTCCTATCGAAGATGACAACTTCTCTCTTAGTGAAGTCAACAATCTTATGCGATCACCTGAGGGACTTGTAGTATTAAGGGTGGATTTCAACATTATCCAGGATATCAAACTGGATTGCTCACGTATTAACCACGTATTAACCAGCAGCAAAAAAAGCCAAGGTCAATGCGTTTGTTGACTAAATTGTGCAGTGATTTCACTTTATTGGACCCTTGGTGGGTCGACCACACTCATGGAAGAGAATATACGTGTTTCTCGAAAGTTCATAATTCCGCCTCAAAAATTGATTTCTTTTTGAGTGTGCATTTGTAGAGCAGAATCAGTTTAGGTATATTATCGAATCCCTTTTTGGGCCATTCAGTTGCTTACGATGAGGTATTGCTGAGGAATCAGAGGCCTGAAAGGCCTCGCTAGTGCCTTGACAGATCATTATGAACAGATGAAATCTGGGTTATGACTATTTGATCTTTCATAGATTCATTTTTTGAAAGAAATATATGCTCAACTTTGTCTATTTCAGTCTGGGGGGCTTTTAATACATCTATACAGGGTGAGGCTATTTCTTTTAGAGCGCAAATTAACAAACATAGGAGGGAGCAGGTTGTGGCTCTACAGCATGAACTCGATATGGCCACACTCACTCACTCTACAATTCCGACTCCGATTACAAAATATAAGGTCCAACAAGCGTGCCGAAAATCTCAAGAGTTTTACATGTCAAGGGAAATTGTCAATCAAAATACTTGTTTTCAGAATTACTATGAGGAGACCGAGCACGTAGGGTGCTTTTTGGCATGGTCCTTTAAGAAAAAAGTAATAACAAGGTTATTGAAGCAATCTTTGACAAAGTGGAGAGCTGAGTGGTAACTCAACCAGATTTGATAGGAAAAGGTTTACTTGACCACTATACAGGAATTTTTGCATTTAATTTGGGTACCAGCTCTATCCAGTGAGCTACAATCTAGTGCCACCGCACTTCTTTCTTTCGAATAAGTACAAGATGCAATAAAATCTTCCCCCAATGCTAAAGATTGTCGATGTGATTGCCTACCAGCCGAAACCTATAAGGTATTCAAACCTCAATTGGCTACATTTTTAGTCATTCTCTTCAATGAGATTCTTGAAGGGTGTGAGCTACCCAGTTAATTTATGGAAGCCGTAAATATTAATTTCTTGAAAAAACATAAGCCCCCGACAAACCAAGCTCTTATTGCACAATTAGAATGCTGAATATCAAGTACAACATCTTCACCAAAATCACTACGGCCAGGCTAGCCCCCTAGCACAAGCTCTGGTCCATCTAGACTAAAGCGTTTTTTCACCTGCTAGGCTGATCTCATCCAACATTAACTTTCTGTTACAGGTGATTGATTATTACTCCAGTAATTCTACAAAAGCTGCCATTGTCATGCTCGATACCGAAAAGGCCTTTAATCTAGTAAAGTGGGAGTTCCTGTTTGCCATATTACTGAATTTCAGTTTTCCACAGTAAATGGTATGCCTATTACAATATCTATAATAGAAGGCCAAGGCCATAATTATAATCAATATTCAAATGGTGGGGTGTGTCACCGTTAAAAAAAGGCACAAGGCAAGGGCGCCCTATATTACCCGTCCTGTTTGCCATATTTATGTAACCTGTGGCCGCTGCATTAAGGCAAGATTTGCAGATTAGGGCTCCCATGCAGGGTGCACTCAAGCTAAAACTCCTTGCAGATTATATCATTTTATATCTGGCTACAGAGGAGCAAAATATTCTCAATGCATTCGCCAACATTCAGGCGTTTACTGATATAGAGGGCTATGAAATCAATCACGCCAAATCCTCTTCATCGCTACTCCTGTGGTTCTTCATGCCACAATGAGACCTCACTATTCTTTTTTTATTTTTTATAATTCTTTTTATTAACATCATCAACATATATTGAGACTTTTGTATACAATTAGGAGACAGCATACATATCAAGCATCCAAACTAATACACAGAATTTCTATCACACAGTGTAATGTGGACAACTCTTAGTCTTAGTCTTCTTCTAGTGGCAACGGAGGATTGCATATGTCTGCCCTGTAAGAATTACACAAACCCCAGACCCTGTTCCATTTCCCAGGGCACCCTCTAGCCACATAGACCGACTTTTCACAGAACATGCACCAGTCTAAGTCCTCCCTCCACTTTCCCATCGTAGGTGCTTGACGAGCTCCCCAGTTCAGCGCAACATTCCTTTTTGCTATCATTATTGCTAACGTTACCCATTGCTTAGCGCTTGAGGTGAGGTCAGTTGGCTCCCAGATGTTTAAGAGGCATCTTCGTGCCTCTGGGCGCAGTTTGATCCTTTGAACCTCGCTAAGTGTACGGTATATAGTCACCCAAAATGTCTGTACTCGTTCATACTCCCATAGCATATGGAAAAAGGTGCCTTCCTCCCCGCATTCACGCCTGCACTCCCCACTTTCTGCTCTACCCATACGCACCAGTCTGGGGCCATCTACATATATTCTGTGGAGAATTTTGAGCTGAACTAGCCTTGCCTTGCCTGATCGCCACCTCCCTCGGGGGAGGAGACTGCGACCTGCCAGTCTTCCTCATCTAGCTCAAGGCCATCCCTCTCCCATTTTCCTTTGAGCGACTGAAGTGGATCTTCCATATTGTTGATTAGTTTTTTATATATCAGTGAGATAGTCTTTTCTGGCAAGTGGCCGTCGAGTATCCTGTCTTCCAATGGGGAGGCAGGTAGGAGGACAGAACTCGAAGTAATGTACGTTTGGAGGGCAAGGCAGACTTGGAGATACCTATAACGTTCTGTGTCCGCCAGGCTATCTTGTTTCTGGAGGGTAGTGAAGGGAACGATTTCATCCTTAACCCAAAGATCTTTGATCTGGGAGATCCCAATCAGATCCCATTTATCGAAGCCCTTAGTTTGCCATAGGGAATCCCAGTTTCTGGGAGGTCCAAAGAGGGGTAGCCAGGGTAAGTCGTCCATCCCACCCCAGATGTTTATTAACTACGTGCCAAACATGGACTGAATGTACAGTCGGCCCGGTTAAGAGATATTTACCAGGCTTAGAATAGAGTGCCCTGCCATAATCTCCCCCGGGGAGGATCCATCTGTCCATGGCGTAAGCTGGATCACCCAATTTTCCATAGGTCCCTTGGTTAATGGCTGCCAATTGAGCTGACCAATAATACTTTTTGAGGTCGGGGCGGCTAATGCCCCCATCAAACTAGTTCAGGGTAAGTTTGGGCAGAGCAATAAGAGGTTTCCCATCCCACAGAAGATCCCTCTGTAGACTCTCTATTTCCTTAAAGTACGAGGCGGGGACCAGGTTCATCGAATTCTGTAGGGCATAGAGGAAACGGGGCAGGGCCATCATTTTAAAAATGGCTGCCTTACCCAACAGCGAGGACCTCACTATTCTGGTACTCATCTCATCGGATACCTAGACATCTTTGCTACACAAAGGGGCCGATTCCGATCCTGTATTTTTTTTCCGTACGACTCGTATCCGTATTTTTTTCCGTACGAATCGTACAAGTCACGTCCCACCCGTGAAGTACGATTCGTACGGGAAAAAGTACATACGAATCGGCCCGATCCGTACGAATCGTATCGGGAAAAGTTGTACGAGACGTACCCGGACACTTTTCCGTACGAATCGTAAAAATACAGTCCGAGCATACAAGTACGATCCGGACCGGCTTTCCGATTTACGATTCGTACGGAAAACGTCCCGTACACGGGGAATGACTTTACCCGCTACGAAGCGAAGTTTGTACGACTCGTATCCCGGGAAAAGTTGTTCCCGGTGTGCGAGTCGTACAGGCCCCCAGCGCGTATGTACGCACCGTACCCCCAGCGTGTATGTACGCACCGTACCCCCAGCGCGTATGTACGCACCATACCCCCAGCGCGTATGTACGCACCGTACCCCCAGCGCATAGGTGCTGGGGGTACAGTGGGTACATATGCGCGGGGGTACGGTGCATACATACGCGTGGGGGGTATGGTCAGTACATACGCAATGCATAGGGGGTGTATGCCTGTACGACTCGTACCCCTGGGGACTGAGCTTTTACGGCTGTAATTGTCTCCCGTAAAAAAAGAGCCGTACGGAGTGACGTAGGGACGAATCGTACTTGCTGGGCCATAAAACGCTGCTTACATACGTACGGACGTGGCGTACAGGCTGTTCCGGATCAGAATCGTAGTTTTTTTTTACCCGTATGGTCTTTTGTACGATTCGTACGGAAATAGGCTTTCTGTACGAATCGTACTTCCTAGGTTGTACGGACAGTTTACCGGGTACGAGTCGTACGGAGAAAACGCTCCGTACGACGATTCGTACGGCCTTTTTCTAGGATTGGAATCGGCCCCAAAATGTTTCAGATTTATTCACACTCAATTATACCACCACCTTTAACAAGAGTTATTACTTCAGTGGCACTCTCTTCTGCTTCTATTAAAGGACGTGTAGCTTTAGTCAAGATAACTATTCTTCCACAATCCACTTTTATTTTCTCAAATTTCATGACCAAAATTCCCCAATCCTTTTTCATTGAAATCAATTCAATGCTTTGCCACTTTTTATGGTAGGGGAAGAAATATGACGACTTTACTGCAGAATGTTGAAGATGAGGGTTAGCTCTCCCGCATCTTAAAAAGTACTATCAAGCTGCGTTCTTTGACTGGCTTGTTTGCGTGGCAGCGATCAGTAATCATTGTGATTACTTCCTCCACCACAGATGTTACGTGAGGTCCATATCCATCTTCCTGTCTTCCTAAAAATACCAAAACTTCCTAAACGCACTAGATATAAGTTACCTCACATCATAGTTTTTAGGTATGCAAAACTAAAAGTGGAATTTAAGACTCCTCAGATTCATCCCCACATCCGTTTAAGGGATTGCCCCTACCAATAATCCAAACATCTCTTCTGAACTGGTATTCTCTTATCCGCGAATCAGTCATTGTTCAGGGAGCTACACACAACCGCTTAATTCACTATCCAGGGACATTATTCAAGCCTATTTCATGACCATCCTCACTGGAATTGGGAACTGGTACCGGTTATTATGGCAGAAGCTACGCGAGGTAGTGGGCCCCACATTTTTGGATAGTGGGTGGGCCATCACAGAATGTAACATTGGTCTATGGTCAAGGGGCCAGTATAATCAAATGGCCCATAAAGTGGAATGCATTTTAAAAGGATGTCTTTTTACTCCGAATGACTGCTCTATTATACTCATCTACGGTTGTAAAAAATGATTCCCACCACATCTACAGCATGTTTTAGATGTGGCCACATGAAGGATGACTAGCTTCATGTCTGTCTCACATGCTCTTTGAAGTTTTTTGCAAAATATATTTTGTTTTATTAGCCATAAGTTACAGGTTAGGATTTATCCCAGGCTTCTCCAGCAAGTAGCGCGTGAGCTTCTGGTAGCTCACCAGCTACCTGGAAGTAGCTCTCCTATGTGGAGCAGCCGCGGTCTGTGCAGGTAACATAGGTGGGACAGTGGGGCCGGGTAAGGGGGATTTCGAGGGATGATGCAGAGGGACAATTAATTATTTATTTAATTTTCCCTCTGCATCGTCTCTCGAAATACCCCCTTACCTGGCCCCAACACCCCATCGCTGTTACCTGCATGGACCACGGCTGATATGAAGCCCAGCCTCCTACATTAGCTTTGTTTGGTTGAATTAATATCTGAATCCCAAAATTTAAATGGTGTATTTGAGATGATAATGTGCATATTTTCAGATCTCATAAGCTAATGTTTGGAGAATAATGGTTTAATTTCCAAAATATATCTAAAGCTGATACTTGAGTGTTGGGCTAGGGAGGCATATTACCTTGGTCTCAGGGACATTGCAGCTATGGCTGTCATGTATTAACGATGTAGAGGCATTCCAAGCTGATAAACCCTTTTTTTCCCTTACTACTGGCAGCTCTGCCTGATGCGCTGAGGTCATCACTGCTGACCATCTTGCATGGGGTGTCCACTAATATAATCTTGTCTGATTTGGTCACTATTACAGCATTAATAATATTAGAAGCTCGGCATGGTTTTCATTGAAACATAAGTAACTTCTATTACAGAAAAGGTTGGAGACCCCTGATTGATCCACATCCCTTGGAGACTTATTCAGCATGTGTCTTCCATTTATCCAAATTACACTACGGCAGCAACAATTCCTTTTTTATCACTAAGCTGATAGCTAAATCTTTCATCTTGCAAAAGTGGAGATCCTCCGAGGTACCTACCTTTTAAGAAGGGGTTTGGGAAAATGAAGCGTGTGAAACACCTTGAAGAGCTCTATGAACAAAGAGTAGATTCTTTGAAAGAATTTGGGGAGATATGGCATAATTGGCTGGACTGAGTCATTTTATCATGCTTTTAAGTGTTTCCTGTCATTTTAGCTGTGTCAGTGTTTTTTGTCATGTTTGTGATTTTTGCACTTAATGGGATGCTATATCCTTCGCTTTCTTACGTACTATGCTGGAGATATGTTGTACTTCCTGTTTTGATTGAACTCTTGAATTATGATGGATATTTATAATATTTATATGGACTTTTTCTACCTGATTATTAAAAATAATGACAAAAATAATTCAGATTCATATGTTAAGAGCACTTTTCAGGATCCTAATTTTTTGTTTCCATGTCAATTATCTTTACTAAATCATCTATTTTTTTTGTCAGTTCAAACTTCAAAATGTCTCTTGAAATGTCTAACTTGTCTTAATTTTGGATGGTATTAATCTCCCTAAAAATTTTCTAGAGTATATATTACAGCTGAGACCCCTTTTTGAGCCTTTCCTAGAGCGGTTACAGCGCAAGCTCATCTAGAGCTTAAGGACCTTCAGAATTCAAAAACAATGTTGGAATATCTGATCTCTCAGTTGTGCTTGTACTTGGTGTCACCTTGGAGATTTTAATGGGAAGTGGATTTTCTTCATTTCAGAATCACAAACATGTTGGTGTGTATTCTCTACCGTCACCATGAATTCTTTACTGTTAACATAAAAGTGGGATGTGAGAGAAGATATTCTTCATGACTGCTAATAACAGGATGCACTTCTGCCACCACTTTTGTACCATGAAATGTAATAGAACCTGGATGGGACTCTGCTTTCTGTAATTCTTTCCTCGCTGCTAAGGCCGAGGCTCAGTCTCTTAAAATATTTTTCTGGCATTTACTGTTACCCTTAATAGGTTAGAACTTGGCTTCTCCCTTCTTGAGTAACCTCCTAGGTAATGATCACATCTTAAGGACATCTTGAACTATTCTAGAAACGTGTGACTGCATCTCCTTCACTCTTGCTTCCTGACTATGACATCTTGTTCACACATTGGAAAGAAGCCCCGAGGATTTCACTGAGAACATTTGCTTGAGAAGCTGAATTTCATAGACAGATATCTGTAAAGTTGAGGATGCCTGCAACCCGTACTGAGGATACAACCCCATCCCACTTCATTGCTTCCCTACAATGTGATTCCCAACAGATGTGTGGTCACTTGCTACAGTTGATATTTACAAAGGCATGTTTATAACGGAGACCATAGCTGATGTTTCTGTACTTAAACTTTCTCATATTAGTACCTTCTCATATATCTAAAGCCATGCCCCATTTGCAGATTCCAAATGTATGAAATCCAGTGTTTTACTCTGTTTCACCTGCTTGTTTTAATTTTGGACTCTGGGTAATTTTTAATGGGCCCTTTAACCAGTTAAGCCACTACTAAATAACCCCAAATTCATGTTCCAAGCCCTAACGATGAAAAACTGTTTTGTTATGAAATCAGCGTACTTGAGCTTATTTTGTAAGACAGCTTAAATGTGTTCACTGATGGTGCAGAAAATCTAAAGTTAAATGTAAGCAAGTAGATACGTGTATTCAACTTACATTATAAGCACAATTGCTACATGGGCTTAAGTATTGCAGTGACAGAGAATGCTAGACCTGTAATATTTTACCCAATTTAATATGACAAATTTACCACTTGTGAAGCATATGCTAAGTATACATTACAATGTTATGCACAATTAGTTTGAAAATCTGAAAATGTATATATTTTTTGCAAGAACTTTTGGCTTAAAATTCATTTTGGTAATCTCTTCCCATTTGGATGTTGCACTTATAAAATGTAATAAGGCAACTCCAGTGTTATTTTATGGAAGAGATAGGCCTTGCAGCCGTGAAAAAACGAATTTTTAGAGTTTTTCACTACCAGTACGTGAAACTAAAAGTACATGTCCAACTTTTTAAAAACACTACACTCTCCCATTGGGGCGTTCATGGGCCTACCATAGGGGTGACTTATTTGTATTAAAAAGGAAGGAAGGAGCCTGGTAAAAGATTTACTTTGCAAGTTTAAAATGGCAGACAATGGCTCTGCAAAGGCAGACCAGAGACATTATTAAAAGGATACTTACGTGGGTGGCTCAATCAGTGCTGCAGACCCACTAGTAGCATTTAATTTATAGGCCTTGGGCACATGTAGTGCCACTTTACTAGGGACTTATAAGTAAATTAAATATGCCAAGTGGGTATACACCAATTCTACAATGTTTTGGGAACGATCACCAACACCTTAGCACTGGTTAGCAGTGGTTTAGTGCACAGAGTGCTAAAACCAACAAAACAAACTCAGCAAAAAGTAGTAGGAGGAAGGTAAAAGGTTTGGGGTGGCCCTGCAAAAAGGGCCAGGTCCAACATACACCTTAAGAGAAAAATATAAAATGCCCCATATTCTAGGTCCTTTGTGGTCTTGCTCAATGTAATAGGCCTTTTGTTAAAAGTTCACACGAGAAGTCAAAGGTCATTTATCAAATAATTAAGTTCTCAATTCTCTCAGTGGGCCAAGTTAGCTAATCTTCAATAGAAAGCAAAGTCAGAATTAACTTATTCTGGTTGGGGAACTGCAGAATAAATGAAAAGTATATATGGAAACATATGTAAATTCACCAATTATGATTGTATAAGGTTTAAGGGTTTAAGGTTTATAAGGTTTAAGGGTAGGGGCGGCTCCTCTGCGAGGAGAGTCGCCCCACTAGCTCAGAGCCAGCAGCTAAACAATAAAACGATAATTTTATTTTTAAGCAGCTGGCTCAGCCAGCGTGTTCAGGGCAGGGCCGGGGCATGAGAGGGGGGTAGGAGGAGTGCTATGTGCACTCTCTAAGTGCGCATATGTGTTTGGCTGGCCGTCTCAGGCTGACCAAAATACACCTGCGCACTTAGGTTTGTGAATCAGGCGCATAGTAGTTGTTAATATTTTGATATTACATAATCAAAACAAAATTATTAGCGAATATGAACTTTATAATCTGTTAAAAATATGTTAATAACGGTGAAAAGAAAAAGAAGAAAAGTTCCTTGAAAGTCATATTGATAATGTGAGCTTCCATATTGTAGGGGTGTCTAGCGGAGGATAAGTTACATTCTACTATTCCTAGGTTTATATTAATGTTCAAATAGTTCGAAATATACACGTTTTAGGATTCGGCCAATGTTGTTGATAGTTCAATCAATTCACGAGGCTGTGTTTATATACACATGAAATCGTTAACCATGTAAATAATCTACCACAGGTAAACAAAAAAATAACTTTTCTCTGCAAAATAACCCTTCCGCACAGAACATCAACTCAGGCTGAAGGCGCGAATAGCAGAATCCTCTCTAAAGCCTTGGCATCTCGTGATTGGAAATTGATGATGTAAAATTGCATTTTTAGCGCTAACCTGATTGAAATCAAATTTCAGATGCATTTTGGCGCTGCGGAAAACACCACTTTTCAAACACAATTTTCCTGTACCACTTTTTCTCTTCGTATATTTTCATTGGAGAACTTCTGAAGACCAGCAACATTTTTTTTTAGTGTTCCCTCTTGATGACGATGCTTATTCCCTAGGACGAGTTCAGTATGGGTTGTTTTCGAAGTGAACTTCTTGTGATATTTTTGTGGATTCAGTGCATGACCGTGGCATTAACTCCTGGAAAGAATACAGCACATAGTCACTCAGGGAAGATGTAATAAGTACAGATATGCTGTATTAATTAGCTGATTCCTTCAAGCCAAATAGGCCAGGTTCCAATGTATGTGTAAGGCATCTACACATACAGGAGAATGGTATTAGTGGAGTCAAAATCCAAGAGTTACTGTTTAACATTTATTTATTTATTTATTTATGCATTTTTATAAAGCGCAGACTTTACCTGAAGGTATCAGAGCTCTGTACAATAGAACCAGTTACGTTACATGAGAGAAATGTTACAAAATAGAATGTACAAAAATAGCAGGACACAGAATCAAACACAGCAGGCAAGAGGAACACAATATCAAACACAGCAAGCAAGGGATGTACAAAAAATAAATAAATATAACAAATTTACAATGACTAACGAACTTCCTGGCGGGGTCTGAGAATGAAGGAATTAGTTCTGAAAGTGTCTTTGGAATAGAAGAGATTTGAGGTCCGCTTTGAAGATCCGATGGAGGTGGTGGCACGGAGCAAAGGAGGAAGTGAGTTCCAGATTCTCACCGCATTACCTGAGAACGATTGAGCCATCAATTTTTCCCTTTTGAAGGAGGGGGGCTCAAGCAGGAACTTTTCCACATTCCGAGAAGGTCTCAAGCCTCCGGACAATTTAAGTTTATTCGCCAGATAGCGAGGGGAGGAAGAGTACAAGGCTTTGTGGGTGATGCAAGCCGTTTTGTAAATAGCTCTAGCCTCGATGGGAAGCCATCGGAGAGAAGACAGGATAGGAGTGATGTGGTCACTTCGTTTGGACCCTGAAATGAAGCGAGCTGCTGAATGGAGGATGGATTTAAGGGGGGAGAGGTAAGATTCGGGAAGGCCAGTCAGAAGAGAATTACAATGATCCAGTCTAGAGAGAACTAACGATTGGACCAAGGTTTTTAGGTCTTTCTCCGGGAAGAACCAATATTCAACATATTGAGTTCATCAATCTATTTCAGCCAACGTGTTAGTTAAATACAATTGATCCACTCCGAGTTCACATTCTTGGTCCCAAAGTAAGTATTAGCTTTAATATTGTACACTTACCATTACTTTTTTTGTAGGCAAAAGTGCTATAAATATTCCTGTTTTCAGTCAGTGTAGTAAAGTAGAGATGCTATTCGACATATTTTAGACCTCATTATCAGTTTGGTGCATTGAAAACACCACTGTGCTGATGCTCTCTGCATGCCATGTTATGATTTGACATTCAATGATCTTAAAAGTTCATTTTAAACTGTGCTTAAGTGTGTGAACTATTTACTACAATTTCCTTGCATGGCTTATTATATTTCTGTGTTTTTTTAGACTGACATATATATAGAATGAAATGTTATCGCAATGCTGTTTTTGGTGTTAGGTCCCAAAAGAGCGTAGCTGTAAGCTGTCATTGTGTTTAAGATGGCTGTTGTCTAATTTAAATACCATGTTCCTGGACAGGGTAGGTTTAATATAACAGTTGTTTGATTGTTACACAAATATATTTGTGGATTTCAACGCCTTTAAATAAGTCGATTTTTGTATATGTTGGCTGTGGTACTTTCTGACGCATGCGATAAACTTTGCACTGTTAAAGTCTAAACTTACATGGACACCAGATGTAATTAAATGTTCAAAGTGTAAAACGGGGCATGGAATACGAAACCCTAGGCTAAGGACTATTTAACACTCAGCCGACTGGAGGAAGTAAAATATATAATTATCACGTCAAATTTCCTGATTATTGTTCAGGGAAGTTAAAGATGGAGGGCGGGGAGGGGTGGTGGTATGGATAGCTGAGGTTGTCTGAAGTGGTAATTCTCGGGATATGAAAATATGTTATAATATTGAGGTAAGGAACCTGTTAAAATAAGGATCAGAGATACAAAAAGGTTTAGGGTCAAAGATTATAACAGTAATTTGTGAAAGGGTGGTGGCGAATAGGAATGCTGTATTCAGGTACAACCTACTTGGAAGAGGGTTGGGGTAATTTATATTTCAGATATGCACATGCATGTTTTTTGGGGTTCAACAGACCCGTGGTACAGTACATGCAGATTAGTCATGGTTATTTCCCTTTTCACGTTTCTAAGTTTGTTGCAATATTGTGTCTCTTTCTTCTGCCTTTGTGCTTATAATATTTGATTACATACAAACTGCCACGCTTAAGTGTTCATATCATATATTATTCCAGAGTTTGACAGCAGAGGGTTTCAGCACTACACCACTTTCCAACTGAATGTGGGCTGTGCCACAGCAACTTATTGTCCTGTAGCCCTCCATATTTAAAAAAATACGAGTCGAATATAAAGATAAACAAATTAAAACGAAGTCCCAAACTCTTACCAATAGTTCTAATCATAATAAGCATTGCGGGAATTCGAAGAGAGAAAATACCCGGAAGTGTATCTTTTCCGTGGACAGCAAGCGTCAACATAGATAGTTTGGTTGTATTGCAGGTCAGAAAAGATGGCGGCATTTCAGTTCCGTCTTGGTGATACATGTGTTGCCTAGTTGCATTCAACTTTTTTAAAGTGGTTGGTTAATGAAAGTCCCCACCGAGACGGCACTTGTTCCAAGTTAATATAACGTTGCAATTAATCAGTGGGAATGGCAATGCCTGTAGTAGCTTTTAAGCTTGAAAACAATTCACAGCACACATTTGATTATTTGCACGTGTGATGCATCAGATAATAAGAAATACAACTGACCTGAGGTAAGAAACAATGAATGAATTATATCAGCGACAAAGGGCTTTAGGGTTGAATACTTTTATTATTGGTGATATCTCTGCTACACATAAAGGTTCCCTTGTAGTAGCTTGTATCTGGGAATCTATTGGAACACAGAGGGACTTATATAGATTGTAAACTGAAAATAAGCAAATTTAAGGTGCTAAACAAACAGTTCCCTTGGCGATATCAGTATTTGACTTGCCAAGTTTTATTCCAGTTCAAACAGGATTTGGAGTTTGTAGCTCTCCGAGTTACTTGGGAGTCATTATTAATAAAATTGGGGTTGTCCAGGAACCCACCAGCCCATGATATTAATTTAATCTCCAGCAGGAACAAGGTCCTGACCAGAGCCCTCATCATTATGCCGAGATGAGCGCAGAAATCGGATCTCCTCTTCTGTGACCAGTTGCCATTTGCAGGCAAAGGGCACCAGGGAAAAGAAACAGATACACGCTGACATGGGTCTTGAAACGAGATGAAAAAATCTGAGTTCATGTGTGTAATTATTTGTGGCAATCTGGAAACACGTGGAACATACAAAGCCACGCATGCAGAAGCAAACCCTCGAAAATACATTTATTGTGGTACAAAACTGCAGTGGTTCTACGTTTCTATTGATAGATTGTATGATTTGTGTTCAGCTTTATGTGTATTCAGCTCATCCTATTTTATTATCTTAGAGGATTTCAGCTTCCATGCTGAAAAGTCCACCGATTATCGTGCCAAACTTCTTATTGATACCTGTGCCAATGTGAACCTGGACCAATACATCAATGGACCCATTCATGAGAAAGGACAATTTTTCGGCCTTATTTTTGCTCCCGCCAAAGAAATTAAGAATCAGAAGGTCGTCACTCTTGGGTTGTCTGACCTGAACACTTTTATTTTTAACTTAACTTCCACCGCCCCGCCACTACTCCTGCCTCTATGGACAATACTACTCATTTCTCTAAGCACTGGTCTCATTTCTCAGCTGAGGGGCCACTGTCTACCTTTCTCAAACTAGCCCCACCTTCTCCTCTGATATGAAGCTCAGTACTAAATATTTGCATAATTATCTATCAACCGCAATGATGCTTTGATCCTCTTTAAGTCTACTTGTGTTTCACACCAACAGATGTAAACCCCCTGGTTTTCTCCCTCTTTAAGGGATGCAAAGAATTGTTGTAAATATTTGGAGTGCAAATGGCATTTGCAGTGCATGCTCGTCAATAAAGCCATTTACCATCAGGCCTTATTGGACTATAGGAAGCAAACCATGTCACCTAGATTTAATATTATGGAAAGCATGTCTTTACAGCATCTAACAAATCTAACGAAATATTCAAAGGCACTAAAGCCTGTCCTACCTGGAGGTCTTCAAACCAGCTGTTTCCCATTCCCTAAAGCTATGCAGTCATCTTTGGGGCTTCTTTCATGTGAAAATTGATAATATCTTTAACTTGATTTGCTCTGCCTCTGAGGTTTAGTATATGGCCCCTCCATCTCATTCTCATTCTAGCACCCCTCACTTTTCCCCTTGATGAACAACCAATTTCTCTCTCCTGGAGCTTACTTATGCTCTTTCAGATTTCCTCTCTTTTCCCTCTGGTTCTCTGCTTAGTACCCGCCTGTTCAACCTGTCATCCTTGGTGTGATTTCCCCCAAACTTTTTGCCTTCATTTCTCCTGTCTTCTGAATTTCGTTTTTGTTGGCAATTAGAGTCTGCATACTTTACCACTTTTAACCAATGCTAAAAGACTTGTGCTGTCTCCTTAAAACATGATAATATTGGTCCATACCTCATTGGCATATGTAATTTACTTATAAGTTCCTAGTATATAGATTTACATGTACACAGGGCCTGTAAATTAAATGCTTCTAGTGGACCTGCAGCTCTCATTGTACCACCCACTTAAGTAGCACTTTAAAACATGCCTCAGGCCTACCATTGCAGTCTAAAGTACAGTTTTAAAACTGCCATTTCAACCTGGCAAATTAACCCGTTTGCCAGGCCGAATACTTCCTTTTCAATATATATAAGTCACGCCCCCCTAAGTTAGGCCCTAAAGGCACATAGTGCAAGGTGCATTGTATTTAAAAAGTAAAGCATGTGTTTATAGGTTTTACATATACTGGTAGTGAAAAACTTCTATATTTGTTTTTCCTTATTGTAAGGCCTATATCTCCCATTGGATAACATTGGGCCACCTTATTACATTTAGTAAGTGCTAACGTTTGATTGGGAGAATATATCAATTTCATGTTTAGACTCAAATGAATTGTAATTTAAAATTCTCTTTATTATAGTAAAGTCAGATTTTAAGTCACAATTCTGAAAATGCCCATTATAGAACGATAGAGAATAAAACTAGAGCAATGTGTTCTAGTCAGGATTTGCACAATCTGATACACTCAAAGGTGAGTGTTCATTAACTATTCATTCCCACCTTAATTACTTAATAGAAAAAAACAAGTGAAATATCTCTACAATACATAAACAACATGCTGTAGATACAATTCCAATCTTCAAATGGTGAAAAACAAATGTGATCTTGTTCTTCTTGATGTGCTTCTTTTTATTGGCACTTCTGATAAAGTTCCAAGTTCAAAATGAAATGAATTGCAAAAAGTCCATGTGATAAATCAAAAACAGTAAAATCAAACTGTTGCTTCAATCCCAATGCATTTCGGGTGGTATCATCACCCTTCTTCAGGGGAAATCTACAAATAAAATTAATCACTTTTAAAAAGTTGCTACAACCAAAATTGTTAATTCCGAACTCAAATAATGAGACTGGTAAAACAAGGCCCATTAATTTCCAGGAGGATTGAAAGCTACCGCATGAGTCAATAGAAAAATGATGATTGGCCACTGGAGCGAAGTTAGTGTAATGAAAGTCAAAGCCCAAGCCCGCAAAGGACCAAAGAATGCCACCTCACCAATGGCACAACGCCTTGGAAATCAGTGTACTCAGTACCCTTCAAAAGACGATATCTATCTATTAAAAATGCCGATGCAATCCTGGGTCTAAACCCAGTGCTGTTTTCCTACCATGATGATGCTGCCCTGGAAAATAAAAATGAATTTAATCTAATCATGTCCATGTAGTACCGATAAATTAGACTCAGTGCAAAAGCAAATAGTGATGTGTACTCACCGAGCGTCGAGGACACCGACAATATCAAGCGTGCTACTTCTTAACGTACTAACATGGCCGACACTATTTTGTGTAAGAGTCATCTCACATAGGCCATTTTTTTATTTCGTGACACTGACGTAGCACGCAGCCGTTGTTAGCAGCCGAGTGGATTTTTATGCCGGCAGCAACAACCAGGTGATTCCATTCAGACGCTTGGAGAGAAGTGGTATTTTTAAGACGCGCACCGTAAGTAAACCCAGGCTAGGCTTTTTACATAACAAGAATGAAGCTAGACTCCGGTATAGCTTCACGCATCCTTTTAATTTACCCCACATTTTTTCAGATACTTTCTCAACACATATCCACGGTGTTCTGGATTTCACCAGAGTTGAGTTTTTTATGGGTTTTACACCAGATTGACAGCACGTTATCAGAGACTGCATTCTCCAACGTTAAGAAGTAGCAAGCTTGATATTGTCGGCGACCTCGACGCTCGGTGAGTGCTCATCACTATTTGCTTTTGCACTGAGTCTAATTTATCGGTACTAAATGGACACGATTAGATTAAATTCATTTTTTATTTTCCAGGGTAGCATCATCCTGGTAGGAAAACAGCCCTGGGTTTAGACCCAGGATTGCATCGGCATTTTTAATAGGTAGATATCGTCTTTTGAAGGGTACTGAGTACACTGATTTCTAACGCGTTGTGCACTTCGTGAGGTGGAATTCTTTGGTCCTTTGCAGGCTTGGGCTTTGACTTTCATTACACTAACTTCACTCCAGTGGCCAATCATCAATTTTCTATTGACTCATGCAGTAGCTTTCAATCCTCCTGGAAATTAATGGGCCTTGTTTTACCAGTCTCATTATTTGAGTTCGGAATTAACAATTTTGGTTTTAGCAACTTTTTGAAAGTGATTAATTTTATTTGTAGATTTCCCCTGAAGAAGGGTGATGATACCACCCGAAATGCATTGGGATTGAAGCAACAGTTTGATTTTACTGTTTTCGATTTATCACATGGACTTTTTGGAATTCATTTAATTTTGAACTTGGAACTTTATCAGAAGTGCCAATAAAAAGAAGCACATCAAGAAGAACGAGATCACATTTGTTTTACACCATTTGAAGATTGGAATTGTATCTACAGCATGTTGTTTATGCATTGTAGAGTTATTTCAGTTGTTTTTTTCTATTAAGTAATTAAGGTGTGAATTAATAGTTAATGCACACTCACCTTTGAGTGTATCAGGTTGTGCCAATCCTGACTAGAACACATTGCTCTAGTTTTATTCTCTTACATGACATAGTGGCAGGGTAGAACCACTTCAGGCATTGCACACCAAGAAATAATAATCACAGAATAACCATAGCAGATCAGGTTCAGTTGGATTAAGAGGTTAACTAGAGTGCACGCTTGGCTGTTAATATCACATTTTAGAACAATGGCATTTTCTTGCCCTAACCATTTGGTGCCTGCTGTCAGTGTCCTGGGTCACATGACTGTGAATGGCTCTGCTGTTGGACTTTGTGTATTCCTGCCACAGAGTGAGACAGAGGTGGCTGGGTATGGGCAGGATTGGCCATTCTGCCAGGATGGTTGGCGTTGGAGCTTTCCCTGCTACACTTACATTTTAAAGGGCTTGCCTACAGCACACACATAAGACCCTGACACCAGTATTTTCGTACCGCAGACATATTGGAGCCTTGGAAGGAGAAGTGAAGATCTTTCCAGAACCAGATGTGGGGTTAGCAAGGAGGTTACCCACACTTCAGAGGCTGGCACCAGGTATAAATATTGGACGTACCGAATCACCTCCTCAGTACACTTCTGGACCCATGAAAGACTTCAGAAGTACTGCCTTGTATTCCAGGGGACAGCCATGCTGCTTGAGGCCTGTTTTGTTCTTGAGAAAACTGCCCTGCTGCATGAGGCCTGCCTTGCTACTTGCAAGAGAGAGGACCATCTCCTTGAATGCAGAACTACCAGAGTAATTCCAAAGACTGTTGGCTGGCCTCCTATGTGAGCAACAGGGACATATAAACCTTCAGAGACCTTGAACCCTGCACCTAGCCTCTGCTTGAGAGGGTCCTAACCCCCTACGCCCTAAGCCCTGGAACCTTGGAAGTGATGTTAGAGTTGTTGCTCCAAACTAACCCTAAACACTGGGACTTAGAAACATTTTCACCAAAAAGTGTCCCAAGAACGGACAGGAGACCGGAACCTACCTGCCGGCTGATTCGCCCAAGGTGCATCGCTGGACAGCCAGACTTCACAGTAGCTCCTAATAGGTTCTTCCCTGCAGCAGCAAATCCTGTTCAGAAGGACCTCTGAGCAACGGTATCTGCCTCGTGGAGCCATCACCGGTTATGGCTTGCAGCTTCGTTCCCTGAGGTTTTTGGCTTCTAAAACGTTTTCCAAATCTGATGGTGAAAATCTTCATCAGGCTCAATGGCAACAGGATCCCCATCGACGATGACATCTACCTTGGCCTGGAAATCTTGCTTCTCCCGCTCTGAGCTTTTCCCGCCATTGTCGATGGCGTTGCTGAGTCCTCATCCAGATGACAATTCCTCCTCTGACACAGCCTGCTGCCTTGCCCCGTTGAACCTTCTCCGGGACTTTTCCTTTTCTTCAAAATGTTTTTTAAGTTAGAAGGTAAGCTGAGACTTGGCCAAATCCACCTTGTGTTTCTGGATCTCACTCCATCTGAGTCGACTTTAACTTTTGACTTTAGCCAGATATTCGCAGTAGGTGCTTTGATCTTTTAGGCGTTATTTTTCACTAAAATCTTCAAAAATGTATCACTTTGGTTATGCTGATTGAGCACAGGCTAAGTTAGTGACTGTGTTGGTTCACTCTAACTAGGATTGTGATTGTTGCTTGAGTAGGGTTTTCAGCCCCCTCAACCAATAGCCCAGTTTCTTACACTGCCCTGTCAGGTTTCTCAATCTCTTGGCCCCACAATCTATACCATCAGGTTACTAAGTTGTTTTTCAAATAATTATAAGATATAATAAACTCTCTATTTGTGAAAAATGGAGGAAGAAACCAGTAGCTAATCACCTGGGTATTCCCTGTATAAGGACTCAAGAACTCCACCCATCAATGGTGACATGCTTTATTATCAGATCTGCTTCTCATTCAGATCAAGAAATTTTCTTGTTTGGATTGTCTCCTGATGTAAGGAGCTCTTATGGAGATCTAATTTCTTAACAATTCAGAAAGGAGGAACCCTGTACAGCATATTAAGCCCCCCAAAATTACCTGGCAGCACACCTATTTTATTTTGTTCTGAGTTGTCTTTGTTAAGGTTAAACACTCATTTTGGAGCAATGTTTTAAGAAAGCAAACATTCATACATCACTGAGGTCAGTATGTTATGGGCATACAAGAAAGCCATACAAATGGGTCTTGAGTCTTTGTTAGGAACATGGGATCCTTTAAACACTAACCCCATGGATGTCATTTAGGGGTCGCGAGGGGTCGCAACTGCAACCCCTGTCTTTCCCTTTGCTACACCTAACATTGCCCTTGCTACCCCTCCATTACAGATCAACCAGGGAGATAGTCCGTCCTTTCTCTCTAAAACTAGGCCTCTCAGGAAGCCTCCTTCTCAGGAGACTAACGAGAAGCCTGACGAGGATGCCTGACGAGGAGCGGGAAGTAACTCTGTATCAATCGAAAGAAGGCAAGGGCCAAACAGATCCCATGGAGGCTCTAGTATTCACGCCCTTTAAACAAAGAAAAAATTAAGCAGAACTCCAGCAGCGATTACTGGGCTAGGATAAACAGGTCTTCTTGGTCAGCCCTTTCAGCACTGGACCCAGACTCTGAGCTGTATGTACTGTGCCAGTTAGAAGTTGTATGAAATAGTAACCTACCTCTACCAGTGTGCAGTTCCAGACGGTGCACAACTGAAAAAAATACGATCCACAGAAGGAGTTAGTATCACTTTCTATGATTTTGTGACTAGCCCGTGTTTCGGAGGTCAGACAGAGAAGAACATTTGCTACAGATCCTAGGAGTGTTGGCTGGTGAAGAGCGTCAGTTCTGCAGGTACAGCAGGATGGTGGCTTCAGCTTACCAATAAGGCAAGTGAATGGTATCACTTATGGTAAGTACTTAACAGGAAGGACAGTTGAGCAGATCCCCGGTTCTCTTACGAATTTCGTCCTGTATTTATTATGCATGTTTTAAATCGGCAAAGTACTGCACGTTTATATGAAAGTTCTCAGAGCACTGCTGCTCAAACCAAAGAGTATATTTAAACGAAAAATGCAGAGGTATAGTCCATGCTGAGTTTTCATGAGGTCTTCTCTACCTCAAGTGACACACTGCTCCTTCAGAACCCCCTTTTGCTTCCCTTGTTGCTTTCCCTACTTCCTGTGGGTACATGACATGCAATATCAGTCGGTGGATTTCCTCCTCTTCTTTACCAACACCCAGCCCCCTTCACTTCCCTTGTTAGTCATTACCTGGCATCTATTGTGTCTCGGGTCGTCATGTATTTAGAGAATTGCAATGTTATTGGCTGGTAAAGAGCATTATATTATGTGCTTTGGGTGTTTCATTATTCCCTTTTCAGCTGGACAGTGAGTCATGCAGCTTCTCATTATTACTGAGTGCTGGGTGGCATACTGTCTAGTATAGAACTGTACCTAATGCTAGGCACATGCACTTCCTCATGGACCCGATCACACTAATGTCCACTTTTTAGGTCTCGCCTAGCAGCGCGCATGCGCTGCTTAGGCAAAAGGACCTTTAGCAATAGCTTCGGCTTTTCAACCGAAAATGTGCACGGGTTTCATTGCCTTCTATGGCTACGCATGCACGTGTGGCGATTGCCTTGCGGGAGCGAGCTTGACACCATATGTTTGTAATTAACTTACAAACACATGGTGCCCCTGGCTCGCTCCCGCAAAGGAAACGCTTTTTGTGCTCTCGCACTCCCCCCCACCCCTCCCACTTTTAGCGCAAGGCGCGCGCTGGTTTGAGTTATTGTTTGCCTGGTTTCTGTTTTTTTATTTTTTTTATTTGATCTAGTGTTGTATTATTTACTTTTCCCGGGGCAATATTTGAACGTATTCAGCTTCTTTACTCCAGATGTACATACGTTTCCTCTAGTGTTTGTCCTGTTAAAAGTGCGCGATTACGGGATGCCGATTTTTGCTCGGCTTGAGGCTCCCACCATGAACTGCGTGTGAAGGCACTGGTGGTGCACTGCCCCCTGGTGAGCGCGTGGAGCAGGCTCGTCGCCTTGCAAGGACTGAGGGTCAGCTCCCAGGGCCCTCTGCACGTACCTAGTTCTTCACGGCTGCGCCACAATCCCCCCGCAGGCAGGAGAGGGTGGGGGAAGATTTCGGTGCTTTGACCAGAAACATCACATGAGCGCAGAAAGCTAAGAAAAGAACAGTCTTAAATCCCTGGCAATGAAGGACCTTCGAGGTTGGCGGTTCTTTCGTTTTTTTCCGTTTTCTTTTTGCAGTTTTATATAGCTCGATCTCGGCCTGAAGGCAGTGGAGCGCTTTAAATGAGCACCACCTACGTTCCACAAGTACACATTTGTATTTGGTAGGCGCAAGAAGATTAAGTGATTTGTCCAGAATTACAGGATATTGAGCCAACGCCAAGGCTCGAACCTGTAACTAAGCAATCCAGAGCACTACACAGATAAGGTGATTTCGATCTGTCAGTGTTACAGATCCAATTTTAATTTTTTTGATCATATAAATCCAACACTGGTTAACATGTAGGTCAGTGGACGAAAAACACTGACAACCAAAGTTTGTTGTCACGCAGGTCAATGGATGATGAGCACAGCCGACACGTGTTTCGTCGTATTGATGACTTTTTCAAGGCTCGTATTTCTATCAAAATGAGGAAGTCAGCGTCCATACCACCTCTCATATGTAGATCAAACGTACAAAAAGCCCTGTCCTGGGAGCCCCAAGGACTGGATGGACTGGAAAATGGTCTCTAGTGTAGACCTCCGGTATAAACCAGATAATCTTGTCAGTGGCTCACCACAATTTATGGTGGGAACCTTGAGAAACAAGCATTGGCATAGCCAATAGGTCTACCCTTTGGGACCTTATAAGTGTTTATCTATCCAGCACAATATCCTTGGTGCAACAACAATCATGTGTTGCATGGCTAAACACTTATAAGGTCCCAAAGGCGAGACCTCTTGGCTTTGCCAACGCTTGTTTTATTGGGCATTATGGAAATGCCTCATCTTGTATGTTTCAATTAAGGTTTACATTCAAATGCTGATGCATTTATAACATATTAATGAAATGCAGTGCAGTGCAGTGCATCAATCTCTTTGGAGGGTGTTTTGGATTTAGACATTTCATTGCAGCATTTTGGGCTGTTATGAAACAAACTATGCTGCCCAGTTTTAAATAACTAATCACCTAAATGTTTCAAGCATGCAACACACTGTATGGTATTGACTGTTATGTGTGTTTCTTAGTGCATTGCAGTTTTTAAATCTACCAGGAACGTGGGGTATTGCATTGTGCATTTCCATAAGTGGGCACAAAGCATGGCTAACAGTCTATGAAGCAGGTTCCTCTGATATTGAATTGCTGTTCGTGTTCAAACTTACTATTGAAAAGTATTGGACTGAGTGTTCACTATTTGAACATCACAGCAATAAACTTGTTTTTTGATTATTAAAACTTATGGTAAAGCATCAACAAAATCAAGTCATACCTCTTAAATAAGAGTAACTTAAGAGTTAGTATATCATGTGTGTGCATTTCACTTCACCTCATTTAAAAACATGCCAGATTTGTATTAAAATGCACCAGCAAAGCGCACAGTAACTCAACATACTACCAGCAAGTCAAAGGACATATTAAACCACTTCCTGTGAAGTCAAAAGATAAATGTTCATGTGATGTCACTTCCTGTGATGTCATTCGTAGGCCGGGCATTTTGGTGAATCGACATCCATGGCTAACCCTACCTTCTTATCCAATGATGTGTGTTTTATATTGTAGGCTGTGTATCAGAAAAGTGCAAATATCGAAGAATCCAATAATAAACATCTAGTTGATTTTCAACCAAGGTGTATAGTATACCTAAAACATAGTTACTTGATCAGCCATAATTAATTACATAAAGATCATCACTTCACACTGATCTCCACTGTCACTATGTGGAACTCTCTGCAAACCAAAACTGTGCCACTTTTAGTGTCCATGAAAACATGATAGATTTATTTGAGCAAACACCTGTTCTTACTCTAGCTTTTTGGAGGGTTTTATCCAATCTTCTTAAATAACTTAGCCTGGTGCAGAATGTGGCTGCACTTCTCATTCTTAACATCAGGAAAATTGGCCATATCTCCTCCCATATCACTGCCTTACACTGGCTTCCCATAGAATAATGTTGCTGGGTTAAGCCCATATTCTTTAGGAGAGTACATCTTTCTGGTCTGGTCTGGCCTGTCTGCAAAATCTCTTCAGTAAATACACCATTGCAGGATCTTAATGTTCTACTACTACCAGACTTCTTGTCATCTCTTGTATTTGATGTTCGAGAAAAGGGAGCCACCCTTTTCAATTACTCACGGCAAAATTCTGGAACTTCCTCCTGCCCTCTTTTCAGGCTACTGAGCCCTATGACGCAGGAAACTGCTAAAATTCTGCCTTTTCTATCTTTAACATTTCTCTTCTTCTTTCATTCTCCTCTGTGCTGATATATTACCAGCGCTAGTACACCTAGGATTGAGTAACAGTGCCGTTTACAAATGCCAGTTCATTCATTCAGGTAATTCAGGATACTTTAATGGCAGTCCAGGAGACTTATATACAGATTTTCATACAATTGCGAATGATGTTGTCTCACATACTCAACACTCACACAGTATGTTCATCTAAAAACTCTATACATGCATGCACTCTCTTCTACACACGTACACTCACTAACACACACACACCTAGTATACCATGAAAAGGTAGTTGGCATGGTAATAACATAGCATAACATCCCAAAAGGTGTGCAAGTAATGTAGAAGGGCAAAGTAACACAACACAATATTAAGGCATAGGAGACTCTAGTTTACGTAAACTGCAACCACTCAAAGGATTGTGACCAAGCATACTCCCTACACAAGCCCCAAACAGACATTCACTCACAAATGGCCCTAGCACAACACACACACATACACACGTATTTACATACCCTATAGAGTCTTACAATGTATTCTGCTGGACCATGCAGTAATTCTATATTGTGTTGGAAATTCAAGCAGACAGAGCCTCGGAAAATATTTCATGATCATTTCAAATGGTGGTCTTATTTTGATTAGCCATTAGCCACTCTATTCTTTTTTTTATTGATTTTTTTTTATTTTGCCATGAGATACTTAAACACAGAAAAGAAAATATTGACCTGTTAGATTAGAAAAGAGGTTTGACCTCAAACACCATATATCAAAAAAAGGTTTTTCACATGGATTACATATATATTATATCATATTTCATATTCATATTCAAGACTGACAGCAATAAATATATTCATAGATGAACACAACCATCATAGCCAACTAAAAGGGATAAAGCTAATAAGATATTGAGGGTCATTTCATTCCATGTTTAAATGGTCAAGTATAGCTCCCCAGACCCTCAGACCTCTATCCCGTCTGCGAGGTCCTTTCAGGAAATATAAGCTGTGCTGAAGATTAAAAAAGCATAGAGTCTATCTCTCTACATCTCAAAGGTAGGGGTTTCTTTTTGGAGCCACGAAGAGGCTATACACATCCGGGCCACGGCCGTCCCCATAAATATAAGATAGTTCACTCATGGTATAGCTGGTCCAACCACCGCACCCCTTGAGATACCTAATAGCATGGCCAAGGGAGTGATCGTAATTTCAATCCTAGTCTCCTCAGTTAAGAAAGCCTCCATCCCTAAAAAGAGCTGATTCAGTTTAGCACATGTACAAAACACATGAAGGCTGTCAGCTGAATCAGCCCGACAACGAAAACATTTCCCATCATACGCCCCCCCCACTTCAACATTTTTGCGGGCGTGTGATAGAGGTTAAAAATGGTATTAAATTGCTGTGCCCTAAGACTTGAGGAGATCAAAAATGTTCTCAGCAATCTCAATGGACTCCTGTAAGAGTCCATCACCCTGACCCAGAATAATATTCCATTTCCTGTTCTGAACCTCTAGATGAACTTCCTGCGTTTCCAAGAGGCACATATAGAGACTACTGATCTTTTCACTACATTTGATTGCTTCTATAAGACCATTTTTACCTATAACCACCTGTTGCAGCCTTTTCTGAAGATAGTCCCGTATCTGTAAAAACATAAAAAAAATCTGTATTAGACAGACAATATTTCTCGCCAAGTGCAGCAAATGTATAGATATAATCATTCCCATAAAAATCCCCAATACTTGTTATCCCCTTTATTTTCCACCTAAACATGATCATGTCCCAGAAAATAGGGTGTAATAACTGTGTTGTGAATATGGGTGTGTAGTATTCTGCCTATTTTCAGACTTCTACGGACCTGTTTCCAGACATTAAAAGCAGCCCAGAGAACCTTAAACCAGGTCTTTTTATAATAGCTTGGTTCAATCACCTTAAAGAAGCTTCTGCTTTTTCACTAAGCATCATTTGATAAATGGAAGGGGCATCTGCTTCATTTCTGCTCATTTCCCCAGTTAATAAAATCCTAATATTTTGCAAGAGACACACATAGTAGTAAAGTGTGAAATTAGGGACTGCCCAGCCTCCCCTCATTCTCGGTAGTATCATAAACTTCATTGCTCTACGGGCCTGTTTCAGCCCCCTGATGAATCTACCACATATTGTTTGCAAGTTATGTAACTGCACTCTACTGAGCTCTTAGGGCACTGATCTAAAGTAGTACAGCACTTTAGATAATATGTTTATCTTTAAAACATTACACCGGCCAACCAGTGAGAGATCTAGGCACTCAATCCTACCCAATTCTTTTTTAATTCCTCCCAACATAGGCCCCCAATTAACAGCCACTAATTCATCCAAACAAGCTCTAATTTTAATGCCTAAATAAACTGCCTCCTCTGTAATTCTTGGATCATCAAAGCTAGCCTGGTTTGTACAGATAATCTGCGTTTTCGCAGTATTTAATTTGTATCCTGACATTTGACCCAAAAACGTGGCCAGTCGCTCTATTTCAGGCGTTTCTATAGCTGGTGTTGTTGTGACAATAGCCACGTCCTCCGCGTAGGAAAACACCTTATATCCTTCCTGCTGAATTTGTACAGGTTGAATAATCATACTTTGCCCTAACTGGGTCAAAAAAGGATTCATATATAATGCAAACAATAAAGGAGACCACATGCATCCTTGTCTTGTCCCTCTAGAAATAATAACTGTCTCGGACTCAAAACCCATTACACATATTCAGGCTTTGGGGGATCTATACATAGCTTTCACCGAGTTACTGAAGCCCATCCCAAAGCCTGAGTGGCGCAATGCCATCCATAAAAATTCCCATGGTCAAACGCCTTTTCGGCATCCAAGAGTATTGGCCCCAATGGGGTCTGTTGAGCTCTAGCCATGTCAAACAGAGTCACGACTCGACTAATGTGATTGACCGTGCTTCTTCCTCTGATAAAACCATGCTGCCCAATCGAAACCAAGGGAGTTAATATCGTGGCAAGACACGCTGCCAAGATTTTAGCATAGATTTTATCATCGCAATTAAAAAGAAGAAATAGGTCTATATGATCCCGCCAGTGTTGATACTTTATCCCTTTTAAAAAAAATGAAAATATTAGCAGCATCCCATGATACCCCTGCTGAACTGCCTGACAAGTTGACAGCATTTCTGTTTTTAGTTCTTGATAAAAGGTTTTATAAAATTAATCTCCTTATTTTGAGTCTGTTTTGAAAGTACAGCAAGCTACTTCCGTATGTGCCAAGTAAGTACTTGGTCCATTGTTTACCATGCAGTGCATCAAATTGCATTCAGCCCTTATAAGATCATCATACAAACCCTAGATCAAAGAGTTATGCTGTCTCTGCTTATGGGGCACCTTTACTCCTTTCAGTGAAAAAGACATCAACAAGATCCTTCAGAGTATTCACCCATCTAATCACTTTAGCGACCCGTTACCACTTTCCATTTTCAAAGAAATAAAGGACGTTGTCACCCCCATCTGGACAAAGATCATCAACGCTTCACTGTCTCAAGGCTTGATCCCAGATTGCCTAAAAGCAGCTCAGGTATCACCTATACTAAAAAAAATGAATGCAGATAGTGTTGACCTTAACAACTTCCATCCTATCTCCAACATCCCCACCTTAGCCAAACTCCTAGAAAAATGCGTCCAATCACAATTCTGTGCTCACATCGATAACTTCCAACTCCTGGACCAGCATCAGTCTGGCTTTTGGAGTGGGCACAGCACTAAATCGGCTCCGACTCATGTTATGGATGACATTTTAAAAATGCTTGACCAAAGTTAATCTTGCCTACTAATCCTCCTTGGCCTTTCCTCTGCATTTGACACTCAATCATGACAACCTCCTATGCATCTTGAAGAACAGGATGGGCCTCTCTGGTCGAGTGTTGCAATGGTTCTCGTCCTTCCTCCACCACAGATCACAAAGAATCAAGGCGAACCACTCTCTCTCCCAGCCCTCTCCAGTATCCATCGGGGTCCCCCAAGGGTCTGCCCTATCTCCTATACTCTTCAACTTGTTCTTGGAACCTTTAGCTAATGCACTAAATTCCACAAACATTCTTTTCCATATGTAGGCGGATGATATGCAACTCTATCTGAAAATATCCTCTCCGGATAACCCCATATCACTCAACACTACTCTAACGTCTTCTCAGAACTGGTTAACTGAAAACCACCTTCTGCTCAACACCTCGAAAACAGAATTCCTTCTCATTTCACCTCCGAATCACATCCCTAAGTTAGACCTTTGGATGAACCACCTCACTGCCTTCAATTGCTCCCCCATCATCATTGACTCAGCCAAATCTCTCGGAATCACTCTGGACAAGCATCTGAATATGAAGAATCATATCAGCAATGTGTGCAAGGAAGGTAATCACCTGATGAGGATACTCAGGTACATCAAACCTTTCCTTTCTCAACCTGATTTCAAGTAGGTAGTCCAAGCGCTTGTTTTGCCGAGACTTGATTATGAAAGTGCTATGCTCTGTGGCCTCCCCAAATATACCTTGGCCCCACTAAGGGCTTCACTGAACGCTGCTGCCAGATTGGTTACGGGTACCAAAAGAAATGCGCACATATATCCTGTCCTAAAATCCCTTAAGTGGTTGCCCTACGAAGCACGAATTCAGCTAAAGATTGCCTGCCTGGCTCACAAAGCCCTCCATTTCAAAACCCCCAGTTATCTAGCGCAAAACCTAGAACTATCCGGAGGTGGCAGACCCTCAAGAAGTACTAACTCTTTCCTCCTGAAACCTCAGATCTTTCGCAAAAAGAGAACATGCCACCGAGCATTCTCCAGCACTGCCCCAAAGATCTAGAACTCTCTTCCACCAGAAGTACGCAGAATCCCCTCCACGGTTGCTTTCAAATTGGAAGAAAAAAAATTGTTTATGAACAAGTTCTTACCATAAATAACTTTGGATCATCTGCTCTAAGTCTTTGGACTTACAAACTGACAACTTGCACACTAAATGTGCAGATCCATAGCCTCCCAGCCATCAGTCGATCCCACATCTAAGTGAGACAAACACCCCCACATCTGACTCTATCATGTAGTTTTTGTGTGTATCTTCAAGACTTAGGGTTTGTTCCAACTTTTGCCACCGTGGCATTTTACTTTTGTCCCCATACCCAACCCCCCTTCGAGTGACCCCACTACCCCAACACCACCTACTAACCCACCCTTGTCCCCCCTGGCTACTCTGCCCCACCATCCCCACACACACCCACCCACCCAACCCCCCCCTGTCTAGTGAGGCAAAAGGAATTAAGGTGCAGTGTGATGGAAAGCTGAAAGAACTCCCCCAATCACCCCCCAAAGATTCCATTCAAAAAGTGTTAGTACCTACCTAAATAGATACTCTTACAGACCCAAGCCACCACATACTATTCATGGGCTCTGGAGCCAGGCCTGATGGGTTCTTGAACCTACTACTGTTTTGTTTTTGGGAATGACGCAACGTCCATAACACTCTGGAGTGCCTTCATCACCCCTCAGGTTGTTCAACATGCTCCTATGTGTCTCTTCAAACTTTTTTTGATGGAACCAGTTTCTCAGCTCTTAGCTTCTGGGTTAAGAAGTGTATAATGGCTCCCACAGTGAATAAAGTAGCTTATCATTGACTAACGAGCTGGAATAATCATTGCTGGTTCATGATGATTAAAGATATTGCCCAATTAGGTTAAAATATTTTTCAAAATGCATATTCAAGCAAGTCCACAAACTTACTGCAAAACATTGGATTATAATTTGTGGTGGGCAACTATATACCTCAAGGAATAGTCATAACTCTTTCAGGGTGAAAAGTCACTAAATTTACCTGAGATCAACCCCTTGGTAACTATGGCACAGAGCGGACACGCTTAACATAGGGCACTGTGTAAAGTTATTAGGCAGAACCAAAAACAGTACTAAAGTAAAAGTTCCAAGTAATACAAATTCCAAACCCAATTAGTAAAATATAGTAACATTTAATAAACAAAATCCCACCAATAAGGGGTACTGTAGATATTTTATTTTAAACTAGAAATAGCACCAAAAAGTGTAAAGCACTAAAGCTAGTCTATGGAACCGGTAGACTGGGACCTAGGCATGTTTTGAGGCTGTCTGCAGTGGAGCCAAGGTCAGATATAACAAGCAGATTGATCTTTGGTGGAAGTCTAGTAGTCAAAAAGTTTGAAAAGGTTTCTAAGACTAAACACAGGTTGGGACTTTTTTCACTTTTCTGAAAACATTTTTTGCCATTTTTTCTAAGTCCTAAACAACAATAGACTTACACTTCTAAGGTCCACAGGGCCTCATGAGAGCAGATGTAGGGACTCTCAGGGTATTAGTCAGAGGCCAGCATCAAAGTCTAGTCCACATCCAGTTGCCACTGGTCAGCTGGGCACTTTAGGAAAAAGGCCTCTTTAAGCTGTTGAGTTCCTGTAACCACATAGGAGGTCAGCCACCTGACCTTTAGAGTCAACATTTGTGTTCTGGGTACAAGGTGAGCAGGTCCAGTCCTTCAGGACTCCTCTGAGGTCACATACTTAAGGTCCTGTCCTCTTCTGTCCTTCCGCAGGTCCAGAAAGTGTTCTGAGGATGGTATCTTGGGGTGCCATATTTATGCCTGGCACCTGCTATTGGGTAGACGTGATTCCTAGGCACTCCCTAATCAATAGGGTAAACATTACTGGGGAAAACCATATCTACTTTTTCATTTGTTCCTGTATGCCTTACTGCAAACAGGCCAAAATATCAGTGAATTTTCAAGATGGGGAAAGTCTTGGGCCAAGCTAAACTTGGGCTTTAGGACTGAGAGTCTGTATGGGAGTGTCATAGGGAAATCACCAGGGCTCTCTCAAATTTACCACTAAAATCCAGCTTTGAAGTAGGCACTAAACCCACAACAAACCAGGAGACAGAAGTCTATCAAAACAAGGCAAGGTCCCTCATTGCCCAGAGAAGAGATATACAATAATTATCTTCTTGTCCTGTTTGATCCCTTTCAGAGGTGCAAAAGTATTATATGTGCTTCAGACATACCTGTCATGCAAGACTTTCACTGTTATTCCAGCAGAATGCTCACAGCCTCCACCCTGAATATTCTGCAGGGCTCAAAGGAATCATCCCTGCCAATTCAGGTCGACCTGTCAATCAAACTGACCTATTGTGTAGCTCCAAGGAGGAATCTCACAACTCATTCACATCTCATTCAGGCCAATACATTCTGAGATTTGCTGGTGAGTCAATGTAAATTAGCTTCCCGGAACTCCAGGCAGGTTGCACTATCTTTAAAAAAGTTACTGTTCTTTAAACTGTATTACAAATTCAACTTCACTATTGAACTGGATTTGTCATTACTATTTAAAATAGTGGTTTATTTATTTTTCTGGCTGGTCCCATTCTTGAGAGAACAGTTTTACTATTTTAATCTATACTAAGACAGCTAGGCCTGCCAAAGTGAAAATAGCTTTTCTGGGTCATGTCACTGTAGTGAAATTGAAATATTAATTGTCTACTTGTTTCAGTTTTAAATAACATGCACCCCCCCTTGTGGGCTACAGGACTCTCATAGGGATGACTTAAAAATGTCTCAAAGGGATGTCTTTACCTGTCAAAAAGTGTTATTGTGATAGATCAAACTGCAGGTTTTACACTGCAGCAGCCAGGCTACACTGGGTAGGTGTGTAGCCATGTTTGCACTGCTGCTGTAGTGGATGGCACAATATGTGCTGCAGTCCACAAGTGGTATTTGACTTCCAGGCCCTTGGTGTATTTTATGCACCATATATTAGAACCTTACAAGCAAGTTACATGTGCCAATCCAGAATAAGCTAATTTAACCATGTTTAAAGGGCAGCACAGGCATTTTACACCTGTTTAGTAGGGTTGAAGAGTACAGAGTTCTGAAGCCAGCAGAAATAGTGTTCAGAAAAAAGGTGAAATATCTAGGGTGACCATGCAGAAAAGACAGAATTCCCACACTTGCTATTACAGATAACTCTAAAATTAACATTTCATAATTGTGATAGCAATGTTTATGTTTAATTTTCTTAAGCACTAAAGAATGGAAACATACAATGCAAAATCACATTATACAAATCTCTTCCTTTGCGTCACATTTGATTAAAATCTTTGCAGTAATATTTAGTGTGTCCTTGAAAAAAAAATCCTTCCTCATATATAATTGAAAATGCACATTTTGGGAGCCTCTCCTGTACTCTTTGAATCTCTAGACTAATCTGTATACTTTTGGTATAAAGATTGGAAGGGTGGCTGATGTTTGTGCAGATTGGTGTGTAACTCATCACTGAAGAGATTTCACATTAAAAGTCAATGATATAATTGATGAAAACCTTGTTGTGGACATTTATGGCATCACAAAGTGGTACCACATGGCATTTGTGCATGTTAGCCATTTTTTCTCAATGCACAGTTTGAAAGCTTTTATTGTGAGTCATGGTTTGCTTAGCTAACCAAAGCTGGCCAATTTCCAGGCTTTTTCACTTTTTTCATAATGATAATTTCAATTAACGGTGTTTTTAAGTTAATTTCTAATTACTTTTTTAAAATATGTGTTAATGTACTTGAGCATGCAGGAAACCATGACCTAGTCTAAAGAAAGGGCGTGATTTAGAGTTTGCAGATAGGAACTATGTCACAAACATTACAGATATCCTGCCCACCTTATTACAATTGCATTGTATTGTCATGAATTTGTAATAAGAGGGACAGTATATCCTCCATGTTTGTGTTGAAATTCGCATCTGCAAACTCTAAAGACGGCCTAAAGTTTTTTCTTTCAATTTGTTTATGATATAGTATAGCCATCAAAAGGTCTTCTTTTGGGCCCTGCACACAACATATCATGAGGCCAACCTCCACTCTGCATGACCTTCTGCCATGTGCAGGGGAGTTGCCGAAGGTGCTGAAGCCAAACTCACACATGCACAAACTCATTGTGCAAGTTTTTATCCGTAATTGGGGTTGGGTTGGTATCAGGCCACACAGCCAACCTCCTGCATGACCAGTTGCTGCTGTATTGCATAGGAGATGTGCATGAATTCGGCAATCTATAGTGGATCTGGATCCAGCCTCTGTACCACTGAACCAGCAGTACAGAACCTTAAGTTGTGCGGAGTTGGCTGTTGGGGCAGAACCTAGCTAGAAACCCTGCTCTGGTAGCCAGGCCACTTAACCAACTGTGCATAGCATTTTGTTAGTGTTCTCTGCACATGGGCTTAAACATGCATAAAGGAACTTGAATTTCTTTGTTGTTTTGTGCTTATGTTTTTTAGGGTGTTCAAAAAATTTTCAATATTCAAAACAGAAATGTGGATTCCCATGCAAAATTGTGGATCTGCAGAGCTAAATGTAATTCTGTAAATCCTCTAAGAAAAATGAGGGCAATCGTTTTTACTTTTGGGGCAAATAGTTGCTTATCTAGGATGCCCTCACATCCCCCCTGTTGTCTGAGGATGCCACCCAGCTCCTTTATACTGTCACACTCATTTTGTTCCAAGACATAAGCTTCGGTGCCTTGCATCCTTCAATAGCTGCCACAACAAAAATAAATCCTGTTGGTGCCAGCCAAACAGGCCACACACATTATTTAAATCTTCTTACTGTTTTCAGATTCTGCAATGTATAAAGGACCGTTGGCTTTCCTGCTGGATGAAAGACAGTAATCCAGTGGGTTATTAAGGTAGTTGTATTCCTTATAGCTTCAGAAATTGCTGCGATTGACAAAGGTATTCGGGGACTTGCACTGTGGAAATTAGTTTCAACATCCTTGTTAAATCAACTCCCCGTCTTGTCTTCACACTTTTCCTCCAAGTGCACTTGACTTTAGGAAAGATGTTTGGTCTTCATTCCTCTGTCCATGTGAAACTACTAAAATTGAGAAGACAGGTGCCAGCTTCCTACACAAGACAGTCAAATGTGCTGCTTTCCATAGATTCCATCCAAATGTTACATAACCCAAACAATGCTAGCGAGCTCTGAAATCTTTGCACCGGTAATAAAGGGATTCATTCTACACACTACAGTAGTAACAAATCATAATCAAACATGGCAATAAGGAGTGAATCTTAGGCACAAATATAGTTAAATTGCAGAAACGTTACATTTCTCCATTAAATCAATCAATGCAAATTTTAACGTCAGGTGTATGAAAAGATTAACCATAAACAGCCTCATGCCTCAAGCCAAAATCCAGTCGGTAAAATACCGATTCGCTAATAGCTCCCGGTATTGAGTTAAAAATACCCAATCCCAATGCATCAACCCAAAAGCAAAAATCGCTATTTAAGGAATCCTTAAATAGCGATTCCTTAAATAGCGATAGCATTTAAGGAATCCCAAATTGAGATTCCTTAATTTAAGGAATCTCAATTTGGGATTCCTTAAATGCAATGCAAGAAAGTTAAAAAATTAGCGAATTCGCTAATAGGGGGAGCAAATTACCATGAAGATGAACTGCATGGTAATTTGCTAAAAGTTTGAAAAATGCACTTTTGTGCATTTTTCAAAGTTTCATGTTGCGCACACACATGCCCTTAGAGCATGTGTGTGTGCAACATATGTGCACATATCAATTTCAGGGGTGCAATAGGGTGTCATTTTGACACCCTTGCACCCTTGAAATTGCATGAGCAATTTGCGAGAACCTACTGGTACTCGCAATTTGCTCATGCAATCTCCATTTCATTCCTATGGGCCTGGAGGCCCATAGGAATGATTGGGATGGCATTCCTTAATTGCTACTCGCAATTTGCAAGTAGCAATTAAGGAAAGTTAAGGAATCGCTATTTGAATAGCAATTCCTACATGCATAGCCTTTTGCTATTCCTTATTAGCGATTCCTTATTTTTCGCTAATAAGGAATCGCAAATGGCATTGTTGATGCATGTGCCCCAAAGTGAAGATGACGCATTGCAAAGTGAGATATGTAAATTATGTATATTTTAATGGTGAAGTGAACAAATCCGCACTGCATCAAGTCATATACAAGTTCTAACAAATGTACATGTCCTGTTGGCCAGTAAAAAATAAAGTCCGGTTGGCTAAAAGTTGATGTTTTGAACCTATTGGGTACTGTCAGCTAGCCAGGACAAATACACTGCATCGGCCTGGCAACCGTAAACAAATGTGTTCTTACTTCATATCTGATAAATTCCTCTCAAGAGAATGTACTATACATGGAGGCAAAAAGAGTCTAAGTGCCTAATTATGATGTCGGGTGGATTACCACCAAGTGGCGATCCATCCGACATCTGAGGCAGCGGTTTGACCACCGGATTAGGATAAAGGCCATCAGAACACATCAGGCAGGGGAAAAGGCCGTTACCTCCGACAGGCTCAAGTAGCCCATCGGGGCAGCAGTCGGAGCCTAATCCCTACAATGGAGTTGGTGCCTGCTGACGCATCGCTGTAGGGATTAGAATGTCAGTTTCTTTCAGCCTTTTTATGGCAGTCCAACTGCCACAAAAAGGCTGTCGGAAAGTGACATTGGGCCCCCAGCAGGGACTCCATCACCAGTGGGCCCCCGCTATGTGGCCCAGGACACATGTGGCGCCCCCCCAAATATCCATGCACTGTGTGCCAGGCACCACATGGTGCCTGGCACACGGTGCATGGATGTTTAAAACATGCCATTTTCTAATGCGGCTTGTGTTGTGGCTCTTTTCCGGCCGCAGCACAAACTACAATAGAAACTGGCATGTTTACGTCCGCCTGCATGGCGGTCATATCATACTTGGGCTGTTGGGACGGCCGACTCATTGTCCATGTGTTTATTTACTAATCTTGGACTCTCTCATCCATCTATACACCAAGCCATTCACCCATGTGTCCATCCTTGCAACTGCTCACCCATCCATATATCCCTCCGTTGACTTGTTTTCACATGTTCCAACTGACCAATTCACTAAATTACACACATGAAATAGCCAATCAATGAAAAAGCACTTTCATTAGGGAAAGCAGACCTATTGACTTTGACAGTGCTTGGTTTCGCCTGAATTTAGGACACAAAGGACAGCAGCTTACCTTTTGTCACAGGGTACAGGTATCTTTAACCTTCATGCACTGTGGCACATGAAACTTATCACACTGTTAAGTTAGTATCAGTTTTTATAACTATGTATTTTTGTGATTCCATTTGTATCAGTATCATTAATACTTGTGCAGTGGCTATACGACCCACGGTCCCTGCTAAACTTCTGGGCTGACTGGTGTCTTAAATTGCTGAAGAGCTGGAGTAGGGCTAAAACAGTGGTAAATGGTTGCTCGTCACAGGAACCCTAAAAGGATGTGCTTCTTTTAGCTGGAAATGTGGCAGCATTTGTTGTTATATTTAACGTAAAAAATAACAATAACATACACAAAGCATCATAACAATACAGTTAAAACCTAACAGGCACAAAACAACAAATCAGTCACAACTGAACGCAAAACAGCAACTACACGCCAAGACAACAATATCACAGCAATCAGGCTGCAAAAACAAAGTGGCACAAATACCAACAGAACAAAATACCACAATGACATACATCGCCCCAACTTAAAGCCTCCTTTCATAATACAGAGATAAAAGTGTTTTCTGCAAGCACTTCCTTAACTTGCCAGATAGGATATGAAAAAGCACCAGTCAGAAATTTTTTGTGATCCAGTCTACAGCTCTCGATCAACAACCAGTTCCTACAAAAACACAACTGTTTCGTCTTATTTTTTAGGTCTCGCCTAGCTATTGCGTTTACGCAATCGTTATGCGAGACTCTAGTAAGAGGGGCATTTCAAAGTGCTCCCAAAAGTGGATTGCATGGCGAGCACGCACACAATCACGTGCATCGTGCCGCCATGCAATCCGTTTGGGGAAGCGCTTCAGCCCACTGGCGCCCTCGGTATCATACTTCAAAGGGTCTGCTTCCACGCCTGGAATGCGCTCCCCCGCCCCCACCAAGCGCGCGCGCCATGCTCCGCCGCGTCTCGGCGTGACAAATTTGCTTTCACTTTGGCAAGGCGGCCGCTCGTTCGCGTCCGGAGCACTTTAGAAGCCGGGCTTGTCTTGTTTTCTTCGTAATACGCATTTGTTCTCTACCTGGCTCCCCTCCTTTTCCTAGGCCTCTGTCTCTCTTACGACCCCATTCCCTTTCGCTTATGTCTGTATTTACTGCTCTCTCTCTCTTCGCTTATGTCTGTATTTACTGCTCTCTCTCTCTCTTCGCTTATGTCTGAATTTACTGCTCTTTGTCTCTCCCGCTCTCCCCATTCTATCCTGCTCTCTCTCACGAGCCTTCCATCATTTCCTATCTCTAACCTGTGGTCCCCGTCTACCTCGCGCCCTCTCCCCTCTTTGTGCCCGCTCCCTTTCTCGCGTCGCCACCTCTTCCATCATTGTACCTCGCTGTCCCTGTCTAACCTGCAGTCCCCGTCTACCTCGCGCCCTCTCCCCTCTTTGTGCCCGCTCCGTCGCCACCTCTTCCATCATTGTACCTCGCTGTCCCTGTCTTTCTTGCGCCCCCTCCCTTCCAGATCTCTGTGTCGCTGTGTCTCCTTCCCTGTCAGGCCTCTTCTTTCCTCCCGGTGTCTGATATTTGAGGGTCGCTAATGAGCGCCTCCGCAGTCCGGCTCTCACTGATCCCTCGGAGGCTGCCGGGGGTAAGGGATCCTTTCCCTGCAAATAATTAATTTAGCTATGTGTTGCGTAAGAGCCTAAAAGGCTTTCTGCTGCTACCGTGCTGCTTGGCGGCCATTAATATTATTTCAGGGCCGGTGCTGTTGCTGTAGTGCAGTTTCATTAAAAATGTGATCTGTAGCTTTAAACATGCAGCTTTCCATGCAGAATTATGCCAAGTAATTCTTGGTCTGCAAACTCGTAATTGCGTACAGAGATTCCCGTCGGTACCAGAAATTCAGAACGCCTGGAATGGCTGCATATAGTTCATCAATACTTTGTCCATTTCTACTAGTTGTGTTTCATCAGCTTTTAAGAGTAGCGTTCGGGCAACTCCTTCCCCCCCCCCTCTTATCTAGTCTCCTTCTAGGCCACTTTTTCCATTTTGCTTGGACATTTGATCCTCGTCTTTTGGCTGCCTCTTTCTCTTCTTAATAATTATACTATAATATAATACTTGGATTTGTATAGCGCCGCTAATAACCCCTGAGGGTCTGTAGGCGCTGTCCGTAGGCAGGGGGAAGTGATTTGCCCAGAATCACAGGATGTTGAGCACACGACGAGACTTAAACCTGGATCTCTCAGCGCCCAAGTCGGCTGCACTGGCCGTTAAGCCACACCCTCCCCCTTCTGAACTTAGCATTTGGACCACTTCTTTGTCATTGACTCGACTCTGGTCATGTCCAGGGCCGGACTGGTCATTTAAAACAGCCCTGTCAAAAAGTATAAACTTAGACCCCATGTGCACCAAGTGAGTAACCCCCAGCACATTGCTCAGTAGGATTTTATGTAGGATAATGTTGGAAAAGTGAAACCAAAAGGTTCTGTTAACTGCTCAATTTTTCAATTATATTTACCACTTTTACTGACTGCTCCGAAAGGGATTCAAATAAAGATTCCAGTACATTAGTGTTTACCACAGTACCGCGAAGCGCTATTTCTACACAGCTTCTAATCATGCATGCCATGTGCCTGGTGAGAAAAAGGACCTATTTGTTGGTACAGTTATGAGAGGTTTTCATTTAATGCTTCCATTCAAAAGTCTTTGAAGCTCATCTAACAAGCATTGAAAATGCAACAGGTCTCGCATTTACGCGAGGAAGCTATTGGCATTGTAAATGACAATGCCTTTTATTTTATGTTTTAAAAACCAAAACATAAATAAAAGTCATTGTCATTTACACTGCCAATAGCTCAAACTCCCGTAAATGCGAGACCTATTGCATTGCAAATGCTTGTTTCTTCTTTATAGTCGGAGAGAAAATTGTCATGATTTCAGCAGGTTTTAATTCGCTGTTGTGCCTGGCCACTGGCAGAAAATAAAATGTGTTTTTCAATGAACGGTGCATTCCATAGGTCTGCCTTACAAGTAGCCAAAGAGTGTCCTTTCATTCATCCATTGCCAGGCATTGATTAACACAGCGATTGTTACAGAAAGAAGAACTAATCATTACACTCTCCTAGTGTACTATCAGCAACTTCCCCCACCATTGTCTCAGGATTAAACCACAAATCACAATATTTAAGTCTTTTAAATTATTGATTTCCAAAAATCCTGTAGTTCAGGAAAATTATAACTAATTGAACACATGTACAGTTAGTCAGGCATACACTGAATGTTAAATATAGGCTTGCATTATTGGGTCTTTGATCTTAACATCAATTCCCAGGTTGCATGTTTGCTTGCTACATTTCCAAACTACTGATGTCAGAAGCATTCTACATTTCTCCAAATAGAAAAACATTCTTTAGGGAGATCATAGCCCCTTGCATTCAAGGTTATGAGATGATGCCCTGAGTGAAAGTCCAGATGTACGAACAGCCAGGTCGCCAATAGCGGGTGGAAATGGAGTACCAACATTTTGCAACCTTCTTTTCATTCTGCGATGTGACCTATAGAATAAGATGTTGCATTGCATAATGCTCGTTGCAACGGTTGCAGAATAGTCGGCTTCATTAATCTTGGTTGGGTTGGTCTCTATTTGGAACCCCGTGTCATTGGCGTTGTGAGCAGAAATGATGAGTTGCAAGGGGCTGCAGACCTCCAACCCTTTTTATTGCGTTCCCAAATGGGAAACTTTTTAAAGCAAACTGTGCTCCTTAAAAGGAACAGGTGCTACTTTAAATAGAAATGTTTCCCATTTGGGAATCCTTTGAGGGCTGAGGGAGGATCACCCAGTGGTCCTCTGGACCATTTCCTGCTCTCATCAGGTCACTGTTCAAAATTCCCTAAGGTTCCCTTTTTTCACCCCAGGCAGACCGCACTCATAGCAGGGAGGGGATAATAGTTTTTAGAAAATATAGGCGCAACTTTTCACTACGACAGTCCAAGGATTAAAGACAAACTTCAACAGTGTAGGAGAACAGCAGCGGTTCCTGCACACCCCCCAAAACAACTATTTGAAAAAGGCTAAATAAAGGAGGTTACAACCTAGTGATTTTATTAACTTTCCCAGGTACTCCCGGATAACACCTCCCGCCTATGTCTTACATGAGGAATACAACAAAACAAGTTCCCAAATGGGAAACTCTCAATAACTATGGCCACAAACAATTGATACATACCGTTTCAAGTCGGAATGGCTCCAATCACATCACATGTATTTACCTTGTTCTTTTTTCTTCGTCCTGTGCTCCTTCTCTCGTACTCTAGTATTCTCTAATACTGAATACATTCTTTGGTCTCACTTTTCAAAGGAAACTCTGGTTGATGATGGTGATGGTAGTTACTCGATGGATGATGCTACAGGATATGACAGTCAAAGCTTGACAGGTGGAGCAGGCTAGAAATCCAGAGACAGTCTGGCTATTTTTGGTCTGACTGCCTTGGACACTGAATTGAAAGTCAAGACCTTGGAACCGAAAGTCCTAAAGGTTCAGCTGTGAAATGGTTTTAAACATGCAAGTAATATTACATGGAGACAGATTTAATTAGAAAATGTTGGGGTGCCTGCCGTGGCTGAATAAACATGTAGCATGTCACACGCTGACATCTTGCTATTTCACAAAATAAAGAAACGTGCACAGTTTTCAGTTTCATGTGGATTCCTTCCGATGCCTTTTTTATGAAGCACGGCTGCAGTGTTTTTTGACAGAAAGAAATAGAGCCGTGAACAATAATGCTCATGGCCATAACTAGGTTCTGACACCGGACACATAAATACAAAACAATTGCCATGCAGAGCCGCTGAACGGCTCCCTGTCCATTCCCTCTTATGGCAGCTGTAGCTGGGCTTGTATGTGTTTCTGCAAACAAGCCTACTGGGTGCAGGCGAATTTGAATGTTTTGAAAGATAAATGCAGCCATTATACAACTCTGCCCATCTAGGGCTACGTGCGTGTACCTAGATACCAATCTATTATGATTTATTTTATGCGTTTACTGTGTGCTAAAGGCGGGCCTTGCAGACTGGGCTGAAGTCTGTTTGGAACAGAATCAAGTTAAGCAGGCACCAAAGCTACAAATCAGACGCATGGATATTAATAACATATCCTTGTGGATATTAATAACGGATTCCAAACCACCCTAAGTTGCCTTCATACAGAAAAGTTAAATTAAATGTTCACATTTAACAAAATGATTTTTCTTCTGGATTGAGTTGAGGGGATGGCTTCAGTTTATGTCTCTAGTTGGGTTTTTTATTTAGATAGTCCTCTCACTGCAGAACATTAGGCATCACGAATGCAATGTCTAGTCGACTTTTTTTAAATTGAATTTTTGCATTGTAATTTCATTATACATTCTTATGGATTTAGGATTTTATTTTAATAGTGTGATCTCATGCTAACAAGGTCATACAAACAATTCGCATTTTACATTCTGCAGTAAAATTTAAAATACATTACAATACATATTATTACTTAGAAACCAATTCATAAATATATTAATTAATCCTGAGTGCTATACGAATAAAAATGTATAATTATGTTCAATTCAAAGTAGCCAGCCGTTCAGATACCAAGGACAAAACATTCGCTACAATTTGCCACAATCTCATGTTATTACATTTTAAAATTGCTTCCATTAACTCACTAACACTGTAAAATTCTAAAAACAGGGAGTAGCAAACCTCTTCTTTCATTATCAAAACATGTGCAAAATACAATTACATGAGGTAGAGACAACGAAGCATATTCACAGAAAGGGCAAACAGAGCTATCCGCCATAACCCGATTAGCCAACTTTCAGTTTATAGAGGCCGACACCTGCTCAAGCCGCACCTTTGATAACCACCTTCTAATGTTGGCGCTTTTTATATCATGCAAATACAGTTGGTTATCCCCACCCTAATCTATGTCCATTAAGTGAAGCAAATTGTTTCTTTTCCCCCATATCATCTAGGTCAGAATTTCTAGAACTCTCTTTTATCACCATTTTTTTTACTATTAATTTCTGCTGCAACACTGACATACTCTGCAAATCTGACCCTAATGATGTACCCAGGGAATGCTTGATAGTTTGCAGGTTAGCAGCCCATCGGTCTGTGTCCTTTTCCTGTAAATAAGATTTAATTAATTGCCTCAGGGAACCGTCAGCTGACTTCGAAAGGCAGGCCCAATAATTAAGAATCTTCTGCTTATATTTGAATATTATATAGGTGAGAACCAGCTCCAACCTCAGAGCGCTGTTCACTGAGCCTCTAGGCAAGGCAAGCCATCTTTTCAAAATATTAATTTCTATGATCTTCACCATAAAGACATCACAGCCATAGAGCAGGAAATTTACTATTTTTGCATTGTAAGTCTCTCCTAACACTTGCACAGATGTATGGCCTAGTGCAAAGTCCATCCTTTGTAAGGCACCTGCAATAACCTTAGATCACGCTTCATGGTGATCTAAGTGGGCTTTAAAGTTCACATTCTATCTGAAAATAAGTCCTAAATATCTATATGCTTTTACTACCTTTACTTTTTTGCTACTTAGCAACCACTTATGCCTTATACTCCGTGCAATTCTTTTCTTATTATTCAATTGTGAAAACATTATAAAAATAAAAAACCATTAGTTAACCTTGCTCCTTTAGCAGTACTATCTATATTCAAATAAGAAAGTGATTAGTGATATGTACAAGAGTTACTTTAAGGACATTACATTGTGGAAAGAGGTTTTTCCCCTATCTATGCCCTCTTCATATCAGAATACAAGTATTTCAAAAGTGTGATAATACCACCCTTTTCTAAGGAAGGCTGCAAGAAATTGGGGTATTAATTAAGGGGGATGAGTACCCAGCTCAAGTAATAACCACAATTCTTGTCAGGGTGAACCCTTCAAGCTACTAAATTAACCAGAGCTTGGTGCCCTAGTAGGAATGGCACAGAGCAGACTAGTGTAAATTAGTGGCAACAAAGAAAGTATTTCAGCAGTACCAAACCAGTGATAAAGTCAAAATGCAACACAAGACAAATCCCAAGCCAATTTAGGAAAACAGAGAACATTTTAATAAATACAATGATGCCAAAATGACAAACATCCAAAATTGGAACCCAGAGTTGTGAATTTATAATGTTTAAATGTGCAAATAGTGTCAAAAAGAGTTGAGAGCCAATTGCAGTCATCTGGATATGCTTCACCGATACCAAGGCACAAGTTAAGGTATGTCGGAATGGAGCTGCAGTCTGATGCAGAAACTAGGTTCAACTTGGTTAGAAGATTTACCTTTGGACTTAATATCTGAAATTGACGTAAAAAATCCTCAGCTGGGCAAGGCAGTAGGCTGTGGCTCAAGAGGGCTCCATGTTGCAGTGTCTTGCAATATTTTAGAATGGGACCCTTTTGGTTTCTAACTGATTCCGTAGAGCTATGATGTAAGTGCAATGCCATGAAAGCTTGTTTTAGAATGTTGGGTTTGCAGTTACACGTAGTAGAATAAAGACGTGTAATACTAAGCATCCTGTATGGCTTGGTTATTGGCAGGTACCTCAGCTGGGAAGAACCTACAAGTGGCGACGAGATAGGGGATAAGTCACCTGAAGAATGACTGTGCTCCCCCAGAGAGTTTGCTGTGGTCCAAGTAAACTGCTTGTGCATGCCACATGTGCTGCTGTTGAAGATCAGAGTCGACACTTCATGCCCTTGGAGTCAAAGCGCAACTCCAGCTGATGTAAAGCACATGAATGCAACAAAAGTGTTGCAAACAATTTACACATTGATGGTCAAGGACCTGATGGTCAAGTCATACATAAAGGTACTGCACTGCCATGCAAGATAAAGTTGTACATTATACGGAATGTTAATGCTGAAAGCAGATTCAATGTGGTTTACAAAGTACAGCTGCGAACAGAAACTTTGCAATGTGGAGATCAACCATGTGTTACAAAAAGCAAAGTGACATTTAGACAAGAACAACAACATTACTTACTGAATGCCTTGAAGAGAGTCCTCGTACTACTGCAGTTGGTGAAGGTGACTCAAGAAGAAGAGCCATTCATACCCGAAGCGGCTCACTCACAAAGTTGCCTAGTGGGGCTCAGAACAACTTCACAGGTCTTTGGAAAATAAGGAGCCAAGAGCAACTTTCGTAATAGTGAAAATTTTCAGATGGCTGCGAAGAAAGTCAGGTTTCCATCTATCATAAAAGATGAGTCCGAGGCCAGCACATCGCAAGGTCTCACAGTTGAGTTGTCTAAAACAAGGGATCCACCCGCAATGTCATTAAGTTCTACATTGGTCTACAACGCTGCTACTTTCCAGAAACCACCACCACCTTTCGGTACTGCCAAAAAGCAAAATTTTGGCGATAGATGGTCTGCGTGGATGGAGACATTTGATGATTTCATTGATGAACTTGAAGAGACTGATAACAAAAAGATTACCAAGTATCTCAAAAATCTTCTGTTTGATGGTGTGAAAGAAGTCATAAAGAAAATACTAAGAACTGACAAGAAATTACATATTGTCAGATTAAAGAAACGCTGAATCTAAAGTTCCACCCAGTACCAAACGCTAATTACGAAAGATATATTTTCAGTCAAGAATGCCAAAGAGTTGGAGAAATCATTGATAAATTTGTAGAGAAACTTGATACACTCATCAGACACTTGAATTTAATGATGAGGTAGCTATGCGACTTAGAGTTATTGATGGATGCTTGTCGGATTCATCCAGACGACGAATGCTGAGAGAAACTCTTAGTCTGGGGTGAGTGTTAATGGTTGCCAGAGCTGACGAGCGTGCTGAAAGACAAACCACTGACATGGAGGCCGGAGGAACCGAAAGGGAATCAGTAATGTACATAAAGAGTAAGCCAGGGCAGAAGACCGAAGTACCCAAAGTGCTGTCTACAAGTAAAACGAAGTTGTGTTTTAGATGTGGATTTTCATTTCTATATGAAGGTGAATTTCCCACAATTCAACAGATATGTAAAGGCTGTGGTAAAGAGAACTATTTTGTGACAGCTTATAAAGCGAAGCAAAAAGTAAGTGTGTCACACACATAAACAAAATGGCCTCCAGAGCATTCCAGAGGCAACGTTTGATGCAACCCCACAGAACAAGCGGTGCCATCAATTGAGGCAAATTGACACTGAATGAAGTTGATTTTCATCTAAATAATTTTCAAACAGTTAGTCTGCCTCAGTATCCAGTGAAAGTCAGGAAGACTGTTGTGGCATGTCAATGTTTACCTCAGAGCAAAGAGCGCATGTCGGACCGGCCGCATGCGAGGAAAAATGTCAGTTAAAGAAAAATCGACATGCCAAAGCAAAAGTCACACATACATTGTCCCAAAATAACATTAAAAATAAATGGCTGCTCGATACCTTTTATCATCTACAGTGGCTCATTGATAAGGGAGGTCGAGGTGTTAGTTGCATCTGCCTGTGACAGGGAAAGCCTCTTTGAAACTAATTAAGTGTGTTTTTTAATAACTGTCATAGATTTTAGAAAGTTCAGTACAACAGCTTAGGTTACACTTGTTTTGGAAGGAAAATGTAATCAATATTTTCAACAGGCTTAATTTAAGAAAAGACATAGACTGCATTTATGAGAGCTGTAACTATGCCTCTTTTATTAAATTGGGCCAATAGACCTTGGCTTGATCATACGTTTGATGAGAAGATTTCTCTCTTTCTATTTTCTACCAAATTTTGGCCACTAATATCTTTGTAACTTTCTAACTGGATATAGTAATAACATGTACCTTGGCCATCCTAGTTATGTAATCCAGTATCTTCAGTATGTTCACAAAATTCTCCTACTAGGACCTTATTTGTCCCTCCCAAAATGACCATTGTAAAAGAAAACATATATTTGGGATAGTTCATAGATGTCTAATAGATATTTAATGCAAAATAGCCAGCAAGTATTAAAATAAGCAGAGACAGAAATGTCAAATTGATGGACCATTGGTTTGCCTTATCTTCAATTGGACCATAAAATGCTAAAATCCATACATTTCAGCACTAGATTTATGCATATTTTTTCAATGCAAGTGAACGGAAGTGGGGACATGTGATGGGCTGAAAGAGGGGGTAGGTACTAATGAGCAGGTGCCAAGCTCTTCTCATGGAAAGAACGCAAGACGAACTTGGTAGAAAGTTACAGTTTCTCCAAGCAAAAAGCTGACCACTAGTTTCTGCAATCCTTGCTTCATTGTGCCAGCTCCAGCTTCAGAGTGAGGCTATGCTTACTAGAATGGTTGAGCTAAAATATGTAATGTACAACACAGGATAGCAAAATGTGAAACAATGCTAAGGCTTTAGTGGGCTTCAAGCTGATATCAAAAATAAATCACAACTGTGAATGCAAACAGGTTGATATATGTGCACTTGTAAATACAAAACTGTGATATATTTAAAATCTACATTCTCACCATATTTCACCAGCTCTACGCTCATTAAGCTGCATACACACAGAGGCATATGGTGTAAAGCTCTGTGGCCACTGAACCTGTTGCAGGGCTATCATGGTATAGGCTGCTATTTTTGGAAGAACATGGCTAAGGAATCAGTTAATACATGTCTTTATTACTTATTCAAATCATAACATGGAATATGTTTTTGAGTAGCACAAAAGAGGAAACCCTGCACTAGAATGTGAAGTGTGATAGTAACTCCATATCTTCTCCTGCAAAAATATCTCAATATCCCTATCACTGGATCCTGCTGCCTACTTACCTTCTCTCAATAAGTTTGCTCTTTCCACAATACCATTGGAACTAGGGGACTACAATGGTGTACATTTCTGCAAAATTCAAAGTTTAGGCAAAACCATTTTCATTTTAGACAAAGTGAATTGTACCCCATTTTTGGTAAAAAGAGAGCGAGGATTTCATTGTCTATAAAAATTCTCTTTTAAAAAAACTTTAATACTACCTCTGTGGCAAGCTCATTCATGAACCGCCACTCCATCCACTTAAATAGTAGTCAATCAGCACAATAATATGTTTCCTTTCACTTTTCAGTCCACATGAAGGGCATACAAATTCCAACCCTAAACGTTTCCATGGTCCACCGGAAAATGGAACAGGACTCATTAGTGTTAATTGAATCATCGAAGACCTGTCAGAAACCAAGCAATTCACCCTTTGACAAGATTCTCAATCACTTCATCCATGTAAGGCCTCCAAAATATAGATCAAAATCAGTTTTTGGGCTTTGTTGCCCATACATATCCTATTTGGGCCACCTTGACAATGTGCATTGTTAAACACTCTAGAGGTACAAACATATCCTTCTAACAATAACCTCATCTTCAAGAGCTAATTCGTCTTTGACCTTCCAAAGACAAAAATTCGAATATCCCTGGACAATGTGCCCTCACAAGACAAGCTTTCCAAAATACATTTCTTGACTTGATTTAACAACACATTAGAATTCATGCTAAACCAGTCTGAGGGCCTGATTTAGAGTTTGGCTGACTGGTACTCTGTTACAAATGTTATGGATATTCCGTCCGCCTTATTACAGGTCCCATAGAGTATTGCAGTAGTGAATTTAATTTCTGATTAAAAGTGCTCTTTAATTAAACTATGTGCAAAAGTCTACGTTTAAATACAGAATTTGAAGTAGGTAATCATACCTAGATTTTATAAGCCTACAACCAAAGTCACATAAATATTCACTTAAGTTAGCCCAACTCCTAATGACATATTAACGGAAGCATTATGTTAGCAATGAATGGCCTGTTTTCACATTGAATTATTGTTTTGCACAGGATGTTTTTCTCTTGTGCTGTCATTTTCCAGAAGCCTTCTATTAACTAGTGAATACACATTTGCTTTATATTAGAGAACTGATAGTGGGGTTATCATCAGACGGAAAGGAGGCAACAAGAAGGATGATTCATGGGTAGAACTGTCTGAACAGCAAAATGTGGACGAAGTATCTTTTCAAGGACTTGTGTCTATGACTTATTGTGCAGACGTGAGAAGATTGGGAGTTAACAAATTTCCATGAGATTACTACAATCCAGTTGGCTGTGGTGAAAGACAAATATGAAACATGTTGCCATCTAGAATTCATGAGTTTATATTAGTGTGTGTCCTTAGAGTAGAGCCCCCAGACTCCTTTTTCTTGACTCACAGCTTTTGACAGCAAGAGCCCTTGGACTTTACAGAAGTCCCTAGGGTATCTCTCTTCAGGAGAGGTTTGCTGTTGATTTTCACTTTTTGAAGATATCTGTTGACTTATAGGTAAGAATACTTTCCAGCTTAAGATATCAATTTAGGGAAAAGTCTTTATGATGATGCATTCTTGCTCTCATCAAAACTCTTCATTGGATTTCTGAGCTGACACCTTATTTCCTCCCAGTCCAATTTAACTTTATACTTTATAGAACATGCTTGCTGTATTATTACAATATTGAAATACCCATTATTGGATTATTATTCACTTCTAATATTTGATATTTAAAAACAAATGCTTATTGAATAAATAACAATCTTAAAAATTGATTAATAAAACCCTTCAACTCAGGCAAATTCTCTTTGTTGACTATACAAAAGTCCTTTAATGATTTTATTTTCGAAATGTTTGATGTAGATAACTGCTCCATTCGACCAATGGCGGGGGTAGGTTAATGATTACACCCTGAAGATTGAGCTATAGGAAACCCTGCTCCATCAAGTGGTAGCGAGAGGATGATTAATGCCACGGGAGAGAAAGAGATGAAATATGGCCCACGTATAAACATTTCTAAGTCCCTTAAGTCCAAAGCCTACACTTGAAGACTGAAGGAGTTTGCAGTTCCGAAAGCAGTTGCAGTCGTGGCGGTATGAGTATCAATGAGATTATGCATCGCAATTGCCTTTATTGTGAGTTCGTCATTGTGTTGAAGTTATGTGTCTTAAGAGGTGGTAAAGTTGAAAGAATAGTTGTTATTAAGTGTTGATGCTGAGCAGTTGAAATTGGAGTAGTCTAAAATCTCTGGATAATAGTTAAGGATGATAGTTGTGAATAATAAGTTAATTCAATCAATCAATCAGGGTTTTTGTAAAGCACGACTAAATACCTGTCAGGATATCAAGGTGCTGGCTGGGGGGTGGGCTCTGCATTTAAGTCAAAGAGTCAGGATCTCAAGGCGCTGGGAGGGGTTCTGCAGTTAAGTCGAAGAGCCAGGTCTTGAGGTCCTTCCTGAATTGAGGCAGTGATGGTGCTTGCCTGAGATGCAGAGGCAGGGTCCTTTCAGGTCTTCGTGGCTAGGTAGAAGAAGGATCTTCCTTCAGCCGAGGTCTTGCAGATCAGTGGGACAGTGGCCAGTGTCAGTTGGGTAGAGCGGAGATGTCTGGTGGGTGTGTAGAAGGAGAGGCAGTGGTTGAGGTATGCAGGTCTAGTGTTGTGGAGGGTTTTGTAGGCGTGCATGAGGAGCTTGAAGGTGATTCTTTTGTTGATCAGGAACCAGTGAAGGTCTCTCAGGTGACTGGAGATGTGGCTGCAGAGGGGGGATGTCCAGGATAAGTCTGGCAGAGGCGTTATGAATGCACTGAAGTTTCTTTTGGAGTTTTTGGGTGGTGCTGGCGTAGAGTGTGTTGGCGTCATGGAGCTTGCTGCTGACAAGAGCCTTAGTGACTGTTCTCCTGCACTCGGTAGGGATCCATTTGAAAATATTTCAAAGCATGCAAAGCATGTGAACGCAGGAGAAGATGGCATTCATTCGGCGGTTCATTGAGAGCGAGGAGTCAAGGATGAAGCCAAGGTTACATGTGTGCTTGGTGGGTATGGGGGTTCCGAGGGCTGCAGGCCACCAGGCGTAGTCCCTGGTAGAAGAGGTGGTGCCCAGGATGAGGACTTTGGTTTTGTCGGAGTTGAGTTTGAGGTATCTCTCCTTCATCCAGGCAGCTACTGCCTTCATCCTGTTGTGAAAGTTGCTCTTAGCGGATGTAGGTTCATCGGTGAGGGAGAGAATCAGAGAATCAGTCTTTGGCATAGGAGACAATGTTGAGTCCGTGGTTTCTCGCGATGGCTGCAAGCGGAGCCATGTAGATGTTGAAGAGGGTGGGACTCAGTGACGAGCCCTGGGGAACTCTGCAGCTGATCTCTATTGGTTCCGAGGGGAAGAGTGGGAGCTTGACTGTCTGGGATTGGCCAGTTAGGAAGGAGTACATCCACTCTAAATCTTTGCCGTGGATGCCGGCGTCGTGAAGTCTTGTGCAAAGGGTGCAGTTTTTGCAGGTGTTTCAACAGCATGGCTGACGAGAATCCTGAGAGGGGAGATATGGGGAGTTTTGTGTCACAGTTTGTTCTTCAGTTGTGACCAGAAATCAGTATGCATATACAACAGAATGTGATTATTTGGCAGACAAAACCCTTAGATGAGATCCAAAACTATGCGAAAATATTGTAGTGATGAACAAGAGATAAAGCAGAAAAGACTTAAAGACAAAATTCATGTTAGCTCAGACCAAGCTGGTTCAGAAGGGATTTCAGAATCAGACATATGTAGGGAATATGTAGGGAAAATGCAATTTGTTGGTTTTCAGGTTGGAGGATAAATTACACAAGTTAGAGTTGGCATTCCACAGGGTAAAGGTCAAGGTAATTGGAATGATCAACATTCAGGAATAGACATTGCAACACTGAAGAAATCAACTCTTTATCATTATTGTCACAGGCTCGGACATTGAAAGAAGTGTGGACAGAATCCTAACCGAGTAAGTGGTGAAGGACAATTCCAAAGTGTAAATCAAACGCAAATACAAAATGTTTCAGTTCAGGTACCAGTTCAGTGCATGCAGATGTCAACACAGTCACAAGTCCCTATGATGCAAGTTCCTCAAGCTCCAAATGTCATACAAAGTATGGGTAATCCCAGATTCAATATGAATGAAGTGCAAAGAGCAAATTCAAATCTTTTCCAAAGTCGTAACCCTTTCCAACAGTTCCCAATGTTGGAGAATGGGAGTTTTGATTTTGACAATTCCCAATTATTATTATCATTGCTTGTAAAGCGCAACTGACACCCTACGGGTAACCTGGCGCTGTGATAAGATGTTAGCTGAGTGCGGAAAGGACTGTATCCCCTGCCCAGAGGGAGTTAGCAGGGAACCGGGGAACATACCCGGGGACAATGACGGTGTCTGAGGGGGGAGGAAGATTGCGTAGTTGGCGCAGTCTTAGGAATAGACCAAAGTGGACTATTTGTAGAAGGAGAAGTAAATGGCCACCAAGTGTAATTTCTTATTGACACAGGTGCTACCCGATCCACTGTTAGAACAGCGGAAGTCCCAGACTTACCCCTCTCAGGAAAGAAGATACAAGTCATAGGTGTCACAAATAAGAAAATAACTAACCCTGTCTCAAAAAAATTCCCTGTAAAAGTAGGTTAATTTGAGAAAGATCACCAATTTATTGTGTGTGATTCAAGTCTTCCAAATATTTTATGATGGGATCTTTTGTGCAAGTTAAATTGCACAATTTACTGCACACCGAATGGTGTTGATTTTCAAACACATGTTGAAGACATTGAATTTAAAATGGCCAAATAAGAAACAGCTGTGGGATTTTATCCTGTAAGGACAGTAGAAGATTTACCTTCCGACTTGCGAGATACTGTGAAATCAAAAGTATGGGATTTTTCAGTGAAAGACATCAGATTAATGAAGGGTATAGAACCGATCTGAATTACAATGAAGCAAAATGCTGTCTTTCCGAGAACACCCTCAATCGCAAACCGTACGGTGCTTCTGAGCAAAGTCCGTCGACTGTTTTCATATTTGGGTAAACAAGTCTATGTTAAAACTAGGGACATCGAAGAACTACTGTCGGAACATAAAGGAAGATCCTTCTAAAGGGAAAGGAAGCCTCGCACACATATTTGTGTCATGCTTCATCATCGGCAACTTCTCCCCACCCTCTTAGGACAGTGCCATCAGGGCGGACTCGAGCTCCTGATGGACCCTGACAGGCGGGAGTTCTAATACAAAAACTGCTGGACAAAGGAGGGATCCATATTCATTAAAAAATACCTTATGGTTCCCCAGTATATCACCTTTATTAGTGGGGACCTCAGGTATATCTAAAAGCTGAGTTGAGACAGTATTTTTGAGCACAATGGCTCAACCCGTCTCTCTAAGCCAACATGTTTCTGCCCTAATGCGTAGCCTTAACAGGTCTGGGGCATTCTTCAGGGCTGTGGATCCGTAACTTGCTTAGGTGGCCTAATCGCTGAGTTGCATATATTAATAACCAAAAGAAACCCAGGTAAGTCTAACCTGTGTGTAGATTTAGGTACATTAACCCTAGATTTTAGGGGATACCGGCTCCTGGTCTGGGAGGGTGACTATGTCCTTTATAGTCACACATTCGTCAAAAGGCTCAGTGTGCAATTTCACCTGAGCAAGACTGCTCAGCCGTTATCCCCTAAAATATAAAATGTTTGCTTTGAGAAGAGCTGAGACCGGTTTAAGGTTTTGCTGAGACTGGCCTGTTTATTATTACACAAACTTCTTCCACCAGTAGAACCATCAGCTATTTATTTGACTGAACATAGCAAATGTCAATACTTTTAACTATATTAAGAGTTTCCTTATGGGATATATTTCGGTGCCATAGCAATTGTACTTGAATCTTTTTGTTGAAACAGTATACTACTAATTGGTCTCTTGTTTAAAAATCCAATGTGCCATCAAGCGTTCACTGAGAGCTTATATCATTATTAATGCTGCATAAGAGTTATGTGGTTCAGTGGGTTGCTAATACCTAATATAAAAGATTTGCATTTCAGTTATGATACGGGGATATTTGGTGAAGTGTGTCTGTAACCTATCAACAACTTCCAAATATTCATTATAAACTCCTGCTTCTGTGCCCATGGGTGGCAAACGAAGACGTATGTATTCAAAATATTTGGTGCTTCTTTGACGAACAAATTCAATAATTAGCCCTTATCCTTTCACAGTCAATATTTTTGCCATTAATGACAATCAAGAAGTTGTTCAGTAGCTTACATCAAGCGCTCCATTGTATAAAAGTTTCTCCTGGAGATTCGAGAAAATGTGGGAGTTTATTAGAACACTGCATTAGGAATGAGTCAGGTTATACAAACAGTATAACAAATGTTGATGAACAATAATAAACAAGAGGTGTCAGGGAAATAGCACACAAATATAGAAAGTGAGGTGCCACTATGACAGACAGCAAACAGAATGAATACTAGAGTAATAACTGAACAGCAATGTATATGAACATGGTAAGTGGTGCTGAAGTAGATAACAGAAAGATTTTGGTGGCAGACGGCACATGGCGCTGTCAGGACACGCTTAGTGAAGTACTGAAAATTAGTATGGTTGTAAATAGTTGATGTGGAAGTCTTAATGGCAATTGGTAGAGAAAATCGAGACGATTCGCCCCAGATTTGCACGCAGGCTGTGCTGGGGTATGGGGGAAGACAGCGCCCATGAAGAAATTCACCTGATTGGGGAATCCTCACTTACAGAACCTGCAGACTGTTGGAAGAATTAGGTAAAGACTGCATTTGGTTGTACTCAGGAGATGATCATCTTGTGAGGTGGTTGATGTTGACTAGAGGAGGACTGCTATGCTGAGGGAGATGTTGGACTTGACCTTGGGAAACTGATTGGTGCCTCGGCAGGCACTTTGCTCCAGTAGAAATGGTCAGTAGCTTGGTAGGCATGCTCCAGGGGTTGTGAGGGATGCTCGTCATCAGATTTGTGAACGAATGAGGCAGAGGAGTCAGTACAAAGCTTTATTAAAGCCCCACAGCACTGAGGGAAAGGCCATTGACAAAATCCTCCATGAACACGGCAACTGTCACCTTTGTTTGACAAAACACAGAGCAGATATTGCATGCCAGGGATGCACATGCCCATGATAGCACACAAAAAGCCCACACTGATGTGCACCACAAGAGGTACACAAAAGAAGGGATAAAGCAAAAAAGCATATTTCAACACTACACCTTGGGAAATATTTGCAGACAGTATGCTAGAAGACCCACAATACATCTCTCAGAAAAGGCTTGAAAACCTGACTGTTCAAGCTACTTTTCAACCAAGTTGAGCAAGGTGGTTTGTTTTTCAGATCAGTATTGTACAGCACCAGGAGACCATAGGGATGCTTAAACTCTTTACACATAAGTGTTATACAGCATAAATAAATCTATCTCACCTAAATGAAATCTGAGTGTCCTATTCTGAAGAGGTTCATTTATGTAAACAAGATGCTTAAGGAGGTCACAAAATGGAGGTCAGTAACATTAACTTGCACATATATAAAGTCCATAATATCGACCATCACCATACTGTAAAAGGCAGAAGGTTTAGGGAAGTGTAGATTTACTATTCTACCTCCAAATATATTTACCTTGATCATCTATTGTTAAGTGGTATAAGTTCAGGTTGATATTAAAACTTCGATATTGTAACTTCCCAGCCCGTTTATTTGTGTTGACCCGTTCATTGATGGGAAATGTAGATTTGTTTCTTATATTTCCCACCTATCTATTAATCGCCACTGACAACATGTGCTTGCACTTATGCTGAAGAGGGCTTGATGATAGTGGCAGGTGTGGTCTATGGCAAACCCACTGAATAGTCATGATTAATAGTTTGTACATTGATTATGAATGTGAGGTAACAATTCTTAACAAATATTCCTTTTGAGGAATTGGTGCATGTTATCTTGATGTTGAATTGTGTTTGATAATAAACACATTAGGTGACAAAAAATATGTACTTTAAAGTACAATTTGTGCATCAAATATCATTAGAGGGTAAGGACATAGGTATGCAATTTAGCTTAACTAAGGTGATTCAACCATGAGAAAAAAGGGGAAACTGCATGCTGTAAATTCTTGTATGCAGTCCTACAACAAATCTTAATATTTTATGAACTGTCTTATTTTTATTAATGTTGCTTACATCTAAAACAGAGTCTATCTGAATGTACAGTTACAAGCTGTACACCTTCTGGGTGTTTAGTGGAGATTCAATGTATTTTATTAGCATTGTGGTGCTAGCTGTTGGGAAGACACCTTGGTTTATTTGAGAGAATATTTTGTTAATATTCAGCTGTAGATATTAACTAACCATAGATTCCCCCAAGTCCTGTCCCCTACTTTACTTTCAATTAAATGTTGGTTTGTGTGAAAATGCATGTAGGATTTGACAACCCCTCACAACACTCGTCGCCTCTTAAGTAATCTTTAGTCATTTTTTCAGTTTTAATTGATTGTGGGTACCAAAGTATTTTTAAATATTCTACTTTATCTTTGAAAAGTTAAGCCACTTGTTTTGGATTCTTTTTACTTGGTGTCTGTTGCCTGAATGTCAAAATACGAGCTTCGTTGTGGTCTTAATATATTGATTGAGAACCAGTTCATAAGTGTGCACGTGTACTTAGGGGGTGTAATGAGGAGCAAGGTCTGGCAGGGAGATGTGTTGTACAGTGAGCAAGGTGCTGGTTGAGTGTAGCTAGATGCACTGGTAACATGGTTAGAAGAAACAGCTCAATTTTAAGAAAAGAAGGATAAGGGGAGGATCTTAGGTGTGGAAAGAAGATTCACACGGACGTCCCTAATGATTCTGTTTACCCAATAGTCTTAGAGTAATATGCAAGCAATGTTTTGATGTTTCAAATTTGAATAAATTGAACTGACTGCTTAAACAAAAATCCTAACTAGCACACACAGAATAGTTGCTAATACTGAAAACAGGAGCACATTGTTTTCGCCAATACGGGAATAAAACACAAAATGATAGGTGGATGCTTGCAAAAGTTGCAGTCACTGACAATCAATCACTTGAGTCTCATTCCATTTGACCATATTTATTGACTATGAAACACCAGACATCAACCACCTTACGCAAATCAGACTTGGTGCAGCTCCAAAAGGCACAGTCTAGCCCAACCTGCCAGGATAAGGTGATGATTAGCATGCTTGCAAATGTTTCAGCCATTGGCTCCAGAACATGCCCCCCACAAGATTTTCCAATTTCATAAAGGTGCAAACTACAGCAGCAGTACAATTATTAGGGTACAATAATCCTGATGCCTGGTGCTCCTGCAATACTCTCATATATGGTCATTTTTTCTATACATTTTCAACCCACCAGTGAGACCCACTTCTCTTTGGAAAGAGGGGGCAAGCACCCTAGCTTTTCTTCAACAACGTATCCAGAGTACTTATGAAGTAGCTTAGGTAATTGAATCCTTACTTTCAATGTAGTGGGTTTTTCTGAGTTTCCTCAAGAGTTGAATATCCTTAAGAGTATGAAAAAAATGTGTGAATGGTATAGAATTTTCATACTTTTGCTCCTCTGACCTGGGTTTACCTAAGAATTCTGAGGGTTTTACTTTAAGTGTAACCCTGCTAAAACACCTTAGGGAACCCCTCTATCTCAGTGCATAAACTCTTCTGTGTTCAAATAAATGCAGTGGGGTCTAGTTGAAAAAAATAATTTGCACCCAGCAGTGTCAATTCTCTATATATATTCTGTCCCCAATTCCTTGATCTAGGATAGATGTAGCTCCTGATTGCTGACTACAGTAGTTTTTGAAGTGAACAATTCCCACTATTTCCGTACAAGATGTGGATTTGAAAATATTTCCAAACACCTACTGGAGGCTGTAGAGAAACTACAGCATCACATTAAAGCCTATGCACTTTCCACACAATCTTAAAGACTCGAGGACATCTCTGTTGTAGCTAATGCCACAATTAGGATCACTCTTTCCACTGTTTCGGGAAAAACAAGGACAAGGAAAAAAAAGGACTATTTGTGGTTTGTATCAAGCGGGTATCATGTACTCCTAGGTAGGACTATGGTCATTTGTCTGGTCATGCCCACCTCAAAGTGATCTCTTAAAAGATTTTTGTTTGTCAACCACCCCCAATTGATCTCACATCCACCAAAAAAAAGTGTCAGAAAAGTTAGAAAGTGCCTCCCGTAAGCACCATCCGTGGAGCTACTGGTTGGTACTCACCAGTTTGCTCGTTCTGTCATCATTGGCAACTTTCATGACAGAAAAAGAAAGAAGAAAAAGTGGAAGTTTTCCCTAAATCTCAAGTTCACGTGAAAAGGTGAAGGAAAACTAACATGTAGATGATACTGTCATCCATCAACCGTCTAGACCCCGTAATGTGCAAAAGAAGAAAGACACATTTCTAAATTAAAATCAGTTGTGGACCACTATTTCATACATTCTTTATTTTTGCAGGTGTCCACACTCAGATTAAAAGAAACGGCATGTTTAGACCGTTTTATTTGGAGCTGCCAAATAGCTCCACGGATGGTGCTTACATGAGGCACTTTTCTGACTTTTCTCACACTTTTTCTTGTGAGGTGGGCACAATTCCTTGATCTAGGATAGATGTAGCTCCTGATTGCTGACTACAGTAGTTTTTGAAGTGTACAATTCCCACTATTTCCGTACAAGATGTGGATTTGAAAATATTTCCTCACACCTACTGGAGGCTGTAGAGAAACTACAGCATCACATTAAAGCCTATGCACTTTCCACACAATCTTAAAGACTCGAGGACATCTCTGTTGTAGCTAATGCCACAATTAGGATCACCATTTCCACTGTTTCGGGAAAAGTGGGCCACCTTTCCAGCAGAGCACCATGTTTGCACATCTGCTGAATAGGAAGGCAGCGTAATTGCTTTTGCCAACTAATAAACAAATTAGGATTCCAGTACCTACAGTTCTTGAGGTCTTCTGTGGGTTCGCCAAGGTAGCATACTGGAAAACACATGCACACCAAACTCTCCATCATATGTTTTCTGAATTTAAATGGAATTTCTCGCTTAATTATGACCATTGGGGTCCTTGTATGAATTGAACTGATACCCTCACCAAGCACTGGTACAATAGTTCAGACAAGAGATTTTTTACAACAATTTGTAGTGGCCCAGCTGGTGGAGTACCAGAATCGTCCAGCTTTGGTGCATCATTTCAGAAGTTCTTCCACAGCCTCACCCCTGTACCCTGCATTAATGACCTTAACGTCCCATTGGAGAAAGGCCCTATGAGTTTCCATGAGGCGGCTGACAACAGTGCATTGTGAGTAGGAAGCCAAAGGAAGGATTGACTACCCGAGTAAGAAATTTTAATCACTTTTACATCCATCCTGCCTCTGCAGTCATTTTGCAAATCATCTAAGCTGGTTATTTTCTTTTGAATACACGTTCGTATAATGTAATTTTTAGCTTTGTAGTTAGTGAAGTTAATTAATTATTGCAACTGCATGCATATGTTCGGCATATCATAATGTTAGTTCCTCACTGTCATAATTTGTATAATTTTATTACACAATCTCCATCTCACCTGATGTGAAACAATAGTTTGCTTTGCAAAAACATTATAGTGGGTAAGTGTTTTGGGCCTTATTTAGAGGCCCTTACATCGCCGTTGCGTCACTTTTTGTGATGCAGCGGTGGAGTAAAAAACTACACCATGCGGCGCCATATTTACAAAGTGACGCATGTAGTCAGATGCGTCACTTTGTAAACCCCTGTGCTACATTATACCTGTGGCAGGTATAATGGATTCAGGGCGGGCGTTCTGACGCAGGAAAGCCACATAGAAGTAACGCAGTGAAATCTCTTAGATTTCACTGCGACACTTCTACAGCGTCAGTGCATCAAATCCTAACACCAGGTTGAAGCAGACATAAGGGGTGACTTTGCCTTTCAAATGGAGCTTGCCCCTTGTGAAATGACACATTGCTGGAGTTGCGCTTGTTTTCAGACACACTCCAGCAATGCGCCATTTTTGCACCTACAGATACGTTAGGATTACTGACGTATCTGTAAATCTTTGCGACATGGAGGCTACTTTGGCTACTTGTGGCTTCAAGGACAGGGTGGAGCTAAGCCAGAAGCCAAGATTCTTCACTTTTTTGGTGGGAGTAAGTTGCATTCCCAGCATTGCAGGACAATGTTGAGGCCCCTAAAGCTGAGGATTCTTCCCCAAGCCATTAGCTCAGTCTTGTCAACCATTTTGTTTCAGGCAGTTGGTTTTCATCCAGGCGGAGACAAGGTCAAGGTAGGAATTAAGATCCTTTGAGTTGACTTTCCGATTAGACGACAAGGAGAAGATGATCTGAGTGTCGTGTGTCTATGAAAACAGAGTTAGTCCACAGGATTCCACCAGGTCTGCCAGAGGGTGGATGTAGATGTTGAAAAGCATAGGGCTAAGGCCGGATCCCTAGGGAACTCCAAAGGTAAGTGGAGAGGATCAGATGCTGTGTTTGACAAGAAGACCTGATCCGTCAAGAAGGTGGAAAGCCATGTTAGTGCCATGCATTGAGAGCCAAGTTGGGTCAGTCTTTCAACAAGAGGGTCATGGGGCACAGTATCGAAGGCTGCACTGAAGTCTAATAAAATCAGCGTGAATGTACTGTCTGAATCCACTAGTTGCCTTAGATGTTTCATGACTCCTAGAAGGGCAGTTTTGGTGCTGTGCCCAGCTCTGAAGCCTGACTGGGAGGGTTGAAGGATGCCCCGAGTTTCCACAAATGAGGTGAGCTGGGTAATTATGTGTTTTCCAGTATATTGGAAAAATAGGAAGAAAATAAATGGGTCAGATATTGGACCAATTGTCTGGTTCCAAAAGGGTTTCCTTTATAAGGGGAGAACCATTGCATGTTTCCAGGCGTTAGGTAAGTACCCGTCACATAGTAGTTTAAAAGTTCTAGCATCGTCTGCATGGACTGCGTGTTTAAGGTGCTCAACTTGGCGGGGGAGAGGGTCTAGAGGCAATTGATTGATAAGAGTAAGTCCATCAGACAGGGATAGTCCAATGGCTGCAAACACTGAATTTTTACAGGCACCTCGCCTATTGCTGTTGGGTAACATCCCTGGTTGGGGTAGAATCAGAGAATGGCTAGGCCTGTTCTATTTTAGCTGAGTGTTATCATTCATAGTTATGGCCAAGGTGGACAAAATGTCTGTCACCTTTTTAATGAAGGAGTTAGCGAGCTCCTGACATTGAGATTGTGACAATGAAGGATCAGGGGAGATTTTCTGGTGTCTTGGACCACTTGAAAAAGTATTTTGGGGCAGTTTTGGGCCTGAGCAATTGTTTCGGAGTAAAACAGGGTGCGTGCGCGCGCTCCTACAACCCAGAGGGCCCCCATCTAACCGTGACTGAAATAAATTATTGTAGGGGATCCATCGCGGACTCCTGAGGACCACTACCTCCCCGGGGCTAAATTGAGCAATGGAGGGGGAGCAATTTATTGTGGAGCCATTTATGGCCGTGGGAACCGCACCCCTCCCAGGGCCAGCTTCTGCTACCTCCGAGGTACCAAACCTCAGGAGATAGCTGTGTGCTTTTGCTTGGTAGGAGCTGACAGTCCCCACCACAAAAGCAAACATAACTCCACTTTCTGCAAGCTGGAGCTGTCAAACAGCTCCGGTTTGCAGAAAGCAGAGTTTTCCTCTGGTTCCCTCCACACAAATATGCGTGCAGGGAAACAGATGAAAAAGTGCTCTGACAGACAGGGAGCTGTCTTTCAGCAGCCCCTTGTCTGTCAGAGCAATGCTGGCTCCTGCAGAAGGCAGGGAATTGGCTGGGACTGCGGGCGCTCTGAGGCTCCTGCCGCAGTCCCATTGCACACTGGGGCCGAAATCAGCATGTGGCCCACCCTCCCTATTGTAAAAAAAAGTACAAATCATCCAAGTGTGTTTTCTACACTTCCACGATGTAAAGTTATCTGTTGAAGAAGCGCAAGCAACAGTCACATTGACAAAGTTACAGACACACAAGGTCACTGGAGGCATTTCCTTGGCATCCTTTATACAGCTGTAGTGTAGGCGATGCACTATATATTCACTCAATGAGGTAACACTTACTAATCAGCCAGTACAAAACACTTCAGTTGGGTACAGGTGTTGCACAAAACGGTGGAGTCTTGGATAAATACACAAGGCAGGATTCATTCTGGCGGAGTGCTCATTTAACAGAAATTAAACCTCAATGGGAAGCACTTACAAATATAAACAAAGCAGGTGCCCACGTTGAAGCTCTCCTTTTGTGAAAGGACTAACTATCCCAAATTCATACGGATGGCCAAGGCAAAGCAAATGTGTTTTCTCTGCATTTCCACTGTAAAGTTATCTGTAATCCATTATGGTGTTGTTTGCATACATACTTTTCTCGAGCGCAATATCTCACGTAGTCTCTTTGATGAGAGGGTTCTTTCTTGTCATCTGCTTAGACCAGAGATTGTGTTCTAAACTTTTAAAAACTAGAGGTATGTAAACTTGCCTAGAAGCTACGCCCGGTTGGTCCCGCCCCATATACATTAGTGTTATGCAACATCTTCCCACCCTTTTCTCAGGAAGATTTTCTCAGGAAAATTGACAGTTTTCAAAAAAGGCCCCATGAGTGCTTTTCCCACTGATTTTGGAGATGGGGTCTTGATGCCTAGGATTACAATCGCATCCCCACCCTACAAAGAAGCACCTACTTTTGTAAAGTACAGATCATCTAAGCGTGTTTTCTGCAGTTCCACCTTGTAAAGTTATCTGTTGAAGACGCTTGAGCAACAATCATATTGGGAAAGTTACAGGCACACAAAGTCACTGGAGACATTTCCCTTTGCGTTCTTTACACAGCTATCATGTAGGAGATGCACTAAACATTTACTCAGCAGGGTAGCACTTACTAGTTACTCTGTAGAAGGTACTCCTGTTGGGTAGAGGTGTTGGACAAAATTGTGGCTGTTCTTGGATAAACACGTAGAGCAGGATTCATTCTAGCACGATGCTCATTTCACAGAAATTAAACCACAACAAGTTACAGTTAGGAAATAATATTTAAAAACACATTGAAATTCACTGAAAAAACAAATGTTACAGGGACGTTACAGTTAGGAAATGCAATTAAACAAAACTTAGAGCTTCACTAAAAAAACAAAGGTTACAAGGACCTTACAGTTATGAAATAGAATAAAAAAAACTTAGAAATTCACTGAAAAAAACAAAGGTTACAGGAGACTGTTAGACTTGGCTTTTTCAGCAGGGTTTCTCCTAGACATTTTGCATTTTGGCCTCCTTTTTTTTACCTTGTTTTTGTTGGTTTTAGGACTCTGGGCACTTTGCCACTGCAAATACGTGGTAAAGTGCAGATGCTCTCCATGTAAATTGTGTATGGATTGGTGTTTGCACGATTGGCTTATTTGATTTACTACTAAGTCCCTCGTACAGCGCACTGTGTCAAATGCTACTACTGGGCCTGCAGCTCTGATTGTGCCACCTACACAAATAGCCTTTCAAAGGGTTCTCAAACCTGCCACTGCAGTGTCTGCGTGTAGTTTTTAACTGCCATGTCGACCTGGCAAGTGCACTCACCCTAACCGTTCCTTTTCTCACATATAAGACACCCCGAGATATGCCAATGGTACCCCTGTGGGCAGGGTGCAGTTTGGGGGAAAGGTAGGACATATACTGGTGTTTATTACATGTCCTGATAGTGAAATACTGTGTATTTCGTTTTTTACTGTTGCAAGGGTATCTGTCCCACAGGCTAACATGCGAGGAGCTTTTCAACATCCTACAAGCATAACCTTCCATTTGGATAAGATAGAGAAATGGAGTTTATGCTCCCTGAACTCAGAATTTAAAGATACGTCTTTTAGTAAAGATAATTTTTATATTATGTGTTTGAAAAGGCCACTTTTAGAAAGTGGCCATTTTCTTGCTTAACCATCCTGTGTGCCTCTGCCTTTTGTGTATTCCCTGCCTGGGTTTAGAGTGACAGGAGCAGGGGATGTGCATTCACACTTGACAGACACAAGGAGGGTTGAGGTGTGTCCTGACTTTCCTGGGTGACTCATAGCCAGGCTTGTTGGACTTGGCCCTTTTTGCAGGGTCATCCCTGAACTTGTTGCCTTCCCCCTGTATTTTCTTCTGACCTGTTGGCTGTTTTATGACTATGGGCACTTTACCACTGCTGATCAGTGCTAAAGTGCATATGCTCTCTATTGTAAATCGATGTATGGATTAGTGACTCCATGATTGGATTATTTGATTTACTGCTCAGACCCTAGTACAGTGCACCATGGGTGCCCAGGGCTTGTAAATCAAATGCTGCTAGTGGGCTTGCAGCACTGGTTGTGCCACCCACCAAATCAGCCTGTAAAGTGTGTCTCAGGCCTGCCATTTCAGAGCCTATGTGCAGTCTGGTACTGCCATGTTGACCCACTTGCCAGTACCTGAATCTTCCCTTCTCTTCATATCAGACACCCCTAAAGTAGGTTTTAACATTCTGTGTTTGAAAATACCACTTTTAGAAAGTAGGTATTTTCTTGCCTAACTGTCCAAGCCTGCCTCTGCTAGGTTGTGTATTCCATGTCTGGTTTGTGAGTGACAGGGGTGGGAGATTCCAGGAGACAGGGTGAGTCAGCACAAGGCTGAATAGAGAGATCTGCATGTAGAGTGGTGAGAGGAGTTGCACCTGGGACCTGAATAGGGCTGTGCCTGCCTTCCACAATGCTGGCTCCATCTCCTGTGGTTCGTCTGATGTCCCTGGCCCACACTGTCAAAAGAAAGAAGGAGTCCTGTAAACAAATGCTCCAAGACTGACCAGAACTGGTTTGGACTAGGCCCAGGCCTCTCTGCCTTCAGAGAACAAAGAGAGTATGAGTATAAATATTGGGGCCCAGACCCCAAGACTTTAGATCACTTTTGGGAAACAAGACGAACCTTTGCTGAGGAGAGGACCCAGAGAGAGAGAGACTGCAGGAGGAGACTATCCCTGTGCTGTGTGCTGTTTGGGGGATTGGCCTGCAGTGGTTGCCTGACTGCCAAAGAAAGGAAAAAGGAACTTTGTGCTACTTTCATCAACTTGTAAAGGATCTCCAAGGGCTTGAAGATTGAGCTTTCCTCTTGCTGAAGTCTCAGGGACAACAGACTTCACCAACCAGCTCCCTTGCATTCCCTTGCTGGGAAATGAAGTGCCTGCTGTTGAGCTGGGCCTTCTGAGAGACTGTGTGTCGCTGGGAGATGCAAGCGCGACTCAAGACAAAGAAGCGTTTTGCTGCCACAGCAGTTGTCATCTCCTCGCCAAGAAAGTGTGCCGCCGCTGCCGCCATCACATCGCTGAAGCGCCTCGCATCACCAGAGAAGAGTGTCGCTGTCGCAGCAGATGCCGCCGCATCACTGGAGAAGCTTGTCGCTGTCGCAGCAGCTATCGTCGCATCGCTGAGGAAGTGTGCCGCCGCTGCTGCTGTCGCATCACATCACCGAGGCGCCCAACATCATTGGAGAAGAGTGTCGCCGTCGCTGCAGATGCCGTCGCATCATCAGAAAAGCGTGTTGCAGGGCCTGTCGTGGCTCAAGAATATTCACTGAGTCGCCGCACGGCCGTTGGGCGTGCACGAATCACCCCTTCATTGTCGCAACATCTAGAACACGCCATCTTGTTTCATTGCAACGGATCTTAATCACATCACGGCGTTGCTAGTCACATCGCCACAGAAGCGCAGTAAGAAATCGACGCATCACCTCCCCTCTGGTAAGGAACCGACACATCACCGTCACCTATGCAGCAGTAGGGAACCGACGCATCCCCTTTCTAGCGTGTAAGGAACCAGCGCATCATCTTCCCTGCAACTCTTTTGTTTGCATAGTGTTACGCATCCAGAGGTACTTTGCACATAAGTGTCGCATTAACCATCTAAAGAAAACTAAGCTATTCCTACCATTTTTGAGTACAGTATTGTGGATTTTTGTTGTTTGTGGTCTTGTGATAAGTCTATATAAACAATCCTTATTTTTATACTATAACCTGTGTGGTGTCCCTTTGTAGTGTTGTCACTATATTACTGTATGTGTTCACAAATGCTTTACACACTGCCTCTGAGATAAGCCTGTCTGCTTGTGCCAAGCTACCGAGGGGGTGAGCAGGGGTTATTTTAGAAGTGTACCCCTTTACCCTGACTAGACGCAAGGGTCCCTATTTGGTCAAAGGTACCTACCTCTGCTAACTAGAGACCCCCAAATCTTACAAGGCTGAATAGACCAGGCTGCATTTGGGGTAGTGGGAGGAGTTGTTGCTTGCAGCTGAATGCACTGTGGCTGCCTCTCAGAAAGAGGCCTCCACCTCCTGTGGTTCTAGTTCATGTGTGCCAGAGGAACTTTATTTGTTCAAACTTCAAAGTAAAATATGGTATAAATATGGGGGCCTTGACCCCAGAACGTTAGATTACTGCTGTACTAAGGAACCTGCCAGGAAGAAGAGCTGGAAGAGCTGCCAGGAGGAGTACTGCCCCTTTGCTGTTGGGTTTTGCTGGGTTGGCCTGCAATTACTGCTCCTGTATTGGGCAGGGTAAGGCCTGGACTGCTTTTTCTGCATCCTAAGTATCTCCAAGGGCTTGATGTAGATCTTGCCTCCTGTTGAAAGCCTCATGGAAATCAAAGACTTTAATATCTTCTGGGAACCAGCTTCTGGAAGTGGATGTTTCAGTTGCCACAGAGGAGAAAAAGTAACCCAATGCCATCAATGATGCCGATTACGGTTCTGTGCCCTGAAGGCACCGCAGAGGGCCCTGCCACACTTTGCACTGCAAACCTGGTCTCACCGACGACTATGCCCACCACCGCCACCGAGCCTCTGCTTGCAGTGTGACCTGTGGGCACTGAACTCTGCACCACCTTGCTTCGCACCGCTTCCCTAGTATCACCGATGATGCTGCAATGCCATCACCGAGACCACTGCCCGCACCGTGACCTGTGTAAACCGCTCGTGGAGTACACGGCTCACTGTCCCGCTTTGCACCGCAGTCCAGGTCTGATCTATGATGCCACACCAAGCTGACATCGAAGCTGCAGCCTGCACCTTGGTTTGAGGGCAGCACAAATAAGTTACATGACGCACCATCATATACCACACCGCAGCCTTGGCCCACTAATGCCAGCGCCATCAACTCCAGTTAGTCAACCGATACCGTAGCCTGCACCGCAACCTGTGGGCCTCACACAACACATTTCCTCGTCTTGCACCGAAGCTTTGGGTCTACCGACAAAAGCACTTCAGCAACGACGACGCCACTGCCTGCATCGTGGCCTGTAAGCTCCACAACGAGCAATGCCCCACTTCACACTGCAGCCCTGCTTTCACCGATGCCCCTGAATGACCATCACCAAGCCGCTGCCTGCACTACGACCTGAGGGCACCGCACGTCGCACCGCTCCACTTCACACCACAGCCCCGATGCCTGACGATTCTCCTGACTTTAAGCTCACGGAGTTCGATCTGCAAAGCATTTGACTTCAAGGGCCTGACGACTCCTGCAACGACTTCTGGAACCAGCGCTCATCCTGCGCATCTCCAAAGGTACCGGTTTACGGGTCTCCCCGACACTGTTGATGGCTTGTGATGCAGGGGCTGAACAGAACTGTTGGATTTGTTTGTTCATGATGCCGTGATATCCCCGCGCGGAGCTATTGACTTCAAGTAAATATAGCTCATTTTATGCATTATTCGTATTTTGATCACTGTCATGCAGTATTTTTATTGTTTTGAACTTGTTTTACACAGATAAATATTGAATATTTTTCTTGTTGTGGTGTCCTTTTGTAGTGTTTACACTGTATTACTGTTTGTTAAGTGCAGATGCTTTACATATTGCGTCAGAGAAAAGCCTTACTGCTCGTGCCAAGCTACCAAAGGGGTGAGCAGGGGTTATTTTGAATGTGTAATCCCCTTATCCTTTCGAGAGTGGTGGATTCTGCCTGACCTAGGTGCATATCCTAGCCAACCAGAAAACCCATTGATAACAGGGAGTTAGGCTGATATATCACTCATACAAAACTAGAGAAATTCAGCAGTTATAGTTACCTGAGCTATCACTTACGCCCCCGTAATACACTACTTTTGACCTCACATATTACATCACTGATGACATGGTCAGTGACATCACTGATGACATCTCAAATGATATCACTTATGATATCATCCACAGGACCAGTGATACACCCACATGTGGGTCCCTTGCTCACTTTGCCACTGGATTCAAGCTAGCCTGGCTGATGAGGGGTGTTACCCCTAAACCAGTCTCAGGATGCTTGGTTCTGGTCCAGGGAGACCTAGCTTGGCAGTTCAGGTTGGACTGTTCCCATGTGGAACAGGCTCAAGACTAATTTGCATATGGCTGGGTCTGAACTGGGGAGGCAAAGTGAGCTAAAGAACGTTGATGGATTCAACGCAGATCTGTGACTGGGGGTAAGTGTCTAAAAAGTTTGCCGCTCCACCCATCATCTCCTTGTGTTTGCTTTGTTCACCCTAAGTTGGCAGTGAATGCCCAGACGTGGGTTCCTTGCTCACTTTGCCACTAGATTCAAGCTAGCATTGTTGATGAGGGGTGCTAACCCAAAACCAGTTTCAGGATGCTTGTTTCCGGTCCAGGAAAGACCTGGCTTGGCAGTTCAGGCTGGACTGTTCCCATGAGGAACAGGGTGAAGCCTGATTTTCATATGGCAGGATCTGAATTGGGGTGGCGAAGTGAGGTAAAGAACAAGGATGAATTCAACCCAGATATGTGACTGGGGGTGAGTGTCTGAAAAGTTTCAGTGCTCCATCCATCAGCCCCTTGTGTTTACACCCACTTACATCACCACACAATATCTCATATACCCACTCCCACATAACCAATGACATATACAAACACTCATACATCTGCTCATTAATCCATGGAGCCACTCACACTTCAACTCATTCATACAGGCACTAACACAACCACTAACTCACATATGCAGGCCCTCATGCCCCTACTCACTGACTAATATGCCCACTCACACATCCACTCATACAGGCCTACAGACACATACATATCCACACATACACCCAAAGAAACTCTCACACTGTAAATCAGTCACCCATACAACTACTCACACACCTACCCACTCACTCATATGGTCCCTCACAGAGCCACTCACTCACCTATACGGTTACTCACACACCCACTCACTTACTCATACATATACTAACACATGTACTCACTCATCTATAGTCACTGAGACACTCACCCATACAGTGCTCACCCATTCATTCACTCACCCATACAGCCACTCGCACACCCACTCACTCACCCATACACCTACTTACACACCCATTCATGAACCTATACAGTCACTCATGTACCCTGTCATTTACCCATTTAGACACCTATGTACCTCCCCAGTCACCCATCCATCCACCCATGCAGCCTCGCATTCACCATTACAGCCACTTACACACCCACTCTTTCACCCATACAGATACTCACATAGCCAATCACTTCCTCATACATCCTCTGTCACACCCACTCACTCACACATACAAACACTCACTCATGTGTACAGTCTCTCATATTTCCACTCACTCTTCTATACACCATATATACACCCCCTCACTCACCCATACAGGCACTCCCACAGCCAGTTACCTTAGTATATATGTTTAACACTCAGTAACGTTTAGAAAACACTCACAATCACTGGATGATGCCATCAGTGATGTCATTTGAGATGTCATCAGTGATGTCACTGACCATGTTGTGAGTGATATAATATGTAAGGTCATAAGAAGTGCAATGTGGGGGTGTAAGTTATAAAAAGCTCAGGTACCTGTGGGGCACATGCATCATTGCTTTTTGTGGTAGCAAAGGGGCAGATTCGCAGAATCTGCCCATTTCTGACCGCAATTTTTGCATTTGGGATGCAACATCCCAAATGCAAAAATCAGTATTTAAGTCATCTTAAAATTTTCGATTACTTAAATTGCAATTGCATTTAGGGAATCGCAAACTGCGATTCCCTAAATTCAATGCAACAAAAAAAATTACCGATTTCGCTATTAAGAAACGCAAATTACCATCAACTTAAAGTTGATGGTAATTTGCGAAAACTTTGAAAAATGCTCAAAAGTTCATTTTTCAAAGCTCTATGTTGCACACAGACATGCCCTTAGGGCATGTCTGTGTGCAACATGTTTTTTAATTGCATTTTCAGGGGTGCATCAGGGTGTCCTTTTGGCACCCATGAAATTGCATGCGCAATTTGCGAGTGCCTATTTGGTACTTGCAAATTGCGGATGCAATTCCCATTGATTCCTATGGGCCTAGAGCCCATAGGAATGAATAGGAAGCCATTCCTTAATTGCGACTCACAATTTGCGAGTCGCAATTAAAGAATGTGTAGGTATCACAAATTATATAGCGATTCCAACCCGCATAGGCAATTGTGATTCCATATTTGTGATTCCTTAATAATCGCAATTGCCTAAATTGATGCATGTGCACCTTTAACTGCTAAATTTCTCTGGTTTTGTATGTGCGAAATGTTAGCCTAACCATAACGTCCCTGTACATATGCATTATGTTATATTAATTTGTATAGCATACTAATCACCCTAGGGGGTATCCATGTGCTTGCTTGGGCAGGTGTCTAGGTTTGTTGTCCCACAAGGTGCTAATAAAAAGGGCCATTTCTTCAGCTTCTTTCGGAACTTAAGAAGTGAGGAGGAGGCTCTGATGTGTTGAGGGAGTTTGTTCAATGTCTTCGGTGAGCTGTAGGAGAATGAGCAACTTCCAGTTTTGCTTTTGCGGATGCCGGGAATGTGTGCGAGTGAGAGTGAGGCAGAGCATAAGTGTTTGGTGGGTTGGTGAAAGTGTATGTGCCTGTTCAGGTATTCTGGTCCTGTGTTGTGTAGGACATTTTATGTGGGCATGAGAAGTGTGAATTGACTGCCCTGTGAATGGGGAGACAATGAAGTTTCCTGAGGTGCGGTGTGATATGAGTGCGGCGAGGAAGATCGAGTATGAGTCTTGCAGCAGTGTTCTAGATGGTCTGAAGTCTGTGTAGGAGTTTTTGGGAGATTCCGGAGTAGAGAGTGTTGCCGTCATCCAGCTTGCTGATGATAAGTACTTGAGGGACAGTCCGTCTTGTGTTCTGAGGCAACCATTTAAAAAATGTTCACATCATGTGTAGGATTCGGAAGCAGGAGGTGCACGTTGCTTTTACTGGAGCTGTAATGTTGAATTTGTCATCTAGGATGATCCCTCAATTTCTTGTGTGTCCTGTGGGTGTTGGTCCTAGCTCCGACAGCCACCAGGTGGAATTCCATGGGGAGGTCTTGTTGCCAAAGATCAGTACTTCCGTCTTGTTGGAGTTGAGCTGCAGGCAGGTGGTTTGCATTCATTCTGCTACCATAGTCATGCAGTTGGTGAAGCTGGTTCTGGTGGTGGTTGTTTTGTTCGACAGGGAGAGGATGAGTTGAGTGTCATTGGCGTAGGGGATGATGGTGATGTCTTGTGATCGGTTGATGTTGGCGAGTGGTGTCATGTATATGCTGGAAAGGGTGGAGCTGAAGAACGATCCCTGTTGGACTTCACCTATGAATTTCTTGGTCTCTGATGTAAAGGGGGACAGCCTGACCCTTTGGGCTCTTCTCATGAGGAAGAAACAGATCCATTTGAGAAGTGATCCTTGCAAGCCAATCTCATGGAGTCTTCTTATGCGGGTGTTATGAGAGACAGTGTTGAAGGCTACAGAGAGGTCGAGTAGGATGAGGTCCAGGATAATTTGAATGTCGCCCATGGCCCCAATGAGTGCTGTTTCGGTGCTGTGGTTCTTTTTGAATCCTGATTGAGTGTTGTCAAAAAAGATGATGAAATTTGAGGTGGGTTATGAGTTGCTTGTTGATGGCCTTCTTATTCAATTTGGTTAAATAGGGAGCAGGAAGCTGTTCAGCTGATTCGGGTGGAGTGAGTGCTTCTTGAAGAGGTCTTTGATTTCTGCAAGTTTCCATTTATCCAGGACAGTGGCGGACATGATGGAGGTGTTGATGATGTGAGTGAGGGTGGCACTGATTGGTGATGTTCCCAGGTTGTAGATGTGGTGGAGGCATGGTTCCATTGTGGCCCATGAGTGGATGGTCTGCATGATTGCCACAGTGATGTTTCTGGTGAGGGTTGTCCATTCGGTCAGTTGGCCGTCTTGGTTTGTGGTAGGTAGGTTAGGAATGAGTTCTCTGGGGTTGGGTTGATGTGCGAATTTGCTGTAGATGGTTGCAATTTTGCTGTGGAAGAAGTTGGATAGGTTATCGCGGAGTTGCTCGGAGGCACCGATGTTGGTGACAGTGGCTGAGGTGAAATCCAGAAGAGCAGCTGTTGGAGCTTCCTTTGATGCGGTCCACTAGTGCTTTTTCTTGGCGTCTCTTGGTGTGATAGCGTCTGACACACACACACACACACACACACACTGCTTTTTTTTTAGCAATAATAAAGATGCACAAAAGAGCAATGTGTGGATTTGGACAATCACATAAAATGTATATATCACTTCATGAAATGCTTGGTACTTTTTCTATGTTAAATGTTGTCAATCGAGTAGTTTGAGGTCAGAAAGTTTTTGATCTCCTGAGAATGCTCCCAATTTCTTTATTTTTTGAGAGCACAGGTGTCTATATCAGTTTTAGAGCCCACTCTGCTGATGTACTCAAGATTAGATATGGCATTTGTAAAATATATTTACTGCCTGAAATCTGAAGTGAAAATAGTGTTTACACAAGATGCTTTGACTTAACTGTGGTCGTGAAAGGTGAAATGCTTGGGATGGTATGCTAATCATTCAATGCCAGGTCTGTTTAAAGCTCAAGAAAAATCTGCTAATTGTCTGAGTGTGGATTTTGTTACCTGAAGGGAGTATAGAAAAAATAATTGAAGTAGGAGATTCAGTAAACTTATTTAAAGTGAAAGCCACAAAATTACATGCCTAACATTTCTGAAGTCATTGAAATTTATTGGAAGTCTTAATACGTCGAAACCTACATTTTGTTTAAACGACTATAGTCTCTATAATTTATGTTTTTCAAGGCATAGAACAAAACTGGAGGCAGAACAGCCAATGGGACTCGAAGAAGACACAATCTTGACACGTGGCTGGAAAAAATCAGGGAGTCGTCCTGAGGGAGAAAGACTGGAGCTCAGCCAGTTTAAGGTTACTTTCGGATCTCCAGACCTGTAAGTCATAGTTTAGACACACTGCAACCTATGATAGTCACTGATATCATGGCTAATATTTGTGGGCAGATAATCTGATTTCGGAAGTTTTATACAAGATCCCTGTACTGTAGACAGTTCCTGATCAACTGGGTTTGAGAGGTATGGACCCACATAAACAAGAATATGTACATTTGTCCCAGCACACAGTTTACTTGTTTGTCACACTTTTTCTTTATTTTTAACGTGTTAAAACGTGTTTTTGATGGAAGAACTATTCTGTTCCCAGAAAATAAGCAGCTCCGCAAAATGCGGCAAGAAATTATGAGAATGAATCACAAAACCATTTATGAGTATGGGTAGTAAGTAGTACTGCAAGATTACAATGTCTTTGTGATTCGCCCCAAAAAGTCCAACTCCCTATTCGTAAAAGTGTAAAGAGGGTACTAATTGCATACAAATATTCCCAGAATATTCCCACTGAGTTTCAATCTAGATGTCTTGAGGCCAATTCACAAAGGAATATAAGAATACGTAAAACTGTGCTACAGGAGGACTTCTTTATGTTATCCGAAATGCCTTTGTGAATTGGGCCCTAAGCGTTGGTTGTATAAATCAGTTTTGCACTATTCTATGTGCAGATGCTTTGTGGGAAATGCTTTTACTGGGGCCTTCAGCTAAAAAAAAGGTTTTATACATACAAGAAGGAGAATATGATTTCATGATGAAGCCATGCTTTACTATTTAAATGTGCATGAGTAAACTTTATAGATTCATATCATAATCCGTACACAAACACCCTTATGTGCGCGCATTTATATTTATGTATTTATGACTAGTTTGTATATGCACCCTACCTGTGTTATCATTGACATGCCCAGTTTTCTATTTCTTTAGTTAATGCACATTGACTTTAAATCTGAATGTGGAAATGAGGGAGGTGACCTTTTTACGGAGACAAGAATCTTACAGACAGACAGATTTTTCTCAATCGTCTTTGTGTAGTGAACCTGACAATCTCAGCCCCCTGGCTCCCTCCCCTCTCCCTTTCTTTTTCGTTATAAACACCCGCTGGCAGATCACGCTGGAAGTCTTGCAGTACAGAGCCAATGCTGTCTGCAAATATTGGTTCAGAACACAGGGCAAGCTTTGCAGAAGGAAGGCAGGAGCTGGTGAAAGTGATGTGGAGGAGGCAGGCCAAACTCCAGAATGCAGTGTTGTCACATTGACGGGACGGTAGAGACACGCATTTGGTGCAGCTGTTTTTTAGGCATTTAGGGGCACATGCATTAACCAAAGGAATTGCGATTCCTTAATAGCGATTATTAAGGAATCGCTAATAAGGACTTGGGCATATGTATGAAATAGCCTTTTTGCGAGTCCTTAATTGCGATTTTTTTGCGAATCGCTATTATGGACTCGTAAAATGCTATGTATGTAGGAATCTCAATAATAATTGCGATTCCTACATATTCCTTAATTGCAAATCGCAAAGTGCGATTTGCAATTAAGGAATAAATTCCCATTCGTTCCAATGGGCCTAGAGGCCCATGGAAATGAATGGGAAGACATTCGCAATTTGCAAGTACCCATTAGGTACTCGCAAATTGCGAATGCAATTTCAAGGGTGCAAGGGTGTCAAAAGGACACCCTGTATCACCCCTGAAATATGTATGTGTGCACATGTGGCGCACACATGGCACTTTGAAAAATGCAAAAAAGTGCATTTTTTAAAGAAATCGCAAATTACCACCAACCTGAAGTTGGTGGTAATTTGCGATTTCTTAAGCCGAAATCGCACAACTTGGGTGCTTCCTACATTACATTTAAGGAATCGCAATTTGCGATTCCTTAAATGCATTTGCAAAATAGGGAATTGCGATTCCCTATTTTGCTGGGGACTTTTGGGATGATACATCCCAAAAGGCTTTTGACTGTACTCATTCGGTCCATTTGCGAACGGGAAAGGGCTTGATACATATGCCCCGAAATTCCTTATGCATGTAGGAATCTCAAAATAAATTGCGATTCCTACACATTCCTTAATGGTGAATTGAAAATTGCGATTCGCTATTAGAGAATGCCTTCCCATTCATTCCTATGGGCCTAAAGGCCCTTAGGAATGAATGGGACAGCATTCACAAATTGCGATTACTATGTAGGTAATCGCAAATTGCGAATGCAATTTTAAGGGTGCTAGGGGGCCAAAAGGCCACCCTGATGCACCCCCAAAGTTGGCATGTATGCAGATGTGGCGCACACACATGCCCCAACGGCATGTGTGTGTACCACATGGCACTTAGGAAAATGCAATTTTGTGCATTTTTCTAAGGAAGTGCAAATTAGCATCAACTTCAAGTTGATGCTAATTTGCGATTCCTTAATGCAAAGTCGCATTCTGAGAATGCTTCTTGCATTGCATTTAGGCAATTGCACTTTGCGATTCCCTAATTGCATTAGCAAAATAGGTAATCGCAAAACTTGCAATTACCTATTTTGCGAATGGCTTTGGTGTTGATGCATCCCAAAAGGCTATTTGCCCGTTGCAAAGGGGCGGATTCTGCGAATCGGCCCGTTTGCAACCAGTAAATAGGTTGATGCACGTGCCCTCTAGTGAATAGAAAACATATTTTTATATTCAAAAACACAACTAAGACAGGGTTCGCTCGACCTGTTGTCAGTATAATATTATTTTTTTAAAATTCTTTTTATTGACAACCATAAACGCAGGCTTCACGTACCATGTAACAATGACATAATGAAGTTACGGTGCTTGCCCAGAATGCCTCTGTGTCTTTCAGACCATCTCTCTGCTGTGTCCAGACACACAGACTCAATGCTTTTATGACCAATTAGATTAGCACACGCATTTCACCCTCTCCCACTTCTCTACCCCAAATCCTCCAACAGATTCCAATGAGCCCTGCCCCCTGTATACCCTCCATGCCCTCCACACCTTTTCCCATTTCCCGGGGCAGCCTCTTGCTAAGTACACCACCTGTTCCACCCTGTGGCACCAATCCAAGTCTGCCTCCCAGTCAGTGTCTACCGGCGTGGCTGCGGCCCCCCATGCGCTCACTATGTTTTGCTCACCACTCCGGCCGCCAATGTGAGCCAGATTTCCTTAGACCTGGGCCAATCCTGCTCCCCTTTTATTCCCAGGAGTAACCATTGGGTTCAAGAGGGACCTCCACCACCCTGCCCCTCCCCCTCCCCACGTCACCGCCCTGCAGTTACTCCTACTACCGACCGCGGCTGGTATTTGGGCTAATCTGCAGGGCTTTTATTAGGAAGGAATCCTCAGGGTGTCAGAACCAGCAGTAATTAAAAACTGACGTTGAAAAGGGTCCCTTTCGGCTCCTTAATTTTAAAAGCAAAAATCCAAATTAATTTTTGAAAAACCGTTGAGGTAATTCAGGCCAGGATACAGTTCTTATTTACATTTCACTTTATATTTCATCTGTTCATTCACTGTGCTTGCATTTTCCAGGATGTTATGTTTCGGTAGATTTGTTCGTGCAGCATGTTACTTTTATATAGTAGATATTGTGAACTTAGGGGCAGATTTACAAAACCCGTGCGACACATTTGCGACACCGTTGCGTCACTTGTGTGACGCAGCGGCAGCGTAATCCATGCGCCACGTTGCGCCCTATTTACAACGTGACGCATCTAGGGAGATGTGTCACGTTGTAAAGCCGTGCGCCACATGAAACCTGCGTCAGGTTTCATGTGGGTGTTTCGGCGAAGGGGGCGGGCATTCCGTTGCAGGAACGCCTCGGAACTTTGTACATACCATTTGAGAACGTGACAGACAGTACTGTGCACACTAAGTGCAGAGTTAGAATTGCAGCACCCACACTTGAGTTTTGGAACTTTGTACATACCAGGGGGCGTGGCCACGCAGCAGACCGGAATGGCCGCGCGGCACTGAAGCTCCGCCAGGCTAACCCGGAATCCTACCTCATCTGATTGCCCACTAGCTTCAGCACTCGTGCCCCAGCTTCCCCATACCTTGCACTGGCCTGCGGTGACATGTGGAGCGTCCAGGCGGCCTCCCACTGGCTGAATTGACCAAGATTGGGCATTGATGTGATCGTCACGTACTGCCGCCATTACGGCGGTGCAGCCTACACTCAACCGATGGCCTTGTGGACCTCCCCTGCTGTGCCTTCGACTGCTCCTCCAACTGCGGGGCACACGCTGAACTTGCAGATCCTGGAGATTTGTGGGTCCCGATAATAGTGCCCCCCCCATGGCTACCCTTGACTTTGCGTTCCGGCACTGCTCCTTTGACCTGCCTAGCCCCCGGAGGCCCCGCGGCGACGGGGGCTGCGGAAGATACTGGGGCCAGCCACCCAGCTGCGTGCGTCTGTTTCAGAGAGGGTCGCCGTCGGTGACCTGCCCTCATGCAGCCGCGCTGAATGTGGTGACTGCGCGGCTGCCATACCACCATTGTTGCCCTTCTGTGGGGGATGAAACGCGTGTTCTCCCCCTGGGGCGAGGCATGGACAATTCTTACTGGACATCACCCACAATTGGTGCCCTCGCGAGTGCCGGAGTGTCAGCATTTGGCGAGCCTGTAGCTGGGCGTATTCTCACGGCGTGCTGAGCTGTGTTGCAGCGAGATGGTGGCGCGGTTGCCTAGCGCCATATCCGTGATGTGAGGCCTGGCTGGGGTGAGACTGAAGCGGCCCTTTTTGGCACGTGGAGGCCCGGTGGTCACTGTTTGAACCTTTCCCTTGGAGCGTATGCGACAGCGAGTGTTGGCCCAATGATCCATCGCGCCGCTGCCTGAGGGATGGGTAGGAAGGACCCGAAGCAAGGGCTGTTGCACTTCCCCAAATCTGCTGAGCAGTTCACGAATCCGGATAGTGACATGGCGGAGGGTGGATTGGAGTCTGCTGTCCCTAGTGATGTTCCTTTTGGTTCTGGTGCGCTTCTGAAGGAACTCCGAGCTGGCTTCAATGCGTTGGACAGCCGCTTCGATGCCCTTGAAAAAAGGTTGGACACAATGGGGGCCAAATTAGATGTCCACGATAGACACCTGGACAATGCTGAGGGCAGGGTTTCGGATTTGGAGGATGTGGCGGCCCAGTCAACTAAGCACCTAGACAAAATGGAAAGGATCCTTAAGGAAATGGCTATTAAAAATGAAGATTTGGAAGTGCGCAATAGGCACAGCAGTATAAGAACCCTTGGAGTACCTGAGTCCACCAACACCGGTCGTATGGATGTGTTTGTAGAGACTCTACTTTCTGATCTTTATGGCAGGGAGGCTTTCACCACTACCTTTCTGATAGAATGCGCCCACCGCTCTCTGGGCCCGTGACCTAACCCAGGCTGTCTGCCGAGACCCATCATAGCCTGCCTACTACATTTTCGGGACAGAGACACTGCCTTGCGGCTGACTAGAGAACTTGCTACCTTAATCTGGCAGGGCTCTACTCTGTCTCTATTTCCTGATTTCACGGCCATGGTGCAGAATGCTAGGCGGAAATATTCCGGGGTCAAAGCTACACTTTGGAATCTGGGCCTTAGATATGGCATGATCTACCCGGCTCGGCTCTTCGTGGACATAGAGGGTCAGTCATGCATATTTAACTCACCACAAGCGGTACAAGACAAAGGCTATAAAAGAAGCGACGGATTCAGAATCACTTATAAATTGGGAGGTTCCCCACCACACAGTGGATCAGCGGCCACTGTGGAACTTTTCTCCAATGAGTAGTGTTGGTCGATTTAAAGTTGAAATATTGCAGACGAGGTTAAATAATTACAGCAGGTTGAGGTGCTGGAGCCACCTTCAGAAATGTTGTATCTTTTGGGTTGTGGTGTGGCGTTGCCATACCCCCAGTGTATAGCTCATTTTGATTGTTTTTGAGTTGGGAATGTATTCTACCTTGTGCTGTTTTTTCCAATCGTGTAGATTACATAAGGCAATTTATAGAGTTTTCAATAAGGGATTTCCCTGCAAAGGAATATGCAGGGATGGGTGGGGGGTTGGGAAGGAATCCAGTTTCTTGGGATCGTTTCAATTGTTTCTGGCACAGTTAATTCACCGCTACTCATCGTGTACTAAGATATTTTTATGCTTACAGTCTGCAGATCATGTTGCTAGGTATGATGGCAGATAGGTTGTCTACTATTTCAGATATGAATCTCGGCACTTGGAATGTTCGGGGTTTAAACAACACCAGGAAGGGAAAGCATATGTTAAGTTATTTACAGCGGCACAAAGCTGATATTGCATATTTACAAAAACCCACCTGTCCCCTGCCTTGCAGACCTCCTTTGCGTCAAGCTGGGGGGTTCACCATTATTTTTGCGAACTATAGTACATAGTCTAGAGGTACTGCTATATTAATACACAAGCGCCTGCCCTTTCAGCTACTTAAAGTGCACAATGATAGAGAGGGTCGTTATACCCTTGTCACTGGGAGACTAATGGGTTACGGTATTGCCCTACTGGGTACATATGCACCCAATGTTGATGATCCTGAATTCTTCCATAGAATACATGCATTACTCCTCTCATCGGGTGCAGACTATATCTGCGTGGGCGGAGATTTCAATCTTCTCCTGCTCCCGGAGAAAGACAGCACAGCAAAAACCCTGTACACTAAACCCCAGTGCCCTGCTGAATCTTTGTAGCTCACTTGGTTTGATAGATGTATGGCGCAAGCACAGCCCGAACGAGCAAGCATACACGCATTTCTCAGCTCCACATGATACCTGGACACGGCTGGACTTCTGGCTTGTCTCTCCTAATATGGCGCCCTGGTTCAGATCTACTATGCACCTTCCTAGAACACTTCCCTTTGTATTGCAAGTACGAGTTCCCAGACCCAAAGGTAATGAACAACAATGGAGATTTCCAGTGCAGGCTTGATATGATGCTGTGTTTTCGGCAGAACTGCAAGAGGCTATTGTGACATATTTTGAGCTTAACGAGGGCTCTGTCAGCACATGGGCGACCTTGTGGGAAGCCTTTAAGGTCTATGCTAGAGGGGTATGCATTTCCAAACACTCTGGGATATTGAAAACACCTAGAGATACTATTACCCGTATAGAACAAGAACTGGGTGCACTCGACAACAGACAACTCCAGTCCCCTACTCCATCTGGACCTAACTGCTGGTTGCTGCTGCTGACTGAGTTCAGGGAAGCAGCAGAGAGCAAAACTAACTTCCTGCCAGGCGGTATGGTGAGGGCGACAGACCAGGGCGCACCTTGGCACAGCTTCTGAAGCCTAACATAGGAAAAGCCTACATCACATCCATTTGCTCTGAGACTGGCCAAATACACACCAGCACTCCCGAGATCGGAGATGCATTTCTGAGGTACTACTATAACCTATACTTCACATGCACAATACACAATGATGATGACCACAAGGCGTACCTGGACAAGATAGCCATGGTATGATTGGAGGACTTTATGCAGAATTTTTTGGCAGAGCCATTTTCCAAGGATGAAATAATTAGCGCCATAGATGCCTTGAATGACTCCCCTGCCCCTGGCCTCGATGGCTTCACGGGCATATTTTATAAAACATATAAAGATATATTGGTCCGTATCTTCTTGAGATGTACAATGAAGCCCTAGATAAAAAAACAACTTCCTCCAACTCTACGTGAAGCGGTAATTGTCCTTCTTCCCAAGCCAGGCAAAGACCCTATGAGCTGTGAATCCTTGCAAAAATGATTGCACTTCAGCTGGCATTGCCGCTTATTAGCATCATATCCCCAGCGCAATGGATTTATTCCCCAAAGACCCACGTCTCTGAATCTGCGTACATTGTTTAGAGTATTGCACAGAATTGCGCCGGAGGTGCCAGCCACAGTGGTCCTTTTAGACACAGAAAAAGCTTTCGACTCCCTGGAGTGGCCTTTCATTTGGGCAGTCATGGGTAAACTGGGTATCCCCAAGGGTTTTATTGACCTTACTGTATTACTTTATTCCAACTGACTTGGTTTGAAGAATCAGTTAGATATTTGGGAATCCACATTCATCCGGACACCAAACAGATCCTTCTGCATGATTATGGATCTGCTTTACATAACCTGGAGCTCCAGATTGAGCTTTGGTTGAAACTCCTGTTATTGCTTGCAGGCAGAATTGCTTTAATGAAAATGATTGTGCTCCCAAACTTCTTGTACATCTTTCATAACATACCCATTCCTTTGCCAGAAAGGTTTTTTAACACTCTCAAATCACATCTTATCAGGCTTGCATGGGGCGGTAGGAGACCGAGAATGCGCTGAGAGACCATGACCCTGCCGTATGAGAGGGGAGGCGTTGGCACACTGGATTTTAAAATGTATTATCTAGTTGCACAGGGCAGCTTCACTTATTCCTTGTATCACCCAGAAGCTCGCATCCCCCATAGTAGACCAGAAGCTGATCTTGTAGTCCCGACCCCTCTATACAATCTCCTGCTGCAGGGTTACCCTCAGGACCCCCGCGATATTCAGACAGTGTCAACAACGAGTTGGACATGGCATAAACTGTTGTGAGCTACGGTAAACACCATCCTCTATTCCTCTGAAATTCCGATCGTAAAAAACCCATGGCTCCCTATATCAGAGGAGAAACTAGTCCTGCACACACTGACAGCCCACTCTATGACTAAATTTGGTGACTTGTTCCTGGAAGGGCATGTATTCTCTAGTACAGAGGGAGGTTTAGCGATGCGACGTTCATGGACCAATTTGTGTTTACCAGAGTCCGTAGAGTGCTCCATGCCAATATCCTGCAATATCCACTTGAGCCTTCTTCCTTTCCCCCTCTGTCACTTTTAATATCTAGCACAAGTGGGGTGCAGTTAATCTCAAAGCTTTACAAAGATAGCGCAGCTCTTGTCCCCTGTCATTATACCAAGATTAGGGAGGCTTGGGTGCGTGACTTAGGACATCCAATTTTAGACGATCAATGGGCATTTTGTTGTACTCAAACTAGAGATGTATCCCTTAATAGCAGGCATAAATTGATTCACTTTAAGTATTTATGGAGAACCTGCGAAGCTCCATGCCATTGATCATAATGGCCACACAGCTGTTTAAAATGCGGCGGCGCTTAGGCCGACTTTGTCCACCTGGCATGGAATTGTCCCAAGATCGGTGACTTTTGGAGGGCTATATTTAGATTAATTTCCCAGATGACACATTTAGGGGCCGATTCCGATCCTGGAAAAACGCTGTACAAATCGTGGTATGGAGCGTTTTCCCCATACAACTCGGACTTGTAAGGATTCCCCTACAACCTAGGAAGTACGATCCGTACAAATAGACGCTCTCCATACAAATTGTAAAAAAGACCATACAACTCGTATATACAAGCGATTCCGATTCGGATTGCCCTGTACGCGACGTTCACATGTATTCCCGGCAGCAGTTTACAACCCGTCAAGTACGATTCGTACAAACGGCACTCCGTACGGCTCTTTTTTTACAGGAGCCAAAAAGTGCCGGGAAAACATTGTACGCCCCGAAAACAGTACAAGATGGACCCCCCATGTACGCGTCGTACACCCCATGAATACAGGGGTACGGTGCATATGTATGGTGCGTACCGATGACACGGAAAGTGGGGTACGGTGCGTATGTACGCGCTGAAGGGGTACTGGTCGTGTATGCACCGTACAAGCACCGTACCTCAAAATCACTTGTGTACGCACCGTACCCCAAAATTGCGTATGTACGGTGCGGACCCCAAAATCGCGTATGTACGGTGCGTACATGCGCGATCTTGGGGTACGCTCCATAAACACGCCTCGCATGTGGGGGGACCCCTGTACGCCTCATACCCCCATACGACCCGTACCCCAGTACGAGTCGTACCCCCAGAACAAGTCATACCAGGTTATGAGGTGTATAGGGGTTCGCTTTGTAGCCTGGTACGAGTCGTTCCCCATATACAGGCCATTTTCCATACATATCGCATGCTGACAACCCGGTACGAATCGTATTTGACGGGTTGTACAGCCTTTTTACAAATTGTATGGTCTTTTTTACAAGTCCGTGTCGTACAGCTTTTCCCGATCTGATTTGTAAGGATCGGGCCGATCTGTATGTATTTTTCCCGTACGAATCGTACTACACGGGTTGGAAGGGACTTGTACGATTTGTATGGAAAAAAATACGGATCCGATTTGTATGTACCCTCACCTAAGGTTGCGTTACTGGACTATGTATTCAACATGCCAAAGAGCCCACGAAAATTCATTGCTCTGGCGCTCCTGCTTGCCAAACGTGAGATTTCTCTCAAGTGGAGCAGTAGAATTCCCCCTACGACAAAAGCCTGGCTATCCAGTCTTACCTCCTGAAACATAAATTGCGAACTCTATGCTACGATGCAGCCACCCACCTCCCGGCCAAAAGACATATGGGGACCCTTTAAATAATATCTGCTGAATTTAGATTCACCTCATCCTACATTGTTACCCTCCGGGATAGTCCCAATTGGGGTGGGCTGAACAGAGTTTATGTGGACAGTTCATTGTATGGTCTGCTGGTGACGCTCTTTGGGCGCAGACATGACTGCTGTAAGACAAGGCTTCTCAGAAATGTATATATTCCAGATTATTAAATTTCCAATTACTCAATTGTATATGTGCACAATGTCATAATGCCGATATGTTGGTAATGATTGATTCGTTATTGCAGTGAATTTATTAAAGCCAGATTGTATATGTGTCAGAAAATGATAACGTTTTAAAAAAAACTTTGTACATACCATTTGATGTTATTAACAAGAACGTGCCAAACAGCACTGCGCGCTAAGTGCAGAGTTAGAACTGCAGCAGGAACCCCCACACCAAGAGGGGGGGGGGAGGCAATATCAGCCTTTCTTTTTTCAGCCATAAAAGCAAACCCCTATATCAGCAACAGAACCACAAATACACAAAGTATACTGCACCTTACATCTAGGCAAAAAGAGATGATGGAGGAAGAAACTGAGAGAAGGGCAGCTGCCCAGAATCTTTTCGCCAGAGCCCCCAACAAAGGACAACCTAGAAAAGAAACTAGTATTAGAGAGAATTCAAGAAAAACTGAGAAGACCAGAAAAATTAAAAAAATCTGAGACCTCAAAGTAGTGGGAGGCAATATCCTTGCAGGATTACATAGATAAGGAAATGGTGCCACGCGGACTACATATCTACACAACGCCCTCCTATGAATCACCCAACCCAAAAATGCTGGAAGCCTGGGCAGAAAATTCAGCCTAAAGCTCAAAGCAAATGCTCATGATTCTAGTGAAATACGCTTGGGAAGACAGGGAAGGCATTTTGCGTGAGCTTAAGTCACTTGAAGAAGATCTAAAGAATCATAAAGAACAAGAAGTCATCAAAAAATGTGTAGTAGAACTTAGAGTGAGACTGAAACTACACGAAGATGACATCAAAGCACACAAGCAGCGCAAAACACATCAAGACTGCTGTGACTATGAGAGTGGAAGAATTTTGACCTATAGTCACAAGTAAGACCACCACTAAGAGACGGTGGTGATAGGAGAACGCATAGAAGAACTGTAAGGAACCTTAAGTTGCACAGACTCAATTACCAGCAGTGACACGGAAGGGGAAACATTACTAAGAGGGCGTACCTCGTCTGAAGACAATACGGGAATCAGATCACAACCGGATTTTTTAGACGAGTACCGCCTCCTGAGAACAGGGAGGCAAACCCCAAGAAGGGCACAACCACCAAAAACTTGAGGAAGAGGACGAGGCCAACAGGGCAAAGGAAGAGGAAAAAGCCTGGAAGGAACTGGCGGGGAAGACAGCGACTCAAACAGAGGAACCGGAAGAGGAAGAGGACGGGGAAGGGGGCCAATGGGAACCAAAGCGACTGGCCCGAAAAAGCAGACATAATCGATGACAATATGGTAAATAAAACTATCATTAACCTGTCACACCTACCATTATCCATGGAAGAAAAAAGGACACTCTGTCTAGGCCTGTCATTTTGCCCTGTTAATGATTTCAACTACCCAGAAACCAGCATAGATCTTTACAAATTTGTGAGAAAGTTAAAACTAAAAAAATGGCATCTATTGAAAGCAACACGACCACCAGACCCAGAATATACAACAAACAAGGACACAATAGAAAACAATATGGACATAGATGCCTTCATCAATATAGGAGATTTTGACACCCTCAGAGCCTTGCAAGATCTGTATCATGAAACAGACTCCCAAACAACAAGCGAAACCCAAGATATAACCACCAAACAACCAGCCAAAACCAATTTTAAACCGAAATCTATTTTCTACCCTAATTTACCTCACGATAATATTGATTCCTTCCATGATACCATGATGAAAGACCTCATGCAGTTTCGTGAAAAGAAACAAATCAAGGCATTTTACAATTTCTCAAAAGCACAATGGGAATTTGACAAAGACCTAGCAGGAGCCGAGAATATGGTCATCCGCCCTGCAGATAAGGGAGGTAACATCGTACTTTGGGACAGAAACATGTATATAGAAGAAGCACACAAACAACTAGACGGTCCAAAATTCTATGTGGAGATGAACATAACAGAATACAATGAAAGCATTGTTACAATCTGGAACATGTTGAACAACTGGAAAGATAAGGGGATTCTGCAATGGGAAGAATACTGCTACCTAAAGAAAGACTATCCCAAATTACCAAGTTTCTACCTCCTACTGAAAGTACATAAAAACCCAACAACACCACCAGAGACCTATACTCTCATCAATAGGATGTGTCTCTGAACACATCTCAAAATATGTAGACCATTTCCTCCGAGAACAAGTGATGACATTACCATCATACACAAAAGATACAAAAGTCTTCCTAGGTAAAATAAAAAACGTTAGCTGGGAGGAAGATTTCCTGCTATTGACTATGGACGTTAACTCTCTGTACTCCATTATTGACCACACTCTGGGCATACAATGTTGCCATAATTTTCTTAAGAAAAGGCAAATCTGTTATATGGAACACACAGCAATGTTATTGGAAATGATCAAGTTCTGTTTGTATAATAACATTTTTCTTTTCAATGGTACACTGTTCAAGCAAGTCTTTGGCACTGCCATGGGTACTTGCTTTGCCCCTAGCTTTGCCAACCTCTTTCTAGGGGTCTAGGAAGAAGAAGCACAGAAAGATTTGGAAACATATAACACTGAAAGGAGAGTCATCAAATGGCTAAGATACATAGATGACTTATTCATCATATAGAAAGGAAGAGAAGACAGTGTCAGGAGGTTTATCAACAAACTTAATGTCAACCATTTTTATTGAAAACTAACATATACCATCAGTAGAAAATCTATAGAATTCCTGGATGTGGCAGTGGAGGTGAGCGGTAACCAGATCTGTACTAAACTGCATAGAAAGGCAACAGGAGTCAACAGTCTCCTTCACTCTTTCAGCAGCCACCCAGAAACCTTTAAGTGAAGCATTACTTTTGGAGAACTTCTGAGGGCTAGAAGGAAGTGTAGCAGCCAAGAAGATTTCCTGGTGGAACAGGAAATTATGATCAAAAGATTCAAAGAAAGAGGCTATCCTATATGGGTATTAGAAAGGACCAAAGACAAGGTCAGTAAGATCCTGAGAGATCAAACACTACAGGAAAAACCGATCAAAGAAGAAGAAAACAGTTTGAGAGTGATTCTGACGTACAATTCACAATCTAGAAAATCTCCAAATTTCAAAATCAAAATTGGAACATTCTAGCATGCGAGCCCACTTTAGCCAGACAGATCCCCAAACTCCCCCGAATAACATACAGAAAGGGCAGGAACCTCAAAGACCTACTGGTAAAGGGAGAAGTAACCAATAGACTTCTGAATACACAATTGAATCTGAAGGGATTCTTTCCTTGTGGGCATTGCAAGGCGTGCTGCTACACCTGCATGCAAAAACAATATCATACTCCTACATCAGAAAAAACTATAAACCAGTATCTTACCTGTGGGACGACTTTTGTCATTTACATTCTAGAATGTCCCTGCAAATTACGGTATGTAGGGAGTACCACCCTGGCAGTGAAGAAATGAGTCTTAGAACATATGAGGGCCATTAACAACAAAGACCCTCATTACCCTGTAGCCAGGCTTTTCGACGAATATCACCTATCCAACAGTTCACTGCTCACTTACTTTGCAATTGAGCAAATTGAACAGAACAAGAGGGGTGGGAACAGAGTAATCCACCTGAGACAGAGGGAGTCCTGGCATATCATTAACCTACAGACCAAAACCCCAGGAGGATATAATCAAGACGAAGAACTCAGCATACATCTCCCTGAACACTGAGAAAGTACTAGAACAGTATTAGGATTCGACAGAGACTTTCCTGCCTATGGTTGCACTACTTTGTAGATATCTGTGGTCTGTTCTGTTTTGTTGTATACATGACAACTGTTTGTTTTGAACCCCAACCATAAGACTAATCTATGTTTTTTTCTTTTAAATCATAGGAGGAAAGGATGGGGCCAACTCCAGTATTGGACACGTCGATTTCTCCCCCTACCCTCATCTTCGACATCACGGAAACCAAGTGGTGCAGTACAACAATAGTCGGATAAGAGAAACCCTTTTGTTGCTAAATGACTTAGAAGAGTTCCTTAGATTATCTGAATTTTGTTTTTAGAATAATTATGGAAACTTTTTAGATGTGTAAGGGTGGTGGTTTAAATTCTGATTTATCTTCACGTTTACTTTTGGCTGATAACAAGGGACAATGGCATACTGTGCTTTATTTGTGTACAGACAGAATGCAGTCAACTTTGTTTCTCCTGATTGACAGAATGCTGGTGTGGGGAAATAAGGGTGCTAGCATAACCCACCTTCAATAAGACACCATGCCAAACGAATGAGGTCAACTTTGTTTCTCCTGATTAACAGAAATCTGATGTGGGGAAATTAGGGTGACAGCATAACCCAACTTCAAAAAGGCACTATGCCAAACAGATGAAATTCTCCCTCTTTCTTTGAAGGACATGGAAATCGAAAATGGCCCTTTGCCGAAATTGATAGTCTTTATAATCCAGAGTGTATTATCACTGCTAGAAAACAGCAAATAGAATGTAGAAACAATTAGGTTTCATGAATATATTGTGGAAAAACTATCCTCACACCATTCCAATAGGGAAGCTACTTTTGAAACATAATTTCATTTTAATTTTGTTGAATATCCATACATTGTGTCGAGCGAGATTTACTAAACATTTCTAGTTTGTATTGAACTCCAGTAGCAATCAGTGATTTCAACTGATGAAGACACATGTGCATGATGTATTATTATTTCTGTTTATAAATTTGCCATTCCAATATGGATGCCATTGCGACTACCTACAACAGTTCTTTTTTGCTTTCTGTACTATGCATATGTATGACAGCTTGTCCCACAATTCAGTGTGTGAGCAAGCCTGCTATGCCAGAAGAAACACGTAACTGAAAATAAATAATCTGCTGGTGAATTTACCCTCTGAGTGATCGCTTTACTGAAAAATGGTACTCTCAATGTCAATTTGGGGAGTTTACTTATCAGTTAATCATAGATCAGTTCATTGGTCACTGCTCAGACAAGCATATTCAACAGAAATTGCTCACAATGGGCAATCCATGTCTGAATGAGGCCATTAAAGTAGCTAAAAGTTTAGAAATGGCACAGATATCTCTTAAGGAATTGAACGTAGCAAGAACATTGAAAGAGGATGTCAATGTTGTTTGGGGGGACTGTCAGTATGGAAGGACGTGAAAAAAATGAGAATAACTTCTTTAAATGAAGCATATATGTTTTAGGTGTGGCAATTACCTACACGGTAAAGGAGGCAAGGGGTGTCCCGCTAGGAATGTTACATGCTGTTCTAAAGTGGGACACTTTACAAAAGTATGCTTAAGCAATGAAGCATGTGTGTCCTAGGTAAGCAGTGTGGTTGAGGATGAAATCCTGAGGTGATGGGGATCAACATATCATCAGTGAGTTCTAGGATATGATTTGAAAGTTACCAAGGATAAAGTTGTGAGTGGGGATCCCAACAACGGTGTAGACCTGTGTAATGATGTCTTGGTGGGTGGCAAGTACTTACATCTTTTTGTAGACTCAGGAATACAGTGATTACTTCTGAATTGTTCTGAGAAACGTTGGCTGGCAGAAAGTTATGCCCTCCTTATAGATTTCCTGTGTCATATGAAGGCAGGAAAATTGACTTGAAAGGTTTCATTGAACATATTTTGGAGTTCAAGGTGAACAGAATTCAGGACAAAATGTATGTTGCTCTAAGAGGCCATAATATATTGGGTTGGTTTTATCTGGGTCTCTTAGGTTTGGGGCTTTAGCCTGGCACGAGTGAGCAGGTGCTTGTCATCCAAGAGCAATCAGTGTCTGATTCTATTTAAAAGGAGTTTCTGAGTGTGTTCTCCACAGGTTTAGGAAAAGTTAGTATGTGAATACAAATTAAAACTAAAACAAGGGACTAAACCAATAAAGCTTAAGATCAGATAGGTGCCTTTTAGTCTGAGGATGAGCTAAAAAAAGAGCTAGCCAGCTTGCAGATCAAAGGTGTAATTGAACCTGTTGAATCTAGTCTGTGGTTGTCACCTTCAGTTGTAGCCCACTAATGCACTGGTAACATATGGTTCTGTGTTGATTTGAGGAGTCTCAACAAGGAAATCTGGTTTGATTCACACACTTTACCAAGAATCAGTGAATTGTTGGTGGAAAAACAGGTGAGAGGGCAGAGTGTTTTTCAAAGATAGATCTTGCTTCTGCCTATTATCAGGTTGTATTAGAAACATCCTGCAGGCATTGTACTACATTCAACTTGCCTTTTGGTACTTTTCAATTTTGCTGAATGCTCTTTGGCTTGGCATCTACTGCCTCTGCTTTTCAGCGCATTATTCATTAATTGTTGGGGAATGTCCAAGGAGTTCTGGTGTTTCAGGACGGTGTGTTCATCTATGCTAAGTGGTTGGGGGAACATGAAAGGGTACTCAAGTCTGTTCTCCCGATCTTTGCAGAAAAAAGGGTGGCTGTGAAGAAAGAGAAATGTGAATTTTGGAAAAGAAATATTGAGTTTCTTGATCATAATATTTCTGGTGAGGGCATTTGTCCCAGGCAGGGTTTGGTCAAAGCAGTAGTGGTCTGTGTGAATTTTATTCTGAATTCATTGCTGTATATGCAACAGAGAAGAACAATCTCACTAATATAATAAACAAGTACTGACTGTGTGGGGTGGAAGCTGTCATGAAACCCTTGAGTTGGTTAAGTCAAAAATGACAAATGCCAAGGCACTGAGTTCTTGTGAACATAGTATTCCATGAACCATTACAATGGATGCTAGTAAATATGAGTTGAGTGCTTATTAGACCTAGAATCCTTAACGGGGCTTCCCCTAACCTTTTGCCTTCAGACCTCTGGTTTTCATTGTTTATGCTGAATTTGTTTTTGCTAGCTTTGGGAATTTGAGCACTTTACCACTACTAACCAGTGCTAATGTGCTTGTGCTCTTAACTTAAAAAATGGTAACATTGGCTTATCCACGATTGGTAATTGGCACAACCGATTAACTCTTTAAATGCTTACTGCTTGCAAGCATTATTTTTGCATTTATTCTTTAAAAAATCATATCTCAACTTGTACTGACAGGATTTTTGTCATTTTGGTCTTGTTCTATTAATCAAATTGTTTTCTATTTTCTACACAGGTGTGGAGACTTTTTGTGATGTTTTCACAGTGTTACTGTTTGATGTGTTGTACAATTACTTTACACATTGCTTCTTAAATTAAGCCTGACTGTCCTGTGCCAAGCTACCTGAAGGTGAGCACATGTCAATATAAAGTGTGCTTCTGACCTACCCTGACTAGGATTGTGGTTCCTGCTTGGACAGGGTGCATACCTCTGTCAAACAGAAACCCAATTTCAAAAAGTGGTGTATTGACCCAAAGGTCTACAAGAGGTGAGGTTACCATAATCTATACTTCCAGTGGTCCCTGAGAACATGAGCTGAACTATTCAGCCACGGAAAAGAAGGTATTTGTCTGCTATTGAAAAATTCAGATGTTATGTCTGGGGATTTATTCTCCAGACTGATCACAAGCCTCTTATCTATACTTTGAGTAGGGAAAAGTTTAAATAATAATTATACAATAATAATAATAATAATAATAATAATAATAATAATAATAATAATAATAATAATAATAATAATAATATTAGCACACCACACATAGCCCAGCTCATCACTAAGAGGCTGATTATGATATCGGACGGACTGCAACTGACCAACTGTCACTTTGGGTCCGTCCAACATCTGCCCCTGCGGTCTGTCTGCCACGTTACAATGCGGTGGGCAGAGGCATCTTGCGGAGGGACCATCCGCTGGTGTTCCGACTGGCTCCTTGCCTTTCGGAGGATCGGAAATACACATAATCCAATACTGATGGCAGAGTCAGCCTCTGCTCTGCCGTCGGGATTATGATGTCATTTTCCGACAGCCATTCTATGTCGTCGTTTCTTACATGGAAAGGCTGTGGAAAAAATGACTTTGGAGGCCCCTAGCAGGCCCCCTTCTCACCTGGTCCTCTGCTATTGGGTCTGGGGGGCACCATAGGTGTCCCCTAAACATCCCTGCACTGTGTGGCAGGCACCAAACATCCACTTTACTATGGCTGCTTGTGTTGCAGGCCTTTTCCGTTGTGCCCCCTTAACATCCCTGCACTGTGTGACAGGCACCAATCATCCAAACGTTCATTTTACTATGGCTGCTTGTGCTGTGGGCCTTTTCTACCATCTGCACAAGCTGCCATCGTAAAATTGATGTTTCTGACCACCCTATGGGCAGTCGCATCCTAATACTGAGGTCAGAACTGCCGACCTAAGGTGGGGGGGTTCCAGATAGCTATGGTGTCCCGCCCGACATCGGAATGAGCCCCTAAGTTGTTACAGTATTGTCTTGATATTGTACATTTACCAGGAAAAGACAATATTACAGAAGATTTACTGTCCAGGCTACCTGTACGCGACTCTGAAAAAGTAGATCTAGAAGATGACATGGAGAACTCGGGTCCGATTGCGGACCGGCTTACAGGAATAGTTAATCTTATGTTTGATTCAGGGCTTTTCCCCAGGCAATAGAAACTGGCATCGATTTTGCCCCTATTAAAAAAACCTAGCCTCTATGTTAATGATCCAAATAGTTTCCGGCCAATTGCCAGACTCCCCCTACCGGCTAAATTGGTCGAAAAACTTATGAATAGACAACTTAGTCTCTTCTTGGATGAGACTCATGTGCTTGATCCAACTCAATACGGCTGTAGGCCAGGTCATAGCACGGAGTCCACCCTGATTAAAGCCACAGAAGAGATTAGGGAAGCGGTGGACCAAGGAGGCAGGGCGGCACTGATCTTGCTGGATCTGTCCGCGGCATCCGACACGGTTCATCATTCGATACTCCTGAGCCGCTTAAATGCGTGTGGGATCTGTGGTAAAGCATGGGACCTTATAAAATCCTTTTTGGCGGACAAGAAACAAGTGGTGGCTCTGGGGGAGTTCCAGTCTAAACCTTTCACAACACCCTGTGGGGTCCCTCAGGGATCATCTCTTAGTCCTACCCTCTTTAACATTTATGTGAGTGCTCTGGCACCTGTCATAAGCGCCTATGGTTTTGGCATCACTTCCTATGCAGATGATACACAAATTGTGGTATCTCTGACACCAGGTGGGGAGGTGGATACAGAAGGGCGTTTGCGGGAGTGTATGCTAGCTGTGGGTAGCTGGATGGCCATGAATTGTCTCAAATTGAACTCGGACATAACGGAGGTTATACTGTTTGGCAACACCACTAATTTCTGGACTCCCGCTTGGTGGCCCGATTCCATGGGCACGCTCCCACTCCCAACCAGAAAGGCGAAAAACCTAGGCATAATACTCGACGACAGATTGACACTAGAGCTTTAAGTGAAGGATGTAACTTCAAAAACTATGTACATCATCAGAATGCTGAGGAAAGTGCTACCCTTGCTGCCCTGGGATAGCAGGCAAACTGTGGTCAGGGCTCTGGTTATGGCCATACTGGATTATTGTAATGGACTCTATCTGAATGCTCAACAAAGAGCGCTAAATAAGCTACAGATCCTACAGAATGCGGCAGCCAGATTCCTCACAGGCTCCGCAAGATTTTCCTCAGTTACTTTGGATAGAAAAGCCCTTCATTGGCTCCCAGTCAAAAGCCAAGTACGTTTCAAGGCGCTGTCCCTGGCTTTCAAGGCTCTGCATGGCTTGGGCCCAGAATTTCTAAAGCTCCGACTTCAATGGTATGTACGGAAAGAATCCTGTGGTCTAAAGAAGCTAAACTGGTCCGGGTCCCACGTATTAGGAAAGCCCGATGGAGGGGCAGAAGTTTTGTCTATGGCGCGGCAAAGACTTGGAATGATCTACCTCTCTATCTTAGGTCCATGACTGATCTCTGGTCTTTTAGAAAGGAACTCAAGACGTGGCTCTTTCTCAATGAGTAAGCACCCCTTCCCACCCCGCATTGGTTCAGTAAAATTCAGGTTAATCTAGATACCGCCAGGACACCTCCGGGTATTTGTCGCGCTTTACAAGTGTCAATAACATAACATAACATAACTGATTTTTTGTTTATGTGGATGTGTCAGGAAACAAAGTTTGTTCTGAAGCTGAGTAGAAGAGTGCGTGTGAGGAGGATGCAGTTATGGGGCTAGTCAAAGAATGTGTTGTGAATGGCTGGCCCAAAGAAAGTAGTGTTCTTTCAGACTTGCAGTCTTACTGCAAGATTGCGGATGAGCTATCTATTGAGGATGGAGTCGTGGTAAGGGGTGACAAATGTGTTCCTCCTAAGACCATCCATTCCCTGTTCATAAAGTTTGCGCATGAGAGGCATGTAGGTTCTACCATGACGAAGAGAAGAGTTAGAGCTCATTACTGGTGGCCTTCCATGGACAAAGACATAGACACAGTTGTGAAACTGTGGGTGGTGTGTAGCAAGGTGAAGAAGAGCCTTACAGTGTTCATGCCATCTTTGCAACCCATTCAGTTCCTTGACAGACCATGGGTTTAAGTTAGGATTACCGAGGTTGGTATTTCAATTTCTTACCTCTTCATCAACATTATACATTTTGTTGGATGGACTATTACAATAAATGGCCAGATATTCATGTTTTTCCTCACCCACAGCTGGTAATAGGATATTTCTGAGAGATATTGTTATGACAGGGGTTCCCTCAGTATACATTTATGATAATGGGGTTCAATTTGAGAGTTCTGAAATGGAGAAATGTTGCAAAAGTCTGGTGTAAGACACATTAAGAGTTCTCTCTATTATCCTCAAACCAATGGTTTGGTAAACAGGATGAACAGAGTGGTAACTGAATGCATCAAATGCGCAAAGAAAACATTTAGGAGGCTGTAAAATCTATGCTATGGTTATAAAATGCCACACCACACTGTTACCAAGGTGGCTCTGTTTGTTTTACTGAGGGGACGACAACCAATGTCTGTTCTTTTCCTTTAATGGTTATCTAGGTCCATTTGTGACATGTTTGAGAGGGGTTTGGATTGAAGTGCCATGTTTAGTAGAGTAGGAGAGTGGCAGAAGAAACAGAAGGAGATGTATGATCTCAGAATGCATACCAGACAGCAAGTGATTCAGGGTGGGTGATGTGGTTTGTGTGAAAAAATACAATTTTGCAAAGAAAGCAGTTGCCAATTATGGGGAACATGTGTCTGTGGAAAAAGTGTGTGGCAATGCAGTGAGAGTTGACGTTGGTCATTGGTACAATATTGGGAAGACTGTAAAGGTACAGAGTAGGAAACCAGTATGGTTATCTAGTCCTGCTTCTGAGGAAATGGCTCCCTCTCTAGATCTACCTTTGGGCCAAAGGTGTGTGTAGAATTCATTTACAGCAAACAGGGTGCTACGTGAGTCAATTCGAGATAAATACATACCTTGAAATCTGAGATACTATTTTATCAGTGGGCTTTAAGTGGACTATACTGTCTATTTTCATTTTGTTTTTTCTTATTCTTTAGATGTCTATGTTTTATTCTATTTGGTAATGTGTCTATTTATTTTTTAAATATCTTCATTGACATTTAAGACAAGAATAGAGGGTACAACAATTTAGACATCTCCTGACACTTTGCCGCAAGGAAAATCAATTGTCCAAGAGAAAGAGAAAAATAAAACAAACATAGGATAGTTACATACACGGTCCTATTCATCACAAAGCAGTATTACATGCATTATTGTACCCTCTGTCTCCTCCTCGTGCATGACATTTTCCCTTGACTAATGCCTTTTTAAACAACAAAAACCTGTTTTATTTAAACTGAACTACCCCATCCCTTAACTATACCACCTACCCTTTCCACGTCTGGGTATATGTCCTACTTCCACCTAAGTATCCCTGTGTAGGCACTTACTCATCAATGAGTAAGTGCCTTCTGTGAATACCAAAATGAGTAAGTGTTCTTACTCATTTTGGTATTCACAGAAGGCACTTACTCATTAATGAGTGGATGCCCAAACAAAACTAACTATTTTCCCCTGCAACTTATCAATCATAACTTTAGGAAATGTCAGAGGGATACAATTAAAAAGCTATGTCAATTTAGGCAGCATCACCATTTCAATTAAATTCACTCTCCCATACAGTGTCAAAGGGAAATTCTTCCATCTTGCAAGTGATTTGTCAATTTCTTTTGCTATCCTCTCCATATTAAGCTGGGGAATTTCCTCTAGTGTCTTGATGATACTAATTCCAAGATATCTAAGCTCGTTCTGAACATTTCCCTTCCAATATGGGACATTGCAACACATTACCCCAGTTTTTGCATTGTTTACCAGATAATCGGATAGTGCCCCGATCTCTTTTACTAAATCTTCCACCTTGGGGTTGGTTAAAACCGGGTCTGCATTGAAAATTACAAGTTCGTCCGCATATACTGCTATTTTATTTTTATAGGTGCCTGAACTGAAAGCAATAACCTGATTATCCCGACGCAGCATCTGGGCGAATGGTTCGATGTAAATATTGAACAACAATGGTGAGATAGGGCAACCCTGCCGCGTTCCCCTAGAAATCGGGAAACCTTCACTGAGGGAGCCATTAAGTAAAATCCTGGCTGTAGTACATTCATATAGGGCTTTCAGTGTTGTTATAAAGCATGGGCCAAACCCCATAACCGCCAAAACTTTCCATAAATAGGCCCAGCAAACACAATCAAAGGCCTTGGCGGCATCCAATGTAACTATCGCCAAGGGCATCAACCTCGATGTAGCCAGGTCTATATTACTGATTAACTGCTGGGTCAGTTCATGGATCTGCCTCCCAGGGGCAAATCCTTTTTGATCAAGATGTATAAGTCGGGGAGCCAATTTAGCCAGCCTCCCAGCCAAAATGCCGACAAAGATCTTATGGTCAGCATTTAGCAGGGATATCGGGCAGTACGACTCTGCCTTCTCCGGGTCTTTAGCTGGTTTTAGAATCAGGACCATGGTAGCCTCTTTCTATTAATTGCGGTACCCACGCCTTCCCTGTATAAACCAAATTAAACAAGTTCTTCCATACCGGGAGAACTTTCTCTATTAGTAATTTATAGACATCTGAGGGGATGGCATCGGAGCCAGCAGCCTTCCCATTCTTAGTTCTCTTCATGGCCCCCCTGATCTCTTCCTGAGTAATTTTTGCTTCCATACTCTCCTTCCCTTCACTAGTCAATATAGGGAGACCGATCACCCTCAACCGGTCTTTAAGCCATCGGGATTCAGGGACAATATCCTCACTTTAAAGCTGAGAAAAAAGTGAGACCACGTGATTATGCAAGCCTTCCCAGTTATCAAACACCTCACCCGAGGATCCCCTCAGCTCATTGATCGTCTTCCTGGTTCTTTCAAGCCTGGTCTTCCCAGCCAATAACACCCCCGCTTTTTCCCCGTATTCAAACTGTCTCATATTTCTTGCCTGCCACCTTGCCTTCCACTTTGACTCCAGGTTAATTTTATAGTTTAATTGTGTCTCTTCTAATCTTTTTACCAACCCTTCCCTATCTTTCTCCTCACTTAGAGATTGGAAGGAGGCCTCCAGGATACCCACTTCTCTTTCCATACCTGCTAATTCTGCCCTCTATTTTCTTCCTTTAGAGCATCCGAGACTTTTTAAAACCACCTGTATATACAAATTAAAAAGCATCCCACTCTACTCCTGGGGTAGCAGTGTCTTTAATAATCAAAAAGTACACTGATGTGGCCTTTTTATAGCAAGCACCACCTCCTCATCTGAGAGAAGGGCATGTTTTAGTGTCCACCTAATACAGGGCTTTTTTTCCTGGAGCCTGTGGGGTCATAGTGACAGCTGAATCATCTGACATATGAGCAGGATGGTATACTATCTTTTAGATGTTTACTGCTAAGCATCTTCCAACCAAAAAAGAATCCCATCTGGAATAGTGATGGTATTTTTTGCTATGATAGGTATAGCCTCTCAACTGACCTCACAGATGCCTCTAAACGTCCACTAACCCCAGGTTCTGCATCAAGTTTTTCACGGCACATCTCATTCTAGGCACCGGGGCACTACCCCTTCGTGTGGAACGGTCCAGAACTGGCTCTAACAGAATATTGAAATCTCCCCCTATCACTGGGACCGAGGTTTCAACTAATCTTAACTCCAGATCTACAATGTGCTGTGGGTCATCCTCGTTGAGACACACAAATAAATTCACAGTCAGCCCATTTTATATTGGCTATGACCCATCTACCTGAGCTATCTGTACTTGCAAATTTAAGCTCAATTCCTCAACCCCTCCTTATCAAAATTGTGACCCCCTTATAACATTGGACTTGGTCAGAGTCTAAAAAATTCTGGACCCAGCCATACTGGCGGAATAATTTGTTGCTCTCGCTTGCTACCAGATGTGTCTTCTGTAACACCATAATATGCACCTTGTTCTCTTCCTGATACCTTAGCACTGCCCTCTGCCTAGATCTTGACCTAAGACCATTCACATTCCATGTAAGAATATCAATGTTGGCCATCATCCCTCCTCTCTAGTTCCCACCTCCTGCTTCGTCACTGATTCACATAAACATTCCTGACTAAGTGATAACAAGGACTTTTTTTTAATGTATTTCTATTTTTTTAACTTACCCCACTGCTCCCCACCCATGCCCCTTCTCCCCCTCCACCACCCCACCCCACCCTTCAAATCCTACCCTTGGGAATCCTCCCTTCCTTTATAGGCATGAAAATGCCTAGTGGGAAAACCATTTGGGGGAAAATCAATAGACAATGTAAGAAAGAGCATACAGCCGCGCTTAAAAGTTCCAAGTTACGTTAACACTAACTCCTGACAGAGCCTATCTATATTCAGCTCCTTATCATTTAGAAGATTCTTGCTTCTTTTTTATTGTGTCAATTAGTGTCCCTACATCTCCTACTGAGTGGTAGTTATGCATTTGGTTATCCCATATTATACGTATCATTGCAGGGAGTTTTAACTGGGCCTTGGCCCCCAGCTTCAGTAGCTCCTCCATCTTGTTTCCTAACTCCTATTGCCGCTGCTCCATAGTTTTACAGATATCTGACCTGATTGCTACCGAATAACCGTTGACTGAATATGGTCCGTTCTTTAGGGCCCGCTAAGGATTTCATCTTTAATGGCGTAAGAGAGAAAATTCACCAGAATCTTCCTAGGTTTGACCCTTTGGGGGTTAGGACGAAAGGGCTCTCTGTGTGCTCTTTGGATTTCTTACTCAAGGTTCACGTCTTTGTTCTCCTTCAAGATCGTGTTCCGGAGTATATTAATTATAAAGGCCTTCATGTCTGAGCCCTCCTCAGCTCCTTAAAAATTCTTAAGTTATTCCTTCGGGAATGATTCTCCAATCTCTCAAGGTCGACCCTCAGGCTGTGATTTTGCTTGGCTAACTTAGAGATCTCAGAGGCATTTTTTGCCACATCTTGTTTTACTGTTCCCACCCCTTCTTCCAAAATCTTAGTACGGAGGGTTTTCTCATCTAGTTTTGTGTTAGCTCAGAACAAGAAACTTGTATGCCAACCTGATTGGCTTCCAATACTTCGAACCAATTCTTGATTTCATTCTTCAGCCCCAATAGTAGACTTGCCAGTGAGTCATCAGAATATCCCGGAGTCCCTTCTCCTCTTTCGACATTCTTACCCATCCTCATATATATCTTTTCAGACTCTTCTGACTCTTCTGTTGTGCCTATCACTGCCAGAGCTTCAAACCTATTGCTGGTGGGAATTGTAACTGTCTTCTCTTGAGCTATTACAAGATCAGTCTTGGGTTCGTTTTGGAGTGAGGCTCTGCTTTTATCACTTTCAGCATCATTAAGATCCACATTAAGCTCCTCTGTTCCTATGTTCTTGGTGTTTTTAGGAGTCGCTTCCCCCGAACTCCCCGAACTCTGTGGAGAGAAACGATGATTAAGACACACTTAACCGACTGCACCTCAATACTTTAGCTCCCTCCTTCTAGGAAATACACAACGATACATATATGTCTACATATATACCTGTAAAGAAAACAAAGAACTCAAGGATTGCATCTACAACTAGAAGGACGATTGTATCATCATCTGACCCTCTAAGATAAATGGGATGCTTGTCTGATTGTTCGTACCACCTGTACGTGATACACAGCAGAGAACTGTGGATACATGCACATTATCAGCAATAATCTTTCTCTATGTCTTTACCACATAATACCAGGACATGCGCTCCTTACCCACCATAACCAGTGCGACTGTGGGCCTCACAAGGGAAGAAGGATTTACGCAATATGCTCAGCACCTCTCTTACATCCCCTGCTAAGACGAAACAATACACACAGAAAAAACAATTAAGATGGAGAACTGATGTCAGGCAGACAAGTTGCTGAAAATCGTAGAATGGTGATATACCACCTGGTACTGGTTCATATTGGTAATGTCTAGGTTACACCAAAGCGCTTTACATGCCATACATGAGGTACAGCATTGAGGTAAATGTAACCCCCCAAATACACAACTCCAGGAGATGTTTCCTGAATACTCTCAGAATAGTCAGCTATGGATTCTATCCGGCGCTGTTATCCAACAGGGCCGTAAGACGATAATTAGCAAGTAATGACTCGTGGCGGTGTCACTCAGGTCGGCAATGGCAAATAGTCAAAGAGCAGCACTAGTGGTGTGAGTCACAACGCCGAATTACTGGTGAGTACACAGGTATGACTCTTGGCGGTGTCACTCAGGTCCGCTATGGCACATAGTCAAAGAGCAGCACTAGCGGCGTGAGTCACATCGCCGAAATACTGGTAAGTACAAAGGTATGACTCTTGGCGGTGTCACTCAGGTCCGCTATGGCACATAGTCAAAGAGCAGCACTAGCGGCGTGAGTCACAACACCGAAATACTGGTAAGTACAAAGGTATGACTCTTGGCGGTGTCACCGACACCCTTACCCCACCAAAGCCAACTTGGAATCAGCGAGGCCGTTGGAACGTCCTCCGCCTTCGGCAGCACGAAGCGAAATAATCTGCGCCATTCCTTCTGTTTCCTCGGCTTACGTAGCCGGCGGATCCGCGCAGCGTTGCCTCCTGCGCATGCGCGCGGTCAAGGATGCCGGGAGTTGTAGTGCGCCAGAGAGCCCCTCCATATCTCACGCATCTCGCGGAGATGGAGCGCGGCTCTCATCCAAGAAGCGCAGTAAGGTCGTCCCTTCAGGGAGTGTGCAGCGGTCGCAACGGAGGACGTGACAGCACATCCCTCTCCCAATGACCGCTGACACGAACCAGGTTTGTTGTGGAACCGGTCATGAAAGGCTTTTATACATCGGGGTGCATGCATGCCCACCGCTGGTTCCCACAAATTTTCTTCCGTGCCGTATCCTTTCCAGGACACCAAATACCACAATTTGGATCCCCTCATTTTTGAGTCCAGAATCGATTGCATTTCATACTCAGGCTCGTGATTGATCCAGATGGGCGAAGGTCTCTTTTTTATGGATGAATAGGAGGGCTTCAATAAGGACACATGAAAGACCGGATGTATTTTCATTGCCTTGGGCAGTGCCAATTTCATGGCCAAAGGCGAGATCTCCTTGAGAACTTTATAAGGCCCAATGAACTTGGGATTAAACACACTATATCGACGGAATCAAATGTTTTTTGTCGATAGCCACACTGCATCTCCTACCTTGTAGGTAGGGGTGGGTTGGCGGTGTTTATCCGCCTTAGTTTTGTAGATCCCCTTGGCCTTTTCCAAATTTCAACGAGTGGTGTTTAGGATTTGTTGAATATGTTTCACCTGGTCTTGTGCTTCCGGCACTTCAGGTATGCTTACAGGTTGAATCAAAGAGATAAAGCGTGGATGGTAACCGTAATTACTGTAAAACGGCGTGAAGTTGGTGGATTGGTGTTTGGCACTGTTGTATGCCACCTCATCCAAACACAAGAGGTCCACCCAAGCGTCGGTGTTCTTTTCCACGTAGCACCGTAGGTACTGCTTGAGAGTCTGATTCAGTCTTTCTGTTTACCCATCAGACTGAGGGTGAAAACTGGTACTTTTGGACGTTTTCATATATAATGCCTTACACCAGACTGTCCAAAATCGGGCAGTGAATTTGGGGCCCCTGTCGGACACTATATTTGCAGGAAGGCCATGAAGCCATATCACATGAAACAAAAGCAGTTTGGCCAATTGTCCTGAAGTGGGTTCTTTAGCACAGGCTATGAAGTGTCCCATCTTTGTGAGACTGTCCACCACTACCACGATGGCTGTACATCCTTGATCCAGTGGCAACCCAACAATAAAATCTATAGAAATGGTTTCCCATGGCACCAAAGGTGACGGTAGGGGTTGTAACAGTCCTTTGGATTTCCCGTGTTCTGGTTTAGCAGTCACACACGTCTCACACCGGTGAATCATGGCTGTGGTGTCTTCCACCACTGTTGGCCACCAAAACTGGCGAGAAATGCGATAGAGGGTTTTCTTAATTCTGTTATGTCCCGCACTGTGCGTGTGGTGACACCAGTGGAAGACCTCTTTCCTTAAGGTTGGATTGGGTATTAACAACTGTTTGCCTTTCATTGGGAGACCCTTAATTATCTTCCACTGTGGGTGGTTCCGCAACCATTTCTTCCAGTAAGGATTCTTCACCCCTTTGATTACTTTCTGTAGAAAGGTATCAGTTTGCAGCGTTCCTATGACCTTTTGAGGGTCCAAAACTGACTGTGAATGTTCTACCTGGGTTCCATCAGGGATGTCTTTGCGGGACAGAGCGTCCGCTTTTTTATTGTCTGCCCCAGGTCGGTAAGTGACAAGTTAGTGAAATTCTGAAAAGAATAGCATCCAGCGTAACTGCCTGGGAGACAACATCCGAGTCAATCTCATAAACTGCAAGTTACGATGATCGGTATATACAGTTACCACATGCTTGGCTCCTAATAACAGGTGTCTCCAATCGCTAAAAGCTTCTTTTATGGCTAGGAGCTCTTTTTCGGTGATGGTATACCGTGTTTCGGCCAAATTTAATTTCCTGGACATATAGGCCACCGGATGAAGTTGGCCCGTCGTTTTATGGCGTTGTGAGAGTATGGCTCCTACCGCAACATCGGAGGCATCTGCTTCCACAATGTATGGGCTCTCCGGGTCCGGATGTATCAACACCGGGGCTGTAACAAATGCATCCTTTAAGCATTGAAAGGAGGCCTCTGCTTCTGGTGGCCAACGAAATGGTTCTTTTTTTCGTAACAGTTTGGTAAGGGGAGCCACCACCGCAGAGAATTGGTTAATGAATCTGCGATAAAAATTCGCAAATCCGAGAAAGCATTGGATTTCCTTAACATTTGTAGGTTGTGCCCATTCTTTCACTGCTCTAATCTTTCTTTCTGACATTACCTGGCCTGAGGGTGTCAGCATCACTCCCAAGAACTCCACTTCTTTCACGTGGAACTCACATTTGCTGAGCTTACAATATAGTTTATTCTGTCGCAATGCATCAAACACAAAACCCACATGACCCTTATGTTCCTCCTCTGTGGAGGAATATATCAAAATATCATCGATATATGCCACCACGAACTTGTCCAAATACTCCCGCAGCACCTCGTTAACGAAGTATTGAAATGCGGCGGGGGAATTGCACAGTCCGAAGGGCATTACGGTATATTCGTAAAGGCCATATCGGGTCCGAAAGGCGGTTTTCCACTCGTCTCCTTCCCGAACGCGTACCAAGTGGTAGGCCCCCTTTAAATCAAGGCGAGTGTAGATTGTGGCCGATTTAACCTGCTCTAACAGAACAGATATCAAGGGCAGAGGATACCTGTTTTTGATCGTTACGTTGTTTAATGCCCTAAAGTCTGTGCAGGCTCTCTTTTCCCCGTTGGCTTTTGGAATAAAGAAAATAGGAGAGGCTGCCGGGGATCGTGAAGGGCGTATAAACCCGTTCTTCAAGTATTTGTCTAGGTATTCTCTTAAGTGAGTATTTTCTGCTTCTGTGAGTGCATATAATCTTCCACAAGGTATAACTGCACCTGGGACAAAGTCTATACGGCAATAATAATGCCGGTGAGGGGGGAGAGTATCTGCTGATTTCTCACAGAACACATCTTGATACTCTGCATACCAAGCAGGTAACTTCACATCAGTTTCTGCGGCCGTGGCTATTGAGTTTGGACTTCCCTGACTACAAGCAATATCCCCCCGGGTGTTAGTACAATGATCTCTGCACCATGAACTCTTAAACTCCACCTTGTTATTCTTCCAATCGATGGTTGGGTTGTGTAATCTCAACCAGGGCAGGCCTAGGATCACTCCATATTGCGAGGCTTTGATGATATTGAAAGATACAAGTTCAGTATGCCCTTCCCCGCAAGTCATGGGCATGGTATTGGAATGGTACCTAATAGGGCCTGTGCTTAAATTCTTCCCTTCTACAGCCAACACCTCTTCGTGGGAGTCTTTAATAATCAACTCTATCCCTAAAAGCCTGGCAGTCCCTAGGTCCATAAACAACCCCGTTGCGCCAGAATCAACCATGGCTTCACAGGGCTGCCAACCTCCAAGCGTTTTAAGAGTGATGGTTATAAACAAATGTTGAGACGACAATGCTAGGGTATTCATGGTAGAAGGGATATGCAACCCACCCAAGGACTTCCCTTCTGTTTTCCCTGGGTGAATCAGTTTTCCGGCAAGACCTCTAAGGACAAGCCAGACACTCGTTTGGCCCCTACGCTGGTTTTAGGTTTGGCCAAACAATCTTTAACGAAATGCCCTTTTTTCCGCAATACATGCAGAGCCCAGTCTTTCGCCGGAGGTCTCTCTCCGCTTGAGTAAGTGGGGCTCGAATGGTACCTATGTCCATAGGTTCTGATACCGGGGCCACTCCTACTCCTGACCCCCTACTTTTCTCAAATCTCATAGGCTGACGCTCTACTTTCTTTCTGTCCCCTCTGCGTTCCCCTATGCGATAATCTAACCGTAAGGTGAGGTTGATAAGATCTATACAGGTGGAGGGTTGAGGGTCTATCTGTGCTAACACGTCTTTCATGTCGTCCCTCAGCCCTTGATAAAATATAGCATCCCTCTTTTCCTCTGGCCATTGGGTTTCTGCTACCAAACGTTGGAATGTGTTGATGTACACCACCAAGTCCTTATACCCCTGTTTAAGTTCCAGCAGTTCTCTATCTGCTGAGAAGGAAGCCGCCCTACGATCAAACACAAGTTCGAATTCTTTACGAAACGCCTCCCAATCGTACAGAAGGGGGTCGTCGCGACGCACATTAGGTACTGCCTATTGAGCCGCGTCACCTGTTAGGTACGAGATCATAAAAGCCACCCGAGCCTGATTGTTGGGAAAGGCCTTGGGTTTACATGAAAAATGTAGTAACACCTGAGTCATAAAGACTAGTACCTTGGATGCCTCCCCATAAAACCGCTCGGGGCGGCCAAAGGGATGGGCGTAGGCATTTCCACTGTAAATGGGGAGGGAACAGAGGATGATCCAAACTGAAAGGTACTCCCACCCCAAGTTCTACCTGATTGTGCGTCAAATGGGTTTCTTTGTAATCTAGTGACTGTGTCTTGCAAGGCTGCAGTTTCGGACCTAGATGCCGCTATCTCCGCCCTGGAGTCGGCTATCTCCTGCTGAAGTGCCCCTAAGGTGACTAGGACGTTTTCCAAGGTGGCCATCGTAACAATGAACCGACCGGGAGAGGTATATTTAAGTAGGCAGATTATTCTGTCACGGTCCCACGGAGGCCTCTCAGGATCGGTTCGTTGCTCAATTGGGGTCCACCTATTGACAACCTCAATTTCCGATATGCTATAAAAGCACGGACATTAGAGGGGGTCAATCGGGGGAAGGAAAGGAAGGGAACAGCGGGGAGGGAGATCTGTGGAGAGAAACGATGATTAAGACACACTTAACCGACTGCACCTCAATACTTTAGCTCCCTCCTTCCAGGAAATACACAACGATACATATATGTCTACATATATACCTGTAAAGAAAACAAAGAACTCAAGGATTGCATCTACAACTAGAAGGACGATTGTATCATCATCTGACCCTCTAAGATAAATGGGATGCTTGTCTGATTGATCGTACCACCTGTACGTGATACACAGCAGAGAACTGTGGATACATAAACATTACCAGCAATAATCTTTCTCTATGTCTTTACCACATAATACCAGGACATGCGCTCCTTACCCACCATAACCAGTGCGACTGTGGGCCTCACAAGGGAAGAAGGAATTACGCAATATGCTCAGCACCTCTCTTACATCCCCTGCTAAGACGAAACAATGCACACAGAAAAAACAATTAAGATGGAGAACTGATGTCAGGCAGATAAGTTGCTGGAAATCGTAGAATGGTGATATACCACCTGGTACTGGTTCATATTGGTATTGTCTAGGTTACACCAAAGCGCTTTACATGCCATACATGAGGTACAGCGTCGAGGTAAATGTAACCCCCCCAAATACACAACTCCAGGCCATGTTTCCTGAATACTCTCACAATAGTCAGCTATGGATTCTATCCGGCGCTGTTATCCAACAGGGCCGTAAGACGATAATGAGCAAGTAATGACTCGTGGCGGTGTCACTCAGGTCCGCTATGGCAAATAGTCAAAGAGCAGCACTAGCGGCGTGAGTCACAACGCCGAATTACTGGTAAGTACACAGGTATGACTCTTGGCGGTGTCACTCAGGTCCGCTATGGCACATAGTCAAAGAGCAGCACTAGTGGCGTGAGTCACAACGCCGAAATACTGGTAAGTACAAAGGTATGACTCTTGGCAGTGTCCCTTAGGTCCGCTATGGCACATAGTCAAAGAGAAGCACTAGCGGCGTGAGTCACAACGCCGAAATACTGGTAAGTACAAAGGTATGACTCTTGGTGGTGTCACCGACACCCTTACGCCACCAAAGCCAACTTGGAATCAGCGAGGCCGTTGGAACGTCCTCCGCCTTCGGCAGCACGAAGCGAAATAGTCTGCGCCATTCCTTCTGTTTCCTCGGCTTACGTAGCCGGCGGATCCGCGCAGCGTTGCCTCCTGCGCATGCGCGCGGTCAAGGATGCCGGGAGTTGTAGTGCGCCAGAGAGCCCCTCCATATCTCACGCATCTCGCGGAGATGGAGCGCGGCTCTCGTCCAAGAAGCGCAGTAAGGTCGTCCCTTCAGGGAGTGTGCAGCGGTCGCAACGGAGGACGTGACAACATAATTCCAGAAGCCTACGGGACAACTTACCATACGGCCAATTCCTGAGACTAAGACAGAATTGCTCAAAAAGAAGTGATTTCTACAATGAAACAGACATCTTAGTAAAAAAACTAAGGGATCGTGGATACCCCAAAGGCCTCCTGAATCGCTCACGGAAAAGAGCATGGTATCGACCTAGGGAAACTCTCTTTGAAATACAACCACCTGCAGAAGATACTCAGAAACTGGTATGTGTAACTACTTTTAACACACGAAGTCACAAAATAAAAAAAGTATTATTAAAATACTGGAATTTGGTGAGCTCTGAAATCGGGACCCAGGAGAAACCTTTGTTTGCCTTCAAAAGAGCAAAAAACATCAAAGACTACGTCGTAAGTTCGTATCTTGAAATCGAGAAACAAGGAGATCTGAGACAACAACTTAATTTGCCCCCACTGGTGGGCCATTTCAAATGTAGCTCCTGCAAGGCCTGTGAATCCACACTAATTGGTTCCTCATTTCAGCATCTTGGGAAAACATACCAACTGAGGCAACACAGTAACTGTAACAGTTGCAATGTGATTTACGCCATAAAATGCCCCTGCCAAAAAATCTACGTTGGGCAAACAACTCAAAAGGTCAAGACCAGAATCCTACAGCACCAGAGTAGAATCCGCTGTATTACCCAGGGAGCCCCCTAGTAGACCACTTCTCAAAAAACAACCATGTTGCCAATGACCTACAATGGTGGGTAATAGAAAAGGCCACTTTGCACCCTAGAGGAGGTAGCATACTCCAATTGCTCAACTTCAAAGAATGCAGGTGGATCCATCTGCTAGACTCAGTAACAACTGGATTAAACGAGCAGGAGGAGACATACAAACAAATGATCAAACTGTAGAACCCCATACCCTGACACTTGAACGCAACACTATATTTGCCAGACATAGTGTAGTCTTATACTAGCACCTTGATTGATATCTAATATATGACTAAATGCCATACATTACTGACTTATCATCTCCCACTAAGGCTCAATCCTAGAAATTTCTATTGTACACTCTTGTACTGCCTTCATCTAAATAGTTTTACTTAGAATGTATAAGTATTCGCATTTCCAATCATATTTTTGGACGCTTATATCCAACATTGGTACCCGTTATGAATAATGCGTGTAACATTGATTCACTATAAGACACGCACCCTGAATAGTGGTATCTATTTGCACTCAATATCCCAGTATGGCCTCATATTGTAAATACTTTGTTCAATTATAACCATGCATACATAAAAACATACACTGATAGCTGTGTTAAATAACTGTAATTTCATTATTTACCCCCAGCGATCAGTTTGTTTGAAATCATTCATGTTCATGTGATTTTAAAACATATACTGATATATGTAATCGTTCATACATATGTGATCCTTAAACAATAACTGATATTTGTTTTGGCTTTTCGTTAAAAATCTCCATTGTTTAAAATATCCCCAGCGATTTGCTCGGGTGAATTCATTTACTGAGACCATATGCCACTCGTAATTGTTTTTGTTTAGAGTTGTTGCAACAACTTTATTGTTTGTTATTTTGGACATAGTTTTTGCTTTAGGATCTGAATTTATGAGACTTTTTAGCAGATCCCTAACTCATACACAGCTGAAACACCATCACGGGTTTACGCAGACACAGCTGCAACCCGTCTCCACCTCAATCATCACGCCCACCAAGACGGACAACAGCAACCACCTCAAGTGCATCCTGCTCAACACCCGCTCCGTCCACAGACACGCCGTGGAACTCTGGAACCTCCTCGACACCGCATCTCCGGACGTCGCCTTCCTCACGGAAACCTGGATGAACGACTCTTCAGCCCCCGACATCGCCATAGCCATCCCGGACGGCTACAAGATCATCAGGAAGGATCGCGTCAACCAGACCGGAGGAGGCATCGCCATCGTACACAAGAGCACCATTCGCATCTCGACTGACTCCATCGACGTATTCAACGCCGCCGAATACCTGCACTTCCAGATCCACACCGACCCCAAGACTACCCTCAGAGGCACCCTCATCTACAGACCCCCGGGACCACGCGCACAGTTCTGCGAAGACATCGCCGACTTCATCAGCCCTCACGCCCTCCCCTCCGCCGACTACATCCTCCTCGGGGACCTCAACTTCCACCTGGAGAACAACAATGACCACAACACCACCGCCCTGCTGGATAACCTCGCCAACCTCGGACTTCAGCAACTGGTCAACACCCCCACCCACTTCGCCGGCCACACGCTCGACCCACTCTTCTCGTCCAGCAAGCACGTCACCTTTAGCCACTCCACCGGACTTCACTGGACCGACCACAGCTGCGTCCATTTCAGCTTCAGAAAGAACACGGTCCACAATCACCCGAAGCAGGCTCCCCACAGAAACTGGAGCAAGATCACCGCCGACCAGCTCGCCACCTCCCTCAGCCAGAGCCCACCTGCCAGGACCACGGACCCTAACACAGCTGCCCTCGACCTCACGCAGTGGCTGACCTCCTGTGCCGACGACCTCGCCCCACTGAAGAACCCCCCCTCCAGACCCAGAAGCAAGAAGGCCCCCTGGTTCACCGACGAACTCAAGGACTCCAAGAAGGCCTGCCGCACCCTCGAGAAGGCCTGGCTCCTCAACAAGACCGCCGACAACAGAACAGCACTCAAACTCGCCACTCGCAGACATCACCAGCTCATCCGCACCACCAAGAAGAAATCTCTGCGGGAACGACTGGACAAGAACGCCCATGACAGCAAGGAGCTCTTCAACATCGTCAAGGAGTTCTCCAACCCCAGCACCGGCAACAACGACATCACTCCCTCACAGGACCTCTGCGACTCCCTCGCCTCGTACTTCCACCGCAAGATCGCCGACATCCACAACAGCTTCGACATTTCACCCCCGCACCCATCGGTTGTACCTTCGCGCCCCGCCGCCACCCTCCAGACATGGACCGAGGTGACCCCCGAAGACACGTCACGCATGATGAACACCATCCACTCCGGATCTCCGACCGACCCGTGCCCCCATCATGTCTTCAACAAGGCAGCCTCTACCATCGCACCCCACCTCCGAGACATCATCAACACCTCCTTCAACACAGCAACCTTCCCGGAGAGCTGGAAGCACGCCGAACTCAGCGCTCTGCTGAAGAAACCAACAGCGGACCCGACCGACCTCAAGAACTACCGCCCCATCTCGCTCCTTCCTTTCCCGGCCAAAGTCATCGAGAAGGTCGTCAACAAGCAACTGGCAGCCTTCCTCGAGACGAACGGATCCCTCGACCCATCACAGTCCGGATTCAGAGCCAACCACAGCACCGAGACAGCCCTCATCGCAGCCACCGACGACATCCGAGCCCTGCTCGACAACGGCGAAACAGCGGCACTCATCCTCCTAGACCTCTCCGCAGCATTTGACACTGTCTGCCACCGCACACTAGTCCAACGCCTCAACGACACCGGCATCCAAGGGAAGGCTCTGGAATGGATCATCTCATACCTCTCCGGCAGAACACAGAGAGTACGCCTCCCTCCGTTCCGCTCCGAGGCCACCGAAGTCATCTGCGGCGTCCCGCAAGGATCGTCGCTCAGCCCTACTCTCTTCAACATCTACATGAAACCCCTCGCTGCCATCGCACGCCAACACAACCTCAACATCATTTCCTACGCCGATGACACCCAGCTGATTCTCTCCCTCTCCAGAGACCCCGACACCGCCAAAGCCAGCCTGCACGAAGGGATGACAGACGTCGCTGAATGGATGAACATCAGCCGCCTGAAACTGAACACGGACAAGACAGAAGTCCTCATTCTGGGACCATCACCCTCCGCATGGGACGACTCCTGGTGGCCCCCGGCACTAGGCACCGCACCTGAACCGACGGACCACGCACGCAACTTGGGCGTCATACTGGATTCCTCCCTATCGATGACCAGACAAGTCAACGCCGTCTCCTCAGCTTGCTTCCACAACCTCCGCTTGCTCCGAAAGATCTTCCGATGGATCCCGACCGAGACCAGGAAGACGGTCACCCACGCTCTCGTCACCAGCAGACTAGACTACGGAAACACCCTCTACGCCGGTACTACAGCCAAGCTTCAGAAAAGACTTCAGCGTATCCAGAACGCCTCCGCCCGACTCATCCTGGACGTCCCCCGACGCAGCCACATCTCGTGCCACCTGAGAGACCTGCACTGGCTCCCTGTCAACAAGAGGATCACGTTCAGACTCCTCACCCACGCACACAAGTCCCTCCACGACCTAGGCCCAGGGTACCTCAACAGCCGCCTCACCTTCTACACGCCCACCCGCCGGCTACGTTCCGCTAACCTCGCCCTCGCCGTCGTCCCTCGCATCCAGAGAGCCACCGCTGGAGGAAGGTCATTCTCCTACCTGGCAGCTAAGACTTGGAACTCCCTACCCGTCCACCTGCGGATGACCCAGGACCACCTGGCCTTCAGGAAACAGCTCAAGACCTGGCTGTTCGAGCAGTAGCAGACCCCCTTCCCCAAGCGCCTTGAGACCCTTACGGGTGAGTAGTGCGCGATATAAGTTCCATGATTGATTGATTGATTGATTGATTGAATCATCCTCATATGCACACGTGCACGTTCCAGGCACGCACAACTGACTATAAATCACCCTCTCTCGTCCACCAGGCTTACATTTACATCCGAGTGAGAGTCGGAAGGAACGCCAGATCACGGTAAAAATAATTTAGACCCCACCTAAAGAAGCGCTTTTGCTCCTCCATACGCTGTCCGCCTGACACTAAATAATGTCCACGCCCTTTTCATTACTTTTCAGTAAATCGAGCGACAGGCTTAAAATCCCTTATCCATACTACGGAATCATCGGATCTGAAATAAAATTCCAAGGTATGTCTTTACACAGCGACTTATTCTAAATTAACTTACGGTATGACTTTACTTGCTGCAAACTTACCGCTCATGCTAATTACTCTTGTTTCTACACGGAGGCTCTACCCCCCTCCGTTAGTCTTGATAAACTACATAAATTGTAGTGCCTTAAACTTTGTTATCACTCCATAGGCCACAAACTGAATATTAAGGATTGAGGATTAAGGATTAAGGATTCCCTCCTGAGACGCCCCATATACCCGCAGATATTCCTTCAAATCTGCATTTGGGTAAGCATGACCACCCTCAAACTGAACACTCAGCAATTTTTATATACCCTGACACGCCCCTTACTTAGCTCTCTCTAATTTAAACTCTTAGGCTGTATACCCCCGCTGTCCTGAAGAAGACCCGACGTGGCGCTTATTAGAATTTGAGCAACACAAGGGGTCGAAATGTCGACGCATCCTATATGTCTACACAACGCTTCAGATCAAAATTCACTATAATACGGATCGCGAAGCTTATGTGAAAAATCATAAAGACTCAAATATAAATTGAAACCTTCCCTATTCTGTGCACATTTGTCTTATGTAGTGTACTGTATATACTATCTATCACCATATGTCACTGCTTCGCCACAAGTCACCCATACTGTGTCCTATGTATCTTGTCAGCCTAAAATACATAAAATATATGTTATGCCTTAAAATTGCCATTTGAATTTTCTTATTGGTGTGTGTCATCCCCCTTGCTTTACTGATTTTATGTTACATGAAATGTATATACGTTGTGAACACTCCAAAGAAATTGATTAATCCCGACAGAACCATTGTCTTTATATATTACGTATACCCAGTTTCTGAGGGACACCGGGTCACCCCATTATTTTTCCATATGAGATCTAGGCAGGAGTAATCCAGATGACGGAGCCACAAAAAACTTGCCAACTTTCTTTAAAACTACTTTACAAGGTGGTTAAACCTGCTAATCTGAAAAGGAACCATTTCTTTACAATCAACAGGTTGTACTGGACCCCACAGAAACCTGCAAAGATTGTATTAGTTCAAACTCCAAGATGTGATGAATGCGGCATGTTAAGCGCCGATGATTTACATATATTTTTAGAGTGCCCAAAATTACAGGATTATTGGCATACTGTTGAGAAAGTTGTCAATAATATTCTTCAGGCCAATATAACAATGAGTCTAAATTTGATATTGATGGGGTTGGAGGATCATCCTACTCAGCCCTTTTCGGCAAATAGGAGGGATCTCCTATTTTATATGATGCTTCTTGCCAGGAGAGAGATTCGCAAGAGATGGACAGATCCTTTCCCCCCTCAGGGTTTTGACTGGCTCCAGGTGGTTAGAACAACATGTAAAATGGATACTGGAGTTGAGGGGGGCCCCCGAGGTATGATTGGGGACGATTACTTGAGGTGGTATGGAACAGCAAGAACCTAATGGAGACATCCTAGGATTACACCTGCGGGAAACCAGTAACCAGGAAACTGGATGGACTAGAGTGGCGGGATTAGATGTTTAATTGTAAATAGCCTGAAGGTGGAACAGGTCGGGTACCAGGCTTGGCTGTGCAAACACTGGTGATATGCGGACAAAAAAATTGTTTTTCTGCTCAACCACTCCTACATCATACACCATCACAGCTCCTGCATTTAAGTTCTAACAACAGAACTGTTCAAGCATGGAAAAGTGTGGCTGTTGGCATAACATTTCTGCGACCAAATGTTATTGAGGAATGGTTCACATTCCTAAGGAGGTGGTAAATAGGTATGTACCACGAACAAAACAAATCTTCATTCTTGAAATGAACTTGATTTGTATGCCTATTTATGATGTTAAAATCTGAGTCTCATGGCTGTAAATGCACATCTGGGTCACTGAAACAGGACAAGCTATATTTGCACAGCAGTCATGCAATGATGGGACTGAGCTGAGATGAGGATGCTGATATGTGCAGCAACAGCAACGTTGTATTCCGTGATGGCACTTATCACTCTGTAAGTCTAGCATGACAAGTGATATGGTTTGGCTGTAGCGTTGGATTAACAAGATCATACCCTTCTCTCCTGTATCCCCCTTGCATGTAAATGAGATTGTTAACATAGTTAGGTGATGTGCCTACATGCAGATAATGAGAGTATATTATTGTGATGAACATTTCCCTCTTGCATAACAGTTACCTCATCCAAAATAGGCAATGTATGCTACAGATGAGACACCTCAGCTTGGCATGGCAAGTGGCATGATGGGGATTTCCCGTAGGGCTAACTCTTCCTCTCTTGCAGTTTCCTTTTGTTCAGGTGCAGGAGGTTATAGTTATGTTTCTATCTGCTAGTGTATAATGACAGAAAGTTAGTGCAATGGAAATGTACCTCTTGCATCACTTTAACTTCATCCAGCACAGGTAATGAGTGCTACATTACTGCCTCCACAAGACCAGCATGATAACAAACTATATCTGGTCACATCTTGTTGGCCTATGTAGCCCTCCTGTTTTCTCTTTCATGAGATGGAAGGCTTGTATTCTTCCCATTCTGTCACATCAATGGGGACTGCGGTGCTGTTTTGCTGTCTTTAGTCGGACCTCCTCTCTGTACTGGGTGATTCTTGACAGAGGGTCTTAGTTGGTGGTTTATGAGTTTTAGTTGTGCCACTGTGTGGCAAACCCACCTTTTTTGCAATGTCACCTCAGATTTTTTGCTTTTTTTGAAAACCTATTTTTGCTGGTATTAAAATTCTCCACACTATACCCCTGCTAAGCAAAACTAAAGGGCCTGTGCTCCCCCTTTAAACATGGTTAAATTGGCTTATCCCCAAAAGTTTCCAGTATATGGTGAAGCACTGCACCTAGGGCCTGGATGGTAAATACCACATGTGGCTTGCAGCACCTAATGTGCTATCCACAGTGCTGGCCTAAAAATATGGTGCCAGGCTTACCATGTGTAGCTTGACTGCAGCAGCCTAAAAACCTCCTGTTAAAACTGTCAAAATAACCATTTGCGACAGTGGGGAACCCTTATTTTAAATATTATTAAGTCACCTCTAAGTAACCTTGTTGCCCACAAAGTAGAGTGTCTGATAGTTAAAAGTGGACATGGGCAAAATTAAAGTTGGCATGTTCCTCCAGTGACGAGAACACAAAAGCTATTTTAACTGGTATGGATTTAGTTGGATCCAAGAAAATGTCAAAGAACAGGTTATAAACTTTAATCTTTAACTTTTGGCAGAAAACACGTAGAATAGTCATTCAGTGTCTATATTTCATATTTATTAAAAGTCCAATTCAATGGTTTAGTTTAATATTTGATAAATATTTAGAAAAAGTAACTTTCAGAAAGTTCCCTGTTCCCTGCATGAAGCATTTGGAGGCTAATTTGGATTAGTATGTCAGTAGCTACCAAGCAGGTGCTTAAACTTGATGAGATATACAAACTACTCCCAAAACAATGGCTTTGGCCTAGTGACAGGATGGATTGGGTAAGGGGCATGTCATTCCCTATCAGCTCAGAAAGTAGGGTCACATAGAGATGTGCAATAAAACATAAAATTCTGCATCACAAATGAATATTATAACTTCATATTCCACAGTCAAAAGGTGAACTTACTGAACACATACAGAAGGCTGCCAGATTATCAAATGATTGTCATGCTTTAATACTGCAACTTTTGAAGAGACTGTTCAGAGTACGAAGGCTTATGAAACCACAAATATGGACAGTTTTACGAATCACACAAATTAATCAATTAAACACTGTAAAAAAACAGGATAAATTGAGTGCAATATATTCAATATAATAGAATCTGGAAACTAAAAGGGGTATAATAAATTAGAAAATAAAGGGTGAATGAAAGGCCCTGCAACATAGGAGATGGTAGCAGATAATAATGAACAAAGGCATACACTGAATAAAGCAGTGAAGGCAATAAAAGAAAAATTTGATATAAACTGGTCCCGCTGAGGCCCTCCTTGAAACTGGTGAACTCTGCCAGTATCTTAGCCTTGCCCATTTTTTTCTATAGATCCTTAACAGCCCTCAGTTTTTAACATACCTGACCAGAACTAAATTAAAACCCTGCAAACCACAGCCTTTAATGCATACCTACATTTAGTTCTTAACATTTTCTGTATGCAATAAATATGCAATATTATTCTATACCTGCCTTTCTAATCTCACAGAACTCAAGAAAGTTCAACATATTTGAGTGATTGAATAGGCACATTTGTGAAGGCTACTTCGAAAGGCACTCGGTCTTGTAGGAGTAAAAGAGAAAGTGAAGTATGGTCTTTGAGGGTAAATCTGCCTTTAGATGACTCTTTGTGAGATTCCTTGGCACAGAGCAGTCAGGCTTAACTTTAAAGGCACGGTGTAATGTATTTGTGCAACACTTAAATCAGTGAAACTGTGAAAAGAACACACAAAAAGATACCACCTCTGGGTAGAAATATAGAGCTTAATTTATCGAACAAAACACAAAAATAACAAAAGTCCAGTAAGTAGAACTGGAGGTATAAATGTTTAAAGAATATCTTGAAATATAGTGCTTAAAAAAATAAAGCACCAACCAAGGCTATCTGGTAATGCTAGACCGGGTCAAATCCAAAAGTTCAGACTGACCACGATGAAACGCGGGTCATATATAATACAGCGACTAACCTTGTCCCACTGAAAACAATACCTTGGCTCGGAGTTACGTTGACATCGAGGAACAGATGCAAGAAGCGTGATATGTCTGCATTGATATAGGCGATATTTTGGTTCCGAGACCCACAAGTCGGGGATGTGCCATTGTGGAACCCCTCTGATGTGGTCAATACATTGTCATAGAGCCACGCAGCTGGTGAAGCGATGTCCTTGATCCTGGCAGTGGCGGCGATGCGTTGCCATCGATGCAGATGCGCCAGTTCTGAGCCTCGCAAAGACGTTGATGCATTGTTTTTTTCTCAGTTGTAGCACATTAAACACACTCCCAAGGGCCCAGGACTAGATTGGCACCACTTGGCATGGCAGGACTTTCAGATGGCAGAGCCCAGGTGCTGGTTGTGGAGTGATTTGAAATTTTTGATGTCCCTGAGACTTCCAACAGGAGACAAGCAGGCCATCCCATTGAGCAACTCTGGGTTCAGGTGGTGTCAGTCCAGTCCTTCTCACCCAGCCAAGGAGGGCAGCAGGCAGGTCAGCACAGCAGAAAAGCAGTCCTTTCCAGAGCAATAGACTAGCAGAGCAGTAGTCCTTCAGCAGCACAGCAGTCCTTCTTCCTGTCCAAAAGTGTACTAAGTTGGTTGGGTCAGAAGTCCAGTTCTTATACCCAGTGGTACCTTTGAAGTGGGGGAGACTTCAAAGAGAGTATTTGAAGTGCACATAGGTCCTCCCTTCCTGCCAGGGCTCCAGACTCACTACAGGGCATTAAGCAGTTTTTTGTGTGGGGACAGGGCACATCCCTTTCAGGTGTGCAAGGGCTCCTCCCTCCCATCTTGGCCAGAATGGCAAATCAGGATATGGATGGCCCATCAGCCAGACCAAAGCTCCCTTTGACAATAAACGGCTGGCAACCATTTATTATGATAATGATTGATTGAAAACTGCTTATCCCAAAAATTACATATAAAAGGAAGATTTTTTCTTGAAAAATTATTTTGTCATTGGTCTTTTCTCTCGTTGCCTTGATTCAATGCATATGTATACTCTCTGTATGACCGTTTGAATTATTTTCTCTAGCCCCACACACTCGGGGTGGGTCATTGTAAACTTGCTAAAAATTGCATTTTTAAAGTTGTAATCATACATCCAACTTTGCTATTAAAGAGGATTTATTATTATAAGTTCATAGGTACTAAACATGACAAACCTACTCTTTCTCAATCATGAAGTGGAACTTGTTAGAGGTAATACAAAATCCCCAATGTTAACTTATCAGAGGGGGGTGCCTCAGAGTAGTGAAAAACAACTTTGGTAGTTTTTCCCTACAAGGGCATGCAAAACTTAAAAGTACATGCCCTACTTTTTAGTTACACAGCACTCTGCTCTATGGGATACCTAGGGCCTGCCTTAGTGGTGACCTATATGTAATAAAGGGGCAAGTTAAGGCATGGCAAGGGCATTGAAATGCCTTGGACATGGCGTTAAGACTGTGCTCCAGCGTGGAGTGCAAAATCCCTTCCTCTATCACAGACCAAGGATCACACATACACACACTATCCATACATTCGCTGGTGGGGCCCATAACACCAACATTCACTCACCATTAGTCCGTGTGGGAGGCGATTATCTTCCAAACGCTGGTATGAGAAGGAAATACCACTTCTACCCTAATGAGTGACAATACTACACCACCTTCTGTTGCTCAATAGGCCCTATATTCCATCTTTGGCATTCCTCTCATAATTTTGGCGGTGGATCTGCTAGTTGCTGTTTAAATGATTATCTAATTCTCTTTCTCTTCGCATTAATACATTTTCATAAATAAACAAACCAACTCAATTCTGTAATGGAACAAATAAGTTCTTTATCAAATTAATGCAAATAAAATCATTAGTTGTTCAAGCAGCTGACCATCATATTTACCTATTCTGGCTAAATATCTTCTTCTAAGTCAAATCCAGTAGTCTCATCAATCTATGCCCGTCAAATTTGAAAGGTTAGTTCATCAGGAAATTGGGCATTCGATCAGTCTGTCAAAGATTCAGGGAAACAGCTGTCCTGCAGTGTCACCATCCTCTCCGTCACCATAACATCAGGAAATTGGAAAACGACACGATAATTACCTCTCTATTCTACCATAATTTATAGTAAAATTGATGTTAACAAGTATCAAAATTTGGGCATCCGAGTTCGCTGATTGGACAATCAGGGATCATCCTTTGGGTTCTCACGAAAGTGTCTTTTGGGTTATGACCCTTGTCAGTTCCGGTTCACACAACAGTCTTTGTTCAGAATATTTGGCTGATGTCCCAGGCTGTCCTTGGAAGGTACATGTTCATCTGGGGTCAGGTCCAGGCCACAGTTGCTAGCGGTGACGCATGCGCGCTTCACCCAGAACCTTTGAGCAATGGAGCCTGTTTCATCGAGTACAGGAGTCAGCCATTTTGTGGCCACTCGAAATGGTCAACTTAAGCAAAGAAACACGTTATTCTCTTGCTAATACCCACATGTGTGTGTATTTATCTAGCAAAAGCAAAACACTCAGTGCGGTTTCTACTTACTAAATAAAGCATAAATCACAATTACATCACAAAAGCGACATATATCATGCAATATTCTAATTGTCTATCATTAATATGCGTACAGAGTTCAGTTCACGTATTAATTAGGCCATGCAGATGCAAATCCCACGTGTAATTCATATATTAGTAAGGTTGGTAAGTATTTTCCACATCACTCCAATCCATTAGTTTGATTATAAATAATTAATTAATCTATTTAGTAAAACAACATGCAAAATGGGGTGGGTATACAAATGTAAGCATTACCCGCTCCAGCAATTGCACACTGAGGCTTACTAGTGGCAGACCTGAGATATGTTTAAAGGACTACTTAAGTGGGAGGCACAATCAGTGCTGCAAGCCCAGTAGTAAAATAAAACAGATCATGGACGAAATGCTGAGCAAATGAAACATTCATCCCCGGTCACAGATCTGGATTTAATCTATAGATTTTTTGCTTGCCACACCATTTCAGACGGGTATGCCCAGAGATGGGTCCCTTGCTCACCATGCCACCGGAGTCAAGCTATCTAGGCTGAATAGGGGTGATACCCCAAAACCGGTCCTAGTACGCTTGTTTCTGGTCCGGGAAGGACCTGGCCTGGCTGTTCGGGCCGGACTGTTCCCATGGAGAGCATGGTCAGGACTGATTTGGATATGGCTGAGTCCAAACTAGAATGGCATGGTGAGCAAAAAAACTATTGATTTAGGCACAGATTTCTGTACTGGGGGTGAGTGTCTGACATTGGTCAGCTTTCTGTCCATAATTTATTCTTTTTGTGGGACAGGTATTCCCAGACATGGGTCCTGTGCTCACCATGTTACCGGACACAAGCTATCCTGGCTGATGAGGCATGATACCCCGAAACTGGTCCTAGAATGCTTGTTTCCATTTCAGGGAGGACCTGGCCCTGCAGTTCGGACTGGACTATTCTCATGGGGGGCATGATCAGGACTGATTTGCACATGGTGGGGTCGAAACTGGAATGGCATGGTGGGCAATCCTGGATTTAGGCTCAGATCTCTCTACTCGGGGTGAGTGTTTTTAATAGCAGCTATTTTCTTTCCAATCTTTTCCCAAATACCTTCAACCTCCAGTGGTGCAATTTCATCATGCAACTCAGTAATATTCTTTATATACATTTTCAGATCTTTCCTTTTGTCAGGAATGTAAGTACAACAATGTTGAACTTTCAGCATTCCACAGACTCCACCCTCTTTTGCCAATAATATATCAAGGACAAGTCGATTTTGCATTACCATAGCACGCATGGCAACCATTTCAGTGTTAACCAATAAAAATCCTCCAGCGGTGTTTGTTGACAAGCGATCCACTACTGTTGATAATTTTCTAATTTTGTTTGCATTCAGTGTTATTCCTACTGCTGGTATCAATGCCTCGAGAATATCACCTACAATTTCTGCCCAAGATTCTCTCTTACTCCTCGCTAAATGATTACTTAAACTATGTACACCATCTTCTCCTCTATCCATATGAAAAAGTTTCGGAAAGACCAGGCCTAAGTAACATGTGCCATACCAATGGTCTGGCAAACGATAATATGCCCTGTTCCCACAAATAAAATATAATCCAGGAAAGACTGGATCTTTACCACCTTTAAATCCCCATCCACCCATGATTCGATATGTATCATGGCACTCACTATTACCTAAAAAATAATTATCATACACAGTTTGATTCCTTCGAATGCAAAATTTCCCTTTCTGAGGCCAATCTAAAGCTATAGTTGGACTAGCTTCTCCTTTCAAATGTTTTTCTTTCTCTATATCCAAGACTGTTTTCTCCACTTTCCCTTCTGCTGCCTTTCTTTGCATTTTCAATCTTCTTTCTTCAACCATGTCTAAGAATGTCTTTTCCTCCTTCTTCAAACTGCATGTCAAATTGTTTCTAAAAATATACTCTAATGTTAGTTCTTTAGTTTTAAGAAGAATTCACCTAATACCCTAGCAGGTTTTACTTTGTTTAATTTATTATAAGAAGGCACTTGCACAAAAATGTTATCTACATCTGAAAAATAATATTCTAATTTCCCTGTCTGATAAAATAAACTAGCTATCACACTACATGTTATTCCATACGTTGCTGGAAGGTGATGATAAGTCACTCCTTCAGAAACAGATGCAGGTAACTGCATACATACGTAGCAATACCGTACATCCATTGTCTTTACATATTCATACAACAATTTTGAAAACACATTATTAGAAAAATCTGTTATTGACCTGTCTTTATGCAAATAATTGTTATCTATTCTAGTTGGAACTACCTTTGGAATTTTCCATATATTAGTTTTGTTTTCACTATGTCCTTCTAATGTATCTATAGTGACCTTAAAAGAAATGACAAGAGCAAGGATGCTCCATAAAAGCATTAATAATCCTGTACAACAACACATTTTACACCATCCTTTCATGAATGCACATCTACCTTTGCTACTATCTATGTTAGCCATCTTTGCTAAAATGGACCGTGTCTTTTGACTTAGCCTCTTTCACTTCACAACTAGTTTTCTAACCTAAGGTTCTAACACCTATTTGGTTCTACTAGTCTCTATCTTTTGATTCAATATCTTGTTCTCTTCATCATTGGTTTTCTTGATTTATTCAGTTTGGCATCTCATCATTCTTCACTCTCCTCTCGTGATCCAAATACAGATTTTCCTGAACTTCCGTTTCTTCTTCCCCAATGTCGGACAAGAGAACTCTCAGGATTTCCGATTCTACGTCGTCCTCAACCACTTTCAGTACAGCCTCCTCTGGATTTCCTTGACTATCTGCCTCTTCTCTTTTTTCAGGCAGAGCCACGTACGTCCATTCCGGTGACTTATACCTCTGGTTAGGTTTCCTTGTTCTTTTACTCTCTTTATCTTCAGTTATTTCGTCTTCTTTTGTTTTTTCTTGACTTGTCAATTCATTCACCTGTTCAGCTCTCGGTGAATTCACTCGTGTCAGTCGATATCTCAGTTTCTTTATTTTATTGGGCCAAATGTCATCTCTTGCAACTCTTCTTACTTTGCTCTCTCTTTCTTAGAACTCGACCTTCGGGTATTTCATTTTCACTCTCTTCAGACTCTGTCTCAACTTGCTTTGTCTTTTCAACGACTTCTTCTTCCACCACTTGTTTTGTTTTCCCTACTTCTGTCCCTCCTCGAATCTCCGACACGCAATCTTCCTGCTGGCTACTTGTCCCTTCACCTAACTGGGTGTTGCAGTTCCCTACACCTCCTCGGGGGTCTTCCGCAGAAATCTGTCCCTCTCTCTCTGTACCTGTCCCTTGTTCACTTAAATTTGTTATTTCAGGTGGAATTTCTCTCAGTCTCTGATCTGGTACTTCCTTTTCACGAATTTCTCTTATTGTATCTTCAGTACCCTTTCCTTTTTTCTTTCTGTGTTCTTTTTTAGAACCCTGCACTTCTTGCTCGTTTCCAGAATAGCTGGATTCAGAAATCTGCAATCTTCTTCTCAGAGAGCTATTTCTGGGGACCAAAGCTGAACTTGGTTTTGTTTCCCCCCTTTCAGAGTTTTCTTGTGTCTTTGACCCTTCGTCATCTGACTCAGTACTTGATTCGGATTCATCAAAGTATTCTTTTCCTGTGCTGTCCACCGGATTCGGAATTCTCAATGTATGACTTGCATGGATCCAGTTTTTCAGTCCAGCACACTTCACGGCTGTGGTCGTGGTCAGAATGACTTGTCGTGGTTTTCCCCACCTTGGAACCAAACAATTTCTTCTTCTGTGGACCTTTATCCTTACCCAGTCACCTGGGCTCAGATCATGGGCTGGCTTTTTTTCAAGTGTGGTGGCATCTGCTCCAACCTGATGAAACACAGAATGAACTGCGTCAGCCAGGCCTTTACAGTATTCCAACACCATGTCATCAGTTATAGTCATCAGCTTGTTGACTGGTATAAACACATGTCTCAATGCACGTCCCATGATTATTTCATGAGGACTCAATCCTGTAGTTCTGTCAGGAATTGACCTAATTGTCATGAGTACTAGAGGCAAGACATCAGGCCATTTCATACCTGTGGCCAAACACATTTTCCCTATTCTATTTTTGATAGTACCATTCATCTGTTCAACCACACCAGAAGCCTCTGGTCGGTAGGCACAATGTAGTTTTTGTTGTACATTTAATGCTTCACAAATTAATCCTACAATCTCATTATGGAAATGTCCTCCTCGGTCTGACTCAATTGTCACTGGGAACCCGAACCTGGGGATGAACTCTCTCAGCAGTAGCTTGGCTACTGTCAACCCATCATTTCTTCTTGTTGGGAATGCTTCCACCCACCTAGAGAATAGGCAGACCACAACCAAAATATACCTCAGTCTGTTACAGGGGGGCATCTCAATGTAATCCACTTGCATTCTGGTGAAAGGCCCTCCTTCTCGACCTATTGTTCCCAGACTCACTACTGCCTTCCTTCCAGGATTGTATTGCTGACATATTAAGCATCTTTGACAAAGACTTTCTGCTACAAGTCTGAATTTTGCATTGTACCAGGTCTGCTTAAATGACCTGATCATGGCATCTCTCCCTACATGTCTCTGGCCATGATACATCCGTGCCATGGTAGACATCATGCTATCAGGCATAACTGGTCTTCCATCTTGATAGACCCACACATGATCCTTTTTCCTTGGGGCACATCCTGCTTTTACCAACTGTCTTATTTCCTCATCTCCTGCCTCTTCCTGCAATTGTCTTACCTCTTCCCAAGTTCCCACAATGTTAGTAAACATCAATGAGCAAGAAGACATTTCTCTTTCCTTAGCCCGATTGACCGAATTCTGATTTTGTGCACAATACTGTGCCATGTCGCTGGCGTACCTGTTCCCGGTGGCGATATAATCACCACCTTGACTATGAGCAGCACATTTTACAACAGGCAATTGTCTAGGCAGCTGTATCGCCTCAAGCAACTTTCCAACCACTTCTGCATTCTTAATGGGAGTTCCACTCGAGGTCAGGAAACCTCTTTGAAGCCATAGTTGGCCGAAGTCGTGGACGACTCCAAAGCCATACTGGCTGTCAGTTATCACAGTCACTCTCACACTCTTCCCAATCTTGCATGCTCTAGTCAAAGCCACAAGTTCTGCTACTTGGGCTGATTTCACTCCTTTCAGATATGATGCTTCTATTACTGCTGCGACTGTGCATACTGCATACGCTGCACTTAGCACTCCTTCATCTGTTCTCAAACATGACCCATCAACGAACATCACAAAATCACTTTCTGGCAAAGGTACATCTTTTATATCTGGTCGTGGTTTTGTACAGAAATCAAGTACATCCAAACAATCATGATCTACGTCATCTCTTACTTCCACAATTTCAGCATCAGGCAACAAAGTTGCAGGATTCACATTCACACATCTTGCAAGACTCACATTAATTGCACCCAATATGACCTTTTCATACTTAGTCAGCCGACTGTGTGTCATATACTGAGTACGACTCCTTGTCAACAGAATTGCTACATCATGGGGTACTAATACTTTCAATGGATATCCCATCACAATTCCTTCACTCTGCTCCAAACTTCGACATGTTGCAGCCACCGCTTTCAAACATCCAGGTAATGCTACAGCTACTGGATCAAGCATTGATGAAAAATATGCAATTGGTCTCAGTTTTCCATGCTTCTGGATCAACACAGAAAGTGCACATCCATTTCTCTCACTGCAATACAACTCAAATTCTTTCTCATAGTCAGGCATACCCAATGCAGGTGCTTCACACAAACCATCTCTCAATTTTCTGAATGCTGCCAATTCCTCCTTGTTTAATTCAATGGGATCTCTCACATCACTTCTCGTTAAACGCACCAAATGTTTTGCGATCAAGGAAAAGTTGCTTATCCACTGACGACAGTATCCAACCATTCCCAAAAACATTCTCACTTCTCTTTGAGTCATGTGAGCTCTCATTCCTTTTATTATTCTGATTCTGTCTATGGTTATTTTCCTTAGTCCTTTCTCAATGTTATGTCCCAAATACTGCACTTCCTTCTTGCAAAACTGTAGTTTCGCTGGTGACACTTTAACCCCTTCCATGCTGCGCAGATTCCGCCGCTGTGCTGACGGAATCTTGCGCGGGCGTGGTCATGACGGAACGGTTCCGTCATGAGCACAGCTCAACCGTGGCTCATGACGGAACCGTTCCGTCATGAGCACCGAAGGGGTTAAGTCCTCCATCTGCCAAATGATTCAGCAAGGCTATTGTATCTACCTCACAGGATTCACGTGTTTTTGACGCCACCAAAAGGTCGTCAATGTATTGGACTAATACAGAGCTTTCGGGCACTTCTAGACTCTCCAAAGACTTCTTTAACAGCTGATTGAATATTGAGGGGCTTTCTGTATACCCCTGTGGGATTCGGCACCATGCCAAAATACGCTCACCAAAATGAAATGCAAAAATTTGCTGACTGTCGTGGTGCAATGGGATGGAAAAGAAAGCATGAGACAGATCAATCACTGTATACCATTCTGCATCATGGGGAATCTGATTTTAAATCACTGATGGATTTGGTACAATGGGACAACATGATACCACAATTGTATTCACTTTTCTCAGATCTTGCACTATCCTGAATTTCCCATTAGGCTTTTTCAATCCCATTATCGGTGAATTACATGGACTACTCATTATTTCTCTCAAAATTCCTTGCCTGATTATTTTCTCTATTACAGGAGTTACACCTTCAATTATTTCAGGTGTCAATTTGTATTGCGGAACATTTGGATAAGTTACTCCTTCCTTTACAGTTATTTTGATTGGATCTACATTTCTCATTAGCCCTACATCTTCTCCAGTGAAATCCCAAACTTCTGCCTTTACAGATTGTCTCAATTCTTGAGGTAATTCATCAGGGTTGAATACAGCATATGTTTCAGTAACTTCATTTTCTCTGTTAGCTATGGTCATCTTGTACAATACATCATCATCTGGTGTTTCAAAAGCTATTCCATCCGGAGTACAAAATATAGTGCAATTCATTTTGCACAACAGGTCCCTACCTAATAAATTCACAGGACTGGTGTCACACATCACAAAGCGGTGCATTTCTGAAAATTTCCCTATGCTAACTTTCACGGGGTCTGTAAGATATGTTTTAATCTGTCTGTTGGACACACCAACTACTTGGATCATTTCATCCGAGAGAGGAAGATTCTTAACATCAGCTGATCTAACAGTTGATCGAGTAGCACCAGTATCCACTAGGAAAGTAATATTTTCATCATTAACCTTCCCATCTACAAAAGGTCCTGTCTGGTCTACTTCTAGAGTTGCGCCAAGTACGCACTCTTCTTCCTCCCTTCGGCACCATCAATAGCTCTCTTCTGAGTCACTCTCATCGCGTTGCAGCCAATACTGCGAGACAGCGCTAGCGCGAGGCGGCTTATTTACCTGTTCTTCATTGTAGAATCCCGATTCACTACTATACTTCTGTGGGATGTATGACGTTACAACGCACACTTTTACAACGCATGCACTTACAACGCATTTTTTACAACGCATAATCCATTACAACGCACTACACTTACAACGCATGACACTACAACGCATTTTAAAAAAATACCTTTACAACGCATACCATTACAACGCATAATATAACATTGCATTTAAGGTAAGTATTAGATAGTATAGGGGTAAAAATTACTTTTCTAACTCCAGGGGGTGCAACAGTAGGGTAAATGTTGGATAGTATAGGGGTAAAAGTTACTATTCTAACTCCAGGGGGTGCAACTGTAGGGTAAGTGTTGGATAGTATAGGGGTAAAAATTACTATTCTAACTCCAGGGGGTGCAACTGTAGGGTAAGTGTTGGATAGTATAGGGGTAAAAATTACTATTCTAACTCCAGGGGGTGCAACAGTAGGGTAAGTGTTGGATAGTATAGGGGTAAACATTGCTATTCTAACTCCAGGGGGTGCAACAGTAGGGCAAGTGTTGGATAGTATAGGGGTAAAAATTACTATTCTAACTCCAGGGGGTGCAACAGTAGGGTAAGTGTTGTATAGTATAGGGGTAAAAATTACTATTCTAACTCCAGGGGGTGCAACAGTAGGGTAAGTGTTGGATAGTATAGGGGTAAAAATTACTATTCTAACTCCAGGGGGTGCAACAGTAGGGCAAGTGTTGGATAGTATAGGGGTAAAAATTACTATTCTAACTCCAGGGGGTGCAACAGTAGGGCAAGTGTTGGATAGTATAGGGGTAAAAATTACTATTCTAACTCCAGGGGGTGCAACAGTAGGGTAAGTGTTGGATAGTATAGGGGTAAAAATTACTATTCTAACTCCAGGGGGTGCAACAGTAGGGTAAGTGTTGGAAAGTGTAGTGTAATATTATGCGTTGTAATGGTAGGCGTTGTAATGGAATGCGTTGTAAAGGTAGTTTTTAAAAATGCGTTGTAGTGTCATGCGTTGTAAGTGTAGTGCGTTGTAATGGATTATGCGTTGTAAAAAATGCGTTGTAAGTGTAGTGCGTTGTAACAGTTGCGTTGTAAAGGTTGTTCCCCACTTCTGTGTGTTTCTGCTCTGTGGAAAAGGCGGTTTTGGCACCTGATTCTGTGGGGGAACAACTTGCTGCTGTTGCTGCAGTTGACCACTCACCTCATGCTGCAGCTGTGGGTTCAATGATGGATTTTCATTGTTAGTACTCAGGGGAAACTTACACTCGGATTTCCAATGCCCTATCCTGCCGCAATTATGACACGGAAATTTCTTTTTAGCTTCTTCAATATTCCCTTTATACTTCCCAGTATTAAATTTCGGCTTTGACCCTGCTTGTTCCCCTAATTGTGCTTCTTGTCTCTCCGCTACCTTTGCCTGTGCCCACATTGCCTTCTCTTTTAGCTTCCGCTGTTTTGCTTCAATTTCATCACTGAAGTATTTAGCATGTCTCAATACTTCATCTATTTTCTTGTTTTGCCAATCTACCGTATGCTGTTTAATCATCTCACCAATTTCTGGACGTAAACCATATACAAATATGTATACAAAATGACTCAAATCCTTTTCACTCAGATTCTCATCTCCGCTAAACTGCTTAAAAGCTTGTATTAGTCTCTCGTAATATGCATGTACTGACTCTTTACTTTCCTGGTGTGTTCGATCAATTTTTACCCAAACTGTCTCTTTAGGGGGCACTTTATTTTTCAGAAATACCATAACCTGCTCATATTTCTTCATTACCTCGGGGTCTGGAGCTCCTGTTTTAGGATCCCTAGGATCTTCCTTGGTTGGCCAATTAATCATTAATTTGCACTCTGTCCATAGATCTGCTGGTACTATTATGTCAAACAGAGTATTCAAATCAATCCATAATACTGTAGACAATTTCACAAATCTGTCTACCTGCCTGTACCACTCGACGGGCTTTTCACGTAGTCGAGGGAAATCATTTGTAAAAGACAAAATATCCTGTCTTGTCCATGGGACATGTACATATCCTCCTCCTGGAATCTCTCTCATAGGGCATTCTGTCACTACCTTCTCCTTTTCTCTTACAGGAAAGGCTGAAAATGTCTTATCTGAGGCATCATCGCGTTTTCTATACCACCTGCTTCTCCATTTATCCACGTCTCCCCATTTTCTCAACAAAATGATTATGTCCTTAATTTGACCTATTCGTCCTGTGGTGTTCATATTCTCAATGTCCTTTTCAGTGAAATCTATTCAATATGGTTTTTGTAAGGCTTTTACCTTTTCAATATCAATGCCCATCTCATTAGCTACTTCTACTAACCTTTCATGTAAGTTTTTTGCTCTCCAGGTCACACTCTTGCACAAAAATAATAATTCTTCATCCTGATAGGTTTTCAATTTTTCTGTTGGGATAGTCCCTACTATTAATTCTTCCAATACCATCCGTAACTTTGTCACATCAATTGATTGGGATTCTTTGTCTTTCCTCTGCAAGCTTCTCAACCATTCACTTAAGTCTTCTGTTGATGGTCCTACTGGTTTTTCTATACTTCTGTGTCCAAAATCTTTTGGTGTTTCTGACACTGTCTCTATCATTGTCATACGTCTCTCTGCACAATTCTGATCTACAAATGGATTATTTGTAAAATTCGGTTCCATTACACTCATAGTCTGTCTCCATGGATTCTCATTCTGACTCACTCTTGGTTGTTCTATGGGTTTATTACTTCTGTAAGGGACTGTTAAACAATGCTCACTGTCCTTCTGTTTGTCAAAAATAGGCATTACTGGACCTATCGTTACTGGAACAGTTACCGCTTCTAGATTTTTAGTCAATTCTCTTATTTTCTCAGTTAATTCCAGGGTTGTTTTTGCTAATTCTACAGAATTTTCTCCATCTGTTTTTTCTTCCAACCTCTTTTCTACTTCTCTAGTAGCACTGTTTTTACTCAAACTTAGGGATTCTGGTTCCGAATTTATAATTCGCAGAGTTTCTCTCATTGGGGCACTTGGAGTTAATATTTCTGGTTCTGGTCGATTCGGTGGTGGATTTTTATAGAACATATCATCAAGAACATCATCCTCGGACTCATTCACTCCATACCCTCTCGACTCCACATTATGCCTCTTTTCTACACACTTTCGTCCTTCATTCTCTCCTACAGTTCTTACAGGGAACACACCCTCAGTCATACTCGCATCCCGCCATCTTTTCATTCGATCATTATGCGTTTCATGTCCGTATGGTCTTCCAAACAAGTACCTATATCCTCTACCATTTCTTTGTCTCTCATGTTCATGCATTTTGTCTTCCCATTCCGTCAAAGCCTCAAACTGCGTCGGTCTAGGTCTTGGTTCTAAATTCATAATTTTTTCTCTCAAATTTCTCAAAACAGCCAAATTAAATGAACCATGCTCTGGAAAAGCCAATACTCCGTCTTCCTTCGTATATCTCACCCAGTTATCTAACCAAATACAAGTATGATACCCATATTTCGCAATCATAAAAGATGCAGGGGTTTTCGGTGGAGGAAGTAACTGTCCTTCCCTAGTCTTTACTGGTTTGTCCTTCTTAAACCACTTCTTAATTCTTCCTAACCATGTTCTTTTCTCGTTTTCTGGTGGATCGTAATACATTTTCTTGCCTTTCGCGTATCGCTAGTCTCTATTTACAACTGTACCGCTAGTCTATCCAATCACAGCGCGACTCACACTAACGCACCAATTCAGAGCGTCTACGTCACTTTCACAATCCTCAAATCCCAGCGCGACTTACTCTAACGCACCAATAAGGAGGGTCTACGTCACCCTGTATTTCTCCACTCCTAGCGGGGCGTACACTAACGCACCAATCTGGAGCGTTTCACAGTTCTGACCGACTGTCCAATCCCAGCGCGGTCGTTCTGACGTCAACAGCCGCTGCGGCAGCTCCTGCTCCTGTTCCTGTCTACCCTTCCTTTACAAATCCGCTCAGTAAATTTTTGTTTCAATTTCTACACTTCTGTTAGTAACAACATAGAAACATCTCCATTGTCCGCTTCGCTAACCAAAGAACGGCAAAAGACCTTTCCCACGAGAATTCCGTCTTTGCCGAGAGCAGCGCTTACCTCTGCCCTACTACGGAATCATTACTTCCGTTGATAAAGTAGCTCATTCCTCTACTTCACCGTTCTATCACGCATTAGCTAATTGTTTCTCTAGTATTTAAGACACATAGTTGGAGACCTAATGCTCCTGAGAAATAAACCTAAAGTTTCGCAATCAACCCAAATGCCTTTACATTCACGCTCGTTCACACAAGAAAATGTAGTACATCCACACAGAATTCTGTCTTTCCCGAGAACAGCTAACAGTCTGTTCTACTACAGAATTATTACATACGTTAACAAAGCAGCGCTTGCCTCTCCTTTGTCCTTCTTACAAGCTCAGAGAGTACCTATTACCTTTCCATTGATAAGCATTATCGGAATTCCAGTTGGATCCCTGGTACCTAAGACCAGAACTTCACAGGTAACCTTCGCTTTTCATACACTCTTTTCTCACACTATAAATGTCTCTAATGGCAACACACGACGATGCCACCGAATTGAACCCAGACAATGTGTCGTGCAACTTTAATTGTCACACGTTTCCCCTGTGTACCTACAGGGCAACAACAATTTCGTTTTTCCCGAGAGCAGCGCTTACCTCTGCTCTACTGCGGAACCGTTACAAACTTCCGACTTCCTACATCCCAGAAGCCGTACCAACATAATTAAACTCGACGCAACTCAACATAGAGTGTTAGTACATAAATCAATACCAATCAATAATCAATAAGCTATATACAAGCAATAATCATCAAACCAAAACAATAGCAAACCATCCTCTGCTACCAGAAAACCTGCTCCAGCATGGAGTGCAAAATCCCTCCCTCTATCACAGACCAAGGATCTCACATACACACACTATCCATACATTCGCTGGTGGGGCCCATAACACCAACATTCACTCACCATTAGTCCGTGTGGGAGGCGCTTATCTTCCAAACTCTGGTATGAGAAGGAAATACCATTTCTACCCTAATGAGTGACAAAACTACACCACCTTCTGTTGCTCATTAGACTCTATATTCCATCTTTGGCATTCCTCTCATAATTTTGGCGGTGGATCTGCTAGTTGCTGTTTAAATGATTATCTAATTCTCTTTCTCTTCGCATTAATACATTTTCATAAATAAACAAACCAACTCAATTCTGTAATGGAACAAATAAGTTCTTTATCTAATTAATGCAAATAAAATCATTAGTTGTTCAAGCAGCTGACCATCATATTTACCTATTCTGGCTAAATATCGTCTTCTAAGTCAAATCCAGTAGTCTCATCAATCTATGCCCGTCAAATTTGAAGGTTCAGTTCATCAGGAAATTGGGCATTCGATCAGTCTGTCAAAGATTCAGGGAAACAGCTGTCCTGCAGTGTCACCGTCCTCTCCGTCAGCATAACATCAGGAAATTGGAAAACGACGCGATAATTACCTCTCTATTCTACCATAATTTATAGTAAAATTGATGTTAACTAGTATCAAAATTTGGGCATCCGAGTTCGCTGATTGGACAATCAGGGATCATCCTTTGGGTTCTCACGAAAGTGTCTTTTGGGTTATGACCCTAGTCAGTTCCGGTTCACACAACAGTCTTTGTTCAGAATATTTGGCCGATGTACCAGGCTGTCCTTGGAAGGTACATGTTCATCTGGGGTCAGGCCCAGACCACAGTTGCTAGCGGTGACGCATGCGCGCTTCACCCAGAACCTTTGAGCAATGGAGCCGGTTTCATCGAGTACAGGAGTCAGCCATTTTGTGGCCACTCGAAATGGTCAACTTAGGCAAAGAAACACAAAAACGTAATTAATACATAGAAAAGGCTAATTAAATGTTATTCCCTCGCTAATACCTATATGTGTGTGTATTTATCTAGCAAAAGCAACACTCAGTGCGGTTTATACTTACTAAATAAAGCACGAATCACAATTACATCACAAAAGCGACATATATCATGCAATATTCTAATTGTCTACCATTAATATGCGTACAGAATTCAGTTCACGTATTAATTAGGCCATGCAGATGCAAATCCCACGTGTAATTCATATATTAGTAAGGTTGGTAAGTATTTTCCACATCACTCCAATCCATTAGTTTGATTATAATTAATTAATTAATCTATTTAGTAAAACAACATGCAAAATGGGGTGGGTATACAAATGTAAGCATTACCCGCTCCAGCAATTGCACACTGAGGCTTACTAGTGGCAGACCTGAGATATGTTTAAAGGACTACTTAAGTGGGAGGCACAATCAGTGCTGCAAGCCCAGTAGTAAAAAAAAACAGATCATGGACGAAATGCTGAGCAAATGAAACATTCATCCCCGGTCACAGATCTGGATTTAATCTATAGTTTTTTTGCTTGCCACCCCATTTCAGACGGGTATGCCCAGAGATGGGTCCCTTACTCACCATGCCACCGGAGTCAAGCTATCTAGGCTGATTAGGGGTGATACCCCAAAACCGGTCCTAGTACGCTTGTTTCTGGTCCGGGAAGGATCTGGCCTGGCTGTTCGGGCCGGACTGTTCCCATGGAGAGCATGGTCAGGACTGATTTGGATATGGCTGGGTCCAAACTAGAATGGCATGGTGAGCAAAAAAACGATTGATTTAGGCACAGATTTCTGTACTGGGGGTGAGTGTTTGACATTGGTCAGCTTTCTGTCCATAATTTATTCTTTTTGTGGGACAGGTATGCCCAGACATGGGTCCTGTGCTCACCATGTTACCGGACACAAGCTATCCTGGCTGATGAGGCATGATACCCCGAAACTGGTCCTAGAATGCTTGTTTCCATTTCAGGGAGGACCTGGCCCTGCAGTTCGGACTGGACTATTCTCATGGGGGGCATGATCAGGACTGATTTGCACATGGTGGGGTCGAAACTGGAATGGCATGGTGGGCAATTAAAAAATCCTGGATTTAGGCCCAGATCTCTCTACTCGCGGTGAGTGTTTGGCATTGTTCAGCATTCCGTCCATCATTTGCTTTTTTTTTGCAGGCCCCGTAGTCGCATTTAATTGACAGGCCCTGGGCACATATAGTGCATGGTACTAGGGACTTATAACTAAACTAAATGTAACCAGTAGTGGATAAACCAATATCACCATGTTTAGGGAAGTTAGCAAAGCCACGTTGACACTGTTTAGCAGTTGTGAAGTGCCCAGAGTCCTAATACTAACAAGAACACTTCAGCAAAGGTGAGGCAAACAGGCAAAACATTTGGGGACCACCTTAAGGCTGACAGGTCTAACACACCAGTTTCACCAACTTCAGCAGGTGCAGCACTAGACAGGTTAAACAGTTTTTTTGGCCCTTCTTAGCTTTAATGTGGGACTTGAAGGTTACGAGACAGAAGCAGTACCTAATAAATAATACTGAAATAAAGAAACAGTATTGCACATCTTTGGGTGGTTGTGAGGGTTCAATGGGTTGCAAGGAACGAATCATGGTTACAGAATTGATAACAATTACAAATGAAAATTAAGCGAAAGGCAGATTGAATGAGAGTGATAAAGATGGAGGAAGAATGGAACGAAAAAAACACAAGATAGCATGAAAGAAAGAACACAGAATTGAAAGACTAGTGGAAGGACTGGTATTGAATGCTTCATTCACTCATGTTGCACCACATGGTTCAAAGTGTTTTATATCTCTGACAATTCCTTTGCCTTTGGGCCATGCTGTGTTCATGCAGCTGCCTCTACAATTGTGAGATCTTGACCATGAGGATACTCTTGAGCCACCATGTAACGTTCTCCGGACCTGATTTGTTTTATGAATATCAATGCGAAAGACTTGTCGCCATCAACATGGACTGGTCAGATTTTTAGATGGGTGTGGTAAACTGATCTCACCCACACTTTTCCTTTCGAGTTTGAGAAGCTTCTTCACACTGAGTTTAGTTTCTTGAGTGATGAAACTATCTATTTTGAGATTCTGTAAGATGCAATGGCGATTAAGATCGATTTGTCTCTGCTTTTAGTTAGACAAATCTTGAGGACCCGTCTTTTAGGCGCGAGTGTGATGCTTGATATGGTGTAGGTATTTAGCTTGATTTTTTTAGTGGCAAGTGACTCCTGGTGAGTGTATGTTAGCATAGTTTAAATATCCATTTAATGCCAGTAGCACCTGCTCCCATGAATCAGCAGTGGGGCGGGGGGAGAAAATAAAAATAAAAAAATTCACTCACCTGCCGGCCGGCGAGCTGGTGGACCACTGCCACTCTTCCGTCCTCTTCCTGGCTTCTGTTGGAGCAGGAAGCAGGATAGACTCCCCTAAGCCAATAACAATGCTGCAATGCAGCATTGTGATTGGTCCGAGCGCCATGGTCCAGCGCTCAGATGGGGAATGGAAGCCTGTAAAGCAGCCTGAGTGAAGAACATGCAAAGTGCGCATGAATGTTTGCCCGTCCCCCGAGGGCCTGCCAAGCATTCATGCGCACCTAGGAAGCTGCCACCACTCCTCCCCCCTATGCAGCCGAGCCCCACCCCACAAAACTTCCCCAGCACAGAAAAATAAAATGATAATAACATCTTCTTATTATCATTTTATTTTTCCTTTATTGCCGTGCTGAAAAAAGGCAGTGGGGCGACGCTCTCCGCCTTAGCGGAGGAGCCCCCTGTATAATACTAATAATAATCATTATCATAATCATAATCATAATAATAAATAGGTGATATTTGCCCTTTTGTCAAGCTGCTCAACCCCTCGACGTTTCATGTGATGGATCTCATATGAACCACTGCAGACTATATTCCAAGGCCTTACCTCTCTCTCTAGCTGGCTGTGAAGACTCCTTTTTGCTAGAAGAAAGGCCGGCACAAGAAGCAATGAGGATGAGCGCATGCATTAAATAAAACAATGCTCACCTTAGAAATTATTATTTACCATTTATCGCTGTTGCCTTACAATGTGCATTTCTGTTTTTGTCACACTGACCAAGGCAAAACTTTAATCCATTTTTTTGTTGCTTACTACTTAATATTACACTGCCTGTTTTCTAAGGCTGATATTCTCCATCATAAAAACATAATTGGTTAATTTCTTTTTATGCATTGTAGAAGCACAGATTTTAGTGACGTAGATTCGTGTTATTACAGTTTGAATTTCACCTGCAAGGCATTTTTGTTAGTTTTTTCTGGGGTTAATTTGAACCTATAAATAACTGAGTCCGTAGCAATGATCCTTGTGTTAGAGAATTGCCATTTTCTATAGTCCCATGCTAAAGTTTGGCCACTGCCGCTTAATGTGTGTTCTTCGTGCAAATTCTTTGAGGTTTTTTGCTAGTTTCACAACATTTCAAAATGTGCGGAAGTCCAAATGTTTGCCCGCTTGTTTGCTGTTGAGACTGGCCCCAGCAGAAATAGGCTTGTGGCAGACTTGTTCAAGCAGAAAATGTATCGTAGGAGGCATTTTCTCCTTGAGGAACGCCATCTTTTACTCGACATACCACAAAGTGTATTTCGTGAGCTTTATGTGCAATTTAGCATACTTTTCCTTTGATTTCTGGTAATTAAAAAACTACACAATTTCACACCCCCTGCCTTTCTATAAGATGCCGCAGGATTCATGCATTTGCAATCTCGTGGGCCCGGGAGTGCATTATTTACACGTTTACAAGACTTGGGTTTGACAGATTCTCAGCAGTTTATGGATATGAGGTTGCCATTATTTCTACTTAATGCTCTTTTAGAGCAGAGAACAATCAGTCAGTCCCGATGACACATCCGAGTGCATCAGGGGCTTATCACCACTGTGTAGCGATCCCATATCTAGAGATTTCCTTGGCGCACTGAACCACACAAATAATACTCTGACAGCGCTGTTGATGGATTAATCCTGAGGGGAGTGCTATAAGCAGAAAGGTCTCAAGCCTTTTTGACAATTTGTCCTTTCATTTTCCTCCCAAAGTGATAGACGTAACCAAAAATGTGGGGCTGTTTCACGTGGGTAACCGCAAGAGGCTTCCGTTATCAATTTGAAAAGGCGTTACCTGCCGGCGAGCGGTTCAATGCATCACTCTGCAGGTACACCACCCTTTGTATTAAAAACGAGTGTGCTGGTACACCGTGCCTGTGAGCCGACACAACAGCGGCCTTCCTTCAAAGCGTGAGGCTTTCAATCAGTGCACTAAATATCAACAGAACGCCCCACCTTACTGCAGTCCTCAGGAGCCCTGCGGTATAGCAGGAACAGAGAAAGGCCTGTGCCGCTTGCCCTGTCAGCTATGCAACCACATGTTGATACTAATTAACCCTGGGCGGACAACTACGCTACGCTCGCGAAGTTTGCGTAGTTTGTGCTACTTCGCGCTACGTGAATTGCACATAGCACAGCGCAAAATCGTGTAGCGTAGCGTAGTTGACATTTTTTGCTCACTCGCGGTCCTCAACGTCAAGTTGGCGACCACGAGAGAGCAAAATGACATCCCGGCGAGACTTTTTCCTCGTTCGCGATCAGCAACATCAAGCTGGCGATTGCGAGCGTGGAAAATAAACCTCCCGGCGAGATTCTCAATGCGGGGAGGTCAGGTTTCTCATTGCGAGTGGTCGCGTATGCTGACGATGAGAAACTACCAGTCCGCGTTGAGAAAGCTGTCGCTCGAGTAAAAATCTACTTGAGCGGCAGAAAACGGCAGCTCGCACTGTGCAAGATGCCGTTTTCAATTATTGCACAGTGCGGACAAGCATCCGGCACTGTGCAATCATCGCGAACAGCGCACTATGCAGTTCGCGTAGTGCTATGCGTATCTCGCGTAGTACGAAGTGCACTTCCCGTAGCTACGTGTAGCGCTACTATGTGAACTACGCCCAGGGTTATTACTAATGTCAATTTTGATCCCATTATATGATGAAACGGATCCTAGGTGCAACCTGGACTTCCAGGGCCAAAGCAAATAATCAGGTCTTGATTTCCTCATAGCTTTTCACCACTGATGCTACTTACTTGCGTCATGTGAAGATTTTCAGAACGAAGGAACACAGAAGCACCCGCACACACATACACACACACACTGGTGGACATTTACTATTATTTCACACAACTCGGCTCAGCAAGGGAACTTGCTGCGCTGCTGTACATAAAAGGAAGAGAGCAGAAATGCGCCATATCTACTACTACATTTCTGCTCTCTCCTGGCGCGAGCACACTGCCTGCTTCCTAGTGCCAACGCAGGCCCTCCTGCACCATGGTGCAAGGGTGCCTGCGTCACGGGCAGGATTGTTTTTGTGCAAGAAGGGATATCTTGCCACATAAAACAATCCTTAGAGGCATATTCATCGTTCTATATGTGCTGCAGTAGCGGCTCCTGAAGGGAGTGCTGGGGGGCTTGGGGTGGGGCGGGGAAGGAGCAGGGTGGGGGGTAGTAAACTATGGCATACTGCCCAAAAGAGGTATTTGTTTACTTACCTCTGTTCGGCCGTTTGCCGTAGTTTACTACCCCCACCCTGCTCCTCCCCCGCCCTGCCACACCGCCCTGCATCACTCCCTCCAGGAGCCGCTACTGATGTGCTGAAGGATAATAAATAAAGATATTCTCCTCGTTATGCCTCTGTCAGGTGCACCATTTTGTCGCACACACAAGTTTACAAGTCTTTGTAAATCTGGGTTTGCGTCCAAATACGAGGGTGGATGCATCGGAAGGCTCATACTCCACCCATGTAAAACCTTCCTGACTTAAAGTAACTCAAGGCAGCGATATGTGCTGCTTTGAGTTACTTTGTATTTACTATACCAGGCAAAGTGGCTTTGTGCGGCTTAGTAAATGGCAGAAAATATTTTTGCATTGGGGCTGCACCACAAAAGTGACACAACCCTGACACAAAATTATACTAAATCTGGGCCTCTCTCTCGCTTCCCGCGCACCCCTCCCTATATGTAACAATGTGTGTATTTGGTATTTTGCCTCTACTGACTCCAAACATATACTGCCACTGTGGTGTCTACAGTGCTTAATTTGTAAAAGAATGAGTGCAGGGGCCTGAAGCTCTGCTCAGAAGTCTGCGTCCGGCGGTATTTAATATCAGTGCAACTTCTCTCTCGCCCCGAATTTCGGAGCTGAAAAACCTGAACCTGTTTATGAAAATGCAAAAGTGTGAATTAACAAGTCTGAACTGACATGACCAACTTAACTTTTGAGAGGGCTACTGGAAAGGGGTCAAAATACAAGTATTGCGACTTGCTACTGCTCATTGTGCTCCTGAGATCGACTCCCCCCCCCCCCCCCCCCCACCGACCAGCAAGAGGCATAGACCCAAGTAGTTACTGCCTACGCCAGAATTCTCAGAATTTTTCTCTCTCTGGACATCTAATTATGCTATATTTAAACATCCTGAAACGTATTTTAAAAGAATTCGAACTATTCATGATGTTTGTACTAATTGCTGCATTTAGATCAGTCGAGGGCGCAGGTAGGGGATGAATAAAACGTAACAAAGCACTTCCACTGCCTTAAATTCATTCATTCAAGTAGAGGCAGAATCTCGTTGAATATATGGATTATGTTATTTACCAGACCACAAAAGCCAAGAACCAGGAGCCCTTCCAAAGACCCTTTTAAAAATGCAGTAAGACATTGAGGAAATCTAATAAGACAGCCCCTCGTGGCAGGTTTACTTGCTTTACATCAGGGATAGAAAAAATTTACTCTGAGCACAATGCAATTTTCCACCACAATTCATACCAACCAGTCAGTGCAAAAGGACATGTTCAGTGACTGATTGGTGCAAGAAAGACATTTGCCCCAATGGAAAATTCCACTTTACCCTGATCTGTAAATGGTGGTGGAAAATGCCCTCCGGTGTCATAAAGGCAAGCATGGGAACATTGAGTATGGAATCGTTTTAAAGAGGAATGTAGAGCATTGCAGAAAGTTCGCTTGTGGGAAGCTCCCCTATTTATGTACCGGACGTTATCTCCACAAGACGCCAATGTGCACTCCGGAGTACTTTTGAAATCTAAGATCCTTTCCCTAGAGATGCGACAAGCTTTTGGGCTTTTTTAAGTTGGTGTGGAATCCCTTTGTGTTGATCAAGCCAAGAGATAAACTCAGCCTCAGTCTGTTTAACAACAAAGACCCTCCACTTGATATGAGAGTGATTTTGTTGGAGTGTGCAGCTGTTCAGTGACACTTTTAGGGACTCCCGGAGGCTGCATAGTCATTTTGCTTACAATCGCTCTATGGAGCACACAGATACTGACCAAGCACCCTCAAACTTCCACTGTCCATTACTTTATGAAGGAGAGTTTAACCTGCCAAGCTTGTTATCACGGTATCTCAGTCACAGCCGAGAAGTTTAGGGTGCGGATAATACTGCTATGACTGTGATCTCTGGATTGCGGTCATGAACATGGTACAGATGAATGCAGAAATGCAATGGCATGGTGCCCATCCTTCTGGTAGAAACCCCTCAGTGACCTTGGCCTTGCATGTAGTGGGTCTTGCCATTCTTTCACATGCACAGCAGCTGAGCAACTCACGCTAGTGTACCAGCAGATGATGAGAGGAAACTCTTGATAATCTCGGTCCACATAATATCATCCTGTCCATGAGGATGACTGTCAGAAGAAATAGAGAGCTCCAAGAATACGCAGTCTTTACAAGCTACTGGGGTTTCAAGTCCATTCTCCTTTTCAGGACACTGCTATGAGATCAGTAGACCGCCTGATTCCAGGATGGCATAATCCTCCTGTGGTCTGTAAGAATAGTTTGAGGTCACTAGACCACCACTATCCAATTCAGAGCAAGTGCCATGTCCTTCTTTTATTTCTGTGCACAGCTCCATGTAAAGCCTGGTACTTCTGCCACAAGGTCAGTGCCATTCTTGGAACCCCAACCCTCACTATGAGCTTTCGCAACAAAAGGTGTACTGAGGTCTCCATGGGTGTGGACAAAAATGGTCCTAGAGTTGATTTGACATTATATAAGTGGGGAAGCTCTCCAGTCTCTTTCAGAATGGACGTTGTTGCGGGGGCTAAGTGCACAAGAAATGATGAGCACGAGAGTGTCTGCTGAATAGGTTACAATATCTTATGTCCTTGATATATGTATAGTGCATGTAGGTCTTAGGTATGATAGCGCTTTATGCAAGCTGGAATGGGGCATGCTCTTCAGCTGTGGGTTGTCCAGAATGTCAAGCTACTTCAGGAAAAGGCTTTGCTGTGACTCTGAAGAACCTCAAAAGTGAACTAGAAGCAGAAATCTATGAATGCATGAAGTACTCATTCGTAGTATGCAAAGCATACATTTAGACAACTCTTCCAACATTTTTGTTAATTATGAATATTTTGACCATGCTGAAATGACTAATTTTTGTTGGGCTAAGTTCCACTTATGTTTAGATATATCTCAGCGAGTCAGCTGTGTTTATTGTCTGAATGGAATTATCAGTGTAGATTTTAGTCCTTGTTAAGGTCTCGACTAGAGGCAGCTTCAGCTGTTTGTTGTTGAAAGATCTGTTGCGGACAATACTAATACTTACAGTGGAGCTTTAGGTCAGTCCATTGCTTATCATTGGATAGCGTACTTGTCAATCTCATGTGCTTACTTCTAATTGACTGGCTTTCCTTCCTCTTCTTGTGTTCAGCCCTCCTCAGGAGCATAGCTTCTTTACCATTCTTTTGACTGGATGACAAATTCTCCCACCGCTTGCATTCATAAACATACCTTATGCTTTTACTTTTCGGGCTCCTTTGGAGTGCATGTGCTTTCTTGCTCTCTCCCCCTCTCCCCTGTGTACTGCTTCCTCTTTCACACCCCTGCACCAGCTGTGATGTTCTCCCCCCTAATTTGTCTGTTGCTTCCCCTATGGCTTCCCTGTCCCGTTTGACTTTTTAATTCCTGTTCGCTGTCGCACCCTCACCCTTCCCTCTTCACCCACCACCGCTCGTCATTGGCAAATACTTGTCCCCCTTCAACCTGCCATTCCCTTTTATAAATCTTTTTTTTTTTTTTTTACTTTCTAGAATATCTAAGAAGCTGCAATTTGGTACTGAGACACTCCTTTATGAAAATGTACCATCACACACCTATTACTGGTTTTTTCCCCTTTTTTTTCTTTACTGCTCCAAGATAAGTGGCCTCCATCTGGGAGCAGTACAATAGAAAACAAACACAAAATGACCACTGTGCCACACCTACAAGTATGCATGACTGGTGACGCATGCACACGCACACATGGTGTGTATATGTGGTGGTGCATCACTCTGAGGCTGCAGTAGTATCATGAGGCATACGCACATACGTGACAATGCACACACACATATGCATCATAATCCTGCAGCTGTTAAGCATCTGTAATTACCGTGTTTGTCTTTTTGCCAGCAGAACAGGGATCGGCTTCAAGCATTGGCAAATTCAAAAGGCGATACCTATTGCCTTTGCCAGTGGTTGTTAAAGTGAGTCAATTGAAATATAAGCATATAAATATATAAGAGAAATTTCTAAAATTCTAAGTGAGAAATGTCAACCGTGGACCTCAATTTGTCTTAACTGCACAGACTGTTGCCTTGCATATTCCATGACCAAAGCGATGCAATGGTGCGTTTAATGAAGGGGCTTTTACAGCACTTATTCGGGGTACAGGTGTTAATAAATCACACAGTTGCCAATAGTCTGTGTCAAGCATTCCCTTCCTTAAGTAAAGTATGTAGAAAATCTGCTTAAATAGAGCATATCATTTTAAATGAAACTGGCCCTCAGTCCAAGAAAATGAACCGGACATGACGAATAGAATGGATGATGGCAAATGTCTGGGGGACAATGACAATCAGAGGGAACTATACGGGACGGCCTTTGCGCACGAGGGCCAGGCGAAAGCATGTCCCTCAAGACGCGAGGGAGGAAAGCCGAGAGAATCTAGAAATTAAAATTGAGAAATAATTAAAAAGAAACTTACCGACTTGGAACGCTGCGGTACTGAAAATATACGAGCTCAGATGGGAAATACGGCATAGGGACAGCTTATGAAGAAAAGTATTGGCAAAGCAAATAGGCCAGGCCTCGGCAAACAGGCACACTTGTTCTTTTTTATTTATTACCAGGATGTGCCTCGAAAATAAACTTAAGAAAAAATTGCCATGCTATATATGAAAGGGGTGATCAACCATGTGTTTGCAATAAAAAATCCATCGACATGTAGTGAAAAAAACAAAACTTGAAAATTAAATAAAGTAATTCAAGGGATCAACCAGAGGAAAAAAAATGACGGCCGACGCTCTTCGTCAAGACGCCTTCAATAACCATTGAGAAGAATTTTAATTGCACAGTATGGGTTCTTTCTAGCAAGCAGGTGTACTTAAGAGAGGTGTTGAAAATATTTTTTAGTTTTAATGCAATTTTCTGAAAAATGCGATTCTTATTGCCACCAAGAAAATGTACTATTGTCGTTGAAATACTATGCGGTGAAGGTAGAGTTTCAAAACTGAAAGGATGTTAAAAAAATTAAAATAAGCATGAAAAAAGCATTGGCAAAGTAAAGCGTTAGCTTATGATCCCTGACACAAGCTCATTGATCAGGTAAATGCCATCACACATAGTGCAAGAGAGCGAATGGCTAAAGTGAACACAACAATTGCGCCCTTCTCTATGCTGTGGTGTGCAGAAGCCAAATGTGTGTGACAGTTCAGCACGAAGAAGGCTGACCCAAACACCTCTATGTATGTATTTCAGGGGCATACTTACTTGTAAAGTGGCGAAGCGTGTTGTTAAGCCAAGAAGGCTAACAACACGCTCCGTCACTTTAGAAACGCAGGGCTGCCCCATATTTACAAGGATCTGGTGCAGTCCTGCATTTCCCCCTGCACTGGTGATAAAGTTAACTGTCTAGCGCCAATGCAGGCACTCTTGCACCACAGTGCAAGGGTGTCTGAGTTTCAGGGGAGGAGTGTTTAGGTGCAGGAAGGTGTCCCTTCCTGTACATAAGCAATCTTTAAATGACGTTTTGTAACTATTATTTGTACTGCTCAATATAGCACACATAGAAGTTGCAAAACGTTATTTTAAAAAATATATATTGTTTATGTGCAGGAAGGGACACCTTCCCGCACATAAACAATTGTTGTCGTTTTGCTGTTTCCATGGGTGCTGCACAACGCAGCACACATGGAAACAGCAAAAACGAGGAGAAATTAAACATTTCTCCTTGTTTCGCCACGTTCAGATCAGGTTTTTCCTGGTCTTAATTTTGGCGCTGCCCCATATTTACGCCACCCTTGTATATATGGGGCTGCGTCAAAATCAATGGATGTTGCGGTGGAACGCCCGCAGCAACACCTATTGCCCTCCCCTTTCACGCTAATTATAGCGCGAAAGGGTGCCTTGTAATTAAGGCAAAGCCCCTATCGCCACCACAACGTCCTGAAAAGTGCCACTGCGGTGGCGACATGGGCTTGTAAATATGCCCCTCAGTTTCTGCGTTTTATTACACGAGACTAGGAAACAAAGCTGTCTCTTGACCAGACCTAAAATTGGCGCAGGGAAATCCCATAGTTAGCAAATGAAGCACAACTATTGCTCAAGTCTGTCAATTATTGTGCTAAAGCCAATTTCGCTCCTATCTCTTGGCATTTCTGCAGGATTTCAACAAGGATACTACATCCGTTTTCAATGGTGCTGTACATCCCTGATTTACTTCGATGATCCCATGCATCGTAATAAAAGAGATGAGAAATGTTAGAATGTCTATTATTTCACACGAAAACAACATTTTGCGCACTATCAACGTGCTTTCCGCCTCGTGGCTGCATACTAACTGCTCCGGTTCAGCACACCTGTCACCCAGCGTCGACGTGCGTGCCTCAGGAGAAGCACGGCCGCAATGCTAACGCACAACACACGCATTCTTGAAGTACAACTAATTGCTAAAGTCGAGAGCATAATGGCTCCTCCAATGCATTAGAAATGCCACTCATTGGCAGTCAAGTCTGCTTGCTTGTTGCAAATTGCTAAGACGTTCCTTTACAAATATCCCCAGAGCAACTTTTCCGTCTAATAGTGGCAGCAGGGTGCGGAATCCACTGGAATGAAAAACATGGCACTGTGTTTTGCAAACAACCGCACTTCTTTCACTTTTAGAATTCTGGGCAAACGTGGACATGGATTTGATCAACTTTAAATGGATGGCTCAATTGTGCTTTAATTCACTGCACATTTAAATAACAGGAGTTGCAAAATTATTTAAGCTACACTGGCAAAAGGAAAACAGCCTTTACAACGCGGGCCTAAGCACGCATGCTGTTTCCTCGCATGCTGAACAATGCTTGCCTTGACCACACATATATGCGGAGTTAGGACCCGGGCCGGGGAAGGCAAAGCCGGACCCGATCGAGGCCCGGGTAAAACGCCGGCCGGCGGCGGGACCCCCCCACGCCACGCCCCCCGCAATTAAAAGACCCGGCTAGGCCGGGGAGGGCAGGGATAGGCCCGAAAACAACGGAAGCTCCCCCCCCCCAATCAGGGGGCGAGAAGGATAGGCAAGGGGGGGGTTAAGAAGGGCCAACGGCCCGGGAAGCCACATTTCGAATTTCCCCCCCCCGCAAAACAAGAAGAGAAGCCCACCCACCCACACCGAAGGATACGGGCGTCGCAGCCGTAGGGGGGAAGGGTAGCGGAGCTGACACGAGGAACCTAGTAGAGAACAAAATTACTAGGAGATAGATGAAAGGCTCGCAGGGTGTCCTTGTCATGACTCACGTCAGGGGCACTGGGGGAGCCATTGGGCGGCGTGCCGCCAGACAAAGAACAAAGATGACACTCCCGCAGTACCCCGGGGATGCCTTACGGCAGGGGTACAGACGGAGAAAATGACGAGGACCCCGCCGCAGGAAAATAGAGTAGATGCTCAAGTAAGGTCCTTGGGATGCCAAACGGCAGAGACCGCTGGGAGAAGGGAGGGCCCCTGAAAGGATACAGGGCGAGCGGGACGGCACTTGCAGCCCGGGCATGCCCAGAAAGGGACACCCTCCAAATCGGTAGCAAGTTGAAGCCTAGACCCGTGAATCGAAACACAGGGATGGGGGCCCCTCTCCCCTCTCCCAGGCAATTGAGGCGGCTGGGTCCAGAATGCGAATAGAAAATGATGTGGGGAGGGAGTGCTCGCCGCCTGGACGGGGTTAAGGCAGTCCACGTTCTAGCTGTCTGAGCGGAGTAGAGGAACCGGAAGCCATGCAGTAGAAAGGACGGGGACGCGGCTTGATAAGTTGGGCTGGGGTAGGGGGAGGAGGGGGGACGTTTCAGGGATGGGGGCTGATTTCAGGCCTCGGCGGGGGACTGGGGCCGAGTTTTAGGGCTCAGGGCAGAAGGGGAAAGGGGCAGTTTTCAGAGCAGAGGGCCAGTTTTTAGGTCAAAGGGCAGGAATGTTGGGGTTGGGGTAGTTTTTTTGGCGTAGGGGGCTGGGTTTTAGGGTTCAGGGTAAGGGATCAGGGTAGGTAATAGGGCTGGAGTGGGTAAATTATAAAGCAGGAGGGCCGAATTTTAGGATTTAGGGGAGGGGGGCTGAAGTGGGATCCTTACCACACATAAACATTTACCAAAACATGCCTTTACAACAAAAGTCGTTGTAAAGACATACATGGTAAAGGCATGTGTGGTAAAGACACGGTCATTGTGAAGACTGTGTGGTTGAGGCATGCGTGGCTTAGGCATGCGTCGTTGTGTCATACTACCATGGCAAAACCCTGCAGCTAAAGCAGTTATTTTGGTTGCTGTTTCACAAGCAATATTTTTGTTTAAAATTCTGTGCAAGTGTTTTTTAGCAGCAAAGACAGATTAACAATCTGTTGGTAGTTGACTGAGGCCACTTTGACAATGTTGCTAGCAGATGACATGCCACGACAGGAATGTAGTGTAAATCTGAAAAGAAAGTAGAATTTGATGGTATGCATTAACTAAGGACATTTTCAAGCTACTGAGGTCTCCACCTCATAAACTGCCATCGGTTTCTTTGTTATGAGTACAATTATTACCAATACCAACGTGTAGAATTAGAAGACGCCAAACTTGAATACCAGCGTGCAATGTTCATGCTAGAAACAGAGCCCCATGTGAAATCATAGACAGCAAAGGCACACTCAGAAATACAAAGTGCCAAAATATCGACTATACATAAATATCTTTCTGCAAAAATGTCATCATTTCAGCTTCCTAAATCTGTGAAAGTTCTTTTTTATGAGTGTATAAATGTACTGGTCTAATTCCACTTTAAGTATGTTTGGGCACAGGGACTTGCTAGTGGGTTTAGGTGCTTTCAAAACATTTGTAGGGAAATATTTGTGTAGCTTTTGCTCCTATATGCGCTCCCAATCAAGATTATCTTTTTTGAAGACCCCGCTCAATCAAAAGGTTTTATGCCAGTGTCTGTCAGTAGTGTAGCAAGGACAACATATGGGCCCTTGTACAGGCAAGGAAAATGGCCCCTGTGACTGCTGCTGGGTAGTAATATATTTAAACAACAACAAGGTGATGGGTGGAATGCTTGAATTATTCTTGGCCACTGGCAATTGCTCAAGACAACACTCCTGCCCATCGACTTTCACCACCCACCATGTCACCTCAGTTTGGACCCAGCCATATGCAAATTAACAGTAGGAACAGCCATCCCTGAATCAGAGCATGAGCAACCCAAGACCAGAGTCACCCTAATTGGGATTCTTAAGTTGGGTGCAGCTTGGTTCATTGGCACAGTGAGCATGGGACCCATATCTGTGCATACCAGTCTCACTTAGGGTGGCAACTGCAACAACAAGGTGATGGATGTTGTGGTGTTGGGCCTCAGGCCCACATCACGGAAATGAGGGACACAGACACTAGGGGATGCCTAGCAGTAACTGGCCACAAGCACGTTCACTCGGGCCCTTTTATTGACGGGGCCACGTCACTCGTGGCACCCATGATGGATGGGTGTGGGGTGCAGTGTGTCCAGACCTCAAGGGAGTGGCTGGAAGTGCAGCTTCCTGCAGGACACTAGAACGTGTCTCGCAGGACACTACATTCCTCCCCAACTTTATTGAAGGACAAACAAAGTGTCAGTCCAACCTGTGGGGAAGAAACCAACAGTTAACTAAATACCACAGGGTCCATCAGTCTCTCGAGTCAGGTGGCAGGACGACTTCAGACATGGGCTGGTGAACTTGGCTTGCAGCAGGACCTTCTCGGCGCACACCTGTAATTTAACCTGAGGGACTCAGGACACGACTGCTGGCTTGGAGACGTCCGCTGCATACCGTCAGTTCGCTGACAGTGCCATGTCTTGCTGTCCTGCATGGCTTCCCCTTCGCTGACGTCGGTGATGGTCTGTGGTGAGTTCTAACAGTTCCTTTTAGGGTGCTGCATCGTGACCATGGATGGAGTCTCAAGTGAGAATTCACAGAGGTGTTGCTAGATCGACTATCCCTGTTGACCTGCTTGGCTGTGACCGGTACCCTGTCGGTGGGGCAATGTCTCTCCTCGCTCTCCCGCCTGGGGAGGCCCGTCGTCGGGGTTGCTGCGGGACTGTAGGAAGGCTGTGCTGGGGCCGCTGCTTGTGTACCGTCTGGGGCAGCTGCAGGACCGCCGAGGAGCCGTTACTTGGTCGCACGCACAACCCTCACGGGTGGATGAGTCTTGGTCAAGACTTGAACTCGCTGCCGCGGTTCCGGTGTAGGCCAGGTTCACAGGCGGCTTCTGGTTTCTTTTAGTCGGCTTGTGTGGCAATGGTTTCGGACTCCAATCCATCGGTACTCGGGGAGTGGTGTTTGACGCATGTGCTGATGGCTGGCGTGATGATGGTTGCCAGCCATGTGGTGAGTCGGAATGACAGGTGGTGGTGACTTGCTGGTAGAGTTTGGATGTCAGGATGGACCTGGGCAGCCATGTGCCTCCGCCTTGCTGATGTTGAGTGTCTGTGGCGGCTTAACACGTAGAGTGTGTGGATCCTCTCTTGCCTGGCTTGGGGCCACTGCCAACTCCGTCTTGAGGCGGTGTGAGGACGGATACTCAGTGCTGATCTTCACCTGTGGCATCTGCGGACAAGGGCAGGGATGCCACTTGACTTAGACTGCCGACGCTCGGGGATGGACGGTCGCCTGGGGAAGCGCACGGATGAGACGCGGCTTGCGCTTGCTGCGGCTTATGTTCGGTTCACCCGTGGAGCAGCATCCAGGGATGTCGGTCTGCCTCGGTGGCTTTCTGGTGTGTCAGGGTGTGCTCTTGGCTGCTAGGCGAGTCCTTGGTCTTCTCTCTTTTGTTGGTCTATTCAGCCCACCTATGTCTATCCGGTTTTCAGGGTGACAGGGCTGTCACTCTTCTTTCATCGAGGGCGTTGCGCGTAGACCTCGAGGCGGCGCTGTCCTGGCGCCGGCTTCTGCCTTTGCTCCGGCGCGCTCCTTGCTTGCTGGGCGACGTGACGTCCAGTCGCGTGCCGCTGGCGTTGGAGCACCTGTTGCTGTGGTGGCCTGCCACGTGGTGTGTGCGACTCCTCTCTTGCCTGTCGTGGGTCACTGCCGACTCCATCTTGAGGCAGTGTTGAGGAGGACACTGTCGCTTTCGGGCCGCTGCGGGTGCAACTCCTCTCTTGCCTGTCGTGGGTAACCGCCGACTCCATCTTGAGGCAGTGTCGAGGAGGACACTGTGTCGCTTTGGGGCCGCTGCGACTCCTCTCTTACCTGTCGTGGGTCACCGCCGACTCCATCTTGAGGCAGTGTTGAGGAGGACACTGTTGCTTTCGGCCCACTGCGGGGCTTCGCTGTGGCGGTGGAGATGTGGGTGCTCTCCTACCTGCGTTCAGCAGTGCTTCTTTGTGGAAATGTCTCTATCTCCTGGGCGCCTGCCCGTGCTGTCGGATTCACTGGTGTGGTCTTCTACACGCTTCAGACCATGTGTGCTCCGTCTTCGCCTTGGGCGCTCCCTTCTGGCACTGGGGTGCCGGTGGTGTGGTTGTGCCTATTCACCAGTATAGGTGGGTGATGCGACCTCTCTCTGGTGGTGGTGTTGGGCAGCCACGTGTGGTGCGTGCTCTGCACCAGTCTTTTCTTGCGCTGTCGACAGGGACAGTTTTCCTGAGGGGATGCAGCGTACAGCTGGCCTTCTTGTGACGACGGGGCTTGTGGTTTGCAGTATCAGTTCCCTTGAGCGAGGGCGGTGCAGAACTGTAGACGTCCCTGTTCACACCTGTTAGTTGAGGTGGAGTTGGGTACTCTACTGTTGGCGCGCTTTCTTTCCTTTTTTCTGGGTGTTGCGCGCTCAGGCTGTGCTCCTCTGTGCCTTCGGTCACGCTGTTCTGACTGGACATTACTTGGCGGCGCGGATGTGGGCTTCTCTTACTTGTATCTTCTATAGGGTGTCGTCTTCTGGGGCTTGGCGTGCCCTTTTGCCTCAGCTTGCGGTGATCTCGGTTCACTCCCGGGGTGTGAGTTGGTGGGTTTTCTCATTTATGACCAGGTGTGGTTGTTGCAGCAGAGTATCCTGTGGCTGTGGCTGGCCACAGGAGAGCATCCTGTGCATTTGTCGCTGTCTTGGTTTTCCCTTGTGGCGGAGGCTGTCACTCCCTACTTGCTAGACGGCAAACCTGCTGTGTTCTCTGTGGGAATGTCCATTAGGATGCCACAGCAGTCGTTTCTTGCAGGCCACGTCACAGCAGCTCTTTTCTACCAGGGACTGTGAGTGTTGGTGTCACAGGCCTTGGTGTAGGTCACTCTGCATGAGTCGCTTTTGGCAAGGTCATGGGGTTGCATTATGAACTTGCTAACACCAGCGTGTGCATCAAATGGTCATCGGCCTTCCTGTAGTGGCGTCCGATGGCCACCTGGGCCGTGCAGTACAGCTCCGGCCTGTCTTTGCTTAGTGTGCCTGAGTGATGTGATCCTGATTTTATCGGTGGCAGGAGCGAGTGCTGACAGGTATCATGTCCTGTAAGGGTGCAGCCTGTATAGCGCCCCATCATGGTTCCATGTCTCTGTCCTTCTCTTTACCAGTTAACCACTTCGTGGCGAGGGTGTCAGTATAAAGAAGAGGGCAGCTGGGTGGCGCTGTTGAGTGTGGTCCTTGCAGGCCGTGTGGGCAGGGTCGGTGCAGCACATTGGGCTATCGTGGGAGAAGATTGTTTCCACTTGCTTCTCCCTTGGTTGCAGTCTTTCCGCAGCTACAGGCACAGCTGAAGGGACTCGTGGTGCTATGCTACATTCGGCCACTAGATGGCGCGGCCGTGCTCGTACCGTGTATTGCAGCAGCTTCTTCTCTTGAAGGCAGGCTACACGGGCTGACGCTGCTGGCTGGATTTTGCTGGCGGGTACTTCCTGAAGCCCTCTAGGTTTGCCACGCTTCTCTCAGTCTGTCGCTGTGGCTTGGGGCTGTTTGGTGGTGGCATCTGGCGCTAGGCCTAGACGCTTGCTGGCAAACTGAACTCACGGCCACGCGCCTACCTCCGGACCGTGTTGATCGCTGGAGGAAGGTAAGGGGGCACAGTGGGGCGGTGCATCTGGGCTGGGCGGCTTGCTGGCAGCAACGGAGGTGCCTCAAGCATGGGTCCCGCGGCAGTATACTTCTTTGCACCCCGGCTCACATCGGTGCAGGTTTCACCGTGGGTGAAAGACAGCATCAGTTCTCTTCCTCAATGGCAAAGCTGGTGGGTGACGGCCGTCGTGCTTCTGCACACACGTGTCTTGGACGCAGCTCCGCGCCAGTGCGGTTGCTGGAGCTTTGTAGACGGAGGAGCTTGGGGGCACTCGCTACCCTCCCTTCGGTACCAGCCATTGTGAAAGATTTTGCTGTAGTGTGCTGTGGGGCATGTGCAGGCCGCGTATGTTACATTCGCAGGCCGGGCCTCATCGTGCCCTGCGCAGGTGCTGTCGTGCTGTCTCTGGCTGCGGGCAGTAACCAGTGCACACTAATGTCGCTGTGGCGCCTCCTTTTTCTTTTAAGCTGCAGAAGCAGGGAGCGCAATCGGCTCAGGGGTGGCAGGTCTGCTCTCGGGCACTGTGCAGTGAGGATCGCAAAGTTCCTTACTTGTGGCGGCGATTGCTTGAGTGTGGCGGCGGCCATACCACGGGCATGATGAGAGGACTCACGCTTTCCTTGGCGTTCATACTGCCGCTGCGGGGGTGCTTGTCCACTCCTCCATTTGTCGAGCGATGTGAGAGGGAGACAGCCAGTCTCCGTGCCATCTTCCTTCAAGACAGGGCCGCGTCGCAATGCCAAGCTCGACATACACCACCGTCACGGCGGCGGCTCATTACCTCCTCATGGGGTGAGGAAAATGGGCATGCGGGGTTAGATACCCTCGTCGCCAATGTGGTGTTGGGCTTCAGGCCCACTTCACGGAAATGAGGGACACAGACACTAGGGGATGCATAGCAGTAACTGGCCACGAGCACGTGCACTCGGGCCCTTTTATTGACGGGGCCACGTCACTCGTGGCAATCGTGATGGATGGGTGTGGGGTGCAGTGTGTCCAGCCCTCAAGGGAGTGGCTGGAAGTGCAGCTTCCTGCGGGACACTAGAACGTGTCTCGCAGGACACTACAGATGTGATGCCTGAATTAGTCTCTGCCACTGACAATCACTCAAGGCCACACTCTAGTCCATTATTATCATATGTTCTCAGTACTCACTTTAAAGCTGCACACTATTTTACTACTAAATTAAAATTGAAGAAGCAACAGCAATCATATAGGTCCGAAGTGCCTCTTCAGTCACTGATGAATTTAGACACTCAATGTCATCATACGTGCGCGCAGAAATGTTTTAATATCACCCATTGAGTCATTGTTTTATTTTCCCACTTAGACAATAAAGATAAAACACACAGAAAAACACAGCAATTTATACGCAAACTAAATGAAAATAATACAAGTGAGACAAAGAACCTAAACATGGTGGGAATATTCTTGCAAAAACAAAAAATATATACATAGAAACTGGTGGCAATCTTGCAATAGTATTGAACATAATGTATTGCTGTTTTAAAGTTAAAGCATGTCTTCAATGTTTAGAACCAACTGTTGGCGTTCTTGGAATGGTAAAACAATGATACATTATGGGCAATACCATTCCATTATGGCCACTTGGTTTAGAGGAAGAGGCTGAACAGGATGTGGTGCACTACAGATTAAATTAGGGTGTTAGTAAGTGACCACTGTCTGGGAAGCTGTAGTATGTTCTAAAAATGAAAAGAAAAAGAAAAGACGAGAAGGAAAGAAATGTAAAGCGTCCTGTGAATGGACAAATTGGAAAACTATGGATGGGGAGCATTACTGCCATTAAATCAAAATCAATTTCAGGTGGATGTTTGCATGTGATTCGTCAAATAACATAACTCATATGGCTGCTCTATTGCCCACTTATTGTATACTTTCATGAATAGAATCCGAGTAGATTGTAAATATAACCAGAACCTCAAGATGGCCATATAGAACAATATTATACATGTTACTTCTAATGTTTTTTTTTTATATTAGGTGATTATCTTCTGGTACTTATCTTGAAAACGCTATTTTCTTCCAAGTGCCACCGACAATGGGCACTGACTGGAGTTAGAATGTTTAGATTTAACTATGAATGCAATCTGATAAAAACAACAGCAACAGATGATGGCCAATGAATTTATGCAATTCTGTGGCTGCAGCATTTACTACATAATTCTGTATCTACTGCATTTTCCACATATTTTGCAGATGTCACAGAAAATATTGTTTGTAGTTCAAATGGATGAAAATAGCACTGCCAGAGAGTGTGCCACATAATTTGTCTTTTTTATTGCATAATTTAGATAGCCATGCTGCATAATTTAGATAGTATTGCCACATAATCCTAGTGCTCCAATAATGGTAAAACTCTGCAGAGTGGTTTGTGGCTGTCATTAGAATGATGAAACCTGTATTTGACAGAGAGCCACAAAATATTTCCCATATTTCATACTTCCCTGTGCAATAATATATCGATGTGTATATATATATATATATATATATATATATATATATATATATATATATTTCCCCAGTGAATAAGTAGATCGATCTATCTATCTATCTATCTATCTATCTATCTATCTATCTATCTATCTATCTATCTATCTATCTATCTATCTATCTATCTATCTATCTATCTATTAAAACAACGCTTAAAGTAATGTTCTAGTAGGGTGAAAATTTCAGTGACAACGAAACATTTTAAACACAAAAACCCACTAAATTTACTAGTTATAGTTATCACAAGTAACTTTAACTTGTGCCATAAAGCAACTATAACTCACACCCTAGCCATGCTCAGTTTTGTCATCAATGATGTCATTTCTAATGTTGCAGTGCTGTTATCAGTGATGTCATAGAACATGTCATGAGTGACGTAATATGTGGGGTAATTAGCTGCGCACGGCCAGGGTGCAAGTTACAGTTACCTTAGGGCACGAGTTATAGTTACTAGCGATAACTATACCTGGTGAATTTCAGTGGTTTATTTAGCCCTAAACTTTACGTTGTCATTGAAATTTTCACTGAACTATAATGACACTTTAACTTTTTTTTCCCAGTAAATTTCTAGGGTGTTTTTTTTAACTTAAGGTAATATTTTATTACCATACATGAAGCCTCAGGGACTGTTTTGCATGACTTGGAGTTATCACAGAACCTAGCCTTTGTCCAGGCCCTGCGTCCACCCCCTTGCAATCAGCCAACCCCACTCCATGCATGACCTTCTGGCAAGCACAGGGTGTGGTTGGTCTCGCAGGTCCTGGCTGCAGATAGGCAGACTAGCTGACTTTGTTGAAGGGTCACAACACCAAAATCTAAAAAATGAGCCTACTGGCTTTATCAAGGGGTGAGCATATCAATATATATAAAGCAGATTCTCCGAAATTGGGTTTCTGGTTGGCAGGGGTATGCACCTTGTCCAAGCAGAAACCACAATCCTAGTCAGGGTAAGTCACAACACACTGTAAATTATTGTATGCTCACCCTCTGGAAGCTTGGCACAGAGCAGTCAGGCTTAACAAAAGAGGCAATGTAAAGTATTTGTGCAATACTTCAAACAGTAAGACAGTGAAAACACCACAAAATGACTCCACACCAGGTTAGAAAAATAAAGACTAATTTTATGAATAAGACAACACAAAAACGAAAAAAATCCAATATGTTGAAGACAAGATTTTTGTTCTTTTTAAATAAAGGTAAAATAACACTTATAAGCATAAGCACTTAAATGGGTTATCTGGTCACGGTGGACCAGGGCAAAGGCAAAAGTTTATGCCAACCATTAGGAAGGTGGTCTGTATACAGGGCCCCACTTGGGCATGCGGAACCAAAGTACCTTGATCCGGGATGTGTCATCATTGACAAGGATGCGAGGAGCAGCCGAGGTGAAGAGTCGGTGTTGATCCATGCAGGGGATGAGATGTGTCAATTTTCTCTGCGCAGCTGCAGCGATGCGTCTGCTCTATTTGTGAAGTGCTGGTTTAGAATGCGATGCCCAGCTGCTGCTCCCGCAGTAGGCAATGTGTTGATTCTGAATGCGCTATGCCAGTTTTAAAGGCGATGTGCCGGGTCCACTCCATGCAACAACGAGGATGCACTGACTCACACAAAGCTGAAGATGTGCTGGTTCTGATGAGGATGCATGGTTTCTGGATGTAGAAGCACCGTAGGTCTCACTTCCAAGGGTTCAGGACTGGGTTGGCACCACTTGGCAATGCAGACTCACAGCTTGTAGAGTCCAGGGGTCATGGATTCAATGGCCCAGGAGACTTATTGTAGTTTTTTTTCAAATGCTGGAGTGCTGCTCCACACTCCCAGGCATGGAGTACAGCCTCTGAGTCACTGCCTCTTATCCAAAGTCAGGACTTTCTCTCAGAGAAATTTGGGGGTAATGCTTGATTTTAGCCAAAGTTTGATGTTTTCTGAACATTGTGGGTATGACAGCTTAGTGGGATATACAGAATCCACATCACCCTGGATTTACCGGTGTCTCTAGGTTAAATAAATTCCCACAGTTTGTAGAGATCCCTGGTTGCTAGCTGACACAGAGGCGGAATTGTTCACCATGGCAAGTGAAAGGAAATTGGGATTCACCCACTCTATGCAGGCCCATATGACAAACCTACACAAAAAAGAATCCAGTTTTCTCTCGGTTGTCATGGAAAAGGGGATGCATTGGTTCCCTGGGAGGCAGAAAGACTTTTGGGTCTTTCGTGGTGGTGGTGCTCCCTGATGTCACAACAGGCAGGCCCACCTCGTTTTTTTCGAAAAAAATATTCCTGGCATATAGTGGGCGTTTTGCCCTTCTCCTCCAATCTTCCCTCTGGAGGGAGAACAGAAAGACGATTTGGTCTTTAGGGGTGTGTGTGTGTGTCCAATGCTCATAGCTCAAATGGTGAGTATCATGTACTGTACATCTATGTATCCTCCTCATCTGTTTTACTATACCTATAACATGCACCTGCCATTTGAATAGAATCCATTGAAATGAAATACCAGCATTTGTAAAGCGCACAACTACCTCCTGAGAGGTGTCCCAGTGCTGGGGGCCATCGGGAAGATTAAGCAAGCTATTGCCCAGAGTCACATGGTGCTGGGCTAACCTGCCGCCTGTGCCAGGGAAGGTACCCTGGCCGCTGCGCCACACCTCTTCCTCTGTCCAATTTACTCTCTCAACTAGACCACTTGCCCTGGGACTATATACTGCAGTTTTCTTCTGAACAATACACCGGTATTGTAAATGCACATTTCACCAGAACAAAATTGATTGTGGTCCATTGTCAGACAATATTTTCTCTGGGTATCCTTCGGTCTAGAAATAATTGTCTAGGAAATGTATACTGTTCCTTATTGTCACTTCCCGCTAAAATCTTTAGTATATCTGGCCCATTGAATTTTTACGATGATACAGCTACAACTCATGTTCTCCTGGCTGATAAAGCCATATATTATGTCTCAATAAGAAGCAAGTCACACTATTCAATATTCCCTATTTTGCCATCATTAAGGTCTGTTCTGTTCGCGGAAAGAAAGAAAATCCATCTTCATTCGTTTTTCAGTAGTAACGAGTTTATAGATGTTTTATTACCAAAATTGGCAACTTTTTCTAGGGCTGTTAATGTTATGTCACTTTCATCGCATTTCGTACGGAAAAATGACTTACTAGTTTTGTAATTAGGCATCTGCATCTTCTACTGATTTTGTGTTCAAGGATGTGGATCCTGACTTTCCTTGTGATCATATCGTGAATAAAATATTGAGGACTAGAGTAAAGACTTAAGGGCATATTATCAAGGACGGCGGTTTAGCGGCAGAAAACTGCTGCTAAAGAGGCAATATTGGGCTTGATAATATGCCCTGGAGAATTCCAATAGAAGCCCATGTTCACACCAGAACATGGACTTCTATTGGAATTCTCAAGGGCATATTATCAAGCCCATTATCGCCGCTTTAGCGGCAGTTTTCTGCCGCTAAACCGGCAATAATTTTTAACGCCATCCTTGATAATATGCACCAAGGTAAGTATATATAGCAAAGTATAGAGTTACTTTACTTAAATTATGTTTTGACAATCATATTGTGCGTGTTCTTTCATGTCACATCTTCCCTAAACCTATCTTCTTTTGTTTGCTGTTATTTTTGCATTTGCAGACACTACACAATCCACTAGGAAAGTGTCCATTGATAGTGAGTAGACCCCGTATGGTGCTGTTTTGTGGGGTGTGTGTTTGTTTTGGGCTGGTGTGCACAACATAATGATGTATGCTATTTCCTCATTCCAATGCAAAACATGATCTATTGGAGGGAATTGTATGTTCAACAATCTTCAATGTGTATGTATAGAATTTATGATCTGATTGGACAGCGTGGAGAATGTGGTGATGCATGTTAAGCGATAGTTGCTTTCTCCAATGTGTGTTTCATGTAGTACCTTATGGAGATCATTCCATGCTTATTTCTTTGCTCTTTTTATAAAGAACTCTTTGTGGTCTTTTCCATTATTTTCCTTCTCAAAGCTGCTGCTTGAGTTTCATTATTTGTTAATTCTGTGCAATTCCACCTTACAAGTACAAATTGGCTCATAGGTAATTTCTCTCATTGAGAGCGAGGATGGATACTCTCAAAACTCTTTAAGGAGTTTCTTTTGCTAGGTTTTGAAAAAACCCTGATCTATGGTTTCCCATTCTTGAACTGTGAGCAGTACTCAAGGAACAAAAAATGACATCTGTCCCTTGTCACAGCAGATTTTAAATGTGGGTCACACCTGTTCACCCATACACTGAAGGCTGCCTCTTGTTTGTTGTGTGCTCAAATGACAAAGATGTCCAGCTGCTGTCCGTGCAGGTAACAGCGGTGGGGCTGGGTAAGGGGGGAATTCAAGGGACGATGCCGAGGGAAAATTAAATAAATAATTTTCCCCTCGGCATCGTCCCTCGAAATCTCCCCACCCCCCGTACACGGCCCCACCGTCCTACCGCAGTTACCTGCAGGGACCGCGGCTAAAGATGTCATTAATATACTGACTGATACTTGATGTTACTTTTATTTGGATTGTTCTCATGAAAAAAAGCTCCTTTTTAAACATAGTGAACACACAAATTCCCCAGAGTGGAGGCACATCAACTTCTACTACCAGTGCCTCTTGTCTGGAGAAAGAGATTTTCAAATCTGGAATGCTTCTGAGTGAAGTAACTAACGGTGTTATAATTCCACTCTGGTGTCCCCAGCAAGAACTCATTTACTTTTAGGTGTTTTTTTGGAAAATATTTTTGTAAAGGGCTCCTCTGTCCAAGAATCACGATTTTTGAGGCAGGGCAGTATAATCAGAATATTTACAATATTTAGTGTCTTTTTGTGTCTTGAAGGTAGGATGGCATGCTTTTGACTAAAGGTTGCAAGAAAGTGTCCACAGCTTGTGAACGTGGTATCACGAAAAAAACAGTTGCCAAGACAGTAGGTAAGCCTAGTGACTTTTCATTTTTTTCTTTTGTAATTTCGCTATTCACTTAATCAAAATTAATTTACTTTGTTTAATTCTCTACTTCGAGAGTTATGGACGTCCTCTTACTAAGGCATTCTTACCAGCAGGCCCTTTTTATGTACTCCAAGCCTCCTTTTCATGCGTAGCCATTTTTACTGCTCAGCTTTCACTGCCTCGTACAGTGATTGGTTGCACTGTTAGCTGCTAGTACACCAGCTAAGTTGAACCTATTGATTTTCTTCTTCTATGCAGGCACCTATACAATGCGGGCATCTTCACGATTGTGATAGCTGGCACCCCTATTGAGGGCTGGCAGTCCTGGCAGGCATGGCTTGCGAGTGGGAGGGCGGAATCAAGGGGTTGGGGGGTACTGCGAGGGGAGAGGGGGGATCAGAAATGTGAAAAATACTGAATAAAACTTACATTGAGGCCGGGTCTTGCGTCTTCTGTGCTCCTGCTCTCCTGCCTCTGACAGGAACAAGAAGAAGGCAGTAAGGCTCCATCCCCTAAGCCAATCAAAATGCTGCAATGCAGTGCTGTAATTGGTCTGAGCGCTGTGACACAGCGCTCAGCAAGGGGCTGGAAAGGTGGGCATGTTCTCCACGCAGGCTGTTATGCAGCCTGCATGGAGGACAGGGGAGTGCGCATGACTGTTTTGGGTGGCCCGAGATGGAAGACCAGTCATTGTGCACTTAGGAGTAGGCAAACCACTCCGCCCCTGCCCTGCTCGGAGAGCCTAAAAGCCCTGCCCCCCCGCCCACCGCAAAGCAGCAGGACAGGAAACAGAAAATGACAATAACTCTAAGTTAGTATCATTTTATGTTTCTCACTGCTTAAAAGCAGTGGTGCGACGCTCCTCCACCATAGCCTAGGAGCCGCCCCTGTGGACTGGTCTGTGAGGGGTCCCAAGCCCACCTCTGGTCGACGGTGCCAACCGCAGCATTACAATGCGACCGCACATGGTGCAGTCGCATACTCCCATTTCTCTATGGCAGCTTGTGCTGTGGCCGTAAACTGGCCATAGCACAAGCTCCCATAGAGAAATGGGAGAATCTGTTCATCCCTGCACCACGTGGCAGGCACCTCAAGCTAGGGGTGCCCAAAGTCGCTTTCCCACAAGCTTTCCATATCAGAAAGCCTGACATGGAAAGCCTGTCAGCAACAGGCATCGTAATCCCTACGGCGTAAATGCCGCCCATAGGGGTTATGATCAGGCCTCTCCGTTTGGCCACATTATTATGTTAAGCATGCAAGCCATTTTTTTAGGCATTAGGTCTACATGAAATTATGTCTAATGATTAACTCACTGTGTTTTGTTTTTGTTTTTGAGTATTTTTTTAGGATTTGGTTAATACCATCTTTTTGAGTCCATGATCCTTCGACCTTTCACAGACAGCTTACTTAATATAGTTTAGCCATGTCAGCTTTCCATTTCATATAGTTTAATATATCCTTGGCATTCTATTTTTTCAATTGTCACTTATCATTTCATCTGTCCTTGTTGGACTTGGCCCTTTTTGCAGGGTCATCCCTGAACTTTTTGCCTTCCTCCTATATTTTTCTGACCTATTGTTGGCTGTTTTATGACTCTGGGCACTTTACCACTACTGACCAGTGTTAAAGTGCATATGCTCTCCCTATTGTAAATTAATGTATGAATTTGTGATTCCATGATTGGATGGTTTGGTTTACCTGTCAGACCCTAGTACAGTGCACCAGGAGTGCCCAGGGCTTGTAAATCCAAATGCTGCTGGTGGGCTTGCAGCACTGGTTATGCCACCCACAGAAGCAGCCTGTAAAAGTGTGTCTAAGGTCTGCCATTGCAGAGCCTGCGTGCAGTCTGGTACTGTCATGCTGACTGGGCAAGTGCACCCACTTGCCTGTCCCTAAACCTTCCCTTTTCTTCATATCAGACACCCCTATGGTAGGCCCAAGGGCAGGGTGCATTGTAAGTATAAGGTAGGACATGCCCTGGTGTGTGTGGCATGTTCTAATAGTGAATTACAGCCATTTTCGTTTTTCACTATTGCAAGGCTACCTGTTCTCCATAGGCCAGAATGGGCAGTTTGGTTATTAGATTTTATAATCCTAACTGACTCAGGGAACATGGTAGAAATTCGAATTTAGTATGCCTGAACTCAGAATAATAAAATACATCTTTTAGTGAAGTTGGTTTTAACCTTCTGTGTTTGAAAATACCACTATTAGAAAGTAGGTATTTTCTTGTCTAACCATTCAAACCTGCCTCTGCTAGGCTGTGTATTCCTTGTCTGGAGTTTGAGTGACAGGGCTGGGGAATTTCAGGAGACAGAGTGAGGTAGCCCAGTGGTGAATAGAGAGATCTGCATCTAGATGGGAGGGAGGAGTTGCACCTGGGACCTGAATAGGGCTGTGCCTTCCCTCCACAATGCTGGCTCCACCCCCTGTGGTGCGTCTGATGTCTCTGCCCTGCACTCTGAAAGGAAAGAAGGAGTCAGGTAAACAAAGTGCTCCAGGACTGACCAGAACCGGTTTCACCAAGGCAAAGGCCCCTCTGCCCTCAGAGGACAAAGGATTTTGGGGTATAAGTATTGGGACCCTGATCCCAAGAATTTAGATCACTTTGGGAAAACAAGAAGAAACCTCTGCTGAGGAGAGGAACCAAGAAGAAACTGAGGAGAGACTATCCCTGAAACTGGGGGATTGGCCTGCAGGGGTTGCCTACTGAGAGGAGAAAGGAACTTTGTGTGTACTTTTGCTCAACTTGTGAAGGATCTCCAAGGGTTTGGAAAAGAGCTTGCCTCCTGCTGAAGTCTCTGGGACAACAGACTTCAACCACCAGCTCCCCAGAGTTCTTTGGAAGTGCCTGCTGCTGTTTTGGGGCCTTCTGAGGGACTGCGTGTCGCAAGGAGCTGGAAGCGCGTCTCAAGAAGGAGAAGCGTGTCGCCGTCGGAGCTGTTGTCGTCGCATTGCGTAAAGTGTGTTGCCGCTGCAGTTGTCGCATCGAGCGGAAGCGTCTCACATCATCGAAGAAGTGTCTCGCAATGCCGAAGAAGCGTGTCGCCATCCCAGCCATCTTAGCTGACGCATTGCACCGCATCAAGAGAAGAGTCTCGCATCAAGGAAGAAGCGTGTCACTGTCGCAGCCACTGCCATCGCATCTTGGATGACGCCGCTGTAGCTGTCGCATTGCACCGCATCAAGTAAAGCGCCTCGCATCCACGGAGAAGCGTGCCACCGTCAGAGCTGTTGTCGACGCATCACGTAAAATGTGTCACCACTGCAGTTGTCGCATCGAGCGGAAGCGTCTCGCAACGTCGGAGAAGAGTGTCGCCGCCAAAGCAGCTGTTGTCGCATTGCATAGAGTGGTGTTGCCGCTGCAGCTGACACTTCGAATCGAGTCTTCTCGCAACATCGGAGAAGCGTGCCGCATCTGGAAGATCTTCACGTCTTTATTTCTTTGCACCAAACTTTCATCGCATCAACATCGTTGCAACACTTTCGTTGCCCTGCGTGTCGCATCTAAAGGTACATTGACTTAAAGTGTCACATTTAAGAACTAAAGAGAACTAAGCTAAATTCTACCATCTTAAAGTAACAGTATTGTGGATTTTTGTCGTTTATGTTCTTGTGGTAAATCTATATAAAGAATACTTATTTTTGATATAAAACCTGTGTGGTGTCCATCTGTAGTGTGTCACTTGATTACTGTATGTGTTCACAAATGCTTTACACACTGCCTCTGAGATAAGCCTGTCTGCTCGTGCCAAGCTACCAAGGGGGTGAGCAGGGGTTATTTTAGGAGTGTACCCCTTTACCCTGACTAGAGGCGAGGGTCCCTATTTGTCACAAGTGCATACCTGTGCCAACTAGAGACCCACAAGTCTAACAGTCCTGATGAGACCTCTCCATTTCAAAAGTGATTGAAATGTTGTCGACAAATATGACACTAAGACTAACCCAAATAGACGTGTTTTGCTAGACTCCAGGCTAATGTTACCTAAACATTGTCCTAGTGAATTAATAGCTCCAAGTTGTGTGTCTCTTTTATATACACACTCCATGTGTTTTTATATTTCTCCTCTTTGTGATCACTAGGGACACAAAGCACCTATGTTTCTCTCTCTCACTATCTTGCACCAATTACTAAATAAAAAAAAAAGGGTAAATGTACGACCATTTTATTTTGCGCCTCGCAATTTGCGACTAATTGCGAGTCGCAAATTGCAAGGCGCAAAATAAAATGTACAACAGTGTGTTTAACACTGTTTGCGATTCCCAATGGGGTCGCATATTGCGAGGCTCATTAATATTAATGAGCCTCTCGCAATTTTCGAGCCAATTGGGAATGACAGGTCCTCCCAGGGATGGTGGCCTGCTGGGCTCAGCAGACCACTATGTCTGGGACTGCTTAGAAATAAAGCAGTTTTTTAATGCAGCCCATGCATTAAAAAAAAATATATATATCGTTTTTGTTTCATTTTTTAAAGGCAGGCAGTGGTTCCTGGGACCACTGCCTGCCCTTAAAAAATATTTTTCCATGCATTTGCAAGGGGGAAGGGGTCTCCTGGGGACCAGTTCCCATTTGTGAATGCATTACTAACTACTTGAAGTAGGTGGTAATTGTGAGTGTTTGGAGACCGCAATTGCGGTCGCAAAACATTAGTACATGGTTTTGAGTCTCGGTATTTGGAAGGGACCACCCCTACCAAATAGTGAGTTGCAAAACCTATTTTGCGAGTCACAAGTAAATTGCGACTACCTAAATAGGCTTTGTACATGGCCCATGATGTTTTTGCATGCGCAAACAGGTTCGCAAACCTTTTTGCGCATGTAAAAACGGGTCGTACATCTGTCCCAAAGTGTTTGCCTTCATTGTGTATGAACAATAAACTTGCTTTTACTGAATGATAGGGCTAGACTGAAATCCTTTTCTCCTTGCTTTTATTGTTCTTAGGGACTGAATTTACTGGTCAATAAGTATTACTAGTAATTAAATCAGTGCAGTACATATGTTTATACCCAGGCACCATTGGCAAAATGGGTTGCTCTTGTAAGTCTTACGCTTATTGACCAAAGGAAACATATTTCTCTGTCAAACAAGGAATTGTAGGTTGAACAAATAACTATTGCAACTGCTTATTAGAACATTAGAATGTTGGGAGCTCCATTGGAAAGATAGGAGTGGCTCTGGGCTTTCACTGACTGGTAAAAGCCGGAGCTCCAACATTCCAATATTTCAATCTCCTCTGGCTCCATGAGGCCTTTGTTTTTTTGTTAGAACATTCTGCCCTCTAGTAGAATGTTTTAATAGCCTTGTAGCCCTCGGTAGCCGGGCTATACCGCAATTAAAGTCCCACTCCCTTGTTACAGCATCCCTACGCTGGAGCGGGCCTTTAATGGCCGGTATAGTCCGCTATGGCGGGCTATAAGGCAATATTGTCTTGCAATTCCTAAATATCTTATATACCTCCTTAAGACTGCCCAAAAATTTGCAGCAACAATCTTACTGAATTTACCTTTATGAACCTGAATTTCCCCAGCTAAAAATTCTGCAATTGGTATCTGCTGGGAAACGATCAGCTTTCAAATGCTTATGTACGTGTCATGAACATTAGATGCTTCTGGTGACAGACCGCCAGCCAAAATCTTTCAGCAATTACAACTGTCTCTGGCGGTTTGATCTGCTGCCTCATGTGCCCTGACCATGTCTAAGATTAAAATAAGTCGGCAAAGAGTCCTCTCTGTTTCTTACCAAACATGCAGGATCTGGAACCCACTCCATTATGCTGCTATGCACTAGCACAATCAGCAACCATCTGCAGGGGCAGATTTACAAGCCTCTTGCGCCACTTTTGCCTCACTTTTAACATGGGAAAAGTGATGCAAAAGTGGCGCAAGGGGCTTGTACATAAGACCCTAACTTTTTACTTTGCAGTACATGCTTATCTGTGTATCTGCTCTGCCAGGGCCAGGGGACCTGATCGATATTTGCACACTCTGTACATTTTATAAATACATTAGACATATTGTTACAAAGTAGAAGACTCCAGATGCAGGTAAGTGAACTCTTTATTTATAACCTTACACTTCCACCCACAAACAGCTTCAGGTCAGATAACCTCTGCGTTCTCCTCTCAACCCTCAGAGTGCCAACAGTCTAAGGCAGCCTCACGGCCGACAGTTGGGCAGTACCAAGAAGGGAAAGGGAGGAGGGGTGAAAGAGGGAGAAGAAAACACAAGGGAAAGTCCTATTGAATTGACACTTAAACTAACAGTAATCAGTGTATAAAAAAAAAGTTAGATAAGAGAATATAACACATATGTTCATTAAATGCTTGTCATTCTGTTTAAGGGAGAATATAAAAATACCTTTTTTGTTTGATTTTAGTTTTTCTAGAGCTGGTAGAATAGCTGTCTAAAATGCTAGGATTTCAAGTAGGTTGGTGTTGTTAGTGGGTGACAGAGGTTTTTTTCCCTTAGGACTCTTTCTTTATCATTAGGTTTGTCACAGTGAATTGAGGAGAAACAGTATTCCTGACAAATCTTACTAAAGGTTAGTTAGTGGTATTCTGTCCTTGCAGGATGAGGGTGATGTCTGTGGCCAGGAACAGAAAAGTATCTCGTATTTAACACCTTTTGTTTGGTGTTAGTAAAAGTTATGTTGGATTATCAGACCAAAAGATTTGGTTCTATTCTTCTTGTGACCCCCAAAATCTGCTCCTGGTCATCACTGGTAGGTTTTCTTGCCACTGTTATTATGGCTTATTTGTTTTCCTTTGTCCATTCACCTGCCTCTTCCTCTGCGTAAAAAGTCCCGAAGTGCACTGTAAATTCATCTTATTATATGAAACAGAGAAAAATTGAGTTTGGTGGTATTGGCATGTGCGATAAGAATGAGCAATAACTGCAAATTACTCACTGATAGTGTACCAAGCAACGCCACACAAGTCTAATTGTGTGATCCAATCTAAAAACACAGGAGCCGATTCGCTAATGGATTTTCAGAGGTAAACATAAGTTTACTACTGAAAATACCTCTTTTATAATTGCCAGCAATTCACAAAGAGATTCTTGTTGAGCGAAAATGCATTTATTCCTGTCGATTTCTCCACTACCACAATGAGGTGGAGAAATTTGTAGTGGGAAATGCCACTGAAGGATGGGATGTATACATTGTAAGGCATGGTTTGCCTTGGAAGTTTAGGGATGCCCACACATATGTTTGTATGTGGGCAGTCTCAAAATCCTCCCCTACCCTTTTTACCTTCAAACTTGTCATAGATTTAAATAAACGTAAAATGTAGTAAATAAATAAAGTATATCTATATTTAGTTAATGTTTGCCATTCTGTTTTATGGATATTATTCAAGTGCCTTTTTAATCTATTCTATTATTTTTAGATATGTTCGTTTATTTATGTGCTCCTCTTTACAGGATCCAGATGTGAACATATCACCCAAAGAATTGTTAGGGGTTTAGGGGAAGAGCTTTCTCAATGGGGAACATTGGTTCACCTACAAAGAAAAAAAAGAAAAAAGCCATGCATTCATATGGGAGGCTCCATTCCACATACAAATGTCTTTGCTATGTACACATCAGCACAGCAGGAGATGAAGCCCAATGGAATAGTTACTTGACATTTCCAGGAGTACATCTTGAAACCTTTACCTGACGCAATTTTACATAGAATACAATTACAGACCCAAGATGGCTACATCCCAACATGTTTGTTTTCAGGAAAGAATTCAGAACTCATCTATTCAGGATATATCTACACAACTGAACTTAATTTTCATCTCTGCTATCTTCCTTTTAAAACTGTCCATGTTCTCTTGTTATCTCCGCCATTGGACAGGGGCTAGGTCTGCACTATAACATACTTTAAATAAATAAATACATAATATATAAATGCTACTGGGAATGTTGGTGAATACTAAAAAAAAAAGCAAAAGTATGTTCAGACGGAGTTTTAAATCCCCCCGTACTTTTACATTTTTATCAGTGAAGAGGCCTTATAAGTAGGGGGTCAAATGCTTTAAATAAGTACTTTAAATAAATACATAATTAGTAAATGCCACTGGGAATGTTGGTGAATGCCAAAAAGTGCAAATGTATGTTCAGGCTGAGTTCTAAATCTTTGTCCACAGTTTGACATTTTTTATTAGTGAAATGGCCGGCAGAGTACAGAGAAACCTGAGGAAAACCAGAGCCGCGTGAGAAGCTGAAATTAGACTGCTATTGGATAAAGATAATGGTTCTTCAAAGCAGAGGTTGTATGACAAGTCTGGAGAACTGACAATTACTAAAGACAGAAATCTTTTTTAGAGGAGCTCAAATGTGGGTAGAAATCCTGAAGAGAAACAACAAACCATGTAGAATAAAGCTAATGAAGTTGTGTTGGAAGGAGGAAGCGAATCCACTGACTTTTACAGTGTTCAGAACCTACCTTCACCCAATAGTAGTGTACAGCAACAGTGAATTGTAGGCACATCTGTGTTGAAATGTAAAGTGGATCGAGCTGAAACTCCAACTTTTTCTTTTAGGTGTGTTCTTAAACCTTCACGTCCCTCTGTCTCAGAAGCCTATAGTTCCAAAAAACAACAAGCTGGGATCGCATACAAGATCATGATAAACAAGGTAGGGGCATGTCCTACATGTGAGAGGGATGCACATTATGGAAGGAAGCTTTCAGATGGAAATGTGGGTGTCAGACAGTGGAAATGGTTACAGGATATACACAACAGCATTTTAAGCATGAAAGTATGGGATCACGCAACAAGAGAGAATACTATTATATGCGAGTATCTTGAAATTGGATGAAGTAGCAGAAGACCCATATGACTTTATACAAATGATACAAGATAGATCTCTTCCTGAAAGTTGAGAAGGAAAATGTGTCACATACTACAGAGATTTTTCAAGAATATTCTAGCAATGCAGGCCTTTTTATTAAAGAGCAAAAACGGAAAACATGTTACAGCCTCGTAGTCCCTAACCGTTTTCTCCTGAAAAAAAATCTTTGAGATTGAAGGACTCATTGAGATATTATGGTTTATAGTAATATATCCGATTTGCATCATCTAAACTACTCTCTACCAATTACATTTTGAACCACATAAAATAACAAACACATCTTCGCTCTCATTGTTATTGAGGATTGACTAGTGAAAAGTATGATTCACCCCCAAAATTCTTTTTATAGATGAATCAAAGGATACATTCTTTCACCATGGGCAGAAAGGCTTCTAGGAGAAGTGGAAAGAAGCATTATAGTTCAGATTTAGTTACTGCACAACTACTGAACTTCAACAATTGAGGAGAATATATCCATCACATTTGGCTCTAAAATAAAACATAATGCTACTGAACTCAGTTATTAGCTGTTAAAAATTGGGTGGTTGGTTGATTGGGGTGGGAGCCCTGGCCAATCAACAGCCACAGTCCCATGCAGGGTGAACCACAAGAAGCCACTAAATTAACCTATGTACAACCCTTGGTAGCTTAGCGCAAAATACAGTCAGGCCTAACTTAGAGACAATGTGTTAAGTATTTATGCAGCACACAAACAGTGATAGAGTGAAAACATAACACAAGAAAAATCTCAAACCAATGTAGAACAATAGAGTAAATTTCAATAAATTAGTTGACACCAAAATGACACAAATGCAATCAGTAGAACCAGAGTTATGAATTTTGTAAAATTTTAGTCAAAATTAGTGCCTTAAAGATCAAAACCCCTAAAAGATCAAAGCGCCAACTGAAAAGATCAAGTCGCGCAAGACCAGGTCACGATCAAAAAATATGGCCAACCGCGATGTATTGTGGGTTGGCTACAAGAAGTTGATTGGGCCCGGTCAGTGCTTACCGTTGGACTCAAGAGAAATTCTGAGAAAAAGTGTCTGAGAAGGTAAAGTTCAGTGGGGCAAAGTTGCAGGAAGTGTCTGAAGAGGCAGCGTCGTCATCGGATGGCTTTGGGTCGAAGCCATGGTGAAGATTTCTATGTGCGGACTTAGTCATCGAAATGGAAGTAAAAAATCTCTATCGGGATGAGGCAGAGGGCTGTAGCTGAAGATAGTTCCACTAGGTCAGATACCCCTTTGATGAGAGACCCCTGAAAAGTATTTGCTGCTGCGGAGAAGAACATAGCAGGAGAAGCCGCAAAGTCAATCTGACTGGCGATGCACTTTGGGCAGATAGGCGAGCAGGTTGGTCCGGGTCTCCTCTGGTTTCACAGAGCAGTTTTTGGCCCATCATCTGTCTATCCTCAGTTTTGGGATTTGGCCATCTAGGCAATTTTAACACCATAACCAAGGGTCCAGGACTGGTGGGACACCTCTTGGGGTTTCAGGGCTCACCCAGGCTGGGTCAAGGTATGGGTTCATGATGGTGGGAGCCTTTTATGTCCTTGTGGCACAGAACAGGAGGCCAACAAATGAACCCTTGGAATCACTCCGTTAATCCTGAGTTCAGAAGAAGATGCGGGGCTCAACAGCAGGGATGGATTCTGGGGGCTCAAAACAGGCTCCAGATAGCAAATCAGTCCTTCCAGGTACAGCAGCAGTCTTGCAGGGTGCACAGCAGGTCACAGCAGCAGGCCTTCTTCTGAGAGTCCTTCAGCACATCCAGCAGTGAACTGAAGAGTGGGTTTGATGCTCCTATTTTTATTCCCTGGTGCCTTTCTTCTCAAAGGTAGGAGAAGCTTCTAGTAAAGTTCTTTGAAGTGCATGAAGTTTCATGGATTTCCTTCCCTGGCTCCAAGCTGGCTGCAGTGACAATGTGGGGACTTTTATGTGAAGGCAGACTGCTGGCTATTCAGTTGCAAGTGGGGCTGTGCTCAGCTCTGCCCCCAATCCTACAAGCAGATGGCCCATTAAGACACACATAATTTCTCTATTGTGTGACTGTATGGGAAGAATTCAGAAAGTCTAATTGTCAGTTACACCCAGTATTGTGACCCAAGACAGGCTACAGGCACAAACATGCTAAAGGCAGGAAAATGACAACTTTCTAAAAGTGCCATTTTCAAAATTGTAAGCAAAAATCAGACTTTACCATTGAATAGAGTTTATAATTACACAATCATAAATGCTAAACATGAAATAGCTACCTGCTCCAAAATGGAAATTACAGCATACTAATTTTAATAAAGAATCCTTAATGTTATCCTAAGTGAGCGAAAGGCCTCATAGTAGTGAAAAATGAATTTAGGAGTTTTTCACTACCAGGACATGTAAAACTTTAAATTACATGTCCAATCTTTTAAATACACTGCACCGTGTCCTATGGGCTACCTAGGGCCTACCTTAGGGATGACTTATATGCAATAAAACGGGGGTTTAAGGCTTAGCAAGAAGGGTTTGATGCCAGATTGCCATGCCAGTTTAAAACTGCATTGAGGCTGCAATGGGAGGCCTGGGACATGTTTTAAAGCGCTACTCAAGTTGGTGGCACTACAAGTGCTGAAGGCCCACTGATAGCATTTAATTTACAGGCCCTGGGTATATGATATATCACTCTATGAGGGACTTTTAAGTAAATGAAATATGCCAATTAGGTATATTCTGAACACACCATGTTTAAGAGTGTGAGCATATGCATTTTAGCACTGGTTAGCAGTGGTTAAGTACATAGAGTCCAACAAAAGCGAATTCAGTAAAAAGAGGAGGGAAAAAGGGAAATGTTTGGGGGTGACCCTGCAGAGCGTGCCAAGTCCAACATAATCCAAAGAGTAAATTCAGTTTCCTATTGGTTAACATCCTGTTTTTTTTAAAGGAATTTTACCTTTAATATTTTTGAATGCTTATGTAAATAGAGCAAGATGCCAATTTTTTATGTAGTGCAGTGTCGCTGTGAAATGCCCGATTTTGCCTAAAATTTGCCATGGTAATTATACAAGTATATGGAACCTGGAAAGGAGTAAAAATATTGCTTAATTATTTGATGGCAGGGCATTGACCTTATTTATGAAACAGTGCTCAAATATAGGATTGAAAGTGAAAGAAATTGGGGTATTATTTGAGGGGGTGAGTATCAACGTCAAGAAATGACCACAACCCTTGTCAGAGTGAATCCCTAAAATCACTAAATAAACTTGAGCTCAACCCCTGGTAGCTATGCAACAGAGCAGACAGGCTTAACTTAGTGGCAATGTTTAAAGTACTTATGCAGTACCAAAACAGTAATAAAGTCAAAATGCAACTCAAGAAAAATCCCAAGAAGCCAATTTAGAAATATATTCTAAATTTGAATAAATAAAACAGTAAAAAAATCAAAAAAGGGAAAACGGAGGTGTGACTTTTTAAAGTTTATATTTAAAAATAGCATTGCACGCTAACTGCAGTCATCTGGTTTTGCTTGATCAGTACTTGTTTGGAAGTGTTCTCCTTTAGACTTTTATTTACACCGCAAGCCATGGCTGTGGCACTTTCGAAGCACAGGGATGCAACATATTTGCAAAATATGTCACATTCCTGTGCTCTCCCCAGCGCTGGCGCACAATGGGTTGCCACGCCCTGATGCAGGTACCCTTGCACAATGGTGCAAGGATTCCTGCATTATGGGGATGATTGTTTATGTGCAGGAAGGGTTCCCTTTCTGCACATAAACAATCTGAAATGTCGTTTTTTAACTTCTATTTGTGCTGCAGAACGCATCACGCATAGAAAGAGGAAAAAAATTAGAAATGCATACATTTCTCCTTGTTGCACATCCCTACGCCTCCCTTGGGGAGGTGTAGCATTCACACGCATTTCCAGGTTTACGATTTCTCATAAATCTGTAAATGTGTCAGGTTCCATGGGTGTTGCATAGGAACACCCACAGCAACACCCATGGAATGCCCCTTTCACGCAGAGTGTCTTTTCCTGTCCTTGTAAATATGGTGCAGTAAAATGCGTCGCCAGTGTGTCACAAAAACTAATGCACCAGTGGTGCAAGGGGCTTGTAAATAAGACCCTTAGTCTCTGAAATGATAGTCACAAAACCTCAGTGAGGAAAAACAGCAGGCAGTTGCTGAAGATGGCTATACGATGTCAGATAGATGTTGGACAACGTCCAGATGAAGATGTTGACTTTTGGCAGGAAAGAACTGGAGAAATATGAAGTTTATGGCCAAGTAAGGTCCCTTGCTGGCTGCTTTCTTTTGGCGCCTTCAACTGGTGAAGATATTTACCATCAGACTGCAGCTTGGATTATTCCAGAGAGGCAGGCTGCAGATTGTAACTGTAGAGGGCTCTACGCTACCAGTCTCTGCGAGGTCCTGCTAAATCATATTTGCAATTGCATATAAGCTCTGAGTGAGAGCAACAAGAATCTTTGGCTCAGCGACAACGCACCTTCGTCAGATTGGATTGGCAGGTTGGTCCAGGCCCTATGGATGTCTTTAGAGCCAAAAAGATTCTACGTTTGGGGTTTCAGAAAATGTAAGAACGAGAGGTGTACACTTTGTTGCCAGGCATGGGTGCAAGACCTTGGGGACAGCACTTGGCAGTCAAGACTCAATATAGCAGAGGCCAGCAGCAGGGTCCAGGGCAGGTACGGTTGTAACTGGTCAGCTGTGCAGTTGTAGAGAAAGGACTCTAGCAACTTGTTGAGTCCCTGTGGCTTGAACAGGAAGTCAGCCTTATTAACCTTGAAGTCCAATTCTTTGTCCTGGGTACAAAAGGGAGACCAGGTCCAATCTTCTAGGTCCTTCCTTAGTTCACAGGCAGCAAGCCCAGTCCTCTCCTGTTCTTTCACAGGTTCATAAAGTGTTCTGTGGGTGTCACATTTTGTCTTTTTACTCACCTGTGGGTGGGAGTGACTCTTTGCCCCTCCTAATGAAAAAAGTAAAAGTTAGCAGGGGCAAATCTGACCACATCTGCTTCATTTCCTATGTGCCCTCTTGCGGACAATCTCACAGTGACTCTCTCTACCTAAAATCAAGATGGCAGAACCTTTCTTCCCCTTGTGCAGTGCTCCTGTGCGCCCCCCAGAGTTTTGGTCAGGGAAGTGAGCAACCCCTCTACTGTGGTCACTCTAACCCAGTTATGGGATCTGCATCTTTTCCACCGGGTTGGTGCCTGCCTGACTGGGGGAACAAGGGAGGGCCCTGCACAGGAGTCAACTAACATTTGTCTGTGACATGGTATGTCTCTTTGAAAGTAATCAGGTTCCTAGGTACAGCTCACGGGCCATCCTGTCAAGAGAACAGCATCACCTTCCCACATCCAAGGCACTTTCACACCACATCAAGGGGGCTATTCAGCTTCCAGGGGACAGTTGGAGCTCATGCAAATGGGACTCCAAAGGCTCTAGGCAGGGAAAAAGTAACTTTCTGAAAGTACCCTTTTTAAAATATGTATTACAAATCAGACTTCATCAGTGAATGGGAATGCTAACAAATATTACTAAAAACTCCAAGAATTAAATTTGTAGCCGTTACAAAGCTGAAGATAACATTATTAGATTTAATAATGTATCTCAAAGCTTTCCTATGGAACAGCGAACACTGCTACAGTGAAAATCGCTTTTGGGCCCTTTCACTCTAAGAACGTGTTCAACATTAAACATTTACATGTCCTCCTTTTAAATACCATGCATCCTGCCATTACTTAGGTGTAATTTATTAAAATTGAAATGGAAGGTGTTAGAGCTGACAGTCTTAGAGTGGTCTTCCCAAAAGTATTTGCCTGCTTACCTCCAATTTTTGCTGTATTCTTTTTGTTGGCCATTTGACACTATGGGGCATATTATCAAGTACAGCGTTAAAATGATCGCCGCTTTAGTGGCAGAAAACTGCCGCTAAAGCGGAAATAATGGGCTTGATAATATGCCGCACAGAATTCCAATAGAAGCCCATGTTGACACCAGAACATGGGCTTCTATGGGAATTCTCAAGGGCATATTATCAAGCCCATTATCGCCGCTTTAGTGGCAGTTTTCTGCCCCTAAAGCGGCAATAATTTTAACGCCGTTTCTTGATAATATGCCCCTAAGCACTTTACCACTGCTAACCAGTGCTAAAGTGCATATGCTTCTCCTCTAAACATTGTTTTATTGACGTATCCACAATTGGTATATTTAATTGAATTGGAAGCGGAGACAAGGTGGCACAGATCTGACTACACTGACCAGGATTGAATAGTCTGGCCGACGGACACCTGTACGCCTGTGGACACCCAAGCACAACTGGTGCACTGGGGCAAGGGTTCGAGGGTGCGAGAGCGCAAGAGCGCGTTCAGCGGGTAGTGAGCGTGCAGTGAGCCCCGGTGCCCGTTCTAACAGTTTCAGTGGATATCCCAGGCCTGGTCAGGTCTGGTCTACAGACACTGCAACTGACTTTGCAACTGATTTTGGTGTTTTGGCGTTTGCTCCGGATCCAGGTTTTCTAAGACTGTGCCTGGTGCGATCATACCCCTGCTGTCCCCAGTTGGCTCCCCGCTGCCCACCCGCTGAGTACTTGCCGTGCTGCAGCCTACTTATCCACAGCCTGCCTGCCTCCTATTGGTCTCCCGGTGAAGGGAGAGAGAGGAGTCGAGATGACTCAGCCCCAAAAAAAAGCAGGAGTCGCCATAGGAGACATCGGATATAGGAGATATTGCAAGCACTGCACGGCACAGCTATCAAAATAGACGAAGACCACACCTGGCAGCATAATGAGGTCAGGTAGGACAAGGAAGAACCTGCCACAACCCACAAAACGGAATAGCAAGTCCAAAACAAACATTAAAGGAGTAGCTTCCCTCCAGGGTGGCTCATCCAAACCTTTATAAAACCAAGGAGTCGCACTTATATCACCTTCTTATTCAATCTTCGGTTCAATGAACTCAACCGTTAAATTTACTTTTTTAAAGGATCCAGTTGCAGCCATCTATTCAATGCCGGAAAAGGTAAATGGTCTCTTAAAACTCCTGACGCTGTACAAATCAATCTCTACTCAGAAGGAGGACAAAAAAGCCAACATGTTGCAGATGACAACGGTACCACTCACGAATGTTGCACCATACATCATTGAAGAAAAAGAAGCGCCAAAAATGAGTACGTTTACAGTACAAGAGGTCAAAAAATCGCTCTGTTGGAGCAATAATAAACATACAATCCAAGCACAAGTACACACAAAAATTGGAGACAATGACAACGAGGAAGCCTGAGTACAGAGTAAGTGACCGGACACCATCCCAGGGAATGTGAACGCAGGTCAAGCTTTAATAACATCAGCATCAACATCAATTTGCGAGACCAGCATGAATCAACCAGGGCTAGCACACTGTCATTTTCAAACCAACTAGGACTTAATGCATGAGACAGGTACAAGAGCCTACAATAACACAGAAACTACCTGTGAAGCTGAAAAACCCCCAAACCAATCTACGCCGAGACAACAGACAAAGCAAATCAATAAAAACAAAGACATCTGTAACACAGATGATTTTAGTGACTCCTGGATGGAGTCACAATGAATACTGAACATTAAGGAGATATTTCAAGCAATAAGTACATCATCCAAACTCATAAAACAAACAATGAACATACCAACATCAATGCCTCAACCCGGATAACAAAAATTAACAGAAGACACATCATGCTCCCCAGTACAGACAACACCAAGTGAAAAAAACTTAGCAAGCAGCTACATCGAACAAATAAATAACGATATACTTAGTAATCAAGTAACAAAATTTAAAGGAGATCTAAAGGCCCAGCACACAAAATCAATTCACGTCAGGTCAGTACCTGGAAAGGGATTGTCAGACAAAAACTTAACAGAGGGTCAACAAAGGTAAAATGTGAGGCAGATATCAACAGACATACAGCAAACAATAATTGAGATATCAAGTTCTTCTGAACAGCTAGAACAAGAAATCATTGAACTAACTTTCAAAACACATGATAAAATTTTTTTTTTAACACTGAACAGAGGACCCACACGGACATGGACAACGCAGCAGACAAAAAAAGTACTGGTAACTTGCCAAGTAACGATACCGAGTGGAGCCACTTGGTACATAATAATATCACTGAACATCTAATGGAGTGGAAACAGGGAACTGGAAGCCCTTTCAAATTGACATGTCGTTCTAGTTAAAACGCTACAAACCTCAATCAAAACCCTCAACATGTAGTCAGATAAACTTGATATCCAAATAAATCAAATGAATGTATTTGCTGAATATATCTCAGGTATAAATAATAAACTTGATACCGTGATGGGTCTATTAGTAGTTAACAAGGACACAAAAGTAACGTGGTCACAAGCTCCCAACTGCCTTTGTTGTCCCATTCTGGAAAAACTAAGGGACATATTAACAAGGGCTTTATCTCTGCTTTTTTGGCTTTAAAAGCCAAAGAAGCGGCGATAAAAATATCGCCCTATCAACAACAGGATGCTAACATGCAAAATCGCATGTTAGCACCCTTTTTCACTACGCTTCCCTTTGCATCTCTAATGAGATGCAAAGTGGGCGTTCCAGAGCAAAATAATTTCTCCTATTATCAAGCTTCACGCTAACCCTGTTAGAGACAAAAAAAGCATCGCTAACCACAGTTAATGCTGCTTTTTTACGTCTGCTAATTTTCAGACTTAGCCATGTAATCCAATGGGAGGTGGATTACATGGCTAAGTCCACCATGGGCTATCAACAAGGATATCCCTGTATATGTATAAGCAGACGAATCCAACAAACAATCCCCCTCTAGCTTTAACGAAACAACAACAAAAAAACAAGCCAGGAAAGCGAGAAATCGTTTGCACATCAGAAAACATCAAAAACACAGGTATTGGATAACTATCCAATCTTGAATTTCAATGACAGTAAACAGAGATTATCACCAGCATCAGGGAAATATCAAAAGCAAAATGAGGATGATGAGGGAGTCTGCTCAGACCAGTCAGCGCTAACTGAATCATCACACCGATCGAATAGGGCTTTGCCAGCATCAAACAGCCCAGCCTCGACAAACCGGACCTTGAATTAACCATAATTAACAAAGAAGAACCCAAACCTGAGGGGAGCAGCATAGGACAACAAGAGGCCACTGGAAACAAAATAAAACATCCCGCGAGTTCAGCAAGACTCCAACAGAGAATGATCTCAATCTTACAAGAAAATGGCCATCCCTCAAACAGAAAAAACAAAGAAGAATCCAAATCAGGTGTGAGCAGACTGGGATGTCCAAGGGACACGACAAATAAAACTAATAATGCTAGAGGATCAACAAGCCTCGAGCGGAAATTGCCCATATGCACACAAGAAAATGACTGCCCCCACAGGAACTCTAGCTCCAACTTACAAGTTTACAACAGCGATAACAAACGAGATAGGCAAGTCATCTCAAGGACAGATAAGCCATTGGGAAACATTAAGAAAGATCTGCTATTGATTAACACAAAAACGCAGTGTGATGACGCAAACTGAAATGAAACAGTAGAACTGGGAAGAAATTTAAGGCCCAATCAGACGTCAGCATCTTAACCGCAAGGCCATAACAGCAACAATAGAGGTGATAGGCAAGTTATCTCGAAGACAGATCAGCTATTAGAAAACGTCAAGAAAGATCAGCTACTGATTAACATAAAAACGCCGAGTGATGATGTGAATTGTGGCGAAATAGAAGAACTAGGAAGAAATTAAAGGGCCCAGCAGACGTCATCATTTTACCTGCAAAAAAAGGAGGGTAAATTAAACTCAACAAACAGGATTATTTTCACACCATACTACTCCTCACAGGGCCTATTTGAACAGAGGGAACTTCTTACGCCTCATGGCAGTGATCCCAACATTACAATGCTTAACATCTACAGATTTAACAGCAATAGAATTCGTCAATCACGGATAAAATACAGGAAATGAAAGCACCTTAGCAACTTGGAAGAACGAAAAAATTGTAGGAGACATCTTAAAAGAAACTACAAAATTTGAAGACTGAGGAATATCTCTTTCTATCTCAGCACTAAAATGTTATCCATCTCCTTTCCTAACGTTAAGCAAACCCTAAACAAATAATTCAACAACAAGCATAGTGCCTTTGGTATTGTGAGGTGCCAAAGGAGCAGATGGTATAAACTCACATCAACAGAGTCAATACAAAAAAACAAACCAAAGATTACACACTCTCGGCCGGAAAGGAGAATGACACACTAGTACATCAGGCACAATAGAGCCCTCCCCTATCAAAATCTTGTCTTGGAAAATCGCAGGAGCGAAAGGTATCCTACAGGATAAAGGGACTACAGAGAACTAGGATAGCTACGAAATAGAAACGTGGTTAACAGCCCCGGTAGAGGTCCCAGGCAGGATAGGAAGGGGGGCCTCGCCATTTGCATTTTCACAGCATTAAACGTCTCCTCAATTCAGCTGTCAATAACCACACCAGCCATGCAAATAATAAAAATTGAGCTGGGCCCACACTTAGGGGTAAGCACCATCATCCTAATCAACATCTACTCACATCCAAAAACAAAGGTAAAAAAAGATCTTTTCAATAAACTCATTGATACCATTGCGGAATTCTGCTTCGAAGAGCCAATTTGGGAGATTAATCTCACTGGAGATTTCAACACAAACCTACTGTACACCCAAGAAGAGGAAGATAACATCATCGCAGCAAATGCTATTTGGGCTGTAGAAACGCAATTGTTTCCCGTCCTAAAACGTAATGATAAAGAAGGATAGCGACTCATAAGGGACCTCGAACACCTAGGTATGTGTACATTAAATGGGAGAATAAAACAGGACAGACCTGCCACTTATACGTATAATGGCCCTCGCTCAAGCTCAGTTCTGGATTACACAATAGTAACCCTCCCTCTCTTAGGGCAAATAAAAAGATTTAAAATCAAATATTCCACCAATAGCGATCACTCCACCCAGCACATTGAACTTAAAATGACATTTTATAAATACACAGAAGCTCCAGTAGTAGAGGGGAATACATCAACAATTAATCTGAAGCGTCTGCGGTGGACAAGCACCACATTACCGCACATAGCCTTAAAGGCTAAAAATCTAATGACAACCCTTGAGTCACACAATACCATGACGATAGAAACATGGACTACCTTCCTGGCAAGTTTACCTCAAGCAGGAGCATCCACTAAACAGTCAAATAAAAAGTGCACAGATAACAACAGTCATCTCAGTCAAACAGCACGAATCTTAAGGAAGCAACTGAGAAAGGCACTTAGGACGGCTCAACATCAAAATCCATTGTCAAAAGCATGGAAGCAGGTGCGTCTACTAAAGAAAAAATACAAAAAACAAATCTGGATCGACAAAAAAATTCAAGACAATAACCTTTGAACAAAGCTATTATACAACGCAAAGAAATCTGATGCTAGACCTTTTTGGGATCAGGTGAATTCCATGAACAGAACCGACACACCGCAGAATGAGGATGCACCACAATCAACCTTTCCCCATTCTAAAGTAGAAATTTACAAATCATAAGAAAAAGTCGGCTCAATAGTGCACCGGGCCCGAACGGTGTACCACAGGCAACTTACAAACAAGATCCCAACTACTGGGCAAGTAAGATCCACAGTCTGTTCCAGCTGATCGGCACAACCTGTCGTATCCCTGAGAGCTGGAGAGGTGCAATAATTAATCCATAATACAAGGGAGGGGAGCGCACAGACCCGGCAAACTATCATCTGATCGCGTTAATAGACGTAGAGGCCACATATTATGCATCCTTGATCTTAACTGATCTGATAAATTGGTCCGACGAGAACAAAAAAATCTCTTTAAACCAGTCAGACTTTTGACGGGGCACTGGTACAATTACAAATGCATTAGCAATAGGGCTAATTGCCGACAAAAGTTTACAACAGCAACAAGCACTCCATCTATGCTTCGTGGATTTTAAGGCGGATTTTGACTGTCAGTAGACGCACATTGTGGGCAAAACTGAAGCACCAGGGTCTACCGGACTCAATTTTGAATCCAATGATTGATCTTTACACCGACACCTGGATGCAGGTCAAAATCGCTGGCGGCCAGAGGCTCACAAGGAAGATTTACACCAACAAGGGACTAAAGCAAGGATGTGTCTCAGCCCCACACCTGTTCAATCTATTCATGGCCGATTTAACACCAAGGCTAGACAGGGTCAATTCACATTCGCCACGTCTGGGCACATTGCCATTAACACACCTGTCTTATGCAGACGACGTTGTCCCCCTAAGCCAGACGAGAATCGGTTTGCAACGATCAATTCATGAATTAGCCGACTTTGCTAAAACAAACCTGATGGAAATAAATACAAAAAAAAACAAAGGTCATGATCATAACCCATAGCCTACCCAAACAGACGACATTTACAATTAACAACACTAAGTTAGAAGTAGTTAATAGTTCTAAATACCTTGGATATACTTGGATCTAAGGTTTTCATTCTCCACGCATTACGAGACCTTACAAAAAAAGGGAAACGCTCTACTGTTTGCATTTTGCAGTATATCTAAATCGTTAAAAGGCCCATTGTTCACTCCATTATTCGCAGTCATCAAAGTAAAATTACTTCCAACCATCGCCTACGGAAGTGTGGTCCATCATTGAAACAGCGTAGCAATTCTAGACAACATCCAAAGAGAGTGTACAAAAGGGTATTTCGCCTGCCACGTGATGCCTCACCAGCTCAGGTACGTCTAGAGTTTGGACTACAGCAACAAACACTGCATAGAAGGTATGAGACAATCAAAATCTGGTACAAAATATGGCTTAATCGTGGTCTTGAAATCAACTCAGCGCTTGGGGAAGCCTTGCAAAACGATCCAAAATCATACTACGCAAAGTACTTAAATGTCTCATTGAAAATAACCAGGATGGCAGACCCCTGGCATCAGAAACTACCTTTGACCTTATTTCTGCTAATTGTGAAAATACGTCAAAAATGCACTCACTAATGGAAGACAAAGCAACGTTAATTTGAGGTGCGCAGGCATGGATGGTACTACACTCCTACACCAAGCTTGAGCCAACGACATACCTGGCCCTTGCTTTTTCCCCTTAACTAAAAACCAAGGGGCATATTATCAAGGCCAGAGGATAATTATCGCTCAGCGCTCTTAGCGCAAGGATAATTATCGCTGGCCAACTCTGAATTTTATTGCGGAGATAGCGTGCTATCAGCAACGCTTATCTCCAAAGCGATAAAATTCAGAGTGCAAGCTGCCAACTGTGCGATTATCGCTGGAAATACAGCGATAATCGCACAGGGTTTGGCGATAGCTTGCTGATAGGGCAAGGCATACTTAGCCATGATATCCACCTTCCATAGGATATCATGGCTAAGTCAGTTTCAAAGCAGGCATAAGGAAAGTAGCGATGACAGAGGTTATTGCTACTTTTCTTGCCGCTATGCTTCTTAGCGTGAGGCTTGATAATAGGAGAAATGTCGCTTAGCAACATTTCTCCCATTATTCTGGGGAGGAACGCCCACTTTGCATCTCATTAGAGATGCAAAGCTGGGCGATAAGGGAAAGGGCGAAGACGCATGGATTCACGCGTTAGCGTGTTCTTGCTAATAGGGCGTTAAAATTATAGCCGCTTTTCATCCGAAAACGGACGCAAAAGCGGCGATAAGTTTTTTAGCGCCTCGTTGATAATATGCCCCCAAGTTCTTTGAACTGCGCATGGAGAAATTGCCCTCCAAAGCGCATTTCCCTAACTGAAAGTTCCATGGCTCAAAAGCTTGCAGCCTGTGTGGGTCACCAATACAGAACTTCATACATCTAATATGTATCTGCCCGGTGTTAGGGTACCACCGCCATTATTTGCTGAGGAGACAGTTTATTGAAAGAGGTATCCACACCTGTAGATATGCAGTACTAAAAAGTCTGGACTCAAAGGACCCGCAATTAATCTGCCAGCAGATAAAATTTCTAACCTGTTTTGAGAACTAAATGAAACAATGATACAGGCTACAAATATTATTTAGTTTCACCTCCACATCTTTTAAGAGTTATACAGTTGTAAACAGAAATAATGAATCACATTTTAATGTGGTACCAGTTGTAGGGGTATTTTTTTAACATGCAGAGAAAATTGATTTTATGTATTGAAACATTGTAATAGTTTTAACTAACTATACAATAAAGAATTTTTCTTTTTATTTTTATTTGATCTGTAAGTCCATAGTAGAGTGCATTACCTGTGCCCCTGGCTTGTAAGTTAAATGCTTCTAGTGGACCTGCAGCACTGAGTGTGCCACCCACACAAACAGCCCTTCAAATAAGTCTCAGGCCTTCCACTGCAGAGCCTGTGTGGGCAGTTTACACTGCCATGTTGACTTGGCATCTAAAACCCCTTGCCAACTCTTAAACTCTCCTTATATTACATATAGGTCACCCCTAAGGTAGGCCAAAGGTAGGCCATAGGGCAGGGTGTTGTGTAAGTGAAAGATAGGACATTTACTTTGAAGTTTTACATGCCCTTATAGTGAAAAACACCTACTTTCGTTTTTCACTATTGTGAGGCCTACCCCTCTCATAAGTTAACATTGGAAATTCCTTATTGAGCTGTAATTACTGATTGAGAAGGAGTAGCTTTGTCATGCTTAATATCATTAGAATAGTAATGATAATTCTTGTTTGCAGGCAAAGGTGAATTTAACTTAACTATTTTAGAAATGCCACTTTTAAAAAGATGGCATTTCACTGCTGTTGCAGCTGTGTCTGCCCACAGCCTGTCTTCAGTACACATCTGGGGTGGGTGACAGCTGGACTTTGTGCATTACCTCTAGACAGCCACACACAAAGGAAGGGTAAGTGTGACTGAATGACCATCTGCATCCTGATGGGCCATCATGGGCAGGATGGGAGGGACGAGCTGACACTTACACCTGAATTGACAGTGCCCTGTCCCCACACAAAGGGTTGCATACCCCCCTGTAGTTAGTCTAAAGTCAGGGCTGGGAAGGGAGAACCTTTGTGCACTTCAAAGCCCTGCTTTGAAGTCACATCCACTCCAAAGGCACAGCTGGGTATAAGTGCTGGGTATCTGACCCCACCAAATTAGACACTACTGGACCTGTGAATAACTCTGCAAGGAGGAAGGACCTCTCTGCTGCTACAAGGACTGCCACTGTGTTTCTGCTCTGGCAGAACTGCTTTTCTGTTGTGCTGCCCTGCAATACTCCGCCTCACTGAGGAAGAACTGGACTATCTTACTTGAACCCAGAGTGTTCGCCAAGGGCATGCTGACTTATCTCCTGTTTTAAGACTCAGGGATATCAAAGTCTTACCCCCTGCTCCTGTGCCTGCCATTGGAAGTGGATCCAGGAGCTTGCTCCAGTGGAACAAACACATCCTCTGCTGGATGAGCAGAACCAGCTATATGCTAGTGTTGTGGGAAGCAAACTGGTGCATCACATTTGGAACCAGTGCATCGCCATCGGAACCTATACATCGGAACCACCGCATTGCTGCAGGAGAGACGATAAACTCATTCCCTCGACTGCATGAAAATGTAGGTAGTTTTTTCTGTAATAGTCTCCAACTTCAAAAGACAACCCAATGTGAAATAGATAAGATGTTTGTAGTTGGGGTAGTAGATAAAAGAGTAGGCCAAAGTGTAAGTAGGGTGGGTAGAAGAAAATGAGACCCAATAGGTTTAATTTTAAGTTCTGAATTCAGTGTTCTAAAAAGTACCATTGCAGAATGTTGCAGTTGCATAATTCTAAATGAAAACCGATATCCAGGAAATAAAGCTCAGGTTGCATAAGTGGAAGATCCTACCATATCAAAATCAGAAGAACCAAAATCAAAGAAATTTAAATGCAACATATGAGTGACAAAAAAAAGCAATCAATGTGTCATATTTGGTGTTTGAAGGCCTGAGACTCTTAGGAGGGCTGCAGGAAGCTGAGATCATAATTTCAGCAGTAACCTGAATGTCCAAAGCTCACAAAGTGGCAACAGTATATGCCCACTAGAACATGTAACCTGTGATTTGTGGTACATTATAATCTGCCACGTTGTGCAACCAATAGAAGAGCTGGCCTCCAAAAAGTCAGAAGCCACCTTGATGCCATTGTTTATATTGCAACACACTGATATCATTAGGGTAGTTTCATTTTAGGGAAGTGTCATCTTCAGCTGCTCCATTGCCCTCCTTGTGATCTAAGATACTGCTGTTTCTACTCCGCCACCTAGTGCCTACAGAGGAAGTGCCCAGAGAGCACTATAGATATCCATTTGGAGGTGATGAAGGCGACCTGTGTCTGCATTGGTTAATATCACGTACATTATCAGGTTCTAACCTTTCAAATTGCCATGGAAATAATGGCTCTCAACAGGTTTAGATGTGGCAACCAAGCTGTACGTAATCAAATAAGGTTATTCCATATCCACTAAATACAAGTAAAGAGTGTACCGGGCATGACATATTTAGCAATCAACATTGCTTTTCATATCACACTACTGAGCATTTTCATTATCATTACAATCCTTTTCCTCTTCTGCATATCAACTAGTACTGTTGTTCTCCTTATCCTATACTGAATACAGCAAAATGGAGCAGGCACATCTGTTTATGCTGGTTGGGGTAGCGGAGGCAGTGACTGCAGTACAAAGTGATGCTGCTGTTGTTGAGTGAACTTTCTGCTCATTTAAACCCATTCCTAAAATCTGTCTCTTTCTTCACCTATTTGGTACCACTCTTAGAAGCGCTAGGTGACTCAGAGCCTGCTGCTGAACACTGGCTGCTATGTGTCTCCGACCTGTGAAGAGTTCTCCTATAAGGGGCCAATTACGATATGGTAGGAAATGGCTTCGAATGGCATTTAGCTTGTCTGACTCTGTGTTGGAACCTATGTTGCGACCGACTCGGAAACATATCTGACCAAACGATTACGATACATGGTAACCGGTCGGTCATTCCGAATCGGTTCCAACCGGCATTCGGAGAGTCCGAGTCGGTCGGAGCCGAATCGTACTACTCAACGGGCCACATTTCTGACTGACTAATTACGATGTCGGATTCTGACAGCCGTTCCGAATCGGTCTGTCCGCCATTAAATAGCTGTCGTAAACTGACTTTGGTGGCCCGTAGCAGTCCCCTTCAACCAGAGGCCTCGGGTTGGGGCCCGTGGGGATACCCATCGGTCCCATCTGTACAATCATGCACAGTGTGGCAGGCACCATGAGGTGCCCACCACAGTGTGCAAGGTTTTTTGCAACCACACTGTTTTTCAATGGGAGCTTGTGTTGGTGGTCGTTACATAGGCTCCCATTGAAGTCAATGGGAGTACGACCGAACGGTGTTCGGAATCATCGTAAACGATCGGTGGGACTCCCCGAACCCGAGTTGGTCAGAAATGATTCCAACAAGGAGTCGGTCGGAAGGCTTTCTGACTGACATCTTAATGAGGCCCTAGGTCTCTAAACTGCAAATGGTACGCTGGAGGCAACAGCACCATCCCTTTCCCACGGTCATCTGAATAACCCATGTCACCTGCCACTCCTGCTTCACAAAGACAGTCTGAATGGACCTTGCACTGCCATCAATAAAGCTTCTTATAGGTGCAGCGGATGCTGCCTGTAATGCAAAGATTGGTGAATATGTAGGTGGATGTGGTAATTATTATGCCATGGCTGGGAGTAGTATTGTTTGTAGTTGTGGAGATACTGCTACTCCTGCAGCTAGTATCGGGAGCAGGTGCCATAAGCATTTGTTACTAATGGTGGTGATGTTGTCTATGGTGATCAGTTTTCTGCTGATGGCCACTGGCTTGGGAAAATGTACTGGCAACTTAGCAGGACACTGTTGGCCTGCATGTTGAAGAGTGTCATGGAGTAAAGAGCTGTGGCATGTATTAGTGACTGTTCTGCTGTTTTTGCAGTGAAGCATTGTTGTGATGAACCTCACTTGATTATTTGTCTGTAATTTTGGGCTTGTATTCCATTGACATTACACATGTTGACTGTTAAGAGAATCTAATTGAACCGAATATAAATTGCATCCAAAGAGCAGGGTCTGATCATTGCCATGTTACCTATACCAGAATCTATCGGTTGTGCACTTGTGTGTGTTTTTTAAATGATGGACCTTTTCTGAGTAACACTTTATTGAGAAAGTGTGATAGGGTTTGGCTTCATATGAATCTTTAACTCAAATTTAACAACACACTCAGTACAGTCCAAGAAAGAATATAAGGATCTAGGAAAAGTGCAGTTGTCTAAAATGTGTGTAATTCACACATTTTCTCAGTATAGGCAGATCCGTTTAAGTATATGCATTAATCAAAGTCCACGGATTTGAAACCGTGTCCTATGCAGATGACACACAAATCCTCATCACCCTGGGACCCAATCCCACTAATGCCAAATTGAGATTCCAAAAATGCATGCTCGCAGTAAAAAACTGGATGTCAAACAACTACCTTTTACTCAATGCTGCTAAAACAGAGATTTTGCTTTTTGGAAATGCTCATAGGCACTGGACAGATGATTGGTGGCCATCATCATTGGGACCTTGCCCCCCTCCCGAGGCAACAGCCCGTAACTTAGGGATAATGCTAGACAACAAACTCACCATGGCTGACCATATTAACAACATCACCCACACCAGCTTTGGGCTCATGCGTAACCTAAAGAAAATCTTCAAGTGGATCCCTCTTTCCTCTCGTCTGCCTTTAATCCAGGGACTAATTATTAGCCGCCTGGACTATGGCAATGCTCTTTTCGCCTCTATAAACGAGAATCTCCTGAATAAACTCCAGGTCCTTCAAAATACTGTAGCCAGGATGGCTCTTGATCTCCCTTCTCGCACCTCTTCCGCCCCCTGTTTGAGGTCGCTCCATTGGCTTCCTATAAAAAAGCGTATTAAGTTTAAAATGTGCTGCCTGGTTCACAAATCTCTGAACGGCAAAGGTCCAACTTATTTAGCAAATAAACTGACAGACTATCGCCCGACCAGAACACTCAGATCCTCCAGCATGCACCTTCTTACCGTCCCCAAAGTACGAACCGTCAGAAACGGAGACAGATCCTTCTCCAAAATCGCCCCTGAGAGCTGGAATGCTCTTCCTTTGCACATTAGACTTGAACCCAACCATCAGAAATTTCGTAAACTCCTGAAAACCTGGCTATTCTAATACTGCTTGACCGCACGCCCATCATCTGAGTATCTGCTGGCGCTATGAAACCTTCGGGTGATATACGCGCCTTACAAATGCCAATACATAACATAACATAACATAACATGTCATGTATTTCTAGAGCTTCCTTCCATTTGTGGTTCTTTGGGCACTGCAGTTGTGAGTCTCTAATTATGGAGTTAGGGAAGACAACATTGGCGATAACATCAAATTAAGAACAACTCCGTTGTTAGTGTTTAAGTACTTTTAACGTATTAATCAGATTTGTATAAAACCATATTTGACACAAAGAGCGGAAAAGGATAAGGTTAATAAAAGCATAAAAGCTTTGGCTCTGTATGCTTGTGAAGGCTGCACTTTCAATGGCTTTGATGACAATGTTTTTTTTGTAGTTTTAAAATGGACAGTGGTTTTGGCACCAGTGTACCCTGGGCTTTACATTGAATGAAAAAACTGGGGGTGTTTCCAAAAGGGTAGTGGCCTAACAAGCATAGCTAGATATTCTTCCTAAGAGGCGTAATTAATGTAATAAAGGTGTGGCCTATAAGCATGTCAACACAATCCTGTGCTTTCCATAGCATGCCATCTGACCAGTATTTTGCTGCCTATCTAAGTGATTTCTGTGGTATTTGGACAAAATATTAAGTTAAAAATATTGTTGTGCAGAATTTTTATTTTTTTAAATATTGTTGCTACAGAAATATTGTGACACAGACTACCATTGTCAAGAATATAAATGCTTTGGTAAGAAATATCATTTACAAAAACATCATCAACGCGATCCGGCCGGAAAAACTACGAGCCTTACGCGTGTTTTCCGGCTGACTCGTACAGCTGTACGAGCAAACAAGTACGATGCGAGCTACATGAAATTCACCGACCGAGTCGTTTCTGGGTTGAACCGCTCCGTACGTCTCGGTCGTAAGCTAACCGTGGCGTGCAATCGTGGCGTGTAATGGTGCGAGCCAGTACGATGCACGCGTCAGACAGCCTGTGCGAGCTGGAGTGTCCAGCTCGCAAATTGTCCAGTGGTTGCCTTTGGTGGTCCGCGTCGGATCCCCTTTCACCCGCAGCCCTACGACTCGGACACAGGGGGAGACACATGGGTCTCCCCAACACAGGCATGTACAGTGGGGATGGCACCGACGCATACCCACTGTAGGGGGCGCACTTGTCCGCGACGTACCCATTCAGTCAATGGGAGCCCATGTACGGGTCGTACGACCGGCTCCCATTGACTTCTAAGGAAGTCCGGCCGAATTGAGTCCGGCAGCATACGGCCGCATCGTACTCGCTCGGTCGGACTTCAGGACTCCGGCTCGGTTGGAAAACACTCCGGATCCGGCTCGGTCGAAGTGCTTTCCGACCCGGATCGGAATCGGCCCCATGTGTTTCAGTTGTTATATAAGATTAATAATTGTTAGAATAATTGTTATGTATTTTTAAAAGTATAGTTTGTATTTTTTATGGTTGTAGTAAGTTATTTTTCTGTGTAATTAGTAATTTGAAGTTTAGTAGTGGGTTGTTGGATTTGTAAGTGAATAGGTTTGTAAGTTAATTAAATTATAATTGATTTGAAATTAAAGGTAATTAATTTTTTATAAATTCTTTCATTAGTCATAAACTATGTTAATTGCTTAACTGTTAGTTTACATCATTTATTTATGTCTTTAATTGTAATATAAATTTTAATTAATTTATTATTTATAGTGAGTTATCATTTTGTAACAGGTTGTTAGGTTTGTGGGCAATTAGTGTAGGAAGATAATTAAATCTTAATTCATTTCAAATTAATTTAACATTACATTCAATTATAATATTAATATCATGTTACAATTCAGTAGTGGGTTGTAATTGTAGCGGAATCTGTGGGAAGATAATCACATTTTAATTAATTTTAAATTAAAGGTAAGTATTGTTTATTGTAGATTAGTTATTTACTGGTTTATTAATGATGTCAATTCTTTGTTAGTTTTCAAGTTATAATATTATTATTAGTATGGTATATTTTAGTAATGGGTTGTTGGGTTTTTAGGGGAATAGGGTGGGATGTTAATTGAATTCTTACTGATTTGAAATTAAAATAAATGTATTTTTCTTAAAATAATTATTTCATTGGTCCTACATTTTTTATGTTTCTTTAATTTTAATGTATATTTTCATTTTATTAACAATAAATTAAATTATAATTTTGTAGCAGGATTTTGGGTTTGTAGGTGGCCAGGGTGGGAAGATCATTAATTTATAATTAATTTGAAAAGAATTGGGATTGTGTTTTTATTGATCATGAATTATTTCATTTATTTTTATGTACATTTGTAAACTAACTAGTTTAAATTTGTATTGTAACTTAGTGTATATTTTAATTATATTATTGATGATATGCTTTACTTTAGTAGTGGATTGTTGAATTTGTAGGGAAATAGGGTGGGAAGATAATTACATTATAAATAATTCAAAATGAATGATGAATGTTGTTTTATTGTAAATTAATTATCTAATTGATTATTAATGATGTTATTTTTTATTTCTTAGTTTGCATTTTTTATTACTTCAATAATAATATTATTAATAGTATATTATGTTTTAGAGGGTGTGAACATAATTAATTTAAATGTAATTAAATGTTTTGGTAGGTATTTATTTGCTTCAAATTATTAAATTTATTGATTACTAATTATTAGTATTATATATTATATTGGCTAAGATAATTGTTACAGTTAGTTTACTTTGTTAATATAAATGTATATTTTAGTTTTTAATTTAATTTTTGTAAATTGTACAATTTTTATTTTTTTGTTTTGAATATAGTGTTGCTATGTTCAGTGTAGTATAATTTATAATGCTGTATTCTGTATTAAAATAGTTTGAATACATATTTTGTACTTTTATTGTTATATGTAATTTGTTCAATGCCCTTGCTTTTCCTATTGTTGCTTACACAGGAATAGGAATTGTAAATCTAAGCCATCTGAAGTTTAATGCTTTCCCTACTGTTGCTTAGACAGGAGTAGGAATAGTAAACCAAACCCCTCCAAAGTCTAACACCTTTTCTACTGTTGCTAAAACTTGAGTGGGAATGATAAATCTAACCCCTCCAAAATACTGCGCATTCCCTACTGTTACTTACACTACAACTGGAAAAGTAAATCTAATCCCTCAGAAATCCAAAATGTTCCCTACTGTTACTGACAGTGGAGTGGGAATAGTAAATCATACCCCTCCAAAGCTGAATACCTTCCAAAGTACAACACCTTTTCTGCTGTTGCTTAGAATGAGTAGGAATAGTACATGTAACCCTTTTCTACTTTTGCTTAAAAACCCCTTTGAAGTCCAATCCTTTGAATAAAATGGATTTTTAATATGTATTGAAGTGTTTTTTTTCTTGTTATGATTGTTATAATTATATTTAGAAATGTTGATGTTATTTGCAGAGAAACTTTTTTACTGTCTATTTAATGAATACATATATTAATATATTGTTTTCATTTATTTTATTTATAATACTATGGGGCCGATTCCGATCTGGGTCGAAAGGGCACCGAACGCGATCCGGCCGGAAAAACTACAAGCCGTACAGGTATTTTCCGGCCGACTCGTACAGCTGTACGAGCGAGCAAGTACGATGCGAGCGATGTGAGATTCACACGTGAGCTTTTTTGTGAGACACACCCTTTCTTCCCACATCTTTCTGAAATCTTTCCTTCTCTCCTGCATGCGCTTCCTTCCATCTCCTTCACTTGATCCCCCACACACACCCTCGACACACCCACTCACCCGTAGCACTGCATTTTCATTTACTTTAACTCTTTAAATAATTTGACAGCTGTGTCCCTCGTACACACACTGTTGGCTAGAATCACAATTACAATTGGCATTCGTGAACATTGCTCTGTGCGATAGGTACAGGGTTCCAGAATTGTATGACCATGTATTCGGATCACCTTTATGAGGTGTAGAGACAGAACATTGTATCAAAAATATTGATTTACACAAATATCGAGTAGAAAAAAATATTCTCCACTATTCAACACTTACCCTACTTTTGCACTCACTGGAGTGGGAATTGTAATTTTAACCTCTTCGCTATCCAACACTTTCTCTACTGTTGCACTCTTTGGAGTGGGAATAGTAATTTTTACCCCTCCGCTATCCAACACTTTCCCTAGTGTTGCACTCACTGGGGTTGGAATAGTAAATTTAATTATTCCGCCGTCCAACACTTTCCCTACTGTTGCACTTATTGTATTGGGAAATGTAAGTTTCATTATTTTTAATAGTTTAATGTTTAAATTTAGTATAGACTGTTTATTTTATTTTAAATTATTGATATATATATTTTATTTTTATATAATTTTAAAGTTTAAAAATTAAATAAAGATAATAGTTAATAAATTATTTTTAAGTAAATATATGTATACGGATACGTTTTCATGTTTGCGTGTTTATATTTTTTCAATTACGTGTATTTGTTATATTTAGTTAAAATGTATATTAAATTGAATTTATTTTGTTAAAAATAATATTAATATTTAATATATTTACTATATCTGATTGTATTTTATATATTTTTTTAAATCAATATTTTTTACATCTATATTTGTTACCTCAATATTGTTTATTCAATATTTTTGTACTTACCTGAGTCGATATTTTTGCAGTCGATATCTTTTTTTAGATATATAGAACATTGATGTTTGTTACATCGATATTCCATCAGTGAACCCCTTTATGACCCACTGATGGGCACTGAGAGAAACTCATACTGTCATCAGCCTCAACTCTAGTGCTTCCAAACATGCTGCTTTATGAACACCCACCCACATCCTGTTTCACATAGACACCTAGAGGCGACCCAGTTCACAGTACAACCTATTAAAGAGTAGTATGCTGTATGAAAAGAAATTTACAGAAAAAGAATATCCTGGAAAAAAACAAATATTCTTGGGAAGTAATTTATGGTAAACATGAGAAAGGTAAACAAGAACCACCTCGCTGACATATTCTGCAGAAATTGATTAATGTTTTTCCCTGCACAGTTAAGGACAGAATATAGGGCCCCTTAGGGACCCTTTTCAACATCAGCTTTTAACCACTACCGGACCTCGAACCTGGAGTGACCCGCCCCACTTAAAGGCAAGACCGTGCAAGTACGTGGATGCAGGCCTGTGTGAATGGGCCTTGTACTTCCTCTCTAAAGCGTTTTTTCATCAAAAACGTCTCGATCCAAACTAGTGTTTTCCCAGTTTTAGTAAGCATGCATGCAAAAATTTGCTGTTAAAAATAGAAATTAAAATGGATAGTAACAATGAAGCAGAGACAAAAAGTAGAACGGCATAAAAGTAGTTTACAAAAAGAATAATACACAAAAAGTCGAAAAAGGGTTGAACTATATATGATTTAGGGTTAGGATGGAGTGAGACAGATGGTTAGGGGATAGGATTAGAGTACGGTGTGGTATATAATATGATTTAGGGTAAGCTGTACAAGTTGGTTTTAGGGCAGAGATAAGAGTTAGGGTTAGGGTTAGGGTTGGAGTAAGGGAGAAGCATCTGGTAAAGAACTGGATTAAGGTTAAGATTGCTTTAGAGGTGGGATGAGGTTAGAGTGAGGAATGTGTAAAAGAGAAGGTGTTTTGGTGTTATGGTGAGGGCTGGAATAAGAATTAGTGCTAGATTGTAGTAAGGGTTAAGGTGGAGGTGAGTGGTGGGTTAATAAAAGGTTAGGTTTAGGGACTGCGGTATGATCAGGGTAATACCAGGTGTAAGTGATAGTCTAACAAATGTAAGTAGAAGGTGTTGGAGAAGAATGCCCAGGAGGGAGCAGGGGCAAAACCCCATATAAAACAGCGGGGACAACTTGATGTACATGAGAAAATGTTTAGGGTTGGAGTTAAGGCGGGGTTAGTTAGAGATTGGATTCATGCATTTCAACGCACAATTCACAAATGTAGTTGTAAAAAAATGACACATGTATATTTTTGTATTTTCTTTAGGCTTACACATTATCCACAACTTTTTGTGCCTATATGTTTTACATATTTTCTAATATAATGTAGTTTAAGCATTTGCATCATAGCATAACATATATGTGACGTTAACAGCATTTTATTGGCTTGAACAATTAGAGACACGCTGGAACGTTAGAAGCGATTGCTAGACTAAAGAAGTACACAAGAGCCATGTAGCCCCATTAATATGTAAAGAAATATAAGAGGAAAATTGCAAGGCAAGCAGGAATTGCAGAATGTTTAAAATATTGCAAGATTTAGAGGTAAAATATATGTTTAAAGACAGTACGAGAAATTCTTATAGGGTATTTTCTTCCCCAGAGGAGAAGCTATGGGCATCATATACTAAGATTTTCAGATCTGGTAGCATTTTACAAAGTTCCGCATCAGAGGTTAATATCTAAGGTGCAGAACTATGTAATAGGAGAAAGTTGACAGATTGGATTTAAAACCGGTGAAGGGCAGGAAGTAAAGGGTAAAAGTAAATGGAAAATGTCCGCATTAGAGAATATGACAGAAGGGATGGGGACAGTAAAAAACACTGTCACAATGTCTCAACTATCTACTTGTTTTTAACGTGTTGATACTGATATACAAATGTGAAAATGACGTGCTGCTGAATATGATAAATTGGATTTTAAATCGTGGTTATTAAATGTATTGGGGTGCAAATGTCCTTGGAGGGGTTAGTATCACTAAAAAACAGAGAAACGCTGTATTTCTCACAAATCACTAAAATAACGCATTATAGACTGCAGGAGCATTTGAGATTTATTGCTGAAAAAGTTCACAAGTGGACAAGTTAGAGCTATCTGGAACTTTAGTCTGCAAGTGGTCTCCCGTATGTCCAGGATAGATTGGACACAGAGAACTGTTGCTTGAGGTTTATCAATAACTCCTACCACAGTCATGCAGACAATAACTCACACTATGAATGAAATGCTTGGTTGGTCAGTTTTCAAGCAATTAGCATTACACAATGTGTTGTGTATTCTTGAAAGGGTTAAAAAGTTAGTGATAAGTGGACTGGGCAATCTATCCACAACTTTTCAGTGAGCTGGGGCTTGGTGGTCGATGGTGGATCGGGCACAGGGAACTGTTACTTGTGGTATATTAACAACCCTCTCAACAGCCATGCACACCATAGCTGGCACACCAAATGGAATGCTTGTGACCTCACAATAATTATACCAGTAAATAATAACACCTAAATGCATAACATATTTAAATAGCAGTGCATACTCAAACTAATAAGTAGATTTTTTTTCATAGTCATCTCTTTCATGCCATTATGGTTAATATGATATGTATTATCACCTGTAAAAGCTTTTGTAGTTGCATCTGTCACATCAAGGTTGAGGTCATGAACACTGCACTGGGTGTGTAAGTTATGGTTTGCACTCGGTGTGCTAGTTATGGTTTGTCCTACATTCTTCAATCTGTATTTGCATACCTCGCTAATAACCTCAAGCGGTATGGATTTAATTACATTTCATACGCTGATGATACCTAATTGATTATTACCTTACCACAAAATGGAACTGATACTGCTGCACTGTTAAAGACCTGTTTGATGGAGGTAGCTCAGTGGAAGGACCTCTGTTTTCTCGAGCTAAAGGCTGGAAACGCCATAGGCCTTATCTTATGTAACCAGCCATCTATCTGGCCCTCTGCATGATGGGCAGTTGTGCTCGGCCCTTTGCCTCATCCCAAGCTGAAATTCAAAGACCTCAGTATCAGGGTCGATGCCAAGCTTTCCTTTGATAGTCAGATCACAGACCTTGCAGGCAAGTGCTTTCGGATTTTAAAACCCTTTAGCAAGATTGTTGGACTCCTCTGTGAGTTTGTCCAAAATAAAGTAGTCCAAGCCTTGGTCATTACCAGGATGGACTACTCTAGAGTCCTCTATCTGGGAGTTGCACAGTCCCGGTTGATGAGAGGTCAGTGCGTAAAAAACGTGGCAGCTTGCCTGCTATTGAATCTTCCTAGGCAGTCTTCACTTTCGTGTGCCGTTTTAAAGCTGCACTGGTTAGTACTCGAGAAAGCCATTCCTGCAGTGTTTGGACCGGCCGCCAGACATGCAGCGGTCCCACACCATGAATTAGGATGCGACGCCACCATAGCGGTCACATTCTGCAATTTAACATTGCGGTGGGTGCTGCTGACAGCAACACCCGCCGCGATGTTAAAATCGCATGTCTAGCACTTCACTGCACCACATGGCAGGCACCACACGGTGCCTGCCACTTGATGCAGTGAAATGTATGGGGTATGGTACCCCCCAAGTGTACCCCACCTCCCCCAGACACAAGGGGGGCCCGCAACAGGCCCTTTCTATGGCGGCATTGCCGCCTTGGAAAGGCCTTTCATTTCCTACATCCTAATATGGTGGACAGTGCCTGTTAGGCACCGCCCCCATATTAGTGGCCCTGCTCCGCCCACCAGGCAATCGTTACAATTGCCACCGGCGGAAAAACGGTGGAAGAACTTTCCGTCCGCCGCGATAGCCACCGCCATCCTAATATGGTGGTGGGTAAATCTCATTGTGATGACGGAACGATCGCTACCGCTGGCCCGGCGGTGGCGATCGTTCCACCATCGTAATGAGCCCCTTACTCCTAAAGCTCTGTGCTATTGTCAAAAGATCCTGTGGAACTAGTGCTCTGGCTACCTGCACCCTTTCTTTAAATTCTCTATACCTGCTATAAGTCTAAGAGCCGGGTTTTTGCTACCATCAGTTTGCATTGTTAGAAAGGCACGTATTGGAGGTTGCTCCTTTAGTTTTCTAGCTGCAGAGCGCTGGAACTCCTGCCTCTGCTAATCAGACAGGAACCTTCAGATCTACTGTTTGTAAGAAGTTAAAGACTTGGCTTTTTATGTTAGCTTAATGGGACGGACTTCATCTATAGTCTTTGTTTGGGTATTTTGGTCACTTTATCTAGCACTGGGACACTTCGGTGTGAAGTAGCCATGCGCTGTACAAATGACTTTATTATCATTATTATGGCTGATGTTTGACTTATTATTAATTGCAGTTATAAGCATCCATTGCAAATGTCAATGATTTTCAGTTTTAATTCATAATGATAATTGCACTTACTTTTGGCGTAATGAGGGGGATTGCTGAACACAGTTTGAACCCACTAATCCACAAAGACTAGAACATTTTTGTTGGACCTCCCAAGGGGATTGCAGACCCACATCATAATACCTTATTGTCAGAAGCAGTGGTTCCTATGGAATTGTAGAATCAATACAGATAATAAGGTGTACAATCGCAATGGAAGGGTTACAATGATGTCCGAGGGCGAAGAAACCACATACACCTATGGTTTTAGTTTGATACAATCATATTTTATATTTTACAAACAAAATTCTATATACAATGAAAAAGAAAAATGTGCGTAGTGACCCCAGTGAGAATCAGGAACCTAAAATATTGGTGACATAATTGTGACAGTATTTTACAAGGTTTCCAAGGTATTCAAAAAAATCGACCATTTAGCAACTCAATACATAATATACAGCAGCTATATACAATAATACGCACTGTTAATGGTTCGCTTTCTTTTGTTGTCGACAACGTTTCGACCCTATACGTGATCTAGGGTCTCATCAGGACGTATGGATTCAGGGACATCTAGGAAAAGAAAAAATAATAAAATAAGCATATGGCCCATGGACCGACACAAATGCGACCAATAATACCAGAATTTGCAAAGCATGCAGCTACCTCAGGCGAGGTGTCCTGGCACTATGACTGGATTAAGCAAGCTATTACCCAGAGTCACAAGGTGCTGGGCTAACCTGCCGCTGGTGCCAGGGATCGAACGTGAGCCCCCGTGTTCTGGAGTCAGCCACCCTGGCCACTGCACCACACCTCTTTCCCACATAGGATTGCTGAATGAATGAAGGATGCCCAATATGGGCCCACAAACCCTAACCAGAGATTTGTGGCCCCCAAGGCATGTGTAGCAGATCTTGGAGCTGTGCTGGCATCTGTGAATCCTACCTCGGGTGTGTGAACACCGCAACAAAATGTATTGTTTTAACAATTTTGATGTAAGGGTTTGTTCCCAGGAGCCTGAGTCAGTATGCCAGAGGATGCTCCCTCTGTTCCCTTTTGGGTATTTTCTTTTTTATTTCACAAATGCTTAGACAGCGATCCAGATACTGTAATGGCAGCTGTTACAGATTTTTCTGTGTTGCTGGCAGCCAATCACAGAGTTTTGAGTCTACGGACCCTGCCTTGGATTTACAGATTGAGATGGATGTTAGGAGAAAAGGCTTCATCATCCAGTAGGATGCTTTTATTTTTTAATGTATTCCATGGATGGTCTGCGAATTCGGATTTATGGTTCATGGAACATGTGTGGACTAATGGTCCATATATCTCTAATTTTTTTACCCATTTAATTCCACCCCCAGTGTTACACACATGACGAGGGATACAGGAAAATGCAGTAAACATACTTGGGAGCAAGGAGAATTCAGAATGGTTAAAGAAGGCGCTACCCTCACTGGAACTAATGAAGGTGTTTCGCTGTTGCAGGATCTTCAGGACTGGTGGAGAGTAGATGAGATCCTGAATCAGGGAATACTATGAACCACATTTCCCATGATTCAACTCCTTGACTAGTATTCTGGAGGAGGAGTTGATTGGCAGTTTAGGATTCAACCCGGAAGAACATAAAAACTGCTTCTGTGGTCACTGCGGTGCAAATTATTCTGGTTGCTGTTCATTCTGGTTTCCTGCTGGAAGCCTTGTCGAGTCTCTGGTGAAGTAAGGGTGCTTGCACCACTTATGTATGTTGTGTTGTGTCTCTGTAGGTGAGTATGGAATTTAACACGTCGGAGCGCGCTCTCAAATGCTCGCTACTTGGAATAATTGCGGAGTTTACTTACGTTGGGGAAGTTCCCTGACATTCCGTGGTGAGCCGGTGAGCTCAATCTGTGATTGTGCAGAATTGCTTGTACTAAGGAACTTTTGCTTTGATCTTTGACATTGGTAAGTGGATTCTTGACTAAGCTACAGGTCGGGGCAATCTCTCTGTTCATACAAAACTTCTTGACATAAAACTTAGTGTCAGGATTCCCGGTTTGTTTTAAGATGTTCTATTTTCACCTTCTTCGTACTGTGGATTACAAATAACATCCTCTGAGTGGTGGTATGGAGTAATACTATCTATGCTTCAGTGTCTGAAATTCAATCCATGAAGAGGAGTGTTACGATGCTATGATTAAGTTGTTTTGTGTTAATTCTTGCCATTTCTAACAGGTGTCTTCGTGAGTCCAAAAGATATGGTTCACACCCTGTGATACAAGGCACGCCATTGGTTAGGTGGGTATAGAAGTCTCGCTATAAATACATGAGAAAAGGAGAGTCATTTAGATTCTTCATATAGATGTTAATGCCCTGCCTTTTTCCTTTACAGCTACAAGTTTCAAACAAACTAAATAAACCTCCACAAACTAAAATGAGAAATCTATGTCAATAATATATGTTTAACCCCTTGGCTGCGGCAGGAATTCCGCTGCAGCGCTGGGGGGGGTTTGGGGGCAGCGCAGTGGCGCTGTGCTCATGACGGAGCCACTCCGTCATGAGTCACGGTTGAGCTGTGCTCATGATGGAGTGGTTCCGTCACGACTCCGCCCACTGCGCTAATCGGCCGTACAGGCGGGGAATTAGCGCCGCGTGGGCGGAGCAGCGGCCAACGGCCGCAGCATGACGGAACCACTCCGTCATGAGCACACGGCACCCGTGGCTCATGACGGAGTGGTTCCGTCATGACCGGGGAAGGGGTTAAAACCTCATCACATATTTTGAGAGAAGGATATTTTTTGTTTACAGGTACCATTGTTTTTACTATGTTCCTAGTAACATAGATTGTCTTTTCTTTGTGTTATAGGTCTCCTTCCCTGCTGTTCCTTTCCTTCCCTCGCTCGATCATCTAAAGATTCTGGGCTACCACAGCGAGCGAAATTAAAGCGATCAAGAGTTGGACCTATTGGGCATCGGACCAACCCTGAGGACTTCGAGTACAGTCTGTTACACCCAGCATTAAAATAATTTCTAAAAAATTACTGAATGGATTTACACCAAACCAAAGACACATCCTTGAATAAATCTCTACTTTCAAGTTTTGTCTAATTGAATTTAGTCATTTTTCTGTTTCTGAGAACAAAGATTCCTCCGTTAGAAAAATTTGAAAAGTTACTTGTTCACACTAGTAACAGTACGGAATATCAGTGAACGAGATGTAGTAATGAAGAATCAGCATAGATTACGAGGATGAATGCAATATATTATGATAGGAGTATTGCTTCTTTAGTTACGATTCAATAGTATATAAAAAGTGCACATATGAAAGAGGAAATAATTGGAATACAGATGTTATGTTTATTTTATGCACTTTTGACTGCATGAGCCTTCCACACACAGGCATAGAATACTTGAAATACAATTCATCACTTTGAGAAATCTGGTTCAGGAGTTTCTAGGGCTATTATAATGTATTGGGCCCAATTTGAGTTAACTGGGGATTTTCACCTCTAGTGCCCTGGGTAGTGTTGAACCTCAGATTGGGGATGTAGACTTTTCATCGCTTTACTGTCAGAGCAGCATGGAAGAGCCCAATGGTTACTCAGGGGGGTGCTGTGGGCAAGAAATTCACTCATCAATACATCAAATAATACTCAATAATAATCTATACATACAATACTAGCACTATGAATACTCAATGTTCAATTTCATAAGAGGATAAAAAAAGGCCTTTACAAAAGGAAAGAGATTTTAAACACATACACACAAACACTTAACAACGAAATCCTATGCACAAAATTAGATATTTATGAAATGGAATATAGAAAGAGCAATTAAAATCCAGTCCAAATGGGAAAAACAAACTACATGGGATGCAAATTGTGTACCCTAAAATAGGTGATGTTTGGCATCTAATCTCCCCCCTCCCTTATCCAGACTGGACATTGAAGTCTGATATATTTCCAGAATTCAGGCTGCCATACTTCGTACAGGGGTTCATCAGCAGCATTGGTTTATCTTCTTTCTCTTGTTACCCATGCAGGGGTTTACAAATGGAGTTCTAGAACTTGAGTGTTGCCTACCAATCCAGTGATGTAATATCATCCCTTCACCCCTAACTGCCACCTTCAGGGATCTAAACAACTTCTTTCCTAACCCTACACAACATTCCGGAAACAATACAACATGGTGTCTAGGGCCAAAATTGTAGCACATCTCCCTTTTTATGATGAACTCCACCTACCCAGAGAGACATTTTTCCCTTCAAGTCATTCAAAAACAGTGTGGCGATTGGAGCTAGATATTTGCCATTCCTCCCTTTGTTCTATGTGGGAATATTCTTTAAGCCAAGTACCCTCGAGTGCTGGTAATAGTTCGGGAGATTCCACACTTGCTACTTTGTCTGCGAGTCAAAGTCTAATCTGTCTAGGATGGGTCAATTGTGTTTGGGGGACTTTGATTTGCTTGCTGAATCAGCAGAGCACTTAACCCTCACAGTAGGGCAGCCCAAACCATGAATCTTGCTATGGATGGTTTAGGGAACTATGGCAAACTAATAACTATTAAGATCTTCAAGTGGCTATCCCTAACACAAGATGCACTATAAAGCAAGCCTTCATTACCAGCTGACTAGACTAAACATTGCTGTCTATGTAGGAATCGCCACACACCTTCTACAGAGATATCTGACCATACAAAAAGCCACAGCCAAACTCATCCTCGGCCTTCCCTGACAAGCCCACATCATACCCATCTCAGGAAACGACACTGGCTCCCCGTTCAGAAGATATGCCAATTCAACCTGCTGAGCATGCGCACAAGTCTCTACACAACCAAGCGCCAGCCTACATTAACCACTGCCTGAACTCCCACCAACCATCAAGAAGACTATGCTCTACATTCCTTTCACTTACCCATACACCTCACAGCTACTGAGGCAGAAGCGGAGTACTCTCCTTCTCCCACATCGCAACAAAGACCTGGAACAGCTGTCTCATGCACCTTTAGACCATCACCTCACTTATGGAATTTCAAATAGCCCTCAAAACCTGGCTGTTTAAATAAGCCTCCAAGGCCTTCAAGTGCCTGGATACCCTATCGGGTGATTAGCTGCGCTTTATTATTCCTGATTGATTGATTAATTGAAACAAATAGAGGAATTCATAAAAGTGAATTTTGACCTCATATTTGAATTCCAGTTCCACAAATTTGGGTACAAAGCAGTGACTATGACTTCTATACCATAAACAAATCTTAAAATTTCTAAGCACAATGCCTAATTCTCAAAAGGATCTCCACCTACACCTGTTGTATACTTCATGTGCAGAGTCCTCTGCTGTTAGTGATAATAGAAAAAAATACTAATTAGTCAAAACTATGATCTATTTCACTACAATATGTAGAAAGACAATCAGATAAGAGCTCAAGCAAAGTCTATGGCATATGCCAGCTGATAATTTGTACTTGAATATCTGTTGACAATGCAATGTAATTTGACAAGGCAATTTAACAAGGAAATTTGTTTAACTTTACAGATAACACAAAAAATGAGAAAATACTTTTTTAGAAAGCCTCCATGTAGAGTATTCTATTTTTCTTCTATGACATTTCTCTGCATTTTCTTCCATTTTTATTCCATTATGTAAGAAGATTTTAAATTATTGGGTGGAGCAAAACAAAATTCAATTTCAAGCTCTCTAGCCAGTCTTCAAAATTCTTTTAAAGGTTACTTGCATTTCATCTCTTCTTGAGGTAGACCTTGAAAAATTCATATTCTGTGTACTGTAAATATCACTAGGGGTTAACATAGAAAGTATTTCTATTGCACATTGTAGTGATCATGATTTTTATATGTGCTGTTGTCAGGATTAGGGTTGACATGGAATTCTGAAGATGTAGAGCTGACAGTCCTAATCACCCTCCTCCTCCAACTGAAGTACAGCAAAACAAAATGTCAGTTAGGGCCCTGAGGAAAAACGGGAGATGGGATTAGCCACCCGAGACACTGGTTCGTAATGGCACCAGCAGCAGCCTGGGATAATTTCAGAACCACTTCTATGTGATCTTTCTAAAACTCAAACAATACTATTAGATGTTTGTGAGTAATCAACATTTAACATAAGAAGCTAGAACCAGTGTGTATATGCTTACCTCTTTCTGAATGGAAAATTCTGTGACTAACCCAGTGCTACCTGGATACAGACCCAGTGCTAAAGACGCTGAGGAGATTAGCTGAATCTAGCTTAGATTGAACGCGCAACAACACCAAGGTGTTGAATGGAATGCTCGATTAATCTCACTCACTGGCAATCCCTTGGGCTACATTCCAGTGCATCATTTTTTGCCCACTCTAGATAAAGGTCCCCTTTATGCAAATCAGTACAGACGCTGCTGATCATAGAAACAGTCTGTCCAGAATCTACCAAGCAAGGCACCCTCCCAAAGGGACCACAAGCATCCCCAAAGAGATTTTGACCTACATAGATCTCATCAGTGAGGTGTATTTTGAGTCCTATGGTACAGTGAGAATGGGGCCCACATCTGAGCAGACTTGTCGCATTTAAGGTGTCAACTGAAACAAGGTGATGGATGGAAACAACTGCTTGAATTAATCTCAACCACTGCCAATTACTCAATAGATTGGGATGTGGCTCAGGTGATTGCCAGAGGATGAGAATAATTCTGAGTTGCTTGTTTTTCAGTTCAGGTAGGACCTGGCCTGTGGGTTCGAACTGAACTGTTCCCTTTGGAGTAGGGTCAGGATTGGTTTGCATTGGGCTGAGGTGGGTGATAAATGATGGATTGGAATGGGGCCGAGTGATTGCTAGGGGCTGAGATTAATTCAAGCATTCCATCCATCACTATGTTTTTGACTAAGTATGACTGGTGTGCCCACACGTGGGTTTTGTGATCACTGTGCGACTGAAACCAAGCTATATCTGACTGATGTGCCCTAATGAGGGTGTAACTGGCCCTTGGTTGCTTGTTTTCCAGTTCAGGTAGGACCTGGCCTGCCAGTTCAGGCTGGACTGTTCACATTATTGCAGGTTCAAGACTGATATGCATAAGGCTGGGTCCAATTTGAGATGGCAAGGTGAGCAAAAAAGGATGAATTAGGGTGCATCCGAGCAATTGCAAGTGGCTGAGATTACTTCAGGCATTCAATCCATCACTCTGTATTGGATGAGATAGAATATGTAGCACAATGGCAGTATTTTCTTGAGAGCAAGGATGAACACAGGCAAGGGTGAACACAAGAAAAGTATGAAGGATGGAGGCACGGTAACAAGGAAATAATTGACAATGGTGTTATGGAAAATGGTGAACCTATAAGTAAGAAAAAACATAAAGTGCAGGGATGCAAGGTCAGGAGACTAACTATTCATAAGTGGAGTAAGCTGAAACAAGTAGGAAATGTTGCCAGATACCTTCTCAGGGCCCACATGAGTCTTATATAGAAGCTCTACCCTTATTGAATGCGAAATCCTGCCTCTAACCTGGAAGTGAAGTTCATGTAGTTCTTATACTAGTCTCAACGTCTTTGTTTTCCATATTTTCCATGCTTGTCCCCTTATGATCTTAAATAATGGTTGAATCCCAGTAGTTCTAACTTTACTACTCGGTATTCATTCCAATTTCTAATATTTTGTTTTCAGACCATCAGTTTCATTTTTAAAATGATTCACCTTTTTGGTTTTCAGTACTCCAAAAATGCACTTTTATGCGCCATTTAATAATTTCTGATTTCAATGTTACACTGCATCCTAAAAATATATTTTTCTAATCTGTACCATTTACTTGCTTACAGTTATGTTTACGACATTCACATACAAAATCAAAAAGTGTGAATCATAAAAAATAGGAGCGCTCTCCACAAGGGCACAGAAATCTATGAGGCCTTTGTAGGTTATTACTACATAAAGAAAAAAGATAGACCAAAATGTTAAATGTATATAGATATAGAAGTATAGATAAACAATTATGTTAAATTCTATAGTAGATTCATTAAAAGGTGTATTAAAACACCCCAAGAAAAAATATGACTATTCCTCTGTATTAAACAAGTTAATGACCCTCCCAGAAATGCTACATGCCATACTGGAAGATCCAAAAATACATTTAAACAAAGTACTTGCTAAATCAATTTCCCCAAAATTCAATAAAACGTCAAATAAAATAACCACTGTGGAGGGAGAGATCCATCTAGAAGCAACAAATATTATTATGGCTTATGATTCATATTTCTTTAACGTCCTCTCGTCAAGAGGCCACATCAGACTGATTTCTTTGATGGCTCAAGTGGCGAAGCACAGTGTGGATGGAAAAGTCAAACATGTTATTTTCAAAGGAAAAACAAAAAAAGCTAGATAAATTGACTAAAAAGAAAAGAGTTGCAGGCCAATCTAGATTACCAAGCGTGCTGCAGAAAAATGCCAGCAAGATGTAACCAATATTTAAGAACAGCTCCATTAGGAAATGGAAATAAACCTAGAAATATATCCTATAATCTAATATCGAGAACTCCTGTTAAAACAATAATGGCAGCTAGGGGTATGTCCTTTATGAGTGCTATGCCTTTAACCAGATGGCCCAGTAAATCGAAGCTTGCAGCCTGTGCATAACTGACTCTCAAGAAAAGAATGACAGAATATGTTTTAGATCCTCAGGTAACGCCTTTTAACCTACACTCACAAATTGCTATCCCTTGGGAGGGTGATCGTGACAACCACCGTAAGCTGCATTCTAAAGATGCGGGTGCAAGGATAAGAATGCCCTGAATTCTAAGCCAGCGATATCAGCCATTAGAGCGGATACCTCATGTTGTGCAACCTCTTCTAGCTTTGATGATGCTGCGATGGGCAACAGGAAATGTCTAAAGCCATGGGCTACTCCCAAATGGGGTTCTCAGCAGCTACTCTTTACCTAAAAGTCAAATACATCAACATCCTCAGTCTTGGCATAATCATTTGAGGAATTCAAGCTGGCACCATGCCCCCATTAGGCCCAAACAGGAACATATATTTTAAAACATGGCAATATTGTGTACCTTTTCAGTGCAATTTCAACACTATGCAACATAATAACCCTTAAGCATCAGAGCTTTGGATTCAAATCATCTTTCTCATGTGAACAATGTGAAGTGACTAACGTCCATTAGAGAATACAGCAGTAATGAATTCAATTTTAGAGTATGGCAAGCTACTGGAATATTGGGACATCTGAGTCCACAAGATAGCTCCCAAAATGCTGCCCTACTGTGTTACCGCCGAGACAAAGCAACATCGTCCTACCCTATCTAGGAGTATCTATCTATTTGAATGGGCATAAAAAGTGATGTTTTATAGCTCCTTTACCATTGACAGTTGCACTTAATTCTGGGCAGCACATAACCTGTTTGACGGAGGATGCACTAGCCTCCCACAAGCAAAAAGATTAGGCATGTCTAGTGAAACCATTTTGTTTCAAGCATTTCATTGATTGAGAAACTAATTACCCAGTCTGCTCCTAACAGAGGCACAACTTCACCGCCATTAGGCCCTATGAAAAATCACTTAAAGATGACAACCTTTCTATTTTGGTTTTGGGTGGCCTGTGGAGGATTTTAGAGGAAACTGCTATTTTAAAATTGATAAAAACGTATGGCATACTCTGTTTTCAAGAAACTTGGGCTTCGGCAAAGCTTCACATTAGGTATGAATGACTAATTACTAATTACTAATGGATTAAAAAGAGCCAATAGCAATCTTCATGGGGACTGTCAATGTATTTAATAAATGTTTGTTACTTCTCTACAATGCAGATTTGGATGTCATTCATTCTGACAATTCTAGTCAATGGGAAAGCATGTAAAACCTTTTCATTTATATATGTTCATATATACATTAATCCAGGTTATGTTGTTAAATGACAGCATGATAAAACGATTAAGAAAGTGCTTCCTCAAGTGAAAACAATTTTGAAAACACTCCATTCAGTCAAACGCATTCTCAGCCCCCAAAGCAATTAAAGATAAGGCATGTTGCATTGTTTCTGCGCTGATCTAATCATTTTGTTCCGTTGCTGAAGCGTAACCCTAGGTATTTGCCTCTGTTGTATAGATATGGTTGTTTTACTACCCTCGCAAAAATCGTAGTCTCCCATGGTCAAGGTTAGGGGTGGGCGGAATTTGCGAAATTCACTTTGCAAATAATCGCGAAGATGTTAAAAATCTCCGCAAACACGCGGAAATATTGCGAAGATGCAGAAGTTTTTTTCCCGCCCGTTCGCGGTATTTTCTGCCTGGTCGCGGCTCGCCAACTTACCCATGCGGTTGCTCGCGGGCGCGGCCATCTTGTTTTCACTTGTCTCGCGGTGCATGATCGCGAGAAGAAAGACGTGATCGCGCGACGAATGACGTTACTGCGGGCGCGAACTGTCGCGAGACAGCGCAAATGGCTACCAACAATCCAACATCTCGTGGAGATCGCGACCGGGTCGGGAAAACTTGTCGGCGAACGCGGGGATTCAGGTAAGGCGATCGCGGGCACGCGAGAATGTATTATTTTACAGCGCGAGCAAGCAAAAGATTTCCACGGATTGCGGAAATTTTTACATTTTCGCGCTCTCCGCGGAACGCGAAAATGTCAAATTATCGCAATTTCCGCGAGCGGAACGGATTTTTAGCCCAGGCCTAGTCAAGTTACAGAGTTTAGTATTATAATATAATTTTTACAAAATGCATTCACCATATCAATAGTGGTGGTGCGTCTCTTACCTTCGTTAGTATTTAACTCAAATACTGATAGGGGGACCAGACTTAAATAGGTTGGTAGAAGGTGAGTGAAAAAAAAATGTTATCAAAAATTTTGTGTGACATGAATATTTGCCAAATATATTGCCACTACAAAAATATCAAGGGACAGAATATAGAAGGTAAGACTATTGTTTTTTATGGATATAGCATTATTTTTAAATTATATAGTTGTGTATACTGTTTACTTTAATATAGTTCAATTAAATAAATGTTTCATTTAATTTAATATTTATTAGTTATTATTTGACTTTTAGGTGTTATAATTAATAATGTAATGGTTTTACTTTTTTAAAGGCTCATTTTAAATTTTTATTGTGCAATACATTTTTTTAAATATTAAAGTAGTGATTTATAATTAAGTAGGGGACTGTTGGGTTTGTAGGAAAGTAGGGTGGAAATGTATTTAAGTTCTAAGTTATTTTTTATTTTTATGCTAATCAAATATTTATTTGGCAATTCATTATGTAAATTCATGAATTGTTTAATTGCTATTTTATATGTTTAAGTGTATTTTTTGATTTTTAAATACACTCGTTTTTTGTATAGTTAAATTAGTAATTTATATTTTACTTGCAGGCTTTTGGAATTGTAGGGGAATAAGATGGAAAGTTTTTTTTTAATTTTCATTCTTTTTAACAGATTAATTTTTTATGCGAGTTAAAAGTTTTAATTGGTAAGTAGTTATATAAATTAACAATAGACTATTAGTTATTTAATTTCTATTTAATTACTTATTAATGGAGTAATACATGTATTTAATAATAACATTTGTAAAGTTTACATTTAACATTGCTTTTATTTAATTTAATTCCTATATTGATCTTATTATTCTTTTATTTACAATTTATTATAATTTTTTAGAAGTTCTGTTTTTTTGGGTGGGGAGGGAAGTGTATTCATTTATTATATATATTTATTTCTTACATTATTTTGTAATAATAATTTATTGACATTCATATTCTTTCTTCGGCACATAAAAGTACACATAGATACAATTACCTTGGGAACATTAAAACAATAAAATAGATACAGTTCTTAAACCCATGATAAAAATCATTGATAAACATTACTCATATAACAGCTTGATCAGAAAACATCACTCGTCATGGAATTTCACAGTGGGGCTGGAGCCATTGGCTTGTACTTCTGGGTTCCATACACACTTCATTAGGGAGGGTCGCTAATTTAGAGGGTAGGACTGGAGGTGTATAGAAATCACATTACCAACAACAATAGACAATGCAGTGCAGAACATATGGCCCAACACTACCATGTCTGATTCTCCATACTTCCATTAAAAAGCGGGACAGAGCAAACACAGTCAAGGGTACGTGTTGGGTTTAAGAATTCTGGAGCCAACCATAAAGTCCCTAATCCCCATACTCCGACAGAGTGGAAGTATCCACTTCTTTCTATTATTTAAATAGCAATAACTGAAAAATAATATGTAATTAATGCATTCTTTCTCTATGGACAGGTCAGATTTAGTTCACTGTCATGAGGCCCCCAGATAGGAGTGTAAGTGCCCAGTGGTACAATCCAGAAATGAAATGTGATGTATAGGGTTATGGCCAATGGGGATTCAAAGGAGTCCATGTATTCTTCCATACAGAAGTTATCTTTGAATTTCAAGATGGCTAGTGTCAAAGTGCCCAAACTCCTGATCCTACTCAATTTTCCATCTACATACCTCCAGTACATCCCCTTAAGTTCAGCCTCTGGTCATAGTTCCTGGGTTAGTCCACAGATGCTCACACCCCATCTTAACCAGGAGGGTCTTGATATACACTAACCAGGGGATCTTGGAGAGCCCAGGCTGCTGAAAGAGCTCCTCCAACCCCTCCTGATACATATCTTGGTTCACTGAGGCCCATAGCCAGTACAGCAAAGGTCTGAGGGTGGATTTATGGGCAGTGGACTTTTGGTCTAGATCCAGCCGTAATGGCAGGAGTGGGGTACTGGTAGAAAGGTTTGCCAAAGATCGTATACATTGGTTTGCGCCCACCTCTAGTTCGGTGACCTTCTCATGTCCCCACAGTTCTCACCCATGCAGAGACCCGCCCAATGCTTGTAAATTAAAAATATGTATGGTCGAAGATATAGGTAGAAATCTGGAGCCCTTGAAACCCATTTAAATACCCCGTGTAGTGTTCGAGGTTCAACTTGCTCTGTGGATCTGAACACACTAGCCAAAATTCTCCATCATAGCGAGACCCAAATACTCAAAGGTACGGACACTCTCAAGGGGAGCACCTTGCAAAGATGGGTTTGGGCAGTTCATATGGCTGGGGTTAAAAACCATATGCTTGTGGTTTAGTGCGTTGATTTCAAGCCCTTTCTGCTTGCAAAATACACTAAACTGGTCCAAGAGATTTTGTATACCCATAGGGGATTGGATACTATTACGGTGTTGTCGGTGAACAGGATGGTTGGAATCTTCATTCCTGCTATGCTCGGTGCATCATGATTGCACTTCACTAATTGGGATACCAGATCATTAATTTATCATAGAAACAGGGTTGGGGCAAGAACAGAGCCCTGTCTTACAACCGTCATGACTGGTATCACTGTTGTCATATCTCACCTGCGCATAGTTCTTTTGTTGTAGCCACCTTTTGACATGAACTAGATAATTTGGGGCGCCCTGTTTGATTAAGACATTCCACAGGTTCTCCCTTGGGACAAGGTCAAAGGCAGTATGGTGGTCAACAAACTACTTAAAGCCGACCACCTCCCAAGATGACATACTTCCAGTATATATGCTGTAGTCAAAATATTTGGTCTATGGTGCTGGTCCCTGGTCTAAACCTTGCTTGTAGAGGGCGTATAAGGCCTACAGCCTCAACCCACTCACACAGCCTGTCCAACAGTTTGTGTCAGAAGAGCTTTTTAGAACTGTTGATAAGGCAGAGGAGTTGGCCTAACGGCTAGGGCGGTCGACTTCGAATCTGGGAAACTGGGTTTGAGTCTCAGCAATGACCCTGAACATCCGGTGATTCTGGGCAAATCACTTAATCTCCCCGTGCCTAACAAAAACGAATGTGTCCTCATGTAACGCAACTGATGCTATGTAAAGCGCTCTGATACCCGATACCTTCAGGTCAAGTTCGCGCTATATAAAACTCTGTTAAAAAAAAAAAAGACTTATTGTATAATTGGAGTGCAGGGATTGTGAGCCTTCTTTGTAAATAGGTACAATCGCAGCCCCAACCCAGGTGGGGGAGTGGGTTTGCCTTCCAGAAAACATTTAAAATACTTGCCAAAGTATGGTCACCAAATTGCGTTGCCTGCTTTATACAGGTCCCCATGCACCTTGTCTAACCCCTGCACTTTTCCAGGAGTGATGCAATCTATGGCTTTAGTAGCATTCCTTATCGTAATTAGTAGAAATTTGCACACAGTTGGTTCAGATGAAGCCTACTTGTGCAGCTCATTCTCCACACTCTGGGGCTCCACTGTCATAGCAACTGAGCCCTCAGTACTACGAGAACGGGTCCTTGCCTTGTCCATGACACCCCCATCATACAGGCCTGAAAAATGGGTGACCCATGCTGCTGAGGAGATGGTACAGTTCAGCAGAGCATCTGAATCTGGAGTCCTATTGGCCAAATTATGCAAAACCAGCTGACCTTTCAATTTTTATGGCATTCATCAGGAGTTCCCATTTATCTACCTCATACTCGTGTTTTGTCCTGCCTGGCAAGGCTTTAAAAGTGGTCCTTCCTTCCTTAACTGAATACCTCTTTCCACTCCTAATGGCATCTGAAAGTATTTTGCGGGCCACCCTAAAAGTTTTGGTTTACCATGGAGCCACTTTGGCCTTTTTTTTTGGAGGGACTTAGATTCCAACATAAAAATGTCTTTGAGGGGGCGGAGCTTGGCTCTCGACGAACATGGCCGCCTGAGCCCGGAGCTCCTCCACACTGGCCTTTAATCCTTCATTTATCCGATCACCCTTCAACAAACACTGACTTCTGGACGGCTAATTCTGGGTCCGAAAGCCTCGGCATCCGGGATCTGGAGCTCTGGGCTCCCGAGACCCCCCCATTCCGGAGCTGCGGGGCGGAGGTGTGAGCGGAGGGCTGGGCCTCGCATCCCCGAGGTGTGTTGGACAAGAGGCGTGGCTGCGTCGCCTTGCGTGCGGCGGAGCTCCGTCGGGACGGGCCGGTCCCCGGAGCGGTCGCAGCGGGACTCGCCTGGCCCTCGGCCGACTCGCACCAGGGCGTAGACGGAGCATTGGCAGGTCCGGTGAGAGTGCGAGACTGCCCCACGGAGCGGGCGGGAGACCGGAGCCTTCAGACAAGCATCGTGGAGAGGGGGTCTCCGTGTCCATCCGCCCGCCCCCCAGCCTGAGTTGGGATCCGCGCCGCGAAGCAGCCTGCAGCGTGGAAGAGGAGCGGTAGCTGCGCCTTCGATGCAGAGGTCAGTGGGGGATGGGACAGCGCATTGATCTGGACGGCTCGGGCAGTGCCTGGGTGAGGTTCGCTGCGGCCTTTCTGCGGCCTACTGAAGAGAGTGTGTGCGCCTGACCAGGTGGGGGACCTCACGCAGGAACCCCCGGATAACACTCCCTGTGGACTGACGGCCGGGGCCTGGAGCTTTGATATACGGGGCATCGCCCTGGGAACTGGTCCTACTTCACCCTGACTCCTGTGCTGCCGAGTTAGGAGAGGCGCTCTCACGGAGGTCCGGCCGAGGCTGTGTTTCCCCTGGGACGACAGGCCCTTGGACGCCACGAGCAGCGGCTGTCGCACCATGGGGGCGTTTTGAGCATCTGGTGACCTGGTAGGGGGCGGCTTCGCGGCCCTGGTGCTTTGGGGACTCTGAACTCGGTGCTACCTTCAACCTCTGGTGCCTCCTAGCGACGAGGTGTCGGTGCCCCTGGGTCTAGCAGCGGCATCTCTGGGCCCACCCTACACGCAGGTCTGACACTCCTGCGATAGACTGGTACCTTGATCGACCGGGCGCAGCCGCGGTGACGGCCTGGCACCATGGGAGGGAAGGGCCACCGTGGTGGGGCACAGGCGAAGCTGGAAAAATTCGCATTCCTTCAAGATCGGAAACAGTCCCCCCCCTCTGACAAGCCGGCGGAGTTTACCCTGGCAGACGTCATGGCCACGTTGACGCAGATGCAGGCCTCAATCGGCACGATCTCCACGGATGTGGCGCTACTCTGGGCGGATGTCGCTAAAATTAATTCTAGACTAACTGAGGTCGAGGCCACCGCGGCGACCCTCACGCAGGGCACGGCAGACCATCACAAACGCATACAAACTCTTGAACTGATGCAAAAGCAACTGCTGGCCAAGTTGGAGGACCAGGAAGGCCGGTCCCGACGCAACAACGTGCGGATCGTTGATGTGCCGGAGCGTGAATGCGGCCCGGCATTAGACCTCTTTGTTGAAAAACTGATTACCGACCAGCTCAAGCCCCGTGGGCTCTCCAAGTTCTTCTCGGTGGAAAGGGCACACCGGGTACCGGGTGGGAGGCCTCGGCCTGGGGCCCCCCGCGCCCGATCCTGGCCCGCATTTTCAACTTCCGTGACCGGGATGCAATCCTCCAGGTGGCGCGTACCGCCCCCCCACTGAGGGTGGACAACAGTACAGTCACCCTATATCCGGACTACACAGCGACTGTGGTGCGACAACGGAGAGACTTTATGGCGGTTAAGGCGGACCTCCGCTCTCGAGAGCTTAAATACTCAATGTTATTTCCTGCGAAGCTGCGAGTGGAGGCGGAGGGGCGCACATGGTTCTTTACATCACCGGCGGAGGCCTCGGAGTGGCTTGAGGGATGGCGTCCAGCTAGATCGAAGGGCAGGGGGGAGCGTGCCCCGGGCGGCCTTTCCGCCTCCCCCGGGGACCTAGATGTCGAGGAGTCGAGAGCAGGCGATGGAACGCCGTGAGGCATGGCGGTATGGAGACGATCGGACTTGCGGACACTCGGCGATCTGAGGCCTTGATGCGCCAGACGGCCCAGTGGGGCCTTGAATTTGCAGGAGGCTGAGGACTTGGGGCCTTTTGCTCGTATCGGACATTTGGCTACTTGAAGGGACAAGCCTATGGTGTGGGGATTGGCGGCTGAACAGTGAGCGGCTTCCCCCCACACGCACGTAACAAGTTTATGGGAACTAAGCACTCTGCTGAGTTGGGGGGGCGGGTAGTTTTAAATCCGCAGGGCAGGGAGGCAGGGAGGGGGGTGGGGGGATGGGGATATTGTTGTTACGTTGTTTTGTGTTTTGTTTCAGGTTCACCCACCACTCACAGGCGTTTCAGGCTGACTAGGCAGGTACAGGTGCACAGGGGTGGCATACTACAGTGCGCATTTCACGTATCCTTCCCTGAAGATGGCATCACGTAGCACGACCCACGCGACCACTGACACATTACCCAGCGTCCATACACAGCAGCGGTGTCCTTCATTTGCAGTCCTATCCTGGAACGTTAATGGTTTAGGAGACAAGATCAAGCGGGGGCTAGTGCTGCAATACCTCAGGCGTAGGGGGCCCGCGGTGGCACTCTTGCAAGAAACACACCTAGTGGGTACTACCACCAAGGCCCTAGATAGGTGGGGGTTTAAGATGGCGACCCACTCAGAGTTCACGACAGGGTCCCGAGGGGTGGGCATACTGGTCAACAAACGTTTCCCCCTGATTCTTCTTGACTCCCGCAGGGACGAATATGGCCGCTTTGCGGCACTCACCTGCCAATGGGAGGGGAAGGTGTACAATCTGGTGACCGTCTACATCCCCCCGACACTACACCATGTCTCCTTTAGGGCACTGGCTGAATTCCTGTTGGAACTTCCGCATGGGGAGCTCATCATGGGTGGGGACTTCAACGCAACCATGGATCCTACACTTGATAGGTCGTCACACAGGGCGCACGGAGGCGACACTTCCATTCTTGCAGAATTCACTGCCGCGTTTGGCCTGGTAGACACTTGGAGAGAGTATAGGCCCAGTGAGAGACAATACACCTTTCTTTCCGGCGCACACAATACCCTTTCACGCATAGATTATGTCTTCACTTCACCTGCCGGGTTCAATGGGGTGACCGAGGTGTCGCACCTTCCGAGGGGCATCTCGGATCACTCGCCGGTGGTCATCACGTTCGCGACCAACAACCCGTGTAAACGCACTATGTTCCCGGTCCATCCCGGATATCTCAAAATCCCTAAAATCAGCAAGGCCCTTAAAACAGCAACCAAGAACTATTTCACCGACAATACTGACTCCGTCAGGAGCTCAGCAACCCTCTGGGAAGCCTTTAAAACCGTCCTCCGCGGACAGACCATCTCCATCATCACGGATCACAAGAAAACCCAGCGGCTGGCGGTGCTGGAGCTGGAGCGGGCGGTAAATGAGGCGGAAACATCCCATACACTACAAGGGGATGAAGATTCAGCACATACACTCCGCATGGCGCAGCAGGAGTATAGGTCCCATCTGTGGGAGGGAGCACGTGCTCGGCAGGTAGCGACCCAACACACGATCTATGAACTGGGGGACAAGGCGGGCAAACTGCTGGCGTGGCTGGAGAGGGGGGACCGAGCGGCGCGGTGGGTGGCTCGGATTCGGCTAGGCGAGGGGGAATTTACTTCGGAGCCTCAGCGCATAGCAGGGGCTTTCGCGGCCCACTACCAATGCGTCTATACACCTGAGGCCTCCTCTACCGTGGCAGACAATGAGCTCTTCCTTCGGGACATCGCAATGCCAAGGCTGACCTCTTCGGAAACGGAGGCCCTGGAGGCAGATCTGACGGCTGAGGAGATCACGCTGGCAATTCTGGCCCTTCGCACTGGGAAGGCGATGGGGCCTAATGGACTCCCGATCGAATACTATAAGCAAAACTCCTCTCTAGTGGTCCCGCACCTGCTGGCCATGTATAGGGACGGTCTATCGACCGGGATCCTCCCCCGCGATCAGAGGATGGCTACAATAGTGGTGATCCCGAAACCCAACAAACTGGCGCACGAGTGCTCCTCTTATCGCCCGATTTCGCTGCTTAACGCCGAGGCGAAGATTCTAGCAAAGGTACTGGCAACACGACTGCAGCCTTACCTCTCAACCCTAATTCACCCTGACCAGTCAGGATTTATGCCTCACCGGAACACCGCTCTCAACATACGGCGTCTCCATGGCATCATTGCTTGCCGCTCCTCGATAGAAGAAGATGCGGCCATACTGTCATTGGATGCTCGGATGGCGTTTGATAGGGTGGAGTGGCCTTTCCTGTTCGCCGTTCTCCGCCACATGGGGCTTGGCCCCAAGATTTGCGCGTGGATTCAGCTTCTGTACACCCAGCCGCTTGCGCAGGTGGTGGTAAATGGCCGTGTCTCTGACGCCTTTCCTCTGGGCCGAGGGACAAGGCAGGGCTGCCCCCTCTCCCCGCTCCTCTTTGCCATGGCTCTGGAGCCCTTGGCAGCATGGGTGCGGCAGGACCCGGTGATCCGTGGCCTCAAGTGGACGCTGGACTGGGAGGATCGTATCTCCCTTTATGCGGACGATGTTCTGCTTTATCTTGCCTCGCTGGCGCGTTCTATCGCCTGTCTCCTCGACATATGTGAGTCGTACGGGCGGCGGTCAGGATATGAAATCAATTGGGAGAAATCCATTTTGTATATGCTCCGAGGCTCCCCGCCTCGGCCTCCGAGGGGCTGTAATATTCTAGTGGCCCAGGACGGATTCAAATACCTTGGGGTGTATGTCACTGCAGATCGGGATAAATTTGTGGCTGAAAATCTAATGAAGCCCCTCCAACGGCTTCGCACCGATGTCAAACACTGGCGCGCCTTGCCCCTGACTTTGCTTGGAAGGGCCTCGCTCTTTAAGATGCTCGCCCTCCCTAGATTCCTCTATGCGCTACAGAATACCCCCTTCCCGGTTGCGCCCTCTTATTTCTCGGCTGTCAATGCTGAGATCACCCGTCTCCTCTGGGAGGACAAGGCGCCTCGGATTGCTCTCCACAAGCTTACCAGTGGCTGGTACGACGGAGGTATAGCCCTCCCAGATATCAAAACCTATTACTGGGCGTCGCATTTCATGATTATAAATCAGTGGCTCCATGTGCCGGGGGATGACCCTGCATACCGTATGGATAGACAACTGCTTGCTCCTGGAGGGGTGATGGGAGCCCTTTATAACCCAAAAAGAGGTCGCGTCCAGGCGGGGCCCGCAGCACATACCCTCCAGATATGGTTTGCGGCACAGCGTACGATGGGATGGGCGGGGAGGATTACCCAGGCAACGCCGCTATGGGACGCTAAACAGCTTGGGGTACTGCGCACTACCAAGAGATTCCACCAGTGGGATCTTATCGGCATTTCTAGGGTAGGGGACCTCTGGCAGTGGGGAGAGGTGATCACTTTTCCCCAATTGCAGGCAGAGTACGACTTGGCCGACACCGAACATTTCCGCTATTTACAAATCCATCATGCACTTCGGACGGCGATTCCACTTGGGACTCGGCTCCCTGAGTCATCGCCCTTGGAGGACCGGCTCCTCGCGGAACATCTGATTCAAAGAGCGACGTCCCTAACGTACCGGAAAATAATAAATAATCGCCCTGACCCCTTTTCGGTCCTTAACCCCTTCGATGCTGCGCAGATTCCGCCGCTGTGCTGGCGGAATCTTGCGCGGGCGTGGTCATGACGGAATGGTTCCGTCATGAGCACAGCTCAACCGTGGGTCATGACGGAACCATTCCGTCATGAGCACCGAAGGGGTTAAGGGGAAATGGGAGGCAGAACTTGGGGACTTCGATGGGACGGAGTGGCAGGCCGCGCTATCGTCCCCCAGGGAAGTGGGCATATCGTCCAAATTAAGGCTTGTCCAACTTAAAATTCTGCACCGCACATACTATACCCGTACACTTCTATTCAAATTGCAACGGGCGGAGTCCCCGCTGTGCCTCAGGAACTGTGGCCTCGAGGGAACCTTCCTACACACCCTTTGGGACTGCCCTGTCATAGCGCTTTATTGGAAAGGGGTGTTGCATATTCTTTCCCAGGTAACCAAAATCCTCACGCTGCCGGAACCTCGGCTCTGTCTCCTCAATGTCTGGGAGCAGACGGACCACGTGAGGGTAGCCCAGCTTTGGGTGACATTGGGGCTCATGCTCGCAAAACGTAATATAGCCCAGCGATGGGGATCGGGGCAGGCACCTACCCTGGCACAGTGGATCCGAGACATGGACCTTGTAATGGTGACTGAAAAAGCTGTATATGTACATAGAGGATGCCCCAAGAAATGGTCCCAGGTGTGGGGTGGCTGGAATGTGTACAGAGGGAACATCTGTGAGCCCCCACCCGATGCATCAGAATCTGACCTCAGCGACCATGACTAGTTGCCCTGCCGCTCACAATGGTTGGGGATGGGAACGACTGTATTGTACCTTTTGCCTGCCTCTCTGTCTCTGTGATGCCTGTGCTGAATTGTTGAGATACCTTCGAATCTTATGTGTCCTAAGCCCTGCACTGAAAGAGTGGTTTTTACTTTCTGTTTTGTTGATAAACTTAATAAAAATATTTCAAAAAAAAAAAAATGTCTTTGAATGTGCAACACATAGAATTGTGGATTATGTCAAGGTCACTCCATGCGGCAGCTGTTAAGGCATTCCCCCTAACTAGAGGAATGCTTCCAAGGCCATCTCAAGAGTCTCATAAATCCGCTTTTGGATGGACCCATTTGAGGCGATAACACTCTGCCTCAGCCTTCGGTGGTTGCTTGAGGGTATACACCTCCTATCTAATGGCTAATTTGCACTAGCAGGCATTATGAACAAAAAGTAAGGAACAGGGCATTGTGGTCACTATCTGGCCGCTGTACCACTTCCATATCAACAACTATGGGCCATAGCCTAATATCCAACAGAATAAAATCTGTTCGGCTCTAGCCACCCTGCCGATTAAACATATCCTTCCCATCCTTATCTGATGGAGTTCTCCCGTTGCATGCAATCATACCATTGCCAAGGACATAAGCATTCAGCAGCTGGCCACCTCTTAATTTTGTGGCAGAGTAAGGGCCAGTATCGCCCATAGTTCATCCTCTTCTCCGCTAATGGCACCAGACCCTGCATCAATAGGTTCAAAGTAACGATTAAACTCCCCCATCACAATTCTAAGTGCATCAGATGGGAGAGATACCAGATGGCTGCTAACTAGATCAATAACTGCTAGGTTAGGCTTGTGATTATCATTCCTACAATACACATTATACAGCCACAAAGAATCCTCTTTAGCAAACTTTAAATTCACACACAAATCATCTGGGGAACCTAGGCCGATCGTTCTAGAAGAACATGCAAGTGTGACACTGATCCATGTCTCCAAGCCCCCTGACGGTCAGCCTCTCCTGCCTGAAAAATAAGGAACCTGTTGCCAAGGTCTCCTGGAAACCTCTGATTTTGAATTGGTCTATAAAATTGGCCCATTCTGCACAACCAAGTTTGTTCATACAACCTGCAATTTTCCAGGATAAAAGCTTATTATTTTCGGAGGCAATGGGGAAGGTGTTAACCTGCAAGGCACTAGTGTCATCGTGGACCAGTAGATCGGAACCTTTGCGTGCTGTGCGATTATTCGTTCTTCACCTTCCTAGGGAACAGCAGTCATCAATAGGGGCCAATAATTTGACTGCAGCAGTCTTGTCCCCTGTATCCATGACCTTGTCCTTGGAGTCATCCATTGCCTGACCTGTCGCTTGGACTGGCACATGTCAGTCACTGGCATCCAAACCTGGCATGAACCTGTTGTTGGTTAAGACTAGGGAGGCTTCCCCCACATACTCTTGTTGTAGCTAGGGCCTCATGCCGGTGGGCTGGGTAAGTCTTTAAAAAAACTAAAGGAACAATGCCAATGGTTGAACTTGCAGCCCAATGTCTATGACCTGATTGAATCAGCTGTTGTACCATACTTGGTTGCCTGCAAAAACACAGTCCCCTTCTATGGTTTTGAATGAGTGGCCTATCGATCCTCGCACCAACAATATGATGTTGATTTCATGCATAGAAAAATCAGCATTATGGACACACAAGTGTCAGATTTTGTTCTTAAGCTCTGTATGGTTCTCTTCTTTGTCTTGTGCTAAGGGAGGTACTCCAACTAGAATTGCCACATAAGGACAGCAGTCAGGTGGAAGGGACAGATACAACTGAGAACCCCCTCTAGGTGACTGCAGCTTTCATTCCTGCAGAGGTGGCTTACCCCTAACCAAGCCCCTTACCTCAGGTGGAGTCTTTCTCTCCAAATCATCAACCACTGCTGCACTACAATTTGCTGAAAACCATGCTGGGGACCGCGTTCTATCCCCTGGAGCCAAAATTTAGGGAATAACATCGCTGACACAGGGCTCCACTGACAGCATATGGTTCAGCTTGATCCGATCCGTCACTGTGATATGGCATGGCCCCACTCCTTGCGAACACTTGGCTTAGTGTTGAGACTCAAAATAAAGAGGCCAGCAGAGTCTCCAGTTTCGATCTTCGAGAAGTTAGGGCTCAATAGCTCTCTTCTATTGCACTAATTCTATCCATCTACCAGAGGTGAAATCGTGGCTTTCACTATCCACCCAACTTTGGCTATGACCTCACCACAGCCCACATTAGCCGTTGCGTCACCCCCGGTTAGGTGGAAGGCCGGTGTTGGCCCTGCCACTGTTGTGGCCTGGTTCGTCTGCACACAGGGTAGGGTGTAGGAGGGGACGTAAGTTCATGTTTTTTTAGCCAGTTCATTGGACAATCTCCGTCAGCGGTGCCCTGCCTGAGTCCGACGTGGAGTCTACTCCTATAAGGTCAGAACTTGGTGGCTGATCAGGTACGCTTGGACTTGCCCCCTCACAGGGTTTATCAGACTGGTTACACAACGATGGAGGTCCTCTCAGAAGAGATACATTCTGCCCTATTTCCAAATCCAGAGATAGACACCTCTCTACTAGGTCTATCTCCCTTGCAAAAACATTCACCAGGAAAGCGTCCAAGTTGGTGTTTTTCCAGGGTGGAGCATGCGTACTATCCTGTTCCCTGTCCATTTTGCGCATTCCCATGTTCATATATTCATATGTGAGTGTGGCCGAAGTTAAAGCAATACACACCAGGTAAATGATCCCACAAAACCGGCCACCTGACGTGCAAGCGACAAATGATGTGGTGACATAGAAAATGCCAACAGTAGAGGTGATATGAGCAGTGGGAAGCAATACTAGAGGTATAGCACAACCAGAAACAATGGTGGTGATGACTTACTTTCCAATGGTCTGACATGATCCAGCCATCTCTAGCCACACAGCTGAAGTCAATGATGGCGTGATGACTTGAAACAAATTGGAGGAAGCAGACTGGAGATTTATCAGATTTATCAGGAGAACTAAATGCAACTTAAGGCCGCACTGGACTCTCTGGGCTCTGCACCTCTCTGCACCACTGTGGCTGCTCCACCGCCCACCTCCTCCATCCCACAACCCCACCACCCTGCCATTCACCCACCTCCACAAGTGAACTGGGTACAATGACGGGGCAAGTGGGCTGGCAGACAAATGAGCAGTCAATATTGGTGCTGCCCGAAAGGCAACGGGGCCTGGACTGGACTACGCTGCCCTAAAACGGTGACCTCTGGCCGTAGGGATACTCCGGCGTCTGGGGGAGGTTCCTGTTCCTGCTTAGACATTTAATTTCAATATATATACAAACATAAATATATAACTATATATATATATATATATATATATATATATTCACTATGCAATATTTTTCAAATTTTGAATACTTTTTAATTTTTTTAAATTGTTGTTAGGTATTTAAATGTTTGTTTTTAAAACATCAAGTCTGTTAGTTTTTGCTAATGTTGGAGTGGCAATAATAAATGTAACCTCTCCAAGGTCCAATTTTCCTACTGATGTTTACATTGGGATTGGGAATAACATATCTAACTCCTCCCAAGTCCAACACTTTTCTGGACTTTGCTTTCATTGGAGTAGGAATAGTAAATCTAACCACTCCAAATTCCAACACCTTCCCTACAGTTCTTTAGATTGGAGTGGGAATAGTAATTCTAACCCTCCAATGTCCAACATATTCCCTACTGTTGCTTAGAATGGAGTGGCAATACTAAATGTAACCCCTCGAAAGTCCAACATTTTCCCAATTGTTGTTTAGATTGGAGTAGGAGTAGAAGTTCTAAAATCTCCAAAGTCCAACACTTTCCCTCCTTTAGCCTATGTTGAAGGGGATAGTAAAGCAACCCGCATACAATACACTAAGCCAGAAGCAGACATTGCTGATCCAACGCCACTGGCTACGTTCCTGCCAGCGGGGCGGCTGTGCATTCCTCGTGACATCCAGATGGTGTCTACAACCATTTGGGCCTGGTATCAACTGATTAGAATGATAGGAGGCCACGTGTACTCATCTGCCATATCCCTGTCTGCAGACCTGTGATTGCCCATTATGCAAGAGGCCATTGTCCGATGCACCTTACCCTGGTACGCCCTAACCACCATTGGGCTCCTCTTCCCAGACGGTCAGAGGACACCTGAGTTCTCCTGTTACATGCTCTCATAGGACAAAAGCATTCAGCAGCTGACCACCTCTTAATTTTGTGCAGATACACCCATAGTACATCCTCTTCTCCGCTAATGGGACCCGACCCTGCATCAATAGATTCAAAGTAACAATTAAACTCCCCCATCACAATTATAAGTGCATCAGATGGGAGAGATGCCAGATGGCTGCTAACTAGATCAATAACTTCTAGGTTAGGCCCGATTTCAGTATGCTCCCATACTGGACCAATTTGTCCTTGGGCAGCTGCAAGGGGTTCTCAGAGCCCAGATTCCCAGTTACCCCTTCAAGCCAGATGACTTCCCACCCCTGACGTTGCTTATCACAGATACTGGCAGGGAACACATGATATCCAAACTCTACAAATCATGTCTTCACTTGCTTCCCACATGGGGTGCGGGGGTCCCTGCTGCCTGGGAGCGAGATCTAGGATACCTGTTAATCTATTTTCAATGGCAAAAGTGCTGTCTGTAAGCAAAATTGATATCCCTCAACCATCACCACAAAATGCTCCAATTTAAATTCCTGTGGTGGGTATACACCACGCCAATGAAAATACATAAGATGGATCCCTCCCGCCCCCACTCGTGCTCCAAGTGCCACTTACTGTCAGCTGATTTTGCACATTTGGCATGGACCTGGGACAGGGTGGCCAGATACTGGTGGACCATTTTCGAGAAACTAACCCACATGACACACGTGGCCCTCATGCTTTCACCAGCAATAGCACTCCTGGGATTTGTTCTTGACATCCCAGCTGCCTTGTGCCAATTCATTGCTATTGCACTTCTGCTTGCCAAGAGGGAGGATGCCATACACTGGGGTAGTGATAGAGCATCACGTTATTCTGAAATTTGTAGGGGTGCATCATATTCACTAGTAGCCCGCACCTACATATTAATCGACGTAGTTTAAAAGTGCCATAGAAATGTATCACTAGAATTGTTTAACGTAGGAGGGATTAGAAATGTAATCAAGTTTTCCATGATAAGTAATGCTGCAGATCATCGCAAATGTATTTTAGTAAACGCATAATGTTTGATTTTCACGTAATGCAATGTGTTAGTTTAAACGTGCGCCATGTTAAAGTTTCACGTGCAGTTTGCTTATTCATGTATACAAGAGTAATGAACTAATGCTTAAGGTGTGATTTAGTAATGTGTTTAACAGTGTAAAGGCCTGATCGCATATACGTTTAAAGAGAAAGGCCTGTTCATTTTCTTATGTTAGCTAAACGTTGTAGGCCAAAAATTATTTCCCTTGGTAAAGGCTTTGGGTTTTGGGAGAGTGGAAAGTCTTAGAGAAGAGAAAAGTTTTTCGTTCCCATGTTTCTGTTGCAGGTGCAAGGACATTTAGCTTGTTAGAGAGACTAATGTGCCGATTCGGATCCTGGAGAAACCGGGTACGAACCGTCGGACGGAGCATTTTCTCCGTCCGACTCGTACCCGGTTCACAAACATTACAACAATGCAAGTACGATTCGTATGGAAACACTATTTCCGTACGAATCGTACAAAACACCGACCGACAGAAAAACACATACGAATGTGATCCGGGACAGTGCATACGCGACGTTCGTACGGAGTGAGACAGCTGTATACGTACCAGCAAGTACGATTCGTACCGACAGCACTCCGGAAGGCAATATTTTTACGGCACCCAAAAAGTGCCGGAAAAGTGAAGTACGCCGCGCAGCATGAGGAAAAGGGGGCCCGATACGCGCCGAACACCCCCCCAGCCCCCCCTATGTACGGTGCGTACCCCCACCTGGTATGTACGAGTCGAACGTACGAGTCGTACCCCCACCCGTGTATGTACACCTGTGTATGTACGAGTCGAACCCCCACCCGTGTATGTACACCTGTGTATGTACGAGTCGAACACCCACCCGTGTTTGTACACCTGTGTATGTACGAGTCAAACATACGAGTCGTACCCCCACCCGTGTATGTACACCTGTGTATGTACGAGTCGAACCCCCACCCGTGTATGTACACCTGTGTATGTACTCGCTGGGGGTACGCACCGCACATACACGGGTGGGGGTACGACTCGTACGTTCGACTCGTACATACACAGGTGTACATACATGGGTGGGGGTACGACTCGTACGTTCGACTCGTACATACACAGGTGTACATACACGGGTGGGGGTTCGACTCGTACATACACAGGTGTACATACACGGGTGGGGGTTCGACTCGTACATACACAGGTGTACATACACGGTGGGGGTTTGACTCGTACATACACAGGTGTACATACACGGGTGGGGGTACGACTCGTACGTTCGACTCGTACCGTTACTCCGTACGTTTTTTTACCATACGGTTGTATTTTCAGATGGATGGGAAGGATCGTACTTGCTCGCTCGGACTTCAGTTGTCCGATTCGTACGTAAAGCTGTCCGGGGACGTGTCGGACACTTTTCCCGACCCGAGGACGTGTCGGGGAATTTTCCCAATGCGATTCGTATGGTCTTTTTCACGTACGAATCGTACTTGCCAGTTTGTACGGGACTTGTACGATTCGTACGGAAAAAAATCCAGATACGATTCGTACGGGGAATATTTTTGCCGGATCGGAATCGGCACCTAGGTCTTTGTTTTAGGAGTTAGGATGGTACGAGACGCCAACAGGGGAGTACATTGGAATGTGCGGATGATACATTCAGCGGAGAAGGTGCCTGGGACCCAAGGTCAAGCTAACCGTCGTTGGATGGAGTACAAGTTTCACTGGAAAAGTACTGGAAGAAGACCTGGCTGAAGAGGTGTGCCGAAGGGTGTGTTCTACATTTTTGGGATTTTGTATTAGGGACAGTGCCCCGTGGGTTGAGCAGTAGAGGTTTAGATTGGAAGCTAGAAGAAGCATCTTAGAACGAGCTCTGACTAAGTGAATGTACTTCTAAGGAAGTCTTCACTTCTGACACCTTTTTACTCTCTTGTCTGGGAGGGAAATGCTAAGTAGGGATGTCACCTTAGAGATAGAGTAGAGAAAGACTAACTGATTTTCTTTTAGGCTAATGGTTTCAGATATAGAGATTGGACTAACCATTGTTTTATTGATGCTTTTAGAATTGATTATCCTCTTTATTCTGAGTCATATGAGACTCTTGCGTAGAATTTCCTTTGTATTAGTGCCCATTTATTTTCTTCACCTTGTATTGAGGTGCTTGTATGTGCATTTATTCCTGGTTGTAATAAAATCTTAAAAATTAAGATCCGGAGTCAGTGATCCTTTGGAATTGAGATTTGATTCTGTTAATTATGTATTGAGATTTGAATTTTCTCCCCTCTACACTATTTAGCAGATAAAAAGATCCTGGTGACCTGAGAGGATTCTTAGAGATTATAAGGTAGGCAAGAATCTGGTCCTATCAGTTGGTAACAGAGTAGATTGGTTATCTCTGATAGTGAGGGGAGATCTAGGTCAAGATAAGAGATTCTAGAGACCCATAGAAGTCAAGTGATGGTGACTCATTGGATGGCGAGCAGCGGACAACGGCAGTTGATGGAGATTGATGGAGAGTAGCGGTGCAGTGGAAAGCAGCAGTTCGTGGAGGAGTGAGTATGAATAGGGTGAGATGTTTGTAGATTGCGAGTTGATTTGATTGCGTGATGTCTTGGGGAGTTGGAGTGAGTGTTGAGTGATTGTGAGATCAGGCCGTGAGTGCCTCAGCCCGGGAAAATCTTAGGCTCGACGAGTAGCTTAAGTGATTGTGGTGTAGAAGACACACGCGGTAGATTTTGTTGACCACCGAAAGGGGATCGTGACACGTCATCGATTAACCAGACCGAGATAGGGGGTGCGAATGTGTGAGTGCGTGAGTAACCGACTCTGGTCGTGGGTTGTTGTACGTGGAATTTTGAGTGATTGCAACCTATCAGTTGAGGCGATTGTCCGGTTGTTTTGCGGACAGACAGTTGCCAGTTGAGGTCGACAATTTCGAGAGACTGCCGGAGGCGGTCAGATAAGTGATTGTCTGGTAGTTTCGTGGACAGATAATGACTTCAGAGTGTGAATGGGACGAATGCAAGGATGAGACGTGAATTGTGAAGGAGGGAAACTGCTGCGAGTGGAGGAAAAGTGACGTCAGAAGGTGTCGCGCTGCGATAGGTCTGTTGGTGTGAGTCGCGCTGCTATTGGTGGATTGACATCAGGAAGCGAACAAAAACATTGTGTGCGAGCGAAAATTTGTTCATCATGAAATGTTTTAAGGTTTTCCGAGAACTATGTAGAGGTGACAAACATGTGGCTACTCGAGGTGGAGAAGAAGCCCCTCCCGAGGATACTCCGGCGCATTACATGGCAAGAAATGTGGGTTTGCATACTATAATTTGGCTTGAAAATTGGCACAAAATGACTCATGGTGAGGGAGAACTAGCTTCCCCACGATATGGTACTTTCAGGTTGGAGGTGTTGTATCAGTTGAAATCTGTAATGTCTTCGTTTTGACCTTTGCCGAGACCAACTCAGTTTGAGGCATTGCATGCATGGATCAGAGCAGCACATGACAGGAAAAGAGACCGAAGTCAAGAAAGGGTGAAGAAGTCAATGAAGGCATTCCAGGATGCGAGGTGGGATGCACAAGAGAAGAGGTGGAAAGTAGAAACGATAGAGGGAGACAGGTTGTACCCGCTACTGGAAAAGAAGACAGCGCTAAGGCAAAGAGTGTGGATTACGATGACAGTGATACAGATGACAGTCTAGTAGAGAGGTTGTTGTCCGAGAGACCACCTCCATATAATCCAGATTCCTATGGAGGGAAGTCGGCTCAAGCAGAAGGGACTAGCAGATTACAGACTCAGTCAGAAGTGAGAGTAGAAGGGAAAATCTCGACAGGAACTGAGGGCATGAAAAATCAGTCTGCAGCAAGCACAGAGGTTGGGAAAGGTGTGAGGTTACTGGATGCTCTAAAGGTACCGGTTACCATTGGACCTATTGTTTCAGTTTATGACCCAGATCAAGAAAGAGTTGGTAGTCTAGCGCAGTCGACCGCAGGATCAAGGAGTGTGGTAGAGGAAAATGAAACAGTGAGGGGGATGGAGCAGACTCCAAAACTTATTGAATGGAGTATGCCATTGCCAGCTACAGCAGACTCTTCTAGGGGACAGGTGGATGCGAGATCAGTAAGACCAAGGTCTTTGGCCGAGTCGAGGTCGGATCTGAGGATGTGGGTACCTCCTGTAAGGAATCAGTGTGAAAGAATGGTAGAGAGTGAGGAGGGAGGAAATTCAGGAAACAGACCAGTCTCTAGGAATATGACAGAAGAGAATAGACCTCGAGAGCAGGACTGTGAGTATGATAAACGGAATGGGGCAGTTTGTCGAGAATTACTGAAGGGAGCCTTGAAAGGGAGAATATTAGATGTAGTAAGGTTGAAAGCAGAAGTAGATGAAATAATAAGTGGAAATTTGCCTCTTGAAAGAACGTACATGTACGAGCAAGATGAGTTACTTTTTGTAGCGAAGGATGTGACTCGTAAGGCAAGAACTGCACATGAGAAATTGTCTGAATTGGCTAAAAGGTATGAGGTGGACCTGTCTAAAACGAAATCATTGCAGGGGAATCATAGATTGCAGTATAGTGACCAAGAATTGGAAGAGAAGAGGGTCATGAGGTTGAGGACTCATATCAAGGATTTGATTATAGCAATGCATGCATGGATCATGCTTGACAAATGGGAAGAAAGGTGGTCTAAGAAGAAGAGTTCTAAAAGGACGATAGGAGAGACGCCACCTCCAGGTGGGGGGATGATGGATGTAGGAAATTTCCCTTTACGAGAGGTACAAAATGGAGGATATGTGCATGTGCCTTAGAGTAGGGATGATTTGGCTGTATTTACGAACGATTTTCCCCATGGTACAAGCAGGTTGATCGGTTTGTCAAGATCTCAAAGGTGTTGTGGATTGATTTGAACACGTTGTTTGACATTGTGGTTCCGAGCGATTTATGGTCGGCATGTAAAATTGCTGTTGAATGGCCGACTTCAGAGCCCGAAAAGGATCCTGTTTCGAATTGTCCGTCACCCATAGTCATGAAGAAGTTTGAACAAGTGATTACATGGCTGAAGTCGAAAATTTCACCTCAGGATTTTGATTAGGTCAAAATAGATCGGACAGTGCAGGAACCAAAGGAGACAGTGCATGAGTATTATAAAAGACTCTTGCAGGTCTTTAAACAGTACAGTGGATCAGACGTCTTGGATACGAAAGACATGGGACAGTTTGTTTCGAAGTTTGTGTTGGGATTGAGGCCAGAGGTTAGTCTCATGATACAGCAACATTTGATTTGCTGGCAGAATATGCCGGTGGATGAGATTTTGTGGTATGCTAGGTGCTGTAGTGATGAGATAGAATCGAAGCACAGGAAGTTGAAGGACAATTGATGCTTGTTCAGATGCAAACGGCTCAGGGTCAGTCTAGCGCAGGGACGTTAGGAAGGAACCAGGGAAATAACTAAGGAGGAAATCAGAATGTCCAAGGTCAGGAAGACCCAAGTCAGTTGATCCCAAGACAGGGATGGATGTGGCGACATTGAAAAAGACCACTGCGTGTCATCTTTGTCACCAGGTTGGACATTGGAAACGCGAGTGTCCCTTAAATCCAATGAATCAGGTGCAGCAAGAAGTAGAGATAGCTCAGGTACCCGTACCTGAAGTAGTTCCCACGGTGACTAGACCTAGGATGGTGAAAGGGGGGACTAGTAGTCCGCAGGTGCAAGTTCCTCAGCCACCTAGGGTTCAAAATGTTCAGCAGGGAGTCCGGACTTACCAACAGATGCCCTAGTTCGAAGGGTGTGAGGAGTTCGGTCCAGACCCGTTGGCATGACGGTGCCTGAGGGGGGAGGAAGACTGCACGGTTGGAGCAGTCTTGGAGGTAGACCAGAGGGGACCATTTGTAGAAGCAGATATTGATGGTCATCCTACCACCTTTCCGGTTGACACAGGTGCTACCCGGTCTACTGTAAGACCAGCAGTAGTCCCTAACCTACCCCTCTCGGGACAACCAATCCAAGTTGTTAGTATAGCAAATAAGAAATTGACTAGCCCATTGACAGAGCCAATTCCTGTGAGAATAGGAATTCCGAGATCGACACCAGTTTGTGGTGTGCGACTTGAGTCCAATTTGCCTGTTAGGAAGAGATCTGTTGTGCAAGTTGAGTTGCACCATCTATAGCACACCGAAGGGAGTTGAAGTGACCTTCAAGGTTGCAAATCATCGCGTGTGTATAGAAATGTATCCGACACTGACAGTGGAAGATTTCCCACTTGATTTGAGAGATTCTGTGTCACTTGATGTGTGGGACCTCAGTGGAGAAGAGATCGGATTGGGCAAAGAAATAGAGCCAGTGAAGATTCAGGTCAAGCCGAATGTAGAATTTCCTAGGACGCCCCAGTACAATTTGTCACCTTAGACTATTGCAGGGATCAAACCTGTAATTGAGTCTATGATCAAGCAGGGAATTCTGAAAGAGATCATGGGTAGCCCATGTAATTCACCTATCATGGGACTACAGAAACCGAGTGGGAAATTCAGGATTGTGCAGGACCTGCGAAAGATCAATGAGATAGTTGTTCCATGTTGTCCGGTGGTACCAAATCCATCTGTGACCCTGTTTCAAATTCCACGTGAAGCTGAGCGGTTTTCAGTGATTGATTTGTGTCAAGCATTCTTCTCGATACCGCTCCATGAGGAAAGCCAATTTCTTTTTGCTTTCCGGCTGGAGAACCGTGTGTTAACGTGGTCTCGTATCCCTCAGGGGTACACAGAGAATCCATTGATCTTTAATCAGATCTTGAAGAAGAATCTTGAAAGTCTTGTGTTGCCGCAGAACTCTGTTCTGGTGCAATACATTAACGACTTGCTTGTTGCTTTAGAGACAGAAGACGCTTGCAGAATAGATACCATTGCTTTACTGAATCATTTGGCTGAGAATGGACACAAGGTGTCCCCGAACCAATTGCAGTACTGTCTGAGTGAAGTACAGTATTTGGGTCACAGAATTGAGAAGGGCAGGAGAAAGGTGTCACCAGATCGCATTGAGGCTATTATGAATATGCCTGTGTCCACCACCCAGAGAGAAGTCAGAATGTTCTTGGGAATGGTTGGTTATTGTCACCAATGGATTCCCAACTTCTCCTTTGAAGCGAAGCCTTTGCAACGGCTGACGCACAAGGATGTAAGTGAACCGGTACCATGGGACAATGATTGTTTGATGTCATTTTTGCGGCTGAGAGAAGCCCTGTGTTGTGCTCCAGCTTTGGGGATGCCTGATTACAACAAGGCATTCACATTGTTCTGTTGCGAGAGAGAGGGTTGTGCATCATCAGTTCTGACTCAGAATCATGGAGGTGTCCGTAGACCAGTTGCCTACTTTTCAGCTACTTTAGATCCAGTAGCTTCTGCATTACCTGGATGTCTTAAATCCATTGCTGCAACAAGTGTCAGCATTGAAAGGTGTGAGAGTATTGTAATGGGCCATCCACTTACAGTTTATGTGCCACACTCTCTTGAACTGTTGATGACAAGGACCAAAACACAGCACCTCACGAACAACAGATTGACACGTTATGAGCAAGTTATACTTGCTGCAGAAAATGTGACTTTGAAGAAGTGTTCTGTTTTAAATCCCACAACATTGATGCCTATCCCAAATGAAGATGATGAAGAATGTGAGGATCACGATTGTCTCGATGTGACTGAACTATGCACCAAACCGAGACCAGACATTGTTGATGAACCGCTCCCCGACCCTGATGAAATTTTCTTTGTGAACGATCCATGTTTAAGAGACGATGTTGGTCGATTGAGAGCAGCGTTTGCTGTATGTACCATCACTGGAGTGGTTGAAGCTGCTTGTTTAGAGGGAGTACACTCCGCACAGGTAGCTGAAATCATTGCTTTGACCCGTGCCTGTTTGGCTGCTGATTAGATCCGGATAACGATTTACACTGACAGTCAGTACGGGTTTGGTGTGGTTCACGATTTCGGAAAGTTATGGTCACAGAGAGGATTCATGACATCTTCTGGTTCGCCCATTAGAAATGGAGAATATGTGAGACAGTTGTTGGAAGTATTACAATGTCCGAAGGAAATTGCAGTTGTCAAATGTTCAGCACACAGCAAAGGGGGTGATTTTGCTTCACTGGGAAATAATTATGCGGATGAGGTTGCCCGGTTTTGTGCAGAACAAGGATGCATATTTACTGGAGGGTATACTGGAGAAAGCCAAGAAAGAACCGAGCTCAGCATGATGTTAGCCATGGCCGATATGTGGGAGGAACTAAAACGATTGCAGGATGAGGTTCCTGATCAAGAACGAGATAGCTGGATACGAGTAGGATGTGAGAAGGGAGATGTGGACGTGTGGGTTTCGAGTGATGGACGAGCTGTGTTGCCAGAAAGACTGTGGAACCCAATGGCGAGGTTGATACATGGTGCAGTACATCTTGTTAGAGACGCAATGGTGTGAGTGTTCAGACAGACATGGTACAATCCGAAGTTTCGTGCGGTTGCTGAAGCTGTATGTCAGAGGTGTGTTACATGTCAGCAGATGAATGAAGGAAAGAGAACTGCTGTAATTTTGGGTTACATTGGGAGTTCAGGAGGGCCTTTCAATAGGATGCAGTTGGACTTCATCGAGATGCCAAAGTGTAATGGGTTGAGGTACATCTTAGTTGTGGTATGTCTATTTTCAAGGTGGGTGGAGGCTTACCCAACACGTAGGTGCGACACACCCACTGTAGCTAAGCTGTTGTTGAGGGAACTTATCCCTAGGTTCGGTTTTCCGACCTCTTTGGAGTCGGACAGAGTGACACAAACCTTCATAGTGAGATCATGAAATTGCTCTGTGCTGCCTTGAATGTGGATCAGAGATTGCATTGCAATTATCGACCAGAGGCTTCTGGGATTGTGGAACAAGTTAATGGGACTTTGAAAGCGCGGATGGCGAAAGTGTGTTCTTCAACATCCCTGAAATGACCTGATGCACTGCCTTTGGTCCTCATGAGCCTTCGTAGTGTTCCTGATAGGAGAACAGGGTTGTCACCACACAAGATCCTGATGGGAAGGGCAATGCGATTACCAGCGATACCTGCTACTGCTTTGATTAACATCACAGATGACTTGATTCTCGAGTACTGTAAGGGACTGGCTGACGTAGTCCGTTCTGTGTCCCAGCAGGTGCAAGCAGCAAATGTTCCAGCTGCAAGTGACCTGTGCCACGACTTGTGCCCGGGAGACTGGGTGCTTGTGCGTAAACACGTGAGGAAGAATTGCCTGGATGTTCGTTGGCGTGGCCCGTACCAGGTAATATTGGTCACGAACACGGCAGTGAAGTGTGGGGGACTGCCGAACTGGGTGCATGCCTCCCATACCTGCAGAGTTACAGCACCCTTGGAAGATACAGCGCCTCTCGTAAATGAAAATCCAGCTGAGGTGGCAGGGCCATCTGAGAGGCCAAGCTGTGAGGGTTGCTGATGCAGTTGGTTGTGCACTAGATCGAGCTGAAAGGGGTTGTGCAAATCGAAGCCCCGAATTTGACTCAGATGGAGAAAGTATTGCTGTGGGAGGAGGAGAGCCAAATTCTGCTGAAGAAGGAAGTGGTACACAGGGTACTCAAAGGGGGAGCAGAAGTGCAATAGAAGCAGAAAGAGTTTGGCCCATGATTCAGAGACGGCTGAACTTGAGATTGGCACCTGAAAGAGATCTTGCCCCAGTTTCCGAAATGTCTGAATCTGAACGGAGTGATGAAGAGCAAGCTCGGAGTAGTCTAGAAGATCCAGGAGAACAAGAGTGCCGTGTCAAAGGTACGCCTCACCAGAGTGGACATATGCTGTGATGCCAGGAGTTTTGAGCTCGGGGAGGCTGAGGTCTTTGACGCTGATCAGCAATTCTCCGAATCTGAAAATAGACGTGAGGCTGTTGGTTCCAGGGGTGGAAATCGAAGGAATACTGACTCTCAATATTCCGAATCCACCACTTCTGAGCAAGATTCGTGAATTGATTTTGGAGACGCTGGTTTTTCCAACTTTTGGTTATGTACCACCGCATCAAGAATTAGTGGTGCTTCGTCTTGAACTTTTGCAATGTGTTTTAGAGATTTTGGGTGCTTGTCTTATTTTGGACTGAAGGTGAACTCTGTTGTATATAAAAGTCTAAAAGAAGATAACCTAGGCCCGAGTTAGAATAAATGTAGGGACTTTCCGTCAAGACGACGAAAAAGGGCTAGGGAAGTCTTTTTGTGGACTGTGTAAATAAGGAACTGAAAGTTGCAAGGGGATTTCCAGCTTCTGAAGTGTCGTTTGAACTGGTTGACAAGCGATATCTGGAGGAGAAAGAGACTCTAAATTTTTGCCGCTGAGACCAAGAACTTTGAGAACATTGCAAAGATGGTAGATGCTGGAAATACTCACCGTAGGTCTAAATTAGTGATAGGTACACTTAAAGGGTTGGTGATAGTTTCTATAGTCATAATAGTCATAGCCTCATATATCGTTTCAAATGAGCAGGAAGGGGAGGTACAGGGACCACCTACGCCTATCACTTCTAGCCAAAAGGAGGTCACTATAGGAGCTAAAAGAGCTTTACTAATTGAAGAGAGTCGTAGATTTCACATAGATATATCTAGAAGTGATTTTAAGCTTAATGCGTATGCAAAGGTGCTGTACGAGTACGTTGATGCGATGGATGCGAAAGACTGTTATGTGTGCATGCAGTTACCTTCTTCTGTGGATGAGGGTATTAGATACCATCATCTTCCACTAACATATGGAATTTCTTGTAGTTTGTTGCTTAGTATTTTCTATGAAAGAGGTCAGTTTGAGTATTTCTTTTCCAATTACGATGCAGTGCTTCCTTAAGTTCCAGCTTACAAGCATTTAAATAAATACGATTATTACAAGTCAGAGGACAGACTTCGGAAGTATTTCATACTGTCTTTGGAACTGGATATGGCTTATGCTCATCGGCATAATCTAACATGTTCATTGTCAGATACAGAGAAGATGTTTATAGGTCAAGTAGAAGATAGATATAGAAAACTAACTGAGACACGAAATTCAGGAGATAGTTCAGTAGATTGGACTGATGAGGAAAGATTACACAGATCTAAGGGGAGTTATGGACCCATAGCATTGGACCAGGTGCAAAAGGGGAAGTTGTGTGTGAGACGTCTTCAGACCTACTATGAAAAGGTTTCGGTAGGACAAAGTACGTGTGATCATATCTTCACGATGGAAGATTCAGCAAAGAACTTTTTGCAAGGCTCAGTGCAAGTGATTCCAACTGTTTATTATGTGTGCGGAAGGAATGCCTATGTGAGGTTGCCCGCGAATTGGTATGGTACATGTTATTTGGGAATCATTTTTCCGAAAATCTATCATGCAGAAGACTTGGAGCTTTTGTAAACTGGACATCATTCTAGAGTAAAAAGAACTGCGAGTGCAGGGATGGTGATTGGAGATATTTTTGGAGCAATGATACTGAGTTTGGGTGTGGTTTTGAATGATGTGAAGATCAGAAGACTGGCGAGTGTGGTTGATGAGTTGTCAATGAATACAGCAAGGTCCTTGATATTGATGGATGGAGAGATGTTGTCAATAAGGACGAGGGTTTTGCAGAATCGCCTTGCTTTAGACGTATTATTGGCAAAAGAGGGCGGAGTCTGTAAATTATTGAAAGATCAGCAATGTTGTACGTATATTCCAGAAAATAGCAAAGATCTGGAGAGATATGTAGATAACATTACCATGATTCATCAAGAGATTGAAGATTTGACTGAAGAAGGCATGTGGGAAAAGATTGGTAAAGGATTTGGTCATGTGGGAAGTTGGTTTGCGAATTTGGGAAAGGGGTTCCTTGGGTTTGTGCTAAAACCTCTCATTATTGTTGTGGTTTGTGTGATTTGCTTGTGGGGTCTCATCAGAGCTTACAAGTGGTACAGAGGAAACAGGATTGAAAGAGCTCTCAGAGCGAGTGAAATGGTAATGGCCAGACTGCAGGACAGTCAGATCAGAATATCAAGAATATGGAGAGATTCCGACGGTAGAGGATGGCAACAAGTACTGTTTAGGTCGGTTCTTTCTCCAAGGGAATTAATTGTGTGATGGTGTGATGACATTTGTCATCAAAGGGGGGAACTGATAGAGCATCACGTTATTCTGAAATTTGTAGGGGTGCATCATATTCACTGGTAGCCCGCACTCACATATTAATCGACGTAGTTTAAGTGTGCCATAGAAATGTATCACTAGAATTGTTTAACATAGGAGTGATTAGAAATGTAATCATGTTTTCCATGATAAGTAATGCTGCAGATCATCGCAAATGTATTTTAGTGAACGCATAATGTTTGATTTTCACGTAATGCAATGTGTTAGTTTAAACGTGCGCCATGTTAAAGTTGCACGTGCAGTTTGCTTATTCATGTATACAATAGTAATGAACTAATGCTTAGGGTGTGATTTAGTAATGTGTTTAACAGTGTAAAGGCCTGATCGCATATACGTTTAAAGAGAAAGGTCTGTTCATTTTCGTATGTTAGCAAAACGTTGTATGCCGAAAATTATTTCCCTTGGTAAAGGCTTTGGGTTTTGGGAGAGTGGAAAGTCTTAGAGAAGAGAAATGTTTTTCGTTCCCATGTTTCTGTTGTAGGTGCAAGGACATTTAGCTCGTTAGAGAGACTAGGTCTTTGTTTTAGGAGTTAGAATGGTACGAGAAGCCAACAGGGGAATTCATTGGAATGTGCGGATGATACTTTCAGAGGAGAAGGTGCCTGGGACCCAAGGTCAAGCTAACCGTCGTTGGATGGAGTGCAAGTTTCACTGGAAAAGTACTGGAAGAAGACCTAGCTGAAGAGGTGTGCCAAAGGGTGTGTTCTACATTTTTGGGATTTTGTATTAGGGACAGTGCCCCGTGGGTTGAGCAGTTGAGGTTTAGATTGGAAGCTAGAAGGAGCATCTTAGAACAAGCTGTGACTAAGTGAATGTACTTCTAAGGAAGTCTTCACTTCTGACACCTTTTTACTCTCTTGTCTGGGAGGGAAATGCTAAGTAGGGATGTCACCTTAGAGATAGAGTAGGGAAAGACTAACTGATTTTCTTTTAGGCTAATGGTTTCAGATATAGAGATTGGACTAACCATTGTTTTATTGATGCTTTTAGAATTGATTATCTTTTTTATTCTGAGTCGTATGAGACTCTTGCGTAGAATTTCCTTTGTATTAGTGCCCATTTATTTTCTTCACCTTGTATTGAGGTGCTTGTATGTGCTTTTTTTCCTGGTTGTAATAAAATCTTAAAAATTTAGATTCGGAGTCAGTGGTCCTTTGGAATTGAGATTTGATTCTGTTAATTATGTATTGAGATTTTAATTTTCTCCCCTCTACACTATTTAGCAGATAAAAAGATCCTGACGACCGGAGAGGATTCTGGTAGATTATAAGGTAGGCAAGAATCCGGTCCTATCAGTAGCAATTGGCCACCCACGCGTATTGCTTGGCTCAATAGCTTGATACACTGCAACACAAATTGCGAATTGTATGCACACCTACAACTGCCCACATCCCTCCCATGCAAAATATGGCAACCGCTGCATGACTATCTTCTCACACTTGAGGGCACTGTCTCCTCACAACATGGTGTTGGTGTAGGGACGCACTATTTGCAGCCCATTGTACCACGAGGCACCCACACATCGATTAGCTTTGGAACCCGGGCTCCACAACTAGAGGTATAAAAGTTCCTGCCATTACTCATTATACGTCTGCATGAAAAATAGGATGGAATGATTTGCTTCTCATGTATTTATGGACCACCTTGTGTGTGAAGTACCTGTTACTAAAAAATGGAAAATAAAGTAAAAAAAAAAATCCACAACCCAGTTACCTCTTTATGATTGTCTTTGACCCTGTACTGCAATTCAGTGCCTTTTGGCTAGGTTTGCACTGTATAAATACCATACACATATAAACATACACTTACTCATGAATTCAGGAGTGAGCCAGTATACACCTGACTTACTCTTAGCTCACTCCTAGAGTTAAAATAGAGTATATCACATAACGTCTAACAACATCTTTGCAAATCTGGCCCGCACGGTTCAGTTTCTCCAAACAGGGTCTGTGGCATGCACTATAGAGTGGCATTGCATCAGATCTGTGCATAATAATTATATTTCATGAAATTAAAGAGAACGACTTCACCACTTCCAATATATTGCCTAGTGAGGCCACTAACATTTACGTATCATACATGTATCAAGGGACACCATTGTTGAGTCCCATTTTCCCTGTTAAGACGTGATGATCTGATGTAAGTTGTCTGAACTGATGGTGTGGCAGGACTCTATATAGCTGGTGAGCGATGGTCCAATGCAAAATCTTACATCAATCAAGAGCATTTCATTTTACGTCAAAGCTTAGCAGCATTTGCGGGGGGAGGTTGCAGCAGCTGCCTTTGTTAGATCTTTGTTATGGTGTACAACATCTACTTTAGACTGTGAGATGTTTTAAAAGTTCTATGGGGCATATCATCAATGAGGCGATAAAAAATTATCGCCGCTTTTGCGTCCGTTTTCGGGCGAAAAGCGGCGATAATTTTATCGCCTAATCAGCAAGGTCACGCTATCGCGTGAAACCTTGCATTAGCGCCTGAAATCTGAACGCCCAGCTTTGCATCTCTAATGAGATGTAAAGTGGGCGTTCCTGCCCTGACATGACTGGAGAAATGTCGCTAAGCGGCATTTCTCCTATCATCAAGCCCCACGCTTTGAAGCATAGCGGTAGGAAAAGTAGCGATAACCCGTTATCGCTACTTTCCTTACGCCTGCTTCAAGACTGACTTAGCCATGATATCCTATGTAAGGTGGATATCATGGCTAAGTCTGCCCTGCCCTATCAATAAGCTATCGCCAAACTTTGTGAGATTATCGCTGTATTTCCAGCGATAATCTCACGTTTGGCAGTTAACACTAGGATTTTTATCGCCATTGAGATAAGCGTTGCTAATAGCATGCTATCTTAGCGATAAAAATCCACATTAGCCGGCGATAATTATCCTAGCGCTAAGTGCGCTTAGCGATAATTATCGCCGGTCCTTGATGATATGCCCCTAAAATGTTCTCACGACTGATCGATAGCTAATCCCTTTTGGTCATGTAGGTTTGTAGTTCTTGCAGTTCATCTTTCGCTTGTTTCTTAGGGAAAGCACAATTTTATTTGGGCTTATTAAAGCTATTTGCGAAATTCCACCTGATATGGAGCTGAGGCACATCGCCTAAGCTGTTAAAAGGCCCTGCCTTGAAGAAATGGGCAAAATAGAGTCGCTCCATTTTACATTTCTTGTAGCACTCTCTGGGGCATATTATCAAGAAACGGCGTTAAAATTATCGCCGCTTTAGCGACAGAAAACTGCTGCTAAAGCGGCGATAAGGGGCTTGATAATATGCCCTTGAGAATTCCCATAGAAGCCCATGTTCTGGTGTCAACTTGGGCTTCTATTGGAATTCTCTGCCGCTTATTATCAAGCCCATTATCGCCGCTTTAGCGGCAGTTTTCTGCCGCTAAAGCAGCGATAATTTTAACGCCGTGCTGGATAATATGCCCCTAAATTCTTTCAAAGAGAGGGGTTTCCACGTTTTTGGCACTCCTTACCTTTGACCTTTGGAAAATACATTTTTCAAAGAATGTATCTTCATTTTCTGCTGTTCAAACTAATTCGAATATTAAATCGATGTGAATTAAATCAAAGCGCTCTGACAACTCTGGGTAAAGTATGCGCTATATAAAATCGCATAAACAAATAAATAAATGGCTGAGTGGACTAATGAATCCAATACAGGAACTTGGGTTTTCTATGGTGATAGGTATTAACTTAAGCACAACAAACCAACTCAGCGTGTTATCCATCTGAGATTGACAAAATAGGTTGGCTAACAACAAGGATCTGTTATTACATCAACCAAACACTTTTTTTTTTTTTAAATTTCAAAGACCTTTATTACAAAAGTACACAGTATTACAGCTCTACGCCTACAACCTCATGGGCCGGCTACAGTGAAGCAATCCTCTCTGTTCCACCGCTCATATACACAGCCAGCAGGCCGACATCCCGGAGATCCGGCGGCAGCTTTCTATGACCCATCCTGCATAACTTCCCTACCTGATACACTGCGCTCCGAGGTCCATGAAATTTCTTTTTTAAGTATCCCTTTATAACTCCCAACCCGTAACACAACTGAGAAAGGAACCCTGGGGTAAGGGTGTCGAGAATCCCAACCCGAAACTGAAAGTCGTAATTGCTTGAGTCTCGCCGGGCATACAACTGTAGTCACTCCCAATGCCGGCCATGAATCCGGAGAAGCCCCCACAACCTGAATAACCCCCGACAATGACTTCTTTAGAAGAAACAGCAATAATGGCCGACACACCATGGGAACAGTCAACATTACCTGCACCACATAATACTCCTCCCATCCCTATGGATAACCTGCTATTGCAAATAATAAGATATTTATACCAGGTCCTCAGCCCCCCTCATCTCCCGTGTACACTACGTGCCTTGCAAACAGTCCGTCTTCAACACTCTCATCCGCAGCGTCACCAACTCCCTAGTGCCTCCTGCAAATAGCAGTACTCAACATTGTACTACCCTCCCCTCCCGCCGGCCTAAGCAACACATTAAATCCGCAAGCAACCGCGTCTAAAGTCCTGGAGTATCTGCCGGAGCTGCAACCGCTGCCTCTTGGTGAACATCACTCTCTACAGTGGCATTAGCTGCCAAGTACTCTCTGAGCGGACCCCAGATGTCCCTGGCCCTACTGTTCAGTGGTTGTGTATCGGCGTATATCATGTTCTGGTCTTGACAATACAATAAATCATCTAGCCACTCTTTGAATTTCGGAGCACGGCCCCTCCCCCACCTACAAGCAACCCTCCGTTTAGCTAGCAAAAGAGCAATAACTCCAAACTTCCGACGCGCCTTGGGTATCTGCATAGTGTATCCCAGTAGCATCACAAGCGGGTCATGCTCAATCGTTTCGTCCAACATAGCAGTCAATGCCGTATGTACCTGTAGCCAATAATCAGACACCCTCGGATACGTCCAAGCCAAATGAAGAAAATCGGCCCCCTCCGCGCGACAACGTTCACATCTGTCATTGTCTGACAGCCGGAACCTCAGTTGTCTGACGGGTGTGCAATACAATCTCTGCAAAAATGTATAATGAATAATCCGCAGTCTGCAGCTGGCAGATATCTGTGACGTGAGCTCACAGCAAAACGCCCATTGCGCCTCCGTAATATCTCTGCCTATATCAACACACCACTGCTTGAGCGCTTTACATTTTCCCCACCCACTGTGCTTTCGAATACTACTGTATAGGTGGGAAACTAAATGCCTGCCATCCCCCGACGTCAGCAGAACCTGCAGAGGCATCACTGTGTCCGGTTCCACCGGAAACTGCTGTATGATAGCCCTTAATCCCTGCCGCAGCCGGATATAGTAAAAACTGTCTAACGGTGTAGTCCGATACCCCTGAAACAATTGGTCCTTCGTTTTGAACTGACCATTCAAAAATAGATCGCCCCAGTAACGGACGTTCAGCTTAGCACACATCCCTTGAAACCCCCCTTCCTGCAACAAGGATAAACCCGGATGGTAAACCAACGGCAATTTCAGGGCATACAAAATCGGAAGGGCAACCTGGCGTAGAATACGCTGCTACGTGTCTATCGTGCACGTCACCGTGTTAGCCGGCGCGTCAATCACCCCCACTGGACCATGAATAATGCCCCTCAATGGCAGAGGACGAGCTATCCAATCCTCCACAGCCAGCTGCGGCATGAACGTCGTCGGCGAAAACCAATGGTACGCGAAGTGGGCTTGAGCACTCATGTAATAAGCCCAAAAATCGGGGACATCAAATCCCCCGTCAGAGTATGGCTGGGTAATAATCGACCACGCCAATCAGGGTTGCTTACCAGCCCAGAACAATCGTAACAATTCAGAGCGTAGCATTCGAAATGAAAACGCACCCGGGTAGTACGGGATATTCTGGAACAAGTACAAAAAGCGCGGCAAAACCACCATTTTAATTAGCGAGGCCCTACCAGCCATGGTAAAAGGTAAAGAGATCCACCGAGTCACATCTTCTGCTAGTTTAGTGACGGCAGTACCGTAATTCAATCGTAGCGTCTCTTCCCTAAGCTTCGATACCTGTATCCCTAAATAACGAAGGTCCGAGTCGCACCATTCAAGTGGATAGTCCAGTGAAAATCGGGCCACCGCAGGAGTCAGGGGAAAAAACTGTGACTTCTTCCAATTGATCTGTATTCCAGACAATCTGCCGAACACCAAAAATTCTCTGAGCAGCGGATTAAGGTTAGTTTGCGGATCCACAACATACAGTGTTAAGTCATCCGCATAGAGGGACACATCTACCTGCCGCTGGAAACACTTTGCTTGTGTAATTGCCGTATCCGACATGCCAAAGGTTCAATCGCTATCGCAAACTACAATGGGGACAATGGGCACCCCTGTCTGGTACCTCTGGTCAATGAAATCGGAGCCGACAACTCCCCATTGATTAGCACCCTCGCTGACGGGTCAGTGTACAGTAACTTTATCCATGCTACGAATATATTTGGAAACCCCATCCTATACAAAATCGCAAACAGGTAATTCCACTCAACCGAATCAAATGCTTTGGGAGCATCAAGGAACACTGCAGCTACAGGCAGCTCCGGCGCCACCGTGTGCAGCAGAGAGAACAGAGTTCGCAAATTACTGGCCGTAGATCTCCCAGGGATAAACCCAGCCTGATCCGGAAGGGCTATCCTAGTCATTAGTAAAGAGAGCCTAGTGGCAAGCACCTTCGCCAATATCTTAGCATCACAATTTATCAAAGAGAGAGGCCTGTACGCATCACAGTCAGCAGGGTCTTTACCTGGCTTTAACAACGATGTAATTACCACCTCCCTCATTGAACCTGGCAATATCCCCACCTCCAGATACTCCTCGTAAACCTCCTTGAGCACCGGGGCCATTATATCAATGTAACATTTATAGAATTCCGCCGGCAGCCCATCGGAGCCCGTCGCTTTAACCATTATTAAAAGACATAATAGCCTCTCTTATTTCATCAAGTTCGAACGGAGCGCCAAGGAACTGCCTATGGTCGTCACTCAGCCAACATAAAGCCACATCATCCAGGAAATCACCCAATATAACCTCCCCAGCGGACCGTGCAGCATATAACTCCCCATAGTGTGCAGTGAAGAGGCCTAAGATACCCTTCGTATCCTGAAGCACGACACCTGTCGGCGTACGTACCTCCAACACGTGTGTATTGCAACGCGGATGTCGAGCAATCTCCGCTAGAATCCGTCCTGGTCTCTCCCCCTCACAATATCTCCGAGCCTGCCAATGCTTACCTCTGAATCTGGCCTCTCTATCTGCTTCCTTTTCATATTGCGTGAGCCGTTCTCTAAATGTCTCATGAATGGGGCCCATCGGCTCCCGGGTCATCCTAACTTCCAGTTCCTTAAGCTCCGCCTCTAGCTTCGTAAGTGCACCCCGTATGACTCTCAGAACCCCAAAACTCTTTGACATATAATAACCGCAGACCGTCACCTTAAACGCCTCCCAGATGTGTTCCACACTATCTACCGATCCTTTGTTGCGAGGGAAAAATTCTGCAATTTCCTCCCCCAACTCCGTTTTAAACAGTGGATCCAGAAAAGCCGTGGGTTGCATATACGCCACATTGGTGCAGCTCTGCCACAGCCCGGAACTGCCAACTGAACCAGAACCGGGCAATGATCAGAGTAGGATCTCGGCAAATGCGTAACTCTACCGAAATCAGCCACCAACCCGCGAGACAAAAAACAATAATCCAGTCTGGCCCATGTGTTAGCATATGCAGTAAAGTGTGTTCCCTCACGCCGCCCAGCATGCACGAACCTCCAACTATCTATCAGTCCCCCTTCCTCCAGTATTCCCACCAGAGCATCCCTTGCACCTTTGTGGTATGTGTGGCTGTCATCAGACCTGTCTAATCCTGGGACCATCGCAACATTAAAATCACCTCCCCAAATAATATGCATTGATCCCGTGCTCAGTATTTTTCCCCACAGTTGTGTGAAATAAACCGGTGAGTCTACGTTAGGACCATAACAGTTTACGATTGTCACCGTATCAGTTCCAAGCCTACCCCACAACAAGCAAAATCTACCCTCTGCATCCGTATGCTCACCCAGTCGCACAAACGGCACCGCTTTCTTAATTAGAATCGCCGTTCCCCTGGCATATCCAGAATATGAAGAGAAACTACGCACCGCCGCCCATTTGCTAGCCAGGGTATAAGAAGCAAGGGGGCTAAGATGTGTTTCCTGCAATAAAGCGACTTGAACCTGATGCTGCTCTAAATAGGCCACTACCCTCCTGCACTTCCTTGCGTCATTTAAGCCTCGCACATTCCACGATGAAACTGTGATCCTCGCAATCCTTGCAATATCAGCCATCATGCATCCACGTCACATAATCCAAATAGCCATATGTCATAGAGGACTGTCCCCCATTCCAAATCCCGTGTGCATCTCAAGAGTAGCAATATCAACCACAACATTGGATTTTCATGACCCAGCAAAGCAATGTTAAATTCTACTTCTTCCAGCACCCGCCTCTGTAAGCAAAAACCCCCACATTTGTCCCGAGACACCCTCCCCAGTACTTGAACTCCAACCACCCGAACACAAATCGAGCCCCATAGACCCTCCCCACGCCCACTGAAGCAAACCCCAAGCTGCCAGTCTTGTCCCCACCCCATCCCTCCCTCAATTGCCCCACAAACCAGGGCGAAGACCTCCCCAAACAACAAATTTACTCTAGGGTATTTCCCTTCGGGGATCCTATCTAGGTGGCACCACTAATTCCCCTCATTATCACTAAACTCCCAATGGTACTCGGAGTCTAGCCCAATGACCCAGAGGGGTGTCCGGCGCTATAACCAGAGGCAGCCTTGGCACCGCAGCAGCATACAGTTCAATCAGCTGGCAATAAAGAATGAACAACCCACAGTGCAATCAGATAATCGAAGAATCCCCCCTCCCACCCCCCAACCATTCCCAACAATGTAAGGATCGATTTGAATGCCGAGTCGAGTAGAATGTCTTCCTCAGCTGAAATCCCCAAGCATATCTCTTTAACCCCATGCTCAGATAATCCAGAGTTACAGTATGCGATCAAGACGCACCCCACTCACTGTTCACCAATCGCCATCTCCTCATGCACTGGTTCCGACTCTTCCTCCTCCCCATCCGCAGGTCGGTGCGCTCGCTTGTAATGTTTGAGAAAATCCTCCACTTGCTGAGGATTCGTGAAAAACGTCTGTCTCCCTTGATACGTGACTCTCAGCCTAGCCGGGTATAGCAACGCATAATCCATTTGTAGATTTCTCAGTTTAGCCTTTACTGCCAGAAATTTCCTACGCTCCTCTTGGACCACCGGAGTGAAGTCAGGGTACAGCGTAAAGGAGTTTCCCTCATATGATAGCGAGCGCGTGCCACGTGCCGCCCTCAGCGCTGCATCCCGGTCCCGATAGTTCAGCAGCCGGGCAATGATCGGTCTAGGGGCCGTACCCGGATTTGGCCTGGGTCCTAGGGCCCTATGCGCCCTTTCGACTATAAATTGAGGAGAAAAAACTTCAGATCCAATCGCCGTCAGGAACATCTTCTCTACGTACTCCTCCATTTTGCCCACATTGTTTGTCTCCGAAATGCCCACTATGCGGACATTATTACGCCTACTTCTTGCCTCCAGATCCTCGTTCTTAGCCGCAATTACACGCAGTAGGTTGTCCATCCTGGAGAGCTGCGAGGTGTGGTGGGTCAGCGTATCTTCCGAGTCCGATATCCGCTGTTCCGCCCCTTTCAGACGTTCCTCGTGCGCATCCAGTTTATGCACCACGGCATCCATGCGCGATGACATCCTGTCGACTTTGTCCGCAATTGTCGCAAACCCTTGGCGCATCTCGCGCAAAACTTCCTGCAAACTTGTCGCTGCGTCTGGTGAATCCCCCGACGCTCCACTCGGCCCAGCTGGGCACTGAAGAGCCTCCCAGGTCTAGACGTCTTCCTGTTCGAGTCGAACGTGAGCTTGGGCTGTCTCGTGTCTGTCCGTCCCATCCTGACCGTCAGCCCGTACAATATATCGCTCCCTCCAACAACACAGTATGTACGGTCGTCGGTGCGGGTCTCAATCTCAGGTCGCAGGTCTTCAGGGCAAACCACGTTTCCGTTCACAGCGTGATAAGCCGCAACGACCCAGCCGAAAGGGCATTCATCTACCTCAGACAGCGAATCCAAGGGGACGCATCCACCTCCTGATCCAGCCTGGCACCGAACCGGTCACGGAGCCCCTCAGCACCGCCATCCAAGTCCAGCCGGTAAATGCAGGAAGCCAGCAGCGATGTGTACCCACTTGGCTCTCACAGCACCAAAGTCCCTGCTAAAGAGTCCCAGCACACACAGCCGCTCCGTAGCAGTAAACCCAGCAGTCTCCTCCGGGGGCCAAATCCACGTGTATCTTCACCAACTTAGACCCTCACTCAACCCTCGTGTTCCTGAGGGCACAAGCACTGGTCGCAACAATCTCTCCACAGGGAGGTCTGTGAGCCAGAGCCACTCCGCGGCTGAAGTCCGCTAGCACTGGCCCCACACCACCAGCACACCGGCGCTGCTCCCGCGCACAATCTCCTCGTAGCTCACACCGCTGCACCTCTCCCCCTCAGGATACCGCCGCAGCGCACAATCTCCCCAGGCAAAGGAGGGTGAGATCTGACCTGCAACGCCCCAATCCGAGCGGCCGAGAATGTGCCCTCCAGAGTGGGCACGCCTCCTCCAGTTAATATTCGGGCCGTGCAAAATCCCCCGGGCAGCCTCGACACGTTCCTCAGCAGCCCAAAGCACCACGATCACATCCAGCACTCCATACGAGGGGGGGGGGGGAAGCCTCACCGCCACCACCCCGAATAATGCTCCGCCCAGCGCTCCAAAGTGCCGAACCTCCAACCGGTGAGACCCCGTAGGGCGCAGCTCTTCCCTCCCGCGAGCCAGAGGCCCACAGTCCTGTAAACCGCCGCGGCCTCGCGCAGGAGCAACAGCCGATCACATCTCCTCGCGTCCTCCAGCACGCCAGTCCGTTCAATCTGCCGGAGCTCCTCGTTGCCAATGCAGCTCACCTCCGTCCCTCAAACTTGGGCAGGCGAGGTCGGGACCCTCCGTGAATCCACCAGTGCAGCTACTGCACCAACAGCTGCCTAATTAGGATAATTAGCCGGATAATTATCGCCGGACTGCGGGAGCCCTACACGAGGGCTGCCATTCGCTAGTGCGCCACCTAGCGTCCCCTACATCAACCAAACACTTTGTAAAATAGTCTGAATATTCGAAAGCATCACAAACAGAACAAATATCTTGTTTATGTATTTTGAGTTAATTGTGGTACCAACATTTATAGGTGTCCAATCTGCTTTAAAATACAAAGATCTCAGAACATAGGGCATTGATGTACACTAATTAGCCACAGAAAGTCCATAACAAATCAGAGGTGTGAGCAAAAATGAAGTTTTTCTCTTGCGAACTTCCTCAATTCACGTGAATATTGCTATTACCGCCTGAAGTTCCATTTTAAAATCCGGACTATTGCTCCCCCCATCCTTTTAAGTTATAAAAATGCCAACACTATCCAGTTACACAGTTGTGAAAAACATTTACTGCGGTCAGCTTGTGAGAAAACACCACATCTGTTTTTTTGACAGTCATGAGAAAATACAAAGCGGGTTCATAAACACATGGGTAACCAAGAAATCAACGCGTATACCGTTAATAGGGATCTCGCGAGACTTTTTCATATAATAAAACAGTTGCACACCCCTTACCAAAAATGAGGGTTAAAGTTCACACAACCAGCTTTACTCCACTTCTGCTGCTGTCCAGCGACATTTTGTGCACTGCAATTAAGTACTGAAAATCTGATATAATTAAGCTCACGTGATGCACCCAATTCCATCTTCTACTTTCAACCAGTTTTCTGAAAGCAAGAAAACAGCGTTACGTTAGAAAGTCAGGATTTAATAAATATTTATTGAACAGTAATGTTCTTTTTAATGAGAGCATCTCTCGCCATACTCTTCATTTACGGGCCTCCAGTGACAGCTGAATTACTTAGCTTGACAAATTGTGCAGGTGAATTGTAATTGTTCGGCTTTGGGAGCAGTTTAACACGATTGTGTCCGATGTATATCGGATTTAAATGTGATGTGAGGTGGTGACTTTCATAATGAAATAAAAGCCACTTTTTCCAATTTATAAAGTATAGCTGTGTTTACAGCCACTACTTTAGAGTCGGAGGGAGGGCGAGGAATGTAGAAAGGACGGAGATTGAGAGAGGACAAAAGGGGAAAAAACGACAGAGGAAGTGCGCATGAAAAAAATAAGACAGACTATGCAAGCATGGAATGTACAATAAAATGTTTGACATGCATAAAACGTTCATACAATATGTATGAAACAGGATCATCGGAAGCCATTGCCATGTGAGTGCAACGCTTCTAGGCAGGAATCTGTCTAAAATGTACTCATAAACTATGCTAAAGAGTACCCGACTCAGATATTAACCTTCAATAATTTCAGATATTCTTTGTTGAAAATGTTAGTTTGGAAATGTTTATGGTATATTGAGTTATTTACAGTTCTTGCAGGGACTTGTTGAAACTGTGCACTTTACCAAGAAAGGGCTTCCCACTGACACCTATGGACCTCACTGTCTCAGCAGTTCTACTCTTGGCAAGGTGGGTGGTGTGGTCATTGGGGCAGGTCTGCAGCACGTTTACACATGACCCTTTGCTCCGTGAATGGACTCTGGGCCTCACTCAAGCCTTAGTCCTTGTTGGGAAATAGGCAGGCCTTGAAAAGAAGGCCTCCATTCCAGTCGCCGGCATGGCCAAATCACCCGGATGAGATGACTAACAGAGACCCATAAGAACATACACGTGTTCTCTTCTACTAAACTGTTTAAGGACATTTTTAAATATTTGCACAGTAGATGCCACGTTGATATACAAGAGAAAGGGTCTGCACAGTTTGGACTTGTCCATAATTTAAAGGGTGCCAGGATGCAAGCAGTTGTTATGCAGTTGTGATGAGACACTCATGAGTGTTATTGTGTCACAATTTCTCCTGAGCATCAAAACCAGTGTTTTGCACACATCCTTTAAACCAGTTTGAATGTTTAGTGAACAATATGCAACAACTTATTGGGCAAATATGTCTAAGAATGATTTTAGTGACCAATGGCTTCACTGCAGAAGTAAATTATATCTTACTCCTGATGGTAGGCTTTGCTATCACACGGCAGAGGGGCCTCCAACTGCAGAATGTGCAGTGCTACCAGAGGGGGTAATCTCCTGCAGGGGATCTGCAGCCACCAGGAGCCTCCAGCTATCAAAATAAGTAGGGGAGTGGTGTTTTGTTGTCCAAGATCTAATTTGTATTTAGGAATCCCCTTGAAAATCAAGTTCAAGTCATCTCACTGCCAGCAATAAATGTCAAATAAGCATTACACTGCCATATGTGACAGAGCATACAGCACTAAAGATAACACTAGTGTGGTGTCTGTGCATCATCCATGTCACCGACACTTCAGAAAATACCAGAACATTGCAGAATAGACCAGAATAGTGGAACCTTTGCAGAATGTAGAGTGAGGAGCTGGCGCTCCCCAGAATTCACAGTTGGTGAGCTGTGGCTGTGGTGTATGGAATAAACCTGATGCTTCTCTTCACTCTCTGGTCTGCTTATTGGATAACCCTCTTCTCTTCGATTGGACACTTGCGACGATGATGGAATACGTCCAGGTACACCTCAACACACACTCGATACAGCAGGAAAACAGAGTGTGGCCACTCTCAGGAATTGAAGGTATTCAGGGAAGTACCCTGGTCACATGACAAAGTCAAGGATCGTTGTGTCAAATGCACTCTGGTAGGCAGTAAGTACATTTGCGGATGGTTGCTGGCTGTGAGCCTAAGCAGCGAGTAAGTGGCCACTGTCAGCGGTCGCTGTGGTGACTTAACGGTCATCCCTTTGTGACTCCTGTTCACCGCTTGAGTTATTGACTTGGGAGAAAACTGTGTGCCAGAGGTTTGTGGTAATTTTTACCTCCATCAAGATTGTTGGAATTTTGAGAGAGAGAGAGTTAGCTGCCTGAGGCCACTCTCCGCTCCCGACGTCAGCGTGAAGGGGCCTGTGGTTTTCTGACGAGGGTGCTCACTGTACATGAGAAATCCCATCCTGTTGTACTGCCGAAACTTATGTGGCTAAGAAAAGTTTTATGACAGTGTTTGATGCTGTGTACACGCAGCAAAAAACTGGTATGAGTGATAGAGGTGTGTGCAACGCATGAGAATTTACCACTGTTAACATTCCTCACTCACTGAGGTTGTGTGCTGAACATGAGATACTTCTGCCAACCAACATACTGACGTGATTCCCATCTTCAATCTCTCTTCTCACTCATTGACCCCCGACGAACTCTCTCTCCTTAAAAAAGGATTATCCTTTGTTCCTACAATTCCACCCAATTTCATGGACCTACAAACTGAGCTTCTCAGATTTTTCCGACGCATCCGCCTACAAGCATTTTTCCAACTACACCCTATGCCAGATCAAGTGGCCAATACTCCCTTCCGGCCCCCATCCACTTTCTCACCATCAGCCGGTATGGTACCCCCAGAGGTAATCACCTTTGAGAAAATGTTATTGAAAGACCTCTCTAACCTACAGAATAACAAAAGGTTCATTCCATTTAACATTACACGCAAAGAGAAACAAGCTATCACCCAGTTAAAGAATACCGACTCCTTGATAATCAAAAGTGCAGATAAAGGTGGCGGAATAGTGCTCCAGGAAAAAACAGCGTACATATCGGAGATCCAACGCCAACTTGACAACACAGAACACTACCTGAAGTTAGCATCGAATCCCACTAAAGAGATTCAGGGACTGATCCTCAAGACAACCACAGAGGGTCTCCGTGCTGGCTTCCTTTCAAAAAAGGAGTTTAATTTTCTCAATGTCAAATCAGCGCGTACCCCCGTTATATACACGCTCCCCAAAGTCCACAAAAATATTTCAAACCCTCCAGGCCGTCCCATTGTTTCTGCCTGCGGCTCAATCTTAGAACCACTGGGTTCTTATGTAGATTTCTTCATTAAAGACTTTATCCCCACCACTCAATGTTTTGTCCGAGACTCGATGGCAATGATTAACATGATTGAGCATCATCCATTTGATCCCCTGACTGAAACCCTGTGTACCATGGATGTCGAGTCACTGTACACCAATATCCCTCAGACTGCTGCCCTTCTAGTAATCCAAAGAATATTAGATTCACGTCCACGCCCACATGCTGTCCCCAGCAATTTCATACTACAGCTTCTTGAACTCTGCTTAACCCGCAATTTTTTCAGCTTCAACAACACCTTCTATCAGCAAATCAAAGGCACATCAATGGGGGCAATTTTTGCCCCAAATCTGGCAGTACTCTTCATGGACCAACTAGAGACTAATGTCATTCTGACTGCCTCCAATCCGTTCTTCCCAGGCATCGTGTTTTGGCGTAGATACATCGACGACATCTTCATCATTTGGAGACAACACGTCGATGTTCTACGCCAATTTCTACATTGGCTGAACAACAACTGCTCTGGTTTATCTTTTACCACCACCACTGACACCGCCTCCATAGCATTTTTAGACCTTACAATTTTTCATGACAATGGTGAACTACTCACACGCCTCTTCCGCAAGCCCACAGAACGCAACACCCTTTTGAATTACACCAGCAATCACCCTAGGGCTCTAAGGGACTCATTGCCGTACTCTCAATTTTTGAGAATAAGGAGAAATTGCTCCTGTAGGGTTGACTATTTCAGAGAATCAGCTGTTTTGGCTTCCAAACTAAAAGACAGAGGCTACCCAAAAAGAATCGTAAAAAATGCTTCCAAAAGAGCCTGGTATTGTCCCCGGGAGGTGCTTTTGACCCCTAAACCTAAAAAAGAACTGCAGAGAATTGCCTGTGTGACTACTTTCTCTCTGGTATCCAACAAATTGAGAAAAGCGATACTGCACCACTGGCCCATTCTAAATGCAGGGAATCTCACTATTGATAAACCACTATTCGCCTTCAAAAAAAGCAAAAATCTGAAGGACCACCTGGTCAGGGCTGCACTACCTGTCGCTCCCAATACTACTCTCCTTGCCAGTTGGGGTCTGTCCCCCATCATTGGTCATTCAAAGTGCGGCTCTTGTAATGTCTGTGTGTTCACCATTGAGGGAAAAAGTTTCACATTTGATAACATTACAGTGCATTGTCAAGCTTTCACCAATTGTAATTCCTGCAATGTTATCTACCTTATCCAATGTCCCTGTTCGAAAATATACATTGGACAGACCACCCAAAGAATCAAGACCAGAATCTGTCAGCACAGAAGCCGTATCCGATGCAAGACACCGAACGCCCCCCTGGTCGAACATTTCACTGAGGCCAATCACAATGAAGATGACTTGCGCTGGACTGTACTCAAATCACTGAAGTTGCCTCCAAGAGGTGGCAATATGGCTCAACTTTTAAACAGAGAGGAACTAAAGACAATCATTCTGTTTGATTCCATCAACACCGGACTCAATAGGACAGAAGACTGGACATCCTTACTGTAATCAAGTGCAATTTTGAATTACCAGCTTTCCTCACCCCAGTCACTCTAAGATAGCTTGACTATCGTTGTCGGAACTCCTTGCCTAAACCTAAAATGTAAATTTATGCAAACCATGTTCTGCTGTCTCTTTTTCCCCCCCCCCTCAACCCTATTGCATCCCACCGTTGACAATTGAAATATTTAACCGCAAGATAAACTGTGACTACCAATTATGTGTTCCCTCGCTCCATGGCTTGTCTTCATATGTTTCAAGTGGTTAACTGTCAGTGACAATTCGCTATTTCAAAAAGCATGCTCACATAGCCCCTCACTACCTCTCCCTTGAATTACCGTTACTTGATATCATTTTTCCTTCCCATTCCATCATGGCCCCCAGTTTTTGTCTCGATCCCTATCATAGTCCTCCTTCGATTTCGCCTACCCCCCTGGCCCGCCTCAAAACACCCACTGTCCCGCTTGTCCTTTGCTATCACGCCGTACGGAAAGGCAGATCCTTGCTTCCTCCGGCCGCCAGCTACTCAACGAGAGGTAAGCCCAGCTTCACACGCCATCCGCCAGAGTGCAAATTGTGTGCTCCTCCCTGAATTTAATTCTAATTTCATTTTCTCCCAGCTCCGGTCCCGCGCTTTCTTGCAGCCCCATCCGCTGCACATACTCTCTAACTCAGGCCCATGAACATCCATTCCGGCCTCTTGCGCCCCTTCTTGTATCCACAAGGTAAGCCCGTTCTTATGACGGCACCGGCAAATATTAGCCGAACAATTTTTGGGCTCTCGCCAACACTTTTCTTGCCTCCACCAGCTCCAGCCCTCCTCAATGCTTGTTCCATCCTAGCAAACGCCTTCGTCGTCCACTGTCTCTAAAACGACCACCTGTGGACCACGCTCGAGGTAAACACCTTCCAGGTTTCACTACCCTACGAACCACCCCCTTACCAGGCTCACCCCTTCTCCACTCCTTCATTCCAGCCTCCAGACCCCCTCGAGGGTTGTTCGCGCCTTGCCCACGAGCTCCTGGCAACCAATGAGCTGCTCCTGGCACCCACCGAGCTGTTCCAGGCACCCTCCGAGCTGCTTCCCAGGTTAGCACACCCTTTTCATGCCTGCGCCGTGTCCATGAAATTCACACGGATCCTTCTCCGTTAGCACCGACTTGCTCCCAACAGCACTGCACCACCCCCTTTCATTCCACCATCAGTGTTGTCACCCTTGGTTCTCTCGGTATGACACACATCATTTTCTGGCCGCACCTTCTTTCCTCATCGGCTCACGCATCGCTAACATCCCTTCTCACTGATTCCAAAGGGCACTCTTCACATCTCTTGTTGCCCCCTCACCGTCATTGACCTCTTCGGTCTTGTCTTCACTATGTGCGTCACTGCACCCAGCAACGTTGCCATTCCCATCCGCATGTGTACCATCACATTCACGCGTTTTCACATAGCGAATTGTTCCACACCATTCAAACGGTTTTTTGAATAGATATGCTCAAAGTAAGGTGGACTTGCTTTACTGTTTATTTATTATTTTTTGTTGTTTCTTTGTTTCCTGTCTTACTACCCTACAGGCTCCTTGACACTATCTATCAGGCAACAGTTCATTTTCTAGTCCTGATGATGATCCCATAGTATTGAGAGCTAGGGATCGAAACGTCGACCTTTGTAGCAAACACCACAATTTAACCATTGTGATAAAATGAGTGCGTTGTTTGTTGGTTTGAGCTTACATAGTATTACTATGTAAATGTAAGCCGCCTTTTGCTCTTCCTTCAACCATTTTTTGCCTGCTGTTTCCTTCTTGTGTCCATACTCCCTATACCTTCTCTTCAACGCTCGGTACAGGACTGTGCCGTTTGCCATCTCTGTTGTGCCTTGTATTTTGTCCATCCTGTTATCTTAATTGAATAAATATTCCTCTGTCCGGCTGGACATTGGAAGACCTTCCATAGTGCTCATTGTAGTCTATGTTGAAATATTTATACTATTTCCCCCTATGCCACGGACCTTTGTTCTTCAAAATATGAACATGAGAATCAGTCACACAAGTAGCTACAAACTAATGTGAGAGTGATTGCCGTTGCTCACAAGCAGTTATTAACTGGTATGAGTGTGAGGGTTACACCACCTTTAACTCATTGTAATCGCAGCACAATGAGGAGAAGTCGGCACCCAAGAGCCAGAAGTAGGGTCTCACACCAGTAGGACCACTCAACATCCTTAAATCTGCCTTCTTAGGTGCAATTGGCATCCTTATTTCTGTGGGGTTCTGCAAGAGCACGGAGGGAGGAGCATCTGCAAGGAGTCGTGGGAAAACGTTCTGTGATGCGCCACCCACTGCCCGGTGGTTGCCAGTGGTTGCCTGCAATGAGTGCTCACCTCGATGATTCTGGGCTTCACATCCCTATCATGTCTAAACAGAGCCAGCACCTCCCAGAAGCAGTTGAGGAACACCACACTAGTGTTGGCAGTGATCAAAATAGAACAGTAACTCAGTGTGTGAATACATGGTGCTTTGCCATATACTGCTTGGTTGTGAGGGTAGATTGATTGGAGAAAATGGGGTAGTGGTTATGTTATGTGCATTAGAAAAAAAAATCAGTATGCAGAGTGTTACTCCTCCCCATTCTTGTTAATGTCCCCTGAGTAACTCCCAATGAAGTGGATCAAATGGAAAAAGTCTTCCACATCTTTTCCATTGTTTGTGGGCCCGATTTGGCTCTAGAGAGGAAGATTGCACTATTGGAACATTGTCTAGTAACAGAGGGACAAGAAATCCAAGAGCATCTACCTGATCTGTGTCCTGATGGATCCATTAGCTTAAATGAATTATAAATAAGTATTAGGAAATTAGATAATCATTTCCTTACTGGGATCAGTATAATCATGGAGTGTTATCATTTTGGGAAGCGCTCACACAAGGAAGTAAAAACAGTTGAGGTATGTGTTTCTAAGTTGGTTAATTGGCAGCCTTACGTAAGTTTGAAGCAACAAATAATGAACGCATCAGGGGCCAATTTCTGTTGAATTGCTAAATTGAAAGAATACAGAAGGAACTTAGCTAAAAGATAATCCAACATTGGGGAGGTGTTGATTGTGGCAAAACAAGTAGAGCACATTATGAGATGTGTGAAAACAATTAAGCAAGACACGAATAGTAAGGAAAATGTACGAATGGTTGAGGATGAGAGAAATTAGGTACAAGTAGTTTAGGGCCCTCCTATGACAAAGGGCAGGAGGACTGTTGGAACCTTCAAGAGGCAATGCTACAGATGTGGGAGGGTTGGTCACATGGTGAACAGTAAGGAATGTCCAACAAAGAATGCTGTATATAATAAGTGTGGGAGGAAAGGGCATTTTATTGCATGCTGCAGAAATAGCTCTGATAGCAAGAAACCTGAGAAACAAGGTGCATCTGAAGTGTGCAAAGAAATTGTACTGCAGATGAATGATGGAGGGTCAAGCAACAGCAAAGATGTGGTAAGGATAGAAGACCTCAAGTTTAGGGTCATGTTTGATTCATGCTCTAGGCTAACAATAATCTCAGAAGAGGTACTTATGAGACTTTTAAAGAAACAGATGCAGCTAAATAAAATGGATATACACCCGGGAGAGCATTGTGGCCAGCCAATAAAGATGATCGGATACTTTTTGAGTAAGACCAAGTACAAAAGCAGATATGAAGTATGTAAAGTTTAGGTTTCATGTAAAAGCGATAACATTTTAGGAAAATGCCAATGCTGAATCTCAAATACTGATACAGAATGTTAACAAGGATGTAGAGGTGGGATCTGATTTTGAGAAAGAATATGCTGAAGTATTCACAGAAAAGTTAGGATGCCTCAAGCAATATGTGCACAAGATAATATTGAAAGATTTAGGGGCTGATTATGACTTTGGTGGTGTGGGAGCGGGCAGCAGTCACTCTCCTGGTCCTTTGGTATTCCGACGGTGGTACCTTAAAAAAAGGCACTACAATGGGAATGCGAAAACAAGCTTCTACACAGCATGGACTGTTTAGTCCGTGCCGCGCAGGAACTGGGTGTGCATGCACATAGGGGGACACACATTGTGCCTCCCTGCATGCATCCCAGTGGACAGGGACAACAGGAGACCCTGAAGGACCCCCTTGGTTTCCCCAGAACCAGCCTTTTCATGCTGGGCTCACCACCTTGAAATGGCTGGTGGTGGGAAAACTCAATATGCTTGGCGGTGCCGCAGCGGCTCCGCCAAGCATATTGCTTCTCCAGATTGCCGCTCCACCACCAGGGAACGTGGTTCCCTGGTGGTTATGGTGGTCCCAAAATGGTCCAACTGTCGCACTTGTAATACGGAGGTTGGACCAATGGTGCGGTGGTCTCCCACTGCCACTGCACCTCTACCACGCGTTAGGACCGCCAAACTCGTAATCAGGCCCTTAGATTTTTGATGATGTGGGATGGATATACTGGTGGAAAGATAGATAAGGAATTGCATAGCCAGCTCCACCAGTGAAGGTAGCAAAATTGCACACTCCAACCATGCATTGTCCCACAATACCAGAAGGCTCTTGGACGGATGTATCAATGGATAGCATTGGGCCACTGATTGGAGAGAGAAATTCCCCATACATTCTAGTTTTAGTAGACTGTGTTCAAGATTACCAGAAATCAAATTTGTCTCTGATATCAGCCTGACCTTACTCATAATCTTCTTGTTAGGGGGTCTACGTATGAGAGGGACTGCTCAACATCCCTTTAACTGACAATGGTGTTTAGTTTTGCTCCCCAGAAATGAAGGAATTTATGCTATGTAATGAAATAACACACAAGCCTCTTCCTTAGGGTTTGTCCCAGATCTTACTGAGAGTAATGAGACACACAGCTTTCAGCAAGAATCTCAATGCCTTTTAATCAAACTTTTCACTATGCAAAATCAGTTAGTTACAATTTAATGATTTAGAGGATTAAAATAACTTCTAAATATTTACATTTTGTCTTCTGTGCAAGGGACTATTTAAGCAATTCAGTTTTATATGTTAGTTGTCTTATTCACATTGCCTTCGTCCTTTGTATCCCACCATTAGAAAAAATGCTTATAACGGTTTTAGGTGGAAAAGCCAGGTACCAATGGTGGGGTCTGTTACAGCAGCTGTCAACCCAGAGCACTGATAGAAGAGAAGGGTTTTTGTTGCAATCTTAAGGGCCCGCTTAGCTCATTTGTTTAAAGTGGGCTATGTTGGTATCTCTAGGGTGGATACGGGGAAATTTACATAGGATCCCATACACAACAACCATTAACAAAGTTGGCAAATCCTCAACAGATCGCAGGTGAAACACAAGGGTGAACCACAGCATATAGACGGTTGTTTTCAAGATAAGCATTCGTCTGTCATTTTGTCCACCAAATTCTCTCTTGCTGAACTTTCTTGCTCATATATATGTGGTTGAGAAACTCTTTCTCGTAACAATAGACTCACAATCGTCGTAAAAATAGAAAAATAAACCTAATGCTTAATTCAGAAGATGGTCTCCAAAAATGAAAAAAATGATAAAAATGTTGAGCGAAAGGCAATGAATTAATCACTTCCTTCATTAAAACATTGTGAACAAACATTAATGTCTTGACACAGAAAATGTTCATTATGTATTCCAATAACATTTTTATATATGGGCATCTTTTTGGCACATTTAGAAGTGGTAATGAAGTTTAAATGAACTTTTAAATAAAAGACACAACCTCAAAACACAAACATTTAAGAGATGCATCATTAAGTGAATGGAAATTTGTAAATGCATAATGAGCTCACAAATTTACTAATGAGGGTTACATATAATACTATTGAAATCAATGGCAATAGCAGGCAAATGCAATGGAAGTCAAAATGCCTTCCGTGTTTTGAAAGCAAAAACAGCCACCCGATCGGGCCAATCTATAACAGGGTCATTGTTTATGTGATTGACGTCCACTGTATGTGTCAGGGATGCAATGCAGGCCCCTGTAGCCACTGCAGTGCACTGGGGCCCCAAACTCTTCATGGGGTCCAAACCTTCATCAGCCCCCCATTCAGCGCACGCAAGGTAAATAGATATCTGTGAGATATGGGAGACTCATCACTTTTTGCACGGAGACTCCATCATTTTGCGTTATACCACTGATATGTGCACGATAGTTGGGCTGTGGGCGAAAATACCACACAGGTTTAGATTATTACTTACAATTATCCTGAATTACATTCAGTAATGTACATGGGCAGGTACACACAGGTACAGAGTACCTGCACTTCTTTCATTTTAAAGGGAGAGTACCAACACTTCTTAGTAGGGGTTCAATACTTTTAATGGGAGAGTGTTGACACTTCTCAGAGCACACAGGTAATCTGGGGGTGATGAGTGCCTGCACTTCTTTCATTTTAAATGGAGAGTACCAACACTTCTTAGTAGGGGTTCAATACTTTTAATGGGAGAGTGTTGACACTTCTCAGAGCACACAGGTAATCTGGGGGTGATGAGTGCCTGCACTTCTTTCATTTTAAAGGGAGAGTACCAACACTTCTTAGTAGGGGTTCAATACTTTTAATGGGAGAGTGTTGACACTTCTCAGAGCACACAGGTAATCTGGGGGTGATGAGTGCCTGCACTTCTTTAATTCTATTTCAACCACTGATCACATTACATAAACCAGATGCATGATCTCCTGTGCTGTCCCATGGCCTAGCCAGTTAGACAGCAAGGACCAGCTACTGCTTCAACATCCAAGTTGCGTTGGGCTTTGCTGACCTTCTCGCAATGGTTTATCACCTTTACCAAACAGCAAATGCCGGTATGCTTTCATCAACTGTCTGTATGCTACGGCTGGCTGTTTGTCTGATGCTCGCTTTTCTAAGACTACTACCCATTGTTCCACTTCTATATAGTCTAATCGAACAAGCTTTGAGGCTACCACAATGTGAAATGCAGTGATTTACAAAACTCTGAAATAAAAATAAGTCCGTTGTTTGATAGTTTCTTATTGCTGTGGGGCCCATTTCAAGGGAGTGTTTGAGGAGAGGGCCCAGAGTTTTGAATCACTCTTGTATTTTCCTTTAACGTCTGTGTGCAGTGTGGCTTTGCATTATACATATTTCCATTGTTCTTTCTAATAATACAGATTATCAGAAGGTGCGTTATTGCACTTCCTGGGTTACTCTATGTTCAATTGTTTTACACTCACACCCATTTTGTTTCAATATGTTTCATACTTAGGTTTTGTTGCTTTGATAATAGAGGTGGGCGAGACAAAGAAGTAACAGGAAGGGCAGAGTCAGAGAAGAGCCAAGGGTCTAGCTTGGCTCTAAGTGAATGTTTGCCATGTAAAAATATGATGAATTCACTTCAAAATTCAAAAAAGTCTATTTCTTTAACACACAGAAGCATTTCAACAGAATATGACTACAGTGAGAGGTATTTATTATAAGTGATTGTTTTTAAACAGGACCTTAGAGACATTCATGCCCCCCACCTGCTATGGTGACAATGCCTTTAGAGAACTGAGAGGCAGCTCAGTTGTCATGTGCATCCTATAAGTAGACTAGGTTATTATCCATGAAGCAGCATTATCTTTATTCTTCTTCTTAAATCTTTATTTCGACTCGTAGAGTCATAAAAGAATACAGTACAATCAAAGAACAAAAAATGAAACAAAATTTTCCAAGACAAAAACATCTACATTTGAAAATGGATTTATCATTTACAGAAATTTGCAGCTAGTTAGGACTCATATAATACAATTTAAATTTCTAATTCATTAAAAAAGTTCTTCTGATATTCCATACAGCTGCTAAATACTTGCTAACAGCAAATACAGTGAGGGGGATAAATCAGATTTCAGCAAACGATAGGCATCTAAATGGTGCCTAAAACCCCAATTTCTGCAGATGGGAATAATCCACTTTTTCCTGGAATTTGCATAAAAAGGACAAAAAAACATTAAATGGGTGTCGTTCTCAATCTCATTATTGCAGGCGGGACAGTTTTTTAGGGTGGAAGGGTGCCATTTACTAGTAAGGGCTCTAATTGGGAGTACATTATATCTCCATTGGAGAAATAATTTCCTCAAACCAATGGGGTTGATATCGTCCAAGACTGTCTCAAGTTTATAAAAGTCCTTCATTAATAAGAAGGTATTAGTCATTGGCCCCAGTATGTCACTTGTCAAAGAAGCAGTCAAGTTGCGATCGTGATATAATGCCACCAACTCATTATGGGATACAGTGCAACAAGCCTCAAGCGGATTAGTCCACAGGCAGGTAGACCCAGCTCTGTTAATTCATTTTTTACATACTTGAACCATGGAATGTTGGATAAAGCTTGGTGATGATAAAGTTCCATAAGTTCAGAGCGATAACTCGAGAGTTCAGGAGTTATCCAAAGTCGCCTCCAAAAAGTTAAGGGCTTCACTTCTAATTCCTCCTTTATTGATCTCATCCCCAGGTCAAGCCTAAGGGGGAGAAGTGGTGTGCTCGCTGGCAATGCAGCCAGATTCCGCAGGAACTTATTTTCAGTTACAACAATTTCTGGGGCACATTTGTGACCCCAAAGTTCTCCGCCATAAATTAGAGCACCACCGGCCTGCATTTTATAAATTTCGAGTGGCGGGCCAATGGGGTGTGTCATGGATTGGTTCCATAGCTTCAAGATACCCCCCACCTTTTGCGTTAACTTTAGATTTGACTTTATCTGGTGATGAGACCATGTCATCCTTTCGTTCAAAGTCAGACCCAGGTACTCAAACGTGTGGACCCTCTCTAGACTTATACCATTAATAGTCGGGTTAGGGCGAGCGGACCTGGGGGGGGTTGAAGATCTTGAATTTTGTTTTAGCTGTGCTAATCTCCAACCCCCGATCAACACAAAAAGAGGCGAAGCCATCTAAAACTCGTTGCAGGCCCATGGGAGTCTTAGCTAGGGGCAAGGTATCATCAGCGAACATAATAGCTGAGATACCTATGCCCGCAAGTCGCGGGGCGTCTCTATTTGGCACATTGTTCAGATGGGAAATGAGGCCATTAACATAGAGGCAAAACAGGGTGGGTGCCAAGATGCATCCCTGCCTTACCCCTCTTTCAACAGGGAAACTAGATGATAGATGGCCGTCACTTCCACATCTGACCCTTGCAAAATTATTGGGGTGAAGACGCACCAGAATCTGCAAAAGTGGACCTTAGAGACATTCATGCCCCCCACCTGCTATGGTGACAATGCCTTTAGAGAACTGAGAGGCAGCTCAGTTGTCATGTGCATCCTATATGTAGCCTAGGTTATTATCCATGAAGCAGCATTATCTTTATTAACTCAAACACTTAATCAAGACGTGTTTCTACATTGTAAATCCTGAACTCAGGCTTTTCAAGGTGCTCTCCTCAGTGATAATGTAGATAAAGGAAGTATACAAATAAGTGATGGAAGGAAGGCTAGAATGAATCTAAGCAATTGGTAATTACTCAGGCTGCATCCCATTTCATCGTTATTTTGCACACCATGCCACCTCAGGTTGGACCCAGCCATATGCAAGTCAGTCTTGACCCTACTCCAGTAGGCACGCTCCAGCCTGAACTACCTGGCCAGGTCCTCCCTCAACTGAAACACAAGCAACCCAAGATCGGTTTTCCCTGATTGGGGCTCGTCAATTGGGTGTAACCTAGTTCCAGTGGCACAGTAAGCATGGGACCCACATCTGGGTTTATCTTTCACACTCATGACATTGCCCTTAACTTTGTGAAAAAATCATGGATGAAATGTTTGAATTAATATCACCTACTGGTAATTACTAAGAGCCTTATACCAGTCCATTGTTATTTTGCACACTATGCCACCTCAGTTTGGACCCAGCTATATGCAAATCAGTCTTGACCCTGCTCCAATCGGAACAGTCCAGCAAGAACTGCCAGGTCAGGTCCTCCCTGAAATGGAACACAAGAAATCCAAGACCAGCTTTGCCCTGATTAGTGCTCATCACTTAGGTGTAGCTTGGTTGCAGTGGCATAGTGTGCACAGGACCCACATCTGGGTTTACCCGTCACACTCAGGGCGACAAATTGAAGTATACAAATAAGTGATGGATTGAATGTTTGAGTTATTCTCAGCTACTGGTAATTACTCGGGTCCTCACCCCAGTCCATCGTTATTTTACAATGTTACATTTTTCAAGGTGAAATAAATACAATAACTTCCCACAAGTTGGTGAAGCAGGATTGATTTCAGGTTTTCTAGTTTCACCTTGTGCAATTCAGCCTTTAGAGGGTCCTCTACTATTTAAAACTTGGTGCATCAGGTTGGAGCGTGTGAGGCAGGTAGAAGCTACATGAATGCTCAACTCATTCTGGGCATGATGATCCAAGAGACCTTCAGGCTAAGCCCGATCCAGACATTTGTCTCGAGGCTAGTCTGAACTTTAAGTGGCTTACTCACCTCTGTTTGGTAGGTGTCACTAAGTTCTCCATTAGGTAAAATGTGGAGCAGCACACATGCAGGCTCAATGCATATAGTTTCAGAATGTTGGCTGTGGCACATCTTCTTGATTATCAGTAGATTTTACAATCTGGCAACTCACTGCATATTACTGTGCTTTTTTCACATGGAATTGGGCCATTCAGATCAGCTGCATAGGGCTTATAATGTAATCCTTTGACATTACACATCTTTTTTGCTGCTAGCTCCTGGCCACCTCATGGTTATAGCGTAAGACCACAAGCAGGGTGGTCTCAACAGGTGTGCAAAGGCTAAGGGGATTTATTGAGAGTCAGAGTATTTAAGATGTCCCAGGATCCCGCAGGTAAGAGAAGGAGTCAATATCAGCATTTACCAGCAAGGGATGCCCCCGCCACTTTTGCTTCATCATGAGGAGAGCTACTGAAATGAAACTGGAAAGACAGTGCTTATGCACTCACTGCCTTTCAGTGCTGTCTTAATACTGCCAATAATACGTGCTGAAAGTACTAGACAAATCTACTGGTGGGTGACACATAGGTTGCTATGTATATCTTTAGGTAATTTTTTTACACGACAATACAAAATCCTGACAATTTTTCATCAAATGCCATTGCTTTCCCAAATTGACAATGATGGGTCAATAAAACTGAAATTAAATATTACCTGCAACTACACAATGTATTCTTTTTGGCAATTTATATTATTTACCTGGCCCATCGGTATCACCCTGAGATTAGCCATAGTCTAATGACCTATTAGAGGTGAGCGAGCCCTTAAAAGCTCGACCCTGGCTCTAGTCAGATGCCCTGCTCTGGCCCAGCTCAGGGTTCTCTTCGACCCTCGAGCCCAACACAAGCTGAACCTAGCCACTAGCCCCAACAATCCTGTAAAATGGACGCATTGTCTTTCGGGAAGTCTGATAATAGACAATGCGTCAGTGTTAGTGTTTCATAGTTTTAACACAGGCTGTGAAAACCAACATTGTGTTCAAACTCTAAAAAACGCCAACACAAAAGCATTGCCTTTTGACACGTCTGACAAATCATCAAGGCTTCTGAATCGGTATTTCATATTATTTTAACACCATGGCTCTGATTGCGATGGCAGTCAGACGAGTGTCCAAACACCATTGCCGCGGGAATGGAACTGCCGATATGTAGCCGGTGGTTTCACCATCCTAATTAAGATGCAACCTCCTTGTATGCCTTTTTCCATTGCGGCTTGTGTTGTGACCCGCAAAAGGACCGCAGAACAAGCCCCAATGGAAAAAGGCATTTTGCAAACATCCCTGCACTGTGGGCCAGGCACCATGTGATGCCTGCCCCACGGTGCAGGGATGTTGGGCTGACCACACAGCGGAGGCCCACGGGGCGGGGCTTTGCTACGGGCCCCAAAAGTTAATTTCTGGCTGCCTTTCCATGGCGGTCGGACCACCATGTAAAGGCCGAAGGAAAGGGACATTGTAATCTCTACGGCGGTGCTTCCACAGGCACTGTCCCAATTGTAGAGATTATGGCCGACAAATGCTCCGATGGGCTCCTTGAGCCTGTCGGTTGCGTCGGTCGGTCCCTCTGCCCGCTGTGCCCTGACCGACTGCATTATAATGAGTCGGTCGGACCTCTATCCTTGCTGTTGGGTGGACCGACGGCCTCTCGGTGGTGGTCCGCCCAACATCCTAATCGGGCTATATGTTGGCTTTGACAGGCTGTGAAATTCAGAATCAGGGTCAGATTAATAAGGTGGGCCCTCTGGCACTGGGCGACACACCGGTACCTCAGGGCCAGCAGCTGTATGTTTGCTCTTTGGTTGTCTGTCTCTCATTTGACTGTTGCAGACAGACTGATGGGGCTTAAACAGCCTTTCTGGAAGCCTACAGCAGAGGCAAGTTTCACTCTGCTCCCTCTCCCCCTCACTCCAATGAAGGCTGATATTGTTCTTTCCTGCCCCCTGCCAGGCCAACTTTTAGGTTATGGAACATTGACCTCTGCAGGCACTGTTATGGGTGCAGATTGTATGAGGTGGGGGTGTGGGCCTGAGCATGAGCAGCCATGCTGCAGCTCAGGTGAGAAGGGTCATTTTCACCCCTTGGCACCCCACTAGGGACGATAGTGTCTTTTCCCTAACCCCTTTCCCCGCTGGGCTGGGACATTGAGCCCATGACATGTGGGGAGAAGTGGGGGAGTTGATCTGAGTGGCTAATCTGAGCCCAAGTGAGATTGGCCATTTCAACCCTTGCAAAAAAAAACAATTGATGGACAGAATGTTGAACAATGTCAAACATTCACCCAAGTACACAGATCTGGGCCTAAATGCATCGTTTTTTTGCTCCCCATGCCATTCCAGTTCAAACCCAGTCGTATGCAAATCTGTCTTGACCCTGCTCCCCATGGGAACAGTCCAGTCCGAACTGCCAGGCCAGGTCCTCCCTGGACCAAAAACAAGCATCCTGGGACTGGTTTCGGGGTATTACTCCTCATCAGCCAAGCTAGCTTGACTCCAGTGGCATGGAGAGCAGGGTACCCACGTCTGGGCATACCCGTCCCACTCGGGGTCACAAATGCAAATGTTCTCCCCGGTCCTGGGATACTTTTTTCTGGTCCAGGGTGGACCTGGCTTGGCAATTCGGGCTGGACTGTTCCCATGTGGAGCAGGGTCAAGACTGATTTGCATATGGCTGGTTCTAAACAGGGGTGGCATGTGTGTCTTTTGCTTCTCACCATACGTGCTCAAGGTATGCCCAGAGTCGGGTCCCTGGCTCACTGTGTCACTGAATTCAAGCTACCCTAGCTGATGAGGGGTGACACCCCGAAACCGGTCCCAGGATAATTGTTTCTGGTCCAGGGTGGAACTGGCTTGGCAGTTCTGGCTGGACCGTTCCCATGTGGAGCAGGGTCAAGACTGATTTGCAAATGGCTGGGTCTAAACTGGGGGCATTGTGAGCAAAAGAACACCAGATTTAACCCAGAACTCTTGACTGGGTGTGAATGTTTGATTTGGTCACATTCCGTCCATCATGTGTGTGTCTTTTGCATTTCACCCCATGACACCCCCCATTGGGAACTGATAGTGTCTTTTCCTTGACCCATTTCCCCGCTAGCTGGGACATTAAACTCATGAAGGGTGGGGAGAAGTGGGGGTGATGTCCTGAGCAGCCTTGCTGGAACCCAGGTCAGATGGGCAATTTTCAACCCCTTACATCTCTGTTGGAGGACAACAGTGTTCTTCCCCTCATCTCTACCCTGCTGTACCATCTGCACATGCTCAGGGCCCTATAGCGCTCATTCTCTGCCACTGCTTGTCTGCTGTCTGTGATGCCTTCTGCCAAGGAGAAAAGGAGCAAGAACTTGGTGAGATGAGGTGAAGAGTGAGGGGGCAGAGACAGAAGACGTAGAGGAGAATCTAAAGGCGGGAAACGAGAAAGAGACACATAGGCATAGACAGGGATGGGGGAAGAGATCAAGATGTCCACAGAAAGAGTAAGAAAGGGAGAGAAAGACACAGAGCAGAGATTAGAACAAATGATAGTGAAGAGTGATAAGGTACAAGAAGGATAGAGAGAGTGGTATTCACTAAATATTAAAAAACGCTGAAAATTGCACTAATAGGTAAAAACAAAGCCTTAACATAAGGAAAGACAAATAAATACCCAATTATTGGCTGAGTTGTACAAAGTGAAATCAGAGCGCCTGGATAAATCCCAGCTTCTGTGCTTAAATTGTGTTATCCCAGGCAAATAATTTATTTCACCAAAACGTTTTTCCTCATTATCGTTCAGAAGCACTTTCAAATATGTGAGTTTAGACTATCTGTTGTACAAAACTAACACTTTTAATAGGTACTTTTCAGTGCAGTGTTATAATGTGCCCTATTGTCGTCAAAGCTTCCACGTGTTAAAGAAATACATTTTTTTGAAGGGACTTTTAGTATTTCACATGATGTTTGTTGTATGATTTACAAAGCAACATTTTCAAGTCTCGGCTCATTCACGGACTCCAAGATCCGAGCTGGCTCAGCTCTACTTGTTAATTTGTTTGCTTGCACACTTCTATGATCTATCAGCCCGAACCACAAAAAGCTTGCTATGACCTACTCTTGTAATGCTCCTGGTGAGTAAGTCAGGCATACTGGAAAAATAAGACACACCTACTCATAGGAAAATATTTGTGAATTGAGCCCTAAGCCTTTTTTGTTTATTTTTTGTATTTCTCTAATCACACATGCATGAAAATGAGGTAAGTCCCCCCAGTACCACACCCTCTTCCCAGTCCTTACATTCATGATTCGATAGACAGCCTAAGTAAGACAGATTTCCCTTGGTTAGGCAGATAGAAAATAGACATGTAACACAACATGCTAGACTTTTTTCCATCTCATTCTCTCAGTGGTGGCCGCCACTAACAAAGGGTGGTGTGGTGGGTGGGAGGAGCGTGGGGAGAGAGCGTGCACGGGGGAAACGGGACGGGTTAATAATAATTTAAAAAACGTACCTGATATCACCGGCCACCTCCCTCGTCGTGTCGCTCCTGCTGGCCTCTTCCTGTGTCCCAGCGGCCCCTGGGAGTAACTCCCAGCCAATCCCTGTGCTGCAGAGCGGGGCAGGGATTGGTCTGAGCAGGCTGAAAAGACGCCCAGATCAGACCAGAGAGTCTGTGGTGGTTTTTCCAGCCTGGCTGCTTAATGCAGGCCTGCTGGAAAGGCTTAAGTGAGCATGTGTGTTTTGGTAAGCCTGAGACGGCCGGCCAAACACACATGAGCACTTAGGGAGTGCACAAGCACTCCTCCACCTGCCCTTGCCCCACCATGAACAAGCTGGCAAACAAGAAATAGAAACGATGTTAGAGCATCGATTTATTTATCGTTTGCTGGCTCTGCGCCAGGCAGTGCGGTGCCGCTCCTCCACCATTGCTTAGGAGCTGCCACTGCATTCTCTCCAATTCTGTGTTAACCGCATTCCTTCTTCACATGAACATCTTGGTTCAGTTTTTTTCAGGGACCGGGTTTCGTTTACGGTAAGGTTTAGCTATTTATTTCAGTGTGCCAGGAGGCTGCCTGCTCTATTGAGGGCATTTTGGTGCCTGAATCCTGTACTAGATGGAGGAGAACCCTGGAAGTTTTCATATCTGATGGGAACTGTAACAGTTAGCTCACCAGCCTTTTCCCGCTGGTGCGCGTTCCGCAACCTTGCCCCTGCACTCACGCCTGCTAGCGTGAGCGCGTCCAGATAAATAAGGAGTGCAGAGCTGCCGAGAGCAGTCCGCGCACTACCGCATATGAGAGTTGGCTCATTATTTCACCGCTGCACGCACCTCAGCAATTAGCGCGCCTCGCAGCGGGAGAGCAGCCCCCTTCCCCGTAACACTGGTGACGAGGATCGGATGCCCTAGCGTGCTTTTAGTCCACAAAGCACGAGGAGTGTAGCTGGCAGCACCGGCACTGCTGCAACCACGAGCCCCGTCCAGGCCTCTGCAGGCTCACCTCATGTGCCCCACCTGGCGTGGCCCCAACTATGTGGAAGCAGTTTCCTGGTGGCTGAGGCGAAATCCCTGGCTTCTCCCCACCGCATTAGCCCAGTGAGTCGCTGGTGCCATGTGCGAGTAAAGAGTGGAGCACACACGCCCCAAGGAGTGCCACAGAGACACCCTGGTACCATTCCCCAGCCTGAGTGAGTACCCACGCTTACAAACACGCAGGCATACACATCACTGAGTGCATTTGCGCCATCTCCTGTGCCTGAGGACTGCCTGCCAGCAACAGGCATCTTCGCTAGGCCGCCAACCTGTGCCCACGCCACGCAAGATGGGGGATCAAGACAACGTCGCCCTAGCCCCGGTACCGGAAGTACCACATCACCCTCCCTCTGGTGTCCTGCCTCCATTCAGTGAGTCAGCGGACACCTCAACGGCTGCGCCACGGTAGCAGACATGGCTTGGCCGCCTAGAGGACCATTTCATCGCTATGCGGGAAAAGGATGGGGCAGTGAAACGCTTACTTCTACTCCACTATGCAGGAGAAGAGATCTACCTCCTGTTCAAGCATTTACCAAACACAGGCCCCCCGATGATTATGCCGCAGCAGTCACAGCCCTGAACGCCCATTTTGATCCCCAAATGAACCCTGACTTTGAACATTTCAAACTAAGACAAACAAAGCAACGGGAAGGCGAGTCCGTTGACGCTATTCACCCACGGCTAAGGGAACTAGCCACAACGCATCTCGTGGGCGACCGAGCCGTGGAAGAAATCAGAGCCCAGTTGATCCTTGGGATATGCAGCAAGACCCTACGTGGCCTCATATTACGGCAGCCGAACATATTGATGAATGATATCCTGGTGCTAGCGTGGTCCCATGACTTGTCGGCTGCGCGTGCAGAAGAGATGGACGTAGCTCTGATGAGAGGACCAGAAAAGAGCGTCACAGTAAAGTCGGAAAAGGCGGACACAGTTAGGACAAAAGACAGGACCCACAGGCCGCGAGATCGTCAGCCACAGACCTCTAAGAACTGCTGCGGATACTGTGGGTACGAAGAACACCCCTCACAGTCGTGCCCGGCACAAGGGAAGACATGCACCAACTGCGGCATCGCAAATCATTTTGCATCAGTGTGCAGGAGAAAGACGCAGCGTAAAGAAGGGAACAGGCCTAAACCAATGAGAAAAAAGGATGGTCCGCCAGCTGTCACAGGTCTCGCTGACATCTCAATCTGGGAGCAAGAAAAGAGAACAGACAGCCTACTAAGAGGATACATCCACGTCGGACGACGAGGGAGAGACATATTTAGTCTCGTTCACCCGAGCCCTGAAGAGCAGAAGGCGACCCCAACCTCGATGCATGATCCAGGTCGCTGGGTCCGATGTCAATGCGGTGATTGACACTGGTGCTTCGGTAACTGTGATGGGGATCCAGCAGTACAACAAGCTGAGGCCCAAACTGGAACTCAGACCGTCAAAGGCCAAGATATTCAAATACGGCAGCAACACGCCGCCACCACTCAAAGGCAAGATGACTGTGCCGGTACAGTCTGGAAGCGTCGAAATCACCATCGACATCCACGTGATAAACCAAGAGGTGGACACGCTACTCAGCAGCCACGCAGCCGAAGATCTGGGACTAATAGTGTTCGCCAGGAAAGTGCAGATGGATCAGACGTCCGAACTGCTGAGCCAGTTCAAGGACTTATTCAAAGGGCTAGGCAAAATAAAGAGAGCCCCAATAAAGCTTCATATCGATACCACCATCCCACCAACAGCCCTAAGGCACAGAAGGATCCTGTTTCACCTCCGCCCGCTGGTAGAAGAGGAACTAAAAAGGGAGTTATTGAGAAAGTATCAGGGCCCACACCATGGGTGTCAACCATGGTAATAGCAGAGAACCCCGTCAACCAGGAAAGATCAGGCTTTGCATAGATACGCGCCACCCAAACAAGGCCCTTCGGCACGAGCGCCACATAACGCTGACCATGGATGACATCGTGGCTGATCTAAACGGCTCCAGGTGGTGCTCGAAACTAGATTTGATCGCTGGATATCACCAACTGACACTTGCCAAAGACAGCCGGTACATAACCACGTTCAGTACCCACCTAGGCCTCCAGAGGTATAAAAGACTGAATTTCGGCATATAATCGGCCACGTAGATCTTCCAAAATGCTGTAAAAGAAATCCTAGTCAGACTCCCTGGTGTCTTAAACGTGAGTGATGACATACTCATTCACTCGAAGACGGTAGAAGAGCACTACCAACATGTGAGAGCGACGCTGAAGTGACTGTCAGAACACGGGGTCACCCTACACAAGGAGAAGTGCCTGCTGTTCCAACAGACGATTGAATTCTTCGGGTACACGTTCACGCAGGAAGTCGACCCACGGAAATCCCAAGCTATCAAGACAGCGGCTGCACCACTCACAGTTGCCGAGGTCCGTAGCTTTTTGGGAATGGCCACATACTGCGGCCGCTTCATCCCCGACCTAGCCACCCTTGCATAACCTTTCTGAAGCTTCACCCGAACGGATGCCATGTGGACATGGGGTCCGGCTGAAGAAACGGCATTCCGAGCAGTCAAAAAAGCGCTCCTCGACCACCCCACGCTGGTGCATTTTGACCCTGCGAATAGAACTGAGATACTTCTAGACGCCAGTCTCGTGGGCCTAGGAGCGGTCCTTACACAGGAGCAGGAACCAGGGAGATGGGCAGCCCTAGCCTATGCCAGCAAATCGCTCACACCAACAGAGAAACGATACTCGCAGATTGAAAGAGAAGCCCTGGCAATCCGATGGGGCGACAGACACTTTCACCTATACATCTGTGGACACCCATTCACCATCGTCACAGACCACCAACCCCTAGTGCCCCTTTTCAGAGGATCGGCAGCCCACCCTCCACCACGCATTGAGAGGTGGGCCATCGGTGACGACACAGAAGCACACCGGGGCATGCTGGCAGCCCTGAAGTGCCCCCGAGTGCTGACGATTGAAGAAATACCCACCAAAGAAGACCATGCGATAGTCAAAGTCCAAGACACTATCCAAGGAGGGCTGTGGTGACAGTTCCTTCAGTCAGCAAATGCGTGGTCAAGCCCAGAAAAGGAAAGTCTGGTGCACATGTGGCGGGTAAGAAACGAGCTGAGCCTCACCCAAAGTGGACTTCTCCTGAGAGGGAACCGCATCGTCATTCCAACGTCCCTGCAACTGCGGGCAACACAATTAGTCCACCGTGGACACCAGGGGATGGAAGGGATGAAAGCCCGCATGAGAGAGAAGGTCTGGTCCCCAGAGATGGATGCCCAGATAGAGGAACTAGTCCACAAGTGCCCTTCATGCCAGATCACAAGCGGACCCGAGAGACCAGCGCCTGTCCACACCGAAGAACATGGTCAGAGCCCCAGGGAGAAAGTGAGTGTGAACTTCGGGAGTTTTCCGGATGGGCGAGTCACGTTGGCCCTCATTGACAGTTACTCCAAATACCCGATAGTAGAAGTGGTAACCTCGATAGCGTTCCTGCATGTCGGCCCAGTTCTGGAGAAAATATTTGGAATGTTCGGATGTCCGAAAGAACTCCGCAGCGACAACGGACCCCCCATTCCAAGGACACAAATGTCAAAGAATTCATGCTCCACCATGGCATTCAGCACCGGCGCATCACCCCCCAATGGCCCCAAGCCAACGGAGAGATCGAGCGTTTCATGCGAACGATAAGCAAGTCTATTCGCATCGCAGTGGCGGAACAGAGAGACCCCGAACAAGAACTCCAGAAGTTTCTACGAGAATATCAGAGCACGCCACACTGTTCAACACGCCAAGCGCCCTGGGCGCTCATGTTCTCCGGCACCCGCCAAGATGGTATCCCCGTTGCCCCCGGCTGGTCCCCCCTCCATTTGATGAGGAAGGGGCACTCAGAAGAAGAGAGAACCGCAACAACCAGGCCAGTCGGACCCAGAGAGCAGCAGTCCGCCTGCTCCAGCCAGGAGATACCGTTATCCTGAAAGACAGAAGACCAGGAGGAAAATTCCGTACTCGCTACGAATAAGGACACTGAACAGTGGTTGGCAGGCAAGGAACAATGGTGACCGTCGAGAAAGCTGGAGAAAGGGTGACCTGCAACATCTCCTGGTTCAAACAGGTAGATCAACCTGTCTCTCTCCCCACCATCGATAATCACACTGAGGAGACTGAAGATCGACAGAGCGAGCCCCCGGGGACCGATGATCAACAATCCGAAGAACTCCCTGCGCCGGAGAGTCCAGGAGTCACCGAGACCAGCCGAGGCCTGGTCCCCACCCCCGGCACCCCGGTCCACACACCCCCAATCAACAGAGGGGTTACCAGGTATGCGCTGAGAGAAAATCCACCACCAAGCACCCGCCTGAGAGACTTTGCCTGCCAAGTAAGTGAACTATGAGACTTTTCATACTCCTGTCAAAGACTGAGTTGAGATGGGATGTAACAGTTGGCACACCAGCATTTTCCCGCTGGTGTGCGTTCCGCAACCCTGCCCCTGCGCTCACACCGGCTAGCGTGAGAGCGTCCAGATAAATAAGGAGGGCGGAGCTGCCGGGAGCAGTCCGCGCACTACCGCACACGAGAGTCGGCTCATTATTTCACCGTGGCGTGCACCTCAGCAATCAGCACGCCTCGCAGCGGGAGGGCAGCCCCCTTCCCCGTAACAGGAACATATCCATGGTTAGAGGTGTTTTTCCCTACGGGAAGATGTGCTGGATTCAAAGTTTTGACTTATTAGCAAGAACATCGCTGCAGGAGGGTAGCCACTGCCTTCTTTTGATTACATGTGGCTCTTTTTACTGATGAATGCGAAGTAGGATGACCAGTTTTTGAAAATCAAAAAGGGACATTTTACAAAAATAGAAGGACTATAACTTTACAACAACTGAAGCACACGGAATGACACTGCAAAACAGCCTAGATCGAAGACATAGGGCCACTAAATGAATAAATGAAATGCAAATTTTAAACTCAGTTTCATACCAGTTAATTACACTGCTTACTGATATGAACTAGTAACTAGTCATGCGTTGCAACACATAAAAAGCATGCCTCTCTGTTTTCAGTTGAATCTCTTTGAAAACCGGGGCACCAGTTAAATTTACCAAAATCTGCCCTGACAGGTGGTAAACACCGGGGTTGTCCCGGCAAATCCGGGACTCCTGGTCGCCCTGTTGTGGAGGCACGCTCATCTCACTTAGAGGGGGAAGCTGTTGCTTGCGGCAGCGAGACATGTTGAAGAGATTTCCTTCTTGAGGAGGAAGTCACTGCTATTGACGCCTGCAATACTTCAGTCTAGATACCACCCCGGAACACGTTTTCTAAGTAGGGAACTCCTCAAAACAGTTCTAACTTAAACCCTTATTCCGAGTTCAGTGGTCCAATGGACCACCGAACCTGTGGTGGCGGTCTGTGGATTGCCATACTGGTGGTCCGCCCGCTACATTAGGACTGTCGGGGTTGTACCGCCATAGGACTGCTGCTGCCGCCAGGGATCCACGATCCTTTGCGGTGGCTCAGCGGTCTGAGGCCCCTAATATGTTGCTGCACCGCCAAGCACATTAGGAGTTTCCTCACCGCCACACTTTTCATGGTGGTGCGACCGCTATGAAAAGTGGGGCAGTGAGGAAACAAAGAGGGCCCTACAGGGCCCCTATTGCCTCTGTGCCATGGGTTGTATGCAGGGGGCACGTTTTGTGCCCCTCTCTGTGCCTGTACCCCCAGTTCTTGCAGGGCATGGACTTAACAGTCCATGTCCTGCAGGAACTGCCTTTGACACCCCCATTGCAGTGCCTTTTTCAAAGGCACCATAGTGAGACTGCCAAAGAACTGTCCACCAGAGTAAAAATAAACCATACTCTGGCGGGCTGTATTTAATGACTTTGGCGGTCTCGGAGTGGGGCGGCAGTGTGGCGGCCTGCTCCCAGTCCGCCAAAGTCAGAATAAGGCCCTTAGATTACACATGAGTGGTACTGTTGTAAAGTCCTTTACATATTTGCCTATAGTTTGGCATACTTTCCTCTCCACACAGGTGTGGCTATAAAGCTTCCTACCTCAGTTGACACAGAGTAGGGAATTAGGGATGAAATACATGGTGCCTATTCTGATGGAAGGCGTACCTGACAGGAAATAAAAGTTTGCTGTTTCAACAAATATGGATATATTGCTTACATTTAAATTTGGAGGTTTGTTACTCTGGTGGCAGCTATAATATATTTACTTTTGTTAATTGTGATGTATGTGTTTAATGGTTGGTTTCTGATCAATACAGCCAACGCCATTGGAAGCAAGGTGTTACCTACCCTTCAAAGACTGTGAAAAAGTAGTATTAATATTTATTCTATCACAGTGTGGTAAATAAAATACATTACCGGGACTTAATTTGATACGGAAACATAATAAAATAGCTCAGTAAAATGAGAGGCAGAATCCGTGGTATTAGAGGTTCGGAATGGGCTTTATTCCAATGAACGATTATAATCGGTTGCTCCAAGTTCCATCACCACGGAGGTTCAGGAAGTGAAGTACATACATTATTGACAAGAAATGACTTTTATAGTACATACATTACAATGAAGCGAATACAGTAGGCGTAACAATTGATAAGGAAAATGACGATTCATATGCGTAACCAAAAATGGGTGTAATAAGGAGTAAAAAGGAACATAATTGGTTATGATGTCATATATAGGTGGATCTATAAGATAATACTTGGCATAGATGCGCGCGCAGCAGCATGACGTGTGATTGACGTGCAACTAGGGGGTGAAGGGGACTTGACATTTAGCTCTACATGTGGAGACGAAAAGTCTGGGGGGTCAAGTCAACCTAATCCCAAATCATATCTAACATCCTATGTTTAAAGAACTATGTTATCCACAAAAGAAGGACTCTCGGACAGAATCTATTCTATACTGACTGTGCGTGCGTGTACAAGCGTCTAAGTGTCTACACTAAATGCGAGGGGGTAGGAATATTCCATAGTAACAAGGCTATGAATTACTTGTATAAAGACAGAGAAGCCGGGCCTTTTGCTCGGTAGCTGGAAAGAATGTTTACTTAAACTACTAGACAGGAATGCATTGGCTGAGGGGTGAAGCAGATAACTCGAAGGTGAAATACAGTTCTTGGCAGAGAATAGGCTGATGTCAGGCTTCGTGAGCCGCGCAGAGAATGAGACAAAGTTCATGGTCACAGATGCAGGCTCAGACTGGAGTTTTCAGAGGCAGAAGGCAAGAAGAGTTCGATGACAGAATCAGGGCCTACTTGCCTGGACTGTAAAATGGCATAGGTGAACCATATAAAGCCGGTGGCTTTTCATACTTAGGAATGGAATATCCGGCCCATTCATGGCGGATCAACAGAGGACATGTTAACGGTGGACGCACATGTATTTGCGTCTTCATAACTGGAACTGGAGGGAACATACATGTACTTGTAACATGCACATAGAACCGTTGGGGTCCAAGATAGGGGACATAACTGACCAGAAAAATCCATATTTCCACATTCCCTCCTTGTCCCCTACTTGCCCGTCAAGAGATATCAATCTTCATTAATCCATTGATCTGTTCATATAACATCATTTGTTCTTCTTTCTTCTTCCGTGACGAATGAGATCTTGGTGGTGGAATACACGATGTGGCACACAGACCACAGATCGCTGGTCCACATTGTAGACATAGACAGCAACTGAATAGTATGAGAAGGCCAATACCTAGGAAGGATAGAACCTTCCATCCAAGGGTAGATATTATACTCCAAAACCAACCGGACCAAGTCCAAGTGCCTGGGTTCTGGTGTATCTGGCTTACAATCTTATGAAGGCGAGTTATAGCTTTATATACAGATGGCGAATTTTCTGGTATGAATACGCAGCAGCTTGATCCGATGACCCTACAAGCTCCGCCCCTATCAGCCAGGATGACGTCAAGGACAAGACGATTTTGAAGCACAACAATCCGCATAGCAGACTGCTCTTCTGTTAAATTGCCTAAGGCGGAAATAGTTTCATTCACTACTGCTTCAAGGGTTCTAGTTAATCTACGTATCAGCTTACTATTAGTAACAGTACCTATGTAGGGAAAGATGCCTTTATTGAAATCTGTGTATTTTTCCCATGCTGTTTCAGTGTAATCGACAATTGGGAGATCTCTCCGCTCTCTATTGTGTACTAAATGAATATTTCTATAATAATCAGGAGGAGCTAGGAAAACAGGTGGCAAAAGGAATGCAATGTAGCAGGTACCATCCCAATCTAGAGGTAGACGCATATATGCAGTCTGACCACATATAAAGTAGGAGTGGCGATAAGCTCTGAATGAGGATTTGCCTTGATCACTGAATTCTACTATAGTAGTGCATTTACTATGGCCCATATGTATGGAACCAACTTTTCTTACACACAATTCACCTTTCGCTGGGAATACTGACATGGTTGGTAAAACTAGTTCAACTTCGGATTCGACGTTTAGAACCATGAGATTAGGAGTAAAGTTACCTAATCCATATACTTCATTTTCTAGATCAGTTCCTGTTCCTTTGGGGCGACCCTCCTTGTCAGGGTAACAGATTTTGAATAAAACTAGGTTCAGATTTCCCCATACCCACTGGTCTTGGTAAACGGCTGTATCTGAGTCTATGGAATTGATTAAACTAAACCATGCTCCACAGGAGCCATTATGTGTAAACGGATGTGGAAAGAAAGGCAGGACTCCTTCATAATTCTGATAGGGAGGGAGCCGGCCACACACCCAACAATTAGTTGCATTACTAGTCTGATGGGAATGATGTAACATACTAATGAAAGTGTTATTGCGCAGCGCAAGTCTATAAGACAATTCATGCGGAGGTAAGTCACTAAAAGAATGTTCAGCAGTAACATTGTAAACATTTCTGGCAATAGGGTAATATGTGTGTAACAATATACTTGCAGTAATTATTAAAAGACTTAAGAAAAACAAGATTAATAATGTCACTATGCAATGGCTACGCAGTGATTTACAATACGCCTGTCGTTTCATTATTTTTCGCGACTGTCCATGATTCAGGTCTAGGCGATACATGTCGTAGACAGATTCAACCGCTTCACCTAGGAGAGGACTTAAACAATCAAATCGTCCGACGGCCTAGGCCTTAATTTTAGTTTATAAAGTTCTTTACTGTCGGTCTCAGCCAGAGGTAGTTTTGAGTCAATTGGTGAGGACACACGAGGTGGGCTGTTTACATCTGAAGGAAGTCCATGAAATTTCTTGATATGACTTGAATGAATCCATCCTTTCCTGCCTTCGATCTTCACGGCTGTCCTTGTGGTCAGCAAGACCAACTTGGGTGTCTTCCACCTGGGCTCCAGCTGAGTCTTTCGGTCGAAATTCCTCACAAGGACGAGGTCCCCCGGAATTACGTCATGGGGTTTCACCTCAGTGTTGTCGGGAAAAGCTGCAGCTACCTGTGAACGACAAGATTGTAGTGCAGACATCAAGGAAGCCAAATAATCTGTCAGCATATTACAGTCAATATCAGTTATTTTGCGTGGTATAGGCGTCCCCCACATATTTGGTGGTCTGCCGAAGATCACCTCATACGGGGATAGCCCTGTTCGAGAGTGTGCTACCATTCTTGTGAAAAAGAGTGCAACTGGTAGTGCTACTACCCAGTCGACACCTTTCTCCCTGCATATTTTGGACAATCTAATTTTCAGGGTCTGATTATGTCTTTCTACGAGACCTGCTGCCTCAGGGTGTCGGACACAGTGGAATTTCCACTGATAACCTAACAAAAGTGAAACATGTTTCATTAATTCGGATGAGAACGGCTGGCCGTTATCTGAGTGAACAACACGTGGTAAACCGTATCGTGGGAAGAATTCTCGAACCAACTGTTTGGCAGTAGTCGGGGCAGTGTAATCTGAAACCGGGTATGCCTCCGTCCAGCGGGACAGAGCGCAGACAACTACGAGAACATATTTGAATCCTCGACATCGTTCCATCTGGATATAATCCATCTGGAGGACTTCAAAAGGGTGATTAGGAGGATGAAATCCACCTTGTTCTACGGGAACACTTTTTCCTGGGTTGAACTGGCAACAGATCATACAGGTACGGACCTTTTGTTTGGCTGCTGCTCGTAAATGTTTATTGAACCAAATGTGTTGAATGCTATCTAGCATAGCTTTTTCTCCTAGATGTGCTGGACTATGGATAGTGTTAATAATGACTTGGACCATTGAATCAGGGAGGAACCATACAGACTTTTCCTTCATCATCCATCCTTGGTCCGTTTGGATCCCTCCTAATTCAGTCCATTTCTTTATTTCGTCTGGTGTAGCATGTGTCTGTATGTCAATTACGTCAAGGGTAGGATCTTTAACTGTCATACAATGTGTCGGCATCGGGACTATTGTCTTTGTCATGTCGGATGTTTGGGTTTGAGCAGTCTGTTTAGCTGTTCTGTCGGCTAGATCATTGCCTTGAGAAATGATATCAGTAACCTTCGTATGAGCCTTACATTTCATAATTGATATTGCAGTAGGTAGATGTATTGCATCTAATAAGGCATGAATGAGGGGTCCGTGCTGAATGTGGGCACCGTGGGAAGTTAAATAACCTCTCTCTCGCCACAGCACGCCGAAGTCATGTACAACTCCGAATGCATAACGTGAATCAGTGTATATGTTGACTTTTTTACTTGTGGCTTGAATACAGGCTTGTGTCAGAGCGATAAGCTCTGCGGCTTGAGCTGACAAAATATTTATACGATTAGTTTCAATGACTTCAGTATCTGTTGTGACTGCGTAAGCAGCCACCAACTCTCCTGTATTTGTTCTCATACATGAACCATCTACATACAACGTCAGGTCTGGATCTGACAATGGGACATCGGTTAAATCTTGTCTGGGTTTCGTCGTTATAGTAATAACTTCAATACAGTCATGGGCTAGTGGGTCTGTTCCGATTACTGGCAAAAGTGTGGCAGGATTCAATGTGTTACAGCGTCTGATTTCTATGTGTGGCTGAAACAATGTAAGTTCGTACCCTGTAAGTCGCGCTATAGTCAAGTGTTGTGTTTGCGTTCTATTTACAAGAACCTCTACTGCATGTGGTACTTGAACTGTCAATGGATGTCCTAACACTATGGCATCGCTTTGTCTGATTGCTAATGCTGTCGCTGCCACTGATTTCAGGCACGCAGGCAGAGCCTGAGCTACTGGATCTAATGTGCTAGAAAAATAAGCACATGGTTTGTGTGCTCCTGCTTGTTCCTGTGTGAGTACTGACAGGGCAGTACCTTCGCGTTCTGTAACAAAGAGTGTAAAATGTTTTCTGTAACATGGCGTTGCTAAAACAGGTGCTTGACATAAAGCTTTCTTTAGGCTTTCAAAAGCTTGTGTATGTTCCTGGGTCCAAGGGAGAACAGTCGATGTGGCTGCCTCCTGTGTTGTCAACTGAATGAGTGGTTTTGCTAGAAATGCGTATTGCGGGATCCACTGTCTACAGTATGAAGTGAGGCCTATGAAAGCCCGCACCTCCTTTTGTGTCTTGGGTATTTGCATGTTAGCTATTAACTGAATGCGGTCGGGTGTAAGCTGCCTTCCCTCCTTGGACAGCGAGTGTCCAAGATAAATAACTCGCTGGACACAGAATTGCAGCTTAGAAGGGGACACCTTGTGCCCCTTTTCGGCTAGAAATTGTAAAACTGTCAGTGATGCTTTTTCACATTCGGGTTCGCTTCGGGCGGTGATCAGCAGATCATCGACATATTGAAGCAGAGCAGTGTTAACTGGCATGTGGATACTGTCAAGTTCTCGTTTCAGTGCTTGGCTATAGATGCTGGGGCTTTCTGTAAATCCTTGAGGTGCGCGTGAGAATTTAAAGCTACGTCCATTTAAACTAAATCCGAACAAATATTGGCTTTCCGGATCTATTGGGACGCTGAAAAAGGCATTCTTGAGATCGATTACAGTAAAGAATGTCGCTTCGGAATCAATAGCTGTCAGTAATGACGAGATATCTGGGACCACGGGAAATTGTGGCACAATGCATTTGTTTAATTCGCGCAGATCAATAACCAATCGATATACTGGCGGGGCCTTTGGATCTGTTCGTTTAAGAATCGGAATTATTGGTGAATTACATATATTGGAGTCGGTTTCTACAACCACTCCTTGGGCAATGAGCTCGTCAATGATTTGTAGTAAAGCCACTACAGCATCTGGTGGTAACTTGTATTGTCGCATTCGTGGTAGCACCACTCCTGCCTTTAATGTGACTCGATATGGTGTAATATTCATGCATCCAACATCAGTAGGGCCTTGTGCCCATAGATGTGTAGGTAAAGTCTGCAGTCGGGGATCCATGTCTCTAGACACATAATGACCTTTAAAATCACGTAAAAACAACCTTACTCCTTCCGGAGAACAACATATTATGGCTCCTAGAGCTTTCAGTGTTTTTATTCCTAACAGATTTTCTGGACATGATTTGGTAAGTAATAAATCTGTAGTTCGGGTCAAAGGTCCTATCGTAAGTGGGAGAGGCTGTGATACTTCATTAACAATAGGCTTTCCTGAAAAACCAAGGGAAATATTCTGTGAGCCTGAGAGGGGTGCCCCTGGAACTTCACTACGTTTTATGGTTGTTCGACTTACCCCTGTATCGAGTAAAAATTTTCTGTCTTGGCCTAACAATTCACTATGTACATAAGGTCCTTCTTGATCTACAGGGATCTCGATAAGGGGTAAGTCAACTTCCCTCTCTAGGCTGGTTCATGCGTATCGTTGGTAATCAGGATAGTCGTACTGTGCGGTCTGATACAGTTGTCGTGTCGTGGTTTGTGTGGCAGCAACAGGCAGCGCTGGTGCAGCTGGCACAAACTGCACAGTCTGTGGTGGAGCTGGCATGGACTGTGCATGCTGCGGAGCTCCTTGTTCATTCTGGTCCTGTCTAGGTGGCCGTGATCTTTCTTGTGTTTTACCTATGGCGATATTATGTTTCAAAACTGGACAATCGTGTACGTAATGACCTGGCTTTTTACAATAATTACATGTCCCTTTTACAGGTCCTGCTGAATCACCGGAATGTGTCATACCCTTCTTATGTCCTTCAGCTGGAACTGTCTGAGAAACTAGCATTTTCATTTTCGTGTCTTTCATGCGTCTGTGTTCATGTTCTTGTTCCTCTCTAATTCTATTGTGATGGTATTGTAACATTTGTAACATTTGTGATGGAGTGTTACCTTGCCAGGTACTCTCGAATTTTAATACTCTATTCTTTACCTGGGGTAGAGCATTTTCTACTAATTTTGTTACAAACAGATGTGGGTATGATTCGCTACTTGCCTTTAGGCCACTATTTATACCAAAACATTTTTCGAATCGGGCATAGTAATCACTAGTGTCTTCATCTTGCTTCTGTTTACAGGCTGAAATTGTACCCCAATCTTCCTTTTTCGTAGTTAATAAACGTGGCAGTACCTGTACTAATAAACCTGGTAGTGCTTTAGTTTTATCCCCAAGTCCTGCTCCTGCAGTTCGGGCCTTTTCTTCTGCTTCTAATACTGACCATTCTATCTTTTGGTCTCCTACCTCCCACTCTTTTTCCCTGAGTTTCTCATAAATGCCGGCAGGCATCAATACCTTTAATATTGTCATAATGTCGGGATAGGTATACTCTCCCATGAGTAACATGTCTTTAATTTCTCGGTGAAAACCCGCTGGGTCTTTGTCATGACTGGGTACCACTTTCTTCATTTCTAACAATTCTATTTTTGATATGGGCGTATATACAAATACGCGCTTAAACTCGTTGTCCTCGCCCTTTATTGGGTGCACTTCTCGTAAGGGATTCTGTCTATCCATGTAATACGTGGTTCTTTCCTTGATGGGCAGTGAAACATGTTCTGAACATACAAAAAGAATGTATTGCTTTCTTGATTCTAGAATTTCTTTAATTAATTTAGTACCTGAACCTCTCCATCTATTCATGAGTAATTCAGTCAATATGTCAGGTAAGGGACCAGGGTCCGAATGCTGACTCTGATATAGTATAATGAGTTGTTGAATCATATAAATCCCAGCTAACCGCTGTTCATCTGGGGTGAGATTCAAAAATGCGCGTGCTACTGTATCATCACTATATTTTCCGGGACTGTCCACCCAATGGACAGCTGCCCTAGCTAAATCTTGTTCATCCATAGAATCGAGGAAATGATAACCCCTTCGTTCTCGGAGTAGTTTGTCGGCGGCTTGGAACGAATGCTCGTTAGACCTGATGTTAATTATAGGTATTTGGAAATTCCTGTTATTATCTGGACATATCGGACGTATCGGGTCAATAGGACGTCTAGTACTATTACAAGATCTTCTTCTACCTACATAGGCTATAGTTTCTGACTGTCCTGTGGGCAGTCCTGATGCTTCTTCCTCGCTTTGTTCGAACTGATCTACCGCTAATCTTTCTTCGTGTAGGCGTTCTATTTCTTTACGGATCTTTCGGCACATGGCTATTATACAATTTTGTTTATCATGTCTACCTTCTGATATATTCTGGCTCCATCGGGTAAGAATTTGCATTGCTTCCGGGTCTACCCCCGGTCGGTCTTCATTTCTGATCACACAATTTATGAGGAAACGTAACAGTTCCCCCTGTATCTCCACTTTCTGGTATTCCATAGCTCTGTTAATACATTCTGGATCTCGCCCTGTTTGGACAAAATGGTATATTTTATCTAGATGCGCAGTCATTCCTGGTAATTTCCCTAAATACACTGCGGCTCGTCTGATACGCAATGATGCTAGGGTCATTTCGTCCTCTTTTCCGGGCACAGGGTCATATCTACAATCTATAAGAAGTTCCTTAAGCGTACGGGCATTAATGAGTTTGGGTGTACGTGAATGTCCTGACTCTTGAAAAGTAAGTTTATTTATTCTGGGTGGCGTAGAAAAGATGTTGCTAGCACCTCCCGTAGCCCCATCTGGGGTGTCGGACGTGAAAGGATTCGTCGAACGTGACACAGCAACTATAGGTGTGGACACAGCTATAGAAGTAGCTGTGGGAACAGATGTAGAAACAGATGTGCTTGCCGGAACTCGTTGCTGTAGAGATACGGGTACCGGATCTTGGCGTTGAACCTCCCTGACAGGCGGTCTATGTGGGGCGGAATTAGCATACTCGGGAGCTGCGTCATCTAAATATGAGGAAAGAAAAACATCTTCTGCGGTTCTAGGATGCCCCTTAGGATGTACCTTTATCGGGAACAATGGGGTTGGCAAGTCTTTCGGTATTTCTGGAGTAGCCTTAGGTAATCCTTCGGCCAGAAGGGGATACATACCATTCATAAGGGCATTTCTTTGTCTGTCTACTTGTTCTGATTTCACTCGGATACCTTCCTCAATTAATAGATTTTCTTGAACTTTATTAGAATTCTCTTTACTCTTCTCTTCCTGTCTACGTGCTTTTTCTGTTCGTCTATGTGATTCTTTACGCCATAATTCAATGGCATCTTTCTGTGACTGTCTGACTTTCCTTTTCCATAACTCTTCTTCTACTTTCATGATGCACTCTGCATCCCAGGTTCCCGCTGTGGGCCACCTCTGACTTTCTGGTAATTCCTTGGTGTAGTCTACCCATAAATCAAGAAATAATATAGCATCTAAGCCATGTTTATGATACATGAAGTACCCTGGAGTGTCCCCAGGAGGAATAGGGACGGCTTCTTCGAGTACCCCTTTTCTTGTAGTGATCTGTCTTAGTTTCGAAAAGAGCGGCATATTGAGAACTGATCTGATACTTGATTTTGAACACACTTAGTACAAAAGCACAATAATGAACAACCATTCATACCACAATATGCAGGACGTTTAACACATTAAACATTAAACATTAAACATTTTTTTTTTTTTTTTTTTTTAACCTTTAAAATAACCGACAATGATGATCGTCTGCATAACTAATCACCAAGCATAATTCTTTGACAATAACTAGATACTTCGGAATACTTGATATACTGCTAAACAGTACATATACACTGCTAAAACAGTGCAGACCGGATTTGTGTACCCAAACCCGTCTTGACCGGCACAACCTATGTGCACGTCAGAAAATGCCTCTCCAGTAATGGTACTCACCGGGTAGCTTCGGAAACGGAAGGCCTCGGAAACTGGACTTGGACCGGACTGGACTGGACTCGACTCGTCGGAAACTGGACTCGACTTCGAACTGGTGGGCCTCTGTATACCTCGGATCTTGCTCTCTCAGCTAGGCTCTGGTCGGGATACTTCGCACTTCTCACCGCCTCGTCTGGGTGTTGATCGCAGCCTCAGTCGCCCCCGCTTGACCGGAGGGAGACACAGGAAATCCTGCTGGTACGCGTTATTGTCCGTCCAGCTGTGGCAGGAGACCGGGCCTGCAACTCACCGCCGGCGCGTGAGATGAGAAAGTGTCCCTGTTCGGGCGCCATTCATGTGGTAAATAAAATACATTACCGGGACTTAATTTGATACGGAAACATAATAAAATAGCTCAGTAAAATGAGAGGCAGAATCCGTGGTATTAGAGGTTCGGAATAGGCTTTATTCCAATGAACGATTATAATCGGTTGCTCCAAGTTCCATCACCACGGAGGTTCAGGAAGTGAAGTACATACATTATTGACAAGAAATGACTTTTATAGTACATACATTACAATGAAGCGAATACAGTAGGCGTAACAATTGATAAGGAAAATGACGATTCATATGCGTAACCAAAAATGGGTGTAATAAGGAGTAAAAAGGAACATAATTGGTTATGATGTCATATATAGGTGGATCTATAAGATAATACTTGGCATAGATGCGCGCGCAGCAGCATGACGTGTGATTGACGTGCAACTAGGGGGTGAAGGGGACTTGACATTTAGCTCTACATGTGGAGACGAAAAGTCTGGGGGGTCAAGTCAACCTAATCCCAAATCATATCTAACATCCTATGTTTAAAGAACTATGTTATCCACAAAAGAAGGACTCTCGGACAGAATCTATTCTATACTGACTGTGCGTGCGTGTACAAGCGTCTAAGTGTCTACACTAAATGCGAGGGGGTAGGAATATTCCATAGTAACAAGGCTATGAATTACTTGTATAAAGACAGAGAAGCCGGGCCTTTTGCTCGGTAGCTGGAAAGAATGTTTACTTAAACTACTAGACAGGAATGCATTGGCTGAGGGGTGAAGCAGATAACTCGAAGGTGAAATACAGTTCTTGGCAGAGAATAGGCTGATGTCAGGCTTCGTGAGCCGCGCAGAGAATGAGACAAAGTTCATGGTCACAGATGCAGGCTCAGACTGGAGTTTTCAGAGGCAGAAGGCAAGAAGAGTTAGATGACAGAATCAGGGCCTACTTGCCTGGACTGTAAAATGGCATAGGTGAACCATATAAAGCCGGTGGCTTTTCATACTTAGGAATGGAATATCCGGCCCATTCATGGCGGATCAACAGAGGACATGTTAACGGTGGACGCACATGTATTTGCGTCTTCATAACTGGAACTGGAGGGAACATACATGTACTTGTAACATGCACATAGAACCGTTGGGGTCCAAGATAGGGGACATAACTGACCAGAAAAATCCATATTTCCACAACAGTACCACTGCTACCCTTGTAATAGTGTTCAATTATAATTTGTGTCATGAATTCTTTTGTTGTACATCTACATCATTCCAGGTCCTTTGTAAACCGAAGAATACCAAAGAGAGTCCAAATGAAGAGATGTTCCTTTTATAGCTGCACTGAGATGACAAACCCTACACCAGCTCCAAGAACAAAATCAATAGAAGCAATGTCCTGACTTTGCCAACATATAACCAGTCAGAGGAGGAATCCAGACATTCTACAGAATTTGGGCACAATCCATTCACTGAGAAATTAATAATGATGTCCCTGACTTACACTCTGATGCTATCCTTGAATTTAATCAAATTAGAACTATTTGATACTGTGCCACCATGTAAAGCTCCCTAATTCCATGGTGTGTTATGTGGTGCGCTGTGCTTTACGCGTTGCCCTGTTACCAGGAGCCCTCAGCAGACTAGATTACAATCTTTAACATGGGAATCATCATCTTAATCCAAATATGTATGAAAAAATGCTTTATTTCAAAATGTTTCTTAATTCATGTATTCAATAAGTCTGTTGAATCTGTATTGATGTTTGAGTACTGGAAACAGTCCAAAGTGAATATCCCATGGAGTTCCAAAATAACCAAGAATAATCTTGGGTCAAAGGGGGAGTGCTCTTATAACTCAGAATTGGGAGAAACTTCAATCTCTTTCATAAAGGACAGATTCTCTTCAAAGGTAAGCATGTTTTCATTCTAGTCTCTCATGGACAAAGAAGAAAAGGCTTCTATTTGATTCTGTTCCTGATACCATATCCAGATGGAACTTTCCATCTATTTGAGATATGGATAGACAAAACAAGTGTGTCCGACATGCTCCATTAAAACTGTTATTCTTTTAATCGATGATCCAGTCAATTGCTCCAGGATACTGCCTGGTAGCAATATATTTGAACTACAGCTTCTCAAGAGTACAAGACAATAATTCCTGTTACATGTCATAGCCCTTGCCCTCTACTGGTGATTGGCTTTAAAGCACCTTAAAAAAAAGGGGCTCTCCAGTTACGTAAGCTCCAGGAGTCCTCACCAATATGTCAGGAAAGGTGGAATGATTGGCAGTACTTCAGGAGAAAGAAGCGTAAGATCTATGGTTTCCTTCTCCAAGCAAATAGTTCTTCCAATTGAAGGGAACTATCACCAATCCTTCACGCTTTCTAAGAGTTTGCTTCAATTATGAAAGGGAACACTCCTCTCATAAAGACAGACATGAAGATAGGTTGCAAAAGCCTATATAAATCAACAAGGTGGGGCCAGGAGTCTGGGTCTGGCTCAAGTAACTAGTAGGATCTGTTCTTTGGAGGAGTCATGTAAATCCCTTCAGGCTGCCTTTATTCTGGGTGAAGTAAAAGGTCAGCAGACAACTTAAACAGGGTTCTGTGGGTTTTAGTTGTTACTACAGAATTTCAATATGATAGTACAACAATCTGGAACTCTAACGCTTGGACAGCCTGTGTCCAAATAGATAACTCCCCTTCCTCAATTTTGCACGAGACATGGATAAAGCAGACATGGGAGGTGGACACGCATGGTGTCATATTTGCCTTTCCTTCCATTCCCTTTATCCTGAGGGTGCTGAGGATGACTCAGGATGAAGTTGTACAGTGATAGTGAAGGCCCATTTCTGACCCCTTCGTCACTGGGTCCCTTTGCTTCTTAAGATTGCGATTCTCTCTGTTTATTCTTCAATTGGTCCCCTGATCTCATACAGTTTCTTCACCTATTCTGGCAGGCTCTAGTTTGCCTTCACCTCACTGCCAGGAGATTGAATTTGTAGGACTGAAATTTAAAGGGTGCTCTAGAATCCAGAAAGCCATCTATATTGCCTGTTGCCTAAATCACTGAAAACACTTTTGGCCAGATTTATAAAGATGGCACTCAATGGAAGCAATCAAAGTTAGTGTGTGCTGCATTGCGTGAAGGGGAAAGAGCAGGAAAGCGCCATATCTACAGAGAGATGGTCCGTCCTGCTCTCTCCCTAGTGCTGGTGCACAATCAGTCTGCAATGGTGTCTGCGTGAGTCTAACATAGAGTACCTTTCCAGTGCAAAATACTCTGCTTAGACTAACTTTAAAACTTTTTCCACTTCGGATGTGTGCTGTACAGTGCAGCACACATGCAAAATGGGTACCATTAGGAGAAATAAAAACATTTCTCCTTTTTAACACCTACTTCAAAGTGGTGTTAATTTTTGGTTCAAAAACCTGTCTATTCTTGTTAGTAGATGGGGTTTTGCACAAGAACATGAGTGGTTGCATAGGAATGCCCATTCACCACCTTTGGACTGTTCCTTTGATGCAGAGTAGCTTAATACAATGCTTTGCACGGTTTTTTGTTACTTTCAGGCAACTTTCCAGTGCAAAACCTGTTTTACACTAGAAAGGCAATTCACCAAAAATATTTTGTGAAGGTTTGTTTCACTTTGGTGTTGCAAAACCAGAGTTAACATTTGTAAATTTGCCCCTTTGAATCCTGGTGTCGGGACAAAATTGTAGGGACTTCCAAGACATGCAATCCTCTTTAACCTTTAGGATTTATCAGAGAGGATTTCTAGATGGATGTTGTCTCCTCTAAATAAACTGCACAGTGTGAAGCCATTAAATGTTTTGCAGAATCCTGGGGTTCGTCAAAGAACATAATTCCTTTAGATTCTATGCTTATACTACAGTTCTTGAAGGGTTGAACAGATCTCCTGTGGAATCTCTGTCTTCCACTCATTTGCAATTGTTAACTTCTATGTTTACATTTATAATAGCTATGACATTGGTACACAGACAGGGAAGAGTAAAATGGTCAAGTGATGATTCCTCCCTATTTAAATTCTTCAGGGCAGAGTAATCCTTTTATCAATCAATCAGGGGATTGTAAAATGTGTCTACTCACCAGTGAGTGTCTCAAGGTGATGTGACCCGGTACAGCATTCATTCCTAAAGTACAGTTACAATTCCATCTTTCTCAGGAGATAATTTTACCTGCCTTCTGCCCTGAAGGAGAGAATACAAAATCACATTCCTTGGCTGTCCATGGACCATTTCAATGTATTTAAAAAGAACAAACTATTTTTGTTTACCTGAATCATTTTTTATTTCTTTTGGCTGGCCCAGAAAAGTGGGGGAACCCACTATAACTATCCTTGGGAGATTTGTTTGATTTTCTATTTTGTAAGCATATAACTCTATCGGAGAAGAAATCCCAAAAGACATTCATGGCATATCAATAGGAGGAGTAGGTTCAACTAAGGGAGAAGCTAATAGGGTTCCTTTGCAAAAAATGTATAGAGCTGCAAATCAAAAAACGTTGATATATCCTCCTGAATGTAAGGATTGGAATAAAGAAATCAGATGGAAGGTAATACTTCAATTACATTCTGATTATCTCTATTATTTCCTATCTGAGTCTTCCTTCTCCAAGTCCTCTTACCTAGTCGCCTTCCCATCTTCTCTACGGACACCCACAATGGGGGGAAGATGCTTTATTCTTTGTTCTGGAAAAAATGTCCATGAGAAGCGGAAGTATGATTAAAACTTAGTGAGAGGTAAGGACATGGGCTGTTGCATTAAAAAACTATTTCCAGCTGATTAACTAAGGCGTTCCTTTCTCAAGAATGCAGATCGCCTCATGAATGCAAGCACTGAGAAGAACAAGATATATTTGTTTTTTCACCTCCTTTCAGTCACTCACCATCCCTTCCTTTATTTTCCACACTTTTACCATGCCATTTATCTTCTGCTGCAATATACTATGATCTATTGTGCTATACATATCCTCTCACACGGGACATGTTGAAGCAGCATTCTGTATGAAAGCTTCTCACAATTTTAATGGAAAATTGAGAATTTCTCCTTTAAAAATGGTAAATCAACTGCCTCTATCATACACCTTCTTCTTTCAATGCTCGGCTGTAGGTCACACTGTGGAAATAGATATGGCCAGGGTTTTGTTTGGGAGATACTTTTTCGAACGTACATAATTGTGTTTGTCGTACATAATTCTATTGTAGCTTTTTGTGTTAAAAATGAATTATGGTTGCAGGTTCAGTTTGTTTATAAATGAGATAATTCTCTCTATTTTGTGTCACACATCCATTTCATAACCTGTAACTCGCTATACTGAGACTTGTTTTTGTAAAAAGTTTAATTATGAGTTGAGGGGGGTAAAAACGCTTCTCAAGCAATAACCACAATCTCTTGTTGGGTAGAACTTCAAAAGTCACTAAATTAACCTGTGCTTAGCCCTCTGGTAGCTTGGCACAAAAGCAGTCAGGCTTAACCTAAAGTACTGTGGTAGGTATTTATGCAGCACACAACACAGTTCAAAGTGCTAACCTCGGGTATCTGGTCCCATGAGACTAGGGCAAAGTTTAAAGTTAAGGCTGATCATGATGAAGCCTGGTTCGGATACACAAGGTGAATTGTCCCGGTCTCATCTTACATTCATACTTAGAAGAAATACTGACAAAAAGTCAAGGAGAAGGTAGAGTTCAGTTGGGCAAGGCAGCCCGCTGTGTCCAAGAAGGAGCTGTTGCCAATGGGGAGTGCTGGATGAGGTCTCAGTGAAGCCGTTGGTGAAGGCAAGGAAAAGCTCTAAGCAGGAGAAACCAGATTCAAAGGCTGTGGAGGTTGTCATCATCAATGGGAGCCTGTCGCCATCGAGTCCTGTGAAGTTTTTTACCTTTGGACTTAGACAACGTTTTAGAAGTCGAAAACTCCAGCGGGACAAAGCTGTAAGCCATAGCCGAAAAGCACTCCACGCGGCTGCATTGCATCGCTCAGAGGTCTGACTAAAGCTACAGCAAGTTGGGCTGACCGCCAATGCACTTTGGGCGAATCAGCTGGCCGTTGAGTCCTAGTCTTCTGTCGGTTCTTCTGGCACTTTTTGGCAAAAAGGTCCTAACCTTTAGGGTTAGGCAGCAGCAGCACCACTTCCAAGTGTCCAGGCCCTTGGGGCACCACGGCCAGGCGAAGGGTTCAAGTTGTTAGAAGATTGGTATGTCCCTGTAGCTCATAGAGGATGTCAGCCAACTAGCTCTTGGCATAACTTTGGTAGTCCTGGGTGCAAGGAGATGATCCTCTCTCCTTCAAGTAGCATGGCAGGCTTCAAGCAGCAGGGCAATTCTCTGAAGAACAAGGCAGTCCTCAAGCAGCAGGGCAGTCCTCTGGTAGCAGCATGGCAGTTCTATGAATAACAAGGCAGGACTCAAGCAGTAGGGCCGTCCTCTGGAGTACAAGGCAGGCCTTCTGAAGTTTTCCACAGGTCCAGGAGTGTACTAAAGAGTTGGTCGGAGTGTCCAATAGTTATACCTAGTGCTAGCCTTTAATGTGGGGAAATCTATGCTACTCCCACAGCTGGTTCTGGGAAGTTATTCCCTTCCCTTGTCAAGGCTGCACGAAGTCTGCGGTGACAAAAAACTAGTGCCAGGTTCCTTTGTGTGTGTGCTGAAGGCAGCCCTTTGAAATGTAAGAGGGATAGGCAACAACTCCATCCCCTGCAATCCAGACAGGATGGCCCAACCTGCCAGTCCCCTTTGTCTCACTGTCTGGGAGGAATACACAAAGCCCAACAGCCAAGCCATTCACAATTATGTGACCCAGTGAAAACCTGATATTCCTATCTTCTCCGAATCAAAAGTTAGCACTTAATAAATGTGATAAGGTAATTCAATGTTATCCTAAGGGAGAGGTAGGCCTTACCCTAGTGAAAAACTGATTTAGATGTTTTTCACTGCCAGGACATGTAAAACATAAAAACACATATCCTACTTTTTAAATACAATGTACCCCAACCTTAAGGGAGACTTATATGTATTAAAAAATAACTTTTATACCTGGCAAAGTTTTTATTTTGACAGGTCCAAAGGGCAGTTTAAAACCACACTACAGGCTGCAGTGGCAGGCTTGATACAAGTATTAAAGTGCTACTTTAGTAGGTGGCACAAAGAGTGCTGCAGGGTCCCTAGTAGCATTTAATTTACAGGCCACGGATACCTTGTAGTACAATATTCCTGGGACTTATAAGTAAATTAAAGGTGCCACTCAGGTGTAAGCCAACTTTATCATCATTTAGAAAGAAAGTACAAGAACTTCAGAACTGGTTAGCAGTGGTAAAGAGTCCTAATGCCAACAAAAATGAAATGCAGAACACAAGAGGTGTGAAGGCAAAAGGTTTTGGGTGTGACCCTGCAGTAATGGCTAGGTTCAACAGTATTCAATCAGATTTTTTTCCGAATACTGTGCATAGAATATTTAGGCACTTTGTTATGTTTTAAGTACAAGAAAGTTACATTGGTGAGAGTCTTTCTCACCAAACTATGAAACAGTGTAGGTCTAAGGGAAAAAGGCAGTTTAATATATTTAGAGTCAACATTTCTTAATTATTAAATGAGCTCATGATTAAGTTCAAGCATAACAAAATTCAATCAAGTATGCTATATAATGAAATAATTGTAAACTTTGTCAACGTTTACTTGCATACAATTTTTAAAATCTAAATATGGCCTACTTCCTCAGGGCAGGCATCTAGGCACCTATGGCCTTGTTTATGAGGAAATGGTGTTGGGCAGCGCTGAAAGTCTTCTTGCAGTGCTGCCCTATGCCCATGGGAATGTGCGGGAATGCACCGTATTTATGAAATGCGGTGCATTTGTGTCCTTTCCTCCTGTGCTGGTGCGTAATTTGCTGCCTAGCACCAATGTAGGCACCCTTGCACCATGGTGCACGGATGCCTCCATTGCTGGCAGGATTGTTTTTGTGTAGAGAGGCATATTTCTCTTTCTGTGTGCACAGCAGAATGCAGCACACATGGAAAGAGGAAAAAAACTAGGAGAAATAAAAAGATTTCTCCTCGTTAAGCCTGCTCTGGGGAGGTGTACGGTTTTGGTGCTGCCCCAGGTTTATGTGATTGAGTAAATCTTGGGCAGTGTCAAAATCCATGGGTGTTGCATGGGAATACCCACTGCAGCACCCATAGAACTCCTCCTTGACACAGAGTAATGAAAGGCATCAACTTGCGCTGTTTTGTCTTACTCCATATCTATGAGACCATGCAAAGCCACACAGACGGGCTTTGTGTCGCCTCATAGACATGACTGAGAGGCTTGTACCACCGGAGCTTTAAGAAAAGTGATGCTCCGGCGGTGCAAGTCTCTAATTTTTTTTAATCTTTATTTATCAGTTGTGAATAAACACACAACAGTCATAACAACCCACTGCGTGGGGGAAGGAGCATGAAAGTGAGCAACAAGATCGAGAGTGGATGGACCAATCGGATAAGAACATCATCTTTGCAAAAAATACTGCACATCATTAAATGTTTCATTCTACAAGGAAACAACATACAAGCATTGCAGGAGTACACAAATGTCAACAGGGCAATAATGAATCATGTAAGTGTACCAGGGTGTGTAGACTAGTCAGCAAGGTATCTATCTCTGTCTGCCTCCTGCTGTTTGCACTGTTGTAAATAGGCATGACATGGTTGCCAAATGTCCCATGGATGAGATGAAGGGGGTTGTTAGGAAGCACTGACCGCTTATAACATCACCAAAAGTGAGTCTCTTAAGCCATCCATGCACAGTCGTACTAATGGGCATATCAGCAAGCTGGCGCTGAAAAATCATTGCTGCTTTAGCGTCCGCTTTCGGACGAAAAGCGGGGATAATTGTATCGCTTAACCATCAAGGTCACGCTAACGCGTGATTCCTTGCTTTAGCTCCCTTTCCCATAACGCCCACCTTTGCATCTCTAATGAGATGCAAAGTGGGTGTGCCGTCCCAAAATAACTGGAGAAATGTCGCTAAGGGACATTTCTCCAATTATCAAGGGAATCACTGACAGGCATAGCAATAAGAAAAGTAGCGTTAACCACAGTTAACGCTACTTTCCTTACGCCTGCTTTCACCCTGACTTAGCCATTATATCCAATGTAAGGTGGATATAATGGCTAAGTATGCGTTGCCTTATCAGCAAGCTAACGCCAAAATGTGTGAGATTATTGCTGGATTTCCAGCGATAATCTCACTTTTGGCTGTTAGCGCGAGGAATTTTATCGCTTTTGAGATAAGCGTTGCTGATAGCACGCTATCTCAGCGATAAAATTCCACGCTAGTCGGCGATAATTATCCTAGCTCTAAGTGCGCTTAGCGATAATTATTGCCGGCCCTTGCTGATATGCCCCTTACTCTATTGCCCTGATACAGTGCTATCTCATGTTTGGCCAGAAGTAGAGCCATTGCAGAGAACCTACGGACCTCCTTCATTACATCAAAGCCTCTCATAAATAAGCCCCCCTGTCTTTGTCCAGGTAGGACTCCTTTAGGTTCCAGTCCTCACTGTTCAGGTGGACATTCTTGATTCTGGTGACCTTCTGAACCTGTAGCAGGTAAAAGAAGGCACACTACTTGACCCTTGGCGAGCAATTCCCAGTGTGTGGAAGGTTGGTGGCTACAGTATTTGTGAAGCTACAGATTGGGATTGATGGAGAGACCACGCACAGAGACAATGAAGCCCTCAAAAATAATGCCCTCAACACAGCATCCTGCAGATTCAGGCCCGCCAATCAGTTTGACATCCATCATCTACAATGACTTCTGCTCAGATCAACAATTCTTCATATCCAAGCAGCTCTTCCTAGGTATTGCCCCTCTAGCATGTAGTTGCTTTGGTCCCTTTCCATTTCTGTGTGTGACACTTTGGTGCAGGTTTTCCACGTCTCATGTGCTCACAAAGCAGCAGCAGAAGCTCCTTGATAATTTTTTTCCTGTGAGATTTTTTATTCGAAACCATTCGCAACACTACACAGCTCCACCCTACTCATCTACCTGCTGCTACATTCTTTGCAGGTGCCAAACCAAGACACATACCGGTATAGGTCTCTAATAGTCACCCACATAACAGAAAATTAAACACTAGTGCACTGCAGTGCAGAACTTATCCCTCCAGTGAATGGTACATTTTATTCTACGTCATTCAAATATAGCTGGGAAGTGCCACCAATGTTGGGTGTGCTTATACACATACACGCTTGCCTTTTATCACGGAGCTGGGTGCTGAACAAAAACAAAGTCTTGCACGTCTTAATTTCCGACTCACTTAATGCTTCTCAATTCCATGCCTGGTTGTTACACACTCAGACAGCAAAAGCTTTTGGCTTCTTCCTAATCTATGCCCTGCAGTATGCTACGTTAAGTGCTACCTTTTTCGGTCTTGTTAGGTATCACCTGGGCCCTGTACACTTGATTTGTCAAAATGTGGGTTATTAGTTTGGATTTAAGGTACTCCTACAAACTTAATAAACACAATCCTGTTAGGTCACAGCACAGCTTAAGAGAATCTCTTCTCATCCCTTGGTAGCAATAGCGCAATCAGCAGGCAGTTCCCCAGAGAAATGCAACTAACTTTTAAACAGTAGCAAACAAATTTTCACTCCAATTAGAAAAAATGAAGAAAAAAAGAATACCAAAAAGAAACTAAAGAGTCTAAGGGCCATATGTATGAAGCTGTTTTGCGTTCGCAAACACTGCGAATCGCAAAAAAACAGTGTTTGCGATCGCAAAACACAGCTTCGCTATGTATGAGAGACATCCTGATCGCAAAATTGCTAATCGCTAAAGTAGCGATTAGCAATATTGCGCCAGATGAAATCTGCGAATATTTTTGCGAATTCGCATACTGCTACACCACAATAGCGAAAATCGCAATTGTGGACTTCTCAATTTGCGAGTTCGCTAAACGGATTGCATGAAAAAATCGCAATTTGGGAATACTTGAAAATCGCAAATTTGCTAATCGCAAATTTGCAAGTCTGAACATGTGGTAACCAGGTGCAACCTATTCAAAGAGGCCCATAATGCCACAGTATTTTTCCACAATGGCTGGGCTGTATGTAATAGCCAGATGGCTGCGACTCAGAGCTGCTGCACAGAGGAGACGCCAGGAAAGGATCTTTAGAGCACGCATTACCCTGTTCAAGCGGACTGAGGAGGACATCCATATTAACTACAGGCTGGATGAAGAGAGCATCCTGGACTTAATAGAGGAGCTCAAACCAATACTTGAACACCCCACGCGCAGGACACACACCATCCCCACCCATAAACAGGTCCTGTGCTCACTGCACCTCTTGGCATCAGTGAGCTTCCAGGGGGTGATAGCCACAGCAGGAGGGGGTCTCACAGAGTGCACTTTCGCGCTTTTCCCACGCGTTCCTTGATGCAATAGCACAGAGGCTGCATCACCACTTCCACTTCCCCAGCACACTACAGGCACTAGACGACACCAAGCAGGAGTTCTATCAAATTGCACAATTTCCTCCACGTCCTCGGCTGCATAGATGGGACCCATGTCACTATATCCCCCCTCCCAGACCGAGTATGTGTTCAGGAATCGCAAGTCCTACCATTCCCTGAATATACAGGTGGTGTGCAATGCCAAGCGTATTATCAATGACATCGTAGAGAAATACCCAGGCAGCACCCATGACTCATTCATCTTCTGCCACAGTGGGATCCACCGTCGACTCACAAATGGGGAGTTTGGTGAAGGCTACCTACTAGGTAATTGCATTGAAAACAAGGACACCCTAGTAAAGTACAGCAGTGGCAGGACAGTATTTAACCTTATTCCTCTCACCCCACAGGTGCGTATGCTGTTCGTGACCACATAATGACTCCGTACCTGAATCCTGCCAACGTTGGGGAGCCGAGGTACAACTGTGCCCATACAGCCACCCGCTGTACCATTGAGCGGACCTTTGGAATACTCAAGAGCCGTTTCCGCTGCCTACATAAGAGTGGAGGGGCACTACAATACAGCCCTGAGACCTGTTGCAAGATTGTGGTTGCGTGTGCCATGCTGCACAACATCGCCACCAGGAAAGGCACCCCAGTGGAGCTCACCAATTCGGAATCATCAGGTGAGGAGGGGCCAGCTCCAGGGTGCCGGGCCAGCTGGTGTTATTGATGCGGCTGCCGGGCACCAGAGGCGAGATGAGATCACACAGAACTATTTCTAGGTGAGAAATGATGACACAATGCTATATATTTATGCAAGACTATGTTTAATTTCCTTAAGTTCAGGATATATTACGTCACACAGCCTGTGTAGCACCCAATGTAGTTCTAAATGTCCCGCACATGTTGGTCACACAGTGCGATGAAACAATACTTAACAAGTGTCTGTGTGCAATGGGTTGATACACCCATTGCCATTTGGTAGTCAGGGCACCTCAACATCGGCGCTGACGGCTCGTAGCTTCTCACCCTGAGTGCACAGTGCCCTCTTCAGTTGCATCTGCAGCCCTGCCATGACGCACACTACGGCGCCTGTCCTGTGGGAGCGGTGGAGCGATGCTACTCCTGCTTTATTGGGCATCCTCCTCCAGTGGACTGAGGACTCCTGTTCCAGCAGTGGCAGCTAGCCCGCAGCTGGTCCACAGCACATGTGACCTGGACTAGTCCCCTGGCCACGTCCTGGCTGCAGTGTGCCGCCTCATGCTGCATGCTGATGCGGCGCTGTGACAGCACTGAGGTGGCTGAGGCCAGACGGTTGAAAGCCCTTGTGCATAAGTCAAGGCACCCGTCAGGCCCATGAAGCCCACCCTAATTTATCTCTGAATGGATCTTATGCTTTTTCCCTGCAGGCGCTGCACTTCAAGCATGTGCCCCTCAAAAGCCCTCTGAAGACTGTCTCCTCTCCTGCGGCAGGTGCATTTGTGGATGGACGTGCCCTGCGCCTGGATGGTATAGCTGGAATAGGAGTTGAAAGTGATTAATCTCTGTGTTGTGGCTCAGACTGTCCCTGGACTTGGTGGGCATCATCATCAGTGTCCTGTGTTTCCTCCTCCAGCGGTGGCAATGGTGGCACTGCGATGCGCCGGGGGCATTTTGCAGGGATGACTGGGCTGCCCTCCTCCTCCTCCTCCACTTGCCCTAACACCTCTGCGCTGTGGGATTCATCCTCCCCTGCGCTCATCGGTTCCTGTGTTTCTGGTAGTGCTGTGGACGTAAATGCACACATTAATTTGGTATCCTACCTTGCGTTTGTCATGCAATAAATTACACTGTTTGTAGTTACATGGGTCCTGACTGTCTGTATTTTGCCTTTCCTGATGCACACATACTGTTTGACCCTAGCTGGGTGTCACTGCTCCAATGTTAGGTGCATGTGACTACATCTCCCATAATGCATTGCTGTGTGTGCTTGTGTCCCTGCACTAGACTTGCTTTTTTGTTGTGTGCCTGGGTCTCTCCTGGGTGTGTGGGTGAGGTAGGGAGGTATCAGGGGTGTGATGGCATGCGTCTTACCTTGTCTTGGGTCTGGGTGGTCGGAGCTGTCAAGGTCTGCCACACTCCTCACACTCTCCAGTAGCAGAGTCCCCTCAACCATTTCCTCGAGTGGCGTGGAAGCGATGGCAGTGGAGGTCCCACCACTAGTCTTTTTAGCCTCCTCCAGCCTGGCAGCAACCTTTTCATTTGAGCACTGGTGCATGTCATACCAGCGTTTTCGCAAATCCTCAACGCTGCGGTGGGTGACGCCAATGGAGTTTACCTTCTCCTGTATATCAGCCCATATCCTTCTTTTGCATGTCTCTGGCACACGCAGGGATTTCTTCCCAAAGAGCAGCTCATCGCTCACCACCATCTCCTGTATCAAGACCTCCAGCTCCCTTTCAGAAAACTTGTGTTTTTGCTTCCTTGTTGTTTCCCCCTTCTGCATGTCCTGGCTGGCCATGTCTCCTTTCACAGTAGCAGTGCAGTGGTGCCTGAACTCTCCTCCCAGCCTCTCACTCTGCTTCTGAAACTCAGGTGCAGCATGGGTAGTCACACTTCCTGGTTGTGATATCATCAAGCTGCACCTGAATTTCTGATTAGCAGATTTGCGATTCCTTATTTGCGAGATCGCAAAATTAGCGAATACCCAAATAAGGAATCCCTATTTGGGTACTCGCAATTGAAAATGAGAATTTTAGGGAATCGCTATTTATTTGCGAGGTTTTATTTACATACCGATTTGCGATTCTCAAATTGCGATTCGCTAAAAATCGCAATTTGATAATTGCAAATTTGAAGTTTGATACATATGGCCCTAAGTGGGATGTGTGCAATGAAGTGGCGGAGCATGTCGTTAGCCTCCTTGGCTTAACGATACGCTCCGCCACTTCGGAAATGCAAGGCTGCACCATATTTACAAGAATGTGGTGCAGCCTTGCGTTTCCCCCTGCGATGCCGCTAAGTTAAACAACTTAGCACCAATGCAGGCACCCTTGCACCAGAGTGCAAGGATATCTGCGTGCAGGGGAAGATTGTTTATGTGTTGGAAGGTGTCCCTTCCTGCACATAAATAATCCTAAAATGCAATTCTGTCACTTTCATGTGTGCTGCTTCATGCAACACACATGAAAGTGATAGAATTGCATTTTTGTAAAGGTTTGTTTATGTACAGGAAGGGACACCTCCCTGTACATAAACAAAGCATGGCATTTTGCTTTTTCCATGTGTACTGCACAAGGCAGTACACATGGAAAATGCAAAAACGAGGAGAAATAATGCATTTCTCCTCGTTTCGCCAAATTAAGACCAGGGTTTTCCTGTTCTTAATTTTCGCGCTGCCTCCTATGAACGCCCCCCCCTGTACATAGTGGGCAGCATCAAATACAATGGGTGCAGCGGTGGAACGCCCACCGCAACACGCACTGCACGCCCCTTTCACGCTAACCATAGCGTGAAAGGGTGCCTTTTGTACAAGGCAGCGTTAAGCCACGTTAAGTGGCTTATCGCTGCCTTGTACATAAGGAAAGGCCCCTATCGACACGGAAGCATCACCAAAAGTGACGTTCCCGTGGCAATAGGTGCTTGTATATATGCCCCTAAGTTTTAAGACAAAAAGCATCAATGAAACACAAACCACCATTTGAAAGTCACATTTTGTGCTTGACTGGTACCTACACATGATTTTAATTTGACCATGGAGTGGTCTCAGGTAGTCCTGATGGATCTCAATGGTCAATGTTTTAACCATCTAACTTAGAAGCTTTTTTTCTGGCACTTCAAGTCCTCCAGTGGAGCAAGTTAGGAAGGAGAAGTCAGCGAGGTTCCCCCAAAGTTGTCTTCATCACTATTTAGCTCCTGCTGAAGCCTTCAGCTTTGGCCCTAAAAACTCCAAATAGGACAAACCAGGGTTTTGTAGTGGATGATTTTCCATTATTGCTGGTGTAAAACAAGATCAGGCCGACCTAAGCTTCGCATTGTTGGTTAGCACAAGTGGCAAGAACTTTTTGGCAACTGGCCTGTTCACAGTTGAGAAGAGACTAAAACTTCAGTATTTTTCTTTTTCTTTTAGGAGGACATTGACTGATGCCAAGCTGGATGTCCAGGACCCAAGAGGCGCCTATGGGGATCATGACCTCACTGCAGCAGAGGCCAGCAGGTCTCAGGCAGGTTCTGTTTTCAGGTCCAGTCATCTCCAGTGCAGCAGGTGAGGTGGGCAGTTGTAGAATGCCTCTGGAGCTTGTTGTGTCCCCGTAGCTCAGAACAGAAGGTCAGCTAACTAGCCCTTGGAGTCCCTTAGCGAGCCTGGGATGAAGGAACAAGGAGCGGTAGGGCAGTCCTCTTTCAGCAGGGCAGTCCTTCTTCTATAGTGTCCACAGATCCAGGACTGTAAAAAAGAGTGTGTCTGAGGGTCCTAATTTTATACCTGGTGCCAGCTTTGAAGCAGAAGAAGCTTCTGGCGTTTTACCACCACAGAAGTGTATGGAATTTCATGCCTCCCTTACCTGGTTCCAGGGTGTCTGGGGTCACAATAGGCTAGTGTGAAGTTCTTTGTATGTGATCTGAGGCAATATCTTTGAAGTGCAAGTAAGACAGGTGACAGCTCTGCCTATCCCGACAAGTCAGGATGAACCAGCCTACCAATACCCTGTTCCTTTATTGTGTGGCTACCGGGAAGAATGCACAAAGACCAAGTACCAACTACATCTGGTCATGTGACCCAGGATCATGCTGCTCGCACCAAATGCTTGCGACAAGAAAATGGCAACTTTTTAAAAGTGCAATTTTCAGAGTTGTGACTAAAAATCCAACTTTACCATTTAAGAGAATTTTAAATTACAATTCCTTAGACACCAAACATGATATTCCTACCTGCTCTCAAACAAGAGTTATCACTTATTAAATATAATAAGGTAACCCAAAGTTGTCCTGTGTGATAGGTAGGCGGCACTGATGGCCTCCAACCCAGAGCAGACCCGTTTGACCAACCTCTGGACCTTGGCAGGGGCACTCTTTAACCCAAAGGCAATCACCCTGAACTGGAAGTGGCCCTTTGGGAAGGCGAATGCAGACCACTCTTTGGTCCCCTCGGATAAGGTAATCTGTCCATACCCTGATGTCAAACCGAAGGTACTTAGGAACTTGGCAGTTCCCAACCGATCAATAAGCTCCTCATATTGCGGTATAGATAGAATGCGCATCAGTCTTCGTGATTGAATTGAGCCTTCGATAATCCACACAGAACCAGAGTTCTGGGGTGGCACCTGGTGAAGCGCCATGGGTACCAGTACCACTGGACTGGACCAAGGTCTGTTGAAGTGCTCAATCACCCCTAGGTCCAGTATCATTAAGACCTTCTCCATGACACCGGTTCTCACTTTGTCAGATAGCCTGTAGATCTTATTCTTCATAGGCATACTGTCCCCTGTGTCAATGTGATTCTTACACCAATGGGTGAGCTCAGGGGTAAGTGATAAGACGGAGGAGAACTTCTCCATCAGCTGGCAGCAGTCTCTCTCTTGTTTGGGTGGGTCAGAGAAGGAGAGAGGTTCACTTCCTCTACCAATCCATCATGCTCGTTTGAGGATTGGGGATGGGGGAAGGGTTAAATCTCTTTCTCCTCAACACATCTGTTACCAAGAGCACAGCGCCTTGGACCTCTCAAAGTGTGACTTGAAGCGGTTAACATTCAGGGCCCTTAAAGGGTTTGTGTGGATCTGGTGGTCCACAAGGTAGGTGTTCTCACCTTTCTGCTCCTTTACCTCATATGGGACAGTCTGCTTGTCCTGCAAGGCCTAGGGCTCTGCTGGCTCAATCACCCACACCTTGTTCAACATTGAACCTCGATCAGAGTTGCCTTCTGGTCATACCAGTGTTTCATGACTTCCTGGATGGTGGCTAAATTCTCAGTGGCAGTTTTCCAGCTTCCTCTTCGATTGTGGGAATCTTTGGGGTGGGTTTCCAACCCACCCCTTCTCCCTCCTCTCGGGTGGCCATGAACCCTAGCATCTCCAAGTGTGACCAGAGCTCCACCTCCTTCTAGATGATGGGTTCCATCGGGTTCGGTGGATTTTATTTTTATTTTGCTAGCGTAATTGGAGGAATTTAGTTATTCCGTGCTACTCATGTAATGCAGAATTACTGATGAATTCTGTTGCTCCAACCCCACAATTAATCTACAGTGTTTGGTTATTAAGCAAGAGTGGAAGAGGAAGCAGTTCTTCTATGTTTAAAAAACACTACAGACTAAAATGTAATCAGCACTGCTGTGCATACCCCTTGGAACCCTTATATACTCAGAGTATACAAGGCTTATAATCTCTGAGTATGTAAGGGCGCCAAGGGGTATGCACCGCCCTTCTATACTCTGCAGTGATTACTGCAGAGTACGAAAGAGCAGCGAGGGTTATGCACAGCAGTGCCAAATACCAAATTCACTTACAGTGCATACCCCTTGGCGCCCTTACGTACTCTGCAGTAATCACTGCAAATTATGTAATGGCACCGAGGGGTATGTACTAAGTGCATTTTGTATCTAGCAGTGCTATTTCTTAGCGCAAAATGCATTAGTGCATCCATTGTTAGACACAAGGGTGCATTTTGCCCTAAGAAAATAGCACCAAAGGCCACACTGCCCGGCGCTAAATTCCACAGACGTTTGTGGATTTTTTGTTTTGATAAATAATTTTTATTGACTTTTTAATTGCAATCAATATAACACAACAATAAAGCAAACTAGCTTACCAGTACCCCAGGCACCCACCTGTTAAACAGCAATAATACATATCGGAGAGATCAAGCATCTAAAGTATAAAAATCCAGTAATTTGCCTCATATCCGAGAGTGTTTCTGCGGGCAGCCCCTGGCTACGTAGATAGATTTTTCCAATTGCGCACACCAGTCCATTTCTCTGTGCCATTCAGTATGGATGGGCAAGGTGTCTGATCTCCATTTTCTGGCAATGTGATGTTTCGCCGCCACCATTGCCATTTCAGTCAGAGATTGGTTCCCCATGAGCTCCAGACCCCATTCAGGACACCTCAAAGTGCCTGAATGTGTGCAAGGATGATGCTGTAGTTTGTAGTCTGAGTTAGGGCAGTCATGATTTGCTGCCAGTAGGCAGCCATGTGGGGGGGATTGCCACACCATGTGAAATAAGTCTGCGCTGGAACAGGGACATCGGGGACACCCTGTAGATGGGATTCTACCGGCCTGCCAGAGTTGAAGTGGTGTGAGACAGGGGCAGGTAGATAGTTGAGTTATATACGGTGGAGCCTAGAGGATATCGCTTTTCCACAGGTGGCCAGTCGTGCTAAGGTCCAGTCAGTATCATCCAACTGCCCTACCCAACCCTCCCGTTTCTGCCTGAGGAATGGGAATCTATCAGTAGAATTCGGCTGGCATATCCCCCCCTTCCCCAACACACCTATCAGTACCTTGGCCACCAGAGGATATGTTTGGGGATGGTAGACATCTGGGATTTACAGTGCTGTAGGCATGTCATAGGTGCAAATACTTGTGGAACTGGGTGTTGGAAAGACAGAAGTGTGTCTGGAGAGCCCGAGCCGTGCTCATGTCCATGCCTACACATATCTGCAAAGGTTGTAATGCCAATCCTGTTCCATTTGGCATAACCTGACACCTGGGCTGTGCATTTAAGGTGGCCGCCCTGCCACAACAGGGTTAGGCTGATCAAGATCTTCATCCATTCCATATTCCGGGATGCCTCCCGCCAGCTTTATAGGGCCACCGCGGTGATCTCAGGAAGAGTTTTGGGGATCAGATCGTCATAGAGGATGTCCATCAAATGGTCCAACCCAAGAAGTGAGAGTTCAATACGATAAACTGGGTCGTTCCAGCTCAAGGTCAGCCAATCATTGAGAACCAGTAGCTGTGTGGCTCTGTAATAAAGCTGACTTGTCAATCAAATATATCCATGTGAAGTAGTTGACATCAATCATATCGATCTGTCACTTTTGTTGGTGGGCACATATCTTGCTGATGTGATTAACCAGCTTCTACCACACCTTGCTGATATTGGCAAACTTATTTTACATTAGTTATTGTTGGAATGGCAAGCAGGCATGGGAATTCAGGAACCAACAAACCCCAAGGAGGCACACTGTTAGTAAGTGGGCTTCTTAGAAACTTCATGGCAAACCAGATTGAAATGACTGACTGATAAGGAAAGAGACAGAAGCTTTGATTGCGAGTTGGCAGAGCAGTGTCCCCAGTTGGGACACCGCTCTGCCCAGTCATGACTGTCCTGGTAGACCTGCACCAAGAATTACTGAGTGCTGGAATACAGTGTTGCTCGGATCTAAATTTACCTTAAATAAATTAGAAGACATGAGGCAGTTGGCAAAACAGGAACAAGTTGGTTTAATTACATGCCGCAGCTGGGAGAGCCTCAACAGAGTGTGTCTGCTCAAAGTCTCTCAGTGTACAAAGTTTTGGCCATTGTTATATACAGTACATGAGGTACAATAAAGCAATTTCTACATTCCAAAAAAGCATCTCAGTCACAAATCAACAAGTGTGGGCATCTGATAAGGAAACAGATGGATCTCGACCTCGGGGAGAGCCAGTGTAGGCTAGTGTGTATGTGCCCAGAAGTCTGGCATGAGGAGCATGTGATCACTTTGTGTAGAGTGCATGTTGTGTCCTGATTGGTGGAGTGTTTCTATCTACATGTGGTATCTTTGGGGAATGTGAGCCTTTGGCCAAACGTGTTTTATTGGGGCCAATTTCCTCAGACCTACCTGTGGTGCAACTGTCTATTTGTGGGATCGGTCAGGGTTTTTCCTGGGTGCGTGTTTGTCTTTGGGTTAAGAGAGACCCCAACTGTGACCTGGTATTCGATAGGCATAGGTGTGTGTTGTAGAACCTGTCTAACCACATATCTCTGACTCAGGTTGATGGGGAGGTTACCTTGGGTGAATCTGACAGCAATGATGTGAGTTCATTAGAACTCCTGAAAATATTATGGCAGTCACTGGTATCATTTTTATCGTCATCCTTAACATTGTGCATACAGTTATCATAGCATACATTGATATTGCTCTTTACTGGTATTGACACAGTTAGGTTTACCTAGGTCATAACTTACACATTGTTTTTACTAGTAACAGTATTGTCATTTGTGCATGGATTATGACATACCTTGGTATCATCATTGCTGGTGCTACTGGGCTGGTACTACTGTGCTTGCACAGGTTAAAAGGTTATGACATACATTGACAGTGCATTGACGGATATTGGCATCGTCATACAGGCACAGGTTATGGCATACGTTGATAGTGCATTTATTGGTGTTGCCATTGTCGGGCCTGCACATATGATGCTATTCATTGACATCGTATTCACACATTCCAACAACCGTGCAGGATTTTACCAGCTGGAAGATTCAGCCAGTAAAATTGCTTAAGAATCAGGCATGGGCTAGAGTCATAGAGACAGCCTGGACTCTGGCCAACTCCTTTTTACAATATGGGGGGAGGGTATGGATTGCTATTCCCTGCCAGCCCGCTTCCTGAGATGCCCTAGACTTCCTTCCCTCTCCACTTCCCTGGCCCTCCTGGTCTTATTTACCACCTGCTAAAAACAGGGAATCCCAAGTGAAATTCTGCTTAGTAACCTCATTCAATGATGCTTAACTCATAATTGCATTATACTGGCAGGGTGTTATCGCAGTGTAGCGTAAACTATGAGTGCAGAGTATGCACCCTTCAGAATCGTGCAACTACTAATCAAGGCCATAGTAGAGTCAGGAAGGCAGAATGAAAGAGAGGAATATGAAGAGGTTTACACCAGTGTTCACATAACAAGGGAAAGGGAAGAGACAATTGGAATAACCAGAGACAGTGAGGGATATTATCTAACAGAGAACACAAGCTTAATCGTGATAATAGTGGGAAAATAAAGAACATTGCGGGCTGAAATAACTGGAGTCTGATAGGGATAATCATTGATGCCATGACCTTGAAAAGAAGGAAGGAAAGAAAAAAGGACAAAACACAGAGAACATAGGCACATGGATAATCATAGAACACGAAGATAACCGTAATGAAAAAAGCATGAGAAATAGAAATAGATTTAATCGGAATCACCATTGCCTATACGGGTCACTGTGTTGCAGTGAGGAAGGTCAGATAAGGAGGAATATAGGTCCTGCAGGATTCATGCAGACTAACTGCCAAAGGGATAAACTGGCAAACAGGAGCTGGTTCTGCATCTTACAGATACTAAAGAACAAAGTAGACACTCCAAGTCAACACATTTGACATACTGTACCTGGAATGGTAAATGGCTTTTGTCATTTTGCAGCTCGGCATGGACAGCACTGTGCTAGTCCTATTCTTAAAGACTTAGCTGTAGAAATGGCAAAAGACTTTGTCCTTTTCTATCTCGGCATGGATGTCACTGTGCTAATCCTATGCTTAAAGACTCTGATAGAAAAGCAGACATTTGAGCTGAGCAGATCTAGAGTGTCGCTGGTGTTGAGGGTGCTCCATACAGGAGCTACTTTCCACCTAAACCTAAGAACTACCCAGAGTTCTCTGCTTCTTTTTTGCATAATTTATGCATCACTCCATGCCTTAAAGGGTATTACTTATATATGTATATATTTTAGAAACAAGATTACGCCGCACTCAGGATTCATTCATATATTATTTATTGATAAACCATCAGGACCCCGTTAGTAAGTCACACTGACACGTTTCGGCCAACGGCCTTGCTCACCGTTGGAGGACTTTACCAACAATACACTTTTATATACTTATCCCAACTTAGCCCATAATGAGCCTTTCTGGGAGCTGTAGTTACAAACATTCACGATAATCCTCATTAACACAGACAATATATGTAATGAATAACAGGGTGTGTTTAAACAATGTACTCAACTAATATGATGTAAAAAAAGTCATTTCATAATCTATATTCTGTACAGTGACGCTATTTTCTAAACAACAGACTTGCCATTACTTGAGTTATAGTAACTCTTTAGTTTCCATGTGCATCTTAGTGACACACAGTTACCCGATTTCATGAGCAGTCTCAAATATACTAGTGTATCAGAATTCCTGCTACTAATCTATGGACTTAATTCATCCGCACTGTGTCCTTCAGACAGTTGAATTAGAATTTAACTAGAAACAGACTAGGTCATATTTCAAACCGCACATGGCGCACTGAAAAAGAAGCAAAATGACATTTATATCAGTAAAATAAATAAATTGCAAGAAGCACAAAAATGTTTTTGCAAAGCATCATTCACAATATCAGAAATAAGGTTCTACTTTATGCTCAAAATTTGAAATGGCCCAACATAGTTCCAATCAAATTAACAGTTTATAGATGGACATGAAGTTCCTCATCACCCCTCTAGGGGTCTTAGTTCGTAACTTAATAATGTATCTGGACTCAAGCTGTCTTAATTTTTTCTTTCTATCCCCTGCTTTTTCACTTAGTGTGATAGTGTCCAAACCGAAGAACTCCATGCCTCTCCAATCGCCGTAGCATTCAGATCCTTATTTTTAATCGCACATATGTTCCAGGATCTGTTTCTTTAACATGCAGACAGTTGTCCCTATGTACCTCATTCCACATGCACACTGGATAACATAAACCACAAACTGAGTTGTACAGGAGATTCTCTGGTTGATTTTGATCGTTTTTCCTTCATGGTCTACTATCTCTGTTTTGTTGGCTCCAATTTTGCATGCCTTGTATTTGTTACATTTTTTTAAACCAAGCTGTTTATCATCCAACCAACATGTTTTCGCCTTAGTCTGATAGTGACTTTGGACTAAATTATCTTGTAATGAAGGTACCTTCCTGTATGTCACTTGTGGTCTGTCCCCAATCACACCACTAATGTCCTGGTCGTTACTCAGAAGGTGCCAGTATTTTTGTACAATCTGGTCAATTTTAGGGCTCTCCTTACTGTATGTTAAAAGGAGTCTTGGTGCTTCCCCACTCGGTGTAATGGGATCTTTGTCTTTTAGAGCTTTAGGAATAAGAGTATCCGTTCGAGTCACTTTTGCGCTCTTATTTGAATCTCTAGGTCTGTACCCCCTGTCCTGTAATCTATGCGCACTTTCTTTCTTTTTTTTTTTTATTTACATTTTTTTATTTCATCACAGTCTTTCATACAAATATTAACTGAGACATATACATTTCCCTTAATACAATATATAGTATATAAAGTGAGCAGCATGCCATTCCTTAAGCGAGAGGGGAATAAAATCTATAATCCAGAGCATAAAGAAAAAATATTACACATACATTGGTACATACACAAATGAGTAAACGGGTTCAGAAACCCACGGGTCAAGCCATTTATGGAGATCAGCCATCTCCATAAAATACATTATTGCTGTTGATGATTCTCTTTCCATCTATAAATGGGGCTCCAGATGCGCTTTCCTAGTAATCTCCCCTTTTTTCCCTTTCTCTCGTAGATACTTTTCTCAAGGTTATATATAGACAATAGTCTGGCTAGCCATTGTTGAAACGTAGGGGCTATTTTGTCCAGCCAGACTGTGGAGATGCATATACGCAATACTGCCATAGCTAAAAAGAGGAAATATTGTGACGCATCTTGCCTACCCTCATTATGTATCCCCAAGAGTATTACCATTGGAGTAAGGGAGACTTGGATTTCCAGTGTTTTATCCATAAACAATTCGATAATTTTTCGCAAAGGTTGTAGTTGCGGACATGTCGCGAACATATGTAATATTTCCGCGTCCGTATTGTCACACCGTGGACACCTAGTTCCCGTCTGCCCCCCCACTGCGCAATCTTTGCTGGTGTGTAGTACAAAATATAAATTGTTTTATAGTGTTGGGCTTGTAGCCCAGCAGAGCATAGAAGGGTATAGCCCAATTCTAAAGAAGCTGTGAAACTGTCAGGATCTACTCCAAGTTTATCAATCCACTTCTCGTTCTTTTCAAGATCCTCATTTTTTAGCAGTGAGAGTTCAGCATAGATCCCTCGGATAGTACAATCTTCCCCTTCCCTAATGACATCCATAATTTTATTTTTACTATATCCACCAACTCCCCCCTTTTTCCCACACATAAAGCTACAAATCTGTAGGTATTTAAAAAAGCTCCTATTACTAATGCCATAGGTATTCTGTATATCTTCGAACTGCCGGATTCCGAGGTGCCCCATTAAATCCCCCATTCTCTGAATCCCACGCCCTTCCTATTCTGCCATTATAGAATCCGAAAAGATTTCCACAGGGAGAGTGGGATTTCTGAATAGCTGAGTATAGCCATTAAATCTGCCTAAACCAGTTTTTTTGCGGAATGCCGTCCAAATCTTATGAGCAGCCATCAAAGTGTTGAATCTAGTTCTTTTAAAAAAACTCGGCTCGGTGAATTTCAAAAAGCTATTTTCAACGTCTTCTCCCACTAGTATTGCATACACTTCAATTGACCCTGACGTAACTCCGGAGTCCTTCACATCTCCCCCCAATTAGCCCACTTATATACTGGAAGGCCGCTGCCCAATAATACATTTTGAAGTCGGGGACTGCCCGCCCTCCTCTTTCCCTTGGCAAAGACATATAGCGTTGTGCCCTCCTAGTTTTCCCGTGTGCTCAAATAAACCTATTGACCATGTGCTCCAGTGCGGTGAACCACTTTTTCTCGAACTCAAGCGGGATAGCCCTAAAGAGGTACAGAATTTTTGCCCTACTAGCGATAGACGTAGATTATGCGTTCTATCAAAGCCTTTTTTTGCTTTACTAAGTATTGGCTCAATATTTCTTTCTACTGTCTTCCCCAGATCTGCTGATATAGTTATCCCCAAGTAAACAGCTGAATCAAGCACCCATGAGTCATGACACACAGCCGCCGTATTCTTAATTATCTGCGTCTTAGATTTATTTAAAGCATACCCAGAAATGGAGTCAAATGTTTGAGCTTCTAGCTCTATTGCAGCCAGGGAGTCCACCGAATTGGGGGTGACTAGAGCGATGTCATCAGCATAAGCAGGAGTTTTGTACTCTAGCCCATTATATCGCATAGGAGTAATCCCTCTGTTCACCTCCAGCCTTCGGATTAATGGATCATTATAAAGCGCAAAGAGGAGTGGTGAACACGGACAGCCCTGATGTATACCACGCTTGATTGCTAAGGATGCTGTATATCCCCCATTTACTCTAAGTCGTGCAGTTGGGTCCTTGTATAGAGCCTGGATTGCTCTAACAAAGCTGACCCCAATACCATAGTGCTGCATCACCGCCCAGAGATAGTCCCAAGAGACCCGGTCCAATGCTTTTTCCGCATCCATTAACATGACTGCCATTGGGTCCCCTGAGACTTCCGCAGCATCAAGGAGGGTTATAACCCTACGGACGTGCTGCGTTGTTCCCCTCCCTGGGATGAAGCCATGCTGAGTGGGGTTTACCATTTTGCCAATTATTTTACTCAACCTAGTCGCCAAAGTTTTAGAAAAAATCTTGGCATTGCCGTTCATAAGAGTTATTGGCCTATATGATCCCGGCTCTCTTGGAGGCTTCCCTTTCTTCAGGAAGATTACTATGTTTGCCCCTGCCCAAGACTCTGGGACTGAGCTCCCTGCTTGAGCTTAAAGTATTATGTTCACTATCTCAGGTCCAATTACTTCCAAGAAGGTCTTGTAAAATTCTAGGGCTATCTGGTCAGGCACTGTTGCTTTACCAGAGGGAAGACTGTTTATGGCCGCATATATTTCTTCCGTTGTCAGTGGGGCTTCAAGTGCATCCCTATCTTCATCATTGATAGGTTGTATCAACATTTCTCCGAGATACCTCCGTATTGCAGGAAGGTTCCTCGCCCGTTCTTCATTATACAGCCTACCATACAATTGACAAAAAATCTCTCGGATCCCTGCTGAGTCATCTGCTATGTTTCCATTAGCGTTCAATATTTCCTTAATCTCTCCAGCCGCATTTTTTTGCCCTAGGTGCACCGCTAGTGTATGGCCAACCCGCTCGCTGAGCTAGTGACATTGCTCCCTTCGTGTGATGAACAGTACTGCTGCCTTGGAGGCTATACGATCTTGAGCTTCTGATTTAGCTAAGACCAGTCTAACCAATATCTCGTCAAGTGCTGCCCCCGTAACAATTGCCATGCTCAGCTCCTCCTCTATGCCCGTTATTGCCTTACAAAGCCTTTTTTCTAACAGCGTCACCTGCTTCTGCTTATGCAAGATGTAACTCAACGTCTCCCCACGCACCCCCGCTTTGAATGCATCCCACACTACCCTCAGACTAGTGCTACTTCTATTAATATCTCAAAAACTCTCTATCCAGGCCTTCGGATGTTGTACATAACCTGCATCCTTCAGCAACCCTCTTTCAAATGTCCATACATATTCTGGTATTCCCCCTCTCCCTATGGCTACTGTTAGCACTAGAGGGTTGTGGTCTGATATGATCCGGGGGAGTTTCTCGATCTGACAGCTGGTAACTAATGAGTCTGAAACTAAGAAATAATTGAGTCTTACAACCAGTTTGTGCAGGGTTGAGAAATATGTACTGCCAGGATCGTCCGGGTGCAATCGAATCCAGGCATACGATAAAGAGTTATTCTTTACAAGGCTAGAGATCGCACGGAAAACCTTCTTCTTCCATCCCACATATATATTTCCTATCTCCGTCCAGAGCCCTCCCAGCCCATTTATATTAAAATCACCACATACAATAACTGGCATAGGCCAGGAGGTGAGCTCCAAATCTAAAAATTCAACGATATCCGGGTCATCCTTCGTCAAGCCATACACTGAGCATATAGTTAAGGTCTCACCATTTAGCATATACTCCACCATGACCCATCTACCCCACTTATCCTCCAAGTTTCTCTTAATTATTATATCAGCTCATCTAGAAAGTATAACAACCCCTCTAGTCTTGGTCCCCTGTCTAGTATACGCAATGATGCTAAACCCCAGCTATTCCATTAAACTGCCTCTTGTATCCTCTATATGAGTCTCATAGAGACACAAAAGATCTAAGCGCATTGTTTTTAATATCACCGCTGCTCGCTGTCTTTTGCCCTGATCGTTCAAGCCACAAACATTAACTGAAGCTATTCGCAAACTCATCAATAAACATCAAAGTTCTGTCCGACCATGTTATCCTTTAGAATTATTGCCTCCTCTAGTATCTTTATTCCTGCCCTCTCTCCTTCCTTAAATTCAATTATTTTGCTGCTCACTTTGTATTTAACTATACATTTCAGATTCCTTATTGTACTACCATGTGCCGTGCCCCAGCCCTCCCCGCCCCCCGAGATCCCCTCCCCTCGCCCCCCCCAAAGGCTGCCCCCTCCCCCCTCACGGGTAAATAGGTCAGTCATGACCTATGTGAGGCAGCTTAAGCCCGCAGAGTAAGCCGCAGTGCCCCCCCGCCCACCAAGTTATGCAAAGAAACAGATTAGTTTTATCAATAATTATATCAATAATTATGCAACCGTGCGCTAAGAGATAACTTAATTATACATATAATTATGTGTGCATTTTGATTTCCCATAGACACATCATATCACCAAGGAGTACCCCTCTTCAGCCTCAGATTACCATATTAGCTCAAGTATTATTCCTTCTTGTATCCATCTGCTGAGCCGTCAAATCCCTCCCGGGTTTCCCCCTCTTATCCAGCAGTTCAGGCAAATAGGCTTGTGCCTTTATCTCAGAGAAAAACATTCGGACCTGGCCAGTATGAATGACTTTTAGTCGGGCAGGGTACAGTAGGTAGGCCTCACAACCAATCCCCTGGAAAGGGGTTATCAGCTGCCTAAGCCACCATCTCCTTTCGACGGTGGCGTGGAAAAAATCTGGACAAGCAAAAAATGTATTGCCCTCAAATATTCGCTTGGCGTCTGGTTTTGCTTTATCCATAATAGCCTGCCTTAAAAGAAAGTTGCCAACATACACCAACATGACCCTGGGCTGGTCTCCTGTGCCACCCACATACCCTTTCTTTTGGGTCAGTGGGAACCGATGTGCCCGCTGAATCTCGACCTCCCAGTTCCATGACGCCAGATCAGGAAATGCACCTTTCAGGAGAGATACTACGAATGCCCTTGCATCCCCTCCCTCAATGTTCTCTGCCAGGTCCAAGAGTCTAATGTTATTCCTTCTTTGCCTGTTCTCGAAATCTTCGAGTTTCCACTGTAGGTCTTCAGTTAGTTTTTCCTGAGTATCCTTAAAGGCCTGCCATTTATTAACCTCGTCTTCCGATTTGCCAGTTCTTTCTTCCACATAGGTTACCCTGTCTGCCATATCCTCATACAGCTTGTTGACCTTCCGTAATGAGCCCTGCAGTTTTTTAGTTACTTGCTGTGCCCTACGGCTTTCTAGTCTGGCCTCCCCCTGCATTTGTTTCAGCGTGGCATACACTAGATCCATTGAGGGGGGTGAAGCCACTTCGGCTGAGTTGGTATGTTCAGATATACCCCCATCCTCCTGATAGAGCTGGGTGGTGGCCGAGTAATCCCATGTGAGCTTCCGAACTGTCGCTATTGCCACTGCTGCATCTGTTGTGAATGGACTCCCTTTAGTTTTAGTTTTAGATTTAGACCTGTACTTATGCATTGTGTTTCTGGTGACTGAGGAGGTTTCTGCAGAATCTGACCCATCTGAAAGATTCCCATCACTGGACAGTGATAAGTCAGTGTCATCATTTAGTGAAAAGAAGCAGTCCCCTTCAGGGGAACTGGACGTTACCCTAGAGCCTTTGGGTCCTGATACGTGCTCTGCTACTTTCCCTTCCAAAACACTCATACTAGGGGGCAAATTATCCTTATTTTCTACTCCCCCTTTATTTGTCACTCTTGGGTACAGGCCATTTGCTGGAGACTCACTATTTAGAGTACTATTTGGTGTACCATCCGGCAACTCCTGCTGAACCTGCCACTTCTTGCTATTTTGGTTCATCCGCCCTCTCCACGCTCAACTCCACTTGTCTGCCAGCCAGCCCAGGATGATGGTGCAACATTGTATCCTCACTGTGAGGATTCCCGGTGTCAATGTCTGCTCCGGTCTGGTCGCTGGCTCCCGCTGCAATTGCTGCCCCCAACACTGTAGCTGACAGGAAAGTCTCTGTCAGCGAAGGTTGCCGGAAAGTGCTCTCCCGAGCCTTACCTTTCCCATCAAGTCCTTCTATCTGCTTCCCATTGTTGCCGCCATCAGTGCTTGCTCCCTCGGTTTTTTTTCGCGGGGCTCGCCGGGACAGTGCTGCGCCTTTCCCCGTTAAATGTACAGCGGTGGCTGCCTCTTTCTGGGCGTATTTGGGGTCCTTTGGAGGTTTACTCGTCCGTGGTGCCATTTTACTGCCAGTGATCACACTCCGGCACAGCACCTGTATCGTGTGGCTAAATTCCAGAAACTCCGGCGTCCCAGTCCTCTTGAGTACCACCAGATCATGATGCCGCTGCTGGAGATTACGGCTGCGGGAGATCCGCCGGATCCAACGGCTGAATAGGTAACAGCAGAGTTGCATTTTTTCATTCCTCCATAGCCTCTTTCTTACTGCAGCAGGGGAGAGAGTTTGACTGTGACTACCCCCTACGGCCTATTGGCGGCCATCTTGCCTCGCCTCGGACAGGTCTAAGCGTACTTTCAAGAATTTTCTTACTCGCCTCTTCATCTTTTGAACAGTTCCTTCTGATTCATACGAATTCTCCATATAGAATACTGTTTTTTGAACATGCCATGTTGTTGGCCCCCCACTCCTCCAACATTACAGGTTGTGTTTCCGGGTGTGTGGGCATAGTGAAAACCCTCAACCCCCTGGGTACTCTGTCAATGTCCAGGTATTTTTTTAGCGCAATTATTTCCCAGCTTTTATTGATTTCTCTTTTATACTGGCGTTCCAACTGTCCAAAACACTGTTTTAGTGATTGATCTTGTGCTTGTTCCGTGTTATCAGTGGTTTGAGCATTTGTCTTTCCCCGCGCTCCCGTTTGAAAAGTAAGTGCTATCTTATCAGCACGCTTTGCTTTCCGTGCCTCCATTGCTAAATGTACAACACACACCCCTATTTCCTTGTTGATATCAATTCGCAATCTGGGATGCTGATGGTTTGTTTTTCTAACTTGTTGTCTGTTGAATCCTGCTTTATGGCAGTGCCACAATGGGACGGCAGAGTCCGTGCCATCAGAGCCCCTCGAGCACTGTCAACACAAGCTGCTTTGGCTTCATACTCAGCTTCGTGCTAATTTTCAAAGCTCCACTCACCTCCGGACAAGGAGACTCTTGTCCCGGTGGGGCGCTCCGGCTCCGTCTTCTGGCGTTCAGCACGACGCGTAGAGATGCGCTCTCGATTGTTTGCAAGCTCTGTGGTGAGTAAACCCAGGCGCCTCCGTCTCTCACTGTATTTCCTTTATTTGATCCACAGCCAGAGCGCTCAAGAGCGGGTGTGTACGTGAGGTTGAATCCATGGCATAAATTAATTTTAGAAACAAGATTACGGCGCACACATCATATTTCCTCAATGAGTCATCAAGGTGCTCAAACCACTCTTCCAGATCTCATGGTATGAGACTAGGGAAACACAGGAGACACAACAGCAGCAGGCACTGGTGATCTAGACATTGATGTAGTTCTGGAGCTCTCCTGGCCCTCTGATGACAAAGTCTCACTCTGGATGTCTGGAGCTGACAGACTCTGAGGCAGGTGCTCAAATTGTGAGGAATCCTACTTGATAGACTTTCCAGGATGGTGGGCAGTAATCATATGTCCCTTACTAGTCACAACGTGCAATGGATCAGCATCAAATGGAGCATCAGATTTGTGTTTTTACCACTGCTTGACAAGGACATACTCTCCTTTCTGAAACATAATGACCCGAGCACATTGACGCTTGGTTGCATGAGTACTCATTCTGGACTTTTGAGATGAATCATTGAGTCGAACTTTCTGAGCATCAATTGTTCTTTCAAATGTCCACTGTGGCATCTTGGTGCCTATAGCTCTCCTGAACATCAGGGGGTTCGGGATTTTGCTGGTTGGAGAATGGGGATAAATGTGTAGAGTGAAGAACTGACTTGTGCTCAAACCTATGTAGTGCAGCGCTCTGGACAGCCTTCCTAAGAGTGCTTAAAATAAGCTGAACAATGTCATTAGCCTATGGCCAAAAAGGTCTGCTTTTCTAATGCTTGATATTCAACTGAGTAAGAAAGCCTTTGAATTCCCAACCATTGCATGGTGGGTCTTTTCAGATTCTAGAATGTACCAAACACCCCAGGTTGCAAATATGCTTCTGGTCTTTCAATTACTCTATCATGAGTTATGGATGAGAGGTCTTCCACCAGAGGAAACTGGGAGTACCATGAGGTAATGGCCATTTTCAAGGGGCCCAAAGAAGTCAATTGCAATTTTCTCCCAGATGTGTATTGGAAGATCTGAGATGATCAAAGGATGCTGAGTTGTTTGGAAGATAATCAGTTACATAAATGACAAGCCTGGAGCGCTCTTTCAACTCGCTCATCAAGATGAGGAAATCAAACACGATCTCAGAGGGCTCTCTTTGTGGCGACAATTCCACAATGTTTCTGATGTCCCACTTGGATGACTTGCTACCGTAGACTTTCATGAATGAAATTCTTGACCGTCACAAGATGATACCTTCTTGTGTAATGGATAGTTCATCACGCACATTCTTGAATCTATGGTATTTACTGTCGTTATCAAGAGGTCGAGCATATAATCTCCAGGAATTGATGCATAATAAGGTCTTTGAGGATGAGCATATTCCTGTCTGCATTGGTAACAGCCCTTATTTGCTCCACAAACACAGCAGCAGGAGTGCTGGATCTCGCAATAAAGTTAACATGGACCTCAGCCACCTTAGAAGGGTTACCCTGACACTATATGGTCACTCGAGAGAAGTAGTCGGCAGGGTTTTGATCTTTTCCTGGTTTGGGCAAAATGGTGTAGTCATACTTTTGCAGTCTCAGACCCCACTTGTCAATATGAGGGGGCATCCTGGCCTTTAGATTGTCAAAGATATTAAGCAATTGTTGGTGATCAGTAACTAGCGTAAAATGTTTCCCATACAGAAACACATGAAAGTGTTTACAAGCCCACACAATAGCTCTGCTTTCTTTCTCAGGTTGCAATTAAGCTCATTCATTTTGTGAAAAACTTCAGCTAGCATAAGCTACAATACTCCTTTATGTATTTGCATGTCCACTATGTTGGACAAGAATTGCGCCCAAGCCCACTGGGCTGGCATCCACACAATCTCTGTATGGAATTTTAGATCATAGTAAGCCATTTTATTAGCATTTTCAATTGAATGCTTAGCGTCTTGAAACTTTGATCACACTCCAGTGACCACTGAAATTAAATAGTCAATTTCATTAGGTCTCTGGCAAAGTCACGTATGTACCTGGAACAGTAGCTGACCATACCAACAGAAGAACGCAGCATGGCTACATCTTGTGGAGAGATGCTAGAGTACAAAGCCTGAACCGTGTCTGGTTCTGGAGTAATTCCACTTTCTGAAAAGATGTGGCAAAAGAATCTCAGTTTTGTTCTGTGCAATTCGTACTTTTCATCATTCAATGTAAGACCTACGTCAGCTGGTAGATGGCACACTTGTGTAAGGGCTCCATCATTTTCCTTTAGTGTGGCCCCAAATGCTAGTATATCATCACTGTAAATAAAAGAATGCGTGGCAGGCTGTATAATGCTACAAATTACATCTTCAGCACCTGAAGAAATTCCAAACCTCAATCTTTTGTATCTGAACAAACCAATATGAGTTGAAAAGATAGTAATGTACCTGCAACTTCTTCTAGTTTTTACCTGATGATACCTTTTGTTCAGATCAAGGCGTGAAAAGACTTTGGCACCTTTCAACTGGGTAATCATATCAGCAATGTACGGACATGGGTGTCACACTCTTTCAATTGCTTTGTTTGCTTGATGCATGTCAACACAGATTTGCACAGACCCTCCACTCTCCTTTTTAGGTACCACGACTATTGGCGACACCCATGGCGCCGGACCAGTAGAGCGCTCAATGATACCAACAGGTACGGTATTAATAGGGAGAATACAGGGAACAGTATGACTACCCTTAGCCAGATATACAGAAGTCCAATTTGGACAAAAACAGAATTCCTGTGCAAGTGCAAGGGGAAGGGAAGGTCATCCTTATGGAAGAGGAAGCCTAACACACTATGGGGCCGATTCCGATCCTGGAAAAACCGGGTACAAATCGTCGGACGGAGCGTTTTCTCCGTCCGACTCGTACCCGGGAAAAATACCTTACAAACATGCAAGTACAATTCGTACGGAAACACCATTTCCGTACGAATCGTAAAAAACACTGACCGGCAAAAATATATCCGCAATTCCGATCCGGGACACCACGTACGCGACATTCGCACGGAGTCAGGCAGCGTTTTACGGACCAGCAAGTACGATTCGTACCCACAGCACTTCGCATGGCAATATTTTTACGGGACCCAAAAAGTGCCGGAAAAGCTAAGTACGCCACGATGCACGGCGAAAAGGGCGCCCGGTAAGCACCGTACCCCCATCCCTACACATCCGCACCGTACCCCCAGCCCCTCCCATGTCCGCGCCATACCCCAGCACCCCCCCATGTCCGTGCCGTACCCCCACCCCCGTATGTACGGAGCGTACCCCTACCCCCGTATGTACGGAGCGTACCCCCACCCCACCCCGTAGGTACGGAGCGTACCCCCACCCCCTTATGTACGGTGCGTACCCCTCGTATGTACGGTGCATACCCTCACCCCACCCCTTAGGTACGGATCGTACCCCCACCCCAGTATGTACGGTGCATACCCCTCATATGTACGGAGTGTACCCCCATCCCCGTATGTACGGTGCGTACCCCTCATATGTATGGAGCGTACCCCCACCCCCGTATGTACGGAGCTTACCCCTACCCCACCCCGTAGGTACGGAGCGTACCCACACCCCTGTATGTACGGTGCGTACCCCTCGTATGTACGGTGCGTACCCCCACCCCCCGTATGTATGGTGCGTACACCCAGCGCTATGCGCTGGGGGTACGCACCGTACATACGGGGGTGGGGGTACGCACCGAACATACGAGGGGTACGCACCGTACATACGGGGGTGGGGGTACGCACCATACATACGGGGGGTGGGGGTATGCACCGTACATATGAGGTGTACGCACCGTACATACGGGGGTGGGGGTACGCTCCGTACCTACGGGGTGGGGTGGGGGTACGCTCCATACATACGGGGGTGGGGGTATGCACCGTACATACGGGGGTGGGGGTACGCTCCATACATACGGGGGTGGGGTGGGGGTACGGCGCGTACATGTGGGGGGACTCGGGGTACGGTGCGTACATGGGGGGCTGGGGGTACGGCGCGTACTAGGGGGGGGTGGGCTGGGGGGGGTGTCCGGCACGTATGCGGGCACATGTTTGGACGTCTCCATGGTTGCTATGGGAGTTCGCTCCGTACGGTGTTTTTTCCATACGGTTGTGCATTCGGACGGACGGGACGGATCGTACTTGCGCGCTCGGACTTCATTTTCCCGATTCGTACGTAAAAATGTCCGGGGACGTGTCGGACACTTTTTCCGACCCGAGGACGTGTCGGGGAATTTTCCCAATGCGATTCGTATGGATTTTTTTACATCCAAATCGTACTTGCCAGTTTGTACGGGACTTGTACGATTCGTATGTAAAAAAATCCGGATACAATTCGTACGGGGAATATTTTTAACGGATCGGAATCGGCACCAAAATTGTGTCATGCTTCATCATCAGCAACCTCCCCCCGCCATGGTAGGGTAGTACCACCAAGGCTGACTCGAACACCTGTTTGAGTGGGTGCAGGAGAAAGTTCTTAGATAAAAAACTATTGTATAATGGAGGGATCCAGATCAGTGAATTAAAAATACCTTAAGCTTCCCGGGCAAACTGCCTTTATTAGTAGGAACTATAGGTGAGATTAAAAACAAACCATATCGTTAATGAGGACGATGGCTCACACAGTCTTTTATAGTTAGGCCAACATGTTTCTGGCCACATTAGAAGCCCAAATGGGTCTGGGGCATTCTTCAGGGCTAAGGATCTCTAACTACCTCCTAAGGGCCACTATGTATAGAAATGTTGTGAGGTGAAACAAAAAACAGAAACATAAAGCAAAACAATAATATACTCAGGTGAGTTCTACATGAGTGACAAACTAAGCTTAGACACCGCCATGACCATCAGCACTTGGTCTGTCATGCTCACCTGAAGGTGGTGAGCCACCCTCTTCTTCTCTGACGATGACTAGCGGTTTGGTCTCTTGCTCTTGTTCTTCACTACTCTCAACCTTCTGAATTGCACTTGTTTTCTTTCCTCCTTTAGCCTTTCTTTGCATTCAACTTCTTCCCCTCACAGTGTTCTTGTGCATCTGGAAGTCGTTGCTTATCGTTCTTTCTGTACCTGGTGGTCACTTCCCTGAGCATTACCATACTGTATGAATGATGGCTCTGTGTTAAGTTGTGGAGTTGCACTTCTTATCTTGGTTGTATTAGCAATTTTCTGACCAATGACAAGTAAAACGTTTCATGGCAACGTTTGTTTCTTCACTTCGTGTAAGGTGCACGGGGCACACACAAGTAGTTTGCTGAACCTCAGTAGACTCTTGGGGAGAGCACTCTTGACTTTTTGGTTTGCGGTGTTTGCATATCCCCTATCTCGTCACCAGTCATAGCGTCCTCCCCAGCATGGTTACATGTAAATGAATCACGCCACATTCGGAGCTTGGTATTACAAGTCTTTATTCTCTAGAGTGCAACCGTTAACTGACTTGTACTGCATCATGAAGTTTGTTAACTACACCCAATTACTTACATCACAAGACTGTGGAGTTTGTTAGGGACCATAGGGGTCCCACGCTCTATAATACACAAGACACTACATTCCGTAATAATTCCCATGCTTTCCTTGCTGGAAGCCGTTTTGGACTTTGATACAACATTTAAAGAGCACAATGTGACTCCATATAGCTCGTTTTTGTTTTAAGAAAATGTTTTTATTAAGTTCTCACAATCATCCAGATATACAGCAATGGTAAAGCAATCCCTACGCAGGGAAGCATGAAAGTTTGCAGATAGCAGGTAGCATCAAACCTAGGGTGCACTGTCATACATCAATGTGTCATCTTACATTTGACCAATAATAAAGAACAACTTCGGAACTGCAATGGGGAATGATGCAACCTGGATGTGGGAGGGAGAGGCATGGACGTAGATTGGAAACTGGAAGTATTGGAGGACATTGAGTAATGCCCTGTAGCAAACAAATATCAGCTGTGGTGTAGGCAGGGTGGCGAAGGCGATTAATAGTATATTGGCATGGTGTGTGTTGTTGAGGGGAAGAGGGGCTAGAAGCTAACAAGTAGATTTGTATGTTTTAAAGATTATAGTAGATATGCTTGCCGGGTGTCGACTGTGCTGGTGCAGGGTGCTAACTAATTCATAGAGGTAAATCATCCGGTGACATGAGTTGTGGGAATTGCGACTGAAAGGTGTCCCATTCCTGGGATGTGGGGCACTTGAGAAGGTGACATGATTCCTCCTACTGAAGGTTGGTTCTCTCTGCTGTTCCCTATTTATGGACTGCACCCTGCCATGCAACTAGTGGCAGAGCTGTGTTGGCTCGCTAGTGTAATGTAAGTGTCCGTATAGCCAGTAGAAGAGCTAATCCGGCGAAGCAGTACGTACTGAGATATGACCCTATATGGCTCTATGCCTACTTGTGAATTTGTTCTAAAAAAAGCTAAACCCTCTGATAAGAACTCTATGCTTAATCTTACATTCTTCGTCCGGCCTAAGAATTACAATGCTTCATACCTATCCTAACCAAGACCATAGAAATTGTTTCTACTGCAATCCTCATTTGAAATTTGAACCAGATAAAAAGATCCAGAGATGATGGGTTAATATCTTGTCCTAACTATATTAAGTGACTTCTTTTTAATCTTACCACCATCTTATCTCAGGGCAGTAAAACAAGGGGAGAACTCAGCCAGGTCCAGCCAGAGATGCAAAGTAAAGTGATTACTGCCCATTCATGGCAGTATATAAAAATGTATGCATCGATCAAATGCCAACACACTCCATTGCAATGTAATTCTTTGGGTCCTCCTGACAACTATTCATGAAAGTACAGCATGCAGGCTTATCTGTGTCAAACTGGCCAGTCAAGGAGTAAAGGCATAACTCAAAGGCGTAGGTATCAGTGATGCAGCCGGTGTAGAGTTAACCATTTTGTGTTCCTTCTTAGTAGCTATTCTCTTCAATCTCAGACATTTCCTTTGCCGCGCTTCCTTAAAGCACTCTCACAGGTGCTACCAGTCATGGAAAGAACAATTTTTATTTATTTTTAGAGAGCGTGAAGGGGTTGTGCTTCTACTCTGTCACCCAACCCCTACAATCAAGATTGTGCTGACTTTCAAAATATTCATAGCTGCCAGTTAGGGCCATGGGATTTGACATGAATCCAGCCAGTCCTTACATTTTACTCAACAAAAATGCATTTTATGTACCAAGAAAAGGTGTATTTCTTCTATCTCCTAATACTGGAGCACTTATGGCTGCCTAGTGCCAATGCAGGCACCCTTGGGCCATGTTGCAATGGTGCCCTTCGTTATGAGCAGGATTGCTTTTGTGCAGAAAGGGACACCTTCCTGCAGAAAACAGTCCTGAAATGCATTTTCCTCAAAACCCGTATGTGGGGGCATGGGAACCCCCACACTCCACCCATGGAATGCCTCCCTGCCTCAAGGTAACACAAGGTAGCAAAATGTGCTGCCTTGCATTACTTTGGATTTACCAAACCATGCAGAGTCATGTAAAATGGCTTTCAGTGGCTTAGTAAATCCCAGTTAAGGATTTACAGTGCCTTGCTTTTCCTCGTGTAATGCAAGGACAATTCAAGCCCATAGTAAATCTGTCCCTAAGCATTCAAGGTACCATCAGGTATTAAGCCAAGCTGGCTGAAGATCTTGCACATAACATAGGTCCATTTGGCAGCTGCAAAATGTTCAACATTCAAGGAGATGTTAATTTAAATTTGAGATCTCACCAACCACCACTTGGTGCACACCTCTTGATGCATTAATGATACATTATGACTGCTCTTGTTAGCAGATTTCAATTATGGTCATCTTCCATTTGTCTATATTTATATCACAAGTTCCTCTGAAGAAGCCAATGGGTGGCATTTTGTCACTATTTAAAACAGCTGAATTAAAAAGAAAATCAGGAGTTTTGACAAAACATCATACAAATCAATTTTCAAAGATTGACCTAACGCTGATTTCAGGTTTCCATTAGGTTAGGTGTGAGCAGCTCATTGATTTCTGGTTTTTAATTGCAGTTTTGGCACTTGCAGTCCTGTATTTACAATGAGCTAAACAATGATGCAAGTAGCAGACCTCAAAGTATAATTCAGGGCTTGTAGAGGCACTTACGCCTGATGCCCAACAACTCAAGAGCCCTGTGTTCAAAGAAAGAGAGTGAATAAAATACAGGCTCAAGCCAAACTTTATTCGGTCGTTCCAACCATAAAAGTGCAAGTGCTTACAGTACAGAATTGCAAACATGTATACATTGCAATGATACATTAAATGTGTTATGACCGTAAAAGTGCAAGTGCTTACAGTACAAAACTTCAGGTTTGAATAAGTGACAAAAGATCATTGAATGCATTACAATTGATTATTAATAAGAAATATAGCAATCAAGATAAAAACAATTAAATAGTTAGTAAAAAAGGATAAAAAGTATGGTAGCCAAGGGGAAAGCCCAGATAAGGTGCAGTGGAGATCCCACTATAAGATCACAATAAAAGGGTCGAACCACAAGCAATATTACAATAGCATAATGTTACTGCCTAGTTCTCATGTAGAGTGTTGGAAAGGTAGAAAAGAGAAGCTTTAAGGCACGCCGTATCACTTCTTTAATGTGTGCCTTCTGATTATCTACATTTTTCCAAGTAACTTAGCTACTGTGCAAGCAACAAGTGGTCTTGAATCGGATTTTAAGATGCGCAGCACTTCTTGGTGACAACGTGTCCCTAGCAACCTGCAAACAAGTGCCAACCATTTGCGTATCGGGGAGTTGTGCATCGGGCAAACAAAAAGAATGTGTGCAATTGACTCAACAGAATTGGAGCAACCAGGCCAATGTAACTGCACAGATGGAGGCCGTCGCCACGCAGTTGTAAAGGAGTTCACAGGAAGTAATCCAAGTCTAAATTGGATATAAAGCTTTCTGTCCTGTGGAATCGTGATAAGCTCCATATATTGCTCATGTGCGCTTTTGGATTTCCCTAAGCCTATTGCTGTGAGTAGAGATCTGACCTGGGTAAACCACCCAATTTTGTTAAAACAATTAAGTTTGCAAACTTCATTGGCTGCAGCAGCGTAATATGAAAGGTCAGGGGTTAGTTCAGACGTAACCAAAAGAGCAAGGGGCGAAGTCCTGCAATATCCACAATAGATTGTCTACCCATATCTAATCTTAAAGGAAGAAGCGGATCCCAAAAATGTGTTCATAGTGGTAAGGAGAACCTCCAAGTTTTCAAACCCCCAGAGTACAGCCCCGTACAGAGCAGAGCCCACTATTTTATGGTCATAAATCTGTAGTGGCACTGCTATTGGTCTTGACTGGGAGCGTCTATGCTCCTTCATCAAAGCCATGTGGTGCCTCCAGGCCATTTCCTCAGAGAGGGTCACACCCAGGTAGTCAAATGTGACTACTCTCTCGAGGGGGAGTCAGTTTTCCATTAAAGGATTTGTGGAGGTTCATCAATAGAAGTTTTGTTTTCGATGTATTGACCTCCAGGCCTCTCGACCTACAGAAATAATCAAAGCGATCCAACAACAGTTGAAGACCACTGGGGCTCTTTGAGAACAACAGCGTGTCATTTGCAAATAATGGAGTTGTTACTTTGGGGCTCCCCACTGAGGGGGCATCAGCTGGGACTTCCGCTAAGTGGTTGACCACTCGGTTGATATAGAGCGAGAACAGGGTAGGCACTAGAAAGAAGTCTTGTCTAACCCCTCTATCGACTCTGACCGGGTCTGTCGGCTGCCCTTGTTACCGCCAGTGGACCCTTGCGAAATTGTCCTTGTGAAGGCGAATGACCAACATGAGGAGTGATGACGGGAGGCCCATCTCCTGCAGGACTTGCCATAATTTGTGTCTGGGGATGAGATCAAAGGCCGACTTCAAGTTGATGAATGCTATGTAAAGACTGCCCCTTTCAATAGTGACTGTTTTCCAAGCCAGTAATGAAAATCGGAAAACCTGATCAATGGTGCTTACTTTCTTTCGGAACCCTGCTTGGAAGGGGTATAGGAAGTTAATCTCCTCCATCCATTCTATGATCTTCATGAGGAGTGCACGGAAGAAGACCTTTTGGGCACCATCGATCAGGCTAATATGCCTATAGTTGGATGGAAGGGAACGATCGCCCTTTTTAAATACCGGGATGACCTCGGCTTACTTCCACGAAGGTGGTATTACGGCCCCGGCAATGATTCCATTAGCGAGTGCCCATGTATACTTGGGCCAATTATGTGTGTCGTAAAGGAAAACATCACCAGGGATGCCATCAGGCCCTGAAGCCTTGTTCCTGACCACCGAGTTTATACTATGTGAGATTTCCTCTAAGGTAACAAATTCGAGGGTCTGGGGATTGGTAGAGATGCAATCAAGCCTTCAATAGCCAGGGCTTCTGTTCCAGTGTAGACTGTAGAAAAGTGTTCATGCCAGGTGGAAGTGACAATGTTATTGTTGGGAGGTCTCGGTCTATCGGCGTCTCCCATAGTCACCAAAAGCCAAAATTGTTGTGAATCCTTGTTTTTGCAGGCGTCCTTGATCTAGAGCCATCTGTTCTCCTCCCAAACCTTTTTGGCTTTGGCCTGGGCTTTCTTGCAGGATCTCCTCGCTTCTCTCAGGTCTGCCACATAGTGTGCTCTAATGGCTGTGGCCAATTGCAATCTTGATTTACTACATCCCTGGTTAAACTAGGAGGAATGTGGTCTGGCTGGTTTCGGTTTACTCCGAGGCCTAAAAGGGATGCTAAAAAATTATGCTAACTGTTTTAAAAAAAGGTATGTGGCATGGCATAATCTTTGTGAACCCGCCATGCTGCTCCAGTAGGCTAAGTAGATCACTTGTGCTCTCTAGCAATTTGTCTTTCCTGGCCTCTAGTTTTGAAGTATCGGTGGGTACACGTACCCACTTGAGTCGCCTGTTGTTGTTAGTCAGGGATACCTCCTTGGTGGAAAGTCTTGTGTGTAGGTGGCCAAAGAGGCCATAGAGGTGGCATGTCAAGCTCAAGAGGGTTATGGTCGCTGTCTGTGGTTGACCCAACTACCATATCCAACACTCCATGCCACAATGCCACAATCTGACATCTAACAAGATGTAGCTGATGAGGCTCATTTTGGTGGTTCCATTAAAGGTGTTAGCCCCCATCTTATCGACTTAGTCCGGCCATTGGCAGCTCTGAGTCCATACTCAAGGGTTACTGCATGTAGCTGTAATGCTGTATGGGTCAATTTTTTGATGCGTGGCAGTTCTATGGAGGGAACGAGCCACATCTCGTCCACCTTGTCACTGTCAGTTACATCTTGGGAGTCCAGGGGTTCGAAGATGGTATTGAAGTCCCCTACCACCATTACCGGTGACTGTAGCTCCCTCTCCGCTAAACAATTTTCCAGTTCCAGAATGGTAGGAGAACTACAACTAACCCTGGAACCCCGGGCATAGACATTGAAGAGGTCAAGTCCTGTGCCGTTCCTACCCCTGATATGAATGGCTAGAATGTCAGGGCTTTTGGTCTTAAGTTCTCGGATGCTACATTGGAGATTGATTTTTACCCTGATCAGCAGTCCACCAGCAGGTCGTCTAGATCTAGTGGCGAATGCGGGGCGGCAATAGGTGACATAACCGAGGATGAAAACAGGGGTAATGGACCAAGTTTCCTGCAGACAACAGATGTCAAATTGCTCAATATACTGGGTCAAATGTGTGAGTGCCAACTTAGGCCTTACTCCGGCAACATTCCATGATAGTATACGAAATGTAGGAGGTGTTCCTCCAAGAGCAGGGTGAAAGAATTGGATCTCATTCAATCTATGACCTGTTACTTGGCCTGCAATAATATCCAGCTGAGTGGGAGCCCTCTCTCTAACGGTAGCGGTGGTAAGCTGTTGTAAATCAGGCGGGCCCGAAATACTGGGCTTTGAAGGTGGTAATATTGGATCAGTTTAGTGCCTTGGCTTAGTTCCTAAATGCTCAACATTTCTTGTAGAAGGGAGTGATGAGTAGACTAGACTGGCTTGATTTGTCAGTCAATCGTTGGTAGCTAAGGGTGAATCAGAACCTAGGGCGATTCATTGCCTAGAGGTTGGAAGCTGCTGTGAGGTGCTGAAGGGATTGTATTTTAGTCTAATGCCTGTTTGGGTCGGTGAACATGATCTTGCCTCTAGGGCTATGAGGTTAAGGACTAAGTTCACTTCCCTAAGATGTAGTTCTATAGAATCAGTTAGGGAGGTATGATGTGATGGCCTCTTGGCCCATAAGATGTCCTCCCTAATGACAGATCTACACCCCCTCACCTGGTGGAGCCAATGTTTGGATTTGTTTATCAAGGAATCATTTGCCCTCATGCTTCATATGTTGAAATATTTTAGGCATGTTTGTAATATAGATGGACTTTGTGCAACTCAAGGCCTGATCGTTCCTATAGCTTGGTTGGCGACCAATACCTTCTTGTGTACGGTCTCTGCTTTGCGTCACATCAGATCTACTCTTATATGGTCAAAGTTGTAGGGGGAAACGTGGGAATGGACATTAGAGGGACTATAGTAGTCAAAGCGTGTAATGGCTCCTGTATAGATCCATTTGTCTGCACTGAGCAGCGTTCTTCCGAAGTGCCTCTTTCTATCAAGAGTTTGACTTGAACGTTGAGTGCTAACATTAGTGTTTTTAAAGAGGTTACTTCATGCCTTCAGATCTGAGATGATCCTAGCGGTGTCCTCGCTCTGCCAGGTTGTCTCCACAAGGAGGCTCCCAGCCCTTTGTACATTTGAATCTTTCTCTAATGGTTCTGTGGTCGCCCTTGGCAAGGAAGGATCTATCTCAAGCTCCTGTGCTTCCCCCTGTTGGGAGCTGGACTGATCTTGAAGCAGTAGAAACCTATTTGATAAGACAATGTTGGTGGAACTGTCAATGTCAGTGTTTATCAGGCATTTGTCTGCATCTGCAGTGGGAAGTGGGGGTATATCTGCCTTCAAATTACCGGTGCTGTCAATGGAATATGTAAAAGACACACAATTGATGGACAGAATGCAGAACAAATCGAAACATTCTCCCCCAGTCAAGAGATCTGGGTTCAATCCATCATTCTTTTGCTCACCATGCCACCCCAGTTTAGACCTGGCCATATGCAAATCAGTCTTGACCCTGTGCCTCATGAGAACAGTCCAGTCCGAACTGCCAAGCCAGGTCCTCCCTGGACCTGAAACAAGCATCCCAGGACCAGTTTGGGGGTTTCACCCCTCATCAGCCAGGATAGATTGAATCCAGTGGCACAGTAAACCGGAACCCACGACTGGGCATGCCCGGCACACTTAGGGTGAGAAAGCAAAAGACACACATTTGATGGACATAATGCAGAACAAATCGCAACATTCTTCCCCAATCAAGAGATCTGGGTTAAATCCATCATTCTTTTGCTCTCCATACCACCCCAGTTAAACCTGGCCATATGCAAATCAGTCTTGACCCTGTGCCTCATGGGAACAGGTAAGCCCAAACTGCCAAGCCAGGTCCTCCCTGGACCGTAAACAAGCATCCTAGGACCGGTTTTGGGGTTTTACCCCTCATCAGCCAGGATAGATTGAATCCAGTGGCACAGTGAGCCGGGAGCCACGCCTGGGCATACGTGCCGCACGTAGGGAGAGAAAGGAAAAGACACACAATATGTAGCGGTGGTGGTACAAGAAGGCAAAATTGTTCTACTCCGCATTTTTCGCGTAGTAAGCATTGTGGGAATGTGTTTTGCAGGAATAGGAGTGGGGCTAGAGGGATGAGGTGGCTCCTCAGAAAGTTGTGGATTGTCTGTTGTAGCCGTGCAGGTGTCAGGGGCTAAGATTTCCTGGCATTTCTCTATTAGGTCGTCGATGCGATCGAGGACACAGTTGTTGGTTGTAGTCTTTCGAGCCAGCTTACTTCTGCTTGATTTTAAACGGGGCCCATCAGGCCCGCCACCTCCCGCACAAGTAGACAATTTTCTTTTCCCCATAACGGTGGTCAGTGTAGTTAGTAATGTAGTTAGCAATTAGGAGATCGATGGTATCTGCAGTAATGTGTGTGGGAGGTATATCACATCAATGTTCAATAAGCACCTACAAGTATCGAACAACTGCAACTACCACACAGATATGTGGCTAGTAATACCCTACCCAAATCCCTCTGTATGGATGAGGGTGGAGGGGAGCTTGAAAGGTGTTGTAGAGACACCCTACGACTTAGCTTTTAAGACTTAGGGGGTGGTAGTAGATATGTCTATATATTGTGTGTGTCTTGTATCTATCTTGCTCAGTATACGGTCAAATGTAATACTTGAGATAAAAAACCCTCTCAAAGCATAAGGGGTGCTCAGACCTTGGATAGCGAACAAAATGCAACAAATCAACCCACAATCTGGCAGAGAGACTCACATTAAACTTAAATCAAAACAAGTAACTACAGATAAAAGCAAGGTGATCACATAGGTATAGACATTGCTATCAGAGTCTCAATTTCTCACAAACCCACTGTCAATGGGGGGAATGTGTTGACAGTCATAGCTCCAGCCAAATGCAATGAGACAGTCACCTAGCAATCAGCTTTTAGCATATAGGCTGTTCAGACAAGAAGATAAGAAAAGTTAGCAGTAAGGTGTAGCCCAGCCCTACTTCTCCTTGAGCTTGGCAAAAGCTACTGCAACTATAGGTCTACTATATTAACGTGTAATGCGAGCTTAGGATGAGTCCATCTTGTTACCAGAAGTAGGAAAAAAGAAAAGTGAGCAGTGACCCCAGGCCTGAAGTCTACTAGAGTCAGGCACTGTCCAGCGACAGAACCAGCGCAAAGGAGAGCAAACAAACTCACTCAACAGGTCGATGAAAGGGTCCTCCGGAAAAACCAGCTGGTAGGGGGGGGGGGGGCCAGCCCAGCCTCTTCCGGGCTCTGACGGGCATGTACGGATCCGCTCTTGGCATTTGGAGCCATGAAGTAAAAGTGCCTTGAAATAAGCATGCTTCCTGTGCCAGAGACTTTGGCGAAGCTTTGTTTGCCCTGCTTCAAATAGAATACAATCACTTTTGCCATCATATGATTGTGCCCTCTTGATTAGACTGCTTATAGAACAATACACTAGCACTTCTAATCTATTGTCACTTGACAACTGCCTTACTGATATGTATGACACCTTCGCCCACATCAGGCTGTTTAGCCAACAAAATGTTGCATGAATGGATTATGTACCCCCTTATGCCTGCATACGTTTGGTTTACAACATTGAAGCATGCAAAGCTCACAGCTGGAAGCTCACCTGTATCTTGTGTGACACTTTTTGTCAAATTGGCTTTTTAACCAACAAAATGTTTGTACTTCTACTTTTAACCTATATTTGAACAGTAAAAGCAAAATGCAAGTCCCATATTGCATTGGGAATAGAGCATGCATACCACTGAAAAGAACTCACCATTGGATGAATTTGCTATAGATTGTATTCTAGTGCTTTTAACTCCAGTAACTATAGTAGAACTCCATGTGCTTTTTAGGGGTGGGTGAAACTTTTGGAGTTTCACTACGCAGAATTCTGAAGAGTTACATGAAAACTTTATGAGATTCCACAGAGTACTGCAAGCTGGCTGAATTTGGAACGTTGGGCTGCTAGCGCTTATTTTTGCGGCTGGGGGCTTGTTCCGATCTGTAAGATCAGCACAAACGACACAACACGGCATGCCAGAGGGCGCTGCTTCTTTCGCTGCTCAGGTAGATTTTCTAGTCCAGTGGCGGCTTTCTCAGTGTGAATGGTCGTGACCTGCCGCAACCGCTCGTGTTGAGAAATCTCGCTGAGAGGGGTTCTAGCACCTGAAAATCATGCTAGGGGATGCATATTCTCGCTCACACTTGTCAACGTAACTTTGGTGAGCCGCACTTGAGAAAAAAACTCCACCACACAGAGATCAGTGGAGTTTTGCCCGAACTTCATGTTTCAAGTGGAGTGGGCAAAACTCTACAAATTCCAGTGCTTTTGAGGTAAACATTCAAAAAGACAAAATGCTCCTCAAAAACTAAACAGTCTGAAGCAATAAGCAGGTCAAAAGCAAAAGAGTTGTTAAGTATTATTGGAATGACCATGGTGTTTAACACTAAATGAATCAAGAAAGCCACGCCAGTAGACCCATTAAAGGTTTTCTGGCGGAAAAAACAAAAGATCTCAACCCATTAAAGATTGGGCTCAACCAGCAAAGTCTACTCGAGTTGAAGAATGAGATAGGGGTGTATAACAAAATATCATTGACAAAAATATCAGCAACAAATATATTGCCCAAAAATATCAGGGACACCAAAATCAACTTTACATACTTTGCATGTAAAGTAAAAAATTACAACAAAAATATAGACACCCCAAACATCTATAAACACTATGAAATTAATTATTATACAAAAACCTGTAAATTTTATATAATGAATTGATGTCCAAGTTATTAACAACTATTAAATAGTTAACACAAGCAATTATCTAATTAACCATTTAACAACAAAATGTATTAGCATATTTAAAATGAATCTCTTAAATAACTAAAATAAATTATATAATCAACTAATACATTCAAAAATGAAACTAAAAATATAAAGAGGTAAAAAAATAAATATTTGAAAAACTTCTCACCCTATTTCCCTTAAGCCCATAAGCAAAATAATTCAAATATGTTATTAAATCAAAAAACAAAACCACACAAAATAAATAAACTTATTTAAATTAATAACACCTTACAGCACAAAATCCGATAAACCTAAACAAAATAATAAAAACCAATGTGATGTACTTATAGAATTACATAAAAGACTTAAAACAAGATATTGTTTACCATCTAAATTCTGTCGAACAATATTTTTGACATCACAATATTTTTGACAATTTATATACCACCATAATGTTCATAAGGCACCTGCTCAACCCAAGAAGCATTCAAGGATAGTAGAAAGGCAAAATTGACCATCCTGATAAACATTAAATTTGTCTGAATTTTGATAGGAAATTTTTCTGCAATGATTAATTAGATGAGTAAAGTTTGTATGTATGGAACCCCAAGGAAAATACCACCATGATATCATGAATTTGATGTTATCTTCTAGGGTTATGATGGCCATAAAAGTCTTGCAGCACCTTAAATAATGTCATGAAAACCAACCGACCTTTCTATAAGATTCTGACGAATGTGCATGCTGATTATTTTGCTGATGTTTTTTCAGTAGGTGTATCCCAGAATTCAGTAGTCATAACAGCTACAACATGTTAAAAGTTCTACAAGCAATGTCACATAGTAGTATGATGAGCCTATGAACAATCCCACCACATTAAATTCCACTCTTCCTTCCTACAGTATGCAGTTCCATTTGAGCATGTGACCCCTGAGAGGCATTAAAAAGTTGTACATGTGGATCACCCGATGAATGAAACTTTTCAAAATAAATGATTTGGCTCTCTTCTGCATAGGAGCCTCAAAACATTGTAACCGTATCTCTTCTCGATGGAGTAAATAGTAAAACATATACATTTGGATCGCCTAGGTAGTAGATCACATAAAGATTGTTGATGTGGCCCGATTATATGAACAAAAGTGTCAAAAAAGACAGCTTGCTTGAAGTGGTCATCACCACTCAGTCCCCACCAGAGATACTGCTATCAATGTATACATCATCAACACAATGCTCGGCACCACCACTCTACAATTTTGGTTACCTATTGACAAATCATTTCTTATTGTTTTTTATTCTAGAGCTGTAACTGTATAAATGTATAAAACTGATCTATCTCTGCAGGAAATGACTGTCATAAGCTTTTATTTGCTATACTCTCATAGAACCCCTTTTACATTACTTGGATACACCTTTTCGTTGTGTTTTAATTTATGACTGGTAAATGTCTCTCTAATAGTTGTTGTTCCTTGCACATTCAACATCCCACTTCTATAGCAAATGACATTCTGTTCTTAGATTTGCAGTTGCAAAAGGTTATTCCAGGTTATAGTCATTCAAAAAACTCTGGGGCATATTCACAAGGACTTATCTCCAAATTATCTCCACCTTAACGCATCAAAAGTGGAGATAGATCAAACACCCCATTCACAAGCTGGTGCAAACTGCAAACATTGCCAGTATTCCTGTGATAACTGCCCCAAAATCTATTCCCACGGTGAACACCACCAAATAACCCTAATGAGATGCAGAGTTGGTATTCCCGTGCAAAAACACACACATAAAACACAACACCACTTTCACAGCAAAATTCCAGAGCCGCGATGCGAGTCAAAAACATGGGATAAGCCGCGCTAGCCGCAGGTATTTAACACCTGCCTCAAGCAGGTGTAAAGATGGATGACTACCTGCAGTAGGCAACGGAGCCCCGCACACAGCCACACCAGAAGAACAAACGATGCCATGGAGCTAGTTATCATGTAGCTCGGAGCCCCAACAGGGTCACAACACCCACCGCCACCACCCCCTGGACCACCACCACCCCCAGGACCCGGACCCGCCCCCCCGGACCACCACAGAGGCAGCGCAGAGTAAGACAGTGGACCTACTGAAAACGCACCACTCTCACAGACCTAACGCCCGAGGAAGTCATTGCCCCCTACAGGCTCAAAAGGATAACCATCCTCCGCATCATGACCCACATCGCCCACAGGCTGACGGTCCCAACACAGCGGAGAACCAACATCCCTCCGCAGACAAAGCTGCTGGCTGTGCTGCACCTGCTGGCCTCTGGTACCTTCCAACCAACAACTGCCAGAGTCGGAGGGGTCTCACAGCCAGCCCTATTAAAGTTCATCACACCTGTCCTGGATGCCATCCTCATTTTAATTCCCCAGTACCTTCACTTCCCCAACACTGCGCAGGAACAGCTGGAGACAAAGCAAGGCTTCTACGCCATAGCCAGATTCTCGGCCGCGTTGGGGGCTATTGACTGCACACATGTCCCACTTGTGTCCCCTGCGGATACCGCACACCACTACCGCAACAGAAAGCACACGCATTCCATCAATGTGCAGGCAATAGTGTACCACTGGCGACTCTTCACCAAAGGCTTTGCAAACTACCCCGTGTGCATGATTCCTACATCTTCAGACAGTCCATCATTAACCAGTGCTTCCAGGATGGCACATATGGAACTGGAAAATCAACACATCACACACCCCAAAGCCACCAACACACAACGCACAACTGTGGGAATGCACACATGACCAAACAACATACAACATGTCAAACAACACGAGCTCCTACCAGACACGACAGCACCACTCCATGGTCATCCTGGGCTACCCCTGCACGCAATACAGACATATCATGGCACCACAGCCACAGAACTAGGCCTGGGCAAAATTTCCGTTCCGTTCGCGGAATTTGCGATAATTTGGCATTTCCGCGTTCCGCGGAGAGCGCGGAAATGTCAAAATTTCCGCATTCCGCAGCTTTGCGATAATTTGGTTCTTGCTCGCGCTGTAAAATAATACATTTTCGCGCGCGCGCAATCGCCTTACCTGAATCCCCGCGTTCGCCGACAAGTTTTCCCGATCCGGTCACGTTCTCCATGAGATGTTGTATTGTTTTAGCCATTTGTGCTGTCTCGCGACAGTTCGCGTCCGCAGTGACGTCATGCGTCGCGCGATCACGTCTTTCTTCTCGCGATCATGCACCGCGAGACAACTGAAAACAAGATGGCCGCGCCCGCGAGCAACCGCAGGGGTAAGTTAGCGACCCGCAACCATGCAGAAAATATCGCGAACGGGCGGGAAAAAAACTTCCGCATCTTCGCGATATTTCCGCTTGTTTGCGGAGATTTTTAACATTTTCGCGATAATTTGTGAAAGTCGCTTTCGCAAATTCCGCCCACCCCTACACACAACCGCTGAACGTGTGGAGATGCGGAATGCAGCCATGTGCGGAGGATGCAAGTGACCCGTGCATGGGAATGTACACAACGACAAGTGAGGCGTGGATGTGCAGGACAGACATGGGTATGCAAACCACAGACATGTCCATGCAGACCACAACTGCTGGTGACTGGTGAGTAGTGAGCAGTGGACGCAACCATGTCACCCCAGGCCGTGGGTCAGATAGCGGAAGTGTCGCACTCTGCGTCCCTCCTGTGTGCGTGAACGTAGTGGGTTGGCCCTGTGTACACCAGGGCTACGCAAGGGTGTGGTCAAAAAACCTGTTGCGCAGACAGTGCGGCGCCTCGCAGCCTGCCACGGGGCCGACACCATGCGCAGCGGGGCCTGCGACCCGGTGTGCCTGCTGCACCCCAGGATGCGGATGCACAGACCAGGTCTGCCCGTCCTGGCGCACCAGGGCCGCACTGCTCACCTGCTGATACCGTTGTGTGTCGAAGAGGGCCCACTACGTGCTGGTGCAAGCTCCAAGCCCCAGTTCCATGACCTCTGCAGCCTCCGCAGACTATCGCTGGCCCCCCCGACGCTGGCCCACATCACTCCTTTCTTATTAACATACTCCGCCGGTGTCCTGTTTGGCCCAGTAGGTCCCACATGTGGAATTGTGTCCTGAGTCCAGAATGGCAGTGACCCCAAGTCCGTGGCAGCGGCCAGAGCACCAGATTCCCTCCGATCAGTGAGGCATAATTCCATATCGCAGGCCTGCGACTCGTGGTGCCACTAACCCTGTTCAACGCAAGCCGGTGACACATGGTGTCACTAACCCTGTTCAATGGAAGCCGGCGACACGTGGTGCCACTGACCCTGTTCAATGCAAGCCAGCGACATGTGGTGCCACTAACCCTGTGTGCCATGAGTGACCGTCATCCTCCGGCGGGACATCATTGGTGTCTGAGCCTGTGGCCTGGGGGTTGTCATCAGCAATGGGCAGGTACGGACTTGGTGTCTGGCATGTGGCATTCGTATCCACCATGCTGCTGGGCACAGCTGGCATGTGCCCTCTGAATCATGCCCTGGGGTAGACCTCCCATTCTCCCCTGTGAAACTCCGCGGAAGACACCTATGACACATGCGAGGCCCAGCTTAGCCCTTATGACCCTACCCCAGTCTCCAGCAGGTCAGCATCTGTGGTGGTGGGCTCGTGTCGGCCGCTGTGCATCCTGGGCCACTAGCCCTGTGCGACTCGAGACTGTCCCCCTTGTGGTTCTGACATTGCATTTCTGAGTGCCTGATGGCTGTTGGAGTTGTTGCCAGCACCAGCTACTCCCTGAGGGCTGGCTTACACTCACTGCACACACAGCCAGCACAGGCATCACTGGATTAGTGGGCCTGCAATCACATCCTGCCGAACCAAGTATTGACTCTTTTCTCCCTGCACTGTCACAGGAGATCAAGGATATGCACTCTGCCCTTGTATGATGACACCGCTCCGAGACCCGAACACACCCACCCAGAGACAGTACAATGTGGCCCACATACGCATCAGGGGCATCGTTGAATGCACATTTTGCGTGTTGAAGTCACGTTTCAGGTACCTGGATGGCACAGGTGGAAAGCTCCTGTACAGCCCGGATATCGTGTGCAAGATGAGCGTTGCATGTTGTGTGTTGCACAACATCTGTGTTCGCACCAATGCCCCTATGGATCCCACTTTCAGAGGTACCGGACGGTGATGTTGACGATGGGGCAGGTGGCCCGCATCCCCCTGCAGCTGCGGTAGGAATGGCCCGTAGGAACACCATCATTGACCCTTACTTCTCATGAGCATGTCACATTGTGGCCGTCCATGGTAATCGTGGGACAATACAAGATGTCCAATTGCACAGCATGTGTGATTAAAACATATTAGCAGGTTACAGGTTGTACTTGTACATTGTCATGTTACATTTTCCTGCAGTTACAGATGTGATTTGCCATGTTGTGCACATTTGCGGAACCAGTTGTGTCCTGTGTTCTGTTGTGGAGGTGTTGCTGTTTGTACCGAGATGTTGTCAATGTCGAGGTGCACTTCTGCTTATGTGCGTATGCTGCACGGTGGGTGAATCGCTCCCGCAGCTCTGATTTGTCTGCCACTGGTCTCTTTCATGTGGTGTACCTGTCGGTTCTGTTCTTCCACGGTGCTTGGATGTAGTGGGTTACATGTTGTCCTCTGCAGTCGGTCAGGGTGCATGCGTGGTTCTCCGCAGTTGATGTCTTATTTTTCTGTGGCATTTTCCGTAGGCTGTTCGTGTGCTTTTTTCCGCATTACGCGTGAGTATTGCTGCCCTCGTGCTGGTTGTCACTGTTTTCTTATCGTGCTTTGGCCCATCGCAGGTTTTTTTGTGTTGTGGTTTGTGTTTTTATCTCCATTGAGGTGGTTGTATTGCGGACATTGTCCGCGATGTCGGCAGACTATCGCATGGTACCGCCTTATTGTGAATTCCACGTTGACATGGGCTTATTTTCCCACGATAGGCTGTGATGTGTAAAGTTGCGCTAATATTTTTTGGTGCTGTTTATCACACGTTCTTGTTAATATACCCCTCTGGACTCCCTCACTGGTCAACTGTTTGTTATAGTGCTTCAACTTTATAACTGACTGACTAAAGTTATGTTCTCTCACACATTCTCGCCCTCTCTCCCTGGAAAAATTCTAATTTTGTAATAATTTGTTGCTAGAAGATGCCTCTCATGCAATGGGTTCTCTCCATTCAGGCAAAAAACTTGCTATTGTTTATTTATTTGATGTTGAAAATGTTTCACTTAAGTTGTATTCCCTCAAACAGACCTAATTTGCACCTCTGGCTATCTCAGTTTTTGTTTCTTAAGAGTAAAAGCTTGAAGTGTTGCAAATGTTCCCTCCATATGTATTCTTTCATACAAGTCTGTGTCTCTGCCAGATTTCCTTTTGAAAAATAAAGAAGTTAAATTGATTGTGCAGATTCCTCTCCCAAGTTACATAGAGAAATCCAAGGTCTACCTTTCTCATGCCTCTCTCTGTTTCTAAAAGAAAATATTAAAACTCTTTATATGTTTCTTATAATTGATGATCCCCCGTACAACCACAATACTCCTTTTCACAAATAAATATCCTGACAAAAGACCCCGTGATTTTTTTTTGTTCTCACTGCAATAAATTCAGTGTGCTATTTGCATTGATTGCAAATGAAATTCCTGTCTCTACCACCAACTTACCTTTTTCAGTTGTATTTTCTAAATAATTACTATCAATAGCAAAATCCCCAAAGTTCCTTTCCTTAAGTCCATGGCAGAGAATCTGCTGACCCTTGAGCTTTTAAAACACCTCCAACTGTTGCATTTGAGCTCCAGATATTATTTTACGTTTTTTAATAACCAGTTTAAGTTCAAACAACAAATCAATCAATCCATTTCAAACCTGTAATCACCGATTATTTCATGGTTGTTAGACAATTGTTACTTTAAAATTTATAAATAATTTCCGAATTCTAAAATTGGTATAACAAAGTTATTCTTAAAAGGCTATTCTCTCGGAGTTCATTATACTGGTTCATGAATCAAAACATCATTGTTAATCAAGTTCCTTCGTAAAAACCACATTGAATGTAAGTATTTAGTCACTGCAAAGACAATCACGGGATCAGTATCTGATTTTAATATTCTAAAAAAAAACAAGTATTGTCTTATGCCCATATTCTTAAACAACTGAATAATCCATTTCTTCCTAATATAGGCGTAAGCAGGACAAAATAGGATAACATGGATAGGGGTCCCATCCTCTAGACAACAGCCTGGGCAGGGGCGTGCTGTTCCACCTTTCCACCTACCAATATTGTGAAAAAAAGGCAGAGTGCCATATCTGAATTGCAGGTAAAGCTTCTTTGCTAGTGTTGGTTGGATTGAATCAATCGCAGGCTCAAAGCTATATATGGACTTAATATCCAAGAAAATGTCGGTTAAGCTTGAGGTTTTTACTGAGCGAAAAAGATTCCTTAGGTTTGTTTCCTTTATAGCATTCGTCATAGTTTTCTTAGAAATAGCTGGACAGGAAACTTCCGGATTTAACCAGAGTTCCTCGAAGTCCATCAGCGCAAGTGACTGTTTGATGAATGCTAACCAAGGGATCCTACCAGAACCAATTGAAGCCATGACAACTTTAAGCTCCTCCCTATAGGACGCCAGCTCGGGAGTGCTCCAGAGACGCTTCCAAAATAGTAGTGGACGGACAAAAATAGCGTCTGCAATTGGGCATAGATTTAAGTCGAGTCTTAGAGGGACTAGAGGGGTGCTTTTTGGCAAGTTCAAAAGTTGTCTTAAAAAATTGTTTTCAGTTATTGATAGTTTGCTCACTGTTGTGTGACCCCAGAGTTCTGCCCCATACAGAGAAGAAGCCCTAGCTTGCACTTTAAAAATTTCAAGAGGAGCACTAATTGTTTTAAGGGTGCAACTTTTCTGAACCTTAAGGATTCCCCCTACCGCTTGGGTTAGTCTTAGGTTAGCCTTATCGACTTGCGGACCCCAACCCATTTTATCATTCAGAGTCAAGCCCAGATATTCGAAAGTTGGGACCCTTTCCAGGGGTCTGCCATCCATCATTGGGTGGGGGCAGTTAACAGTATTTGCATTAAAAACCATATATTTAGTCTTATTGATGTTAACTACCAGGTTTCTTTTGGTGCAGAATCTGGAGAACTGGTCCAACACGCGCTGCATCCCCATAGGGGATTTTGAGAGCAGAAGCGTGTCGTCTGCAGACATTAGGGCGGGAAATCTTCGGGCACCCAGTTTGGGGGAGTCTATGTCATTTTTGGCTAAAAGATCTTCAATCAACCCATTGAGGAAGAGAGAAAATAAAGTCGGGGCAAGGACACACCCCTGCCTGACACCTTTCTCAATCGGGAAGGCCCCAGTTAACTGGCCTAGTTTGCCAAAACGTACTCTTGCAAAAGTGCCTTCGTGGAGGATTCTAAGCTGTTGGCATAAATACGGTGGAACCCCCATTGTTAGTAGAATGGACCATAGTTGTTTCCTGTCCACCATGTCGAAAGCAGATTTTAAATCAACAAAAGTAAGATAGAGACTACCCCCTTCCAGGAACACATGCTTCCAGTACAGTACTTGTAACCGGAATAATTGGTCGATTGTTGATGTTTTCGCCCTGAAACCCACCTGTAGCGGCGTTAGAATGTTGTTATCACTGGACCAGACCTCCAAACGTTGCAGCAATACCCTGGCATAAATTTTCTGTGTAACATCTATAAGGCTAATTGGCCTGTAATTAGAGGGTTCGAGCGGAGAGCCCTTCTTATAAATTGAGATGATCTCCGCCCCAAGCCAAGTACTCAGCAATGGTAACCCCTGCAGTATCGCATTAAATAGAGCCAAAAGGTAGGGGCCCCAAATTGTTGGTTCGTCTCTGAATAGGTCACCCGGGATTCTATCAAGACCCGGTGCTTTATTGGGCTTGATCTTGAGTATGGCTGTCTTTACTTCCTCCAGTGTGTACAATTGCACTGGCGAAATAGGGGTCGAGGGTAGAGGACTCAGAAGGATTTCATTAATACAGGAAGGGGAGAGAGAATAAAGATCTTTAAAATACATGGACCAGGCTTCCTCAGATATATTTGGGACAATTGCAGAATTGCCTTCTGTGTTCCCAGTATGGACAAGGTTCCAGAAGGACCTTGCATCCTTAGCGGCAAGTGCAGATGAAATAGCAACCCAGCGGTCAGCCTCCCATTCGGTTTTTGCGCTATGTATCATTTTCTTGTAAACTTGTCTGGCCTTAATGATACAGTGCCTAGTTCCTTGGGTGATGGCCTGAAGTAATGCCGATTTTGCGTCTCTACAACCTATATTAAACCATGGATTATTACCATGACATGGTTTAGATTTAACTAAGCCATCTTTGTAGAAGGTATCCTTTAATAGAGTAACCATTTCATTATGGATATCGCTGATTGCGATCACATCAATAGTAGGAGAATGGGTAAGGGCAGAGTTTGCCTTTTCAAGCAAGGGAATTACTTTGCTATATAGGTTAGACATAGTTTCCATAGAGGATTTTGCTGCCGCCCAGCGAATTCTTCTCCCACCTTGCTCTAATCTTAGATCGCAACTGGGAGTAGTGGTTATAGCGCTATCCCCACAGGTTAGTTGGAGATCCATCTCTATTATCAAGGGGTTGTAGTCGCTTTCAGTACGGTGACAGACGGAGAAGTCTATAATTTTAGACCAAAAGACTAAACTCACCAAAAAATAATCTATCACCGATGAATGTCCCAAGCCACTATTGGTAAATTGGGCAGGGGTGTCGCTCTTGAAGCGACCATTGCAGGCTCTAAGAGAGAATGTGTATGTAAGGGAGGTCATCTGAAGAACTAGGGCTGACCATTTTTTTGCGGGGTATGCAATTGGGGGTGGAACTGACCATGTTTCATCTTCATCCTTGGTGATTGGGGGGACCCCATATAAAGGTTCGAAGTGACAATTGAAGTCACCTCCTATCAGCAACACTGCGTCACCCCCTAGCGTGTGCAGAAAAGCAGTTAACATATCCAAGGTGTTGGATGTCCCCCCATGTTTTACTGGCCGCGAATAGATATTAATTAGGGCCAGCTTGGGTGTCTTGTTATGGGACAGCAGGATGCACGTGAGATCGGGACTGTTAGTCTCTATCCTTTTCATCGTGAATCCAAGGTGAATACCTACCCATATACACAACCCCCCTGAGGGTCTGCCTCTTAGCCCTTTCACTGCGGGTTCCGCAAAAGTTACATATCCTACTCTATGGGTGGGACCAGCCGCCCATGTTTCTTGGAATAGGCAGATCCCATGGGAGTCCATAAATGTATACCAGTCCGGAATTTCTAAGTTAGATACGAGGCCCACTATATTCCAGGATAATATTTTAAGGGACCCTTTAGTTCTTGACTGCACGTTTTCCAGGCTTCCCTCATGGCAGGACCCGACAAAGTTATGGGTCCCAGGGCCAACTGATTGATGGTCTAGAAATACGTGGTCAGACTGGGGTTGTAATACCATAGTACAGATAGCTTTCGGCAAGGAGGATAAACCGTCCCCTAACACACCTATTGGAGGGGGGAGCTTCTCCTTAACTATCAATCCGTCCTTGATGGGAGGCAAAGGAATATTAGCATCAATTTCCGCCTCCGAATGCTTCTTCCTTGTAATCTTCAAAGCTCTAGCTTTTTTTGAGTCAGTGGTTTGTTGAGCCTGAGAGTGGCTGGGCAGCGCAGGGAGTCAATCTACTTGATCAAGCAGACTGAATCGATTACTTAACGGGACTCCCGTCGGTTCTGCCCTGAGTTGGCCTCCTCTACTTCTAGGTGCACAATGCCAGAGACCCTCTTGCTGAGGCCTAGGGTCAAACCTCCCATAATCAAGCAAGGAACAAACATGGTCTATGAGATAAAAATAGTCTAACTTCCATGTTGTAATCTTTGTGTTAAAACTTGGCTGTTGCCAACTGCATATGTGATCAACTGCCCTGCGATCCTCAAAAGTAATAATCACACAGTCCCACCCACATTTTTAGGTCTGCAGCCCACCCACCCCACCCTTCTAACAAACAGTATTTTACTATAAAAGGATCGTGGCAGGGGTCTATGGGTATTCAACCAATGCAAAGTCTTATTTCTAAGTTCCTCAAATGATTCTGTTTTGTCACTCGCAGCTCTGGAACCTCCGTTAGGATGACAACATATGGAGCACAGTCCGGAGGTAAGTTAATGCATGGTAGATCTTGATAAATAGTTTTTTCTGCTGGATTATTAGGGAGCTCCTTCCCCAGAGTTGCAGCATTTGCAGGATTTGTCAATTGCGAGGGCTGCAGAGGGGGTACCTTATTCAAATCGATTGGTCTGTTATTTAGACAGGTGCTGCAGTGACCTGGGGTCAAACCCTGATTGATGGTCATTGAAGATTTGTTAATTGCAGTAGAATGTGATGACATGTCTTGTGGCTGTGGGGTTTTGGCTGATAGGGTTAGATCTTTGACTTGGGTTTGGATAACACGAAAGTCCTTCCTGAGGCCCACGCTATCCACGATCAGAGACTCCATTTTCCCAAGTCTATCATCTAGATGTTTCAGCTTTTGTTCCACAGGTTGGATAAGAGAAGATATAAGAAGACTCAGTCTGCCCACCAATAAATCCAGATCCAGGGAGCAAGGGTTTACAGGAGGGCTGCCATTCTTGGCAGGACTGACTGTTAAAGTCTCATAGGAGCGAGGCTCCGGGGATGCCGTAGAAGGTGGTGGCAATTCAGTGGTGGTTTTAGATTGCTTTGGTTTTCTTCCCCGTGCCGAAGTATCAGCTTTCCTCTTCTTTGGGATTGCACCCTCCTTGGGTCTTAACTCCTTTTCATTGTTTAAACTCGGTTCAGGTGGAGCCACAGTTGTATTGAAAGGCTGACCACTTAAAGGACGCATTAAGACCTCTGTCTGGACACCAGTAGCACTACTTAACCCCTTGTTATGTGGATTAGGTGGAGAATCCACAAAGGCTAGATTTGGCTGCATAGGGACAGGGGAGCTAGCATGGGCAGCAAGGCCCAGGGAGGATCTTCTCGGAAGGACCGGATCTAATGACAAACGGCGTTGCGTCATTTGAATTTCATGCTCTAACACCGAAGATGCCCTTGTTATGAATTGGTCCAATGTCCCAGCTACCATCCCTATAGGTGTGGCTTTCGTGCCCTTTCTAGTAGCCATTGTATTATGTGCGGGAAATGCACTGTATTGATGTACGTACTTACAGTTTACAGTAACAGTTAGAGGGCTGGCCCAGCCCGGCCTCTTCCGGCCCCGGACGGCCACAGACGGTCCCGCCCTTGTCCCGGGCTTCTCCCGGCGCCGCCCGTGCGCGTCCCGCGACGCGGAGGGAGGGTCGCGCTTTTCAACGCCTCCTGGCGCGACGGCGGGCGGAAGTGCCCCGGTAGCGCTAAGGAGGCTGGGAAATGTAGTCCCGGGGTCCCGCAATGCCGTGGATTGCAGACGGCAGCAGCGAGGCTGACAGCGATGGTGAAGAAAAACGCTGCCAGCAGGTCCCGGGTAGGTGCTTTCTCCGCCGCCTTTCAACTGCTCACTCACTGAGTCCCCCGCTCCACCGAGGGAGGGTCGCGCTTTTCAACGCCTCCTGGCGCGACGGCGGGCGGAAGTGCCCCGGTAGCGCTAAGGAGGCTGGGAAATGTAGTCCCGGGGTCCCGCAATGCCGTGGATTGCAGACGGCAGCAGCGAGGCTGACAGCGATGGTGAAGAAAAACGCTGCCAGCAGGTCCCGGGTAGGTGCTTTCTCCGCCGCCTTTCAACTGCTCACTCACTGAGTCCCAATGTTCAAGATGTGGTTTTAATAACCACATCTTGAACATTATACAAGTCTAAATGTAAGTGCAGCCTAGGCTTGATTTTAACATTCATTCAGAATGTTGTAGGTTTTGACAGACTCCACTGTGTTGCATGTAAATGTCCAAATCATAGAGCAGGTTCTCGGAAGAGTTATGAAATGTATGCTTTTAAACTGAGCCTGCCTCCTTGTTTTTTCCAATCGAGGTAGGCTGGTTTAACATCTTTATAAAGAGAGACTAATATTCACAAATGTACTCGATAGAAATATGTGATTGATGTGGGTTACATATTAAACATATATTAGGGAGATTAAGTATTAGGTCTAATATTTTCTGAAACTTGCAATGAAAAAGTGTGACTATTGCAGTTGCACAGTAAGAACTTCAATGTTTTTGCTTCATTTCTCAAATTCTGTACATGGAAATAAGCATGATCTATACTGCTAAAGTTACATTCTCCTGCCCAAAATTTTAGGAAGGTTAGTCATGGGTAACTGTTATTGACATGTGTGTGAGCTGTGAATTCTATAGGTCTATGTTACCGGCCCCCTTGGAATTAGGCATTTCGTGGGAAGTTCACACATCTGTTCACTTTTCGGCCACTGAGTAATACAATATCACTGGGTGAAACTACGGGCAAAAAATAGGGAATAACAGGCATCCTGGACCCAGTATTATTGAGTCTCACTGTAATTCACCATTCCGCAGCCATATAGGGTTCCACTAGGCAACCCCTGGTAAGTGGCACCTCAGGAGTTAACAGCACCCTCAATATCGATCACGTCATGGTTAACATTTCCATAAAGAAATGGAGGAAGTCCAATTGCATTTCAATCCTAAAGCTGATGAACAATAAATAGTGGGCAAAATATTTGACCATCTTAGCTGAATTACTTAGCACAATGCGCAAATAACTAACACTTTTTGTCCAATTTTCATTTCAATTGTCAAATAGGTTGGTATGAGCTATACTTTTAATCATTGGAGGTCAGCAGATCTTTAAAGAACAAAGTGTAACTAAATATTTATCTTTTGTATATAACACCACATAAAGCCCATGCAACCTAACTCAGAAAGTTTTGAAGAAGTATTTCAACTTTTCTATTCTATAAAATCTTAAAATATCTAATCAGTCTCAATAAAGATAAAAGAACATTTCCAAATAAAATCACAAGGAAAAGTCTTCTCACTTCTCATTTCGTCGTCTGCCATATTTCGTATAGGGCAAACATCTAATTCCAGACTTGTGAGGTAACATATAGATCAAATAATACATATTAGAGTACACCAAGAATTCCTACAATCCAGTTGTTTATGATTGAAAAAGAAGAATCTGCTTTTATTTCTTAAAGACCAATTTGCGCTCGGCATTTCTGCTTTCAGGATTAGAGAATACTTTACTTAATATTAACCACATGAGGTCATTTTCTGTGTCATACTATGGAAATATTGAGGCACCACAGTAACTTCATTGTTTTACTATGGATCTTATACTGATGCTTTCCCATCCTGTACTAACCCACAGCATAAATCATCTAACAATAAACATGGTACTTTATAGAAGAATTTGATGTTAGTTTGCCCTTTTGACCTTCATTTTACTCCTCTGAATTTCAAATGTTTATTTGAGATAGTACAATAAATCATTATGCCTCATCCACATTGGAAAAGGCCAAACATCTGTGAGAGCTATAATGCTGTGGTGATGTTGGTTCTCCCTTGTGAGAGTAATGAGTTGAAAGCTTTTTGGAGGCAACATCAACATTTCTGGTTCACTCTCTCCACCCACATGTGTACTTGCAGGATAGATGAATCGCTGATGTTCATCAAATAGCCAAATTGTGTGAATTGAAATCATATCTAAAGTATCCAACAGGCAAAGGATACTCCGTTGGAAATACTTTAGACATTGTTAAGCTACATCTGGATCTCTGTGACAATCAAGTACAAACCTATTTAAGAACTCCCAGCACTGGCAGATTACACCAAGGTGGTATTTACCTACTTTGGTGTGGATAGATCACCTATGACTAAGGATGCCATGATATGTTGTGGCAATTCTTCCAAAATCTTTCAGATCGCTGCAGGTTTTGGGAAATTCCTCTCAGTAAGAAGATCGAGGCATTTATTGCAAAATGATCATTTATTAATGTATTTATTTGCAGCTTATATAGTGCGAACCAGTCCCCGAGTGGTGTTAGATTGCTTTATGGAGCATAACAGAGCAGTACATTAAAAAGATATAATAGAGTGTTAGCTAGCAGGACGTAATGAAGTCTGACATGATTGAGAGGCAAGCATAATAAGGAGCAGGGTCATACCCAGGCAATTAGTTGGGGAGGTATTGCTGTAGGAGTAGGGATTTTAGTTCCTTTTTGAAAATGGAACGGGAGCCACTTGAAATGGTTAGCTTATTTGTGAGATACTTTAGGGAGCCTTCATGTAAGAATGCGGATGATGCAAGTCAATTTGAAGGTAATCCTTGCTTCAATGGGAATCTAGAGTGTGATGATGATAGGGGTGATGTGGTCCGAATGTCTTGCTTCCAAGACCAGGCGAGCTGTGGAGTTTAGGGCTGCCTTTAAGGGGGAGAGGGGAATTTTAGGAATGCCAGTAAGTATAGAGTTGCCATAGTCCACGTTAGAGAGGACCATTGATTGAACTACCATTTGGAAATTGTCAGCGAGATTAGTGGTTTTATCCCTTTGAGAGGCTTGAGTTGGAATCGGGCTGTCTTTGCTATAGTATTGATATGAGTGTGTAAGTTTGGGCTGGAGTCAAGTGTAAAGACGAGATATTTGACCGTGTCTGAAAGTTGACAGATGGTGTCAAGAAGGTTTGAGGAGGATATCCAGGACTTACTTGGTAGGTTGCAGTGTGTTGGAGAGAACAGGAGGAATGCTGTCTTGAGGAGTTGAGATTCAGATGATGGCGTGACATCCATGATTGGAGATCCATGAGCGTTTTAGACAGGTATGAAAGATTGTTTGAGGTAGAGATTCTTAGATAGAGTTGGGTGTCATCCGCTTAGCAATGCAAAGAGGTTGTAGTGGTCTCTAGGTGGGAGCAGAGGGGTTCCATGTAAAGATTGAATACTGTAGGAGATAGAATTGAGCATTGTGGTATTCCTTGCTGCAGAGTTTGGAAGTTTGAGAGAGAGTTTGCAATTTTGACCTGTTGTGAGCGATTGGAAAGGTAAGATTCGAACCAGTATAGAACGGTGCCCTTTATACCAATTCGATCTCTAGGATTCTTAGAAGGGAAGAGTGATCAACTGTGGCAAATGCTGAGGATAGGTCTAATAGAACAAGAAGGCAGGAGTCTCCACTGTCCATGATGAGTAGAGTGTAATCAATTATTTTTAGCATAGTGGTCAATAGCAGTAAATATGCACATGTGAGGAGGGCATGTCTTAGTTCATTATCTCTGTCTCTCTACTTGTGTGCATATGTTACCACTTTAAACATTGCCAAATTACTGTTTGTCACTGGAACCTTAAAGGAATGTGCTGCTTGTCGCAACATCTGTAGGTGTCTCTAAACAAATAACACAACACAATGACATAACACAAAACAAATTACTAAACAACAAAATCATAACAGGAATCAAGACAACAAAACAGAATAAACCTCAAGCACAGCACAATAACATCATGGCACAACACCAAGGCACAAATATGTAATTCAACCTAACATGACAAAGGTTGGCTCAAAAGGGCATCAGTAAAAATCTTTTTGGGCAACATCAAAATTTGTGGATAATTTCCTCCAGCCATATTTGCACTAACTAGTATTGTATATTGAAGACACCACATACTTTATTTTAAAGGTTCAAGGCATCCCCATGGCAGGAAGGATACTGGCCAATAACGATGGATGTTAAGTCACTGTATATATCAATTAGACAGTAAGATGATATAAGGGCCTGCGAACATTTCTCGAATGAAAGACCACTTCAGTACTTGAATCATAAGAAAATTATACTGAAATTATAAGATGGTGCCTGAAGAGCAGTATTTTTCATTTCAGGACCAACTTTACAGACAACGACAAGGCGACACTATGGGTGCCAAGTATGCACCAAGTTAAGTAAATGTGCATAAGGGGCGGTGGGAGGAACAAGTAATATGGAATAAAGGCATGGAAGAGTACAATGGAAAAATTGCAATATGGCATGGGTTTATTGATGATTTGTTTTTTTTATCAGGTCAGGTATTAAAGAAAAATAATTCCTGGAAGGGGTCAATATTAATAACCTAAATTCAAGAGTTACAGAAGAAATGAGCTAGACCACAATCACGTCTCTGGACATCAGAGTAGATAGAAAACAAGGAGTTCTCCGCACTTGTCTGTTTTGGAATCCAACAGAAGGAAACAGTATCTTACATGCTTACTGTAAACATCCCTACAAATTATAGTCAAGCATAAAATATGGTGAACTCATTTGCAATTTCAAAATAAAACACAAACGTGGCCCAAACAAATTCAAAGTAATTGAAAATACTCTTTGTCGAGCAGAAATAAGAGCCGAAAAGACAAAGAGAAGAGATTTGTTAATAAAAGTTAAAAAAAACAGGAGTTAAGAAATATTTGATTGATTATAAAGTACAATCAGAACAGCAAACAAATTACAGACATTTTAAGGAAAGATTTGGACAGTCTAATGGCAGATTAAACAATCAAAGATCTGATGGGAAATAGCCAGATGAAATATACAAAAGACTACGTCCTTTGAAGGATGATCTTGTACATGTATATTTAAAAGAGATCATAATAGTCATTTAAAAGAGATTATAGAAATACATTGATTGGAAAATATGAGAGGATTGTTTGCATGCAAAAAATGCTAAGTTGCATGAAGAGTACAAGTATGAAGGAATACGAGGTACCCTACCAAAATCAGAAGTAACTGATAAAAACACACATTGGCTGCAAAGCGAATCACACCTTTGTTTGCTTTAGAATGTTCTGCGATTTAGGATTTATAGGCAACAAAATATCAGCAGTTAAAGACCGAATTCTACAGCACAGAAGAGCAATCAAGAATAAGTATTTCATACATCAGGTTGTCAGACAGTTTGCTTCAAAACATCAAAGCGATGCAGAATCAGTAAAGTATTTTGGCCTTGACACAGTGGGGCACAACATAAGAGGAGGGGATAGGACCATTCTTTAAGATAATATAAATCCAAAAACATATTTTTACTGGAAATTACGTATCCCAAAGGCTTCAATATGATGGAAGAACTGAGCTTCCACTTGAGGTAAAAGCTCTATGAAGAATGTATATGAGGTACTCAAGATGATATAGTTGGTTTGTGGATTAAATGACAGTGTTTGGCTGTGACAGTTTTAATTTAGAATATTTTAAGTTAATTGCCATCACTTGTATATAAAATGGGAGCACTGTTTGTCCTGGTATCCTGCCAGGAATAGACCCAGGGTGATGAGATATGGAGTTGTGAATGATACCCACTGAAATCAAAGAACATGAGGTTGAAACAAGAAATCAGTAGAATGACGTTGATAAACCATTTCTTCACATTTTTTTTAAAACACCTGGAAGTATTTGATGTAACTTAAAGGAATGCATGATTACCATGGCCATATTTTGATTAAAATGTACATATGGTAAAAAAAAAAAAAAAAATTCTTTTAAGAAATCCCATCAGTCGGAAATATTTTTTCTATGTTTACGTATATTGAGGTACATCTTTTCTATTTTATAGCACTGAAGTGCACTTTCATTGGTCGGGCAAACGTCGATTTGACCGAAACACATTACCATTTGTTGAGGAAGCTGAATTATGGCTTACTAAATAAATGACTTTTTGACGGGCAACCACATTTTCCAGTTTGATAGGGGACCTGTACATACGCAGAGCTCCAGCAGGCATGCACATGCCCTTGGCCAAACACGCTAGAATACTTTTAACATTCAGCACCTAAAATTACCCATTTAGCAACCTTAATGGGTATTTTGTCCTGTTTACTGAGAGCCCTGTTTTGTGTATTTTAACATGTCACCGCATTGATAGCTTATGAAAGGGATAACACGTTTGCTTGCTGAATTTTTTATTTACACTTACACTCCTTTAACACTGAAAATGTGCTTTTTATTTTAGTATGTGAAGTTCAAAATATCCGGCTCGGAATATTGTTTGAAAGATCTTTGAACCGGTTTTACATTCTGTAACGTCAGTTTTACGGTAAAGTAATACTCAAAAATTCCTTCTATTCACATAACTATCAGCCGACATCTGTAATTATGCATCTCTATGATCATCATGATGACAATGCGATATTTAAGGCATTTGTTTTTACCAGTCTTAAATCTCAGAAATCGCCTTTTTGCTTCCTATGAAACGTTTTATTATGGGGTATGGTCTTGAAAGGGTCATTTGTAGTCTATGTAACCACTGTTCTGTTGTCATTTAAATTGATATTTCGGATTAAAATCCATAAAACACATAACAATTAAAAATATTAGTCAGTAGTCACGCTATCAATGTTCTTTCGACAAGCGGTCAGTCGTGGTCATTGGCTAAACCATTAAGAGTTAAAATATATCTGTGTGAAAGAGTTACCAGAAAACAGATGTAGTGATTAATACACGTCGGTAACCATGACGCAATAATTGTGGTTGGGCCACAACCTTCTTTACTTGAGGACAACACCATGCGGAAAATATGTATAGAAAAGAGAACACATATCCCTTAATTTTGAATGGCCAATTATTAAGGAAATCTGTGGGAACACCATAGATCTGTTTATTTTCAGCAGCTGAATTTTCAGAGTGAAGGTGAGGACTTTGCAGGGGATTCGGACCCAGAATTACACATTCCTCCAGTAAATTCTCAGGAGAAATTTAGGACTCAACCTGTAATTTCACGTAACCCTCCCCACTCGGGCTTACCAGGACCCCCAAAACTGGCAAATCTAGTGTGAGTATACTTAACAGGGGTAAAGTCAAGCACCTCGTTATACCTCCTTATAGGCAGTTATGCTAGACAGCTCAAGAGCATACAAGACAGCTCAAGGGCATACAATCCCTAGAACCAACAGGTAAAAACGGTTGGGCGGGGTGGTGTGTGGGTCGGGTAAGTCGACATACAATAGGAGTAGTTACATTTAAAGAAAGAAAGAATTAAAACCACTTACCTTGCGCTCGCTGCATCGCCGACTCGACTTCTTTTCATGAAGCGTGTCTTCGGATTTACCTCAGTTAGTGTTTTGGGGTTTTGAGTATGTGATCAAGATTACCCAAGATCTAGTGCTTAATTTGAGCTGGTGGTTGCCGGTGGGGGTCATCAGCACTTATTTTTTGGAACCGGCATTAATTTCCCAGCATCAGATATTTACTGAGTGCTTGAGAGGGAAAAACACATAGATAGGAAAGACGGAGGAAGAGAAAGACAGTAAAACCGTCACAAAGGGAGAATGCAGAAAACTGCAATAGTGAAAAAAGGGGCAGTGAGTGTCTGGTAGTTGATTAATGATGACTAGCCTTGGTATTCAGTGCGCCAATGTTTAATTGCGCCAGCCGGCAACTTCTGAGCAGAGCTTCGGGCACTGGCACACCTTCTTTCATAAATTAAGCACTACCAAGACCTGTGTTCTGATTACATTTAGTGACTCTGGACCATGTATTATTTATCCCAGCACTTAGAGTAGGATCATGGCTCAGGCATGAATATGTTCTGCAAGTTTCGGAAGCTACCTGGATCCATTGTCATAGAAGACCTTGTGTATGGTACACATCACTCTGAATTCACTTTCTTGCTCTATGTGAAACATAGGAAGTTTTCAAGGGGGAGTATTTTATTATCATGTTTCCTAAGGTTAAAGCACAGTTTCACTGCTCTGTTTTGTATCCTCTTTAGTTTTTAAGATGGCTTATGTAGTCAATTGAGGTTATAATGCCTATGCAGGTAACTGTTATGCAGTAGGGGGAGAAGGTGTATAGTGCTGAAGAAATGATTTACAAGGACAGTAAATGTTCCCAAGAAGATAAATGTTAGGCGAGCATGGTGGTGTATGGTGACAGCTCCCCAGGAGCAGCCTGCTAGCTGCTCAGCCCAATTTCCAACTGACAACACTCACACCAGGCACCCAAGCATTCCACTCATGTCAATCACACCAACATTCCACACAGAACACTCACACTGGCTGAGCAGCTAGTAACAAGGTGAAAGGGAACATAATAACATAACATGAGGATACTACATAGATCCATTCTGAAAAGAAAGGGGTGGAGCCTAAGAAGCCCCAACTTAATAACATCAAAAATGGGAAGCAAGACTTGAAAATACTCCCCCTGTAGGTGGTACATCTGAGGGGAAAGAAGGGTCAGAAATGGTGAGATCTCTACATTTCTCCCCTAAACAGGAGGTAATGGTCATTATCTATGATAACTTCAAGAAGTCCTTAACATCTGTGAACCCAGGGGGATGGGGGGCAAACAGAACATAAAATATTTATATTTTGATGTCAATAGGGTAGAGAAAAAACTGATAAATGGAAACCCTTGAACAGATCAAATTTGTTGAGGGCTTTTGGGAATTTTCTTACCTTACGGGATATAATGTCTAGAGATATCGACCAAGTGGTTTTCCTGAAAATAGGAAAGGGAGGGAAGTATCTAAAGGTGGTTTCTATTCACACCTAATTTTATATTTAATTTTGAGGGTGGAGCCTGATCTTAAGAGAATCAGCTTACGTCTTATCGCAGAAGAGAAGCTGGAGAAATCATTGATAGTTAACTCTCTTCTAATTAATCATGCCGTGTTGAATAATCAACAAAGAAGCTCAGTCTTTAGAGATGAGAGTTCAAGGTCCCCAAGACGGTTAGTAGGTTTTAAGCAAGGAAGGTTGGAAATTACAGTACTGAGTAGTGTAAATTGTAAGAGAGGGAGGCCTCCTTTTCTGATTAATCGCTATGCATGTCTAATTCCTTCTCAGAGGGATGACTCCTCTTGGGGTGGGAAGATGGATTAGGTAGTGGTCTCACCAGATAACCTACATGTATTCTCCTGGAATGTTCATGGAGTAGAACATTTGCTGAGGTCAGTAGATCTAAATAGGATATGGAACAATTACCTTATTATCGTTTTCCAAGAGACATGGTTGGCTGGTATGTATTGAATGTGAAGTGGATTTATAACATTTTCAAAAGGTGCAATAAATGTAGGAGCAGAGTGTCTAACCTGGGGCCTCTTGATTACGGTTTCCATGAAATGTGTGAAAACGGCCTGGCAGATACAGACTAACTGTGATTGGAGGTTAGAATGCTCCCTAAATTTGTTTGAAGTTTACATGCCTATGAATACTTTGATTGTGGTGAATGTATATGTCAACCAGGGGATGGCAGTTAAGCTAACTTTAAAACTCAATGGTAGCTGTTTGTAAAAGACTTGATTACTCTAGGAGGCCTCTATGTATATTCCCCTCCAATAATTGTAGGGGATTTTAATCAAGGCTAGTTCCCTCTTGGGTGGATAATACCCATGGTGAAATGTCAGAAGCTTATAACACACCTGTGGCAGATTTTCCTCCATGTACTCAAAAAAGTCAGGCTCTCCAGCTAAAAAACCTTTTAGTAGAATTAGGGTTTGGCTGTCTAAATGGTCACTTTGATAGTGACACTCCTGCAGCCTAAATATATGTGTATAGCAACCAAAAACATCAAATAGATTATGTTTCTACAAGCATGGAACTTTGAGCTGTGCCGCCATTCCTTTAGAGAGGTTGAAACCCCTGAAAGTCATAACTGGGGCTTAAAGGTGATTTTACAGTTGGAACCCACCCCGTGGCAAACTCGACAGCACTCTGTGCAGGTAACAGTGGTGGGGCAGTGGGGCCGGGTGGGGGAGGGATTTTGAGGGAGGATGCAGAGAGAAAATTAAATAAATAATTAATTTTCCCTCATCATCGTCCGTTGAAACCACCCCCACCTGGCCACACCGCTGTTACCATCACGACCCGCGGCAACACAAGCTGTGATCCCTCAGGAAATCTCCTTTCCGAAAAAAATTATGACTCAAATTGGGGATAGTTATATGATGCTTATGTGTGATTATCAAGCTGGTAAAGTATTTCCACCAGTGGGAGAAGAGGGAGTAGATGTAGTACAGTGGTATTATCAGGGAAATCGTTATGAGTTAACGACAGAAATAGTAAAATGCAATGTTATCTGGAAAGGCTCAGTTTTCTCCTTGGTGAGTAAACATCTCTGGTTTAATCTCCAATGCCAAGCTGTAAAAAGAGGGCTTCAGAAAGTGAGGTACAAAACGTGGTGCCCAGTGGGTTCAAGGGAGGACCGTGAGCATATTATAGCCAAAATGGAGCATAAGTCTTAGCTAAAGTGAAAGAAACCTGACTGTTTTAAGACAAATTGGGAAGAAAGTGTATTAATCCTAACTGCTAAGGATACAAAACAATTCTGGAAACTTGTCCAGATGGGATGTAAGGTTGATCTGGAACCAATAAGGTGTACGGTTCCTTAGGAGGTTTGGGTCTCTCACCTAACTAGTTTACATAGTTCTCATGATCAGCTAAGGAAAGCCCCTGTATTCCCCCAGAGGAGAGCCTGCTAAACCTGTTTGACTAAAATAATATCCGCCCTTAAGTTGACGAGAGAAGTCAGGCCAGAATTTACCGGCACCGGTAATAACATCTGATGTTAACTGGTGGGCCCACTTTTTCACCAAGGTGCAATCTCAATAACCAGTTCAGAACTACTCCCAATTAGCTGGGAAGGGCAGTAATTAAACCAAGCAAAAACCAAAGGAAATGATGGACGGAGTATTGAACATTGCAAGCACTCACCCCCAGTCAACTGATCTGGGTTTAATCCATCACCGTTCTTTAGCCCACTCTGCCACCCCAGTTCAGACATGGCCATATGCAAATCAGTCTGACCTGTGCCTCATGGAAACAGTCCAGCCCGAACTGCCAAGCCATGTCTTCCCTGGACCGGAAACAAGCTTCCTAGGACCGGTTTCTGGCATTTCAGCCGTCTTCAGCCAGGCTTGCTTGAATCCAGTGGCAAAGTGAGCAAGGGACTCACGTCTGAGCATACCCTGCCAACTTATGGCGAACAAAGCAAAAACCAAAGGAAATGATGGACGGAGTGTTGAACATTGCAAGCACTCACCCCCAGTCAACTGATCTGGGTTTAATCCATCACCGTTCTTTAGCCCACTCTGCCACCCCAGTTCAGACATGGCCATATGCAAACCAGTCTGACCCTGTGCCTCATGGAAACAGTCCAGCCCGAACTGCCAAGCCATGTCTTCCCTGGACCGGAAACAAGCTTCCTAGGACCGGTTTCTGGCATTTCAGCCGTCTTCAGCCAGGCTTGCTTGAATCCAGTGGCAAAGTGAGCAAGGGACTCACGTCTGAGCGTACCCTGCCAACTTATCGCGAACAAAGCAAAAACCAAAGGAAATGATGGACGGAGTGTTGAACATTGCAAGCACTCACCCCCAGTCAACTGATCTGGGTTTAATCCATCACCGTTCTTTAGCCCACTCTGCCACCCCAGTTCAGACATGGCCATATGCAAATCAGTCTGACCCTGTGCCTCATGGAAACAGTCCAGCCCGAACTGCCAAGCCATGTCTTCCCTGGACCAGAAACAAGCTTCCTAGGACCGGTTTCTGGCATTTCAGCCGTCTTCAGCCAGGCTTGCTTGAATCCAGTGGCAAAGTGAGCAAGGGACTCACGTCTGAGCATACCCTGCCAACTTATGGCGAACAAAGCAAAAACCAAAGGAAATGATGGACGGAGTGTTGAACATTGCAAGCACTCACCCCCAGTCAACTGATCTGGGTTTAATCCATCACCGTTCTTTAGCCCACTCTGCCACCCCAGTTCAGACATGGCCATATGCAAATCAGTCTGACCCTGTGCCTCATGGGAACAGTCCAGCCCGAACTGCCAAGCCATGTCTTCCCTGGACCGGAAACAAGCTTCCTAGGACCGGTTTCTGGCATTTCAGCCGTCTTCAGCCAGGCTTGCTTGAATCCAGTGGCACAGTGAGCAAGGGACTCACGTCTGAGCATACCCTGCCAACTTATGGCGAACAAAGCAAAACCCAAAGGAAATGATGGACGGAGTGTTGAACATTGCAAGCACTCACCCCCAGTCAACTGATCTGGGTTTAATCCATCACCGTTCTTTAGCCCACTCTGCCACCCCAGTTCAGACATGGCCATATGCAAATCAGTCTGACCCTGTGCCTCATGGGAACAGTCCAGCCCGAACTGCCAAGCCATGTCTTCCCTGGACCGGAAACAAGCTTCCTAGGACCGGTTTCTGGCATTTCAGCCGTCTTCAGCCAGGCTGGCTTGAATCCAGTGGCAAAGTGAGCAAGGGACTCACGTCTGAGCATACCCTGCCAACTTATGGCGAACAAAGTAAAAACCAAAGGAAATTTCCTTTGGTTTTTACTTTGTTCGCCATAAGTTGGCAGGGTATGCTCAGACGTGAGTCCCTTGCTCACTTTGCCACTGGATTCAAGCCAGCCTGGCTGAAGACGGCTGAAATGCCAGAAACCGGTCCTAGGAAGCTTGTTTCCGGTCCAGGGAAGACATGGCTTGGCAGTTCGGGCTGGACTGTTCCCATGAGGCACAGGGTCAGACTGATTTGCATATGGCCATGTCTGAACTGGGGTGGCAGAGTGGGCTAAAGAACGGTGATGGATTAAACCCAGATCAGTTGACTGGGGGTGAGTGCTTGCAATGTTCAACACTCCGTCCATCATTTCCTTTGGTTTTTGGCAGTAATTAAACCAATTCACAAGAAAAACAATCCAGCAAATCCCAACAGCTTGTGTTTGATAAGTTTAATTGATGAAGGGGCCAAATTATACTCAAAGGCTATTTTACAGCATATAAAGGAATGGATTGGCATAATACCTGATTTCTGTCAAACAAAGTGCTTTTAAATGAGGTCTCTCTATGATTGACCACTACTTTAGGTTGTGGGCAATGGGTCAGAAGGCGATGTAAACCACTGGTACCTTATTTTGTTGCTTTGTGTATTTTTGTTCGGCTTTTGGCTTAGTAAATCAAAACATTTTATGGTCTAAATTGAGTGGCATGGGCATCCCAGAATACCTCTTGTGGATTCTTCATGTATTACTCAATGACAACTGGGCACAGATGGAATTAGATCTCTTTGGGTCTTTTTCAAGGAAAATTGCCTTAGAGAATGGGTTGAGACAGGGGTGCGTGCTTGCCCCAATGCTTTTTTTCCTCATGTCTTGCAGACCTGCCACAGGTCCTTTAAGAAGCCAAGGCTACTCCCTCTAAAATAGGGAAGATATTTTTTCTGTCTTCTGTATGCTAATTATCTTGCAATTGTTGACCTAACACATGTGTGGCTCCAAAGAAAGCTTGAGTGGTTCAGCAAAACTTGTGCATTCAATGATTTGACCATAAATATGGATAAAACGAATGTATCAAATTTTCCAAGAAATCCAAACCTTATGTATGGATTATGGGGGATAAGACCATAGAAGTGGCTACCTCATATAAGTTCATAAGAGATAACAGGGCCACTGGTATTATGCGGCAGGGGAGGGGGGGCCAATTTATGTGGCAAAAAAGGCAAATTATGTGGCAATATATGGCACATTTTGGGATAGTATTTTGTCATTTTTAAACTTGTTAGCACTGTTGGGGCATTGGTTGCAACTCACTAGTACCAGTGTAACATCCAAACAGAGCAATAAGCTACAGAAAGGTGAGCAGTCAACCTTTGCAGGGTGCCTTCCACTGCACAGCGCAGCGAGTGTCATTATGGTTTTAGTAACTTTTGAACTGTTTGAGCTAGAAACAAAATAGTTTTTTTGTTAAAATCTGCAAATTATGCAGCAGATGATGGATTATGTGGCAAATGGGGCAAATATATAATTATACGAATATCACCACGCCCACATAATCGCATAGTTCCAGTGGCCCTGAGTATAATATTTTGCATCAAAGGAAGGCAATTTCACTCTTGTTAAATATGGAATTTTTTGATGTAACGTGCTTTAGAAAGGTTTTTAAAGTCTATTCTTTTATTAGTGGATGACATTTTATGTATTTTTAGGTCGAGCCTTGGCAGCGCGCATGCGCTGTCTGCAAGACCTGAAGTAATCTATATGCGGAGTATAATCCCGCCTGCTGCTTGCGATTGGGTCACTCCGGCGTTACTCTGTTTTTCAGACTCCTTATTGGCTGGCGCTCCCGAGATGTCACTTCCTTTTCTGGCAGGCAGCACCAACCAACTACAGTTTAGTTGCACTGCAGGACTGTATCTGTTTAGTGTAGGGACTACTTTGTGGGGTTTTTTATCGCCATGGCGCCTGCTTCATGGGCCGCCGTGCGTGTATATGTTGAATATGCACTGGCATTTTCACCAATATTACTTTTGTATTACCATGGCGGCCATGCGCTTAACATATATGTGCACGGACGCGCACTCTTTGTTTGAGTACGGCGCCTGTGCACATATTTCAACTTTTGCTTTCTTTCTCCTTGTGGCCTGTTTCTTTGCACACACAGGATGCCCCTGATATGATGGCGCTTCGGTGAGCTCGAGAGCATCTCCCTGTATTCTGAAGCCACCCCGCAATTTCATTTTCTTAGGATCACACAGAAAATGGTGAGTGTTTTTTGTCGGGCTTCATGTTGTGCTGTGTGTTTTTTGCTTTGTCACTTTTCATTATTCCTTTCTTTTTGTTATGTGTTGGGCTTTACGTTGCGCTGTTAAACAAGTGAATTTATTTTTCAATGAAGGGTTCACGATGAGTCAGTAAGAAGAAGGTTAACAGTGAGTTCAATTGCACCGTTAGCCTTTTTTTGCATTTCAGTCTTTTTTTCGACCTTTAGGTTGACCATGTGACAAACCACCGGGTCATTTAAACAGGAAATACAGGTACTACATAGGAAGCTTGAGCGCACTTGTCGCAGATTTTGCCTTTTTATTGCTATAATTAAATTACCGCAGGAACGCAAAGTGATTGTTCTCTCACTTTCATTACTATGTGTATTCTTCTTCAGCAGTGACCCACCTGATATAGGGTTGTGTGGGTCCACTGACTCCCAGGTGGGCAGCTGTGTGAGGAGGAACTGTGTGCACAATTTGTCCGGCAATTAAAGTGCGCTTTTATGGCAACTCTGATTAAGGCCACTTGAAAACACTGCGGGCCCGATTCACAGAACTAACTTAAGACAACATCCTAAACTTACTACCATTGTGGTATTCACAGAAGGCACTTACTCGTTTTGGTATTCACAGAATGCACTTACTCATTATGGTATTCACAGAAGTTAGTAGTCCTAACTTTAGGACTCCTAAATGCCTTCTGTGAATACCGAAAGTCTTAAAGTTAGGATTTTTCTCAGTTTAGGAGTAGTAAAGTTAGGAGTCCTAACTTTGCTACTCCTAAACTGAGAAAAATCCTAACTTTAAGACTTTCGGTAGTCACAGAAGGCATTTAGGAGTCCTAAAGTTAGGAGTCCTAACTTTACTGCTCCTAAACTGAGAAAAATCCTAACTTTAAGACTTTCGGTATTCACAGAAGGCATTTAGGAGTCCTAAAGTTAGGAGTCCTAACTTTCCTACTCCTAAACTGAGAAAAATCCTAACTTTAAGACGTTCGGTATTCACAGAAGGCATTTAGGACTCCTAAAGTTAGTACTACTAACTTCTGTGAATACCGAAATGAGTAAGTGCCTTCTGTGAATACCAAAATGAGTAAGTGCCTCCTGTGAATACTAAAATGGTAGTAAGTTTAGGATTTTGTCTTAAGTTAGTTCTGTGAATCGGGCACTATATTCACTAAGAGAGAGTGCACACATGTAGCAGCCGCTGTGTAGGATTGTGAGGTGAGTGATGTGATATGACATGGCATGGAGTTATGTTCTTTGCCAGGGGGGAACGGTGCGAAGAGCTTTGAAAATGCATCTATGCCGAACCCACTCTACACAGGCTTGGACACTGTATTTAGCATCTGATGCAGTGGCCAATTCCTTCCCTCTGTGCTGACAGCATTTCTTGGAAAAGCTGCCATGTTAATGTGTGAGCACGTAAGGTATGTCCGGCCTACAACCAGAGGTCATGCCTGGGGCATGTCCAGTCTTTGTAAAGTTTGTGCACCCGACTCTTGTAATGCTGCGAAGCCGCAATCTCTTTAGGGCTGAACAAGAGCATTGCCTTTCTCTTTTAACCCCTTCCCCGCTCATGACGGAACCGTTCCGTCATGAGCCACGGTTGCCATGTGCTCATGACGGAACGGTTCCGTCATGACACGCCCGTTGGCGGCCGCTCCGCCTACGCGGCGCTGTTTCCCCGCCTGTGCGGGGGGACAACGCAAATGGGCGGAGTCATGACGGAACCGTTCCGTCATGAGCACAGGTCAACCGTGGCTCATGACGGAGCGGCTCCGTCATGAGCACAGGCCCGCCGCGCTGCCCCCCTGCCCCCCCCAGCGCTGCAGCGGAATGTCCGCAGCAGCGAAGGGGTTAATAATCAATGCTCGAACCACCTTTAGAGAGATTTTTAGCCTTGGAATCAGCATTGGTTATTATTTGTTTTAACTCCTTGTGTCCATGTTGTAAGTTTTTAGTTCCAGTAATCAAAAAGCAGAATATTTAGCCATGATTTCACAATGGTGGCAAGATTTAATCTTGGAATACACAATGGAGCGTTTTTGTCTCGGTTATTAACAAATGGGGAGATTTTAGCACAGTTAATGGTTTTGTTATATACCGTGCTTTATATGGGTGGGCACTGAGTACCTGGACCACCTCAGTTTAAGGGGAGACTACACTACTGCAGTATTTTTAGTGAGAGAGAACTAAAACTCCTCAGTTGCAAACAGGTGTTCTGGGATAACTAAATACCCGCACTACTAAATTTTCATTTCAAGCGCTGGTAATATACGTAGAGTAGTTAGCCCTTGTATACCATTTTTTTTATTCGGTATGCTCCAAACCAAAGTTTTTGCTCCTGATTGAAACTTTCAAGCCACCCTTAACTTTGCAGTTTTTTAGTGTTTAGTGGCGGTATTTCCAATGCACAATTTTTAGTCCCGCCGTATTCATGAAGCAGACTTAATAGTTAGGGTGTGCCCAAGTACAGAGGCTTTGTTGTGTTTACACCTGGTATCCCAAATGCAGAGTTTGCAGTCTTGGTACCAGTGATGCAGTGTTTAATCCTAGTATCCCAATGATGAATGCCTAGTGCCTGTATCCCAGAGGTAGAGTGTTATTGTGAACCTTAAATCCAGCTGTTCCAGATGTAAAGTGTTTAGCCCCCTTACCAACAATACTGTATTTACTCCTTTTAACTGTAATGCAGAATTTTTTTTATATTTTCAGTTTTAATTCACCCTATTTGCTGTTCTGCTAACCCCTGTGGACAATTTTATTGTCTCACCCCCAATAAAGTTCTTTTAAATTATTAATATTTTTATAAATGTTTTTGGCCCGACCTGTCAACTCTCAACCTCTCAACCGTCCCCTCTGTATTTTCCCCTTATTAGTCCAGTCCAAACAAAAACACATACATTAAACACATTTTCATTTACAATGCCAATAGCTCTAATTCTCGCAAATGTGAGACCTATTGAATGGTAAATGCTTGTTTAAACTGTATTTACTGTGTAATGATTTTTATGTTGGATTTACAGACTAAAGTCTAAATAAACTGTGATTTACTACTACCCTTTAGTGATGCACTTTGTTTAATTAGTAGCAGCAGTGGCGTAATACTATTCTCTTCCTTAAATTGTCACACCCACATTCATACTTTGACACACACACACACACACACACACACACACTGCTTTAATGAGACCATCCTCAAAATGTCATGATGTAAGAGGCACAATCCTGCCCAGACTAGTCCTAGCAATTTTCTGCCCCTTCAACCTTAATACCCCTACACACATAGCACAACCCCACACACACAACCACAACATTGCATGATGAAATCACAGACACTAGTCTGCACTAATTAGTCCTAGAATGCTCCGATATGATAGCATCTAGTCACATTCACACTTACATAAGTTGCCCAGTCACAATACATCTCTCAGAAGTAAATCTTGATCAAAGAGTAATCCCACTAAATATATTCAGAGAAAGTTCAAGCACCCTGTTAGACAGGACCTAAATACAGATGTGTATCCCCCAAGAGTTAGCCTAATAAGACATTTTTAATACACACACTCATACACATGGGTGAGCCTGTGAATGAATCACTTTGTGTATTTTCACAAAACATTTATCAAAACTATGGAGTAATGTCAAATTCATGAGATACACTTACACTGATATCTTCAAAGTCTAAAGCATTCTGACGTACTCTATAGTTAATTTCTTAATGACAGCACCCTTCTTTTACACATGGATTTTAACATGTCCAGGTTCTCACTCATCTTCAAACTAAACACACCAGCAGATAATCTGAGAACCAGTTCTGTCTCTCCAGTAAACTAACCAAGAATAGCTAAGGTAACATTGCCATTCAAGGCAGACATGGAACGCTTTCTAGATACTGTCTTGGATTTACCTTAACATCTAAGGGGCATATTCTCAAGGACTTATCGCCGATTCATCGGCACTTTAGCACCGGAAAAACGGCGATAGATTTATTGCCCCATTTTCAAGCTGGTGCAAACTGCCGATAACACAAGTTTTCCAGCGATAGCTGACGCAAAAAATATTGCCACGGATGAGAGCGACAACTAACGCTAATGATATGCAGAGTAGGCGTTCCCGTGCAAAAACACTCAAAAACACCACTTCGCGATATTCTCAATGACCAGCCAGATATGCAATGCGATACAAAAACAGGTGATAAGGCGTGTTAGCTGCAGGGATTTAACACCTGCCTTTTACTGGTGTTAAGCAGGACAACTACCTGCAGTACGAAAGGGAGCCCAGCCTAGAGCCACATCTGAAGACCACCACATGTCATGGAGACACTGATCATGCAGCTCGGAGACCCACAAGGTCAACAACACCCACCGCCACCACCCCCAGCCCCCCTCTGGACCACCCCCCCCCCGACTACCACCGAGGCAGCGCAGAACAGGACAGCGGACGTTCCAAAAGCGGCATGGCCCCTCAGCCACACAATGGCAGAATGTGGGGAGTGGTGGGAACCAAGTATGTGTGAAGGAGGCAAGTCACCCATGAATAAGAATGCACATAATGCCAAGTGTGGCGGTGATGTGCTGGACAGACCTCAGTATGCAGAGCACAGACCTGTCCATGTGGACATATACTGCTGGTGTTTGTAGTGCTGTGGACAGTGGACGCAACCATGTTACCTCAGGCAGTGGGGAAGACCTTGTTCATGTAGCTGTGTCGTCTCCCCCTGTAAGCGTAAGTGGAGTGAGCTGGTTCTGCGTATGCCAGTCCAGCGCAGGAGTGTGAATAAATAGGCCAGGGCTCTGGGTGTAGTTCACTTCCAGGATAGCCAACGCGTCTGCCAGGGTGGCGCCCCTCACCCTGCCATGAGGCTGCCGCCATGACCACCGGCCTCCTCAGCCGATCGCTGGCATTCACGACACAGGCCCCCAGCGAACCCAGCGGCACAGCACCGCGGAGTTATGTCTGTGCTGACTACTGCCTTCAACCTACACTGCGGCCAGCAGGGCTCACAATTCAGATCAAGTCGCGATTGCAGATGATGCAGTCCAGTAGGCAACAGACATTGCTAAGAGTGCGGCCCGCACGGACTACGCATCATCGCAGGCTGTGCACCCCCTGAGCGCTTCAGGTGCCACTAACTCTGTGCACCACAAGCCAACGTCACGTGGCCTTATTGAGGCAGAATACAGTAGGCAAAGGACATTGCTCTCAGTACGGCCCGCCCGGATGACACATCATCGCTGGCTGCACACCCCCTGAGTGCTTCAGGTGCCACTAACTCTGTGCACCACAAGTCAACGCCACGTGATTGTGGGCCCCTGCTGACCTCTGCCTCTAGCCTACACTGCGGTCAGCAGGGCTCACACACACCAAATCCATTCCTGTTCTTCATGGATGACGCATCGTCGCAGGCTGCACACCCACTGAGCACCACAGGTGCCCCTAACTTTGTGCACCACAACTCATGGACCCTTTATGATTGAGTTACTTGCCGTGGACTGCGGACCCAACAATGTCACCTCAGTCAGTGTGGAAGACCTGGGACGATGATGATGAAGATGAGGCAGGTGTAACACACCCCACTGCAGCTGCAGCTGCAGCTGCAGCAGGAATATCCCAAAGGGACACAATCATTTACAATTTCTTCACATGTGCACGCTCAGCTCTGGTGCCCCTACCTCAGTGCACCACCAGTCATGGCCCCTTCTGATTGAATATTGGGTGACCTCTGTACTTGCTCCGGCTACCTCCATGATGCTTCGCAGTTGTTTGTGTTATGTTGGTGTTTTCTGTTTACGCTTTAATAGTGATCACTGTTCAAGTTGTTGCCAGCACCGACCACTACCTGAGGGCTAGCTCACACTCACCCCACACCCATCCAGCACAGGTATCACTGGATATGTGATCCTGGTAATAAAAAGGGGCCGGGCGCACATGCCCGTAGCCAGTTCCACTATCTATCCAAGTGTGTCCGTGTAGTCATTATGTATGAATGATGGCCCTGTGCCCTACCACATTACATTGTGCTGTGGACAGCGGACGCAACCATGTCATCTCAGGCAGTGGGTAAGAGCTTGGACATGTAGTTAAGTCGTCTCCCCCTGTAAGTGACAATGTTGCAATGTAGCATGCACCCGGAGGGTGTGCTTGCACAAACGGAGTAATGAAGGAGTGCAAGACCGCTCTGGGGCCAGGATCATACATGCCAAGTGTTGTGTGTATCTGTATTGTGGCAGCATGAGCCAAATGCCTAGCCACATTAGCAATGCCAGTTCAGCCAGGCATGTGCTCTACATCTATGTCCATCCTATCCTTACCATAGGCCTACACTCATGTGGCCCACCACGTTCAAAGGCCAACATCACAGTGTCGTTGTCAGGCTTGTGTACATGCGCATACAGGCATGACAATGGTGTACCATAGGTGTGCAAGTGATGCAACCACGCTGCGCACACAAGTAAATAGGTTCGGAAGGAGGAAGGAGCAGCAGTGGGGCAACGTAACACACAGTGATGCCGCACATTTGCCACATGGAAGACATGTCAGACATGAATCCCAAAGTCGCACCCATCCCACCCCACCCACAACAAGCCACCTCACAGTTCCTGAATGCAAGCAGATGACAAACCAACACTAGGGATGAAAGCTCCTTTGTACTATCAGGTGGAAGCACATCTGCACGTCTGGCCTCAGAATTGCATGTGCCCGGCACCCCTGACAGATTCTATAGCAGCTGATGCTGACTCCCTCAATACGCACAGCCCAACGAGAGACCAATGTATACACACCCCACACACAGGAGTCCTTGCTCAAAGTTATCTTGCATGGAATGGCCTTCACACTTACTCCCACAACATCCCAGGCGTACAACTGGTGCACACTAAAACAACTCATTGATCTGAGATGTGGCATTTCATCCAATGAAATGGCGCAGGTCAGAATAGTGCCACTTCAACAAGAGCCACTAATGCAATAGCCGAACATGCCGGACACATGCACAACCCCTGTCACGTGGAACTGTACCGTGCACCAATGCTGCATTTACTGGGGGCACTGCCATTGGCAGTGCTGCGGATCAGTAACCGGCTAAGCTTCCTCCTTGCCAACTTCACCTGCGTTCAGGCTGTGTTGCATTATGGATTGTGCATATTCAAGTGGTCCATGGTTGTCTGCTTATCCAACAGGACGGTAGCTGAACTGGATTTTGTCATGTGTGTGCGCCCCCTGTTGGACCACGACCAGAAGTGTCACCGTGATACCCGTTTATGGGACTCCTGGATACTTGGCATACATGCTGGCAGCTGGACCTGGGGGTTTGCACAAATCCTCATGTGCAGTGACCACATTGAACCGCTCCCCTATTGGGCTGTAGTGCTAATTGGTGAAAGGGGGTGGACGCAGCACATCTGTCCGGACCTGCTAATGGATGGACTCGCCGTCCTGTTTGATGAAGTTGACAACGATCTCATGTTGGAAATGATGGCCTACGAAGCTGCAATCGCTTTCATGGACGAGTAACTACGCAGCCACATCTGATTTGAACCCATTGCACATGTCCCGACACCTTGTTGCATCTTGGAGATCTGGTCACATATCCCATGACAACAGTGGACATGGCTGCATTCGCCTGGACTCCGACTACATGAGCGGACAACAATGCGGGTTGACACACCTGTGAAAGGTGAGGCACTCCCCCGGAGTGGACAGTGGCGCTTGGCAAGGTTCCTCATTCTGACACTGCTGCATTGGTCTGCATGTTGTGGCACTTATCTTGCCCCTACTGACAAGCGTATGCTAATAAAGTGTACGCACCTTCACTTGTATTCAACTGTGATGAGTGTTGATTTGAATGACAATGTCTGTCTCACTGCCTATCTGGGTCATGGCCATACATGAGCATTGATAGCATTACTGAGGGAGTACCTTTTTGTTGAATCACTGTCCCTACATCCATCCATACTTACATACTTGATTGATCATAGCCATGACACATCTGTGTGAATTAGAATGTTTTATTCACATTCAGTGGTTGTGTTGAAGCTGGAGCAGTACAGGGCCATGCAAACCCCACTTCACATTGTTGCCCCGTGGAGGGCCAGCCAGAGTCATTTAGGGATTGACAAGTTCAGCGGAAGTGGAAGACTTCAGTCCGCAGTGTGATTGCTGTGTCATTGGTAACCAGAGAAATATGACAGTCCATGCCGAGGTCCAAGGTGAGTGTGTGTAGGAGAGTAGGATCTGCCTCTTATGTTGCCCCCACTTTTTTTTCTGATGTTTGCACTGGTTTCTGGCGATAGTCTGGTTGGGACCCTGCTAATCAGGGCCCCAGCCTCTCTGTTCTCGATAAACAACATGGAGTGCATATTAGGTGCACTAGTGATTGGATACTGTGGTCCCTTATGAGTCCCTAGTATATGGTACCTTAGGTACCAAGGGCATAGGTACTTCACAGGCCTACCAGGGGCTGAAGCGTGTATTATGCCACCCCTGGGAAGCAGACTAAATCTGACACCACAGGCCTGCTACTGCAGCCTGAATGAGGTGGTGCTAGCACTCCTCACTGAGATATAGGTTCACTATATCTCTCCCTGCACACACATATAAACCTATCAGTCACCCCTAAGGCAGGCCCTATCAATCCTGAGGGTAGGGTGCTTGGTTTCCATGTGAGGGGGTGCCTCTGCCTGAGCAGGGCCCCTCTGCAGCTCTCAGAGTCCATTCTCTGGGGCTGTTTGTGCATGCGGTCAAACCATTTACTCTTAAGTGCATTATAACCTCGCTGTAAATGCTAACTTTGGAATGGCTACATCAAAACATGTCGTGTTTGGTGTCAAACGCTTTGGAATCATACCCCCACACCTGTAACTGGTGTGGGAGTATGATCCCACCCTTCTAGAGGGAAAGACATGTACCTACTGTGGAAACGCGGTAGAATCCTGAAGAGCCCTGGCATCACAAAATGGATGCAACCAGTCACAGACACTGGGCTGCCCTCCTGCTGATGACCGAAACTCGCAGTGGAGGAGGCCCAACAATAGGTATCCTGTCACATGGAGGTGTGACCACCTCCCAGACAGGGTTTAGTGATTTGGGGCTGGGTGGGTGCACTCCTAGAGTGCTTTGAAGTGCTGCACTGGGGGAGCAGTAGGCTCCTCTGTGCATACAACAGTTAAAACCAGCTCAGGGGCTACCTGCCCCTGCTCTGGTGCGAAACTGGGCAAAGGGAAGTTGGTGTCGCCACCCACTCCCCTGACCCTCCCATAGGTGGGGTCATAGAGCTAGTCCCTCCCTTCCTTTCAGTATACGTTAGGGAACCCTTGCCATTGCAAACTAGATACCCCTGGATGACGCTCTGAAGACGAATCCTGGACCTTCGACGTACCTCTACCTCTGGAATACGGAAGAATCTCCCTTGGAGTCAAGGAGTGACTCCCCTGCTAGTACCCAAGCCTCATACCCAGGGTGGTAAGAAAGAAATTAGGTTTTGTGTAGACTACAGAGGCCTCAATGCAGTCACCAGGACTGATGCCTATCCTATACCAAGGGCAGATGAGCTGATTGATACATTGGCCTCAGCCAAGTATCTGAGTACATTTGACCTAACAGCTAGTTACTGGCAGATCAGGTTAGCTGATGATGCAAAAGCCAAAACAGCATTTTTGACCCCTAGTGGGCACTACCACTTTGTGGTGTTGCCCTTTGGATTGAAAAATGCCCCTGCCACTTTTCAGAGGTTGGTGAACAAAGTTCTGGCAGGGACGGAAACTAATTGCTCTGCTTATCTAGATGATATTGCTGTCTTTAGTTCCTCCTGGCAGAATCACCTTGTCCACCTCAGAAATGTTTTGGAGGCCCTGCAGAAAGCAGGCCTCACTATCAAGGCCAATAAGTGCCAGATAGGGCAGAGTCAGGTTGTGTACCTGGGCCACCTTGTAGGTGGGGGCCAGGTTCAGCCTTTGCAGAGCAAAATCCAAACCATCATGGAATGGGTTGCTCCAACCACCCAGACACAGGTGAGAGCCTTCTTATGCCTGACTGGGTACTATAGGAGGTTTGTGAAGGGATATGGATCTGAGGCAAGTGGACCCCACGAGTGGTGAGGAACCGCAATCCCTGTGTAATGTGCACTATTTTTGAGTGCAACCCCTTCACGACATTCTTCGAACCTGTGCATTGGACCACGTGTGCTCCAAGCCTCCAGCAGAAATCCCTCCAAAGATCAGAGGCCTACCCAATCCCGAGTGACCGTGGGCCCTTGTTGAGTGAATCCTCCCGAGGCGTCTTCGCGATCCCTTGCCGGTTGGCTTGTGGGTCCCCTGAAGACTTTTCTACAGTTCCAAAGAGCTCCCCTGGCTGATCCAGGCCTGCCCTGACTTACCCTTGCTGGGTGAGTCCCTCAGACCTTGCTGGTCTGCAGCACTGACTTTTTGTCCTTTCCATAAGGCTTGCTCCTACCATGGCTTGTTGGCTCCAATCTGGTCACCGACACCGCAGTAAGCTGCAGACTTCATGGGACACGCCGAATCCAGCTCCTGGTCATCGTCGACGCCTCCTGGACCTCGTGGCTGAAGAGTCAAGACACCCATGGATCACCAGAAGTCACTCGACGACTGTGGGCATCCATCTTCCTTGCCCCGGGTCACTGCCAAGTGACTTTGAACACTGTCCCCTCTGCTTTCAGGTCTTCCTTCTTCTGAATCCGGCCTTGGATTCCAACGGACACTTCTCCTGTCTTCACAAGCAGCAAGTCTTCATTGGCTCCCATTGAAAATGATGCCGCGACCGACACCAAAAGACACCTATGCACCCGGCTTCCCTGGGTGAGGTAACTCCAGCACTACGGTGCTCCTGTGGGTGTTGGCTCTAGAACTACTTACCCTGTAAGTGACTTGCTTGTAGACTCTCCCAAAGTATCCTTAAACTCTTAATTTCCAATCGCGACTTGCTCCATTGAAGTCAATAGGGATTCGCGGCTGTGTTCTCACACTGCATGCGTCTCCCGTGGGTCCTTTACTTACCTGCCTTTCGTGGTTTCATGATGCCCCAGGGCCTTGTCCATTTGCAAATCTTTGTTCTTAAGTCTCTTTTTTAGTATATGGTCTGGTACGCCCCTACGGCCTCAGCCATATTTGTGCTTAACTTATTGTGAAACGTTGATTGTGCATATGTTCCTGCCTTCTAATCTCAGAAAGAGATTAGTAGAGAGTTGTTTAGTAATAAATACATATATATTTGATATATAGATACCTGTGTGGTGTCATTTCAATGAGTAATTCAAGAGATTATAAGGTAAAACAAGCTGCTTTACATTCCTCTAAAGACTGAGCTTGAAGGCTGCTCTCCACAGCTACCACTAGGATAGCTTTCTTTAAAGGTTGTCTTAAACCTACTACCATAAGAGTTGAATTGTACTGGTGCAAGGTGTCCACTTTAACTAGCATATACCAGGCCAACTTCACAGTGTCGCTGAGTGTATCGGGGAACAGTAGAAGGTGTTATTCCAGGGCATGAGACAGAGTGCGGAACCAAGCTGAAACCAGCCATGTGGCGGAGATGAATGCTACCACTTCATTCTGAGTACAAAGCCGGATTCGTCATCATCATCGTCCTCTGATGTGTCAGGTGCCGCACATGTTGGTGGTGGTGTTCTGTCTGCATCACTGTGTGGCAGTGACACATCAGGAGCCGGAGGTGGAATGTTTGCCGCACTGTGTGGCACTGACACTTCAGGGAGCGAAGATGTGAATGGAGTGGTAGCAGCAGCATTAATCCGTGCCAGGCCTTGTGGTGGCAATGGCATGAAGAGGATCTGCAGGGCATGGAAGATCCCAGCTATATCTCGCTGGTGTGTAGCCGTGGCAAACATTCTTTCCACCTGCATCCGCTCCAAGCTCTCCATCATTCTCCGTATGTGTACCAACTCCTGGCTGACATCGCCGGAGCCACTCTGACTAGACAGTTGTTCTTGGCTCAGAGTCATGACTCCAGCGATGTCAGCCATGGATTGTTGGAGAGCATGGAGCGGACAGTGGGTATCCGTTAGGGACTGTAAGTGGACCCTAATGGGACTTAGACACCCACGTATGGCATCTAACTTGGCTGCCATGAGGTCGAAACCCCATCCGCACCTGATCAGCCATCTTCTCCTGGAACCCTAACACACGGCATTGGAATGCCATGTGTTGGTCGTGGGGGTCCTGGGAGACAGCCGTGGTGGTGGGTGCTTCCTGCTGTGTGGTCTGTGCAGGGCGTGGGGGCTCCTGGATGCAGCTGGGCTGCCCAGCTCCTGGGGGTGTGGTGCCAGAGTTGTTCATGAGCTGTTGGAGGGCGTCTGTGTCGATGTTGGGGAGGTCCTCTTCATCATCAGTGCTGCGTTGTTGGGTCTGCTCTGCAGGAGGTGTTGATTGTCCCTCTGCAATGTGAAGGGGAGATGCATATTGACATTGTGTTCACATGTATGTTCATGCATTGTACAAGTTTACTAACACAGTGCATGACAATGTACATTGTGACTGTTTGTGAGGAGATGCCTATTTGATGTGGGACAATTGACATTTCTACACCATCAGGGTTGTGAGGTTGTACTTGTACATTGTCATCTCACAGTTTCCTGCTATGCCAAATGCAAATGGCCATTTTCTGCACACAAGTGGCAGCAGTTCTGTCCTCTGTTCTTTTGTGAAAGTGTTGCAGTTTGTACCACATTGTTGACAATGTTGAGGTGCTCGGATTCTTATGTGTGTGCGCTGCATTGTGGGTGTGTTACCCCTTCAGCTCTGATTTTGCGGGCCCTTATGCCTTTCATGCGGTGTGCCTTTCACTTCTGTCTTATACAGTGCTGAGATGTTGCAGACTTGGGTAAATTGGGCTCTTGGTCGGAGTTTTGACTCTTGGTCATGGTTTGTCCGCAGATGTGCTATACTTAATTGTGCATGTGTGCCATTGTACCCATCTCCCCCAGTACCTGGTTGTTACTCACCGTATTGCTGTTGGCTCAGGTCCTGTTGTGCAGTGTCCGGTCCCCCAACTCCTGCCACCTCCTCCCCAATGATGGTCCCAGGCTGGTCCTCCGTGGGGCTTGTGGGGTTCTGGTTGTACTCTGTACTTTCTCCGGCTACCTCCATGGTGCTTCGCAGTTGTATGTTTTGTTTGTGTTTTTTTACTGCTGTTTTTATAGTGATTTTTTCCCGCCTGACTTGTGTGACTTGCAGGCGTGTCGCTCCTTATCGCTGTATTTTTATTGCTGTTGGGCCCATCGCAGCTTTCTTCACATTCGGGTATAGATTTTTATCGCCGTCCCGGTGATTCTATCGCGGACATTTGACGTGTTATCAGGAATCTATCGCATGTGACCGCCGTGATGTGAATAGGACGTTAACACTGAGTTATTTTCCCAGGATACACGGCGATATGTAAAATTGCGTTAGCCTTTTTTGGCAATGATTATCGCCCGTTCTTGAGAATATACCCCTAAGTGTTAGCAACTATACTTCTCCAATTACTAAGAGATTGATTTGACAGAAATAGCTGGAGATGCAGACGTTTTAGAGCTCAGACACTCTTTTTAACATCAAGAGAAATGATGAATCCACTAAATCTGAAGGGGCAGAAGGTATGATAAGGAACATTCTCATTCAGTCATTAGCAATGTTAAAGTCATATTCAAGTAAGTACACTGCCACTTTTGACAGAAAATTCCAGTCATGATGGAAACTTTTTGTGGCTTATTCTGAGAAGGCAAATGGCCGTGACACCAGTTTCTGTTGCAATGCTGATAGCGGAGCCAATAATGTTGAAGGCTTGCTCCATTTCTAATTGTGTTTATCTCTTAAACCGCTCTACCAATGTTTTTGCTTTGTTATGTATGACTTTTATAGAGAGCCTCTATTGTTTATTTCAGTTTCTGAAAGTTACTCCTTGCTATGACAAAACTGGTTAAACTGGTTATCAACTGTTATAATGTCATTAAGGCTTCCAGGCCAGGTGAAAAGCTCTCTGAAAGCCTGTCAGCACAGCTATGAATGTCTTCTTTGACTGAGAGAAGAAAGCACAGTTGCAGGAGGAGGGAGGAAAGCAGGGAAGGTAATGGGTCTTGGTTAAGGATAGCAGGTAAGATATTTATTTTTCATATTTCTTTCAGGGAGGAGAGGGCATGTTAGGTACAGCTTTTCTATTATCCTCTACCCCTGCACAGTAGTTGAAGACAGGGTCAGATGATTTTGGGGGCCATTCATAACATACAATTATAGCTAGGTAAAAAGCAAAATAAGTGGATTTTTTTCTCCTCGGGGTTCTGAGTGACATCTTAGACAACTTGAACTTCGCTCTCATTGTCTATGTGACGTCACTCAGAACCCCTAGGTAAAAAACCTCACCATAATTCACTGTTAACAATCTATAATTCTTTATTTTAACTCTTATTTACTTTGCCATCTTGGCTCTCATTGCAAGTGGTCTGTGAAACACCGGTATGTGTGGAAATTGATGTTTTGCAGCAAGCGCTGAACCCCCATGCCCCCAATTTACCCAGGTAAATTTCAGCAAGTCAAACCTGCCAAAATATTGTAAGGAAAAAAAATGCCCGGAAAATATTGGACAGTGCAGTAAACACAAAACCTCAATTTTTTGCCCTGCTTTTGCAGTGACAAACTCGTAATATGCGATGATTAATGCAGCTGTTTAATTCTGATCCCCACGTTATGGAATTTAACAGATGCGATAATTATTATACCCAAGGCTGGGCCACTCATAATGAAGCCTTAGTGTTTTATTTTTTTGAATGAAAATAATATTTGATTCATTGTTACAAATAAAAATTCAATGTTTTTAAACAATTGTTATTGGTTTCATTAAATTACATACCACTGCAGATATATCATCTCAGAATGCAACAATATACATTAGGTTGGTCTACAAATGACGTGGTATCTCTGCCATAAATTCCTTAAACTTAAACTCCCTTACCCCTATGAGTTGCAATTGGTTACATTCTTGTCAATAATCAGGCATGTCTATAATCTCAGGGGCAGTATCATGATAATATTCATAGATGGGATCATTTAAATGCCCCCAACCATCTAGACATCTGTTATGAAGTCAGAGCTGTCAAGTATTATGAGCTCCCGGGTGCCAGTGTACCCGTTAGTGTCAACCCCCCTGACCCACCTCACTCCAGAACTACATGGATGTAGACAGGGTACCAAGAGGACTACGGATATATACTGTACCTGCCTACAAAAACCCGGATCCACAACTTCTGGAGGAATGGGCAGAGCACACGGCAGCGTCATGCAAAGGAATGCTGGCCATTTTGGTTAAATTTGCGTGGAGTGACAGAAATAAAGCTCTGGCTGAGATAGCCATCCTTGAGAAGGATCTCTCCAATGACGCTGACGTTAGCACACAAGAAGCCCTAAGGGAGGAAATGAAAACACGATTGAAGAAATATGAACTAGTAATCAGACAACGCAAACAAGAGAAGTTTGCTTGTGATGAACGTGACTACCTACAGGGGAGGATTCTCACCTTCGCGAAAAAATTCGACGAACCCCGTAGACTACTGAATAGGAAGCAACCTCCAGAACCAACAACCAGAATTGAGACCTCGGAATCAGAGGTCACGGAGAGTGAACTCTCTGGAGACGAAGCATTGGCCCCTATCAGTGTTCCTGCAAAGACTCCTTTTCATCAGGAGTTCAATCTCATACGCCAATCCTGTCTCAGAGGTGGCAAGAGCAAACCACCCGAAAACGAAGACCGACCAGAAGGAGCGGCTGGAAGGGCAAGAGGAAGAGGAAGGGGCAAATCCATGACACGAGGGTCTCGGAACAACAGAGGCCGGAGATGGTGAATGACGTCGATGACCTTACCATCGTCAACCTGACACCCAGAGTATTAACAAATGTGGAAGAGTCCGCCCTGAAATTGGGATTATCATTCTGCCCTAACAATCACATGGAGTATACGCAAACGCGTATTGACCTATTCAAGTTCACACGTAAAATGAAGCTTCACAAATTTTTCAAATTAAAACCAACAATGACGGAAGCCAGACGGCATAAACAACAAGGACAACTTCAAGGAACTGATCTACTTACAACTGGTGATCTTGATATGCTCGAGATGTTGGAGGCCCTACGGAAGGAAGAAGAAATTGTCACCACCCCTACTGACGATTTGGCGGAAAGAGCCATTCGGGTGGGCATAGAACAAGAGACACCGGCTACGATCTTCAAGCCCCCCTCCGTCTTCATTCCACAAAGGTCATAAGATGCGATTGACGCATTTTCAGATGCTGTTTTACAGGACCTCCTTCAATTGAGAACTAAAGTTGCCAGTAGAACAAACCGAGGGAACAACCTCACCGAAGAACAAAGGTCCATCTTGAAAGATTTATCCAAGGATGAACAAATAATATGCAAACCCTCCGATAAAGGAGGTAATATCGTATTATTAACGAGAGATCAATACTGTCGTGAAGCCTACCGTCAATTGAATGATGTGAAACTTTATGAAGCAACTAACATCGAGCAATACAACCTTAGTATTTCACATTACCATAATCTACTAGAGAAATGGCGTAACAGAGGCATGTTGGGAACAAACGAATTTCTTTTTTTGCGCAATTTGGATCCCACAATACCAACATTTTACCAATTGCCAAAAATTCATAAAAATACTACTGATCCGCCTGGGAGGCCCATTGTCTCCTCGAAAGGAAGCCTAACCGAGAACATGTCCGTGTACATCGATTCTTTTCTTTTTCCATTGGTTTTACAGCTTAAATCATATGTTAAGGACACTACGGACTTTATTATGCAGACCAATAAGATCAAGTGGGAACCTACTTACCAATTAATTGCCCTGGATATTACCAGCCTGTACACATGCATTGAACATAGCCAAGGGCTAGAGGCGGTAGCCCATTTTCTGGCAAAAAGGCCATTGAAATTTTCAGAACATAACACAATGTTAATGGAATTTATTCAATTTTGCCTGTCAAATAACATTTTTTTGTTCCAAGAACAACTTTATAGACAGCTATCAGGGACTGCCATGGGGACCTGCTTAGCCCCCAGCTATGCGAATCTTTTCGTAGGCTGGTGGGAGGAGCAGGTCGCCCTCAGTAATCAGATGGGCAAATGGACCAACTTTGTGATAGCATGGCACAGGTACATCAACGACCTTTTCCTGGTATGGGGAGGGTCGCCAGAACAGGCTCAGGTCTTTATATCCGACCTTAACAATAATCAATTAAATCTCAGGTTCACATATGAAATGAGTTCTCTAACAGTAAATTATCTGGACCTTAAGGTGTTTGTCAGGGACGGAGTCCTTGAGACCGAGCTGTACAGGAAACCGACTGCGGGCAATTCCATTCTGCATGCCCACAGCAACCATCCACCCAAACTTATTCATAGTATCCCGTACGGCGAGCTTCTCCGCCTTAAACGTAACTGCTCCAGAGAAGCTGATTTTGAAAAAGCAGCAATTCAGAGTATAAAAAGATTCCAGGTTAGGGGCTACAACCATGAAGAATTGGTCTCAATACTCAATAAAGTCAGAAAAATACCCAGAAAAGAATTACTGATATATAAAAAGTCAGTCAACAGATATACAGATGATCAAGATGGCAAATTCCGTTTAATAACCACCTTTTCGGATGATGCCAATAGATTGAGGAGGATATTTAGAAAAAGCTGGCATATCCTCCAAACCGACACAGTTATCGGTAAGGACGTTCCGAAAGTTCCAATGATCACTTTCCGGAAATCTAGATCACTCCGTGATAAATTGGTACAGAGTCATCTATCACCATTGACACAACCTACAGGCACACTCAAGGCTCTGCATGGATTCTTCCCATGTGGGAAGTGCAGGGCCTGTAAGAACTGTAGAAGAGTATTCACGTACAACATTCCAGGGGTTAGGCAACCAAGACACATAGACAAATTTATCACTTGCTCCACCACCCATGTAGTATATTGTCTAATTTGCCCATGTGGGCTCAAATACATTGGCAGTACAATCAACAGCGTTAAAATGCGCATTTTAGAACACCAGCGCGCAATCAATAAGAATGACACCAATTACCCTGTAGCCAGGCACTTTGCTATCAACCATCACAGCAATAGGGAGCTTTTACAGTACTTTGGTTTGGATCATGTACCCGCTAACATTAGGGGGGGTGATAGGGTCCAAAGATTGCGTAGATTAGAGTCCCGCTACATTATAGACCTACACACGAAGGCCCCGCACGGTCTTAACAGTGGGGAAGAATTGAATGTACACCTGGGTAGATAAATATGCTGCAGACCATCTTGGTGATGCCATTCAGGTTATATGGATGCATTTGACAGCATGCATAGAATGAATATGAACAATGCTGAAACCTAGAATGTACAAGTGATTGTGGTTGTCGAGCCATTTCATGGCCAGTTAAAGTATTGGAAACCCTTGGAATTCTATAGCATACGTGAAACTGTTGAACTATGAATTCTGGAAATTCGTAAAATTCTCAATTTGTTCTGTTTCCATTTGCATACATTTTATCAAAACCCTTCTTTTAGGGTTATCCCTTTTTCACTTCTCTACTAGTTGTCTTTCTCGCACCATCTTTCCTTCTTTTCTCTCCCCCTTTGACTGTCCACCCTCTGCTCCTTTATCTCATAGATGGCACTATGATATTGACCTTTTTGAAAATATGGAGCCACAGCCAATATATGGCGTTATGTCGACTCCCAGATATGGAGATCATCAATGTTATATGTATTTCATGATGAATAGTTGATTGTAACTCATTTAAATTGTACATTAATAGCAATACGCAATGAACTATTGTAAATACGATTATTTGGTTTATAATGGTTCCTCGAGGGATAAGAGACATATATCTTATTGACATTCTTTTTGTGAATACATCACTCAAAGATGGCCGCCCCACGAGTAATGCGATAGCGTGGGACTATTGCCATCATCTGTTTCTGTTTTTTGTTTTTTTGACTCTGTTCACGCTGTCGCGCAATACATGACGTAATGTGTATTTAATGTTGGCGCGCGGTTTTGCTAATGAGACACTGATGAAGATCTATTCGAAACGCGTCTGTCTCGCTATCTGATGTTTCTGCTGAAATAAAGAAAAAACGATACCTAACCCCTCCAGTGAGTGCTTAACTCTGCTTGAGAAATACGGGAGTTTTGGGAGCTGCATATTCACGTGGGGCACCGCCACGCTATAGCACCCGCCTGCGAGTGACCTGGCTGCCGGTGCAACTTTGGGAGCTTATACATTAGGTTGGTCTTCAAATGACGTGGTATCTCTGCCATAAATTCCTTAAACTTAAACTCCCTTACCCCTATGAGTTGCAATTGGTTACATTCTTGTCAATAATCAGGCATGTCTATAATCTCAGGGGCAGTATCATGATAATATTCATAGATGGGATCATTTAAATGCCCCCAACCATCTAGACATCTGTTATGAAGTCAGAGCTGTCAAGTATTATGAGCTCCCGGGTGCCAGTGTACCCGTTAGTGTCAACCCCCCTGACCCATCCCGCGAGTTCTTCAGGCTGGCCACTAACACTTCCCAGGCCCTCACAACTTCAAGCAAGCCAACCCCTCTGCGAGCCACTCTTAGTAACACCCTCCATTCGTAGCCTGTCCATCTCTCTAATTCCCTTTCCCCTACTGCCACCCGGGGTCCTCCAGGGGTCTTCCAGTGTCTTGTGATTTCTCTTTTTGCTAAGATGAATGCTAAATCCTGAAATTTACTAGTAACCTTTGCCTTGGAGGTATGAGGGAACCATCCCAACAGGCAATGGTCCAGAGTGCAGGAGATTGTTTTGTGAGACATTTGCCACTACCTTAATGGTTTCATCTCAGTAGTTATATAGCACCGTGCTGGACCATAGCATGTGCATGATCTCCGCTCCTATCTCCCCACAGAGTGTTTGTTTAACACTCCCATGGATAAAGTATGACCTATACAAAATGTGAAAATTAATCAGTTTAAAGTGTGCGCTTGTGGACATCCTTGGGTGTTCTCTATCTTTGTTACTCCAGCAGTCACCAAATCCCTTGCCACTGTCCACCATGCGGGAGGACCTTTAGCACCATCATAGGCAGGTCTGGGAAGTATGGCACCAAGCTGTGTGTCTTCTGTAGGAACCTATGCCAGCAGCGCCTAAGCACCAGGAGTTTACTGGTTGCATCTGGTGGAGCGTGGCCCACCTTCAGAAACACTTTCAGCAGCACATCTAGCTCCGGGAAAAAAGTCCCCACCACATAGCCCTGTGCCTGTCGACCTGCCAATTACTGTGTAAGCCACTGCAATTATCCTGCTATATTATTACTTTCAAAGTCAGACACCGGCAGTTCTCCATCTAAGGTCGGCAGTTTAAGGTGGACAAGGCCAGCCAGTTTCGACCCGCCCCTCAAATAAATGCTATGATCAGAGAGTCCAGCTTGATGAAGCTAGCTCTCGGGATCCATATGGGAAAGGTCATGAAGAGGTACAATAGCCTAGCAAGTGCCACCATTTTCAGAAACACTATTCATCCCACCACAGACAAGGGCAATGTCCTCCAAAAGTCTATATTGGTTTTCAGTGACCTGATGGGTGGCCGCACATTTCCCTCTAGTAAGTCCATCCTACTGCAGAGCCCCCAGGCTCCACGTTAGAGTGTGCCCTCACGTGGTTAGGAGTAGTCTTGGTTTCTGCCAATTTACTTTGAGCCCAGACAGTGCCCCAAGCTCTTCCATCATTCCTCCGGCTCCCTACAGTTTGTCTACCACATCGCGCAGAAAGATCAGGAGGTGATCCGCATATAGTGTGATATGATGGTAGTGCCTGCTATTATACGCCCTTGTAGCGGCTCCCAACCATAACCAGGCTGGCCAAAGGCTCCACAGCCAATGAGAAAAGAGGACAGCCCTGCCATGTCCCCCTCTCCCCCATATCGCTCAGATATTGTACAGCCTGTACGCACCCTGGCCAGAGGATCTATATACAGCAATTTAACCCTGGTCAGAAATCCTCCCTCCATGTGATTCCATTGAATTACCTCATATAGAAAGCTCCATTCAAGGCTGTCAAAAGCCTTCTCTATGTCTACAGCAAAGACAGCCACTGTCCTCTCATTGCAATCAGGGTCTTACAGTTTCAACCAGAATCATCGTATATTAATCGCCGTGTTACGGCCTGGGATGAACCTCGTTTGGTTAGGTTGTACCAGCTTAGGCATGAAATATTTTAAAATCTAAGTTGAGCATTGACAGCGGTCTATATGCTGTGCAGTCAAATTGTGGTTTTCCCGGTTTTAGCAGTGGCACCACTAGGGTCTCCCTTGTATTACTGGGAAGAGATCCCGCAACCCTGGCTGTGTCATATAGTCACACTAATTTAGGGGCCAGCTTTTCCCTGTACGCTGCACAAAATACCACTGGGAACCCATCAGTTCCCGGCGTTTTGCCCCTTGCTTGCCCCTTGATTGCAGGTCTAAATTTCTGTATTGTAATTGCTGCACCCAATGTCTCTGCCTCATCTGCTGTGAGGTGGGGGAGGGGCAACGGTGCCAAAAAGTCCCGGATAGCTCCCATTATCATGAGCTCCTGTAAAGGGGGGCATAATATTGAAAGAACAGCTGATTAATCTTGCCCTGTCTATACTGTCAGATTACCCTCTCGCCCTCAAACTCCACTATGGCTGAGTGCCGTTTGGTTGGATTTGCAAGCCAACAGAGAGCTGGTGCGGGCCCTCTCATCATGGGCTTTCTCCATGTACCACTCATAATCAAAGCAGTTCAGTCTTTTGACTTGCACAGCTACTTCCTCTTTAACCTCTAACAGGGGTTGCTGCATTTCAGGGTTTCGCAGCCTTTGCTTTTCCATGTCCCTCAAGCCCTGCTACGCCCCCTCTACCGCTGTCAGAAAAGTGCACCGAACCCCCATTGACACCGATGTGTACTGCCTTAAATGAGTCCCACTCCACGAGCGCAGAGGACGCTGTGTTAGTATTGTCCTCAAAATAGTGTACAATTTGTTCCTAGGTTCTCCTACAGGTACATCTGGTCTCTGAGGGATTCCGGCCTGAGCCTCCAAGTAGGTATGCTTGGATGAGGCGTCTCCCACATCAACTACAAAAGGACTGGATTGTGGTCTGATATTGTGTGGGGCAAATATTCAACATGGTAGTTTATACTATGAATGTCCGGGGTGCATAAGAATGTATCCAGCTGCACATGCAGCTTGTGAAGATGAGAGAAGAAATAGTAGTCTTGTGTCTGTGGGTGTGTGCTCCTCCATGCGTCTATTAACCACAATTGAGCCTGCCAGCCAGTGAAGGCACTCGCCATGTGGAATGACGGTGAGTCCCTCAGCAGGGTGTGTGAGCGATCCATGTGTGGTTCTGATATGCAATTAAAATCTGCCCCGCGATCGTTGAGTGGATCAGATATAGGGCCAGAGGTTCCGACATCCCTGTTAGGAAAGCTCCCTGCTCTATATTTATATTTATTACAGCCACATCTCGACTATCCAGTCTGCCCGTTACCACTACATACCTGCCCGTTGGGTCTAATACATCTCTGATGTGCTGAAAGGGACCCCCTGTCTAATCCAAACCAGAATGAATTAATGAATGTCTTATTGTATTTAGTTACCTAAAACCATTGCGACACTACAAAATGAATATAATTGATGTAAGCCTGCGATACAAAACTAGCATAAAACAATTTTTAATTTTTAAAACCATCAGTAATTCATTTCTCCCAGAGCTAGTAGCGTTAACCCTCTTATTAATATTGTTTTTTACCATCACATTTCACCAAGCATAAAGTCATAAGATGGAAATGTATTGTTATTGCCTCTTCTTAAAAATAAACTAGCTACAGTGAACCATGGTCCTTATGACCTCTACCTGCTGGGCCAAAAGGGCTAATTTATTAATAAAAACAGGATTAGGTAACTATTATAATGTGTATATTTGATACCACTGATGAGCACAGTTCTTAGGAACACATGCATCAAGCTTGTGAATCGGCCCATTTCCGACTGGTAAAAAGACATTTTGATGCATCAAACCTAAATGCATTCGCAAAATAGGTAATCGCAATTTTTGCGATTACCTATTTTGCAAATGCATTTAGGGAATCGCAATTGGTGATTCCCTAAATGCAATGTATGAAGCATTTAACATATGTGACTTTGCATTAAGGATTGGCAAATTACCATCAACTTCAAGTTTATGGCAATTTGCAAACCCTTAGAAAAATGCACAAAATTGCATTTTTCAAAGTGACATGTGGCGCATACACATGCCCTTAGGGCATGTATGTGTGCCACATATGCACACTTACCTTTTTTGGGGGTGCATCGGGGGGCCTTAGGCCCGCTAGCACCGTTGCAATTGCATTCGCAATTTCGATTACCAATTTGGTAATGGCAAATTGCAAATGCATTCCCATTCATTCCTATGGGCCTCTAGGCCGATAGGGATGGATGAGTATGCATTCCCTAATAGCGAATAACAATTTGCAATTCGCTATTAGGGAATGTGTAGGAATCAATATTTATTTTGCGATTCCTACATGCATAAGGAATTGCGACTCCTAAATAGCAATTCCTTAAAAATCGCTATTGAGGAATCGCATTCCTTATCTTGATGCCTGTGCCCCTTAGTCCTTTAACTTTACATTAGAAATTTCCTTGAATAAAGGCATTATGAACTTTACTCCCTTACAAGAAATCGTAGCTGAGCATTCACTTAGCCAGATAATAACGGCTTGCCGGCATGAGCATATTCCCATGTTCCTAAATAATGATTACCAAAGAATTTTCCTTTGTGCCAAGGGTACAGGCCAGACACATAATAAATGAGTTAATGTTTTTTTTTTTGTATCCACATAGCCTACAGGATAGGTTCTGTAGCTGTTTTTTTACAGGATGGGATAAAGTCTTTGGATTCCATAATACCAAACCGAAATAACATAAATATGTGTTTTTTTCATCGTAATGAAAAAAGATCTGCAGATACCCTTGAGGGCCTATATTGGAATACGAATGCATTACTGTACAGGCACGTCTCCTTACTTCAAATGCATTTTTATCTGTTTGGTTTGATGCTATTTAAAAGCAGTTCTTAGCACTTGATTGAAAGATGCTTTCCCCATTGTTACTCTCCATGCTTCTGGTATGCCTACATCGTTTATAGCCAGAGTTAAATGACTTCCCCAGGACTCTTTTGTATTACTTTGTTGCTGTTCCTCTATTTCCTTCTAGCATAAATTGCTAATAGATCCTCTTTCTGATGCTCACAATCTCCAACACAATTTTACAAAAGCACTTTCAGACGGATGTGCTTGTTGATTTAGACCAAATTCTAAATGTATTTGAGCTGGTGAAACCGATTTTGGAATATTGAATACGAATCTATAAACTTTTGTTTGGCTACTGTTCAACGTATCTATTTCCAAACCCTGCATAACTTCTGTGCCAAAAGATAGCTAAGGTAGTAGCCTAGCCTGCAAAACCTTGAGTAGATAGGTTAACGACTGACAATTCAATTTTTGTTTTAGCATTTTGAATCCATATGTTAATGATTGTGCCTTGGCCTAAATTGATAACTGATGGGGTTTGCCAGACATTTGCTTATCCAATGTGAACCCCAGATATTTATATGAGCGTACTTCCTCTAGATTTGTTTAAGTCTGGGTGGTGAACTCCGCTCTGTTCGCAGAGTTTGCGGAGTTTTCCGCACTCCCCGTTATGTGGTGCTCAGAAAAACTCTGATCTGCGTAGCGGATTTTTTTCCTTACTCGAGTTCGTAAATGTCAAGTTGGTGAGCGAGGAAAATCCACCTACCGGCGAGATTTTTCCTCGTTCGCGATCGTCAACATCGAGTTGCTGAGTGCAAGCGTGGAAAATCAAACTCCCAGTGAGATTTCTCAATGCGTGTAGTCAGATTTCTCATTGCACTGTGTATTGTGCCATTTTCAATGATTGTACAGTGCGTACAAGCATCTGCCACTGAAAATCACAGTGAACGGCATTTATTTAAAGCACTCCCCTGCTTGCGGAGCTCCGTGTAGCTCGGCAGAGTTTTCATTGCACTTCACGAAGTTCCGAGCGGAACTCAGCGTCATCCGTTCAGGCTTAGTTTTTTCCCTTCCAACAACCATGTATGATTTTTAAACTTAAAGTCAATCAGCTGGATCACTTCGGTTTTGTTTAGATTCAGATCTAGCCATTGATTTACCATATACTTGTTTAGGGCGTTCATAATCCGTTGTAGACCTATGGTGTTTTACTTATTAGGACTGTATCGTCCGCATAGTGTAGACAGCCCAATTTCTCTGCAGCAAGGATTGGTGGATGATTGTTTTCAAAGCGTGGGCCAGATCTGCTAGATGTAAATTAAACAGGCTTGGAGCCAAGACACATCCTTGTTTAAGACCAATCAATATTTGTCCTAGTTTTGGATGTTACTCGGCTTTCATCCCCTATTTTAACTTGTACAAATGTTTGCATGTATAGTTCCATAATCGTCCTTAGTAGTTCTTCCAGAGTTCCCCATTCTTTCAGTTTTTTTCCATAAATGACCTCTAGGCACACGGTCGAAGGCAGATTTAAGGTCAATAAAACATGCACATAAACCTTTTTTTATGTTTCGCCTTTTCTATCAGTAGGGTAAAGGCTGTAAGGTTAGTTAGTGTCCCCATTCCTGCTCTAAATCCTGTCTGGAATTTTGGTAGAGTTTTGCCTCAACATAATTTAATGCTATAAGCCTGTAATTGAGGGGTATTACTGGATTGCCAGTTTTAAATATAGGATGGGTAATATTGACTTTCCTGGACTCTGGTATCTGATTTATGTAAAAAAAGATCATTAAAATTGGAGTTAATCCAAACCAGCACTCTTCTGGCATATACCGAGTATGAGGCGTAGCACTCCTGACCCTTTCATCTATGCTGTAGGACAGCTTTCTCCTTGACCAACTGACGGGTCTCCTGCAAAAGAGCAATGTGGAAACCCCACCTGTTTAAGTAAGAAAATACCTTATACTTCTTGGATGTAGTGTGCATCCCTCTGATGTGCCTTGATAGAGCCCTGTAAGTAATGTGGGTATCCATTGATGAGTCTCACGTATTATCCAGTGTTCTTCCCTCCCCAATGTGTACTTCGCCCCAAGAAGCGATAGCCCCTCAGTGATCCAGAGCATGTTAAATCCTGATAAGCGACTTTGAATGCCCCCTCAACTAAACAATGCAAACATCCCAACTCCCATACCCCAGGACGAATGAGTGGTCACTCCCACCCAAACTCACTTTAACTTTACTGCTTACAATTGTGCATGGGAGCACCCATGGTCTACTCAAGGATGGGGTGAATAATGGCAGTTCTGGTCCCCAGAACGGTTCCGCCCATCCAGGGTATCTACACACATACTCTGTCACAGGCCCATGAAAATTACATACTACCGCCCTCAGTTCACCCTTTTCACCCAGCCAATGTTGTCAAGTTTCTTTCTTCCCTAGTGGTATCACTTATCCTCTCCATTTAGATGATTTCATCAGATGTCCCTGGAGTCACTGTGGAAAGATTTTGACTAAGCTCTATCGATATGCTGGAGCTGCGTTCAGAATCTGAGTCTTTGGTATCGTCTCCAGTCAATGATGGGGTGTCGACGACTCAGAGGGAGTGGATCGATGTCACCACCGCCCTCTCTCTTTCATGTCGAGTCTCAGCCCTGGATGGGGCTTTTTCAGGGGCGAGCCCCATGCCTGTGCCTCGACCCAGCTTTCCCATCTCGCCGCCATGTGGGGCCCACCTTGAGTCCTAATGGGGCATCTGTTCAGTCCAGTCCCACACCTTTTGTGGGGAACTGAAGAACCGTGTGCCGGCCGGGGTCACCACTCGAAGTCTCTCCAGACACATCATGGCATATAAGACCTCCATCTGCTGGAGTTTCTTTTTTGCTTCCAGAAAAATTAAATGCTGTTGTTGGTGCTCTCTGGATGTCTGGTAATATTCTGACCATACTGTTTTCCACAGAAAGCTGTCCCCACAGCCGGGCCTGACCAAGGATATAATCATGAGCCTTATTGAACAGCAATCGTGCCACCTCTGGAATTGGAGACCTCGCGGAAACCCTATGGACCCCCTGGAAGGCATTGAAGGGGAGAGGCCTTCTCCTGCTACCTCTTCGTGGATTCATTTCTCCAGATATTCCATGTTGTTACCTTCGATTTTTTCCAGGAGGCCAATGACTCGTATATTACTAGGTCACGATCTATTCTTCATCTCCTGCTCTGGCGTGGCCATCCTGTCATTTGCCAAGAGCAGTGCTGAAGACATATCTGACAGTTCTTTTTTGGTTGATGTCACATGCTCCACCAGCCGGCGGTGATCGTCTCTCAGGAGCCCCATGTCCTCTCTCAGAGTGTCTATTTTAGTCTCTACTCCTGCTCGTGAGGCTGCAATGGCCTGCATGACATCTTGGAGGATAGGTCCCTCAAGAGTCTCGGCCCGGGAGGGCGGAACGCCACCTATCTGCATGCATTCTCCTGCTTCTTCCTGTGGTTATTCCGCTGGTTCCAGGTCTTTTTATGAGTGACTTTTCCTGTGGTACTGGGAATAATGTCTGCTGACCTCTTTTGCATGTATAATACCTCCCCTCACTGCTCCAGCTGTACACCATTGTTATCCAGCTCTGCCACTTCCCCCACAGGTCTCTCTGCTGCCCACCCACGGGCTGTTCAGGCCTCTCAGTCACCTTCCAGTGTAGGTCAGGAAAGTGCAATCCCCATCAGTTCCACCCCTAGGGCCCTTCGAAAGTATGTTGCGATGCAACCAGCCAGGATATTTGGCCCTGTAATACTGTGGCCCTCATAGTTTTCTGTCCAATCAATGTAGCCCCCTTACTCTTGTGGACCTCAGTTCCTCGCCTCTTTGTTCATTGTCATGCCATTCATCACCGGGCTCCCCACAGCCAGCCAGTAGGATCCAAACACTATTTATTACTTTCCCCCGCAGCCTCCGCTATATGCAAGTCCCTCAAAGACCCAGCCTCATGACCATCATCCCACTGTCTCCCCAGGTCCCCCATCTCCTCTCACAGTCCTCCGCCTTTTAAGGTAGTGGGCTGTGGCACAGCCTCTCCTCCTCTGTTAGAATGGCAGTGCCTTGTCTCCTCAAGCTGGAACCATACACATCATAGTCCCGACTGCTAGGCACAGTGGGGAGCCACTCCATGTGATTCACTTACCAGCAAACGCCCCTGCTTGCCCTATCCAGTAGCTAGGGATAGTGTAGTGTAGGCTTCCCCCGTCGTCACAAACGTCGTACTGTGGATCGTAGCCAAAGGCACAGCCTCCCCACCAGGTGCTAGCCGTCCAGTGACCCCTTCCAGCTCTCTCTGATATGGGCTGGCTGGAGGACCCCCAACACCTGCACACCACCTCAGGATGCGCTGTACCGCCGATCGCGGCCTGGGGTGCTATGCATGTACCTGGGGGTCCCCCACCTCCGAACAGGGCCTGAGCCGCGCCCCCCGCAGAGCACAGGTCAGCCAGAGAGAGCCCCCAGGCCCAACAGCTCACCCGGTGCCACATGATCCAGCGCCCCTCATGGCTGACCATGGTGCGAGGCACATCTCTCCTCGTCACATCTCACCGGCCATCAGCATGTTGGGCCTCCACTCACTGAGGGTCTCGGCCAGTCTCGATCACCTGCTAAGTCACATCTCTCACACATGCCTTCTCAGGTCAGAGTAGGAATCACGCCTCAGGGGTACCCAGGCATAAGCTGTTGCTCCTTTGTTTGACCACCCTCCCAGCCCGATCCAGCCCCGAAGCCCAGGCAGCAGGGCCACTCAAGGGGATCATAGCCGAAGGCCTAATTCGTAGCCATGGCTGCTATCTTGTCTCCACCGCTTTGCCTCAGCAATCGCGCCCTCAAAGTGTCTAATGAGCTCTACACATTTATTATCGGCCCCTCAACTGCAGCATTGGGTTCTGGGGGTCACATTAAGCTCTGTTATGGCTCCTGGGCCTGCCATTTGGTTTCAGAATGGCACTGGATAGGGCTTCGCCGCCAGGAGCGCAGATCAGTGCTGCCTACTCCATTGGTGCCAAGCCACGCCCCTCACAAACACCACATTCATGCAGATGTTTGAAATTTACCCTTGATGCTCAGGCTAATGCTTACAAACATAAGCTAAGGTTCCTTGTAGGAGAAACAAGTTTTGTTGAATGGAATTCCCTGAATGGCCCCTAAGGGAGCTCAGCCTATTGACAAACTAAAGCTGTGGCATCTCTTTCATTTAGTGTGGCTGTAGAAGCTCTTTAAATTGCTCCATGGTGACGTAGCAGCACTATGCAAGTGAGAAGAAAAACAAATATGACTCATTACATCGCATAGCAATACCACGCGTGCCATTACAGAGGGTATTACTACGTGATGTAAATTACAACGACATGCCATTCCATCGCAAAATTTTACCACGCCTATGCCTTTACCATGCATGCCATTACAAAGCAAAGGCATGCGTGGTAAAGGTATACTCATGGTAAAAGTTTGCAAGGTAAGTGACTCTACCCTACCCTACCCTAAAGTAGCACTCCTGCATGACCCTCCCTGACCCCCAGTCCTCTCCCTACAATAACTCTACACTACCCTGCACGACCCCCGACACTACCCTAAATCTTAAAACACAACACAAACACCACACCACTACCCTAAACCCTAAAACACTACCCCCAGCACGACCCTCTCCCTTCCCCTAGTCCGGTCCCTACCCTCAAACACTACCCTGCATGACGCCCCGACACTACCCTAAATCCTAAAACACTACCCTACACTACACAAACACCACAACATTACCCTAAACCCTAAAACACTACCCCCAGCACGACGCTCCTCCAACCCCCAGTCCGGTCCCTACACTCAAACACTACCCTGCACGACCACCCGACACTACTCTAAATCCTAAAACACAACCCTACACTACACAAACATCACAACACTACCCCAACACTACCCTAAACCCTAAAAAAATAACCCACACCCCAAGCCCAATCCCCCTTACCTCTCTCTCCTCGTGGTTCCTCTCTCCTGGTTCCTGCGTCTGAGGGGCGGTGCACAGTGCACGTTGTTGTGAAGAAACGGAACAGCCTCAGTTTTCTCACAACGATGTGGATCGCCATTACATCACATTAGTTGTAAAAGCACATACGATGTAATGGCATGCGTAGTAATGGCTACGCGTTGTTACATCGCATGCATTGTAACGCATCTCTTAGCGACCGGCCACCACATTGCAGATACACCATTGATATCTCTGGTGTCTACGGGAGAATTCACCAACTTGGATTCTACCCATGACATCCCTCTCTCCCCATCTCCAACCGAGCTGTCATGCATTGCTCCCCACGACCTACCACCTACCCCATTACCTGATTGATCGGCTCCCATCACCTCTGATACTCACTCCGCCCTTACGTACTCACAACTCATTGACCATACCCCAATCATTTGAGTCAACACCTATCATGCGGTCATATCCCAAGGCCTTCCCACACACTGATTCGGACCTTACAACGAAAACCCTTGATCAACTAACCCCTTCAATCTCTAATAACGTTATCCCCAGGCAACCAGATAACGAGATACCCTTGCAACCAAACCTTATTTGCCGACCTCCCGCTACAATAGAACCCACACCTTCACACACATCTAATTATCCCAACGCCGATTGGATCAAACGATTCAATGAGATAGCCAGCGGCTTAGCCCATCTCAAGGCTGAAATGCGAAATCTATCAACCATCACCAAAGAACTCCTAAACACACACAGAGCTACTAGTGCCACCGTGAACCGAATCAGTCACCAAACTAGCAGTTATATCACCAAGAACTCACACCTCGAGTATACCAGACAGTATAAGATACCTTTCCCCAATGACCCATCTCTTCCTAGGAGGGCAACTGCTGTACTATCGGTCAATGACATTGATGACCTTTGCATATCCTATGCCAGCCAGATAGGCATCAGTGAGTCTCGTTGTGGCACTATCCAATCCATTCAAACCAACCCCTTCAGAGAACTCATTCACAAATACAGATCCATTAATAGATAAAACTTCACAAATATCAACATAGTGCAGACCACTCCCCCATTCAGCTAGCTAGCTGAAATGTGCACTCATCAATTGCAGACCTGCTAACAAACATGCCCCTGACATTTACGACTTCATCCTCGCGAATGATCTTGACATTATAATACTTACCAAAACACGGCTAAATAGTTCCTCCTCTCGCTATCCTGGACCTACTGGTACCTCCTAGCCACGACCTAATCCGCCTAGACAGAAACATGCAACCCGGTGGCGGGCTAGCCTGCATTTATCGAAACAAAATCGCAGTCAATCAGGCAGACTCCATCTCTTTATCATCTTGCGGATATCTCTGTATCAACATCTCTGATGACAAGCGCCTCGCCTGCAAACTTCACATAATTTATCACTACACGGGTGATAATTTGACGTTCATCGATGAGCTAATGGAAGTTATTACCTCCAATAACAACCCACAAGTACTGTGGTAAATAAAATATCACGCTGTCATAATTTTTCAGATATCAATAAGATCATGCATAAAGCAAGAGGCTGAGTCTGTGGTATCAGATTCATAAAGGGCTTTATTCCAATAACTCGAGTCAAAGGGAGAATATCTCCATCACCAAAAAAGGATCTGGACGGGGCTGAAAAGTATTCTCAATATTCTCAAAACATTATTCACAGAGTACAGTATATATACATTTCTCAATTGTACGTAAGCAAGAGAGCAAGAGAGAATGAGATAAGAGCATGTGGGCGTGTAAGTAGGCGTGAAGGTGGGCGTCCATGTGGGCGTCCACTTGATGATAATGGGTAAATTGTCATGTGTGGGTGGATACCTGGAGATGATTTCGCAATGTCAGCAGAAATACTTGGCAGAGATGCGCGCGCAGCAGCATGACGTGTGATAGACGTGCAACTAGAGGGAGAAAGGGACTTGACATTTAGCTCTACATGTGGAGACAAAAGTCTGGGGTTATGTCAACCTAATCCCAAATCATATCTAATATCCTATGTTTAAAGAACTGTGTTATCCACAAGGGAAGGGCTCTCGGACAAAATCTATTCTATACTGACTGTGCGTGCATGTACAAGCGTCTAAGTGTCTACACTAAATGCGAGGGGGTAGGAATATTCCATGGTAACGGGGCTATGAATTACTTGCATGAAGACAGCGAGGCCGGGCCCTTTTGCTCGGTAGCTGGAAGAATGTTTACTTAAACTACTAGACAGGAATGCATCGGCTGAGGAGCAAAGTAGATAATTCGAAGGTGAAATACGGTTTCTTGGCAGGCAGGCAAAACTGGCCGAGGCAGGCACCGTTAGCCGCACAGGGAGTAGGACAAAGTTCATGGATACAGATGCGAGCTCAAGCTGAAGCTGTCAGAGGCAGAGAGCAGGGAAAGGCTTGAGGACAGAATCGGGCCTACTCGCCTGAACTGTAAAAATGGAGTAACTGAGCCATATAAAGTCGGTGGCCTTTCATACTTAGGAAGCGAATATCCAGCCCATTCATGGCGGATCTGACAGAGGACATGTTGACGGTGGACGCACATGTGTTTGCGTCATCAAAACTGGAACTGGAGGGAACATACATGTACTTGTGACATGCACATAGAACCGTTGGGGTCCAAGATAGGGGACATAACTGACCAGGAAAATCCACATTTCCACATTCCCTCCTTGTCCCCTACTTGCCCTTCAAGAGATATCAATCTTCATCAATTCATTGATCTGTTCATATAGCATCATTTGTTCTTCTTTCTTCTTCCGTGATCTTGAATGAAATCTTGGTGGTGGAATACACGATGTGGCACACAGACCACAGATCGCTGGTCCACATTGTAGACATAGACAGCAACTGAATAGTATGAGAAGGCCAATACCTAGGAAGGATAGGACCCTCCATCCAAAGGTAGATAATACACTCCAAAACCAACTGGACCAAGTCCAAGTGCCTGGGTTCTGGTGTATCTGGTTTACAATCTTATGAAGGCGAGTTATGGCTTTATATACAGATGGCGAATTTTCTGGTATGAAAAATGCAACAGCTTGATTTGATGACCCTACAAGCTCCGCCCCTATCGGCCAGGATAACGTCAAGGACAAGACTATTTTGAAGCACAACAATCCGCATAGCAGACTGCTCTTCTGTTAAATTGCCTAAGGCGGAAATAGTTTCGTTCACTACTGCTTCAAGGGTTCTGGTTAATCTACGTATCAGCTTACTATTGGTAACTGTACCTATATAGGGAAAGAAACCTTTATTGAAATCTGTGTATTTTTCCCATGCTGTTTCAGTGTAATCGACAATTGGGAGATCTCTCTTCTGTCTATTGTGTACTAAATGAGTATTTCTATGAGAATCAGGAGGAGCTAGGAAAACAGGTGGTAGGAGGAATGCTATGTAACAGGTACCGTCCCAATCTAGAGGTAGGCGTATATATGCGGTCTGGCCACATATAAAGTAGGAATGACGAGAAGCTCTAAATGTAGATTTGCCTTGATCACTGAATTTTATTACAGTGGTGCATTTACTATGGCCCATGTGTATGGAGCCATTCTTTCTTATACATAATTCCCCTTTTTCTGGGAATACGGACATGGCGGGCAAGATTGGTGTAGCTTCAGATTCAACGTTCAGGATCATGAGGTTAAGTGTAAAATTACCTAATCCATATACTTCATTTCTTAGATCAGTTCCTGTTCTTTTGGGAAGTCCCTCCTTGTTAGGGTAGCAGACTTTAAGCAAAAACTAAATTCAGGTTTCCCCATACCCAGTTGTCTTGATAAACTGCGGAATTCGAATCTAGGGAATTAATCAAACTAAACCATGCTCCACAGGAGCCATTGTGTGTGAACGGATAGAGAATAAAAGGGCAAAACTCCCTTATAGTTCTGATAGGGGGGGAGTCGGCCACAGACCCAGCAGTCTGTAGCATTGCTAGTCTGATATGAATGGTGCAGCATCTGAATAAAGGTATTGTTGCGTAAGGCAAGTCGATATGATAGCTCATAGGATGGCAGATCACTAAATGTGTGCTTTATGGTATCATTAGTGGAGGAGTGTAAAAGTGAGGCAATAGGAGGAAAAATAGCATGTAGTATTAAGCTGATACATATTATCGTGATGTACATAAGAGATTGAAAAATTACAGTCACTATACATCTATTTGCTTCTTATCTAGCTCTCTTATTTTTGCTTTATGTTATTGTCCAAGATCTTATGCGAGCCAGAATACATGTTCAACCGCTTCACCACCTAGTGGACTTAATTGATCAAACGGGTTCTGACTTCTTGGATCACAATTTAGCTTTGTGGAAACTTCTGGGCATTCTCCTCTAGAAAATGTTGTTCAAAATCCAAAATCCAAGTTCAAAGTTTTTTTTCCTTTGTAAAAGAGTGGTGAAGGTGCAATCATCCTTTCCGCCTTTTGACTTTAACGGCCGTCCCCGTGGTCCAGAGCACTGACTTTGGCGCCTTCCATCCAGGAGCGATGGAGTATTCTTTGACCTGGGTGTTGTCAGGCAAGGCGGCAGCAACCTGCGAACAACAAGAGAGTAGTGCAGACATCAAGGAAGCCAGGTAATCTGTCAGCATGTTACTGTCAACATAAGTAATCTTTTAGGCATTGGAGTGCCCCACATATTTGGTGGTCTACCAAAGACCACTTCATAGGGAGATAAGCCTGTTCTAGAATGAGCTACCATTCGCATGTAAAAGAGGGCAACCGGCAGGGCTACCATCTAATCTACACCTTTGTCTGCGCAAATTTTTAATGTCTGTTTATGTCTTTCTACAAGGCCTGCTGCTTCAGGATGTCGCACACAATGGAATTTCCAGGTATACCCTAACAGAAGGGACACCTGCTTCATTAGTACCAGGACATATTTGTAACCTCTACATCTGTTTATTTGGATATAATCTATTTGGAGCACTTCAAAAGGGTGGTCAGGTGGATGGAATCCACCTTGTTCCATCGGAATGCCTTTACCTGGATTGAATTGGCAACAGATCATACATGTTCTGACCTTTTGTTTCGCTGCTGCACGCAGGTGCTTGTTGAACCATATATTCTGTAAGCTATCTATCATTGCTTTCTCTCCTAAGTGTGCAGGACTATGTGCGGTATTTATAATCACTTGTACCATGGTATCAGGAAGAAACCATGTGGATTTGCCCTTATTCATCCAACCCTGATCAGTCAGTACCCCTCCTTGTTCCGACCATTTCTTTAATTCGTCCATAGTAGCATGTGTCTGTATGTCTTGTACATCCTTGGAAGGATCCCTAACTGTCATGGCTTTGGACACTTATTGAACCTGTAACTTTGTCATGTCTAGTGGGGTCTGAGCTGTCTGTTTAGCAGTTCGGTCTGCCAGATCATTGCCTTGGGAAATGGGATCTGTGGCTCTAGTATGTGCTTTACATTTTAGGATAGCTATGGCTGTTAGTAAATGTATCGCTTCCAGAAGGGCTTGAATATGGGGGCCATGCTGTATCTTGGCCCCATGAGAGGTCAAGAAACCTCTTTCTCTCCACAAAATCGATGTAAATGTTTACTCTCAGGTGCTTAGCTCTTATGCACGCTTGTGTCAGGGCGATGAGCTCTGCTGCTTGTGCTGACAATATGTCTATTCTTTTAGTCTCTATTATTACAGTATCAGTAGTCACTGCATATGCTGCCACTAATTCTCCCGCCCCTGTCCTCATGCATGAGCCGTCAACTTATAGTGTTAGGTCGGGGTCTGGGAGTGCAACATCTGTCAAGTCTTGTCTTGGTTTAGTCACGGTATGTATTACTTCAACACAGTTGTGTGGTGAAACGCTTTCTGTACTGGAGGGCAAAAGGGTAGCAGGATTCAGTATGTTGCATCGTCTGATCTCTATGTGTGGTTGAAATAACGTTGGCTCATAATCCGTCAGTCTAGCTACAGTCAGGTGTTGTGTTTGTGTCCGGTTCAAGAGAACCTCTACTGCGTGTGGTACTTGTACTGTCAGAGGGTGGCCCAGCACTATCGAGTCACTTTGTCTTATGGCTAAGGCCGTTGCTGCAACTGATTTTAGGCACGCAGGCAAAGCCTGTGCTACTGGGTCTAATGTACTAGAAAGATAAGCACAGGGCTCGTGTTTTCCTGCATGATCTTGTGTTAGGACAGATAGTGCTGTTCCATCCCGCTCTGTCACAAAAAGCATAAACGATTTGTTGTAATCAGGGTTTGCTAAAACTGGTGCTTGGCATAAAGCTCTCTTTAATTCTTCAAATGCCACAGTGTGTTCTTGAGGACTTTAGTCTTTTTGTGTCTTGGGCTGTGAAAAACCAGAAATCAATTGAATACGTTCCGGTGCCCACAACTAATTCCCCTGAAAGATCACAATAAAACATGAGAAAAAGGGGAAAGCACCATACCTATTTCCTCGGCTTAATTTCTAAGGGGGCTAATTTCTAAGGGGCTTAATTTCTTAAGAGGCTAGCGGGAAGCGAACCTCCTCAGGGGCCAGCAGAAAGCCAATATTCTCCTCCTTCCCCCCCTTTTTGACAGGAGGAAATCTGAAACAGATTTCACTGCTGTCAAACACTATCAAACCCTGTGTCTTGTCAACACTATTAATCCCTGTGTGTAGCTACTGGGCGTAAGCAAAATTATAGGAGATACACAGCGTATGTGAAACGGCGAGAAATCCTTCAAATTAATGTACAAACCTCATTGTGTTAGCTCATAAGCTAGCCAAATGACATCTCATATGCAAATGTCCCTAGTACATGAACCTACACCAACCTGAAGTCAATATTAATGCTAGGAGGCCCTAATAGGAATGCTAAATTACCTAAATATTCGGAAAACCAAGTTTAAGAACAGTTGTTAATGTTGATAATTAATAATTTATCTGCTAAAGAAATCAATCATTTTGCAATAATTTCCACCTATACAATAAATAGCCTAATTCAAAAACAAGTCAACTTTTGGGGCCACCACTCACAAGAATGAGCTTCAAGAGTTAAGATGCAAGTGCACAGATCATAATTGTTCCTTAATGTCCAATCTGGAAACATATGACCGAGGCTGCCTGTCTATAAGAGAAAGGCAGTTATGTGAAAAATATTTTAGTCTTGCATAGCCTTTTTCTTTTGTTTCATTCATCTCCAACACCAATTAGACATACACTGATAACGTGTTGTCTGCTATTTTGACAGCATGATAATGGTAATATCATGTCTGTGAAATTTAGTAATTGTGCCAAGCCATCAGTATACCGGGCACAGAAAGCATAGATAATTACACTAACATATATAAATGAGCAGCGATGCGTAATTACAGTACCTACAGCTCAGATGCGAACATTCTGGCCTGCTTAATTTGTCAGGCTTATAATCAATAACTTATTTACCTGCCCTATACAACCCCATCTGGCAGTGGGTCATCCCAATGATGACCGCGTCAAGTCTGACACACAGGATCAGCAACAATAATCAAAAAATGACGAACACACGAACCTGTCTCTTTTTTTTTTTTTTTTTTTTTTTTTTTATAAAAATGTGCTATGCTTCTTTGTACACAATGTACCCTCATGTCCTAGTCGAAGATGCATCTCACATCTTTCCTCACAGACCCGTAACCACTGGATCATTTATCCAATGCAACTGGTGGCAGCTTGTGGCCACAATTCAAAAATGTCTGAATTTGAAAATCGTTTTTATATAGGCACATAGCCCTTAAAATTCCAAACAAGAGCAACATTTTACTTTCTGACCAGAAGCAATATAACAATTGCTAAAAAATAAAACAAATCTTCTCCATAGACATTTCCTCGGGGCACTTGTTTTGCACAGAATAGAACAAGGGAATCTTTCTCGACTTACATTTCTCAGCTGCCCTGTCTTATCAGAGAAGTTAAAAATAGCCCCTCAGCGCGGCCTGAGCCTGGGCTGCCAGCCATCTTTTTTTTGTTTTTCCTACTCCTGGCCCCAAGGCTCTCCAGCTGCAGGCATTACACAGATGCGATGTCAGAGAAGCCTTCTAAGCAGTGCCCTGTTCTGCTCCTCTCATCGGCCCCCACCTACACTGGCTACAAGGTCAGAATCTGTCTCCGATTTCTGTATCACATTCTGCTCTACACGGCCCCCACCTTCTCCTCACTCTGAAGCTGTCAAAGACAAAAAGACTACTCAATTCCATAAAAACTGCAATAATTCGCTCAATTGAAAAATTATTTTTACATACAATTTGCACTCAGGGGGTCATAATCTTACCGACTTGACCCAGCACATTGGCTCACTGGACCATCAAGAACACAAACCTGTATTCATGAAAAATTTGCAAATTCGAAATACCCACAATTCTTTTTCCAAGCTAAACTTGTCACTAATTATTTTTCGTTAACACTTTGTACATTAGGGGTGTCATCAAATCACAGGAGTTGCTCCTTCTCTAGCTGCACCCCTCTCAATTTCCTATTGACAACGTAGTCAAATGTTGGACCATGTAAACACCAGCTATGCGCTGTTCATTTGGTGGGGGGCTCAAGAACCTTTGGGCTACTATGTAATTAATATATGTATTATAACTGGTCTTTCTACTGGGGCCACTCTTGCTAGGTCCTCTGAAAGGACGGGATAAATACCAGCAACGTCAGTATTTCTTTTTCTGTCAGCCTACGCTCATTTTACCAGCTCTAATTCCTCCTGTAACATCTCATCCTTGGCTTTTCCAGACTCCAGTCCACTTCTCTCTGCTTCGTGAAACACTTACTCTGACCTTCTATGTGACGCCTTGCGCCAAAAACTCAATGGCATCCTTCCAAGCTGGTCTACATTTTCTCTTTCATAAGAGTGTTTCGTTGTCCATCTACTTGTCCTGCTTTTACTCGTATACCTTCCTCAACTAACACGTTTTCTCGGGCTTTGTCTGAATCCTCCCTACTTTTCTCTTCTTTTCTGAGCGCTTACTCTGTGCGTCTATGCTATTCTTTACGCCATAATTCAACAGCGTCTGTCTGTGACTGTCTAGCTTTCCTCTTCCACAACTCTTCTTCGACTTTCATGATACATTCGGCATCCCAGGTCCCAGCTACGGGCCATCTCTGACTTTCTGGTAACTCTTTGGTGTAGTCCACCCATAGATCAAGGAATAATATGGCGTCTAAGCCATGCTTGTGATACATAAAGTGCCCTGGAGTGTCCCTAGGAGGAATAGGAACTGCTTCTTCAAGCACCCCTTTTCTAGTAGTAATCTGTCTTAACTTCGAAAAGAGCGGCATATTGACAACTGATCTGATACTTAATCTTGAACACACTTAATACAAAAAGCACAACAATGAACAATCATTCATACCACAATATGCAGGACATTTTAACACATTAAACATTAAACATTAAACATTTTAACCTTTAAAAATGACCAACAATGATGACAGTCTGCATAACTAATCACCAAGCAGAATTCTTGACAATAACTAGATACTTCGGAATACTTGATATACTGCTAAACAGTACATATACACTGCTAAACAGTGCAGACCGGATTTGTGTACCCAAATCCGTCTTGACCGGCACAACCTATGTGCGCGTCAACACGCCTCCCCGGCGATGGTACTCACCGGGTAGCTCCTTGAAACGGAAGGCCTCGGAGAATGGACTGGACTCGACGACTGCGGACATCGGACCCTCTGGACATCGGGACTTCGAAAACCTGGTGGGCCTCTGTATACCTCGGACACAGCTCTCTCGCAGGTGGGCTCTGGGTAGACAATCTGCGTTCCTCACCGCCTCGTATGGATGCCTGGTCGCAGTCTGTCCCCTTCATTGGCCTGAGGGAGTTGGCGGGAAAACCCGCGACGTGCGCGCTTGAAGTCCATCACGGCCATGGAAGGGGGCAAAACTGGACCTTCATCTCCGGCGTGTGGGGAAAGAGATTAAACTGTTCGGGCGCCATTCTGTGGTAAATAAAATATCACGCTGTCATAATTTTTCAGATATCAATAAGATCATGCATAAAGCAAGAGGCTGAGTCTGTGGTATCAGATTCATAAAGGGCTTTATTCCAATAACTCGAGTCAAAGGGAGAATATCTCCATCACCAAAAAAGGATCTGGACGGGGCTGAAAAGTATTCTCAATATTCTCAAAACATTATTCACAGAGTACAGTATATATACATTTCTCAATTGTACGTAAGCAAGAGAGCAAGAGAGAATGAGATAAGAGCATGTGGGCGTGTAAGTAGGCGTGAAGGTGGGCGTCCATGTGGGCGTCCACTTGATGATAATGGGTAAATTGTCATGTGTGGGTGGATACCTGGAGATGATTTCGCAATGTCAGCAGAAATACTTTGCAGAGATGCGCGCGCAGCAGCATGACGTGTGATAGACGTGCAACTAGAGGGAGAAAGGGACTTGACATTTAGCTCTACATGTGGAGACAAAAGTCTGGGGTTATGTCAACCTAATCCCAAATCATATCTAATATCCTATGTTTAAAGAACTGTGTTATCCACAAGGGAAGGGCTCTCGGACAAAATCTATTCTATACTGACTGTGCGTGCATGTACAAGCGTCTAAGTGTCTACACTAAATGCGAGGGGGTAGGAATATTCCATGGTAACGGGGCTATGAATTACTTGCATGAAGACAGCGAGGCCGGGCCCTTTTGCTCGGTAGCTGGAAGAATGTTTACTTAAACTACTAGACAGGAATGCATCGGCTGAGGAGCAAAGTAGATAATTCGAAGGTGAAATACGGTTTCTTGGCAGGCAGGCAAAACTGGCCGAGGCAGGCACCGTTAGCCGCACAGGGAGTAGGACAAAGTTCATGGATACAGATGCGAGCTCAAGCTGAAGCTGTCAGAGGCAGAGAGCAGGGAAAGGCTTGAGGACAGAATCGGGCCTACTCGCCTGAACTGTAAAAATGGAGTAACTGAGCCATATAAAGTCGGTGGCCTTTCATACTTAGGAAGCGAATATCCAGCCCATTCATGGCGGATCTGACAGAGGACATGTTGACGGTGGACGCACATGTGTTTGCGTCATCAAAACTGGAACTGGAGGGAACATACATGTACTTGTGACATGCACATAGAACCGTTGGGGTCCAAGATAGGGGACATAACTGACCAGGAAAATCCACATTTCCACATTCCCTCCTTGTCCCCTACTTGCCCTTCAAGAGATATCAATCTTCATCAATTCATTGATCTGTTCATATAGCATCATTTGTTCTTCTTTCTTCTTCCGTGATCTTGAATGAAATCTTGGTGGTGGAATACACGATGTGGCACACAGACCACAGATCGCTGGTCCACATTGTAGACATAGACAGCAACTGAATAGTATGAGAAGGCCAATACCTAGGAAGGATAGGACCCTCCATCCAAAGGTAGATAATACACTCCAAAACCAACTGGACCAAGTCCAAGTGCCTGGGTTCTGGTGTATCTGGTTTACAATCTTATGAAGGCGAGTTATGGCTTTATATACAGATGGCGAATTTTCTGGTATGAAAAATGCAACAGCTTGATTTGATGACCCTACAAGCTCCGCCCCTATCGGCCAGGATAACGTCAAGGACAAGACTATTTTGAAGCACAACAATCCGCATAGCAGACTGCTCTTCTGTTAAATTGCCTAAGGCGGAAATAGTTTCGTTCACTACTGCTTCAAGGGTTCTGGTTAATCTACGTATCAGCTTACTATTGGTAACTGTACCTATATAGGGAAAGAAACCTTTATTGAAATCTGTGTATTTTTCCCATGCTGTTTCAGTGTAATCGACAATTGGGAGATCTCTCTTCTGTCTATTGTGTACTAAATGAGTATTTCTATGAGAATCAGGAGGAGCTAGGAAAACAGGTGGTAGGAGGAATGCTATGTAACAGGTACCGTCCCAATCTAGAGGTAGGCGTATATATGCGGTCTGGCCACATATAAAGTAGGAATGACGAGAAGCTCTAAATGTAGATTTGCCTTGATCACTGAATTTTATTACAGTGGTGCATTTACTATGGCCCATGTGTATGGAGCCATTCTTTCTTATACATAATTCCCCTTTTTCTGGGAATACGGACATGGCGGGCAAGATTGGTGTAGCTTCAGATTCAACGTTCAGGATCATGAGGTTAAGTGTAAAATTACCTAATCCATATACTTCATTTCTTAGATCAGTTCCTGTTCTTTTGGGAAGTCCCTCCTTGTTAGGGTAGCAGACTTTAAGCAAAAACTAAATTCAGGTTTCCCCATACCCAGTTGTCTTGATAAACTGCGGAATTCGAATCTAGGGAATTAATCAAACTAAACCATGCTCCACAGGAGCCATTGTGTGTGAACGGATAGAGAATAAAAGGGCAAAACTCCCTTATAGTTCTGATAGGGGGGGAGTCGGCCACAGACCCAGCAGTCTGTAGCATTGCTAGTCTGATATGAATGGTGCAGCATCTGAATAAAGGTATTGTTGCGTAAGGCAAGTCGATATGATAGCTCATAGGATGGCAGATCACTAAATGTGTGCTTTATGGTATCATTAGTGGAGGAGTGTAAAAGTGAGGCAATAGGAGGAAAAATAGCATGTAGTATTAAGCTGATACATATTATCGTGATGTACATAAGAGATTGAAAAATTACAGTCACTATACATCTATTTGCTTCTTATCTAGCTCTCTTATTTTTGCTTTATGTTATTGTCCAAGATCTTATGCGAGCCAGAATACATGTTCAACCGCTTCACCACCTAGTGGACTTAATTGATCAAACGGGTTCTGACTTCTTGGATCACAATTTAGCTTTGTGGAAACTTCTGGGCATTCTCCTCTAGAAAATGTTGTTCAAAATCCAAAATCCAAGTTCAAAGTTTTTTTTCCTTTGTAAAAGAGTGGTGAAGGTGCAATCATCCTTTCCGCCTTTTGACTTTAACGGCCGTCCCCGTGGTCCAGAGCACTGACTTTGGCGCCTTCCATCCAGGAGCGATGGAGTATTCTTTGACCTGGGTGTTGTCAGCTGTGGCATCTCTTTCATTTAGTGTGGCTGTAGAAGCTCTTTAAATTGCTCCATGGTGACGTAGCAGCACTATGCAAGTGAGAAGAAAAACAAATATGACTCATTACATCGCATAGCAATACCACGCGTGCCATTACAGAGGGTATTACTACGTGATGTAAATTACAACGACATGCCATTCCATCGCAAAATTTTACTACGCCTATGCCTTTACCATGCATGCCATTACAAAGCAAAGGCATGCGTGGTAAAGGTATACTCATGGTAAAAGTTTGCAAGGTAAGTGACTCTACCCTACCCTACCCTAAAGTAGCACTCCTGCATGACCCTCCCTGACCCCCAGTCCTCTCCCTACAATAACTCTACACTACCCTGCACGACCCCCGACACTACCCTAAATCTTAAAACACAACACAAACACCACACCACTACCCTAAACCCTAAAACACTACCCCCAGCACGACCCTCTCCCTTCCCCTAGTCCGGTCCCTACCCTCAAACACTACCCTGCATGACGCCCCGACACTACCCTAAATCCTAAAACACTACCCTACACTACACAAACACCACAACATTACCCTAAACCCTAAAACACTACCCCCAGCACGACGCTCCTCCAACCCCCAGTCCGGTCCCTACACTCAAACACTACCCTGCACGACCACCCGACACTACTCTAAATCCTAAAACACAACCCTACACTACACAAACATCACAACACTACCCCAACACTACCCTAAACCCTAAAAAAATAACCCACACCCCAAGCCCAATCCCCCTTACCTCTCTCTCCTCGTGGTTCCTCTCTCCTGGTTCCTGCGTCTGAGGGGCGGTGCACAGTGCACGTTGTTGTGAAGAAACGGAACAGCCTCAGTTTTCTCACAACGATGTGGATCGCCATTACATCACATTAGTTGTAAAAGCACATACGATGTAATGGCATGCGTAGTAATGGCTACGCGTTGTTACATCGCATGCATTGTAACGCATCTCTTAGCGACCGGCCACCACATTGCAGATACACCATTGATATCTCTGGTGTCTACGGGAGAATTCACCAACTTGGATTCTACCCATGACATCCCTCTCTCCCCATCTCCAACCGAGCTGTCATGCATTGCTCCCCACGACCTACCACCTACCCCATTACCTGATTGATCGGCTCCCATCACCTCTGATACTCACTCCGCCCTTACGTACTCACAACTCATTGACCATACCCCAATCATTTGAGTCAGCACCTATCATGCGGTCATATCCCAAGGCCTTCCCACACACTGATTCGGACCTTACAACGAAAACCCTTGATCAACTAACCCCTTCAATCTCTAATAACGTTATCCCCAGGCAACCAGATAACGAGATACCCTTGCAACCAAACCTTATTTGCCGACCTCCCGCTACAATAGAACCCACACCTTCACACACATCTAATTATCCCAACGCCGATTGGATCAAACGATTCAATGAGATAGCCAGCGGCTTAGCCCATCTCAAGGCTGAAATGCAAAATCTATCAACCATCACCAAAGAACTCCTAAACACACACAGAGCTACTAGTGCCACCGTGAACCGAATCAGTCACCAAACTAGCAGTTATATCACCAAGAACTCACACCTCGAGTATACCAGACAGTATAAGATACCTTTCCCCAATGACCCATCTCTTCCTAGGAGGGCAACTGCTGTACTATCGGTCAATGACATTGATGACCTTTGCATATCCTATGCCAGCCAGATAGGCATCAGTGAGTCTCGTTGTGGCACTATCCAATCCATTCAAACCAACCCCTTCAGAGAACTCATTCACAAATACAGATCCATTAATAGATAAAACCTCACAAATATCAACATAGTGCAGACCACTCCCCCATTCAGCTAGCTAGCTGAAATGTGCACTCATCAATTGCAGACCTGCTAACAAACATGCCCCTGACATTTACGACTTCATCCTCGCGAATGATCTTGACATTATAATACTTACCAAAACACGGCTAAATAGTTCCTCCTCTCGCTATCCTGGACCTACTGGTACCTCCTAGCCACGACCTAATCCGCCTAGACAGAAACATGCAACCCGGTGGCGGGCTAGCCTGCATTTATCGAAACAAAATCGCAGTCAATCAGGCAGACTCCATCTCTTTATCATCTTGCGGATATCTCTGTATCAACATCTCTGATGACAAGCGCCTCGCCTGCAAACTTCACATAATTTATCACTACACGGGTGATAATTTGACGTTCATCGATGAGCTAATGGAAGTTATTACCTCCAATAACAACCCACAAGTACCACAGATTTTCCTGGGCGAGTTCAATCTCCATTGGAATAACTCAGGCGATCATGGTGTAAGTTGCCTGAAATCTTTTCTGGCAAACCAGGATCTGTCCCAAGTATGTGACAGTCCAACCCACAACAAGGGAGAGACACTAGACCTCATCATAGCTAAAATGATCGCAGTATCTTTAGTATCCATCACCCCATGTGACTGGACAGACCATTATAGCATTCTCTTCTCAATCAATATCATGGTAACTCCTAAAAGGGGTCAACCAAAATATCAACCCCATTGACCTGGTAAACCGATGCAACTCCGCCCTGATCTCCTCGACAGACATGACTTACGTCCATGACCTTACAGTCTTCTACAATTCCACAATGCTTGAAATTCTTGACTCTGCAGCGCCTATCCAGGAAACAAATGTTTCTTCCAAACTCTTCAAACCATGGTTCAATGAGAACCTGAATTCGGATCGGCGAAAGCTAAGATCAGCTGAGCGACCATGGAAATCAGTACCCTCCATAGAGCACTTATATCAACTCATAGTGCTGAGGAATTCATTCAACAGGAAGATCCTAAAGGCTAAAGCAGACTTTTTCAAATCCCAGCTGAACCAAGCCATCAACCTTCCCAAAAAATGATTTGAATCGTCAAACAACAAGCACACAGCAAACCAAACTCCCTGCAACCAAGCGACCCGGTTACACCAAACTACGATGAGCTGGCCAACTTCTTGCTAGAAAAAACTAAATCCATTGAACCCAACATCCAATCTAAGAAGGCCCTCCCTCAAACTATGGCCCTTGATGATAAATCTCACTCTCTGATCAAGGTCCACTTTATTACTCCGACTGAAATCCCAAAAAACAATGCCTCTTGGCACACCTCGCCCATCCCCAAACAAGAAATCTACAACACTCTTCTAACGATTAACCCCTCAAATCACTTCTAGGACCCCTTACCTCCTTCTTTATTCAAAATGAAAAAACCCTCTATTCTTACCCTATGGTCAAAGATCGTAAACGCCTCTCTGAGACAAGGATCCATACCGGACTGTCTCAAAATAGGGCAGGTCACACCTATACTAAAGAAGTCTGACTCCCTCCCCACTGATCTCAACAACTACCGCCCTATATCCAACATCCCCACTCTGGCAAAATTGCTGGAAAAATGTGTGCAAATACAACTATGCAACCACATAGAGAATTACAACCTCCTAGACAAACACCACTCCGGCTTCCGACATGGTCACAGCACTGAATCTGCACTCACCCACATAATGGACGACATCCTAAAAATGCTTGACCACAATGAATCATGCCTATTGATACTTCATGACTTATCCTCCCCCTTTGATACGGTCAAGCATGACAACCTACTGTCCTTACTGGAACGAAGGATGGGCCTAACTGGCTCTGTGCTACAATGGTTCACCTCCTTCCTAGATAACAGGACACAGAGAATTAGGACAAAGAATTCACTCTCTCAACCCTCCATGGTCACCATAGGGGTTCCACAGGGCTCAGCACTCCCACCCATCCTTTTCAATTTACTCATGGAACCCCTGGCAAATGCACTGAACTCTGTGAACATTCTGTATCACCTATATGCGGACGACACTCAACTGTATATGAAAATCTCCCAACCAGAAGACTTCATCTCCCTCAATGCTATTCTATAGAATACTCAAAGTTGGCTCACTGACAACCACCTCATGCTTAACACCAAAAAAATTGAATTCCTTCTTATCTCCCCTCCCAATCACACACCCAAGATAGACTTATGGTTGAAGCATCTTACTTCCTTTGACTGTGCTCCCCACATCATTGACTCTGCGAAATCCTTGGGAGTCACCATAGACAAACACTTGAACATGCAGGCGTAAATCAATATTGCCACCAAGGGAGCTAATCATCAGATGAGCATACTAAGTAAACTCAAGCCCTTCCTCCAACAGAACGACTTAAAAATGGCGGTACAAGCCCTAGTGCTACCAAGATTGGACTATGGAAGCACCACCCTATGCGTTCTTCCCAAATGCAACCTTGCCCCTCTGAGGGCTTCGCTTAACGCTGCGGCCAGATTGGTCTCAAGAACTAAAACAAATAATCACATTTCTCCAACCTTGAAAGCTTTGAACTGGCTACCCTACGAGGCTAGAATACAGCTAAAGATCGCCTGCATGACCCACAAAGCCCTGCATAGCAATACCCCCAGCTACTTAGCACGAAAGCTGGAGCGTTCAGGAGGATGCAGATTATTGCGTAGTGCGAGTTCATACTACTGAAACCACAATCCTTCCACAAAAAGAGAACTGATTGCAAAGCATTCTCAGGGATCGCTCCGAAGATTTGGAACTCCCTACCTACAGTGGTTCGCGGAATCACTTCCTTTACCTCCTTTCAAAAAAGAAGTAAAACTGCTCCTAATGAACAAATCCACATTCTAAGACTGTAATTCTATGATGACTACCAGTATCCTATGCTACCCTTATACCAAGGTCTACCTCTTTTGTACTGAATGACCACGGTCTACCTCTTTTGTACTGAATAACGTATATCGAATGTATGCATACTACCTCAACCACCTAATATGTAATAACTTGTGTATTGTAAAGCGCTCTGATTCCCTCTTGGATCATTCCTTAATAACTACTAGTCTCCTATGCTACCCATAAACTCCTATCTACCTCTTTTGTACTGTTTGGTGAAGCAACTGTATTTTGTAAATCGCTCTGATACCCCCGTGGGTCATGTTTGCGCTATATAAAACTTTATAAATAAATAAATGTGAAGTAATAACCTGCGGGAAAACAGCCGCGTTGTAATGACTGTTTCCCAAGAAAAAACATACATGTGGGGGGAATGTCCTTGCTAGCCACATTAGTTTTCAGCAAAGTTCTAATTTAAAATATACATTTGTGTACATATATTTCATCTCATCTTGAAGGAACACAGCCAATGTTACAATCATGCAACATCCAAGATTACATGTAAAATTTGGTAATCACATCCAATATTTGAAACCCACTTTCAAAAAGCAGGCTTATGAGGATAATAAACAGATGGCTGTTTAATGAATGAATATTGTGAAAACATGTTTTATTGTCTTAATTTTGAGCTGCCATTTCTGTAAATTGTTAAGCATTTATAGAAACAGACATGACATTCTTTTTGTCCAGGAGACTGGGGAGCTTGACTCCCTCAACAGAAAAAAGCAAAGCTCAGGACATGGAGAAGTCATTGCTCTGAAGACTTATTAGATTTCTCAGCAAACTCAATTTGAAAAACACTGTGGAAGTTTGTTGGTCATGAACTTACATAATTAACAACTCATAAGGGAACAATCGTATTCATTTGTATCACCAAATTCCTATCACTCTATGGGAGGCAGGAATACTAACATGTATGAGAAGACCCCGATTTGAGATAGAGATTTCTAAAACCAACACAGCTTAAGCATTCTTGAGTTCACAGATGAAGAACCACAAACAAACACTCGACCACACCTAAAACAAGGCACAAAAGCCCATCAGCCCTAGTAAAAGGCCGATAGCAAACCAAACAAGCATTTGCAATGCAATCGGTCTTGCCTTTGGGACCTTTTGGGTATTTAGCTATGCAGCACATTAGCTCGGGTGCTGAAACATCTACTGTTCTTTAACATGAACGGAAAGTAAGCACAAAACTGCGTGACACACCAGGTATGGGAACACATGGAGAAATGGTATAGTCCAAAACTCTGTTTTTAATATAAAATCAGGGCCCTTGGTGGTCATATCAACGAAAATACAAGATTTGAAAAAAAAATTATTGTCTACGGGTGCTCGAGGAAGACAATTTCTATGAACTGGAAGCTAGAGAATGCTAAAGTAATTCTGGTGTTTCACTGACCTCTGCTGGTTGTTTTCTATCTAGAAAGTTAAATAGAGGCAGTTACCAGAAAAAAAGAAAGTCTCTCAGCAGTAGAGCATTTCTGCTATTATACCGACCTCTGCTGGTCGTTTTCTGTCAAGACAGTTAAATAGAGGCAGTTTAACAGAACAAAAAGTCCCTAAGCAGAAGCAGACAAGTCCTAGGGCTGATCTCCAGAGCCCACAAAGTACATACACATATAAGTATATAATAATAAGTATATACTAAAGTATATACAGGAGTTCTCGAATGCTCGACCTAAAAAAGGAAGCCAGAAGCAGGGCCAGTAGCCACCAACACAGCAGCAGATCAGCAGAGGACCCAATCTATAGCAAGTACTGCAGACCTGCAAGGAAACTCAGGAACTCAACCGAAGCATATCCTAGGAGCAGTGGGTGTCCCATAAGGGAACACGCCCAAGATGATGAGCAAGTCAGAGCTGGACAACCCTTTTAGGATACCCCCAAAAGACAAGGTGCAGGGTGCTGAAGAAGCAAGAAGAAAGAAGCCTTAAAGGCAAGGTAGCCCACATTATTCCGAGCACCCAGGGTTAAATGGCAACAGGAGCAGTGAGGTTCGTAAGAAGCGAGTGTGAGCCAGGGTGCATATAGGGCTAAAGACCCAAACTCCTAGACAAGCAGGGAACAAGTGCACATGGCACAAGGGAAGGAAGCATCCAACACAGAAAGGATAGGAATGCCCAAAGGTGTGGCACTCTAAATGTGTATCCACATACCTTACATGTATCCCATTTAACGTGTTTATCGTAAAATAATACACAGTTTGCATTAGAATGATACGAAGGAATTGAAAAAAATATTTACACAGTTCCATAATTTCAGTATATGCACGTGAACTAAGTTATTTAGTTTAATTTAAGAGACAAAAGTGCAGATTTTCTATTCTCAGTCACGATTGTTCATTAAATGGCACTGTTTAATGGCCTGTGTGTTTCATTTGTGTGCCTCTATCTATTCTACGCTTGCAAATGACCCTTTGCTATAAAACACATTCCAGAACATTCTAGATCCTCGCCGTCTTGTGAGCAGGAGAGGACTATAAATTGTTGTAGGTGACATTTTTATTGTTGCATATAACTAGAATCACTGTTTACTTAAAAGCAAAACAAACGCAGCGTAACATTCTTCAGACTTAAAATCTCACAACTGGGGTTTGTCCCTGCAACTTAATATTCTGAAAGTCAATATTGCCATCTGGAATTTTGTCACCTTTGATGTGGGTCCTCAGGGTGCATGTTGTCGGCACTGAATGGCCATAAAATGAATTCTCACAATGCTAAATTGCTCCCGTTGTGCAGTGTCCGCGCCACTGTCCACTATGTACCTCTCCCAAAAGAGTGTATTCGCCCTTGAAAGGTTTCTCCCACACCTCCAACTTGTCGACCATTAGGCCATCTTCCTCTTTGAGTGCATGAAATGACTTTTCTTCACTCCATCATTTGTATAAGTAAGTTGGCCAGTTAGATGAAATATCCTAATTTTCAATCAATGAGAACATACTTTACGGGCTTTTAATGGTGTAAAACTATTGTATAACAAAGTTCATGGAGAGGTCACAGGAAAATATCATTCTGACATAAACCATTCACTGAACATCACTGGTGCCTGACTAAGGAAAGAGCCTGACACTGGGAACAATTCGTGAGAGATAGTGCTCGTTTTGATCCATGAAATACTACAAAAAGAGATGGTAAGAGGGTTTTGCTGCTTATATTTCTCTAAATGTTTACCTCTCCATTGGGTGACAGTGATTTTACTCAGGGAGTGCTATCTTCTTTACAAATCTCTGGTTAGAACTAATTCTGCAGACCACCCCAATGATCTGATGGTATTCGTTTTTCTTTAATGACAAAAAATGCAGCTGTGCAGAACAGCACATTGTGCAGCACGTATGGTATCAAAATAAATTCTATTTGAGTTGACATAATTCTGCTGTAGGTAGCCTTGCTGTGCGCACCTGCAGTTCTTACATTCCCTTATGTATATCTCATGGGTGCAAAGTGAAGATACTGGTGCTAGGGGCATTCGACTTGCTGCTGGTTTGTACTTCAGATTTATTAAAATGATGGCAGGATGAAAACAAGCAAGGGGCTGAAGTCGTTCTGGAGATCTGAAAATGATAGTTGGTACAATTTGTTTGCAGGCACAAATTCACTATAAATTAGAGGGCCATGTTACCTTTCCATTAGGTTCCTTCCGGGTGCATGAAACTGATATAGTAAATTAAAGTCGAAATAAGTTTTATTTGTAAAAGTCATTTTTGGAGAATGACTAACTAGACCAAAGCCAGCATGGTTAGAACAGGTGCAGTCATACTTGAAAATGTCATGTATTAGACTAGTTTTTAAGAATCCCTTTGGCTCAGGCTAGTGGCCGGGTGAAGTGTGGGTGGGGAGTGACTTTACTTGCCTGCTGCACCAGCTTTATAGAAGGCACTAAAGCTATGACCCTGCAGACCTTAGGCCTTATTATGCATAGTGCCCTTGGGAAGCAACAGGGGCTGGCACCTGCTTCGTTTGTATCAGGAGGACTATGGTATTACAGAAGTCGATGCTATTGCTTTAATCGCACATACTGTCCTATAGATTGTGCCTGCCCTAAATGTTCGCCTCGTGATGCTGATGGGGCCTGCTTTCGTTGCATGGGCCCGTAGCTTTGAGAAAATAAAGAGAACCATTTGCTTTTGCGTCCACATCCTATTACAGATGTGACTGCAGCCAGGTGGCAGGCTGCCAACAGAGGTGTGCCAACCAGGGTACCCCATGGCAGGCAACACAGGGAGCCTGGGGTTACCTCGGGCATCTTCCTGCAGGTGAGCACACTAACTGACTGGTTTTGCCTGCGGGGGGATCCTGACACCCTTTAAATATGAGACTGGCTCGCCACCTTCTGTGAAAGGTGGGCCAGTGGATTCAAAGAGCCAGTCCGCTTTTCACAAATGTACTTCTCAAAGTGCAGACACAGGTTGATATATGCACTATGAACAACACGTTCAATCAATCAATCAAACATTTGTAAAGCGCACTACATACCCGCAAGGGTCTCAAGGCATGGGGGGGGCGCTACTGATCGAACAGCCAGGTCTTGAGTATCCTCCTGAAGGTCAGCAGGTCTTGGGTCTGTCATAGACTCAGTGGGAGGATGTTCCATGTCTTGGCGACGAGGTGGGAGAAGGATCTCCCGCCGGTGGTTGTTCTTCGGATGCGCGGGACGGTGGCGAGTGAGAGGTCGGCGGAGCGGAGCTGGCGGTTGGGGATGTAGAAGGAGAGCCGTCTGTTGAGGTAGGCTGGGCCGGTCTTGTGGAGTGCTTTGTGGCCGTGGATGAGGAGCTTGAAGGATATCCTCTTGTTGACGGGGAGCCAGTGCAGGTTTCTCAACTGGGGGGTGATGTGGCCGTGTCGTAGTATGCCGAGGATCAGTCGCGCCGAGGCGTTTTGGATGCGTTGTAGTCGTTTGATGAGCTTGGTCGGGGCTCCTGCGCAGAGGGCGTTTCCGTAGTCAAGTCTGCTGCTGACGAGGGCCTGGGTGACTGTCTTTCTTGTATCTGTCGGGATCGATCTGCGGAGGGTGTTGAAGCAGGAGGATGAGACGGCGTTGACTTGCTTGGTCATGGAGAGTGTTGAGTCGAGGATGACCCCAAGTTGCGTGCGTGCTCGGTGGGTGTCAGTGCTGCTCCCAGTGCGGTTGGCCACCAGGAGTCGTCCCAGCCTGAGGGGGTGGGGCCGAGGATGAGAACCTCCGTTTTGTCCGAGTTCAGCTTCAGGTGGCTGTTCTTCATCCACTCGGCGACGGCTTTCATTCCTTCGTGGAGGTTGGTTTTGGCAGTGAGGGGGTCCTTGGTGAGGGAGAGGCTCAGCTGGGTGTCGTCGGCGTAGGAGATGATGTTGAGGTCGTGCTGTCGGGCGACGTGGGCGAGCGGAGCCATGTAAACATTGAACAATGTTGGGCTTACAGACTCATTAATACTGTGACATACCCACTCACAGACCCACACATACATTCACAAACTCACTTGCAGACCCCCGTGTGCATCAGAGAATCCACTGCAAAGTTGCACGGGGGCTGCTCTGAGCACCACAGTGGAGTTGCAGATTCACAGAAAAAACAACCAAATTGGGCTCCCACACAAAAAACCTGGAAAGTGTTCAAGAAATACTTACCATTTAGAAGAGTATATAGCAAAAATGAAAGATGAAAGGAAGCCTATGATTTGTTAACTAGAGCAGCATAAGTAAGAGCACATGTTGAAGGGTAGCCATTTTAGCCGCCTTTCTACTGAGAGTGGTGGTGGATTGCTGGAGTTGTCACTGGGGATTTGGAATGAAAACAGATGTTAACAGACATTAAAATAAAACTGGGAGAACAGCAAATAGCTTTTACAGGTATGTTGATTAGATTGTAGTATAGAAAAGTATATTTAGATTTAAAAAAATATGAGTGTATATAAGCTGAAAGAAAATGTGTAGCTTCTAGACACTATACAAGAAGGGAAAATAGAAGGGAGCTTAGATGAGAACATGAACTAAAAATGCAGTGAGCAGGAAAGGAGAAGGAGAAATTGGTATACTGAAAATACCGTAATTTTATTAAGACAGTATGAATGAATGTGTTTGAAATTAGATGTGGGCGTTTGCTAATAGCAAGTAATTTTATACTATGTAATTTGCACAAGCAGTCAGGCAAGCACTTACATACCCAGTTATACTCCCACAAAAGCACTTATGTACCCACCACTCATATACCCAGACAGTGACTGCAACACTCAGTCACACACACCATAAAACAATTGACACACCCATTTACTCACCTATACTTCCAAGTTTGAGTACTAGTTGACCTTTAGAGCCTGGGAGGACAGCCACCGAATGCAATCTGCACCCTGGGAATAATTTGAAGAGGACTACTGCAGCCCTCTTGAGAAGGGAGAACCCTGATTGCAGTTGACCTCAGAATCAGGGCCCCGAACGTAATGGCTCTGAGAAAGAGGGAGAGGAGCAGAGAAAAGACTAGGCAAAGGCTCCAGAGGAGAGAGGGGATCCCCAGAGAGAGAGTTCCCTACTATTGAATTCAACGCAGGAAACACTGTCTCCTCCAAAGCCCAGCCCTTTGAGGACTTCAAAGACAGACGGGCTGGGAGGGACCTGAGGCTGCAGCTGGCCCAGCTGGCTGCAGAGGAGAGAAAAGCTGAGGCTAAATGAGACTTAGCGAAGAAAATGTCATTGCTGGCTCATGAATTGAGTGCCAAGGAGCTGGACTTGAAGACCAAATAGCTGTTAGAGTCTATTAAAAATGGTAGGAGCACCACTACTGTGTCCACTGCAGAAGAAAGAGTCCATATGCCCAGAGGCTTGGTGCCTGACTTTAAGGTGGACGGTGATGAAGACAGGTGGTTTCAGGCATTTGAAGTAGCTCTAGAGGTACAGAGGATCTATGAGGAGGATTGGAGATGTTGCCTTTGGAATCATATTCCTGGTGATCTGAGGGACAACCTACTGACCCTAGAGAAGGGATTGAGGCATCCCATCTGAAAGGAGGCCCTTGCCAGTAAGTATGAATTTACCCCGGATGAGTGCAGGTTGAAATTCAGGAGTAGTCTGAAACTGTGTCACCAGTCCTGGGAGGATTTTGTGGGGTACTTGTGAAATGTTTGTAAAAAGTACTTTTCTAACAGTTTTATACTTTTTGTTTCAAAGAGAACTGGTAAAAGCAACCGGTTTTAGACTGTGAAAAACATTAAGGTTCAACGGATGCAAGAACATAAGTAAATGTTTCTGCTGACAGTACTTTCCACATCTATGTGATTGGAAGCACAGTACTTGCTGCTTTAGGCTTTTTTCCTCAGTGTCTTTTTTGATGCTTCATGTAATATAATGTTCTATGAAAGCAAAGGCAGGCTTATCTGTGTCTGTTCCAAATTTAGGTGCATCTTTTACCCAGAACAGCACATGAATATGAGGAGCACCTCTTGCTTGGTACTCTTTTCATGAAAAGAAATCACTTATTTTTCCAAGAGGTGGGTTTGTTTTTTGTGGATGAAGGGAAGCATAGTTTGAAATCTGCGCTTAAAGTACCTGCAAACATTTGCCAGATCCAAAGAGCAAAGTTCTCCTTGTGTCTTGAATTTGATGCCTTTATTGTTACAGTTTGCTTCTCTCAAAAAGAAGTGTAAGTCTTACCATGGATGTTCTGCACAGCTCAAATTTAGAAACCAAGTTGGAGTTCCTAAATTTCTCTATATTGTAATTATTTACATACACATATAGTATGCAGTTTTTTTCTACAATCTCTATGATTGTTTTCCCCCACTGTTCATTGATGATTCTTTCAACAGTACATCAGTGTTGGTGTCTGAGTATAGAACTTGAGAACAGTGTAAAAGGGAAAATGCATGCACAGAAGACATTTGCATGTTGACAAGTATGTGGCATTTTGCACAGTGAGTAAGTATCTCAATTAGCTTTTTCAAGGCAGGTGGTATCATAATGACTGCAGCTGATCGTGGTTTTCCCAAGAGTGTTCTGCAGGTGAGCTGTCCTGATGCTCCTAGTTTTTCCCACACCATCCGGTTGTAGACCTTTCATTAATTATTTGTAAGTGCTTCCACATGGAACCTGTCCCATTTAAATAGTTGTTTGCAGTGCCCCTGGATAAATGCTTGCCAAAAACATTATACTCAAGATATTTATCTACAACCTTCTTTTCCCTTGATGGTCTTGTATGATGCTTATTTGTTAATTGTTTGGTTTAAATTGTTATGTAATGTGTTAATAAAGTGTATTTGTAAAGTTATACAAATGTAGATTACTAATTTAAGTTATGGGTATCAAACACACCCATACAGGCATTCATACATGTACTCACACACCTATAGAGTCATTTACACAGGCACTGACACACCCACACATATACACTCATACACCTCAATCACCTCATATAATCACACATCCATTGATATATGAAAACAGCTACTTACATAGACCCATACACCCATTCAGCCATTAATACACCCAGTTACACACTCAGAAGTCACTCACATACCAAGCCACACACTGATACAGCAACTCATACACCCAACTATACACTGATGCACCCACTCACACACCCACACACATACACCAATAAGGGCTATTAACACACCCAGACATACATTGATAAAACCACACAAAGACTGACACATCCACGCATAGACCAATACACCCAGGCACTCACCGATACAGCCACTGACAGACCCAGGCTCACACTGATACAAACTCTCACACACCCAAAGACACACTCATACAGCCACTGGCATACCCAGATACACACTGACACAACTCCTGACATACCCAGCCACACTCTGATACAAAAACTTACAACACACTCACACAGCATATGACACACCCACTCACATATGGATACAGCCACTTAGATACAGCCTCTTAAATACCTATATACACACTGATACAGCCAGTGACAGGGTTACAGGGATGTTATAGTTAGGTCCAGATTTTACACACAAAAACATCAAAATTCAGCAGTAATCTCAAGTGACTATAACTCATGCCTTAGGGTACCTGTTACTTGCGGCGGCACCATGCACAGTTTTCTCATCAATAACTTCACTGCAAATGTTGCAGTGATGTCAATGACATCATAGAAAATGCCATGAGTGATTTAATATGTGGTATAATTAGCAGTGCATCTCGAGGTTGCTCACATGTGGAGTTAAGTATAGTGAGTGTATGCTTACCTATATAAATTTACCTTCCTAATATTTCGGTCCTCTATATTTTTGCCAAATTATTATGCCCTCCACAATATTCTGTAGTCAATATTCTGGTGGAATACCCATCAACCTTACTAGACCAGCTTAACTGTTGGTACTGAGAAACATAGCTACTTGCAAGAGTCCCTTGCTATCCGTAACAAAATTAGATATTTCTGCACCTGCCAACAAGCAGCACAGAAAAGGCTTTTCATAAATCACCAATATATTAAACAATGTTTGGCAAGCAACACCAAATATATTCATAGTATCAGATAAAAATGTCAGCACAGAAAAGGCTTTTTGTATTTTAACCATATATCAACAAATGTTTTGCAAGCAACACCAAATATATTCATACTATCAGATGTGAGCATTATGTCAGTTGGTAATAGAGCTTGATGAATTGTGCCTGGAGGCTGGATATAAATTAGTTTCCTTCCCTTCCTCATGTCATTTCACTGGAACAACATTGTTCATACAATTTTCCTTAGTGAATTTGAAAACAGCATCTGGTGGAAGTTGGTAAGGTACTTATTATTATTATAAGATATTGTATAATACATTACCACCCAAAAAGGGGTTCCCAGAGCCTTGACAGAGAGGTAGGAGCTTTGAGAAAGAGAGGTGATCAGCACAACCAGGTTTTCAGATTTTTTTGGAACGTGGTCATTGAGGGGCAGCTTCTCCACAGCTTAGAACTTCAGTGTGAGAAAAAGCGTCCACTCAAGGCGAGCCAGTTTAACTCTGGGAATCATACAAAGGTAACAGTTGCTCGACCAAAGGAAGCGAGTTGGTTGGTATGGTACCACAAGTTCGTGTAGGCAAAGTGGACTAGTACTCTCCCTAGCTTCATCCATATAGCATAGGGCTTTGAACTGTATGCGTTTGTCCACTGTAAGGCAGTGAAGTTCATGAAGAAGACCTGGCACAGAGGCATCATTTTGGAAGATGATAAAGAAGCCTAACAACAGAGTTCTGAATGACCTGCAGGTGTCTAATTGAGGCCTTGCCTGCCCCCAAGTAGAGGATGTTTCCATAATCTAGTCTTGAAAGACTCAAGGCTGAAAACTGGGGCATCCCGGTTTTGAGACTTTCGTCTTGCTTCATCTCAAACCCGTAGAATGAGATCAATCCTGGCTTTATACTCTGGACCATACACAGTGGAGTCTGAGTGATAATATGAAGACTGCAGGTTTTGAGAAAATAAGGTGATCTGACAGCTAATAGAACTTCTGAGAGCTTAAACAATTCAATACCAACATTGGCTGTCTTCTCACAGTTAATATTGTTAGAAGCCCTTTCATAGATCTCAGGAGAATGAAGAATCACTCCTGTTGGTGAGAAATTACCAGAATAATTTTTGGTTTCTGTATTTAATGTCTCTGGATAGGGACTTCCAGCTGCTCTGATGTCTTGCACAGTACTAACCAGCTGACTGTACACACATATTTGTCCAGGACATATAATAGCACTGATTCAAAAACTCTATATACTTTGTCAACCCAAATATTTTTGTTGGCAGTGCTCAAATCCATCGATTTTGTCACTGCTAATTTAAATGATTCCACACTACAGTTATTTATTGCATTAATAACTGATTTCTTTAGGTGTAGAAATTATAATGTACCTACATAAATACCTTCAAACTTCTTCTCTAGTCCGAGGCATCCCAAAAAATGAGATGATGGCAGTTTAACATGATTGGGAGGAAGTCCTACAGTTCTCTCCTCATCTTGCCTAACATAACTTCTTAGTACTCAAAAAATCAATTTCTGGCTCCTCTAGACAGCTTAATATATATTTAGTGCGTCCTCATTTCCTAACTGTTTCTTCTGTTGTATGAAGACTTAAGACTTCACAGTTTGTTTTTATTTGAAGTGCACTGACAGCGTGTTGGTGAAGTGGTGTGATAGAAATATTCAAAGTCAATTAACTAAATAAATAAATAAATAAATAGATACATATTCAGTTTATGGTTCATGTTGTTTGGCATAGTGGCCAGGAAGGTCTACTCAGAAGCAAGGAATAATGGTTACTTTCTGTTCTTAATATATGACCTGAAAATCTTTCATCATAAACAATTTGTCATAATTAATTAAAAAATTTCTTTAAATAAGATGACTATTAGAAGGTGTTTAGTATGTAACTTCAGAAGGTCACTCAGACACAAGCCTTCATTTACACTCTCCTAACACAAATTCTGTTATACACGTAAATAGCTTGGAAATAGTTGCTGTGCTGTAAAGGTTTTACTATAGGGACTACCTGTTGGGTCTAGTACATTTGGACTTTCATCTTCCAATACAAGCTCTTCCCTTTACTGACTGCGGATTATCCAGTAGAGAATTGACATCACCAATTGTCATTGGAACAATCTCAACACTACCATGCCCAAGGGCCCAAAATATTTCCATAAACTGTATTATTATTAGAGACATTTTCTGGGCAACTGTGCTATTTTTTATTCAAACTAAACAAAGTATACCGATATTGTTTGTAAAACTGATTTGCACAGCTTGTATATCTGCAATATTGCAATAAATCACAGTGATCCCAGCATTCAAAGGAGTTGATCTTCGGTTGAGAGGCTTTTGATGCCTGATCCCTTGCCCTTTATTGTGTCCCCCTTACCTAAACACAATACAATGTTGTTACATGAATGGAAGCATCTACATTCCCAATTTTTGGGGCTATTTAACCCACATTCCATGATAGGATGGTTAATGTACAGGCCGCAGAAATAAAGGCAGAACATGGAGGGTCCAGGTGCATCATGAGGGGGGCTGACTTGTCAATTTGAACACTAATCTCCCATGCAGGAAAATATTCCCAAAACTGCTTGGACGCCCTCAATCACTCAGAAGCACTGAGAATTCATTATAAATTTCAAAAGCAGACTTTTCTAGATGTAGAGGCCCCTTCAATTGGATATTGAAACGAAGAGTTGGTAGAGTACAATGAAAATCATTATTTATTTGATGTCAACGTTTGTACCGAGTTGTGAAAGGAACACAATGTCCACAATGTCTTTCCTTTAAATGAGCAGGTTTTTCCAATGGGTTGGATCTAATCAATGGCTTTGTGTTTGACTCAATCTGTATTGCACACCCTTTAATAGCTGATGCTCCACTGTTATATCAAATTAGGCTACACTACTGATGTGGGCCTCTTCGGAAAATGTTCTTCGTATTGGTGGGTGATGTTTGCCCCGTCGATATAAAGAGTTACATTGGTCCACAGTACTATAGGGTCCCTTTTGAATTTGGTTGAAGATGGGGCACAAGAGGTGTATTTGTTCTTGCCTCAAGATCAACGTAAGTAGAGCAGTATCATCTATTTGGGTGTTACAGTGGAAGGTAGGTGTTTTATCTCATGCCTACTTGAAAAAAATCAAAGATGCTTCCTCAGCTGCAATATTAAACATGAACATGTCTAGCCACTGTAATGACAGCAACACGCCATTGAGCCTTTTAAGTTATGCAGGAGTGGGCTCATTTTTGATGTTTCATGTTTTTGGTAAACTAAGATAGGATTACAAACAAGCTGGGAGAAAAAGCAAAGTTATCCATTTCATCAACAGAAGAAGAATTATCCATTTTCTTTGCTTCATTATCATAACAAGGGGAGGTGGTGAGGGCAGAAACATGTTTTGCTCAAGGATTGTGATCATTATCACCTCTGATTTTTATTCATTTGATGGACTTATTTAATTCATTTCCACATCACCTTCAATGAATTGATTTGTTGATTTGCTGGATAAAGTTTTTATAGCTGTCTTGTGAATAGGCCCAGAGAAAAAAATGTACACAAGTGAAATCTTACATAAAGCCTGATTATTGGCTTTCTTGCATTTCTTGCAATTTTTCCGTTTCCTATGCTTTTTCATAACATTTCCAACTGTGGGAGACAGCTATGAGCAGAAATTATAACTCCCCCACCATGCAGTTTTCTCATCAATAATTTTATTGTAAATGTTGTAAGCAATATTGCAAATGTAATATTGTAAATATTGTAAGTGATATTATCAATTATGTCATAGATCATGTCATGATGTAATATGTGAAGTAATTAGCAGTGCATGATGAGGGTGTGAGTTATAGTTACCTTATGGCATGAATTAAAATTAGTTGAGATAACTATGACTGGTGAATTTCTGTGGTTTTGTATGTTTAAAACTGACATTTTCACCAAACTATCGCTTCACTTTAACCTATGGGTTTTCAGTGAATTTCTAAGGTTTTTTATTTGTACATTGATATTTTATTACCATACTCAAAGCCAACCCCCTGCCACACACAACCTTCATCCAGGCCATGCATCCAACCCTGGTCTTCTGGCAAGTGCAGTGTGCGGTTGGTCTCGCAGGTCCTGGCTGCACTCAAGTAGACTTACTGACTTTGCCAAAGAATCACAATACCAAAAATATACACAGTGACACTATTATCATCTTTCTCTAAAAAATCAAATTTTTTTTAATCTACATTTAGGGGCCGATTCCGTTGTCGGACGGACTCAGGTCAGGAACCATGACCGACCGACCAACTGTCGTCGGTCACGGCCCTGCAAGTACGATGCAACCGAACCCTGTTCGGTTGCAATCGTATCTCACACAATTGGAGCATGCATTACGGGCGGAATGCATGCCAGCATTGTGCATTGGAGGGGTGCAGTCCATCCCTGCACCTGGTGGCTTGCACCCCAGGGTGCCTGCCACCGGGTGCAGGAATCTACACAGGGGCACCATAGGTTCCCCCAGGCTGCCATTCGGCTGCCTCGCACCCATGGGGGCCCTACTGGGGGCCCCCAAACACAGTTTCCGACTGCCTTTTCATGCCGGAAAGACTGTCACGAAAAGACATGAGAAACTACCATCGTACTCCCTCGGTCATAAAGAGGCAGCCGTGGGAGTACTGAAGGATTTCCAGATGGCGGACGGGCTCTCCGAGCCTGTCGTCAGCCATCCGGAAATCCGAGTCGGATTCCTTTCCGACCGAGCCCATCAGAATGGCTCAGTCGGAAAGGAATCCGGCGGGCACATTCCGATGCGGCTGAAAGGGCTCCGAACGCCATTCGGAGCCCTTCCAACCGGAATCGGAAGTGTACATTTCGGTAACTAACAAAATGCAATGTTTATTAACAATAGTAGTTATTATAAATGTTTAATAAACTTATATAAAAAAATATGCCTGTGGGTCTTTCTTTTAGCATAGTTTTTATTATTGCTTTTTGTGGGGGTGAAAATGTTATAAGAAAGACTAATAAAGAAACATGTTTCTGAGTCTTTCTTTTAGCTTTTTTAGCCCTCATAATGTAATCATCAAAACAATCACAATAGGGCCTTGCACTCCAGCTAAAGAGCATAGAGCTCCAGCTTGTAGTACTTTAAAAAAATATGTAAGCACTTCTTGGGTCATGCTTTTAATGACCCTGGGGACTTACATATTTTATTTTATGTTGTTTTGGGGGCTGCTTCGCTTCCTGCAGCCCCCAAAACATTACAAAATGCTTGGTGGTACCCGTATTTTTTCTAAGGACATCACCAAATTCAAAAAAAGGTTCAAAGAGCCCCTGGAAGGCATTATGGGGTGCTTCTTCAAGGAGCAATACAAATAAATGAGTGCCTATTTTGGATGCACTGGTGCCCACCTTGGACACCCTTTTAATAAGTGGAGAAGAGGGTATAGGACACTCCTCTCTGAGCCAAGCCTTGGTCCGAAGACCATGGGCATAATTTGGGAGTAGTTAGAGTTTCTAGACTTCCTTTGCTACCTCTGGCCTCAGAGTGGGCAAAACGTTTGCCTCCTCTGAGGCCAGAGGCCACAAACAAAGTGCCAGGAGTAGCCAGAAGCAAGCTAGAGGTCACAGAAGCGACCCCTGACATCCCCCAAATGATGTCCATCCTAGAGACCCCATTCCCTGGGGCCAAAATACATATAGGGGATGGAGTGTGTGGCGTCTTGAGCCCCATCCCCTGGGGCGTATACATTTTTAGTTGAGGGAAATATGTAGCCTTCCTTCCTGTGCCTTTACAGGCCTCAGGGACCCTATCAGGGTCACCCACAACATACAACACTTTGGGCAGCTGAGGGAGTCACAGGACCAAGTGATCCCGCCGGCTCCCCTGTATGCACTCATCTTGGGTGCAGGTGGAGCTGGCTTTGCTCCTGCTAGGTGGAAGCAGTTTTTTTCCTCTGCTACGGCTGGGTGGGAGAAATCTCTGTATCCATGCAAACAAGAGAGCAGGCAGGGGAAAAATGTGCGCTCCCAACCAGTGATATAATTTTTGCAGCTCTTGCCAGTTGAAAGTACACATTTTGTGGGCAGGGAAACTGTGTCCGAGGGGTGGGCTTCCTAGGACATACCAATGGAGCCTTTTGAGGCTCAGTGAGGGGAGGCAGTGTGCCTTCTTCTCTTTTTAAAAAAATTGCAGCCCCAAGGGAAGAGGTCCCCAGAATCTTATGAGGCTTAGGGAGAGAGGCCACATGCCCACCTCAACTTTTAAATAACTTTGACCCTGGGAAAGGTTATACTATTCCCACTCCAAACAACACAACGGTAGGGAAAGTGTTGAACTTCGGAGGGTTTAAAGTTACTATTCTCAATCAACAGCAGGGAAAGCATTGGATTTCAGAGGGTCAAATGTACTATTCCCACTCCAAGCAGCACAGCAATAGGGAAAGAATTGGATTTTGGACGGGTGGCATTTATTATTCCCACTGTAGTCAGTGAAACTATTATTATTATTATTTAAAACATTTATATAGCGCAACTGTCACCTGGCAGGTATCCTGGCGCTGAGAGATTACTGCAAAAATGAAAAGAGACGGGAGACTGGGGAGGGGTTGTGAAGGATTTAGGGGAATAGCCAAGTTTTAATCCGCTTTCTGAATGGAAGGAGTTGTGAAATTTGGCGGATGTCGACCGGCAAACTATTCCAGAGTTTAGCGGTGGCCACTCTGAAGGATCTTCCCCCAGTCCTTACCTTGTTGAATCTGGGTACCCTCACAAGGCAGGCTGAGGCGGATCGGAGAGTTCTGGTGGGGGTGTACCAGGAAAACATTTTTTGTAGGGATCTGGGGCCAGTTCCGTGTAGTGCTTTGAAGACAAGGCAGAGTGCTTTAAAGGCTATTCGCTGCTTCAAAGGGAGCCAGTGTAGCTCGGCTAAGGCTGCTGTGGCCGAGGATCTCCTGGTCCATCCGAGGGCTAGTTTGGCTGCGGCCAACTGGACTCTTTGGAGTCTGTCCAGTAGCACAGCCGGGGACTCGAGCAGAAGTGCATTGCAATAGTCAAGGCGACTAAGGATAGTGCACCTGACTATTAGTGCTCGAGCCTGTGCGGGGAGTAGTGGCATGATTTTGCGTAAAGAACGCAGTAGGGCCGAGCAGGTGGAGACTGTTTTGGTTACCTGCGTTTCCATGCTGAGTTTGTTGTTTAGCATAACACCCAGATTGCGGACACTAGTGACCGGCTGTGGTTTTTCTGGGGTTTCCGGGGGCCAGAATTCCGTGGGGAATAGGCGAGGAATCCGGCTCCCAGTGCAGAACAGTACCTCGGTCTTGGAGGAATTGAATTGCAGGGACTTATTGTGCAGCCAGCCGGCTGTGTCTCTTAAGCAGTCGTGGAATGATTCCATGGGAATTGAGTTCTCCCCCTCCCAGGAGAGGATAAGCTGGGTGTCGTCCGCGTAGTTTATAGTTTTCAGTCTGTGGGATTTAATCAGGGTGATTAGTGGTTTCAGATAAACGTTAAAAAGGATCGGGCTGATGGACGAACCCTGGGGCACCCCGTGAGGTACTGGGGAAAAGGCGGATTGAAAAGGGGGGAGGGACACCGCCTGTTTCCTATCTCGCAGGTATGAGTGGAACCAGAGCAAGGCGGTGCCGTCGACCCCTGCCTCTCTGAGCCTCTTTAGCAGAATTACATGGTTGACCGTATCGAATGCGGCTGACAGGTCCAATAAGATCAAGGCCACTGCGTGGCCCCTGTCTGCACGCAGTAGGAAAAGTGTTGGACTTTGGAGGGGTGAAATTTTCTGTTCCCAATCCAGTCTCTGCAACAGAAAGCATTGGATTTCAGAGAGGAGACATTTACTATTCCCACTCCAAACAGTGCAACAGTAGTGTTGAACTGTGAAGAGGCAACATTTTACTATTGCTACTGCAGTCTAAACAAGAGTAGTGAGAATACTTCACTTCAAAAACATTACACATATGAGTAACCCCATGAATGTAGCAAAAAATTAACTCTTAATAAAAAAATATTAATTAACAGCAAAATATATATTTATTAAAAAAACAAAAACAGTTAATCAATTTACATCATTACTATTCAATACAAAAATGAATTAACAATTAAAGATTATTATTATTATTATTATTTAAACTAATAGACAACCAGAAAATCTCAAAGAGTTAAAGGCCATTTTATAACAAGGATGTTAGAAAGACATGATCTTTTTAAACCTTCGTTTAAAAATGAAATTTTAAATATTTAACGCACAAAAGTACCTTATAGATTAACTTTTTAAGATTCTGCCAATAATTTTATGTGTTTATATGTAGTAGTACTATTTAAAAATGTCATTTGGTGTAATGGTTTTTGTTTTTAAAAGACTGATCACCCAAAAAATAAAATCTTGAAAAAATCTTGAATTAACAATTAATAAATAATTGTTATTTAATTAGCTTCCCACCCTCTACCCCTGCAAACCTAGTAGCCCTCACCTTAAATATATAGTAAAAAAATAACTATTCCATAACTTACGTATATACAGTAAATTAAATAATCAATTAAAAACTAATAATTAATTGTAATGATTTATTACTTAATTGCTTACCACCCTAAGCCCCTGCAAACCTAAAATCCCACAACTAAAATAAAATTAAATTAAATAAGTATTTCAGAACCTACACATTACAATTCAATAAAATAATTAACAGTAATTACTTAATAAACTTCCCATCCTACACCCCTATAAATCTAGCATCCTGCTACTAAAATATAAGTGAAATAAATATGTACATAGTTAAATGCAATTAAATAATTCATTAAAAATGTATCATTCTTTTTTAATTTATTATCACTTAATTAACTTCCAACCTTATTATCCTACAAACCTAACAACTTGCAAAGAATATCTAACAAAAATAAATCAGTATTATATAAATTAGATAATAAATAGCAATTATATAATTATTTAAAATGTATTAAATGGTTTTTAGTTATTTATTACCTAATTAACGCCCCTCCCTTTCACCTACAAATCCAGCAAACTGCTACAACACTATAAATTACTATTACAAATAAATAAAAAATTCTAAATCACTTAAAATTACAAGCTATATTTTAAAAACAATTAATACCATGTATATGAACAATAGTAACACTCACAATTCATATATCAAATAAAACATATTAAAATCATTAGAAAACAATATTTTTAACCACTATATTAGGGAAAACGATATTTAGAACATCAATATTATTTACAAAGATATTATTTACCTCAAAAACGATATTCCTAATCCATTGAGAAACTGAGGGAATTATATCAGACTTCCAATTCGCGAGCACCAGCGATCTCGCTACTAGAATGGAAATAAAACCAGCTGACGCTGCCCAATGGTCATTTCGACTGTGGATGTTATGATGCCAAATAAAACAGCATACGCTTCAGGTGAGAAATTGAATTGCAGTTTTTGGCTGATTAAAAAAAAAATATCTTGCCATAACAAAAGAGTACATGTAAACATTACATGAAGCCAATCGGCATGCGCATGATGGCACCTAAAACAAGTCGATTCTAGCCCTGAATACAATTTATGGAACTTTGCCGGGGTATAGTATCACATCCATTTATTAAAAAGCACAATTCTTCTCAGAATAGCCACTCTAATGGCTTTATAGCTAAATCAATTATAAAACAACCCCTGGGAGATATCTAAGTGACATCCTTTAGTAGATTCTATCCAACGCAGAAGGTCTGAAACCAAGGCCTTGCTATTCTTTGAATGAAGTAATCTATACGAATTTCCCATTTCTTGTGTTCTAGAAATAAAGTAAGCCTCCCAAGATTCCCTGCTACTATCTTATTCCCCATTACTTATCCCGAACAGAAGTGCTTAATTTGGGCAAAACTGAAGAAGAGAGAAGCACTGAGATTAGCATTTAGATGTCATAATCTTACAAATGTACCATTGTGGAAAAAGTCTAGCAGCAAAATCTCAAACATGACTACCGGATACAGGTATGGGTAGACAAGCACAACCCAAAGGAATAGAATCTGACAGTTTCAGCTGCAGATGGAACCAATAAATCTCATATTCTTCCCAGATCTTATGGAATCAATCTACAATGATACGGGAAATCTTGTACCAAGATTGTTTGGGTAGTCTGGGATTTTTAAGAAGAAGGAGAGCCCTATCTCTGAATTCTTTATAATAAGCTATATATAAAAATTTGCTTCACTAGAACTTGCAGAGGAACATTTTGATAACCAATCGAGCAGTGACACCTGATAGTAGATTTTTATATTAGGAAGAGCTAAGCCACCCTCTTCTGAATGTAGCTGTAAGGCTTGACCTTTAAGTTTGGGCATTTTCCCCTGCCATAGAAAATGTCTAATTTCCATGCTTACTGTATTTAAAGAGGTCATTCTTAATCATAATATTTATGACTATTATTAAGAATAATGGAAGAATACATATTTTAATAAGAGCCACCCGGTCCCTAATTGATAGAGGGAGTTTTTGCTATTGATTCAGGAGATTACGCACCTATAATGGTGTCTTAAAATTACGTTCAAATGGATCCTTTAACTTAGAAGTCATGAAAATTCATAGATATCTTCTAGATGAAGTTGGAGAGAAATTGGCCTGCATTAATACCAGTAATACCTCTGAGGAGCAATTGAAGAGTATAGCCTCTGATTTTGAGAGGTTATTCTTATAGCCTCCTATTTCCGTGTAGCCACTAATTTTGGAAAAAGCGCACAAGATATTAGCTTAATCTACCGCCAAATAAAGTGCCATATGATTGGTGAATAACTTCAACTCTGCTGATCCTGCTACAGGGGCTTGAATAGTATAGTCTTGTCAAAGGTCACAAGCCAGGGTTTCCATAAACAATGAAAATAAAATCAGAGACAAAGGACAGCCCTGGCATGACCCGTGACTAACTATGGATGCCTTTGCATTAAAGTATAGTTTTTTTTAACTACCTGCACAAACTTAGGTGGGAAGGAACAGAGAATAGAACATTACACTGCATTTAACATTATGATTGGTGCTTTAATTTTATGTGCAGAAAAAAAAGTCAGTCTCCTGTAGTAGCTAGTGTGTGTTCATTCCTGGAAGGGAGACCCGCCCCCACCTAGCACACCATGGAAACAGTTTTTAATGTGAACATTTCTTTATAGTAAGCATAAACAGTTTAGTCAATGGTAGTTGATCCAATCTTCGTTTATTGATGTTGAATTCGTCAATGGCATAGTGTTGTTTATTCACACTATAAGAACAAGTGTTCATTTGTTATCCTTATTAACATAAGTAGATGCATTTGGGACCTGCCCTTCTTCAGGGGAAAAAATCCTAGATTGCAATGAACCTCCATTTAATCAAATAATCTGGGTACTATCAATCAAGCAGTAACGTCTATTGTCAAGAGCGTAAACAAACGTGCAAGAGAAAGTAATGATTGGAAACTATTCTCAGTGCGTTCATGCAGTGCCAGCCATCCTAATCTAGCTGAATGTTGTAATAAATAAATGCAACATATAAAGGTGACCACATGAACAAATATTAAAAGTTGTGATGAAAATAGTGCTGGTTTTGTTCATGAACATCAAGAACATGAGTAAATAACTGTGTGAAGTAAGTTAAGTGACCACGGATAATGTGAACTAAAAAAGTGAAGCGTCGCATGTCCAACAAGTCAATCTCATGCTTACTCTGAGATTCACAGGGATGTCCGGTGTCTAGTTAAGGGATGGCTTCTCTGTATTAATTGACAGCTTCTAAATCTGGAACTTCATTTGGAAAAGAAGGGTAAGTTTAAATATTGATCTCTCTGCTTTTATACTCCACTAACCTCTTCTCTTACTCATATAGAGTCTCAAGGAATACTCAAACGTGCAGATTTCGCTGAGAGTCCAATGGATAGTTTCATGTTTCAAGTTTAGATGGCATTAATTTGTTGTGGTTGTACTCCTGAATATTGACACCAACAATATTGTGGTACAAGAATATGTTGGCTGGGAATTAATGGCAGATGGATTGAGGGAACTATAACACTCAATGGCTTCTTGATCTGTGCAACTTTGGCTAATGCTTTTGGTGGTGTAGAAGAATTTGTGTGGGAGATATTTTTTACTTCATTCTTAGATATAGCATTTTAGATGGGCTGTAGAAATATTAGTTTGGTGAAAGCAAACTTTTCACTCAAGAAGGATTGCATCCGAATGGTTTGTGTCATTCAATCGTCTTGGTTACTTCCTGGTATAATCAAAGGGATTGACAAATAGGCATTTTACAGCAACTTCTTGCACAGCTTTTTTTAGTTGTTGAGTATCTTTTTTTGAGCCTCTACTAGGGCTGAAAACTCTTCGTGTAGTAAGTATGAAACTTTACACAGTTGCTCTCGCTTTTCACCCTTAGAATGGATGCTGATACACAAAGCTGTTCAGTGTTAATCTTACTGTGGTTATCTTTGGTGAAGTGAAAAAGGTTGAAGCTGCAGTCTTCCTTCTTTCTTGATAAATAACTTTCTTCCCCAGGTTAGTTTTGGTTAGAGATAGTCTCTACAGCTCTGATGACTAACACAAGAGGTCTCTTTTCCCCCTCTTCTGGGGGGGAGGGGACATCCCTTTGCTGAGAGAGGATGATTTGTTTGCACCTATTCCAAAAGGTCACCTCCACTCTATTTCACTTCAACTCCGATCTAGTATTACTTGATTTTTTTGTTTATGTTGTTCAATGTCTGAACCTGACTTCACAAGTATGGACGTATTTTTGTTTCTTTAATGTATCCTTTAATACAACCTGGAAGTGGCATATTAGGGACATGTTTCTTAGCAGAGATATGTGTGCTGTGGAACAGAAAGATTTTCGAAGTTAAATTAACAAGCATTGCCAAAGCCAATTCATCTCAATTCTAAAATGCTGAGCCATTGCATTTTCCACTGCTTGCTTTCTAACTACATTCATGTGCACATGTACATGCATGACTGGCGATCTTTGGAATGGGTTATCTTTTATTGTGCCTTATGCATGCACATGCATCATAAAGCAGGCTGTAATTTTTAATCGGTTGATCTCACATAAAAAAAAGACAAAAACATTTGCGTAAAATGTTGAAAAGCAAGGAAGCAGAATCTCAGCATGTTCCAGTTACCAAGTCATGCTTAAAAAAAAGAGTAATAAAAACATTCAATTTGGGATGGTGAGCAGATAGGCAGGGAGTGAGTTGGGCGGCATCTGTGAGGAAAAATGGGGGAGATGATGAGTGACACATAACGCTGGGAGTGGTATGAGGCAGAAGCATCTGGGGGATGGCAATGAGCGTAAAAATTATGGGAGCTAGAATGGACATACTTGTACTCCATGGATTGTCCCATACATAAGACAACAAATTGTTCCTCCAGGTATTCAGTGGAAGGATGCAACGCATCAGTACAATATGAGACTGAATAGCTACTCAGCAAGATGATCACAAGATAGGGAGGAAAACCATTGACTCAGAAGCAAACAAGTGAGATAAATAACAAAGTCAACCAATCATGAGCAAGGGGCTGACTCAAAGCTGTTTTTCGTGGAAACATTAGGTCTGGCCAACTATGATGTCTGTAACTGAGACCTCAAAACTATCCTTTTTAAAAACAGAAATGGATGCACAAGTTTCTCTTTTTATTTACCTTATTCTGGGAGCATTGCATGTATGGTTGAGGGCTTGGATTGTTATATTTATGTATTTTATCTGCGTTTGACGCTTTTTGGTAAAACTGAAGCTTATTAAAAGCTTATCATTGACGAGGATCATGGTCTGGTAAACAGCAAGCCAGATTAAGGTTTAAATTATGGTGGTGAAGTTTGAAAAGTTCCTAACGTTTATGTTATGTGAAATTGGCAACGTTTTGCACTGCATGGTTTTGCATACTTTTTGCCCCTGGAAGAGTGGTTTGTGCACAGCATTTAAACCAAGAAGCAATTTTTCCTCCAACGAATCTTTTGCCTTTATCTCCTGTGACTGTTTTGTGTGAAATATGCCCTTGCATGGAGAAAGTAAGACGACATATTGGCAAAACACATTTCACATTACAAGAGTAGTTTCTTGAACTATACATGAAATGTCATGAAAAAATTCAGAAATTTCTCACATTGAGGGATTCACTGTCAATTCATAGGCATTTATGTACAGCATATATCCCACTGCTGAACCACACTTCGTCCCGCATTTGAAGTTTTCTGGCCAAAGTGTTATAATTATCACATCTGCTAAAATCTCATACCCCAGGGACTGGAATTTAACTGCTGCAATAATTAACATCTATGGCTAGTTAACCCTTGAAAAATGGGGCATAACATGTGGATTTTGATGCTTACTGCACCATAATCTGCTTGCCTCTGTTTCTGGGCTTTTTCTCTATGTTTAACCTGCCACAATTGACTGGGACAAAATGGCTGACTTGCGGTATTAGCCACAAAATGCTGAATTTTGCCATGAGAGTTAACAGACGTTACCGCACATACTAGAATTATACCCACTGCTTGAAATGGGGACCTAACTAAGCTGCTGCTTTGTTCGACTTTATCTGTATGGATCTGGCCCAATTGTATTGACTCTGCCCTTTGACCAATGTTCCATTGAACTGAATGTATAAGTTTTTACAAAATATTGGTGTCCTTTTTTGAAGATAAACAAATGCAGAAAAAATAGCATTGTCTTTCCTCCTCCATCCCCAATACTCTCCATTTACAGGTAATACCTATTGATATTGTTGTTGCGTTGTGTTTGCTGGACAATGATTTGCCCTTCCATCAGTTTGTTACCTGAGCTCCAAATACTCAGGTCTAGATCTCTTTTGTTATTAGTAAATGATAATATAGTGCAAACGTGACCATTGAATCTCCTTGTCGTCTGGTCGTTTTTGTTGCCCTATCAGTCGATTAAGCTCTTCTGAAAATTGTAGTCAGCATATCTGCCCATGGAGCTATGACTGGGAGCATTCCTGCATCCCTGTGATCCTTTTGCTGATAAAAAAAGAGTATAATATTACCGAACGAAATTGGGTAATTTTTTCTATGCGAAATTGCATAAACTTGTATGTAAATTAAGCAAAATAATTAAAATGTCACAAATGTTGAGAAATGTACCTGTAGCGAAATTTTGAGCCAAGGAGTACCTAGTGTAAAAAAAAGTCACACAAGATACCGACAGGAGACATATTCGAGCACAACATGCCTCTTGACAAATCTTTTTCTACACAAACCTTTGTCAGAAAAGAAAAAAAGTTATGTAAAAATAAAGTAATGGGAACAAATGCGTGCTGCTCTAAATTCACACAATTTGTGTATATAATAACATTTCCCACCAGCTTAGAAAAATATAACATGACCAATATGCAAATTGAAGCAAATGCAAAATGGTTTTAAGAGTTGTTATAGTATAAACATACTTACATTCAGCGGAAAGGTATGTTTCAGAGATTTAACCATGTTCAGTGGATCTGCTCTCATGTATTTTACTTAATTCACTATGTTCCTGCAAAACCATATGTCGATTTTTAAAAAGGAACCTTTACAATCGCCATTATCTATGATATTGATTTATGCCCCAGGATAACTGCTGTGCAATAAGGGCCATTATAGATTAATGTAATGAAGTATACAATATTAACCATTTGTGGATCAATTATTGATCACATATGTATTGATTAGTTTGTGTTGCTATGATGTTCTTCAAAGTCTCCATAGATTTAACACTGAATAAATCCTCATCAAAACATGTTGTCTTGATATCAACATTTATCAAAATCTAACCTAATTTCTTGCAATCGTCATGTCTAACACTGGTACTTTATGTAGGGTCACAAACAGCCGTGGACTGAATAAATCTTGACAACAGCATTATGCTGCATTTCATTGAGCCAGGTAAAAAGCATGGGAAGGACGGCGGTCTATAGCTGCAGTAGAGATTCACTTCAAAATTATTTTTTGGAGGCAACTTGACCCCCATGATCCTCTTCTGTGGGATGGGCTGTGTTATTGTTTCCTTGCACACCAGAAGTCTTACATTAATTCTTGTTTCAGGATGTCAAAATCTCATTCTATAATACAATGTATTAAAAAGTGTCCCCTGTTACAGTTCTTCTGCTAGTTGGAATCAGTGTTGTAGCATGATTTGACGAGGGTCATAACATTAGTCCATCATAGGTGTATATGTGTGTCAATGTCAGATATGTGTCAGTATGATCTTGCCTGTTTTGTCACCGAGGCTAATCTGGGTATTACGTTTGTTCTCATATGGGCCTTGCTCTCAGGTGCCAGTTTTGGTGGGATGTATCTTTTTTATAGTATTGCTTCAGTGGACAATGTGTATTCTGCATACAATGACACTAGTTCTTCCACACTCTGTCACATACTTTTCTTGGGTCCTGCACTATGTGCCAGGTTGTGGGTCTATAATTGTTAGAAGAGTGCTGTAGATCATGCTGTTTGATATAACTCTTGAGATGTGCAGCGTGTTTACTTCTCCCAAATTCATCCACTTCTGGTCATCCATATGACCCATTGAATAATATCTCAAATCACAAGAAAGGAGAGGGAGATTTTAAACCACCATATGTCCTCCCAGGGTAAAAGACCCAAAACACAAAAAGGTATGGTGGCTCTGTAGTGCTTTTCAATTCAGTGTTATGTGTACCAATCGCTGGTTCCTTAATTTCAGAGATTCTAGTGTGGAAGGGGGTAACAAGAAGAAAGACCAATCTTTTTGGAAGAGAAAGTATCAGTCACATAATGTGACATGCTTCATCATAGGTAACCTCTCCTGTCCTTTCTGTGCAGTACTTTTATTATCAGTTAAGGGATTCATAGGGATCCACGGGCCTGATGAATGCCACCAACCGGTAAAAGCTACTTAAACTAGGGCAGAAACATGTTGTCGAAAAGATGATGGTACAAGCCATTTCTCTGTTATCCCATCATATAGTTGGTTTTAGATGCACCAGAGGCTACCATTATTAAATGTGAAAGCCCGGTTACCTTTAAGTACTCTTAGTTTTATCATAATCACCTGATTTGTCCAGGAAAATACCTCATCTAGGAACTGCCTCCATCTGGTCCACTAGGAGGTCACGTTTGCCCTGGTGGTATTGCCCCACCAGGGTGGGGAGAGGTTGCCTATGATGAAGCATGTCACATTATGTGCGTGAGACGTCCTCTTAAAAAAATATCAGTTCTCTCTAACACTGATATAAAAGTACTACATATCCACCATACCTTTTTGCGTTTTGGACCTTTGAATAATATCTCATCTTGAGTGCCATACATAGAATTATATAAGGGTAACAGTGATTAACGGGGATGATTTTCACCAGGGGGTTCAGAGCAACATCAAATACACAATAAGAGGTTACCTCATTATTACTCAGAACCATAAAGGGAAACCCATCACCACAATTCACTTTTCACTCACTATAAGTTGATGTTATGCATGGCCCCCAAAGTCATCTGTCTTTGCTTTAAACTGTTTAAACTGTTAAACAAGGGCAGTGGAGTAATGGGGAAGCCATGCATAACATGGTTTCTCATCTCTGTCCTACATTTAAAAATAATTAATGGCCTCCAGCCACCCACACCCTCAACACTCTTTGTTCATTCTCTTTTCTTCTGAGCTATCTTCCCTGCTCTCCAGCACTTGTTTGGCAGGCTCTTAAAGAGCCCAGCCAGAGCAGCCTAGACTTCCCTTATTATGAAGCAACCGTGGTCAATAAGTTTTGTTATCCACCATTCCTATGGTATAGCACTGAACTGCTGCATTTAGAATGCAGTCATGCACACAAATGACTTTCTACGAGAGCCATGCATAATATATAGAACTGTAGATGGGTAACAGTGAATTACTGGGGTGTTTTTCATCAAGTCTTTCTGAGTGACATCAAAAATATTCTGAGAGCAAAGCTGGAGTTGTCTGTGATGTCACTCAGAACCCCATGGTAAAAAATCATCCCCATAAGGCACTTTTTACTCATTAATAATTGTGTTATGTATGGCCTGCAAAAACATCTGCCACTGCTTTCCGCTGCTATGCATGGCTAGAGGAGTAATGGGGAAAACATACATAACATGTCCCAAATGAAAAAAAATGAAATACATGGTCTCCACAACAGTTGTTAACAAGCCCTATTATTCACAACATTCTTTTGCAGTGCAGTAGGGCTGGAGATCAGTCAGTGTAAGATCCGGATTCACAAAGCAGTGCTAAAAATATCGGAACTGACATCACATTTGTGTTTCTCTACATACTTGCTTGATGTGGAGTCAGATTCAACAAACTGCTACCAGTCGATTAGGTCTCTAGAGACGTGCTGCAGTTCTGGTGGTACCCTGGTAAGCCATGTAGTTTAAAGCATGGCATCACTTGCAATCCATTTGATAGCATTTAACTTTGGGTTGGAAAAAAGTCATGCTGTGACAGAGCACAAAGACTGTAGCAAACACATTCCCACATTAACAGTTCACGTTTCCAGGGGTGTGTCTGACTACATGGGTTGTGTCTGACTGAAGTCATCTCTCATAAACATACATCAGATTTATTGATTTATTGAAATTAGACATTTCTAGAGCAAGACATTTGTCTCGTGTTATTTCTGGGTGTTTTGTGGGTTTTTGTTGAGCACTATCTGCTACTAGCTCTCAGTACAGATTGTTGGGAACGGCCCATCTAATCAGAATGCTCCATTTGCATACGATGGCTTCTTTTGTAGGTCTGCTCATGGAGCATTCCTTGGCTGTCACTCCTATCCTGTTGACTTACTTTTTGAAAATGTTAAATGTTTGTGGCTCTGTGAGGCAATAAACAGATAATGTCCATGTGATGCAGCAACATCTTATTTCAAATGCTGATCTCTCTTTCACACTCTGCTTGGCTCTCCCCTTCCTTTTCTAAATGGGAGTATAAGCTCTAAAAATAATTGGGAAGAATTAAAAAATAAACAAACTGACACGTTAATTTTTTGAACTAGGAATTTTGGCTTTGGTTTGGTAGCAGGTCTACTGAACCCTACTGGTACTACATCTGCTCACAACTATACTGACTCTACTATTGCACTACATCATCTACAAAACTACACCGATGCTCAATACATCATTAACCATTAAAGAACAAAATGTACGTATCCTGATTAAAGAGGAGATGAGGGATAGTAAAAAAGAACAACTTTAAAACAGTAAATGACCATGTAACTCATATACCTACTCCAATCACAAGTGGTCTTATTTTCCTGCAACCAGGATTATAGGGTGCTGGAAAATCGAGCCCAGCTTTACCAGGTGAAAACACACCCCTCGAAACCAACTGCAGGCCCATGTCAGGGGAGCTGGGCAAACACACAGTCTGACTGCATCCAACATCCACCAAGACCACAGAGGAGCATGGAAGACTTCTCAACATCCCTGTTATTCTATGTTATATTGATTGTATCATCGAGGAGGGTATACAGGCGCTTAGGCAGGTGTGTAAGTGTATGGTCCGCAAGGTGCTTATACGAAAGCCAGGTCTTCAGCTTCCTGTGGAACTCAAGAAGTGAAGAGGATGTTCTAATGTGTTGAGGGAGGTCCTTCCATGTCTTGAGTGCAATGTCGTTGAATGAGCAACCTCTAGTTTTGCTTTAGTGGATGCGGGGAATGTGTGCGAGTGAGGTGATGAAGCTTGTTTCTGGTCCAGGGAAGACCTGGCTCGGCAGTTCGGACTGGACTGTTCCCATGAGGCACAAGGCCAAGACTGACTTGCATATACTTGGGTCTGAACTTGGGTGTCTGGGGATGGGTGCCTGAAAAGTTTCAGCGCTCCGGCCATCATCAACTTGTGTTTGCCTAGGGAATGGGGAGCCAGTAAATCTTCTTGAGGTGCAGTGTGATGTGGGTGGGGCGTGGGAGGTTGAGTGTGAGTCTTGCAGTGATGTTTTTGATGGTCTAGAGCAGGGGTCCTCATAGTACGGCCCGCGGGCCTCCAGCGGCCCGACAAGCCTTCCTTGGCGGCCCGCGGAGCTTGCAGACAATATACTTGTGCTTTTTTCTTTTTTTTAAAAAAGTGTCACCAAACACCGCCGTTGCAGCAGCCCGGACTCCGAGAGGGGGCCGGCAATTCCAGCGATTGTAAGAGCAGAGCTGCGGGGGCGCTGAGAGGTGAAATACAACAAAGCCCCATTAACAAGCGAATAGTCTTTTAAAGACCTGTGAAGTACTGGGGGCGGCTGTGTGTGTGCGCCTGGGCTGCCACACAGGTGGGGGGTGGGTGGTATATGCACTGCCAGCAACAACCTGCCAGGCAAGTGAGTGCACAAAACTTGCATCACCCTCTCTCTGCCTGCCATTCCGCTCCATGCTTCTGAAAGGTAAAACAAAAACATGCATTTTGCGTTTCAAATGTCCGATCCTGCAGCAGCACACTTCCAAAGCCCATACATGACAGTAACCCGATTCAAGGCCCCATTCTCCCGATTTAAAAAAAAGAATCTCACACTTTGCTCTTCTGAAATGTTGGCATGTTTGCTAATACAGTGATTAATAAATAAGCGCAACAGGAACCACCTGCACCAACAGACTACGCATTTTTCCATGGGTGCCACAGCCCGCCATCCAGTACAGTAATAAAAGCCCTTAATAGAAGATTAGGCTACAATTCAATTATAATGGTGGCGAGACAACGTTCCTCCGTGACATAGACAGACAGAGGCAGGGACAGACAGACAGAGGCAGGGACAGACAGACAGAGGCAGGGACGGACAGACAGAGGCAGGGACGGACAGACAGAGGCAGGGACGGACAGACAGAGGCAGGGACGGACAGACAGAGGCAGGGAGGGACAGACAGAGGCAGGGAGGGACAGACAGAGGCAGGGAGGGACAGACAGAGGCAGGGAGGGACAGACAGAGGCAGGGAGGGACAGACAGAGGCAGGGAGGGACAGACAGAGGCAGGAGGGGCAGACAGAGGCAGGGAGGGAGAGACAGAGGCAGGGAGGGAGAGACAGAGGCAGGGACAGACAGAGGCAGGGACAGACAGAGGCAGGGACAGACAGAGGCAGGGACAGACAGAGGCAGGGACAGACAGAGGCAGGGACAGACAGAGGCAGGGACAGACAGACAGAGGCAGGGACAGACAGACAGAGGCAGGGACAGACAGACAGAGGCAGGGACAGACAGACAGAGGCAGGGACAGACAGACAGGCAGGCAGGGACAGACAGACAGGCAGGCAGGGACAGACAGACAGAGGCAGGGACAGACAGACAGAGGCAGGGACAGACAGACAGAGGCAGGGACAGACAGACAGAGGCAGGGACAGACAGACAGAGGCAGGGACAGACAGACAGAGGCAGGGACAGACAGACAGACAGAGGCAGGGACAGACAGACAGACAGAGGCAGGGACAGACAGACAGACAGAGGCAGGGACAGACAGACAGACAGAGGCAGGGACAGACAGACAGACAGAGGCAGAGACAGACAGACAGAGGCAGGGACAGACAGACAGAGGCAGGGACAGACAGACAGAGGCAGGGACAGACAGACAGAGGCAGGGACAGACAGACAGAGGCAGGGACAGACAGACAGAGGCAGGGACAGACAGACAGCGGCAGGGACAGACAGACAGCGGCAGGGACAGACAGACAGCGGCAGGGACAGACAGACAGAGGCAGGGACAGACAGACAGAGACAGGGACAGACAGACAGACAGACAGACAGAGGCAGGGACAGACAGACAGACAGACAGAGGCAGGGACAGACAGACAGACAGACAGAGGCAGGGACAGACAGACAGAGGCAGGGACAGACAGACAGACAGACAGAGGCAGGGACAGACAGGCAGGGACAGACAGACAGCGGCAGGGACAGACAGACAGAGGCAGGGACAGACAGACAGAGGCAGGGACAGACAGACAGAGGCAGGGACAGACAGACAGAGGCAGGGACAGACAGACAGAGGCAGGGACAGACAGTCAGAGGCAGGGACAGACAGACAGACAGACAGAGGCAGGGACAGACAGACAGACAGACAGAGGCAGGGACAGACAGACAGACAGACAGAGGCAGGGACAGACAGACAGACAGACAGAGGCAGGGACAGACAGACAGACAGAGGCAGGGACAGACAGACAGACAGACAGAGGCAGGGACAGACAGACAGACAGAGGCAGAGACAGACAGACAGAGGCAGGGACAGACAGACAGAGGCAGGGACAGACAGACAGAGGCAGGGACAGACAGACAGAGGCAGGGACAGACAGACAGAGGCAGGGACAGACAGACAGAGGCAGGGACAGACAGACAGAGGCAGGGACAGACAGACAGAGGCAGGGACAGACAGACAGAGGCAGGGACAGACAGACAGAGGCAGGGACAGACAGACAGAGGCAGGGACAGACAGACAGCGGCAGGGACAGACAGACAGCGGCAGGGACAGACAGACAGCGGCAGGGACAGACAGACAGACAGACAGACAGACAGAGGCAGGGACAGACAGACAGACAGACAGACAGAGGCAGGGACAGACAGACAGACAGAGGCAGGGACAGACAGACAGACAGACAGAGGCAGGGACAGACAGACAGACAGACAGAGGCAGGGACAGACAGACAGACAGACAGAGGCAGGGACAGACAGACAGAGGCAGGGACAGACAGACAGACAGACAGAGGCAGGGACAGACAGGCAGGGACAGACAGAGGCAGGGACAGACAGACAGCGGCAGGGACAGACAGACGGAGGCAGGGACAGACAGACGGAGGCAGGGACAGACAGACGGAGGCAGGGACAGACAGACAGAGGCAGGGACAGACAGACAGACAGACAGAGGCAGGGACAGACAGACAGACAGAGGCAGAGACAGACAGACAGAGGCAGGGACAGACAGACAGAGGCAGGGACAGACAGACAGAGGCAGGGACAGACAGACAGAGGCAGGGACAGACAGACAGAGGCAGGGACAGACAGACAGAGGCAGGGACAGACAGACAGACAGACAGAGGCAGGGACAGACAGACAGACAGACAGAGGCAGGGACAGACAGACAGACAGACAGAGGCAGGGACAGACAGACAGACAGAGGCAGGGACAGACAGACAGACAGACAGAGGCAGGGACAGACAGACAGACAGAGGCAGAGACAGACAGACAGAGGCAGGGACAGACAGACAGAGGCAGGGACAGACAGACAGAGGCAGAGACAGACAGACAGAGGCAGGGACAGACAGACAGAGGCAGGGACAGACAGACAGAGGCAGGGACAGACAGACAGAGGCAGGGACAGACAGACAGAGGCAGGGACAGACAGACAGAGGCAGGGACAGACAGACAGAGGCAGGGACAGACAGACAGAGGCAGGGACAGACAGACAGAGGCAGGGACAGACAGACAGCGGCAGGGACAGACAGACAGCGGCAGGGACAGACAGACAGCGGCAGGGACAGACAGACAGCGGCAGGGACAGACAGACAGCAGCAGGGACAGACAGACAGAGGCAGGGACAGACAGACAGAGACAGGGACAGACAGACAGACAGACAGACAGACAGAGGCAGGGACAGACAGACAGACAGACAGAGGCAGGGACAGACAGACAGACAGACAGAGGCAGGGACAGACAGACAGAGGCAGGGACAGACAGACAGACAGACAGAGGCAGGGACAGACAGGCAGGGACAGACAGACAGCGGCAGGGACAGACAGACAGAGGCAGGGACAGACAGACAGAGGCAGGGACAGACAGACAGAGGCAGGGACAGACAGACAGAGGCAGGGACAGACAGTCAGAGGCAGGGACAGACAGACAGACAGACAGAGGCAGGGACAGACAGACAGACAGACAGAGGCAGGGACAGACAGACAGACAGACAGAGGCAGGGACAGACAGACAGACAGACAGAGGCAGGGACAGACAGACAGACAGAGGCAGGGACAGACAGACAGACAGACAGAGGCAGGGACAGACAGACAGACAGAGGCAGAGACAGACAGACAGAGGCAGGGACAGACAGACAGAGGCAGGGACAGACAGACAGAGGCAGGGACAGACAGACAGAGGCAGGGACAGACAGACAGAGGCAGGGACAGACAGACAGAGGCAGGGACAGACAGACAGAGGCAGGGACAGACAGACAGAGGCAGGGACAGACAGACAGAGGCAGGGACAGACAGACAGCGGCAGGGACAGACAGACAGCGGCAGGGACAGACAGACAGCGGCAGGGACAGACAGACAGACAGACAGAGGCAGGGACAGACAGACAGACAGACAGACAGAGGCAGGGACAGACAGACAGACAGACAGACAGAGGCAGGGACAGACAGACAGACAGACAGAGGCAGGGACAGACAGACAGACAGACAGAGGCAGGGACAGACAGACAGACAGACAGAGGCAGGGACAGACAGACAGAGGCAGGGACAGACAGACAGACAGACAGAGGCAGGGACAGACAGGCAGGGACAGACAGAGGCAGGGACAGACAGACAGCGGCAGGGACAGACAAACAGAGGCAGGGACAGACAGACAGAGGCAGGGACAGACAGACAGAGGCAGGGACAGACAGTCAGAGGCAGGGACAGACAGACAGACAGACAGAGGCAGGGACAGACAGACAGACAGAGGCAGGGACAGACAGACAGACAGACAGAGGCAGGGACAGACAGACAGACAGACAGAGGCAGGGACAGACAGACAGACAGAGGCAGGGACAGACAGACAGACAGAGGCAGGGACAGACAGACAGACAGACAGAGGCAGAGACAGACAGACAGAGGCAGAGACAGACAGACAGAGGCAGGGACAGACAGGCAGGGACAGACAGAGGCAGGGACAGACAGAGGCAGGGACAGACAGAGGCAGGGACAGACAGACGGAGGCAGGGACAGACAGACGGAGGCAGGGACAGACAGAGGCAGGGACAGACAGAGGCAGGGACAGACAGAGGCAGGGACAGACAGAGGCAGGGACAGACAGACAGAGGCAGGGACAGACAGACAGAGGCAGGGACAGACAGACAGAGGCAGGGACAGACAGACAGAGGCAGGGACAGACAGACAGGCAGGCAGGGACAGACAGACAGGCAGGCAGGGACAGACAGACAGGCAGGCAGGGACAGACAGACAGAGGCAGGGACAGACAGACAGAGGCAGGGACAGACAGACAGAGGCAGGGACAGACAGACAGAGGCAGGGACAGACAGACAGAGGCAGGGACAGACAGACAGAGGCAGGGACAGACAGACAGACAGAGGCAGGGACAGACAGACAGACAGAGGCAGGGACAGACAGACAGACAGAGGCAGGGACAGACAGACAGACAGAGGCAGGGACAGACAGACAGACAGAGGCAGAGACAGACAGACAGAGGCAGGGACAGACAGACAGAGGCAGGGACAGACAGACAGAGGCAGGGACAGACAGACAGAGGCAGGGACAGACAGACAGAGGCAGGGACAGACAGACAGAGGCAGGGACAGACAGACAGAGGCAGGGACAGACAGACAGCGGCAGGGACAGACAGACAGCGGCAGGGACAGACAGACAGCGGCAGGGACAGACAGACAGAGGCAGGGACAGACAGACAGAGACAGGGACAGACAGACAGACAGACAGACAGAGGCAGGGACAGACAGACAGACAGACAGAGGCAGGGACAGACAGACAGAGGCAGGGACAGACAGACAGACAGACAGAGGCAGGGACAGACAGGCAGGGACAGACAGACAGCGGCAGGGACAGACAGACAGAGGCAGGGACAGACAGACAGAGGCAGGGACAGACAGACAGAGGCAGGGACAGACAGACAGAGGCAGGGACAGACAGACAGAGGCAGGGACAGACAGTCAGAGGCAGGGACAGACAGACAGACAGACAGAGGCAGGGACAGACAGACAGACAGACAGAGGCAGGGACAGACAGACAGACAGACAGAGGCAGGGACAGACAGACAGACAGAGGCAGGGACAGACAGACAGACAGACAGAGGCAGGGACAGACAGACAGACAGAGGCAGAGACAGACAGACAGAGGCAGGGACAGACAGACAGAGGCAGGGACAGACAGACAGAGGCAGGGACAGACAGACAGAGGCAGGGACAGACAGACAGAGGCAGGGACAGACAGACAGAGGCAGGGACAGACAGACAGAGGCAGGGACAGACAGACAGAGGCAGGGACAGACAGACAGAGGCAGGGACAGACAGACAGAGGCAGGGACAGACAGACAGAGGCAGGGACAGACAGACAGCGGCAGGGACAGACAGACAGCGGCAGGGACAGACAGACAGCGGCAGGGACAGACAGACAGACAGACAGACAGACAGAGGCAGGGACAGACAGACAGACAGACAGACAGAGGCAGGGACAGACAGACAGACAGAGGCAGGGACAGACAGACAGACAGACAGAGGCAGGGACAGACAGACAGACAGACAGAGGCAGGGACAGACAGACAGACAGACAGAGGCAGGGACAGACAGACAGAGGCAGGGACAGACAGACAGACAGACAGAGGCAGGGACAGACAGGCAGGGACAGACAGAGGCAGGGACAGACAGACAGCGGCAGGGACAGACAGACGGAGGCAGGGACAGACAGACGGAGGCAGGGACAGACAGACGGAGGCAGGGACAGACAGACAGAGGCAGGGACAGACAGACAGACAGACAGAGGCAGGGACAGACAGACAGACAGAGGCAGAGACAGACAGACAGAGGCAGGGACAGACAGACAGAGGCAGGGACAGACAGACAGAGGCAGGGACAGACAGACAGAGGCAGGGACAGACAGACAGAGGCAGGGACAGACAGACAGACAGACAGAGGCAGGGACAGACAGACAGACAGACAGAGGCAGGGACAGACAGACAGACAGACAGAGGCAGGGACAGACAGACAGACAGAGGCAGGGACAGACAGACAGACAGACAGAGGCAGGGACAGACAGACAGACAGAGGCAGAGACAGACAGACAGAGGCAGGGACAGACAGACAGAGGCAGGGACAGACAGACAGAGGCAGAGACAGACAGACAGAGGCAGGGACAGACAGACAGAGGCAGGGACAGACAGACAGAGGCAGGGACAGACAGACAGAGGCAGGGACAGACAGACAGAGGCAGGGACAGACAGACAGAGGCAGGGACAGACAGACAGAGGCAGGGACAGACAGACAGCGGCAGGGACAGACAGACAGCGGCAGGGACAGACAGACAGCGGCAGGGACAGACAGACAGCAGCAGGGACAGACAGACAGAGGCAGGGACAGACAGACAGAGACAGGGACAGACAGACAGACAGACAGACAGAGGCAGGGACAGACAGACAGACAGACAGAGGCAGGGACAGACAGACAGACAGACAGAGGCAGGGACAGACAGACAGAGGCAGGGACAGACAGACAGACAGACAGAGGCAGGGACAGACAGGCAGGGACAGACAGACAGCGGCAGGGACAGACAGACAGAGGCAGGGACAGACAGACAGAGGCAGGGACAGACAGACAGAGGCAGGGACAGACAGACAGAGGCAGGGACAGACAGACAGAGGCAGGGACAGACAGTCAGAGGCAGGGACAGACAGACAGACAGACAGAGGCAGGGACAGACAGACAGACAGACAGAGGCAGGGACAGACAGACAGACAGACAGAGACAGGGACAGACAGACAGACAGACAGAGGCAGGGACAGACAGACAGACAGAGGCAGGGACAGACAGACAGACAGACAGAGGCAGGGACAGACAGACAGACAGAGGCAGAGACAGACAGACAGAGGCAGGGACAGACAGACAGAGGCAGGGACAGACAGACAGAGGCAGGGACAGACAGACAGAGGCAGGGACAGACAGACAGAGGCAGGGACAGACAGACAGAGGCAGGGACAGACAGACAGAGGCAGGGACAGACAGACAGAGGCAGGGACAGACAGACAGAGGCAGGGACAGACAGACAGAGGCAGGGACAGACAGACAGCGGCAGGGACAGACAGACAGCGGCAGGGACAGACAGACAGCGGCAGGGACAGACAGACAGACAGACAGAGGCAGGGACAGACAGACAGACAGACAGACAGAGGCAGGGACAGACAGACAGACAGACAGACAGAGGCAGGGACAGACAGACAGACAGACAGAGGCAGGGACAGACAGACAGACAGACAGAGGCAGGGACAGACAGACAGACAGACAGAGGCAGGGACAGACAGACAGAGGCAGGGACAGACAGACAGACAGACAGAGGCAGGGACAGACAGGCAGGGACAGACAGAGGCAGGGACAGACAGACAGCGGCAGGGACAGACAAACAGAGGCAGGGACAGACAGACAGAGGCAGGGACAGACAGACAGAGGCAGGGACAGACAGTCAGAGGCAGGGACAGACAGACAGACAGACAGAGGCAGGGACAGACAGACAGACAGAGGCAGGGACAGACAGACAGACAGACAGAGGCAGGGACAGACAGACAGACAGACAGAGGCAGGGACAGACAGACAGACAGAGGCAGGGACAGACAGACAGACAGAGGCAGGGACAGACAGACAGACAGACAGAGGCAGAGACAGACAGACAGAGGCAGAGACAGACAGACAGAGGCAGGGACAGACAGGCAGGGACAGACAGAGGCAGGGACAGACAGAGGCAGGGACAGACAGAGGCAGGGACAGACAGACGGAGGCAGGGACAGACAGACGGAGGCAGGGACAGACAGACGGAGGCAGGGACAGACAGACGGAGGCAGGGACAGACAGACGGAGGCAGGGACAGACAGACGGAGGCAGGGACAGACAGACGGAGGCAGGGACAGACAGACGGAGGCAGGGACAGACAGACGGAGGCAGGGACAGACAGACGGAGGCAGGGACAGACAGGGATAGACAGGGAGAGAGAGAGAGAGAACGCGAGAGAGAGAGAACGAGAGAGAGAACGAGAGAGAGAGAGAGAGAGATGTGCATGCCGGGTCTGGTGGCTCAGTGGACGAAGGCATCTGCTGCAGGGGCCTGTGTTCAAGCTCATGGTCACAGTTTTTTTTTCTAGCCCCGCCCCTCCCCCACTGACCCCGCCCCCACCGGTGCGGCCCTCGGCCACAAACCACACTCTAAATTTGGCCCCCAAGAGAAAGTTTGTGAGTACCCCTGGTCTAGAGTCTGTGTAGAAGTTGTTTGAAGATTCCAGTGTAGGGAGTGTTGCTGTAGTCCAGCCTACCGTTGATGAGTGCAAGTGTCAAGGTCCCTCTGATGTTTTGAGGCAACCATTTGAAAATCATTCGTACCATGCATAGGATGTGGAAGTAGGGGGTGCACACTGCATTGACTTGAGTTGTCATGTTGATCTTGTCATCTAGGATGATCCCTAGATTTCTTGTGTGGTCTGTGGGTGATGGTCCTAGCTCCGATGGACACCAGGTTGAGTCCCATGGGGTGGTCTTGTTGCCACAGACCAGTACTTCGGTCTTGTTGGAGTTGAGCTGTAGGAAATTGGTTTGCATCCAGTCTGATACCATGGTCATACAGTTGGTGAAGTTGGTCCTGGTGGCAGTTGTCTTGTCCATTGAGGGAAGGATGAGTTGGGTGTCATCGGCCTAGCAGATGACGATGATGTCTTGTGATCAGATGATGTGGGCGAGCAGTGTCATATCTATGTTGAAAAGGTGGGACTGAGGGAACATTGCTGTGGGACTCAGCATCTTATTCTCTTGGTCTCTAATGTGAAAGGTGGCTGCCTGACCTTTTGCGTTCTCCCTGTGAGGAAAGAACAGATCTATTTGAGAGCAGATCCTTGTATGCCAATTTTGTGGAGTTTTCTGATGAAGGTGTTATGGGAGACAGTGGCAAAGACTGCAGAGAGGTTGAGCAGGATGAAGACCACTGTCTCTCCTTTGTCCATCGATTGAGTATTGTCTAGAACATGGTGACGTTTGAGTTGGGTTGTGAGTTGCTTGTTGTTGGCCTTCTCAATGATTTTGGCTGGCTAGGGGAGCAGGGATATGGGTCAGAAGTTGCTCAGTTGATTTGGGTTGGCCGTCAGCTTCTTGAGGAGGGTGTTGATTTCTGCAAGTTTCCATTCATCCAGAAAAGTGTTGATGATGTAAATGAGGATGGGGCTGATTGGTGGTGTTCCCAAGTTGTAGATGCAGTGGGGGCATGGGTCCGCAGGGGCCCCAGAGTGGTTGATTTTCATGATTGCTACTGTGTTGTTTCTAGTGAGGGCAGTCCTTTTTGTCAGGTGTCAGTCTTGGTTGGTGGCAGGTAGGTTAGCAATGTGTTTCTCTGGGGTTGGGCTGGTGTGCGAAGTTGGGGGCAGATGTTTGCAATTTTGCCGTAGAAGAAGTTGGATAAGTTATCTTAGAGTTTTTGGGAGGCCGAAATGTTGTTGAAATTAGCTAAGGGCGAGGTGAAATCCTTAACGATTGAGAAAATCCCCTTGCTTCCTTGCTTTCGGAGCTTCCTTTGTTATGGTGCACTAGTAATTTTTTCTTGGTGTCTGTTATTTGCTGGTGATGGCATCTAAGTGAAGCCTTGCAGGTAGGTCTATCTGTGGTGTCAACGCTGGCTCTCCATTTCCTTTCTATCTGTTTACAGTGGTGTTTGGTGTCTCAAAGGTCTTCTTTGTACCAACTGGCCTGCTTGTTTGATGTACCATGCTTGTTGGGTTTGATGGGTGCAAGGGAGTCCACACCGTTCTGTTTTCAGTTATTGAATTGATGACATCCTTGTCAAGGTTGTCAGTGGGGCTAGGTTGAATTGTGCTGATAGAGCTGAGCCTGTCTGCCTTTGTGATTTTGCCCCAGCTGTGGCTTGGAATGCTGAACCTGGTGGGGATGTTGATTTGAGGTGTATTAATTTGGAAGTGGATGATGGAGGGGTCGGCCATGTGAGTGGTGAAGATGGTGTCCAGTGTGTGTCCTGCTGTGTGTGATGGTTCTGGGATTAGCTTAGCAAGGCTGATGTTGCTCAAGCTTTCGAGCTGTACTGTGTAGCAGGGTTTGTTTCATTCTCCCAGGTGAATGTTGAGGTTACAGAGGAGAATGTAGGGTCTGGAGTCAATGGTGAACAGAGCAACAAAGTTGGTGATGTAGGTGGTAAAGGTGGCTTGTGGTCCGGGTGGATGGTAGGTGAGGGTTTGGTTCAGGGTGAAGTGTTCAGAGATTTGCAGCATCAAGTGCAGGTGTTCCATGAATGCAGTGACATTCTATGTGGATGTAGTGTGTTTGATGGATTCCTTGTAGATGATAGCAAGTCTTCCTCCTGACTTGTGAAGGCCATTCTGACGAGCAATATTGTAACCTGGTGGGATTGCAGTGACGATGTGGGGAGCCAATGATAGGTTGAGTCAGGTCTCTGTGAAGAAGAGGACACTGAGTGCGTCACTGCTCAGCAGGTCCCATATTTTGGGTGTGTGTTTTCTGAGTGATTGTGTGTTGAGAAGCATGCATGTGAGCGGGTCTTAATGTGAGAGCTTGCTGTGGCGTGTTGTAGAGTATGGGTGTAGGATCTGTTGGTGTTTGTGTGGCATGTGTGTTGGAAGGCAATGTTGAGGGCATTGTTAGTATCTGCATGGGTATGTGGGTGGGTGGGTACTGGAGGACAGTGGGTACAGGTGAAAGCTCCCACCATGGTGTTAGGCGGGGCACAACAGCAGTTGGGGAATGGCATCCTAAAGAAAACTGTGGAGTATTGCTGGCCAGTGATCCTACAACGGTTTCTGGCAGTGGGTGCAGTCTAGGCACAGATGGGCGCAGACAGGTTTATCAGCATGCCCACTGCACACTTCTGCTGCACGTGTCTGCTGTATGCGTCCACTGCACGTGTCTGCTGCACATCTGTGTTGCAGTAGCCATTAAGTAGGTTCTGGGAGGGGGGTGGAATGCAGGGTGTTGTTATGTCATTTCTTGTGCTAATGGGAAAGGCTTGACTTCATCTTTTAAAGACATTTTGGAGGGGAAAGCCAGTAATGTCACTTCTTGTCCAGATAGATGATGGGTAATTCAGTGTTGTCACTTCCTTTGTAGGTGGATGATGGGAGATCCAGTGATGTCACCTCTTGTGCTGATGGATGATGGAAAATGAAGCCCTCTTTCTTGGCTTCTTCTTTTAAAGACAAATTTGGCAGAAAATTCAGTAATGTCTCCTCCTCTCCAGATGGATGATGAAAAATTCAGTGATGTCACTTCATGGGTAGTTGAATGACGGGAAATCCAGTGATCTCAATTCCTGGGCAGATGGGTAAAGGGAAATTAAGTCATCTTGCTTGGCTTCTTCTTTTAAATATGGTTTGTGTGGGAAAACCAGTAATGTCACTTCCGGTCTGGATGGATGATGGGCAATTCAGTGATGTCACTTCCTGTGTAGGTGGATGATGGGAGAGCCAGTGATGTAACTTCCTATGCTGATTTGTGGTGGGAACATGTAGCAATACCCCCACTCTTATTTACCCCTGCTTAAAGCAGCCAGTGAATTGGAGCCTGTTATTTTAACTCAGAAAACCTTGTCAGTATTTTTGTCCCACATTCCTGGTGGAAAACCTGGATATAGCTATGGGAATATAATCCAATTTTTTTTGTTTTGGCTACCCAGTATCCCAGCATTCATGACACAGTATTGACACATTCTCCCACTCAAGCTTCATCCAAAGCATTCATGACATTGGAACATACTGACTCACACACTGATCCCTGATTGGAGGCCCCAGTCAGTCAGCCTGGAACCATACATCTCGGATGCATATGACCTGATCTGTGGTGTTCCACAAGGACCCTCCCTGGCTCAACCCTGTTTAGTGCATACATGATCCCTCTATCCAGCATCATCCACTCTCACTACATAAGTATCTTCTCTTATGCCGAAGACACTCAACTAATTTGCTTCCTCACTGACAAGATGCCCAGTACCCAAATCAAGTTCAATGCCTGCATTGCTAGAATCACCCACTGGTGGAAGACTGAACTGACTGACTGAAGCTGAACACTAACAAGACCAAAATTGTGATCTTTGGGAAGAGCCCTTCATTGTGGGACTCCACTTGGTGGCCAACAGAGGTAGGACTAACACCCGCCCCCATCACCCATGCCAAGAATCCCTGAAACGTCATGACTGCAAACTCACCATGAATGCTGAAGTTGACATGTTGACCGCCTCACACTTCCATACCCTGAAGATGCTGAGGAAAATTTTCAAATGGCTCTCAATCAGCACCCAGAAAACTGTAGCATATTCCCGAAATCACAAGCAATTGGCCTTTGAGAACACCCTCTATGCTGAAATCAGCAGAAACAAATCACCAGAAAGCTGTAAACAATTCAGAACTTGGCAACCAGAATCACCCTCAATCTCCCACGCTGCACTCACATCACTACACACCAGAAGGTCCTCCAATATCTCCCCATACACAAACAAGCACAATTCAAACTCCTCATCCACACTTTCAAGGCACTACAGAGCACTGGCCAAGCATACCTCCACAATCCCATCTGCTTTCGTAAACTTTCCAGCCATGTCCATTAGTCTGAACTCCTACATGCACAAATCTGACACACATGGAACACCAGATCGGCTGATCAAGCCTTTTACTATATCCCTTTTAAAGTGTGGAAAGGCCAGCTGCTGCACATAAGACTCCCTTCTCACTACTTGAATTCTGCAAGAGTATGAAGACCTGGCTTTTCGAGTAGTCCCACTACGCCCAAGATTTGGCTAGACTCACCCCTGCTCAGCACCAGAATACTCTCCTGGGTAACAGTGCACTGAAAGAAAATAACTTAACATAACATAAAATGACATAACATAACATAACATAACATAACATAACATGGTATCACACACATGTGCTTAAATGCAATCAGAAGGTGTCTCTCACTAAGTCTTATTCTAAGTACTGAGTCTAACGCACACCTGTCTCCCACAACAGGTGGGCTCCCACATGCAAAATCTCACCCAAAAAATTGATGCACACACGCAGGTTCACACTCACAGTGTCTTGAAGAGAGTGAGATTTGTGAAGACACAGATTACCACACAGGTATCCACTCTCACACGAATATTCTTACACATGCAGAGGGCTAATGGGAGGCTCAAGAATGGAAAGTGAATATTACATGTGCAGAACTCATTGCCTTTCAAAAGTAAATTTGACCAACTGTTAGAAGTGGGGATCTCTAGTTGACAGTGGTGTGCACCCTGTCCAAGTAGGGACTCTTCCTTCTAGTCAGGGGAAGGGGATTACACAACTAAGATATCCCCTGCTCACCCTCAGGTAGCTTGGCACAAGCAGTCAGGCTTATCTAAGCATTTGTACAGAAACAGACAATAAGACGGTGAATTGGCACCACGCCAGTTTAGAAAAATAACCAATGTTTATCTAAATAAAACAAGACTAAAATGACAAAAATCCAATACTTAAGCAAAGATAGCACTTTTAAAAATGTTAAGGTAGTTCAGTCATTGAGAACTATGGCTGCATCACTTTTAGAACAAAGTTCTAGAACAGGCCCCTTTCAAGTTTTGGAAAAAGAAATATCACCAGAGGTCAGGGCACGGAAGTCAATGGTTACATCCAGATATTTGTATTCCGAGACTATCCACCAGTTTGTTTTTGTGGATACTATGCATCCTTCTTTGTTTGGCTTCGCCTACAGGCGAAAGCTATTGTAAATTCGAAAAAAGCTTAAAAACAAGCTTAGAGCTACTTACCATTGGTTGGCACCCAGTCGCTACTTTTTCATTTTTAATAGGGCACTCCATAAGAGTGCATGTGTTTGCTGGCCGTCTCTACCCCTCCCAACCTTGATTTTTGCCTGTCCCTCCCACCCCCTCCTGTGAGCGCTGGACTCGATATAGTGCATAATTTTTTATTTACCTTAAGCCATCATTAAAAAACATTAACAAAGCCAAATTGCTCATGCAGGGCTCATTGGCTTCATTCATGTTTTAGCACTTTTAAAAGGTTCAAGATGGTTCAGTCATTGGAAACTATGGATGCGTCACTATTAGCACAAAGTACCTGGGATGTGTCAAAATCAAAGATGAAAACAGGTGCAGGGGAGGTGAGTCGCCGGAAATGCTAAGCAATGTGTTGGTTCCTTACTCTCAGGGAAGATGCATCAGTTCCTTACTCGCAGAGAAGGTGAGGCATACGTTTCTTGCTCCATGAAGGTGATGCGTTGGTTCCTTACTGCTAGGCAGGGGAGGTGATGCATTGGTTCCTTACTGTGAGAGGAAGTGATACACCGGTTTCTTACTGTGAGGGGCTGTGATGTGTCAGTTTCTTACTGCGAGGGAAAGTGATGCGTCGAATCTTAAGCCGCACAACAAGGCCTGCGTTGGAGTCGGAGAGGGTGTCTTGGACATCAGAGTCACGGTGCTTGGGACTCAGGCTGAAGTGATCCTGGAGTTGCACAAAAGTCACTGCATCGATTCTTTAGCCGCACAGCAGAAATGCGTTGGTTTTTCAACCTCACGGCAAGCTTCTGGCAGGTAAAACAAGTGCTTAAGACCGGTGTGTCGATTTTCTTTCTTTCTTGTGGCAGAGTCCATTTCCAAGGGCCCAGAACTGAAAGTGGCACCACTTGGCATGTCAGGACTCCCAGCAGAGGGGTTCAGGGACTGCAGGTGGAGTTGTTGATTGCCCTGAGGCTTTTTTAATAGGAGGCAAGCACACATAAGCCCTTGGAGAACCTTGGTCAGCAGGATGATGAAAACAGAGTTCAGTCCTTTCTCTCTCCAAGTCAGAAGCAGCAAGCAGCAGGCCAGCACAACGCAGTGACAAGCAGAGTGACAGTTCCCCATCTGCAGCTTTTCCAGCTCTTCTTCTTGGCAGAATCTCCTATTATTCCGGAAGTGTTCTAAAAATGAGGGATCACAAGTCCAATATTTTCTGCCTTTGAAGTAGGCATACTTCAAATGATAGTCTTTGTAGTGCACAGACCCTGCCTTGCCCAGACCTGGCTCCAGACACACTCCAGGGGGTTGGAGGCAGCTTTGTGTGAGGACAGGCACAATCCCATTCATGTGTCAGCAACATCTCCTTCCACCACTCTAACTCAGGAAGGCCCATCAGCCTGGTGATGGGCAATCAGGATATTCTGGGCACATCTCAGCTCCCTTTGTGTGACTGTCTAGAGTGAACCAGACGTGGATTCCATGGGCAAGCAGAGACACAAAAGGTAATGTAGGAAAATGACATTTTGAAACATCCAATTTAAAAACAACTTCACACAAAGATGCGTTTTAAAAATTCTGAGTTCATGGAACCCAAACTCCAACTCTCTATCTCTTTCTAATTGAAAGTTATACTTGTAAGGGGTTACAAGGTAGCTCTAAGGATAACCTATGGGCGAGATAGTTCTTGCAATCGTGAAAACCTAAATTATCATTATTTCACTATCAGGGCATGTAAAACGTACCGTTACATGTCCTACCTTTCACATACACTGAACCCTGCTCATGGGGCTAACTTGTGCCTACCCTAGGAGTGCCTGATATGTAGAAAAAGGGAAGGTTTGGGCCTGGCAAGTGGGTGCATTTGCCAGGTTGAAATGGTAGTTTAAAACTGCACTCACAGACACTGCAGTGGCAGGCCTGAGACATGTTTGCAGGGCTACTTATGTGGGTGGCACAATCAGTGCTTCAGGCCCACTAGTAGCATTTGATTTATAGGCCCTGGGCATACGCAGTGCAATTTATTAGGGACTTACCAGTAAATCAAATATGTCAATCATGAATGACCAGTCATAATCACAATTTACAAACAGAGCACTTGCACTTTTAGCACTGATCAGCAGTGTTAAAGTGCCCAGAGTTCAGCAGAAGCAAAAGGACAGGAGAAACCACGCCAAGGATTCCAGGTGTAACACCAGTTCTAACCACCTCTACCTGCATTTATTAGTCCAACCTGTGACTGGATGTGCCCCAGTCATTTTGATCAATTAGAGGCACTACTATGAAGCCTTTTCTTAGTGACCTGGGCCAGTTAGTGGTTACTGGTATGCATCCTATGTGGGAACTGTCATTGACCACTGATGTCACATTGGACTCCAATTGCATAGTCAAATTGCTTCCCTTAGGAACTCGATCCTCTCAGGATACAAAGGACAATAAATGAAGCCATTTTGCAGGAGCTAAAAGGGGTTACAAATTGAAATTCAGCATGAAGTACTAAACAATATGGAAACACCAATGTCCAGTCAGTGCTTTTACTTTAGAAATAGATAAAACAAAAATACACAGAAAGAACCAGAGGGTTCTAGCACCATTTAGAGCCAGATTGTAATCTGAAGTGCTATTCTAGCTTCTTAGTGATGGGCACTAGCTTTCGATTAACGTTGACCATATGACAATGTTCTTCCAAGAAGATTGAGTCAGGTCATCTCAATGAGTATTCGAAGCACACTTTCTCGAGTTTTTCGCAGGATCCAACCTTTTCTAAAATGTTTTTTTTAATCTGGACAATTGATAGGGATGTGGGGACTTTATTAAACTCTGGCACATGAGTATGTGGGGGTAGATTAAAAGTTGTCATCCACAAACATAGTGTATGGTCAGAACAACTGTTGTCCTTCCAAAAAGGTAGAGTCCAAAATGCTCTCATCCAAGCAACTAGGATCTCTCTCAACAATGTTTTATGTGCTCGCTGTGCTTCTGGAGATGAGGTCTTGGTGACCCAGGTTCTGGCCAAAGATGTCCTGTTTAGGCTAGTGGGTAGTTCTGGTTACCTTTAGAGTCATCTCTTTATATCGCTACAAGCAAGATTGTCTTTGCGTCTACAGTGATATCATTTTTAATTAGAAAATTCTCCCTACTGCAAGCCCTTTGTATAACAGGTTTTTGTTGAAGTGACGGAGCATACTATTTAAATGTATTTCCTTGCTTCATACTGTCGGGATTTATTGAACATATAGAGATATTTAGACATATTAATAGGCCATGCACTTGTTTAGAAACAAATTGTTTACTGTTGAATTGGTCGAAAAAATGGGTTAGTGGAGAATGATTCAAATGTTTTTCTTTCAAGTAAAACCCAGTGTATCCTAGTTGTAGTCTTGGTACACATCCATTTAAACAATTGGAGCAGCATATTACAACAGATGGTAAAATAAATAGCCAAAGTGGTATGTAGCGTATGCTGTGTGTACATATTTTCTGACCTGTAAACCTCAGGCTCCTCATAACAGATTTTTTTTAAAATAAACAAAAGGTATATATCCCATTTCTACCTTCAGAGCATCATTTCTAGACTTCTGTGGCAGCTATTAGGCGGTTCCTTGCTTGGCAAGCCTCTGGCACCAGTGCTTGCAATCCTTATGTGTCTGAGGACGTGCACCGTTCATTTAATGTCCCTGTCTTTCCACAGAACCTTGTAAGTGAACTTTTCTGTCCAAGATGCACACAGGTCACAAGGTTCTAATACACAGGCAGAGTGAACACACACACACGGACACACACGGTGAGAACATACAGCATGGACACACAAACGCAGGGTGAAGACTGATCCACATAATGTGTGAAAATTGGCATACTACACTATAAAGAATAAAAAGCCAGGAAAACACTATCACACATTCGGATATTAACATTTTATGATGTGTTACAGGAACAACATAGAGATCAAAAATACATACTTAGAAACAGGATGAAAACTCAAACACACTAACACGCTGACTAAAGCTCTCGTCTAGCTAACCCCTTGTCCAACATGGTCTGCGAAATATATCGACATTTAAAAGATCAAAACAAGAATCAACAGCTAAAACAAATAATTGTGCTCCTACAAAAAGTCACAACTGTTGACTGTTAGTCTTGTACACGTGGAGTAATATTTTTAAACTACTAGGTGTGACTCCACACGTTGACATCGTTTAGTAGTTTACTAAGAATGATTTCCACGGCTATATTTTAGGTGAAACAATGTTATGTTTTGACACTAAAAAGTCGCTTGTAAACTGAAAAGTCATCCCTTCACTCCTACGTATTTTTCGGCTAACAACAAAGGGATACGTAACGTGAACTTACTTTAATGTAAAAAACTGAAGTGTAGGGAAGGGAATAGTCTGTGCTCGTTTCATTGACATATATAAACAGAAGATACATTACAAAATGGCACAGGCACTGAGGGAGGGTACGATTCTCAAAAGCCTTCATGAATATGAGAAGTATTACAACAGGAGTACTCTTTCAGGTACTCTTACATCTTTGTGAATTTTCCCAATTTGTTTTTAGTGTGCACTTCGAAGTAATCAGCATTGTGTAAACATTCGTAACTTCCTGGCATCTGTAGGAGATTCAGACTTAGTTAAAATTCATCTGGTCAGTTGCAAGGCTAAACTGGACCATCATGCAAATACAGTGACATCAATGGACTGTAAACTTACATTTTCTTAGACAGAAAAGCTCAGAAAAACTGCGATGGCGATGTAATTACGCCTTTGGCTACAGGCAGGCACTGCAAGTGGCAGTATTCCCCGGTGCATTATGCTTTAGTTCTTTTGGAAATTCTTAACTACTAATTTCTCACAGGTAACAGCTTTTACAGCTTGCTGGAAAGTCTAATATTTCAGGCGTGACATTAAACTGGTCACAATATACCAGCGAAATTGTGCACACTTTTTTACCCAGGTATTCCATCATTCCTTAATGCATTCAGGCTCACATTTAGCCCTAATTAAGAGCACACTTTATATATCATGTATAATTAATATTCTAGAACATCCAAAAGACACAGTTTAAAAGATCTTCATTTTTAATGAATTCAGTGTATGAGCCTGTTTTGTAAAAGAAAGGCTTCCGTAATTGTTTAGGGATTATGCCGGGCCTTTCATGAGCGCGCTAAACTAGTTGAAACGCCACTGCCGTTGTATTGTCTAATAAGTGATTTGACACAAAGATGTAGTCAATGAATCAACAATGGTAGCAGTTTCGATTATAGCAAGGATTATTCATTAGCTGATTCAAGTGTAATGTTTCACTGAATAATATGACTTTTCATGACCATTTAAAGCTTTATTTTGCTTACAGAGTGAGTCAAAAAGAAAATTCTAAATAAAGCAAAAGTTTATTCTTAATCGATTAGTTAAAATCATTACATGACGAGTACTAAGAACAGTTAAAAAGCACATATAAAAATTAGTTTAACATATAGCTTGTGAAAAAGTAAAAACATTGCTGATCACTGATTTCTTTTTTCACCAACATCAGAAATCTTACAAAACGGGCATTTAAGATTGGATGGGATTTTGAGAGCCTGTCGACATCTTTTTTATTTGACTTTGATTAAACAGTTTTCTAGGTTGTTTTCTCCTTTCTGACAGTAGAACCGGCCAAATGCACGCCACATGAATTAATGTTTCTTTTGCATATTTTTCCTCCTTTACTGAATCGCTCTTCGGGGCATAGTCAAGGGAGGGGAGACAGCCAAAACAGAATAACACAACTAATCTTTTGCAAAACTGGACTAACCGGTCGAAATTTCAACGTGCAAAGTGGTATAACCATTCATTTCCATCCAGGCGTGAGAGTGTTTTTTCAGAATCTTTAAATTCTGAGAACGTGATAGTTTCTTCATATTTTATTAAGAAGCTTTCTAAAAGTTATTAAAGTGACTGGCGCTTTCCATAGGTTTTCTGCTTGGGGATAAGTCAGAGCTGCTTCCATATAACGATGTGCATTAAAGTTTGTGCCACTGCTAGCTAGTTCGACCCATAATTTATTTAAGCAATAATATTGTACCCATCCAAATTTCAAACAACATTTTAAGAAGGCTCCTTGACATTTAACTTCTTTCATTAGAATCCCAAAATCTAAGCGAATTTGTGCCGGAGATGATTTAGGCATACGAAATAAAGTTTGGCAACATTTTGTAACTATTTTGTCATGAAGGACTTTGCAGTCTTAGCCAATAGTAGGAATTAACCTGGCATCTACAACCTTCAATATTGGATCTAGAACAGGCCCCTTCCAAGTATTTTAGAGAGAAATAAAACCAGAGGTCAGGGCACGAGAGTCAATGGTTGCACCCAGATATTTGTATTCCAAGACTTTATCCATCAGTTTGTTTTGTGGATACCATGCCTCCTTCTGTTTTTAGGCTTCGCCTAAGGCGAAAGCTATTTTAAATTAGAAAAAAGCTTTAAAACAAGCTTAGAGCCCGCCCCATCCTTACAATTAGTTAGCATTGGTTGGCACCGAAGTCGTTACTTTTTTATTTTTAATAGGGCACTCCTTAAGAGTCCATGTGTTTGCTGGCCCTCTCTACCCCTCCCATCCTTGATTTTTTGCCTGTCCCACCCACCCCCTCCTGCTTCGTTGTTGCTCTCTCACCCCCCTCATGTGTCCTTTTTGGCCCCCAGCCTCAGAACCAAAAGCACTATGACACTGAGCGCTGGCCTCAATATGTGCATCATTTTTTATTTACCTTAAGCCATCTTTAAAAAACATTAACAAAGCCAAATTGCTCATGCAGGGCTCATTGGCTTCGTTCATGGTTTTTTAAAAGATTGTAGAGCTGCAGCACAATAGCACTTTTTTAAAATTTACTTAGAGCCACGTTGAACAGCAGCTCACGCTGCTGTGCAACATCTTTAAAAACATTGACAATGTAAATAGGTCACGCATAGACAAAACCTATTGGCTTTGCCAATGCTTGTTGTCTTTTTATCAACTATCATCTGTTTAGTTTATTTATTTAATTTCCAGTATGTTGCCACTGGTATATACACTAAACTGTGAAGAGTCTTTGAAGGCGAATTTGTGTTTCTTGACTAAAACCACGTGGTCCGCATATACTAAGTGTGATATTAAATTGCCCCTCAACTTTGTCTGGTGGGAATCTGCCTGCTCCAAAACAATAGAGAAATCTGATAGTTATAACCTAAATATTAGTGGATCAAGCCCACCGCCCTGCTCTAGCTCTATGGACATTGTAATTATACGTGATATGTGTTTTTAATCTGCAATGGTCACTCTGATCCATGTATTGCTGTCAGGAGTTGTATGGCTCTAAATAGATCATCTGGGATTCCCCAGTTCTGACTCTAAACCATAACTGCTAAGAGGCAAGTTTCCTTAAGCGGCATACAGGTGCATACTATGTTCATATCACAGCTGTTGTAGATTGAGAGGCCTCCCCTTGGGCGACCTCAGCACTTGTGTTTAATAGCTGAGTTAATAAACTCTAAAAACCCAATTAGGGGGATGGACATTAGAGACCATGTTTTCTGTAAAATTAGGATCTGATAACTATTCCAAAAGTTCATGTTTTCTTTTAACTTTGTTGCCAAACCTCCCATGTTGCAGAAGTTACATTTTAGCGATTTGAATGGTGTATGAAATTGAGTTACTAGTTCAGAGGGGTCAAACCCTACTCAAGCAGCAACCACAATCCTTGTCAGGGTGAAGTCACAAGCAAACCCTAAATAAACCTGTGCTTAACCATCTGGTACCTTGGCACAGAGCAGTCAACCTTAACTTAGAGGCATTATGGAAAGTATTTATGGAGCTTTTCAAACAGTAATAAAGTGAAAAACTACACAAGAAAAATCCACAACAATTAAAAAAAATAGAGTACATTTTAATAAATAAATCAAGACCAAAATGACAAAAAATCGAATCTGTAGAACAGGAGATATGCAATTTTGAATATTTAAGTGAAAATAGTGCCAAAATGCACAAAGCGCCAACTGTGGATATCTGGTTGCGCTAGACCGGGACAAAATCACAAGTTCAGGCAGACTGCAATGGGGCGAGGGCCAACTACATATACTCAGTTAGGCCCGCTTAACAAGAGTACCTTAAATCCTGATTGCAGAGTGTTCTGGAATCCTGCGTCGAGGATGTGTCATGAATCAGCAATTCCTAGGAGCTGCGAAGCTGTTAATGAGGAGCTTGCAATGCGAAGCCCTTCGTCGAGATTGTCACACACTGGCCAGTTCTGAGGAAGCAGTTGGCCTTGTGATGCAGAGTCCTGCGTCATAGTTGAGAATATACTCGATGAAGGTTTTACAATGCGAAGGCCCGCATTGAGGTTGCGTTGCACAGCGGTGGTTCCTGGACTGATGTAGATGGCAATTCGAAGTCCTTGTGCCAGAGAAATCCATGCAGCAGAGGCAATGAGTAGGTTTTGATAGGGGTTGCGCCATGGAGCAGAGGAGATGTTTTAGTTCTGCTGAAACCCCAGATGAGCTGACAGAGCACCTTCAGGCCCACTTCCAAGGGTCGAGGACTGGGGTGGCACCACTTGGCATGGTAGGACTCACAGATGGAAGAGTCCAAGTGCTGTTGATCCAGCAGCGTACCAACATCAGATACTCTACTACCATATACTCGCCTGGGCCCATAAATACACAAATTGAGTAAACTGCTGGAGTCAAAGTTTTACATATTCGAAATCACAATATCAGGTTTAGTTATTCATCATCCTTAACTAACCTTTCACTGATCAAAAAGTTCTTTCCTCCGGTTGATGGACCATTAGTTGAACTAATTGATGGCGATAATAACATAAAACTAACTTACATAGACTTTAATTAATTACAATTATCTACATTTTTAGAGCATGTGAACCACTTCAGAAATACAGTACAGTCACCTTCACTCATCTGCAAATACACAAAATAATAATTACCAAGAATGGTGTGAAGACCAACCCCCTGGCCAAAGGGCTGGTAAGGATCCCCTGGTATAGTTCAGGTGACAAAGACTTTAGGACAGGATTCAGGACAGGATAGTTGACTTCTCTAATACTGACGATTGGGCCGCACTCCTCTCTGACACTCTCTTCCTCCTCGAGATTCTTCCACGATTTTCTTCTCTAACCCCAATTAAATTAGGATAGAAAGTTCTCCGTTCAGCTTCTTCATCAGTATCTCACAGCGTCTCTCTCAGCATCAGCATCACCCGTTTACACCAACAGCATCTACAGCATTCAGCAAATTGCGCTAACGAACTAACTAAAGTTACCTTAATTATACCTTTCGTTCGGAATGTTCCACCCACCAAAGTTTCAATATTGTAAAAATTTGAATTCTAATTGGTCAGGGAACGGGGGAAGATCATCACTCCATGCTTACATGTCACTTTATTCAGACTAATCATTGTTCACAAATCCATCCCCTTAAGTTTTATTTTAGAAATGTTATTTCCCACCCGCATTCACATTACATTTGCAACATATGTTGAAACTTCAACATGTACATTCATTCCAGGGAACTTTTCACCATTCTTTCTCAGGCTGGGACACTCTGCGACTTTGGCTTCTCCCCAAGTTCAGTGTCATCGTTCCAGACTCACTTTCAGTAGACATGCGCAGTTGTACAGTTCATTCACATGGCTCAGCTTACTTCAGTTACATACGAGAGGCCCAAATGCGCACTAATAATAAGGTCAGAAAGACAAATGTTACTTTAAAAAATAAATGGTTTCACTGTATACCACCCATCTCTACTCTATTCCCCTTTACTTAATAATACTTTCCCCGCATTAGCGTTAGTAAAATAGCTTTTATTTGCTGCAGCAAAGCAGGTGCCATGCACGCGAGTCTTTAAAACTCCATTTAAGTGTTTTCTGCTCATGCAAAAGAATTTCCCTCCAAGCTTTATTTCATCGCATTGCGTAGATGCAATTGAAGCATACGCAGTAAAGATTTCCCGGTTAAAAGCTGTTTAGTCCTTCCTCCGTGTTATTCACATTAGTAAACACTTATGCAAGCTTCTCTGACCCGCGTGTTTATGTGGTGCGCATTAGTTTTACACAAAACGTAATTAATAACATGTTAGTGATTTAAGGAGTGGATTGCTTACAAGCAAGTCTCTTTTCTACGAGTCCTTGCTACATCAATCCCCTCTCTGATGGCATTTTTAAACAATCAAAAAACTACCCATCCCAAACCAGATGCTAACTTTCAGTATTTCTCATTATCATTCTCCTCTTTTACTTTCTCATTTTCATCTTTATTTTTTTAAATCTCTCATCTTTTTATAGAGCCTTCCTTTCATTTCCTCCATTTGAATCTCATCATATACTCTTCCTTTATTTCTGCAACATTTGCACAAAATCATTATTGTCAAAACTATTATTGTTATTGCAACTACTGGAAGAATTATTTGACCTAAAATACTTTTCCCTAAATCAGAAAACTTAGGGCCAGATGTAGGTGGCTAAATACCGGTCAGTAACCCCGAAATTCGGTACATTTCAGGGTTACCGACCGGTATTTAGCCATTCCTAATGTAGGTGATGATTCGGTAAATACGAATCTGTATTTACCGAATCTGTATTTACCTAATCTGCCCAAACTTTTTCTTCTTCATGGTCCTGTTCAGGTCTCACTACAATTTGTTCTTCTGCTGCCTGAACGTGTTCTTCTTCTCCTGTCTGTCCCTCCTCAGTTCTTTGAATGTATCTGCTCAACTCTGCCTGAGTATGTTCTTCTCTCCCTGTCTGGTCCTGCTCAAGGTTTCTGGTAGCTTTGTTCTCTTCTACCTGAGCTTTTCTTCTACACCTATCTGGTCCTCTTTCATTTCCTGTCTCTCTAATCTTGCTTTTCTTCTTTTTTGAATAACAACTTCAGGTGCGTCTGCTGGAGCAGGGTTTTCTGTTTAAACCCGAACATCAGCTTATAATTTTGTATGTCATAATTAAAATTACTTAAGAATAATTACTAGATATTAATTTTGTTGAGTTTCTGACTAATCAACTTTACTAATGAAAGGATTACACGTGGGAATGCATTTGTGTGGCTTTATTAATACGTGAAATAAGTTGGTGAACTAATTAATTAAATACGTGTGGCTAAAGTGTTATTTGTTATGTGTTTGCGCTTTGAAATAATACGCTTTTAATGCTTCTTTATGTTGCAGATGGCTACACATAAGGGTATTAGTGGGAATTAACACTGTATAATCATTACAATGTAGTAACGTTGTTTTGTGTTTCTTTTAATTAAGATTGTCCATGTTGACCTAGTGAAAGATGGCCGATATTTACAGCCTGCATTTGAGTAGATGAAATACGAAGAGAGGCCTCGCTGAATATGGTTGAAAACCTGACCTCGGCCTCTGACTGTATTAAAAGTTTCCGTGAGGACAGCAGCTCTGGGCTCGTCGCCAGCTATCCTTGGAAGAGAATAGTAGCCACAATGAACATTTTGATAATCTTGCAGTGGCTTCACTATAATTCCGGAGAAGAGCATCTATGAATGTTGCAGTTTTAGTTTGTGCTTCCTTCTTCCGTGTTTTTATTTTTGTGATATTCGAGAGCGGAGGTTTTTTCTAAATGTTGCGAGCCAACATCCTTTTCTGCTCGCTCTGCTCAACGGACGTTTAGAGCTTGTTTGTAACTTTTAATGTGTAAGTTTTAGTTTAAATATTGTTAGACTAGAGAGGGTCTAAGGCCACTTCTGCCCGAACTTATGCTCGAGAGGATCGATGCTGATTGAGAGGACGGCGACTCGGGAGACTTTATTGAGAGACCTGTCCTGACCCAGTTACGACATTTAGCTAGAATAGGTAACTATGAGAATAATTAATTTGCTATTGGATGTCTTTCATTTGAATTGATTAATTCAGATAAATAACCTTTGTTTGGATTCCAGTGTCGGGTGGTTATTTCTTTGTCATTTATTGAGTACTCAAATGTGTTCTCATTGTTTAAATTATGATTCAAGACTAATCAATTAGGTTGCATTGACCTCAGTTTAGATGCAGATTGATTTAGGAGTTCTCTCGTATATTTAGTGTGGATAGAGTAATAGAATGAATGTTGGTGTGGTGGGCCCTAGCGTATGATGAGTGTATGTGCGTATGACTGTGGAATTATACTGTTCATGGAAGTAGGGAGAATTTATATGTTCTGATCTGCAGCAGTTTCCTGGTAGCAGTATGATGGTTTGATTATTGTCTTGATCTAATAGATTGCTTGTACATAGGCTTTTGGATTTATTGGTTTATTGATTGATGTTGATATATGTTCTAACATTATATGTTGAAGTCGTTGTATTGAGTTATATGTAGTGTGTACGGCTTCTGGAACCATTCTGTGGTTAGCGAAGCAGACAATGGAGATGTTTATATGTTGTAACTAATAGATTTTGTAGAATCTGAAACAGAGTCTACCAAGAAGGCTTTGTAAAGGAGGGGTAGACGAGTGACAGGAGACAGGAGTAGAAGCGACTGCAGCGACTACTGACGTCAGAAATGACCGCGCTGTGATTGGACAGTGGGTTAGAACAGCGAAAGCGCTGTGATTGGTGCGTTGGTGTGAGCAGCGCAAGGATTGGACGGAGTACAGGGTGACGTAGACGCTCCAGGATTGGTGCGTTGGTGTGAGTCGCGCTGTTATTGGACAAAAGATCGTACAGTTGTGGAAAGGACTAGGGGGTTGTGGTAAACGCGGAAATGTATTACCAAACGGAGGAAAAGAAGAAAAAATCCTTGTTCGGTAAAATTAAAAAATGGTTCGACAAGGATAAGAACATAATAACTAGAGAAGGTGAATTGCTACCTCCGACAGGAACCCCTGCATCCTTCATGGTTGCGAAATATGGGTATCATACCTGTATCTGGTTAGACAATTGGGCTAAGTACACTAAAGAAGATGGTGTTTTAGCGTTCCCGGAACATGGTTCATTTAATTTGGCCGTGTTGAGAAATTTACGGGAAAAAATGATGTGTCTAGAGCCTAGACCAAGGCCGACACAGTTTGAGGCATTGGTGGAATGGGAAGATGAGGTGCATGAGCGAGAAAAGCAGAGGAGTGGAGGTAATTATAGGTACATTTTTGGGAGGAAATATGATCGTGAAACTCATCATGATCGAATGAGGAGATGGCGAGATGCTAGTATGTCAGAGGGACTATATCCTATGAGAACTGTTGAAGAAACGGAAGGGAGGAAAGGTACGGAAAAGGTACAGGATGTAGAAGTGAGAAGGTATGGGGCTAATGACTATGAGGATGAAGTCTTGGATGACATGATTTACAAGAGACCACCTCCATATAGACCAGAACCAGAAGAGAGAACGCCAGTTACTACTCCCATAAGAGATACTTTGCGAATTGTTAAATCAGAAATTGCGACACCTGATTTGAAAAGGGGTAGCTCTTTCGTAGAAAGGGAGAGAGAGAGAGAGAGCGAGAGAGAGAGAATGCAATCGGGAATGAGAAAACAAGAGAATTAGCCCAAACCACATCTGAGTTGACTGAGAAAATTAGAGAACTGACAAAGAATCTAGAAGCTGTTACAGTGCCTGTAACCATTGGTCCGGTTATGCCTATTTTTGATAAGCAAAGAATGGGTGAAAATGGTTTGACAGTTCCCTATGTAGGAAATGGTTTGGTTGGTTCTTCGGGAGAGTCAGGAATAAGGACGGGAGAGAATCATTTGAGACAGTTGAGACATGACACATGTGGTGGAGAGTCAGATGTACAGCCTAATTCAGGATTGAATACTGGTTGTTTGGGAGGATCAATTTCGGAACCACAGAGGATGGCAGAACAAGTGGGTGCAGTGAAAAGATCTACAGAAATAACAGCTGAGGATTTGAATGATTGGTTGAAGGTTCTCCAAAAGAAGGATAAAGATTCTCAGGCAATTGATGTAGCCAGGTTGCGTATAGAACTGGAGGAGCTTATTGCGGGAACAATTCCTACAGAAATGTTGAAAAATCATCAATGATGGAGAGTTGTTATTCATGTGCAAGAGTATCACCTGGAGGGCTAAGAGTACACATGACAGGTTAAAAGGAATAGCGAGTGAACTAGGAGTTGATATGGATAAGGTGAAAGCTTTGCAGAATCCTTACAGAGTGGATTTTTCTGACAAAGATATTGAGAACTTAAATGATGTTGGCAGAACAGGGCAGATTAAGGAAATGATTTCCTTATTGCGAAAATGGGGTGATGTGGAAAAGTGGAAGGATAGGTGGTACATGAAAGGGGAAGATTCAGTGGACAGGACTTACTCAGCATTTCCCATGAGAGAAAAAGAAAAAACAGTGGATGCTTATCCTATGAGAGAGATTCCTGGAGGAGGATATGTACATGTCCCATGGACTAGACAGGATATTTTGTCATTTACGAATGATTTTCCTCGACTGAGAGAAAAGCCCGTCGAGTGGTATAGGCAGGTAGACAGGTTTGCGAAATTGTCAAAAGTGCTGTGGATTGACCTGAATAGTCTGTTTGATATAATTGTTCCAGCAGACTTGTGGGCAGAGTGTAAAATAGTTGTGGATTGGCCTGCTAAGGAATACCCAAGAGATCAGAAAACAGGAGCATCAGACCCGGAGGTTATGAGAAAATATGAGCAGGTTATTGTGTTCTTGAAGAATAAGGTACCCCCTAAAGAGACAGACTGGGTTAAGATAGATCGAACACATCAGGAAGCAAAAGAATCAGTTCATGCTTTCTATGAAAGGCTGATACTGGCTTTTAAACAGTTTAGTGGAGATGAACACCTGGGTGATAAGGATTTGAGTCATTTTGTATACAGATTTGTATATGGCTTGAGACCTGAAATCAGTGAGATGATTCAAGAGCACACAGTCGATTGGCAGAGTAAGAAGATTGATGAGATCTTGAGACATGCGAAATACTTCAGTGAGGAAATTGAGGCAAAACAAAGAAAGCTGAAGGAGAAAGCAATGTGGGCACAGGTGAAAGTTGCAGAAAGACAAGAAGCACAGCTGGTTGAACAGGCAAATAATCCAGGAAATAGGCCTAGATATGGCACAGGAAAAGGAAAGGGGAATTTAGAAGAGGCCAAAAAGAAGTTCCCATGTCACAACTGTGGACAATTGGGGCATTGGAGATCCGAGTGTACGAATCCACCATTAGTAAGTAATGAGAATAAATCATTGAATCAACAGGTGCAGAACAAGGGGTGTAATCATCAGCAGCAACAACAGCAGAAAGTTGTCAGGCAGCAGAGTCAAGAGCCAAAACCGCCCTTGCCGCAGAATAGAGGGTCTCAGAAATATAACCAGGGCTCAGGATTCTACAATGATGAGCAGGTAAACAAACCGAGACGTACTAACCCGGTACAGCAATACTGGTTAAAGAATGAGGGGAGTGAGTCTGAAGGGGACTACTGACGGTGCCGAAGAGAGGAGGAAGAGTGCATACTTAGAGCAACTCTAGAAATAGACCAGGCAGGACCATTTGTAGATGGGAAAATAAATGGAGAAAGTGTTACTTTTTTAGTAGACACAGGAGCGACGAGATCCACTGTCAGGTCAGCAGATATAAGAAATCTTCCTCTCTCGGACGAAGCAATCCAAGTGGTTGGTGTAGCTAATACACAGATTAAGACTCGTCTTACTGAACCAGTAAGGGTAAGGATAGGGAAATTTTCAGATATGCACCGATTTGTGGTGTGCGACACTAGTCCAGTGAACTTGTTAGGTAGGGACTTATTGTGTAAAATGAATTGCACAATTTTTTGTACTCCAGATGGAATAGCTTTTGAGACACCAGATGAGGATGTTTTGGACAGGATGACTCTAGATAATAGAGAAAGTGAGATTGTTGGAACACATGCTGTATTTAATCCAGATGACTTACCTCAAGAATTGAGAAACACAGTAAAAGCAGCAGTTTGGGATTTTACTGGAGAGGATGTGGGATTGATGAATAATGTAGATCCAGTAAAGATCACAGTGAAAGAGGGAATCACTTACCCTAATATCCCGCAGTACAGATTGACACCAGAAATAATTGAAGGAATAACACCTATAATAGATAAGATGATTCAGCAAGGTGTTTTGAGAGAGTTACTGAGTAGCCTATGTAATTCACCGATAATGGGGCTGAAGAAACCTAATGGGAAGTTCAGGATAGTGCAAGATTTGAGAAAAGTTAACAAAATTGTGGTATCATGTTGTCCCATTGTGCCAAATCCGTCAGTGATTTTGTATCAGATTCCTCATGATGCTGAATGGTACACAGTAATTGATTTGTGTCATGCTTTCTTTTCAATTCCATTGCATCATGATAGCCAGCCGATTTTTGCATTTCGGTTTGGACAGCGTATTTTGGCATGGTGCCGTATCCCACAGGGGTATACAGAGAGTCCTTCAATATTTAATCAGTTGCTGAAGAAATCATTGGAGAGTTTGATCATGCCTGAAAGCTCAGTACTAGTACAGTATATCGATGACCTACTTGTGGCATCGAAGACACGTGAAGCTTGTGAAGTAGATACCATAGCTTTACTGAATCATCTGGCAGATGGAGGGTTAAAGGTATCTCCAGCCAAATTGCAGTTTTGCAAGAAAGAAGTACATTATCTTGGACATAATATTGAAAAAGGTCTGAGAAAGGTAACCATTGACAGGATCAAAATTATCAGAGGAATGAGAGCCCCAATGACCCAGAGAGAGGTGAGGATGTTTCTGGGAATGGTGGGTTATTGTCGTCAGTGGATAAGTAATTTTTCCCTGATAGCAAAGCCACTGGTTAAATTGACTAAAAGTGAGGTGAAAGACCCATTGGAACTGAATGCAGAACAAATGGCAGCATTCGAGGAATTGAAGAGTAGATTGTATGAAGCTCCTGCTCTGGGAATGCCAGACTATGAGAAGGAGTTTGAACTGTACTGTAGTGAGAGAAATGGATGTGCACTTTCAGTGTTAATCCAGAAACATGGACGACTGAGGAGGCCAATTGCGTACTTCTCATCAACACTTGACCCAGTAGCTGTGGGTTTGCCAGGTTGCCTGAAAGCAGTAGCTGCTACATGCAGAAGCTTGGAACAGAGTGAGGGTATAATAATGGGATATCCTGTAAGGGTGTTCGTACCTCATGATGTGGCAATTCTTTTGACAAGAAGCAGAACTCAATATATGTCACATAGTCGGCTGACTAAATATGAGAAAATCATTCTGGGAGCATCAAATGTAACCCTTGAGAGATGTGTGAATGTGAATCCAGCGACACTGTTGCCAGATGCTGAAAATGTGAATGTGGGAGATGATGTTGATCATGATTGTTTGGATGTGCTTGATTACTGCACAAAACCGAGACCAGACATAAGAGATCTGCCACTGCCTGAGAGTGATCATGTGCTGTTTGTGGATGAATCATGTTTGAGAACAGAGGAAGGTGTGCTGAGTGCAGCATATGCGGTGTGCAAGGTTTCAGAAGTTATGGAAGGTTCATCTTTGAAAGGAGTTAGATCTGCTCAAGTAGCTGAATTGGTGGCATTGACAAAAGCTTGTAAGATTGGGAAGAATTTGAGAGTGACTGTGATGACTGAAAGTCAGTACGGATTTGGAGTGGTTCATGATTTTGGCCAACTTTGGCTACAGAGAGGTTTCTTGACGTCGAGTGGGACTCCTATAAAGAATGCTGAAGTGATTGGGAAGTTGCTTGAGGCGATACAGCTGCCTAACGAACTAGCAGTTGTAAAATGTGCTGCTCATGGACAAGGAGATGATTTTGTTACCTTGGTAATCGGTTCGCAAATGAGTATTGTGCAAAGAACAATCATTCGATTAACAGGGGAAGAGAAAGGGAAATGTCTTTTTGTTCTGTGATGTTTACTAATGTCCTGGAAACATGGGATGAGGTGAAACAGTTGCAGGATGAAGCAGGAGATGAGGAAATGAGAGATTGGATCAAGGCAGGTTGTGCCCTAAGAGAGAAATATCATGTTTGGATCTATAGGGATGGAAGGCCAGTCATGCCAAATTCCATGTTGTCAACTATGGCAAGAATGTATCATGGCCAGGGACACCTGGGGAGGGACGCTATGATTAGGTCCTTTAAACAAACCTGGTACAATGCAAAATTCAGGCTGATTGCAGAGAGCATCTGTCAGAGATGTTTGATTTGTCAGCAGTTCAATACTGGAAAGAAAACAGTGGTGAGCCTAGGAACAATAGGCAGAGAAGGAGGTCCTTTTACCAGAATGCAAATAGACTTCATTGAAATGCCACAAGTCAATAGATTGAGGTATGTTCTAGTGGTAGTCTGTTTGTTTTCAAGGTGGGTGGAAGCATATCCGACTAGGAGAAATGATGGAATAACAGTGGCCAAGCTGTTGTTAAGAGAGTTGGTTCCTAGGTACGGGTTCCCAGTTACAATTGAGTCAGACAGAGGGGGACACTTCTACAATGAGCTCATGAGTTTAATTCGCGAAGCATTGAGCATACAGCAGAAGCTACATTGTGCATACAGGCCAGAGGCTTCTGGTGTTGTTGAACAGATGAACGGCACAATTAAAAACAGAATTGGTAAGATGTGTTTAGCTACTGGAATGAAATGGCCTGATGTCTTGCCTCTAGTGCTAATGACTATTAGGTCTACACCAGACAGAACTACAGGGTTGAGTCCACATGAAATATTGATGGGACGAGCAATGAGACATGCATTCGTGCCTGTCAACAAGTTGATGACAATAACTGATGACATGATTTTGGATTACTGTAAAGGCCTGGCTGACGCAGTTCATTCTGTGTTTCAACAGGTTGGAGAAGACGCCACTACACTTGAAAAGAAGCAAGCCCATGATCTGAGCCCAGGGGATTGGGTGAGAATAAAAGTGCATAGAAGAAGGAATTGCTTGGTTCCAAGGTGGGGAAGGCCAAGACAAGTCATTCTGACTACGACGACTGCTGTGAAGTGTGCTGGAGTAAAGAACTGGGTTCATGCAAGTCATACTCTGAGGGTTCCGAATCCGAAGGATGGGACTGGTAAAGAGTACTTTGAAGAGTCAGATTCCAGTGACGATGCAGACACTGAACCAGTGAGAAGAAAAAAGAATCCTGAAAGGGGGGAAGGAGAAAGAGAGTCAGGTGATTCTTTTTTCTTACCAAGAGAGGCTTCAAGAGGAACATTGAGGACCTCAGGAGAAAGTTTGGAATCTGGGAAGGTGTCTGAAGTTTCAATAAGCGGTGAAAAAGAAAGAGGAGAAAAGAGCAATTCTACAGAGACTATACCTGAGTCAGATGAAGGGATTGAGAATCCACCTGAGATTACTTCTGAAGAAGTAGGGTCAGAAGAAGATAGAGAGGGACAGATTGCGGAAGACCCCCGAGGAGGTGAAGGGAACATTCCTGATAAGCTAGGTGAAGGGACAAGTAGACAGCAAGAAGAAGATTGCGTGTCGGAGACCCGAGGAGGGACAGTAGGAGGGAAATCTCATTCGGTGGAGAAGAAGACAGTGGAAAAAGAGAAGATCGTTGATGAACCAGAGGCAAATGAGACAGAATCAGATGAGAGTGAGAATGAGAAACCAGAGGGTCGAGTTCTGAGAAAGAGAACTTGGATCGGGGAAAGAAACAACAGGGAAGTGAAACAGAAGAAGAGCGTAAAGGGAGATCTTAGGCCTAACAAGATAAAGAGGCTGAGGTATCGACTGACACGAGCAAATTCATCAAAGACTGAACAGGTGAATGAGGTGTCGAGTCAGAATCAAGCAAAAGTGGAAGAACAAAAGAAATCAAAGGAACCAGAGGAGATCAAGAGAATCAGAAAGCCCAACCAGAAGTATAGGTCACCAGAATGGATGTATGTGGCACTGTCTGTAGAAGAGGAGGCAGAAAGTCAAGGAAATCCAGAGGGGGCCTTACGGGAAGTGGTTGAGGAGGAGAAAACTGTTGGAGTCCTGAAAGTTATCTTGACTGACATTGGAGAAGAGTCAGATGCTCAGGATATTGAAGATCTGATACAATTTGATGTTGCTGAAGAAGAAGTGAAAAGTGATTAAAATCCAAATTGAGTGAACTAAAGGGGTCACTTGGAGAAGAGTGAAAAAGAAGAAATCTAAAATTAAACAGATTGAAATTATCTAGTGTTCTAGAAATTCAGTAGTGAAGTAGTAGAGGTTAAGTCAAAAGACACTGCCAAAGTAATAAAATGGCTAACACAGAAAATAATCAAAGTAGATGTACCTTCTTGAAAAGATGGTGTAGAATGTGCTGGTGCTGTACAGGATTATTAATGCTACTATGGAGCGTGCTTGCTTTACTGGTTACTTTTAGAGTTACAATAGATACTTTTGGAATACATACTGAGAATAAGACTAACATAGAGATGAGTTCACAGAAAGTAGTACCAACTAGAATTAGTAACATATACATACATAAGGATAGGTCAATTAATGATTTTTCTAGCAATGTTTTTTCAAAGTTGTTGTACGAATACGTAAAGACAATGGAAGTAAGGGATTGCTACGTCTGTATGCAATTGCCTGCATCCGTTTCAGAGGGAGTTACTTATCATCATCTTCCGGCTACGTATGGGATTTCATGTAGTGTGTTAAGTAGTGTTTTTTATTTGCTAGGGAATATAGATTATGAGATGTCTAATAAAGATAACATTTTTGGGCAATTGCCTATGAGTAAGAAACTGAATCCTGCTAAGGAAGCTAACATTTTTGGTGAGATTTTTATTGAGACAGAAGAATTAACATTAGATTACATTTTTAGAAACAATTTAACTTGCAGTTTGAAAGAAGAAGAGAAAGCTTTCCTAGACATGGTAGAGAAAAGGAGAGTGAGTATGCATGAAAAGGCAGGGGAATATAAAATGAGTGAGACAATATGGGATATTGAGATGGGAAAGGAGTTGAAGAGAGGGGCCAGTCCAACTTTGGCTTTAGATACACCACAGAAGGGTAAACTCTGCATTACCAGAAGGAAATCCCAATATGATAATTATTTCGTTGGGACTAGTGAGTGTCATGATACATACTTTATTGCAACAGGGTGGGGATTCAAAGGAGGAGAAGATTCAGTTTTCCCGGAAGTGTATTATATTTGTGGGAATAAGGCTTATTACAGGTTGCCTGACCATTGGTATGGCACATGTTATGTTGGCCTGGTCTTTCCAAAGATTTTCCATATAGATAAGATAGAAGATGCAGAACAGATTAATCTACTAACACGCTTTAAGAGAGAAACTTGGTCAGAAATTGTAGGAGATATTTTTGGAGCTTTAATTCCAGCAGTGGGAATTTCATTGAATGCATATGGAATTCAGAAGCTGTCAACAGTGGTGGATCGCTTATCGACAAGCACCGCTGGAGGGTTTCTGTTGGTGAATACAGAGATGGTTGCCTTACGCGCCATGTCTATGCAAAATCGACTTGCCCTTGATATTCTATTGGCCAAGGAGGGTGGAGTCTGTGGAATGCTGAAAGTTCAACATTGTTGCACTTACATTCCTGACGAAAGCAAAGATCTGAAGGTCTATATCAAAATTATTACTGATTTACATGAAGAATTAATACCACTGGAAGCTGAAAGTATCTGGACTAAAATGGCTAATAAGATGATTGCTGTTAAGAATTTTATTGCTAAGATAGGTAGTACCATTTTTGGTAAAATATTATTTCCATTGACATGTGTGATTATTGCTCTATTGATACTTAGATTAGGGTGTTTATGTTGTAGAAATAGGGGGAGTAAAAAGAAAATTGTAAAAGAAAATCTTAAAAAGAGGTCAAAAAGAGACCCACAAGAAATAGAATTAGAAGAATTTAGGGAGAGCATGTATTTAGAAACTAGAAAAGAGGATGAAAGAGAAACTGGTGTGTAGCATGTATGCAAAAAGACATTTGAACTTCTCCTAGAAATAGGAGCTAACTTTTTTTTTTGGGTTGGATTTTGTGGTGATGATATATCACCAAAGGGGGGATTGCTGGAGCAGGGTTTTCTGTTTAAACCCGAACATCAGCTTATAATTTTGTATGTCATAATTAAAATTACTTAAGAATAATTACTAGATATTAATTTTGTCGAGTTTCTGACTAATCAACTTTACTAATGAAAGGATTACACGTGGGAATGCATTTGTGTGGCTTTATTAATACGTGAACTAAGTTGGTGAACTAATTAATTAAATACGTGTGGCTAAAGTGTTATTTGTTATGTGTTTGCGCTTTGAAATAATACGCTTTTAATGCTTCTTTATGTTGCAGATGGCTAGATAATTACATACACATAAGGGTATTAGTGGGAATTAACACTGTATAATCATTACAATGTAGTAACGTTGTTTTGTGTTTCTTTTAATTAAGATTGTCCATGTTGACCTAGTGAAAGATGGCCGATATTTACAGCCTGCATTTGAGTAGATGAAATACGAAGAGAGGCCTCGCTGAATATGGTTGAAAACCTGACCTCGGCCTCTGACTGTATTAAAAGTTTCCGTGAGGACAGCAGCTCTGGGCTCGTCGCCAGCTATCCTTGGAAGAGAATAGTAGCCACAGTGAACATTTTGATAATCTTGCAGTGGCTTCACTATAATTCCGGAGAAGAGCATCTATGAATGTTGCAGTTTTAGTTTGTGCTTCCTTCTTCCGTGTTTTTATTTTTGTGATATTCGAGAGCGGAGGTTTTTTCTAAATGTTGCGAGCCAACATCCTTTCCTGCTCGCTCTGCTCAACGGACGTTTAGAGCTTGTTTGTAACTTTTAATGTGTAAGTTTTAGTATAAATATTGTTAGACTAGAGAGGGTCTAAGGCCACTTCTTCCCGAACTTATGCTCGAGAGGATCGATGCTGATTGAGAGGACGGCGACTCGGGAGACTTTATTGAGAGACCTGTCCTGACCCAGTTACAACATTTAGCTAGAATAGGTAACTATGAGAATAATGAATTTGCTATTGGATGTCTTTCATTTGAATTAATTAATTTAGATAAATAACCTTTGTTTGAATTCCAGTGTCGGGTGGTTATTTCTTTGTCATTTATTGAGTACTCAAATGTGTTCTCATTGTTTAAATTATGATTCAAGACTAATCAATTAGGTTGCATTGACCTCAGTTTAGATGCAGATTGATTTAGGAGTTCTCTCGTATATTTAGTGTGGATAGAGTAATAGAATGAATGTTGGTGTGATGGGCCCTAGCGTATGATGAGTGTATGTGCGTATGACTGTGGAATTACTCTGTTCATGGAAGTAGGGAGAATTTATATGCTCTGATCTGCAGCACGTCAATCACTGGTATCCATCCCCCCTGACTTGTGCTAGGTTGTTCTGCGTCTATCACTTCAGAATCTATCACTCTAGATTCTCCGACTTCACAACCTTCAGCAGACTCAACTGGTTCAATCAGTTGCTGTTCTTCTTCAGGGGGGCCTGGAACTCTTTTGGTATGGCTTGCACAAATCCAATTTGGTAAACCTGCACATTTCACTGCTGTAGTTGTGACCGGTATGACTTGACGTGGTTTATCCCACCTGGGTGCTAAGCACGACTTTCTGGCGTGTTTCTTCACTACGACCCAGTCTCCAGGATTCAAATCATGCACCTGCGTTGGCTGCCTGGCAACTGCATCTTCTTCAACCTGGTGAGAGACAGAACTCACAGACCAGCCAATCCTCTGAATAGTCCAATACCAAATCATCAGTTATATTAATCAATTAATGTCCAGGAATGTATGCTTGTCTCATTGCCCTTCCCATGAGTATTTCATGAGGACTCAATCCTGTGTTTCTATCAGGAATACTTCGGAGTCCCATTAACACAAGATGGATGATACGCTTGGATACAATAGCAAATGGGTTAAATGAATTGGATGGTAGCAACGCACAACTAGCGTGTCTCCGAACCTAAGTTTCATATTCTCCCTATGAGGGTTTCCTATGTGTGCCATCTCTTCCGGGTGATCAGCAATTAATTCCCCCCTGTCTTTCAAATATCATTACGTATGAACAACTTTAGGCTTTGAACATTTCCAATTTGAACATTCATGTATGGGTTACTGCGACTGACTCTTTCCAACTTTTGTGTTAAAAGCAATGCCAATTCGTTTTTTGTCGGATTATTAATGTATATTGACTTCAATGTCAGTTTGTGGCACCATGATTGTTTAAACATACAGTTTTAATATCATGCCACGCTGTCAAATGATGTTCTTCCCTAATGCAATTGTTAATCTTTGTCTAGCTTTCAGCTGACTTATAACATCAGACCAACGAGCAGATTGTAACAATATGATCTTTCGTACATAATTCATCGACCCCTTTTCTCTGTCTAAACTATAGGGCGAAGCAATGTCAATTTGTATTTCAGTGAACTAACTATGTATGTTTAATGTCAGTGAATGATCATCCAATATGCATTGTAGTAATTATTATTTTGTCTAAATGCAATTGGTATATATGCGCTGGGCACGTGCCCTCTTCAAATGACTGTCCAGATATCAACATGTTTATAAATTAGATTCATGAGTTGGTGAGATCATGATGGATTCCGTACACAGTATCCACACAATTAATACACTTTTACTAGCGTGTAACGTGACTTCCCAGTCTTTTTTCCATCACACTACCCAAACCGGCATCTAGCAGCAGCACGGTAACGGGGGTCACGTGTTTTTTCTCGCGTCTCCCGTCAAAGGCAACGGTGAGATCGCGCGCTTCCTTTCTCATTCATGAAGCGGGGAAAGACAACGAGGGTAAGTCCTGCTCCTTTGAAGTTTTGCATGCTTTGTTAAGGGGGTTTTGTGAAGGGAATCTCTACTAGGCTTTCACATTAATCTTAATTGATTTGGATAGTTTCATCGCGCAGTCAGCGTAACCATGTGTACACCCAGACTCCGAACAGAGCGTTTTTCTCACCGGAGTATTTCTCTGGAAAACTATTCTTCTCCAGCACCATTACGGAATGCTTATTTTGGGAAGCGCCAGTGTTATATATTTATCTTGACCACGGCGCTACATTTCACATCAGTGTGTCTCTGTAAGTTATCCTCCTCTAGCACCATCCCGGAATGTTTATCTTGGGAAGCGCCAGCATAACACATTTACCTTCACCAGGGCGCAACACTTGCACCTTTAATTTGATTACCCTCAACATAGATTCGATTGTTTTCAGGGGTAGGCTTAGCCTATAATCACTACGTGATATTTCCCATCATTCACCTATGACTTTTTAACTCGCTGCAGGGTCCGCAGCATTGATTTTTAATCCTCCTTCTTTATGTCTAGATTCATTCCCCCACGGGGACTCACCGGAGGCCCAGCCCCGTTTCTTGCCCCGGCACGTGCAGTATTGACCACAGCTCCGTCAAGGCTGTTTTCGGACGGCTCTAGGACTAAACGACAGAGGATTTGTTTCTCTGAGGAAGAGTAAGTTATTGCCAATTATTTATATTGGGTTGATCTCTTAGATGTGGGAGACTGCTTTTTTAATGATTACCCTAATTTCTTTAGGTGGCCATCACTCTCTCCGCTCGTACCGTGAGGAGGCTTTGCTACCCCTTTATCTTTGACGATATTCTGCGCCTTAGAACCCTGCCTTCTGGCAGATACGGTAATCCCTTGGAAATTCTAATTTATCGTGTTTCCCCAGATGAATTGAGATTAATCAGCCTTATACTCGCTCTATTTTGATTTTTTATAGGTGCCCTCTTTTTTTCCACACGCACTCCAGTCCTGAGGAAGACCCCATTTTGTAAGGTCCTAGTGAACACCTACACGAACCAAGGGGTCGAAACGATGACACAACATCATTGCCAGTATTATCACCAGTACATGATGCACTGTGATCTTCATTATACATTGCTTTCTTCTAAATTGTTTGGATTGCACTTTACGATTGGATCTATGTATAACATGTGGCAGTGATTTAATAATGCCGATCAATTTGATTGTTATTTAGTGGATTTTACCATTGTTTTCACTTTCCCCTAAATTTCACACTCAATCACTGAACCCCCCCCCCCCCCCCTTTCCCTTCTCTTCGGGGCACTTTCATTATCTGTTGAAAAGATTTTGCCTAAATAGCTCAATCAAGTATATGCTTACTTTAGTTCAATGTGATTAAACAACACTTGAACTCTTTTCAGTTGTTTTGTCCAAATGTTTATTGATGTTTATTTTGTATGATTTGTTTTTGTGCTGGGACCATTTTGTCCATACCATTAACACAAGAGGCAATGAATCTGGCCATTTCAGTGATGTTGATGCACACACTTTTCCTAACCTTGACTTAATTGTGCCGTTTAATTGTTCAACTACTCTAGAAGCCTCTGGGCGGTATGCACAGTGCAGTTTTTGTTCAATTTTGAATGCTTCACAGATTAATTAAATTATTTCATTATTAAAAGAGGTCCTCTATCTGATTTCAAAGTCACTGGGAAACCAAACCAAGGTATCAGTTCCCTAAAGAGTAATTTAGCCACTGTGAGGCTGTCATTTCTTCTGGTGGGATATGCCTCTACCCATCTCGAGAACAGGCACACTATGACAAGTACATATTTTAATCCCTGTTGTAGGGGTAACTCAATAAAATCTAAATGCAATCTTGTGAATGGGCCTTGTGCCTTTCCAATGTTTTCCCAACTGACCACTGTCTTCCTACCTTGATTTAGCTGTTGACAAATTAAGCATCTCTGGCAAAGACTTTCTGCGACTACTCTAAACTTTGGATTATACCAATTTTGTCTGACTAGTCTAATCATGGCATCCCTACCAACATGTGTGTTCCCATGATACATTCTTGCCATTTGAGTGAGAAAGCAATCTGGCATGACAGGTCTGCCATCAGTGTACACCCAAAAATCATCTCCTGTCCTTCTTTAGCAACCTGACCTTATCCAGATCTCTTTTTCCTTCGCCTCAACTTCTTCCTGCAACTGTTTAACCTCATCCCATATTTCTAGAGCTGAGAAAAGCATAAGTTGGCAGCTGATTACACTTGTTTCAATTTTTCTGTTAAGTGCCATTTTATTTTTAGCACAATATTGGGCAATTTGGTCTGCATATTGGTTACCTGCCACCACATAGTCATTTCCTGACTGGTGAGCAGCACACTTAACCACTGCTATTTCTTTTGGCATTTGTATTGCTTCTAAAAATTCCTTTACATTTTTACCATTTCGTATTAGAGACCCTGAAGAAGTCAGAAATCCCCTCTGCATCCAGAGCTGGCCGAAGTCGTGCCCAACCCCAAAACCATATTGACTATCAGTAAATATGGTTATTCACCAATTTCTCCCAATTTTGCATGCCTTTGTCAAGGCCACCAATTCGGCTACTTGTGCAGACTTGACTCCCGGTAAACAGGATGCTTCAATGACCCCTGTTATTTTACACACAGCGTAACCTGCACCGAGTCCTCCTTCCTCTGTTCACAGGCAAGAGCCATCTACAAATAGTTCATGATCTGGCTCTTTCAGGGGCGTTTCTTTTATGTCTGGACAGGGCTTGGTACACATTTCAGTCACATCCAGACAATCATGATCCACTTCATCTTTCACTTCCTCACAGATTGGGTCTGGTAATAGGGTAGCAGGGTTCATTATTGTACATCTGATTACTGTCACATTTTCTGCTTCCAGAATCACTCTTTCATACTTAGTCATCCGACGAGGGGTAAGGTGCTGTGTTCGAGTTCTTGTGAAAAGAATCTCAACTGAATGTGGAATATAAACTTTGACTGAATGTCCCATCACAATCGACTCACTTTGTTCCAGACTCATACAAGTAGCAGCTACTGCTTTTAAGCAGCTAGGTAAAGCTGAAGCCACAGGATCCAAAGTAGCAGAAAAATATGCTACTGGACGTCGGCTTACTCCATGTCTTTGAGTCAGCACTGAAAGTGCACAATTTTCTCTCTCACAACAGAAGATTGCAAACTCTTTTGTATAATCAGGCATGCCTAAGGCAGGGGCCTCACACAGACTATTTCGCAACTTCACAAACGCTTCCACGCACTCATCATTCCAGACAATTGGATCTTTTGCTCTCTTTTGGGTCAACTGAATCAATGGTTTTGCTAGCAGGGAAAATCCTATAATCCACTGCTTACAGTACCCAACTACTTCGAGAAACATTCTCATTTCCCTTTGTGTCTTTGGTAACTGCATTTGCTTTATTATTCTTATTCTTTCTGGGGTAACTTTACTCACTCATCTTTCTATTTTGTGGCCTAAATATTTTACTTCTTGCTGACAAAACTGTCATTTCTCTGGAGACACCTTGTGTCCTCCTTCGGGGAAAGGGTTCAGTAATGCAATTGTGTCAGTGACACAATTTTCTCGTGATTTTGATGCCACCAGTAGGTCATCAATGAACTGAACCAGGACTGAGTTTCTGGGCATGACTAATTTCTCCAAACACTTTTTCAGGATTTGATTAAAAATCAAGGGACTTTCTGTATACCCTTGAGGAACTCGGCACCATGCCAAGATACGGTTTTCGAACTTAAATGCGAATAAATACTGGCTGTCTGGGTACAAAGGAATGGAGAAAAAGGCTTGGCACAAATCAATTACTGTAAACCAGCCTGCATTCCAGGGTATCTGATAAAGGATCACTGCTGGATTTGGCACTAGGGGGCAACAAGGCACAACAATTTTGTTTATTTTCATAAATTCTGCACTATTCCGTACTTCCCACTAGGCTTTTTAAGTCCTATTATTGGTGAATTACAAGGGCTACTCATTATTTCTTTTAAAATGCCTTGTTTAATCATTATTCAATTTCTGGAGCAACTCCTGCTTTTACTTCTGAACTCATTTTGTACGGTTGTGTGTTTGGGTAAACTGCTCCTTCTTTCACTGTTACTTTCACTGGATTTACATTTGCCATGAGCCCAATGTCTTTTCCTGTAAAATTCCATACACCAGGATTCACTGTGGTTCTCAATTCTTCTGGTAATTCACTTTCAGTCATCAATGAATACATTCCATCTACCTCTGTACCTTGTGTGGCTAACAACATCTTGTATACAATGTCCTCATCAGGGGATTGGAAAGCGACACCATCCGGTGTACAATAGATTGTGCAATTCATTTTGCACAGTAGGTCTTGTCCTAACAGATTTACTGGACTAGACTCACACACTACAAATTGATGCATGTCTTTAAAATATCCAATATGTACTTCCATTGGCTTTGTGATTGGGGTTCTAATCTGTTGATTTGACACTCCAACTACTTGGATGCTTTCTCCAGAGAGGGGTAGGTTTGGGATGTCTGCTGTTCTCACAGTAGACTGGGTAGCACCAGTATCCAATAGAAAATTTATATCATTTCCTTCCACTTTCCAATCAATAAATGGACCTGACTGATCTACCGGCAAGGATGCGCCAAGTATGCACTCTTCTTCCTCCCCCGTCAGGCACCGTCATTGCAAGTATTTCTCTTCGTCATTATTATTCTGTAAAAGATGTTGTGAAACTACAGAGTTTTTCTTACCACTTTCTCCTTGAAATCCGGCGCTGGTACTGTACTTTTGTGGGTTCACAAAATTTGGCATAGGAAATGGTGGCACCTGATACTGTGGAGTAACTACCTGCTGAGGCTGATTCATAATCACTTCATTCTGCATCTGTGGATTTAAATTTTGATTTGGACAATTATTATTCTGAATACTCTTACACTCGTTCTTCCAATGTCCAAGCTTTCCGCCCGCATGACAAGGAAACTTCTTCTTCACTTCCTCACTGTTCATTCGTCCTCTTAATTTACCACCATTTGCCACTTGATCATTCTGATTCTGCTCTTTCACCTGACTATCAGTCTGAGTATATAATTTATTTTCCTGCTGTTCTGCCAATTTCCCTTGTGCCCACATCATTTTCTCTTTTAACTTTCTATGCCATGCCTCAATGTCATCTCCGCAATACTTTGCAAATTTCAAAATGTCATCAATCGACTTGCTCTGTGCTGTTGAATCATCTGACTAATCTCTGGTTTCAACCCATACACAAACCGATACACAAAATGTCCCATATCCTTATCACCAATGTTCTCAAAACCACTATACTGCTTAAACACGTGTAACAACCGCTCATAATATGCATGTACAGACTCATTTAGCTCTTGATTCGTTCTTTCTATCTTTACCCAATCTGTTTCTTTAGGAGGGATTTTCCCTTTCAGAAAAGTAATTACTTGGTGATATTTCTTCATCACCTCATCTGAGGGTGCTCCTGTTTTAGAATCTCTTGAATACTCTTCAATTGGCCAATCAATCGTAATCTTACACTCTGTCCATAAATCAGCAGGTGCCACTATATCAAACAATCCATCTAGATCCTTCAGCAGAACTTTCGAAACCTTCACAATTCTTTCAACCTGTTTAAACAATTCAACTGGTTTCTCTCTCAACTGGGGAAACCGTTTGTAAATGACAAAATATCTTGTCTGCTCCATGGAACATGGACATATCCACCACCAGGAAATTCTCTCATAGGGCACAATCTTTCTGCCTTTTCTGATTCTTTTAACAAGAATGCAGATGACACTTCCTTTGCCTGTGCTTCCTCCTTCTTTCTTGTCCACCTAGTTCTCCATTTGTCAATGTCTACCCACTTCTGCAAATTGTTCATCAATTATTTTACCTGTAATTTTCTTCCAGACACATTAATATTCTCCAAATCTTTATCAGTAAACTCCTTTCTGTATGGTTTCTGTAACAATTTGGATCTCCCTGTATCCACTCCAATTTCTGAAGCAAGCTCTGTCAATCTCTCATGAAACAATTTCGTATTTCTGGTTATGCTCCTACATATAAACAACAACTCCTCCTCATCATAAAGATTCAACCTATCTATTCCCACATTTTCAGCAATCATTTCTTCCAACTCCACTTTCAATTTGTTAATATCTAAAATCTTTGGTGCTGAGCTTTGTTTTTCTATTCCCTGTGCCCATCTCTCCAAATCTTCTGGAGTGACTGATGTCGAACTTCTAGTTCCTAAAGGTACCATGGTCCTTCTTTCTCTTGAATTTCTGGATGTAATTATTTTAGGGGTCTCGGTTAAATTTTCTCTTATTGGAAGGTCCATGAATGAAATGACTGAATCACACTCACTGACCTGATCATCAGCTATTATTATCTCTTTTCTTGGATTACTCAAAGGAGTTGTTACAGCTTGGGGTTTTGGGCAATTCACTTTATCTCCATATAATGGGATAACTGGACCTATGGTCACTGGTACTGTCAATGCTTCATGATTTATATTCAATTGACTTATTTTCTGTATTAATTCCCCCCTATTTCTATTTAATGCTTTTCTTTCTTTGTCTTGAAGCACCCTATTGACTGATGTATCATGTAGAACTTGAGGTATTAAGGGTGTTCCCATTACTGGTGCACTTGGGGTGATTCAACTGGGTCCTTCTTGGTACGGTGGAGGATTTTTAGTTAAAATATCCTCTATCAATTCATCATCTGACTCACCATATCCTGTCACATTCAGGTGTTTCGTTTTCTCCTTACACTTGCCTCCAGAATGTTCCTATGCCATTAACACTGGATATAATCCCTCTGATACCATAGCTCTTCTCCATTGCTTCATCTGACCTTCTCGTGACTCACGCAAATATCGGGAAAAAAATCCCTTATATCTCCCACCTCGGCATTTCTCTCGTTCATATGATTCAGTCTCCATTCTTCCAAAGCCTCATGCTGAGTTAATCTAGGTCTTGGTTCATTCTCATCCTCAAATTTTGAAGAATTCTCCCATTAAACGTACCATTTTCAGGGAAAGCTAGCACTCCATCACCTTTTTTATATTCTATCCAATTTTCCAACCACACACAAGTGTGATATCCTCTTTCCATCATCATAAAAGAAGCAGGTGTTTTTGGTGGTGGAATAGGAATTCCCTCTCTAGTCAATACAGGCTTATCTTTCTTAAAGAAATTCTTAATTTTCTTTATTAATGACATTCTTCTCTTTTCTCCATACATTCCAGATGAACGATATATAAAATTGTATTCTGCAAACCCTTGAAATCTTCTATCTGCGCGACTCACACTGGCAGTCGAATCAGAATCCTGCATACAATTTCTCTTTCGACCAATCCTAGCACGGCTTCTAACTAATCATCCAATCAAAACTAAGGCTCACGCTCGTGGTCTGACCAATGCCAGCGCAGCCTTTTGTGACGTCAGTATTACTCCTCACTACTGACCCCTCCTTTACCAACTGCTTCTGTCACATGTCCGTTGTTTCAACCAATCCCAGCGCGGCTCTCTGTGACGTCAGTGCAGCTCCGGCAACTGACCCTCCCTTCACAAGGTAATACGAAAACTTTATTTCTTAATACTTTTCATTACATTTTTTGTTAATAACAACATAAAAACATTTGCTACTCTGCCTGTTCCACTAAACAAAGGATAGATTTCAACGTATTCTGGAGTCTCAGAATTGCTCCTCTTCTACTGCGAGTAAAAACCTCTGTTTACCCTTCATTCAAGCTCGGAAGAACCTGTTACTCCTTCAGTGTTACCCTTACCAGGAAATAAGACCAAAGTTTCACCAGAGAACTCTCTGCTATCACTCACACTCAACTTTTATACAAAATAATCCCTAATTTAACCCTGCTAGCCCTGCGTAGCGTCTCAGTGCTATTCCAACAGACGAGCAACCTCACTGCAGTGTGGCTTCTGTCACCACCCGCTATTCAGTTCCTGGGAATTTCTGGACAACACAAAATAAGACGCTAACTCTTTTTGTTAAACATAAATCAATAATCAATATTTAATATTTATCACCAAACTAGTCAATAATAGCCATAACTCTGCTACCAGAAAACTGATCCAGCGGCGTACCAACATCAGATACTCTACTACCATATACTCACCTTGGCCCATAAACACACAAATTGAGTAAACCGCTGGAGTCAAAGTTTTATATATTCGAAATCACAATATCAGGTTTACTTATTCATTATCCTTAACTAATCTTTCACTGATCAAAAAGTTCTTTCCTCTGGTAAATGGACCATTAGTTGAACTAATTGATGGTGATAATGACATAAAACTAACTTACCTAGACTTTAATTAAATAAAATAACCACAGACTCCTTTAAGATTTTAAACTTTATCTACATTTTTAGAGCATGTGAACCTATTCAAAAATACAGTACCGTCACCTTCACTCATTAGGAGAGAAAATTTAATTAATTAATCATCAAACACATACTTCGAACACTTGCAACGACTTATGCTCAGAAAAGGAGATGACAGAGAGAAAAGATCATCTGCAAATGCACAAAATAATAATTACCAAGAATGGTGTGAAGACCAACCCTCTGGCCAAAGGGTGACAAAGACTTCAGGACAGGATTCAGGACAGGATAGTCGACCTCTCTAATACCGACAATTGCCCCTCACCCCTCTCTGACACTCACTTCATCCTCGAGATTCTTTCGCGATCTTCTTATCTAACCCCAATTAAATTAGAATAGAAAGTTCTGCATTTGGCTTCTTCATCAGCATCTCACAGCGTCTCTCTCAGCATCCGCATCACTCGCTAACACCAACAGCATCTCCCCTCTACAGCATTCAGCAAATCATGCTAACTAACTAACTAAAGTTACCTTATTAAAACCCTTGTTCGGGATGTTCCACCCACCAAAGTTTCAATATCGTAAAAATTTGAATTCTAATTGGTCAGGCAAGGGGGGAAGATCATCACACCATGCTTACATGTCACTTTATTCAGACTAATTGTTCACCGATCCTTCCCCTTAATTTTTATTCAGAAATTGTATTTCCCACCCGCAATAACTACATTTGCAACATATGTTAAAACTTCAACATGTACATTCATTCTGGTGAACTTTTCACCGTTCTTTCTCAGACTGGGACACTCTGCGTTCATGGCTTCTCCCCAAATTCAGTTTCATCGTTCCGGGATCACTTTCAGTAGGTATGCGCAGTTGTACAGTTCAATCACATGGCTCAGCTTACTTCAGTTACATACGAGAGGCCCAAATGCGCACTAATAAAAAGGTCAGAAAGACAAATGTAACTTTAAAAAATAAATGGTTTCACTGTATACCACCCATCTCTACTCTATTCCCCTTTACTTTTTAATACTTTCTCCACATTAGCGTTAGTAAAATAGCTCATTTTCACTGCAGCTAAGCAGGTGCCATGCGCGTGAGTCTTTAAAACTCCATTTTAGTGCCTTCTGCTCATGCGCAAGAATTTCCCTCCAAGCTTTATTTCATCACATTGCGTAGATGCAATTGACGCATGCGTAGTAAAGATTGCCCCGTTAAAAGCTGTTTAGTCCTTCGTCCATGTTATTCGCATTAGTAATCACATAAGCAACCTTCACTAACCCGCGTGTTTGTGTGGTATGCATTAGTTTTACACAAGACGTAATTAATAACATGTTAGTGAGTTAAACGAGCGGATTGCTTACGAGCTAGTCTCTTTTCTACGAGTCCTTGTTCCATCACTGGGTTTAAGGTTGTTGGAGCCTTCTGTCCCAAGAGGCTTTAGTCAGGAGGCTTGCCAAGTAGCCCTTGGAATCTCTCTGGGGTCCTGGGTTCAAAAGATGCAGGTCCAATCCTACTCACTCATGCAAGAGGGCAGCAGGCAGCAGGTGAGCACGTCAGGGCAGTAGTCCTTCCCAGTAGCAGTTCAGCAGAGTCCAGTTCATTCAGCAGCACAGCAGTCCTTTTTCCTGACAGTGTCCCCAGGTTCAGAGGTGTTCTGAAGAGTTGGATCTAAGGGTCCAATATTATTAACTGGTGCCCACTTGGAGTAAACGTCTGAAGGATTTTACCTCCATGAGGTGTCAGACATCCCCTTTTTCCCTGTCCTGGCTCCAGCTTGTCTGGGATCACAAAAGACCAGTACCAAGTGCTTTGTGAGAGTGCTCAGGCACAGGCAGAGCCTTTATGATGTACACGGTGATATGTGACATCTCCTCCCTTTCGTTAACTCAGAGTGGTCCATCCTGCCAACACCTATCTTCCCTTTGTCTCACTGTCTGAAAGCAATACACATAGAACAACTGTCAGCTACATTTAGTCATGTGAGCTTTGATCACGCTGCTAACGCTAAACAGTCAGGATAAGAAAATGGTACCTTTCTAAAGGTGGCATTTTCATAATAGTGGTTAAAACTCCGACTTTACCATTAAAGAGGGATTTTAATTACAGGTCTTTAGACACCAAACTCGACCTGTCAATCTGCTCCCAACTAGAAATTACAGCTTATTTCATGTAACAATTGTATTGTAATTGCATTTATACAGCGCTTACTACCCCTGATGAGGTGTCAAAGTGCTTTTTCGGTGAGTAAAGAACTCTTCTTCGGAACCCATAAGGTATTTGTGTTGAAATAGTATAGTGAAATATGAAAGTAGTTTGAGTAGTGGATAGGTTCGTCAGTTATTTGGATTCAGAAGGATAGCACAGGGATAGAGGAGGGGAAAAGGTTTGCATTTATATAGCGCTTGTTACCCCTGATGGGGTGTTAAAACGCTTTTTTTGGCGAGTAACATTCCACTCTTGGACCCATAAAGGATTAGTAGTGAATTAGTATAGTGAAATATGAAAGTAATTTGAGTGGTGGATATTAGTCAGTTATTTGGATTGAGAAGGATAGCAGAGGGATAGAAGAGAGAAAAAGATTAGCATTTCTTTAGCGCTTGTAACCCCTGATGGGGTGTTGAAGCACTTTTTGGCGAGTAGCTCGCTACTCCAGAAACACATGAGGATTAGTGGTGGATTAGTATAGTGAAATATGAAAGTAATTTGAGTGGTGCATATGTTAGTCAGTTATTTGAATTGAGAATTAAATAATGTAACTACAATGATAAGCTATGTGAGGGGCAGGCCTTACAGTAGTGAAATGTAAGAGTTTTTCATTACCAGGACATATAAAACTTAAAAGTACATGTCCTACTTTTTAAAAACAATGCACACTGCCCCATGAGCTGTTTAGGGCCTAGCCTAGGGGTGACTTAAATGTAATTAAAAGGAAGGATTGGGTCTGGCAAAAGCTATATTTTGCCAGGTTGACCTGGCAGTTTTAAAACTGCACACACAGGCTGCAATAGACATGTTTAAATGGCTACTTTACTGGGTGGAACAATCAGTGCTGCAGGTCTACTAGTGCAAAAAATAAAAAATAAACTATTGATGGACAGAATGCAGAACAATGTCATACATTCGCCCCAGTACAGAGATCTGGGCCTAAATCCATCATTTTTTTGCTCACCATGCCATTCCAGTTTGGACCCAGCCATATGCAAATCAGTCTTGACCCTGTGCCCAATGGGAACAGTCCAGCCCGAACTGCCAGGCCAGGTCCTCCCTGGATTGGAAACAAGCATCCTAGGACCGGTTTCGGGGTTTCACCCCTCTTCAGCCAGGATAGCTTGATTCCAGTGGCATGGAGAGCACAGGACTCACGTCTGAGCATACCCATCCCACTCGGGCTGAGAAATACAAAAAAAAACTATGGATGGACAGAATGCAGAACAATGTCATACATTCACCCCAGTACAGGGATCTGGGCCTAAATCCATCGTTTTTTTGCTCGCCATGCCATTCCAGTTTGGACCCAGCCATATGCAAATCAGTCTTGACCCTGTGCCCCATGGTAACAGTTCAGCCCGAACTGCCAGGCCAGGTCCTCCCTAGATTGGAAACAAGCATCCTATGACAGGTTTTGGGGTTTCACCCCTCTTCAGCCAGGATAGCTTGATTCCAGTGGCATGGAGAGCACGGGACTCACGTCTGAGCATACCCGTCCCACTCGGGGTGACAAATGCAAAAAAAAACCTATTGATCGACAGAATGCATAACAATGTCATACATACACCCCAGTTCAGAGATCTGGGCCTAAATCCGTCGTTTTTTTGCTCACCATGCCATTCCAGTTTGGACCCAGCCATATGCAAATCAGTCTTGACCCTGTGCCCAATGGGAACAGTCCAGCCCGAACTGCCAGGCCAGGTCCTCCCTGGATTGGAAACAAGCATCCTAGGACCGGTTTCGGGGTTTCACCCCTCTTCAGCCAGGATAGCTTGATTCCAGTGGCATGGAGAGCACGGGACTCACGTCTGAGCATACCTGCCCCACTCTGGGTGACAAATGCAAAAAAAAACTATTGATGGACAGAATGCAGAACAATGTCATACATTCACCCCAGTACAAAGATCTGGGCCTAAATCCATCGTTTTTTTGCTCACATGCCATTCCAGTTTGGACCCAGCCATATGCAAATCAGTCTTGACCCTGTGCCCAATGGGAACAGTCCAGCCCGAACTGCCAGGCCAGCTCCTCCCATGATTGGAAACAAGCATCCTAGGACCGGTTTCGGGGTTTCACCCCTCTTCAGCCTGGATAGCTTGATTCCAGTGGCACAGTGAGCCCAGGACCCACACCTGGGCATACCTGGCGCACTTAGGGCGAGAAAGCAAAAGACAAACAATTGATGGACAGAATGTAGAACAAATCAAAACATTAACCCCCAGTCAAGAGATCTGGCTTAAATCCATCAGTCTTTTGCTCACCATGCCATCCCGGTTTTGACCTGGCCATATGCAAATCAGTCTTGACCCTGTGCCTCATGGGAACAGTCCAGCCCGAATTGCCAAGCCAGTTCCTCCCTGGACCAGAGACAAGCATCCTAGGACCGGTTTTGGGATTTCACCCCTCTTAAGCCAGGATAGCTTGATTCCAGTGGCACGGTGAGCCCAGGACCCACGTCTGGGCATACCTGGCGCACTTAGGGCGAGAAAGCAAAAGACACACAATTGATGGATGGAATGCAGAACAAATCAAAACATTCACCCCCAGTCAAGAGATCTGGGTTAAATCCATTATTCATTTGCTCACCATGCCATCCCAGTTTTGACCTGGCCATATGCAAATCAGTCTTGACCCTGTGCCTCATGGGAACAGTCCAGCCCGAACTGCCAAACCAGCTCCTCCCTGGACCGGAAACAAGCATCCTAGGACCGGTTTCATGGTTTCACCCCTCTTTAGCCAGGATAGCTTGATTCCAGTGGCACGGTGAGCCCGGGACCCTCGTCTGGGCATACCTGGCGCACTTAGGGCGAGAAAGCAAAAGACACACGATTGATGGACGGAATGCAGAACAAATCAAAACATTCACCCCCAGTCAAGAGATCTGGGTTAAATCCATCATTCTTTTTGCTCACCATGACACCCCAGTTTAGAAATGTTATGGCCAACTAGGATGCCATTTTGGTTGGCAGTCTTATTGTTTTGTTTTTTTTGTCCTCACCTCCGACTCCAATATCCATACGTCCGGCCCATAATTCAGAAGGCTTGTCCAAGGTCGGGTAAGTGTATGGACATTTCCCAAAAGGGTGTGTCTCTCTCAAATTATCTGTTAACCGGACAGCTGCACAGGGTGGGAAGCCATCACAGTCCAGAGAGATACTTAGGTGTAATCATTGGCCAAAGATATATGCACTTTTGTACTTCTTGTGTTTACCCCCCAACTACTCCCTGGACCACCTTAATATTAGACTCCAGAACGTCTTCTTTTTTAATGCTTTCCTCATTAAATCTATTTTGGACATATAGACTGGAGATTCTAGCCAATCCGAGTGTTGTGGAGAAATATCTCCCATCCATCTTCGGCAGATTTCCCTTCTTGCCAGTTGTATAGGATAGAACAAGAGATCTCTGGCAAGACCTGTAATAGCCGGGTCTGGTTACTCAGTGGACTAATGCATCTGCTGCAGGGGCCTGTGTTCGACCTCATGGTCACAGGTTCAAATCCTGGCGGGTCCACTCAGCCTTTCATCCATTTGAGGTCGATAAAATGAGTACCATTGAGTTGGGTAACAATAAACATCTGTTATTCAGCGCCAAGATACCCGTAGTGGTGAACGTGCGCTTTACAAATACACATGTTATGTGTTATGTTAATACTCTCTACCACTCTAAAGATAATCAGTGAAAGGCTTACCTTATTATGTAACCCCAAAATGCTTGAGATGCTCTTACCCACTACCTCCCAGAATTTCAGAATACCCGGGCATTTTTGGAACATATGCACGTCCAACGCCTTTTCTAAACCACATTTTGTACATTTCGTAGATCTTCCTTTTGCCATCTTTGATAGCCTTTCCAGTGTTATATATGCCCTGTTAATTGAAAAGTGGTGATTTCTCCTTAAAAAGCAGGCTTGACAATTGAGTATAATGTGTGCATCGATACTTGCCAGATGTTTAGTAACTGCTCCCTTGGCAAGCATTCTCCCCACAGCTCATCTGCCAGCTTGAAATCTCTGTTGCCTCTTGTAGTACCCAATACCAGACTGACACTTCCTTGCTTCCAGGAGGTTTCCCCACAAGCTGGTCTTCCAAATAGTTTCCAGTGCCCAAGGGTGACTTCCGACTTTCCTCCCAGCTTTTCAATTGTATATATTTAAATTTTGACAGTTTCCCCCATCCTCTTACACAGATCTTCCGATGATAAAAGAATGTCATCCTTGGTTAATTCGCCCCAACAGCACATTTCCGCGCCTCTTATTGACATGGGAATTTGTCATTAAGGCACTCTGGGTTCCTGGTGAGTCCCATATGGGAGCCAAATTAGAGTTGTAGTCTAGACTTCTCAATCAACTTATACTAAACCATATTCTTGCTATTGCTTGCAACACTTTGTTTGATTTTTTTGAAGAATGTTGGGTATCTGAACTTTAATAGGAACCGATCTGTTCCTACATTGACTCCTTTTAGCATGACCTTGAACAGATTACCTAGGTCTGAACAGTCTGGCGCATTGAACAGCATTCTGGTGTTTGTCAGTTGAAAAGCCCAGGCATGGTATTGGATATCTGGCAGGGATAGCCCTCCCCCTTTTCCCTTCTCCTCCGCAATTTTTTGCATTAGATTTTTAGACACTCCTAAGCCTATTTTATATACTTTTATAGCCTGCTGCGCTTTTGTCAATCAGTGACTAAGCAAAGTGCAGGGAAATTGTCTTAAACAGGAAGTATCACCATTTTCACCAGATTCACCCTCCCAAAGATTGTTAAGGGCAGGTGTGCCCATCCCTTCATTATGCATGTACTTTCCCTTAGTATTCTACTCAGGTTTACTTCTGGGATTTCCTTGATGTCCTGTATGATCTTCAGGCCAAATATATAATTTCTTTTTTGATCAACGGGTTACCTTCTCACTGGTTCCCTACTATAACCTCGGTTTTTCCAGCATTTACTGCATACCCGAAACATTTACCAAATTCTGATGTAATCTGTAAGATAGCTGGCAGGGCAGCCGAGAGAGATTAGTGGTGTAGACCATTAAGTCGTCTGCATACAATGCTACCTTCTTCACCCAACAAACCTCATGACCGAATGATGGAATATTAACGGCGATTTTGATCTTTTGCGCTGAGGGCTCTATATAAACATTTAATAAAAGAGGGGATGGGGACAACCTTGTCTAGTCCCTCTGGATATTTTAAAGGAAGAGTTTGAATTTCCATTTACTAGTATTCTTGCTGAAGGATCCTGGTATATTAGCTGAATTACCCTACAGAATTTATCTTCCAACTTGTGTTTTTTAGAATAGTAGCGAAATATGACCATTTTACTCTGTCAAAAGCTTTGGTGGCATCTAAAATTACCACTGCTAGGGGGATCAATTCAACTGTAGCCAAGTCGATAGCCCCTATCAGGCTGTACGTTAATTCATGTAGGTACTTACCCTTATTAAACTCCCTCTGATCGCTATGTATTATCCCACTGACTACTTTACTCAGTCTTTCTGCTGGATTTTTGCAAAGATTTTGTAATTGAAATTGAGAAGTGATATCGGTCTAAATTAATTGCAGCTGGCGGGGCTTTTCCCTGGTTTTAATATCAGCGTTACTATCGCCTCACCCCAGGATATAGGCAGCTGTAGTCCTTACTCTAGATTTTTTTTCCGATGTTATATACGGGATTGGTACGTCTCCCCGGATTTTATATAGCTCAATTGGTATTCCATCTGGCCCTGCAGCTTTACCCCCGTTTGCTTGTCTGAATAGCCTTCTTAACCTCATCTTGAGTAGTAACCTGATTTTAGAAGATTTTGCTGATTCAAATCCAGGCATTTTAAGGTTGTCCTTCCTAACCAGTGGCTTACCTCATCTTCTGAGACCACCCCCTCTTCCGCATATAATTGCTGGAAGTATTCTTTTATCTCTGCCTCACTAGTTAGTCTGATGCCTTCTGCGTACCCTTGATTTCCTTGATCTGGTTTCTGTTTTGGTCTGCTGTCACCTTCCAGGCCAACAACTTCCCTGCTCCCTGCCCATATTCAAAATGAGCCAGCTTGCTGGCATCCGATCGCTTCTTAATCTGTGTCTGAAGAATAATTTCTAGTTGATCTTTCAGCGAGTGCAGCTTTTTCTCTACCGAGAGCCTACAATCGTCCTCTGTGCTTTTTGTTAAATCTAACTCTAGAGCTTTCATTTCCTCTTCTAACCGACCCACCTCAGTTCTATAACTCCTATTTTTAAAGCATACCATGGTCGTGATTTTCCTTTTCATACAAGCTTTCAGTATATCCCAGACCATCGCTGTAGGAGCTGACCTTATGTTGATCTTAAGAAACTCACCTTCCTCTTTATTTAAGAGATCCATTGCTTCATTATTCGTAAGAATGGTACGATCCATCGTCCATTTACTTTCTGCTGGCCTGCTGATATGTTCAAATGTTGATATAACTGCAGAATGGTCTGAAAGATGGGGCGTCTTATAGGTAATATCCTGAATATCCTCTCTCAGATTCAAGCTTACCAAAAAATAGTAAATTCTGGACCTATGTCCATATTTTTTGTTATGAAAGGAGGTGCCTTGCAAACAGCCCGACCTCTCCCTCCATAAATTGCAAAGGGCGCTTTATTTTATCATAGCCTTTAGATATGCGTGTGATTTAGGGGAAGTTATTGCTCTACTTTTATTTGACTTATCTAGTTTCAGGTCCACTGTCAAATTGAAGTCACCTGCCATAATGACCGGGTCCGGGAACTCCAGCATATTAGTAAACACTGATTTTAATGGCTCTATGCCCTCACAGTTCTGACCATAGTACCCTACCAGTGTTATTAGTCTCTCATATAGTTTACTTTTGCTATGATCCACCTACCGCTCTTATCCGCTGTTATGTCTATTATGTATGCCTTCACCAGTGTTTTTACTAATATCGCAACTCCACTTATATTTGCGCTCTGGTCAGTACAGACATCCTGCTGAACCCAAGTTTTTTGCCTAAAAAGCTTGATGCACTCACTCTCTCCCAGATGGGTCTCTTGAAGGATTATTAATTGTGCCGGGTAATCCCTTAGATATAGCAAGATCCTTTCCCTTCTCCCTTTCGTGCGTAACCCGTTAACATTCCATGTCAGTATCTGAGTAGACATATTCTCCACCTGGGCACTTCTAGCTCTTCTAGCTGAGTTCTGAGTCTCTGAGATGTTTGAGTTTTTTTTAATGCTTTTTCCCCTTATGCTCCCTACCCAGTGCTCCCCCAATCCTTTCCACTTTCCTCCCCTCCCCTCCCTGGAGAACCCACCCCTATTTTCCTCTCAACGTGATGTTAGTCCATTTTGTTTTTGCACTGCTGGATGCCCACCACCACTCAATAAAAAAAAGTCACATAACTTCATACGTGCACCCCACTTTCCCAATGTGAGCATACTAGGGCCTACCACCTACTCTCATCTTCCATATACATTTCTACCCCCTTGCTGCAGTGTTCTAACTTCCTGCCTCTCCCTTTTTTATAGCCTCCAGCAGCTCATCCACCTCTCTTTGGCTCCTTAAATTATGCATTTATTATTGTGCATGACTCTTAGGGATGCACGGAACCTCGGCTGTGCTGAGGCCCCTAGCTATTTAAACTCTTCTAAGCGCTTACCCAATTCCCATAGTCTATCCAAGGTAGCTCGGGACAGGTCTGATTTGATTTCGCACGAGAAGTCTTTCCTCCTTAGGGTCTTCATTTTCAATGCATTTGAGATTATTTTTTCCTTCAAAGCGTAGGTTTGGAAATTAAGAAGGATCTTCCAAGGTACAACCCTATTGGGATTCCTTCTAAAAGGATCTATGTGCATCCTTTGGATATCCTTTGTTATATCCTCCTCACGCTCCTCAATCTGAACTCATTCCTTTATCAGAGAGACCACAAATGCCTTAATGTCTTCTCTCTCCTTCCGCTCAGGAACATTCAGAATCCTTAGATTGTTTTTCCTTGAATTGTTCTCCAACATTTTCTCTTGGATTTCTTGCGTCTTAATGCCTGAATTTCCACTTTACTATTGCCCAAGTCTTCCTTCAACTCCCCGACAATGTACTCCAAAGTCTGTGTTCTTATATATAGAAGATCTATTTTTGCTCCAGGGCCTCACAGAAGCTCCTTATATCACCCTGGTTTGCTTCCAAAGCTGCAAAGCCTTTTCTGAGATCCCCAGAAAGTGACGAGAGCATGCCTTTTAGGGAGATAAATGAATTATCTGGGGTTACATAATTTTCTCTAATTAGTGTTGGGGCCAATTCTGGCTAGGATTTGTCCTGATTAGTGTTTTGGTTAGGGTCACCACCGGGGGACCTAGCTCCTTCTCCTATTGTGTCTTGTTTTGCACTCACACTTTTCAAGGCCGCCTCTTGGTTGACCCCGACCGCCTTCTTAGCCATGCTCCCTTCTGCTGCCATGGATGCAGAGACTGCCTGACCTCCTGTCTGCCTTTCAAGCTCTGTTGCCTGTTCTCTGATGTCCACCCTGAGTTCACCCACTGCACACCAGGTACAGCAGGGACTGCGCTTGTGCTGACGCTGCCTTTGCACTCCGGAGGAGACCTTGCGCTGTTTCCCTCCAGCCCCACCTGAGTTTCATGGCAGCCACAGATCAGCATATACAGCCTCTGATTCAGGAGTTCTTCTGCCTCATCATGCCCTCCGACTGACGGGTAAGGCACATCTAGGCCTGGGCATAGTTTGCGTAGTTTTGCTACGTGGAACTGCGCGATGTTACAAAAAACTCAGCAAGGTTCCTCAAGTGGCGGAGTGCAGTGCGAACTGCAGTTTGTGCTGGTATTCCTGCAGCTCGGGTAGACATTCTACCCGAGCGGCAGCTCGCGCTTGCAAACTTACCGTTTGCGGTCGCGAACTTACTGTTCGCGATCACGAGCAGGGAAAAAATTCCGCTGCACATCATGAAGCGTAGTTTTCTGCACTCCGTGAGCTCTGCGGGGTGCAGAGTACAAAAAACTCTGCAAACTCTGCAAACATCCGAAGTTCACCGCCCAGGCCTAGGCACATCCCAGACTGTTATGGCAGGTGTGGGGGGGGGGTGTACTGCTCAATTTTGGCAGTGGGCACATCAGCGCACTAGCGACCTTCCAGTGTTGCAGCTGCCATGTTCTCCCGTATTGTTGCCTTCTAGCTCATGCTCAGGCAGAAACAGACGTACTTAAGGGTGCCTGGTGCTCTGGCCAGGTGAAAGCACCGTCTGTGCCAGTCATTGGACATACCGTGCTCAGCACCAGTACTTCTGTCCATTTTTCTTGACTTAGCAGATTTTCTTGGGATGTTAGCACATCTAATCAAGTGTCAAGTAAGAGCTTGACGTGGGGCGTGTGAGGAGGTCTTGTCCCCCAAAGGTGGCATCAATGTTTTATCTTATTAAAATTGGAAGAAATTAGGTGGGCTGTCCGGGATCAGGTAACCCAGAATGTCCTTAATCAGCGCCAATAGTTCCGTCCATAATTAGCTGAATATTTGAGCAGTCCCACCAGACATGTCAGAAATCCCCCAACATTCCACACTCCCTTAAACAGAACCCTGAGGTATTGGGGGAAGTCCTCTTCAACTTGGATGGGTAGAGGTACCAATAGAATAATAATTTGCAATGAGCCTCCCTCATACCAATCAAGTGATTAAACCCGGGACTACACGACATACTAATTCATAGGCTTCAGGAGGTCGGAATCAGAGGCAATGCTCTAAAATGGTTCAACTACTTCCTAGAGAACAGATCTTTTCAAGTTACACTTAAATCCTGTGTGTCAGATCAGTTCCACTTTACAAAAGGGGTCCCTCAGGGCTCTATTCTGAGCCCCACCCTAATTATTATATACATGAAACCCCTGGCTGACATCAATAAAAGGTATATGGTTTAAGTTGTGTTGTATGCCGACGACACCCAACTAATAGTAAATTTGTTGGACCCCACTGCCATCATGGCCAATAGGTTTAAGGCTTGCTTATCTGAGGTTGCAGTTTAGATGACTGACAACTGTTTAAAAATGAACGCTAACAAAAGTGAGATCTTATTGGTCAGAGGTACTCCCTCTATCTGGACAGCAGCCTGGTGGCCAGTGTCTCTGTGGGAACTCCCAGCTCCTAAACTCAAGGCAAAGAACCTGGGAGTAATCTTCGATTCAAAATTAACTTTTGAAGACCAAATTCGGAAAACGGCAGGGAAAATGCCATGGCACCCTTCAGACTCTGAGAAAAATCCTTGATCTAAATCCCACCAGATCTTGCAAAACCATAGTTCATGCACTGATCACCTCCCACCTGGACTACTGTAATGTACTTTACCTCAGTCCCCACATGGGGATTCTCAGATTGTTTCAACTAGTTCAGAATGTAGCAGCTAGACTAATTCTTAATCTTCCAAAAAGATCGTCAGCTTCCAGCGCCTGAACTTGTTACACTGGCTGCCAGTAACGAAAAGAATCAGCTTCAAAGCTTTATGCCTATGTCGCCGCATTTTGAAGAAACAGGGCCCCACTTACCTCCACTCCTTCGTTCAAAAATATGTTTCTACTCGCAATCTCAGATCCTCTGATGCCAATCTGGCAACTGTGCCTAAGGTCAGGAGGGCTAGAATGAGAGCTAAATCTTTTGCCTATATAGCGCCCAAACTTTGGAACTCCCTTCTTTTGGTTCTCAGAGACTCCCTATATGAAACTGACTTTAGGGAGAAATTGAAAACATGGACCTTTAGCAACGACATTCAAATTTAATTAATTCTGTTCAGTTCATTCCCTCTTGATATCGAAGAATCTATTTCTTCTCCAATGAGAATTTAGGGTCCATCACGGGGACAGACCATCCAGTGTAATCATGTGCTTTATAAATGATATTATTATTATTTCCAGAAGGCTGGGAGGTGAAAATCTTGCTGGTAGTGCTCACAAGTAAGGACATCCCAATTATAAAAGAGGGCTGAGATCACAAGGGATCCCCCTGCCCCCAGGCTTCAAAGGGTCCAGGCTGGAGTGCTGGTCTTAATACTGGATTAAAATGAATTGGTGTGAACTGAAAAGGGAAAGTGGTCCAGGTGGCTGATCCATTTACCTCATTCCAAACTTTAAGAGTAGTTTTTGTGGGTGTGCTCAGGTAAGTGTTCAGGGCATGTTCCGCTTTCAGCTTCCACAGGAGATCCCAAATGTATCTCCCCGTCACCGCCTTGTCCATGTGGAGCCAATGTTTATCAGACTCACGTACTGACTATTCAGATATCACTCTCAATTGGGCTGCTTTAGGGCTACTAGGGAGTGTAGGTAAGAACCCTCGATTTAGCTCTACCTATAGCCCTTTGAAAAGATATGAGTTTTGGTAGGACAGTAATTTTAATGGTATGGATCCGGCCTAACCAAAAAATGTACATCTTCTGAAATCAGCCTTTAGTTGCTATGGGAACAGCGGGTAGTTGGTCCAATAAAGATCTGAGATTTGGGGAGTAATCTTGATGCCCAAATAGGTGATGTCTTTTTTGGCCCATTGAAATAGGGAAGACACAACAACCGCTTCCATATCTGGCACCGACAAGGTTAGATTGAGGAGGAAGGACTTCGCTAAGTTGACACGAAATCCTGCCACCTTTTCAAATTGTCTCAGCTCATCTTGAAGTGATTCTAGAGAGGATTGGGGTAAGGAAAGCGAAAGCAACATGCTATCTGTGAAGAGGGAGATTTAATGCTCTGATGAACCAAATGAGATACCCTGTATAGATAGAGTCATGCATATTTTAGCTGATATGGCTTCAATAATGAGGGCAAACAACAAAGGGGATAGTGGATACCCCTGCCTTCTCCCCCGTCCCTTGTGAAGGAGATCAGAACTCACACCATTGACCAGTACTTGGGCTCATGGAGAAGAACAGTTGACCTTAATCATTGCTCTTATTTGTTCACAATAGCTAAAGTGCAGGAAGTGCAAACATAAAGGACCAATCCAGCTGGCTCAAAGCCTTCTCGTCGTCCAAAGCCAATAAGACTGTCGGTATCATTTTTTTAGTTGCTTTCTTGACAAGGTGGAGCACCCTTCATAGGTTATTGAGTATTTGTCTCCCTTTGACAAAGCCAGACTGATCTGGATTAACTGGTCCGCAATAAGGACGTCAAGCCCGGAGGCTATGATCTTCAAGTATAACTTGGCGTCTAGGTTGAATAGTGCTATTGGTCGATATGAGCCACAGCATCATGGGTCCTTCCCTTGTTTGGGAATGATAGATATAAGTGCTTCCCTCATAGAGAGGGTGAGACCACTAGATTCAGTCATGTGGTTAAAAAGGGCCTCTAGTTGGGGTAAGAGATTGGAGCTAAATGTTTTATAAAATTGAGCTGTGAGACCATCCAGTCCTGGTGATTTACGTAGTTTCAATTCCGTTATCACCTGGCGTACCTCTTCTTCATTTATCGGTTTCCCTAGAAGCTCATTTAGACCCTCTGTCACTCTGGGGAGGTCTACTTCTTCCAGGTATTTTACTAGGGCTGTCTTATCAGCTGCATCTGTGGTGTAGAGCCTCCTATAAAAATTACTAAAGGTTTGTGCTTTTTACTTTCACTCTCTCAGTGTCTCAGGCCACAGTCCCTCCTGACTCTCAATTAATGCCCCCTAAATCCTGTTTGACTCTCAGTTGCCGTGCCAAATGGGACCCCACTTTTTTACCCTGCTTATAAGTCATGCGTTTGAGTCTTAAGAGGGTAAGTTCTGCTGTATCAGTATAGATTGCGTTAAGCTTGCTTCTTAGGACAGTAACGTTTCTGTGTAGGGGCAGGGTCGGGCTTGCTTTATATGCTTTTTCTGCTTTTGGAAGTTCTGCTTTCAGAGCCAATCTATCCGGTGCCCTTTGTTTATTGAGAGTCAAGATCAACCGTGTGGACCAGGAGCCCCATTCAAGCTAAGCTGTCGCAAAAAAGTAGCTGTTTCAATACTGCTTATAAAACCCAAGTCTGGCTCCGGATAGGAACTACTCACTTTCTCTGTAAATGACTTGCTAGTTTTCACACAGTAGTGGCTCAAGTCTGACCTATTTGTATCAGAAGCCCAAGCACCATATAGATTGATAATAAACCTCACCCAATCCTCCTCCATACTAAAAGATTTTGCATTATTTAGCTTCGAGGCATTTAATAATCTGTGCTATAGCTATGTTTGAGAATGTGATTTCGCCAGCCACACTTCTTGTCTGTATGACCTTCTTAATGACCTCAGTTTGTCCTTAAAAACATAGAAGGGTTACCGGTATTGTTGGATAAAAACTTCCCTTGAAGCTCTATTAAGTGGCTGTTTTAATTTAAGTAACTTGGAGGAATACAATTTGTTGGCAGTGGGTAGTAATGGTTTCACTTTTGCAGGGTTTTGTGCTGTAAATTTTCCAGCCAATGAGGAAGTGATATAGTTCCACTTATCCATCATTGTTCCTACTCCCACCCAACCTTGATCACTATCTTTGATTAGAACTTCAGCAAAATATCATAATTTCAACTTGTTTTTCTGAGTGCCATACCAGTCTTTTCAAATTATATGAAGAATTGACAATATTTTGAAGCACATTGGTTTTGGGATTGCAGATTATTGGCAGATGCACAGTTAATAACTGAGGGTTATGATCACTTTTGATTCGAGAACTCACTTTATGTTCAACAATTTTTTAACCCAGTTTATCGGAAACAAACATGTAATCAATAATTGAACCATACTTGGACTGTTTGAAAGATGGAACTGCTCTTGGTTTGTACAAATATGATTCATTTAATATATTTAGCACAAGCTGCTGCTGATTGTCATGGCACATTCTAGCAATACCATTACTCAGCCCATTTAATGAATTAAGCAACTAGATGTAAATTGAGGTCTCCAGAGATAACCAAGCCGGCCAATGGATACTGGAATGCTTATAATATCCCTCAAGGTAAACAGTTGAGCCATCTTCTTTTTCCTCGTGCATAAATAAACATTCAATATTATCATCATATAACAGTTATACTGTAATAAATCACAATGTATCCAGGCCAACTGCAGATGGATTCCATCTACTTTTACTCTTAACGCAGTTGTGATATAAATTGAGAGACCACCCTTTGCTCAGCTGTGCTTATTAGTGCGCGTGGTTGGAATATTAAATTCATTAAAACCAAGCAATGGAGTATCTTGTTCTCTCCATGTTTCTTGAAACATAAACATTTCAAAAATATTTCAAAAGGAAAATGTATCAGGGTCAGCCAGCAGATGAGCTAACCCGTGGACAGTCCAAGGACATATTCTCAATTGTTTATCGTTTCTACTAGCAGCAAGCAGATTTCAGTCCGCATCGCCAGAGGACACATTTGTAAGGGTCGCCGGAAGCCAGGCCCAATCATCAAACTGCATTTTATTTTGGTTAACAATTCACTGGTAAATACTCTTTTGATGTATTTGTAACTAGCAGACCTGTGTTGTTGACTGATTAATTCAGTGGACCGATTGCACCTCTAACTGATAGGAATGATATTTTAAAATCAACTTTTTTTTACAAGTTTTGGGACTATTACTTCTAGTATAGAGGGATATTTTGATGAGGTGCATTTCTTAATCTCAATACCCGATTCCATAAAATATAAACCTGAATCAAAAATTGTGTTTACTATTCCACTGGTAGTCCAAGCTGTAAAAGTGGACTCACAAACTAACTTTGGGTGCATTCGATTAAATTGGATGGATGACAGATCCATAGATGTAATAAATGTTCATTCAGGAATTGTTGAGATGAGTTTTAGGATGGAACTCCAATTCAAACTATCATGTATGCCCCAAGATTGATATAAGGAATGGAATACTAATTTCAGGGCATTAGAAGATTGATTTTCCGACATGACCCTTGTAGATATAACTAGACCTGGTTCAATATCACTGACTAGATAACTATTATGATGTCCTTAAGAAGATGATGACCTCTGGGTTACTCCAGACCTATTCCCATTAACCATTAAAGGCCCACGCATTCTCTGGATAACACGGCCCTGGGACACAGGCATACCCTCATTTTTTAGAATTGGTTCAGTCAGCAATTGTGAATGACAAGTTATTTCTCCAAGACTGTTTCTGTTATCCGGCTTGCACTCTGGCATACTCTGAGTAGCGCTATCATGTTGCAAAGACACAATCCTGTTATTAGTACCTGGGTTGGTCAGCATTTGTAGGTAACAAACATCAATATTTCTTGTAGACTATTTATTACCATCTATTGGAGACTCTGTACATGTGAATTTAACAGGGAGTTTGGATGGTTTGTCTGGATAAAACAGAAAGGATTATTTACACCCTTTAGAGATTGGTCCTGCCTTTGTATATTCTGACCAGTCGGTTTGAAGATAGGATAACAATCCCTTGGTTGTTGCATGGGTTTAGCCGGTATATCTATAGTTTTCTTAGCTTTATTCTGGGCCTTCCACAGCCTCTTTCTAGCCCTTTTAATTAAAGGGGGTTACCACTATTACCCTTACATAAGGCAGTGAAATTTAAAACTTGACTTCTCTCTATATTAACATTTTCTGTTACAATAGGATTTTCATCTGTTTCAATGTCTAGCCCCAAAGCTCGTTCCAACTTCCTAGCATCCCCAGCTAAAACACTAGAGAAATGTGTGATAACATCACACTGAACATTTTGGAGCTTCATACCCTCACTGGTAGCGCCCACCCCTAAGCTAATATGGGGAGGGGTAGAGGTCGTTCTGCCTTTGGTTGTATGGCCAATTTTTTAACTTCATCAATAAGAAACCCTACTATATTTGGAAGTTCTGACACATCATCTAAAATATTAGAAAACACGTACATTCAATTTGTTGGTTATTAACATCTGACTGGCCTCTTACCACCAAGTTGGTTAGTTATGCAACTTTGTGTCTATCCCGCCACATACACAGCTAAGGTATTTAATAACTCCACCTGGATATCAAGTGTTTTGGAATGAAAAGTTAACACTATTGTTTGTGGGAGTAGTTTTAAAACAAGAGCCATCATTATCAGCAGACTGTAGCAAAAAATCACCCATCACAGCTCCCTGAGATAACACATTGCCGAAATTATTCCTGGTGAGCATAAGGCTGCTGGGGATGATATGGGTAAAGACAAGTTATCAAAATAAGGGGGGAAGGAGAGGTTGATGGTTAGGTTCACCCTCCAGACGTATATGTATCACAAAACAACCTGAACTAGTCAAGTATAAGAACCTAACCTTAGGGGGAAGGGAGGTATCAGAAGCCAAATAGGTTCTAAAATAGGTGTACCTAGCATATGCTAGGTACACCTATTTCATTATAACTAGGGACCTCAGTATATTACCCCAATTTTAATTTTTTCAGCTTAGAGCATTAATAAAGTCTATTTTGGCCCACTAGCTGATTAATTTTAATTTCACAAATCCACTCCACTCCTCTTTCACTTGCACTACACATAGTCTGTTTTTTCCAGTGCTCCTACGTAATCCGCAAGTCGCAGCATGCCTCAGTCCGTAGAGGACTGGGAGGACCCCAATGATGAAGCATGTCACCGTGGGGAAACCCTGGTGAGTGAGGGGACTCAAGAAAAGGACAATCTTTTCCTTTTTCTACATTTGGTATTTTAGAACCTATTTGGCTTCTGATACCTCCCTTCCCCCTAAGGTTAGGTTCTTATACTTGACTAGTTCAGGTTGTTTTGTGATACATGGGTAAAGACAACCCACCCTCACATTGAACTTTTTCTGACTGTTTGAAATAGTCCCTAATACAGGACTAGGAGAGCTTACCTTGTTTGTTTTTAACAGTCTAAGTTGTTTGATCAGGGACCATTTTCTCATGTTCCATACTTGATGACACCTCAATATGGACTTGCGTTTGTGACTGTAAATACCCACGTAGATGACCCAACCACATAGTATAATATAACCCGCCAATTGCCCTCCAAGGCACAGAAATTCAAGATTGTCAGCGACAAGTAGTCCTCCTCTGCTACCACACTTAGTGATACACCAGTGCTTCCAGAAAGACAGAATCTGTTGGCTGGGAATCACAGAGCCTTACACAGAGTCACTGACATAGTATCAATGCAGAGTAGTAGTGACGGGAACTTCACGGTGGGGGCAAAGACACCAGATGCAAGATAAAAGACCAGATAAAAACATTTGAGAGCATATATGTTTGAACTTTCCACATTTCTCTGGAACCCCCAAAATTATCTGGTCCCTATGCCCGTGGTGCAAGCCGCACCAGCCTACGGCCAGCTGCTTCTGTGCCACCAACCGGGGAGCCAAGGCCTAATGGCAGAAAGGAAGCTCACCACAGCCTAGCTATGCTATGCTCTTGTTGTATTTATGAGTAGAACTGCCCAAGGGTTTGCAAGGGTTTGTAAGGTTAAATGCAAAGTTAAAATGCTGCTGCCTGGCCTCCACCAGGTGGGATCTGCACCAGCATAATTTCCTATGCACTTGAGCGTTCAAGTGTGTAGCTGTAAATAGAGGGAGCAATGAAGAACAGGCAGGCAAATGTCTGTGGCGCTGTCTGAAAGGTAGTGCATGGATGTGCAAGCAACTGGCAACTAGATCAGGGGCATGGGGGCATGAGCACGCCAATGGCGCTGTCACACCCTTCCGGGTTATCTCTTTCCTCTCACCCGCCATGCTGTTTGGGAGGGAATTCACTCCATGCACCAATGGATAACTAAAGCCTAGAGTAGTCCTGCAATATGCCTGGTTGACCCTCTGCGAGTCTCTCAAGGTCTCAAACTCCTACTCACCAACCAAGCATTTAAGCGTAGATCCCCTTCAAGCTAAACTCTGCCTGTGGTGACAATCGCTGTGGCTGTAGCAGCTTCCTTTAAACAGTTAGGTGATCAGCAAATGCCAAATACAAAAAGCTGGGATTAGCCAATGAACTCAACAGGCCATTACCTGAGAGCTTCCTATGGCCATGGGGGTCTGTTCAGCGGCGTTCCTTTTAAATTTTCTTCACTCCCCTCTGGTCTACTCTGGTGCAGCATTAGGACCAGGGGAGAGGCTGAGGTGTCTGAGGTAGAGGCGAGAGATTCCAAGACTCTTGAGACTTCAGAGCGGGAGACATACGGAATTGTTCTCTGGGGTGGAGGTCCAGACCAGAGAGAACAAGAGACTGAGATTCCAAAACCGGGTCCGAGGTCCGAACTCCGAAGCTTCACACGCTGCCTCATAAACCCCAACTACAACCGCCACCACGGCACCGCCACTGCCACAGCCAGTGATTCCTCGCTCCTTCATCATCTGACTCCTCTTCCTCATAGGCACACACGTCACAGCTTTTCACTGTGCTTACAGTGGTGTGCTTCCTGTTAGCTCGTTGGAGCCCGCATATGGTTGTAGAGGAAGCAGGACCACCCCCCCAGTTTGCAAAGCAGGGTGAAAAGGGCCTGATCCCCACCCCCAATAGATCACCCGCTCCTCCACCAAGCACTCAACCACGGTGGCCTCACTCTGGCCTGGAATAGAATACAAACCGTAAGGGATTAGGTTCTCCACTGGTGATGCAGCATCCCAAAGTTTCTCTAGCCCGCCCTGCTTTGCCCCAGTACCAAGGCAAAGGAACTGTGCTATGTGTAGTTTTGGATCTGGGCCCAAGAGGTGCACTCCTCTGTGAAGCCCTCTTGTCTCAGGAAGAATTTTGCCCTGGAAGTAGACTCTTCTGGCAGTTCAGATTGTGAGTTGTCCCAAGACCTATTATTTTGCTCTTGCCATATCCATGTGCATGCCAGGCTCATCATGGCACCGGTGGGGCTGATGTGACCCATGTGCCCCATGTAAATGTCACTCTACTGCTTGCCTGTCGTTGTCAACTCATTCATCACAGTTCCCGGTGCCTCTCTCACATCAACATGGGCCTCAGGGCAGGGCACGTGGCCCAGCATTGCTATGCGTCATCCCCAGCTCCTCCGTCTTGAAGTCAGGCAGCCATCTTCACTGCCCCGGCCTCCTGTGCCCCTCTAAGGACACCATTTGTGCCGTTGAGCCTCACTGCCACAAGGCCTGTCTCCGGATCCCTTCTTCTGCTGTTACCAGGTCACCAGCTCAGCCACTGCCGAGGCACTTGGTGCAAGAAAGCCCCAGGTTTCGGTCGGGAGCCGCTTTCTTCCTGCCCAGTGTCGCTGCATCTCTCAGCACCATTGTGGCTTCCTCAGGGTCCCCGCACCTTTTCTCTCTGTACTCCGGTGGCGTCCGGTGGTCCCTACAATATGGGTGACTGTCCCTGCACCATTTTGCACAGAGAATAGGCTCCTGGGAGGTCACCACGCCACCATTGCTCACCCTCTAGGCCTCCTGCAATCTTCTGTCATCCGTCAGTCTTGGGGGTTTAATGGGTGTCTCGTATGCCGTCCCCAACTACTACCATGCCATAGTATGCTTGGTGGCCCAGCAGGAGTCGGTAAAAGAGCAATTGAATTGACTTTAACATTATACAGTGCATTCCTGCTCTCCACCTGTGCTGGCGCACAATGTGCTGCCGAGCACCAATGCAGGCACCCTTGCACCATCGTGTAAGGGTGCCTGTGTTGTAGGCAGGATTGTTTTTTGAAGGAAGCAACACCTTCCTGCACAAAAACAATACTCAGAGGCATTGTCATCTTTCTAAGTGTGCTGCAGGATGCAATACACTTAGAAAGAGGAAACTACTCATTGCATCTCTTTAGGAAAGGCATACAATTCTGATGCATTCTCAGGTCTACCACTCTTAGTAAATCTGGGATTTTATCTGAATACATACATGGGTGTATGTGTGTCGGAATGCCCACGCTCCCCCATGTAATGCCCTAACCAAGCAGAGACTTGCAATATCTTGGATTACACTTGATTTACCAAGTCGCACAGTGCCGCAGAGGGTTGCCTTGCAATGCTTGATAAAACTCATTGTAGGTTTTGCGCCACCCTACTTAACCTTGCGTGGGAAGGGCGATGCAAAACCTATAATAAATATGACCCTAAATGTATTAACACTCTTGCTGCCCTTGAAGTCTCCCAAGTAGTAACTGGGTCCATTTATCAAAATGTCTATATGCTTGACCTGATTTTCAGTTCTGTTTGAAGTGTGATCGGCTTGGATATTGTACCAGATTCCTGGACTGACTACTGTTTGGTCAATTTTACCATTATTGGTGGGAAGAAAGCCTGTCCCAGACAGACATTGATGAACATTTCCTAGGTCACACTTTCTATTACTAAATTGGAGGAATCTCTATGCTCTGTTATCAGAATGAGAGATAATGGCTCTAACAATTACAGGTTCAATACTGCCCTTAATGTCACTCTCCTTTTAAACGGTTGAGGCCCAATGCCCTCTGGTACATCTCTTCTTTATCAGAATCAACATGTGGTTATTAGAAGTTAGAAAGTGTCTAGTGCTCTCAATACTCATTAGAAGCCAAAATAAAGTTGCAAACTGCACTTAAATTGTAAAAGAGAATAATTCTCTCTGTCAAGGCTGATTTTTACAGCAGTACAATCTTGGCTGCTCAGAATTCTATTAAACAAATCTTTTCTATGGTTCACATGCTATCTGTGCCCTGGTACTCTGCACAGTCATTTGAGCATTCTCAATCACTCTGTGATAAACTTTCAAACTTTTTTTAAAATACATTTTCTGTCACACGTGAACATTGTGTTCTCTCTCCTCCTTCTACCTTGATATTGGAGAATGGGTTAACAGATGGGGTTTTTATCATTGCTTATCTGGGTTTTGCTTTTTTCATCCAATCCAAGGACACTTTGATTCAATTCCAGTTTACTTGTTTAGAGAAATTCCTGTTCTGTCACCTTTGGTTCCCATCTTGGTCCCATTCCATTATCGGTTTGGAAAGAGGCCCTCCTTGGCCTAGGTTTGCCATTTCTGGAAGTGTATAACAACTTGTTAGCCAATTCTTCCATTCCAGATGAGTGGGAAAAGGCTTTGATTGTTCCACTTTTGAAAATGCTCAAAGCTGATCCATGTCCTCTCTAACGTTTGGCCAATCTTGCTGTTTCTTTTTCCAATAACATTCTTGGGGAAATAAGTCAATAGGATAATCTCAAGTTTTCTTGTGCAGCACTAGCTATTATCTGTCCAATCTGGTTTCATCTGACTCACCTCATGGACACATCCTTAGTGTCAATCATTGATGATCTTCGAATGTCAGCAGATTGGGGCAGTCTGCTGCCTTAGTGCTTTTAGACCTTTCTGCCTTATTCGATACGGTCTCTCAATCTATTCTGGTGACTAGACTGGCCGATTGGGTTATTTGCTGGCCTGCTCTGTAGTACTGTCATTCATTTTTGGGCGGCAGATGACAAGCAAGTGTTCTCCCGCCTTTCTAATCAGAATGTAAGTTGCTGAATCAAGGGGTCCAACATGGGTCAGTCCTCAGCCCCACTCTTTTTTACCTTTAACCCAATGTGTACTCAGGCTACGGGGAGCCATCCTCAGCAACAGAGGTTGTGTGCTGGGGATGGGTCCAGGCCGCCCTGGCACCGACTCATGTTGGGAGCTCTCATGCTTGCTCCAAGGGCCCCCATGACAGGTATCCATTGAGGGTGGCAGTGAAAGGACTTTCGCTGCCACCGACCCTCCTCAGCGATCTAATGATGTCCGCATGTACACGATGTACCAATGTCATCAGATGGTGCTGGAGACACGCTGGAAGACATTTGCTTCCAGCATTTCTAGGACAGAGTAAGTCCTTCTCGGGGGGGAGGTTTAAATGCAAAACACACACAGGGGTAAAGAAAAGAGTTTTTCCTTTAACCAATGTCTGTCTGTAGTGGATTCCTGCTTCACAATCGCAGGTGGGGCTGTGATTGTGGAGCAGGAATCCACACCACTAGGCCACCAGGGATTTTTTATTGTTGTTGGGGAAGCAGCCTCTTAGGCAAGGCTCACTCCCATTAAGGGGCCAATAATTCACCCATTTCACCCTCCAGGAGCTAGTACAGCCATTTTGTTTGGCCAATATGCCCCTGTGGCGGGTTATAAAACCCCACTAGAAGCCAGGGATTATGTCTACAGTAATAGTGAAGAGCGGCCCCTTGGGCAAGGCTAACTCCCTTTGGGGGCCAATAATATTTCCATGTTTTGGCCGCCCACGGGGGCTAGTTTAGCTTTTTTTTCCAACTGATTTATCCTCCGGGGGAGTTGAAACCCACTTGGCACCAGGGATTATTTCAGCAGTAATTGTGGGGAGCGACCCTTTGGGCAAGGGTTGCTATCATGTTTTGACTCCCCCAGATGGCTAGTTCAGCTGTTTGTTTGACCGATCCGCCCTCTCGTGGGTCAAAACCCACAAGATGTCAGGGATTATTTCAGCAGTAATTGCAGGGTGTGACCCCTTTGACAAGAGCCGCTCCCTTTGGGGGCCAATGATTTATCCATGTTTCGCCCCCCCCAGTGGCTAGTTCAGCTGTTGTTTGACTGATCTGCCCCCGGGGGGGGAAAATCCCACTAGACACCAGGGAATATTTCTGCACTAATTGCTGGGATGACCACTTGGGCATGGGTTGCTTCCCTCCAGGGATAATTTTTTTTTGACCTATCTCTCCCAGATGGCAGATAAAGTTTGTACGCAAATCTGCCCTCTTGGGGTGGGGGGCGGAAAGCCAACTAGACACTAGGGAAATGTGTTTAGCAAGGGGCACTTCCCTTGGGGGCTATTTTTATTGGTATTCCCCACACCGGACTACAGATTGGCCATTTTTAGGCCACTATGCCTTCTGGGTGGGATGGGTAGAAGCACACTAGGCACCAAGAAAATATGTGTAGAAGTGGAGCGATCCCATGGGCAAGACATGCTCCCCTTGTGGGACATTTTTTTATATTCTCCCCGTGTTCAGGTGAATCTGCCCCCAGGGGGTATAGAAGCCCACTACACACCAGGGATTTTGTATGGGAGAATCCCCTTAGGGGCCATATTATATATTGGTTATAGGTCTTTTTTGAGTGGATTGGGCCTCGAGGTAGATGGTAACACTTGGTAATAAGGTTATGTATGTGGTAGGGATCTGCTTGTGGGGTAAGATTTGCTTCCATCTGGTGGTGTCTTTTTTGCCTTCATCACACCTCCTTTTTGGGGAATATCAGTGTCTTGTGATTGATATTTTGTTATAATTTATTTTAATGTAATCTGTTTCCTTGGCCTGTTTGTATACTTTTTTTCACTGCTGTATTAATGTTTGAATCTTTAGGTTTTTGTGTGATTGTCGGTGTGTAATATGTTAATGGCTCACGCCTATCTTGTATTAAGGATGAGCCAGATCTTAGAATGTATGGAATGTGATGATGTCATAGAAGATCCTCAGAGAATGAAGTGACAGATGGTCTTGAGAGGGTGAAAATATACTGCGTGAATGAGGTCTTCTCACTTATGAATAAACCTTTTTCATGTTTATATTATCATCTGGAGTGATTGCTTTTCTAGAAAGGCAACTTGTTACACTGGCAATGAAGATTTGATCCTCAGAAACTAGAAGCCATTAGAAGGGAAAATTACCTCAACATCTATGGGCAGGTAACCTGCTGAAATTGCTGGCTCTACCTCAACTTGTCTGCCGTCATTGGGCCATCACTGGTAAACCAAACAACTTTACTTCCCTTTTTGGGTGAGAGGGCTGTTTGCAGCAGTATGGGGTTCATTTTTAGCAGTTCCACAAAGAATGCATCTATGCAGTGATTTATTGCTTGGGTATGACATTTGCTTTTGAAGTTGGAATTGTGAGGGAAGCCCTGTTTTCAGCATTATTGTGACTGAAGCTGAGGATTGATATAGCGTATTAAGCACCATGACTGGCATAATTTAATGGGAACAGCTTTGCTGAGACTTAAACCAGTCTTTGCATGGCCCTATGTTCAAGACAGCTCGTGCCTCTCTGAGTAGAAACGAGCAGCACTGCTTGTACGTTGGGAATTGCCAGGAAACTAGGATCCTTCTTCAGCAGCGTATCAGCCTGCGTTTGCCTGTGTCTGCTTGAGCATTCTTCCACCCAGGAATGTGAGAGACGGGGTACCGATATTCTTGAAGTCTAGAAGCAAGTCTGTCCAGCCTTGCAGATTCTTTGCCAGCGCCCCCAGGACCTTGACTAACGGTTTGTGGTCTGTCCGAATACAAAAGTCAACACCCCACAAGAAGGTCCTGAAGTGTTCAAGTGACCAGGCAGCTACCAGAGCCTCACGCTTGATGACTGAATAATTGCTCTCGCCATCAGAGAGAGAGCGTGAGGCAAAAGCCACAGTTCTTTCAACATCCATGTGCACTTGGGAAAGCACAGCACCAAGACCACAAGCACTAGCATCCACATTCAAAAAGGTCTTTAAAAGGGTGTCAAAGGGAGCCAGAACCTTTGCATCGCAAATGTCCTTCCTAATAAGAACAAACACTCTTTGCTGGGCATCACCCCAAACAAATGAATACCCCTTCCTCAACAGAGTCCTGAGAGCTTCAATTTTAGATGCAAAACCATTTACAAATTTTGAATAGTACTCTATCAGTCCCATAAAATACCTCAATTGGTCTTTATCTGAAGGAACAGGAGTACATCTAATTGCCTCTAAAAGATCTAACTTCGGCCGGACACCCTGGCCAGAGATGGTGTGCTCCAGTACTCATTCTCCTCCACCAGAAACTCATACTTTTCCCTCCTGAGTGTGAGGCCAGCCTCCCTTAGCCTGCACAGAACCTCCCTCAATGTTTTGTTGTATTCAACCACAGACCCCCCCAAAAACCAGATGTCATCCTGGAAGAACTTTACGTTATCTAGGCCCTTAAAAATTCCAGACATGATACGCTGAAAGACACTGGCAGCGGATGAAAGACCGAAAGGTAGCCTGGTAAAACGAAAAGTACCTTCCATTGTTATAAAGGCCGTGAGATTTTTTGAGTCATCATGAAGCTAGATCTGGTGGTAAGCACTCTTCAGATCAAGTTTTGAAAAGTACTTACCACCCTTCAACAAAAGTAACAATTCGTTGATGTTTGGGAGAGAAAAGGTGTCAGCAACAACATGTTGGTTTAAGCTGCGAAGGTCTACACAGAACCTGAGCTTACCATCGCTCTTCTTTGTGATAATGACAGGAGAAACCCATTCCGAAGCCTCAACAGGTTCAATTATTTCTTTATCTAGCATATCATTTAACAATGTCTTTACATCGTCCCTAACCACAAGAGGAACCCTTCTTAACTTGTGTTTCACCGGAATAGTGCCCTCCTGTAGCGCTATTCTATGAGTGTCACTATGAGTGTTAATTTGAAAAAATACATGCGTTAGTAGCTAAGAGTATGTTTTAGAGCATGTGTTTCATTATTTAAGAAGGAGCAGGCAACAATGAGAGCTCCGTTGCTGTATTTAAAGACTTGTAAACGTGAGGGACAATAAAGAAGAAGGAAGTGATTGATACTGTGTTTGCACCCGTAATTGGATGTAAAGGTGGAATGAATGAACGTGGTGGACCAGAGGTACACTGCTGTCAACGGGTGTTTACAAATGGGGGAGGAGTGTTTGTGTGTTCACATATGGCAACCAGTGTTGGTCTCTGGTCTGAAATGTTGGTTAGTCCAGGACTGTATTTGTACCCATCACAGAATGTATAGGTAGAATAACGTCACAGTGTCATATGGAACTAATACATCACATATTCCACCAAGATGGCATTGGAATAGGAGTGCTCTCTATGAGCTCCTGAGGGTCGGGATCACTATCCTGTGAAAATCCCCGAGTTACCCTGCCATCCAACCCGCAACTTTACCCTCCTGAAATACCTTTCTCGCGGGATCCGGAGAGACATCGCCGACGAGCCTGCCACTGCAGCCCTGATGGAGGAGAGAAAGAAACCCGCAACTTTACTCCAGCCCCTGTAATACCTTCCTCGCGGGGCCCGGAGAGTCCAGACAGAGGAAAGAAAGAAACTCGATGGCCCAGGCTGAGCTTGGGAGAGTCTTGAACCCTGATGGGTGGCGAGGGCCGCTGCACTCCGGTACCGGAGTCTCTCCCCCTCAAAGTACACAAGATGCTGAGGGGTAGATGAGAGCCTCAGCCCGCCATTGGGTCTCCAGAGGAGCTGGGTCAGTCATGAATGCTGGCGAGGTTCTCCTGACCGCTGGTTCTGGAGCTGTCTCTTCATAGTAGAGACTGGCCTAAGTATGACACAGGAGAGCCTTAGTCACCAGAAGGGAGAGAGCGTTGTGTCTGGCAATATAGGGCCCTCTGCCTGCATCTGCCGAGGCCCTCTATCCTGATAAGAGACGGGCCGCGCTAGAATGGAGGAGAGCTGTGGTCCGCCATCCTGACTCCGGAAGGGAAGAGTTAATCACCGGATGCCCTGGATGTGCACCCGCCACCATAGTCTGTTGGGAAAGCCTTACCTAGCACGGCCATCCTTGTCAGTAATTGAAAAGTTATCGAGGAATCTTCTTGCCTCCATGGCAGACACGGCTCCCGGGGAAGCTTTTATGATGCACCAGAGTATGGGTAAGTGACGCGGCTACACTTTAATCACCCCAGACTCACTCGGAGTAACTTTCATCACCACTCGCTGCCACATCTCATTCACCCCAGACTCGCCTCGCAGTAAATTCAAGCACCACTCGCTGCCACTCTGCAATCACCCCAGACTTGCACGCAGTAACAGACGGAGAGCGCAGGACGACTCTCCTGAATCACTAGACAATGGTGTGATCGGCACTTGTCTATGCCCACAGAGCCACATAGAGATTGCTGAGACAGCCATGGTTAAGCCCTGAAGTCTAGTCGGGAATCCCTTGCGGTCTGGCCCCACCTGAAGACTGACTGGATGACAGCCTCTCCCTGAGGACGTCTGGCCTAACGCTTTCTGGATCAAGTTATTGGTCTAACACATTCTGAGGCAGCGAAATTAATTGGTTCATTCTGAGACAAGTCACTGCAGGATCTTCTGGATAGGCACCATTTTCTTTCGTCTGTTTCTGTTCAGCTATTTTAAAGCGACAGTTATCATAAGAACCAGAGAGACAGAAGAGGTCCTCACCTGTCCCTCTTCACAGAAATAGAAAGAGGACTGTTCGAACATTAGCAGTGGCCATCTTGAACTGGGCACATTAGGAGCAGTCTTTTCAATCTAACTTCTGAAAGAGACCTGGTAATCTTCATTGATCAAAGGCTGGCTCAATTTTAATTTATTTGAATTTACTTTGAGTACTCTCTCACACTTAAACCTCCAAGACTATGGATCATTTAAGAAGGTGCAATTCTTCACCTAATACTAAATTGAGGCTCAAATAAGATAAGGCATGTCATTATCTAATGCAATCACTAGCATATAAATTATCCACACCCCCAGGCCCATGCACAATGGTTCTGCAGCACTGTCTTTAAGTAGGCCTAGCTCATTGGACAGGTCGCTTATGCAACTAACATTGCAGCAACACTAAAGGTAGCACTCCCTCATAACATTAGTCATTCAACTTACTGGTCACACCTTAGCGCCTCCTAGGAGAATATACTCCATTCTAGCTCCTCCCAGGCACACTTCTTTTCTATGTTAAACACACTCCCTTACTTACTCATCTCCATCTGATGGACTCGCTCATGGTACCACGTGCTCTGTTGCCACCATTACCTGCCCTCTGAGGATAGCTCCCTCTCTCCCTCTTGTTCATGATAAGTGGTCGCCCCTATTACAATCCAAATCGGGGAGCTCTCTCAGAATGGAATTAATTCCTGACCCTTGTGACCCTTCACTATCAACTATCCGCCGAACCTCACCAAAAATGCAGCAAAAAAATACAAACATCGTCTACCCAAATCCAGTCCTGAATCATTAATCTCCAGCATCTACATCTGTCATAAAAAAGGGTATTCTCTCTAACGACCTCATTTTCTACACCAGAAAAAGGGCCTGCTGACGGAATATCATCTTCTCCATGCTCCGAATTAAAGACTCTAGGAAAATCCCTCATGGTCTCAAATTACTAACTTCACCCTCACTCTTCATCAGAGCCAATGCAATGCCACCATTGCTCTCTACAATAACGGTGTCATTCTCACACAAGCCTCTAAATCTAATCTAGCTAAAATGGACCATATATTCCCCTCCACCCTCAAGACAGTCGTGTCTGCTAAATCCTCTGTTTCTCCGACTCACCCCACTAGTTCACTTGACGTGCCCAGCTCCTCTCCCCCGCTACTTGGATTAGTCCTAGTTCGCTTAATTCCTCTCACCATTTAGTTGTCCCCGAGGAATCTACATTCCCTATTGCAGCCTCGCAAACCGAGCAACCGTCCTTTCAACCAGTTGGTGGACTAAATGGTACACCCATCTCGTTGTCAGCAAGTCTGAATCTCGGCAGCTCCCCCATTGAGAGTCCCATCGAAAACACTCCCCCTCCCCCCCACACTATGCCGATACTCCCTCATATAGGGACACATTTGTCAAGCCTTCCCTTCATATGGAACACACAAAACTGATACCAACAATAACTCTGTTTCCTAACAGATTAAGCCCCTTTACTTCAACCCACAGCCGGTCCTCTACCAACCTTCCCCCCTGCCTCTCCTTCCAATTGAGCCTGGCTCCCTTATGACCATAAGGCAGCATCCCCTTCACAAGAACCTAGCAACCCCATACTATCCTATCCATATTTCACTTGAGGTCCCACCTCTCCACAGGTTCCCTCCCCTCTGCTCCTATCCTTGAATCGACACTCAGACTTGGTAACGCATTTGGACAAGTTATCTCTCCAAGTGAACCTACTTATCCACAAATTCCATGAACTGATAGCCTTCTCACTTGACCATATGCCCTTGCTCAGGCTCATTAGGGCCCTAGGAAAACCGCATACAGTCCCCACTTCTGCAATCTTCGGCCTTGAACAGCACCCCTCGCTCCATATCTCTAATTCTCTACCCCTCCCCAATGCCCTCTCAACCCTAGAAGAACAAGGGTGGAACTTGCGGCCAATGAGATTGAAGATCTTCTCCTCTCCTATTTGATCACTCTAGATATTGACAAGGTCCCTATGGACCAAATTCAACCCATTCTAGCCAACCTTAATAGGGAACCCTCTAACAACCATAGAGTCATAAACAGCGACAATCTCAAGCAAGTGAACATCACACAGCCCCCGACATCTCACATGCCTACTCGGTTGAAATGTGCACTACTCAACTGTAAATCAGCAAAAAAACATGCTACAGATATATTCGACCTCATCCAAAACAATGAGCTAGATATCATAATCCTCATGGAAACCTGGCTAAATCCCTCATCCACTCCTATATTAGACCTCCTAGCACCTCCTAGTCACAATATAATCCGTCTAGACAGAACCACGAAACAGGGCGGGGGATTAGCCTGTATATACCGGACTACACTATCGGTCTCTCACATGGAGACTTTCACCTCATCCGTAGCTGAAAATCTTTGCCTCAACATCTCTAGTAACCACCTACCAATATGCAAACTACATACTTTTTACCCTTCATTGAACAACTAATGGAAATTATCTCCTCCAATGATGACCACTCACTATCCCAAATCTACCTCGGTGACTTCAACCTTCATTGGTCTAAACAGAATGACCAAGCACTGGTCTGTCTAAACGCTTTACTAGCAGAGATGGACCTTACTCAATTCTGTGGCCGGCCAACACACAACAAAAGAGAAATTCTGGACCTCATTATTTCAAAAGGGAATTCCATCACATTGGCAGACATTACTCCTTGTGATTGGTCTGACCACTACATCATCTTCCTCCTTATCAATTGGGAGGTGATACCGAAAAAGATCCATCACAAGAAAATTAAACAGTGGAAAAGGGGCCTCAGGAATATTAACACGGAATGTGTAGCTACCGAGTGTAAAAATTCCGTCACCCCAAGATGACTTGACTGATGTCCATGGTCTCACGGACTTCTACAACTCTACTATCTCTGATATCATGGACTCAATAGCACAGTTACAACTAAAAAATACCACCTCCAAATTCTCCAAACCATGGTTCAATGACAACCTAAACTATGATCGCCGCAACTTAAGGGCTGAATGACTATGGAGATCAAACCCATCCGCCTAAACCCTTAGAGCATTCAGGAGCTCCTACAATAAAAAAACAAAGACGACTAAGGCAGACTACTTCAGAGCCCAGATTAGGCAAGCCTCTAATCACCCCAAAATACCTTTTTAAATTGTCAAACAGCAATCAGTGATAGCTTCCAATCACATAGACGCAGCAGACAAGTCTCCTTCCTGTACTGAGTTGGCTATCTTTTTTATGGAGAAAACTAAATCCAGCAGCCTTGACCTAGAAGCTAAGAGGGCCCTTCTTACATCACAAGTGAGCGCAGTTTTACATGTCCCCCCGATGAGTCAAAAGCCTCTCAGCATGTACACTAAGAACAGGGCCACATGGAACTCCTTCTCACCCCGCAGTGAAGAGGACATCTACAAAACCCTGCTTAGCATTAACCCCTCTAATCACTTTAGCGACCCACTGCTACCAGCTGTCTTCAAAGAAATCAACGAGATCCTCATTCCCCTCTGGACTAAAATTGTCAACGCCTCTCTATCTCAAGGCAAGATCTCCGAATATCTAAAAGCAGCCGTGGTCTCACCTATTCTAAAAAAAATCGATGCGGACAGATCTGATCTCAACAACTTCCACACCATTTCCAACATCCCTACTCTGGCTAAGCTCTTAGAAAAATGCGTCCAATCACAACTCTGCTCGCACATTGAGTTTTTCAATCTCCTGGATCAATACCAATCTGGCTTTAGGAGTAGTCACAGTACTGAATCGGCACTCATCCACATCACTGATGATGATATCTGAAACATGCTAGACCTTAAGAAATCCTGCCTCTTAATTCTCCTTGATCTTTCTTCTGCATTCGACACGGTTAATCACGATAACCTTCTAGCTATACTAGAACACAGGATGGGCCTCTCCGGCTCGGTACTGTAATGGTTCTCTTCCTTTCTTCACAATAGATCCCAAAGACTTAAGGTGAATCATACCTTATCCCATCCATCTGCAGTTCTCATGGGGGTCCCGCGAGACTCTGCCCTTTCTCCCATACTCTTTAATCTTTTCCTGGAACCACTAGCGAATGCTATAACATCCATGAACATTCTTTTTCATATGTATGCGGATGATACACAACATTTTCTGAAAATCAACTCTTCTGAAGACATCATCTCACTCAACTCCTCCTTGACATTTATCCAAAACTGGCTAACTGAAAACCATCTCTTGCTGGACACCACCAAAACAGAATTCCTTCTCATTTCCCCTCCTAAGCACACCCTCGAGATTGACCTCTGGATGAAACACCTCAGCACCTTCTCCTGCTCCCCGGTTATCATCGACTCAACAAAACCTCTTGGAATCACCCTGGACTCACACCTGAACATGAAGAAAAATATCAGTAAGATGTGCAAGGGTGCGAATCACCAAATAAGGATTCTTAGAAACCTAAAACCATTCCTCCCTCAAGAGGACTTCAACCAGGTGGTAACAGGACTTGTCCTACCTAGACTAGATTATGGAAGTGTAACGCTCTATGGCCTCCCCAAATATACCTGAGCCCCGCTTAGGGCCTCATTGAATGCCGCTGCTAGACTGATCACTAACACTAAAAGAAATTAGCAAATTTCCCCAACCATAAGATCTCTAAAGTGGTTACCCTACAAAGCAAGAATACAACTAAAGATTGCTTCAGGTGGTAGCAGACCTTCCAGAAGTGCTAACTCATTGCTACTTAAACCGCAGACATCGCAAAAAGGAAATGAGACTCAGAGTCTTCACGGGCGTGGCACCTAAGATCTGGAAGTCTCTCCAACCAGAAATTCGCAGAATCTCCTACATGGCGGCGTTCAAACAGGAAGTAAAAACATTCCTAATGAACAAGTTCCTCCCTTAATTGGATCATTGCTCGTCTGTTTTCGAAATGTCGGTTTTCTCTTTTTTCCCCCTATCTATTTTAATGTCTATGATTCTTTGCCTTACCTATGAAGTAACGTTTTACCGTACCTTATCAAGTTATATTGTGCTTGCATTTATGTGCAATCTTATTAGTTCATCATGTTAGCCTCCTATACCTCAACGTTCCCCTACCTTGCTCCCCTTCCACTACTGTGAAGTGCTCTGATACCCTTCAGGGTCTTGTTCGCGCTATACAAAACTTTTAAAATAAAATAAAATAGATAAATAAACTAACTCATATGTAGCCATGGTATTTCATCGTTTAACCCATCATCACTTGATTTAAGGTGGTACTCCCACCTCTGTTACCGAATGTGAAGTATTCTTTGTATGTTGGAACTCCCAGAGTGCATCATTTCCAATACAACCCACTCAAGGTCCTTGTCGTAATGTCCTTGCTCCAGGAAATGTCGTGTGAGCTTTGTGTTGTTTTTTTACATCTTATGGTGCTCCAGTGTTCGTTTTTCAGGACCTTAACTTTACGTATTGTCATGCCTACATATAGAAGGTTGCAGGGGCACTTTATTAGATAAACCACATTCTCACTGTTTCAGTTGGTCAGACTCTTCAAAATCCATGGCCTGTCTGTGTTGATGTCGACCTCGTTAGTTTGATGAGTAAATTGGCACGCTACGCAACTTCCGCAAGGGTAGTGGCCAACGGGTCTGACTGATCCCACAGTGTGGTTTGTGTCTGTAGTGGGAGTGGTGTAATCTTGGAGTGGACAAGTGTGTCCCGAATGTTCGAATTTCTCTTGAACGCAAACATTGGTGCGGTCCATTGCTTTCCTGCCCCGTTCAGTATACGCCAGTGTTTCCGAATGATGTTTTGGACTTTGTTGGAAATCGGGGTGTATGTTGTGACACATACTATCTTCTCACTCTCTTGTTTCTCATTACGCTCCAGCAGGATCTCTCGATTGTTGTTCCGGGCTCTTTTTCTAGCCCTCGGACCATTTTCTTTGGATAATGGCATTGGATCAACTTTTCTTCTAGAGTTTGGGCTTGATGGTCGTATGTTTCCAACGACAAACAGTTCTTTCTCATACGGAGGAATTGGCCCACTGGGAGATTCTGTCTTAGTGCTTTGGGGTGAAAGCTCTCGTACATGAAAAGGCTGCTTTTGTCAGTAGGTTTATTGTGCACTTTCGTGATTAACCCTTCTTCATTAAGGGTAATCATGAGATCCAAAAACACTGCTTCATTCTTGTTGATGTTGTACATGAATTTGAGGTGTTTGTCTCTCGTGTTGACCCACTCGCAGAAATCGGAAGCTTGTTGGTGGTTCCCGTGCCTGATGATGATGATGTCATCGATTTATCGGCGCCACAACTTCAGTTGTTGTTTGAAGGGGTTTTCCTGGTGGTAGATGAAGTCTTCATCAAATTAGTGTACATAAAGGCACGCCATACTGGGAGCAAAAGTGCTTCCCATAGACGTGCCTCTGACCTGGTGGCATATGGTGTTGTTGTACTCGAAGAAGTTTTTTTATCAGAGCCATCTCTGAGCATTCCATGATGAAACTGCGCAGGTTGATGAAGTCCCATTCCTTCTCTTGAAGTATGTGCTCCACAACGGCTAGAGTACGTCTCTAGGGTATGCTCGTGTACAGAGCCTATATATCCATTGTGATCAACCAGTCTTCTCTTGGGTCAAATTCCAAGTCTCTGAGTAGACATCCTTGGTGTCTTTGAGATAAGATGTTGATGTTTGAACAATCGGTTGTGGAACCAGTCGCAAAACTGCGAGAGCGGTTCGAGTATTGAGCCGATACCCGACACAATCGGTCTTCCTGGTGGTGGATCCTTGTTCTTGTGGATTTTTGGTAGGGTGGAGAACCTTGGGGTCCGTGAGGAATCACCCACCAGAAATTCAGCCTCGTGTTTAGTGATCCAATTTCTGGTGGGCGATGCAACTACCTGGGGGTAAGGATAACCAGCACACAATCATGGTCTCCACCAATCGTACAAAGCCAGCTCTTGTTACAACACGTTGCCACTGCCCTAGTAAAAATGCTAAGGAAGTCAATATACAGACCACTGGCTTCAGTGATCCAAGTGGACCAAGTTCTGAGCATCAGAGCTGCACTTTACGGGGCAAAGCTATATGGCTATATCAATGTAGGCCCCATAGAAAAACCTAAAAATGTATTTATGAGATCAGCCCTGGAGCTTCACCAGAATGCCCCCTTGACACTGATGCATCTGGTCTTAGGCCAAAAAAATATCGCTCATGCAATTGCTTTCAGCCCCCTTGCATTTTGGATCCGTATTTGGTCAAATAATACACCACTACCCATGAAAGAATCTCTACTTGATGTACTATCTCTTGACACTAGAGCGAGCATTCAGTGGCTCAACTTCATTAAGGGCTGGTTGGTCAAACTGGGGATGAGTGAACTTTGGACAGATCCCAACAGCATTCAAAAAAGGACTTTGCCCATCCTCAAAAAGAGATATTGGAATTACATCAGTGATACATAGTTAAATAAAGGAAATGTAGAGGAGCTGACAGGCATGTTTTTGAGTTTTGAAGATAAAATGCACCAAGAAGAAATTTTAAACCATATAGAATCACCATTAGCAAAATCTCTATACTTGAAATTTAGGTATAGCATTCTATCAGTTAACACCTTCTGCAGTAACTGGAGAGGTACTAATATTGCCCCCAGCTGTCCTGCATGTAAGGTTGAACCTGAAACTGAAGCACATTTCTTATTCTTCTGCCCCAAGTACACGCAGTTTAGAAGAACTTGGTTAATTCTGATTTGCCGGATTCTAGCCGCAAATCGATTGAAAGAGATCAGAAGGATCTTAAAAAGTGACTCCACAGAGTTTTTAGTTTTCGTTGTGTCCAGATATCTGTTATATGCTTGGAGACTAAGAACTGGGATGTTGAAACCTAAGAGTAATAATTGAATCAATTATGAAGTATTGTATGTGTCTGCCTACTTATTGCTTTGGCATAGTTACATGAATTTACAAGACGTGGGATTTTTATGAGATTTTTATTACTGATAGTATCAGATTTATTCACACAATGTAATTTCTTATGCAGGAAACTGAATGATGAAATATTGCAAAGGACACTTTGCCAAGCATATTAGTGACATTAATACACTGGGGTGGCAACGTGAGCAAAAGAATGATACATTTAACCCAGATCTCTTAACTGGGGGTGAATGTTTTGATTTGTTCTGCATTCCGTCCATCAATTGAGTGTATTTTGCTTTCTCGCCTTAAGTGCGCCGGGTATGCCCAGAAGTGGGTCCCGGGCTCACTGTGCCACTGGATTCAAGCTATCCTGGCCGATGAGGGGTGAAACCCCGAAACCAGTCCTAGGATGCTTGTTTCCAGTCCGGGGAGGCCCTGGCCTGGCAGTTCTGGCTGGACTGTTCCCATGAGGTAATAATCAAAACAAACTCTCTTGGATCAGGAAATATCTATCTCCAATTTCACTCAACAATTTATACACTACCACCATAAAGACTATTCAACACCTCACATCGATCACCAACATGAACCCAGATAACAATTCCATAATGGATTCCCCTTCATCATTATCCCTTATTATTTGTGAAAACTAAAAAGGCTAAAGGTATATCCCTACGGATGTAAGGGTTGAGCGCTATGTTAATCATAGAACCTCCCGGTGTGCCCAATAAATTACTTGTAATTTGTGTTTGAAAAGTCATGTGTTCCGCCGTTCTGGTATTCTTTAAAATGCGATCTCTAACATGGTCGTTTACTCACCCTCTATAAGTACGCTAGTCAATTATTTACACCTGATGAATCCTACTCACGTCATCAGGTAGCGACCCGTAGTGTAAGAGGTTGAACTCTTAAAACGGCCACTTCTTAAAGCGGCACCCTGCTGCACCTTTCTTCTGGTGGGTCCCACATCTCTCCCATGTCCAATAGTTCTTTAAAAATGCAAAAAGAGGAGACGTGGGTGTAATATTTAAAGAGACCTTCTCTATGGGACCTCATGGGCAATCAATATTGTCTAAAAACTTGCTTGTTTACGGTTACATCCAAGGAACTTTCATGGTCCTACTTAATTAATGAATAGTAGGCCCCTAGAAATTCGATTGATTGATTCTTGTTGGAATAACCATGTCATGATGTTTTTAATGCTCCACATGTTTATTGTCTCTCATATATTTTAACATTGTTTGTATTTAATTGCTTAATTGTATTGTACTGCTTTAAATTGTATCCATGTGATTTTATTTTACCCAAAGATAATTTGGTCCTATGATGAGTTGTTAATACAATAAAATAATACATGTTCTTCGCAATAATTATTAGAGATTTTATTTGTGTGTTTTTATAATTGTTATCTGGGTTCATGTTGGTGATCATTGTGAGGCGTTGAAGAGTCTTTATGGTGGTAGTGTATATATTGTTGAGTGAAATTGGAGATAGATATTTCCTGATCCAAGAGAGTTTGTTTTGATTATTACCTGTGGTACCTGTCTCTTGGTTAGTGGTGGGGTCGCTCCCTCTTTCTCTATACTGTTCCCATGAGGCGCAGGGTCAAGACTGTTTTGCGTATGGCCAGGACTAAACTGGGATGGCATGGTGAGCAAAAGAATGATGGATTTAACCCAGATCTCTTGACTGGGGTGAATGTTTTGATTTATTCTGCACTTAAATCGATCACTTTTGTGTCTTTTGCTTTCTCGCCCTAAGTGCACCGGGTATGTCCAGATGTGGGTCCCGGGCTCACTGTGTCACTGGATTCAAGCTATCTTGGCTGATGAGGGTTGAAACCCCGAAACCGATCCTAGGATGCTTGTTTCCGGTCCAGGGAGGCCCTGGCTTGGCAGTTAGGGCTGGACTGTTCCCATGAGGCAAAGGGTCAAGACTGATTTGCATATGGCCAGGTCTAAACTGGGGTGGCATGGTAAGCAAAAGAATGATGGATTTAACCCAGATCTTTTGACTGGGGTGAATGTTTTGATTTGTTCTGCATTCCGTCCATCAATTGTGTATCTTTTGCATTAATACACTTGTGACATGAAACTGTACACTGCTTACCAAGAGTATTGTTTTAGGCGATAGGTGATGTTTTATTCCTTTTAATTGCATTATATTTTGAGGTATTTATGGTCTTATAATCTTAACACTTTTTAGAATGGATCAAATTTTAATGAAATTGTATTTAACCTTGTAATGAAATCTCTATATACTGATTATAATGATGGAATATTGCACATAGCACATGATCAATTATCACAGGGTATAATAGGGTAACTAGACATAATATCGAAAAAAAAATATCGAATGGACATAATATCGAGTCTAAAATATAGAATGGACACAATATCGAATGGACATAATATAGTCGTTAAAAATATCGAATTGCAGGTAAGTAATATCGAATGTCATAGTATAGGCATGAAAAATATCGAATTTTTATTAATATCGATTTTTTAAAGTGTTTTGCATGTCAGTATATGTGTTAAAAGTGTATAATATTTTTAGTAATGTATGTTTAATTTTTTGAAAGTAAAGAATTTTATGTTATTAAATTTTTGCGTAATTTAATTCCGTAGCGGGTTGTGGGTTTATAGGGGAATAGGGTGGGAAGTAATTTAATAATAATTAAGTAAATATTTATTTTTATTTATTGGTATTGATAATTAATTTACTGGTAATTAATTATTAATTTGCATTTTTTATTATTTATTAATTTTTGGTATTGAAAATTAATTGGTTGTTGATTAATTATTAATTGGTAATTAATTTGTATTAATTGGTAATTGGTTGTTGATTAATTATTAATTGGTAATTAATTGGTAATTAATTTTTATTAATTGTTTAATTGATAATTATGTTAATTGTTTTAATTTATTATTTGTAGTGGGTTGTGGGTTTATAGGGGAATATGGTGAGAAGTAATTTAATTTTAAATAATTAATTATTGAAATTAATTCTGTACATTGATAATTAATTTAATATTAGTTAAATATTAATTGGTATTATTTGTATTTAATCATTTTTGGTATTGAAAATTAATTGTTTGTTAATTAAGTATTAATAGGTAATTAATTACATAAATAATATGTATTGGTATTCATAATTATTTGATTATTAAATATTTTGTTATTGGTAATTAATTTTAATAATTTTTGTATTGGTATTAATAATTAAATTATTTTAATAAAAATATTTAATTATTATTTTCCGTCCTACTGCACTCACTGGAGTGGGAATAGTAAATTTTACCCGTACGCTATCCAATGCTTTCCCTACTGTTGCACTCTTTGGAGTGAGAATAGTAATTTTTACCCTTACGCTATTCAACGCATTCCTATTGTTGCACTCACTGGAGTGGGAATAGTAAATTTTACCCTCCCGCTATCTAACGTTTTCCCTACTGTTGCACTCTTTGGAGTGGGAATATTAATTTTTACCCCTACGCTATCCAACGCTTTCCCTATTGTTGCTCTTACTGGAGTGGGAATAGTAAATGTTACCCTCCCGCTATCCAACGCTTTCCTACTGTTGCACTCTTTGGAGTGGGAATAGTAATTTTTACACATACGCTATCCAACGCTTTTCCTATTGTTGCGCTCACTGGAGTGGGAATAGTAATTTTTACCCCTACGCTATCCAACACTATCCTTACTGTTGCATTCTTTGGAGTGAGAATAGTAATTTTTACCCATACGCTATCCAACGCTTTCCCTATTGTTGCACTCACTGGAGTGGGAATAGTACATTTTACCCTCCCACTATCCAACGCTTTCCCTACTGTTGCACTCTTTGGAGTGGGAATAGTAATTTTTACCCGTACGCTATCCAACGTTTTCCCTATTGTTGCACTCACTGGAGTGGGAATAGTAAATTTTATCCTCCTGCTATCCAACGCTTTCCCTACTGTTGCACTCTTTGGAGTGGTAATAGTAAATTTTACTCTCCCGCTATCCAACGCTTTCCTTACTGTTGCACTCTTTGGAGTGGGAATAGTAATTTTTACCCATACGCTATCCAACGCTTTCCCTATTGTTGCACTCACTGGAGTGGGAATAGTAAATTTTACCCTCCCGCTATCCAATGTTTTCCCTGCTGTTGCACTCTTTGGAGTGGGAATAATAAATTTTACCCCTACGCTATACAACGTTTTCCCTACTGTTGCACTCTTTGGAGTGGGTATAGTAATTTTTACCCCTACGCTATCTGACGCTTTCCCTATTGTTGCACTCACTGGAGTGGGAATAGTAAATTTTACCCTCCTGCTATCCAACGCTTTCCCTACTGTTGCACTCTTTGGAATGGGCATAGTAGTTTTTACCCATACGCTATCCAACGCTTTCCCTATTGTTGCAGTCACTGGAGTGGGAATAGTAAATGTTACCCTCCCGCTATCCAACGCTTTCCCTACTGTTGCACTCTTTGGAGTGGGAATAGTAATTTTTACCCATACGCTATCCAACGCTTTCCCTATTGTTGCAGTCACTGGAGTGGGAATAGTAAATTTTACCCTCCCGCTATCCAACGCTTTCCCTACTGTTGCACTCTTTGGAGTGGGAATAGTAATTTCTACCCCTACGCTATCCAACGTTTTCCCTAGTGCTGCACTCTTTGGAGCGGGTATAGTAATTTTTACCCCTACGCTATCTGACGCTTTCCATATTGTTGCACTCACTGGAGTGGGAATAGTAAATTTTACCTTCCCGCTATCCAACGCTTTCCTGACTGTTGCACTCTTTGGAATGGGAATAGTAATTTTTACCCATACGCTATCCAACGTTTTCCCTATTGTTGCACTCACTGGAGTGGGAATAGTAAATTTTACCCTCCCGCTATCCAACGCTTTCCCTACTGTTGCACTCTTTGGAGTGGGAATAGTTATTTTTACCTCTACGCTATCTGACGCTTTCCCTACTGTTGCACTCACTGGAGTGGTAATGGTACATTTTACCCAGCTGATATCCTACGGTAAAAATATTAATTATTTTGTATTAATATTATGTTTATATATATGTATTAAAAAATAAAAATGTAAGTTTATTTTTGGGAAGTTACATTAATTATTTATTATTTTTAAGGTTATTTAAGTATTTTTAAATATGTTTTAGTTAATTATATGTATTATTTTATTATTTTAACATTACTTTTAATACATTTAAAAAAAATCGATATTTTGACTGACTATATTATTTACAACGATATTTTAGACTCGATATTTTTGCACTCACTGTTTGTAGATAGGAATTTGATTTTTTTGCATTCGATATTTTGGCATCGATATTTTTGTAGGTCTATATTTTGGTAGTTGATATTATGTCAGTGATCCGTATAATAGATATCATCACACCAATACAGTTTTGAAATGAACTTTGGACAAAACCTAGTAAACTCTGAACGGGCAAGTGATTATCGTAACAGAATTGTATGTGATGTACTTATGCTTTTGGATTTCATCAATTACTGTCTCAATGGGAACCAGAAACCTCTAAATTGCCTTTGTATGTTGATGTGCTTTAATGGTTTTTATGAATCGACAACAGCCGCTGCCGTTTTTCGATCTCCACAGCTTTGCCTCCTCATTCGGAACTCTTCTGAGGACAGCTTCTTCAATGGGCGTGTTGTAGGAAGGCATCCTCGTCAACTAGAGCGTGTCGGCTGAAAAGAATCCTGCATCTACGTCAAGGTGTCCCCTCACCTTTCATAAGAGTGGGTGTGCTCTTGAGAAGAATTCTGCTCTTTCTTCATGGAGATATGCACACCATTCATTTTACATTTGCTGTTAAAGTGTGTCTGCCATAATCTCTCTTAATCCCAATAAAATGAAATTTAAGGGAAGATTCATTTATACAATCCTGACATGTGTATGGAGGTAAACCTATTGAACTTCATGGCTATTTTGAGGACACAACAGATTACAAGCAAAGGTACATTAGTGCTAAAATCTATGTATCAAAGAAGGGGGATAGCATATTGTTAGTTTCATCAAAAAGACCTGGGGGTTATACTTGACGCAAATAAATAAATAAATAAATTAAAGATTGTCGTTCTGGTGCACAAAGCCCTTCACTTCAATACTCACAGGTACCTGGCTCAAAAACTGGAGCTTTCTTGTGGTGTAAGAGCCTCAAGAAGCTCCAAGACTTTCCTCTTGAAACCACTCATCTTTAGGAAAAAGAGAAATTGTCACAGAGCCTTTTCCGGCACTGCCCCAAAGCAATGGAACTCTCTTCCACCGGAAGTACGCCGAATCTCTTCAAAGACGGCATTCAAATTGGAAGCCCAAAAACTCTTTATGAATAAATTCTTACCCTAATTGTGCTAGGTGCACCTGCTCGAAGACATCGTTCTTACTTCCATTGGACTATGATTTGTTATGATTCTTTTTTATGCAACTGTCCCTGAATATGCGATCATTCCTGCTTTTTTTTAAGTTTGAGGAATACAACCTTATAGTAAAGGTAGAAAAGTGCAAATTTAGAAGAAATTCGATTGACTATTTAGGCCACAAACACTGTAGAAGGTATTACGCCCAAAGAGGAGTTGGTGAACTCCATACATAGGTTGAAATCGCCTGACAATAAAGAACTGATGAAGTTCTTAGGCATGGGCGAATATTATAGTAAATTTGTAAAGGGATTTGCAGAAACATGTAACAACATGAGGAAACTTCTAAGGATAGCAGTTGAATTTAAGTGGGCTGTTGATTGTGAAACTGAATTTAGGGAAATAATAGAAAAACTCAGTCATGCCCCTGAATTGAGAAACTTTAACCCTGTGATACTTATAGTATGGCCCGCGCGCCACCAGCGGCCCGGCAGACCTTCCTAGGCAGCCTGAGGACCTTTGTCTGAATGCAGAGTGCATTCCCAGACACTTGAAGTTACTCAGCATTTTATTGGTGGTGTAGGGTTTAAGATATAAGTTAAACTATTGCTATTATGGCATTATTCAGGGATCGAGGTAATAAATAATATGCTGATCCTGCAACAAACTTCCAATTTTATGATTAGGTTGCCAACTCATTATTTTGATGGCCCGGACGTACAAAAATAAGGAGTCACCTAAAGATGTATTTAGAGCACTTATCTGTGCATACTTCTAAAAGCAACTATAAATAGAAAGCACTTTTAATTTTGTTCTCCAGCTGCCTGAATGATCCATCAAAGGGATCAAAGACAGAAACGTCACATTACAAATGAATACATACGTTTTTTATTTATAACCCTATTAAGGTGCCGATTCTGATCCTGGAAAAACCGGGTACGAACCGTCGGTCGGAGCGTTGTCTCCGTCCGACTTGTACCCGGGAAAAAAACATTACAAACATGGAAGTACGATTCGCATGGACACACCATTTCCGTACGAATCGTAAAAAACACCGACCGACGAAAATATACATACAAATGTGATCCGGGGAACGCGCCGACATGACGTCGGGACGCATTCAGGCTGCGTTTCACGAACCAGGAAGTACGAACCGCACCGACGTCACCCCGCACGGATAAAATTCTCCGACTGCCAAAAACTGCCGGGAAATCAGGACGACGCGCGCAAGGAGCACCTGTACGTGACGGACAGCCATGGACCCGAACCTACGTGTCATCCCAGCCCTCATAGCAGTCCACCTGCTCTACAGGAACCGACGCAGACGCCGCAGAAGGTCAGAACAACACCTAGGGGCAAAGGGGGGGGGCAGGGGCAGGACACAAAACCCCCACCCAAGTCACAAATCATACATGCCCTGGACTTACCTGACCTTCAGGGCCTGGTCACTTCGAGGGGGTGGGGGCGTGTCCAGAAACGGAAGTGGATGTACACGCGAACCGGCAACACAACAAGTCCGGTACGTACCGTACCCACGCCTTAAGAGCGTGGGTACGAGTCGTACCACGCCCACCCCTACTTCACCCCAACAATGGCGGTACGGCCCGTACCCATGTTCCAAAGGCCCGGGTACGGGCCGCACCCCCACCCGTGTATGTACGGCGCGTACCAACACCCCAACAGTGCATGCACAGACCGTACCCCCACCCGTGTATGCATGGAGCGTACCCAGATCCGTGTATGTTCGGAGCGTACCCCCACTCGTGTATGTACGGACCCTACCCACACCCACGTACGTATGGAGCGTACCCCCACCCCAACAGTGTATGCAGGGACCGTACCCCCACCCGTGTATGCATGGAGCGTAACCAGACCCGCGTATGTTTGGAGCGTACCCCCACCCGTGTATGTACGGACCCTACCCACACCCGCGTACGTATGGAGCATACCCCCACCCCAACAGTGTATGTACGGACCGTACCCCCACCCGTGTATGAATGGAGCGTACCAACACCCCACCCGTGTATGTACGGACCGTACCCCCACCCCAGAAGTGTATGTACGGACCATACCCACACCCAACCAGTGTATGTACGGACCGTACCCCCACCCGTGTATGAATGGAGCGTACCAACACCCCACCCGTGTATGTACGGACCGAACCCCCACCCCAACAGTGTATGTACGGACTGTACCCCCACCCGTGTATGCATGGAGCGTACCCAGACCTGCGTATGTTCGGAGCATACCCCCACCCGTGTATGTACGGACCCTACCCACACACGCGTACGTATGGAGCGTACCCCCACCCCAACAGTGTATGTATGGAGCGTACCCCCACCCCAACAGTGTATGTATGGACCATACCCCCACCACACCAGTGCATGTACGGACCGTACCCCCACCCGTGTATGTATGGAGCGTACATGGCCAGCCACAGGAGGGGTGTGTGCAGAGTCCTCCCAGCAGTGCCCAGACACAGGAGGGGTGTGTGCCTATCATTCCCAGCAGTGCTCAGATGCAGGAGGGGTGTGTGCAGAGTCCTCCCAGCAGTGCCCAGACACAGGAGGGGTGTGTGCCTATCATTCCCAGCAGTGCCCAGACATAGGAGGGGTGGGTGCAGAGTCCTCCCAGCAGTGCCCAGACACAGGAGGGGTGTGTGCAGAGTCCTCCCAGCAGTGCCCAGACACAGGAGGGGTGTGTGCAGAGTCCTCCCAGCAGTGCCCATGGAAAGAAAAAGGGTGGAGTACCCACAGATCCAATTGCCACAATTGTCAGTCAGGTGCACAAAGACCCTGCAGTACATGTAACACATGTGTGCGAGGCTGGGAGTACACATATGCATACTGCCTAAAAGGGAACATGTCCACATGAAGTCATGTCAACAGACAACATACACAAGTACAGTGATCACCCAGGATGCCACGAATGATGCAGGTGGAGACATCGCTCTGCATGCATGGCCAAAGTTGAAGGGGTCCGTCACACACCCAGCTAATGTAGACACAGCTCAGCGCAACATATTGGAAACACCCTGCAGGGAAGATGTCAGGGTACACAGAGGAAGGAACACACCTTGGGACAATTACACCATGCAGTAACTGCCTACATGAACAAAGAAACTTAGCTAACACCTTGTGATGGCACACAGATACCAGGGTCCCCTCTATGACCAGAACACTACTACATTTCCCACACACCCAACACATGATCACCACCCAAAATCATGGAGCAGCCCCACCAACAGCAATACCACAAAAGCAGTAGTGTTCTAAGGAAAAAAAAGGCTTTATTCAGCGTTAGCAAAAAATGTTTGTGTGGATAAAGTTCAATATTTACAAAGCCCATAGGGCAGTCCATTAGTCACAGCTGGATGGGGGACACAGTGGGATGCGTGTCCCCTAGCTTGCCTGCACAGTTCAGACCCCCCTGTCTTCCACAGGGGGGGGGCATCATGTGGGGGGGAAGGACCAGGCACCGCAGGGACAGGAGGGGCAAGGGCAGGCGTTGTGGGTGCAGGGACGGAGGACTCCACCACAGGGGTTGGGGCAGCGCCAAAGGAGGTGGTGAGGATGGCGCTGCACACGTCAGCAAGGTCCCCCAGCGTACCCCCGGCACCCGAATGAACCACAGGCCCCAAGGAGGGGGGGGGGGCAGAGGAATGGATCGCAGCGCCACTGGGGGAGGGTGTGGACAGGGGGGGGCACTCAACTACCCTGACCGGGGATTCCTTTGCCCGCTTGCTGGGTGGTGTCACTGTTGGGCTCAGGGACAGAGCGGCCATGAAGGAATCTTTGCTGGATTCGTGGCCAGGAGAGCTGAGGGGAGTGGATTTGGAGGGAGTGGATTTGGCGGAATGAGGACTCCCACTCTGGCTGCGTGACTTACGTTTGCCCCCCGACCCAGTGGGTTTGCCTACCTCACCCTGTGTGTGCGTGCCAGGAGGTGTGCGCTTACCCTGCCCTGCTGGTGTGGTGCCTGTGTCTGGTGTTGTGCGTGCATGCTGACGTCTGGGTGTACGTGGGACAGGCATGGGAGTGGGAAGTGTGGATGGGGCAGGGGTAGGGGGTGGGATGTAGCGCTGCAGGAGATCCACTGCTGCAGTCAGTGTCGAGTCTATGGACCTCAGCAAGTTGCGTTGGTCAGACTGCGCGGCTGAAATGCCCTCCAAGTATGCCTCCATCTGGTTGAGCACTTGGCTGTGGGCATGGAGGACATTAAGCGTCGCAGTCTGACCAACCCGCAACTGCCGCAGGATATCCACAGACTCGGCATTGGTGGCAGCAGTGGAGACAGGGGCAGGGGGTGCGGTGCCTGGCAAGAAGGAGACACGTGGTGACCGAGCACGGCGGGAAGGGACACGAGCAAGTGGGAGGCCGGTGATCGGAATGGAGGGGCGGGTAGTGATGGAGTGCTGGTGTCAGCTGTGGGACCAGCCACCGCCCCCTCGGAGTGCTCAGTCTCGGACCCGTCTGCGTCATAGTCGGTGGTGGATTGACTGGACAGGTCCTCCGCTGCACTCCCGTCAGCCTCCGTGCCACTCGATGTGCCAGACAACTCTGCACTGCTGGCACTGGTGCCTGCTCCCTCCTCACAGTCCATGCCAGTGTCTCCCTCGGTATCCCCCAACGATGCTGTGGGCAAGGTGAAGAGACAGGAAATAATCAGACACCTGTATACATATGTCACATGAGTCAAATCCACATAGGTCACAGTGCATAGCCTGAAAAGCAACATGAGTAACATCTACAATACAAGGCACATATGTAGGTCCTGCAACACACAGTTGGTTGACACACCATGCCACTGACCAACTATGGAGAGCATGACACAATAGCAAATAACATGATATGGAGTTGGACAGAGGAGCCAGGCACTGGGGACAATCCAGCACATCATCTGCGGCACACAGCGTTGGCGTAAAAGGGATGAGCAGGAACCATGTCTATTAACTGCAGGCACATGCTGCAAAGGCAATACTTAAAAACATGCCCAACATTAATGGGTCACTGCACCTTGAGTGTATGTCCAGACAAACATCACACACTGGCCAGACCTAGCAAGGAGACTTCAGGTCTAGACATGTAGGCCTTGCCCGCACCAACCACCCCCTACATGAGACAATTTATTGAGACACAGGAAGCACTTACATCTCTTAGTCTAGAATAAAAACACATGGCCTGCAAGAAATCCTGATTGGACACCAAATACCCCTGGTGCGCCGGTACAAATACATCATCTACAAATGGCCATCATCAGATCATTTCACCAAGACACAGGCACTGGCCCCCGTGAGTATGAACAAGGGACATTTGGTCAACCTGTACAGTGGACACATGTAGCAGAGTTTACGTAGACACAAATGGTGCCAGGGTAGAATGGCACAGAGCACAACCTATGCTGTAGACACAGAGATTGTCGACATTTTTGGATTACACACATGATACCTAGGAAAAGATGCCCCAGGGGACAGTAGTGGCCACACTACTCCATGGTCCTGAATGGTAATGACTGCAACACAAGCCACCATCCCTGCACTCTGCATTTCTCACACTCATGCACATCATGTCACAGGCCACAAAATAGGACATGCATGCTGTAAAGCAATACACTTTAGAGACACACTCCTATGTCTGGACTCAGCATCAGTGACAACTGACATGGACCCTACAAGCACTGAACTGGACAGGGCACAGGCAAGGTCCCAAAACCTGTTACACACCACCCCCACACATGAAGCTGCAAGCATTGGGCACATCGATAAACTGGCAGCCTAGATAACCTTGTGCAAGTGTGACTACACACAGACCAGGATACACATGCCAAGGAGGGGAAGGGAGGAAGGACAGCACCGCTACACTTTGGTGACCAGGAACTGCACTGCACATGTAAACCCTGGCAGTGTATCCATGCAACTGTGCACTTACAAATGCTGGTGACACAACAAACACACATGTACCTACCCCCTTCCTGCTGCTGCTTTTCCCGTAAGCGCCTGTCCATGTCAGGGAAGACGACCGCCAGCACACGCTTGTGGATGTGGGTCAGACGGCGGCGCCCATGGTTCTTTTGGCTCACAGGTGAGTCCCCCAGCAGGACCCGTGCGATCCTCCGCGTCCAGCACCGGATATCCTGCCAGCGTTTCCTCACCTGGGCTAGGCGCCGCTTCCGATCATCCGTCTGTCTCATGGCACTGACGGCGTCCTTCCAGATCTGCTCCTTGGCACAGGCGCCTACCTGTGAGGATGAAAAAGTGAGACAACATCAATACACCTGCGACATGTCACAGAGACACACATTAGAACAATTTGGCTGGTTTTAACAGGGCATAGAATGCATCAAACTCATTACACCTGTGTCATAGGGACACTTTTCTCTGTGGAAGGCAAAAAGCACTAGGTGGCATTGTATAGTACACAGGTGGCATGAGGGGTACGACACAATCAATCATCCAGGCGCACACTGTGCATCACAAGCGACACCAGGATTATGTGCAGCACCTCAAAGCAGTCACATGCCACAAGCCACTGAGGCACCCTCAGCAGAGTACACAGACACACACAGCCACAGGACAATCACCTGACATTGACAACTGCAGCTACACACCTCACTCTGCACATGTGCCACTAGACTGGGGGGTGTCACAGGTGTGGGGCTGGCCCATCACTGCAGACACACAGCACCGCTCCCTGCTCACATCAGATGGGCAGGGTATATCCATCCCTCATGCAGCTGGGGTGCTACACTCCACATATGCACTCACCCACATGACAGGGGACTTACACACACACACCAATGTCCAGGGGACAAACACATCATTTGGACACTCTCAGCACATGTACACTAAACAAACACACATCTGTGGGTACTGCCACCTGTCACACTGGGGGGACCACAGATTCACATAAGGACTCTAGTAACAACATTCCCAGGAGGATTAGACAGGCAGAATGTGTATTGCCACATGCAGTGATTGTCACAGTACACATAATACAAGTGAGGAGAGCAGACATGCACCACAGCATGCTCTGGCTGGGAGACATTAGGCATTCCCCCACCCGGGACCCACCTTACAGTACATTGCATGTGTGTTACACTTGGACACAATGGCCGAAGTCACAGTCACAAAAAAGGGGCACAGTCTTTGCTAGTTGACTCGGCACACACCTGAACCCCTGGTCGACCATACAGCATGGGGTACTGTGGGAGGATGACATCCAGCAGGGCTTGGTTCTCCTCCTGGGTGAAAGGCTGGGCCCTCTCCACAGACCTGGACATGGTGCCAGAGGATTCACGAGCAGCAGCAGTGTAGTTGAATCAAAGGATGTGCAGGCAGGTGCTCTCTCATGGGACCTGGCTGCCTTATATCTACCTTGCTGCCCTGTTTCATTCACAGGAGTACAGAGTGATTGGTCACTCACATTTGCATCCTATGTTTCCTCCAATCCCTTTAAACCTACCACAGTCAGTGGCTTTGCTCTTTTTTTTTATTGAGCATGATGTCAACTCAACAACCACTTTGCAACAATGTAGATTCTTTCAAACCGACTTTAGCTGGGCACCTGATGAAAAAAATTCAAACTTTAAACTTGGTCTCCATGACAACCAGCATGCATGTAGGGCTTTATACTTGTCCCTCATGTGTCCCCTATGTAATTTGGACATTCACACACAGGTACGGTGAGTTCCAGGGCCCTAGGGCACCCCAAATGCATAGAAACGGCCCGTACACACGCGTGTACGGGGCGTATCACTATGGGTACGCATACGCGAGCAAAGCCATAGTGAAACGGCCGTACACGCGCGTGTACGGGCCGTTTCACTATGGCTTTGCTCGCGTATGCGTACCCATAGTGATATGCCCTGTACACGCGCGTGTACGGGCCGTTTCACTATGGCTTTGCTCGCGTATGCGTACCCATAGTGATACGCCCCGTACACGCGCGTGTACGGGCCGTTTCACTATGGCTTTGCTCGCGTATGCGTACCCATAGTGATACGCCCCGTACACGCGCGTGTACGGGCCGTATCACTATGGGTACGCATACGCGAGCAAAGCCATAGTGAAACGGCCCGTACACACACGCGTGTACGGGGCGTATCACTATGGGTACGCATACGCGAGCAAAGCCATAGTGAAACGGCCGTACACGCGCGTGTACGGGCCGTTTCACTATGGCTTTGCTCGCGTATGCGTACCCATAGTGATACGCCCCGTACACGCGCGTGTACGGGCTGTATCACTATGGCTTTGCTCATGTATGCGTACCCATAGTGATACGCCCCGTACACACGCGTGTACGGGCCGTTTCACTATGGCTTTGCTCGCGTATGCGTACCCATAGTGAATGTGATACGCCCCGTACACGCACGTGTATGGGCCATTTTACTATGGCTTTGCTCGCGTATGCGTACCCATAGTGATACGCCCCGTACATGCGCGTGTACGGGCCGTATCACTATGGCTTTGCTCGCGTATGCGTACCCATAGTGATACGCCCCGTACACGCGCGTGTACGGGCCGTTTCACTATGGCTTTGCTCGCGTATGCGTACCCATAGTGAAACGGCCCGTACACGCGCGTGTACGGGCCGTTTCACTATGGCTTTGCTCGCGTATGCGTACCCATAGTGATACGCCCTGTACACGTACGTGTACGGGCCGTTTCACTATGGCTTTGATCGCGTATGCATACCCATAGTGATACGCCCCGTACACGCGCGTGTACGGGCCGATTCTCTATGGGTAGGCCTACGGCAGCACTCCCATGGTGATGGGGAACGTACACACGCCCTCAGAGTGCATGTACAGTGCATTCCACACCTGACAGTGGTGACAGGCAGCACACAGAAAGGAATAGAGCTGACATACTTGTCCAAGGCTGGACATCAAGGCATTGTCTGTGCAGTACTACATGTGTGGGGCACAGGTGTGTCAGGCTATAATGTGGCACATTACTCCTGAGTTGTGAAGGCAATAGATGTATGATGAGATGTGTACAGATGTCATGTGTGATGGTGGACTATGTGCCAGACATCCCCTTCACTCCTTTGACATGTGTGCATGTAGTACAGAACACTTGTGAAAAGCGTCACTGCCATGGCACAGTCAACAACACACACAACTGTCCCCTGATGCCAGCTACAGGGGTTTTCACACCTGACATGTGACTACCCGCGTTGCACGATGTGACTATGTCATGTATGTGTCGTATGTTCCCATTAGCTTGCTGTAGGTGTTTGGTCAAATGCATCTGCAGTTGCTGCAACCAACATGTGTCTGTGTGTAGATGGCCATGGCACAGTGTTACGCATACCACGCCACATGTGGAATCCGACGTAAGGTGTGTGTGTATGCATCGACACGGAGTTTCAAAACAAGGACATATCTGCATACTCTCAATGTATGTGGGATCATTATTGAAATGTAATCCTTCATGGCAAGGTGTGTGGTCTGTCCTTTTTCCATTACATGTGACCTGTGCCTCTAGTGTTCCGCAACCTGTCTGTACAATAAACATCCTTCCTCTGTACATATTTGGTTGTCTGTAACTCCTGTAATGCGTCTGCCTGCTCACTTACACTGGCCCACAGCTAGTTTCATGGCATGGCATTATGAGGTTGAGAATAAACGTTTGGAGCTGTCTCTTGGTAGGAGTGTCACATGGCTGCCATACGTGTCCAGGGCATATTGCACAGACCTGACTCTGCATGTAGCATATGTGTATTGCCTGTTGACCATGTGCTCAGTACATTGACATTGGTGGTGTACTGTACTCACTCTTCGTTGTCCCTTCTAATTCACTGCAGGGCTCCGCCTCTCCCTCGAGCAATTCCGGACTTGGCTGACATGCGGGAAAATGACTGTATACGCCGCTACCGCTTCCCCCAACGTTTGATTGTGGACTTGACGACACGGCTGGCAGCACACCTCCAACCGCTACACAGGTATCCTGGTGCACTGACACCCAAGGTGAAGGTGATGGCAGCCCTACATTTCTTGGCCACGGGTACCTTTCAACATACCATTGCCCATGTGGGTGGGATGTCCCAAACTATGTTAAGCCGTGTTCTGCATGATTTTTTAGAGGCCATGTTGAAGCACCTTGATGAGTTCATAAAATTCCCAACTCCTGAGCAGTTGACAGCTGTCAAGCGTGAGTTCTATGCCCTGGGAGGGATGCCCCATGTCATTGGGTCCATAGATGGAACACATGTGGCTTTGGTACCACCACAGGCACAGGAGGTAGCCTTCTGTAACCGCAAGCATTACCACTCCATTAATGCCCTTGCGGTGTGTCTTGCCAACATGGTGATTTCACATGTCTGTGCTCGTTTTCCAGGATCTGCAAACGATGCGTACATCATGAGGCGTGGCAGGGTGCCTGAAATGATGCTGCAGCTGCGCAACGAACGAGCATGCATTGTTGGTGGGTATACTCTGCCAGTCCTGTATTTAACGTCATCTTCCTGTCTTACTGCTTCTCCTGACCCACTCTTGTCCATGATGTTTCCATGTAGGGGACGCTGGCTATCCCAATATGCCATGGCTGATCACGCCTCTCCGCAACCCCAGCACGGCTGCCGATCACCGCTACAACAACGCCCATGGGCGGACCCGGCGAGTGATAGAGAGGACGTTTGGCCTCCTGAAGAGCCACTTCCGTTGCCTCCACAAGACCGGTGGCGCACTCCCATATGCACTGGTGAAGGTCTGCAAGATATTCCTCGTGTGCTGCATGCTGCACAACATGGCAGTGGAGAAAGCTGTTCCACTCATCCTGGATCCAGATGAGCAGGACCATCCACCCGTGGAGGATGAAGGGCTTGGGCACGAGGCGAGTGATGTGGAGGAGGAGGAGGCGGTGGAGGACATGCGGAGTCGGCTCATACGCGACTTCTTTGCTTAGTGGTGAGTTCCAGTGTCTTAGTGTGCACGCATTGGGCTGTGTGTGGCATGTGTTGCAATGTGTGTGTCCATCTGCATGTCTTCCAAGTGAGTCTGAGGTGTGTTTGGATGTGTCACTCGAGTGATGGTGCAATAGAAGAAATGGTTTTCCAGAGTCATCATTGTCATCTAGCATGTTGACAACCTAATACGTGTCGAGTACATGGATGTACTTCTTTTGGCTGACTTCTGGTGTGTCTCCCATCCACAGGTACTTGCACATGCTGTCTGCTGGTGGCATTGTTGTGCTCCTGCTATTCCTCATGATCACAGCAACATGTGCTGAATCAGCGTTACATGCACGGACAAGTTTGAAAATCTCCTTCGGGTAAGGGATGCAGCACGGCTTTTTGGGAGTGGTATTTGTTATGAATGTGTGTGCACTGCTCCTGTTCATGTTTGGTTACTTTGCATACATGTGGAATCACCATGGGGAAACTCATTTTGAACTATTTTGAGGTAGATGTCCTGGCACTCTAGTAGTTCCCAGCTGGGTGAATAATCTGAAAGTAAAAATGTATAGAAAAACTGGTGGAGATGATTTGAAACTAAGAGAAGAAGGAAAAGTGAAAGATTGCAAAGAACATTTTGACACCAGGAATTCTGTCAAGAAAGCGGTAGTCAAGGTTGGTGACTGGGTTGTGATTAAGAGAACATGTGGTAAAGAAAGAAATATCAGATTTTCCAAGCCCATAAGAGTTTCTAAATTGTTCACTAATGGTATAAAGACAGAGGATTCCTACATTTGGAACCCAAATAAAGTATTTCCTTATAAGGGAAAGTTTCGTTTTTTCTGGAAAACCAAAAGTCTCTATTCCACTGGCAAATGAAAAGACAATGTTTTGTGTAAATAGTCAGACAAAGGAAGAGACATTCCTGGTGAGGTAGTGAACAAAATGATTTCCTAGAGAGAAGAAAATTCCTGACTACCAAAATAATTATGTAAAAGTACTGCATAAATAACTGTATTTATACTGGTAAGAATTCCATTTATGTTATGTATTCTGGTAGGTTTTGAAAATTGCATGATGATATTATTGAAACTATACTTATTTTATATGCGATTGTATATTTTGTTTATTTGTTTAAGTTAAGCTTATTTATGATAAAAAGGAGAAGTGTGTAATATGTTAACAGCTCATGCCTTTCTTGTATTAAGGATGAGCCAGATCTTAGAATGTATGGAATGTGATAAAGTCACAGAAGTGCCTCATAGAGAGAAGTGACAGTTGGTCTTGAGAGGGTGATAAGAGACTGGATGAGGTCTTCTAACTTATGAATAGACCTTCTTCACGTTTATATTATCGTCTGGAGTGATTCCTTTTCTGGAAAGGCACCTTGTTACACTTTCAAATGAACGTATTGATTTGTGCACATTCTGTACTATTTTGTGACATGTGTAATGTGTTTTATTTTTTTCCAGTGGGACCTCTTTGGTGCTTGCAGTGTCTGTACAGAGAAGGTGCAGTTGATCCTCAGTCTTGCTGTCTTGATTGACTTTTCCTTCCAGATTACTATATGCCAGTGGTTTTACATTCTGTTTGATAAAGCCACAGTTTGTTCTTTACCTATTTTACATAGTGTTGGTTATTGTTGACTGATATCTTGTGTTACTTTTATTAGCATGGATTATGGCTAACGCAGCGTAACCGATCAGGCTGTTGGTTTGCTTTTCACATCTTTTTCTGACCATACTTCTGAGACTGACTCTGCATCTGAGGTAGAGGATGAAGTCCAAGACTCTGAGTAGAATTTCTGTCCTAGAAGAATCATCTGATGATAATGCCTCTCTCAGTGTGAAGAAAGTGCCTCTTTTAAAGGAGGACACTGATGTGCTGAAAGTACAGCAAAAGGAATCTGGATTACAGAATGGGCTGAAAGACTTCTCATTGGGAATGTTGAATTCTGGGTTGCCCCAAACATGGTGCAGCCTGTGTTGCTTGCCTTTAGTGGTGCTGCAGGTTTCAGAGTCAATATGGAAAACTTTTTGCCTAGAAATTTCTTTCAGTTGTTTAAGGACAATGTATTTTTGGATGAGATTGTTGACCAGACCAATTTGTAAGCTGAAAAGTTTTTGAGGGACAGATGTGCCAGATTTAAGCCCCACTCTAGAGCTACCTGGTGGACTCACACAATTCTGTATGAGTTTAATGCTTTTTGATGGAAACTGCTATATTTCCAGCAACCATGAGTCGCGATCAGTATTTGCTTCTGCTTTGTGTGCATTTTCGACTATGTTAAGGACATGGGTAGTGTACATAGATTAGCTCAGAGGTTGGAGCCTCACAGTGCTGCTCATAAGTCATACATTTGTTTCATTTAGCAAAATTCAATGCTTTTGGTGTATTCCACGATTGTTCTCCAGATTCAAAGATGACTTTTCTTCAGTGTCAGCAGTCTGTGATTGGCAGCCTAGTTGTAGTTGAGCCGACAAGTGTTCCTAGAGTTGGAGTGGTGTAGGGTGTGGCTAGCAAACAATGGCTACTTTCCTGATTACATTCATGCCACACCCCAAAAACACTTTCCCTGTAGGAGATAAAGAATCTGTGTCTGAAGAGGGGTGTGAAAGGAGAGTCATATGTACTTTCTGAGTATCCTTCTAATTCTGCGCGCTATGTGTGCCTTCATGTTTTAAATCATACAACAGTCAACTCAATTATTGGGAGAAACCGTGAGAAAAAAAGTGAATTGACTGGTCTGTATCGTGTATATTTTTGTTCAGTTTCATGGTTTACGGTTGTTTGATGTATTTATTTTGACCTGTTGTGTTTGTAGTATTAGTTGGTTTTTTCGTCTGCTTCAAAATCATTTGTGTTTTATTCTTTGTTTAAAAAATGTGTTGGTGGTGTGTGAAGACTGGTGTTTGGCTGGTGGTTGTGTGTGGACTGTCGCTTGGCTGGTGGTGTGTGGTCTGGTGCTTGGCTGCTGGTGTGCGTGGACTGGCGTTTGGCTGGGGGTGTGTGTGGCTTGGTGTTTAGCTGGTCGTGTGAGTGGACTGGCACTTGGCTGGTGGTGTGTGTGGCTGGGGGTGTGTGTGTGCACTGGCATTTGGCTACCAGCATGTGTGTGTTGTGACCAACACCAAGCCACTACACACACACACATCCATGGATACCCTAGTCAACACATTCCACCAGCTTCAAAGTGGTTTGTTTGTTGTTTGTGAACTGGCCTCTGGCTGGTGGTGTGTGCTCAGGCAGTGTGTGCGGTTGACCTTCGGCTGGCAGTGTGTGTGAGTTAGAATTTGGCTGGTGGTGTGTGTGTGTAGTGACTTGCTGCTGGTCACTACACACACATTGCCAGCCAAATGCCAGATCACACACTCTGTCAGCGGCCAAGCGGTGTGATTGCTGTGTCAGTCCTGTGGGCGTATGAAAGTGATGCGGCTTTGAATGCCGTTGTTTGTTGACATGAGTGTTGTAATGTGCTGGGGGTGTGAATGGTGTTGTGTGTGTGATGCATGAAAGGTGTGTGAAGGGCCTGTAAAGCTGTTGGCTCCTTGTTGTGGCTTTACAGCTCATGCGCTGTGAGCCAGTGATTCAGTATTCTGAACTTTCAGTTATAATATCAACAGTGAATTTCATTTTTCTAAAATCTTTTGTTAATAAAAAGTACATTTTAAACTTTTCACTCACACTCGTACCAAATCCGACCAGTGTGTGTGTGTACTTGAAGGGCAGATGGTTGTTCAGCAATATTTGTCCTTTCTGTCTTTCTCTGCCAGAGAGTACATTGTTTTTAGGGAAGATCCACCAACTCTAGATATTTTGGTAGACTAGACATCAGGGGGACTCCAGGGTGGTCTGCGTGGATTCTCAAAGTACCAAATTTCCTGCCACCCAAAGTTCCCACATATCTCCTGACAAAAAATGGTACCTCATCTGTGTAGGTGGGCCTAGTACCTGCCAAAGGTTGTGGTACAAGACGCAATGTGGCAACATAAACAAAAGGGTATCTTCAACCAGGAAAACGTACCGACCCCAAACATTTCTGAAAATTAGATACCCAGGGAAGTAAAGGGCGGTGTGCCTCTCATGGATCCCACAATGTTTCCTTACTCACAATGCCCTGCAAACTACAAAATCTGACTAAAATCGCACATTTTCCTTGCATTTCTGTGATGTGTTCTTCCAGAATCAAAAGAAATAAACAAAATACCTACTACCCAGTGCTCCCCCACTTGTCCCCATGAAAATGCTGCATCACTTGTGTGGCTGGGCCTAGTGCTCACAACAACAAACTAACATCAATGAGAGTCCACGAAAAATGACACTCAATGACCTTGGGTTGATCTGTTCCTGATGTGGGCACTAGGCCCAGCCACACAAGTGGGGCAGTGTTTTTACTGGGATAAGTGGGAAAATGCTGGATGTAAGGCATTTTCTGGTTTGTTGCTGAATCCAGAAGTTTACGTCACAGAAATACAGGGAAAATGCACAGTATTAGGCAAAGTTTGAGGTTTGCAAGGACTTCTGGGTAAGAAAAACTGGTGAGAGCCATACAAGTAACCCCACCCTGGATTCTCCCAGGTGTCTAGTTCTAAAAAAATGGCAAGTTTGCTAGCTTTCTCTAGGTGCCAGCTGAGCTAGGGCCCAAATCTACAGCTAGGCACATTGCAAAAAAAGAGTCAGTTTGCAATGAAAAAATGTGATGTGTCCATGATGCGTTTTGGCATCTGTCCTGTTGCGGCCACTAGCCCTAACTACACAAGTGAGGTGCCATTTGTATCTGGAGACATGAAGGAATGGTAAGTGGTAAGAAATGAGTTGTTCCCTGCAGATTCCACATTTTTATCAAAGTTTGAGGTTTGTAAGGGCTTCTCGGTAAGAAAATCGGGTGAGACCCATGCTGGTCACCCCACCCAGGATTTCCCCAGATGTCTAGTTTTAAAAAATATGCAGGCTTGCTAGGCTTCCCTATGTGCTGACCAAGCTAGGGCCCAAACTCTACAGCTAGACACATTGCAAAAAAGGGTTAGTTTTCAGTGGTAAAACGTGATGTATCCATGTTGCGTTTTGGGCCCTTTCTCATCACTGGCAGTAGGCCTACCCACATAAGTGTGGTAAAAGTTTTATCAGGAGACTTAGGGGTACAAAGAATAGTAGGACAAGTGTTATTACCAATTATATTTCTCTGCATTTGTGCCTTCCAAATGTAAGCCAGTGTGTAAGAATGAAGACACTTTGAGAAAAGCCCTCTAATTCACATGCTAGTATGGGTACCCACAAATTCAGAGATGTGCAAATTACCACTGCTTCAAACTTCATATCTTATGCCCATTTCTAAAATGCATAGGTTTCCTTGATGCCCAATTTTCACTCCTAATATTTTGCCATATGAGTTGCTCGATATCCGAGAAATAATGAAAAACCAAGGGCTAGTCTGATTGAATCTGAGATATAGGCCAGGCCCAATTCAGCAAGTAGGATATAGTTAGAGTAGGAATACGGAAGAGGCACTAAGGGCTTAAAAAATCTATTTTATAATTGTTTGGAGCAAGTCCGTGGGCACCAGACTCCTGCCAAACAGATTGCCGCTGACTTTGTTTTAGCCTGATAGATATTTCTTATGGGGACTAATTGTCTGGCACCCAGATTTTTGGAAAAAGATTTTATAGCTTTCAAACTTCTCTCCATTCCTAGGGCCCTCTACCAGATGTGAACATGTTTGCTTTTTGTCAAAAAGGACCCCCAAGTAAGGAAAGGTGTCTACCACTTCAATTTTTCCAGATTCCATATGGAGCTACAGGGCTTTGTCTCATTTGCCAGCCCCTGCTATGATTACAAATGATTTCGTCTGGTTGACTTTCAGATCCAATGAGTCCAGAAAGTCTGCATATGCTGCTATGAGACGTTGGAGACTTATCCCCGTTCTGGCAATCAGCACTGCATCATCGACGTAGGCCGGTATTGGTAACTGATTTGTATCAAAATCAGAGATGCACCCAAAAGTGCTTCCTCAACACCATTTGTATAGATAGAAAAATGAAACAGGGCGAGGACTCACCCCTGCCTTACCTCCCAGGCGATCTTAAAGGGGCAGGTGCATTCCCCGTTTTTGCCATAACAAACACATGCAGTGGCGTTGGAGTACAGTTGACGAACAAAATTATTTATAGCTGACTCAATCCCCATATCCTGCATTATATACCAGAGCTTAGAGTGGGCCACACAGTCAAATGCTGCTGAAAGGTCAATGAATGCCATATAGAGTTTTCCGACCTTTGCTCTGGTATATTTATCTATAATTATTGATAGATTCAGACACTGATCTACTGTGCTCTGTCCCCTCTGGAACCCATACTGTGCCTGCATTAAGATGTTCTTTTCCTGTGCCCACCACTCCAACCTAGATAGGAGGCGTTGGCCCATTAGCTTGGATGATGTGTCCAGCAGGGAAATTGGCCTGTAGTTCTTTGGATTTCCTCTGTCCCCTTTTTTATAAATCGGAACAATTACACTAGTTTCCAAGAAGGGGGGGGGGGCGGCTATTGCTAAATTATTAAAAACATTAGTCAATCAATCAATCAAATCTAGCTTTATTCGGTGAAAAAAGTACAACCACAAAAGCATACTAAAAATAATAATGAACCTCTTCACAGTTCATCGCAGTCTGTACATTAAAACACATGAAAGGTTCAAAATGTCACTGTACATGAATATACTCAATGGATGTGATAGAATAAAAACAAACGTGGGAGATAGTTTGTATATAAAGTGCCACGTTCATGAATAAGGGTGGGAGTAGTTCGGGAAGTAGCACTTCGCGAAGCTACGCAAAGTGAAGTTCGCACTACGCGAGCTACGCGTAGCACTTCGCGAACTGCGAAGTAACATGTTCGCACTGTGCAAGATGTTGTTTTCAATGATTGCACAGTGCGGACAAGCAACCGGCACTGTGCAATCATTGAAAATGGCATCTTGCACAGTGCGAGCTGTAGTTTTCTGCTGCTCGAGTAGATTTTTACTCGAGCTGCAGCTTTCTCAACGCGAACTGGTAGTTTCTCATCGGGAGCGGTCGCGAGCATACGCGACCCCTCGCAATGAGAAACCTGACCTTCTCGCGTTGGGAATCTCGCCGGGAGGTTTATTTTCCATGATCGCGATCGCGAACAAGGAAAAAGTCTCGCCAGGATGTCATTTTGCTTGCTCGCGGTCGCCAACTTGACGTTGAGGACCGCGAGCAAGCAAAAAATGACCGCAGCACTACGCAACACTATGCTACGCGTGTTCGCACAGTGCTACGTGCAGTTCGCGTAGTGCGAAGTAGCGCGAACTTCGCAAACTACGCGAGCGTAGCGTAGTGCTTCGCCCAGGCCTATTCATGATATATAGTACGGCAACAAAACTGCAACCCTGAACATCATTAATCAATATGCATACTATCTTCTTCATAAACGAGGGCCTCGGGATGTGAGTTATATTTTCTTCTTCTAATTGCCATCTGAATGTACACCGCCACCGCATTACAAACTCTGTCATTTTTTAAATTGCAAATAAAATCAAAAGACGTTTTATAAGTGAACAATCTTTCCTTTCAAAATATTGAATGTAAAATGGTCTTCCTAATATCTCTATAAAAATCACAAAATAAGACAAAGTGTAAAGTTGTCTGTTCAGATTTTCCATCGCAGGGGCACTTTGAGAGATCTTGTTTCCATTCGCCCATGGTTGGGAAGGATATTAAAAAATGGACAATCCCCATTCTTACCCTAGTAAGATAAAATCTATGTTTTGTATTCGAGACCTGGAGTAAATAGCATTGTGTCCCTGGTCCAATGGGCCTATCACAGTATGCCCTGGTCAGCTGCTTCGAGTTTGCCTCGACTTCCCTTAGCCATTCCCTTGATTCTATGAGTCCGGTTTTTAGTTCCTTTTTACTATAGTTAAGTATTTGTTAGTCAGTCAGTCAAAATAACTTTATTTCGATAACAGGTATCTTAAAAGCGATAATAATCTTACAATCAACAATATATTTAAAAAAATACAAGTTATCAAAAAGTATCAATTAAGAGTATAAAAATCCACCAATACATTAAATTCTCATTACCCAAGAATAACAAGAGCAAACTGTAAAAGATAAGTGCTTGAAACATCGCTAAAATAGATTCAGTTCCAGCCCTCTTTGCGTAATACAGACGTTTTTTAAAAGAAAAGGGCTGTGATGTAAAGTGACAGTGCAATATGGACTGTGCAACCATTTAGACTAAAAATAACATAAAAGCATAATAATTAATTGGGATACCCCACGTAGGAATTTGAACCTTACTATCCAAACACGGCCGAGGTACTTAGCCACACCATAGGCAAAAAGGGTCAGTGCATCTGACTTTAAAATACGTAAAGCAGTGCGATGTTCGTATGTGCCCAATTGTCTGCAGATGGGTTTAAGCCATCTCGTTCTAGCGCTTTTATAGACAGGGCAGGCAAACATAAGATGGGCTACACTCTCAGTCGGCGCTTTGCAGCAGGGACCCCCCACTGGTGTCTGATATGGGGCGCTCCATTTTGCAGTTAGCTCTTGAACCGGGAGTGAGCCTACCCTAAACTGTATATAAAGTGCTCTATCTCGTGGTGTCTGGATGAAATCTAGGTATGGTTCTAAAAGGATATGCTGCTTATGAAGGTAAAATTGTTCCATAAGCCTTCCTACTCTTGAGTTACTAAGCTCCTGGGCATTAACCCAGACCCAGTAGCGCCTTTTGAGCTCAGCCTTGCTGGGTGGGGTTTGCGTATTCCAAGACTCCTTGAAGACGAGTGCAAAAAGCGTATTTTTAAGGTTAAGCACCCAACTGATTCTTTGATTGCCATCTAAGGTCATTTCTTCTGTGAGCACGGATGCGTAGTTGGTGAGCTCAGGAGTCCGGCACAAGCGGGCCCAGAATAACAATGGCCGTAACCTAGCTACATCTTTAAAAGAACGCCTACCCATATCGCTCATTAGTGGTTTCAGTGGTACGTTGCAGGGAAGTATTTGAGAAGGGTTGTTAAAGTAAATGTTCTTAGTGCATTCTCTTAAAAGATTACTAATATATATCAACTAGGGAATTTTTTAACCATGCTCAAGGGTGAGGCAATCTTTAATGATTTCCTGGGTAAATTTGGTTCCCTCCTTTCTCCATATCCCATACCAAACAGTGAGACCTGTTACATTAATAAAATCATTAATATAAGAGGTGGCAAGCTCATTGTGCACGCTATATGTAGGGGTAAAGTTGGGAATGGCTAACAATCTTCTTAAAAATATGTTTTCTTGTGTCTGGAGGGTAGCATGGTGAGCCGCTCCCCAGAGCGCAGCACCATAGCAAGTTCCAGTAAGGCCCTTACTCTTATAGAGGGTCAGAATTTCCCTAATTGGTTTATTCCCCATTTTTATTGAGAATTTAAAAATTGCCTCTGTAATCCGTGTAAATTTTAGTTTACAATAATCAGTATGGGGTCCCCAATGACCGTTTGTTGTGACTAGCAGTCCTAAATATGAAAATGAATGTGTTTCTGCGATAGGGACCCTATTTACATGGTGGGCCCTAATCTTTGGTTTACATTTTCCACACACCATCATAAATAGTTTTTTTTCAAATTAAGTATCACCTCCTTTTCCTGCATATATTCTGCAAATTTCTCAATTAGGCACTGAAGCCCATTAGCGGATCAAAGGACTGCATCGTCCGCATAAAGCAAGGTGGGGATGGCACATTTACCAACTCTAGGGATATCAGCATTTAGCTTTTGCAAACCTTAGTCTAATCCATGTATGTATAGAGAAAACAGGAGTGGTGCAAGAACGCATTCCTGCCTTATTACCCGTGTTACTCTGAAACAGGTAGTGCACTCTCCTTCTGTCCCATATTGAACTCTTGTATTCAATCATTTATATATTTGTGACCGGTATGCAATATTATCATTCGGAGCACCCATGAGAGCCAATGTTTGCCATAATTTCACATGATTCACTAGGTCGACAGCACCTGTGAGGTCGACAAAACACAGGTGTAAATGGACCTTTTTTACAACTGTATATTTACTAATTATTAAGTGAAGGTTAATGCACTGCTCAACAGTCCCTATCTCCCTTTTGCATCCGTACTGTGTTTCTTTAAGGACTGAATTTTCGGTTGCCCAGATTTCCAATCTCTCCAGCTGGATTCTGCCCATCAATTTTAACGTTGTGTCGAGAAGGGAAATGGGGAGATAGAATTTGGCATCGCTTCTATCACCATTTGTGAAAATCAGGACTATGATACTGTCTGTCTAGGTTCTCGGCACCAGACCACCTGCTACAGCATTAAACACTTTTTGTAAAATTGGGGCCCAGAGACCCATATCCGTCTTAAAAATCTCTACTGGGACCCCATCGGGTCCTGGTGCCTTCCCATTTATGCATATACCTAGGGCCACTGTGACCTCACCCAGAGTAATAGGGGCCAAATTGTGGGGGTCCAAAATAACAAAAACTATATTATCTGATGGTACTGAGATTTCAATAAGATCACTTTCATCTGACAGTACAGAAATGTCATTATCTGGGTTAGAAATCTGTCCAAAATACTTTATCCATTCCCGAGGGCTGGACCAACCTCTAAATTTTTACTGCGGAATAAATATATGTAGTTAATTGTTTTCCAGAATAGGGGGCAACCTTTGTACTAGCAGCTTAAGTTAATTTTTCCCAACCTGATCTTGTATCTCTCTTTTCCTTCTAGTGAGAGTCTGTTTATATATCATCCTCTGTGTTTTTATGAGTTCACTATCTCTAGGCCTACCCTTTAGGAAATTTTTTAAAGCTTGATTGGCCTTAGTGCATTGGCAATCATAATAACTACCATTTTTAGGAACTATTTATTTATTTTTATTTTTATTGTGTTATAGAGCGCTTTACAGGGAATCATAGCAGTGTACAAATAGGCAAGGAATCACATTAAGGGTAGAGAACACGTATGTACAGTTTACATTTAAGTTACTCAAGATAAGGCCCCAGGTTTCTTGATGAGGTAGCTCTGTACTTCGAAGGGAGGCACTAGTCGGTAGTTGGTCAGGGTCTCTGTGTTGGTAGGAAGCAGCATTTAGGAGAGGAATTTACCCATAAGGAAGGTTTTGGCCTCCTTTTTGAAACGTGCCAGAGAAAGGATTCTTCTGATGGCGGGCGGGAGAGAGTTCCATATTCTTGGAGCGGCTCCAGAGAAAGCCTGATTGAAAGTTTTTTTTTCCGGAAGCATGCGGGTTGGAGTAAGAGGTCTCTGGCGGACCGGGAGTTTCTGATTCCGCCGGATAGCACAAGTTTCTGTGCAAGATAAGCAGGGGAGTTTGAGTATAAAGCCTTGTGTGTGATGCAAGCCAGTTTGAGTTGTATTCTGGCCTCGAGGGGAAGCCAGTTCAAAGCTTTCAGGTGTGGAGAGATATGGTCGAATTCTTTTGAGCTTGTAAGAAGTATGGCGGCAGCATTAAGGTTGGCTTTTAAGGGTGCCAGGGAGACCTTGGGTAAACCTGAGAGAGTAGAACAGCCAGACTCCAGTCTGGAGATTACTAGTGCTTGGACTGCACTTTTTTGGTCGGCATTGTCGAGGAAGGGCTTCAGTTTCCTAAGGTAGCTCAGGTGGAATCTGGCTGATTTGGCCATCGAGTTGATGTGGTCTTGCATATTCAAATTGCAGTCAAGGGTTATTCTTAGAGATTTTGCTGAGTCCACGATTGTCGGTGGGCAATCTAAGGCTGTGATAGCCTTGATCCATATCTGCATCTCGGGATTGGTTTTTGGAGGGGAAATTAGGAGACATTCAGTTTTCTTAGCGTTGAGTTTAAGTTGATTGGAGGTGAGCCAATGGGCGGTTGATTTTAGGGCCTCATTCAGGGAGAGAATCTCCTCGAGAGAAGAGGCTTTGATGTAGAGCTGAGTGTATTTTTTAATTCTTTATTTTTAAGCCCCCAGAGATTACAAAGGTAATATTACAGAAAGCCCCAATGATGTGACAGTCAGAAGACTCCTCCTTGTTAAAGATCTCAATATCATGTTGGCACTCGTACCTTAAGAAAAAGTTGATTGGGTTAACACCAGACCATTTGATAGTGATGCCATTCTCTCCTTGAGTTGATATGGTAGGGGATAAACGAAGCCCCTCCTGGGGAGTCTCATTGAGAATAAGAGTTAGGAATAGCGGATGATGATCACTAAAGCAACTTTCTATCACCTCCATTTTCACAATCTGTCCTTGTCCAGATTCTGAGATCAATATATGATCAATGATTGAGCACTGTCTATGGCCTTCATAAGTTGGTAACTGGGGTTGTCCTTCTGCAGTCGACTGATCCAGTAATTCTAAATTATATTTATGCATTGCCCCATTGATAGTATCACCATATAAATTGTGTGGGAAGTGGGAATATTTTTCGCCATACTCATTCCCATACCCACAGTATTTCCCTTCCAGGATATCACATTTCTTACAGTCACTTCTAATGTGTTTTATAAATAAATCTAACTCCCTCTTGAGTGCCAATATGACCTGATTTCTAGTGTTATCAAAAACATTGTTGTAAAAATGTATTATTACAAAACACTGATTATCAATAGTTAAAAAACACAGGAATTGAAAATAGTGTGAATCAGTATAGACTTTCTTAAGAGTTAAAGGGCAGGTAACGGAAACTAAAACAACTAGTCCTCCTTTGGCCCCTCCATTTCGAGAAGGAGTCACTGGGGTATCAACCGTGGAGAATCCATCGATATAGAGAGGTTCCATATGCCAGGTTTCTTGCAAGCAAATGATATGACAATTCCTTATTGATTTTAGCCATGCTTCATCATTCAGCTTATTTTTTATACCTGCAATATTCCATGTTGCTAACATCAGATTCTTAAGTGGCGATACTTCAATTGAGTCTGATACTTGATTAGTTAAATCATTGATATTTTTTGTGGTAGTAGTAGAACAGAGATTATATTCTACAACCTGGTGTAGTCAGTCTAGATCACTGCATCTTCTGAGAGGTGAAAATCTGTTGGCCAGTGTAAATGGTATGTGCCAGTCCACTGGGGCTGGTCCATTAACTGGATGGCTAGAATGCTCCTTACCTGGTTTATAGAAAAACCCTAAGTATGTTGTATAACATGTATGCATTGTATTATAACTCTTTGTCATATGGAATTTAATGTTATGCGAGGCAACCTACATGATATTCAGATCCACGTGCCTTTGTAGCACCCATACGTATTGTAATGTTCAATCATTTCTGCAGAATATTCACTGTATCATCTTATGCACGGCTTATACCCCCTCTCTGATGTCTCCTACCTTTCCTACTGTGTATTTATTCTGTTTACCACTGGATACCTTTGTCTGTAAAAACGTAATAAAATACTTTGAACTGAAGAAAAACCCTAAGGGTACAGCAATAATAGCATCTTCTTGAGGCCTTGTTGGCATTGCCCCTCTAGTGCATAGCTCCCCAATCAATACTCAGACCATTTTTGGGAAGCAAAAGTTACGACAACGCAGTCCCCTTCACAGAGTGTTGGAGACTTCCTCACCCAGTTTACTCTTCTTACCATAATATTTTGGGCAAGGGAATTCAAGTTGTAGTGACAGTGTCCAGTGAACCAATGCACAACCTTATTCTTCAAGTCCCCCCAGTCTTCATTAGCCCCATCTATTAACTCGGGCATGTTTTTCAAAATTATGTTATAGGGTGTTGCCTCAGGTGTTAAATGTAGGGGTCACTGATGGTTTCTTGATGATTGAGGGGTGGGAGGAAATTTGTCCATATTTTTATTTTTGGTTAATAGCAATTTTGTCCCACAAAACATTAGTCAATAGTGGGACCCACAGATCTTGATTCTCCTGGAAGAAATCTTTCAGCACCTCTTCAGGGCCCGGAGCCTTCCCAGCACTGCAGGGCGCCAGCACACTCCTCACCTTTACAAGTGAAAATGACAGTGTATCCTGCAAGTTGGGATGTGTATTAGTGGGAGGTAGCGTGGAGGAAGTAATAGAAGCAAAACAAATTTCAAAGTGTGCCGCCCATGCTTCTTCACCTACATTTATATCCAGTGTAGGATCCTTGGGATTTTTGAAGCGAGGTGCGTTAATTATCTTCCAAAACTCTCTACTGTTACCCATATTTGCTGCATATTCGAGTTCAGCCCAGGTCTCCTCACTCATAACCCTCTCCCTTTTCCTGCTTGCTAACTTGTAATCCATACGTAATGATCTTATTTGGGCCTCATTTCTGGGCTGGGTTTTCAATGCATTGATGAGTGCTTTTCTAGTTTTTGTGCAGGCTGACTCGAACCAGCGCTTTGCCGTTACTCTATTTGCTGGTTTATGATGAGTAAGTGCCACTTTTACTTTTTCTAGAAGTTCTCTAAAACATAGTACCAGTGCTACTAGGCATGATTCTGTTCTAATCATTTATAAATATTATCCTGAATAATCTATATTTATTCCGGGGACTAGGTTAAGCTTGTCAATTTGGGCCCACTTTAATTGGTAACTATTTTTTCTTGTCAATAATTGGTTTCCTATTTTAAGATACTCAGTCACTTCCCTGGTGGCCAAGCTTAGCTCACAACTTAGGATGGCATGATCGCTTAAACTCGGGAATCGATTATCTACATGAATAATCTTGTTAGTAAAGGGATTAGAGACCAAAAATAAAATCAATAGTTCATTCGTAGCCATTTCGTCCGAAGGTTTTCTCTGGGTAGCCCGTTAGTAAATTCAAGTTATTAGCTATTATCATATCTTGGTAAATAGGGTCCTGTTAAGACAATTTTCATATTCACTGTGGGTGAAATGATAAACCAGGTTTCCCGCCAGGTCTTCCAAACCACAGACATGCTCTTGATTGTGTTTGCAGAGATGTGTGTTAAAATTACCCACCCAAATAATGTTTAAACCCGCATTTTTTATAAACCTTCTGGATTTGTCTATTACCCTATTCAACTCAGCTACCACTAAGTGCCTGTTTCCCCCAAATCATTGTTATAATAGTTTATTGAAAGCCAGGTACCTTCATTTGCCACCTCTAGGGTGAGCAGACGGAAATGAGCACTCCTACCTTCAAACTGCTTTACTTTTATCAGCAATGTGTTAGGAATTAACCTTAGGAGCCCCCCTTTAGCCCTCCCTGATGCTGACGGTGTTGCCATTGTCTGAACTGAACGGTAACCATTTATAAAGATGGGTTCTGTTGCCCATGTCTCCTGTAAGCAAGAAATAGCTTGATCTTGCCAGAGTTTTTGCCAGTGTTCATTACCTAGTTTTTGTGCGATGCCTGCCACATTCCAAGATGCTAATTTAAATGAAAGTTTATTTGCCCCCTTCTGCACATCAATAGATTTAGAACTCACTTGGGTGTCGGGATCTGGAATGTCCAGTATGTCAAAACCCTCTCTAGTGTTATTTTCATCCTGGGGTAGTCAATCACATGCTTCCAGGTCAGAAAGGGGGCAAATCTATTATCGAGAGCCAGCCCCAAAGCACCAGTATTTCCTGCTGAGCTGGGCCATGTTGAGCCTCCCCTTAGTTGACCTCTGCATTCTTTAACCAGTGAAGGAAGGGCCCTTTAAAAGTATTCCCGGGGTAATGCTGCAATCTCTGTGCCCTTTGGTGGCACTCTGTTGAACTGGGCTAGAAGAGATCTAGATACAAATTCATTATTAAAATGTATCACCACACAGTCGCCTTACATAAGTTTACTGAACAAACCCAGCCACCCATCCTTCTGGCCATGATGATTTGGTTAGACAGAGGGCTTCCCCCTCCCCCCACGTAAATTAAATGACGGGACAGCCAGTTAAGGGATTTGTCAGTTATTTAGTTTGAGGTTTCTAGTTGTTTCTCCCTCAAAGTAGGAACATTTGCCGAGACCAATACAAGTGGGGAAGTAGCCGGTAGAAGATGCAGAGACAGGTACGTGGTAGCAAACCTTCCCACCTTGGGTCTTTCCTGCCTCCGAGGGATGTCTCGACTCCCCGCCCTCTGCAGGGAGTGTTGCTACTGATCTATTTGAAATACTGTCTGGAATGCTACTAACGTGTGGGTTTGATGTTATAACTTCCATTGGGTTTTCGGAAAGCTCATTTGGTTGAGAAAGGAGCATTTGGGAGTAAAGGGGGGGCTAGATTCAGGATTGTGGTTTGAGTGTATCACCATGCCCGAATGAATATGTGATTGATATGTCTAATGTCAGTTTCAGTTTCCAATGGCTTCGTCCCCACCTGTGAGTTTGATACGAGACCGGGGCCCATTCTGGGAAGTGCAAGATCAGAAGTACATAAGTTATTAGTGCCCTGGGCCTCAATACGAGATAGTCTCCCTTCAATCTGGGTTAGTTTAGGTAGGAGAGGACTTAATAGCGAGGTGACCATAGTTTCTAATTTCTTCCACATATCCTCATCATTCATCAGTGGGGGCGGTGTAAGAGAGTTGGTAGTGCTCAAGGTAGTACTAAAGCCAGTTTCAATAGTTACTTTTCCCCATGGTTTTACTACTTGGGTAGCTTTCACAGGCTTTTGCGGCCCACCACCCCTTCTTCTTTTAACTGGCGGTTTAGTGTTGGTATCCAGCTGTATTCGCAAAACCAGACCCTTGGTAGATATTTTGGAACTGGTAGTTGTCTCAGAAGAGAGTTCTTGGGGAACAGACACCGGGTGATCAAGTGGTGCCATTATCTGTGCTTTGCCCCCCAAAAAAAGTAGCGCTTCTGAGAGATCAGGGATTTCAATGATAGGCGCCGTTCTTTCAGTTCAATTTTTTGGGTGAGAACAGACTCAGTACTTGTTAAAAATGCATCGAGAGTTCCTGCTACTCCACCACCCGCCTGCTCGCTATGGCCCTTTCGTTTAACCATTCCTTTGGATTGAACAATAGGTTAGAGAAACAGATAAAAATAGCACAGTACCTCTCAAGAGTCTACAGAGTCCCAGTTGTTAGGGGGGGCAGCGCAGCCTCCTCCGGGCTCCTCCAGGCATGAACAGGCTTGCCCTGGGCCAGGCTTTACCCTGGCATGGCCCGGGCACATACCCATGTGCATGCTGCGCCACGGGGCTGCATGTGCATTTTAAGCGCACTGACGAGATGGCTCCTGGGCTGCAATGGCTCCTGGGAGTCTGAGTCCCCCAGCGGTGCGGGCCGAAGAAACACGGGTCAAGCATTGGCGGCTATGCTGGCCGCTGGGCTGCGTGCGCTTTTTAAGCGCACTGATGAGATGGCTCCTGGGCTACAATGGCTTCTGGGAGTCTGAGTCCCCCTGCAGTGTCAGTAGAAAAAACAAGGGTCAAACATTGGTGGCTATGCCGTCTGCGGGGCTGCATGCGCTTTTTAAGCACACTGACAAGATGGCTTCTGGGCTGCAATGGCTCTTGGGAGTCTGATTCCCCCTGCGGCGCGGGCAGATAAAACACGGGTCAAGCGTCGGCGGAATACGCCGGCCGCAGGGCTGTGTGCACTTTTTAAGTATGCTGATGAGGTGGCTCCTGGGAGTCTGAGCCCCCCTGCGGTGCAGGCAGAAGAAACACGGGTCAAGCGTTGGAGGCTACTCAATAAATTAACCTGAGCTCAGCCCCTGATAGGTATGGCACACAGAGCACACAGGCTTAACCTAGAGGAAATGAGTAAAATATTTATGCAGCACCAAAAAAGTAATACATTCAAAACAAAAGACAAGATAAATCCTAAACTAATTTAGAAAACATAGAGGACATTTTTTATAAAATAACAACAGAAATACAATATGGAAAAACAAAGTTGTGAATTTTTTTAATGTAAGGTTGAAAATAGCAAAACACACAAGATGATGGACGGAATGTTGCACATTGGCAAAACATTCACCCCCAGTCACAGATCTGGGTTTAATCCATCATTATTTTGCTCACCACGCCACCCCAGTTCAGACGTGAGACTCGTGCTCTCCACGCCACTGGAATCAAGCTATCCTGGCTGAAGAGGGGTGAAACCCCGAAACCGGTCCTAGGATGCTTGTTTCCAGTCCAGGGAGGACCTGGCTTGGCAATTCGGGTTGGACTGTTCCCATTGGGCACAGGGTCATGACTGATTTGCATAAAGCTGGGTCCAAACTGGAATGGCATGGTGAGCAAAAAAACGATGGATTTAGGCCCAGATCTCTGTACTGGGGTGAATGTATGACATTGTTCTGCATTCTGTCCATCAACTGTTGTTTTTGCATTTGTCACTCCGAGTGGGACGGGTATGCTCAGACGTGAGTCCCGTGCTCTCCATGCCACTGGAATCAAGCTATCCTGGCTGAAGAGGGGTGAAACCCTGAAATCGGTCCTAGGATGCTTGTTTCCAGTCCAGGGGGGACCTGGCTTGGCAATTCGGGCTGGACTGTTCCCATGAGGCACAGGGTCAAAACTGATTTGCATATGGCTAGGTTCAAACTGGAATGGCATGGTGAGCATAAAAACAATGGATTTAGGCCCAGATATCTGTACTGGGGTGAATGTATGACATTGTTCTACATTCTGTCCATCAACTGTTGTTTTTGCAGGTTGAAAATAGCAGCAAGACGCATTAAGGGCCTGATTACGATGGAGGTGGGACCGCCACCATCAGGCCATTGGTTGGGGTCCCTCCGCCATCCAGCCCATTGGATTTCACCGCTGCATTAGGATGCAGGTGCTCGGGTCTCGACTGGCGGGGAGAAAGACTGCTGCATCTGACAGGATCAAGGATCCCCTCTGTGCGGCGGTTGGCCTCCTATTCCCTACCATAGGGCAAAGCCTGCTCAGGCACCACCATAGGGATGAGGATGCCCCTTACTGCCTGGCCTTTCATGACGTTTAACCCACCATGAAAAGGAAGGCAGACAGTGACTTTGGGGGGCCCCCCTCCCTCCCGACCCTCCTCTATGGGCACTGAGGGGCACCTATAGTGCCGCCTAAACATCCCTGCACCATGTGGCAGACACAGCATGGTGCTTGCCACATAGTGCAGGGATGTTTAAAATGTGTATATTTTGTACTGCAGCGTGTGCTGCAGCCTGCAGCACATGCAGCAATGCACAGTATACACATTGCGAGTGCTGTAAAAGTGGTCGCATCGTAATGCGGGCAGCAGGACCACAGACTTCTAGTCGGGAGGTCCTGCTTCCGCTTCGTCCGACTGGCATCGTGATCAGGTCCTAAGTGTCAATTACAGTCATCTGATAGTGCCTGACCTAGTAAAGTATAGACCTAGGTGCAAGTTAAGGTTGACCATCGTGGAGTAGGGGGTCAGATATAGAAACCAGGTACGACCCGGCCAAAAGTTTTACCTTCGGACCAAGGGCCATACTTACGAACTCTGTGGTGCAGGGCAGTGGGGCACCTTCTTGTACAAAAACAATTCTGAAAGGCTTTTTACTCTTTCTATGTTTGCTGTAGAATCCAGCACACAAAGAAAGAGGAAAAACAAGGAGTAATAAAGATATTTCTCTTTGTTACTCATCCCCTGCGGAGGCTTATATTTTTGACTCTTTCCCAGGTTTCCAAGTCCTTGAAAATCTGGGAATGCATGAATAACCATTGGAGTTGCTTGGGAACACCCACTTATACAGAGTAAGGCAACGCAGCACTTTGCCCTGCGTTGCCTTACTCCAGATTTTTTAAGCCATTCAAAACCACACAAAGTGGCTTTGCATGGCTTCATGAATCTGACTTAGAGGTTTGCATCACGCATGTACCACGTTGCGTGGTGCAAGCATGATGCAAAACTCTCATAAATATGACCCTTAGTCTCTGAAATGAAATTCAAAAATTCTCAGCCGGACAAGGCAGCAGGCTGTAACCGATGAGGGTTCCCCATCATTGGATATCCACTTGATGATGTCTCGAAGAAGCCATTAACTTTTGGGGCAAAGCTCAAAGGGGAGAGATTTGAATTTCACTCCCAGAGGAAGTACCTCTCCAACTTTATACTTTTTGGTGGCTTCGCCCTGTGCGGATTTTAACCTTGGATCTTAGTCACTTTTATGGAGCTCTGATTCTTCCAGGGTGGCAAGTCCACAGGTCACAGCTGAAAAGGGCTCCATGAGACTGCATACCTTCTCCATGAAGTCCCACTGAATTGAAGGTGCTGCTGCAGAAAAGGTCTGAGTGGAAGCAACCTGAATCTTTGGTCCAGCTGCAAAGCACCTTCATTGAATTTAATTGGTAGGTTGGTCACGGTACCCCAGATGTCTGTTATGACCCTGGGAGTCCACTTCTTTGTCTGTTGTACAAGAAGGTGAGCAGCACCAGCCTTCTAGGCTCTTCTCAGGTCATAGGCACCAGGTCCAGTACTCTTCAGTTCTTCCACAGGTCCAGAAACTGTCTGAGGAGAGTAATGTGGGTGCCACTTTTATGCCTGGCACCAGCCTGTGGGTGGGGGTGAGTCATGGACCCTCACTAAACAATAAGGTACATGTTCCTTCCCAGAGGAAACTCTACCCACTTTTGCAGCACTTCCTGCGCGCCCTACTGCAAACAGTCCCACAGTGCCCCCCTCTGCCTCTATCCAACAAATTTAAACTATTCTCTTCTTGTTCAGAGCTTGTGTGCTCACTCCAGAAGTGTGGCCAGTTAAATTAGCAACCCTTCCTCTGTAGTAACTCTAAACCAGTTCTAGGGGCAGGTCCTCTCCCATTGGGTGTGGTGCCTGCCTGACAGGGGGAACAAAGAAGGAAGCTGTAAATAACATTATTAAAATGATTATTGTATCCCTATGGAACAGCCAACCCAGCTACAGTGAAAGTAGTTTATGGGGCCTTTTCACTGTGAGGACATGTTTAGGATAATCATTTGCATGTCCAGCTTTTGAATACCATGCACCATGCCGTATGAGCAGTAAGTCCTTATGAGAGGAAACTTATTCATATCTAAAATGAAAATTTGTGTCTGTCAAAAGGAGTTGTTTTGTCAGTTCAGATTTGCAGTTTTAAAGCTACACAGCCAGGCTACAATGTTCTGCAATCAGTCAGTCATTCAGTCACAAAGTTGGTTTATTTAGGCCATAGTCCATAAACATTACCATATCTATATCCTAAAATAATCCTTACGATAAAAAGGTTTAAAAGAGACACATCCAAGAAATGCACATGCAGTAATGTAAGAGAGTAGATCTGGTGGGGGATCTCATGCAAAACCCACCTGTTCCCTGTCATATTACATGACAAACCTTTTAAAATCCCCTGTATTGCAATAAAAAATCTTCTGACAGCACATGCAACTTTCAAAAATCTCATATTTACCAACAAGCTAAGGGCCTTATCCCAATCAGTGATTCCATTAGATAAAAATACCCTACTCATCTAGTCCTGCAGTCATGTTTGCACTCCAGTGGGTGGTACAATGGGTGCTGCTGCCCATTGGTGAAATTTAACTTACAGACCCTGGGTACACTCTTGTATCATATTCTAGTGGCATATGTTGAAAGGGGGAACACAGGCACTTTATCTCTTGTTAGTAGGGGTAAAGAGCACAGAGTTTTACAGCCAGCAAAAAGGGTCAAGGCAAACATCTGGGCATACATCACTCAATAGATGAGCATTCCCAACAACATCAAAATGGAAAAATCCAATAGGGGAACAAGAAGAAAAACAAAAGCACCAATGAAAGTCAATAGTCATTATAGACTGGGACCAAGGTGCAATTTCAGGCTGACCATGATGGATCCTGGGTTGAATACACCAAATGGATTGGTCCCAGTGAAAGTCCGGAAGTCAAAAAGTTTGAAAACGTTTGTAAGTCCTACTGGTCCAGCGGAAAAGTTTACAAGAGCTTTCACACTTTTTTCTTGTTTCCAAACAACCACAGGTGTATAATTGTAAAACCCCAGGACCGCAGAATAGGCACTTAGAGAATCTAAGGTTTTCATACAGGGACAAACAGCAGAACCCAGTCCAGATCCAGTTGCCAATGGCCAGCTGAGTACTTGCAGGAAGAGGCCTCTTGCAGCTTGTTGTGTCTTTGCAGCCACACAGGAAGTCAGCCAAGTGACCTTTGGAGTCCCCATCTTTGTTCTGGGTACAAGCAGGCGTAGGTCCAGTCCTTTAGGGCCCCACTCAGGTCACAGGCAGTAGGTACAATCTTTTTCTGTTCTGCACATCAAAAAAGTGTTCTGTCCACATGCTTGCGGTGCCACATGTATTCCTGGTGGGTAGGATTGCCTCCTGGGCACTCCCTACCAATGAGGTGAAAGTTCCCATGGACAACCCTTCCCACTATTTCAGTAGCTCCGGTTTGGTTTTCTGCAAAAGCCCCAAAATGCAATGCATCAGAGCATTTTCAAGACAGTGAAATTCTTCAACCACAATAAATTTGGACTCTGAGGGTTGTGGGTGTGCACGGGAATGGTCTATGACAATCACTCATGACCTCCCCCATCTAACACTAAAATCCAGTTTGAAATAGCAACTGTACCCACAGCAATCCCAAAAATAGACATCTGGTAGTACAAAAGCAAGGTCCCGCAGCAACCAGAAAGGGTATACACAAGAACTGTCCTGTCATTCTGTTGTCTACCTTTTAAGTGTTTTCCAAGTGTTACATGTGGCTCAACATTCCTCTCAGGGAGGATTTGACACTGTGGTGTCAACAGAATGCCCACAGCCCCCAACCCCCAATCTGCATATTCTTATGAGCTCTGAGGAATCACCTCTGCCCAGCAGAGCCGGACTGGCTAAATACTCGGCAAGCCCCCGGGGCGGTTACTGCGGAGCTGTTAGCAAGGGCCTGTTTCAGCTGATTTTATAATAGGCGGGCAATATTGCCGGCTCCCGATAACAAAATCGCCCCTTAGGGACCCAAAACCGGCCCCCACCCTGGCGGCCCAGTGGGGAAACGCTTGGTGCCTGCTACGGCCAGTCCAGCCCTGCTGCCCAGTCTGGTCAGCCTATTGTGTGCTCCAGGGAGGAATTTCACACCTCTTTCACACCTCTTCCCAGGATGAAAAACAGTCTGGGAGTTGGCAGAGGCTAATGATAAATAGCCTTCTGACTGGTCAGATAGGTGAAGGTTACTTTATAAATGTTTTATTAGCAATTTGACTTCACCATTGAATTGGAAATTTAATAACTATTAAAAATAGTGACTTAATTGTGTTTGTAGCTGGTCCCATTCCTGAGATACATTATTAGTATATGTGAAAAAAGTTGTAGTGAATGGTACTTCACTGCAAATAATAAGATCACTATCTTTTTTGGTCCAGTAAAAGTTTTGGTAGTTTAAACCTGAGCTCAATCTCTGGTAGCTATGATACAGAGCAGACGGGTATGACTTAAGAAAATATGTAAAACATTTTGAAGTGTAGCAGAGAGTCGTAGAGTGGCATAGAGTGCAGGAACCTTTTGTATAGTGGAGCTATACAAAGTGGAGGAAACTGTAATAGAAGGGAGTTTCAAACAGTGGCTTACAGTTGGTTAAAGTATCAAACAGTGGATCAGAGTGGAGTGGAGTCACGTAGGACAAGTGGAATAAAACATAATAGAGTGGAGCGTTCTGTTGTAGAGTATAGTAGTGTGGTGTGACAGTGTCATTGAGTGGAGTGCTGCATCATACAGTGGAGTGGACTGGTCTGTCATAGATTGTTGGAAAGTGTCGTAGAGTGGAGTACAATGGAGTGCCACAGAGTAGATTAGATTGAAGCTGTCTTCATGAATCACAGTCTTCAAGGGACAGTCACTTTGCTTTGTAAGCCCGATGCGAGCACATCAATTCTTCGAATAAGTCCTTATAAAATGACATTAGATCCAACTGGCCTGAAGTATAATTGTAGGGCTTTCCTTAATTATGAGAATAGCTACAGTTTCTTCCTAATATCACCCACATCTTCTGATTAGCTTTTTTCACGTATTCAGTCCAGTGGCTGACGTGAAACGCAAAGTCCAAGGAAAACAGGTGAGTGTGTACACCGAGAACATATAAGTAGCTCCACTGCAAAAATCCACAGGACAGTGTGTTAAAGTACAATCCATGGCAGAGATCGTCCTTTGGAAAGAACCTAAACCCTAAGCAACAGGGCAGTGAACGGGGCAGTGCATGCCAAGGTGATATTTAGGTGATTATTTAGATTTTAGTGGATAGAGTGTTCCATCAGAACAAGATGAGTTCCCTGTCTGCCAAGCTGTTTGCCCACTCGTCTCATTTAGAGATGGATTGACCATCCGCTTTCTAGCGACAAAGCCCAGAGAAAGCTGCCTTTGATGGCCCGATGGATTAGGGGCTGACAGATTAAAGCCATTACACCACCCACTCTTATTAGATTGGATGGTGTGATGTGGTTTTTTGTCTGCCACTGAAAGGAAAAACCTGGTTGGGAGGGGCAGAAAGAAAATAGCGATGGCCATTCCAGAGGAGAAAACTCCCAAGATTTGTTTTTCAATAACAAATTTCTACTTAAGGAGTTTGTGAAAAACAAAAATATATTAAAAGTTTGGTGGATGGCCATCTAAACCGAAAAAGGCTGTCCACCAAAGTTATTGTACCTTACAGTGAACCAATGTGATAGCAGTTTCTTTCAACATACAGAGATGACTGCTTGGCTGGCCTTAAACTCTATATAGGATAGACTGCGGTCCATGAGGTCTGAATTGAGTCCTCCACCACTGCGTTGGATGGTAATCTGGTGTTAACTTTTGCCCATCTTCTGCTTAGTCACGCCCAACTCCTTTTATGCAAATCACATAATGAAATCAGTTCATAAAACAACTGAAAGGATTAGCAAATTTTGATATATATGCTGTAACTTCAGAGCACTTTGGCATGTTTCTATTGATGTTGATAGTTATGAGCAAATTGTCCGCGAGCAATAAAAAGGTTATCAAAATATTCATAGTCATGGCTGTTGATTCATCATACGAGTGACTGACATGTAGGCATTACTTTCGGAGAAGACAAACATTCAGTTGCTGATCCAACCATAAAGCAGCACCCAGAGAATCATTCCAGTGGCAGAAGACATCCCATCCCCTTTGACCTCACTTTAGAAAATCTGGGTAGAATTGTGTGTGGGGTAGATTGCAGAGATGGGTCTTCCCATCACTTCTGCAGGATTTTATAGGTAATCACATTAGTGAATTTCAAATTAGGTTCTTATTTATAAGCTAGGGAAATAGCAGGTCAAGTGGTTAATGTCGATAGATTGCCAGGCCGTTGTGTTAGTTGAGCTCTGCCGGCATCTAGAAGCAGGGCCGGACTGGCCGTAGCGGGCACCGGGCAATCCCCCAGTGCGCCGCACGGGTGGGGGGCGGTTTTGGGCTCCTGGGGGCCGTTTTCGTTACAGGGCCGTTTTTTTGCAAAATCGTCCCTGTAACAAAATTGGCCGAAAACCGGCCCTGGCAAAAAGCTCGGCGGCTCCTGAAATCTGCTTCACCCTGTCTGTCCTGTTATCAGAAATGTTGATTGTATCTATTTTCTCTTGGGGATTTTTACACGTTCCCACCCCACTTTGCAGTGGTCTATATTGTGATTGTTTCTGATAAGCTCCATGGGGTGTTCTTAGAAGTGAGAGTAAGGAGCAATGGGTTCAATGTGGCGCAGAGAGCTCTCAACCTATCACACCTCAAAGTTTTTGAGTAATTAATTGAAGGAAAGTTCAGAGGATTAAAGTTAAGCTTCACAGGTTTACTATCTTTTTTTCAATTGATTCAGCACTGACTTCATTTTCTTTTCATTTTTTCGTCTTGCTGGAATAGTCGCTACCAAAAATGTATTTCTAGATATGAACGTCTCAAGGAGGCACCTGATGCATTTGTTCTTCACATGGACAGGAGCGGAAGTCAAAGAGACATGTTTGCCAGCACGCGACATCACGGCCATTAACCCCTTCTGTTATTTCATGCAAGGTATATCAATGGTTTTCTCAGAATGACAATACTGCCAGAGATCTACTGACTATCATTTGAAATGGGGTTCACACAAAGGTAGTAAACACATTTTTTCTGTGTCAAAACCCCTATGGGAGACTCGGCTGCCTAAATATTGTTTTTGATCATTTGCCCACGCCTTTTCTGTTTTTTTCTCTGTTAAGTGTAACCTGAATGTCTTAAGAAACACACCCACCCTGAATGGGTTTACTGATGTCACCAGTAAGTATTAAACGTCTGGGAGTGCCCTTCTGTTGAGTCCTAGGTGTATCCGATTCTGCCGCAAGGCACACAAACTGGAAAAGGCAGTTTTCTCTTCTTTGTCTGGTTTACTGAATATACTTTGATTTGACAACGTTTGCAAAACTTCAGTGGAGCTTGGTTTCGTGACAGCATTTCGTCATTCTCCAGCATGAAAACTTCACACGTAATTGCAAAATGGGTTTGATGTTGAATGCGAAGATTCACACAGCGAAACTTTATTTTAAAACGTAGCATTTGCTAGATGGCTTCCAGTCTAAGGAAATACATACATTACTAAATTAACTTTGATTCCTGTACATCAAAGTGTTAATAGGCACCAGCTTTTTTGAAAGAATTTCCTAGTCATATAAGTTGCATAAGTCTTATTTTTGAACAAAAGAATGATGCGTTGTTATATCATTTAATGTACTCTATTCAAATTATTGTATTTGTATTTGATACTGGGCTGTACTACGGTTAAGTGGCACTCTTCAGTTCAACACTGAACTGGATAAAAGATAGCATTAACCTTCATATACATGTCACGAACACGCACACGACAAACCTTATTCGAAAGCATGATGGGACATGTTTTAAAGGGAATGACAATCAAAATGTGGCCGCTATTACAAATTACACACACTTACATGTAAAGTAATTTCAGAAGAACAACACTACATCCTTTGAAAGTACTAGTATATCTAGTGAGCCACATACAAACCTTAAATTGTCTTCAACATTACCCTATAAATGCCCAATTCCATCTGATCTTTGTGAGTCAGTCTCCTTTTTAAATCATTGTTCTGCTCTACAAAGTTCTTTTAGTGAGGAGTTGCAACTTACTTTGGCTTACTCTTGAAGTTCAAAGAGTAGGTTGTGAAAAATGCTTTGTGAGGCCAGGGTCTTGGACTGTGTACCTTTTTCAAAAGTTGTAATTTTACACTAAACATCAAGATTTCATCCACTCTACCTTGTCACGGTGCAGAAGCTAATTCGGAGAAGGATCTCCCATTCTGAACACTCCTCCTTACCACATGAACAGTTCTGAAGAAAAATAAGTTGATTGCTGGTTAATCCATCACTGGTTTTCTACCACTGCTGAGGTGTTGGTGTGGAAATGTATGACCAAGGGTAGAAACTGCAGTGATGACCAACTGTTACAAAATGTTACTACTTACATCAACCCTAATCTCTCCATTTGGTGCTTTAGGTGCAACTATGTACATTCTATTTTGCCCTCACCTTCGCTTTTTTGTTCTTTTTTAATCCAGTGAACACAAATGTACATCTCATATAGAGACAATGTGAAAATTGTACCGCCATGGCATATACTGCTCTCAGCGCAGTTGTATATCACAATATTGAGGTCACTAAATTTGACCTCCATAAATATCACATCCACAAAATAAACTACCATTATGTTGTCAAGGTATGTAAATATAGCATATTACTATTGTTAACACCAAAGATACTCACCTTGATGATAAAGCGGTAGCCGATCTTTTGTGTTCAATATTGCTGCCATTTAATATTTGGACAATATTTTTTCCCCTCCACTTTCAGTACTTCTGCAGGGTGCACTCACACAACATCCACCATCAATAAATTATCCTGCAGTTTCCAAAGTAATATGTCCCAACACGAACATGTTTTTTAATCCCAATTAGCATCCCACTGTGTGATTTTGCCATTTGAGAAATGCATGTCAGAGGGTCTCAGGCAAGGTAGAAGGCACTGGGGCCTAATTGTAGCAACTGGTGTCCAGGGGCTCATTTCATTCGAACCACCAAACTGGGAACAAAGTATCTCTTTTTAGCACTTGACTATCAGGGTAATGAGGCATAGTAGTCCATGTCTCACACATGGGACTTTATGTGGGCTACAGACTCAGAACTTAGCCACCCAACAAACAATACTCAATAATTCACTGTACAAGCCTGTGCAGTCAAGCCAGCTCCCTGCCTGCCTAATATGTCTTCTATTTCTATTGCTGGAGGGGGTGGGGTGGGGGGATTGGCATTTCTGCTCCCGCTCTGTGTTCTTTTCTGTGGTCAGTCATAGGGCTCTGGGAAAGTGGTTTGATGGCACAGCAGTGCGATATTTGCCAGGGGGACGTGCTACCTCATGGACTGCCTCATCCAAGTCCTGGGGATCACCAAGCCAGTATGGCTGGGTGGATATACCCCTTTAGGGCAACACCGATGTCAAGTGTCACCTGGTTTACTGACCCTCTCACTGAGAACAGTTATGAAACAGATAGGAACTGCTATAGATTTCTTGATTTGGTGGCCTTCGGGCTCCTGCTGGGTAGCACATTTTTTATGGACATTTGAACACCAATTTCCCTGGCCCAATGGGCATTTTTAGATGGGGATTTTTATTTTCTGCTCCTGCTGAACTGCTCCAGCCGCCAGGAATGATTTGGCAGGCACACCTGGTTTCAAACTTTTTAGATGTTTTCTGGTGTATTGCAAAAGGCTTTTAAACTAGTATCAAGGAGCTAGAAAGAGCCCATGACCTGCACTTCTGTACTGGCTCCTGATAATCTCTTTGGTCCTTGGTCTTTCTGCATCCACCCCTTTTTGCCCCCAAGGCATGCCGCACTACATGGCTGCAATGCCCAGGCACTGCAGGGTCCTGCATATCCAGCAACCATCAGAGGAAGACCTATTACAGCAGTTCCCACCACAGGACCAGTCAGCAGAAGTCTAAAGGAAACAAAATACTCCTTACAACGGCTGACCCAAGGTTCAGCACATCAATCCCTATCTGTACAAATTTAGAGTTCTGTGCATCTGCTTCCGGCACTTGCCGCCGTTAACTGCCAGAGAAAGCAAAGTCTTTGTAGAAATGGAAGGTGCACCAGAAAGCAAGTCAGAATCATATACTTTAATCCATTAGTTAGCTTTATTGGTGACAAAAGTAAAAGTGGCCAACAGCCAACACGGTTCGTTTTAACTGGCTCATTTGCTGATTCTCGGGATACAGAAGACCCGATTACAATTCTGGACCTGATTTGATTGACCCGTATTATGGGGTGATTTCCCGACTGTTATAATTACGGATGAAATTATAGAACATTCTACTTGACTGTTTGAGCCCAGATGAAGTTCCTTTGGTCGAAGGAACGAAACGCGTTGGCTGATGGCCACTTTTTCTTTTGTCACCAATAAAGCTAAATAATGGGCTAAAGTATATGATTCTGACTTCATTTCAGGTGCACCTTCCATTTCTACAAAGAAGTCCAATGGAACTCTATTTACCAGCATCCCAGTAAGTTAAACATCTACAGTCCTTGAGGAAGTGGTGAGGCCAATGCCAGGCCCAGAAATCAGAGTCCACTAGGTTCCAAGTGGAGTGTTCCTCTACTCTACACTGAAGTTTAAAGTAGATGGATCTGTTGCCTTTTGTTGTCTATGGTCCATTCTTCTTCTGATGTGTCTGCCCAAATGCCGGGGTTTAAATGTGGAGGTGGATAGTTTTAGTAAGGTGATGTTTCTGCACAAACAGGAGATGCCACATCACTCCAGCAGCCCTGACAGACGTTTCTTGAGAAGAACCCACAGGCTAGCCCACCTCAGTCACTCACTCTTGGCTACCTTCAAGATGGCAGAATCAAGGAGTGTTCTGCTAGACCTCCTCCTGCCTCTAACTAACACTGCAAAACTATTTCCTTTCCTACACGACTTCAGAGAGGACCCCTGGTGTGACTTGTCCCGGAGTTTTTCCTGGTCCCTTTGTCCCTGTGAGAAGTGCATACTCAGGCTTTTCAGTGACTCTTAGTTAATCATCCTTTGATAATGTCTGCATTGCTCTCTTTCTATAATAGACAAAAGGTAATCTCACTCAAATGGTCCTATCGTCCATGGGAGGGTTTTAATGGATAGCTGGCCAGTAGATCATTGAACTGACCACTGCAGGGTAGTTCAAGCCCTGAATCTTATCAGGGGGAATCCAGGGAAAAACCATGAAGAACCACATAATATGGCTGAATAACATTTTGATTTGCACTATGGACTATTTTGATCAGTGATAATGCCACATTAATAATTTTTCTATATAGAAGGAATGTACATTTATATTTTGTGCAGTTTCAATAAAAGTGTAAATTCAGTAAAACACCACTGACTTGCACTTTAGTCACAAAGACAGGGAACTATTCCTTATAGATGCCTAATGAAACTATAAGGCCTACACAGGCCATAAAGAATTTACTATGTGTCTAATCTGTGCACCAGTACAATGCTTCATCATGCAATAGTCTTTCTTGCACATCCTGCTTAAAACTAGCCCTGTTGGGACTGTTGGGACCAGTTGGGGGAAGATTTTGTTGCCACTGTCCCCAGGTGTCTGCAAGATGGCTGTGCGGCCATGGGCCTATGGAGAGCAAAGCAGAGGAGAAGGCGGGTGCAGGTAGCCTGTGAAACACAATAGATGCAAAATGCTCCCATTAGAGGCCAGGAGGCATGTTTAAATGCTTCTGGTGAATAGAGCCTCACCACCAGGAACAGAACAGGCTTAAGATCAACATAATCAGCCCAACGGGATACAAGATATTCAAAGTTAACGGTTTGACCTTTGACCTTCTTCATTACAAAGAAATAAGTGTGTGGCGCTCTGCTGCATCTTACAAATGTACCCTGGGGTGGGCAAGCGCCAGAGGGTCGGAACATCAAACTTTAATTCCTTTATTTACGAAGCAGTCTTGCTTGGGGTCCCTTCACTGCTAATTGCACCTGAGGAACTCCATCTCCCCAAGGACCGAAGCAAGGAAAAAAAGATCGACCCAACGAGGGCTAGTGCAGTAGTGATTGGGTCCTCGGACCCCCATCCTCGGACCATGATGAGGAGTGAAGAGGCTCAGCAGCAGCTATAGGCTTCCATGCAGGAGTACAAGAAGAGTGGCTCCCATCATGGGGTAGAAGGCAAAAAAAGTAGTTGCTTCTGCTGTGGTGTAAGCCACATGGAGGATGACAGCTCACGCGCAGCACAAGAGCTGTGTGTGGAGAACCGGCCTGGTGTGGGTCCTTTTTGCTTTCCCCACAGATGCTACCATGCAAAATGGCATTGGTTGTCCAGGGTGGGACAGAGACACCCCTACAATAAAAAAAGAAAACAGCAAAAATCGCATGGTGCAAGACCTCCTGAGTGGAGGAAAACCTCTCATAAAACATGCAGAAAATCCAGCTAGAGCACCCCATAGTTGCTTTGCGGGCTATTCTGAAAACTCTTTTGTGCTTTGTGGTGCCCCAAAAAGGGTACAGCCATGACCAATGCTACTCAAACATGGCATAGGAGGACTGTAGGAAGTGCAGCAGCCCCCCAGGATGGATTTGAGAAATGTAACCCTATTTCTCCCAGGTCATAGGATGCATTGCCTGGGGAGACTATTCAGCTATTCCTGGAGTTGGGGCTTGATGCTCTTCAGATAGGGAGTGCGCGGACTCCTATTGGTTTGTCCTATGGCTGCAATTTATGGGATTGATATAGTAAAAGAAAGACTCTAGTATGTTTAATGTGGTTTTGAATTCGAAGGCTTTATTGAAAACTTTGTTGCTGAACAATGCAATGCTGACTGATAGTGAATGCATTCAAACATGAACCACCAAAACACTATTTAAGTCTGTCTTATATGCATTTGCATTGGGGTGTTGTAGCCCCTTTTCCATGAAGGTAGGTGCTTTCTTTGTAGTTATTCACTGTCCATAGTAGCTGACAATTTGTAGTGCTATGTCTATGTCTGTTACCACCTGTTCAGGTTGTAGTTTTGAAATCTGGTTATCCACTATCTTCATCTCTTGGACGTAGGCAGTGCAAAGTTTGGCACATGGTGTTGTCATAAATGATGTCATTTTAGATTTTATAAGTGATGTGTTAGACCTGTCAGCCTTGAGGTGGTCTTCTCCCAAACCTTTCACCTTCACTTCTCCTATTTTTTACTGATCTTCTTTTTGCTGGCCTTAGGCTTTGTGCTCTTTACCACTACCAACCAGTGCTAAAGTGTATGTGATCACTCATTAAAACATAGTAACATTGATGTATCCCCAATTGGCCTTTTTAATTTACTTGTACTTGGAAGTACCTAGTTAAGTGGTTACATGTGCCAAGGGCCTGTAAATTAAATGCTACTGGTGGACCTGCAGCAGTGATTGTTCCATCCACTTTCATAGCCCTTTAAACATGTCTCAGGTCTCACATTGCAATCTGTGTGTGCAATTTTAAGTTGCTGTTTTGACCTGACACACTAAATATTTTGCCAGACCCAAACCATCCTTTTTATTACATGTAAGTCATCCCTCGGGCAGCCCAGAGGGCAGGGTGCAATATATTTAAAAAGTTGGACACGTCCTTTTTAGTTTTACATGTCCTTTTAGTGAAAACCACTTACATTTGTTTTTCACTACTGCAAAGCCTTCCTCACCCTTAGGATACATTAGAGCTACATTATTACATTTAATAAGGTGTAGTTTCCAACTTGGAACAGGTTATAAGTTCTTGTTTGGTGTCTCTGGAATTGTAATGGAAAACCGCTCTTATGGTAAAAGCGGATTTAAAATTGTAACTTTGAAAATGACACTTTTAGAAAGTTAGCAATTTCCTGCCTTAGCCAGCCTGTCTCTGGGTCACATGACTGGATGTATCTGACAGTTGGGTTTTGGTTATTCCTCCTAGACAGTCACACACAATAAAGAGCTTAGGTGTGTCTGGATGGAGAATTACTGGCAGGATGGGAGAGCGGAGCTGGGCACAGCCCTACTTGTACTTGAATACGCTGTGATCTGCCTCAACACAAAGGGCTGCATACCCCCTGTAGTTAGTCTGGAGCCAGGACAGGGAAGGCGGAAAGCCTGCAGACTTCAAAAAGAAACATCTTGAAGCTTCTCCCCACTTCAAAGGAAGTCCCATGTATAAATATTGGACCTCAGACATCAATCCTTCAGTACAATTCTGGACACTTTGCCAGGAAGATTGACCACTGGATGACATTGGATTAAATTAAAAATGTGTTTTTTTTGTATTTCATTTTTGTGTGTACGAAAAGTGTATATATGGGTAATATTTGATACCTTGGGAGGATGTGTGTTGATGTAAAATCTTTATAACTCAGTTAATTTTCATTTTTGGAATTGCTGAATTAATGGCAGTGTTTTCTTCAGTGTTACCATGCCTCATTTGTCTGTCCAGTGTGTGTGTGTGTGTGTTTGCTTTAGGCCACCATTGATTTTTCTTTGTTCCCCATGCCATGTGACAGGAGGCCATTTTGTGGAGTTTCTGTCCATAGGCCTGAATGTTTTCTATTTGTTCCTCATGCCTTCTTGCTTGCTGTTGTTGTTTGGCCATTTGGCTGGCAGCCATTTTATGCTTTCAGCCAGTGTGCATTTGCCATGGGCATGCATGTGTTCTTTGTTCCCCATGCCTCCTTGCTTGCTGTTGTTGTTTGGCCATGGAGCTAGCAGCCATTTTATACATCCAGCCTGTGTCTTTTCCATAAGCTCGCATGTTTTCTTTGTACCCCATGCCTCCTTTCTTGGTGTTGTTGTTTGGCCATGTGGCTGGAGGTCATTTTGTGCATTCAGTCAGTGTGCCTTTGCCATAGGCTTACATGCATTCTTTGTTCCCCTATGCTTCCTTGCTCGCTGTTTTTGTTAGGCCATGTGGCACTGGCTGGCAGCCATTTTGTGCATCCAGACAATGTGCCTTTGCCATAGGCTTGTATGTGTTCTTTGTTCACCATGCCACCTTGCTTGCTGATGTTCTTTGGCCATGTGACTGGCAGCCATGTTGTGCATCTAGCCAATGTGCATTTGTCATAGGCTTGCATGTATTCTTTGTTCCCCATGCCTCCTTGCACGCTGTTTTTTTTTGGCCATGTGGCATTGTCTGGCAGCCATTTTGTGCATCCGGCCAGTGTGCCTTTGCCATAGGTTTGCATGTGTTCTTTGTTCCCCATGTCTCCTTGCTTGCTGTTGTTGTTTGGCCATGTGGCTGATAGTCATTTTGTGCATCCAGTCAGTGTACCTTTGCCATAGGTCTGCATAGATGGATGAGTTATCAGTTTAATAATATGTTTGAGGATCTTTCTAGCATGTATATTAAGAATCTGATTTTGATGAACAATGCTTATATATCACATGTACTTTTTGCATTTTTTTATTTAGCACATCCTTTCCCCACAATAGGTTTCTTCTCATCCTTCTGTACAAACATCATCAATTATTGATTTTGTTTTTTATTTACATTTTATCTTTTTAAAGAATGTGATGTAATTGTTTTCATTTGTTAACATTGGGGCACATGCATCAAGCAAACCAAAAGCGATTCCTTAATAGCGAGAAAAAAGGAATCGTTATTAAGGAATCGCTTTTGGGCATGCATCAACAGATTTGTTAAATTCTAGCGATTCCTTAAAAATCGCTATTTTTACCGATTAATCAATAGCGGGGCATGCAAACTCCAATTAGCTAATAGCGAGTTCGGTAATACCGAATTAGCTAATAGCGAATTCGGTATTAGCGAAATCGCAAATGACCGCATCGCACCGGGAACATGCAGATGACATCACCAACCAGGAAATACTGCAGCCCCACCCACATTGCCTCGACAGAGGAGCAAACAGGAGCTGTGACTGAAGACTGCCTGTGCAGAGTGAAGCCACAACAACTGAGCCATCCTCAAAACAAATACCTGATGGAGAAGGAAGCACCATCCAGCACTGAGGCTGCACGCAAGCGCAAGCGCAAGTTCTCCGACAGGGAGCTGGAGCACCTGATAGAGGGAGTCAGCAGCAAGCACGATCGCCTCTTCGGTAAGTTGTCCCTTAAGGTGCCTGAGGCGGAGAAGCGCCGCATTTGGCTGCGCATCCGGGAGAGGGTGAATGCTGTAGGTGTGACGCCCCGCAGCATCGACGACCTCAAGAAAAGGTGGTACGACCTGCGGAAGCGTGCAAAGGAGAGGATTTCAGGGAGGCTCCGGGAGGCAAGCAGAACCGGAGGCGGCCCTTCCACGGTCCAAGCAAACACTGCCCTGGAGGAGCTGGTGGAAGGAACAATCGAGCGGGAAGCCGTCGTGGGAGTGACCCAGATGGACACGTCCGGCGCAGCCACAAGTGCCCAAGGTAGGATGCATGCCTGTGCCCATACCCAGCACAGCGTAAATCCATTTCCATGCCCACAGCAGGATCTGAGTGTGTATGCAGCTTTGGCACACACAGCTTTACTCCTAACACTAGTGCATCATGGGAGTTGTAGTCTAGTCAGCCCAGTGTGCATGTACAGGCGTAAATGCAATCACCATTCACCACATCAGTTGAACATGGATAGAGACTGTTTATTTAGTGGATCACAGAGGGACATGTATGTGTATAACACTACGTAGGTGTAACTATCCCACTAACCATGCACTGTTTCACACACAGATGCATCTCCTGGGGATTCGGACGACAGCGGGCGGCTGATAATATCCGAGACACCTGTGGATTCCAACCTGGAGACAGCGCAGGATGCGCATACATCACCTCCACCTGCCACCCCACCAGCACCACCACCACCAGCACCACCAGCACCGGCACCAGCACCAGCGCCACCAGCAACAGCACCAGCCACACCCGCTGCAGCTACAACAGCCACAAAAGCGCAGAGGCGCAGGTCCCAAGTTGCACCCTTGCAGGTGATGGAAACACCCTCCACACAATTGGGACACAGTCTGCGCACCATCACACCACCTGATGCACCACCTGGACGCGCAAGACTCACACAGCGGTGCAGGGCTCGGCCAAGTTCCGTCTCCTCAGGCGACCTGGATCTCCCACACACTTCTGCCATCGAGGAGAAGAGAGGATGCTGCGTGTACAGCGCCTGCAGGGACGACACATGGCAAACATTAGCTGCAATATCGTGCGCCTTGCTAGAGAAATGCGTGCCATGACTGCGGCGGTTACGGACATGAGCATGGCAGTTAGGGACATGACCACTGTGGTGGCAGAGGGCAATGCTCACCTCAGGGAAGACATCCATGAGCTCACCCGTGCCATGAGGGAGGGCCATGAGTGCGAGAAGAGGAGGCACCGACAGCAATTGGTGCGTTCCGCCGCCGCTACAAAGGCGATCACACGTCACAGCAACAGTACCGCAGTGTTGGCACGCCGCTCTGTGTTCTTGCAGGTGGATCTTGGGCACTTCTGCGGGGATGTTGCCAAGGCACTAGGGCAGATGACCACTGCTGTTGAACATCTACAGAGCAGCACATGCAGTGCTGCTGCTTTGGGAGGGGATGACGCCAGTGAGGCTGCCTCCAGTGTCAGCAGCGTATCACTGGCAGAGGCCAGCACCAGGCGCCGCAGTTCGCGGGCCTCCACGGGGACAGGCCGTGGTAAGGCATTGGAGACACCTGAGCGGAGGCTTGGGGTACGTGGCAAGCGCCACTAGACAGATACACAGACATGCCGGACCATGGTGGGGCAACCATGGACCTCCCCTTTCTGAGTCTGCACAGGCGTGACTTTAACGCACATTTGATTTTACTTTTTTCCTGTGGAGCATTATTTCCATTGCTTGTTTTGTTGCACATACCGCAGTGCTACTGTGCATTAAACAGTTGCACCCCAAACAAACTTGTAATGTTTCATTCTCACCTGATTCAGAAATGATGTTGCATGATGTATGTCCGCCTCCTGTGGCCCTCTGCTGTGTTAGGGACGTGTGCCTGTCGTTGTTGGGCGGGTGGTTGGTCATCCCGGTGGTGGTCATTCCTGTCAACCTCTATGGGTATCCCCCTTCTGGTCGCAATGTTGTGCAGCATTGCACATACAGCAATAATCCGGCAGCAGGTTTCAGGTTTGTATAGCAAGGCGCCACCAGTCTTATATAGGATTCTAAAGCGACTCTTCAGAATCCCAAATGTCCTCTCTATGACATTCCTAGTGCTTATGTGTGCTGCGTTGTAGCGTTGTTCCTGTGGGGTTGCTGGATTGATGTATGGGGTGAGTATATATTCATGCAGGGCGTAAGCACTGTCACCTAGAAGATAGAAGCAAAGACTTAGCATTGGTGATGTCCATACATGTGTGGTGTTGGTGTGGGGAAGCGTAATTTGTACGTACCAAGCAGGAGTCCCTCTCCAAATTCTCCGTTGATTAGACGCCTGTGGATTCCACTGTGGCGGAATATGTAGGAGTCGTATGTGCTCCCCGGGAATTGTGCCACTAGGTCCGTTATGATGTGATTGGCATTGCACACAACCTGCACGTTGATTGAGTGGTAGGACTTGCGGTTCCGGAATATGTACTCATTTGCAGCGGGTGGACATATGGGGATATGCGTACAGTCGATGCATCCAATTACATGGGGGAATTGTGCCACCTGGTAGAATGCCTGTTTGTTGCGGTCCAACTGCTGTGGGGTTGTGGGGAAGCTGATGTGGGTGTGTAGCATTGTCAGCATGGCATCTAGGAATTTCTTGAAGAAGCGTGAGAGTGCGCTTTGCGATACGCCTCCGGCTACCGCAATTACCCCCTGGAAACTCCCTGAGGCCAGTAGGTGCAGGCTGCATAGGACCTGGACGTGCGCAGGGATTGCATTGGTCCGGTGTGTCTGGTGCTGCAGTAATGGTTCCAGGTCTGCAATGAGGCGCATGATCATGGCACGATTGAGTCGATACTTCTCGTACACCTCGTCCTCATTCTGCCCGAGCAAGGTGATGCGCAGTCTGGAAACTCTCTCCTGGACCCTTCTCCTGCGCTGTCCTGCCGCATTGGTACGCATCCTCCTTGCAAGCACGTAGAGGGCTGCCATTTTGTGGTAGCCAACAGGGTCTCCTAGGCCACATTTAAGGGTTTGGTGATTGGCACAATCAGTTGCACATGTTGAAAGTGTTTTTTTTTATTCACATGACTTTTTTTTAACTTTACCTCCAGGTTCTGATTCCCCTTATTTAGCTCAAGCAAAATAGCGATTTGTGGGGTTTTCGGTATTTGCGACTTTTGTTGCATTGGGGTGCGATTCGTTATTTGCCATTGGCACTTTCCGGGAGCTAATAGTGATTTCGGTATCTGCTCATTCGGTATTTAGCGATTCGGTAAATTTGCTTTTTGGTTATTTGCGATTCGGTATTTTAACGGATTTATTTTGCGATTCGTTATTGGCTCACATTTTGGGTTCATGCATTGGAAATCGTTTTTTTTTATTCGCTAACGGGTGTTATTAGCGATTCGGTATTTTACCGACTGGATTTTTGCTTGATGCATGAGGCTAATGGTTATTTAAAAAATGTTTTAAAATATTTTTACTCTTTTTAAACTTTTTTTTATTTTGCCTTGTTCCGTCCATCCACCCATCCATTCATCCATCCATCTGTCCGTCCATCCATCCATCCATCCATCCATCCATCCATCCATCCATCCATCCATCCATCCATCCATCCATCCATCCATCCATCCATCCATCCATCCATCCATCCATCTACTAAAAGCACAGAGCCGCACAACAGCTTTAAGTTTTTTTAGGTATAATTTAATTTCCTCCTGGACACACTGGCTGCGGTGTACTGCAGACACATCAGCATCATTAATTAATTTAATGATTATTCCAATTGCCCCTGGACCACATTGCCTGCCATAGACGCACACTAAACTCCATTTTTCAAAAGATTATTATTCCATTTACCCATGCAATTCCCTGAGTGCCACAGGCGTCTCCTTTCAAATATATGTACATAAAGGAAATAACTCTATCTGCATATTGTGCGTTATCCTGATGGGGAATTCAATTTTATGGTATGGTGGTGTGATTTAACATTAAAGTGACTATATTATCTAAGTAACCAACGGCACTAATATTGCCTTGGTCTGCACTAAAGCTGCAACCATGCCACATTTCACTTAATGCTTTTCTTGCTTGTTTGCTTTAGGTGTACAAGAGAAGAAGAGACATCACCCAAAGTACTGCCAAACAGAAGGCCTGTACAGTGACGTGACACATCAGACTTTCAATCTCTTCTGCTTGTGCTTCTCTGTGCCACTGCCAACTGAGAGCTTTAAAATGGCCACAAAGAAAATTGCTACCAAGAAAGTGGTCAGTGAGAAGAATCAGTTTTCCACCAGTGGCATGTCAGCCCAAACCTTTTTCAGACAACAGTGTCTGCACCGTCCTCTTTGGAGCAAGCTGAAAGCAGCACTCCTGCATCAACAGCACCACCCCAAACTAAGCCAAAGGCCATGTCTGTCGGCAGTGGCGACCCCTCGAGGGAGTGCTGCGGGGCAGTGGGCGGGACAGGGGAGGGGCAGGTTGGTGGGTAGTAAACTCTGGAATGCAGCCCAACGGAGTTGTGTATATAAATAAATAAATAAAACAAATTACATTGCGCTCTGCATCGCCGATTTGGCGTTGCAGCGCGTGCAATGTAATTAATTTTATTTATTTATTTATTTATATACACAACTCCGTTGAGCCGCATTCCGGAGTTTACTACCCCCACCCTGCCCCTCCTCAGCCCTGCCCCTCCCCAGCCCTGCCTCACCGCCCCGCAGCACTCCCTCGAGGAGCCGTCATTGTCTGTCGGCAAGGCAGCCACTGCAATCATGGAGATGCCAACGAGCAGTGACATTGAATTGGATTTGTCCCTTTCGCAAAGTAGTACCCAATTGTTTCAGGAAACAGAGCAAAGTGAACAACAGCTGCAGCCAGGAATAGTACATCTTATGGCTGTTGGAGCAGAATTGGAAGTCGAGCATTCTGCAGATAAAGAACCTCATCTTTTAGAATCATTGACTCCCAGACCTCCAGCAAGGATAAGGAAAAGTACTGCTCCATCGCCTTCTTCAAACACCACTTCTGATAATGATGATGGGAATGTGGTGTGGACCCCCAAGTGTCCGGGAGACCCCAGGAGAGGCAAGGGAATAAAAAGCTCCTGAAAGGTTTAGAATTATGGAAGGGGATGATGAGGTGGATGAAGATGATGTGCTGGTCATTGTGGAACGTGACACAGAGGAGTCCAACATTGCTATTGAACCTGCTCCAATGATTGTGGCACAGGTAACGCCATCAGCTACCTTATTTGTAAAGCCCCAGCTGAGACATGCACTATCCACTACCTCAGTAGAAGTATGCACTGCAGATAGGCAATCGACAATGAGCCCATCTACCTCCAATTCTCATTCAGGCTTTGGCAGTGGACCAGTATAAATGTACTCCCCCCAGTTTGGGACTTTTTTTACAATTAGCAAAAATGAGAGAACATTACAATAAGCACCATTTGCTAAATGAGTGTTCGTCGAGGTAAGCTCGGTTTACATTATGGTACTGGAGGCCAAACAACCCATATGAAAAAATATCACACAATCCCATTTGAAGAGCACCTTAAATAGGTTGCTGAACGTGGTTGTGATGGTGAAAGTGAGACAGGCTGGGAACATTAGCTACAAGTCCAATCACCGTGGGAAGTGATTATGTGGAAGAAGGGGGTGACATCCTGGCACAAAACAGCCCTGTACTAGGCCTCAGAGACTTCAGAATGGCACACAACACCACAGCATATAGTGACTGCCCCACCACGATGTGCGCTGAGTCTACCACCACCTACTTATAAAAAGTTGCCTGTGTCAGAGGCCCCAGAAAAGAAGAAAAATGTAGAGGCTAATATTACAGGCATGTTTAGTCAGGAAGGGTCTTACAACTGGAACCACCCAATGCCACGTTTATACAATGGAAAGGTGGCAAAAATGTTAGCCCTGAAACATCTCTATTTTACTTTTGTGAAAGGAGGGGGATTCTTGGAATGTGTGGCAGCCATCTGCCTGAAATGGAAAGTTCCAAGTCGGACCTATTTTGCCAGAGTTGCTTTTCCAGCGCTGCATCACAATGTGCTGCAATTGGTTGGACATGCTTTGCAGCAAAGTGTTATTCACACCATCTACCTGATGACAGCCATGTGGACGAGTTGCCAGGCAACTGATTAGATGTGCATCACTGCACACAGGACCTCTTTTGTGAGGTTAAAGTAAAAGATATCTACAGGTCTTGGCCCTGAAGTAAGTTTTAAGAGCATTCAGCGGCATCCAATAGTGGCCATGTTCGCCATTGAGAAATCACACAAAGCTGTGAACATCTTGGACAAATTTAACAGCACGTTGTCTGAATGGCTGTGACCCAGAGGTATCAGACTTGGATTTATTGCCACGGACAATGGCAGTAACATAGTCAAGGCCATGGCAGAGGGTGGCTATTTCAAGGTCCTGTGTTTGGCTCATTGCATCAACCTGACGGTGAAAGACTTTCTAAAAAAAAAGAAGACATAGTCAGCAACATACTAACCACCTGCAGAAGAATCTGCACTAAGTTTATCCATTCATTTAAAACCAGAAAGCAGTTGCAGATTATTCAGCATACTAATAGAGTACCAGTTAAAGCTCTGGTACAGGAGGTGCCAACACATTGGAACTCATCCTAGTACATGCTGCAACATCTGTTTGAGCAGTACAAACACATCAATGACTATGTCATTCAAAGAGGATGGGATGCACTTTGGAAAGATATGACCATGGATGTGGAGAAATGGGGCCTAGTCAAACACCTGACACAGAAGCTAAGCCTTTTTGAGGTTTTCACACAGGAAGTTAGCAAGGAGGACAGTACAATGGGTTAAGCTATCCTGTTGTTGCATCTGCTACAGGACCAGCTAAGGAAGGTGTTGGAAAGGTTCGCCCTTGCAGTTGTGAGCAAATACATAGAAGTGCATGCCTTGATTGAGAGCTTACTTTTTTGATTGGCTTCCAATGCAAGGCTGCAAGACGACCCCGCCTCATCCAAACAGTACATCTGTGCCACACTAATTGATCCATGGTTCAAATAAATTGTGCTAGCTTTTGTTCCTTTTTCTGAAGGGGATGTTTCAAACTACAAGATTGTTGACAAAGCCAGAGACCTGGAGAAACAATGACTGGATCTTAGAGTCCCACACTGTGGTTTTGGGGAGCCGCCTTCAATTCCAAAGACAACAGTCTTGTCTCACAGCAACGAACAACACCCTCAACCAGAACACCAGCAACAACAAAACCAGAAGGCCCTCTGCATTATATAGGTATCAATCGGCAGAGCTTAATTCCAGTGCAGAGGCGATGGCAAAAGAGGTTGTGCAAGTGGCAGCACAATGACCATCAAGAGGATGCTCCAGGAGGATCTGGATGATCCATAAGAGGTCTATGTGGATCAAAACCCATTGATGTATTGGTATGGGAAGATGTGCCAAGGGCCAGAGGTCAGCAGGCTGGCAATAAAGTATCTGGCTTGTCCTGTAGGCAGTGTGTCTGCTGAGCGCATGTTCAGTGCAGCTGATGACATTTTTACAGTGAGAAGGACAAGTCTCTCACCTAAAAATGTGGAGCGATTGACTATGATCAAAATGAACCAACATTTCATACTACACATATGTACCATTCCTGAAAAAGCACAGGAGGAGGAGGAGAAGGAGAAGGAGGATTGGTCAGAATCAACTTCTGGGTGAACCACCTGAGTTTGAGGGTGTACTCTACTTCACACACTGAGTATGCCAGTGCCACCATGGAACTGTTTTATTATTTCTCGTTGAACTTCTTTCTTTGCCCAAAAAAGTAGCTAGGCGAGCATTATGTTTGTGTCAGATATATGTTGCCTCACCATTTTTAAGTCACATATATTACCGGATTACTGTTGGACCAGTGTGCAGTGAAGAAGCTTCCACAATTCCTTCATGACATTTGAGACAATGCCTGCCTCCCTCACATGCTTATCCTTTTGTGCATCACTTGGAAGATTTTCCCCAGAAGATTACTGATTTACAAGAGGGACAGTACCAAATTCCAATGTGTTGCCTTCATCAAAGATACAATATGTACTTACTACCCAACCTACCTGTACTTGGATTAGAGGAGGTAACTACGACTATTGTAACAATGAGTGACGACAGTGAGTGATGGTTGATGATTCATGTTGTGGCAGACAGTGAGGAAGGGTGTGCAAATGTAATTTGTAAACTTGATTGAGATGATTTGCAATGTTTGGGGTATGAATGATGGGTGATCATTCTTCCTGGAGGTTATTGGCCTTTACAAACTTACTTAGCAAAAATGAACCTGTATGGTCCACTCCGATAATTCTTTTTTTTTCATCTCCTAGAAGGGCTGCCCCAGAAGATCATTTGATTTACATGACTGCCAAATTCTAATCTTTTGCTTGCATCAAATAGGAAATGCAATTGTGTACCTACTACCATGCTTGGATTGGAACAGGTAACTGTTGCATCAATAAGTGATATATTATTGAGTGACTGTGAGTGATGATTGGTGATTCATGTGGTGGCAGACAGTGAGGGAGGGTGTTCAACTGTAATCTGGGAACTTGATCTAGACAATTTGCAATGTTTGGGGCGTAAATTATGGGTGACCATTTTTTTCCTAAAGGTGATTGACCCTTGCACACTCAGCCAGATTTACTTACAGGGTCTACTCCTTTTTTTTGGTTCTTCAGAGAACAGACCAGTCACTTTAGTTAACAAACAAAAACCTATACAAAATACTGAAATTCTGTTTCTGTACATGTTCTTCAACAGCTGTGCACAACACGCCTATCTTGCTTGAGTCGTGACTGGGACGGACTTACTCAGGTCAGGAGGAGGATTTAAGAACTTAGGGAGGGACTATCTCATCAACAGCTAAAAGAAAGAACTTATTGGCTTCAGAGAGAAACCATGACTCTGAGGCCTAGTATTCAGCTATGTGCAATAGAGAGAGGTGTGCTGATTTTTGAAATGCTGTTGAGTGTGTGTGTTGCAATGGTGGCAAAAGTGAAGCTATGAGTCCTCTTATTTTTTGCTCTGCCTCCTAGCCTTCTTGGTACACTCCTCGTGAAGCTTACTTTTCTTTTGTCCTTCTCCTTGACTCTACAGTACAGTTTCTATTTTACAGTCCGCAGGCCTTCTTGTCTCCTGCATGAACAAAAGGTGTAAGGGGGCGTGGACTCCAGAGCTCCGTCCGTAGCTTCCCCCGCCTGCAATGATCCAGATGACCTAGTGGGGCCCCCTACCGCAAAATTGGTGGCGGAAACACTGGTTTCGGCACTGAGCGGTTTCAGAGGCGGCAGTGCCCTAGAATCAGCAAAAACGCTGATCACACTCCTGAAGGTTCATTAGACTATGGGCGAAGAGAGCTCAAAATGGTGGCTGGGCACTAATAAGGCAGCCTTCGCTGCGCACTGCTGAGGTGAATTGCAGCTCACCGTGAAGTACCGCTTGGCGGTTGAGACACCTGCTAGCTGGATGCTGGCACTGGGGTAAGCGGAGCCCAGATATTTGTGGGGAACAGAGCGCGCTCCTCAGGACTTAGAGACAAGTTGCCTCAACAAAATGGTGGCAGCGGACGGCCCTGCCAGGCCCTGACGGTTGTAGCACTGAGATGCAGCCTGCGGGTGCACTGACCGGGGGTGGCAGCTATAAATTGCCCTGCTTTCGACTGCAGACCTAAGGAGTGCTGGGATGACCACCCTGAGTGCTATGCTGTGGTGCTGGATCAGAGCTGGGTGGCGGTGTGCTAAACCTGCCCCATGAGGGACCCTAACCGGGAGCACTACAGGACAGAGAGCGGCTGACAATGAGAGGGCGAGAGCTCATTGGATCTGCTTGAGAGCTGATTAAGCAGTGTGCAGAGTGCATTAACACTGCGGGAAGGCGCTGCTCCACTTGGAAGTTCCTCTGAGGCTGCCCTGTGTGGGTGGTGGTAACTGTGAGAAGGCATTTCCCCCACTGGTGTTCCACGCTGAGGGCTTGTGTGCACGGAAGAGGTGTCAGATCCCAGGTCCTGTGGTCTGGAGGTGCAGACTGACCTGCCCCACCGCCGCTCTCAACTCAGACGCTTGGAGTGCCTTGCTGTCGCTGCACAGGAGACCCCTGCAAACCTATGCACCCATTAACTATGGGGAGGGTGTCCAGAAAGAAGGGGTTTGTTGTATTGCACGTGGAGGAAATGGGGCAGCACACTGATGACGAGGACGAGGTGGTTGCGAGGTGGAAGGATGGTGCCCCGGAGGGCACCGGAGGGCCCCAATTTGGTGGATATCATGCAGGCCATCACTTCTTCGAGAGAAGCTCTGGAAACAAAGATGGATTCCATATGGGCGGATCTTAACCTGCTGAATGACGACCATCGCAAGCTCAAGGAATGAGTGAAACTTAACGTGAAAACCCTGGAGGAGGTCCCAGAGGCAGTTACCGCCCTACAGCGCTCTCTGAAAATAGTAGAAGCCAATGTCAAGGTGCTGGAAATGAAAGCAGAAGACAGTGACGGGGGCTCCCGCAGGAACAATCTGCGAATCGTGGGGGTCCCGGAGCGAGAGGAAGGGGACAATGCCATGCATTTCATGGAGAACTGGCTTAAAACAGAGGTGGCCCCAGAGGGGCTCTCCTCCTTTTATACACTTGAGCGCACCTACAGGGTCCCGACTAGACCGCCCAAACCTGGGGCTCCCCCTCAGCCAATAGTGGAGTGGCTGCTTCACTACCGGGACAGGGATCACCTCTTGCAACAAGCCCAGGAGAAACTGAATTTGCAGATTGGAAATACCAGTGTGATGATCTTTCCGGACTTCACCAGGTCAGTACAAAGGCAACGTGCTTCCTTCCTGACTATCAAGCAGAGGCTCCGCCAGTTGCAACTTCCCTATGCCATGTTGTTCCCGGCACGCCTCCGGGTGATCGATGGTGCCAAAACTCACTTCTTTACTGCTCCGCAGGAACCTTGGCACTGGCTGGAGACACGGCACACACAGCCAGCAGGTACCTTGCCGACGAGCAGCACAAGGCGAACATCGATCACTCCCCCGCGATCTCCGAGGGCTCCTGCACCAACGGGATGCCAATTTGAAAGACACAGGGCCGTTGCGGAGATTAACCACAGAGAGGCTAGTCCGAGCTCGACTAACAACGACCATGGCAAGGGCAGATCTGAAAGCTCGCGTCCCAGTAGCACGAACGGAGACTCTGAGACTGAGCTGCCCAATGTGACACCCCAAACAGCAGATGGCATAATCTGAAGATCGCACGCCAAGATACATGAGGAGTGGCCGTCGTGACGGTGGGAGCTGAATGTTGAAGAGGCTGCCATGGGGTGGCAACAAACTGCTGGCACCAGAGCAACTGCTGGGGTTCCCACCCAGGTTACAGGGTGGGGAGGATGGCCGGGGAGGTTCTGGGTCCAACAGGGCCAGTCTACGCCTCACCACTTTTCGTTTCTTGTAGTCCACATTGCTAGTTTAGGACGGGACTTGTTGGATTGTACCTGTCCTGGGGAGAGGGAGTTGGGGGTGTTTGGTTGTTGAGGGGTTTTTCTTTGGGGCCAGGCATGTCGCTGTAGGGAGATGGGAAGGGGGACTGTCACCGTCTGTGCAATGGGGCCCCCCCCATAGGAATCAAATGCATCTCCTGGAATGTTAGGGGGAGGCACAGTATGATGCATCATCAAAAAATACACGCATATGTAGTGAGGAGAGGGGTACAGATTGCCCCATTACAGAAAACTCATTTAACGCAGAAGGAAGGGGTCGCATTGCAGAAACGATGGCGGAGCCAGGTGTTTTGAACTACGTATTCGGCCTATGCTAGGGGTACATTGATCTGGGTGCGGGTGGGAGTCCCTTTTCAGAGTACCAGACAACTGATAGACCCAGATGACCGGTATGTGGTGGCCTCAGGGCAGTTAGACGGCAGGGACATAGTGATAGGGAGCCTTTATGCTCCCAGCGTTGATCAGCCTGCATTCTTCGCACACCTCTTGAGGATGCTGGTGACCATGTTAACGGGGTCAGTGATGCGGGGGGGACTTTAACTGTATTACAGACATAGGCCTGGACCGTTCTCACCCTCCACTCCCGAATGCTCCCATACACAGACTGGCAGCGATTAGGCGTGGCTGGCAACAACAGTGGGGGTTGATGGACACTTGGAGGGCCCACCACCCGGATGAGAGGAATTATTCCTATTTCTCTGCATTACACAAACTACATGTTCGGTTTTACTCGATTCTATGTTCCCCAGACGTGCATGGTGGGGTCACACTCAGCGAATATTTACCTAGAACGATATCTGATCATAACCCGCTGCTGGTGTCCTTAGATTGGCTACGGGTTAGACCTACCATACCTAGATGACGCCTGTGACCGGAGGCACTGGAAGATCCAGTGTTTCGGGCCACAATAGGGAGCGTTATTGATGATTATTTTTGGGATAACGCCGGGACAGTGTTGAGTCCAATTATTGAATGGGACGCCTTTAAATCTGTAGTTAGGGGGCACTGCATTGGAGAAATGGTTAGAGTGCGGAGGGTGCTGCTGCGGGATGTGCAAACTGTGGAACGCAGGCTCCGGGAATTGGAGAAAGAGAGGCCAGAGCGAAAAGATAGGCAGGCTGAACTTCTTGCTGCTCGAGAAATCCTAGCGACGCATGTAGAAAAGCTGCGCTGATTCGATTATAAGGCATACATCACCCGGGCCCATGTGGAACGGGATAAATCTGGGGCACTGTTGGCCTGGCTGGCCAACCCAGCGCATAGAGGGAGGACTATCCTGGAGCTGAGGGGGCAGGAGGATGAAGTATACTATGGCCAACAAGACATCAGCGCTCAGTTTTTGGAGTACTACGCTTCTCTGCAGCAGAGCAGGCTTGACCCTGGAGCTGAAGACCAGGTGGGTTTCCTGGCTGACATGGAGCTTCCCAAGGTTGATGCTGAGGCGGCGGAGGACTTAGGTAGAGACGTTGAGGTTGGGGAAGTACGTAGAGCAATCCAGCATATGGCTCGGAATAAAACCCCGGGGACAGATGGGCTCCCGGTGGAGTTTTACTCTACATACATTGATGTGTGGGGCCCAACGGCTAGTGGCACTGTATAACGGGGCAAGGCAGGAGGGCTGTCTTCCTGCTTCAGCGTGGGAAGCGGTAATCGTCCCACTCTTAAAACCTGGGAAACCGGCAGGGGACCGGACTGCGTATTGGCCCCTCGCCATGCTTAACTTAGACTACAAAATATTAAGCCGTATTATTCACGTGGATCAAGCAGGATTTTCCCAGCCAGGAACACGGCAATGAATGTCCGTAGACTCCTTCGCATATTGGGGGCGGATACTTACTACAAGGAAGAAGCATGCATTTTTATGGTCGACATTGAGAAGGCCTTTGACAGCCTAAAATGCTCATATCTATTAAGGGTACTGAAAGCATTTGGCTTGGGGGACTGCTTTGTGGAATGGACGGCGATACTGTATACAAATTCCACTGCCAGAGTTCGGACAGGGGGGTTGATTTCAGAGGTCTGCATGGTGGACAGGGGTACGAGACAGGGCTACCCTTGTTGTTCGCGCTTGCAAAGGAACCCATTGCTGTGCACGCTAGGTCGGTCGCTATTATCAGGGGCTGGTGGTGGAGGGACAGCTACAGTACATAGCATTATATGTGGATGACCTCCTACTGTTCCTGGGCAACTCAGAGGGGGCCTTACGGGGAGCCAAGGAACTGCTGGGTCTCCTGTGGAGAGTTGCGGGGCTCAGAGTAAATTGGGCCAAATTGTGACTTTTTCCTGCATGCTCAGGCAGAGACGAGTTATTGGAAGCAGAGGGCGTGCCTTGGGAAACCAGAAGCTTGCCCTACCTTAGGACGAGCCGTGCGCGGCACCAAAAGCAACTTTGAATTCTGGGGGTCCTTTCCATTATCTGTGGCGGGAAGGGTGGCATTGGTGAAAATGTTTACATTACCCAGACTCCTCTATTTCTTCGGGACGCTCCCAATCTTGATCCCACCTAAGATCTTTGCTCAACTCAATACTCTGCTCACGGGGTTCTTGTGGGGTTCTTGTGGGGGTACCGGGAGGCCGAGAGTAGCTCTTACCACTATGATGAGACCCAGGACGGGGGTTTCCGCAGTGCTGGATTTCGAGGCCTACTATCATGCTGCACAGCTACAGTGGTACACGAAATGGATGGCAGGAAGGCTCAAAAATACAGAACACCTTGGTGGTCCGGACCCGAGCCTGAGCCTTCTATCCCGGGTGCTACTGCTCCTGCCCATGAGGGAGGGGACGGTTCTCTCAGACCTACAAATGGTCCGCCAGTGTTGGAACCGATTAGCTAGATGAGCGCGAGTACGGACTCCGTATATGCACCCGAGATCCCGTTGGTCGTTTGTGTGGCACTACCGCATGGTGGGGATTTGAGCAGGTTGCGATCATGGTGTGAGGCTGGGATCTCTATTATAGGGGATTTATTTGAAGACAATACCTTGCTCCCTTTCAATGATCTTCTGGAGCACCATGACCTCTCAAGAGGTGATTTACTGCTACATGCCGCTCTGACGGCAGCCATCCGAAAGCATTGGTGGGAAGGGATGGTGGAACCCCAGACCTCCCTGACTTGTCAATATTTAGTGATGGCGGCTGGTACTTTCAAAGCAGTCACTTGCCTCTACAGACGTATCACTCAGGGAATGCGGCGACCCCTTACGACATTACGTCTCAAATAGGAGGAGGACCTTGGTAAGGTTATTGATGAGAAACCCTGGGAGAAACTTGTGGAAAGGGCCTGGAAGAGCTCTAGGAATGCGTGCTTCCAGTTAATTCACTGAGTACTTCGGAGCCCGGACTGTGTGCCCGAGATGTAATTTGGAGGGTGCAGGGTTTCTCCACGTGTTCTGGGATTGTCCACATTTGGGAGAGTTCTGGAGGGGGGTGACAACTGGATTGGCAGCCACGACGGAGAGGGAAATAGCATTGACGCCAGGTTGTTGTTTGCTGCACTGGTTTCCCCACAATGCCAGGAATAAAGTCACTAGTAAGTTCGTAGATCTGGGATTAGTGTTGGCTAAAAGGGAATTCACTAGTCACTGGAAAGCGAAAAACGGCCCAAGTGTGGCAAGATGGACAAGGGAGCTAGTGAAGTGGGCGGATTGCAAGGGGGCCTTCCGATTGCAGATGGCCCACCGCACTGGGACCGAATAAATGCTGGAAATGGCAAGGGCATGGGTGGCACTGGTGGACCTGTTGAAACACCTGACTGATTACGCTGTTGACGACCATGAGGGGGTGGACTCTCTAGCAGGGGAATGATCTTGGGGTTACCTTGTTGCCCTGGGGGAGTCCACTTGCTGGGAAAGGCTGACACAGTAAACATTTCCTCCAATTGCACCACTAACTGGAGATCAGGGGCACAGAGCCCACAATACATTGTTGGACTGACCAATCCCCTAGTACAGCTGCTTTGACGAATCAGCGGAATGCCTGGGGGTGGAGTTTGGAGGGGTTTGGGAGGGTGGGAGGGGATTGTTGGGTGTTATTGGCACAGGGACATTGGGTGGGATTTAGGGCTGACAGAGTACACTGACGCATGCTGCAGTGTACAGAGATGAAGTGGTCCTTTATTTCCTCAACAGGTGGACTGACAATAGATTGTTGGGTGTTATTGGCACAGGGACATTAGGTGGGATTTAGGGCTGACAGAGTACACTGGCGCACGCTGCAGTATACAGAAATGAAGTGATCCCTTATTTCCTCAACAGGTGGACTGACAATAGATACTGGGGGATCATCCTGTATGTATTGTTTTCAAATGCGTTGAATATTGTGATGGACATTATGTCTTGCCACAACGCCCTATGGGCTATTTTATCTGTCCTATTGTGATTTAATAAAATTTGTTTACAAAAAAATGAACAAAAGGTGTAAACAGAGCTCAACACTCCTGCTTACCTACTGAACCAGTCCAGACAGGAACCCAAGAGTGATGGACATTCCCTAGGAGAAAGCATATGCACTGCTTAATTTTGCAATACAGTATAATTATTCTTTTAACACTCATCTTTTTGGAAGTGGGTGGGTTCACTCTTCTATAATTTAATTTTTTCAAACCTAGAAGACAGAACATTAAGATATCTGATAACATGGGTCTCGGAGGCAGAAGGACTGTTTGCAATGCATTTGACTGTACTGTGTCATACTCATTCCTTCCACATCAGATTGATGATGATGATGATGTGCTGCTCCTTGCCCTGATGAATATTGTCCTTGTGTAGTGTTTGTTTTTGTCACACCTTTCCCCAAATCCCCTTTCCCATCCATTCATCAAACCTCAAACCCTCTTTCCCAGGGTTGTTTTATTTATTGAGTTGTGACTTAATTTATGCCATAAATAGATCACACATTTGGTGGGACGGATCTAGTGAAAGTGACACCAACTCACTGCAGGACCTGCTATAACCTAAGCAGTAGCCCACACAGGCCCCATTTGTCCACCAGCACATACAAGTGATCCATATTTTAGATACAGAAGAACAGCAGTTGTGAGCATCATCATTAAGGCCCTGTGTGCATAAACGCTTAACCTTGTCCACTCCAGACTTTGAGTCCACTTTTCATTCCTTGAGGATTTCATAACTTTAGTTTTATTTAAATAATAGCTCCTCATTGTTAAAAAGAAGTTGTTCTTGCTATTTTCTGTTATTTTATCACTATCAGTTATTATTTGTTGTGTCATGTAGTAGTCTGGTCTCAATTCTTTGTAAACCTCTGATATAATTTATAATTAGGGCTCCTGGTTTTCCATTTCAACGGATTTTTACATATAAATACAGACATAAATCAAGTTTTCCTTTGTCTGTATTTACATGTAAAAATGGGAAAATACTACTGCCATGCTACAGCAGAGAGTTGACTCGCCATACCCTCTCGCCACTGCCTGCCTACAGTAACATGAAACGTTTTTGTTGATTCCCCAGTCCTTTCCGGGGCTCCGCTCCACCCCTCGAGTAAGCTCTGCACCAACCATTTGTAAACAAAAGTAAGTGCCCTTGAGAAAGAGGGGAGGGGGGTGGGGCTGGAGTCAGTGGCGTATGCAGTTGTGGGGGCGGCAAAAACAGGAGTCGAATGCCAGCACCCCGTGGGGTGCCAAAGCCTAGCTATCAATGGAGTGTTGCTGAGTTTGTGGCCGGACTGCAGAGCAGTACACTGTGTATGTGTGGCTGCAAGAACAATCTGGCCACAAATTCAAAGCATTTCTACGCCACTGACTGGAGTGTTTGCAGAGTTTGTGGCTAGACTGCATAGCCCATAACGATTGCGGTCTCTTCCTTTTTTACTGAACAAGACAAGGACAGTGTCCACTTCTGCTGCCCCCCTCTTTCTTCCTCTTCTTCCCTCTCTTACTGTTGCGCTCCTCCTCACTTGAAGAAAACCGTGATTGTTCTTTCTTCTCCTTTCCATCATTCGTTCCTCTGTGAAATGGATCTAAAAAAGGAGAAACACGTTTGTTGAAAATGTCTTTGTCTGACATTTTTCTACACCAAAATACAGCTTCAGGAGGAGAGAAAAAAGGTTTCAAGATGCGAACAATAAATACATAACTGAATAAAACTAGACAGAGTAGTCGCAAAGTGGCCAGTTTGGTTTTATTTACACCTAAATACATTAGCGCCACCTTTCAGGGTTTGCCAGTGAAGCGCTACTTTTCTTTTCATGATGTTAGCTTTTCAAGCAGATACACTCATTGATTTCTAAATAATGAGTGTAAAAACTTTAAGGTGTATTCCCTATGAGTGTTTGCTTTTTTTCCAGTACGTTGTCACTTTATTTTCAGGCAGCATATTACTCTAGTCTAGTGGATAATTTGAATTGAGTTGCTTCCAGGTGTTTATAGCGGGGCACAATTGGTTTGTAGCTGAAGGCAATGTGAGTTTCTCTCAGTGGGGCAGTATAGTGTTCAGTGACGGAGAGGATGTGGCACTCTACTGATGACAGAAACTGCAAGGTTCTGAGACAAATGGCTCATGATAGCACTTTTAAGCATATGTGGGACATTCTGCAAATGGTAAAGTTTTCAGATGAATGTATTGTGTTGGCCAATAACAACCAAGTGCATGTGTGCATTGTCAATTTAAATAAATATGGAAAAATACTAGATGTGGCATCAACTTTTGCTTGTGGCAAAAATAAATGTGGATAAATACAGATAAAATGCCCCAAAAATAAATAGGGATGAATACAGATGGAAATTGTAAAAAAATAAATACCTTAAAACCGGGAGCCCTATTTATAATCCACTAACTCAGTGTTTTTATTTCCATTTAGTTGCCTGCGAACGATAATTCTTCCAATTAATCCTATAGTTGGAGCTCACCTAAGTAGGAGTGGGATCTTGATTGTGGAGCTATGATGCCTTCCCTGTTATTGGTTCATCTATATTGATGTTAGAGAACTATGGAGTGAAGTGAACTAGGTAAGTTAGTAAGAAAGCAAGTAACTGCTACAGCATAAGAAATCATTTATCTAGGTCGTTATGGGCAATATAGGCGATGGCAGCATACCCCTTAATGGTCAAGATAGTTCCAGAGGTATATGACTAACTATAATGAACCAGTATACACTTTGATAAGCAGAGTAGGAAAAAACAGGCTGCATAACTTAAAAGGCAGCAGTACAAAGTAAAAGTAAAACAAATTAACCGTTTCGGCATAAATCTTGAAGAAATAAAATGTTCGCCTTTATTTTTCTACAAACAAAACCCTCCCTCTCCACCCACAACAGGCCCACCCTTGTCCCCAAACAAACTGACCCAATCCCATTCCACAGCCAATGTCCAAATGTCCAACAAATAACAAAAGTTGGTCCCAACTCAATTCCCATGCTCTCCACCCACAAGTCCCTATCACCAAAATATATATTTTTTAAAAGGCCGAAAAGAGAACATTGTCTATTTGGGTCTGGAGCTGGTCCAGGCTCTTCTCTATCGTCTCGAGCCAGCTCGCCATATGCCCCTTTATGCGGTGCAGCCACTGCAGGATGGGCCGCAGAAATGTCATGTGAGAGCGGGAGGGGGTGGCAGCAGTTCTAGTCTGGGCCACTGATAGCTGGCGGCGGCACCAGCAATGGAATGGCCGGGAGGCTGGAGGCTGTGGTGGACTGGCTACACTGTTGCCCGACTGAAGGGCAGATATTTCAGCCTCTTCTTAATCCACCTAGGCCACCAGTCACTGATATTCTGGCTGGATAGTGTACAGCCTCTGCCCCTGTAGCTGGGCCGTTGTCTACTGCCTGTTGGGTGCTGCAGGTGGACCTGCAGGAGTAGCTATATCAAGAAAACCAAAAAGAAAAAAGACAAATGGCAGCTAATGCTCTGTTCAAACAATTGTTTAACATTAGTGGGTGGCACAGTAGCAGTATATTGCTGGTCCCCCAGTGCCATTGGAAGTTGTTGTGATTATGACTAGGAGAGTCACAAGGCCAATTTTATATTTTACACACACATGGCTTGCATTAAAATCACTGACTCCCTGGCACAAAAGTATTAAGGCAGAATAACACTGGATTAAAAAACTGTGGTTTTATTGTTTTTACTTTTAAAGGCTTTTCCAGTAACTAAACAGACACTGAGTGGAAAAATAATAATAAATGACCTCTCATTGAGCAAGGCATTATGCACAATGGAGTACAAGTTGTGTTGTGCTAAATTAATGGATGCTGTTAGCCAGTGCGTTGGGTACTATGTTACTGTCTGCCACTGGTGAAGCTCTAGTAGCACTTATCTATCTTTAATTCCAGTGGCCTTGCTCTTCTCCAAATGCCTTTCACTTTCTACCCAGTTTCCAAAGAGGAGGATGAATAATAAGTAAGATACTACATCACACACCTCATGCATTATTGCAGATATTATCCTGTCTGTCATAAGCAGACTTTAGGGAAAATTATGCACTGCACTACAGGGAAAGCAATGGGCTATTTAGATTGTATTTGGCACGTTCGTCACAGAGTATCCCATATGCCAAACTTGAAATCAAATCAGGCACTTAGTCCCACTTTACTCATTGGTCTTACCCACCACCACAAATTATTTCAAACAAATTAATTCACTGGGCAGTAAGAAAAGGGAACTTAACTTACTCTACTGCAGGGTAAGATAAAGAGATTAGGCAGGCAGGTAGAGCTTTTGATATAGAATAGAGGGGTGTCACTGATTATCAATTTGTCATGTGACTATTAAGCTTTGGCTTTTTCAGTCACTGTAGTTGATGAAAGTTGAAAGGGAAAATTCTGAACAGGCATAAAATAAATCGAATCAAATCGAAAAACTTTATTCGAGAATTTCTCATAAAAGCAATACATACAATAATTGTTAATATCATACAACATTTAAAAAAAATAAAAAAAAACAACCAGTTTATAGAAAAAAAGAAATGTGAATAGTTACAATAAATTAGCACAAACCCAGTGCCACATTCATCTAGGCGGTAGACTCCTAGGCAATGGTGCTTTGTCTAATAGACCATGCCCAACCCAAGAATTTAGCAGTTGCAACAGTAATTTGGAGACAGGAACTAGAGGAGATAATTCTCATAGCTACGGAACCCTTGGAAATGCTTAAGTTTCTGCAGGCCGGTGCTAGCCAAATGCGCCGGGGGGCAGAATAGGCCTTACAGGAAAACAAGAAATGCCCAATAGACTCCTTTATTATTCCACAAGCGGGACAGGAAAAGTCAGTGGACCCCCTCCACCTCCCGGTTAAAGACCTTAAGGGGAGGGCGCCTATCCTCAGTTGGAAGAAAAGTTTCCTGTCCCTTGGGTTAGTTATAGTGTCCCAAAATAATTCTAGTAAAGGGACAGACTTGACCTCCAAAAAACGGCCAGACATAGAGCCTGCATCAGATTTTCTCCATGCCTGTTCGAACACATAGGCCGAATACAATTCCTTAATTACATGCTTACTAGGGAAGACAGCTTCATGTGGGGTTTCCCATAGCATCTTTAACCCAAGCGTACATAACAGTACTCTAAGTTTGGTCCACCATTGGATCTTGTGATAGACATCAGCCTTAATCACTGCTGCGAAGCCCTCAGCATAATGCTTAAGTTCTGGTGTGGTCCAGAGCCGCTTCCAATACAAGATCGGACGTAATCTTGCCAAATCCCCTACTGCCTCCCTTCCCAGATCATATCTCATAGGGATCAGAGGTGTACTTTTAGGGAGACCGACTAATGACCTAAAAAACTTGTTCTCAGAGATCTGCATCGAGTTAAGACTACCAAATCCCCACAATTCTGCACCATACAGTGCAGTCCCCAAAGATTTTGCTTCATACACCTTTAGAACTGGTGCAATGGGTTTCGACCGTGATTTCCTGTGCTCAAGCCCAAGGATTCCAGACACTTGCCTATGCTTTAAGGCAGCCAATTCAATATGCTCAGCCCATCTTGAGTCATCGGTTATATGGACGCCCAAATAGGTGAAGGCTCTAACTACATCCAGGGGGCGTTGGCTCAAAAACAGCCTGGGTCTAGCACTGCGATGCGGATTAAAAAACATAAGCTTGGTCTTTGCCACATTTACTTCAAGGCCATTGTTCCTGCAAAAGTCGTCAAAAATACAGAGAGCACTTTGCAGGCCACTAGGGGTCTTAGACAGGATCAGCGTATCGTCAGCGAACATCAAGATCGGAATCTTGATGCCCGCCAACGAAGGTGCGTCCACGTTCGATGCCAACATTCTGGCTACTACCCCATTAATAAATAAAGAAAAAAGCAGCGGGGCCATCGCACAACCCTGTCGCACGCCCCGTTCCACTGGGAAATCATCAGTAGTCTCACCCTGTGTACCCCACTGTATCCTAGCGAAATTAGCTGCATGTAACCGCATAACCATGGTCAACAAGTCGTCAGGCAGACCCAGACTACTTAGTTCAAACCACAACTTGGACCTAGGCACCAGGTCAAAGGCAGCCCGCAAGTCTACAAAAGCAGCGTACAAGCTGCCTTCGCCCAGCGCCACTGTCCGCCATTGAACCATAGTAAATCTAAACACTTGGTCTATCGTGCTAGTAGCCGTCCGGAACCCTGCTTGGTAGGGTGAAAGTGCATTATGCTCGTCCACCCATTCCATGAGTTTATTTACAACCATCCTCCCCACAACCTTTTGTATTGTCGCTATCAGGCTGATAGGGCGATAGTTCCCAGGCAATCCCCTATCGCCCTTCTTGAATATGGGAATGATGATTGCACCCCTCCAGCTCAACGGTACCGGTGCTCCTTGGGCAACTGCATTAGCAAGGAGAAGGATATATCTGCCCCATCTATCCTTATCATAGATAAAGAGATCTGCCGGTACCCCATCCATCCCAGGGGCTCTACCCGACGATACAGCACTTAGAGCCAGCAAAACCTCCTTATGGGTAAAAAGCGGCTCATTCGGGTAGACATCCCTAAACCCTTCCATCTCCCTGCCTGGGTTAGGGTCAGCGTATTGGGGTTTAAAGTATTTGACCCAATCCTCCTCCGGGACATTGTTATCAGGGCAATCGGGGGCGCCACCTCTCCCCCATCTAACAATATTCCAGAAAAGCCTGGAGTCCTTGGAGCTGCAGGCTTCCAGCAACTCTCTCCAGTGCCTCTCGTCCCACTCCTTTTTTGCTGCAGCTATACAGTTTTTATAATTGCTTCTAGAACCACGAATTAACCCCAGGTCCCTAGACTTAATGGCACTACCCAGGGCCAACCTTGCCGTCCGGCACTGTGCGTTATACCACTTTGCAGTCGTGTTAGGGGCACTGCGGTTATTAGTCCTACCTGCCTTCTGAAAGTGTGTCTTGATAGTTAAGAAGAGGTTATCATGTATCATTGTTACTTCCTGCGACCCCTGGGTAACAGCGACAGCCTGCTCCAAAGCCTCGATAGCTCTATCCACCTCCCTGTTTATACTAGCTATAGAATCTTGGTTGGCCAGTACGCGGGGCCATTTTAGCCGGCGTGTGTTGTTAGAAGAAACATGTAAAGGGAGGCGTTCCCACGCTGTTCGAGCATTCCCACTAGACAAGGACCACCATCCATGGGAGATACACAGAGGGTCATGATCGCTTTCCATCCTATGGGTAACCTCCATATCATTAACCAGGTTCCATATTTCCAGGTTACACATGACATAGTCTATCCTGCTTCTACTCCGATTGTTATTAAAAGTGCAGGCGCCCATCCTATCACTCTTGGTTCTCCCATTTAGCGCGCGGAGGCCTCTCTCCAGGCAGATGGCATTTAGACAAATAATGTCATCGGTCCATCGCTATATCGGATCTAAATCAAGTGGTTGGGACGCCCCAATGCCTATCTTCAACTAACCCTGGACAATCATCACCTATGGCCAGTGGTTCAAATGTACGATTAAAATCGCCAGCAATTATGATATTTTTAGCCAGGGAATGGGTATCTAGGAGAGCCACCAGGGAAGCTAGGGTTTCTGACTTACCACCCTTGTTACCCCTAATATATACATTGTATAGATCAAGGCACCCCAGCAATCCCAAGTCTAAATTTATTAGTTGGATATCCCTGCTCCCTGTCTCGATGACTCTTGTATTTAAGGACAGGTTTTGGCGAACCCAAATCGTCAAACCTCCCATTGGCCGGCCCTTGTTACCCTTCGAGGCTGGCACAGAATAGTTCAGAAAGCCCTGCAAGAACATGGGTTCGTACACCCATGTCTCTTGGAATATACAAATATCAAAGCCATTGACAAAGTCAACCCACTCTTGCGATTCATATTTATTACGCAAGCCCGCTATATTCCATGACATTAAGCTTCCAGCCCCGACCCCACCTTTGTTAGGGTCTTTCCTGACTGGCACAGACGGAAGCAATGGCGCCTTAGGTGTTGTAATTGGACCGTTTCCGTCTGTAACACAAGTCTCACCAGCCATCAAAATCACCTCCCTACCGATGTTATCATGCACAATGATGGAATCACGCTCAATTAGGGGAGCAAACCCAGCTACTTGTTTGCTAGGAGAGTCGATACATTGTGGCTTCACACTGGTCACACCTCCAACCAGGGAAGACCTCGAACCCCACAGCTGCTGTGATCTTCAGTCGCACCCTTCCATATCTGTTAACACATCGAACCTGTTTACAGTCTCCAAGGGTGTAAAGGGTCTTAAATGCTCCATTCCCCTATTCGTGTTTATATTAAATCTAGGAGGAACAATATTCCACCCAAAGGGATCAACGACAGGTGCTGGGTGTTGTATTTGTGTGGGGCACCTCGTGTTAGAAGGAACTAAATAATTCCGGTAAATGGGTCCTTGGCCACTTACAAGAGTTGAAGGGAACACCAATGATCTTGGATAGAAATATGTCAATGCACGGGGTATAATGGAATTCATTCTATTACCCGAGGGCCAATTTAGAATATGGTTAACCACTCGAGGATCTCTAAAATTAACTACGACTCCATCTCCCTCTAGATCTTTACTTCTACCACCCAGCCATGAGAGTCGCCTAACATGCACTATTTCTCCATTGATGTTATTTGTAATAGGTCTGTATATACTAAGCCAGTGCATGGTTTTGTTTTTTAGTTGGGCGAACCCTTCCCTTTTGTTATCTGTCAATATGGGGACCCCCGTCAAGACAACCACATAAGGCACGGCTTCAGGGGGGAGTTCAACTATTGGACCTTTATTCGTTGGAACCCTTATATAACTGGAGCTCCCCGCCCCCTCCTGCAGATTTCTTGCATGTACATTATCTGTTCTTCTCTTCGGTTCGTTAGTAGATATAACTGCTGGTTTGTTTGCAAACGTTGGGGGAGGTAACCTTTGTTGTTGGGGTTTTTCCAAATTAAAAGGTACTGATGCAACTTTGGGGGCTTGGCTATTTGATTGTACGCCCAAGTGTGAGGGGGACAACACCATATTCACAGCATCCCTGTTTGCAACATCCTTGCTCCTAATAGCACACTCGATGACTTTGAGATGTATTTCCACCCTCTTTAGGCCTTCTATGATTGGAGAAACGAGGGACCTAATTAGTTGTTCCATACTATCTAGTAGAGGGGTGGAGAGAACTATGTTCGGAACCAAATCAGCAGAAGGGGCAGTGGGTGCAATGATGCTAGCTTCCTTGTCAAAATAGGTAGATTTAGGGGAATTGGCTAATACGGCAGCAGACGCCTGATTTATTCTAATAATCGGCTTAGGATGTCTGCCAAAATCTTTGTGACTAATCTTGGGTTTTTGGTATTCGCCCCCTTTTCGTCTTCTTTTGCCTGGAAGGGGACCATGTACCTTAGGCGGAATTGATTTAGTCATCTTATGTCGAACGGGTTTACTCCTGCTAGAAATTGAGTTCGTTAAATTAGCAGTTAATACACTGGGGCTGGAAGGCGTGGGATGGCTGCCAGTCTGATCGATTAGAGGGGTAGGAGTACATATAAAATCTCGTAACAGAAGAGGCACGCTCACAGAAAGTGTAAGGCCGTCAGTGCCACTGGGACTTTCACCACTAGAAGGGAGAGTCTGGGACATGGAATCTTTAGGAGCCCAATTTTTCAAACTTTCAACCGAGCGACGGCGCTCCGCCCTTCGCTCTTCTAGCATAGACTCCCTATCAAAATCAGTGGAAACCCTTGTAAAATAGCTATCAAGTGTACCAGTTAGGAACCCCCCCTGTTTTTCTACAACAGCATTGGCCAAACTCTGAGCCATACCAACATTGGAGAGAAACAAATCTATACAACACAATGGGGACATTGGGGAATTGGCCCTGCCCGGCCTCTTGTGGCCTAAGAGGGCCTAAGAGGGCCCGCCCTTTGCCCGGGCTTCGCCCCGGGGAGCGCCCCGCACGCGTCCCACTCACGCGAGAACAGGTGTGGGTTAAATAGGCGAGGGGAGGAGCCGGGAAGAGGAACCAGGTGCGGGAGGTGAGTGGTGAACAAAGCACCCTGGTCCTCGCAGTCCCGTGTGTAAAAGGTAGTCAATAAAATGAGCTCCCCGTGCCTTTAAAATTCAGCTTGCCACCAAGCGCCGATCACATCCACGATAATGGCTCAACCGATGTGTGGTACAGAGTCCTAAGCCTTCGAGCGGCACCCGCGAAGCGGGGGGCCGCGAGGCCTGAAGTACTTGCCGGGGGCGGAGCCGGGAAGAGGAACCAGGTGCGGGAAGTGAGTGGTGAACAAAGCACCCTGGTCCTCGCAGTCCCGTGTGTAAAAGGTAGTCAATAAAACGAGCTCCCCGTGCCTTTAAAATTCAGCTTGCCACCAAGCGCCGATCACATCCACGATAATGGCCCAACCGATGTGTGAGACAGAGTCCAAAGCCTTCGAGCGGCACGTGGGGTTTCTAGTTGTTCACACAGTGTCCACTAGATGGTGCTGATGTTCGATTGGTCTTTACGAGCAATAGCAGACGAATCCTTTCACAAAAGCACTTCCAATTACGTCCATGAATTTACATGAAGTTAGTAGTATGTCCCCAAGGCACAAAATAAAGCAACTGCCCAGCGTAGCAATATATTCAGTAATAAACGCGTGGTGTACGCGTACAAGCACTCCTTGTAAATCAGCATGATCTAGCGGTCAACGCGCTGCACTTACTGCACAGTGTAGCGTATCCTTGCACCATAAGAAAGGAGGGGTTTCCGACAGCACCTCTTCGTGCTTTGCAGATAGCAGGTAAGACCTCCGGGGTCTTGAACAAATAACGGGTAGCAGGGTGTTGAGCTAACAACGTTCACGGCGTTTCCTCACGCCGGAGTGACAGGATGGCTTGTGACGCAGGTACGGAGGGGAGGAGGTTCAGCGCGTCCCTGTGCCGATGTAAAAAAGGTTGTTTGCGAGCCTTCCGCTATGGAGCAGCAAACGGGTTCAGCGCGTCCTCCCAAACGTGTTTGTCCTCTTACAGCCATCTGTTTGGGTAAACCATAAAAAATATTTTGGAATCACTTCACATGGCCATAAAATGTGGCACATGCCAAGAATAGATTTTTACATTTTTTGGTAGGTTGGAACAGACTGGGTAAAGAATAAAGGATTGAAGTACTAAGAGGTGGGCAAAGGGAAACACACCTTGTGTGTTCGGTTTGCAATGCATTGAAAACTTTATAAAAGCTAAATTAACTGAAGCAGCTGCACATTGCACAGCCAACACTGCAATCAAACATTGGACCCTACTGCACAGACAGAGTGAATCAAGGGAGTAGAGCAAAAATTATAAAAATACCCCCCACTTTGAACCATAGCTTTGATAGCCATAAAACAAAGTAAGCGAAGTATATGAGCGGCATGCCCCTCTCCAGAAGAGCTCCCTTGCTCATTCATCAATGCAATCCAATTATTCATTTATCCTTCCATTCTTCTATATTCACCGATAGCTGCCATGATTTAAGTTTTACTTTCTCTCATCCAGTCTTTCACCAAATTTTCCAATCCATTATCCATCCATTCAGTTTCCACCCTTTCTTACAACCATCCTTTTTCCCATCCATCCCTTTACCCAACACCCACCCAAGCACCCTTTCACCCACCCATGCATCCTTTCACTCATATACCATTTCACCCATCCTTTTTTTAACCTTCCTTTCTCTCCCATTTCGCTCATGCCATCATTTTTAGCTTACATTATGTAAGCTTTTGCTGAGTTGCAGATAGAAGAGGCCATAACTCAACCACCACTGCAGCTGTTAAAGCAGTGGGTTCATGATCATGAGTCATGACGATACCTTTGTAGCTAGTGAGTTTAATAGTATTTGTCAATAAGCAAGCAATGTGACTTACCACTGCCCGACCCTGCTGCCGCTTTTTCCCCTCCAGCCGACTCTCCTTCTCCGGCAACGGCACTTGACCCGGCGGCAATGGTGGTTGGTGTGGCTGGAAAACTTTATACATTGTTGAGATGCCAGGTATGCCACCCCTTTTTTTCTGCAAATGCAACACATCACTACAGTTCAGTTAGCAGTGTAGTATCTTCTAACACAAATATCACTATGGGCACAGCCGGGTAGTGAAGCCAACCAAAAACTTTTCATAATAGAAGGGCAGAACTATAGCCTATGATGATCATGATGGCCCTGAGTCATTGAAGCACAATGAAGGGATAAAATAATGGCAGATGAAAGACATTTGGTGTTGGGTGGCAAATGCAGTAGGACCTCATACTTTTCAGCCATGCTGCACTATCATGGAAACTGCTGCTATACTGTATAAATGAATTACACAGCACAACATTGAGGGGTTGGGGATGGTCCATTACCATGTCCACTCTCTTTTTAACTCATTTAATTGTTAGAGCATGAGCAAGAATAAATAAGCCTTCTAAACAAACATACAGGGTGAATATTATTTATAATACTAGCTTACTTGGTCCTGCAATCTTCACAGTAGACAACAGAGTACCAAAAAGATGTTCTTAGTCATACAGTACAACAAGATATATAGGAGAGAGGGAAAGATTATCATCAAAGCAGAAAATAAGTGAACTAGAGACTAGTACTGACCGAAAAAAGTCAGCTACCAAAAAATAAAAACATTAAATAAGGAAAAAAAACTAATGCAGGGATAAGAGAAATGAAACAAAAGTTGGATAGAGGAGTTAGAAAAAAAGGAGAAAATATAAACAAATTACCATGGCAGAATTTTAAAGTAGCATAGTGGGAAGAGGAAAAAGAGCTAATCTTGTGCTGTTCGTATCTCGTCCTCATTGCCACGTAAAAGGAAGATGACAGGTAAGGGTGTCTGAGCACCTTTATTTCTCACCAGCAACACCAAGATCCAGGCTACCAACTCCCGTCGTGGAACCCAGCACCAACATTCCAATACCCCAAGATTCTACCCTAAGCCCCCAACAATCACAAAACCCACCATTAGGGAAATAATAAATAATAGGACTTACTAGGCTGAGCGAAACCCTCATCAGTGGTGGTGGTGGTGGTTGCCTCCTTCCCATTTCTGCCCAGACCCTCCTCTGCAATGCCTTTCTTCTTGCCCTTGGGTGCTGATGTAAGAAATGAAGAAGATAAAAAAATAGATTAGTGGTAGAGTTTAACTCAACAAAATGGTTATGACAGGCAAACGTAATCACATTGTACTTATCTAAATCAGACCACCTATAGTACTAAATTCAAATCAATTGATTGTTGTTAAGTTGGCCATACAAATCCTAAAATCCCTATTACAAAGTTGCTTAACAAAACCTACATTTATTTTGTCTGTTTGTGGCTGACTAACTAATGCAGCCCCACCGTTTTTAAATACATTTTATTGCCGGATTGGAGTTGGACCAGTGTGCAATAAAGAAGCCTCCACCCACTCCCCACAAGGACACTGAAGATACAAATTTGTGCCTGCCTCCATCCTGTACTTATCTATCTTTTCTTTATTCTCCTAGCCGGACTGCCCCACAATATTTGATTTACAAGACTGACCAATGTGTGTTTCGTGAAACACTGGATCCACAAGGTATCACCATCACTGCTTCTGAATTAGAACAGGTAAATGGCATGCACGCATCAAAGATTGATACATATTAAGAGTGACTGCTGTTTGTGAGTGTGTTAAGATGATTCATGTGGTGGCAGGCAGTGAGACCTGGTGTTTATTGTTTAACTATAACTATTAAGGTTGATCGTGTTTGTGATGATTGATTTACAATGTCGGTCGCCTAATGACAAGTAATCATTTTTTTCCTGAAGGTGATTTTTCCCTTTTGACAATTAGCAAGATTTGTTTGCCGGGTCCACAATGCTTTGTTTGTTGCTTCACACTCAGTCTTTTTATCTAACAAATACGAATCTAGTCTACACAAAAAATGACTCAAGGTTTCTCTTGTTCATTAACAGCATTGCACAACAGGTCGATCTAATACATTTGAGACGGGACTCAGTTAGTACAGAGTTGGACACAGTAGTTACTCAGTGTCAGGAGGATGATGGAAGAACTCATGGAATGGCGTATTCCACAATTGCCACCAGAAGAAGTAAGTTATCAACTTCACAGAAATCAGCATTTTGTGATGACTCTAAAAGTCCTACTCAGCTCTGTGGAGTGGTGGTGAGAGAGGTGCGTTGATTTGATCTGAGTTGTGAAATGCAAAGTTGCTGAGTGTGTGTGCTGGCTGGCTCAAAGTTGAAACTATGAGGTGGTTGGGTGGGAGGTCTGAGTTGTGTGTAACTGGAGACAGACATGTGGTGATCATCACATTATGCACGTGCTAAGGTACATATTATTAATATTATGATGATGATCATGACAGTTGCGAGTTTGATCAGCCTCATAGTACATGTGGCTACTTGTCTGTGATTGATGGTTGTTGTGCAATCACCTAGGTGAAAGCAATTACATCAGTCATAAAATGAATGATTGCAAAAAGAACTATTCTCTCTTGCATTGCCTCTGAGTCTTCTTGGTGCACTCTTTATGAAGTTTAACTTCTAGTCTTCTCCTTCTACAATATCATTTTTATTTTATGTCTCCTGCACAAAAAGGCAAAAGCACCATAACACTCATGCTTACCTTACCAGTCCTCATCAGCTAGGCAGGCACCTAAGATTGATGGACAATCAGTGAAGAATGCAGATGCACCTCCCAATTTGGCATTACAGTATAATTTTTCTTTTATAATAATTTTTTCGAACTGTGTGTGTTGTTCGCATCACTCCTATATAATTTCTATTTTCTATTTCTCAAAGCTAGGCGACAGAACATTTAGATATATAATAAATATAACTTTGTTCCCTCTGGGGCAGACAGACTGTGTGGGTTGCACTGCATTTAAGTTAACTGTGTCATAATCATTCCTTCATTTTCTTTTCCCCCTCAAAAGATTGATGATAGTTGAATGCTCATTGCCCAGATGAATATTGGCTTTGTGTAGTGTTTGTCTTCGTCACACCTTTCCCCAAATCCTCTTTCCCGTTCATTCATCAAAGCTCTAACCCTTTTTCCCCGGGCTGTGTGATTTGTTGAGGTGTGACTTTATAATATACACCTTTAATTGATCACACGCTTGGTGGGGCAGATGTGGTGAAAGCAACACCAATTCAGTGAAGGATCTTCAGTTCTACTTTTCTACTATTACCGAAACAATAGCCCGCAGTGGCCCCATTTACCCACCCACACATAAAAGTGATCGATATTTTAGATATGGAAGAACATCATTCATCAACAACATCAAACACTTAACCTGGTCCCTTTCATGATTCAAGTATTTACTACTTTAGTTTTAGTTAAAATACTGGATCACCATTGCTCTGAATAATTTAGTACTGCATGTTATATTTTCACAATCAGCTATTCTGTGTTGTGTAGTAGTCTGGTCTCAATTGTTTGCAAAGCTATAATACAATAATATATATAACCCACTAACTCAGTTTTTAATTAAATGTAGTTGCCTGCAATGAATAATCCTTCTTATTAATCCTAATTTGGAGTTGGTGAAGAATTTGAACAGGTGTAAATCAATTATGGAAGCCATGATAAAATATATCACTTGGCTAGAAAAATGTGGTGCATGCAAATAATGGATTTTTCCAATTTTTGGGGAGGCTGGGGGGACAGAATTTGGGAAAGAATAGAGGAGTGAAGTACTGGTAGGAAGTGACTGAGTGGGCACTGGGAGGGAAGGGAGGCACACCTTCTTAGTTCTTTTCACATTGCCATGCATTAAAATCTTTAAATGCCACATTAACTCAAGCAGCCTCACAATGGACATTCACGCTAAAGTGACAAATTGAACCTTGCAGCGGCTAGGTCATCATGGGTGGCACTGGCCCAATGCCATGGGTAGGCAGGGAGGTGATGATTGATGATGAGTGGGATACAAATATCTGTCTAGCTCAAATAAATATTGGGAGTCAATGGAGTAGACATGAGTTACCACCCCAACCCTTTGAATCAAAGCTTTGATAAAACCATTCTGAGCAAGTGAAATAGGTGAGCACACCCCTCTCCAGAAGAGCTCCCTTCGTTCTTCATCCAAACAATTATCCATTCCTCATGTTATTGTTCTTGTGTTCCTCATTCTTGGATACACCATTTAAGCTTCACATATCTTCTCTCATCAAGTCTTTCACCATTGAAAACCATCCACCCACATATATCCAGCCATCCAAACATTGCTCTCAATAATCTTTCACCAACATCCTTTTGTCCCACCCACACATCCTTTTACCCATTCAGCCACCCTGCTTCAACCAAGCTGAGCATTCCTTTCACCCAGCCAGGCAGGCACCCTTTTGTCCATGCCTTTTCACCCACCCAGTAAGACATCCTTTCACGGCGTATATCCTTTCACCTATCCTTCACCCACCATGCATCGCATCACTTACCTTTATGCATCCTTGCACCCAAGTATTCACCCATGCATCCTTTCACTCATATTGCATTCCACCCATCCTTTCTCCTTCCATTCTTTTTCCCTTTTCTATCAACTCATTGTTGTTAAACTTTATTTAGGATCAAACTTTGTCTGCTGAGTTCCAGATAGAAGAGGTCATTAACTACTCAGCTCCCGCTGTATCTGCTAAAGTGAGGTGTTCACGAGTCAACACCCTTGCAATGAGTACACATTCCTAATTGTCAATCAGCAAGCAATGTGGCATACCACGGCCCATCTCTTCCACCCATGCGACTCCCCCTTCATCTGCCGCTGCTGCATCTGCTCCACTTGCGCCCTCGCTGCTGGCTCCGGCACTGGTGTTCTGTTTGGCTCTGAAAAACATTGCACATTTGATTTTTGATGCCAGATACCCCCTCTCCCATTTTCTTTTGTCAAAATAAAACCAGATTTCATCACTACAGTTTGATTACAGTATCTATTCTTCAATCGAAAAATTGCGTTGGGCATTTTGTTAGTTGGCAATGTTTGAAAATCAAGGTAGTTAAGCCAACCAAAAACATTTTGTAATGGAGGGGCAGAAGTTACTATGATGAATCCTAGTCAATGAAGCACAATTAAGGGGTGAAATAATTGGTCAACGAAGGACATATGGTCTTGGTTGGCAAATCAATGGGGCTGTCCTCATACTTCTAATATATTAATACATATACAACTTTGGGGGGTCCACCATGGCTACAATCTCGTTTTAGTTTGACCATGAGCAAGAAAAAGAAAGCCCTCTCAATAAACATGCGTTAAGGGTGGGTGGAATTTGCGTAGTCGCGCTACGCAAAGCTCCGCGAAACAGTAAAAAACCTCCGTGAGCACGCAGAAATTCCGCAAACATGTGGAATTGCATGTTCACGATGGTTTTTTCCTGTTCGCGAGGGCTGTTTGCGTGCTCGGGGGAAATATCTCGCCAACACGCATTTTGAAGAACGTGAACAAGCACAAAATTCCGCGAAGCCATGGAATGCAGAATTTTGGGCAATTTCACGTTCTCCGCGGAACGCAAAATTACCCAAATTCCGCATATTCCGGGAGCGGAATGGAATTTACCACCCAGGCCTAGCGTACAATACCTTACTTGGGCATGCAATCTTCGAAGTAGAGTAGTAGTACCTGACCTAAAATGGGTTCCCTAAGTCTTACAGTACCACCAGTCCACAAGACACATAAGGCGAGAGAGAAAGCTTACTGACAAAGCAGAAGGAAGGACGCTACAGAACAAGCAGACTACTGCAGACAGTTTGATATCAAGTACAGCAACTTGAATTTTAGAAAATAAGTATATTGGAAAATACAGGCATAAGACAAATTTAGGAAACAAACAAATAGAAGGAAGAGGAGTTGGAAAAAATTAAAAGACAGGCACAGCAAAAAGGAAAAATAATTCTAAATGTGGAGTGGTAAAAGTTAGGGAAATAATAATATTAACAACAGGAGGATTACTCGACCAGCAGAGCCATCTGCAGAGGCACGTGTGGAGACTGTGGCAACTCCAGCTCCCTTGCCCACCTTCCTGGATTCTCCAGGCCCATCCCTCTTCTTCCCCCTGGATACTAATGTAAGAAATACATAAAATAAGATTAGTGGTACAATTAATAGTAATCTCCCCAAAAGTATTTTGACAGGAAAGGCAAACAGTGACATTTAACTTTTCTAAATCAGATTTCCTATAGTACTCCTAGTACCGTTGACCTGTTCCTAATTTCATAAACCTAACCCTATTCTAAATTTCTTAAACTACATTTTGGAGCTAGTATTAAATTGCAAGAAATGATCTTTGCTTCTCATTCTTAATCTCTCAGTCTCAAGTTTCCCCCTGTAATGTGCCAGCTCAGTCTGCTTTTTTTTCAATGCAGAGATGTATGCATACTGCACAACACTGGGAGATTGTTTGGTGTTGGGACTGTATGAGCTACAAAAAAAGAGAATTGAGAGAACGTGCTAACTCACTAATACTAATAACTACCACTATCTTAGTGATAGGACAGAGGAGTCTTTGCATGACTTCTTAAATAAACAGCCCAAGCGAGTGACAATGAGTAAGATTAGGTAGCACAGCCGACCACCTGTCTACTCTAAGATCACATAATATTTGTAATATAAACTTAGCTTACCTTGGTGAGAGCAGCATGCTTGCTATTTGGGAAACAGGTGTTAGCATAGATAGAACAAGACAAATAAATAATTATTAATTACCGAGCCCGCAACCCCCTCACCTGCAGGATGAGCAGCTCCTGGCCCCTATCCAGGATGTCAGTCCACTCGTGCATATGTGTTATTGACTGACCCGGACCCCAGAGCAGTGGCACATAGTCCAGAGCACCCTCTCCCAGTGCAGCCTACGCTCCCGGAGGGTGCACCCACTGCCAGGCCTGCCGCATTCTGCCAGGGTGGAGGGGAGGTTGCGCTGCACATAAAAAAATAGCTCAGCCACCTCCACCTCTGTAAAGATTGCGTGGGGCTGCATCCCTTCATGGCACCGCTGACCTCAAGGTAAGTGGCTGGGTGTTCAAGTTTGGGGGGATCCTGGAGCTGCTGTTCCCCTGCTCTGCCATGGCGCTGGGAGTGAGAGAAGAAAGTAGAAACAGGAAGGAAAAAGAAGGAAGGAAGGAAAGAAATATGAAAGTAAAGTGAAAAATACAAAAAGTACAAAAGTCACACAAAAACACTAAGAAAAAATGTAAAATGGCAAAGCACAAAGACACAGGGTAAGGTAAAGTATAAACATGAGTGGTAGATATGTTTCTGAAGGGTATGATTAGATAGATTAGGAGGGATTCAAAAAGTACGCCCCAGAACCATATGGCCCCAGAACCATAAACAGGCAAAAACAAGATGGCCGCACTCATGCAAACTGTGTGGTGCCATTCAGGTGTAATTTCTGTCAAGAGAAAGCACTATGAATTGCATATATATCACACAAACAGGTACAGCGAGCAACTCCACCCACTCGTGGAATTCCACGTAGCGATGCCAAGTTTTTTTGCCACTTCGTGCTAGGGTGATTGGATGAGTGCATGGGCAGTGTCTGGGTATTTGTAAAACTGCATGGGTAGTGCCTGGTTTATTGGATATCTGTATGGGTAGTGCCAGGATAATTGCATGAAAGTATAGGTAGTGCCTGGGCGATTGGATGAGTGTATAAGTAGTGCCAGAGTGATTGCATGCGTGCATGAGTAGCGGTTGGGTGATTGCATGAGTGCATGGGTAGAGCCTAGGAAATTGTATGACTGCATAAGTAGTGCCTGGTTGTGAGCATGATTGACTAGGTTGTGCCTGAGTGATTGGATGAGTGTTTGGCTAGTGCCAGGGTGATTAGTGCATGGCTAATGCCTGGGTAATTGTATGACTGCATGGGTAGTGCCTGAGTGATTGGATGAGTGCACAGGTACTGCCTGGGTGATTGGATGAGTGCATGGGTAGTGCCTGGTTGATTGGTTGAGTGTACGGGTAGTGGCAGGGTGATTGGATGAGTGCATGAGTGCATGAGTAGTACTTGGGTGATTGGATGATTGCATGGACAGTGCCTGGGGGATTGGACGAGTGCATGGGTTATGCCTGAGTGATTGCATGAATGTATGTGTAGTGTCTGTGTGTTTGGATGAGTGCCTGAGTAATTTCTGGGTGATTGGAAGAGTGCATAGGTACTGCCTGGGTGATTGGATGAGTGCATGGGCAGTGCCTGGATGATTGGTTGAGAGTACGGGTAGTGGCAGGGTGATTGGATGAGTGTATGAGTAGTGCTTGGATGATTGGATGAATGCATTGACAGTGCCTGGGTGATTGGATGAGTGCATGGGTAGTGCCTAAGTGATTGCATGAATGTATGGGTAGTACCTGTGTGATTGGATGACTGCATGAGTACTCCCTGAGTGATTGAATGAATGTGTGGGTAGTGCCAGGATGATTGCATGAGTGCATGGCTAGTGCTTGGGTGATTGGATGACTGTTTGGGTAGTGCCTGGTAATGTATGAGAGCAGAGAAGATGTACTGCCTGGGTGATTGGATGAGTGCATGGGTAGTGCCTGGGTAATTGGTTGCATGTATGGGTAGTGGCATGGTAATTATATGAGTGCATGAGTAGTACTTGGGTGATTGGATGATTGCATGGACAGTGCCTGGGTGATTGGATGAGTGACTGGGTAGTTCCTGAGTGATTGAATGACGGTATGGGTAGTGCCTGTGTTCTTGGATGAGTGCATGTGTACTCCCTGAGTGAATTCATGAGTGTGTGGATAGTGCCAGGATGATTGAACGAGTGCATGGGTAGTGCCTGGGTAATTGTATGAGTGCACTGGTAGTGGCTGGATAGTTGTATGAGTGCATAGGTGCTGCCTGGGTGATTGGATGAGTGCATGGGTAGTGCCTGATTGATTGATTGAGTGTACGGATAGTGGCAGGGTGATTGGATGAGTGCATGAGTAGTAATTGGGTGATTGGATGATTGCATGGACAGTGCCTGGGTGATTGAATGAGTGCATGGGTAGTGCCTAGGTGATTGTATGAGTGCAAAGGTAGTGGCTGGGTAATTGTATGAGTGTACAGGTACTTCCTAGGTGATTGGATGAGTGCATGGGTAGTGCCTGGTAGATTGGTTGAGTGTGCGAATGGTGGCAGGGTGATTGGATGAGTGCATGAGTGCATGAATAGTACTTGGGTGATTGGATGTTTGCATATACAGTGCCTGGGGGATTGGACGAGTGCATGGGTTATGCCTGAGTGATTGCATGAATGTATGGGTAGTGTCTGTGTAATTGGATGAGTGCCTGAGTAATTTCTGGGTGATTGGATGAGTCTATGGGTAGGGCCTGGGCAATTGTATGATTGCATGGATAGTGCCTGGGTAATTGTATGAATGCATGGATAGTGCCTGGTTGATTGGATTATTGTATGTGTAGTGCCTGAGTGATTGCATGAATCTATGGGTAGTGCCATAGGCAACAAAAATCAGATACAATATTTTTTCTCCAAAACTTAAATACAATAGAGTATATTGTTTAACTGTTTTTAGCTTTCATACTTCTTCACTTTCAAAAGTGGTCTGCATGAAGCATCATCATCAAAGAGTGGAAAAAGACAATCAATGGATTGTAAAAAAAAAACAAATGTGCACAGTACATCATTAAAAATATGTGACACTGTGCATTCCACTCATTACACATTTATAGTGGCTTGCTGATTGGTTACTACCTTAATGAAAGCAACTATATGTAAACCTGTTTCTGATATTTTTATATCTGGTACAAAATGTCCAACAATTCTGAAGTAGTTTTCATTTTTAGATATCCTTTTGTAAATATCATCCCTGATAGGCCAAATGATGTCTAAAATGTTCTTGGTCTATGTACGAAAAACATAACACTCAGTACTACATAGAAGTTGCAGTACCAAAACCAGAAGGGGTAATGTTTTTAGTGGTGAAGAAAAAACTTCTTAGATGTAACTTAAGGCTGCAGGTATTACAATACCTCCATTTAGTTTTTATCTGTAGTAACAGAATGGAGTACTGTAATTCTTTAGAAAGTCCTTTCCTTCAGTTAAAAAGAGTCTTTCATTTCTAACAGCTTGCTGTAGACAATACCCCTAATAGGCTGAATAATGTCTCAGAAACACGTAATCCATATACATGTCAACACAATACCACATTTTGGTATCCTAACTTGTCCTTAGAACTTCGGTTATAGAACTTGCCAATGTGAGTTCGGTGATGTTTTAAGTAGCCTTGATTTGAATGTTGTTTGTATGTCTTTGTGCTCTCTCCATCCTATATAACATTGTAAATATATTGTGTAGTGTCCAGAGGTTATATTAACTCCTTCATAAAATATAATTGTTATAGTTGTGAAAGTTCTTTTTGAAATGGAAATTTGTCCAACTGTGGCAAGATGGCGGCTGTGTGAGGCAAGATGGCGGCTGTGTGAATGCTGTAGGAGCCGCTCTCCCTGCCGCCGGTATAATGCTGGTATAATGCGGCATTTATATAAGGAATCAACTTCCGGGAGTCAGGCCAAAATTAAATATTAAAAACAAGACTGAAAAAGGGAAAGGATCAGGCCTGGTTTCGGTTGGAGCGTGGGGCCTGCGCTATAATCGCTGGAGCCGCTCGTGCGGCGAAGGGTGCCTGCTACGCTGTTGCTGGAGTGAAGCTGAGAATTTCCCGGTGGGTCTGAAAGACTCTACGATCCCTGGAGTAACTCCAGGGTAATTCGGATACTCGTGGAGGAAGCAGCAGTATGCCGCCAAGGATTAAGGTCCCACCGAAGGACTCTGGTGCTGTTGGAGGCGGCGGCAAGGGAGCAGCATCGATCCGATGCGTGCATGCTGATCCGAACACCGCTCTCTCCGCGGGTCGGAGCGAGGAAGGGCCACCCGTCAGGACGTCTACGGAAGGGCAGTATATTGTCGACACAACAAGTAGACCGAAACAGCAGACGCTTCCTGGAATGTTTGCAGGGCGCGTAATGGTGGATTCTCTAGGAAAAAAGCTAACAAGCAAAGGCAAAAGCAATTCATCTAAAGCGGCAGACATCCCTGTGATAATGGAAAATACAGTAGAGGACTCAATTGGGGAAGCTCCTGTCACAGGTGAAATCTCCTATGTGGTAGTAGTAGGGACTGCATCTAAAGTACCTATTAATCTGGAAAGGAAAGATCTAAGGCTGGATGACCCTAGTTCTAAATTGCAGAGTACAAATCCAGAAGTAGAAGAAAGGGCGGTCAATAATGGAACACAAGAAGACACCTCTAATTAAACAGCCCTCGGCTTGCTGGACAATTGTAACTCTTGGGAGTTAAATTTAAAAAGTAGGGTCTCCACCCAGATGATCTGCAAACACATAGGGACTCCAGAGGGGGATAAATTCTTCTCGCTGACAGATGAATCAGATCTCACTAATAACAGCGAGAGCGAAGGCACTGATCATGAGTTTACTGGGGAAGACAGTGGCAGCCCTCCCCTAAAACCTGAAACTCAAAGGCGACTACCAGCTCACACTAAAAGGCGAAGTATTAGAGGTAAGGAAAAAAACTTAGAGTCAGATAACAGTCAACTAAAGTGGGATTACTCCACTACAGATTTAGGGATAGAAACTGATGATGAGATCGGTTTTCGGTCAGACCCCCCTAAAACACCAGTGGATCCTAAAAATAAAAACAATCCGGAGCTGCCCCCATCAATGGAGTTAATCTATTCTACGTTAAAACAAATGCAGACAGAAGCACGTCATGAACATAAGAGAGCCCACTTAGCTAACAAAAAACTCCAAGGGGCCATACGTAAGGTTAATAAAACATGCTCCGAAATCAATGAGTGGACCACAGCACTAGAGGAGCGTATCGTTCAACTTGAGGCAGGGGCTGACAATACAGGACAACAGATAGCGTCGAATGAGAGTAGGATGTCTGACGTAATCTGGAAATTAGAGGACTTTGAAAATCGGCAGCGTCGAAATAATCTCCGCTTATTGGGGATTGCTGAAAAGGCAGAAGGGGACGACATCCGTGGTTTTGTTCTTAGACTACTCAAGGGCGCTTTTCCCGAACTAACTCATTGGAATTGGGAAACGGAGGTTCAAAGAGTGCACCGATTTCCTTTGATGCTAAAGAAGAGAGCTGGACAGGAGAAAAAACCCAGAGCCATACTTATATTTTTCGGAAATTTTTTGCTGCATCAGCTCATTTTTGAGAGAGCCAGACCAGATGTGAGCCAAACAGCTAAGGGGCACTCCTTCTTTGTTCGACCTGACTTCTGTCACACCACGGTAGAGAGGAGATGGAGACTCCGGCAGCTAATAACTCCTTTCCAGAAGCTGGGCTGTGAGGTCTTTCTAATGAACCCTGCTAGACTTAAGGTTATCCTTAAGGGTACAAGTAGAGTATTCACTTCAGGGACTCAGGCCCAGGAGTATCTCCACAAACTCTCTCAGAAATAGGGTTTTTTCCCTCCTTTTTTTTGTTTTCTATGTTTTCTTCCCCGAGTAGGGGGTTTTGATTCTGCATTATGGTTTTGATTTCTTATTATGCTTTTTTAGGCAGGGAACGGCAAGGGGCACAGCATGACACAGGAGGCATCACAAGGGTCCAAGGACCTTTTTTGCCTTTTTTCAGGGGTTGGGGAGGGCCAGGGGTGGAGGGGTCCGAAAGGGGGCAAGGTTGTTATTTTTCTCATACACACATTGGTATTTAGTGGGTATCTCTTAGGATGTGTAAGCATAACTTTCAATGAAGAAACTTAGAATAGCCACAATTAATATCTGTGGTCTGAATAATCCCTAAAAGAGACAGAGAATCAGTTTGGATATTCAATACCTGCAGGCGGATATTCTTTGCCTGCAGGAGACACATATAGAAGCCAGTAGGAGTGGGATCTTGGAGCTGCCAGGCTATCAGTTGATTTCTCGCACCACACAGCAGACTAGAACTAGAGGGGTGGCTGTACTGGCAAGGAAAGGGCTAGCCAGATTTCCACGATCTTATTTTGATAAAATGGGTAGATGGATAATCATACAATGCTGTCTGGAATATAGTGTTTTTACACCCTGGTCGGTTTACGGATCCGTGCTCGATGATCCAGCATTGTATGAGTGGCTCAAAATAGAACTAGTGTGCTGGCCTCAGCCCCTTATAATTTGTGGGGATTTTAATATCAATATGAATTGTCAGATCTCCAACCACCCTGGTATAGTGTATAATGGCCGCAAACCTAAAGTGTATAGAGCTGTTTCACAATTAGAATCTTTGCATGGTTTAGTAGACGTTTGGGCTAAACAAGAAGTCAATGATCCAGGCTTTACGTATTACTCTGCACCACATAAAACACATGCTCGGCTGGATTAGTTCTTTGTGTCACAGGTGCTTCTACAAGGAAGCAAAATAAGTAAATTCCCCAGAGTTATGTCTGATCATAACCCGCTGGTGTTAGATGTAAATATTCAGTTGAAAACTCCACTGTCATGTTGGGCATTCAATAGGGCCTTATTAAGCTAGGAAGATTATATACAACATATGGAGATGTGGATACTCAGGTTCATTAAGGAAAACCTTGGAAGTACTAGTATTTGTGTAGTTTGGGATACTTTAAAAGCTAGTATTAGAGGAGAAACATCCAAGTTTGGTTGGGAAATGCAATGGAAAGAAAAAAAAAGGCTACAGAAATTATATGACGATCTGGGAAGAGCAGAAGCTGACCTGATTGAGACTCTTGCTGGTGGGGGCGATCCGGTGCTAGATCAGTCAAGGATTATACTCATCAGGTCAACAATAATAGAGATTTCGACTCAAAAGGTGGCTGGTAGATATATGGCTTGGAGGAGTAGGGCGTATGAAAGTAAAGAATGGTTTGGACACATGCTTGCTGTCCGTACTCGGGAAAAAACGGTCCAAGCCCGGATCGGTGAAATTAAAGATCCCAGTGTGGGCATGGTCTCGGATCCTGTAGCTATTCTCTCTGCTTTTCAAAAATTCTATCAGAATTTGTATACAGACGACGTTCAGATGGGGGATCAAGAGATTAGAGATTATCTCACTGGGCTGAATTTAGAGAAGATTTCCACAGAGGAGAGAAGAAGATTAGAAGCACCAATTTTAACTGATGAGATAACAAAGGCTATTGACTCTATACCGACCGGTAAAGCTGTGGGTACGGATTTGATACCAGGGGAGTTTTACAAAAAAATTAAAATACAGATGATAGAAATTATGCTCAAGCTCTTTTTAAATGCACAATTAAGTGAGATGGTACCGGAATCGTGGAAATCTGCCAATATTGTGGTATTTCCAAAGAAAGACACACCCTTGTATGAATTAGGATCATATCGCCCAATAAATTTGGTTAACAGCGACATAAAAATCTACTCGAAGATTCTAGCTAATAGACTAGCATCAGTGATTCAGAAAGTAGTCTCTCCTTGCCAACACGGCTTTGTCCCGGGGAGAGGAACGATAGATCATATTCGGCGTACAATTGCCTTATTTGATTCCTCTAAGGTTACGGGAGACCCTATGGCTCTTATACTTCTAGATGCAGAAAAAGCTTTTGATAGTGTCTCCTGGCCTTTTTTTATGGGCAATTATGGAAAAAAAGGGCCTGGGAAAAGGATTTATTGGGGCTATTAGCTGTATGTATCAAGAACCCGTTGCCAGAATTGCCATGATGGGCTCTACTTCTGAATTAATTAAAATTAGCCGTGGCACGCGACAAGGGTGCCCTTGTTCTCCCCTATTGTTCGCGATTTATATTGATCCTTTCGTAAAGAAAATAGAGGAGAACCAAATGATTCAAGCTTTATATACTATTGGAGGGGGTACCAAGATTTTAGCTTACACGGATGATCTGGCAATAATAACACCAAATCCATGAGAGGCCCTTATAGAAATAGAAAGGGAAGCAAATCAATTTGGCAAGGTTTCAGGATATCATCTTAACGAAAGTAAGACGCTAATAGTTAAGAATGAGAAAGCTGTTCTGGACGACGTTAGAGTAGTGGGAAACGACAGGTATTTAGGGGTTAAAATCAGTGCTAACGTCGATGAAATCGTTAATATTAATCTGGAACCTCTGATTCAGAAATCCAAAGTAGAGTTTGATAGGATGAATAACCTTTATTTAACATTATGAGGTAGGTGTAATGTGATAAAAATGTTGTTTTTACCTAAAGTTTTATATTTTTTCAGAGCCATTCCTGTGGAGATAAACAAATCATGGTTTTTGACGATGAATCAAATGATTACTAGATTTTTGTGGGCAGGGCAACGTCCCCGATGAGCCTTGAAATATATGACCTTGTCTAGAGATCGTGGAGGCTGGTCAGTTCCTGACTGCCAATTATATTACTGGGCGGCAGCACTTCAACAGATGTCTGTGCCATTGGGAAGATATAGTGGGTCAATAAGAGAAACAGCTAATGTTTCTATATATGAGTTAATACTTGGAACAGAGGCCTGCGGCTGCCTCATGCGGCATGTTGACTTTGCTTACTTTAAGAGAGTTAAATTCAAGGTAGTGATTGGAGCATTTAGGGTGTGGACTGCAGTTCGGAAAAAATTTAATATTGGTAGAATTCACAGATATTCTCCCTTAGATAATAATGATTTGCTCCCAGCCATATTCCATGATGGTTACATGAAAACATGGGTGGATAAAGGTGTGAGACTTATTGGGGATTTAATGAAAGATAAGGATGTATGCTTATTTGATACTATTAAGGATAGATTTGGGATAGGGAATAATAATTGTTTTAAATACTTACAATTGAGGGATTTTTTAGTTAAAAAAGTAGTTCATTGTAGTAAAATTACCTTATTGGAAACACTACTGGGGGCTTTTCCAACCTTATCCACAATATGTAAATTACTTAATAAAGAAATGGGTGATGATATAAATAAACATACAACCCGTTGGCAGGAGCTGCTTCAAGTAGACATTGAGGAATGCGAGAATTCACTGCGATACAGCCAGACAGCATTTATTTCGGCCAATCTTCAAGTGCAGTGTTTTAAAACTTGGCTCAATCTATATATTACTCCAGCACGGATTTTTAGATGGGGTGGGACGTCCGGTATACATTGTTCTCGCTGTGGATTATTAGCCGCTGATAGCGTGCACATGTTTGCTACTTGTCCTAAACTCGACCCCTTGGTACTTGATTTGGGTAATTATCTGAGAAATATGTTGGGATTTGAGGTAGATGTTACACCTCAAGTAATAATTATGGGGGTAAGCAAACAGGAAATGGCAGAATCAAATCAGATTTTGCTATTTACAGCTATGGCGGTGTACAGGCTATGCTTAGCTAGTGCTTGGCTCGATAATGATCCCCCTTCAATACATGTTTGGTTGGAGAAACTATTAGCCATATACCGGTGGGAGAGTGCAGTATATAAGCGTAGGGGATTCAGAGCAAAAAAGAAAGGGACTGCCATATGGGCGCCAGTATTTAGATGGCTTAATGAGCATTTGGCCCCTCCAACGGCTTAATAGCTTTATTTCCTTAAAAAAAAAAAAAATTCTACGGTAAGGGGATATAGAATGTACTCTCTTTTTTCTTTTTTCTTCCTTTTCTTTTGTCTTTTTTCTGGTATATAATGTCTGTAGTAGATTTGTATAATTGTACCTCCTTAGGACCTGAGGGAAGGGGGTGGGTTTTGGAGGGTTGGGGGGAACTGGGGGTGGGGAAGTGAAAAATATATAAGACATCGAGAGTTTATACATTGGTTTGCACATGTTGTGCGTGTTGTTTTATGGTTTGATGTCGAAATAAAAATTTTCACAAAAAAAAGGAAATTTGTCCAACTGTAATGTTCGTAATTTCAGTTTATAATTTAGTACCGTCCACACTGCAACGTTGTAGCATGACTATGACATATTTCCCATACATTTGTAGTAACAACGTAGACCTAAGTTCTGATCCAAAGTTTAGCCAGATCATATCTCGATGGGCGTTTTCAGTAAAAATTTCAAATGTCACAGCTTTACAATCTGGTAATGTGAAGTAGAGGAATCGTTCCAAATTGATTTCAGTGCTAGACGTGAATTCACAACCTTCACAGTTATGATTCCATTTATAAGTTAAAACAGATTATTCATTGATTTTCACATCTCTGATAGTCCTAGCATTACCATTAAAAATTCTTTAGCATCCTGCTGAAGAATTTGAGAAAACACTACTGATTCAGTACACTCATCTGTAAGTTTTCTTATTCCAGAAGCAGAATTTATAAAAGTTCTGTCACTTCTTAATTCTTCAAGTAAACTACATAGTTGTGAAGACATTCATTTATTTACTTTTTCTTTAATTTAATTTGTAAAATTAGGCAGATGGTACAGTCCATTTAACACTACATTTGCATAACAGTTCACTCCAGATTTGTAATCAAAGTGATAGCCTTCCATGTCTTCATTGGGTTGTAGTTTTCTTTTCTTAGGACCTTGTCATTTTTCTTTTTCTTCATCTTTCTGTTCATCTCTTCTATACTGCTTTATATTTTACACTTTGGACACATTATCGGTTTTTCAAACACAGGATACTGGCCTAAATAAGGAGCCTATTGACCTCCTAACTGATTATACTCCCTTATACAGCTCACATCAGCACTTACTTTCTTCTCATCAAAATCAATCTGAATAAAGTCTAGTTCATCTGTACTTGGTTGCATGTATTTGTACAGACCAATCATAAGTCCTACCACCTACACCTGAAGGAAAGAGATAAGGAAAACAGCAAGCTTCTAAACATTTTTCCCATACACTTAAGGAACTTCCTTTTGCTTCTTTTAGTTGATATTGATCAGTAGCATCACCAATAACGTGTTTTGAATATAGGGGATGGATGCTGTAATGTTCATAAATTTCTTTTACCCTGCATCAATCCACTTTTTCTATCTGACCTGTTGATGAATATGTATTGTCCTCCGGATGTGTGATATCTTGAAGATTTTCTGCATTTTTATGATATATGTTATTTTGTACCAGATATAAAGTTGCATTTTTTACTTTACTAACATCTACTAACCATTGCCATATCTTTTTACTTTTGGTCGGGACACCATTTACAAGAATTACAAGCCCCTCTTCCAAATTTCTCTGTACCCCTCTAGTTTCAATATTTTCCTTAAAATCTGATGGCAAGTATACAACTCTACCTTTGAGACCTTTCTGGAGCTCAGTTGGAGGTAATTTCCCTGTCTTTGACGCCATGAGAACATTAGCTTGAAATGGATGCATAGATTGTATTAATATGTATTCATAAACATTCAAATCTTTAAGTACTTCTGGAACAGGTACTATTTCTAAGTTGTTGTGCACTGCTCTAGCAGGCATTTTGTGTTCCTATAACTCATTATAGCAGTCCTTACATATAACTAGGGCACCCGGTTTTCAGTGTAAACGGATTTTTACATATAAATACAGACGGAAAACAAGTTTTCCTTTATCTGTATTTATATATAAAAACGGGAAAATACTAGTACATTTTGCGGAGCTGCCGTGCTCCAGCAGACCAGCCTACAGTAACAATGCTTTTGTTGATGCCCCAGCTCCGCTTCGCCCCTCGAGTGAGGTCTTCATTGACGTCAGTAAAATCACACCCCCAAGCATCTGGTGTCTCCCCCTCCTTAGAGGGTTAAGATGTGTTAGCCCGGGCTGAGAAAGCTTCCTGGGCAAACACACAGCCGCACCCTAGTACTTCACAGGCCTTTGAAAGACCAATGACTTGTTAACGAAAGCCTGCCAACCTTATAACGAGGGCCTGAGGCACCCTGGAGGCACACCACACACAATCTAATGCAAAGCAGAGGCTGAGACAGTCGTTATGTATGTCTTAGCAGAGCATCCTTGCAAAGCAGTAACACTAGACCTGGCCAGGGAGGGGCACCCCGAGTCTCAGGGCACAGTGACCCCCCCGGGTCTGGGCACACTGGCCGCACTCAGGGTATGCTTTCTCGCCAATCCCTTCCCGGCTGTGTGATAGGAGACCCCCTGGGGTTTGACACACAGAAAGCACAAACAGCACATACAGAACACGGTTCTGGCCAGGGCTACAGTCCATGCATCGCGGTCACCCAGGGGAACGCTTGTTCATCCTTGAAAGTGAAATAACCCGTTGCTTGTCCAGAGAGTGCAGTCTGGACTGACGTGAGGTGGAGGACACAACAGGGTCAAGTCTGGAGCCTGGCACTAAGCTAGCAGCGTATGTCAAAAGAAAGTGTCTCTGCGTTCAATGCCAACACGCTGTGTGTAGCACGGTGGATGAGTGGGCGAATCCAAGGATGAGTCAACCGACTGATGGACGAAAGCATCAGTGGTAGGAAGACTGAGTAGAATGATGAGGAGTAAATGCGTGGACACAAGGATGAGTGAGTGCATGATGGATCTCGGATTCAACCACTCACTCATCCCAAATATCGTGTACCAAAACCCATCCGCCAATTACGAGGCCCCATCAGAGATGAGCCAGATCTACTGGCTTTGGCAATGCTTGTTATAGTTGAAACCAGCACTGTGCTACTCTTTGGCTGAATCCCAATCGCCAAGTGTCAAACAGTGTGTCAGGGAGTCGCTGGGAGCAGAAGATGGTTTTAAAAAACACAGACCCTCCTATATTACTTCATAAGAGCCCTGGGATGTGATGGAGACAAGGAAAGCGCTTGGCGAGAGTTCAATCAAACAACCCGGGTATCCTACAGTAACCCCTCTCACCTGGTTCCAAACACCCACATACCTGACTAGCAGAGTGAAGGAAGTGAAGAGGTGCACACGCCGTCAGACCACTAATATCCCAAAACATGTCTGCTTTTGATGGCTTTCAGCTCTTGTTGCTACAAACCCTCCTTAGAGGGTTAAGATGTGTCAGCCCGGGCTGAGACAGCTTCCTGGGAAAACAAACAGGCGCACCCTAGTACTTCACAGGTCTTTGAAAGACCAATTACTTGTTAATGAGGCTTTGTTGTTCTTACGCCCCTTCTTAGAGCCCCTGCCTCTTCACTCTGCTGATTGCCCGACCACCGCTGGACCATTCACTGACATGTTCAACCTGCTGTGATGATTAACACCAGCCGATATCCGAGAGTCTGGCCGCAGGTATCCCCGCACGAAAGCCTGCCAACCTTATAACGAGGGCCTGAGGCGCACTGGGGGCACACCTGACACAATCTAATGCATAACAGAGGCTGAGACAGTCGTTATGTATGTCTTAACAGAGCATCCTTGCAAAGCAGGAACACATGAACCATCTCCGCCAGACACTGATGGCAAGAAGTCGAAGCAAAGAGATCGTGAACAGGATTAACAATTCAGTTCCAGTGAGAGATCGAATTTCCATAAGGACTGCAAACTTTCAAGAACTTTAAAATACCCGCCCTCCCAAAACCCTCCTGTGTGCAATAACGAGCCCGGTATGCTGAGCGGAAATAAGTGAAAAGTGTCCCGAGCTGACAGGGGAAAAACATGCCAGTTTACTGAAGAATTACCCCCCCCCCCACCCAAAATGTTTATTAGCCCCCCACCCCGAAAATACAACCAATAAATACATAACTAAATAAAGCAAGACAGAGTGGTCACAAAGTGGCCAGATTTTATTTACACTCAACACATTAGTGCCACCTTACAGAGTTTGCCAGTGAAGCGCTACTTTTCTTTTCATGTCGTTTGCTTTTCAAGCAAAAACACTCATTGATTTCTGAATAATTAGCGTAAAAGCGTTAAGTAGTATTCATATGAGGGTTTGCTTTTTTCCAGTATGTTTTCCAGTATGTTGTTACTTTTTTTTCAGGCAGCATATTACTGTAGTCTAGTGCATAATTTGAATTGAATTGCTTCCAGGTGTTTATAGCGGGGCACAATTGGGCTGTAGCTGAAGGCAGTGTGAGTTTTACTCAGTGGGGCAGTATTGTGTTTAGTGGGGAAGAGGATGTGGCACCCCGCGTATGACAGAAACTGCAAGGCTCTGAGACAAATGGCTTGTCATAGCACTTTTAAGCATATTTGGGACATTCTACAAATGGCAAAGTCTTCAGATGAATGTATAGTGTTGACCAATAACAACCGAGTGCATGTGTGCATTGTCAATTTAAATAAATGTGGAAAAATACTAGCTGTAGCGTCATCTTTTGCTTGTGGCAAAAATAAATGTGGATAAATACAGAAAAAATGCCCCAAAAATAAATATGGATAAATACAGACGGAAATGGCAAAAAAATAAATACCATAAAACCGGGAACCCTACATATAACTTGTCAGATGGACAAGTCAAATTGTCCCTCTGCAAATAAGTAAACAGCAAATTCATGCCACTTTTCAATATTCTCTTTTTCAGTTTTAATGTACAAATCAACATTACGAGTTTTATTTTTGTAGTGAATGCATCGACAACATATAAAAACACAGTTTGGTTGCTCTGAACAAACTGCGTTAAAGTTTCTAATCTATTTTCAAAAACACCCAAAACTAATACCTTTGTTCTGTTCCACAACTCCTTTTGTTACCAACTCTTCATTTTCCCTACACTCCTGTTCCAGTCCAAAGAAATAAAATTAAACATCATCATGTCTTTTCTACTTCTACCACACTACCATGCAAAAGAGCTCTATTCATTTCTCCTAAACATACAGCAGGGTTTTTTACATAGTAAAGCCTTCTAACAAAAGTTCTCATTTTTGTATGGTTTACACCTAACATTGTGAAATGATGAAAGCTGCTTTGACACTTTTTTTGATAGACAAGCTAGTGAGCGTCCTTGTAAATTGGTATGCTTTCTTACTTTGCATGGATCTAGTACTTGCAAAGTAGGTATTTCTGTTTTAAACTTCTGGAAGCAAACATAGGGAGGAAATTCTTCAATATATCAATTAATTGTTGCTGAATACTACAAACACTACTACAATTCCATTTGCACACAGGGGCCTGTCTGTGTCACTCTTGCATCTCTTCCGCAATCACTTCCTCAACACTTCTAGGTACCATTACTATTTTGGGAGTAAGAGTTCCATTTTTAATCTCATAACATCGTCCAGGTTCATCAACTAAATGCACTGATGTGTTGTCTTGTAAACAACCTTCTTTGTTAAAGATAGGCTCAGTACTTGAAGTATGTATCCATTCTCCACTAAAACCTGTGCAAAAGTTACTTCTATTAACAAGTATTTTATTTTGGCTCTGTCTCCTCATAGACAACACTATTTTGTCCAGTGGCTTCATTGTGTTTAAATCCAAGATAAATAGTTTCCTCTTCAGAGCAATGGTCTAATCAACTACACCTTCAGCGTATTCCTTTTGTCTGATTGCTTGTGCTCTTCCTTTGTATTTCTTCATAGATGCTAACAAGCTGCGAATGACACTAGTATGGAACATTCTACCTCTGATTTACTTGAACTGCCTTCTGCTTAAAATCTCTCCTCTTTTCAATAACTTGTTACTTTTTATATCAGAGACTTGTTGTGCTTTGATACTTGGTGTTATAGTTTTGCTTTTCTTTACTTCTTTTGGCACTTTTTCCACTTGTGCACAAACTATTTTAAGAAAAGTCTTGATCCTCTTACCAGCAAGCCTTTTCTCTATGACCCTCTATTCTGCATTTTGCCCATTTTGTTTCTCAGTTCTAATGAGACGCTCTATTTGCTGCCTCTTCTTTTTTCTCTGACTTTTGGTTGGCATGGTGATTCTCTGTAGATAACTAGATATTGATGTCTGAAAAAAAAATAGAGAAGTTCATTCATCACTCAATTACATAGTATCACATTACATATTTTAACTATTTAATCATTTAGGGCCAGATGTACAACACTTCCATTTTGCAAGTTGAGACGTTTTGCGACTTGCAATTTGCAACTCGCAAAATGGAATGTACAACAGTGTCTGAGACACTGTTTGAGATTCCTAATGGGGTCGCAAATGACATGCCTCATTAATATTCATGGGCAGGTCACAATTTGATACACATTGGGAATGGCTAGCACTCCCAGAGATGGCGGCCTGCTGTGGTCAGTAGAACACTATGTTTATGAATGCTTTTTAAATAAAGCATTGTTTTTTTAATGCAGCTTGTTTTCCTTAAAGGAAAACGGGATGCATATAAAAACAATATTAAACGTTTCTTTTTCATTTTTAAAGTGTAGGCAGTGGTCCGTGGAATCACTGCCTGCTCTTAAAAAATAATTGTCCATACATTTAGAAAGGGTAATGGGTTTTGCGAATTGCTTACCACCTACTTGAAGTAGGTGGTAAACTGCAAATATTTTGTGACTGCAAATGCGGTCACAAAACAATGGTGAATACCATTATGACTCTCTATTAGGAAAGGATGCACTTGGCACGCCCCTTCATAATAGCGACTCGCAAATGGTATTTTGTGAGCCACTGACTCACAAAATAGCGTTTGTACATCTCACCACCGTTTTTCGTGGTCACACGGGGCCGATTTCCCATTTACAACCTCAAAAAATGGTCATACATCTGGTCCTTAGTTTACATGAGGATATATAGCTCAGGCAATCTTCAAACTGCATGTGTTACCTTTTAAGTACATAACAACCACCCTATTGACTACCCACAGCCTACCTTACTGCTCATCTATATGTATGGGTGAGTGAGAGGTTGCTCGTATAGCTGCTCAAACACACACGCACTCACTCACTCATGGAGTTACACAGACACCCTCTCACTCACCTGTACACCCACTTACTCAGATATCAACTTATAGTATTCCCTATTGACTGACTACAGCCTACCTCAGGGGATAGTCATATGTGGTAGAAGAGTAGCTGAAAGCTTGAGAAGGGCTTTACATGCTAGACTTGAATATGTCAGTTTTTCACAGATATATGAATGACTGTGTGAATCCCTATCAGGAGCTAACATCCTATAAGTATGCAACTTTGTTGATAAATAACTACCTCTCCTTGTGACCTCTATATTTCACTAAATGTGTCTGTAAGGGGCTGCATGAATTGCCTCCTAGATGTGTTAGTGAGTATTGGATTATATACATGTGTGTGCAACTACCTGTTTTAGCAAGAGAGACAGTTCCTTTCTCTATGTGTGAATATGTTGGTGTTTCTGTCATTATTTCAGTGGATGTTTTAGTGCCTGTCTGCTTTTCTACTCAGGTGTGTCAGATTGAAGTCTGGGTGGCTTAGTGGTTATATAACTGAGCACATGGGTTTCTATGAGCACATATAGCTCACTGAACCTTCAGAGCACTTATGTTACCTTTTAAGCAAATACCAGCGTGCCCTGTGGCCTATGTACAGCCTCCCTCAGTGGTGAGGTATACATGTTACAACAATAGTTTAAGCGTTCTCTAGGAGTTTTAAATGCAGATGTTGACCTATCAGTAAAATTGCATGCACAGCCTCAAGTGTAGCAGGCCCGAGACATGTTGCAAGGGTTACATCTCTGCATGTTAGAATTGAAAGTGTCAGTTCTTTATCAGATATATGAATGAGTGTCTGTTCTGCTCGATTTTCCCGGCCTTCTTGTGAGGCACAATGATTGAATGTGACTTCAGTCTCTTACCATTCAAGCCTAAGGGTTAGAGTAGTGAATGGAGCCTATTTACTAGGCACTTCGACATGATTCTGTGCTCTTCCCCATAGATCAGGGCTCGCACACATAGCCTAGGGGATAGATTCGTTAGTATTAGGGATAACCTGTCCTGTAGTGAGGGTATTTCATGGAGCTGTGCTGAATTCAGGCCTGGTAGGCCTCAAACGGGAGAGACTCCATCTTTCTTTCTGCTCCGGCAGCTTGGGATGCTTCTAGGTCAAACGTAATGTTTTAGTTATGAGGTGTTATTCGCTTGGAGAGAACCGGTTCAGGCCGGACCTTATCGAAGGATTGTATTTTTCTTCATGCCGAAGACACTACATCAGGCCGGCCGGCTGGGAACGTGTCCTTGGTACGGGGAGGTACAAGAATTTGGTGGGCGGCAGGTTACGGGCCGGAATTTTCCATGAGGAAATGCACCTCTATATTAGTGAAAGTCTGAGGCAGTTACATGTTCAGTCCGTAGGCGGCATCTAGCCGTTAGCAGTAAAGCTACTACTTATTCCAGGGAAGACAGACGCCATCTTGAAGGCGGAGAAGAACCGAGAGACAGATGCTTTCCTAACAGAATAGCCAGAGAGGAGAGAGTAGCCGATAAGGAAGAGGTCCCAGTGACTCGGAGAAGGGTGATTCCAGGCGAGCCGAGGCACAGACGAGAAGGGAGCCTAGATGACCACTGAGTGCAGGCTACATACTACTAAGGTGATGTCGACCCTTTCTTATTAGAGTGTACAACTTAATCTTTCACTTTTCTTTGCAGGTTATGTGTTATATCGTAATGTTATGTGATTGTGTATGTAATGAGTAATAAAGTATCCAGTTTGTAGTGAACCAACATGTGCTGCGTGTTCTTGTATAAGAGGGTAGCCTATTCTTCTAGTCAGCTGCGGCTACATGAACAGATGTTAACCCTGATCAGGTAAGTGGTAACTGAATAAGGGAAAGAGGAGCCCCTCGAACCTGAGAACAGGCTATGCCCGAACTGGCAATCCTTGTGTGATCTGATGAATAGTGAGACTGATTCCCTTTTTGTATGTTATGGTGATCATAGGATGAACTGTCGTATGAGACTGCCGTCTAGGTAGAGAGGTCTGGATTCGTAGGGGATCGCGAGGCCGCCGATTGTGCTGAGACTGCCGTCTGGGTAGAGAGGTCTGGGTTCGTATGGGACCGCGAGGCCGCCACTTGTGATACTGTCGTATGGGCAGAGAGGTCTGGATTCGGATGGGATCGCGAGGCCGCCACTTGTGATCTGAGACTGCCGTCTGGATAGAGAGGTCTGGGTTCGTATGGGACCGCGAGGCCGCCACTTGTGATACTGTCGTATGGGCAGAGAGGTCTGGATTCGGATGGGATCGCGAGGCCGCCACTTGTGATCTGAGACTGCCGTCTGGGTAGAGAGGTCTGGGTTCGTATGGGACCGCGAGGCCACCACTTGTGATACTGTCGTATGGGCAGAGAGGTCTGGGTTCGTATGGGACCGCGAGGCCGACACTTGTGATACTGTCGTATGGGCAGAGAGGTCTGGATCCGTAGGGGATCGCGAGGCCGCCGATTGTGCTGAGACTGCCGTCTGGGTAGAGAGGTCTGGGTTCGTATGGGACCGCGAGGCCGCCACTTGTGATACTGTCGTAGGGGCAGAGAGGTCTGGATCCGTATGGGATCGCGAGGCCGCCGATTGTAAGAGGTCTTGGTATGCATAGTAGGAATCCCCTGTCCTTAGGTGATAGATATATATGTGGTTGCAGGATTGTAAATAGGTTCTAGGGAGGGGGTAACGTTCTGGCTGGGTTAGTGAGGCCCTGATGAGCGGGTTCTATCTGATCCGAAAACCCAAGCAGAACATTTGGCGTCACGAACCGTTTACGAAACCTGTGTGCGTTGTGGTTGTATCGTGTTTGCTTTCGGTGCGTGCGTGGTTTCGTTTGTATATTATTTCTATATAATTGTGAGTGTAGTTTTCTTTTCTCTTTCTTCTTTTTCTTTTTCTCTTTTTCTTTCTTTTCAAAGATGTTTTCTAGAAAGTCGAAATCTACTTTTAAGTTACCCGTTGATATTCCCGGCTGGGATTCAACGCCTTATGAAGCCTTAGCCCGTGAGTGGGCTGATTCTACTGGTTTGAGTGAGAATTGGAATTCTTTTTTGGAGCTGGCGGAGCCGGCTAATGTGATTACTTGCTTACAGAAGGCGCCGGTATCTAAGGGTGATGAGCTTCCCGTTTTGGGACGCAGAGGTTGGATTGTTCTGTCTGCGTACAGAATTCTGCATGAGCAGGTGGCACGGGCGCCATCAACTGAGACTGAGAGTGAATGTTCCGTACCTTTAGTACAGGAGTCTCCTGTTAAGTGGGGTAAACCTTTTGATGATTTGTCCGCAGAGGACAGAAACCATGTCTGGTTTACGGATGGTTCAGCAAGGTTCATAGGGACGAAACGACATTGGAAGGCAGTGTCCTATAATCCGATCACACAAAAATTGCTGAGTACAACTGGTGAGGGTAAGAGCAGTCAATTTGCTGAACTCTATGCTGTTTATCAAGTTCTGAAACAAGAGTTACCTGGCACATGTCATATTTTTACCGATTCTTGGTCTACTGCCAATGGACTGGCAGTTTGGTTACCGACTTGGCATTCCCATAGTTGGAAAATCCATTCAAAAGAACTGTGGGGAAAAGAATTATGGCAGGAGATTTGGGAAATGCTCCCACAGAGTACTGTTACAATCTTCCATGTGGATGCTCATACCCCGATAGACTCTCTTGACAAATTCTTTCATAATATTGCAGATGAGAAATCTAAAATTGCTGAGGCAGTGGTGGACACGCAAGATTCTGATATTGCGGGATTGGCGAAATGGGCCCACCAGAAAGCAGGACACTTTGGAGAGAAAGCCACTAGCAGGTGGGCTGCTGATCGAGGAATTTATATTCCCCTAGATTTAATCAAAAATGTTATTCTACATTGTCCCATTTGTCAGCATATCAGGCAGCGCAAAGTGCCCCAAATTGTTAAAGGTCATTTACATCGCGGGAAATTGCCCGCTCAAATTTGGCAGATTGATTACATTGGTCCACTTCCTATGAGTAGGAATTGTCAATATGTTTGCACCATTGTTGATACATACAGTGGCCTGTTGGTGGCCCTTCCCTGTAAGCAAGCTACCCAATTGAATACTATTAAAACATTGGAATTGATTATGATGTATTATGGTGTGCCATTCCAAATTCAATCTGATAATGCATCCCATTTTCGTGGAAAATTGGTACAGGAATTCTGTGTGGAAAACAATATTGAATGGGTGTTTCATATACCATATTATCCACAGGCCTCGGGTCTTGTGGAGAGGTTGAATGGCCTGCTGAAAGACCAATTGCGCAAATTAACAGATGACAAGTATAAGAATTGGCGAGATTTTTTGCCTCAAGCGCTATTGATTTTGAATAACCGTCCTTTTCTAAATGCTGAATCCCCACTTATGCGTTTGTTTCCTCCGAATGTTGATGCTAAGCCCAATGAGATCAGAGAGACTGTGATGTACTGGGAGATTACTCCCGGAGCTTTGGCTCCATGTAGAGCGACCCCAGGGTCGGCAGGTTTAGACTTGCATGCCATGGATGACACCATTATAAAAAGTAAAGATCGAGTCATCATTGAAACCGGTGTTGGTGTTCATATACCAACTGGAAATTTCGGATTAATCGCCCCTAGATCGGGGCTGGCTGTAAAAGGCATTCAGGTGCTTGGAGGAATCATTGACAGTGATTATCAGGGAGAGATTAAGGTGCTCCTGCTGAATAGCAGTGAGGTTGACTTACTGTTACATAAAACTGACCGAGTGGCTCAATTGCTAATAATGCCTGTCTTCAGTGGTGAGATGACAAAAGGCACTGCCCCAACGTTGCTAACTGTACGAGGCCAGAAAGGTTTTGGCTCCACAGATAATCCTGGGGCCAGAGTTTGGGTGCAGTCGCCTAAGAATCCCCCTGAACAAGCAGAAGTGATTGCAACCGGTCAAGACAACACCATTTTAGTTATGAGACCAGGGAAAGATAGCTGGGAAGCAGTCCCGGCTGACAAATGTTACTTACGAGAATGAATAATGCCTGTATTTGATTCTCTTTCAGATCATTCTTTGGACTGTTGCTGCAGGATGTGTCGGCGTTGGACTCCTTTTGGGCTGGTACGACGAGAGAGGAGGGATCCCATCAACCCGGGCTGAGTTGAGAACCCGAGTGTCGCGTTCCTTCGCTGCGTGGGATTCGTCGCCGAACTTTTGGATTACATTGGCCAAGCAAGTGACTAAAACCCCTCATTTCTGCTTGACACCGATGAGATCGGTGACGGATATTTTGGCAACTTGTTTAGTTGCTGTCCCTGCTTCATTGGAGACTTTGACTCATATTTTTAATATATCAAATGCTCGCCCCAATGTTCTTCTGGGCGATTTCGCTGCCCATGAGTATTGCCCCTTGTGTACTGTACTGTCAGACCCGATACCGCCCGTCCAGTCCCAAATAGTTACCTATAATATCACACAAGGTGATTTATGTTTTTTCCTTACTTGTGATCCTAGTGCGATTTCTGAATGTATGCATTTAAAATTGAAAGGTGCCACTTCATTCACCGCTCATGAACGAACTTTGTGCCTTCAAAGGACACCGAAAACATGTACTTCTGTTCAGAATAACATGACTTGCAAGAGTATGGTAGTTACCCCCAGTCACTATCGCACGATGTTACTACCTGCCGGATCTTTTCTCATGTGGTAATACTTCCTGGCCATATATCCCCGCAAATATTTCTGGAGGCCCTTGTGCCATTACTAGACTGAGCTTATTAATGTTCTCATCACATCCGAATGCCAACTCTCGTGTGATTCGAGATACAGTGAGGTTACAGGAGGATTGTGACTCATCTTTGCATTTATATTCCAAGTCTGAATACCTTAGCCTGGCTGTTTCAATTGTTGGTGTTCCTGCTTTGGCAGTTTATAATGCCAAATCTATTGGGAAAATGGCCTGCTGGATGGTAAAATCCATCAATCATACTTCTACAATCCTGTCTGACATGCTATTAGACGCCCAGGGTGAACGAAGGGCTATCTTGCAAAATCGAGCGGCCATTGATTATCTTTTGCTTAAACATGGACACGATTGTTCTGATTTTGAGGGTCTTTGTTGTTTTAACTTGTCGGATCATACAAAATCCATTCAGGTTCACATTGATAAATTACATGACTTGACAGAAGAAGTTAGAAAACACATTGACCAGGGCTGGTTTGACTGGCTCTTTAATTGGTTACCTGATTTGCATTTGTTACGTCAAATATTAGGAGGTATTCTGATTGCTATCGGCATTTTGATTTCTATCTGTTGCTTTATTCAGTGTATTCCTTCACTACTTCAATTCTGCACACCTGGTACTAGACATAGATCAGTTAGTCTTGTTTCATATTATTCTTCCACAGATATTAGTTCTGTTTAATGAATGTATAATAGACTGAAGTCAAGGGTGAAATGTTCTGCTCGATTTTCCCGGCCTTCTTGTGAGGCACAATGATTGAATGTGACTTCAGTCTCTTACCATTCAAGCCTAAGGGTTAGAGTAGTGAATGGAGCCTATTTACTAGGCACTTCGACATGATTCTGTGCTCTTCCCCATAGATCAGGGCTCGCACACATAGCCTAGGGGATAGATTCGTTAGTATTAGGGATAACCTGTCCTGTAGTGAGGGTATTTCATGGAGCTGTGCTGAATTCAGGCCTGGTAGGCCTCAAACGGGAGAGACTCCATCTTTCTTTCTGCTCCGGCAGCTTGGGATGCTTCTAGGTCAAACGTAATGTTTTAGTTATGAGGTGTTATTCGCTTGGAGAGAACCGGTTCAGGCCCTTATCGAAGGATTGTATTTTTCTTCATGCCGAAGACACTACATCAGGCCGGCCGGCTGGGAACGTGTCCTTGGTACGGGGAGGTACAAGAATTTGGTGGGCGGCAGGTTACGGGCCGGAATTTTCCATGAGGAAATGCACCTCTATATTAGTGAAAGTCTGAGGCAGTTACATGTTCAGTCCGTAGGCGGCATCTAGCCGTTAGCAGTAAAGCTACTACTTATTCCAGGGAAGACAGACGCCATCTTGAAGGCGGAGAAGAACCGAGAGACAGATGCTTTCCTAACAGAATAGCCAGAGAGGAGAGAGTAGCCGATAAGGAAGAGGTCCCAGTGACTCGGAGAAGGGTGATTCCAGGCGAGCCGAGGCACAGACGAGAAGGGAGCCTAGATGACCACTGAGTGCAGGCTACATACTACTAAGGTGATGTCGACCCTTTCCTATTAGAGTGTACAACTTAATCTTTCACTTTTCTTTGCAGGTTATGTGTTATATCGTAATGTTATGTGATTGTGTATGTAATGAGTAATAAAGTATCCAGTTTGTAGTGAACCAACATGTGCTGCGTGTTCTTGTATAAGAGGGTAGCCTATTCTTCTAGTCAGCTGCAGCTACATGAACAGATGTTAACCCTGATCAGGTAAGTGGTAACTGAATAAGGGAAAGAGGAGGCCCTCGAACCTGAGAACAGGCTATGCCCGAACTGGCAATCCTTGTGTGATCTGATGAATAGTGAGACTGATTCCCTTTTTGTATGTTATGGTGATCATAGGATGAACTGTCGTATGAGACTGCCGTCTAGGTAGAGAGGTCTGGATTAGTAGGGGATCGCGAGGCCGCCGATTGTGCTGAGACTGCCGTCTGGGTAGAGAGGTCTGGGTTCGTATGGGACCGCGAGGCCGCCACTTGTGATACTGTCGTATGGGCAGAGAGGTCTGGATTCGGATGGGATCGCGAGGCCGCCACTTGTGATCTGAGACTGCCGTCTGGGTAGAGAGGTCTGGGTTCGTATGGGACCGCGAGGCCGCCACTTGTGATACTGTCGTATGGGCAGAGAGGTCTGGATTCGGATGGGATCGCGAGGCCGCCACTTGTGATCTGAGACTGCCGTCTGGGTAGAGAGGTCTGGGTTCGTATGGGACCGCGAGGCCGCCACTCGTGATACTGTCGTATGGGCAGAGAGGTCTGGGTCCGTATGGGATCGCGAGGCCGCCGATTGTAAGAGGTCTTGGTATGCATAGTAGGAATCCCCTGTCCTTAGGTGATAGATATATATGTGGTTGCAGGATTGTAAATAGGTTCTAGGGAGGGGGTAACGTTCTGGCTGGGTTAGTGAGGCCCTGATGAGCGGGTTCTATCTGATCCGAAAACCCAAGCAGAACAGTGTCTCAGTCTCTATCTTGGGCTGTCTAGGTATGTCTATGTAAGTTTGTTTGTAAATACTTGCCTCTCTTTGTGACATTTACGGTTCTCTACATGTGTCGGTAAAAGACTGCATAGTTTGCCTCCTGGCTGTGTTAGTGAATTTAGACTTTTTTCAGTGTGTGTGGAACCGCTTCCAGTAGTGCTAGATTCATATCAGTTGCCCCTGTTTATGTGAATGAATGTTTAGGTGCTTCTGTCACTATCTCACTGGGCCTTTCACTGTCTGTCAGTTTTTCAACTTAGCAGTGCTAGATTGAAGTCTCGGAGGCAGACTCGATGAATAATTAGGTACATGGGTCTGTAAGACTTCATATAGTTCACTGGATTTTCAGAGTACATGTATTAGCTTTTAAGCACATTGCTCCCTGCCCTATGACCTCGCTGAAGCCTACCTCAGTGCTGACTTATATTTAGCAGATTAGCAGTTTATGTCTTGTCTATCATTATTAAAAGTAAAAGTTAGCCTACCAGTAAAACTGAATGCACAGGTTCACGTATAGCAGGCCTAAGACATGATGAGCTATTTGTCTTATGTTAGATAAGAAAGTGTCCCTTCTTTACAAGATATCTGAATGAATATGTCAGTTCCAATCTGGGGCTGCTATTGCATGTATAATTAAGTTTGTTGGTAAATGTCTGCCTCACTTTCTGACATCAATGATTCTCTAACTGTCTCTATAAGAGGCTAAATGGATTGCCTCCTGGATGTATTAGTGAGTATTGGGCTGTTTAAGTGTGTACAACTGCCTCCATTAGCGTTGCAAACATATGAGTTCTGCCTTTCTTTGTGAGTGAATGTTTAGTTGCTTCTATTACCATCTCACTGTGTGTTGTAGTGTATGTCTGCTTTAGTACTTAGGTATGTCAAATTGAAGTCTGAATGGCAAAGCGGATGTTTAATTCGGCACATGGATCTCTAGGAGTTATGTTATGTTATGTTATGTTATGTTATGTTAAACTTTTATTTCTATAGCGCACGGCTACTCCGTGGAGTGTCCCGGCGCTTTATCGAGGCAGCTCAGTAAAACCGAAAACATAAAAACAGACTAAAGAAAAAAAGACAAAAAAAGACAAAGACACCCTACAGGTTAAAAAGCCACGTCTTGAGGCTCTTCCTAAACAGAAGGAGAGAAGAAGAGGACCGTAGGTCCAAAGGCAGAGAGTTCCACAACTGAGGGGCCCTCAAACTAAAAGAGCGACCCCCATTGCGGGCCTTCCTCACCCGAGGAACCACCGCGAGAAACAAAGATTCCGACCGCAGAGATCTAACTGGGCGATAGAAAGACAATCTCTGCTGTAGATACCTCGCTCCGGTGCCAAATAGCGCTTTATGCGCCAGGGTCAGTGCTTTAAACATAATCCGCTTCCGGATAGGTAACCAATGAAGCGATCGCACCAGACCCGAAGCTCTCGCTCGCCTATGAAGGCCAAAGATGGCCCGGGCCGCGGAGTTCTGCACAACCTGCAGCCGCTGAACCAGATATTCCGGAAGACCTACATAAAGGACGTTCGCATAGTCCAATCTCGAGCCTATCAAGGCTTGCACAGTGATCTTTCTGTGCTCTTCTGAGAGTAAAGGCAGGAACTTCCGGAGCATCTTAAGCATACCAAAGCAGGTACCCACCAGGCCAGAAATTTGTGAGCTCAGTGACAAATTATTGTCAACCTTCACTCCCAGATTCTTAGCCACAAGCGATGCCTGGACAGGGCAATCCATACCTAATGGCCACCAGGCCTGCCAATCAGGGTCCAGAGAGCAGCCGAAGAACAGCACCTCCGATTTACTAGAGTTTGCCTTAAGGCCGTTTCGCTGGAACCAGCCAAAGACCAACTCCAAGCAACCCCGGATGTTCTCTCCATCAAAAGCCTGGCCTTTCCCACACGTGAAAAGCAGTTGAGTGTCATCAGCGTAGGATACGATCCGGGCCCCAGAGGACTCCACCAGTGCCGAGTCTATCTAGCTGACAGAAACTTCACAGAACATGTTTTACTTTTTAAACATACAGCTCACATGAACTATGCTCTAGCTACAGCCTATCTTAGTGCTCAGTTATATGTGCTAAAAGAGCAGATTATATCTTGTGCAGGAACTTTAAGTGACTAGACTACACATCCATGTGTATGTAAATTTGTTAGTAAATCACAGCCTCTCTTTGTGAGATATATGGTTCTCTAAATGTGTCTGTCAGGGCCTGCATAGATTGCCTCCAGTGTATATTAGTGAAAATTGGATTATTCAAGTGTATGTGAAACTGTGTCCATTAGCACAAGATACATATCAGTTGTACGTATCTGTGTGAGCGAATGTTTACGTGCTTCTCTAACTACCTAACTGGGTGTTTCTGTGTTTGTCTGCTTTTCTACTTAGGTACTGGAGATTTAGGTTTGGATGTAGGCTGGATTTGTAATTGGCCACATCGGTCTCCTGGAGTACATATACCGCAGTCATTCTTCAGAGTAGATGTCTTAGGTTTTAAGCATATAGCTCCCTCTAGTATGGCCTAGCTACACCCTTCCTTAGTATGGACTCATATGTTCTAAAAGAACAGTTTACACCTTCTGTAGAATTTTTAAGTAAGAAGACAGTCATAACAGTAAAACTGCATGCTCAGGTAAATTACAGCAAATCCAACACATAATGTATAGGTTTTAACTTAGGTATGTCAGATTAAAATGTGGATGGCACAGTGCATGTACACTTCAGAACAAAAATCTTTATAAGCACATAGAGCTCGCTCAAATATTCAAAGGAAATCTCTTACATATTAGCCACATAGCACCCTGCGCTACGGCCTACCTAGCAGTCCCACAACATGTTTTTGAAATTGTACCAATATCTGACTATCTGTTTAGAAAGCTTGACAAATATCAATGTTCACTGCTGCATAAATACCTCAGTACCTGTATTACGAATTTTGAACATATCTCTAACTGCCTTTGATACTGCTGCCCACATATCTACTTTTTGAGTATCTTATTGAATATATAAGTGCTTCTCTTGATCCACGAGTGGACAAGAGAGAGCCTCTATAATTTATAAATGTGTGTGTCACATTCATCATAGGTGCTATACTTTATATAGTACTTGGCATTTCAGTGCCTAGCAGTGTTATATTACATATCGCAATCTGAATATAATAAAGAACATATCTCCCTATGTATGCACATACAAATTTACCCTTTAATTATCCAACACCTACACTAAAGAGCATGTAATACATAGCTATCAACTTTGAGAGATTGATAATTTGAATACAACTTCAGTACATACTTTCCACTTTCAAATATGATTTTTCTAGTTTTCTTTTACAGTGGAACAAATAGGAGTACAACTCCCAGAATTCGAATAAAAACATATGTTATGAGCTGTACTTCATAGATACACACATAAAACTTTGTCATTTAATACTACATTATTACATATAAGTTTGACCATTACTGTGCTGTCTTTTACCACTTACAGAATAGAGTAGGGAATACAAGTGCAATTTATACCTCCATGGAAATACATGCTAAACTAACTTGGCAGGCACCTAGTCTGCACCCGAAACAAATGTACATATTGGTAGATATATAAAAACACCTACAATTTCAATTATATATCATCTTTTCTTTTTTTAAATACTGATATTTATTTCTAAATCACAATATGACATAATTATCTACCTTATTAATCAATTTATTTTGCTTACAAAGAAATTTAATTAACATACCAGAATATTGGGTTTGTTGGTAAATCACTTTTTTTTCTCTTATTAGATAGATGCAATATTCTCAGGGTTTGTAAAAACGTAGCACAAGAATGGCATACCATTCTCATACAAAGCAACCATAAATGGCAATGTTTGGAACTCTGCATTGCCTGATACTGCAAAAGTCAGCGAATAAAAACATTTGTTTCATATTTCATTGTTGTAACTGCATTTTTGAATAACTACTGTCTGTTACACCCTTTCACTCCTGTTTAGAGGTAGCTCAAAACAGATGATTTGTGTCAATATTCACGACGTAATTGCGATCATCGCAATGAATTCATGAAAAAAACGGGTCTTGGAAAATCTACTTTCCTTTATAGTTTTATATTTTTAACAATATAGTATACTTTTTGCAAAATCCTCACCAAGTAATCTTACTTACCTTATAAAACAATGACCCTAAACAACTCCAATTTGAAAAGATGAATACCTGATTCTTTAACATCCTTCCCCCAATACACCCTATGCAGATTCTCCATGGAAACTCACTAAAACCAGTAGGTCACAAGTTCACAACACATTTCAGAAGGGCCATAATAGTTGCAAAATGAACTATAGCAGGTGTGGTTTACTGTACATATTGTTAAGCATATCCAACTCTCTATTACATTTTTTCTATTTACCAGACCCAATCAAACATTAATTTAATAATCATTTCTAAATACTACCTACTTTTTTTACCTGCATATTTCCTCCACCCAATCAAATTTTTAGTTTTTTCTAACCACCAGCACACATGCATTTCCACTGTCTTTCATAGTATCAACTGTGCTATTCAGCTGCAGACCTGTCTTGTGTGCTTCTCCTCTTTCCTACAAAATGCTTAGAGTGTGGATGGTGGGACATGGCTATGTCTATTGGGGTGGTGAGGCTGCAAGAAAGAGAAGTATTGACAGGGACTTGGGTTTGGCTAATGTGAACATTACTTGTATTGGCCGGAGAGGATCAAAGGTTTATCAATTGTTGCCTTTGGGTAAAACCATTGTGGATTCACCAGCCCCTGACCTGGTGGCAATGACCGAGGCACATTAACTGGAGTAGGACTGGAAATCCTAATGAAGAATACCTTTGCTGAATTGATTATGCTTTTCCCGCAAACTGTCTTGGTGTACTATAACATATGCCAAAATCAGAAATTGAAGTGGTCAAATCAATTCTGTCCACCGATTGACAAAGCCAAGAAAAATTTTAATAAAACTGTTTCTGCTTTCTTCAGAAACCATAAAATGGGTTCCATGTACAACAACAACCTTCATTTTAACATGCATGGAATCTATTGAAGCTGTTGGTGTTCACTTTAGGGACGATGGGAACAGGGTGTTCCATGCAACCTGAAACTCTGCATAAAGTCTTATCTGTAACTGCCTTATACAAACTCTCAACACCAAGGCTCTTGTCAAAGCCACCTAAGAGCCCAAACTTTTGTTCATTTTCTTGTTAAATAATATTTTTTAGATTTTTGGGAAATTTGCCATGACATTGCGATGATCGCGATCACGTCACAAAATCATTAAACAAAGGCAGACTTTCAACTACCACCACCACATTAAAAAATGTTAACTTAAAAAATTAATTCTAAGTATTACAATACACACACTAACAACAGACAATTTACATAAAGAACCTGAGGCAATTAGTTATCGCACCTATCACTTTGTGGGTAACAAATTACAATAGACCATAATAGTGCAAGGACCATGAGAAAAATCACAAAAAAACCTTCCACACGACCTATATTGCTTTAGTGTAGGCTGACACTGGATGTCAGATACCCAACCTACAACCCAGCCATGGACACTGTTCGTGATCTGTCTTTACTGTGACTTCTTTGGTGTATGTGATGGGTATAGATTATGTATGAAGAATGAGTGAGAATGTCTGGTAAGTTAGGTAGTGTGCAAGTGGGGTCATCATTTAGGGGTTATGTGACAACAATATGATGACATTATTGTTTGCAATGAGAAAATAACGTATATGTTGCTTTATCACAATTAATTAAAATATTTATCAAAGACAAATCATGTAAAGAATCTTTTTTTACTACAAACTATGTGAATCTTTTATCTTTTTTGTATGTGAACACAAATGAAAGGGGAAAAAATAATGGAATAATTTAATAAAAAAATAATTAAAGGACATTGATATTGGAGTTTGCATTGTTGATATCCCCGTAGAGCTGGTGTCAGTCTATACTAAAGCAATATAGGTCATGTGGGAGTTTTTTTTCTGATTCTTCTTTAGTTGTTCCCCCTTCTCCCAGATCTGAAAGTAACTGTTAGGGGGTACCTTTGTACAATGATGGCAAGGACCGGGAGAGCCATCCCCTTTTGCCTCCCTTTGGGAAAAGCCAATCTTTTCCTTGTACAAATTATAAATCTTCTGGTGTCCAGTACAACATTTTGAAGTACAAATTGTACAATTCCACACAATTCAATTAATGATTAGACATGATGCACAGACAGACTCCATGGATAAGTTACGTAGAAATTTCTGTCTTCTTGAAAAGGATTTTTCTAGAATGCAGATGTAGCCAACACGTTTCGTCACAAAGACTTCTTCAGGGCTTCACGTACAAGTTCTTCCGATCCCAACAGTTTATTTTGATGTTTTATTTATTAGGTTTCATTTGGACATAGTAAGTCACTTCCAACCTCTATTGTAACTGTATCCTCAGAAAAACATACTAATTTACAAATCAAGTCTCAAAATCCACTTCCGAATTACTGATCTCACAAGGAGTTCAATAGAATTTGGTATTTCTCTTAGTTACTATTCTTTATCTGGATTCCATCAGTGCAATGAGTATCGTAGCTCACATAACTTCAATGGTCACGCAGCATGTCCCCCGGCCAAATTGTGTGGAATTGTACAATTTGTACTTCAAAATGTTGGAAGATTTAAATAATTTACACATTACTAACTACATCACTGCTCAAAAAACATGTTTGTACACATATTTTTCTAGTAAGTTTTTTAAAAAGTGTGTTTGAATCCTACTTTCTGTCTTTGTGATGATGAAGATAGTCGCAATGACTTTTGTAACCACACAATCGTGCCTTTTTTAAGAGTTGTAACTCACATATATACATGCATTTTAAAGTATTTTAGACACTAAGGGTTTATTACTGCACTGATTAAAGTTATATGTGTATAGGGAGTTTGTATAAATACCATATTTAAAACTGCTTTTCCATTTTCAGGATGATGCCGGGTGCTGCGATGATATCGGTAGCCTAGACCACCACAAATACGTTATGAAATAACAAAACAAAAACAGACATTCAATAGCAAACGCCACACACAAACCTATAACTACAAAATAGATTATAACCAACACATTAAACATATCGAAAGTCTTAAAGTTAGGATTTTTCTCAGTTTAGGAGTAGTAAAGTTAGGACTCCTAACTTTAGGAATCCTAAATGCCTCCTGTGAATACCAAAAGTCTTAAAGTTGGGATTTTTCTCAATTTAGTTTAGGAGTCCTAACTTTACTACTCCTAAACTGAGAAAAATCCTAACTTTAAGACTTTCGGTGTTCACAGAAGGCATGTAGGAGTCCTAAAGTTAGAAGTCCTAACTTTACTACTCCTAAACTGAGAAAAATCCTCATTTTAAGACTTTCGGTATTCACAGAAGGCATTTAGGAGTCCTAAAGTTGGGAGTCCTAACTTTACTACTCCTAAACTGAGAAAAATCCTAATTTTAAGACTTTCGGTATTCACAGAAGACATGTAACAGTCCTAAAGTTAGGAGTCCTAACTTTACTACTCCTAAACTGAGAAAAAGTCTAACTTTAAGACTTTCAGTATTCACAGAAGGCATTTAGGCGTCTTAAAGTTAGGAGTCCTAACTTCTGTGAATACCGAAATGAGTAAGTGCCTTCTGTGAATACCAAAATGAGTAAGTGCTTTCTGCGAATACCAAAATGGTAGTAAGTTTAGGATTTTGTCTTAAGTTAGTTCTGTGAATCGGGCCCTCATTCACTGTATAAGTATTTCAGTGGATCTGTGAGACGGTGCATCAGTCTATCAATGGTTCTGTAATCAACTGCGTGACTGTCTCTGTGTATCTATGACTGGGTGCATCAGGGTCTTTGATGGTTGCATGAGTCTCTCAGTCGATCTGTGGGTAGGTGCGTGAGTGCGTTTGTATATTTGTAAGTAATTATATCACTGACTGGATCTGTGAGTGGATACATCAGTGTCTAAGTGGGTGTGCGAGTGACTGGGTGCATGAGTGTCTGAGTGGGTCAGTGAGTGACTGTATGAGTCACTCAGTGGGTCTATGACTGGGAGCGTGAGTGTCTGAGTTGTTCTGTGAGGGGGTACGTGGTGGGTCTGTGAATGGATGCGTGAGTCTGAGCACATGAGTGACTGGTTGCATAATTCTCTAAGTGGGTCTGTGAGTGGGTGTATGAGTGTCTGAGTGGATCTGTGACTCAATGGGTCTGTGAGTAAGAGCATATGTATCTGAGTGGGTGAGTGAATGGGTGCATTCATGAGTGCCTGAGTGTGTCTGTGACTGGGAGGGCGAGTGTCTGGATGGGTCTGTGAGTGGATGAGTGAGTGTTTGAGTGGGTGGGTGCCTGTATATCGAAGTGAGTCTGTGAGTGGGTAGGTGAGTCCCTGAGTATATGAGTGAGAGACTGAGTGCATAAACCTCTAAGAGGGTCTGTGACTGAGTGTGTGAGTGACTGTATGGGTATGTGAGTGGGTTTATGAGAGTCTGAGTAGATCTTTGACTGGGTGTATGAGTGTCTCACTGGGTCTGTCACTGGGTCTGTGAGTACATATGTAAGTGTATGAGTGGGTCTGTGATACTCCAAGTGAGTCTATAAGTGAGTGCATGAGTTTCAGAGTGGGTCTGTGAGTTGGTGCATGCGTGCCCTAGGTTGGTCAGTGAATGGGTATAAGTGGGTATGAGACTGTGCTCATTGGTCAATGAGTGGGTCTTTAAGTACATGCTTGAGTCTCTGTGTTCGTCTGTACATGGGTGTGTCACTCTCCAAGTGAGTCTGTAAGTGGGTGCATGAGTACCTGAATGGGTATGTGAGTGAGTGCATTAGTATCTGAGGGGGTTTGTGACTGGATGTATAAGTGTGTGAGTGGGTATGTAAATGGATATATAAGTGTCTGAGTGAGCTTGTGAGTTCGTACATGAGTCTATGACAGTGATTGGCCAGTGTGTACACATTTTTTATTTTTATTTTCACCAATATTCGTGAAGATGTCATGATAGTCGTAAGAGTACATGGGGCCGCAGTGGCAGTCGCATCGTAATTGCAAATATCGCACTTGATTACAAAAAACATCTAATTTGGACACATAACATGTATCACTAACACCCCTATTTCTCAAACATGGGGTCAGAGTACCTTCATCCTGACCTCTTATGTTAGCTTTCACAGAAATTTTCAGCCCTGGGATTCGTTCCTGATTGATATAATGGCGGCTGCCACTTTCTGCTCAAGTTGTGTCCAGTCAATCACAGCATTCCTGTTGGCGTGCGCATTTGCAATCGATCGTGAAATTGACTCAAAATATCCATGGCCAGAGATATCACTATCATTTTCAGCTTAATTCTGAAAAACTAGTGAACGGATTTGCATCAAATAACAAAAATCACAATTTGTGTTACAACATCTACCTCTCTGCCAAATTTGGTGTAATTCCATTCAGCAGTTTGGGCTGTAGGTTTGACAACGTGTTCCTATGGGAATTAACATCACAAATGCACCTTTATTTTGCACCCATATTTCTCGGTCCCCACTGCACGGATCACCCCCAAACTTTCCATGACAAACAGAACCTACTTTGACACTTTGTTTGGAAATGTTCATGCAGATTGGTCAAACAGCTTCAAAGATATAGACAAGTGAATAAATTCCTATGAAAACTAGGTCCTAACTATACCTAATATATATCATATATAACACATATATATATATATATAACATATATATATATATATATATATATATATATATATATATATATATATATATATATATATATATATATATATATATATATATATATATATATATATATATATGTATTATCTACTGGCGGTCGCCAGTAGATAGTTCTAGTTAGGACTGAGTTCCCATAGGAAATCTGAAAATTCGATTTTGAATAACTTTGGCGCCGGTTGACTTATCTTCGTGAAATTTTCAAAAGTAATGGGGCGCTCCGCTCAGCTCCTAACCTGAAAATCTCGGGGTGATTTGTCAAGCGGGGGCTGAGAAAAAAGGGGGGTCCCCAAACGCGTTTTCCCCATGCATTTTCCCATAGGACCTTTAGTCGAAGGTACAGCCCGAACAGCTGAACAAAATTACTTGAAATTTGGCAAAGAGGTAGTCCTCAGGTCAGGCATGTGCCTTTTGCTTAAATGGTGTAAATCCGTGCAGTAGTTCCTGAGAAAATCAAAAGTAAAATCACATATATATCTGGGCGGAGCCTAACCACACATCTCATCGTGAGATCTGATTGGCTGTCAGCACTTCATCCAAGAAGTGTTGGCAGCCATCTTGAGACCAATATACATGATAGCACCTCATTAAAAAGCATTGCAGTTAATAGAAGGTTTTAAGACTTTAGTTACATTATAAATCATTTGTTGATGGTACCATACTCATTTTAGGAATTGTGGTGTGTTCTAAGGTTATTTTACCATGTGAAAAAGCCTTCTGCTGTGATATCATGAATCATGTTTGAGAGAAAACTATTTTCTCATGCTTTTCCCACAGAGGTTTGGAAGGTGATCTATAAGCTAACTGAGAGCATATTTTCTGTAAATTCACATTATCTTTCTCAGTCATGTGAGAATGAAGTCTGACATTCTCAGTAAAACATGTACATTCAACAAGGGCAGAGACTGTCAGTTGATTCCTTTGTGTTCTACTGCAGCTTCCCAGACTGTTCTAAAGAACAACTAGAGCGCTAACAGTCCTACTTATGACAAAAGTATGGCACACCTAAAGCCATCTTGGTTGGAATAAAGTGGTAATCCTTAAAACATTTAATTTACAAAGGAACAAAATGAGGGGGTTCATTTTGCCATAGAAATTATGATTAGTTCTGCAGAAAGAAAAATTAGGGCACATTTTGACTTCTCAAATCCTCTTCTATTTCATAAACAAATTCTGACATGCAGACTGAAACATGCACTTTGAATACCAGCAGCAGACTTCCCAGGCGAGCAGTAGTTTTACTACAGTGATCTAATGAGCAACTAGAGTGCTAACATACAGAATTTATGGCAAATGTCTGACACATCTGAATGCCTTCTTGATGGAACCAAAATAAAAAACTGAAAGTATTCCCACTGAGGAGACTGCAGTAAATGAGGAAATTAGGAAACTTCATAACAAATAAATCTCCCAAGATGGCCACCAGAGACAAAAGAGCCCAAATATCACCCAGATGTAGCCCAAGTATAGCCTAATGACAGAATGTCCCAGAGTGTTCTTAAGAACAACTAGAGCGCTTACTGTCTTACTTATGACAAAAGTATGGCACACCTGAAGCCATCTTGATTGGAATAAACTGGTAACACTTAAAACATTTAATTTAAAAAGGAACACAATGAGGGGGTTCATTTTGCCATAGAAATTATAATTAGTGCTGAACAAAGAAAAATTAGGGCACATTTTGAGTGACTTCTCAAATCCTCTTTGTTAGATCTAGGGGTCTCTAGTTGGCAGGGTAGGTACCACTGTCCAAGTAGGGACCCTTGCTTCTAGTCAGGGAAAGGGGGATATACTGTTAAGATAACCCCTGCTCACCCTCTAGGTAGCTTGGCCTGAGCAGTCTAGGCTATCAAAGGCACTGTGTAAAGTATTTGTACCAGCACTCACAGTAACACAGTGAAAACACCACTGATTTACTCCATACCAGTTTCAGAAAAATAAGGTATCTTTACTAAAAACTTCACAAGACCAAATACTGCAGAAAGACTAACATACAATTAAAAAGGTTACTTTAAAGATAGTTCAAGAGTTTGCAGAAAGTACTCCAGGATGTAAAAGTCAGTGTCCTGCACAATGCGACTCTCAATGCACAAAATGCGACACTCTCGTGCCCAACAGTACCTATAGTTGCGATAAGGTTCCCAAAAGCTATAACAAGGAAGATGGCAAAGGCGATGCGATACTCCTGAGATCTTGGGGAGGCTTTGCAGCAGCCCTGCTTCACGCAGCAGAGGTGGATGCGCCGGCTCCGATCTGTATGGGGAGGATGCGATGACTTTGGCTTTCGTTGCGTAGGTTTCTTAGGGGAAAGCTTCACACACAGGTACGATGCGACGATCTTCGATGCGGCGCGATGCGCGGCGCAGCACTGACTTTTGGCGCTGCCACCCTCGATGCATCGCGGTGCGCGACGTTGACTTCTGGTGCCACAACCCTCGATGCGTCACGGGACGGGACTCTGCGTCGACACACGCAGCGACTAGATGCTTTCACGCACAGGCAGTGGTGCGGCCCGCAAACTGGTTCTGCGACGACCCTCGCAGCGTCGGGAATCTTCACGCACCGGGACGATGCTCGACGCACTCGGCGATGCGGGGACTCCGGGTGCTGCGATGACGCCGCGATGAAATTCTCCTCACACTCTCGTTCTTGCGATTCGCAATCGGATGATGCGTTGGGTACCAGTTACTCTTTTTCATGCTTCTGCTTCCCAGCTCCCAAACACAGCAAAACGACCTCCTGAGGCCCCAAGACTAGGCAAGCACTCCAAGGCAGATCAGAACTCCTTCAGCAGAGTTCCAGGGGAGCTGGTGGTGAAGTCCTTTTGTTCCTGGGAGTTCTTAACAGGGAGCCAGCTCTTCTCAGGCCCTTGGAGATCAGAATCCAAAAGAAGGGGGCACAGCAAAGTCCTTCCCCTCTCCTTGGCAGCAAAGCAAAACAGCAAGCAGGCAGTCTTCTCCTCTTCAGTTCTTTTCAGCTTTCTCCTTGGCAGAGGTTCCTTCTTAGTTCCAAAGTGATCTAAAGTTTAGGTGTCTGGGGTCCTCTTCTTATACCCCTCCAAGTCTTTGTCTCTCTTTGTTTCAGTGGGGGGATTCCCCTGCTCAAACTGGTTCCTGGAGATTCCCCTGGAGCACCTGGTTCCTTTCAGAGTGAGGGGCAGGGTCGTTAGACGCTCAGCAGGAGGTGGAGTCTTCTTTGTGCTGGCAGAGGCAGAGTCCTCAGCCTGGCCAGCAGGGGGTGGAGCCGGCATTGTGCTGGCAGAGGCAGCCCTACTCAAACCCAGGGGCTACTCCTCCCACCCATCTAAAGCAGATCTCCCTATTCACCCTGCTGCTGACTCATCCAGACTCCTGGAGCCACCTAGCCCATCACATGACACCAGTCAGCCAATCTGCTCACAGGCATAAAGGAAGGTTAAACAGGAGAATAGCTACTTTCTAAAAAGTGCTATTCTCACACAGTGAATTTAAAAACCATCTTGCTAAAAAGATGTATAATTAAATTCTGAACAATAAGAAACCAAACTTGGATTTTCTATCTTGCCTTTAGGGGAAGATAGGCATGTAAACAACCTCCCCCATTCTGTCCTATGGGCAAGATAGCCTCTTAGCAGTGAAAAACGAAAATGGCTGTAATTCACTACCAGGGCATGTTACACACCTCAGTACATGCCCTACCTTTCAGATACACTGCACCCAGCCCAGGGAGGTACCTAGGGCCACCATAGGGATGCCTGACATGTACAGAAAGGGAAGGATAAGGCCTGGTCAGTGGTTGCACTGGCCAGGTCGACATGGCAGTCCTGGACTGCACATAGGCACTGCAAGCAGGCCTAAGACATCATTTTAGGGCTACTCCTGTGGGTGGCACAATCAGTGCTGCAGCCCACTAGTAGCATTTGAATCACCAGCCCTGGCACACTCAGTGCACTTTACTAGGGGCTGACAGGTGAAACAAATATCCCAATCATGGATAACCAATCAATATAACAATTTATACAGAGAGCATATGCACTTTAGCACTGATCAGCAGTGGTAAAGTGCCCAGAGTCCCATTGCCAACAACCACGGGTAAAAAAAAATAAAGGAGGAAGAAGCAAAAAGTTTGGGGATAACCCTGCAAAAAGGGCCGTTTCCAACACTCTTCTATTTCATTAAAAAATTCTGATATGCAGACTGAAACATGCACTTTTAATACCAGCAGCAGACTTCCGTGGTGAGCAGTAGCTTTACTACAGTGATCTAATGAGCAACTAGAGTGCTAACATTCATAATTTATGGCAAATGTGTGACATATCTGAATACCTTCTTGATGGAATCAAAGTAAAAAACTGAAAGCATTTCCTACTGAGGAGACAGCAGTAAATGAGGAAATTAGGAAACATCATAACAAATAAATCTCCCAAGATGGCCACCAGACACAAAAGAGCCTAAATGCAGCACAAATATCACCCAGATGTAGCCCACATGTAGCCCAATGACAGAAGTGTGCAAAACACTTATTTTTTGTGTATTTGCAGTTTTATATAGTGCAGACTTTCCAGGTATTGGAATGCTTTACATGAGCATTGGTTACATCGCACAAGATCAAATTCAGTTTGGTTGTAGACATGGGTAGATTAAGTGATTTGACCACAATCACAGAATGTTGAGCTGAAGCAGAAACTCCAACCTGGTTCCCCAGTTGCAAAGTCTGCAGCTCTGGAAGTAACACCACATCCTCTCGCCAAGGTGCAACATTTAATCAAGTGGTCAACTGGATAAAAAACATAAAGATTACAAATAATTTAAAAGTTCTTTGTCGCTATTTGAAAACTCAGAAAATATGTCCTCATTTTAGTTTTTTAGAGCACTAACCATACTTTTGATGCAAATAAGACCCTCTCATATATGTAATTTCTAAAGGAAATACTCTAGGTATTACAGTTTTGATTACATCAAGATGACGTCAGGCGTTCCACACTTTTGTAATAAGTATAGAATGTTAGCAATCTAGTTGTTCATTGGGATTCTGTTGAGAGGCAGAGACCAGGGGCACGGACTCTGAAAATTGAAGGCAGGTAGGAGAGTGCAGAGGCAACAATTTGACCACACTGGGCAGGCAGGAAGGGCAGTGGCAGCACAACAGACTATGGAGGGCAGTGGAAAGGGGGGCAGGGGCAACAAACCAACAATACTGGACTGGCTAAGAGAGGCTGTGGCAATATAATAGACCATTGTGGGCAGAAGGAAGAGGCAGTGATAGTACAACCATACATGCCAACAGACCCGTTTCAGCCAGGAAACGTCCAATGTTTTTAAGCTCAAATGGGCTTTACTTGATCTGTCTCCTGTCTACAATCTCCTCTTTTTCAATGTAACTCAAAGGGGAAAATCAATACCCCAGTTTTTTTACAAAATCCCCCTCTTACCAAGTTCAAAATGTTCGCAAGTATGGTACATTGAATCATGGTAGGCAGGAGGAATTGGGTAGGGACATGGACTCGGATAACAGAGGACAGGAGGGACATGGAGAGGTGCACCAAACTGACCCTACAGGGCAGGCATCAGGGTTTGCAGCAGCACAATACACCACACAGCGCATGCGGGACGGGAGTGCAGCACAACAATCCATAGAAAGCAATAGGGAGGGGACAGGACCATGCACATGGACAACAGAGAACAGATGGGAAAGAGGCAATGGTAGCTAGCTGACCATAATGGACAGACAGGAGAGAAAGCTGCAGCATAACAGACCATAAAGGGCAGGAGGGACGGATCAGGGGCATTACAATGGAACAGACAAGCCAGGAGGGAGGGAATAGGGGGTCTGCACATGGAAACAGAGGGCTGGGGGCAAGGTGGCAGGGCAGGAGCAGCAAGATGACCATGGAGGTCAGGCAGGATGGGCACTAGAAACAAGACACACCATGGAGAGCAACAATGAGACTATGGTGGCATACACACAGACCATGGAGGGAAGGTGGGAGGGGGTCAGGGGCAGCTAGCTGACCACACAGGGAAGGTGGGAGGGGCCATGGCAGCACAGAAGACCATGCATGGCAAGCGGGAGGGTTAGTGGCAGCACAATGGCTATGATGGGCAAGAAGGAGGGTGCAGGGGCATGCACAAAGGACCATGGAGGATAGAAGGGAGGGTCAGGACCTGGGCACAGACAAGAGAGTTCAGGGAAGGGGCCTCACAACAGACCGCACGGGGCAGGCAGGAGGAGCAGTTGCAGCACAACAGATCAGGGAGGGCAGAAGGGTGTGGCAGTAAAATGGACCATGGAGGACAGGAGGAAGGGGATGGGGCATGGCATGTGGACAGGCAGGGTAGAGGTGGCAGGGACAGGTTACAGTAATCTGACAATGCTAGGCAGGTGGGAGGGGAGTGGCAGCTCAACAGAACACTCAGAGTAGATAGGAGTGGCAGGTCCATGGAACATAGTGGGCAAAAAGGATGGAGCAGGGGCATGCACAAAGACATCAGAGGGCAGGGGGAAGGAGAATAGGGGCAGCAAGCTAAGCACAGAGGCTAAGCAGGAGGTCAATGATGGGCCATAGAAATGGGCAATGGAGGGCAGGAGGAGTGGACTGGTACATCATGCTAAATGGAGGGCAGTGGCAGCACATCAGACCATGCATGGCAGGAGGGAGGAGGCTAGTCCATGGATTCAGACAACAGAGGATAGGGAGGAGGTGGATGGGGCAGCAAGCTAACTGTTCAGAGAAGGTGGGTATTAGGAACTTTATTGTTTTTAAAATGTGTGTCTGTGCGAACTACTTAAAATATGACCAAGTATGCAGCATAATCTCACTTTTATTCAGGAAGAAGAGGACGTTTGTGACTGTGAGTCCGGGCTCACTTGGCAGAAACACCCCCTGACCCTCCACCCCCATCGCAAAATGTAATGCCAGTGAAAAGGGTAGGTGGACGCAGTGTTATATAGAACATAGTCCAGAGAGCACGATTGAAAATGAAAACTAGATGTAGTATATGGTATAAACTATGCACCAAAAAGTGTGATATAAGATGAACCAGGCGTGAAATATAATATGCAATACATTGTGCGCAATGACAGATTCATTGGAGAGCGCAAGATAGCACAGGCACTAGCGCGTGCTATGCGATATGCGCCTTGGAGTGTAATATGCACAGGGCAGTGTTGTGTAACATAACTAGTCTCTAAAGTTATAATATAAAATATGTGCTGGGGAGTGTAACGTTGCATATGCACTGTGACAAAGATATGGATCCCAGATTGTAATATGTATGGCATAGCGCTGTGCGTTATAACATACACATCGAGAAAGGCACGTTAGATGGGGCAATATAACCCGTGCGAAGGCAAGTGTGGCATGACATATTCACGGGGTGGTGTTACAGTGCACATGGGCTAGAGAGTGTCATAGCATAGGCACTAGCTGGTGGAATACAACACAGAGGTGTGAGGCAATCGGCGGGCACTGGTGGGTGTAACACAGCATTGGGCTCAGCCAGGAGCACGCTGTGACTCTCAAGTGAGGTTCCAGAGAGTAAAATAAAAAGTATTACACATCCGGCGGTGGATGTGTTTTTTATTAACCGTGAGGGGGGTTTCTTGCATAGTTTGGTCGAATTTTTGTCGAATCTCCTTTGAATGGCTTGGTGTGCATATATATTAAATGTGCCCGTCAATAGCTACCCATGGTTGTATAAATAAACGACAAGGGTGTCTACTTGGAGAGTACCCACTGGCGGGGGCGCCGGGATTAGGCACGGTAGGGCGTCAGACACGTCAGAGCTTCACTAGCTGTGTAAATACATTCCATGTGGATTCATTCTATGCATAGTCGCCTTTTAATGAATATCACGCAAATCGTACATACGGTTTGTCCAGCATGTCCTAGGTGTTTCTATAAATATATATATATATTTTTTAAAATAATAAAAAACAAAGGCCGGCCCCGGGGGATGGGGTCCCCGGAGCCATAAGTGGCCTGAGGAGGGGGACAACGCAGCCCCCTCCTAAAGAATTTAAATAAAAAAAAGGCCATGACCCGGGGGTTGGGGTCCCCGGGGCCGATTAAGGCCTTAGGAGGGCCAAATTTATTTTTTTCAACAAAAAAATTAGGGTGCAGGCCCTGGGGGATGGGGTCCCCAGGGCCAATAAATTAGAAAAAGAAGGAGGGCCACACAGCCCTCCTTCTTAAAAAAATAAAATAAATAAAAGACCGGCATCGCGCTGGAGGCCACGCCCCCTCCTTGCAGCACTCTGCAAATGCGCCCCCTGGCCAGTTGTAAGTTGGGGAATTAATTCCCCTTCAATACTGAGGGTCCCTGAGGGCCAACTAGCCCAACAGGTATCTCCAGTGTGCGCCAGGGAGCCTGAGGCCACGCCCCTTTTTACACCTATATGCAACGCAGCTCTGTGGCGCTTACTGGAGGTACCTAGTGGGCTAGTTTGACCCTAGAGACCCTTGGGATTCAAGGGGACTTAATCTCTCAACTCAGAACGGCCACAGGGCGCGTTTACACAGTGGTGAAGGGAGGGGACGGGGCCTGAGTTAACGTGTGCAAACAAGCCCTGTGGTGCGTTTTAAGTTGGGGAAATAATTCCCCTTCAATCCTGAGGGCCCCTGGGGGCTAACTAGCCCACCGGGTGCTTCCAGTAAGCGCCACTGAGCTGCGTTGCAGAGAGGTGGTCCAGGCCGTGCCACTTTTTACACCTCTCTGCAACGCAGCTCTGTGGCGCATACTGGAGGTACCTAGTGGGCTAGTTGGACCCTAGGGACCCTCAGGATTCAAATGAACTTAATCTCCCAACTAAAAACGGCCACAGGGTGTGTTTACACAGTGGTGAAGGGAGGGGACAGGGCCTGAGTTACCGTGTGCAAACAAGCTCTGTGGCGCGTTTTAAGTTGGGGAAATAATTCCCCTTCAATCCTGAGGGACCCTGGGGGCCAACTAGCCCACCAGGTGCTTCCAGTAAGCACCACCCGCTGCGTTGCAGAGAGGTGGTCTAGGCCATGCCCGTTATTACATCTCTCTGCAACGCAGCTCTGTGGCGCTTACTGGAGGTACCTAGTGGTCTAGTTGGACCCTAGGGACCCTCAGGATTCAAGGGGACTTAATCTCCCAACTTAAAACGGCTACAGGGCGTGTTTACACAGTGCGGAAGTGAGGGGACGGGGCCTGAGGTGACGTGTGCAAACACGCCCTGTGGCGCGTTTTAAGAGGTAGTTTTAATCCCCTGCCCTATTATATACTAGGGGCTTACAGAGGAGGTCATGCTGATCACAGGGGGACCCCAACGCATAGTGTTCCCTAGTGTACGTAGGTGTTTTCACTGTATTCTGAGTGTCTTTTAACATAGCACTGGCTCTAGGACTGGTTAGTCAGACTCAGTTACCACCAGTATCGGTCTGAAAATGTTGAGGGTACAGGATGATTTTGCAACAAGGCTTCTTTCTGTTCTTCTGTTTGTTCTTTCTGCACGTTATCCTTCTTCCTGCACTTTTCTTCGTCTTTGAGGACTTCTGTTGCTTCTTTCTGCATTTCTTTTTTTTCTTTCTGTGCGTTTTTTCTTCTTTCTTCACATGTCTTATCTCTGTAGGCATAGTTAGAAATTAGCATTTAAAAAACCTTTGAAATTCACTGAAAAAACCATAGGTTTCAGGCACGTTATAGTTAGGAATTAGCATTTAAAAAACCTTAGAAATTCACTGAAAAAACCACAGGTTTCAGGGGCGTTATAGTTAGCTGGACTTTTCACTCGAACAAAACCATTGAAATTCCCCCGTTATGGTTAGTTCAGCTAACTATAACTCGCGCGCCCGCAATGCACTGCTGATGAAGTCACATATTACATCACTCATGACATGGTCAGTGACATCACTCATGACATCACTGATGACATCTCAAATGACATCACTAATGACATCACTGATGACATCATCCTTGTGATAGAGTGGCAGACCTCCTCTTCCCCTAATATAACCTTTGATACACACATTCAAAAATAGAAACTACAATGTTCAAAACAATGGACATACCAATACCAGTTACAACAACCTATTCAGTAATTCTAAGATCCACATACACATCCACTCATTCACCAACAGTCCTATACAGTCACTCATACATGTACTCACTCATCATATGTACTCACACACCTATACATCCTGTAACACAACGCCACTCATCCATAGAGTTACTCACACACATAGTCACTCATGCTAATAAAGAATCAAACATCCATTTACTTGCATATACAGTTATACACACACCACCACACTTACTTCTACAGAAACTTACACATACTTAGTCTTTTAAACAATCACTTATAGAAATACATACTTATTCATACAGGAACTCTTTCAATCTCTCACTCTCACAGGTACTCACGTATATACACCAATTGTCACATATACTAGTTTAAAACATATGTAGTTACTCATAAAGACACTATTGAGACAGTCTATCACTCACTAACACACCCATGCACACACTCATTCACCCATACAGTCCTGCACACATGCTGTCTTCAACACATACAAAGAGTGAGTCACTCATTCATGCACCTATGCACTACGTAATACCCCCCACCGAACCATACAGACACTCAGACACTCATACTGACACTCAAAAAACCAACTAATAACCTATATAGACACTCATGTAGCTACTCACCAACCCATGCAGCCACTTATACACAAAGTGAGAGACTGATACAGATATTTACACATTTAAACATTACTCACTAAGCCATGTATTTACTAAGATACACTTAATCAGTCAGTTATTCAATCAATTTTTCAAAAACAAATCATCCATTTAGACACTTATATACCCATTTATTCTTCCATCGACCTTGAGATATGCATATATAAATCATATGTAATTTTCAGAAAAACACACATTCACTGGGTGATGTCATTTGAGATGTCATCAGTGATGTCATGAGTGATGTCACTGACCATATCATGAGTGATGTAATATGTGACGTCATCAGCAGTGCATTGCGGGCGCGCAAGTTATTATAGTTAGCTGAACTAACTATAACGGGGGAATTTCAATGGTTTTGTACGAGTGAAAAGTCCAGCTAACTATAACGCCCCTGAAACCTATGGTTTTTTCAGTGAATTTCTAAGGTTTTTTAAATGCTAATTCCTAACTATAACGTGCCTGAAACCTATGTTTTTTTTCAGTGAATATATATATATATAACTATACATATGTGTGTGACCTACCTATAGTTACGACCTAGTTTCCATGGGAAAGTGTTTTTTGACCTGCTTATATCTTTGGTGTAGGTTGACAAATCTGGTAGCTATTTTCCCAAAAAGTAAGGCAGTAATTCTAGCTGTGCATGGAAAGGTTTGGGGTGATCCATCAAGAAGGAGCCAAGAAAAAGGGGGGGGGGCGTGTTTCCCATGTTAATTCCCATAATGGCTTTAGATATGGCTGCAGCCTGAACCGCTGAATGGAATTTCACCAAATTTGGCAGAAAGGTAGATTTTGTCACAATTTCTGTTAGTTGGTGTAAATCTGTTCAGTATTTTTCGAGAAAATAAAGGAAATCTGGAGAGATATGATTGGCTGTCAGTACTTTAACCAGAAATTAATGGCAGCCATCTTGCGACCGATATACATTATAGCACCCCATTGAAATTTATTGAAGTGAATGGCAGATTTTGAGGGTCACAAAAAGGAGAAGGTATAATGGGTGATGACAGATTTTAGTTACAATATAAATCATATGTTGCTAAAGAGATTTTACTTTGTGAAAAACCCTTCTGCTGGAATTTCAAGAATCACGTTTGAGAAAAAACTGTTTTCTCATGATTTTCACATAGAGGTTATAGAAGGTGCTCCAGAAGCTAAAATGAGAGCATATTTTCTCTAAATTCACACTATGTTTCTCAGCCATATTAGAATCAATTCTGCCATTCTCAGTTTAACATGTACTTCCAACAGAAGCAACCTGTCAGTTGAGTCCTTTGTGTTCTACTGAAGCCTTACTTATTACAAACGTCTGGCACACTTGTGGCCATCTTGATTGAATCAAACTGGTAAAACATAAAACATGTAATTTATAAAGGAACAAAATGAGGGGGTTCATTTTGACATAGAAATTATGGTTAGTGCTCTAGAAAGAAAAATTAGGACACTTTTTAAGTAAGCTCTTTAATATCTTCCTGTTGTACTTCATTAGGAGCAGCCTGTCAGTTGATTCCATTGTGTTCTACTGCAGCCTCCCAGAGTATTCTAAAGAACAACTAGAGCACTAACAGTCTTATTTATGACAAAAGTGTTGCACACCTGAAGCCATCTTTATTGAATCAAACTGGTAAACCTTAAAACATATAATTTAGAAAGGAACGAAATGAGGAGTTTCTTGTGGTCATAGAAATTATTAGTGCTGAAGAAGGAACAATTAGGACATATTTTAAGTGAGATCTTCAATATCTTTCTCTTGTATTTCATTAAAACATTCATCCAAATATCACCGAAATGTAGCCCAAGTATAGCCCAATGACAGAAGTGTGCAAGACACATACTTTGTTTGTTTTTTGCAGTTTATATAGCGCAGACTTGGTATTGGAGTGCTTTTCATGAGCATCAGTTACATTGCATAAGGACACATTCCTTTTGGGCTTTAGGCATGTGGAGATTAAGTGATTTGCCTAGAATCACAGGATGTCGACCTGACGCTGAAACTCTTACCTGGTTCCCCAGTTACAAAGTCTTCAGCTCTGGCCATAATGCCATATTCTCTCCTCTAAGTGCAACGTATAATCAAGTGATCAACTGGATAAAAAACCAACAAGATAGCAAATAATTTAAATGTGCTTTGTTTCGGTTTGAGAACTCAGAAAAAATGTCCTCAGTTTAGTTTTTTAGAGCACTAATGATAATATCTATGTGAATAAGAACCTCTAATTTTTATAATTTCTAAAGTAAATGCTTTAGGTATTACAGTTTTGATTACATCAAGATGATGTCAGGCGTGCCACACTTTTGTAATAAATATGGAATGATAACAGTCTAGTTGCTCATTAGAATACTGTAGGGAGGCATATGTCAGGGGCACGGCCTTGGATAATTGAAGATATGGCATAGGATGCAGAGGCAACAAGTTGAAAATGCTGGGCAGGCGGGATGGGCAGTCTCAGCACAACGGACCATTGAGGGCAGGAAGAAGAGGGGCTGGAGCAACAAACCAACCATGCAGGACAGGCAGGAGATGTTGTGGGAATATAACAGATCATTGAGGGCAGAAGGATGAGGCAGTGGCAGTACTATACATGCCAACAGAACCGACGGTTTTTAAGCTCAAAGGGGATTTATTTGATCAGTCTCCTGCTTAAATCTCCTCTTTTTTACTGTAAATTAATACGAAAAATCAATTCCCTAGGTTTTTTTTCAAAACCTCTCTCTTGCCAAGTTCAAAATGTTGGCAAGTGTTTGAAATGGGGATTCTTGTTGGCTAAGGTATGCACCTAAGCCAGGCAGAACCCACCACTCTAGTCAGGGCAAGGGAGTTACACACTTAAAATAGCCTCTGCTCACCCTCTTGGTAGCTTGGTAGAGCAGTTAAGCTTATCTCAGAGGCAATGTGTAAAGCATTGGCGCAACACACTCACACCAGTGACACACTAGGCACACCACAAAAAGAGACTCCAATACAAGGTTATATAAAAATATCCTTTGTAGTATACATAAAACACATTAGACCATAATCCCATAAATCACTTTGCCAACTAGGCCATTGTCATGACGACACAGATCATAAATTACTTTGTCAACTAGGCAATAGTCATTACTGTACATGTAATGCAATAAGGTAATTATTAGCTATAAGCTGTACAGGTCATAAAAACATTATGAAAACATATAACACCACATTTAATGCACCCTTAACTGTACATATGGTGCAGTGTCTGAGAGGGGTACTCATGCCCCTATCAGGCAAGCTTTTTCACCAAATCAAGGGGACTAGTATGGGTGCATCGTGTGCCCCAAGCATGGCTAATATTTATATGGGAGAATATGAACTCAAACATGTTTTAACAAATTGGCCCCATTTTTTGAAAATGTGCACAAGTGGCACAGGTTTATTGACGATATCTTCTTCATTTGGCAAGGACATGAATCCACCCTCCTAATGTTTATCGATTGGCTTAATGCCAGTGACGATAACCTGATATTTACCAGCCATTACAGTACTAGGTCAGTAGAATTCTTGCATATAATAATTAGTGGCGAGGCAGGCGGAATTAAGGTCAATTTCTCCCACAAGCCCACAGCCAAGAACACTATTCTGACACATGACAGTTACGATCCTAACTGCCAAAAAGATTCCATTCCATTTGGAGAGTTCTTAAGGATTAGACACAATTGTTCAAGGTTTGAGGACTATGAAAAAAATGGAGTTGAGTTGAAACTGAGATTATTGCAGAGAGGATGCTCCAAATGTTTCATTAGGTCAGCCTACAAAAGAGCACTCTACTACAGGGGTCTCCAACGAGTAGCTCGGGAGCTACTGGTAGCTCCCCAATACCTTCATAGTAGCTCTCTGAGGTGAAGTCAAGCCCAGTATCAATTACTGAATAGGTGCCTATTAAAGAAGGCAGCACTGATCATCTCAAGACTCTAAGAGTGCCTAAGAATGACAGCCAGCCAAACTTATCACAGTAACTCTTACTAACACTCAAACACACACTGTGCCAGCTTATAGGACCTGCTACATGACAGTCTGTATCCAATCTCAATATAATTAAGCCACAAGGAGATTGACCATGTTGCAGTCCCTCCTTTATCAGTCACAACATGTGTGTGAACAGTGCACCATCAAAAAAGTATGGCAGCAGTAGCCTGCGTTGTAATCAGTGCTGACCCACCAAAGTGCGGGACCGCAGGAGTCAGAATGAAAATGTGTCAGTTAGATGAATGATCAGCTCAAGACCTGAGGAGAACAGGGTATGATCCAGAGCAGAGAACATTAAGAGATTCATCCACATTTAGGTTTGTGCCCATAATAAACACTATTGCTCCGGAAGATCTTCAGGTGGATCCCCACCGAAACCAGGAAGACGGTCACCCAAGCCCTCGTCACCAGCCGACTGGACTACGGGAACACCCTATACGCTGGAACCACAGCCAGACTCCTGAAAAGACTCCAGCGCATACAGAACACCTCTGCATGACTCATCCTAGACATCCCGCGTCACAGCCACATCTCTGCCCATCTGAGAGACCTGCACTGGCTACCTGTCAGCAAGAGGATCATGTTCAGACTCCTCACCCACGCACACAAGGCTCTCCACGACCAGGGCCCAAAATACCTCAACAGCCGCCTCACATTCTACACACCCACCCGCCAGCTCCGATCGGCCAACCTCGCCCTCGCCACCATCCCACGAATCCGCAGAGCCACCGCCGGAGGAAGATCCTTCTCCTACCTGGCGGCCAAGACATGGAACTCCCTCCCCACCCACCTACGGCTGACCCAGGACCATCTCTCCTTCAGGAAACAACTCAAGACCTGGCTGTTCGAGCAGTAGCGGCTCCCCCTCCCCCCAGCGCCTTGAGACCTTTACGGGTGAGTAGCGCGCTCTACAAATGTGATGATTGATTGATTGATTGATTGATTGCTTCCTGAAACTATGCCTGGTGCCAAGAACCACCAAATATATATGCTAGCCCCATCATAAGAGTGTTATATTTGGCATAATTGTGTCCATTCTTGGCATAATAGTGCCAATGGCATGATTATGGTCATCCTTGACTATTTTAGTATTGTTGGTCTAGTTGTGGTATGCTGGCAGCCATCATAGGCCTACTCTGAGCATGACTGGCCTATATGTACCTATTCCTGGCATATTAATGGCCATGACTAATATGTGGTCTTATCCCTGAACCTTTTGGTTCCCAGCCTTGGCACAACTGTGGCCCTAGTATCATGGTGCAATACCAAAGGGGATGATGGACGGAGCGTTTGAGCTAATCAAACACTCACCCCCAGTCAACTGATCTGGGTTTAATCCATCATCATTCTTTAGCTCACTCCACCACCCCAGTTCAGACATGGCCATATGCAAATCAGTCAGACCCTGTGCCTCATGGGAACAGTCCAGCCCAAACTGCCAAGCCATGTCTTCCCTGGACCAGAAACAAGCATCCTGGGACTGGTTTCGGGTTCATAACCCTCCTCAGCCAGGCTATCTTGAATCCAGTGGCAAAGTGAGCAAGGGACCCACGTCTGGGCATACCCTGCCAACTTAGGGCAAACAAAGCGATACCAAAGGGGATGATGGACGGAGCGTTTGAGCTAATCAAACACTCACCCCCAGTCAACTGATCTGGGTTTAATCCATCATCATTCTTTAGCTCACTCCACCACCCCAGTTCAGACATGGCCATATGCAAATCAGTCAGACCCTGTGCCTCATGGGAACAGTCCAGCCCAAACTGCCAAGCCATGTCTTCCCTGGACCGGAAACAAGCATCCTGGGACCGGTTTCAGGTTCATAACCCTCCTCAGCCAGGCTATCTTGAATCCAGTGGCAAAGTGAGCAAGGGACCCACGTCTGGGCATACCCTGCCAATTTAGGGCGAACAAAGCGATACCAAAGGGGATGATGGACGGAGCGTTTGAGCTAATCAAACACTCACCCCCAGTCAACTGATCTGGGTTTAATCCATCATCATTCTTTAGCTCACTCCACCACCCCAGTTCAGACATGGCCATATGCAAATCAGTCAGACCCTGTGCCTCCTGGGAACAGTCCAGCCCAAACTGCCAAGCCATGTCTTCCCTGGACCAGAAACAAGCATCCTGGGACTGGTTTCGGGTTCATAACCCTCCTCAGCCAGGCTATCTTGAATCCAGTGGCAAAGTGAGCAAGGGACCCACGTCTGGGCATACCCTGCCAACTTAGGGCAAACAAAGCGATACCAAAGGGGATGATGGACGGAGCATTTGAGCTAATCAAACACTCACCCCCAGTCAACTGATCTGGGTTTAATCCATCATCATTCTTTAGCTCACTCCACCACCCCAGTTCAGACATGGCCATATGCAAATCAGTCAGACCCTGTGCCTCATGGGAACAGTCCAGCCCGAACTGCCAAGCCATGTCTTCCCTGGACCGGAAACAAGCATCCTGGGACCGGTTTCGGGTTCATAACCCTCCTCAGCCAGGCTATCTTGAATCCAGTGACAAAGTGAGCAGGGGACCCACGTCTGGGCATACCCTGCCAACTTAGGGCGAACAAAGCGATACCAAAGGGGATGATGGACGGAGCATTTGAGCTAATCAAACACTCGCCCCCAGTCAACTGATCTGGGTTTAATCCATCATCATTCTTTAGCTCACTCCACCACCCCAGTTCAGATATGGCCATATGCAAATCAGTCAGACCCTGTGCCTCATGGGAACAGTCCAGCCCGAACTGCCAAGCCATGTCTTCCCTGGACCAGAAACAAGCATCCTGGGACCGATTTCGGATTCATAACCCTCCTCAGCCAGGCTATCTTGAATCCAGTGGCAAAGTGAGCAAGGGACCCACGTCTGGGCATACCATGCCAACTTAGGGCGAACAAAGCGATACCAAAGGGGATGATGGACGGAGCGTTTGAGCTAATCAAACACTCACTCCCAGTCAACTGATCTGAATTTAATCCATCATCATTCTTTAGCTCACTCCACCACCCCAGTTCAGACATGGCCATGTGCAAATCAGTCAAACCCTGTGCCTCATGGGAACAGTCCAGCCCGAACTGCCAAGCCATGTCTTCCCTGGACCGGAAACAAGCATCCGGGGACCGGTTTCGGGTTCATAACCCTCCTCAGCCAGGCTATCTTGAATCCAGTGGCAAAGTGAGCAAGGGACCTACGTCTGGGCATACCCTGCCAACTTAGGGCGAACAAAGCGATACCAAAGGGGATGATGGACGGAGCGTTTGAGCTAATCAAACACTCACCCCCAGTCAACTGATCTGGGTATAATCCATCATCATTCTTTAGCTCACTCCACCACCCCAGTTCAGACATGGCCATATGCAAATCAGTCAGACCCTGTGCCTCATGGGAACAGTCCAGCCCGAACTGCCAAGCCATGTCTTCCCTGGACCGGAAACAAGCATCCTGGACCAGTTTCGGGTTCGTAACCCTCCTCAGCCAGGCTATCTTGAATCCAGTGGCAAAGTGAGCAAGGGACCCACGTCTGGGCATACCCTGCCAACTTAGTGCGAACAAAGCGATACCAAAGGGGATGATGGACGGAGCGTTTGAGCTAATCAAACACTCACCCCCAGTCAACTGATCTGGGTTTAATCCATCATCATTCTTTAGCTCACTCCACCACCCCAGTTCAGACATGGCCATATGCAAATCAGTCAGACCCTGTGCCTCATGGGAACAGTCCAGCCCGAACTGCCAAGCCATGTCTTCCCTGGACCAGAAACAAGCATCCTGGGACCGGTTTCGGGTTCATAACCCTCCTCAGCCAGGCTATCTTGAATCCAGTGGCAAAGAGAGCAAGGGACCCACGTCTGGGCATACCATGCCAACTTAGGGCGAACAAAGCGATACCAAAGGGGATGATGGACAGAGCGTTTGAGCTAATCAAACACTCACCCCCAGTCAACTGATCTGGGTTTAATCCATCATCATTCTTTAGCTCACTCCACCAACCCAGTTCAGACATGAATGTATAATGGTGGGCATTACTGCCATAATCCAGGCATCCGTGGTGCTATGGTGAGCATCCATTATGATATAATGGGGTAACCCACAAATTTCCACGGACCTGGGTAACGATTGGTATAGAAAACAACGGTCCTAGACTTCTTTAAAGCTACAATTCAGTTATGAAAAAGTTATGAAAAACATTCATTAGTCAAAGGGCATCGGGTACATATAGAATTAGCATTGTATCATAAATGCACCACCATTTTCTTTACAATGCAAACAAGTATATCCTCAAAAGACACAAAGGCACAAAATATCGCTCCAATAGTGACTGTTTAATGTTTAGTTACTTTTATAACAGATCACCATATTCAACGCTCCAAATAGAGAAAGAGGTTGCTCCAAGGGGAGTGTGAAAAAGGAAAGTGCTTGTGAAGTAGGACAGATATAAAGGAGGGGAATCCAGAAGGCAAATTCAATAACCAATCAATTACACATTCTGGTATCCTTAGTAAAACTGGTCGTGGTTCATAGTGGCACCAGTTTTACAGATAGGCCAGTCCCTTATGGATTTACAAATATTCATTTCATGATATTCTGATGATGCACAGAGAACATTCATCTGTGAAAAGGCAGGCTGGGATGATATCAGGTACAGGCCCACTGGGGGAGAGTGTCGACGTTTCGACCCAGGTGCAATGAGAGTAATTTATATCCTCTGCAGGCGGGTCTTCTTCAGGGGCTGCATCCTGACTGTACCTCACCCTAGGTTGCCTCCCCTCCCCCCATCCTGAGGAAGACCCGCCTGCAGAGGATATAAATTACCCTCATTGCACCAGGGTCGAAACGTCGACACTCTCCCCCAGTGGGCCTATACCTGATATCATCCCAGCCTGCCTTTTCACAGATGAATGTTCTCTGTGCATCATCAGAAAATTATGAAATGAATATTTGTAAATCCATAAGGGACAAGCCTATCTGTAAAACTGGTGCCACTATGAACCACAACCAGTTTTACTAAGGATACTAGAATGTGTAATTGATTGGTTATTGAATTTGCCTTTTGAATTCCGCTCCTTTATATCTGTCCTACTTCACGAGCACTTTCCTTTTTCACACTCCCCTTGGAGCAACCTCTTTTTCTATTTGGAGCATTGAATATGGTGATCTGTTACAAAAGTAACTAAATAATAAAGAGTCACTATTGGAGCGATATTTTGTGCCTTTGTGTCTTTTGAGGATATACTTATTTGCATTGTAAAGAAAATGGTGGTACATTAATGATACAATGCTAATTTTATATGTACCGGATGCCCTTTGACGAATGAATGTTTTTCATAACTGAATTGTATTTTTAAAGAAGTCTAGGACCATTGTTTCTTATACCAATGGTGAGCATCCATGGCATATGACTGTATTACCTGAGAATTCAAAGTAGTCTGTCCATATGAGGCATTTGTACATGGGAGTACATGATGATAATGACAAGCTGATATTTTGAGACTGTGCATTTCTCAAAAACTGAAAACTGATATTTTAAAGGGAGTTTTGGTTTTCAAAAATGGGGTTTCTTCTGGAAAATTGAGTTTGTTTGCCCACAGTGGAAAGTAGTATTAGATAGAAAAATGAGCATTTTCAGAAACTGGTGAATGATAATTCAAGCTGAGCTAAGGAGACGTGCTGTTGTGCTTATGTCCTTTGTGCCACTGGGCATGTCAAGATTTGAATGTTACTTCATAAGTCAAGGGGAGGCAATTAATATTGAAGAACTTTTTCCCAGCATTTCTGCTGGTAACCGCACTTGGTATACTTGGGTGGTAACTACTGTAAATCTTGCTTTGGGTGGTCATAGTGTGAGCACTATTTTACAGGTATAAAATTTGCTAGTAGCTTAGGAAGACTTTCCTTGAGCAGAAGGAGCTCTCACTACAGAAAAGGTTGGAGAGCCCTGCTCTACTACAATCGCGATGCTCTTTTGGCAGGCAGTATTCGTCCCAAAAAAGAAAACTTGGTTTGTGTCATTAACCATTCACCTTTGAACTTTAAAATCAAAAAGGTGCTGGATAAAATTTGACATATTCTCAACACTAATGATGAGCAAGATACCATACAAAAACCAATAGAAGCATACCAGAGAAACAGAAATATGAAAGACAACTTAGTACATACAAGGTAAAGACAGCCCTTACATGAGAGACAAACCACTATCACTGGTACCCCCATTTTGGGGAACCATAGTTGTGGCACGTGTGTGGCGTGCAACACTGCAGTTGTCTCGCAATTCTGGGAATACCGGGGAAAGAAAGGAAAACTAAAAGACTTCACTAATTGTAGAAGCCATAATTTAGTCTACCTTATTCTCTGTCCATGCGACAAAGGGTAAGTGGGAGAAATGAGTCGCGAGTTCAGAATTCGATATAGCGAACATAGATCAGCAATCAGAACATGCAAAACTATGTCCCCCATGGACCAACATTGCGTCGATTTCAACCACAACGAAAACGAGCTACGGTGGCTCATCTTGGAAAAAATTAAAGGCATTTCAGGTCAAAACACCGATGTAGTAAGGAAACGTCGTGAAACTTAATGGATCTACACCAGGGGTCTCCAACGAGTAGCTCGGGAGCTACTGGTAGCTCCCCAATACCTTCATAGTAGCTCTCTGAGGTGAAGTCAAGCCCAGTATCAATTTCTGAATAGGTGCCTATTAAAGAAGGCAGCACTGATCATCTCAAGACTCTAAGAGTGCCTAAGAATGACAGCCAGCCAAACTTATCACAGTAACTCTTACTAACACTCAAACACACACTGTGCCAGCTTATAGGACCTGCTACATGACAGTCTGTATCCAATCTCAATATAATTAAGCCACAAGGAGATTGACCATGTTGCAGTCCCTCCTTTATCAGTCACAACATGTGTGTGAACAGTGCACCATCAAAAAAGTATGGCAGCAGTAGCCTGCGTTGTAATCAGTGCTGACCCACCAAAGTGCGGGACCGCAGGAGTCAGAATGAAAATGTGTCAGTTAGATGAATGATCAGCTCAAGACCTGAGGAGAACAGGGTATGATCCAGAGCAGAGAAAATTAAGAGATTCATCCACATTTAGGTTTGTGCCCATAATAAACACTATTGCTCCGTAAGATCTTCAGGTGGATCCCCACCGAAACCAGGAAGACGGTCACCCAAGCCCTCATCACCAGCCGACTGGACTACGGGAACACCCTATACGCTGGAACCACAGCCAGACTCCTGAAAAGACTCCAGCGCATACAGAATGCCTCTGCACGACTCATCCTAGACAGCCCGCGTCACAGCCACATCTCTGCCCACCTGAGAGACCTGCACTGGCTACCTGTCAGCAAGAGGATCATGTTCAGACTCCTCACCCACGCACACAAGGCTCTCCACGACCAGGGCCCAAAATACCTCAACAGCCGCCTCACATTCTACACACCCACCCGCCAGCTCCGATCGGCCAACCTCACCCTCGCCACCATCCCACGAATCCGCAGAGCCACCGCCGGAGGAAGATCCTTCTCCTACCTGGCGGCCAAGACATGGAACTCCCTCCCCACCCACCTACGGCTGACCCAGGACCATCTCTCCTTCAGGAAACAACTCAAGACCTGGCTGTTCGAGCAGTAGCGGCTCCCCCTCCCCCCAGCGCCTTGAGACCCTTACGGGTGAGTAGCGCGCTCTACAAATGTGATGATTGATTGATTGATTGATTGCTTCCTGAAACTATGCCTGGTGCCAAGAACCACCAAATATATATGCTAGCCCCATCATAAGAGTGTTATATTTGGCATAATTGTGTCCATTCTTGGCATAATAGTGCCAATGGCATGATTATGGTCATCCTTGACTATTTTAGTATTGTTGGTCTAGTTGTGGTATGCTGGCAGCCATCATAGGCCTACTCTGAGCATGACTGGCCTATATGTACCTATTCCTGGCATATTAATGGCCATGACTAATATGTGGTCTTATCCCTGATCCTTTTGGTTCCCAGCCTTGGCACAACTGTGGCCCTAGTATCATGGTGCAATACCAAAGGGGATGATGGACGGAGCGTTTGAGCTAATCAAACACTCACCCCCAGTCAACTGATCTGGGTTTAATCCATCATCATTCTTTAGCTCACTCCACCACCCCAGTTCAGACATGGCCATATGCAAATCAGTCAGACCCTGTGCCTCATGGGAACAGTCCAGCCCAAACTGCCAAGCCATGTCTTCCCTGGACCAGAAACAAGCATCTTGGGACTGGTTTCGGGTTCATAACCCTCCTCAGCCAGGCTATCTTGAATCCAGTGGCAAAGTGAGCAAGGGACCCACGTCTGGGCATACCCTGCCAACTTAGGGCAAACAAAGCGATACCAAAGGGGATGATGGACGGAGCGTTTGAGCTAATCAAACACTCACCCCCAGTCAACTGATCTGGGTTTAATCCATCATCATTCTTTAGCTCACTCCACCACCCCAGTTCAGACATGGCCATATGCAAATCAGTCAGACCCTGTGCCTCATGGGAACAGTCCAGCCCAAACTGCCAAGCCATGTCTTCCCTGGACCGGAAACAAGCATCCTGGGACCGGTTTCAGGTTCATAACCCTCCTCAGCCAGGCTATCTTGAATCCAGTGGCAAAGTGAGCAAGGGACCCACGTCTGGGCATACCCTGCCAATTTAGGGCGAACAAAGCGATACCAAAGGGGATGATGGACGGAGCGTTTGAGCTAATCAAACACTCACCCCCAGTCAACTGATCTGGGTTTAATCCATCATCATTCTTTAGCTCACTCCACCACCCCAGTTCAGACATGGCCATATGCAAATCAGTCAGACCCTGTGCCTCCTGGGAACAGTCCAGCCCAAACTGCCAAGCCATGTCTTCCCTGGACCAGAAACAAGCATCCTGGGACTGGTTTCGGGTTCATAACCCTCCTCAGCCAGGCTATCTTGAATCCAGTGGCAAAGTGAGCAAGGGACCCACGTCTGGGCATACCCTGCCAACTTAGGGCAAACAAAGCGATACCAAAGGGGATGATAGACGGAGCGTTTGAGCTAATCAAACACTCACCCCCAGTCAAATGATCTGGGTTTAATCCATCATCATTCTTTAGCTCACTCCACCACCCCAGTTCAGACATGGCCATATGCAAATCAGTCAGACCCTGTGCCTCATGGGAACAGTCCAGCCCGAACTGCCAAGACATGTCTTCCCTGGACCGGAAACAAGCATCCTGGGACCGGTTTCGGGTTCATAACCCTACTCAGCCAGGCTATCTTGAATCCAGTGGCAAAGTGAGCAAGGGACCCACGTCTGGGCATACCCTGCCAATTTAGGGCGAACAAAGCGATACCAAAGGGGATGATGGACGGAGCGTTTGAGCTAATCAAACACTCACCCCCAGTCAACTGATCTGGGTTTAATCCATCATCATTCTTTAGCTCACTCCACCACCCCAGTTCAGACATGGCCATATGCAAATCAGTCAGACCCTGTGCCTCATGGGAACAGTCTAGCCCAAACTGCCAAGCCATGTCTTCCCTGGAACCGAAACAAGCATCCTGGGACCGGTTTCGGGTTCATAACCCTCCTCAGCCAGGCTATCTTGAATCCAGTGGCAAAGTAAGCAAGGGACCCACGTCTCAGCATTCCCTGCCAACTTAGGTCGAACAAAGCGATACCAAAGGGGATGATGGACGGAGCGTTTGAGCTAATCAAACACTCCCCCCCAGTCAACTGATATGGGTTTAATCCATCATCATTCTTTAGCTCACTCCACCACCCCAGTTCAGACATGGCCATATGCAAATCAGTCAGACCCTGTGCCTCATGGGAACAGTCCAGCCCGAACTGCCAAGCCATGTCTTCCCTGGACCGGAAACAAGCATCCTGGGACCGGTTTCGGGTTCATAACCCTCCTCAGCCAGGCTATCTTGAATCCAGTGGCAAAGTGAGCAGGGGACCCACGTCTGGGCATACCCTGCCAACTTAGGGTGAACAAAGCGATACCAAAGGGGATGATGGACGGAGCGTTTGAGCTAATCAAACACTCACCCCCAGTCAACTGATCTGGGTTTAATCCATCATCATTCTTTAGCTCACTCCACCACCCCAGTTCAGATATGGCCATATGCAAATCAGTCAGACCCTGTGCCTCATGGGAACAGTCCAGCCCGAACTGCCAAGCCATGTCTTCCCTGGACCAGAAACAAGCATCCTGGGACCGATTTCGGATTCATAACCCTCCTCAGCCAGGCTATCTTGAATCCAGTGGCAAAGTGAGCAAGGGACCCACGTCTGGGCATACCATGCCAACTTAGGGCGAACAAAGCGATACCAAAGGGGATGATGGACGGAGCGTTTGAGCTAATCAAACACTCACTCCCAGTCAACTGATCTGAATTTAATCCATCATCATTCTTTAGCTCACTCCACCACCCCAGTTCAGACATGGCCATGTGCAAATCAGTCAAACCCTGTGCCTCATGGGAACAGTCCAGCCCGAACTGCCAAGCCATGTCTTCCCTGGACCGGAAACAAGCATCCTGGACCGGTTTAGGGTTCGTAACCCTCCTCAGCCAGGCTATCTTGAATCCAGTGGCAAAGTGAGCAAGGGACCCACGTCTGGGCATACCCTGCCAACTTAGTGCGAACAAAGCGATACCAAAGGGGATGATGGACGGAGCGTTTGAGCTAATCAAACACTCACCCCCAGTCAACTGATCTGGGTTTAATCCATCATCATTCTTTAGCTCACTCCACCACCCCAGTTCAGACATGGCCATATGCAAATCAGTCAGACCCTGTGCCTCATGGGAACAGTCCAGCCCGAACTGCCAAGCCATGTCTTCCCTGGACCAGAAACAAGCATCCTGGGACCGGTTTCGGGTTCATAACCCTCCTCAGCCAGGCTATCTTGAATCCAGTGGCAAAGAGAGCAAGGGACCCACGTCTGGGCATACCATGCCAATTTAGGGCGAACAAAGCGATACCAAAGGGGATGATGGACAGAGCGTTTGAGCTAATCAAACACTCACCCCCCGTCAACTGATCTGGGTTTAATCCATCATCATTCTTTAGCTCACTCCACCACCCCAGTTCAGACATGAATATATAATGGTGGGCATTACTGCCATAATCCAGGCATCCGTGGTGCTATGGTGAGCATCCATTATGATATAATGGGGTAACCCACAAATTTCCACGGACCTGGGTAACGATTGGTATAGAAAACAACGGTCTTAGACTTCTTTAAAGCTACAATTCAGTTATGAAAAAGTTATGAAAAACATTCATTAGTCAAAGGGCATCGGGTACATATAGAATTAGCATTGTATCATAAATGCACCACCATTTTCTTTACAATGCAAACAAGTATATCCTCAAAAGACACAAAGGCACAAAATATCGCTCCAATAGTGACTGTTTAATATTTAGTTACTTTTATAACAGATCACCATATTCAACGCTCCAAATAGAGAAAGAGGTTGCTCCAAGGGGAGTGTGAAAAAGGAAAGTGCTTGTGAAGTAGGACAGATATAAAGGAGGGGAATCCAGAAGGCAAATTCAATAACCAATCAATTACACATTCTGGTATCCTTAGTAAAACTGGTCGTGGTTCATAGTGGCACCAGTTTTACAGATAGGCCAGTCCCTTATGGATTTACAAATATTCATTTCATGATTTTCTGATGATGCACAGAGAACATTCATCTGTGAAAAGGCAGGCTGGGATGATATCAGGTACAGGCCCACTGGGGGAGAGTGTCGACGTTTCGACCCAGGTGCAATGAGGGTAATTTATATCCTCTGCAGGCGGGTCTTCTTCAGGGGCTGCATCCTGACTGTACCTCACCCTAGGTTGCCTCCCCTCCCCCCGTCCTGAGGAAGACCCGCCTGCAGAGGATATAAATTACCCTCATTGCACCAGGGTCGAAACGTCGACACTCTCCCCCAGTGGGCCTATACCTGACCCAGCCTGCCTTTTCACAGATGAATGTTCTCTGTGCATCATCAGAAAATTATGAAATGAATATTTGTAAATCCATAAGGGACAAGCCTATCTGTAAAACTGGTGCCACTATGAACCACAACCAGTTTTACTAAGGATACTAGAATGTGTAATTGATTGGTTATTGAATTTGCCTTTTGGATTCCACTCCTTTATATCTGTCCTACTTCACGAGCACTTTCCTTTTTCACACTCCCCTTGGAGCAACCTCTTTTTCTATTTGGAGCATTGAATATGGTGATCTGTTACAAAAGTAACTAAATAATAAAGAGTCACTATTGGAGCGATATTTTGTGCCTTTGTGTCTTTTGAGGATATACTTGTTTGCATTGTAAAGAAAATGGTGGTACATTAATGATACAATGCTAATTCTATATGTACCGGATGCCATTTGACGAATGAATGTTTTTCATAACTGAATTGTAGCTTTAAAGAAGTCTAGGACCATTGTTTCTTATACCAATGGTGAGCATCCATGGCATATGACTGTATTACCTGAGAATTCAAAGTAGTCTGTCCATATGAGGCATTTGTACATGGGAGTACATGATGATAATGACAAGCTGATATTTTGAGACTGTGCATTTCTCAAAAACTGAAAACGGATATTTTAAAGGGAGTTTTGGTTTTCAAAAATGGGGTTTCTTCTGGAAAATTGAGTTTGTTTGCCCACAGTGGAAAGTAGTATTAGATAGAAAAATGAGCATTTTCAGAAACTGGTGAATGATAATTCAAGCTGAGCTAAGGAGACGTGCTGTTGTGCTTATGTCCTTTGTGCCACTGGGCATGTCAAGATTTGAATGTTACTTCATAAGTCAAGGGGAGGCAATTAATATTGAAGAACTTTTTCCCAGCATTTCTGCTGGTAACCGCACTTGGTATACTTGGGTGGTAACTACTGTAAATCTTGCTTTGGGTGGTCATAGTGTGAGCACTATTTTACAGGTATAAAATTTGCTAGTAGCTCGGGAAGACTTTCCTTGAGCAGAAGGAGCTCTCACTACAGAAAATGTTGGAGAGCCCTGATCTACACCCTCAATTCAGTAAAAGAGGAGCTTAATGAGGAGATCATTTGGAAGATAACTTAACTGAGGACGCTACCTTAATATGGTGTGGTGTAACTCTATCTGTTCCCAGCAGTGAGTGATATGCACAACTAAAGGTGTACATCTTTAGCTTATGAGACTGTCTGACAAATACGAATATGAACGGAAAGATCAAGTCAGCTCAGTGAATCCCCATGTGGTGTCTTATCCACTCCATATGGGCCTTCTGCCCGATTCATAGCAGTAAATTCCTTTTGAATGCATCAATGTCCTGTAACGTATACATCGTGGTTTATGTTCTTTTTATTGGTTTAAGTATAAGGAGTAGGGTGGTACCAAAGCAATACAGGAATCCTATCACTATGAAATCGAAAAATTGCCCCATTAGAACATTAGGAATATTACTACTAGAAAACTGCCCCATCAGGTCAACACCATGTAGGCAATGAGATGCATATAACACCACCCTATATCCACCGCTTGATATTTACAAATACTTACTCATTGGCACTTTCTATGCTATACAGTGGAATTCAAATAACACAACTAATACAATTCTAGTGTATTTCAAGAGGGATCAGCTATGGTCTATTGATTCAATAACCAGATCCAATATGGCGAGCGCTGGGATTAGAAAGAATACAACATTTCTTACCCGGGTCCGCTTGTCCCAGACACTTTTGTCACTTTGAATGCGGGCGAACCGGACCGACATGGCGCACGATGATAGTAGAAAAAGGACCACATTCCTTCTCTGGGTACGCATGTCCCAGACATACAGTCACTTCAATGGCAGGCCAAAGCGACAGCGAGCCGTGCCACCTTACACAAAGTGTTGAAACTCCAAATATCAGTAATAAAACCTTAATGAACTCAACACGCTGGATTGCTGAATTAATAGCCTTCTCAATATGGCGTACGCCCTAAGAAGGAGCAGTAAGAATCTTCACTTCCGGGCCTGCACGTCCTGGACATGATGTCATCCTAAAGGGCAGACTAACGCGATAGCGAGTCGAGCCATGATACTACCCGGGATATATAAAAAAGACGTAGTGTCAGTCTATTCCGTTTATGGCTGACATATGAAAGCAAAACCAAAGGGGATGATGGACGGAGTGTTTAACAATGCAAGCACTCACCCCCAGTCAACTGATCTGGGTTTAATCCATCATCATTCTTTAGCTCACTCCGCCACCCCAGTTCAGACATGGCCATATGCAAATCAGTCTGACCCTGTGCCTCGTGGGAACAGTCCAGACCAAACTGCCAAGCCATGTCTTCCATGGACTGGAAACAAACATCCTGGGACCGGTTTGTGGCTAATCAGCAGTCATCAGCCAAGCTAGCTTGAATCCAGTGGCAAAGTGAGCAAGGGACCCATGTCTGGGCATACCCTGCCAACTTAGGACAAACAAAGCAAAACCAAAGGGGTGATGGACGGAGTTTTGAACAATGCAAGCACTCACCCCCAGTAAACTGATCTGGGTTTAATCCATCATCATTCTTTAGCTCACTCCGCCACCCCAGTTCAGGCATGGCCATATGCAAATCAGTCTGACCCTGTGCCTCATGGGAACAGTCCAGACCAAACTGCCAAGCCATGTCTTCCCTGGACTGGAAACAAACATCCTGGGACCGGTTTCTGGCCAATCAGCAGTCATCAGCCAAGCTAGCTTGAATCCAGTGGCAAAGTGAGCAAGGGACCCATGTCTGGGCATACCCTGCCAACTTAGGACGAACAAAGCAAAACCAAAGGGGTGATGGACGGAGTGTTGAACAATGCAAGCACTCACCCCCAGTCAACTGATCTGGGGTTAATCCATCATCTTCTTTAGCTCACTCCGCCACCCCAGTTCAGACATGGCCATATGCAAATTAGTCTGACCCTGTGCCTCATGGGTACAGTCCAGCCCAAACTGCCAAGCCATGTCTTCCCTGGACCGGAAACAAGCATCCTGGGACCGGTTTCTGGCTAATCAGCCAGGCTAGCTTGAATCCAGTGGCTAAGTGAGCAAGGGACCCACGTCTGGGCATACCCTGCCAACTTAGGGTGAAGAAAGCAAAACCAAAGCGGATGATGGACGGAGTATTGAACAATGCAAGCACTCACCCCCAGTCAACTGATCTGGGTTTAATCCATCACCATTCTTTAGCCCACTCCGCCACCCCAGTTCAGACATGGCATATGCAAATCAGTCTGACCCTGTGCCTCATTGGAACAGTCCAGCCTGAACTGCCAAGCCATGTCTTCCCTGGACCGGAAACAAGCATCATGGGACCGGTTTCTGGCTAATCAGCAGTCATCAGTCAGGCTAGCTTGAATCCAGTGGCTAAATGAGTAAGTGACCTACGTCTGGGCATACCCTGCCAACTTAGGGTGAACAAAGCAAAACCAAAGGGGATGATGGATGGAGTGTTGAACAATGCAAGCACTCACCCCCCGTCAACTGATCTGGGTTTTATCAAGCTATCCTGGCTGAAGAGGGGTGAAACCCCGAAACCGGTCATAGGATGCTTGTTTCCAGTCCAGGGAGGATCTGGCTTGGCAGTTCGGGCTGGACTGTTCCCATGAGGCACAGGGTTAAGAATGATTTGCATATGGCTGGGTTCAAACTGGAATGGCATGGTGAGCAAAAAAACGATGGATTAAGGCCCAGATCTCTGTACTGGGGTGAATGTATGACATTGTTCTGCATTCTGTCCATCAACTGTTGTTTTTGGATTTGTCACCCAGAGTGGTACGGGTATGCCCAAACATGGGTCCAGTGCTCTCCATGCCACTGGAATCAAGCTATACTGGCTGAAGAGGGGTGAAATCCCGAAACCAGTCCTAGGATGCTTGTTTCCAGTCCAGGGAGGATCTGGCTTGGCAGTTCGGGCTGGACTGTTCCCATGAGGCACAGGGTTAAGAATGATTTGCATATGGCTGGGTTCAAACTGGAATGGCATGGTGAGCAAAAAAACGATGGATTAAGGCCCAGATCTCTGTACTGGGGTGAATGTATGACATTGTTCTGCATTCTGTCCATCAACTGTTGTTTTTGGATTTGTCACCCAGAGTGGTACGGGTATGCCCAAACATGGGTCCAGTGCTCTCCATGCCACTGGAATCAAGCTATACTGGCTGAAGAGGGGTGAAATCCCGAAACCAGTCCTAGGATGCTTGTTTCCAGTCCAGGGAGGACCTGGCTTGGCAGTTCAGGCTGGACTGTTCCCATGAGGCACAGGGTGAAGACTGATTTGCATATGGCTGGGTTCAAACTGGAATGGCATGGTGAGCAAAAAAACGATGGATTTAGGCCCAGATCTCTGTACTGGGGTGAATGTATGACATTGTTCTGCATTCTGTCCATCAACTGTTGTTTTTGCATTAGTCACCCCGAGTGGTAGTGGTATGCCCAGATGTGGGTCCCGTGCTCTCTATGCCACTGGAATCAAGCTATCCAGGCTGAAGAGGGGTGAAACCGCGACACCGGTCCTAGGATGCTTGCTTCCAGTCCAGGGAGGACCTGGCTTGGCAGTTCGGGCTGGACTGTTCCCATGAGGCACAGGGTCAAAACTGATTTGCATATGGCTGGGTTCAAACTGGAATGGCATGGCGACCAAAAAATCTATGGATTTAGGCCCAAATCTCTGTATTGGGGTAAATGTATGACATTGTTCTGCATTCTGTCCATCAACTGTTGTTTTTGCATTTGACGTACAAATGCAAGCGTGGTGAGCGAGCACTCGATGAGAACTAAGTAGCTGTGAGAGTTTCTGCAACTGGTTTGAAAGAAGGTAGATGGCTATTGGGGGAGGAGATTAGCATAAATAGCTAACTTTGACGCTGGGAGATTTTCCTTTATGACAAATAGGCATCACCCTCTGAAGAGACAGATAACTGGATGCATATTATAAATCCTATGTGTCTATATGAACGATCAGAGAGGGGATAGGTAATGAGATTCCGCACCTATCTATGGTTGGCCTTTGTTGTGAGACAAGCCGGCACATGTAGCGGTCCGGTATCTAAGCACATAGATTTAAAGCAGTGCTCACTATGGGGACGTATATTTATTTAAGAGTAACTAGCAGGCATCTGTGGCATCTAAGAACATCTGACCACAGCAGCCTCCCTATCTTTCACATAGTTAACAACATAGCCATATAATTGCGCCAATCGGACGCGCACTTTTTTCTTGCACGAACCGGATGGAAGTGGGGAACCCTCGGCACACGCTCACAACATAGCAATGCAAAATGGGAGAGGCTACGGTCTACATCGCTCCGATTGCATGTTGCGCTGTTTATTTATCTATATATTTTCTTCTCGTAGACTGTGCTGCGTACCGTACCTTACACGGCATGTACATCGAAAACAAAACCGCCATTACAATTCGCCGCAAGCATTGAGAATGTTAGGGATGCCGCGGCCGCCAGGCCATAGAAAGAACAAACCAAGTTAAACAAGTGCTGACAAAATATCAAGGTATGCCTCCTCCCCATACCATCATCAAGCCGCGTCCTAATGAGTCTTTTGTAGACCCCAACTACAGTGACTGTAAGCAGCGCTGCATATCTGACATGGCGTACTGTTCCTTTTAGGCCATCGGAGAGAGGATTCCTCCATTATCCTGACCGAACTATTCCGGAACCACAATTCAGACAGTGGCTCTGATTCTTGCTAAGGCTTTTCAACTCTTTGCAGTACATTATAATACAAGGTACACTTGATGTTGAATAATGTGTATAGTCTATGTAAATAGAGCATCAAGAGTTAGAACATTAGCTCTGTGGATTAACTGACAGCATGGCATTCTCATTGTCTATCTAACATAGATCTTGAAAAAAATTTAAGAAGCAAGGCCCAGCACTGACATCGAGTCTATAAATACCTTCACAGAGCACGATACGAACATCAGTGACAGGTAACTAACTTTTATTTTTTCTGTAGATAATAAATAAAGGAACAGAATACTCTAGAGCGACGCTGGTTGCAATAGTTACGCTACTACCCTCCATGTTTATGTCTGTTTATCAGTGTACCTATTGTTTTCTCTTGTTTTTACCTCGAGAAACGATCATTATAGCAATATTTTCCATGCAGTATCATGAACATATAATGAGGGAACAAAACCAATTTTTTTTGTATCTAGGGCTTACTGTCCCAGCACATCACTCAATGCTATAATGAAGACACTGTGTGAGGTACCAGCTCTGTATCTATGGCTCACTGGTCCAGTATACCAATCAAAGCTATAATGAAGATACTGTGTTTGTTTTATTTTTGGACAGGACATTTTTTCTAATATCTGCAACTACATGTGCGTTTCTAGCAAAAAGATATCTACTGATTATTTATACCTTTTTCTTCCTTCCTTTTATACTCAATCCCTTTCTAAACTGGTTGTAATTTTTTCTCTTCTTGATCGGGATATGTACATTACTAACCTCACTCAAGGGAGGTAAAGGTTTTATTCATGACAAATGTTTTGAAGTGGGACATTCGCTCTATACAGTGACGACCCGTGTAGAGCGTTTTACCGGGGCGGTGACGTGGCGCAGAGGAGGGGCAGGGTGGGGGGTTGCAAAATGCGGCAAACGGCCGATTTCAGGTAAGTTACGAACAGGGCCGGACTGACTACCGGGCGTTTTGGAATTCTGCAGAGCAGGGGGCTGATTTCACTGCGGTGGGGGCTGATTTCGTTCATGGAGACCTCCGTGTACTTCGAAATAATTAAAGCAAAACGAATTTCGTTCAGTACACGCAGGTCCCCATCAACAAAATCAGCCCCCAGCTCAGCAGCATTCCAAAACGCCCGGTAGTCAGTCCGGCCCTGGTTAGGAAAAAAATTAATAAAACGAATTTCGTTGCGCGCGCTGCATCGCCAAAAGCGATGCAGCTCGCGCAACGAAATTTGTTTTATTAATTTTTTTCGTAACTTACCTGAAATCGGCCGTTTGCCGCATTTTGCAACCCCCCACCCTGCCCCTCCTCTGCGCCACGTCACCGCCCCGGTAAAACGCCCTACACGGGCCGTCACTGGCTCTATATATAGGTCTGTTTTGGAGAAATGTAAGAAATCTCCTGGGGCTCTTAAAATAGCAGTCAATATTGATCATTTCTCTCCTTTATAATTGCAGAATTCTCTTCCCCCTCCTTTCACCCGTTCTAAAGCAATAAATAACAGGTCCTGAAGAAGATGGTTTAGAAAACAGTATACCATTGAAACGTACGTCGACCGGAGAGAGAGTGTGACACCCTAGCTACCAGCACAGCAATCGAATGTTGAATTGATCACCCGGATCTTGTTCCATCTGTACATGAAGTGTTGCTCTGGGCTGTTGAGTGTGAATGTATCGAGTGCAAGAGATACGATTGTAGAAGTTGTGAGAGGTGTGTATGTGTGTGGGGATGTGCTGAATTAAACTGTAATTATCTCACTAACTGTGACTATAAAAATGTCGTAATATGATGCACCCTATGTACAACATTAGTAGACAAATGATGATAGTCACTTTGTTGTAATTAATTAATACATACATAGACTGAAAACATTGTTTTAAGATGTAAAACATGAAAATATATATTTAAAAAATAGAAAAAAATGAAATAAAAGATGCAATAATAAGTAATTACTTTGTGTGGAGAAGAATGTTTCTTATGCCCCTTGTTTGAGCTTTGAGATGCCTCTATTCAAAGATATTTAGGTCTAGAGGGAATACTACCTTGGTAGTTTGTATTTGGTGTTTTCTTCCCCCTGTTCCCTGACCCGTTTAGTTATCTTTCTAGGGGGGTGCCTTGCTAATTCAAGTAACTGGAATAACCCACAACATTAGGCCATCAAACCCTGTGTATCATATGTGAAGCACAACATCAGGGCCTAAAAATACAGTCATAAGATGTAGAGATCAAACACATGGATCTCTCAATCTAGGCATGGCCTGGGAACGTAGGCTGCAGGAACACATGCGCGCCTACTACAAGTAGTGTGGTAATTTCCCCAAAGCAGTGTTCTCATGCCACAACAGTACAGTATAGCGCCCCCCCCAGGTATGTGCAGACACAGGGGAGAAGTACTCACAACCTTCCTCTGTGAGGCAACCTTGCTTGGTCCCTTGCTTGTCTCACCCTGCGGCAGCTGCCCACTAGCATGTGGGCAGCTGCTTTTCTCAAGACTCTCCTCCCGGCCGGTCACCCACTTGTGTTGTATACAGAGGTGTTGGGCCTGCTCTCAGACCAAATATCTAGAGCAGACCTCGCGGGCCCCCACCCAGAAGCACCATCTCCCCACACGGGGAAGGGGCGAGTAGTACTCGTGTTGGAGGCAGCCTTACCTCCTGGCGGTGAGGATTTCTGGCCCGCGGCCAGTATGAGAGCTCTCTTTTCGTCTCTCTGGCCTGTGCTGTGTCCTTCACTTGGGATGCTCTGACAGTCCACGGGTTTTTCTAGTCTTCTCTGTGGATCCCTCATTGTGATGGCAACCTGCTGGGGCCGCGGTCAGGCTCTTTCTGGGAACTGCAGCTTCTTTCCCTTGGGCAACTTCACACCTCTGCACCCACCACATTTGTAAAGTAAGCCCACGCCTCGGACCACAGGACTCAGAGCACTCACCATGCACTAATTTTCAAGCCTTTCCTCTGCGAGGAATCCAGCGCTCCACACGTGCCGTAGAAAGGCAACCAGAAAGCGCTTACCATGCACTCTGGAAAGGTAACAACAGAGCGCTCAGCCCACATATGTTTATGGAATCTCCTAAACACATTTCTTTATCTGGATGGTAAAAGAGCAAAGGGAAGTCCAGCCCTTTCTTAGCACTAGGCAGGAGCAGCCACGGCATGCCGTCTCACCCCTGTACACACCTGTGGCAGCGCTCCTTACACAGTTTTGCTGCTTTTCCTCCCAGGCAGGTTACTTTGTGATCCAGCCAGGATCAGGTGAAGTATTTTATCTCCCTTAGACTTCCAACAGGAGACAAGCACACACAAGCCCTTGGAGATTCTTCACAAGCAGGATTCCCCAGCAGGGCAAAAAGAGTCAGTCCTTTTCCTCCACCACAGACAGAAGCAGCAACTGCAGGCCAAACAACACCTCACTCAGAAAAGGCAGCGCTCCTCACACAGTCCTTCTTCTCTTCCTCTTGGCAGGGTCCTCTTGCTCCTTGAAGTAATATAAAGTCTTACGGTTTTAGGTGTACTCAAGGTTATTATCATTGTTTTTGTTCCTGCTGTGCAGGCTGCTCTGCTCTGAGGGCAGGAGAGGACAGTTCAAACATTTATGACCATAGTAATCGGACTAATCATGTTTATTTCTTATTCATCTTTCATTCACAATGGAGGTGGTGAGATTCACAACTTAAATGCAGCAGAAATGCCAATCCAGGCCTTATCCTACTGCATGTCAAAATCCACTTTTTTCTCCCGGGTAGCAATGCGCCTCTTTACCCAATGCATTTCGGGCGGTTCGCCCTTCGTCAGGGATAGCTACAATTCAGAAAATCAGCTATCGGTAAAACGTCCAAAACATGACATGTAATATTGTAGTGAAAGAGCCACTCTTGTAGTCTGGCACCCTATGATGATCTCCGACTGCCACCATTTTAACTGATTTTAGTGTGTTATATTACCCTAGCCTTAATGAAGGATGGTCCTGCATATACTTGCTTCTCTTTCTGACTTTACCTTGCTTCAAACCTTTCTGTGTGCACAGTGGTGCTTTTAAGTTGTGTGGATGGGAATTATAGGAGCTGACTATTGCATTTGACAGGGCCTCATGTCTGATTCTGCCTTGCTGATGCGTGCACAGCAGTGCTTGCAAGTTGTTTGGGTTATTCACATTCAAGGTCTTGCTGTTTTCCTGAACAATTGTTTTTGTTTAGTGTACTGTGGAAGGCCTTGTGAGAGCTTCATGAAGACAGAGGCTGGAAGAAGTGCGAATGGAGGAAGAGACTTGAGGGCTCCTTACTGCCATGAGAATGCTTGCTTGGAACCAGGCCAGTTCTGGTAAAATTCCTCTGTCGGTGGGAGGAGGTCTTTCACAAATATTCTAGTGTGTTTAAAGCTGATGGTTGCAGGCTGAGAAACTGGGAGCTTGGAATACGAGCAAGGGCAGACGTGTCTATCTCAGACTATGAACCCCAGTGCTGAGCTCTGAACCCCGGCTGTTAACTTCCCTGGTCAGAAGTGGGCTAAGATGCAGATGCAATGTTTCCACCAGGTGATGTATTTAGTTGTGTGGTTCTTTGATCATTTGAGGTGTTTTCTTTGTGGTGTGGGAGGTGCACATCCAGAGTAATCCTCTGCTGTATTTGTATATATATATATCTTTCTAATCTCTTACAGGATGTCCAGTGTATCCTATCTTATATCAATTACTGCTTGTGTATTAATCAGTATCATTATTGCTCAGTTATTGATTCATGCCTTTAGATTATTAGTTTGCTACATATATTTGAATCTTGTTTATTTAGAGAACATTGTGTAATAAACCCCAAGCCTTATTCTAAAAGAGAGAGAGTCCCTACATTTTATTTTACTTGTTCATTTAAAAGTGTTTGATTGGCCTACCGTTCATTAATACATTTGTGTGTGTGTTACTTTACCTATATTTGGGTTTGTTTTCTTGCCTTGCCTAAAGGAAGTACTGTTCAAAGTTTATTTTTAAAGGTGCAGTGGTACATTTGCCTCCCAGGTGGGAGTGCAGGGGTTGGGTGTGGCTTATTTGTGAGAAGCCACATTAATTACAAATATAAAAATCAACCATCAGTAAAACAACCATAACATACAATAAATGTATAAGTTGTGTACATGTAACTCCACCATCTAGTGCTTGAATTCCATGCACAGAACTCATATTACGGCCACCCCTAAAACATAACATCTCTAACCCGTGTTTTGAAACAAATTTTAAGTCGAAAAGGTATTCCATGCAAAATGATCATGCGTGTAGATTATCTATCCCATTTCGTATATCTGTTAACTAAGACAACACCACAGAAATATAAACAGATGTACGCTTACATTACGACTCCTATGCATTACCCTTATGTTGTTTGAACACCGCGATGTGCCGAACCTTAACAAACAAAAGTACACTAACCGGAAACTCTTTCAAATTTAAGCCCTCCACTATACTCAACCTGCATCCAATCCCTTGGCAACAGCCCTGTGATTGACAGCTCAACCCGTAGCGTGAAAAGACATCAAGAAACGTGAAAAAAAAATTGATATAAAGGCAAACAGCAACCCTCGTATAAACTCACCCCACCCTCCCCCACATTACTTACTATCATTACAATATCAAAAGAAACAATAAAATAACCTAAAACTCATGCGTGTACAAGAATGATTTCTATGCATTTTATAAAGTTAATGTAAACAAACAACAAAACTTTACAAAATTTAAACGCGTTGCATCAGTGTTATCCATTCAATAGCTCATGTGCCATTGTGCTGTATAAAATTAATTGCATTTAAACCTAAAAACATCATGTACCAATGAGTGATTCAGTCGGGGAGACGCTTCGTTGAGTACCAAGGCGCAAGGAACTTGGCCCCCATCAGGACTTCAAGTCCCAGGACTGCACGGGGCTCACGCCAGCTGCCCTACCTCTGCCACACCTCCCAGCAGCTAGCAGCTAAATTGCACCTCGTGCCTCCCGCTTCGCGGGAGACGCTTCGCGGGAGACGCTTCGTTGAGTACCAAGGCGCAAGGAACTTGGCCCCCATCAGGACTTCAAGTCCCAGGACTGCACGTGGCTCACGCCAGCTGCCCTACCTCCGCCACACCTCCCAGCAGCAGCAGCTAAATTGCACCTCGTGCCTCCCGCTTCGCGGGAGACGCTTCGTTGAGTACCAAGGCGCAGTACCAAGGCGCAAGGAACTTGGCCCCATCAGGACTTCAAGTCCCAGGACTGCACAGGGCTCACGCCAGCTGCCCTACCTCCGCCACACCTCCCAGCAGCAGCAGCTAAATTGCACCTGACGCCTCCAGCATCGCAGGAGACGCTTCATTGAGTACCAAGGTGCAAGGAACTTGGCCCCCATCAGGACTTCAAGTCCCAGGACTGCACGGGGCTCACGCCAGCTGCCCTACCTCCGCCACACCTCTCAGCAGCAGCTATTTAATTATCTACAACACCCGCTTAGCGGAATGTGCACGGACGCGCCGGGCGAAGCCCGGGCCAAGGGCGGGCCCGTCTAAGCCCGTCGTAGCCAGTAGGAGGCAGGGCTGGGCCACGGCTCTAACGCCTTAGGCTCTGTCCAATACACCTGATTGAAGCCTGTCTCGGAGCAAGCATACCATCAAGAGGTGAGAGGTAGTGGGGGTCATTGTACTGATTAACGAAAGAAATTTAGTTGTTTGCCTGGGAGGTATATATCGGTCCCTTGGTTCCTCCACAGTTAGGATACTCACAAACTTTATTGCGATGAACAAAGGGAGAGTTCTGGAGGAAAAAGGGTCAGGAAAGTTAAAAGGGACACTTGATGCGTTTTTTGTAAGAGCTGAGTCGGCCCTGGCCCAAGAAATTCTCGTGGTTGAGAAAAGACTCTCAATGGACTCTGTGACAGCACAGAAGAGGTCGTTCATGGGGGCCGCCGTATTGGTGAGATCTCCGAAGTTACTCACCACGGGAGTGAAAGAAGGAGAGAATACGCCCCACAGCGAGGCTGGGACTATTGATGCCGAGGATGAAGTATCTGAGCTCGCGTCGCAGGGGGCGAGCGCAGATACAGGGGAAAATCCCATATTGGAGTTCGTTCGAGACAGTCATGACCAAATTGAGCACACCACGGAGAAGAGGCTGGAGGGTATGGAAATTAATATGCGATCATTACCATTCCATGGGGTGGCTTTATTGGCGGGAGGGTCGGCACAAGTAGATATATTGAAGGTAAATGAAACGATCATACGGGGAGTAGGGGAGGAAAGGACTTATGGGCAGAGCTAGGGGAGGACTCGTCACATATGTGGATCTTAAACTTAAGGGGATATGGGAAGACCTGTGTTGGGATTCTGGCGTTCTACATGGGCTAACACTATGCATGAGGGGACAGAAGATACTCCTTGTACATTTTTATAATGCGAAACAAGCGGGATTCCCATTAAATAGCCTGAAAGAATTAGAAACTAGATTGGCGGGGGAGGTGGACCAGGGAGGGCGTACGCACCAGTTGGTGCTCGTTGGGGACTTTAACTGCCACCTTTGTCCCCATGTAAAAATAACTAGATGCGGTGATTAGTCATCTTGCCCACTGGAAAAGAGCCCTCACTTAGAACATTCAAAGGAGGGATACGAGCTAAACAAGGTGCTGGGAATTTATGCCCTTCAACACACCATGGACCTGTTAATAGGAGGGGTACGGAGCCGGGTCCATCCAACCTTAAAGGGAGAGGCTGTGATTCTTTCATAGATTTTATTTTTGTATCCAACATATTGAAGCAGGCGGTACTGGGGTTTGACATAGAACCGAGTATAACCCCCTTGTAATTGCACTCATGGATCCTAGTGTGACTAGCCCACAAGAGAAGAGGGGTGCAAATGGGGTTCTAATGGCAGCTGACCAAGGGAGAAGACTCAGATGGGCCCATATGAATGTTGATGCATTTTATGGTGCACTCATGGCAGATAAACGGATGTATGACGTTACAACGCACACTTTTACAACGCATGCACTTACAACGCATTTTTTACAACGCATAATCCATTACAACGCATGACATTACAACGCATGACACTACAACGCATTTTTAAAAAATACCTTTACAACGCATTACCATTACAACGCATACTACCTTTACAACGCATACCATTACAACGCATAATATTAAATTACATTTAAGGTAAGTATTAGATAGTGTAGGGGTAAAAATTACTATTCTAACTCCAGGGGGTGCAACAGTAGGGTAAATGTTGGATAGTGTAGGGGTAAAAATTACTATTCTAACTCCAGGGGGTGCAACAGTAGGGTAAGTGTTGGATAGTATAGGGGTAAAAATTACTATTCTAACTCCAGGGGGTGCATCAGTAGGGTAAGTGTTGGATAGTATAGGGGTAAAAATTACTATTCTAACTCCAGGGGGTGCATCAGTAGGGTAAGTGTTGGATAGTATAGGGGTAAAAATTACTATTCTAACTCCAGGGGGTGCATCAGTAGGGTAAGTGTTGGATAGTATAGGGGTAAAAATTACTATTCTAACTCCAGGGGGTACATCAGTAGGGTAAGTGTTGGATAGTATAGGGGTATAAATTACTATTCTAACTCCAGGGGGTGCATCAGTAGGGTAAGTGTTGGATAGTATAGGGGTAAAAATTACTATTCTAACTCCAGGGGGTGCATCAGTAGGGTAAGTGTTGGATAGTATAGTGTAATATTATGCGTTGTAATGGTATACGTTGTAATGGTAGTATGCGTTGTAATGGAATGCGTTGTAAAGGTAGTTTTTAAAAATGCGTTGTAGTGTCATGCGTTGTAATGTCATGCGTTGTAATGGATTATGCGTTGTAAAAAATGCGTTATAATGGTAGTGCGTTGTAAAAGTTGCGTTGTAAAGGTTGTTCCCCCAGATAAACAGCAGAATGTCTGGAGGTGTTTGAGCCCTACAGTAGAAGGGGTTGACCTAGTTAAGGCTTACGAAGGGGTCACAATGCACATTAACAGCTTACTCCGGACTAATCCCGGGAAAAAGGGGTCGAACGAACATGGTTGGTTCGATCATGCTTGTTCTAGGGCCCTGAGAGAGCTTAAATTGGCATTGAAAACTCTCCCCAGGGATAAAATCAGGGTTGCCGCCTGCCGGGCAAAGAGGCTGTCAAATGCCGAAAAACTGCCCTGCAACAGCAGGCATGGGAGAATTTGAGGGAAGCAGTAGATACAAAAAATATGACGGCATTTTGGAAAGTTATTAATGACCCATGTTTCTAAGATAGGGATAAACCCAAGATCGTAAATCACATCCTGCCGGAGACTTGGTTCGTGCACTTTAATGGCCTGTATAATCACTGTACCCAGCAAATGAGGAGGGCTCCGTAAGAGTGGGACATACAAACTTCTCACTGAGTGAAATTAAGCCGGGCATAGAGGGCCTGTCTAGAAACAAAGCACCCGGTCCAGATGGGGTCCCCCCGGACTTGTTTCTTAGCCAGGTGCACTTGTGGGGGCATAGAGGGCCTGTCTAGAAACAGAGCGCCCGGTCCAGATTGGGTCCCCCCGGACTTGTTTCTTAGCCAGGTGCACTTGTGGGCCCCTATACTGACTAGGGTCATCAATGCCGCAGTAAATATGGGCATGCCTGCCTCATGGTCAACTGCAATAATTGTGCCAATCTTTAAAAAAGGAGACAAGAAAAGCCCATCTTGCTATCGACCCATCTCCCTTATAGACGTGACTGTGAAAGTTTTAGGTAGGGCCATTCTAAATCACCTTTTATATTGGGCAGAGGAAAGCAAGATTATTACCGACACGCAGTATGGTTTTAGAACGGGACGCTCCACTACTGACCAATGTCTTAACTTGTACCTGTTGACTGCCAAGTACACGGTCGCAAGTCAAGAGACTGTGTACTTGGCTTTCATGGATCTGATGGCAGCTTTCGATAGAGTGAATCGAAAGAAATCATGGGAAGTCATGGAAGAGCAGGCAGTGGATCAGGCCCTAGTAAATATATTGAGATCACTACACTGGAACACGCTAGCCCAGATTAGGTATAATGAACAGGGGAGAATGACCGACCATTTCCCATTCACAAGGGGAGTCAGACAGGGTTGTATTCTGGCACCCTTTTTATTCACCTTGTATATAAATGGCCTGGAGAATGCATTGGTGGAACTGGGAGTCGACACACCCAGGATAGGCACCAGAGGGGTCCCGGTTCTGCTTTATGCAGACAACGCAGTTCTCTTGGCATGGACCCCTCTGGGCCTTCAAAGACTGTTAGATGGGTTTGTGCAGTTTATCGAGAATTTGGATCTGTCGGCAAACCTTGCCAAATCGTACATCATGGAGGTAGGGAAGCCGCCCAAAAAGAAATACGAGTACATGATTGGGGCACACCATATAGAAAAAGTTCAGTCTTTCTCATATTTGGGAATGCGGGTTGACACCAGGCTCAATTTTAAACCTCTGTTAGAGGAGAAATGTCGCACCCTAACCAGAAGTACAGGTGCGATTATGAACTTCGCTCACAGGTCGGGCCGCTGGTCTCCGGACCAGATTTTGAAACTTTATAATTCTATATGCTTTGCCAAACTACTCTATGGTAGCGAAGTATGGGGATTTACTGACACTAATATTCTTAACATCGAAGAGAACAAATTTCTCAGGAGATTGTTGAAAGTCCCTCAGAGTACCTCGTCAACCATCATTCATGAGGAATTGGGTGCCATGTACATAAATGATAATTTGAAACTAAAGCCCATGAGCTGCTGGATCAAAATCTGGACAAACCCTGAGGCCACTTTGACTAGGGAAATCATTAATGATTGTTTGCTCCGAGAAAAAGAGATGACCATTCCATGGTTAAACTATGTAAAGGAATTGCTTGAGGCCCTGGGCCTCTTCATTGACCCCATGAAATTGTTGGCCAAGGACAAGGAGAGTGTCAAGGGGGAGTTTCTGAACTATTTGGGTTCGTGTAGGGAAGATAATGAGATTAGAAAACCCACAGTGAGGTCTTACCTTTTAACTAAATCATGTCTGGGCATTGAATCTTATCTTTGTCTTATCCAAAATGCGCAAGATAGATTTTTAATGACACGTTTTAGGCTGGATCTACTACACCACAGCCTAGCGGTGCCGGCAGGTTTTACGAGGACGGTAGAACAGAAGGGTCCCTGCGGCTGCGATCAACGATCTCCGCAGGATACCCTTCATTTTGTACTGTTGTGCCCTTTTTATATGTACCCCAGAAGGCTTTTTTTAAACAGAATTTTAAAGAAGGCAGGGTTTAGGCAGGCAAAGGTGGCTCTTTTGTATCTAAAACTCTCCTCTGAGATTTTAACTTTGTATTGTATGGTGACATTTTTACGGTTGGCAATGCGCCTTAGAAGTACCATTGGGTTGGTATAAATAGCCCGTGGCCTTCCCCTAGCACTATCTGAAAACTGTTTTGTAAAAGACTTGCGTGGAGTTGGGGTACTATTCTAGTGATTAAATGTTAGTGAGTTCACCTTGGCCTTTTACATTGTGTTTTTATGGTAATGAGAGTGTCTCTCTTTTAACCTGTGCTTTTATGGTATTGTTTTTTATGTGCCGAATAAAGTTTCTAAAGTAAAAGAGTGATTCAGTCCTGCGTTAGTGAATGATTCAGTCCTTATTTACGACGCAGAGATGATTCCCATTGATGACCTTTGTGTGACACATTGTGTCCCGGTAACCTCCAGGATGGTATCTTGTCTTTTACACGCTTCTTGTGGGGGTGCAAACTCCAGGCGGGACAATAAAGTATAATGTCAAAGACATGTATAGGAGTGCATACCCATGCTCTTCCAATTAAACCAGTTCATGAAACTGCTCTAAGGCAAATTGTTCGGAGTACAAGGCTTGATTCGCGCCATGTCCCATAAGCACGATGAAGAAATATCCAAATGTAAGCCATTACGCCGTCGTGTCAGGCCGCAAGTCGCACAGCCATTATATTACATGTCAAAATCCGCCCGAAATGCATTGGGTAAAGAGGCGCATTGCTACCTGGGAGAAAAAAGTGGATTTTGACATGCAGTAGGATAAGGCCTGGATTGGCTTTTCTGCTGCATTTAAGTTGTGAATCTCACCACCTCCATTGTGACTGAAAGATGAATAAGGAATAAACATGATTACTACGATTACTATGGTCTAATGAATCAAAGTTGATTGATGTAATATAATGGCTGTTATCTGTATGGCACTTTGCACATTGCACATTGCACTTTACCTTCTAAGGTACTGCGCTTTTTTTTTTTTGCACCAATGAATATTGGATGCTGTACTGTATATGCCTAAACGTAATGAATCAGCAAGCTACAGGGCTTTTGAGCAAGTGCTATATCTCAAATATCCCGGGGTTAATTGAATAGTGATTTCTTTTCTTTTAGAGGTGAAGGGGGGGAGGACATGCTCCCGGGTGCCAAGTCAAGGCACCTTGTTGGTAGTGAAGGAAGGGCAACCTCACTCCACAGATGGTTTGGGGTGGGCACGGGGGAGAGGGGTGTAGCATTAAAAAATGAGCGTATGGCTAGCAGGCAGACTAGGAGTGTGGAGCAATATGTTTAATTTTGGAGGCCAAGTTGTAATTGGCAGGGTTTCTGTCACACAGGAGCTCGACTTGTTTTTATTGAAAGATTTGGTACAAATGGAAGAGAGCTGGAGGAGAGATGATGATAGAACCGGCTGTAAAGAGGTAAGTAGGTCTCAGGGATGACACCATTGTTGAAAGTAATTTCATGTAATGTGAATGGATTCCTGAACTCACAAAAAAGAAGAGCTATGTTAAAGTGGCTAGAATCTTACTCACCCCAGGTGATTTTTTTGCAGGGTAAATCTAACTCCCCCAACTTTACTCTTCCTAGGAAATATGCCCAAGCATACTTTGCCTCGGCACAGGTGGCAGTACGAGGCGTGGGTATTCTCTTGTCTTCAGATTTGGATTGGCAGATGGGTAAGGTGATTCGGGATGAGGGAGCTGGGTTATTGTGGATAGAGGTCGTAATTAATGGAATAGCTGTCGTCCTGCTCAATTATTATGGTCCAATTGGCGATGACTGTGCGCCCCTGGAACAGGTATATGATTTGCTGATGGGTGTGCAGGGGTATATATTTATGGGGGGAGATTGTAACCTAATACAAGATTTACGTCTCGATACCTCCAATAAGGGAAAAAAGTAACAAAAATCTAAAGCAGATAGGCTCCTAAAAATTATTAAAGAGGATCTCGCCCTATTGGACCCATGGAGGGTAGACCACCCAGGTACCACTGAGTTCACGTGTTACTCAGCGAGATTTAAAACAGCATCCCATTTGGATTTTTTTTTTATTAGTAATCTGTTCACAAGGGGGGACTCTGTGATTCTCTCTAATCCATTTTCAGATCACTCTTTAGTATCCTTAATTTTACACTTACCAGCCCCAGGAGAAAGAGTAATGGGTGGCATTTTGACAAAGCACTGCTTTCAGGTCAAAAATGGATTGCTGAAACCCACAATTTTATATGGTGGTTCTTTAAGGAGACTGTGAATACTGCACCAGGTTTTATGGTATGGGAGGCTTTAGTTTTAAGGCTACGTTTAGGGGACGGTGGTGGCATATAGTACTAATCTTTATAAGCTAAGGAAACAGAAAATTGCCGGACTCCAAGAAGCGGTGGAGCGGGTTAGGAGAGAACTTTCAGGGAGGTCAATTGGGGAGGAGGAAGAGGCACTTCAGCAGGAACTATTAAGAGCTAAGGAGGAGCTGAAAAGTTTTTTTCTGCTTGAGGAAATTGCCGGAAGTAAAGCCACTCGCCAAAAGGCGTACGAGGAAAGACAGCATGTCGGGAAATGTTTAGCTTGGTCCACAAAAACGCAACAGAGTAAACAGTCTATCCCACAAATAAGAAATCCGAGTACTAGGTGCCTGGTGAATGATAAAGATGGTACTGCTGAAATTTTTATATCACATTTCAGCAAGATATATGCGGACGTCCAGACAGTTGACCCACAAGCTCTTGCGGACTATTTTACAACAGTCCACCTGCCTAAAGTTAGTGAGGAGGACTGTATGCTGATGACTGAACCGATTACATTCACAGAATTAAGTGAAATCATAAAGAAAAATGGCAAATGGGAATGCGTGTGGTAATGATGCGATCCCCATTGAAGTATATAAACTGATTTTAAACAAACTCACCCCTTTCTTAGTATCACTGTATAACCAAGTTATGGCTGGAACGGGGGTCTCAGACAGATTCAAGGAATCAGTGATGATTTTAATTCTAAAAAAGGATAAGGACCCTAAAGACCCAAGCTCTTATCGACCAATAAGCTTACTAAATGTTGACTATAAGCTGCTTATGAAAATTTGGGCAAATAGAATTATGGGCTGCACACATTATTTGGTTCATGCAGACCAAACAGGGTTTTTGCCGGGGAAATCTATGGCTGCAAATACCTTCTACCTGATTCCAGCCATTGACTATTTTTTCTGCTACAAAGGAGGCTGTGGCCATCTTAATGATGGACGCAGAAAAAGCATTCAACCTGGTAGATTGGCAGGCCCACTTTTTATTTTTGGGGCAGTTTGGCTTTCCACGCTATCTGATTGAGATGCTGGAGAGAATCTATAGGGGAACCATCGCTAAAATTATTATAAATGCAGAGGAGGCGGGAGAGGTAGTAATAAGGCGGGTTACTAGGCAGGGATGCCCCCTCTCCCCCTTCTGCTCTCACTTTTTATTGAACCATTAGTGATAAAAATGTGTTCTAACATACAAATCCAAGCCCCCCTATTAGAAATGGCCAAAATAAAGCTATTCCCTGATGATTTAATCCTGTACCTGACACAAGAAAAATCAAACATCCAGAGAGCATTGGAAGAAATCCAGGCATTTACAGAATTGGGAGGTTATAGGGTCAATCAATCTAAAACAGAGCTTCTTTTATTTAATACACCAGGAATAGAGCTGCCGGAAGGGTTAACATTTTTACCTTTTAAACCAATTAGATATCTGGGTTTGTATGTAACAGTGGACTTCCTTCAACTTTTTCACCTAAATTACGGTAAAACACTTGACAAAATAAAAAGTCTGTTAGATAGATGGAAATTATTGCCCTTGTCAATAAAAGGTCGAGTCTCTTTGATAAAAATGTTGATTCTTCCTTTGTTGTCATTTTTATTTTTGAACCTTCCTTTAAAGATTCCAATCTCTTATTTTAATGAAGTCGATAAGGTGCTTCGGGAGTTTATTTGGGCTAAAAAAAAGTCTTGCGTTAATTTATCTATTTTACATTTGGACGTAGATCAGGAAGGTCTTGTGGTACCTTGTTGGAAACGGGTAGCGTTGTGCAGAGTGGGTGGGCCAAACTCCAGAGGAAATGTGCAAAGCATCCACGCAGTACACACAGGCAACATACGAGGCACACTCCAAAAAGAGACGCTACGCAAGATTGTGTAAGAATAACTTTTGTATTGTAGAAACACAAGTTAATTTCAGTAATCTCTATACTGCGCCAACCGGCGCCAGGTCAATATTTACAGGGGAGAGTATATACATGGCAGGGCCAATCGGGCCCCTGCCAGAACCATTGCGACAAACAAAGAAAATGACGATAAGTCCATCAGCCTCAATTCCTGCAATAAAAACACATCAGGGCATAACATTAGGCATTAAGCCGGAACACCTGCAATGAAACATCATGGCATCATCATATGCATAAACGATATGAATAACCCCTGAGGCAGGAAAGCTGTAAGGGGAAAACATCAGGCATCCACCTGTGGGCATAAACAAAGTAGGCAGGAACCATTAGGCATCAAACACACAGTGGTCAGGCATACAGCCTTAATTAGCACCTTATGCCGGCCATCAGAGGGGACCTGGAACATGAATTCCATGGGCATAAACAGGTGAGCATACTCTGCATTAGGCGTAGATCACATTCAGCGTGGGGAATTTTCCTAGGCGTAAAAGCACATTATGCAGTTCATCATTATGCATGAAACATGAGACAGGCATAATCATAATAGCATCCAGCCCCCTATGCCCAAAATCAACAGCAGTGAGGCAACAATAGGTATACCAACATATATCAGGCATGAATCCTTTGATCATAAGGCATAAACACATAACCAGTGGTGCACACGTAGTCCCACCTGAAATAATTGCCCAAAACTTGCCGAAAAACCGCTGGCGCCCCTGCGCCTGGGAGCCCCCTACTCTGGGACTCTATCCATCAAAGTGGCCCCCTTCGTGGCAATAACAAAGGGACACTGGCACACCCTGGCGCTCCCTCCTCTACGGCGCGGCAATACAGAATGCCCCCAAACCATTGCAGCTGCCCACAGTCCTGCGGGGCAGCTGTGCAGAGTGCAGCGAGTTTCCGTAGTGTTGGAGTCCCCTCCGGAACTCTGAAATCCCCCAGTGCTGCACTAGTCAGAGCCCAGCCCCACTCACCACTCCTTGAGGGCTAGGCAGGTGAGTCCACTGCCGGCGCAGCTCACTGGTGCCAAAAGCAGCCTGGCTCGGTGTCCCTATGCCCGCAGGTACACCGACGCTGCACCCGGGGAGCTCCACACTCACCGGAGTTCCTGGGGACTCCTTGCGCTGCTTCCCTTCTGCCGCCGGACTTCCTCCGGTCCTGTTCTCGGCTCGTCCCGATGACGCTCTTCACCCGGGTCCCTCTCCTGGGGTCTGGGAGTTTGCCATGGAGCCGGCGGGGCTCCGGCTGCACTCGGGGCTCTCCTCCGCCTCCGGAGGGCCCCCACCACGGAGCGAAGTCTCTGTCGACTTCCGGGCTGCTTCCGGGCTTCCTGCCGGCCGGCAGCCAATCGATGCGCGGCTTTCGCGGGGGCGCGACCGAGGGTGCGGCGTGTGCTCCTGTTGCTGGGCAATGCCTTCCAGCGCTCTCCAGGCCCGCGCAGCCTTAATTCCAACCGCGACGGCAATCCCGTCACTAAGGGGGCCGCGGCAGCCATCAGGACCCCAGCGCCTTCCTCCACAGCAGTACCCGGGCGGTGGCGGTGATCCCAGCCGGAGAGGAGGGGTAGGCTCCCTCCAAATCAGCATAAAAACCACGGGGTAGGCACCCTCTCATCAAATATGCACGAAGCGGGGTAGGCACCTGCTGAAAGTTTAAAACAGCATAGCGTCCACACGCGGGGTAGGCTCCCACTATAGTTTTAAATCGGCAAAAGGGCAGCAATACTGCGGGGTGGGCACCCGCCTTCCCTTGCAACACGGTGATTTCTCCAGGCGGCAATCACGCGGGTTGGACACCCGCGGCAGTCAGCAAAGTGCCGCCGTTACACGCGGCGCTTTTAAGTACAAAACAGTTCTTCCTGGCCACACAGCGCTAATGGGTCATTAAGTTCAGCGTTCACCAGACGCTAGGCAGCCCCACCAGCTTCAGGGGCAAAAGGTAGTGCTCCTCTCCTCCTGGGCACTCAGCACATAGCGCCGCCCACACCAAGCGCTAGATAGCAGGCAGGATACAGTCCCTCCAGGCGCAGCGCCCACCAAATATGGTACTCACCTTACGCAGGGCACGCAGTCAGGGTCCCACGAGGTGCTAGGGTGCAGGCAGGGAGCACAGGCCAGTCCAGTATAGCGCTCTTCTTCCTCAGGTGCTAGTCTGCAGAGCAGCAGGCACTCGGGAGTTGGTCTCCCTGGTTCCCCTCACACTGGGCAAGGTCAGACAGGCAGGCAGGATTACTCAGCTGTCTTGGGGACAGCAGAGCCTCAGCTCAGTCAGCCACAGTAGTGTAGACTCTTCCTAGCTCCAACCGTCTATACTCCGGCAGAGGTTCCCCATGTCCAGTGGTGCCCTAGCTATGGCTCTCCCTGGCCCTGTGGACAGCAGAGGTGTGCAAATAAGCTCAGGGCCCAGCACACAGGCCCATGTGACGGTACCCCCTGGCAGCAGGTCCCCTCTCTCTCAGGTCCACGCTCTGACTGAGCACATGGCAGCCCAGCCCCGCTTTTTATATGCCCCTCACCCCACCTACCAGACAGTGCCAGAAGCTTTTTAGAAGCGTCTGGGGAAACTGGTTCTAACTGGCCTGGGGGGAGGTGTCCAGCACCCTGTCTGCTAGGTTTCCCCTCCAAAAGCTGGGGCTGCTGGGAAGCGAACAACTAGACTGGCAACACAGCTTCTGCAGACAGGCACAAGCACTCAGCAATGGCGTCCATTTTAAAAGTGGCATGTTTAAATAGGGATACTCAGTCTGCACACGCCATTGCGCAGCATGCATTATGGCATCTCACACCACACATGGCCTTTACATTTCTCTACCATGGGGGAGATAAAGGTGCATACACCATTGCACAGCATTTAACATTTGAGTTTAACATGCATTCACATAACATGTTGCTTCCCATAAAAGCGAAAAAAAATCAGGGAAAAGGGCCAAGTCCAACACACCTCATGTAGCTATTTATTACCAAGCTGCATTACTTAGCTTGACGACTCAGCTTTTGTCCCCTCTTTCGAAGTTTGATAATTTTTAATTTAATCATATGCTAAGAGAGAGTGCTATTAATTTACCAGCATTTTTGCGAACAGCAAAGTTACCAAAAAAACCAAGATATAAGGTGGTAAATATATTATCAAGCCGCAATCAGCGATTCCATAAAAATTATAAAGTTCCATCATGCCATGCATACTCCTTTCTTTGTGACTGTGAGCTAAGTTTTAGGCAGATTTCATGCTTTCTCCTGACCAACTTCAGAGGAATCAGCGAAAATACAAGAGTAATTTTAAAAGCTGCCTTTGAGTCAAATCTATCGGGTATTGGCAACTGGTACAAGGTACTACACCAGGAGAAGAACAAGAACCTCATTGAATTATTGCTCCCAAAAATCGCTCAGGAAACTAACTGCAGCTTTAGTAGACAGCAATGGCTATGAGTCTGTGAGTTTAGCCACAGAGCATTGAGACCGGCCAACTTTCAAAGAATGTCCTTTCTTTCTCAGTGAGCGGCCTATTATACTCCTTCCAGGCTCCATAAATGGTTACCTATGTTACCGAATTACTATTTTAGTTGTTATCTGCCGGAGGCAGGGGACTGGACACATATATTTTTCACTTCTCTGAAATTACAACACTTTTGGGAAGAGGTTTTCAGGTTTATCAGTAAGTGCGTTTCATTAGATATCCTTCCATGTGCATCGCTGGAGCTATTTGGCTCCTCCTATGTAATTGAGCAGCTCTCATTATACGAGCAACTCTTCGTGTCACTCGCCATAGCAGTAGCTAGATCTTTAATTTTACAAAATTGGAGATCTCAGAAATTACCTACATTGACCCTGTGGCTACAAAATATGGAGAGAACTTACAAATTTGAGGAGGCTTACGCAAAGAGGATAGGGGCAGTGCGGAGATTTGGGTTGTCATGGAAGGGCTATGTTGCAATCACGCAAATAAATTATACTATGTGTGTGATTTATTAATGTGGAATTTTTAGGTGAAGAGTGGAATTATATAGGTTATTAAGCTAGAGGTCACACGTCATCATAGATTTGACGTCTAGAATGCTGGTCTTATACATCATGTATAATGGAGTATGAATTTATGTCTTCTTTTTTCTTGGATTGTAATTGTGTGACTTAATATGCAATAGGTTTTATCTTCTCTGCCTCTTGGTATATATTGTGTATCATATTTATTATGTACTAATGAACTATGACATTTGTTAACTTATTGTCTATTTATCATATGTGATAGGAGAGTCTGCAAATGTGTCTGAATTATGTTTGTTTCCTACGCTCAATAAAAAAAAAATTATTGATGAGCAATCTGTGCATGGTAAGGATGAGAGTTATTGTTAACTTAGGGCACGAGCTAACGATAACGTCCCTGTAACCTTTGTTTTTTTTAGTACATATATATATATATATATATATATATATATTTATATGACTTACGTCCTGCTATGTAAAACCAATTAATTGCAGGGGCTGGCAGGGAACTTGAAGCTGTTGTTGATGTGGGTTTAGTAAAAGGCAATGGAGATGATTCCTGATGCAGAGACTAGGAGCCAACAGCACGGGTTCTTTGGAGGTTGAAGACTACCTTTCAGTCCTGCCTTGGCCTCAAAATTACAGTTGTTCTTCTTTTAGATCACCCACTTTACTGTCCATCCAATTCTTGTAAATCGAAACTCTTGTAAATCAAAACATTCACTGTTGTAAAAGGAATTAATGAGTGGAAGTGCTTAATTGTACCATGGATCCAGTATCATGTCACATATGTTCTCTCAGGAGGACGCAATCTCTTTTTGCAAAGTGTGATAGTGTTCAAGGGGAGGATTACGCTGTTGACTAAAGCAGCAGCTCCTTCATAGACATTGTTAAATATTTGACCTTTTGCAAATGTTCATGTAGCAGGTGCAACAATGTGATCGCTTGGTTCAATGTACTCTCCTCCTTGCTGACTACCTGTGACATAATCTCCAAAGGGAGAGGCCCTGAGGCACTCTACTAGCCCTCATTGTTCCACCTCCATTGTCATGGCTTTGGAATTTGCATCCCCATGTTTGAATCACTTAATCAAATAGGTATTTCAGCATGTTGTAGGTTGTGATTTAATATGTTGGCAGCTCATGTATGAGGGCCTTTACAGTACTTTATTTGAACACTGAATGATCCTCAATGCATGACCTGTATATTGTTGACTACTTCTTCCTTTTTGAGTCCTTCACAATTAGGTTTATGCACTGCATTAAACACAAGGCCCTAAAGTATCCTCCATCAGCCATGGCTTTGACAATAATACTGCCATTGTCAGTGGCATAGAATCCATTGCTGAGAGCTCTGCGTTGAAGCCATTTGTATAATTTAGAATTAAATTAATCTAAGATGTCTGAAGCCGCAGGCCATTACTCCATGGCAAGCTAGCAACTATTGCATACTGCTGAGTGCCTCGAAAATCATCATCTATGTTGAGAACTGCAGTTAGCTGGTGCTTCAGTCCCATAAAGGAGACCCAGTGTGCATGTTGCACATTTGATCAGTTGGGGGACAACTCTTCCACATATCTGTCATGCGGAGGATTGACTGAGCAGTATTCCGCTCCATAGTTTTGCCAACTAATTGCAGCACTTGGTGGTGCAGCACAGTGGAAAAATAAGTCTGGTTTGGAACCTGCCATTTTGGGCAAATAGTCTCCATGAATTCCAGTAACTGCCCTCCAGGAAAGTAAAAGGGAGAAGGGCAAGCACAAACATTTTAACCATCTTCACATTTAATAAATAGACTTTCTCTTGAATTCAGTAGTTTGGCGAATCCTTAGTAAACATAGTATTGAAAGTTGACAGTTGTGTTTGTTCTCTCTCCCTTGTATCATTCTGAGATTGCTGCTGTGATGGTTGTTCTCTACAAGCAATAGTTACAGTGCTGCTTTGCATGACACTGACATCCTCTTCTTCTTCCTCACCACCACCTCCTTCTATCAGTTGATCTTCTTCCCTCTCACCATCACCAGATATGTTTTTGAGGTACTCTTCCCACAATATTGTGTGTTAATTTTTCAGGTAGGACAGTACAGTAATCTTCAACTTGCTCAGAACAACATTCTTTTTGGTGGTAAAACACGCATTCTACAATATGCTCCTCATGCAGCCTGAGTATAAAAAAGTAGCAAACTGTGGGCAAGTGCTTTATTTTAGTTCGAAAGCCTGAAGAACTTGTTGAGGTGGGGGTAGGTGGTGTGTTGGACTTTTTCTAGGGTGGGCTGTGACTGTTGTAGCAGTGGTAGTGGTTGCTGCAGATTTCTGGGGTGTTCTTGAAAAGACTGAAGCAGGCTGTTTTGGTAGAACTGTATGACCAAGAGCAGGGTGAGTAAAGGTGAGCTATACCTCCTCTATGCTACCGTCCACATTAACAAACACTGTTGGAAAATGGCCCTCTCTTAAGGGTAAATCCAAACCTTTTGCCTTCCTCCTCCTTTTCTTCTGTATGTTGGCTTCTGACTAGTGCTGAAGTACACGTGCTCTCTCCTCTGAACATTCTATCATTGGTTTACACCTGTAAGTTCCTTATAAAGTGGCATACCATAATACCCAGAGTCTGCACTTCAAATGCTACTAGTGGGCCTGCAGCAGTGATTGTGCTACCCACAGTAGTAGCCTTTCCAACCTGTCTCAGGCCTACCACTGCAGTACCTGTGCATGCAGTTTACTGCCACTTTGACTTGGCATTCAAAACTACTTGTTGTTAAGCCTTATATTCACCTTTTATTACATGTAAGCCACCCTTAAGGTAGGTTCTAGGTAGCCCTAAGGGCAGGGTGCTACATAGGTAAAAGGTAGGGCATGTACATTTATGTTGTGCATGTCTTGGTAGTGATAAACAGCCTATTGTGTTTTTCACTACTGTGAGGCCTAATCCCCTCATAGGTTAGCATTAGGAATGACTGAATACACATTTTAGTTGTAGCTCCTTATCAGAGAAGAATAGCTTTTCATGTGACATATGTTTGGAATGATAATGAAAAATCCTCCTTACTGGTGAAGTTGGATTTAACATTACTGTTTAAAAAATGCCACTTTTTGAAAGTGGATATTTCTCTTTGCTTATAACTCTGCATGCTTTGCAGCCTGTCTCCAATACACGTCTGGCCTGGGTGATATGTACACTTTGTGCATTCCCTCTAGACAGCCACAGCACAGGAAGGATCGAAGTGTCTGAGTATCCATCTACATAAATCTGCATTCTGATGGCTTTGCTGGGCTGGATGGAAGGGAGGAGCTAACATTTTACTTGAATAAGCTGTCTCCTGTCCGCACACAAAGCACTGATTACCCCGAAAGGTAGCCTGGTAGACAGGGCTGTTTTGAAAAGAGCCCTTATGTACTTCAGAGAGCCTCTTTGAAGTCAGCCCAACATCAAAGGCACATTTGGGTATAAGTACTGGTGTTCTTATCCTACCAAGACAAAATATTACTGGACTTGTAACTGAAGCTCTACCAGAAGAACTGCTGTGCTTCCTGAAGGACTCAATTGGACTTCTTTTCTGGAAGGACTACTTTTCTGCTTGTTTCCCTGCTGTTCTCTGACTCTGTTGAAGGAGATCTGCACTCTATCTTCTGCCAGGTCATCCCCAAGGGCTTGTTGACTTGCCCCCTCTTCAAGAAGTCTCAGAGACAACAAATACTTCATTTTCACGAACACAGCAGCTGGGCGCTGCCCTTTGGGCCTGAGTGACCGATCAGCGCTTTGTGCCTGAGTGACAGTGGAGGTTGTCTACGATCAGCGTTTCGTGCACTAGTGATAGTGGAGTTTGTTTACGGTCAGCGCTTCATGTCTGAACAGCAGCGGTGTATGTCCAGGAGCAGCACTTCATAGCTGTGAACTGACTCAAGTCGCCGGACTTCTTCCAGACACCACTGCAACATGCCTACATAAGCAGAATATATGGTTTATGCATGCTACACCAGCGGCCCCCTTCCCATCCTAGAGACTCGATGACACAGGCCGCCTCTAAGGTATTGTGTGCTGTGGGACCAATAGGTGCTTTTAGCCAGCGTGCTCTCCCTTGCGGGAAGCTGTACCTGTGAAAGTACCTCAGTCTCAGTGACTGAAATTAACTATTGCATCATTGATAACTTTGGAGTGCATGGTTCTATTTCAATTGTTATCAAGTCTCTCTGATGAGCCTCTGAGGGATTTCTATCACACTACCCCGGTCTTCGTGACCGCAACTAACCTTTTTGAACGCATTAGCGACCTTTAAGCACTGTTTTGTAATGATATTTTAAAGAAGTATATTGTGAGATCCACTGATTGGATTGTTGCAGTTTTAGTTATGTTTTGTTCAGAATATAATACCCTATATTTCAAAACCTGTGTGCAGTCTTTTTCTGGTTTATTCATCTGTTACTATGTTTGTGTTGCACAAATACTTTACACATTGCCATTGTCGATAAGCCTGACTGCTCTATGCCAAGCTACCAGAGGGTGAGCACAGGTTATGCACTGGGTGCATACCTCAGCCAGCCAAGATTTCCAGTTCTAACATAAATGCACAAACACTCTTTCTCTCTCACACACATATGCGCACACACACACACACTCTTTCACTGGCTCCACAAAATGGTGGTTGCCACATGGCCAGAAATTAAGGGAGCTTACTCAACAAAAACAAAATGGCCACTGTACAAACACACACACACATTGACAACACAAAATGGCCACTGCTGCATGGCCAGCAAAGACGGAGGTGTGAGAATAAAGAACATGGTTGGCCTCTACTGTCTGGAGCACCTTGTCCCTCCCGCAAAATCTAGTAGCATTGTAGGAAAATGATTGGGTAGATATATATTATTATCCCAAAATGTGTCTGGGCTCACACATGGGACCGCCCTTAACCCATCACTATTAAATCAGTATTGTTAGAAAATAAACTTGCATAAAATTTAAAAATGCCCCAGCTACCAACAGCTCAAGTCAACATCAATTAGGCCTCCAAAATACTTTTAGAAAAGAGCAAAACATAATATCAACCATGCCACACATACAGAAACAAGATGATGGGCAAGCACATGGAGAAGAAGGTAGCTAAGATCAAAGCAACATGCCTGGCTACAGGCCCTGGACTCCAGGAACCACCCTGAACCTAGCCACCAACAGGCACATGCAGACAAAAAATAACATACATTTAGCATTTTTAAACAATACATTTTGCATTTATTATAATGCTCTCTACAAGCCCCTAAAATGATTTGAAAAACCTGTAGCACAGCAGCAGTGACAATGTGGAATTTACATTAAAAATTATGCACAAGGCCTACTGAGTGTAGACCATACATCAAACAATATATAACACAGTAAATGATTAACCCCTTCCATGCTCATGACGGAATGGTTACGTCCTGAGTGCAAGTGTGCTCATGACGGAACCATTCCGTCATAGGCACACTTGCAAAAAATCCCGCTGCTGTAAACAGCAGAGGGATTTCCCATAATTTTTTTTTGCCTTGGGAGCTGGGGAAGAGCTTCCCCAACATCCCAAAGCATGGTTTTGGTTTTCCTTGTAATGACGATCGTGCACATGGTGTGCTGTCATCATTCCAACGGAAACAAAACTGAAACTTAGTTTCAGTTTCACAGTTTCGGTGCTTGTGGGGCTAGCTCAGCCCCCAAGCACCGAAACACATGGGAGAGGTATGGTTGGAAAGGGGAGAATCTTTCCTTTCCAATGGTACCCTTCCCTAGTGGATCCCTACTTATGGACTACCCCAGGAGGGCAATCCCCAAGCAGGGATCCACCCACTAGCACAAGGGATGGGGGAGCAGCCCCTTGGGCAAGGGCCTTTGCTCCCCCAAAAATCTTTGCCACAGACAGTCTTTCTGCCCCCCAGGGGGGCAGATGGGGCAGTAGCCCCCAGTCTATCCCACGGGGGGGGGGGCAGAAAGCACACCAGACACCAGGGATTAATTTTATATAGGCCAGGGGTGGGGGGCTGCCCAGAATGGGCATCCCAAGGCTCCCACCCTACCCACACAAAGAAGACAAAAGACTTTCTGCCCCTCCAGGAGGCATATGGGGAAATAGCCCCTGATCTGCCCCCGGGGGGCAGAAAGCCCACTAGGCACCAGATATTATTTTTTATACGTAGGGATGGGGCTGCCCACCCCAAAAAAATGCTACAGTCTTTCTGCCTCCCAGGGAGGCAGATGGGGCAATAGATGCTTATCTGTCCCCCGGGGGGGCAGAAAGCCCACTAGGCACCAGGGATTATTTTTTATGTACCCCCAAAAAAATGCTACAGTCTTTCTGCCCCCCTGGGAGGCAGATGAGGCAATAGCCCCTGATCTGCCCCGGTGGGGAAGAAAGCCCACTAGGCACCAAGGGAACATTGTTTTCAAAATTCAGGGGTGGGGGATGCCCAGAATGGGTATGTCAATGCCCCCCCCAAAAAGATGCCACAGTCTTTCTGCCCCCAGGAGGCAAATGGGGACAGTAGCCCCTATCTGCCCCCTTGGGGGCAGATCAGGCCCCCAGTGGGGGCAGAGAGCCCACTGGGAGCCAGCAAATATGTTGGCTTTATATGTAGGGGGGTGGGCTATCCAGCATGGGCATCCCAATTATCCCACCCCTCCACCCAAAAATAGCCAGAGTTCTTCTGCCCCCTTGGGGGCATATCAGGGCAATAGCCCCTGTTTTCCCCCCTCCCCAGGGTGGCAGAAAGTCCACTAGGCACCTAGCAAACCTATTCAGTTTTTAAAACCTAGACACCCAGGGGAATCCAGGATGTGGTGACTTGTGTGGCTCTCACTAGGTTCTGTTATCCAGAAACCCTTGCAAACCTCAAACCTTGTAAAAAGAAACACATTCTCATCACATTTCTGTGATGGAAAGTTCTGGAATCTATGCAGATCCACAAACTTCCACCCACCCAGCATTCCCCAAGGTCTCCTAATAAAAATGGTACCTCGCTTGTTTGGGCAGACCTACTACCTGCAACAGGAAATTGTCCAACACACCACATTTTTACAGTGAAAATCGGCCATTTTTTTGCAAAGTGCCTAGCTGTAAATGTTGAACCCTAGCTCTGCTGCCACCTAGGAAAACCTAGTAAACTAATATATTTTTTAAGAGTAGACACCCAGAGGAATGAAGGATGACGTGACTTGTGTGGCTTTAACCAGGTTCTGTTACCCAGAATCCCTTGCAAACCTCCAACTTTGTATTTAAAAACACATTTTCCCCACATTTCTGTGATGGAAAGTTCTGGAATAAGCGTGGGTGTGGCATCGTAGAATGTTGCTCACGTTGCCTGGACAAAGGAATGTTTATGATTGAGGGGTTTTAGAATGATGTGAAGCAGAGAAGCAGTTGAAGGTAGCTTCAGAGTGCTTGCAGCAGCTTCTGGTGGATGGGATCATTTACTTGCAATAAACTTGAAGAACCAACTATTATCATCGACCTTATGTTCTTTATTACACTTGGCGACGCTGGATGCTGGATGGTTCCCAACTCGTAAGGATTCATGCAAGATCCCAACACTACTTTGTTATTCAAGCATCAATTGCAAAGGACACGCAAGGGACTAGGAGCAGTCTTAGTTCAAAAGGATCAGTCCCAAGAGCAAGTCATTCTTTTCCTATCCAGGAGTTTGCGAGATGCTGAGGTTCGCTACTCCGTAATAGAGCGAGAAGCTTTAGCGGTATACTGGGCAATAAGCAAATTAAAAAATTTCTTATGGGGTGCTACTTTTGAAGTCAGGTCTGATCATAAACCTTTGGTGGAGATTTTCAAGAACAAGGGGATCGATGCTGTTTCAGGGAGAATCACAAGATGGGTGGTCGGACTTCAAGACTACAATTTTGATGTAAAGTATCTACCTGGGGTGGAAAATAAGGTAGCTGATGCTTTGTCCAGATTGATTGGAAAGGAAAATGGCAACTGTGATGATGAGTGTGAAATGGATGAGGAAATGGTTTGTCTAGTGGAAGATTCTGCTATTGATAAGGACAAATGGAAAAAAGAGGCTCTTGAAGACCAAGTATTGGTGAAGGTTTTAGAGGCCATTAATGGTGGGTGGAAAAAAAAACATAGAGAAGACGTAGAATTGGAGAAATTTTGGCATGTTAGAGACCAGTTGTCGGAATGTGATGGTCTACTTCTCAGGGGTTTGAGGCTCATTCCACCAAGTAGCATTAGAGCAGATCTCATTTCGCTCGCACACGCTACACATCAGGGCATTTCAAAGACGAAAGAGAGACTTCGTCTCAATTATTGGTGGCCAGGGATGGATATGCAGGTTGAAAGGAAGATAAGAGAATGTGTAGAATGTGCCCTGAGTGAGAGGGTTGCGAAACCAAAGACACAACCCATGGTGATAAGGGAAAGACCTGATGCCCCCTGGAAAGAAGTGGGTTTAGACATTTTGGGCCCCATACAGTCATCGGGTACTGATTGGTATGTCTTTGTGTTAGTTGATTTTTACTCAAGATGGCCTGAAATAGGTATTTCAAGAGGGGTTGAAACAAAACATGTGATAGGTTTCTTAAAGAAAATTTTCTCTAGGGAAGGTATACCTTCTAATATTTTAACGGATAACGGAGTGCAATTTGTATCCAGGGAAATGCAAACGTTTTTTGAAAAAAATGGTATCAAGCACAAGAAGTCGTCTTTGTATCACCCAGAAACCAATGGCATGGTTGAAAGGTTTAACCGTGTACTAAAAGAAACTATTAACATGGCTAGGTCAAGTGGTCTGGATTGGCGTAATCAAATATGGGATAAGGTTGAGGCTTACAGGGTATCGCCTCACGCCGTCACTAATAGAACGCCTTTTGAGCTATTCAGGGCTAGATGTCCCAATACTCGGGTAGCCCCTCCGTGGGTAAATAATATGCAACCTGGGTTAATCACTAAAAATGATAAGTCTAACTGGAGGGTCAAAGAGTCAGAGAAAATTATGTCTAGGAAAGAGAACTTTAATGAAAGGAAATCTGTTAAGAGGACAGATGTGAAAGTGGGAGATTGGGTTCTCATAAAGAACCCAATCAAAAAGAGATCTGGAATAAGATTTTTGAAACCCATTCAAGTAATAAAAGTGTTCACAAATGCTGTAAAAACTGCTGACCACCGCATTTGGAATTTGAACAGGGTGGTGGTGGTAAGGAAAGAGTTGTTGATTAGGGAGAAGTTGTCTGATGGGTTTGATGCAAGCAGGGCTCCCCAAGGTATTCGCAAATCATTGTCTGATGGTAATGATGCAAGCAGGGCTCCCCAAGGCAGTCGCAAATCATCCAGGGTTTCCAAGTCTCCCATGTTTCTAAAAGATTTTGTTAAATAGGTTCTGAGTATTCTTATGTTGTATATAGGTTTGCACCACTGGTGTAATTCATACATTTGTCTTCGTAAAGGAAGGGGATGTGTGGCATCGTAGAATGTTGCTCACGTTGCCTGGACAAAGGAATGTTTATGATTGAGGGGTTTTAGAATGATGTGAAGCAGAGAAGCAGTTGAAGGTAGCTTCAGAGTGCTTGCAGCAGCTTCTGGTGGATGGGATCATTTACTTGCAATAAACTTGAAGAACCAACTATTATCATCGACCTTATGTTCTTTATTACAGTGGGTCCACAAACTTCCACCCACCCCGCATTCCCCAAAGTCTTCAGACAAAAATAGTACTTCACTTGAGTGTGTGTAGGCCTAGTGTCCACGACAGGAAATGGCACAAGATGCAAAGTAGACACACCACATTTTTACCGTGAAAACTGACCCCCTTTTGCAAAGTGCCTAGTTGATGATTTGTAACCCTAGCTCTGCCAGCACTTTGGGAAACCTAGCAAACCTATACATTTTTGTAAACTAGACACCCAGGGGAATCCAGAATGATGTGCCTTGTGTGGCTCTCACCAGGTTCTGTTACCGAGAATCCCTTGCAAACCTCCAACTTTGTAAAAAAATACAATTTTCCCCACATTCCTGTGATGGAAAGTTTTGGAATCAGTGTGGGTCCACAAGCTTCCACCCACCCGCATTCCCCAAAGTCTTTCAATAAAAGTGATACCTCACTTCAAAGTTCAAAGTTTATTGTGTGAACACTTGTGTGAGTAGGCCTAGTGTCTGCAACAGGAAATGGCCCAAAACGCAACATGGACACACGACATTTTTACAGCGAAAACTGACCCTTTCTTGGTAAAGTGCCTAGCTGTAGATTTTGAACCCTAGATCTGCCGGCACCTAGGGAAACCTAGCAAATGCATACATTTTTGAAAACTAGACACCCAGGGGAATCCAGGTTGGGGTGACTTGTGTGGCTCTCACCAGGTTCTGTTACCCAGAATCCCTTGCAAACCTCAAACTTTGTCCAAATAAAACATTTTCATCCCATTTCTGTGATGGGAAGTTTTGGAATCAGTGTGTGTCCACAAACTTCCACCCACCCCGCATCCCCCAAAGTCTTCCGATAAAAATGATGCTTCGCTTGTGTCGGTAGGCCTAGTGCCCGTGACAGGAAATGGCCCATAAAGAAACGTGGACACACCACATTTTTACAGTGAAAACTGACCATTTGTTGGCAAAGTGCCTAGCTACAGATTTTGAACCCTAGCTCTGCCGGCACCTCAGGAAACCTAGCAAACCTATACGTTTTTGAAAACTAGACACCCAGGGGAATTCAGGATGGGGTGTCTTGTGTGGCTCTCACCAGGTTCTGTTACCAAGAATCCCTTGCAAACCTCAAACTTTGTCACATATATTGCTTACAAATGTCTGTCATGTTACAGGTGAAAATATTGGCACAAATGGCTGTTTTTTTTTACTCATTTTCAATTTTTCCTATTTTCAGCTGTTAGTTTCCATAAAAAAAACCTTGAAGGATCTACACAAATGACCCCTTGCTGAATTTAAAATGGTGTCCACTTTTCTGAAATATATAGCTGTCCAGGATCCATTATTGCTTTCATACCCATTTCTACCATTAACTGGAAGGAGGTTGAAACCACAAAAAATAGCAAAAATAGGCTATGTCCCAGAAAATGCCCAAACTGTGTAAAATATTTTGGTTTTCTGAGAAAAGTCTGTCAGTCCCTGAAAGGTGGGAAGACGGTGATTTCAGCACCACAAACTCTTTGTTGATACCATTTGCAGGGAAATAAAGAGACACTTTCATCTGCAGCACTTTTTCCCATTTAAAAAAAATGTAGCTGTATTTTGGCTAATTTCTGGATCCCCTCCAGCGGAATCAACAAACCCTGGTTACCTTTAAAATTCCCATGATGTTGGAAGAAAAGGACGCAAATTTGGCATGGATACCTTATGTGATCAACAAGTTACAGGGGCCTAAGCGCGAACTACCCTAAATAGCCAAAAAAAGGCTTAGCACAGGGGGGGAAAGGCCTAGCAGCGACGCGGTTAATTATCTTTACAAATTTCACAAAAACCACAAGGACATGGAAAAAATGTATACAATAACCGCAGGCCTCCACCATCCCAAATATGTGCAAACATTACCCCTTAAAAAATATAATCTCACAAGCATCCTCACTTCAAACACTGGAATGTCCAACAGCAAAAACTCAAAACAAAGTACTGAACTGAACTCACCTGATTTTTATCAAAAAGTAAATATTCAAAGGAAATGGATGCAGCTGAGATTGTAGACAAAATGAGAGTGATGTTTCTCCACAAAATGCAATCCAAGATGACCAAGGGCAGACCAAAGCAGGGAGAGTAGTCTTCAGGACAGGTAGAGAAAGTTGATATTGTATGTATAGTAGCCTCCCAGTCTCCATGACACTTTATTTCTAGTAAATAAAAGGAAAAATGTGTTTCATGCCCAATAAATTAGCAGAGCACTCCCTTTGGGTTAAAATTCAACTTGAAAATGTATTTGTGAGTTGATTTTCTGATTGCTCGTATTAAAAGAACTACCTTTCTCATTTAGAATCGGTCTGCTCAGGATAAAAAATTACCCTAAACTGTTTCTTGAAAGCCCAATTCTTTGCATTGGGAAGATGCAGGACACATTTGTGCCAATAGCATTGTTTCAGTACTTCTCGCAATTCAATTTTCCCCGAATTTGATTTTCATTATTCAATGTGTTGTAATGCTGTGATCTCTGTAATGATGTGGAAATTTTGTTAAATAAAATTACCAAAATTATGGCTTTTATGGCAACGAAATAAAAATGTTGCCTGGGGCTAGTGGTAACCCATTATCAGATGGGAAGGGATTCACTTGGGACCGCTTCCTCTTGTGAAGTAAAACAAAAGTAGATGTGAGCAAAATTTGCGCAATTTGCTTTTGTGCTATATTTTTAACACAAGGATTTTTTTAAACAAAATCACAATGAACAACAGTGGGACGCATTTTATTGTTCCTGTTCATACACAGTACATTTTTGCCACAAATTTTGGCATATTATTTTGCAACTGACAATTATGTGAAGTGTTGAAATAGACTAATTTGGGGAATTTCCCAAAATTAATCGAATTACACAAGTGTAATTTAAATTTCACCCAGGCCTAAAAAAAAGGTTTGTTGGGTAACAGGCAGTGGTCCTTGGGACAACTTCCAACTCAAACAAAAAATACTTCTACATTTTATAAGCAGCCAGTTTCCTTTAAGGAAAATGGGCTGAATTCTGTTTTTTAAAATTTGCTTTATTTAAAAGTGATTACAGACGTGTGGGTCTGCAATATCAAAGACAGAATATCGAGGGGTCACAATATCATGGCCAGAATATTGAGGGACAAAATATCGAAAGGTAAATTTGTATAGATTTTATATATCTAACTTAACATATATGTACCTTGGTGATATATACATATCCTCAAGGTACGTAGATGTGGATTTAGGACTTGTAAATTCATACACACCTTTATGCAATTACCTCTTCAACATTTTGTACCTTCATATTCTGGTCCCAAAATGTTAACCCTTCGTAATTCTGCCCTCAATATTCCCTACTGCAATCATCAAAGACATGTTGGTCTACTGACCCCGGCAGACCACCATTCATGGCATGGCCTACAACAGTAGTGAGGTACAAAGTGCAAACTACTTGATTAAAATTCATGAAGTAGCAACTCACTACGATTTGGAATTTTAAGAACTGATCAATTAGTACATAGGTCAATTTTTTAAATTATTTTCTTGTCACAAAAATACTGATTACAATTTGTGACTAATATAGTGCGAACATTCAATTCAAACTTGTTTTTTCCACAATCAATCAGAGTAAGCAACGTATAAATCTGCAAAATCATATTGTTTTACTGGATTTTGTTCTCCTCAGGAAAAAGAATTCGACATGGCATAACCCTTTGCTACAATGCTCTCATGAAATATGGGGTGGTACTGATTGATTTCTCATTCTGAAATGGTACTTACTGCTCTTTTCTCTTACAGCTGCATTTGTTGGATGAGAACTTACTTGCAAATCTCTGTGACTACTCACTCATTTACATTTCATTGGTTTGCACTAAAGTTGCATAGGCCAAACCCCTTTAATGCCCACATTGCTATTCTCAACTCTACTACGAACGCTTATGGCAATCTTCCATTATGTCAAAGTCATTATGGATATGTCCTTTGTCCTCTTGTGAGTCATTACTTATGCTGTTTTTCCTGTTTCTAAAAGAGATGAGGAGCTTCTGGGTATGTGCTTGGAATCCTTCCACACTCAGACTTCTACCTTCATGGCTAACAACACCACAGTGCCAGACACAGGGGTGATCGTGGCAATCTGATCATGGTGCTTGAGGGCACCAGAAGCTGGAGTCCTGGACTTGAACCCTGCTAGTGGTTCGTCCCAGAGCACCACTGTGGGATTACAGTGGTGCAGCAAGGGAGCCAGGGCTCCTGATGCAAGCAAGGACAAGGACCCCTTTTTGCAGCTTTTAAAAAAAAAAAAAATTCAAAAAGAGATACCTTCAAACAAAGATTCTGATCCACAATAAGACACAATACAAATATACAGAGGCGGTAGCAAGGAATAAAGTAACAATGCGTTATGAGTGTAAATTAAATCAGCATATGTGGATTCGGTATGCAAATTTGCAGTTGGTAATTAGTGTGTTACTCCTATACACAAGTTTGCTAAAAACTAAGAAATGAAGAAAAACCCATACTAATCCCATAAGGCCATCAGCCTATGCATCGTCTAAACAGCCCCATATAGAACCATAAAGAACCACATTTTTGTAGGGCACGGATACACCTTTCTTTAGCTAGAGCCTTCTCTCTTTCGCCAATTTTCCTAAAAATTAGCCACCACTCCACTACTGAGGAAGGCTTGGGTGAAATCCAGGCTCTAGTTGTCGCCAGCCGGGCAGCAACTAACATAATCACAATTATGGATTTATGACCACAACTATCCTCTTTATAGCCTAGCATCTTCTCAGCTATTGTAAATGTATACGGAACCCCAATTCGGAGTTTAAAAACAAATTGCACCTTCTGCCAAAAAAGACCCAGTTCTGGGCATATGAAAAACATATGAATCAAATCAGCTGCATGTAGCCCACACTTAGGGCAGTTACAGCGCACCCCTCCATAAACCCCCCCTGCGTGACCACACCTTGAGACCATCTGGCGATCTTCTCTGGCGTGTAATAAAGTGCACAGATCATCCAAAATTTTTGTAGTCATAGATTGACCGAATGTACACAGCATTCTATAATATCAAAAGCAGACTTTACCTCTCCTATATCAATATTTACCCCTGGAGTCTCGCTCCATCTTGACGCTAGTTTTACACAGCCATTCAGTCTAAACTGACAGAGAGATCGTTACATCCAGCTAATGGTGGCCTTCCAGTTCTGCGCACACAGACACTCCCATATCCCTGAGCTTGAGACACTTCGAATAGCAAGGTATCTAATGAAATAATCCCTAAGCTGAAGATATTCAAAAAACATCCGCTGAGGGATAGCAAATGTGAGCTGTAGATTCTCAAATGATCTAAAACCATTACAGTCATACAACTGCCCCAAAAAATGAACGCCATGTTTTGCCCATCACTGGCCCACGGAATCCTGGAAAATCCCAGGCAAATCGGGTTACCCCAGAGGGGGAGCTTATCATGTATGAGAGCTATAGAAGATCTAGCCATAATGCCCTGCCATATATAAGCACAGTCTCTGATAGCCACCCTTTTTGCAGCTTTGTAATAACAAATAACTATAAATAGGGTGCATCTGGCTCCTTATAGCACTGGGCCCCAATGCCTTTACACTTGCTGCACTATTGATAGCTACACCAGTGCAGGCTTATTGTGCTCCCCTTCTTGACTCTGTGCTAGCTGGTACTGACACAAAATAACATCATAAACTTCTGAATCTACTTTGCATAGATTTGTGAACTGGCAAATCCACTCATAGCTACAAAAATCATGGATTTTAATGAGTTTTTATAATCCTCCATCTATGGGCCAGTAGATTTATAGCATGATGAACAATCTTGGAGTGTGCTAGGTAGAAATGAAGAAGAGCACATTTTCTTTCTTTGATTTCTTTTCAGCCAGTCAAAAAAAAAATCCTTGGAGAAATTCCTGCCACTACCTCCCTTAAAGTATGGAGGAATGGCATTTCCTTTTCCAGTGTGGAAAGACATCTACTTCTGTATTTTGCATGAGTAAATATGTGTGAAGAAACAGCCTGCAAAATGTCTGTGTATACCGGTAAACATATGTTTTTTTGGGTTAACCTCATTTTAAATGCCCCCTCTCTGAAATAGCACTTTCCTTCCCCAAACCTGCTGTGGATCAAATGTGCCATGATGGCTGGGGCCTTATTACACATAGTGCCCTGGGAGCACAATGGGTCTGTACCGCTGTATGTTGTGCCCCTGGACACTGTGGTATTACACTTGTGGATCCCCTTCTGTAATACTGTCAGCGCTGACTCACATGTAGCACCAGCACTATCTTAAGAGGGCATTCTCACATTTGCACGGAGCATGGCCCCATGCACAGAGAATTGCTTTGCCTTTGCACCCATCGTGTATTATGGAAGTGAGTGTAGAGGCAAACTTGCCCTTAGGAGATGCACTGAAAGTGTGCCACAAAACGATGGTGAACTGTCAGTGCACCTACTGAAGTCAGCCCTCTGTAGTGGCAAAATGGGGTCCCATAACCCCCCCAGGACATACTCCTGTGAGCGGATGCTGTCATTCACTGCACCGCTTGGAGGGGAATCTCGGACTCCTTTTCTTTTTTTGTTCAAAGAAATTTTATTGATTTTCATTACAAAACAAAATACATAAAAGACAGGGCAAAGTATTGTAGATACATCAAGTCAATCATGTCGCCATTACTAGAAGCCTACAAGAGATGAATCAGACGGTACATTACAATTGGATCAATGCAAAGGGGCACGAGTTAGTGAGTGTACAACCTTGGACTGCAGTAGGTCTTAGTGACCAAGGGCCATATGTAGGAAGCACTTTTGCGATCACAAACACTGCGAATCACAAAAATCAGGGTGTTTGCGATCGCAAAACAGACCGTTCCTATGTAGGAAAGGTTTCCGTTGTGCAAAAATGAGAATCGCTAATTTAGCGATTAGCATTTTTGCGCAACGCAGATTCTGCGAATTATTTAACGTAATCGCAGTCTGCGTCACATCAACTGTGAAAATCGCTATTACCGATCTCGCACATAGCGAATGCGCAAAAATATATGTACAGGAAAATCGCAATTAGTGAATCCATGAAATTTGCAAATTTGCACTTCTCAATTACCACCAACTCTGAGCAGGTGGTAACCATGTGCAACCTATTTAAACAGGCCCACAATGCCACTGGGACTTCCCACCATGGCTGGCCTGTACGTGATAGCCAGGAGGCTGCGAATCAGGGATGCCACACAGAGAAGGAGATGCCAGGAAAGGATCTACAGAGCACGCATCACCCTCTTCCAACTGACCTAGGAGGAGATCCATGTGAACTACAGGCTGCACCCAGACAGCATCCTGGATTTAATAGAGGAGCTTACACCCATTCTTGAACACCCCACACGCAGGGCACACTCCATTCCCACCCATGTTCAGGTCCTGTGCTCACTGCACCTCCTGGCATCAGGGAGTTTTCAGGGGGTCATTGCCACAGCAGGAGGTGTCTCGCAAAGCGCACTTTCGCGCTTCCTTCATGCTTTCCTTGATGCAATGGTACAGAGGCTGCATCACCACATACAATTTCCAAGCACACAACAGGCACTAGATCAGACCAAGCAGGAATTTTACCAAATTGCCCAATTCCCCCATGTCATTGGCTGCGTAGATGGGACCCATGTCGCAATCTCACCCCATCACCGAATGAGTATGTTTTTCGGAACAGAAAGTCATATCATTCCCTGAACATCCAGGTAGTGTGCAATGCCCAACATATAATCACTGATATTGTGGCCAAATACCCAGGAAGCACACACGACTCATTCATGTTTCGCCACAGTGCATTACATCGCAGACTCACAAATGGCGAATTTGGAGAGGGCTACCTGCTAGGTAAATGCATGTCATACAGACACAGAACCAGTTGAGTGATGCAGTGGCAGGACAGTATTGAACATGAATCTGCTTATACCCTGCAGGTGACAGTGTGTATGCTGTACGAGACTACATCCTCACACCGTACCTGAATCCAGCAACTGCAGGTGAGAGGAGGTACAACAGCGCACACAGAGCTACACGCTGTGCCATTGAGAGGACCTTTGGAATCTTAAAGAGCCGTTTCCGATGCCTCCATAAGAGTGGAAGTGCACTACAGTACAGCTCTGAGACATGTTGCAAAATTGTGGTTGCCTGTGCAATGCTACTCAACATCGCTACCAAAAAAGGAACCCCAGTGGATCTGACAGACTCAGAATCATCAGATGAGGAGGGACCAGCTCCACATCGCGGACCAGCAGGTGGGGCCGCTGCAGCTGCTGGGCGCATGAGACGAGATGAGATCACACAGAACTACTTCTAAGTGAGTAATGAGGACATGATGCCACTGAATGGTGTTTGACAGTGATGTTTATTTCCTTAGTTGCAGGAATACATCTATCTTATATCGTGACTTTATAGTTCGTGCTTGCACATGTTTGTGTCACAGTGCAATAAGTGCCATCAGCCACTGAGTCAGTATGGACTGTGTTGTGTCACACATGGCCATTAGTCCCTGGTGTCCCTTCACCTCCTACGTGCACGCCCTGTTGCCCCTCGCTGTGTCTGCGCAGCGCCCTCCCTGGAGTCATCATCCACTCTGCCCTGGCGTGCACTCCGGCATCTGTCCAGTGGAATTGGGGGAGTGATGCTGCTCCTGCTGGACTGTTCGTCTGTGTCCATTGCACTAAGTGTGCCGATGCCACCTGTGGCAGCTGCGTGCATCTGGTCCACCGCATGTGTTACCTGCACCAGGACACTGCCAACGTCCTGGCAGCAGTGGGCCATCTCACGCTGCATGCTCACACATCTTCTGGCCAGCAGGGATGTGGCGGTTGACTGGCGGTTGACTGCCCTATTGTACAGATCCAGCCGTGTGTGGAGGCGATGTCTCTCCCTGCGCCGGGCTACCCTGTCCCTCATAATCTCCCTGCACAGTCCCTCCAAAGCACCAGTCATGGCCATTACTCCTGCCCGCAACTCAGTCATGTTGTGGTTGTGTGCTGCCAGTTGCCGCTGTATTGACCGTATCCCCTTCACTTGCAGGCGCTGTTGTTTAAGCATGCTGCCCTCAAGGCCCGATAACACCGTGTCTTCTTCGGCAGGAGCAGTGCTGGTGGACGGGCGTGCCCTGCGTCTCATCCCTCTCCCTACTCTGGAGTGTTCAGTGGACTGTGTTGGCTGCTGTCCTGCACGCTGCCTGTGCACTGGCTGTTGCTCTGCTGCTGTGTCTGGTGCCTGTGCCTCCAACAGTGGCAGTGGTGACACAATGTTACGGCACCTGCATGGTGCAGAGTCTGAAGTTCTGGCTTCACCCTGCTCCTCCTGCCCTGCCTCATCCTCCATTTCAGCAGTTTCCTCACATTCAGGCACGATTTCCTGTGTTGGTGGTGGTGCTGTGAATTGAATGGCACACATTAGTTCTGTGTCCTGTCTCGCATTTGTAATGCATTATAGTTTACACAATAAAATTCAGATGGGTACTATCTGTCTGTTTCCCTATTTGCATGATGGAGTTCTCCCTATTCCACCTGGCTGTGTCTCACTGGCCCAGTTATCAGTGCATGTGACTACATCTCCCATAACGCATTTCTGGGTGTGCTGGTGGACATGTACTGGAGTTGCACTCAGGTTGCCTTTTGGGGTGTGTGAGAGGGTTGGGGATGTATCAGGGGGTTTTGGCATGCATCTTACCTTGTCTGGTGTCTGTGTGTTCGGAGCTGTCCAGGTCAGCCACTCCACTCACACTCTCAGTCTGCAGTGTGCCCTCCACCAGCTCCTCCAGGGGCGTCGGTTCTGTTGCTGTGGACGGGCCACCACCGTTTTTTTTGGCCTCGGCCAGTCTTGTAGCCACCCTCTCCTTTGACCTTTGCCGCATATCATACCACCTTTTTCTGAGGTCTTCGACTGTGCAGTGTGTGACGCCAATGGAATTTACTTTTTCCTGGATGTCACTCCATATTTTGCGTTTTCTGGCCTCTGGCACACGTAGGGAACTTTTGCCAAACAGGAGATCATGGCTGCTGACAACTTCCTGGGTGAGGACCTCCAGCTCCCTTTCACTGAATTTCTGTTTCCTTTTCCTTGGTGGTTCCTCCTGCTGCTTCTCTGGCCCCTGGGACTCCATTTGGCTTGCTTTCAGTAGCTGAGCACAACTGTTCTCCTCTCCACACAGGCTCTCACACAGCTACTGGCTCTAGCACAGCTGCTGGCAACCAGGTGCAGCATGGGCAGTCACACTTCCTGGGTGTGATGTCATCATTCTGCACCTGAATTGCAGATTTCCAGATTTGCGATTCCTTAATTGCATTCTCGCAATTAAGGAATCACAATTTGGGTAATCGCTGAATTATTCTGCGAATTTTTGGGAATCGCAAAATATTTGCGAAAAAATACCTACATCGGAATTCTGAAACTGAGATTCGTGAAAAATCGCAAATTCAGAATCGCAAATTCTGTTCTACCTACATATGGCCCCAAGTCATCGAAGAGACAGCATACACGCTAATTGTCTTCGGTAGATCCGTGTCAGGTCAATATGCTTGAGTTATGCTTTCCTCTGTAATGGAACGTGAAGAACAAACTGATTGAAGCTGGTAGTCAAGAACAATTTATTATCCTAGAAGTTGCTGATAATCCTAATTCTAGCGTGGGACGAGTTATGAAAAGTACAATGCCCGTAGAAAAAGAGATGAGGAATAGGAAACCAGAGACTGAAAGAGGTACAGAAGGAGGAAGGGTAAGGAGAGAAGCTAGGGCTCGGCATCAAAGGGCTAAGACTAGAAGCGGTATACACTAAATTCAAAATTCAAAAAGGAGCCTTCATTTAATCCCAATGGGAGGTCTCCACAAGCAGTGAGGGCCGTGAGGTGATATGGTGCAAGATCAGCTGGGCCTAAGATTCTGGTATTATCACTGGACAACCTGTTTTTTAGAAATCCTGTTTGAGATGAGTGGATGAGTTTAGCTATATATTTTTGTATTCTGGAAGATAAAATCATAGGACTCCTTTTCAACATGCAGTTAGGTTGCCACTTGTAGAGAGAAACGCGGAGCGACTTGTCAACAGCTGCTCCGTATTTTAAAGAATGCCCTGCAGACATCTCAAAGTAAATTTATAGCCGCCTGGGGAAGTGTATTCATCATAATAGAGTTTAATATCCCATTCTGCGCATTTTGAAAGGTGCACCATAGCACAAACAGAGAGAGAGCCTGCCCTATATATAGTAGGGTCTCAGATTGCCCACTTCATACATTGGCGCTTCAAGAGGAAATGTCCAAAGATCATGATTATGTGAACCCAAATCAAAGAATTTCTACTCACAGTTCACCAGTTGCCCATTTGAAAATTACACTTTACTGCACATAAAAATTGTGTGATTCAAGCTTCTGGTGTACTGGGGGCATGTGGTAGATATTGATTGCTTTTAACTTGCTTGGGACCACCATGCAGTCCTGAGTAGGTACAAACAGACAGTGAACAAGGTTTTGTTTGAAAAATTTGCCTTAAGCAGTATGTGCCTCCCAAAATCATGTCATATACAAAGTGATGATGATGATGCCCTACCTAAGGGGGTTTTCTGAGGAAAGAACCAGCAGAGGATTCACTGCTGAAAACACAGCAGTTCCAATATCGCTAAATGAGGCTGGAGAACTAAGAGGGAGATAGACAAGATAGCTGTCAATTTTTGACAGATGAGAAATTATGATCAAACTCTGAATGAAGCCCTGTGTCTATTAACAGAACAGTTGTGTTTGTTGTCATAGAAAGGATCCATAATGATTCCAGGGTTATATTTTAGTAAATGTTTGTGTGGCAGTTTTAATGTTGGTGAAAGTAGTCTCAAAATGAACGTATATGTTTTGGATTGATGGACCAACGAGTAGTCACACATCCCATCTTATGTGCATCATACACTTGATTTAGCTTGCTTGTTAGATCTGGGGGTCTCTAGTTGGCAGGGGATGTACCACTGTCCAAGTAGGGACCCTTGCTTCTAGTCAGGGAAAGGGGGATACACTGTTAAGATAACCTCTGCTCACCCTCTAGGTAGCTTGGCCTGAGCAGTCTAGGCTATCAAAGGCAATGTGTATTTGTACCAACACTCACAGTAACACAGTGAAAACACCACAGATTTACTCTACACCAGATTTAGAAAAATAAGGTATCTTTACTAAAAACTTCACAAGACCAGATACTACAGAAAAACCAACATACAATTAAAAAGGTTACTTTAAAGATAGTTCAAGAGTTTGTAGAAAGTACTCCAGGATGTAAAAATCAGTGTCCTGCACAATGCGACTCTCAATGCACAAAATGCGACACTCTCGTGCCCAACAGTACCTGTAGTTTTGCTAAGGTTCCCAAAAGCTCTAACAATGAAGATGGCAAAGGCGATGCGATACTCCTGAGACCTTGGGGAGGCTTTGCAGCAGCCCTGCTTCACGCAGCAGAGGTGGATTCGCCGGCTCCGATCTGTAGGGGGAGGATGCTATGACTTTGGCTTTCGTTGCGTAGGTTTCTTAGGGGGAAGCTTCATGCACAGGTACGGTGCGATGCTCTTCGATGGGGCGCGATGCGCGGCACGGCATTGACTTCTGGTGCCGCAACCCTCGATGCGCCACGGGACGGGACTCTTCGTCGATGCAGGGGGAATAAATCACCGTAGCAGAGTTACGAAACCTCTGTGCTGCAGGAGGACGAGTGAAGCATCCGGATCCAACGGAGTGAATGGGAGGGAGGTAGAAAAGGACCCGGTAATCGGTCACGTCAAAAGAGTCACGAGGGGCGGGAAGACTAGACAGGGGAAAGGGTAGCGTCAGTTAGGCACCCCGGGGGCACAAAGGAGTGTAAGTAAAGGAAAGAAAATCTCCGTGCATTCCAGGTTTGAGGGTGCACTCGGATAAATCAAACATGAAACATAATAACAACAATTGCCATAATAAATGGTACTCAGCAGGAGCACATAACATAAATTAAAGGTAGTGACAACCACATGGCATTAATGTAACGGAAGGAGAACGTGAACACAGTCAAAGTAGGGAAACAAATATAATAAAAAAGGATAAAAAAGGATAAAAAGCACAGTTAAATTTAGCATGTGGCTGCGGTGGCAACATCCTGATATTGAATGCTAATTTGGTAAATGAGGGATACAGGGTACAATGGCAGTCAATCAGCTAATGGTGTGGATGCCACATAATGGTGATCCAAAAACAATTTACAAAGATTAAATGAAACGAATTAAACGGGCAAATAGAGTCAATTCACGTAGCTAATGGAAGCCCACCAATAAATTATTAAATCAAAGGTATTGCACAGATAGAAAGGTAACATAATCAAGTGATAATGCATGGTGTAATCAAGTAATTAGTTAGGAGTTAGGGTCTGCTGTGAGGGGTGTGGACGTATGTGAAAGTAATGAATGACCACTCAAGATGCGTTGGATGTAGTCATCCGTGTAGGCTGGGGTCTCCCTAGAGGACATGATGTGTGGGACGACCTGGCTTAACAGTTCGGGCCGGACTGTTCCCATGAGGCACAGGGTCAAGACTGATTTGCATATGGCCAGGTCTAAACTGGGGTGGCATGGTGAACAAAAGAATGATGGATTTAACCCAGATCTCTTGACTGGGGGTGAATGTTTTGATTTGTTCTGCATTCTGTCCATCAATTGTGTATCTTTTGCTTCCTCGCCCTAAGTGCGCCGGGTATGCCCAGACGCAGGTCCCGGGCTCACTGTGCCACTGGATTCAAGCTATCCTGGCTGAAGAGGGGTGAAACCCCGAAACCAGTCCTAGGATGCTTTTTTCCGGTCCAGGGATGACCTGGCTTAGCAGTTCCGGCTGGACTGTTCTCATGAGGCTCAGGGTCAAGACTGATTTGCATATGGCCAGGTCTAAACTGGGGTGGCATGGTGAACAAAAGAATGATGGATTTAACCCAGATCTCTTGACTGGGGTGAATATTTTGATTTGTTCTGCATTCCGTCCATCAATTGTGTATCTTTTGCTTCCTCGCCCTAAGTGCGCCGGGTATGCCCAGACGTGGGTCCCGGGCTCACTGTGCCACTGGATTCAAGCTATCCTGGATGAAGAGGGGTGAAACCCCGAATCCAGTCCTAGGATGCTTGTTTCCGGTCCAGGGACGACCTGGCTTAGCTGTTCGGGCTGGACTGTTCCCATGAGGCACAGGGTCAAGACTGATTTGCATATGGCCAGGTCTAAACTGGAGTAGCATGGTGAACAAAAGAATGTTGGATTTAACCCAGATCTCTTGACTGGGGGTGAATGTTTTGATTTGTTCTGCATTCCATCCATCAATTGTGTATCTTTTAATCACACATAATGCAACACCTTAATTCATGAGTTAAAGTAGACAGACTCTCGCAACCAGGTGTACATCTAATGTCATCTACGCTATGCGATGCCCTTGTGATCTGTTATACATAGGCCAAACCACCCAAATGGTTAAACGGCGTATCCTCCAACACCAAAGTCGCATTAGATGTAATGTTGAAACAGCACCCCTGGTCAGCCATTACAAAGAAAAAAATCACTCTGAAACCGACTTGACCTGGCTGGTGATTGACCACCCCACGCTTCCACTCAGAGGCGGCAATCTACAGTTGATATTGAACAAATGCAAATGTAGATGGATTGCACGCTGTAATTCTGTTGAAAACGGGCTCAACACCTTTGATGAATTGAACACTGTCATTACAGCCACATGAACCCGCCTCCCATCTCTGGGCTACCTCACTCTTTTGATTTAGGACCTACCACACTGAGCTCATAAGTTGGTACCCAGTATCCCGCTGTAACCTGTTGCCATTACTTGATTGCACCATGCATTATCACTTGATTATGTTACCTTTCTATCTGTGCAATACCTTTGATGTTATAATTTATTGATGGGCTTCCATTAGCTATGTGGATTGCTTCTATTTGCCCGTTTAATTAGTTTAATTTAAACTTTGTAAATTGTTTTTGGATCGCCTTTATGTGGCATACACACCATTAGATGATTGACTGCCATTGTACTCTACCGAATTGGCATTCAATATCAGGATGTTGCCACCGCAGCCACATGCTAAATTTAACTGTGCTGTTTATCCTTTTTATCTTTTATTAAATATAATTATTTCCCTACTTTGACTGTGTTCACGTTCTCCTTCTGTTACATTAATGCCATGTGGTTGTCACTACTTTTAATTTATGTTATGTGCACCTGCTGAGTACCATTTTTTATGACAACTGTTGTTATTATTTCTTTCATGTTTGATTTATCCGAGTGCACCCTCGAACCTGGAATGCGCAGAGCTTTTCTTTCCTTTACTTACACTCCTTGGTCCCCCCGGGGTGCCTTACTGATGCTACTCTTTCCCCTGTCTAGTTTTCCCGCCCCTCGTGACTCATGTCACGTAACCGATTGCCGGGTCCTTTTCTACCTCTCCGTCCCATGTGATCAATTACCCAGCGGTTAGGACGCCGTTTTGACTCTTTTCCTCATGCCTTTTTTCAGAATTATACTCCACGCTCATTAACCGGGCTTATTCTGGATTTCTTCCAAGGCTCCTCCCTGATCCCTCTTACATTGCCACCGCGCTCTTGGACTTATAACCTGGGTAACTATCTACATTCTTATACAGACAGTGTCCCCTTCAGCACCTGTTGCTTACCTAATACCCCTACAACTCCCTTACTCTGTTCATTTCCCCACCAGACTTCACAAGCCTCGCTGAAGAATCGCAGATCTTGATTATTTTGTGATCCCCACACCCACACTATACTCTCTTTACTAGGTAATTTTTACCTTTCTCAATTTTCTCCTTACCTTCGCTCCCTTATCCCCTTGGATCACTCATGTTTTGATCCATTCTCCCCTCCATTTTCCCATAGAGCACTACCCTCAAATTAATGACCATTATCCTGATGATGACCTGCAATTATTCAGGTTGAAACACCGTCGACTATCCAGCCTAGAACACAGGCGCTACTGTGGTCAAATTCAATTATCTGACTATCTTGTATATAAAGACTGTATATAATTTGCATATTTTTTGACCACCTTTATTTTACCTATTCTCGCCATTCACGCTGTTTTTCGCACCCTTATGTCACTGCGCCGTCCACCTTCACTAGCACGCCCAGTGCTCACTTTGTGTGTTATGGTCATTGTATAATTATGTACTGTAGTGCTTCTTAACTACTTACGGAATTATAGTTTAATTTACTTCACCCTACTCTCACGTTGTGGTCTCCCTCCCTGTGTCCCCCTTCCCAATTGTGATTTATTTAACTGTTTTGAATTGTCCTCTTTTAATATTTTCCAGTTGAGACATTGTTTTTTGTTGCAAACTGCGCCCGGTCTCACCTGGGTTAATGGGCCTTAATCCTGTTAATTGTTACTCTATCAATCGTGTATTGACAACTGCTTTAGCCTCATGTATTTTTACATTGCTCTTACATACAATTTTTGTTGTTGTGTGTAATGCATTAGTGCTCATTTTATGACTTATTGAGGTGAAATTAACACACCTGTATTGACACTTTAAAAAACAATGTTGTGCTGGTGGTTGTGGGTGTTAGTGAGTGTGCATTCAAAAGTGTGTTGCGGTTGTTTGTGTGCAATGCAATATGTAAAAAAAGAGGCATAACACATTCCCTACATATATTTCTTAAGCAAAATACAACATATATGTGTATTGACACATTAATAAGTTGTATTTACCAGTCTCCACTGCAACAGGGACTCACTCCATTAGCAAACCTTTGCTAGGACAACACAGCACGATGGGGAAATCTAAATAGGCTCGGCACAATCCCGCCGACCTGATTGCGATGCAGTACCATTAACCAGCGGAGGAGTCCGCCGCCTCGGCGATGGTGTGCCACTTATGGGAAACATGTCTGAAGTCTAACGCCGGTTCGGCCAGCCCACATTTAAAAACATTGGGCGAGGTATCGTCAGCTTGCTGAAGTACTTGAAAAGTCCACCGCGGTGGGATGAAGGGAGTTCTGCCAAGATCTAAATCAAGCCTTTTGTGTTTTTCAGAATAAGGGCAATTATCTCACAAAAGGTGTGCTGCTTGCTTAAAATGTATGCTATCCGTGCTGCAGTCACCGCCTCTCATAATGCCCTGGATTCATAATGTTTTAGTCATAAAGGCATAGCAAGCTGTGTGAAATCTCAAGCTACTGTGGAGCAGTTTATATTCCAATTTTCCAACATGTGCTCACATGCTCCTCTCGAAAGGCATTACAACATTTACAGGGCATACTCATTCTAACTATGTTGCATCTTTCCAATTACAGCTTCAGTGCTTCCCCGATCTATCAGTGGTCTCCACCACCCTCCGAGGAACCCTCATCTACCGACCCCCTGGACCCTGCAGACCTTTCGCCAACTCAATCACTGACATCATCTCTCCACATGCCATCGCATCCACCAACTACACCCTGCTGGGAGACCTCATCTTCCACCTCGACAACCAACTGGACCCCAACACCACATCCCTCCTGGACAAGCTCCACAACATTGGACTCCGCCAGATCGTGACCAAACCCATGCACTCAACAGGACATACCCTCAACTCCCTCTTCACAACAGGAAATTCCGTCACCTTAAGCCACACCACCGAACTCCCATGGACTGACCATCGATGCGTCCACTTCACCTTCAGAACACCCACCATTCACAGACACCAGCACCTGCTTCCACAAAGAAACTGGACCAGAATCACCGACGACCAGCTCACCTCCTCACTCAGCAACTCCACCCCAACTATCATGGAAAATTACAACCCCAACACCACAGTCCAAACCCTGCACAGATGGATCTCCGACAGCGCCAACCCCATAGACCCCCTCAAGATAAACTACAACATCCATGCCAAGCAAGCCAGATCGTTTACCACCGAACCTCGAGAGTCCAGACGCACTTGCCGCCACCTCGTAAAGGCCTGGAGGAACACCAAATCCACGGAAGACAACAACAACTTCAAAGCCACCACCAAAACCCACCACCAACTCATCAGAAAAACGAGGAAAAAAGCGATTGAAGACAGAATCTCCACAAACGCGCACAACAGCAAAGAACTCTTCAACATCATCAAGGAGTTCGCCCAACCCACCAGCGAGTCTACTAACATCCCTCACTCACAAGACCTCTGCGACAAACTCAGCACCTTTTTCCACCACAAAATCAAGAGCATCCAAGACAACTTCGACGAAGACAACCAACACACTGAACCCTCACCAACCACCCCAGACACCCTGAAGCCAGCGATTGACAACTGGAAAAACCTCACCACTGTAGACACACTGAAGAAAATAAAGTGAATCCACTCCGGGGCCCCTACGGACCCCTGCCCCCACCAAATCTTCAACAGAGCCGCCAACACCATTGCACCCATGCTCCGCCACACCATCAACTGCTCCCTGGCGACCGCCTTGTTCCCCGATGACTGGAAAAACACAGAGGTCAACCCCCTCCTGAAGAACCCTTTTGCTGACCCCACCGACCTCAGAAACTCCAGACCCATCTCCCTGCTCCCGTTCCCAGCGAAAGTCATCGAGAAAGCCATCAACAGCCACCTCACCACAGTCATCGAAGAGCACAACATCCTCGACTCCTACCAATCCGGCTTCAGAAAAAAACACAGAACGGAAACCGCCCTCCTCGCCGCAACAGATGACATCTGCACCCTAATGGACAAAGGAGAAACAGTAGCCCTCATCCCCCTCGACCTCTCGGCAGCGTTCGACACAGTCTCTCACTGCACCCTAATACGCAGACTCCACGATGCAGGGATCCACGACAAGGCCCTCGACTGGATCCGCTCCTTCCTCTCCAGCAGAACGCAGCGTGTCAGACTCCCCCCTTTCCTCTCGAACACTACACCAACCACCTGCGGAGTCCCCCAGGGGTCCTCCCTCAACCCTACGTTCTTCAACGTCTACATGGCTCTGCTCGCCCCCATCGTCAGAACCTACGGACCCAACATTGTGTCATACGCAGACGACACCCAACTCCTCTCCCTATCCAATGAACCCAACACCACCAGACACAACTTTCGAGAAGGCATGGAAGCTGTTGCTAAATAAATGAAAAACAGCTGCCTACAACTAAACACCAACAAAACAGAAGTACTCATCATGGGCCCAAACCCTGACGCCTGGAATGACACCTGATGGCCCCCCGCCCTGGGAAGTCCGCCCACCCCCACGGACCACGCACACAACCTGGGAATCATCCTGGACACCGTGCTCAAAATGGACTGCCAGATCAACTCCGTCTTGTCCTCCTGCTTCCATACCCTCTGCCTCCTATGTAAGACCTTCAAATGGATCCCCTTCAAACACAGAAAGACCATCACACATGCCCTGGTCACCAGCAGACTCGACTACGGCAACGCACTCTATCCAGGAATAAACAAAAACCTCACCCGCAAGCTAATTACCATCCAGAACGCCGCTGCAAGATTGGCCCTAAACCTGCCAAGACACTGCCACATCTCCAAGCACCTGCACACACTCCACTGGCTCCCCATCGAGGCTAGAGTCACCTTCAAGATGCTCACCAACGCATACAAGGCCCTCTATGACACTAGACCAGCATACCTGAACAGCCGACAAATTCCATGCACCCCAAAGGACCCTACGATCAGCCCAGCTCTCCTACGCCATGGTCCCCCGCACCAGAAAGACCTGATTGGGAGGCCACTCCTTCTCCTTCCTCGCGGCCAGAGCCTGGAACGCCCTTCTGCTCCACCTCAGACAGACAACCTTGCTCCCCATCTTCGCAAGAAACCTCAAAACCTGTCCCTTCGACAGACCCCCTCCTTGATGGACTGAAACCTGCACCACCCTCAGCACCTTGAGACCCTTACGGGTGAGTAGTCGTGCTCAACAAATGCCTGATTGATTGATTGATTGCGTTGCAGGCCTGCTGCAACAACACAAAATACGTTTTTCTATGAGTTTTACATGTTATAATGCTTTTCTTTAATGTTTCTCTTAGATGTTTAATGACTGGATGTCTCTTGGGTGGGACTAAATATGTCGGTACCAGACAAATACAAAGAAGTTCAAACTGAGTCAATTTGGCAAACTCTCCCATTGTAGTTGATATTGTCAAAATATTCAAGAACCAGGACTGCAGTTTATTTTGTAATATCGAACTATTTTAAATCAATATCTGCAGACCTGCCAACGCACATGGTGTCACCATGTGCCACACTATATTGGCTCTGCTCACATGGCCTTTCGGTAAGGAGTCGATCATACACTGTGGGAGATAGTGTGAGCTGGAAACTCCTGCAGGGAGTGCATTTCCAGCTCGTGTTTAGAGGGAGGGCACAGCTGATGTCTCAGGGGTTATACAACCTCCCCAGGGCATGAGTGCCAGCCCTGGAAGCTTTTGTTTATGTTGTTTATGTTTTTCTGGGGAAAGGAGGCGAATGTTAGGCGTGACGCCCCGCCCCTTCTCCATGGCCCCACCCACGTATGCCTCACAAGAGTAAAGGCTCAAAGACCCACCCCTTTACCAAACTCCCCACCATTGAGCCCCCTCCCCTCAAAGTGAAGGATTTAACCCAAAGTTTGCAGGTAAGCATGTGAGTGTCTGTTGAACGTGACAGAAATGTAAAAATGTGTCCCATGCAAGAAGTGACAAGTGTGTCTTTTTTGTTTTTTTGCTCTCTGTAACAAGAGGGGCCATAAAATCTCTTGCAAGAGCCATTGTTTAATGCAACCTACCTTTGGAAAAGTCCAATCCCGCATCAAATTTACTGTAAAATAACCTTACAACTCTTGAATTTGACTAAATGGTTTTGTAGGATTGCAGGAGAATTTGGAAAAGAAGAGTGCGAAAAATGCCTATCAAGACGTGGAAAGATAAGTCTCCCAAATCTGAATTCATTTTTTAACAGGAATGTAAAAATACAGTTATCATGGTAAAGCAGCCAAAATCACATCACACCCAGTGCTTGCGATAGCGCATGCAACTGTATTTATTTAGAGCATCTAAAAAAGTGATAAAACAGCAGCGCATCTACAGTTCTCTTTTAGGTTTGCATGAGCACCAGACAAATCCACCAGCATCAAAAATTAATGGGCATTTTCAATCTTACTGGCAGGGCTGCTTTATCATTCATATGCTTGAACAGACAATCAATTTAGCAGCAATGTATGGGAATAAACGGAAGGAACAAATAAGCTATGAATGATGAGAAGCAAAGAAATCAGCCCTCCCTCTTTCTCCTTTAATAGCTAATACCAACAGGGACAAGCCAGTAAAAAGAGGTTAATGAATTGCAAAGATCCCTTAGAAGGTGATTGACTGGTATTGAAGCCCAGTCAAATCAGTCATAAATATTTACTTATGCTAGCAACAGTAGGTTGCCTGCTATTTCCAATTGATTTTTTTGAAGCTGGCAAAAAATCTACAACTGCGGCCATTAGAAAGTGTTTTATTCTGTCAATATCGTCAAGCTCAAAGCAGGCCAGCGCTCCACAGCATGCAAATTCCACCCAGACCCCACTTAAAATGGCGTTTTAGGTCCCGTTGTCAAATATGAAATGATTATAAACAGGGTGAGACGCAGTGTTCACTGTTTGAGCACAAGTAATTGGTATAATCGTTCCATTTGAACATTGAACTCCGAGGTGCGCGGAAACGGCACTGAAAGGTAAACAACATGCAGTTGTTGCTGTGAACGAGTGACGAATTATGTTTTCTGCCTATCTTCTCACGCGCGTTGTGGTGGAATAAATATTTATGGTAAATAACATATGCTTCCTATTGCACTGCATTACATTTGATCAGGACTGACTACAGCATTGCTTGTGTGCAAAGTACAATAACATGCACTCATAGCACCAATCTCCTTGTAAAGAGTCCTTTGTGTAAACAAAAAAGGGACTGGAAATTTTAGAAGTTTGGACAACCCCAACAATTGAGATGACAACGCGCATACGTGTGCCCTCAATATTAAAGCACAAATAAACCCGTTTCAAAGCGGCTTAATAGAAGACATTTCCCTCTGATCACAACAAAGAGTTAACATTTCCCAGGGCAGACAAGTTTCCAATTCAATTAGTTTTAATGAACCTTCTGCTCACTGGTTACTGAACTAGAAAGAACAGCAATAAATGCCCAGAGGAAGAGAGAGGATATTAAAGGGGGCTACTGAATAAGTATATAAATTTCTAAGTTGACTGAAAGATAGCCTTGATAGAGTTTTTGGGGGGGGAAGTGAAACATTGCAATTGATGTCCTTGTTTTCCAGCATATTACGATTTTGATAGAGGCTGGTTCTGTGGGAAGACGGCTAAGCTTTTCTCTGGGCATCACACATTCCTTTCATATCTCAAGAATGGAATCCCAAACGTGATTGATATTTATTTCAGCTGCGCGATGAATATTCCAAGTTTACAAACGGTTTGCATGATCTCAAAGACATGATAAAGTGTGATGTAATGTAGATGCTTAGGAGAGGTTGGACCATGCAGGATGAACAGCACAGTCAAGGTTATAAAAGAGGCTCGCAGAGTCTGGGGACATCCCCTTGTCAGACACACATACACACACACACACACACCCACACACACACACACACACACTTAAACTTATGTCACACACACCAATGAAATACAAATATATGTTTGTGCTAGCAAACCTCACACACACACACGCAAGTACACACAAATACATATATATGTATGTGTGTGGCAGCAAAACACACAGACTCAAATATATATAGTGCATACATTTCTGAACTGTTTGGAGAGTACTTATGAAGTTTTGTTACCATCAGAAACATCAACAGAATATAAAATATTGGGTGATGTCCCCGGTAACAATGGACTGAACTCACTGGAACCGTGTCCCACAAACAATAACATCTGTCATTAGAACAACTGTACTAATGAACACACATTTATACATTTGGTACTACAGCACAAACATACGAATGAAGCTTATAACAGTAGAGAGAAATTGACATGACAAAAAACACTGTTTACTGCCTCAGAGATTGAATGGTACAATTACCTCACACATTAAAACAACTCTGCAAATACTCTCAAGGTCTCTAATGTGATTTTATCTGATTACATAAACGCGATTCCTTGCGCTCTGGTTAAATATTTTTTTTTACAACAAATACACATAAAAGACATTATGTGGCATGAACCGCATATGCAGATGCAAGGGGTGTAATTTGCGAGTCAAGGCCACTCCCTCTACTAATAATAAGTATTTACATAAACACCATGTAAAAATAAATGTGTTGCAATAATCATGTTGTTTGAAAGAAGTATACTAATATATGCAGCTTCGGTCATATGTAAGTATACAGTGCAAAGGTCTGAACCCATTTTATTACTAAACTGCATGTGCTTCTTCTGAGCCATTGTACCATTGAGTTTCACCACTTCACACAATGAGCCTATGTATTGAGGTTTGTTTAAATACCTGTATTTATAACTAATGCACATGAATAAACACCCTTACATAAAACATATATGCAGAAATACAGAGAGTAATATGTCATGTATTCCTTCACCTCTTTTGATTCATGGTTCCTTCCTGCACTCAGCAATGTTAATAAATAGCACCCTCGGTGCATGGCAAAGCCTGCCTCAGATCGGGGGAGCTGCACACATGGCTGTTTTGCTGTGCCGATGTTGCCTTGGGGGTCAGCAGAGCATTGCACTCCCGCCCTTTAAGAAGGCGGGATGCGATTGGATATGGCAGGGGCCGTGACACTGGAGGACCTTTTGTGTGCTACCGGGGCATGCCGTAGAAGGCCCACAAATCCCCGCCCATAAAAGAGGCCCAGAGGGCGGTTAGGTCTTTCACTCCTGCACGCCACCTCGCAAGGACACTGCCTGCACCGCTCCTGCAACGCCACAGCCAGGGGACCAGATTTTTATTGTTTCCTTGTCTTTGTTTGGTTTCTCCGCAGGTCCAGCATGTTCTCACAGCTGACAGCGCTCGGTGCTCTGTTCTACACGTCGTGGATCAGGTGCCTTCACACAGCAGTAGCACACCTGTCTTCAGTCCAGGGGTTGCACAGGTTTGAGCCTAGCTCACCTGACCCGAAGTACTTTGGTGGAGTAGGATCAGTTGGTGGCTGCCATTGGAGTGTCGGGTGTTCAGGCCCTCCCTGTGTTGGGGAGGCCCGGTAATTCAGACCCTGGTCCGGGTGAGTCGGGCCAAGGTAAAGCACAGGGTGCTATCATCGCGATAATAGGCCTGACGACAGGCGTTGGCATTGCCCAGAACGGCCCTAGTTGCACAGCTGTTGAGGCTGTCTGTAGTAGGTCCGGCACAGTCAAACTTGGTGAACAATTTAGCAAGTCTGTTGCCGTAACTCTCTAGAGTTGGGATGTTGGCTGTCCCCTGGTGGGGGTGGGGGCCCTCGCAGTCACTAGTGATGGCAATGATCTTGAAAAGGCCAGGCATTTGGTGGCTCACCTAGGTGGTGCTGGGTGGATGCAGGTGTCACAGGGGACTGCTGTGGTTGAAGGGGCCCCCCGCGGGGAGCACTGGGTCGCCTGCGTTTACTGCAACAGCTTCTGTAGGGAGTCAATGCGGTGTGCTTGGTGCTGTCACTTCGACAGGGCTGGGGGATGGACCTCTACAGCCGGTGGGCCAGTGCCGGCAGCGTTGGGCCCCGCATCAGGGGCAGCACATCCTGGAGTTCTACAATGACAGTGATGATCCCTTGCTCAGGCAACAGTTGAATCAGGTACGAGGACTCCTTTATCACTAGTCGGTTTGTGTGAGGTGCTGATGGAGCATGAGCAGTTAGGTATGCATGTTTCAATGAAGAAAATCTGGAGGGAGATAAATGTGGATATATTTGAATTATAGGTGGATACATTGGATATGGAAGAGGCCAAGCGTTGCAAGGAATGTTCACACTCTAGGGACTCTAGTCACTGGCTGTACAAGAAGAAAGTCAAGGAGACTTTGGGGAACTGGATTAGAGGCTTCTCAAATTACCAAACCATATTAGCGGAGCGCTTTAGTAATCTGGGCACCCAACTCTCATGCTACCAGAATAGGATTGTGTGTGCTAACGATGAGTATGGTGGGGTGCGCTGGAAGGAGTATGATAAGGTGTTCAGGGGGGGAGTAAGGCTACTAACCCACCATTAACATGGGATCAGGTTGAGTTGATCACGTTACTCCATCACATGAAGTGCTCCCACATGGACACTACCGCTGATCAATCCTTTCGCGCAGGGTCCACTACCTTCCCGGCGGGGGTCGAGAAAGGGGCCTGTTAGAATTTCAACAAACGCCCCTGTTCCAGACCAGTTGGGGCTTGTAGGTTTAAACACTGTTGCTCCTTCTCTGGTTTGTTAACTCACCCCGAATCCAAGTGATTTAGAAAGTTCAAAGGTACCAAAAAGCTTGACTCATCATATCATTTTAGAAAAGGCTCCCTCACCAGTTATATTGTCCGCAATGGTTCCATGGCTCAATAGGTACAGTAATAATTTGGTGGCTCAGATTTTGTGTGAATGCTTCAAGGAGGGTTTTATGATCCCAGCAGTGGGTTGCACGGGTTCTTCCTACTATAAAAATCAACAGTCTCTCAGGGCTAACCCAGGTATGGCCAGTGCAAAGATCTTGAAGGAGTTGGGTCTTGTCAGTATAGCGTGGCCATTTGACACAATTCCCTTGGATGGTTTTGTATGCTCCCCTCTGGGAGTGGTCCCTAAGAAAGAGCCAGGGGGTTTAGGCTTATTCATAACATGTCATCACCCAAAGGGCAGTCAATGAATGAGGCTATCAATGGGGCTCTATGCTCAGTGAAGTATGCTTCCCTTGATCAGACGATTCAGATGCTGCGAGCTGAGGCCTGGGACGTTGCTATCTAAGTCTGACATTGAATCCGTGTTCTGCCTGCTTCCTGTACACCTGCAGGACTTTCACATGCTAGGTTTCCACTTTGAGTGTGCCTTCTATTTTGATAAGTGTATCGCCATGGGCTGTTCGGTGTCCTGCTCATACTTTGAGACATCCAGTACCTTCTTGGAATGAGTCATCAGGCGTAGGTGGGGCCATCATTGGGTGTTTCATTATCTCAATGATTTCCTCTTCCTGGGGCTGCCCAGAGGCTTAGCAAAATTTCCAGGAATTGATGAGGGAGTTTGGGGTACCTCTTGCTCAGGGCAAGACACTGGGGCCTACCAACACGATACAGTTTCTGAGAATAGAGTTGGATTCTCTAGCTGGGGTCTCATGGCTGCCGAAAGAGAAAGTCAAAAAACTTTCTCCTAAGCTCTGAGGGCATGTCTGGGGGCTAAGATGGTCATGCTGCATCAGTTGCAGGTCTTAGTTGGGCAGGTAAATGTGGCCCTTTGGATCATTCCCATGGGATGCCCATTTTCATGATCCATCACCGAAACCATTTCTGACCTGAACGTTAAGCGTTATCATACTAGGCTGTCTAGCGAGGTCAGGCAGGATATGAGAATATGGGATTTTTTTTTCAGGAATTGAATGGGATGGTAGTATGGCCTTGGCAACCCAAAAGCCGTGAGAAACTTGGTCTTTTCACCGATGTGGCAGGCAGTGATGGTTTTGGCACCTTCTTAGGGTCTTTATGGTGTGTGCAGCTGTGGCACAGGGAGTGCAAGATGATTCTAAGGCTGTTAAAGTAATTGCTTTGTTGTGTGTGAAGCTAAATGTGCTGTTCAATCCAAGCATTTACCAGGCCTCTTAACCAACCTGCTGATGCCCTGTCTCATTTCAAGATGCAGGTTTTCAGGTTCCACCATCCAGGAGCAGTGGACTCACCTACGCCCTTCCCGGAACATCTGTGGCTGTTTGATGCCTAAGTTTACCAGACCTCATGTCAGTCAGCTTAGCTCCCAGGACCAGGCGAGCTTATGAGGGGGCATTCCATGCTTACTTTAACTTCTTGGGGCAGGCAGGGTCCAGGCTTTGGTTTACCTTCTCATCAGTCATAGGATTCCTGGGAGCACTGAGGGGCGAGGGGTGCTCGGTAGCTTCCGCCATGCGCCACATAGCTGCAATCTTATTCTTTGCCAAAATGCTGGGGTACACTGAAGCAACCAGATCTTTCTTGGTTCAAAGGGCCCTGAAAGGATGGGGGCGCTTAGAGGGGGTGAAGCTCGATGGAAGGGGACCCATTGATATGAGCAAGCTAACAGCAATTCTTGCATCCCTGGGGACTGTGTGTAGGTCACTGGTAGAGGTCCTTTTTTTTATTCAGGGCGGCGTTTACTCTTGCCTTTTATGGGGTTTTCTGGGTGAGCGAGTTGGTAGCCAAAAATAAGGATACTGGTGGGGGATTGCAACTCGCAGACATCCAGTGGTTGGATGGATGTGGGTATCTGGCAATTAATATCCCCAGGTCCAAGATGGACCAGGCTCGAGGGGTGACCACCTGATGCTGCATAGGGCTGCAGCTGAGAACTTTGAGGTATTCTTATCTGGCCGAATTTGGGGTGTGAGTGGCCACCTACTTGCCCATGCTGACGGTACTCCTCTGACTAGGTACCAATTCTGGAGCATCCTGCACAGAGCCCTACGGGCTATGATTCATTGGCGTTTGGGTCTCACTCCTTTAGGATTGGGGCGACCACTGTGACAGCGGCAATGGGACTCTCTGGTGTGAAAGTGCGGAGGATTGGCAGGTGGTCTTTACACTGCTGCAAGCAGCTACATAAGGCTGCATATGTTGTAAAGCTGGTGCCACATCCCTGATCCAGCTCTCCTTTTGTCCTACTTGTGCATGTTGTGGGTGTGGAGAGTTGAGTGATTGGCTGGAATTCTTAGCAGCTCCTTTTCATATGGAGGTGAACAGGAGTACAGATCTGTGGGTCGTAAGCCACTCCTATGTCTGGCTCACAAAGGAGACCTATCTTGCATATGATTTTGCATCCAGAGCATGGCAAGCCGGTTCCCGCCTGCTCTTTTATGGCAGAAGAGACTTGTGGCTGGCCCAACTGAGGACTGCTTTGGACATGCCCCCTGGGGTCATCGTATTGCATCTGGGTGCAACAATTTGGTACATGTTAGCCGTCGACCACTGCTGGAGATGCTGATCACTGAGAATGGTTGGCTGACTCAGAAATTCCCTCAAGTGGTGCTGGCATGGTCTCACATCATCCTACGGTTGAAGTGGAATGATGGCCAATCAATCAGTGCTTTTAATCATTCGGGAAAGCTGTTGGATAACAAAGTTAGTAAACTGTTTAGATCACCTAGGCTGTCATCCATTCTCCATGGTTTCTGAAAAGGAGAGATTTCTTTTTCTTGCACGATGGCGTGCACTTATCAAAGATCTGTAATGATATGTTTTTTTAGAGTGTTTTGGCATGGCTATTGCATCACCCTCGATAGAGGTTCAGGCTGGGGGGGAGGTCAGATAGTAGGGAAACTATTCTGGTCATGATTGGGGGGTCAATTGGGCATTATCTTTCCTTACATGTGCATAATAGTGGGGTCAGGGCCCCTCCCAAGGGGTACTGGAAGGAGGTCGAATGGAGAATCAAAGAGTGTGAGGGTTGCGAGCGATGTCTTGCATCTGGCACTTCTGGCCAACCACCCTCACATGCGCAATGGGCATGAAGCTAGCAATGGCCCTTGGGGGAGAGAAGTGATGGGTGTAGGGGGTGCCAGAGGTAGAAATCCTGGTGAGCAGATAATCCCCCTGCACAGGTGTACCCAGAGAGGAGATGTGGGTGGTGGGGTCCTCCCTTAAGGAGGGACACACCACAGGTCAATGGGCGGAAAGGCTGGGGCTGGACCAGGGAGACATCACAGTGACCAGTCATGATCTCACTCGAGGACAAACATTGGGTATGCAGGAACATGTCTAGATAGTGGTAGGAAATCTGATGTCTAGAGTCTCTGTTAAGGTTAGGCATGCATCATCATATGTAAATAAAGCCGTAAATACTGAGGGTTAATGCGTATTAATAATTGAAATGATGTATGGTTTCTGCTAATAATTTTGTTTAACAAAATACGTCTGAGGTTTATGAACTCTAAGCCACAGAACTGTGCATTGTTTATGTCTCAGGGGGGTAAATTGATGTGGTTTTGGGGGTAAGGCCTTGCCGATGCCAGACCATTCGGCAAAGGCTCTGACAGATCGGGGGAGCTGCACACATTGCTGTTACGCCAGGCTGGTGTTGCAGTTGGGGTCAGCAGCGTGTTGCGCTGCCACTCCTTAACAATGCAGGCAGCGATTGGATGTAGAGGGGGCCGTGACCTCGGAAGCGCTTTTGTGTGCATCCAGGGCACGCAGCAGAAGGCCCATGAAACCCCGTTCGAAGAAAAGGGCACAAGGCAGCGGTTGGGTCTTTTGTTCCCATCCGCCGCCTCGCAAGCACACTGCTTACACCGGTCCTGCTATACTGCAGCCAGTGGACCGAATTTTCTTTGCCCGCATACCATCCCCATAGCAAATAGGGCTATGCTGTGAATTTTGTGGGAGTACTTGTTTGGCTTGACTCTGTTACTAACTAATCTTTTCATTCTAGGTTGAGTGCTTTTATCACATTTTGTTTTGAAGCCTTGAGGGAGAGATCATGATTGGGGGTCAATTCGGTATTATCTTTCCTTTCACTTGCATTACAGTGGGGTCACAGGCCTCTCCCAAGGTGGGCTGGCAGGAGGTCGAATAGAGAATCCAAGGGATCGGGGGCTAGCGTGCAATGAGCATGAGGCTAGCACTAGTCCATGGGAGGGGAGAAGTGATGGGTGTAGGGGGTGCCCGATTTAGGAATCCTGGTCGGTAGATGGGCACCCTGCTCAGGTGTACCTTGAGCGGGAATATGGGTGGATGGGGTCCTCCCCTAAGGAGGGACCCACCACAGGTCATTGGGTGGAAAGGCTGGGCCTGGACCAGGGAAACTTCTGGGGGACAAGTCATGATCTCACTTGAGGGCATAGATTGGGCATGCAGGAACATGTCTAGATAGTGGTAGAAAATCTGATGACTAGCATCTCTGTAAAGCTGTAAATAATAGGGGTTACTGCGTGTGAATAATTGAAATGATGTGTGTTTTCTGCTAATAATGTTTGTTTAATCAAATACGTTTGGGGCCTCTAAGCCAAAGAATTATGCATCATTTATGTCTCGGGGTGGATGAATGTGGCCGGTGCGTGTTTTTGGAGGGAAGGCCTCAGCGATGTGTTAACATGATGGATTAAACCACATTCTGATTCAAGCAAGCCCTGTGGAGTACCGTTCCTTCCTGCTGTATACTTTGGGTCGGAAGCTTCTTGCAATATATATCCGCACACCATCTCCGGCAGCAACCCCACACCACGGGCATACGCAGCCTTCCTGATTGCAGTATGCCAAACGTTTCAAGCCGTAGCCCTTGATCACCGGCCTGCAATCAACACAAGGAGGCATCCACATAGATTAGGAACTTTTATTGGTAGATAACAGTCCCGCCCCAGTGGGGGTAAGCAGGCATGGCATTCTGGTAAATGCAGTCCATCTGCTAAAAACTGGCGTTCCCTGTACACCCCAGTGGATTGGATGCCTCACAGTGTCACAAACAATGTTAACCCGGTTGGGTGAGGGCATGCATAAAGACCGTAGTGTAGTTCACCAATACAATCCAGAAATGAGGCCCCTTCTGTTCCCGAAACGTGCCCGTATTGACGAGCACCGGGATCCGCCAAGGTTCAGCAGCGGGACCTTTCCGCGCCCGGACGAGCCGCAAAACATCAGAAGCAAAGGGTGTCCCCAAAGGAAAGGTCGCACACAGAAGAGCATCCGCACACCATCTCCGGCAGCAACCCCACACCACGGGCATACGCAGCCTTCCTGATTGCAGTATGCCAAACGTTTCAAGCCGTAACCCTTGATCACAGGCCTGCAATCAACACAAGGAGGCATCCACATAGATTAGGAACTTTTATTGGTAGATAACAGTCCCGCCCCAGTGGGCGTAAGCAGGCATGGCATTCTGGTAAATGCAGTCCATCTGCTAAAAACTGGCGTTCCCTGTACACCCCAGTGGATTGGATGCCTCACAGTGTCACAAACAATGTTAACCCGGTTGGGTGAGGGCATGCATAAAGACCGTACAGGGAACGCCAGTATATATATATATATTCTGCTCCAAAGGTTGTCCACCAGGTGAGGAGCAGTCGATCAGCAGCTTTATTTCTGATAGGCAGGGACGAGGATCCGCTTGTAGAAGCCGCTCCGTAATGGAATTACCTGACGCGTTTCGAAGCTCCATATGCTTCTCTTCAGAGGCTTGAACGGAGATGGTGTGTGTAAACGCTGAACCCACTTTGCCATTTTCATATATATTGCACATAATTATACAGAAGTCGCACATCCTTCGCGCACCCTACACGATGGCTGCGCGCATTCTGGTAGCCATTTTGAAAAGGCACGCTGGGGTCGCGACTTCGGTGTAATTTGTAAAGTATGAAATATCTTTAAATTAATTATAAATAAAAGTTTTTCTTTAAGTGTCTGTCTAAATTTATTAATAAAAGTACTTTTAAAGTATTATTTTCAATATAATTTCGCCTAAAATTTATTCAATTACTATTACATTCGGAGGTTAGGAAGGATGGCCATTTTGCTCGATCTGTTTTGCAAGATTTTTTGGTCTAGTCAGGTGGACACCCTCCTCCAGGTGAGGTACGGCTTGAGGATTCTATTCAAAAGGTGAGGAATCAACAGGCAGAAGTATCCATCAGAAGAGCAAGTTACTTACCTTCGGTAACGCTTTTTCTGGTGGATACAGTATCTGCCTGTGGATTCCTCACTGTCCCACCCGCCTCCCCATTGTCCACCTGTTTCTACCAAAAAGATGCTTTTACTGTTTGGCATGAATGTTTTTAATATGTCTTAATCATGCTTATGTTTTAATAGTGAGAAATGCTTGATCTGTTGCTATTTCGTTATGCCTTTATTGGTTATGCATTTGTATATATATATACTATGTATACATGGGAAAATGTGTCGGTCCACCTGTTTACCTCGTGGCATGGAAAAAATGGGTGGAACTGACGGCAGCATGCTGACGAGGTCCTCTTATGGCTCCTATGACGTCATACGGTGTCGCGAGCGGAGCCGTGCTTTTATGACATTGTCGTCAACGTGGGAGAGCTAGGTAAGAATTTCTGTGGAATGCTGGCACAGGGGATTTTCACCTAAGTGTTCAGGCTAGTCCTTTGGGAGCAACTGTTTATGTTGCCACTCCAGAAACCGAAACCAGTGATCCCAGGGCAGAAGCCCTGCAGATGGCACACGAGGTGGGAAGCCCAGTCGTGTGCACCGGCGGGCCAGCGAAGTGACAAGCACCACTACCCACAGAAAAGGTAACAAGGGCACTGAATAACACAGGATCTTCTCTTTGTATCTGGCAGGAACAACAAGGTTAAAATGCCCTAGTTCCAAAATGTAGAATTAGTGCTACAACGGTCTTCAAGAGCACCTGCGATGGATGCCGCTTCTGCCTTCCGTACACTGGAGGCGGAACATGGGTCACGCGGTACGGTCATACTGCGGTGGGACGCTAACTCGTTGACCTCTCATGGCACTGCTCCACACTTCAGGATAACGCTTTCCATTAGCTGTGTTTTCTGATGATGTCCAACAGCAGAACCCCTTTAGATCCAAACAGACTCTTCCACTCTCTCACCGGAAGTGAAACCAGGCCACGTGGTCACTTTCACAATACAACAGCCGGGAACGCACTCTTCGGTAAAAAGAACACATTCCTTCCTCCTAATATATCAAATAAACGACTCACTGAAGAACAGGGGCCAGCTTTGATCGGTAAACAGCCGTTACAACAACTTTTTTACTTTGCGATACCATTACAACGCATGCATTACCACGCATTTTTTTAGAACACATGGTCATTTACCACGCATACCTTTACAACAAATTTTGTTGTAAAGGTATGTATGGTAAATGACCATGAGTTCTAAAAAAATGTAGACGATCCACGTCGTTGTAAGGAAACAGAGGCTGTTCCGTTTCCTCACAACAACACGCACCACCCCTCGACATGAAGCAGGGACCATGAGGAGAGAGGAACCACGAGGAGTGAGAGGTAAGGGGGATTGGGCATGGGGTGGTGGTTACCTTTCTAGGGTTTAGGGTAGTACAGTGGTGTTTGTGTAGTGTAGTGTAGGGGGTGGTGCTGGGGGTAGCATTTTAGGGTTTTAGGGTAGTGCATTGGTGTTTGTGTACTGTAGGTTGTCGTGCTGGTGGTGGATTTAGGGTTTAGGGTAGTGCAGTGGTGTTTGTGTACTGTAGGGTGTCGTGCTGGTGGTGGATTTAGGGTTTAGGGTAGTGCAGTGGTGTTTGTGTAGTATAGGGGGTCGTCCTGGGGGTAGTGTTTTAGGGTTTAGGGCAGTGCAGTGGTGTTTGTGTAGTGTAGGGGGTCGTGCTGGGGGTAATGTTTTAAGGTTTAGGGTAGTGCAGTGGTGTTTGGGTAGTGTAGGGGGTCATGCTGAGGGTAGATTTAGGGTTTAGGGTAGTGCAGTGGTGTTTTGGTAGTATAGGGGGTCATGTTGGAGGTAGATTTAGGGTTTAGGGTAGTGCAGTGGTATTTGGGTAGTGTAAGGAGTCATGCTGGGGGAGTGTTTTAGGGTTTAGGGTTTAGGGTAGTGCAATGGTGTTTGAGCAGTGTAGGGAGTCGTGCTGGGGGTAGTGTTTTAGGGTTTAGGGTAGTGCAATGGTGTTTGGATTGTGTAGGGGGTCGTGCTGGGGTAGTGTTTTAGGGTTTAGGGTAGTGCAGTGGTGTTTGTGTAGTATAGGGGTAGTGTTTTAGGGTTTAGGATAGTGCAGTGGTGTTTGTGTTGTGTAGGGGGTCATGCTGGGGGTTGTCTTTTAGGGTTTAGGGTTGTGCAGCGGTGTTTGAGGAGTGTAAAGGGTCGTGTTTTAGGGTTTAGGGTAGTGCAGTGTTATTTGGGTAGTGTAGGGGTTCATGCGGGGGTAGTGTTTTAGGGTTTAGGGTAGTGCAGTGGTCTTTGGGTAGTGTAGGGGGTCATGCGGGGGTAGTGTTTTAGGGTTTATGGTAGTGCAGTGGTGTTTGGGTAGTGTAGGGGGTCGTGCTGGGGGTTAGTGTTTTAGTGTTTAGGGTAGTGCAGTGGTCTTTGGGTAGTGTAGGGGGTCATGCTGGGGGTAGTGTTTTAGGGTTTAGGGTAGTGCAGTGGTGTTTGGGTAGTGTAGGGAGTCATGCTGGGGTAGTGGTTAAGGGTTTAGGGTAGTCCAGTGGTGTTTGGGTAGTGTAGAGGGTCATGCTGGGGGTGGTGTTTTAGGGTTTAGGGTAGTGCAGTGGTGATTGTGTAGTGAAGGGGTTCATGCTGGGGGTGGTGTTTTAGGGTTTAGGGCAGTGCAGTGGTGTTTGGGAAGTGTAGGTGGTTGTGCTGGGGTGGTGTTTTAGGGCAGTGCAGTGGTGTTTGTGCAGTGTAGGGGTCGTGCTGGGGGTGGTGTTTTAGGGTTTAGGGCAGTGCAGTGGTGTTTGGGTAGTGTAGGGTGTCATGCTGGGGGTGGTGTTTTAGGGTGTAGGGCAGTGCAGTGGTGTTCGGGAAGTGTAGGGGGTTGTGCTGGGGTGGTGTGTTAGGGTTTAGGGCAGTGCAGTGGTGTTCAGGCAGTGTAGGGGGTCATGCTGTGGGTGGTGTTTCAGGGTTTAGGGCAGTGCAGTGGTGCTCGGGCAGTGTGTGGTAAATATTTAAATTACCTGTACTATTTTTTATGCGGTAAAGTCTAGTAAGAATAACTCAGTCAAAATAAGAGGCAGAATCCGTGGTATTAGAGGTTCTGAAAAGGGCTTTATTCCTTACAAAGGAATTATAGTTCGAACTAGGCAATCATATTCCATCACCACAAAGGTTCAGGAAGGGATCAGCAATACATTATTGACAAGTAACAATATTTATATGAAAAGCATTGCATTAGGACAGATGCAGGAGGCGTAACAGCTGATAATACAGATAAGAATACACATACGTAATGAAAATAGGCGTAAATACAGGCGTATACTAGAAACGTCATTTAAAATGATGTCACAAGTGGGTGGATCCATAAGAGAATCCTGCAGTGTCAGCAGAAATATTTGACAGAGATGCGCGCGCAGCCGCATGACGTGTGATTGACGTACAACTAGAGGGTGAAGGGAACTTGACATTTGGCCCTACATGTGGAGACAGAAGTCTGGGGTGTCAGGACAACCTAGTCCTAAATCATATCTAATATCTTGTGTTTAAGGAACTATATTATCTGGAAGGAAGGGTCTTCTCGGACAGATCCTATTCTATACTGACTGTTAGTGCGTGTACAAGCGTCTATGTGTCTACATGTGATGCGAGGGGGCAGGAATCTTCCATAGTAACAGGGGCTATGAATTACTTGCAAAAAGACAGCGAGGCCAGGCCCTTTGCTCGGTAGCTGGAAGGATGTTTACCTAAACTACTGGACAGGAATGCATTGGATGAGGAGCGGAGCAGATAACTTGAAGGCTGAATACAGTTTTTGGCAGGCAACAGGCCGCGTCAGGCACCGTTAGCCGCGCAGGGAGTAAGACAAAGTTCATGGACACGGATGCAGGTCCAAGCTGGAGCATTTCAGAGGCAGAAGCAGAAAAAGGCTTGATGGCAGAATTCAGGGCCTACTCGCCTGAACTGCAAAACTAGAAAAGTGAACCACATAAAGTCGGTGGCCTTTCATACTTAGGAATGGAATATTCGACCCATTTATGGCGGATCTGAAAGAGGGCATGTTGACGTTGGACGCACATGTATTTGCGTCTTTATAGCTGGAACTGGAGGGAACATACATGTACTTATAGCATGTTCATGGAGCCGTTGGGGTCTAAGATAGGGGACACAATTGACCATAAAAATTCATATTTCCACATTCCCTCCTTGTCCCCTACGGACCCTCATGAAATATCCATCTTCATCAATCCATCAATCTGTTCATATAGCATCATTTGTTCTTCTTTCTTCTTCCGGGATCTCGAATGAAAATTTGAAGGTGGGATACACGATGTGGCACATAGACCACAAATCGCTGGCCCACATTGTAGACACAAGCAGCAACTGAACAGTATGAGAAAGCCAATACCTAGGAAGGATAGGATCCTCCATCCCCAGGCTGACAACACGCTCCAGAACCAACCGGACCAAGTCCAGGTGCCTGGATTCTGGTGTATCTGGCTTACGATCTTATGAAGTCGAGTTATGGCTTTATATACTGACGGCGCGTTTTCTGGTATGAAAACACAGCAACTTGATCCGATGACCTTACAAGCTCCTCCCCTATCGGCCAGAATGACGTCAAGGACAAGACGATTTTGGAGAACAACAATCCGCATCGCAGACTGCTCCTCGGTTAAGTTGCCCAAGGCGGAAGTAGTTTCATTCACTACTGCTTCAAGGGTTCTAGTTAATCTACGTATCAGCTTACTATTAGTGACTGTACCTATGTAGGGAAAGAAACCTTTATTGAAATCTGTGTATTTCTCCCATGCTGTTTCAGTGTAGTCGACAATCGGGAGATCTCTCTGCTGTCTGTTGTGTACTAAATGGGTATTCCTATGGTAATCAGGCGGGGCTAGGAAAACAGGTGGCAGAAGGAATGCAATGTAACAGGTACCATCCCAATCTAGGGGTAGGCGTATGTATGCGGTGTGACCACAGATGAAGTAGGAGTGACGGGAAGCTCTAAATGTAGATTTGCCTTTATCACTGAATTCTATTACAGTGGTACATTTACTATGGCCCATGTGTATTGAACCATTCTTTCTTACACATAATTCGCCTCTAACTGGAAATACTGACATAGCGGGCAAGATCGGTGTAGCTTCGGATTCAATATTCAGGATCATAAGATTAAGTGTAAAGTTACCTAATCCATATACTTCATTTTCTAGATCAGTTCCTGTTCTTTTGGGAAGTCCCTCCTTGTTAGGGTAGCAGACTTTAAGTAAAACTAGGTTCAGGTTTCCCCATACCCAATTGTCTTGATAAACTACGGAATTTGAATCTAGGGAATTAATCAAACTAAACCATGCTCCACAGGAGCCATTGTGTGTGAACGGATACGGAAAGAGAGGCAGAACTCCCTTGTATTTCTGATAGGGAGGGAGTCGGCCACATATCCAACAATTTGTAGCATTGCTGGTCTGATGAGAATGATGTAGCATACTAATGAATGTGTTGTTGCGCAGCGCAAATCTATAGGACAACTCATGTGGGGGTAATTCGCTAAAATAGTGTTCGGCAGTAGCATTGGAAGCATGCTTAGAGATAGGGTAATACATGTGTAATAATATACCGGAGATAATAATCAGAAGACTTAGAAAAAACATAATTAACAATGTCACTATGCAGTGACTACGAAGTGATTTACAGTACGCATGTGTCCTGAGCTGTTTCTGTCCATTTTTCTCTCTATTTCGGTCTAGAGGATACATGTCAGAGACAAATTCAACCGATTCACCTTGGAGAGGACTTAAACAATCAAATTGTCTGACTTGCTAGACCTTAGTTTCAGTTTATAGTTTTCACTCTTGGTTTTTTCAACCAGGGGTAGTTTTGAATCAGTCTGTGAGGGAATGCAGGGCTGAGGGTTCACGTCGGACGGTAGTCCATAAAATTTTTTGATGTGGCTCGAGTGCAACCACCCTTTACGTCCCTCAATCTTCACGGCTGTCCTTGTGGTCAATAAGACGAGCTTCGGCGACTGCCACCGAGGCTCCAGCTGGCTCCTCCTGTCAAAATTCCTCACAAACACGAGGTCCCCCGGAACCACGTCGTGGGGCTTCACCTCAGTGTTGTCGGGAAAAGCTGCAGCTACCTGTGAACGACAAGATTGTAGTGCAGACATCAAGGAAGCCAGGTAATCAGTCAGCATATTACAATCAACATCAGTTATTTTACGAGGTATAGGCGTCCCCCACATATTTGGTGGTCTACCGAAGATCACCTCATACGGGGATAGCCCTGTTCGAGAGTGTGCTACCATTCTCATGTAAAAGAGCGCAACTGGTAAGGCTACTATCCAGTCGACACCTTTTTCTCTACATACTTTGGACAGTCTAATTTTCAGAGTTTGATTATGTCGTTCCACTAGACCTGCTGCCTCGGGATGTCGGACACAGTGGAATTTCCATTGGTAGCCTAACAGAAGTGAAACATGTTTCATTAGCTCGGATGAGAACGGCTGGCCATTATCTGAGTACACGATACGGGGCAAACCATACCGTGGGAAGAATTCTCGAACTAACTGTTTGGCAGTAGTCGGGGCAGTGTAATCTGAGACGGGATACGCCTCTGTCCACCGGGAAAGAGCTCATACAACTACGAGGACATATTTGAATCCTCGACAACGTTCCATCTGGATATAATCCATCTGGAGGACTTCAAAAGGTTGATCGGGGGTTGAAATCCACCCTGTTCTACAGGTACGCCTTTTCCTGGATTGAACTGACAACAAATCATACAGGTACGTACTTTCTGTTTAGCTGCTGCTCGCAAGTGTTTATTGAACCAAATGTGTTGAATACTGTCTAGCATAGCTTTCTCTCCTAGGTGTGCTGGACTATGTATTGTGTTAATGATGACCTGAACCATTGAGTCGGGGAGAAACCATATAGATTTTCCCTTCGTCATCCATCCTTGATCCGTTTGGATCCCTCCTAATTCAGTCCATCTCTTTATTTCTTCTGGTGTAGCATGTGTCTGTATGTCAATTATATCAAGGGTGGGATCCTTAACTGTCATGCAGTGTGTTGGTGTCGGAACTATTGTCTTTGTCGTGTCAGTTGGATGAGTCTGATTCTGAGCAGTCTGTTTAGCTGTTCTGTCAGCTAGGTCGTTACCCTGAGAAATAATGTCCGTCACTTTCGTATGGGCTTTGCACTTCATGATAGATATTGAAGTAGGCAGATGTATTGCATCTAACAGAGCTTGAATAAGGGGACCGTGCTGGATGTGGGCACCGTGAGAAGTTAAATAACCTCTTTCTCGCCAAAGTACGCCGAAGTCATGGACGACTCCGAATGCATAACGTGAATCTGTGTATATATTGACTTTCTTATTTTTGGCTTGAATACAGGCTTGTGTCAGAGCGATGAGCTCTGCTGCTTGAGCTGACAAGGTATTGATACAATTTGTTTCAATAATTTCAGTATCTGTTGTGACTGCATAAGCGGCCACTAACTCTCCTGTATTTGTTCTCATGCATGAACCATCTACATATAATGTCAGGTCTGGATCTGATAATGGGATATCTGTCAAGTCTTGTCTGGGTTTCGTCGTAATAGTAATAACTTCAATGCAATCATGTGCCAATGGGTCTGTTCCATTTAATGGCAAAAGTGTGGCAGGATTTAAAGTACTACAACGTCTGATTTCTATGTGTGGCTGGAATAATGTTAATTCGTAACCCGTCAGTCTTGCTATAGTCAAGTGTTGTGTTTGGGTCCGGTTCAGGAGAACCTCTACTGCGTGTGGTACTTGTACTGTCAATTGATGTCCTAACACTATGGCGTCGCTTTGTCTGATTGCTAAAGCTGTTGCTGCGACTGATCTCAGGCACGCAGGAAGAGCCTGAGCTACGGGATCTAATGTACTAGAAAAATAAGCACATGGCTTGTGTGATCCTGCTTGTTCCTGCGTGAGTACTGACAAAGCAGTACCTTCACGTTCTGTAACAAAAAGTGTAAAACGTTTGCTGTAACATGGTGTTGCTAAAACAGGTGCTTGGCATAAAGCTTTCTTTAAGTTTTCAAAAGCTTGTGTATGTTCCTGAGTCCAAGGGAGGGCAGTCGATGTCGCTGCCTCCTGTGTTGTCAACTGAATGAGTGGTTTAGCTAAAAATGCATATTGGGGGATCCACTGCCTACAGTACGAAGTGAGGCCTATGAAGGCCCGTACCTCCTTGTGTGTCTTGGGTGGTGGCATGTTTACAATTAACTGGATGCGATCAGGTGTGAGCTGTCTCCCCCATTTGGACAGCAAGTGCCCTAGGTACACAACTTGCTGGACACAGAATTGTAGTTTCGAAGGGGACACTTTGTGCCCCTTGTCGGCTAAGAAATGTAAAACCGTCAGTGATGCTTTTTCACATTCAGGTTCGCTTCGTGCGGTGATCAGCAGATCATCGACGTATTGAAGCAGGGCAGTGTTAGCTGGCATGTGAATACTGTCAAGTTCTCTTTTCAGTGCTTGGCTATAGATGCTGGGGCTTTCTGTGAATCCTTGAGGTGCGCGTGTGAATTTAAAACTTCGTCCATTTAAACTGAATCCAAACAAATATTGGCTTTCCGGATCGATTGGGACGCTAAAGAAAGCGTTCTTGAGATCAATTACAGTAAAGAACGTTGCTTCTGAATCTATGGCCGTTAATAATGAAGAGATATCTGGGACCACGGGGTATTGTGGTACAATGCATTTATTTAATTCTCGCAGATCAATAACTAATCGATATACTGGTGGTGCCTTTGGATCAGTTCGTTTAAGAATCGGAATTATCGGGGAATTACATACATTGGAGTCGGTTTCTACAACCACTCCTTGTGCGATGAGCTCGTCAATGATTTGCAGTAAAGCCACAACAGCGTCTGGCGGTAATTTGTATTGTCGCATTCGTGGTAGTACCACTCCTGTTTTGAGTGTGACTTGATATGGTGTAATGTGCATACAACCTACATCAGTGGGGCCTTGTGCCCATAAATGTGCAGGTAGATTCTGTAACCGGTGATCCATGTCTCTAGACACGTAGTGACCCTTAAAGTCACGCAAAAAGAGTCGCACTCCTTCCGGAGAACAACATATTACAGCTCCTAGAGCCTTCAATGTTTTTATACCTAACAAGTTTTCTGGACATGATTTCGTAAGCAATAGATCTGTAGTCCGTGTTAATGGACCGACTGTAAGTGCAAGTGGTTGTGATACTTCGTTAATAGTGGGCTTTCCTGAAAAACAAAGGGAAATATTTTGTGAGCCTGAGAGGGGTGCCCCTGGGACTTCGCTGTGACTGATAGTGGTTCTGCTTGCCCCTGTATCGAGTAGAAACTTTCTGTCTTTCCCTAATACTTGACTCTGTACGTAAGGACCCTCTTGATCTACGGGAACCTCGATAAGAGGTAGGCCAACTTCCCTCTCTAGGCTATTTCATGTGTAGCGCTGATACTCTGGATAGTCATTTTGTGCATACTGGTACATCTGTTGTGTCGTGTTTTGTGTTGCAGCAATAGGCTGTGGCTGTTGTTGTAATTGTTGTTGTGGTTGTGGTGTGGTCTGTTGTACAGCTGGCATAGGCTGTATATTCTGAGGTACTTGTTGTTGGATCTGATCCTGTCTCGGCGGACGTGGTCTCTCTTTCGTTATACCCGTAGAGATATTATGTTTCAAAACTGCGCAATCGTGTATATAATGACCTGGCTGTTTACAATAGTTGCATGTCCCTCTAACAGGACCTACTGAATCATTGGACTGTGTCGTACCCTTTTTATGACCGTCAACTGGAACTGACTGAGCAACAAGCATTTTCATTTTTGTGTCTTTCATACGTCTTTGTTCATGTTCTTGTTCTTCCCTAATTCTATTGTGATGATATTGTAACATTTGTAACATCTGTGACGGTGTGTTTCCTTGCCAGGTACTCTCGAATTTCAGTACTCTACTCTTGACTTGGGGCAGGGAATTCTCAACTAATTTTGTCACAAACAGATGTGGATACGATTCACTGCTTGCTTTTATGCCACTATTAATACCAAAACATTTTTCAAATCGGGAATAGAAATCACTAGTGTCTTCATCTTGTTTTTGTTTACAGGCTGAGATTGCACCCCAGTCTTCCTTTTTCGTAGTTAATAAACGTGGTAGTACCTGCACTAATAATCCTGGTAATGCTGTAGTCCTTTCCCCAAGCCCTGAACCTGCAGCTCGGGCCTTTTCTTCGTTTTCTAATACTGTCCAATCTATCTTTTGGTCTCCCACCTCCCATTCCTTTTCTTTGAGTTTCTCGTAAATACCGGCGGGTAATAGGACTTTTAATATTTTCATAATGTCCGGGTAAGTATACTCTCCCATGAGTAACATGTCTTTTATCTCACGGTGGAAACCTGCTGGGTCTTTGTCATGGCTAGGTACTACTTTCTTCATCTCTAATAATTAAATTTTAGTTATGGGCGCGTACACAAACACGCGTTTAAAAATATTGTCCTCACCTCTGATTGGGTGCACTTCGCGTAAGGGATTCTGTCTGTCTATGTGATACGTTTTTCTTTCCAACTTGGGGGGAACTGAAACATGTTCTGGGCATATGAAGACAATGTACTGGTGTCGATATTCCAGAATTTCTTTAATTAAATCAGTACCTGAACCTCTCCATTTATTCGTGAGTAATTCTATCAATATATCAGGCAGGGGACCGGGATCGGAGTGTTGGCTTCTATATAATATAACGAGATGTTGTATCATGTATATACCAGCTAAACGCTGTTCGTCTGGGGTAAGATTCAAAAACGTGTGTGCCAACGCATCATCACTGTATTTTTCAGAACTGTCAGCCCATTGTACTGCTGACCTGGCTAATTCTTGTTCATCCATAGAATCGAGCATATGATACCCCCTTCGGTCTCGGAGTAATTTATCAGCAGCCTGGAATAAGTGTTCAGGGGACTTCGTATTTAGCATAAGGGCTTGAAGATGTCTGTTATATTCTGGACGTATCGGACGTATCGGGTCATTAAAGTATCTGGTATTGTTACAAGGTCTTCCCCTATCTACATAAGCTATCGTTTCTAATTGTCCTGTGGGCATTTCTGATTCTTCCTCCTCCTCTCCCTCTGATTCAGTTTTGTCTGCCTCTAATCTGGCTTTATGTATTCGTTCTACTTCTTTGCGGATCTTTCGGCACATAACTACTATACATGTCTGTTTATCATGTTTTCCCTCGGATATATTCTGACCCCATCGGGTAAGTACTTGCATTTCATCCTGGTCTACCTCGGACCTATCTCTGTCTCTGATCAAGCAGTTTATGAAGAAACGTAACAGTTGTCTCTGTATATCCGCTTTCTGGTATTCCATGGCTTCGTCAATACTTTCAGGGCCTTGCCCTGTTTGGACAAAGCGATATATATTGTCTAAATGTTTAATCATTCCTGGTAGCGTCGTTAAATATAGTGAAGCCCGTCGTATACGTAGTGATGATAGCAGCATTCTATCATTTTTACCGGGCACTGGATCATATCTACAATCTACAAGATGTTCCTTAAACATGTCGGACGTTGCTATTTGGGGTGTACGTTGGTTTGCTAAATCTCTAAGAGACGATTTACTTCGTGATGGTGGCGTAGCAAAAATTGCTGTCGCACCTTCTGAGGTGCTAGGCACAAAAGGATTTGTGGGGTGTAAGGTAGAGACTGTGGATGCAGGAAAAGCGGTGGAAACAGATGGACCTGTGGGATTGTGCGGAGGAGTTTGTTGTTGCGGATGTGGGGGCGGATGATCTCGGCGTTGAACACCATCGACAGGTGGCGTGTGTGGTGGACCATTAACATATTCTGGAGCTACATTGTCTAAATAAGAGGAAAGGAAAATATCTTTTGCGGTCTTGGGATGTGCTTTAGTCGGGAGTAATGGGGGTGGCAAATCTTTCGGTATTTCCGGGGTGGCCTTAGGTAAACCTTCGGCAAAAAGAGGATACATACCATTCATAAGAGTGTTTCGTTGTCTGTCTACTTGTTCTGTTTTTACTCGGATACCTTCCTCAACTAATACGTTTTCTCGGGCTCTATTTGAGTTCTCCCTACTTTTCTCTTCCAGTCTGAGCGCTTTCTCTGTACGCCTATGCGATTCTTTACGCTATAACTCAATAGCATCTTTCTGTGACTGTCTGGTTTTCTTTTTCCATAATTCTTCTTCTACTCTCATGATGCAATCTGCATCCCATGTCCCAGCTGCGGGCCACCTCTGACTTTCTGCTAGATCCTTGGTGTAGTCCACCCATAAGTCAAGATATAATACGGCATCTAGGCCATGTTTATGATACATAAAATACCCTGGAGTGTCCCTAGGTGGAATGGGAACAGCTTCTTCGAGTACTCCTTTTCTAGTTTTGATCTGTCTTAATTTTGAAAAGAACGGCATCTTTAAACCTTGTTGCTTGATTCTTACTTGAACTGGACTTGAACACAATTAATACGATAAACACAATAATGAACACTCATTCATACCACAATTTTTGAACACAGTAAAACATTTAACATTTAACATTTAATTTTTAACGAACAATGATAATTTAGAAGAAAACTAGTTACTGACATAATACTAATACTAGATAATACTGAATTATATACATGAACATACTGGATATACTGCTAAACAGTACAGATACACTGCTAAAACAGTGCAGACCGGATCTGTGTACCCAAACCCGTCAGGACCGGCACAAATTAATGTGCACGTCTAACTGCCTCCCCAGCAACGGTACTCACCGGGTAGCACGGAACGGAAGGCCTCGGAACTGAACTGAACTGGACCGGACTGGACTCGACTCGGAACTTCGGAACCTGGTGGGCCTCTGTATACCTCGGATCTTGCTCTCTCAGCTAGGCTCTGGTCGGGATACTTCGCACTTCTCACCGCCTCGTCTGGGTGTTGATCGCAGCCTCAGTCACCCCCGCTTGGCCGGAGGGAGATACAGGAAATCCTGTGGGTACGCGTTTTTGTCCGTTCAGCTGTGGCAGGGGACCGGGCCTGCAACGCACCTCCGGCGCGTGAGATGAGAAAGTGTCCCTGTTCGGGCGCCAATTTATGTGGTAAATATTTAAATTACCTGTACTATTTTTTATGCGGTAAAGTCTAGTAAGAATAACTCAGTCAAAATAAGAGGCAGAATCCGTGGTATTAGAGGTTCTGAAAAGGGCTTTATTCCTTACAAAGGAATTATAGTTCGAACTAGGCAATCATATTCCATCACCACAAAGGTTCAGGAAGGGATCAGCAATACATTATTGACAAGTAACAATATTTATATGAAAAGCATTGCATTAGGACAGATGCAGGAGGCGTAACAGCTGATAATACAGATAAGAATACACATACGTAATGAAAATAGGCGTAAATACAGGCGTATACTAGAAACGTCATTTAAAATGATGTCACAAGTGGGTGGATCCATAAGAGAATCCTGCAGTGTCAGCAGAAATATTTGACAGAGATGCGCGCGCAGCCGCATGACGTGTGATTGACGTACAACTAGAGGGTGAAGGGAACTTGACATTTGGCCCTACATGTGGAGACAGAAGTCTGGGGTGTCAGGACAACCTAGTCCTAAATCATATCTAATATCTTGTGTTTAAGGAACTATATTATCTGGAAGGAAGGGTCTTCTCGGACAGATCCTATTCTATACTGACTGTTAGTGCGTGTACAAGCGTCTATGTGTCTACATGTGATGCGAGGGGGCAGGAATCTTCCATAGTAACAGGGGCTATGAATTACTTGCAAAAAGACAGCGAGGCCAGGCCCTTTGCTCGGTAGCTGGAAGGATGTTTACCTAAACTACTGGACAGGAATGCATTGGATGAGGAGCGGAGCAGATAACTTGAAGGCTGAATACAGTTTTTGGCAGGCAACAGGCCGCGTCAGGCACCGTTAGCCGCGCAGGGAGTAAGACAAAGTTCATGGACACGGATGCAGGTCCAAGCTGGAGCATTTCAGAGGCAGAAGCAGAAAAAGGCTTGATGGCAGAATTCAGGGCCTACTCGCCTGAACTGCAAAACTAGAAAAGTGAACCACATAAAGTCGGTGGCCTTTCATACTTAGGAATGGAATATTCGACCCATTTATGGCGGATCTGAAAGAGGGCATGTTGACGTTGGACGCACATGTATTTGCGTCTTTATAGCTGGAACTGGAGGGAACATACATGTACTTATAGCATGTTCATGGAGCCGTTGGGGTCTAAGATAGGGGACACAATTGACCATAAAAATTCATATTTCCACAAGTGTAGGGGGTCTTGCTGGGGGTGGTGTTTCAGGGTTTAGTGCAGTGGTGTTCTGATAGTGTAGGGAGTCTTGCTGGGGGTGGTGTATCAGGTTTTAGGGCAGTGCAATGGTGTTTGGGCAGTGTAGGGGGTCATGCGGGGTGGTGTTTCAGGGTAGGGGCAGTGCAGTGGTGTTCAGGCAGTGTAGGGGATCATGCAGGGGCTGGTGTTTCAGGGATTGGGGCAATGTAGTGTTGTTCGGGCAGTGTAGGGGGTCATGCGGGGGCTAGTGTTTCAGGGTTTTGGGCAGTGCATTGGTGTTCGGGAAATGTAGGGGGTTGTGCTGGGGCTGGTGTTTCGGGGTTTGGGGCAGTGCAGTGGTGTTCGGGCAGTGTAGGGGGTCGTGCTGGGGGTGGTGTTTCAGGGTTTAGGGCAGTGCAGTGGTGATCGGGCAGTGTAGGGGGTTGTGCTGGGGCTGGTGTTTCAGGGATTAGGGCACTGCAGTGGTGTTCGGGCAGTGTAGGGGGTTGTGCTGGGGCAAGTGTTTCAGGGTTTTGGGCAGTGCAGTGGTGTTTGGGCAGTGTAGGGGGTTGTGCTGGGGGTGGTGTTTCAGGGTTTAGGGCATGGCAGTGGTGTTGGGACAGTTTAGGGGGTCTTGCTGGGGGTGGTGTTTCAAGGTTTTGGGCAGTGCAGTGGTGTTCTGGCAGTGTAGGGGGTTGTGCTGGGGGTGGTGTTTCAGGATTTAGGGCAGTGCAGTGGTGTTCGGGCAGTGTAGGGGGTTGTGCGGGGGTGCTGTTTCAGGGTTTAGGGCAGTGCAGTAGTGTTCGGGCAGTGTAGGGGATCATGCTGGGGGTGGTGCTTCAGGGTTTAGGGCAGTGCAGTGGTGTTCGGGCCGTGTAGGGGGTCTTGCTGGGGGTGGTGCTGGGTGTGGTGTTTCAGGGTTTAGGGCAGTGCAGTGGTGTTCTGGCAGTGCAGGGGGTCGTGCTTGGGGTGGTGTTTCAGGATTTAGGGCAGTGCATTGGTGTTCGGGCAGTGTAGGGGGTCGTGCTGGGGGTGGTGTTTCAGGGTTTAGGGCAGTGCAGTAGTGTTCCGGCAGTGTAGGGGGTCATGCTGGGGGTGGTGTTTCAGGGATAGGGCAGTGCAGTGGTGATCGGGCAGTGTAGGGGGTCATGCTGGGGGTGGTATTTCAGGGTTTAGGGCAGTGCAATGGTGCTCAGGCAGTGTAGGGGGTCTTGCAGGGGCTGGTTTTTCAGGGTTTGGGGCAGTGCAGTGGTGTTCGGGCAGTGTAGGGTGTCATGCAGGGGTGGTGTTTCGGGGTTTGGGGCAGTGCAGTGGTGTTTGGGCAGTGTAGGGGGTCATGCGGGGGCTGGTGTTTCAGGGATTGGGGCAATGCAGTGCTGTTCGAGCAGTGTAGGGGATCGTGCGGGGGCTGGTGTTTCAGGGTTTTGGGCAGTGCAGTGGTGTTTGGGCAGTGTTGGGGGTCGTGCGGGGGCTGGTATTTCAGGGTTGGGGGCAGTGCAGTGGTGTTCGGGCCATGTAGGGGGTTGGGCGGGCGCTGGTGTTTCAGGGTTTAGGGCAGTGCAGTAGTGTTAAGGCAGTGTAGGGGGTCATGCGGGGGCTGGTGTTTCAGGGTTTGTGGCAGTGCAGTTGTGTTCGGGCAGTGTAGGGGGTCGTGCTGGGGGTGGTGTTTCAGGGTGTTGGGCAGTGCATTGGTGTTCGGGCAGTTTAAGGGGGTTGTGCTGGGGCTGGTGTTTCGGGGTTTAGGGCAGTGCAGTGGTGTTAGGGCAGTGTAGGGGGTCGTGCTGGGGGTGGTGTTTCAGGGTTTAGGGCCGTGCAGTGGTGTTCGGGCAGTGTAGGGTGTCATGCGGGTGGTGTTTCAGGGTTGGGGCAGTGCAGTGGTGTTTGGGCAGTTTAGGGGGTCATGCGGGGGCTGGTGTTTCAGGGATTGGGGCAATGCAGAGGTGTTCGGGCAGTGTAGGGGGTCGTGCGGGGGCTGGTGTTTCACAGTTTTGGGCAGTGCAGTGGTGTTCGGGCAGTGTTGTGGGTCGTGCGGGGGCTCGTGTTTCAGGGTTTGGGGCAGTGCAGTGGTGTTCGGGCTGTGTAGGGGGTCATGCGGGGGCCGGTGTTTCAGGGTTAAGGGCAGTGCAGTAGTGTTAAGGTAGTGTAGGAGGTCATGCAGAGGCTGGTGTTTCAGGGCTTGGGGCAGTGCAGTGGTGTTCGGGCAGTGTAGGGGGCGTGCTGGGGCTGGTGTTTCAGGGATTAGGGCACTGCAGTGGTGTTCGGGCAGTGTAGGGGGTCGTGCTGGGGGTGGTGTTTCAGGGTTTTGGGCAGTGCATTGGTGTTCGGGCAATGTAGGGGGTCGTGCTGGGGCTGGTGTTTCGGGGTTTAGGGCAGTGCAGTGGTGTTCGGGCAGTGTAGGGGTTCATGCTGGGGGTGGTGTTTCAGGGTTTAGGGCAGTGCAGTGGTGTTCGGGCAGTTTAGGGGGTCTTGCTGGGGGTGGTGCTGGGTGTGGTGTTTCAGGGTTTAGGGCAGTGCAGTGGTGTTCTGGCAGTGCAGGGGGTCATGCTGGGGGTGGTGTTTCAGGATTTAGGGCAGTGCATTGGTGTTCGGGCAGTGTAGGGGGTCCTGCTGGGCGTGGTGTTTCAGGGTTTAGGGCAGTGCAGTAGTGTTCGGGCAGTGTAGGGGGTCATGCTGAGGGTGGGGTTTCAGGGTTTAGGGCAGTGCAGTGGTGATCGGGCAGTGTAGGGGGTCTTGCTGGGGCTGGTGTTTCAGGGTTTAGGGCAGTGCAGTTCAGGCAGTGTAGGGGGTCGTGCTGGGGCTGGTGTTTCACGGTTTAGGGCAGTGCAGTGGTGTTCAGGCAGTGTAAGGTGTCGTGCTGGGGCTGGGGCTGGTGTTTTAGGGTTTAGGGCAGTACAGTGGTGTTTGGGCAATGTAGGGGGTCGTGCTCTGGCTGGTGTTTCAGGGTTTAGGGCAGTGCAGTGGTGTTGGGGCAGTGTAGGGGGTCATGCAGGTGCTGATGTTTCAGGGTTTGGGGCACTGCAGTGGTGTTCGGACAGTGTAGGGGGTCGTGCTGGGGGTGGTGTTTCAGGGTTTGGGCCAGTGCAGTGGTGTTCGGGCAGTGTAGGGGGTCATGCGGGGGCTGGTGTTTCAAGGATTGTGTCAATGCAGTGGTGTTCGGGCAGTGTTGGGGGTCGTGCGGGGGCTGGTGTTTCAGGGTTTGCGGCAGTGCAGTGGTGTTTGGGCCATGTAGGGGGTCGTGCGGGGGCTGGTGTTTTAGGGTTTAGGGCAGTGCAGCAGTGTTAAGGCAGTGTAGGGGTTCATGCGGGGGCTGGTGTTTCAGGGTTTGGGGCAGTGCAGTGGTGTTCGGGCAGTGTGGGGGGTCGTGCTGGGGGTGGTGTTTCAGGGTTTGGGGCAGTGCAGTGGTGTTTGGGCAGTGTAGGGGGTCATGCGGGGTGGTGTTTCAGGGTTGGGGCAGTGCAGTGGTGTTCGGGCAGTGTAGGGTATCATGCAGGGGCTGATGTTTCAGGGTTTGGGGATATGTAGTGGTGTTCGGGCAGTGTAGGGGGTCATGTGGGGGCTAGTGTTTCAAGGTTTTGGGCAGTGCATTGGTGTTCGGGAAATGTAGGGGGTCATGCTGGGGTTGGTGTTTCAGGGTTTAGGGCAGTGCAGTGGTGTTCAGGCAGTGTAGGGGATCTAGCTGGGGGTGGTGTTTCAGAGTTTAGGGCAGTGGTGTTAGGCCAGTCTAGCGTGTCTTGCTGGGGGGTGGTGTTTCAGTGTTTAGGGCAGTGGTGTTCGGGTAGTGTAGGGTGGTCTTGCTGGGGCTGGTGTTTCAGGGTTTAGGGCATTGCAGTCGTGTTTGTGCAGTGTAGGGGTTGTGCTGGGGGTGGTGTTTTAGGGTTTGGGGCAGTGTAGTGGTGTTCAGGTAGTGCAGGGTGTCGTGCTGGGGTGGGGTTTTAGGGTGTAGGGCAGTGCAGTGGTGTTCGGGAAGTGTAGGGGTTTGTGCTGTGGGTGGTGTTTCAGGGTTTCGGGCAGTGCAGTGGTGTTCGGGCAGTGTAGGGGGTCTTGCTGGGGGTGGTGTTTCAGGGTTTAGTGCAGTGGTGTTCAGGTAGTGTAGGGGGTCTTACTGGGGGTTGTGTTTCAGGGTTTAGAGCAGTTCAGTGGTGTTCAGGCAGTGTAGGGGGTCTTGCTGGGGGTGGTGTTTCAGGGTTTAGGGCAGTGCAATGGTGTTTGGGCAGTGTAGGGGGTCATGCGGGGTGGTGTTTCAGGGTTGGGGCAGTGCAGTGGTGTTTGGGCAGTGTAGGGGATCATGCAGGGGCTGGTGTTTCAGGGTGTGGGGCAATGTGGTGGTGTTCGGGCAGTGTAGGGGGTCGTGTGGGGGCTAGTGTCTCAGGGTTTTGGGCAGTGCATTGGTGTTCGGGAAATGTAGGGGGTCATGCTGGGGTTGGGGTTTCGGGGTTTAGGGCAGTGCAGTGGTGTACGGGCAGTGTAGGGGGTCGTGCTGGGGGTGGTGTTTCAGGGTTTAGGGCAGTGCAGTGGTGTTCAGGCAGTGTAGGGGGTTGTGCTGGGGCTGGTGTTTCAGGGATTAGGGCACTACATTGGTGTTCGGGCAGTGTAGTGGGTCGTGCTGGGGCTAGTGTTTCAGGGTTTTAGGCAATGCAGTGGTGTCCGGACAGTGTAGGGGGTCTTGCTGGGGGTGGTGTTTCAGGGTTTTGAGCAGTGCAGTGGTGCTCTGGCAGTGTAGGGGGTCGTGCTGGGGGTGGTGTTTCAGGATTTAGGGCAGTGCAGTGGTGTTCGGGCAGTGTAGGGAGTCGTGCTGGGTGTGGTGTTTCAGGGTTTAGGGCAGTGCAGTAGTGTTCGGGCAGTGTAGGGGGTCCTGCTGGGGGTCGTGTTTCAGGGTTTAGGGCAGTGCAGTGGTGTTCGGGCAGTGTAGGGGGTCTTGCTGGTGGTGGTGCTGGTTGTGGTGTTTCAGGGTTTAGGGCAGTGCAGTGGTGTTCTGGCAGTGCAGCGGTCTTGCTGGAGCTGGTGTTTCAGGGTTTAGAGCAGTGCAGTTCGGGCAGTGTAGGGGGTCGTGCTGGGGCTGGTGTTTCAGGGTTTAGGGCAGTGCAGTGGTGTTTTGGCAGTGTAGGGGCCGTGCTGGGGCTGGTGTTTTAGGGTTTAGGGCAGTGCAGTGGTAATTGGGCAATGTAAGGGGTCGTGCTGGGGCTGGTGTTTCAGGGTTTAGGGCAGTGCAGTGGTGTTGGGGCAGTGTAGGGGGTCATGCGGGGGGTGGTGTTTCAGGGTTGGGGCAGTGCAGTGGTGTTTGGGCAGTTTAGGGGGTCATGCAGGGGCTGGTGTTTCAGGGATTGGGGCAATGCAGTTGTGTTTGGGCAGTGTAGGGGGTCGTGCGGGGGCTGGTGTTTCACAGTTTTGGGCAGTGCAGTGGTGTTCGGGCAGTGTTGTGGGTCGTGCGGGGGCTCGTGTTTCAGGGTTTGGGGCAGTGCAGTGGTGTTCGGGCTGTGTAGGGGGTCGTGCGGGGGCCGGTGTTTCAGGGTTTAGGGCAGTGCAGTAGTGTTAAGGTAGTGTAGGAGGTCATGCAGAGGCTGGTGTTTCAGGGTTTGGGGCAGTGCAGTGGTGTTCTGGCAGTGTAGGGGTCGTGCTGGGGCTGGTGTTTCAGGGATTAGGGCACTGCAGTGGTGTTCGGGCAGTGTAGGGGGTCGTGCTGGGGGTGGTGTTTCAGGGTTTTGGGCAGTGCATTGGTGTTCGGGCAATGGAGGGGGTCGTGCTGGGGCTGGTGTTTCGGGGTTTAGGGCAGTGCAGTGGTGTTCGGGCAGTGTAGGGGTTCATGCTGGGGGTGGTGTTTCAGGGTTTAGGGCAGTGCAGTGGTGTTCAGGCAGTGTAGGGGGTCTTGCTGGGGGTGGTGCTGGGTGTGGTGTTTCAGGGTTTAGGGCAGTGCAGTGGTGATCTGGCAGTGCAGGGGGTCATGCTGGGGGTGGTGTTTCAGGATTTAGGGCAGTGCATTGGTGTTCGGGCAGTGTAGGGGGTCGTGCTGGGCGTGGTGTTTCAGGGTTTAGGGCAGTGCAGTAGTGTTCGGGCAGTGTAGGGGGTCATGGTGAGGGTGGGGTTTCAGGGTTTAGGGCAGTGCAGTTCAGGCAGTGTAGGGGGTCGTGCTGGGGCTGGTGTTTCACGGTTTAGGGCAGTGCAGTGGTGTTCAGGCAGTGTAGGGTGTCGTGCTGGGGCTGGTGTTTTAGGGTTTAGGGCAGTACAGTGGTGTTTGGGCAATGTAGGGGGTCGTGCTCTGGCTGGTGTTTCAGGGTTTAGGGCAGTGCAGTGGTGTTGGGGCAGTGTAGGGGGTCATGCGGGTGCTGATGTTTCAGGGTTTGGGGCACTGCAGTGGTGTTCAGACAGTGTAGGGGGTCGTGCTGGGGGTGGTGTTTCAGGGTTTGGGGCAGTGCAGTGGTGTTCGGGCAGTGTAGGGGGTCATGCGGGGGCTGGTGTTTCAGGGATTGTGTCAATGCAGTGGTGTTCGGGCAGTGTTGGGGGTCGTGCGGGGCTGGTGTTTCAGGGTTTGCGGCAGTGCAGTGGTGTTTGGGCCATGTAGGGGGTCGTGCGGGGGCTGGTGTTTTAGGGTTTAGGGCAGTGCAGCAGTGTTAAGGCAGTGTAGGGGTTCATGCGGGGGCTGGTGTTTCAGGGTTTGGGGCAGTGCAGTGGTGTTCGGGCAGTGTAGGGGGTCGTGCTGGGGTGGTGTTTTCAGGGTTTGGGGCAGTGCAGTGGTGTTTGGGCAGTTTAGTGTTTCAGGGTTTAGGGCAGTGCAGAGGTGTTCTGGCAGTGTAGGGGGTCTTGCTGGGGGTGGTGTTTCAGGGTTTAGGGCAGTGGTGTTAGGGCAGTCTAGGGTGTCTTGCTGGGGGGTGGTGTTTCAGTGTTTAGGGCAGTGGTGTTCGGGTAGTGTAGGGTGGTCTTGCTGGGGCTGGTGTTTCAGGGTTTAGGGCATTGCAGTGGTGTTTGTGCAGTGTAGGGGTTGTGCTGGGCGTGGTGTTTTAGGGTTTGGGGCAGTGTAGTGGTGTTCAGGTAGTGTAGGGTGTCGTGCTGCGGTGGGGTTTTAGGGTGTAGGGCAGTGCAGTGGTGTTCGGGAAGTGTAGGGGTTTGTGCTGTGGGTGGTGTTTCAGGGTTTCGGGCAGTGCAGTGGTGTTCGGGCAGTGTAGGGGGTCTTGCTGGGGGTGGTGTTTCAGGGTTTAGTGCAGTGGTGTTCAGGTAGTGTAGGGGGTCTTGCTGGGGGTGGTGTTTCAGGGTTTAGGGCAGTTCAGTGGTGTTCAGGCAGTGTAGGGGGTCTTGCTGGGGGTGGTGTTTCAGGGTTTAGGGCAGTGCAATGGTGTTTGGGCAGTTTAGGGGGTCATGCGGGGTGGTGTTTCAGGGTTGGGGCAGTGCAGTGGGGTTCGGGCAGTGTAGGGGATCATGCAGGGGCTGGTGTTTCAGGGTTTGGGGCAATGTAGTGGTGTTCGGGCAGTGTAGGGGGTCGTGCTGGGGGTGGTGTTTCAGGGTTTTGGGCAGTGCATTGGTGTTCGGGCAATGGAGGGGGTCGTGCTGGGGCTGGTGTTTCGGGGTTTAGGGCAGTGCAGTGGTGTTCGGGCAGTGTAGGGGTTCATGCTGGGGGTGGTGTTTCAGGGTTTAGGGCAGTGCAGTGGTGTTCGGGCAGTGTAGGGGGTCTTGCTGGGGGTGGTGCTGGGTGTGGTGTTTCAGGGTTTAGGGCAGTGCAGTGGTGATCTGGCAGTGCAGGGGGTCATGCTGGGGGTGGTGTTTCAGGATTTAGGGCAGTGCATTGGTGTTCGGGCAGTGTAGGGGGTCGTGCTGGGCGTGGTGTTTCAGGGTTTAGGGCAGTGCAGTAGTGTTCGGGCAGTGTAGGGGGTCATGGTGAGGGTGGGGTTTCAGGGTTTAGGGCAGTGCAGTTCAGGCAGTGTAGGGGGTCGTGCTGGGGCTGGTGTTTCACGGTTTAGGGCAGTGCAGTGGTGTTCAGGCAGTGTAGGGTGTCGTGCTGGGGCTGGTGTTTTAGGGTTTAGGGCAGTACAGTGGTGTTTGGGCAATGTAGGGGGTCGTGCTCTGGCTGGTGTTTCAGGGTTTAGGGCAGTGCAGTGGTGTTGGGGCAGTGTAGGGGGTCATGCGGGTGCTGATGTTTCAGGGTTTGGGGCACTGCAGTGGTGTTCGGACAGTGTAGGGGGGTCGTGCTGGGGGTGGTGTTTCAGGGTTTGGGGCAGTGCAGTGGTGTTCGGGCAGTGTAGGGGGTCATGCGGGGGCTGGTGTTTCAGGGATTGTGTCAATGCAGTGGTGTTCGGGCAGTGTAGGGGTTCATGCGGGGGCTGGTGTTTCAGGGTTTGGGGCAGTGCAGTGGTGTTCGGGCAGTGTAGGGGGTCGTGCTGGGGGTGGTGTTTTCAGGGTTTGGGGCAGTGCAGTGGTGTTTGGGCAGTTTAGTGTTTCAGGGTTTAGGGCAGTGCAGAGGTGTTCTGGCAGTGTAGGGGGTCTTGCTGGGGGTGGTGTTTCAGGGTTTAGGGCAGTGGTGTTAGGGCAGTCTAGGGTGTCTTGCTGGGGGGTGGTGTTTCAGGGCCCGATTCACAGAACTAACTTAAGACAAAATCCTAAACTTACTACTTTTGGTATTCACAGAAGTTAGGATTTTGTCTTAAGTTTGTCTTAAGACAAACTTAAGACAGACTTAAGACAGACTTAAGACAGACTTAAAACAAACTTAAGACAAACTTAAGATAGACTTAAGACAGACTTAAGACAGACTTAAGACAGACTTAAGACAGACTTAAGACAGACTTAAGACAAACTTAAGACAAAATCCTAACTTCTGTGAATACCATGAGCAGTAAGTTTAGGATTTTGTCTTAAGTTAGTTCTGTGAATCGGGCCCTCAGTGTTTAGGGCAGTGGTGTTCGGGTAGTGTAGGGTGGTCTTGCTGGGGCTGGTGTTTCAGGGTTTAGGGCATTGCAGTGGTGTTTGTGCAGTGTAGGGGTTGTGCTGGGGGTGGTGTTTTAGGGTTTGGGGCAGTGTAGTGGTGTTCAGGTAGTGTAGGATGTCGTGCTGCGGTGGGGTTTTAGGGTGTAGGGCAGTGCAGTGGTGTTCGGGAAGTGTAGGGGTTTGTGCTGTGGGTGGTGTTTCAGGGTTTCGGGCAGTGCAGTGGTGTTCGGGCAGTGTAGGGGGTCTTGCTGGGGGTGGTGTTTCAGGGTTTAGTGCAGTGGTGTTCAGGTAGTGTAGGGGGTCTTGCTGGAGGTGGTGTTTCAGGGTTTAGGGCAGTTCAGTGGTGTTCAGGCAGTGTAGGGGGTCTTGCTGGGGGTGGTGTTTCAGGGTTTAGGGCAGTGCAATGGTGTTTGGGCAGTTTAGGGGGTCATGCGGGGTGGTGTTTCAGGGTTGGGGCAGTGCAGTGGGGTTCGGGCAGTGTAGGGGATCATGCAGGGGCTGGTGTTTCAGGGTTTGGGGCAATGTAGTGGTGTTCGGGCAGTGTAGGGGGTCGTGTGGGGACTAGTGTTTCAGGGTTTTGGGCAGTGCATTGGTGTTCGGGAAATGTAGGGGGTCATGCTGGGGTTGGTGTTTCGGGGTTTAGGGCAGTGCAGTGGGGTACGGGCAGTGTAGGGAGTCGTGCTGGGGGTGGTGTTTCAGGGTTTAGGGCAGTGCAGTGGTGTTCAGGCAGTGTAGGGGGTTGTGCTGGGGCTGGTGTTTCAGGGATTAGGGCACTACAGTGGTGTTCGGGCAGTGTAGTGGGTCATGCTGGGGCTAGTGTTTCAGGGTTTTGGGCAATGCAGTGGTGTTTGGGCAGTGTAGGTGGTCATGCTGGGGGTGGTGTTTCAGGGTTTATGGCAGTGCAGTGGTGTTCGGACAGTGTAGGGGGTCTTGCTGGGGGTGGTGTTTCAGGGTTTTGAGCAGTGCAGTGGTGCTCTGGCAGTGTAGGGGGTCGTGCTGGGGGTGGTGTTTCAGGATTTAGGGCAAGTGCAGTGGTGTTCGGGCAGTGTAGGGAGTCGTGCTGGGTGTAGTGTTTCAGGGTTTAGGGCAGTGCAGTAGTGTTCGGGCAGTGTAGGGGGTCCTGCTGGGGGTGGTGTTTCAGGGTTTAGGGCAGTGCAGTGGTGTTCGGGCAGTGTAGGGGGTCTTGCTGGTGGTGGTGCTGGTTGTGGTGTGTCAGGGTTTAGGGCAGTGCAGTGGTATTCTGGCAGTGCAGGGGGTCGTGCTTGGGTTGGTGTTTCATGATTTAGGGCAGTGCATTGGTGTTCGGGCAGTGTAGGGGGTCGTGCTGGGGGTGGTGTTTTAGGGTTTAGGGCAGTGCAGTAGTGTTCGGGCAGTGTAGGGGGTCATGCTGGGGGTGGTGTTTCTGGGTTAGGGAAGTGCAGTGGTGATCGGGCAGTTTAGGGGGTCATGCCGGGGTGGAATTTCAGGGTTTAGGGCAGTGCAATGGTGTTCAGGCAGTGTAGGGGTCTTGCTGGAGCTGGTGTTTCAGGGTTTAGAGCAGTGCAGTTCGGGCAGTGTAGGGGGTCGTGCTGGGGCTGGTGTTTCAGGGTTTAGGGCAGTGCAGTGGTGTTTGGGCAGTGTAGGGGTCATGCTGGGGCTGGTGTTTTAGGGTTTAGGGCAGTGCAGTGGTAATTTGGCAATGTAGGGGGTCGTGCTGGGGCTGGTGTTTCAGGGTTTAGGGCAGTGCAGTGGTGTTGGGGCAGTGTAGGGGGTCATGCGGGGGGTGGTGTTTCAGGGTTTGGGCAGTGCAGTGGTGTTTGGGCAGTGTAGGGGGTCATGCGGGGGCTGATGTTTCAGGGATTGGGGCAATGCAGTGGTGTTCAGGCAGTGTAGGGGGCAGTGCAGTGGTGTTCGGGCAGTGTTGGGAGTCGTGCAGGGGCTGGTGTTTCAGGATTTGGGGCAGTGCAGTGGTGTTTGGGCCGTGTAGGGGGTCGTGCGGGGGCTGGTGTTTTAGGGTTTAGGGCAGTGCAGCAGTGTTAAGGCATTGTAGGGGGTCATGCGGGGGCTGGTGATTCAGGGTTTGGGGCAGTGCAGTGGTGTTCGGGCAGTGTAGGGGGTTGTGCTGGGGGTGGTGTTTCAGGGTTTGGGGCAGTGCAGTGGTGTTTGGGCAGTTTAGTGTTTCAGGGTTTAGGGCAGTGCAGTGGTTTTCTTGCTGTGTAGCGGGTCTTACTGGGGGGTGGTGTTTCAGTGTTTAGGGCAGTGGTGTTTGGGCAGTGTAGGGTGGTCTTGCTGGGGCTGGTGTTTCAGGGTTTAGGGCATTGCAGTTCGAGCAGTGTAGGGGTCGTGCTGGTGCTGGTGTTTAAGGGTTTAGGACAGTGGTGTTCAGGCAGTGTAGGGGGTCTTGCTTGCAGTGGTGTTTCAGGGTTTAGGACACTGGTGTTCGGGCAGTGTAGGGGGTTATGCTAGGGTGGTGTTTCAGGGTTTAGGGCAGTGCAGTTCAGGCAGTGTAGGGGGTCTTGCTGGGGCTAGTGTTTCAGTGTTTAGGGCAGTGCATTGGTGTTCGGGCAATGTAGGGGGTCATGCTGGGGGGTGGTGTTTCAGGGTTTAGGGCAATGCAGTGGTGTTCGGGCAGTGTAGGGCATCATGCTGAGGCTGGTGTTTCAGGGATTAGGGCACTGCAGTGGTGTTCGGGCAGTGTAGGGGGTCGTGCTGGGGCTAGTGTTTCAGGGTTTTGGGCAGTGCAGTGGTGTTTGGGCAGTGTAGGGGTCGTGCTGAGGGTGGTGTTTCAGGGTTTAGGGCAGTGCAGTGGTGTTTGGACTGTGTAGGGGGTCTTGCTGGGGTGGTGTTTCAAGGTTTTGGGCAGTGCAGTGGTGTTCTGGCCGTGTAGGGGGTCGTACTGGGGGTGGTGTTTCAGGATTTAGGGCAGTGCAGTGGTGTTCGGGCAGTGTAGGGGGTCGTGCTGCGGGTGGTGTTTCAGGGTAAAGGGCAGTGCAGTAGTGTTCGGGCAGTGTAGCGGGTCATGCTGGGGGTGGTGTTTCAGGGTTTAGGGCAGTGCAGTGGTGTTCGGGCAGTGTAGGGGGTCTTACAGGGGTGGTGCTGGGTGTGGTGTTTCAGGGTTTAGGGCAGTGCAGTGGTGTTCTGGCAGTGCAGGGGGTCGTGCTGGGGGTGGTGTTTCAGGGTTTAGGGCAGTGCTTTGGTGTTCGGGCAGTGTACGGGGTCATGCTGGGGGTGGTGTTTCAGGGTTTAGGGCAGTGCAGTAGTGTTCGGGCAGTGTAGGGGGTCATGCTGGGGGTGGTATTTCAGGGTTTAGGACAGTGCGGTGGTGTTCGGGCAGTGTAGGGGGTCGTGCTGGGGTGGTGTTTCAGGGTTTTGGGCAGTGCACTGGTAATCGGAAAGTGTAGGGGGTAGTGCCGGGGTAATGTTTTTGGGTTTAGGGCAGTGCAGTGGTGTTCGTGCAGTGTAAGGGGTAGTGCTGGGGTAGTGTTTTAGGGTTTAGGGCAGTGCAGTGGTGTTTGTGTAGTGACAGCGAATGCGCTGCATCGCTAGGCGAGACCTAAAAAGCAATGCACCAAGATGGCTGCCAACACTTCCTCGATTAAAATGTTGGCAGCCAATTAGAGCCAAGCTTGTGCTTGTGTAGTTAGGTCCCGCCCAGATATATAAATATTTTTTTCCTTTAATATCTCTAAAACTACTGAACGGATTTACAGCATTTAAAAAAAAGGTCTCTTTCTGAACCAAGGGCTACCTTTTTGCCAAATTTGGTGTAATTCCGTTCAGCAGTTCGGGCTGTAGTCGTGTCTAAATTTTTCTATGGGAAATAACATGAGAAAACGCGTTTTGGGACCCCCTTTTTTCTTAGCCCCCACTTTTCAAATCACCCCGAAACTCTTAGAATGGGAGCTGACCGGAGCGGGACACAAGTTTTGAAAATTTTGCGAAGATTCATCAACCGGCGCCAAAGTTATTGGGAAGAGAAAAAACGCTTTTCCTATGGAAATTAGGTCCGAACTATAACTATTTACTGGCGACCGCCAGTGGTTAATATATATATTCACTGAAAAAACCATAGGTTTCACACATGCTATAGTTAGCTGGACATTTCACTCGTAAAAAAACAATGAAATTCCCCCGTTATAGTTAGTTCAGCTAACTATAACTCGCGCGCCCGCAATCCACTGCTCAGTGACATCACTCATGACATCACTGATGACATCTCAAATGACGTTGTGTGCTCCACGTGCGCATGCGTATGTCGTGCGTGCTCCGTGCGCGCGTGCTCCCTACGCGCGTGCTTCGTACGCGCATGCATGCGTGCACCGCGCACGTACGGTGCGCGCACCTGCTTGCTCCGAGTGCGCATGCGTACGTTGTGCGTGCTCCGTGCGCGCGAGCTCCGTACGCGCATGCGCGCGTAGACCCTACGCGCATGCTCCGTACACGTGTGCGTGCGTGCATTGTGCGCGTACGGTGCGCGTACCGGCATGCTCCGAGTGCACATGCGTGCGTGCTCCGAGTGCGCATGCATGCGTGCTCCGTACGTGCTCCGTGTGCGTACGGTACGCGTATGGTGCGTGCACGGCAAGTCATGTGATTACAAAACAACACTTTTCATTGGTTCATATTAGTTTCTGTTTCAGAATCTTCAAACACCACACCCACTCCCCTCACTTTTTCTACTAATTTCCTGAGAGAAGGTTGCTGAAGAGCTACTCCAGTGAAATGGCAGAACACCAGTCATCTTCAGACAGTGAGGAGACCTTTCAAGAACCACCAAGAAAGAGCAAACAGAAGCACTCTTTCATTTGGAATTATTTCACTTTTCCAGACGGGCAAAAAAAAGTTGGGAAGAGAAAAAACGCTTTTCCTATGGAAATTAGGTCCGAACTATAACTATTTACTGGCGACCGCCAGTGGTTAATATATATATTCACTGAAAAAACCATAGGTTTCACACATGCTATAGTTAGCTGGACATTTCACTCGTAAAAAACCAATGAAATTCCCCCGTTATAGTTAGTTCAGCTAACTATAACTCGCGCGCCCGCAATCCACTGCTCAGTGACATCACTCATGACATCACTGATGACATCTCAAATGACGTTGTGAGCTCCACGTGCGCATGCGTATGTCGTGCGTGCTCCGTGCGCGCGTGCTCCCTACGCGCGTGCTTCGTACGCGCATGCATGCGTGCACCGCGCGCGTACGGTGCGCGCACCTGCTTGCTCCGAGTGCGCATGCGTACGTTGTGCGTGCTCCGTGCGCGCGAGCTCCGTACGCGCATGCGCGCGTAGACCCTACGCGCATGCTCCGTACACGTGTGCGTGCGTGCATTGTGCGCGTATGGTGCGCGTACCGGCATGCTCCGAGTGCACATGCGTGCGTGCTCCGAGTGCGCATGCATGCGTGCTCCGTACGTGCTCCGTGTGCGTACGGTACGCGTATGGTGCGCGCACGGCAAGTCATGTGATTACAAAACAACACTTTTCATTGGTTCATATTAGTTTCTGTTTCAGAATCTTCAAACACCACACCCACTCCCCTCACTTTTTCTACTAATTTCCTGAGAGAAGGTTGCTGAAGAGCTACTCCAGTGAAATGGCAGAACACCAGTCATCTTCAGACAGTGAGGAGACCTTTCAAGAACCACCAAGAAAGAGCAAACAGAAGCACTCTTTCATTTGGAATTATTTCACTTTTCCAGACGGGCAAAAAAAAGTGAATGCGCCAAAGGTCACTTGGTCACTTGTACAATTTGCGGAAGTGTCCTGTCTAGTGGGGATCCGGACAAAAAATACTCCTTCAGCATTCATTGCATGCTCAGGCATTTTAAATCAATGCATCCAATTCGGTTTGCTCGTGAAACCAGAAGAGCCCTAAGGGAGAACCCTCCACCTGGACCTTCTCAGCCTGCGGCTGCAGATTCACCATGCACCAGGCCTCTTGACATCCGGCCCCTGTTCCAAAAAGTGCACATTCATTGCAATATGTGCAATGAGGTAATTTGCTATGGAGAGAGTAGCATAAATTTAATTGAAAACCGTATACAGCAGCACACATGCTCCAGGTCATAATTTTTTTTTTTTGTTCCTGTTGAGCAGTTTTTTGATTCCCAGTTTTGTTTTGGTGCTGTAAAAAAATCCCCCCAAAAATAAAAAATTGTTTGAAAAAAAAAAAAAATGTAAAACAAAAAAAACCCCAAAAAAAACAGTTCTTTTAAGAACTCACTTCACTTCTCCAAAAAGAGCTATATTCTTAATATACTGTATTTTATTTTGATTGAATGAATGTGTAGTGTATACAAGAATGATTGAAATGACTGAGTGAAGAGGAGGAAAGGACAGACAGAATGAGTGAGAAAAGGAAATTATGATCAGTCATGAAAGGGAAGTGAAAGACTGACTGCAACAAAAGGACTAAGGGTGGAGGATACAGGTAAGAAGAGTAAATGAGTAAGGGAATGGCAGTGAGTAATGGAGAGTGATGGAGGGGGAGTGAGAACAGGGGAGTAAGGGACGGAGATAGGAAAAGGGAGTAACAGATTAAGCGGATGAAGTACAGCAGGGTAAAGGGATTGAAAGTAAGAGAAGTGGAGTGATGGTGAGATAAGGGGTATGAGGATTAGAAAAGGGGGTAAGGGAAAGTGAGAGATGGGGAGTGAGGCGATGGAAGGATTTAGGAAACTGGAGTGAGAGAAAGGGAGTCAGGATTTCAATGGGCAAAGGAGAGTGAGGGAGAGTGAAGGAAAGAATGCGAAAAGATGAAGGGGTGTGAGATACAGACAGGAGGAAGTGAAGTAGGAGAATAGGAGTGACTATGAGTAAAGGATAGTGACAGTTAGGGAAGGTGAGGGAAGGAGAATGACGGAGAAGGTTAAAAAATTAACATAGATGGAAAATGAGTGATGGAGAGAGGAGAAGTGGTAGAAACAGAGATGTTAAGGAAATTAAGGGTAAGACAGAAAAAGGGAGAGAGACAGAAACAGAGACAGAGAGCAAGGAACTGAGAAGGAGTAAGGCAGTTAGAATGACTGAGACATATGGAAACAGGGAGAGAAACATGGTTGAAAAAATAGTGATGGAGGCAGTAAACCTAGGGGAGTAGTAGAGAAGGAGTGAGGGAGTTACGAAAGAGCAGTAGAGGAAGAAGAGAGAGGGAAGGGGAATGAAAAAATCAGAGTGAGTAGAAGTGAAGAAAAGGGAGCATGAAAGTGAAGGGGTGAGAAATACAGATATTTTAAACTTACCTGACCAACAAAATAACTTAATTAGAAATAAATGTTTTTTTTTAATTGCTAGAAAAAAGGATTACATTTCCTGAATGTTCTTTCTCGATCTGAAAAAAAAGAAAAAAAGTATTTATATTTAACAATACATTTTAGAATACAGTACACATATTTTCATATTTAACAAAGTAATTTTTTGCCCCTTTTTTGCTGTTTTCAGAATATATTGAATTTCACTTAAAATAGTGATATCAATTGCATTCATCACTTAACAGAGTGCAAAAAAATTAACAATCTGAAAGATTGTTTAAAAAAAGCCCTGAATCTATCCTCAGTAAAACATACCTTGATAGAAATGTAACATATATATTAAAAGTATCTTCTAAGAACAATAACTATTTGCAATAAATATTGTCTGTAAATCTTGTTGCTTAAGCACATACACCAAACTATTATCTGTCAAAGAAGTCCACAATAGAAACAGTTTCCTTTCCATGAGGCCAAATGGTAATTTTTAAATTCTTTTTTGGTGAAATATCCAATGGTAATCCAATAAAATCGAAATAATGGTTTCTTCAGATGCTGCAATTTGTATCTAAAATTTTGGTTTTAGAAAAATTAAGTAGGAATTTGGTAATTCTGCAGGCAAACGTTGCTTGAAAATCAATTGTGAATCATTACACAGTGTCCAGCCTTTTTCACATTTTAGATAAACTGTGTAATGACCAGAAGTTATACAAGGTCCATCATGGAAAATTATTGCAACTTCAACAAAAGTCTTTCCTGATATTGATAATTGATTTCCTGTAAACTTCTTTATTAAGGTGTCCAATTTTGTTCCATCAGCTCTACAACGTTGCATCATTAAAATTACATACTTTCCATATTTCTTTAAAAATAACATTGATAACATTTCTGATTTACATTGAGAACATTCCATGTTGTGATTTGCATCTTTAACTAATGTACTAAAAGTCACTGATTTACTCTCTGGTAATGTTAAATATATGAACCTTTCAGAATCAACATTAGAGCTGCATGTGTTCAAACAGTTTTCACAACTATGTTCCCATTTATAAGAGAGACCAAACATATTTTCTATTTCTACCCCTTCATCTTCCAGTACCATAAGCATATACATTAAGGGGCAGATTTATGAGCCCCTTGCGCCACTTTTGCGTCACTTTTCCCATGTTGAAAGTGACGCAAAAGTGGCGCAAGGGGCTCATAAATCTGCCCTTAAGAATTCCTGTGCATCTTGCTGGACATTTTGAGTAAACTGTGTACATCCAGAACATACATCTAAAAGATTTCTAACATCAGAAGCACTTTCTATTTTAGTTTTAGCATTACTCAGCTTCTCATAAAGGAAACTCAGCAGAGAACAGAATCTTTTTTCATGATTTAGTATTATCTGCTCTTTCAAACTTTCAAGATAAAATACAACATTCAGCACTACATTAGCGTAGCAGTTGACACCAGAGCTATTTTCAAAATGACAACCAACAACCTCTTCAGCATTGTCCTTTTTCTTTTTGCTTGCAATCACATCAGTCTCTATTTGTTTACTCTTCTGTACATCCTCATTACAGATATTCTCAGTTCTCCTTTTCCGACAAACAACACGTTTTTCAAACACAGGATGCTGACCTAAATCTATTATACTCCTTTACACAGTTTGCATCAGCACTAACTTTTGACTCATCAAAGTCTATCATGAATAAACCAGATATTTTTTTCACGCGTGACAAAGCAACATATGCCATACCTTCTTTAAACACACTAGATCCAATATTTACAAAAGCACTATCTACAGTTAATCCTTGAGATTTGTGAATAGTTACAGCATATGCTAGAGAAAACGGAAACTGCTTCCTACGTACATATAAGTCTTTCACAAGCAAGAAACGAACTGAACAACGACTAATGTCTTTAACCTCTTCAATCTGATCAAATTTTATTTTTAAAAATTCAATTGCATCTTTTTTCTGGTAATTAACAAAACCCACAACTTTACCCATAGCTCCATTCACTAAACCTTTTTCTACATCCAAATTACGTCTTAAAATTACTCGACAGTTCATACATACATAAAGATTCTTTTCTAAACCAGCTGTTTTCGATATGTTTTTCTCTAGAGAATCCAATTTAGTTGTCAATTTGCTTGTCAATATAATAGTTATTCCTTCATGCTGTATTTTATCCACAGCTTCCAGTTTTATAATCTCTTCATTTTCCAATTTCAAAAGTTCTTGATTGAATATAGAGCATTCATGTAGTGTTGGCATTAAGCAGATTACAGTATTTTTTCCTGCAATTTTCTTGTATATGTTCTCTGGAACTATTTGTTCTGTTGGAAACAAATTACATAGCAATCGACTCTGTAAAGCTTTTCTGCCATGTTCTGTGATTAGTCCAATTCTGATATCTTTGAGAATACTTGCATAATCATCATCATTTGCTTGCCGCATATTGGTAATGAGTTCTTTGTACTAAAAGTATGTCCAAATATTCACATCACCTATACTTCCTAACGACTTTTTCGTGTCTTCATGTGTAAGAGTATGAAATACTGGTTGTCCTTTAACTGGAGTGAGCTGCAGTAGATCCCCAAAAACTATAACATGTTTTTCTCCAAATAGCACGTCATAGTTTGTCTTTAGAATTTGCTGCATTCTTAAATGCACAAAGCCAAGCATTAAGTTTGATACCATGCTTACCTCATCAATAATGAGAACTTTTATTTTTTTCAATACTCTTGAAACTTCAAAACATGCTTCTCCTGTTAGCTTGTGGTATTGTATTTTGTTCTCATGCTCTACTGGTAACATTAGCAAACGATGGAGGGTAATTCCTTTTATGTTATATGCTGCTAACCCAGTTGGAGCAGTAACAACACAAGACAAAGTTGAATCAGTTTTTTTCTGTAGGTAGCTTCTAATTACTTTAATTAAGAAACTTTTTCCAGTTCCAGCTTGTCCACTCACATACATTCTGATTGGTTCAAATGATGTGCATGAGCACTCTTTATTTTCATGTAGTAATCCATGATCAATTTGTTTTGGGACTTCCTCATAAATTTGTTGTTGTTCATCATTCAGTTGTTGTTCCAAATTTGGTAAGTTTATTAAATCTTCCTGAGCTTGATTCATCGCTGTTTCCACTTCAGTCATGGCTATTGAAGCTTCATTTTCTACGATTGGTTGTCCTAGAGGATCTTGACTGAGCGTCCCAGAACTTTGATTGTCTTGAGAACTGTCTCTAGCTACTTTAGCTGCAATTGTTGCTTCTCGTTCAATTTCTTCATTTAACATTTGTACATAAGTTGTGAAAGTACTGCATTCTATGGTATCTTTGCATGCATTAAAGGAATCTTCATAGCTTTGAAAATGTCCAAGTAATTCACCCTCTGAACGCCATGGTTTAAACAACTGTAAAAGTGCTAAGTAGTGAAATTCCTTCTTGTCAGTAGTGTCGCAACTCAGCTTTCTGTGATTAATCAAACTTCCTTTTGTTTGTTTTACCAAACATCCTTCCTCACCAATGACTTTATATTTTCCATTGTTGATGTCTTCTGTGGTATTCCGTTTAAAAATGTAGTTCTGCAGCACTTCATAGAGACACATGTTCTCAAGATGATGACTTCTCTTTGGGTAATATGTGTCCAACATGTTTGTTCTTAAAATGTCTGTACTTTCTGGTTCGTACTCTGCTAAATATTCAATTCCTCGAATAGATTTCAATACCCTTATTTCGCATTCCTGCAAGGCCTAAACTTACCCAAATTCTTCTTCTGGATTTGGAGTACAGACTTGCAGATTATAACCTATCTGAGCATTCGTATGACCCAATTTCTCGATGCGATAACATCTTTAAACTGATACTGTATAGCTTTTTACTGACAGTCTTCTCGTGAGAAATCTCTTCCCACATTTCTTTCAATTCCGTTTTCTCAGATTTAGTGATGTAAGATGTGACATACCGAGCAACAGCAATAGAATTGTCAGCTACATACTGAATATCCATGTTAGCATTCCACATGGATAAAATGACTGGGTTGTAGTCATTTATATATTTTGACTCTTCTTTTCTTCTTAGGTTGTAGGTATTTTTAGGCGATTTTCTTGTAATAGTATGTTACACAGCTGACAGAAAACTGTTTACTCTTCCTTTTGAAAGAACAGGTCGTGGAAATCCAAATCGACATTTTGTGTAGAATTTATCTTTACTCTTGTACTTTCGTCGACAGTATTTTCCACACCAATGTCTTTGGAAACGTAAAACTTGCTCTTTTAAGTTTTTTTCTTCTGTGCTTTTAGGTATAGCACATGTTGCATATCCTTCAATGAAAGATAAAACTGCATCATCAGAATCTGTACCAAATTTTGGGGCATCCTTGATCCACAACAGCATATGAATATGAGGAGCACCTCTTGCTTGGTACTCTTTTCTCCAAAAGAAATCCACAACTTCTCCAAGAGGTGGATTTTTTTTATTGCAGATGAAGGACATCATAGCCTAAAATCTATGATTGAAATATCTGCAAACATTAACCGGATCCAATGAGCACATTCTCCTGCTGTCTTGTATTGGATGTTTTCAATATTTGAATTTGCCTCTCGAAGAAAATCCAGTAAATCATCCCAAGCGTACTCAGCACAGCTTCGGGTAAGGAACCAAGTAGGACTTCCTAAATTCCGTAACATACATTTCAATTCTCCATGGCGTCGGTACCAATATTCATTAGTCCCACGCTGACAAGCCATCAGATTAATCAATTGAGATTCCAAATGATCATCTCGCTGTTGCACTTTGTTCAGAAAATCCTTTGCAGACACATTATGTAGATGTACTCCAGTTTTTAAAATGTGATTTACTGCATAAGATAGTGCAGACAAGTCACTTTCAAATATAAGATGGAACAAATAAGGAATACTTTGACGAAATCTTGGATCTTCTGCATATAATCTTGTAGTCCGATACTCAGAAGCAGGAATCTGTACTGGACGTTCATCATATCGTCCACCTTTTCCTGTAGGAAACAGCTGGGGAAAACAACGAGCTTCCAAGCTCTCCTCCCATACACTCACGGGAGTTCCTTTTGCTTTTTTCATCTGAAACAGATCAATAGTGTTTCCCATAACTTCTTTAGAATGAAGAGGATGTATGCTGAAATGTTCATAAATTTCTTCTTCTTTTGACTTATCCACTTTTTCAATTTGCCCAGTTGGTATTCCTGTGTCTGCTAGTAAAACTTCTTCATCTTCATCCATATAAATTGATTCATACCATTTATTATTTCTTTTCAAATATAAATTTGCTCTTTGTACTTTTCGTACATCTACCAGCTCCTGCCAAATTTTCTTATTCTTTGTAGGTACACCATTAACCGGAATAACTAATGGTTCAGTTTCCAAACTATCTGCATCAATTGTTTCAATATTTCTTTTCAAATCTAATGGCAAATAGACAACTCTTCCTTTTAAACCTCTTTGTAAATCTGAAGGAGGTAATTTACCTGTTTTGGGCTCCATACAAACTATAGTCTGAAACGGATGGACACATTGAATGAGTATAGACTCATGCGTATTTAAATCACTAAGTTCTGCAGGAATATCAACCAATTCTAAATTATTATGTACAGCTCTAGCTGGCATTTTATTTTCTTCTAACTTGTTATAACAGTATTTACAAATACGCTGATCTTCACCCAAATCAAAACAGTTTTCCAGAAATAAATATGTAGCAAAATCCTTCCACTTAGAATTATTTTCTTTTTCACTTTTTTTATAGAGATCAACATTCCTTGTTTGAGTTTTATAATGGCTTCTCCGGCAACAAATACAAGTAATATTTGGTCTTTCATTAGAGATGATAGTAAATTTTGTCATTTGATCTTCAAATGTTTTACTAACAGTGGGTTCTACATTCTCTTCCACATTTTGTTCAATAACTGTGTCATTTCCTGCACTTTCTTGCTCTGGACCAAAGTAACAAAACTCAATATCCTCACAAACCTTCTTCACATCTGATACAGATCCACGGAACAGAGCACTATTCAACTCATGTAACTTTAGTGCTGGACTTTTAGCAACATACAATCTTCTCACAAACTTTCTCATTTCAGTATGATGAACTGCCAGCATCCTAAAATGGTGAAAAACACTTTGACAAACTTTCCTAGAAAGACAAGCCAGAGAATGTCCTTGCAAACCAGTATTCTCTCTCACTCTGCATGGATCTAGTCTTTGAAGCACCTTAATCTTCTGTTTAACACTTTTTTTTACTATATTCTCTTACAAAGTCACGTAATTTATTAATAGATTCCTGTCGTACAGTACAAATACTACTACAATTCCAAGTGTACACTGGGGCTTTAGGACGTCTCCCTATAACCTCATCAGCTAACACTTCTTCCTCATTTCTTGGAACCACTTTCTCCTTTTCCATTACACAACCATCTTTAACTTCATATGCTCGACCACTGGTGTCAACTGCATGCAGCAAACTACTACTTTGAAGATAACTCTCTTCATTAAAAAATGGTTCAGTACTTGAACTATGCTTCCATTCTCCTAAGAACACTTTACAAAAGTTTTTTTTTTCACTTCTCTTTTTCTTTTTGACTTCATTACATTCACTAATTTATCTAATGTACGGATCCTGTACAAAATAAAAATGAATAGTTTTCTTTTTAATTCCAAAACCTTTGCAACAATTGATTCAATATGTTTCTTTTTCTTATAAAATTTGTCTTTCTTCCTATATTTTTTCACATCCTTTAGCAAATTGAACATCACTCTTCTCTGAAACATTTTTCTACGAATGTTTTTAAAATCTATTTTTCTTTTTAAGTCATTCTTTCTTACTTCTGATTGTACATTAGCATTTAGTATATTCTGTTGATTGTCTTGTTGTTTTCTACTTGAAACACTATTTGCAGTGGATATATTTTTTACATTTTTTCTTTGCTTGAGGATATTTTTTATAAAATCCTTAGTCTGCTTACCAGAAGACTTTTTCTTTTTTCCAACATGAGGTTCTTCAACTAATTTACGTTGTCCAGTTGTCTTCAAATATAGATGTTGTTGCTTAATTTATTTCAGCAGTTGTTCAGCAATACCTGAAAGAAACTAAAAAAAAAATACCTTTATGTAATTTAAATATATTACTATATTTTTTATGAGCTTTTAAAATCCTATCATATGAGCTGTCCCTTTCCTATGACTGCAAGTCTTACACAATAAAAGCTACACAAATTAAATCTCTGACAACAATTCCTGTGTGCACACAGACTCATGTTGTGATTCTAGGCAGAAAACAATATTTGATTGGCAATTTCAAAGCACATTTACTACTGTGGTAGAGCAAGTGATAATTACTGTAACAGCCTGACACATTTTCCTTATAGTTTAGAGAGACAGAAAACAGCTACTTGAGACCATGAGCATGTGGAACCTGGGTGAGTGATTAGACTAGAGAAAAGGAAATGAGCCTTGGTGATGTTGAATGTGATAGCGTTACACACTGCTATCTGAAATACCACACAGTGCTGAATAGTAAGCATGGGAGTGCAGGAGAAACAGCCGCCTGTGTGCTAAGATTGTGTTTCTGGAGACAGTGTATTGTCAGGTGCAAGAGAGATCTGCATGGACGCTTGCACAACTGCATGAAGACTGCAGAGATGTATGTAAGAGTACATGTATGGTAAGGGTTAATTGGAGTTTTGAACATGTAGGAACTACCTCACCCATTGCAGGAGTGGAAGGAAAATCTACCCTGTTGTTTTCAAATGTGTTTGCATTTGCCTTTCATCTGTGAGATAGTGATGTGTGCTGTATGCTAACCATCACAGTTCAAGAAAACAAGCTGCCCCTTTCCTACGAGTGCTAGTCTTACAGAAGCAGAGCAACATGAATTAAATCTCTGACAACAATTCCTGTGTGCACACAGACTCATGGTGTGATTCTAGGCAGAAAACGATATTTGATTGGCAATTTCAAAGCACATTTACTACTGTGGTTTTGCAAGTGATAATTGCTGTAACAGCCAGACACATTTTCCTTATAGTTTAGAGAAGCAGAAAAGAGCACATGTCCTACCAGCTACTTGAGACTATGAGCATGTGTAACCTGGATGAGTGATTAGACTACAGCAAAGGAAATGAGCCTTAGTGATATTGATTGTGTTAGCGTTACTCACTGCTATCTGAAATACCACACAGTGCTGAATAGTAAGCATGAGAGTGCAGGAGAAGCAGCTGGCTGTGTGCTAAGATTGTGTTTCTGGAGACAGTATATTGTCAGGTGCAAGAGAGATCTGCATGGACGCTTGCACAACTGCATGAAGACTGCAGAGATGTATGTAAGAGTATGTGTGGTAAGGGTTAATTGGGGTTTTGAACATATAGGATCTACCTCACCCACCGCAGGAGTGGAAGGAAAATCTACCATGTTGATTTCAAATGTGTTAGCATTTGCCTCTCATTTGTGAGATATTGATTTGTGCTGAATGCTAGCCATCACAGTTCAAGAAAACAAGCTGCCCCTTTCCTACGAATGCAAGTCTTACAGAACCAGACCACCACAAATTAAATCTCTGACAACAATTCCTGTGTGCACACAGACTCATGGTGTGATTCTAGGCAGAAAACGATATTTGATTGGCAATTTCAAAGCACATTTACTACTGTGGTTTTGCAAGTGATAATTACTGTAACAGCCTGACACATTTTCCTTATAGTTTAGAGAGGCAGAAAAGAGCACATGTCCTAACAGCTACTTCAGAGCATGAGCATGTGGAACCTGGGTGAGTGATTAGACTAGAGCAAAGGAAATGAGCCTTGGTGATGTTGAATGTGGTAGCATTACACACTACTATCTAAAATACCGCACAGTGCTGAATACTTAGCATGGGAGTGCAGGAGAAGCAGCTGCCTGTGTGCTAAGAGCGTGCTTCTGGAGACTGTGTATTGTCAGGTGCAAGAGAGATCTGCATGGACGCTTGCACAACGGCATGAAGACTGCAGAGATGTATGTAAGAGTACATGTGGGGTAAGGGTTAATTGGAGATTTGAACATGTAGGATCTACCTCACCCATTGCAGGAGTGTAAGGAAAATCTACCCTGTTGTTTTCAAATGTGTTAGCATTTGCCTCTCATTTGTGAGATATTGATTTGTGCTGAATGCTAGCCATCACAGTTCAAGAAACCAAGCTGCCCCTTTCCTACGAATGCAAGTCTTACAGAACCAGACCAACACAAATTAAATCTCTGACAACAATTCCTTTGTGCACACAGACTCATGGTGTGATTCTAGGCAGAAAACGATATTTGATTGGCAATTTCAAAGCACATTTACTACTGTGGTTTTGCAAGTGATAATTACTGTAACAGCCTGACACATTTTCCTTATAGTTTAGAGAGGCAGAAAAGAGCACATGTCCTAACAGCTACTTGAGACCATGAACATGTGGAGCCTGGGTGAGTGATTAGACTAGAGCAAAGGAAATGAGCCTTGGTGATGTTGAATGTGGCAGCGTTACACACTACTATCTAAAATACCACACAGTGCTGAATACTTAGCATGGGAGTGCAGGAGAAGCAGCTGCCTGTGTGCTAAGAGCGTGCTTCTGGAGACTGTGTATTGTCAGGTGCAAGAGAGATCTGCATGGACGCTTGCACAACTGCATGAAGACTGCAGAGATGTATGTAAGAGTACATGTGAGGTAAGGGTTAATTGGAGTTTTGAACATGTAGGATCTACCTCACCCACCGCAGGAGTGGAAGGAAAATCTACCATGTTGATTTCAAATGTGTTAGCATTTGCCTCTCATTTGTGAGATATTGATTTGTGCTGAATGCTAGCCATCACAGTTCAAGAAAACAAGCTGCCCCTTTCCTACGAATGCAAGTCTTACAGAACCAGACCACCACGAATTAAATCTCTGACAACAATTCCTGTGTGCACACAGACTAATGGTGTGATTCTAGGCAGAAAACGATATTTGATTGGCAATTTCAAAGCACATTTACTACTGTGGTTTTGCAAGTGATAATTACTGTAACAGCCTGACACATTTTCCTTATAGTTTAGAGAGGCAGAAAAGAGCACATGTCCTAACAGCTACTTGAGAGCATGAGCATGTGGAACCTGGGTGAGTGATTAGACTAGAGCAAAGGAAATGAGCCTTGGTGATGTTGAATGTGGTAGCGTTACACACTACTATCTAAAATACCGCACAGTGCTGAATACTTAGCATGGGAGTGCAGGAGAAGCAGCTGCCTGTGTGCTAAGAGCGTGCTTCTGGAGACTGTGTATTGTCAGGTGCAAGAGAGATCTGCATGGACGCTTGCACAACGGCATGAAGACTGCAGAGATGTATGTAAGAGTACATGTGGGGTAAGGGTTAATTGGAGATTTGAACATGTAGGATCTACCTCACCCATTGCAGGAGTGTAAGGAAAATCTACCCTGTTGTTTTCAAATGTGTTAGCATTTGCCTCTCATTTGTGAGATATTGATTTGTGCTGAATGCTAGCCATCACAGTTCAAGAAATCAAGCTGCCCCTTTCCTACGAATGCAAGTCTTACAGAACCAGACCAACACAAATTAAATCTCTGACAACAATTCCTTTGTGCACACAGACTCATGGTGTGATTCTAGGCAGAAAACGATATTTGATTGGCAATTTCAAAGCACATTTACTACTGTGGTTTTGCAAGTGATAATTACTGTAACAGCCTGACACATTTTCCTTATAGTTTAGAGAGGCAGAAAATAGCACATGTCCCAACAGCTACTTGAGACCATGAACATGTGGAACCTGGGTGAGTGATTAGACTAGAGCAAAGGAAATGAGCCTTGGTGATGTTGAATGTGGCAGCTTTACACACTACTATCTAAAATACCACACAGTGCTGAATACTTAGCATGGGAGTGCAGGAGAAGCAGCTGCCTGTGTGCTAAGAGCGTGCTTCTGGAGACTGTGTATTGTCAGGTGCAAGAGAGATCTGCATGGACGCTTGCACAACTGCATGAAGACTGCAGAGATGTATGTAAGAGTACATGTGAGGTAAGGGTTAATTGGAGTTTTGAACATGTAGGATCTACCTCACCCATTGCAGGAGTGTAAGGAAAATCTACCCTGTTGTTTTCAAATGTGTTAGCATTTGCCTCTCATTTGTGAGATATTGATTTGTGCTGAATGCTAGCCATCACAGTTCAAGAAAACAAGCTGCCCCTTTCCTACGAATACAAGTCTTACAGAACCAGACCAACGCGAATTAAATCTCTGACAACAATTCCTTTGTGCACACAGACTCATGGTGTGATTCTAGGCAGAAAACGAGATTTGATTGGCAATTTCAAAGCACATTTACTACTGTGGTTTTGCAAGTGATAATTACTGTAACAGCCTGACACATTTTCCTTATAGTTTAGAGAGGCAGAAAAGAGCACATGTCCTAACAGCTACTTGAGACCATGAACATGTGGAACCTGGGTGAGTGATTCGACTAGAGCAAAGGAAATGAGCCTTGGTGATGTTGAATGTGGTAGTGTTACACACTACTATCTAAAATACCACACAGTGCTGAATACTTAGCATGGGAGTGCAGGAGAAGCAGCTGCCTGTGTGCTAAGAGCGTGCTTCTGGCAACTGTGTATTGTCAGGTGCAAGAGAGATCTGCATGGACGCTTGCACAACTGCATGAAAACTGCAGAGATGTATGTAAGAGTACATGTGGGGTAAGGGTTAATTGGAGTTTTGAACATGTAGGATCTACCTCACCCATTGCAGGAGTGTAAGGAAAATCTACCCTGTTGTTTTCAAATGTGTTAGCATTTGTCTCTCATTTTTGAGATATTGATTTGTGCTGAATGCTAGCCATCACAGTTCACATCACAGTTCAAGAAAACAAGCTGCCCCTTTCCTACGAATGCAAGTCTTACAGAACCAGACCACCACGAATTAAATCTCTGACAACAATTCCTTTGTGCACACAGACTCATGGTGTGATTCTAGGCAGAAAACAGTATTCCTGGGTGATACCAGTACACCTTAACTTATGGTGAAGACATACTCCATAATATCTTACAAGTTCAAGGCAGTTAAATTTCTTTCAAAACATAAAATGTAAAACACAACTTTAAAACAAGAATCACATTTCTATTTTTTATATAAAAATGCACCACATACATCCCCTCTCAAATTCATAACTCACCTTTAAAAGTAGTTAGTTGAGAAAGAAATGTGGCACTCACACAGCAGATTATCAGAGCCAGAATCTCTGAGCTGTACACCTCTCAGCAGAACCAGTAAATGGCAATCTTTCCCTCTCTTTTTTCACACATATACATGTTAACTTCAAATCACAGTGCTTCCCACATTTTTACAAATGGAAACACACATTTCTATTGGTTGCAAATTTCAACCCTTTCCAAATGATCCCTACCCCCAACATGACTTCTGCCTGCTACCATAGCAACAGGTCATGGAACACTGGTGTGAGCAGAGAGGTCAGAAGTTCAGCACACAATGTTTCTAATCCAAAGAGCAAGAGTGCTTGACTTTTCAAACCTAACAGCAAATCCAAAGTAATGTTCTGTGGGAACACATTTTTCTGAACTAATACAAAACATGCTGTAAAAAAATTTAAACATACAGCCTAGTTTTTAGTGTTGAATGGTCTGAAACAGCCAATGAGTTATTTTTATTTTAAAAAAAGGTATGTAAGCCTCCATTTTACAACTATCTTTCTTTTCATATTGCCATTCTACTGAAAGACACCTTCTGAGTGCATCCAGATCTCCTTGAAAGATGTTCACAGTGTGGATTGTAGGTCATAGCTATGTCTTCTGGAGTGAAAAGTATGCAGAAAAAAGAGGTATTGTGAAAGACCTTGCTTTGCCAAATGTAGACATTAAATGGATTGGTCAGAGAGGGTTAAAGTGGCACCAATTAATGCCTTTGGTGAAATCCTTTCTACATCTCCCACAGCCTGACCTCATAATTGTGCACTGTGGTGGAAATGACCTAGGCACTTTAACTGGGGTAGGTCTGGAAATGCTTGTTAAGGACACCTTTGTGCAATTGATGTCACTTTTTCCACAAACTACCTTTGTATATTCTAATATATGCCAAAGGCAAAAGTGGAACTGGTCCAACCAATATTGTCCGCAGATTGACAAAGCAAGAAAGCACGTCAATAAGTCTGTTTCTGCTTTCCTCAGAGACTATGGTATGGGTTCTATATACCACAACAACTTGCGTTACTACATGCAAGGCATTTATAGAGGAGACGGTGTACATTTCACAGATGAAGGCAACAGAGTCTTCCTCTTGAACTTTAGACTCTGCATCGGTACTTACTTGTAGGTACAAAAAAACACTCAATGAACACAACAGCTCTTTTTAGAGTCAACCAACATCTAAACACTTAAACTTGATTTTTAATTCTATTTTTTTATGTTTTTTTTGCCGCCGTGCATGCACCGTGCGCGCACCGTGCGCGCACCACGCGATACTTTTAATTTTTTTTTTTTGTGTGACCTAAGGGGTCTTTCATGGTCCCCCTGAGAAGGCCTAGGGGGTCAAGAACTCTCTACCCTGCCCCCTTTTCACGTTCTCCACCTTTCTTTTTCCCTGTCACACACACAACACACAAAATGGCGGCCGACATTTCCTGATTTCGACCGATTCGAATGTTGACTGACATGTAACCACCAATCAGAATTACGCTCGCGCACGGCACCGTGCGCGCATATAGATATTTATGTACTTTTAACTGTAATTTTCTCAGGAACTACTGAACAGATTGACACCATATATGCAAAAGGCACATGCCTGACCTGAGGACTACCTCTTTGCCAAATTTCAAGTAATTCTGTTCAGCCGTTCGGGCTGTACCTTCGACTAAAGGTCCTATGGGAAAATGCATGGGGAAAACGCGTTTTGGGACCCCCCTTTTTTCTCAGCCCCCGCTTGACGAATTACCCTGAGACTTTCAGGGTAGGAGCTGAGCGGAGCACCCCATTAGTTTTGAAAATTTCGCGAGGATTCGTTAACCGGCGCCAAAGTTATTCAAAATAGAATGTTGAGATTTCCTATGGAAACTCGGTCCTAACTATAACTATCTACTGGCGACCGCCAGTAGATAATATATATCTATATATATATTCACTGAAAAAACCATAGGTTTCACACACGTTATAGTTACGAATTAGCATTTAAAAAACCTTGCAAATTCACTTAAAAAAATCATAGGTTTCACACATGTTATAGTAAGCTGGACATTTCACTCGTAAAAAACCAATGAAATTCCCTCGTTATAGTTAGTGCAGGCAACTATAACTCACGCGACCGCAATCCTCTGCTGATGACGTCAGATATTACATCACTGTATTTAGACACTTATTTACCCATGTCTTCTTCCATTAATCTTTAGCTATACATATATTACAAATATTTATTTTTCATAAAGACACATATGTCATCAGTGATGTAATATCTGACGTCATCAGCAGAGAATTGCGGTCGCGTGAGTTATAGTTGCCTGCACTAACTATAACGGGGGAATTTCATTGGTTTTTTACGAGTGAAATGTCCAGCTAACTATAACATGTGTGAAACCTATGGTTTTTTAAGTGAATTTGCAAGGTTTTTTAAATGCTAATTCGTAACTATAACGTGTGTGAAACCTATGGTTTTTTCAGTGAATTTGTACGGTTTTTTAAATGCTAAGTTATGTATTTATTAATTTTTTTTTCAGGTTTTTCACTGTGCACGCACCGTGCGCACTCTGTGGGCACTCGGTGTGCTTCGCTCACCGAGCACCCACGGTTCGGCGTGCGCGCTTCGTGCACGCACCTCACGGTTCTTGTATAAAAAAATTAAAATTGTTTTTTTCACCCTTGGGGGTCCTTCTGTGACACCCTGACCAAGGCTAGGGGGTCAGGAACTGTCCACTCTGCCCCCTTTTCACGTTCTCCACCTTTTTTTTTCACCCCCTCAGACTGCGAGAGACAAAATGGCGGCCGACACTTCCTGGTTTCGACCGATTCGAATGTTTATCGACATCTAACAACCAATCAGAATTGCTCTCGCGCACAGCAGGGTGCGTGCACAGTGCGCGCACGATGCGAGCGTATGGATATTGATATGCTTTTAAATGCTATTTTCTCAGGAAATACTGAACAGATTTACACCAGACCTGCAAAAGGCACTTCCTTGACCTTATGGCTACCTCTCTGCCAAATTTCAAGTAATTCTGTTCAGCCGTTCGGGCTGTAGCTGTGTCTAAAGGTCCTATGGAAAAATGCATGGGGAAAACGCATTTTGGGACCCCCCCTTTATCTCGGCCCCCGCTTGACGAATCACGCCGAGACTTTCAGGGTAGGAGCTGAACGGAGCGCCCCATTAGTTTTGAAAATTTCGCGAGGATTCGTCAACCGGCGACAAAGTTATTCAAAATAGAATTTTGAGATTTCCTATGGAAACTAGGTTGTAACTATAACTATCTACTGGCGACTGCCAGTAGATAATGTATGTATATATCTATATATCTATATCTATATATATATATATATATATATATATATATATATATATATATATATATATATATATATATATATATATATATATATATATATATTATCTACTGGCGGTCGCCAGTAGATAGTTATAGTTAGGACCGTGTTTCCATAGGAAATCCGCAACATTCTATTTGGAATAACTTTGGCGCCGGTTGACGAATCCTCGCGAAATTTTCAAAATAGGTGGGGCGCTCCGCTCCGCTCCTTCCCTGAAAGTCTCGGGGGGATTCGTCAAGCGGGGGCTGAGAAAAACGGGGGGTCCCAAAACTCGTTTTCCCCATGCAATTTTCCATAGGGACCTTTAGTCCAAGGTACAGCCCGAACGGCTGAACAGAATTACTTTATTTTTGGCAGAGAGGTAGTCCTCAGGTCAGGGATGTGCCTTTTGCAGGTCTGGTGTCAATATGTTCAGTAGTTCCTGAGAAAATCAAAAGTAAAATCATATATATATGTGGGCGGAGCCTAACCACACATCTCATCCTGAGATCTGATTGGCTGTCAGCACTTCATCCAAGAAGTGTTGGCAGCCATCTTGGGACCAATATACATGATAGCACCTCATTAAAAAGCATTGCAGTTAATAGAAGGTTTTAAGACTTTAGTTACATTATAAATCATTTGTTGATGGTACCATACTCATTTTAGGAATTGTGGTATGTTCTAAGGTGATTTCACCATGTGAAAAAGCCTTCTGCTGGGATATCATGATTGAGAGAAAAATATTTTCTCATGCTTTTCCCACAGAGGTTTGGAAGGTGATCTATAAGCTAAACTGAGAGCTTATTTTCTGTAAATTCACAATATCTTTCTCAGTCATGTGAGAATGAAGTCTGACATTCTCAGTAAAACATGTACATCCAACAAGGGCAGAGACTGTCAGTTGATTCCTTTGTGTTCTACTGCAGCTTCCCAGAGTGTTCCAAAGAACAACTAAAGCGCTAACAGTCCTACTTATGATAAACGTATGGCACACCTGAAGCCATCTTGCTTGGATTAAAGGGGTAACTCTTAAAACATTTAATTTAAAAAGGAACAAAATGAGGGGGTTCATTTTTCCATAAAAAGCATGATTAGTGCTGCAGAAAGAAAAATTAGGGCACATTTTGAGTGACTTCTCAAATCCTCTTCTATTTCATTAAAAAATTCTGACATGCAGACTGAAACATGCACTTTCAATACCAGCAGCAGTTTTCCCTGGTGAGCAGTAGCTTTACTACAGTGATCTAATGAGCAAAAAGAGTGCTAACATTCTGAATTTATGGCAAATGTGTGACACATCTGAATGCCTTTGGAATCAAAGTAAAAAACTGAAAGTATTTCCTACTGAGGAGACTGCAGTAAATGAGGAAATTAGGAAACTTCATAACAAATAAGTCTGCCAAGATGGCCACCAGAGACAAAAGAGCCCAAATGTAGCCCAAATATCACCCAGATGTAGCCCAAGTATAGCCCAATGACAGAATGTCCCAGAGTGTTCTTAAAAACAACTAGAGCGCTTACTGTCTTCATTATGACAAAAGTATGGCACACCTGAAGCCATCTTGATTGGAATAAACTGGTAACACTTAAAACATTTAATTTAAAAAGGAACACAATGAGGGGGTTCATTTTGCCATAGAAATTATGATTAATGCTGAAGAAAGAAAATGAGGGCACATTTTGACTTCTCAAATCCTCTTCTATTTCAGGCTGAAACATGCACTTTTAATACCAGCAGCAGTTTTCCCTCGTAAGCAGTAGTTTTACTACAGTGATCTAACGAGCAACTAGAGTGCTAACATTCAGAATTTATGGCAAATGTGTGACATATCTGAATACCTTCATGATGGAATCAAAGTAAAAAACTGAAAGCATTTCCTACTGAGGAGACTGCAGTACATGGGGAAATTAGGAAACTTCATAACAAATAAATCTCCCAAGATGGCCACCGGAGACAAAAGAGCCCAAATGTAGCCCAAAATCACCCAGATGTAGCCCAAATATAGCCCAATGACAGAAGTGTGCAAAACACTTATTATTTTGTGTTTTTGCAGTGTTATATAGTGCAGACTTGTCAGGTATTTGAGTGCTTTACATGAGCATTGGTTACATCACACAAGAACAAATTCATTTTGGTTGTAGACATGGGGAGACTAAGTGATTTGACCAGAATCACAGAATGTCGAGCTGAAGCAGAAACTCCAACCTGGTTCCCCAGTTGCAAAGTCTGCAGTTCTGGAAGTAACACCACATCCTCTCCCCTAAGTGCAACATTTAATCAAGTGGTCAACTGGATAAAAAAACATAAAGGTGACAAATAATTTAAAAGTGCTTTCTCGCTATTTGAAAACTCAGAAAATATGTCTTTATTTTAGTCTTTTAGAGCACTAACCATAATTTTGATGCCACTAAGACCCTCTCATATATGTAATTTCTAAAGGAAATGCTCTAGGTATTACAGTTTTGATTACATCAAGATGACGTCAGGCGTTCCACACTTTTGTAATAAATATAGAATGTTAGCAATCTAGTTGTTCATTAGGATACTGTTGAGAGGCAGAGGCGAGGGGCACGGACTCTGAAAATTGAAGGCAGGTAGGAGGGTGCAAAGGCAACAATTTAACCACACTGAGCAGGCAGGAAGGGCCGTGGCAGCACAACAGACTATGGAGGGCAGTGGAAAGGGGGGCAGGGGCAACAAACCAACAATACAGGACTTGCAAGAGAGGCTGTGGCAATGTAATAGACCATTGTGGGCAGAAGGATGAGGCAATGGTAGTACAACCATACATGCCAACAGACCCGATTCAGCCAGGAAACGTCCAATGTTTTTAAGCTCAAATGGGCTTTATTTTATCTGTCTCCTGTCTACAATCTCCTCTTTTTCAATGTAACTCAAAGGGGAAAATCAATACCCCAGTTTTTGTTTCAAAATCTCCCTCTTACCAAGTTCAAAATGTTCGCAAGTATGGTACATTGGATCATGGAAGGAAATGGGGTAGGGACATGGACTTGGATAACAGAGGATAGGAGGGACATGGAGAGGTGCACCAAACTGACCCTGCAGGGCAGGTATCAGGGTTTGCAGCAGCACAATACACCACACAGGGCATGCGGGATGGGAGTGCAGCACAACAATCAATAGAAAGCAAGAGGGAGGGGACAGGACCATGCACATGGACAACAGAGAACAGGGGGGCAAGAGGCAGGACCATAATGGACAGACAGGAGAGAAAGCTGCAGCATAACAGACCATAAAGGGCAGGAAGGATGGATCAAGGGCATTACAATGGAACAGACAAGCCAGGAGGGAGGGAGTAGGGGTCTGCACATGTAAACAGAGGGCTGGGGGCTAGGGGGCAGGGCAGGAGCAGCAAGATAGCCATGGAGGTCAGGCAGGATGGGCACTAGAAGCAAGACACACCATGAAGAGCAACAGTGAGACTGTGATGGCATACACACAGACCATGGAGGGAAGGTGGGAAGGGTTCAGGGGCAGCTAACTGACCACACAGGGAAGGTGGGAGGGGCCATGGCAGCACAGAAGACCATGCATGGCAAGTGGGAGGGTTAGTGGTAGCACAATGGCTATGATGGGCAAGAAGGAGGGTACAGGGGCATGCACAAAGGACGATGGAGGATAGAAGGGAGGGTCAGGACCTGTGCACAGACAAGAAAGTTCAGGGGAAGGGGCCTCACAACAGACCGCACGGGGCAGGCAGGAGGAGCAGTTGCAGCACAACAGACCAGGGAGGGCAGAAGGGTGTGGCAGTACAATGGACCATGTAGGACAGGAGGAAGAGGATAGGGGCATGGCATGTGGACAGGCAGGGTGGAGGTAGCAGGGACATGTACAGTCATCTGACAATGCTAGGCAGGTGGGAGGGGAGTGGAAGCTCAACAGAACACTCAGAGTAGATAGGAGTGGCAGGTCCATGGAGCATGGTGGGCAAAAAGGATGGAGCAGGGGCATACACAAAGACATCGGAGGGCAGGGGGAAGGAGAATAGGGGCAGCAAGCTAATCACAGAGTTTAAGCAGGAGGTCAATGATGGGGCATAGAATTGGGCAATGGAGGGCAGGAGGAGTGGACTGGTACATCACACTAAATTGAGGGCAGTGGCAGCACATCAGACCATGCATGGCAGGAGGGAGGAGGCTAGTCCATGGATTCACACAACAGAGGATAGGGAGGAGGGGGATGGGGCAGCAAGCTAACTGTTCAGAGAAGGCGGGTATTAGGAACTTTATTGTTTTTAAAACGTGTGTCTGTGCGAACTACTTAAAATATGAACAAGTATGCAGCATAATCTCACTTTAATTCAGGAAGAAGAGGACGTTTGTGACTGTGACTCCGGGCTCATTTGGCAGAAACACCCCCTGACCCTCCACCCCCTATTGCAAAATGTAATGCCTGTGAAAAGGGTAGGTGAACACAGTGTTATATAGAACATAGTCCTGAGAGCACGATTGAAAATGAAAACTAGATATAGTGTATGGTATAAACTATGCACCAAAAAGTGTGATATAAGATGAACCGGGCGTGAAATATAATATGCAATACATTGTGCGCAATGACAGATTCATTGGAGAGCGCGAGATAGCACAGGCACTAGCGCGTGCTATGCGATATGCGCCTTGGAGTGTAATATGCACAGGGCAGTGTTGTGTAACCTAACTAGTCTCTAAAGTTGTAATATAAAATATGTGCTGGGGAGTGTAACGTTGCATATGCACTGTGACAAAGATATGGATCCCAGATTGTAATATGTATGGCATAGCACTGTGCGTTATAACATAGGCATCGAGGAAGGCACGTTAGATGGGGCAATATAACCCGTGCGAAGACAAGTGTGGCATGACATATTCACGGGGTGGTGTTACAGTGCACATGGGCTAGAGAGTGTCATAGCATATGCACTAGCTAGTGGAATACAACACAGAGGTGTGTGGCACTCAGCAGGCAATGGTGGGTGTAACACAGCATTGGGCTCTGCCAGGAGCACGCTGTGACTCTCAAGTGATGTTCGTCCACTTTCCAGAGAGTAAAATAAAAAGTATTACACATCCGGCAGTGGATGTGTGTTTTATTAACCGTGAGGGGGGTTTCTTGCATAGTTTTGGTCGAATTTTTGGCGAATCCCCTTTGAATGGCTTATTGTGCATGTGTATTAAATGTGCCCGTCAATAGCTACCCATGTTTGTATAAATAAACGACAAGGGTGTCTACCGGGATTAGGCACGGTAGGGCATCAGACATGTCAGAGCTTCACTACTGGTGTAAATACATTCCACATGGATTCATTGTATGCATAGTCGCCTTTTAATGAATATCACGCAAATCGTCATGGTGATAGGTACGTACGGTTTGTCCAGCATGTCCTAGGTGTGTCTATAAATATATATTTTTTTAAATTAATAAAAAACAGTGGCCGGCCCTGGGGATTGGGGTCAAAAAAATATAATTAGGAGACAGGCCCTGGGGGATGGGGTCATCAGGGCCAATAAATTAGAATAAGAAGGGGAACCACACAGCCCCCCTTCTTAAAAAATTAAAATAAATAAAAGACTGGCATCGTGCCGGAGGCCACGCCCCCTCCTTGCAGCACTCTGCAAACGCGCCCCCTGGTGAGTTGTAAGTTGGGGAATTAATTCCTCTTCAATACTGAGGGACCCTGAGGGCCAACTAGCCCAACAGGCATCTCCAGTATGCACCAGGGAGCTGCGCTGCAGACAGGTGTTCTGAGGCCAAGCCCCTTTTTACACCTCTCTGCAACGCAGCTCTGTGGCGCTTACTGGAGGTACCTAGTGGTCTAGTTTGACCCTAGGGACCCTTAGGATTCAAGGGGACTTAATCTCTCAACTTAGAACAGCCACAGGGCGCGTTTACACAGTGGTGAAGGGAGGGGACGGGGCCTGAGGTGACGTGTGCAAACACGCACTATGGCACGTTTTAAATTGGGGATATAATTTTCCTTCAATACTGAGGGCCCCTGGGGGCTAACTAGCCCACCAAGTGCTTCCAGTAAGCGCCACTGAGCTGCATTGCAGAGAGGTGGTCCAGGCCGTGCCACTTTTTACACCTCTCTGCAACGCAGCTCTGTGGCACTTACTGGAGGTACCTAGTGGGCTAGTTGGACCCTAGGGACCCTCAGGATTCAAATGAACTTAATCTCCCAACTAAAAACGGACACAGGGCGTGTTTACACAGTGGTGAAGGGAGGGGACGGGGCCTGAGTTAACGTGTGCAAAAACGCCCTGTGGCGCGTTTTAAGAGGTAGTTTTAATCCCCCTGCCCTATTATATACTAGGGGCTTACAGAGGAGGTCATGCTAATCACAGGGGGACCCCAACGCATAATGTTCCCTAGTGTATGTAGGTGTTTTCACTGTATTCTAAGTGTCTTTTAACATAGCACTGGCTCTAGGACTGGTTAGTCAGACTCAGTTACCACCAGTATCCATCTGAAAAAGTTGAGGGTACTGGATGATTTTGCAACAAGGCTTCTTTCTGCTCTTCTTTTTGTTCTTTCTGCACGTTATCCTTCTTCCTGCACTTTTCTTCGTCTTTGAGGACTTCTGTTGCTTCTTTCTGCACTTCTTTTTTTTCTTTCTGTGCATTTTTTCTTCTTTCTTCACATGTCCTATCTCTGTAGGCATAGTTAGAAATTAGCATTTAAAAAACCTTTGAAATTCACAGAAAAAACAATAGGTTTCAGGCACGTTATAGTTAGGAATTAGCATTTAAAAAACCTCAGAAATTCACTGAAAAAACCATAGGTTTCAGGGGTGTTATAGTTAGCTGGACTTTTCACTTGTACAAAACCATTGAAATTCCCCCGTTATAGTTAGTTCAGCTAACTATAACTCGCGCGCCCGCAATGCACTGCTGATGACTTCACATATTACATCACTCATGACATGGTCAGTGACATCACTCATGACATCACTGATGACATCTCAAATGACATCACTGATGACATCACTGATGACATCATCCTTGTGATAGAGTGGCAGACCTCCTCTCACCCTAATATAACCTTTGATACACACATTCAAAAATAGAGACTAAACTTTTCAAAAAAATTGACATACCAATACCAGTTACAACAACCTCTTCAGTAATTCTAAGATCCACATACACATCCACTCATTCACCAACAGTCCTATACAGTCACTCATACATGTATTCACTCATCATATGTACTCATATACCTATACATCCTGTTACACAATGCCACTCATCCATAGAGTTACTCACACACATAGTCACTCATGCTAATAAAGAATCAAACATACATTTACTTGCATATACAGTTATACACAAACCACCACACTTACTTCTACGGAAACTTACACATACTTAGTCTTTTAAACAATCACTTATAGAAACACATACTTATTCATACAGGAACTCTTTCAATCTCTCACTCTCACATATACTCACTTATATACACCAATAGTCACATATACTAGTTTAAAACATATGTAGTTACTCATAAAGACACTATTGAGACAGTCATTTACTCACTAACACACCCATACACACACTCATCCGCCCATACAGTCCTGCACACATGCTGTCTTCAACACATACAAAGAGTGAGTCACTCATTCATGCACCTATGCACTACGTAATACCCCCCACCGAACCATGCAGACACTCAGACTGATACTCAAAAAAACAACTAATAACCTATATAGACACCCATGTAGCTACTCACCAACCCATGCAGCCACTTATACACAAAGTGAGAGACTGATACAGATATTTACATATTTAAACATTACTCACTAAGCCATGTATTCACTATGATACACTTAATCAGTCAGTTACACAATCAATTTTTCAAAAACAAATCATCCATTTAGACACTTATATACCCATTTATTCTTCCATCGACCTTGAGATATACATATATAAAACATATTTAATTTTCAGAAAAACACACATTCACTGGATGATGTCATCAGTGATGTCATTTGAGATGTCATCAGTGATGTCATGAGTGATGTCACTGACCATGTCATGAGTGATGTAATATGTGACCTCATCAGCAGTGCATTGCGGGCACGCGAGTTATAGTTAGCTGAACTAACTATAACGGGGGAATTTCAATGGTTTTGTACAAGTGAAAAGTCCAGCTAACTATAACACCCCTGAAACATATGGTTTTTTCAGTGAATATATATATATATATATATATATACATATATATATATGATGGTAGGATGCTGGGAAGCATAACGCTGCGCCCCCCCCCCCGGCCTGAATTGTGTTTAGGCATTGGGGAGAGAGCAGTGGATAACCGCTGAAGGGGTCAACGAGCAGCAGGACAAATCCGCCAAGTAACCTGCAAGGGACGTCGAAGTCGTAGCTTTATCAGAAGCTTGGGCAGGGTATTTAAACTTAGCCTACAAATGTGAACTATCTGCAACTTTCTAGGTGCAGAATTGGCACAATGGGGTGCAACGAAGGAGAGAAAGAGGCAAAGTACTTACTTGATGAACTTTCAATGTCCTCTTTCCGTGCCAATAGTGCCAATAATGCTGCTCCAATGAGAAGCCTCCGTGTTGGATAACATAAAAAACCCAGCAAAATTTTAAAATCACTGACAGTCGAGCGCAGCACTGGCAAAGAAGAAGGCAGTCATCAAACCGCGTCCCAGTTGCGAGACTGATGAAAATACGCTGTAATATTGTGCTGTATGGCGGAAATTAATGCCCTGGTGTAACGAGACCCCAGCAGTGTCAGACCTGTTTCTTAAAGGGGAAGCGGGAGTGGTGGTGATGTTTGGCGGAGGTTGGCTCCGCATTTCTGGCACGTCTCTCGGTCAGGAGCTCCGTGGCTGCTGACAACTGTTGGTAGGATACTGGGAAGCATAACGCGGCACCCCCCGGCCTGAATTGTGTTTAGGCGTTGGGGAGAGAGCAGTGGATTACCGCTGAAGGGGTCGGCGAGCAGCAGGACAAATCCGCCAAGTATCCTGCATGGGAAAGAGGCCGACATTTCATGGACGGCGAAGTCGTAGCTTTAGCAGAAGCTTGGGCAGGGAACTTAAACTTAGCCTACAAATGTGAACTATCTGCAACTTTCTACGTGCCGGATTGGCACAATGGGGTGCAACGAAGGAGAGAAAGAGGCAAAATACTTACTTGATGAACTTTCAATGTCCTCTTTCCATGCCAATAATGCTGCTCCAATGAGAAGCCTCCGTATTGGATAACATAAAAAACCCGCAAAATTTTAAAATCACTGACAGTTGAGCGCAGCACTGGCAAAGAAGAAGGCAGTCGCCGAAACGCGTCCCAGGCGCGAGACTGATGAAAATACGCTGTGTAATATTGTGCTGTGTGGCGGAAATTAAAGCCCTGGTGTAACGAGACCCCAGCAGTGTCAGACCAGTTTCTTAAAGAGGAAGCGGGATTGGTGGTGATATATATATATATATTCACTGAAAAAACCATAGGTTTCACACATGTTATAGTTAGCGGAAATTTTACTGATAAAAAACCAATGAAATTCCCCCGTTATAGTTAGTGCAGGCAACTATAACTCACGCGACCGCAATCCTCTGCTGATGCTAATACTGTATTTAGACACTTATTTGCCCATGTCTTCTTCCATACATTTTTAGCTATACATATATTACAAATATTTTTTTTTCATAAAGACACATATGTCATCAGCAGAAGATTGCGGTCGCGTGAGTAATAGTTGCCTGCACTAACTATAACGGGGGAATTTCATTGGTTTTTTATCAGTAAAATTTCCGCTAACTATAACATGTGTGAAACCTATGGTTTTTTCAGTGAATTTGCAAGGTTTTTTAAATGCTAATTCCTAACTATAACGTGTGTGAAACCTATGGTTTTTTCAGTGAATATATATATATATATACACATTTCATCTTTGCCAAATAAAAGAAATTGTGGATAACAGCTCTGTTGGAGTGCCTGGTTTTTTGTCTCTTCGTTGGGGGGAACTGATTCGTGTATATATATATATATGTGTATATATATATATATATATATATATATATATATATATATATATATGTTTCAGGAGTACTCACGTGGCCACGCAGATAAAGGCCCACACTCCAGAGGAATACATCACCATCAATTTTATTTTGCGTGACGCGTTTCCACCTTCCCTGTCTTTTTCAAAGCCTACACACATTGCTCTTCTATATGTCATGCTTCACTTTGTGTTTACAAGAATTTTTGATAACCAGCTGCTTCAGTTTTACAGGAGAAATGGGAAAGGGACAGTTTTGGTAGGGTGACATTTTTTAGCGCAAAACAATTTTACTTTTGGCTTTTTTTCTTTCCACTGCAGTACAAAACTGCACTGTTTTAATGTACATGCTCACATTTGAAATCCACACGATGTGCCTCTTTTTCGTACATTTTCCTTTATCAGGAAGAATAAACAACATACTTTGATGCAGCAAATATTTTGTGAGTTTGCATGACTTTATGTTATTGAATGTCTCAGAATAAAGCACCAGTATGATTCTCTTTTCAAGTAGGCATACTGTTTCGTCGTTGGGACATTTGAAACGAGTTTGTACATCAATCAAGACAGCACGTGGCTGTGTTTTTAAGAACACCATCATGCCTTCAGCTGCCGGTCTGAGCCAACAATTCACATTTAAATTACATTGTTTAAGTATACATTCAAAAGTATGTATTGATCAGGCATAACGTGTTATTCCGCAGCACCATTTCTGGCTGTTATGCATCACATCTTGCGGTTGTAAAACATGCTGACATCTGTGAAAACTTTAGTGGAAAATGTCCTTCAGATAAACACCACGAGGCAGAATTTAACGAAACATTTAATGCAGATGCCTTACAGCCAGTACACATGTAACCTAATAAAAGAGGCAAAGGAATCGGGCTGACATTTTAGGAGAAAAGAATGGATATTTTTATTTTTATATTTTTGTGTTCAAAGTGGACGTATACAGATTTATTTGAAAATGGCAAATTATTAATTTACCTAAAATGTGATGAACATAATTCTCCTCATTTCGATTGTGCTCTTGACACAACAATGCATAGCATACGTCACCTCATTAAAAAAAATATATAGTTAATGTTATGCCAGTTAACAATAACTGGTGAATTGCACTGTTATTTGAGTTTATTGTTCTTTATACTGACATTTTCACCTAATAACTCCTCCACCGAACTCCCCTACCCTCCCTGAAAGGAACTTTTTTTTTCTCCTATCTATTGAACTGTGAAACCTCCAGAATCTAGTGTATCAATGTACTGTAACTGTTTCTGCTTCTATGCATATACGTTGTTGTAAAGCGTTCTGATACCCCTGGGGTCATGTAAGCGCCATATAAAACTCCTAAAACAAATACATAAAATAAAATAATAATAAAGTCACATTAGCCTTTGTTTTTTTTGTGAATTTCTGAGTTTTGTTTGTGTAAATTAAAATATCATTGTCAATGTAATTTTTGGCTGCAAGGTGGCTGACCGGAAAGATGGCCCCATGGCCAATCAGCTTGCAGGAGTCCTACGAAACTAATTGTCTAGATGTCTATAAGTTTTAGACCTTTATTTCTCAGAAACTTGACACAAAATTACAAAAAGTACAATTTGTGGGCAAAGATCTAGCTTTGGGCCAAATTTGGTGCTATCCTGTTCAGCCATTTTGGCTGCAGCAGTATCTAAAATTCTCCATGAAATTGCATTGGAAAATTGCATTTTGGGACCCCTCCTATTTTCTTGCACCCTGCTTGACAAATCACTCCAAAACTTTCAAGGAAACAGATGGGGTAGATGAACATTTCTTTTGTGAAGTTTCATGAAACAATGCCATCTGTATTAGCAAACCAAGAAGTCCATGTTCTATGGTAACTGGGTCCTAATTATAACTATGGGTTACTGAGATGAAAATGTCAGTTAAAACATATTGTTTTAAATGAACTAAACCACTGAAATTCACCAGTTGTAATTATCTCAAGTAAGTATAACACCTACCCTAAAGTAAATTTAACAGCCACTGCTGGCTCCCAGCCAGAACACAAAGGGGCAGATTTATGACGTCTGGAGCATCTCTGCTAATCAGCAGAGATGCGCCAGAAGAGTTGCGACGCATCTGCCCACCCGTGCGCCACCTTTGAGGCGCCGCACCGTGGCACTCGGATGGGCAGATGCATGACGCATCTCCTGTCGGAAAGGCGGCGCATTGCTGGAGTTGCGTCGCAAGCGTGACGCAGCTCCAGCATGGCTCGGGGGTGCCCTATCCATTACATGCTGCGTCAATCCTTACGCCTGCTTCAAGCAGGCACAGGGTTTTGACGCAGCATGGCCTTAAAAGTGACTGAGTGAAATTTTGTAGATTTCACTCAGCCACTTTTAGGAGGCGTTCCTGCGCCGGAAGGCCCCCCCCCCCCGCTCCAGAACGCCTACATGTGGCGCAGGGCTTTACAACGTGATGCATCTGCCAGATGCGTCACGTTGTAAATACCCCGCAGCATGGCGCAGGATTTTCGCCGCCGCTGTGTCACAAAAGTGACGCAACGGCCACGTAAATGAGGCGCAAGGGGCTCATAAATCTGCCCCGAAGTGAGTGCTGACGGACGCCAGCTATTTTGTTTGAAAATGGGTGCTCCAGTGACCACTCCGGGGCACCCACAACAGCTTTAATAATTGGGACTCATAAGGGGAGCCACAAAATGCCTGCAGCCCCAGTCAGCTCCTCAGCTAGAACCTGTCAGATTTGTCGGATCCGGGGCATGAAATATACAAAGTTTTTTATTCTTAATGGCTCTCAAACTCTACTGAAAGGATTTACACCAAATCGCAAAAAGCACACATTATGCAAATGAATGCTCAAAGAAGGTCATTTTACCACAATTCCATGGAATTCCATAGAGTGCTGCCACCATGTATTCTGTGTGTGCATTTATGTGTGTACTGGTTCACACCACCAAATATATATATTCACTGAAAAAAAGGTTACAGGGACGTTATAGTTAGACTCATATTTTACTCATACAAAACCAGTGAAATTCAGCAATTATATTTACCTGAGCTAACTATAACTTACGCCACTGCAGTGCACTGCTTATGACCTCCATATTACATCACCCATGACATGGTCAATGACATCACTCATGACATCTCAAATGACATCACTGATGCACCCTCTCACACACCCACACAACCACTCACATACCCATTCACAGACCCATACAACAACACACACAATCACAATTCCTATGTTTTTTAACTACTAGGTGTGTTTGCAAAGTGGTGGAGAAAGGGGGTGGGACCTCTGACCAGCTTTCAGCAATCCTACTGTATGGGGCTTACTGGTAGTAACAGGTGGGGTTCTTGGCCCCAAAGGAACCCTCGGCATCTAAGGGGACATCATCCCCAAACCGGTAGTGCACCAAGAGGCTCATTTGAAAAGTAGTAGAGAATGATGGCGGGGATTCTGATGAGCTCTCATTAACGCTGTGTGGGACTTACTGGAGGTAAGAGGAGGAGTTCTTGGCCCCCAAGGACCCTAGGCATCCAAAGGAACTTCATCCCCCAACCAGTAGTATGCCAGGAGATATGTTTAAAGAGTGGCCGACAAAGGGGGCGGGACCTCAGATGAGGTGTATCAGGATTTGCAGTTCCATAGGGGATGGGGTCCTGCTGGCCACCACGGGAAATCTTTGGATTCCTGCACATTGTGAAGAAAACATCATAAGGCACTTTATTGGCCCTCTGGGACCTCTCTGACACACCCATGGGCTCAGGGTACCTCTACCCTGACCCTTTATTCACTTTGCAAACAACTTTTCGGCCCTGAGGACAATTTCCCGACAAACAAAATGGCAGCAACAACTTTTCTGTGAAGGTGCAGCTAGCCAATCAGGGCCTTACTGTGTTGCGTGGAGCCACAGAGCCATCATTGGGGATTCGCCGGGAATCTGTGCCCCCAAATAAACAAATATGGCTTTTGTTAATACCTCTAAAACTACTGAATGGATTTACACCAAACTACCCAAAGACACTACTCTGGACCAAGATCTAGCTTCCTGTCAAATTTGGTATGATTTCGTTTAGTTGTTCGGGCTATAGACCTCTTCAAAGACCCTATGAGAATGAACACAGGGAAAAACTTGTTTTGGGACCCTTCCATTTTCTTGGCCCCCTTTTCATGGATCGCCCCAAAATTTTCTAGGCAGCAGCTGAAGTGAGCGTCAAACTTTTTGGGAACATTTCTTAAAGATTCATCAACTGGCGCCAAAGATATAGACAACTGAAAACGGCTTTTTAATAGAAATTTGGTCCTCTATATATATAAGTGCAGATTTCCTACTGGTGGTCACCAGTAGGTAGTTATAGTTAGGACCTACTTTCCAATGATGAAGCATTTTTTGGTGTGCTGATAACTTTTACACCATTTGACGAACCATCTCTGAAATTCTCCAAAAAGTTACCGATTTTGTTGAGTTCTGCATGGAAACTTTCGGGGTGATCTGTCAAGCAGGGGTCAAGAAGAAAGGGGAGATTTTAGACACAACTACAGCCCGACGCACTGAATGGAATTTCACCAAACTTGGCAGAAAGCTAGTTCTTTGTCCTGAAAAAACCCTTTTTGTGAATCGGTGTAAATCTTCTCAGTAGTTTGGAGTTATTAAAGGAAAAAGCTTGATAGGTATATAGGGAAGTGAATCCTCCACAGATCCAACAGATCTCATGCTAAGAGCGGATTGGCTGCCAACACTTCAGCCAAGAATTGTTGGCAACCATCTTGGGACTCAGACTTGTCCACTGTCAAGCGAGCAGGGAAATAGATGAAAAACTTGCTTCCACACACAGGCAGCAGCATTTTTTGCTCTTCCCTTTGTGAGGGAGCAATGCTGGCTCCCTCTGGAGGATGGGAGCCTGCAGGGACAGCAGGGGCATTGAGGCTCCCCATGCCCCAACAGAAGTGTGTAGTCTCGTGATCTTCTCTATTTGAGGATTCATATTATCAGAGGTTTCTGGAAGCAGACGTTCGAGGAACAATCCCATTGCAGAAATTAAATGTAGTCAAGGTCACTGGAGACATTTCCTCATAGTCCATAATGCAGCTGTAATGTAGAATATGCACTAGACATTTACCCAACAAGGTAGCACTTACTTATTAACCAGTAGAAAGTACTCAAGTTGGGCAGACATTTTGTGCAAAACTGTGTATTCTTTTTGGATAAACGGACAGGTAAGGTTCCATTATTGCCCTGTTGCTGATTTCACAGAAATTAAACCTCAACGGGAGGCACTGCAAAACAGAAACATAGCAGGTGTCACAGTTGAATCTCCACTTCTGTAAATGACAAATGACCCTAACTCTTGAGCTTGGCAAAGGCAAAGCAAGTGTGTTTTCTCTGCAATTCCACCTTGAAGAATGATCTGTAATCCTTGATGCAAGTGAATACATCATTGACCTATCGGAGTGTAATCTAATCTCTTCTGTAGTAATTTTGATGAGTGGGTTCTTTCTTGTCATCCCCTTGTGAGAGCGGAGTGCATAGTTCTCCATTTAAATTACTACAAGTATGCAAATGCACAAAATCACTTGCAAGCTCTGCCTATTTGGCCCCGTCCCGTCCACATTCATAGTAGGCAAAAGTCTTCCCGTCTTTTCCTATGTTGACGGACAGCTTACCAATAGGCCCCTCGAGTGCGTTTCCCGCCGATTTTGGTGACCCGTTCTCGATGCAAAGGAATATGAGGACATTCCACCAAACAAAGAAGTACTTTCTTCATACAGTTGTGGAAGTATGCTTGTATATTGAAGATTCACCTCTTTGTAGTCTCGTTTTCTTCTCTATACAAGGATTGATGTCATAACATATTTCCGAAAGAAGACACTGTAGAAACAATCACATTGCTGAAATTAAACACACACAAGGTCCCTGGAGACATTTCCTTGTGGTCCATTCCACAGCTGTAGAGTATAATATGCACTAGACATTTACCCAACAAGGTACCGCTAACTAATTATAACATAACATAACACGTGAATTTGTATAGCGCATGTTCACCACTAAGGGGTATCTTGGCGCTGAATAACAGATGTTTGTTGTTACCCAACTCAATGGTACTCATTTTATCGACCTCGGATGGATGAAAGGCTGAGTGGACCCGCCGGGATTTGAACCTGTGACCATGAGGTCAAACACAGGCTCCTGCAGTAGACGCATTAGTCCACTGAGCCACCAGACCCGGCTACTTAGTAAAAAGTACTCCAGTTGGATAGACATTTGTGCAAAAGTGTGGAGTCTTGTTGGATAAACAGGCAGGTGAGGTTCTATTCTGGCCCAGTCACTCACACAGCTACTGACACACATACACAGCCACTCAAACACCTACTAACACACTAATACAGCCACTCACATCTACTCACAGACACACATAGCCACTCACACACCCATATACCCACTCACACACTCACGCACATACCCATACAGCCACTTACACACCCATTAACAGACCCATACAGCTGCTCATAAGACCCACTTACACACCCACACAGGTATTCACACAGCCACTCATAGACCCATACAGCCACTCACACACCCACTAACTGACCCACAAAACCACTCACACACCATCACAACTGCTCACACAGGTTACTCATATACCCACACAGAAACTCACACACCCATTCAAACCCATACAGCAACTCACACACCTAGTCATTGACCCATACAGCTACTCTCAGACCTATATAGCCACTCACACACGCACTTACAGACCCATACAGCCACTCGTAGACCCATACAGCCACTCACACACCCATACAGCAACTCACACACCCACAAAACCACTCATACAGCCACTCACACACCCGCTCACAGACCCATACAGCAACTCATACACCAACTCACTGGCCTATACAGCCACTCAAACACCCACTCGCTAAGGTTACTGGTATGAAATACAATTTAAAAAACCTTAGAAATTCACTAACAACAACAAATGTTACACAGACATTATAGTTAGGAAATAGCATTAAAAACCTTAGAAATTCACTGAAAAAATAAAGGTTAATGGGACAGTATATGACAACACAAAAGAGAGGGTAGAGGCTGTTCAATTCCGCACCCAACAGATGACATGTGTCTATGGTCTATAGGATAGCGCAAAGAACCAAGGAGTACTCCCCTCTATACTCCTTATTTAGGAACGAGTCCTACATAAACATTTGATACACAATGGTTCAGCACTATATAGAATATGTATATAAAGTCAGAAATCACAATGATTTTGCGAATGAATAAAGCATCCAAGATATGTTATTCTTGAGGTAGTTCTTCTTTATTTTCCTTTAAAATGTTTTCTTTATTTTCCAGATATCATGAGATCCTAGTCATAGCCAACGCGCTTCGTCTCTTAAAGAGACTTCTTCAGGGCTTCACAGTACAACAGAGCGTGATTTCATATATTGTTTTTGCTGTTCAGGTTTCAAGAGTTTTCAAAATTCCAACTTGGAATGAAGGGAACTGCTACGCTACGGGTTATCACGCCACTACGGAAACTATACATTGGATAGAAGAATTGGAATTTTTACTTGCTTCTGCCAAGGACGCTGTCTTTTGCCAAGAGCTTGTCGCCCCTGGAGGGGCCCTTATCACCGCCAGTGAGGAGCAAGTAGAGAGGGGAAAGGAAAGGAAAGTCTTACGGGACTCAGTCACCCACCAGCCCCTGCGGCGCAACACCTGTGCTTCCCCGCCCATCTACTGCATTTAACAGCTCGCGGAACCCGCTGCCGCGGGTCCCGCTTCGCTGCTTCTGCCAAGGACGCTGTCTTTTGCCAAGAGCTTGTCGCCCCTGGAGGGGCCCTTATCACCGCCAGTGAGGAGCAAGTAGAGAGGGGAAAGGAAAGGAAAGCCTTACGGGACTCAGTCACCCACCAGCCCCTGCGGCGCAACACCTGTGCTTCCCCGCCCATCTACTGCATTTAACAGCTCGCGGAACCCGCTGCCGCGGGTCCCGCTTCGCTGCTTCTGCCAAGGACGCTGTCTTTTGCCAAGAGCTTGTCGCCCCTGGAGGGGCCCTTATCACCGCCAGTGAGGAGCAAGTAGAGAGGGGAAAGAAAAGGAAAGCCTTACGGGACTCAGTCACCCACCAGCCCCTGCGGCGCAACACCTGTGCTTCCCCGCCCATCTACTGCATTTAACAGCTCGCGGAACCCGCTGCGGCGGGTCCCGCTTCGCTGCTTCTGCCAAGGACGCTGTCTTTTGCCGAGAGCTTGTCGCCCCTGGAGGGGCCCTTATCACCGCCAGTGAGGAGCAAGTAGAGAGGGGAAAGGAAAGGAAAGCCTTACGGGACTTAGTCACCCACCAGCCCCTGCGGCGCAACACCTGTGCTTCCCCGCCCATCTACTGCATTTAACAGCTCGCGGAACCCGCTGCCGCGGGTCCCGCTTCGCTGCTTCTGCCAAGGACGCTGTCTTTTGCCAAGAGCTTGTCGCCCCTGGAGGGGCCCTTATCACCGCCAGTGAGGAGCAAGTAGAGAGGGGAAAGGAAAGGAAAGCCTTACGGGACTCAGTCACCCACCAGCCCCTGCGGCACAACACCTGTGCTTCCCCGCCCATCTACTGCGTTTTACAGCTCGCGGAACCCGCTGCCGCGGGTCCCGCTTCGCTGCTTCTGCCAAGGACGCTGTCTTTTGCCAAGAGCTTGTCGCCCCTGGAGGGGCCCTTATCACCGCCAGTGAGGAGCAAGTAGAGAGGGGAAAGGAAAGGAAAGCCTTACGGGACTCAGTCACCCACCAGCCCCTGCGGCGCAACACCTGTGCTTCCCCGCCCATCTACTGCATTTAACAGCTCGCGGAACCCGCTGCCGCGGGTCCTGCTTCGCTGCTTCTGCCAAGGACGCTGTCTTTTGCCAAGAGCTTGTCGCCCCTGGAGGGGCCCTTATCACCGCCAGTGAGGAGCAAGTAGAGAGGGGAAAGGAAAGGAAAGCCTTACGGGACTCAGTCACCCACCAGCCCCTGCGGCGCAACACCTGTGCTTCCCCGCCCATCTACTGCATTTAACAGCTCGCGGAACCCGCTGCCGCGGGTCCCGCTTCGCTGCTTCTGCCAAGGACGCTGTCTTTTGCCAAGAGCTTGTCGCCCCTGGAGGGGCCCTTATCACCGCCAGTGAGGAGCAAGTAGAGAGGGGAAAGGAAAGGAAATCCTTACGGGACTCAGTCACCCACCAGCCCCTGCGGCGCAACACCTGTGCTTCCCCGCCCACTCATCCTATTACAGTCTCACAGATAACCGCTACGCGGTACGCATGCGGGACGCGCCGGACGAAGCCCGGACAAAGGGCGGACAGTCTGAGACAGTCCGGGACAGGAGGGGGAAGGAGGGGGCTGCATACTGGTCTATTTGTAAGTTAATATTTTCCCGCTTTCTGCAATTTCATTTTGCTGTGAGGATTTGTTATAGGCCAGGCCCAGTCACAATGTTTAAAACTAAACCTGCTGCTGTGCCCACCACTGTGGATAATTATTTGGTCAAGATGGTTGACAAAATCAACCATGAACGTAGGAAGTCTCTAGGACGCTCAGGGCCACAATGCACGAGTCCCCCCCCGCTCAACCAACTGGTCCTTCAGTCTAGTACCAACCAAGACGTTATTATTTCTTCAGATCCTATAGATTGTTCGATACTGGGTGTTCCAAAGGATATCACAAGTGTGGCTAGTAATACCGCCGGCCCTTCAAATGATGCGGATTCTGGCCAAGCTGTTTCACCTACTCCTTGCTTGACGGCCCCAAGACCACAAAGATTATTACGTTCAGGCAGGAACTATAGTAAATTTACACAGCCTAAACGAGGAGGGAACCGCCACACTAAGAGAGCTGACCCCATAATATCTAATATTCAACGAGATCAATCAGCATCATTGGATGGTACTAAGATCACTTTAGATAATGAGCAACTTGACTTTATGATTAACGCCATAGATGTCAAGCTCGATTTATTGGTTAAACCCCTTTTGACTAAACTCGCAACACTTACAGATGAAGTAGGCAGATTGGGAGGTTTACTGGACTCACTTATTAAGGCTGGTACTGAAGCAAAAACTAATGTTAATGAACAAGAACCGGCAGAGGTAATCCCTATTACTACTAACTCAATTCCTTTAACGGCAGGTAGCATAAATTCTAATTTTTGTACTGGGAATGTTTGTGAAGTCCCATCCGCTGTCCCCAATACTCTCCCTCAGCGGCCGGGTCCCATCAATTCACCTTTTGATCCAGTAATAGGAAAACAGTTGGGCCCCAATGTAAACGCTAACAGTCTTAGTAGCCCTCAACCGGATTTGCCACCGACATGTTCACCTTTCGTGGCAGTTTTGACAAACGTTCCCCCAGTTAGAGAGTCCGGTAGTAATTATGGCTTTGGTGAATCTCACACGTCATTAAAGAATAAGACTGTGGACTGGCTTCATAGACGGTGTGGCTTCCCTGTAGCTCTATCAAGGGATATCTTAAGCACTAGAAGAACCAATTGGGTTGGCAAATCCCGTAAGACTTGTGATGGAGACTGTATTGTCATTAATTTCCGGAACCCACAACTTACCTCCACTGTATTGATTAAAGCCGCATCCCTCCCTTCAAGTGACCAAGGTATCTCTCTACGCCCTCTTGGGTATTTTTATAGAGATCATGTTACTCAATCTGATGCCGAGTGTCACCGGTGGAGGCAAAGCGACTGGAACGTCTGTGCCGGCCCTACTATCCCTATGTTCAATAGATTTGAGCCCCTGAGTGGGCTTGATTATAACAACTGACTGGTTCCCCTTTTAGCTGATACTGGATTCGATAACGCTTCCCTGGTGAAGGGGAGGCGTAGTCTGGACCCTGGGGTTCCCGATCCTGTCGACCCTACTAGTATCTTAGGTATTTGTGGTAGTCCTATTGATTCCCCAGTGGATTGTGAGTCTGAAAGTCAGGTCTCCGATGATAGGGATCGGTCAGTACTAAATAAGTCTACACCTCCAGCCAGCTGTGGCCCGTGCTCAATTGCCTGCTGGAATGTTGAGGGACTCTTACATAAGGACGCTTGTTTAGGTTGGTTTGATTTTATCAATATTTTTAACATTATATGTTTTCAGGAAACCTGGAGTGTGGACCCCATCAATTATAATGGTTTCGTTTCTTACCATTTGCCGGCCGTGGCTTCCAACTCGGGGAGAGCCAAGGGGGGACTCTTGACATTGATCTCAGTGGAAGTACCACTTACTGTAAAGAAATATGTTTTGATTGGGGCCCACTCCCAGATCCTATGGCTTTGTCAGGAGCCGGATAGAAATATCCTTTTAATCAATTTTTATAATAATGTATTTGATAATACTAGGCAACAGGTAGTGTTCGCCTTAGAGTCTGCTCTGGCAAACATTGTCACTGGAAATGATATTGTCTTTGATTTTATCTGGCTTGGGGATTTTAATACTTCTGTTTGTCCATTTTCTGCAAATAGGGTCTGTGGTTTTGTAAACTGTAGGGGGGTGGGCGTCCCTCATTTTCCCCATAATCCCTATGGTGAATCATTAAACAAAATTTTGATGACCTATGACATGGAGATTATGGGTAATAAGAAAGGCGCTATTGGCGAAATCGTCCCTACTTTTACGGGTCGAAATGCTAATACTGTTATTGACTTCATTTGTATTTCTTCTAGCCTCAACCCATGGTGTACAGTCCCCCTGGTAGTTGATAATCTAATTAGTGATCACAACTGCCTGACTATGGAGGCTGTCCTATGGAAGGCAAATTACGGCCCTAAACCTAATATAGTAGCTAATATCGAACCACATCGACCCAATGGAACCAGAATCAGGTGGAAGGGGGATAAGGCGGATATCCTGTCCAACTCCATTATTACCAATTGTGTTAACGAAATTGTTTTTATTATAGAGAGCAGAGATTTAACTGATGCTATCATGCACAAGTTTATTAAAATTAATCTCAGTATTGAAGCTAAACTTACCAAGCCTCTTAAGGGTAAGTCATGCCGGCAAAGGGGGTGGTTTGATCATGCTAGCACCATCGCCCTCAAGGGCCTAAAAGAGGCTCTGGCAGCCAAACCAAGGGATAAAATACTGATCAGGGAGCTTAGAGCCACCTACCAGGCTGCAGTTACCAACAGAAAGGTTGAACTAAGACAAGAGGCATGGGACAAGCTTGATCAGGCTGCTGAAACATCAGATTCCTCTCTATTTTGGGCGACAGTCAATTGTCCCTTCTTAAAGAACGAGGAGATACCTGTATTGACGGCAAACGTTAGCGCGGAGAGTTGGGTCTCTCACTTTTCCCTGATTTTTGATTCAGCTACACCTTTGGAGGCAGGGGGAGGTATTTGGCCCATCATTTCCTTAGATATATCCTTATCTGAAGTACAGGATTGTATCTCTACTAGTAAAGGAGGGAAGGCCCAGGGACCTGATGGGGTGCCCATAGACGTCTACAAAAAAGAACCTGAAATATGGGGCCCGCTACTAACCAATGTATTTAATGCAGCTGTCTGTTATGGCGTCCCGCATACTTGGGAGGAATCTATTATTATTCCTATTTATAAGAAGGGGGAGAGAAGGGATGCTAAGAATTACCGTCCGATCTCCCTCTTAGATTCCTCCGTGAAAATTATGAGCCGGGTGCTTCTTGTCAGATTAGAAGAATGGGCCGAATCGAACAACATTCTGGCAAATGCCCAATACGGTTTTAGGAAGGGACGAGGGACAGTAGAACAGTGCCTCAACCTAGAACTACTCATAGGGAAATATACGAAGGCCAAGAAAGGCTCCCTTTTTCTCTGCTTTGCAGATTTAAGCAGTGCCTTCGATATGGTAAACCACAAGATCCTATGGGAGAAATTACTTGAAATGGGGGCACCGGAGGGCATTGTTTATTTTCTGGCTAGGTTATATGCTAACCTTAGCTTAAGTGTTCGATACGGCCCTGGAGGGGAGCACACCCCAAAGTTTCTCATTAGGCGTGGTATCAGACAGGGGTGTGTGCTCGCCCCCCTACTTTTTACACTTTTTATTAATGAGGTTGACTCTGTTTTAAAGACTGTTGTGGCAGACGCACCAAAAATTCTTGATTATCATGCTCCAGTTTTACTTTATGCGGACGATGCCATTCTTCTTTCTAGGACCCCCATCGGCCTACAACGCCTTATGGACAGGTTTTCTCTGTTCATTAAGGAAAGGAAGCTGATGATTAACAAATCAAAAACCTTCGTTATGGAATGTGGGAAGGGCCGCAAAAAACCGCATTCTTACTTTATCGAAGGGCATAAGGTCCAAACGGTTGACACTTTTAACTACCTAGGTATAACCTTTTCTAAGACAGGTAGTTGGTCCAGTGAAATCACCCATGTTAGGGCCAGGATGGCGAAATGTGCCCACGGGGTGTTTACGTTCGCCTCCAAAATTGGGGATAAGCGGCTTAGAGATATGTTGAAAATCTACCAGACGAGGTGTATCTCAATTGCCCTTTATGGAGCAGGTGTTTGGGGGCATGTTTTGACCGGGAGTCTACAGGTGGAGGAAAATCTCTTCCTAAAAAGATTATTATGTTTACCCACTTCAGCTTCCACGGATTTGGTACACAGGGAGTTCGGAATCCAACATCTCTCAGATTCTGCCGCCCTTAGACCACTTCTGTTGTGGCGTGCAATTTGGATAAAGGAAGAGACCTCCTTAAACAGAGATATTATTAAGGATTGTTTTATGACTGATAACCATCTAAAGATTCCATGGGTTAATTTTGTCACGAGCAGTTTTATGGAGATTTATGGTCTTAACATATTTGAGGATAGTCATGCCGCCTCTAGTTTGACCAAAAGCGAGATGAAATCTGTTTTTATGACCCAAAAGTCTGAGCGGCGTGAGAGGGCCAGTAGTAACCTTACTACTTGTATGCTCTACGGAAGTTGTTGCAATTTAATAGGTTATCAACCGTATTTGAGCTTTGTAACTAGACCTTCCCATCGGTTCGTTCTGACCAGATTACGTTTTGGGATCGTTCACCATTTAGTGGCGTTCCCAAGTATCAAAAAGCACCCGATTGGCCCTTGCCCTTGTGATTATACTACCGTACAAAGCACTTTGCACCTTCTATTGTTCTGCTCACTCTATGGCAATTTTCGTATAGCCTTTTGAAAACCAGTTTTTAAGAAATATGGAGTTAGGACAGTTAAAGACACCATGAAATTGTTATTTAACCCCTCACCCGATGTCTGCTTTTTTACTGCTACATTTCTTCTCCAAGCCATTAAGGCAAGGCCTAGTATTATTTTTTAATTGTCATTCAATTGTATTTTAATTGCTTGTTAGACCATGTTGCATAAAGGAATGTTTCTTTAGGGTCTATCTTTTTTGTTTGAATTTAATGATGTTTTTTTTCAAAATGTAATGTATGTGCTTTTATGGACTCTGTGTTAAGCTCCGAACTATTGTTAGAAACCTGGAGTTATTAGACATAATCATCTCAGCATGACAATTTCTACATAACATAGAACACTGTGTGCACCAGGTACTAACCTATGTACATGTGCTTCTTTTGCTTCAGAAGATGGGTTATCTGTAAAGTTTTTCTCACAGTATGACAACTGCAAGTAGTATGATCTTTAGCACCTTCTGACCTTGGTTATTTTAAGTGAATATTAAAATTTTAATTAATTTTGCATAGAGTGTACACTATTCTTAGTAGATGTGTTCTGATACTCTTTGGTGTATTTCTCATGAGAGTTTCATTGTCTGCAAAGAGTGTGCTACAGAGTAAACACTCTCCATATAGCAAACAGTGTAAACAGTACACGCTTTCTTTTACTTTTTTCCCCTTTTTTTCTTATTGTATGTTCAGTGACTGTCAGGGGTTTTATACAAAAATGACTGCCCTTACTAGGACATTAGTTATGTAACAGGGCTTCAGTATCTGAAGGAACTTGGTTTTCCCTGAACTGTTGTATATATATTGAACACCATGTGCAGGATATCTTACCCTTTCAGCTGTGGTTCATAGTCAACATGAACTTGGCTACCCATGAAGTGCATGGCAAAAGATCAATGTTGCACATACCACAAGCTTGCTTTACATATGGGGGTTATATGTATGATAGCAGTAATGATGCTTCACATTATTCTGAGCTATTTTGTACTTACTTTCAGGCCTCTAATGCCATACTAGTTTCAATCAATCAATCAAGCAGGGGAATTGTAAGCACGCTACTCATCCGTGAGGGTCTCAAGGTGCTTGGAGGGGGGTACAGAGCTCAGTTGAGTCAAAGAGCCAGGTCTTGAGCATCTTCCTGAAGATGTTCAGGGAGGGGGCGCGTCTGATGTCGATCAGTAGCTTGTTCCAGGTCTTGGCCGTGATGTAGGAGAAGTTTCTTCCCCCTGTTCTGGCTCTGCGGATGCGTGGGGTTTCGGAGAGATCTGCGAATCGGAGCTTTCTCTGGGGCAAGTGGAAGTAGATTCTCTTGTTGAGGTATTCTGGTCCAGTGTTTTGGAGGCATTTGTAGGCGTGGGTGAGTATCTTGAAAGTAACTCTCTTCTCGATGGAGAGCCAGCTGTACGAGTCTGCTGCGCGTGGCTGCCATTAAATAGGGGAGGAGGGAGGGAGACGCAGCTGGGAGGCGGGAGCGGGAACTTGCGGGGGGAAGGGCTGTGGGGGCAGCAGTGGCCAGGAAACGTGGGAAAAGAGGGCAGCAAGAACGGGCAAGGGTACTGAGAACCTACCAAATACTAACAATAGACAAAAACTACAAAATAAAGCAAAAGGAATGCCAAGCAAAGTATTGCAAGAATACCAAGCGAGCAGGAGCGGCAGAGATGCGATGCAGGGCAGGAGCCTGCCTCAAACCAGGGTCGGCTCGGAGAGTGAAGCAGAGGCACTCAGGTGGAGCTACGTGCCTGGGAGAGCAATATGGTGGGCGAGGTCAGGGGACTTGTTTATTGAGTAATGTGCACAAAAGAAGCTTAGATGATGTCATCAGTGATGTCATTAATGATGTTATGTGAGATGTCATCAGTTATGTCATCATGAGTAACGTCATAGAACATGTCACAAGTGATGCAAGTTATAGTTTACTCTGCTAACTATAACTGGTGAATTTCTGTGTTTTTTAGTTCAGAACGTTAATGTTGTCACTGACATGGTCAACTTACTATAACATTAATTTCACCTTTGTTTTTTTCAGTGGATTTATGTTTTTTTTAATGCAAACAAATATTTTATTACCATATGTAAAGCCAACCTCCAACGACACACAGCCTTTGGTCCTGCACAGTAGGGGGTTGGCCATAGGACCTTATGTTTTTTAAACGAGAGGGGTACAAGGGGTACATGTGCCCCCCTCCTCGAGCTTTTTTAGACCCTGGGGGCCCCATCCCCAGGGTCACTAATTAAATTGAAGGGAAGGAGAATTGTTGGGCCACCTCCCGCCTTTGTTTTTAAAGGAACGGAGGTGGGCTGAGTGGCACCCCTCCCAAAGCCTTATGAGGCACTGGGGACCCCAATCCTGAGGCTTTTTGTTTTGTTAATAACAGAGGAAGGGGCACATGTGGCCCCTCTCCCCAAGCATTGTAAGTCCCCGTCCAACCCATTCCCCAGACCATGACCTAAAATAAAGGGGAGAGTAAGACCCCATCCCCCAATGGCTGTTTTTGAAAATCAAAGAGGAAGAGGATTCATGGCCCAACGCCCCGAGCCTTTTTAGGCCCTGAGAATCTTGTCCCCCAGGTCACCACCCTGGGGCCTCTGATGACTTGGTGAGCGGTGGCACACACCCCCCTCCATTTATTAAAACAAAGAGTCCCCATCCACCATTTTTTCTTTTTTTACAATCCATTGAAATCCTTGTGGGAATGCGACAATTTTTGCAGTTTTGTTTTCATTTCTGGTCCCGGGGAGATCTTTTGGGTCCTATGTGTACAGGGGTCTCTACCCTGCCCCCTTATCTTTTTTTTAATTTTCAGGACTGAGCAATAAGTCCCCCAGTCCTGTAATGGCAGCCAGCAACATTTTTCTCATGTTGCTGCTAGCCAATCAGAGCACTTGCTCCTGTAGGAGTATGACTCCCGGGGGAGCGAGATGGCCCAAGGGAAATAAAGTTCCCTTTGCCAATAAAATTGGCGCTCCTACGAGTCTCTCACAACTCTCATGCACCCAACCGACCAGATATACAATTATTTTTTAATCCTAATTTCGCAGAAACTACTGAACAGGTTTACACCAAATAACAAAAAAGTTTCCTGCCAAATTTGGTGTAATTCCATTCAGCTGTTTTTGCTGTAGCCCATCTTAAAGAAGTCTATGGAATATGCCTGGGGATTTTGCATTTTGGGACCCCACTTTTTTCTCAGCCTCTACTTGACAGATCACCCCTAAACATTCCATGCACAAACAAGTCAAACAGTGGCGACTTTTAAGAAAGTTTTGTGGAGATTCATCAAAAAATGCCAAAAATGTGTAATACAACACCATCACTTGGGGCCCAGTGTATGTTTACAGGTGAGGTGGGCATGCAGCCCCGTGCCACCAGACTCTAAAGGCTGCAGGTACCCCATCCCCGGGCCTAGAGGTTCCTGCCACGTGGTGCAGGTATGAACTGAACCTCTCATTTCTCATTGGGAGCTTGTGCTGTGGCCGGTTTATGGTCGCAGCACAAGCTCCCATTGAGAAATAGGAGCATGTGTCCGCACCATGTGTGGTCGCATTGTAATTGCGGTGTTGGGACCGCCGAGCAAAGGCAACTCCGACTGACAAAGTAATCAAGCACAATGTCTGCTCTCAGCCAGGGGGAGATTTGGAAATACTCCCGCTGACTGGGAGTAGACTTTTGATCTGTTTCCCTGCCTGCACTGATGCGGGCAAGGAAACAGATCAAAATATTGCTCCTGCCCAGAGGGAGCAGCATTAGTAGTTGCTCCCTCAGGGCAGAAACAATGCTGGCTCCTGCTGAATGCAGGGAGCCAGGTGGGGCACTGGGGCTTCTCCGGTCACCCCAAATGAGTATATCAAGGGTGCCCTGGGTGCGCACCAAGCCACCTACTTTAAGAAATGTGGGCCCCAGTGGATAGGGTAATCTGGGCCACTAGCAGCTCAGGGAGAGGGGGGCCGCGCAGGCCCCCTTCCTTTAATTTTCAGTAATGGCCCTTTTGATGGGGTCCTGGGCCTAACAAGGCCCGTGGAGGGGGACCATGAGGCCCCTCTACCCTTAAGTTAAAAAAACAACACTGGGGAATGTGGCACACAAGGTCTAAAAAGGCTTCGGGAGGGTGGCCGCACGGTCCACCCCCCTCTATTTTAAGTAGTGGTCCTGGGGGATGGTGTCCCTAGGGCCTAAGAAGACTAAGGGAGGGGGACACATGGCCCCCATTTAATTAAAAAGTGGCCCTGGGGGATGGAGTCCCCAAGGCCTAATAAGTCTTGGGAGGGGAGCCATGCAGCTTCCCTCCCCCTAATAAAAAATGGCCCTAGCAGATGGGTTCCCCATGGTCTAATAAGGCTCTGGGAGTGGGGCCACACGGCTCTCTCTCCTTTAAAATAAATAAGACCCTGGGGATGAGGTCCCCAGGGCCTAATATGGCTAAGGGAAGGGGGCCATGTGGCCTCCTCCTTTTAAAAATATATATAGCCCCTAAGGATGAGTTCCCCAGGGCCAAAATAGGGATGGAATTGGGGCTAGAGGCTACTTCTCCTTTGAAAAAAAAGGTTGTGCGGGATGGGGTCCCTAGTGACACTCCCTTTGGCCAACTCCCCACTGCGCATGGCCAGAGGTCATGCACAGACTGGGGTTGGCTGTATCAGCCATGAGCTGCAGGGGTTGGATTTCTGTATAGTAATTAAATATTACTTTAGGTTACAAATCCCTAGAAATTACCGAAAAAAAGGTTAAAGTAACGTAATAGTTAGGTGTAATGTTTGGTAACAACGTAATGTTTTAACCTCTAAAAAGTACAGAAATTTCACAGTTATAGGTATAGTTATCTCAGGCAAATATAATTCGGGCCCTCACCATGCACTGCTAATTACCCCACATATTAGATCACTCATGACATATTCTATGACATAATTGATGATATCACTGGAAATCTTGCAGTGAAATTATTGATAAGAAAACTGTGCATGGTTTGGGCACTTGTTATAGTTACCTTAAGGCACGAGTTATGGTAATCTGAGATAACTATTATCATAATTTATGAATTTCTGTGGTTTTTAGAGTTTAAAACGTTCTGTTGATACTGAATATTTCCCCTAACTATAATGTTACTTTAATTTTTGTTTTTTTCAGTGAATATATCTAAACATATATACACACATACACACCTATATATATTATAATGTATTGTTTATGCATATACTTATTCTTGCATACTTCATGACACATATATATAAAAACAAGTAATCTTTCGCTGATAAGAAATGTAGTTGCTTAAATATGTAAAAATGAATTAAGGATGCAACACCTAAACGAAACATGTCCTCAGATTTAAAAATTGACAACAGTTCCATACGGTATTTCATTTCAAACTGACACACCAAGGTCTCAAATCGTTTTTTTTTTAGAAAAACAGTTATCAAAGACGGAGAATGTTTTGCAAGAATAAAAAAGGATGCATTTGTGTACGATTCATCCCAGAATGAGTGATCCACACGTCCAACAGGCTCTTTTACGTTTAATTATGTTATATCCTGGCAGGTTTGTTGCATATTTTAATAATAACATGACTGATATGTCTTCTATTAATCATGCTGTAGAATATGAACATGTTATGGTTTTAAAGGCAACAATTTGGCCGGAACTATTTGAACTCTGTGTAAAGCGGTGAACCTCAAGTGCATTTAGACAAAATAACTCTGACTTACAGTTTCCTAAATAGCAACGACTGTAAAACTCTCGAACTTGCCTTTAAGATATTACAAGAACTTTGTCAAGTAGCACATGAGGAAATAGAGCCCACAGCCATATAGTAAGCAAAAAAATTCTGTTTGAGTATTGACATGACAGTTTTTGAAAGTTCAAGCAGAAAACCAATTATAATGAGCACCGAAAAGCCTGCAGCCCTGCTGTTCAATAAATAAAAAGTACAACAAACTATTTTCCAAAAAGGTTCCAGAGAGTTTCTTCTTGTCCCACTACTTACAATATGATTACATAAATAGTCTCTATTTGCTGTTGAATTGCCAGGCAGCTGTATTAAAGTACGAATCAAATCAAGTCCGGATTAGAAAGTAAAAGAGCACGGTTTAGAGTAATCTATCCCCTAGGAACTGTGCTCAGATTCATCAAACAGAGCTTAAAGTACAGTATATCTTATACCCTTGTGTTTCCACGCTGCACTGCTGCAAAACCAGTTATTATTTTCGATATCCATCGAATGTTGCTAGTAGCTTTGGAAGGCTCACTTGCTTATTAAAAAGTACTATAAACTCCTTATCTGTCACTTATTGTTATTCCTGTTGGTTACGAATTATTGGAAGACATAAGTGTTGAAGACTGAAAACATTTTTCGCCGATTATTCCAAATTTGCATTTGATGAATCAATTTAAATATCATCCATTGGTAAATTATTTTTGTTTATTTTACATTTTCATATGATGGACATTAGGGCATCCCTTTGATCGGTGTCAGGATTACCTCGGTGCGAATTGTAAATGGTGAACACATTCTCTGAAGCGGCAAGCAGGCAGTCATCTTGGATGAATCTTTGCCTGCTTCCGATTGTACAACGGAGGCGTTGAGCCAGGGCCGGACTGGGAACCAAAACCGGCCCTGGCAAAGTGCTCGGCCACACCCCCCCCCCCCCCCCCGCGGGGGGGTTGGGGGTGCCGCCGAGCTCTTTGCCAGGGCCGGTTTTCGGCCGATTTTGTTACAGGGCCGATTTTACAGCTATGCTGCAAAAGCGGCCCCCAGGGGGCCAAAACCGCCCCCCACCCGTGCGGCGCACTGGGGATTGCCCGGTGCCGCTATGGCCAGTCCGGCCCTGCCTTGAACACTGAGTTGTGATGGATATCCTTTGTGTTGTGTGTTATTAAATGGCAAAGACATATGCAATCGCTAGTACTCTAATTATCACTACTTCAAGTAATGTGTTATGCTGCTTGTTTTCTCAATTAGCCAATATCAGTGTTAATATAGCTATAAAATGTGCATGATTAGTTACAAACTGACCATTTAAATGTAGTGAACTAATTAACGCTAGACACTGTCTGCTTGCAAATCAGATATCACATAACGTACGTGTACTAATAGCAGGAGCTGGCTTTCTGAGTTAATGTATTTCAATATAGGATACATGCATGGTTAATGGTTCATAACATAACATTAGTTAATGTACATTTTCACAATATATCCAATTAATTTATGAAGTCACATTGGTTGGCAATGTATTCTTGATGATTGCAAACATGAATGTGCAGAGTATACGATGCAAATTTAATAAATATGTATTTTATTTCTCAGAACAGGTGTGTTAATCTTTCCTGTGGATATTCCCTTTTAAGTAGTAGATTGTTCTAATAAATTCTTGCTTAGAAGGTTTGCATGTAGGCTTGTCGGTTCAGTGCAAAAGGGCTCAACTTAAATATTGTATTCTGAATATTAAAATTTCTATTCCTTTAGAAAAATTATTGAAATACGTGGTTATTGTGGTTAACGCGGTGTCTTATGAATTCACAAATTACATGAAACGCTCACTTCTTTAATAGGTACAGAAGAGAAGAAGTGGTTGCTCCCATGGGTATCTAAAAATATACACCAGAGAATGGGAAGCTGCCAATGGAAATAGCAATTATGTGTTGACTTAACTAGTTACACAATTAAAGGTTTATCTCCTGCTGTGGACACAGATTCTGATTGGATCAAGTTCCTACTACTGAATTGTAAGATAAAAGTCATAAGTCTCTGTCAGTGACACAAGGCGGGAGACTAGGGGAATACAATAAATTGTGTGGGTCTGATAGTGACACTCTGGCCTTGACTGAGCCTAGTGTCTCTGCAACTGAACCAGACTAGGACCCTATAGAAGTAAACACGGTTTTCATTGGGACCAAATTACAACTACTGTTGCTCCTAGAATAATTTGAGAATTATAGGGCATTTCTTGGCAGACAGAGGGAAGAGTGCTTATATACATTTGCATGGGCTGTTGTTAAATTGCAGAATGGTTACCAGCACATATTTTGAGTGAATAAAAATGGGGATATTAGGAAATTGAATGCGTTCAAGACATCAGAGGTTGACTCTATTTTTTTATATTTTGCATGTACAAAAAGAGGTCCACAGTCGCACCCACAAATCAAGGCAACATTATTTTTATTAATATCAAATTAAGTGCATTAAAGCAAATGCCATACCTGAAATTCAAATAATCATGTCAGGGAAATGAGAAATAGCAAAGGGAAAAAACAAAGCCATGACCTCACTATTGTTTCGAACACTGCGTTTCATCCAGATAAGATCTAGAGAGTAAGTAGATATGCGAGTAAAAAGAGCCAAAAAAGGGGAAGGAATCACAAAACAGTGTAGAATTTGATCAAATAGAACCATACAACAACGTTTTCCGCTCCCCTGGGTCTTACATTATCCTGGAAGCACCCTTTCTTTTATCCTAATTGGTCCATCATTTCTGCCTGACCTAGAAGACACTGCCCTTCTGTCTCAGATGTAGATGCCACTTATCTTCATAATCTCCAAGACCCAAATCTCAGTATTTTCACTTGTACCTTCATTGTCTCAGTGCAATACCTAATCATAATCTTCCTGGCTAGGTTAGCTCAAGACAAACACATGATTATCAGTGCAAGTTTGCTAAAAGGCAAGGTTGTTCTGATATTGGTTGCAGTGTAACAGCTATTTTGTTCTCTCAAGACCACGTGTACCATTAAAAAAAAATTGGAGCCACATTCAAGCACATGACCATCCCATGCACTTAAAAATAAAGTATTTTATATAGTTCTCTTGTAATAAATGATGGGTAATAAATTCCTTATTATGGCCACGATTTCTTAACAATTATTCCTTAATTGCATTAATGCTTTTGGTGTGTAGAATGCAACTAGAAAAGATATAATGCCATCAACATATGCCGTAATGGTGAGCACTTTTTTCAAAATTTTTGTCATGATCTTGGTGTATTTAGGTGTGTCACAAGCAATTGTTGAAAACACATTCTTTATGTTGTCAAAAGTCATGTACATTGCATTGCTCTCCTTGACCCAGGAAACATCTGCCATAGTAAACATTGCAAATCGTTGTCACTGACGATTGAGGTATACATTTTCCTTGTCATCAATATTAAAAAACAATGTAACATAAACACATTGAATCCCCCCGTTGCACTAACTCACAACTGCGTTTCTTTTGCCACTGCATTCTCCATCCCCACAAATCGAGTCCCTTACCACCCCTCAGATCTCCTATCTCAACGGCCCGCATAACACCATAGATGCCGATGAATCCACTGGGGGCACCGGGTCCAGATCTAGGCCTTGATAGTCTGCCCATCTCTTCCAAAATTTGGGATGCTTTTGTGGGCATCCCCAGGTCTTGAATATTGGGATCTCTAACCCCATGCAGAAGTCTAGCCCATTCTTACAGGCCGAGAGAGAAGGTGGGATTGCCGCTTTCCTCATCCTTGTGATATCCCTTTTGGCCAATGTCAGCCCCAGCATTAACAAGTGCCGCTTCTAAATGTTGCCTCCTGTACCCTCCATAATGTGTAGGATTACCAATCTGGGTGAGAAAGGGAGCTCCCACCCCAACACCTCTGCTAGACAGGCCATTACTCCCCTCCAAAATGTGTCACAAGCAATTGGATTGAAGAAATGAGGTCAGCGTTACTGGGAAAAGTAAAAATAGTGTTTGGCTTGGCTCAGGGTGCACTCCTCTACACTAGTTACCCACTGGTATTATAAGTTCCAGTATTTAAACTAAAGGAACATTTGAGAGGCACTTAACTAATATTATGAAAACCGTGAAAGATTTCTTCATATATCTTGAATAATTTCTTTATTGAAGAAATGTATTTACTTATGTATTTTGCAGTTTTGTATAGCGCACAGCAGGCCAGGGATGGCAGACCACCTAACAAGAGCAATATTAACGTTACACAGACATTGGTTACTAATTTGAGGAAATATGTCCATGCCATAGAGCCAATTCCTAAAGCACCAGAATAGAAACTCTATTTACAGAGGATTCAAATAGTGGGGTAGAACAGCTAGTTATCCTGGGAGGAATCTTCGAATCAGTCATTATTTTAGGTTGTCATTGAGTGATTCAAATGAGGGATTTTGGCCTATGACTGGGGGAATTGAGTTCCAGATTCTGAAAACCCTTCCAGAGAAAGATTGAATGATGATTCTTTGTTTCTTCAACCTAGGTGATTTCAAAAGCATGGACTCTTCACTATAGAGAGAGTAGCTCCCTTCAGAAGAAGGGGCTTTTGTGTCAAGTTTTTCAAGGTGCCACCGTGTGCAACTTTGTGTGTGATGCAGGCCCATTTAAATGCTTCTTGCTTCTCTCAGTAGCACACTGGAGATAATGAGTATAGGAGTAACTATATAAAAATGTTTAACACCTGAGATCACTCTCGAAGCCCCGTGCAGGCTTCCTATTATCAGAGCTAGTTGAGCTTTGGGAATAGCTGTAAGGAACGCATTACTTCCCACAAGACACTTTAGCTCCACACACACGCACACACACACACACACACCCCTTATCCGTCAAAGCGGGGGCACTCCTTCTTCTACATCACTGCCAAGACCTGGAACAACGTGCCCCTCCACCTCTGCACAGCACCCACCCTGGAAGACTTCAGGAAGAGGCTTAAGATCTTGCTTTTTGATAGAGCTCCAGCACCCCCAGTGCCCAGATACACAGTTGAGATGACAGCATTGTGCTTAACAAACAATGATTAATTGAGTGAATACTGTAGTCAAGACTTGATATAACTATAGATTGTACCACAGTTTTAAAACCTGAGCCTGGAATTAAATCTTTGGTTCTTCAGAGAAGTCTGAGTTGGCTTTGTGCGCTTTTTGTTTAATGTTTACATGTGGCTGTAATTTTACATTTTTGTCAAGAGTGGTGCTGAGAGATGTTGTACATTTAATAATTTTAGATTTGCAGGCTCTTATATTTAATGAGTGAGAACATCATTGGACTGGGGTCGAGATCAGAGCAGGTGAGATAAAAGCACATTCTTACAGGATTACATTTTTTGTAGTGGGCAGGCATCCAGGGTCAGATGTCTTTTAGAGTTTGAATCAGGTGATTTTTGTTCTAATGCCCACATATTAAATTTAGCATAATTTTCAGCCATAATAGAGAACATGGCCATGCCAAGCACTTGTATAAAACACATTTTAAATCACGCTCATGTAGGATCAAATGTACATGAGGCATAATAAATTCCTTATTAAGGTCACACTTAGCTTAACAATTATTTCACACCATCATTAATACTTTTGATGTGTAGAATGCAATCATTCTAGATATAATGTCTTCATCATAAAACATGAAGTTGAGCACTTTTTCAAAATGTTTGTGGGAATTTTGATGTATTTGGATGTGTCTCAAGCACTTGGATAGAGGAAATGATTGAAAAGGTACTAGAGTGTAACTGGATAACGTAAATATATTGTTAGGCTTGGCTCTGGGTGCGCTTTGCTGCTCTAGTTACTCACCAGTCTTATAATGTATAACACTTAAATCAAAAGAAAATGTGAGAGGCACTAAACCAATATTATGACGCCATGAAGGCTGTCTTCATATAGCTTAGTTCTGAATTGAAGAAGTGTATGTATGTCTGCATTTATTTTTTATTTATTTATTTTGTAGTTGTATATGGTATACAACAGTCCCAGGGATGTCAAACTGCTTTATAAGAGAAGTTTGAATGCCATTCAATATGTTTGACTGTATCGAAAGCATGATGTGGATAGGTCGAGGATAGGTCCAGTGAGTCATCTATGATTTGAAGACTGGTAGTATCTGTGCTTTTTGCCAGATTGTGGCCTGTGGATGAATTATTTGAGTTGTGTAGAGGGAATACAGATTCTGAGGATATTTGCTAAGAAATGGACATTAGTTACAGGGTGGAAATCGTTCGTGCCTTCAGGGTCTGGCCCTAGTGTTTTTATAGGAACAAGAGCATCTGTCCTGTTTTCAGACATTCAGGTTCTTAATGCTGGGCCAGAGAAAAGTTCCTTTGATGCATCCAATAAAGAAACATATGTGTGTTGATGTCTTTTAGTATGGTGGCAGGTATTGGGTTTGAGAAGTGTGTAGCTAGCCTAAATTTAGCTATTGCCTTTTCAAGTTCTCTATTAGTAAATACCCTGATATTTCACCAGACTGCCTTACTCTAAGGTTCATAATGTGGGATGAATACTTCATTACATTTTTTGGTAACGAGTACTCAAACTTCCTAACCTTCTCTACACAGAATTGGAAACATCTTCATAACTACCCTTGGAGGTGCTGGTCTCTATTTTAGGAGATGGGCTAATGTGTTGTTTGACAATGTCAAACAGTTTTCTAGGATGTTTAACTTTTTCTAATTGGTATCTGAAGAAGGACGTTTGGGCCTTGTTCTGTATTTTTTTCTTAAAGTGTGCAGTTTTGCAAGATTCTTGTTTGAAGGGTCTTGCCACCATCTGCTTTAAGTTTCTTTATACATTTATTGAGATCTTTAGTATACCATTGGGAATATAATTTGTTTTTCTTTTTAGATTCATTGGTGCCACTTCATTCATGATATTCTTCATGGTTCAATAGTAATGTTTAGTCAAGTGGGACAGTGATTGCTTCCTGTTTGCAAGTTGCAGTTGTGATGAGATGCTTGAAGTCTCGTCATGGGTAACAATATGGTTAATGTCTCCGATCCATTTTTAGTTCTTTTTGTTTGGTCCTCATTATAGTTTTTCCCAGAGGTGAGGTTGATCTAACTAGTTGACTTCTTAAGATGGCTTCTAACAACAGAGCCCCATCCTTACCACACAGAAGGTCAGATATAGGTCTCCTAGGATGATGTTGTTTGCATATGAAAGAGATTGGTCAGTGATAATTCCCATTATTTGCTCACTATAAACCTGTTTGTTCCCCAACAAGTATTTTGGAAGGAGTCACTTTCCCTGACATAGTTTCTACTCTCAGGCATTTGGAATATAGAGTAGGCATATCCTTAGAAACATTTTCAGTTACATAGAATTTCTGTGGATAACTATGGACCCTCCTCCCAGCAACCCTTGCTGTCAAGGTGCTTGATTGAGAATTAGGAAGGGACCACTAGACCAATCAGAGGTTTGGATGATTCACTTAGCCATGTCTCAGAAATATAATGTTGACACTGTAGGTATGTATAGTCACTGCAATCTGTATGCAATGTTTGGCTGCAGAGCTACAATTATGAAGAATGCACTTCAGGCTGAATTGCATGGCATTAGTATGTTGTGATAGGGCAATTAGAACCTTTATGAGATCATACGGATTCAATCCTTGTTTGTTTGGCTAGATATGAGGTCTGTTTGCTTTTGTCCACAGCAGTATGGTTTCTGTGGCTGCTTGGGTATAAGTTGGAAGTGTTTGCTGCATTGTACTCTTCTGATTAACTTTCAGTGGGCTCTTTACACGGTTTTATATTAATAACATTATTATTTCGCTTTGTTGGATTTTAAGATACTTGCATTTCATTACATCTGTAATTTCAAGCAAATGCAAAGTCCTTTTAAACATTCTACTGGTTATGGTTCAAGAAACATCAACACCACCTAGTAATATTTATAGAGTATTGTGAACTTTCCTTGTGTGGGTTTCTTTGTTATTTCTGGGAGGTAATGGAAAGGGATTATTGGAAATGTGCCCTTTCTGTAAGGATACACCAGATGATTGCCTTCCTTAACTAAACCCATTTTTGTTGGCCATAGGACTCTGCACACTTTACTCCTGCTAACCAGTGGTAAAGTGTGTGTGCTCTACCTTTTAAACACGGTAAAAGTAGCATACATCTATTTGGCACATGTAATTTACTTATAATCTGGTGTATGTTGTACTAAATGTACCTAGGGCATGTAAATTGAATGTTGCAAGTGGGCTGCAGCACTCATTGTTCCATCCACTAAAGTAGCACTGTAAAACATGTTTTAGGCCTGCCCTTGCAGCCTGGGTGTGCAGTTATAAACTGCCATTAGGACCATGCAAAATAAATATTTTGTGAGGCCTTAACCGTCCTTTGTAATGCTTATAAAAAACCTCTAAGGTAGGCTCTTAATGCCCATTGGGCAGGGTGCATTGTAAAAAGTAGGACATGTATATTTAAAGTTTTTAGATGTCTTGGCTGTGAAAAACCTACAATGTTGTTTTTCACTGTAGCAGGACTGACCCTCCTATAGAAAAACATTGGCAACTTATAGTGCTTAACTTCAGTTTGGGAGCTGCCAGACAGTTGATTCAAGGACTCATTGAAAAGTAATTTTAAATCCAAATGAATGGCAAACTCGTATTTTATTTTACTATTTTGTAAGTTATACTTTTATAAAGTTGTCATTTTACTGGCTATACATGAAATGCTTTATGCCAGTGTCCAGCGTCACCAGACCATTGATAGCTCCCCTGGAGTAATTTGTGTATTGCTCCAAGACAGTGGACAAAGGGCCCTGGAATGGGAAGGGGGACTTCTTCCTTGACATGATGGCCAGGGGGCTGTGCCCAGCACATTTCTGAGCTTCAAAGGATGCCTTTAATTGTCACTGGCAAGTGAGGCTCATGCTTTGCCCCGTCCGTGATGTGTCTCTCTAGTCAGGCTGGGGATAGAGGAACTGACCGGAACTGGTTTAGGAGGTGGACACGGGCTTGCCTCCACCCACAGGCATGCACTGGGCCTAAATGTGACCTCCCTATACCTTTCTCAGACCACTCCTGGCCCTGTGGAGAATCCAAAGAAGGGCTACCCTGCTGTCTGAAGAACCCGAAGAAACACTGAAGTTGCCTTCAACCCAGTACCCTAGAAGTGACTCCAGGGATTAGTTGGTTTACCTCCTGTTTGAGCTACAGGGATACAACAAGCAACCAGAGGCCTTATCCTGCACCTGCCCAACTGACCAGTACAATCTGGACCTGCCAGAGACCCTGCTGCTGACCTCTGTTAGAGTGAAACCTAACCACCAAGTGGTGCCCCAATGTCCTGGATCCTTGGCTGGTGTTAAAGTGTACTCCTCCTGTTCCCATACTTCAATATTTTGGGCTTAGAAACTTGTGGCCAGCTTTCTGCCAGGAGAAATGTCAGAGATCGAGACTGCGATTGAAGACACAGTCATTGATGCTGAATCAGCATTCGGTCTCTGCTTGTTAGTTTTCCCTGCTCATGGAGATCTGACTTACAGAAAAGTTTTTAAGTCTGAATGTAAAAGGCTTCATTGGAACTGATGCTAAGCAGCAACCCATTGCTGTTGAGGCTTTCTTGGGTATAGACTTTGGACTTCACTTGCTCTGAGCTTTCCCGCCTTCGACGAGAGCCGCACTAGGACCCCAATCTTCAGCAACCCACTGTCATCGAGTCTCACTTCAGATCCAGCTTGCAACTTGTCCCACCAATGACTTGTCGATGACCACCTTTTCTCCAACAAACATTTCTAAATCCAAAGGTAATCTTTCCACTAGGACAAACCTGGTTACTGTATCTGATGCGTACTCCTTCGGAGTTGGCCTTAACTTTTGACTTTGACCCGGTCTAGCTTGACCAGATAACTGTGGTTTGAGCTTTGTGCTTTTTGGCACAATTTTTAATTCAAATTGTTAAAAATGTATATCTCCTACCCTACATTTTGGAGTTTTGTAATTGTTGGTGTAATTGTTTTTATTAAAATTTCATTTATTTTTTTTATTGGTTTGTGATATTTTTGTGCTGTGTTTTCACTTTATTAGTGCTTAAATACTGCATAATACTTTACACATTGCCTCTATGTTGAGTCTAAAGTGGGTTCTCAACCCCTCATTTAATACTACAATTTCTTACAGGGATGTTTCGGGTCACTTAGCCTGTAACATGTTCCTTAACACTGTTTATAGGGTTCTTTGTCTTAAGCACTGTTCAGTTTGTGGTGTGCAAAGCTGCAGATAGTGAGCTGATTGCTCAATCTATACTATCCCATTTGGCACAGATGTTGAGGATTGATAAACTACCATGTAAAGGGTCCTGAAATAGAGCACTTGGTTCAATTGAGCACTGGTTTGGGAGTCAATTAATTCATAGTAGTGTTCTCCGCATGGGGGATCCCAGAGGGAATGTCAATCCTGATGGAAGAATCCAATGTTCTTGAACTTATTAGTAAGTCATTCTCTGAACTGTGTTGATAATCTCTCCTTTCATTAATGCCATTTCTCAGGTTAGAAAGAGTAGGGGACTGGTAAGAGGAATATGTCAGCTTTTCAGAGGTGTTGGTTTGGGTATAAGACAACCACATCTGTGATAGTAGGAGACAGAGCTAGAAAAGGGAGATATTTTAATTCAGATGAGTGTGAATCAAGACGGTGGACATTTTGTGGTGTTTTTAGGGTGTTTGTTATGTAATTGGAGAAAGTGTTTCTGAGGGATCATTGGGCTGGGAGTTGTAAATCAAATATTGGGCTTGAAGTAATCCTGGTGTTCCTGTTCTTATAGTTCCAGATGCTCAGTAATGATCTGAAGTTTTCAAATGTGCAGGTTATGTTTGGATCATGTTGTTATCATGTTTGTAAATAGTTATCAATACTTCTGCCTTAAAATGCTGGCATAGGGATATAGAGAGGTTTTGAGCACACAGAAATTGCATTGTGTGATTGATGGTGTGATAGTATAATTGACAAGTAGATAGTTGTTGGAGAGATATTTCAGACCACATGTTTTAAGAGAGAAGAATACCAGAACTGTTTTCATGTGCCCTCTAGTTGTATGGTAGTATTGGTCGGTAATAAGGGCCTGAAGGACTTCGTTAAGGAGTGGTGGCTGGTGACGGTTGAAAGCAGTAAATATAATATAGGCCAATGGTTCTCCTTAATGTTTAAAGATCTTCTTTGGGATTCCCCTATGAGTTAATAATTACCTCCAGGGTGCCATAATTTTTTCAAAGGTATCCCCTTACACAAGGAATCACATACAATACATCACTACAAGAAGTTTGCAATTGATACTGACTATATACCATGGGTGACCTGGGTCATATGTCAGAAATGTTCCCCAGTATGTTAGGGCACCAGCATCATCTTAAGATTTGCTTCACCCAACGAGAACCCCCATCCCCAATGTGCATAGCTCCAGTATGGTAGCATTATCATTTTGCTATAGGTGTCAACCATATGGCAAGAATTGCAACCAGTATGTCAGAAACTACAGTTTTAGTGGGTGCCCACCCTTGTTCCAAGAATTACCTTCAACATGCCAGTGGTAGAATATTATCCTAGGTTTCCCCAAAAGAAAATCATTATCTTGAGTATGCAATGACCAGCAGCAGACTCTCAACCATAAAACATGCTAACAAAAAGAATCTTACTCACACCCATTCATAATCACTCTCTGCCTCATTCACGCATCTCACCCTCACTCAGTCTGACTCTCACATACTCATCTCATCCTCATTCATCCTCACTCCTGCCAGTCAACCCAAACAAACCCATACCCTCACTCTCACAAATTCCCACTCTCACTCACATATGCACTTACACCCACTCACTCTTTCACAATCACTGACCCTCACTCACAACTACTGGTTTACAGGGACTGTGATTAGAACTCCTGGGGTACAGGTGCTCTGCTTTAATAAATAGGTTTCATCAGGCTGCTTATGCCTCTGGGCCCTGGTGCAACTGTACCTGCTGCACCTTTAGTAGCTGCACCCCTGACTTAATCCCACTTCCTCAAACGATCTCCCCTCACTCAATCATTCTCACTCACTCACACTGTTTACACACTCCCTCAACCTCACATTCACTTATTCTTACTCCTCCCACACTCACTTCTTGATTCTCACCTCTTTCATTCTCATTAGTCATTATCACTCACTAACACATTAAATTAACACCCACACTCTCACTCAATCTCATTCTCTCTCAATCACTCACACATGGACAGAGAAACAACACTGTATTTGTTTTGTACTTACATTTCTTCATTTGCTGGCAACTCAAAGGCTCCATTCCAGCAGCATAGCAGGATCCCTATGCTGGACATTGGAACCAGCAAGCCATGATTCTCAACAAGTAGCCAGACAAATCAGCTCGGCCAGGATTAAGAGAAAGTCCCACCTCAAGCCCTTTTAAATAGGACGGCAAGCACTACCAATATAGGAAGCTGAGACAGTGACCCTGACCCTGCTGTTCTGTGTTGCTCCTCAGTGGCCTTATGTTAGCAAATAAACTGTGGTGCCTCAGGCATGCTCAGTATGTCTGCTAAATAAAATGGATTATGCCTGTATGAGGTGATTGTAGTTGAACTATGCCCCTCACATGGCAATCAAGACATTGATCTACAGAGTGCTGTGTTTTTAAGCAGCAGCCTGGAAATGGATCATTGCAATCTCCTCTCAAATACCTACTCCTCCTCCTGTCATTAGAAGATTGGAGCAGATGCTTAGAGGGCTGACCTGTTCACAGGCAGTGTTTTCCTGATCCCTGTTAAGTTAAATAATTAGCAGTGCAGGAAAAGGGTGACAGGATTATGTAGACCATCATAGGTGGCAGGGCTGTAACCTGAAGCCCCTAAAGAGGAACTTCCAATGTCATTTAGTTGCCTATTTATGGCTTTTGGTTGCATTTTTATTTAAGATTCGAAGGAATAGATGACCTTGAAGGAGTCTGGCCTGCTTTCATGAGGCTGATTGTCAGGAGAGCTTTTGGAATCTCAGCTAAGAAATAGGAGAACTGGGAGAAGCTACTCCCAGAATTGCAGTCACTTTCTTGGAATCTCAGCTAGTTGAGGTCTGGGACAAAATTAGGCTTATGTTAAAAACTGGCAAAGCCTAGGGTGATGGGCTGTGCATGTTAAAAAAGTGATGAAAGGGTTAGGAGAGGATCTGGGTAGGTGATTTTGTAGATTCTATGTACAAAGTATAGTCTGCAATATCAAAAGTCCTGTGGATGTAGAGTTAATTGGTGTGGAGGTTTCAAATCTAAGCTTGGTAGCCCAATAAGGGAGTAGCAGTATTTTGTAATGCATTGTCACTATAGGTTGGTTCACTGTAGCGGCCATTTAGTAGGAAACAGTTTCACTTTCTCTTTGGATTAAGAAGTAGTAGCCTCTTTTCTATTTCAGTTGAGTCAGGCAATAGTCCTTTTGCAATATTGCCTCGGCCAGACACTGCAAGCAATTTAGTCGAGACAGTCACAATAAGGTTCTAGGTAACGTATGCTGCTTTTTCAATGCTATAAATTAGATAAACAGAAATATTGTGCACAACAGAAGATGTAAAAGAATCGAACATTCATTTGTCAAGTTATTTCATTTATAATATCCCTTATGTTAACACGCCTCTTTCATTAATAAGTTACAATTTTGACATGACATGTTTATAGTTATACCGTATATACATGATGCTTACAATATTCAGATAATCTAATCTCTAAAGCATTAAACATTCAATGTAAAAATCTGTATTTTTTCAGACTAATTAATATTGATTCACTACAATTAATATGTTTGAGTTTGAAGAACAAACACATGTATTTGAGTCACCAAAATGTGTTGCATGTTTTAATTTGTTATCAGGGCAACAATCTATAGTAATTACAGTCAAGTGTAAGTAGTATGAAATCAAAGGCCTCCTTCCTGTTTCATAATATATGTTTCCTATTTCCTTTTGTTTTAAACTATGAGAAAGTGTCTTCCAAAGGCAATTGGCTTACTAGGTGGATTTAATGGTTGAGCTGTCTTTAGAATGGTAGACATTGTTGGAATTCTTGGAAATTAAGTAGCTAAAAACATGACTCATCCTCTAGCCACCGATTATCTAGCCACTTTCTTAAAAGTTATTTCATTTTGGAAATGTAATAGGTAGATCACCATGAGGAATCAAATACATTTCTGAAGCAGCAATGTGTGACTGAGCTCATGGCCATGGTTTGTGTCAGTGTCCAGCTCTACTGGGTGAACCGAGTGCAAGGCCTGGAGGATGCTCCACATTTCATAGAAAATGCTTACTCTTCAGCATATGAACTAACTTTCTGGATTATCTTGTGTGCATGGGAGAGCACAACACTGGAACATGGAGCTATGGTTCACATCACTGCACCATGTTTCAATTAAGGTGAATTCTAGACTACATTTGAATGGCAGCCAGGGACTCTGCACATCAGACTGCTCTCTATGGGTGCACCACCCTAGAGAAGGAAACTCTGTCCAGTACCATGGGCCCTCCAAGCTTCCTGTCGGTTTGAACTCTTCGAGGTTGCTCTAATTGTGTCTAACTCGAAAGTCATTACAGTCCTTATAACACTACTATAATACAAATAAAAAGGATAAACAGAGTGAAAGGAGAGTACACAAGGTGGGAAATAACTAAAGTTTAATGATGAAAGTCCTCATCCACCCATTGGGTGGCATCCTTTATCATCGAGCCCCTCCTAATACCTTCCGATATGGGTTCTATGGTGCAAGCTGCAACCAAATTGGTGTTTTTTTGAGAGATTAGGGGGAATTGTTTGATGGTTGAATTGTTATGTCACTCATGATCTCTCAAGAGTGAAGCCTGTGTGCAGAAGGGGTTGAAAACGTGAGTGGTCCAACTACTTCCTGGGTGGAAATTATGTTTTTCCACCCAGGAGTTTTCTTCCAGGAAGACTTTCTTCTTCAGGTGGAGCCTACTCAGGTTCAGGAATGTTCTGATGAAGTGGTGGCTCAACTATCAGATTTACCCTTTGCACTAGCCAGTGACTGGTGAAATTGTGTGACTTTAGGGTGACTTTTTGACATCTAAATATAGATTTTCATACGTTAATGCACTGCGTTTAAACTGCAGAACAGCCAGAACACAATGGGGTTCCTGGCAAACATATAATTTTCTTGTACATGCAGGTGGTGTAAATACCCAATTGCAGGGTACATATGACATTTAATTCCATTGCCATTGGTCCATGTTCTGCACCATCTCCTATGGCCTTGTAGGAACGTTAAGTACTCTAATTGGGTGAAACCATTGTAGGGTCAGAGCACACACCCTGTGGCAGTGAACAGTAGTGTCGCAGTGCACAGTATCCAAATATCAGCACAAACATAGTCAGGAAAATGTGGAAAATCGGGTGTCCTCATGCAGGAAGGTTTCATTTACTACAACCATGTCCAGTCAAAAAGCCTCATTCTTCATCAGTACTTTGCCAGATACAAAGTTGAGAGCAGCCGGCTCTTTAATTTGTTGGTGTGTCCATAGACTTCTCTATTCTTGTTGGTTTCCATATTTACTAAATCACGCAGACCAACAGACACGTGGGTCAACTAATATGACAAAGCACCAGGAAGAGTTCCCCACTGGTCCAAGAAATGTTTTTGGGGATCTGACTGTTACTGCTTTGGCCATCAAGTTAAGTCCAATTGTGTTGTTTGTAAATAGCATAACAGGCTTATTTGACTTCTTTCAATTATGAGAACATTTTAATTCTTCGGTCTACTATAAGTTGAATAGAGAGCAGATCGGTATATTGTGAGAAAAAGTTGGCTTCATGTTGGTGCATCATGTAAGTCTAAAGAGCACCAGCGATAATTCTTCCCTGAACTAACCTACGTCCACTCTTTATAAAAGAGATACCTTACCAAAATCTTTTGCTAGTTACTTTCAGGCCACTAAATCGTTTAATACGACTTACTCTAATTCCAAAATAGCAGATGTCTTCATTGCTGGCAAGAGGTCTTCTTAACGTTGCATAATTCTACTGGAACTTCTGAAGTAACACTTTTGTGACGCACGGTGTAGGAGCCCACAATCTTGAGCTTGGAGCAAAGAGACCTGGCCTGCACCTAGTGAGATATAAATGATTCCTCACTTGCATAATCTATGGTAGGACTCCTGGCTGAGAAAGGTCTATATGTTGCAAATTGCCTTGGGTCTTTCATATGATGGATTATTAACAAATTAATAAAAGTCAGTAAAAGTACAGGTCACCTTACGTGCTGCATCTAGGTCATTAATGGAATTGTGGAATAGGATATTTTTCGCTAAAATTCAAACTCAATATCATGCAGCTTAGAAGATGTGCTATACTATGATAGCTGTACTGAAAGACCCATATTTCATGTCAATAAATATAACATGGATTTCAGGAATGATAACAGAAATATATCTTGAAATCAAATCCTATAGGAAAAATGAACAAAAGTTTATAATATGCAGCCTGATTTGAATTACATAATTAGGTTTTTTGTTAGTTGGAGTGAATGAGATATCCAAACCTGTAATAGGAGGAACCTAACCACTTCTTCTCTTCATACCTTTTAATGGCTCTGACTAAGGCAACTGCCAGTCCAAGTCAAAGGGAGCAGCCACAATCAGCAGGAGATAAAATGGAGAAACCTTACCACTAGACAGTGGGTAGCCCTGCTGACAGCCCTCTCTTTTCAAAAAGGCGCTCAATCTAGACTCTCTGTTTCCAACGTTTAGTGTAAGCAATAGGAGCGGAAAGTAGATTTGGCTGAATTGATTAAGAAGAATAGAGTTTCTAGGGTAGAAGGCTGTCCTGTCTTCAACTATGTTGAATTTCCAGCTGCAAAGAGTTCTGGGAGGTTTTTAGTTCATTTAGGTGCTCACCCATAATGAATAGGAACTAGCCTAGTCTGAATTAACTTATCCTTAAGTTATCCAGGTAACTAATTATTTTATGTAGGTCTTAAGATGGATTCCTCATTTGTCCTAACATCTGGTCCAGCCAAATTGATCAGATTAATGTATTTTGTGTGCACACAGCACCCCCGCTTGCTAGTGCTTATGTCCCTGAAGAATGCATTTCTATTGTCTTTTAACATTGTTAAAGGTGGCAAAGAGCTTTAAGAACACTAGCAGATTTAGTAACCATTTAACTATGAGCATGATCTGATATCCTTCTAGATGATGTCCTTTTTAATTTTCATCCTTTCTTCTTTCCTAAAGGAGCTAAAGAAGATGTGTTTGATATAATATTCTCGATTTTCCATCCAATCTGGCAAGGTTAGTCAAAGTCATGGGATTTATATGGCACCTTGACAAAGGTCCCTTAACATCCCTTTGCATTTCAGTCATTTGATGTATTGTCCTTTTGTTTGATCATTTTTGTGTACCTTTTTTCCTATTTTGATACATTAAAGGCTAGATAGCTGTAGATTGCCCCACTCTGTTCATGCCTAACAATCCCTACTCACCATCATCATCCACACCATGGAATTAACATCATGCCCTATGCTGATGACACTTAGCTTATACTTTGCATCTCCGACAAGACCCAGACCAATTCCTCTGCTTGCATGACCAAAGTCGCCAGATAAATTAAAACCAACTGCCTCAAGCTCAACAAAGAGAACATGGAAGTAGTAATCCTTGAAAAACACCTCACTCTCTGACTCCACCTAGTGGTAATTTCTTATAAAGATGATCAATCGGTAATGCCAAACACCAAATACACATCACACTGGTACCATACACATCAGACAAATTACTCAACCTACTCAACAATAGTTTATTGATCGATCAACATTATATAGATTAAAAAAATCGTTTTTTGAGCCGGGTGTCTATCTGAGATTCTCTCCACCAGGCTCAGGGAGTCAGGGCCAACCTACCCTACCAAACTAAGGGCTTGATTTGGATATTGTTGGAAGAGTTACTCCGTCACAATGAAAATGTATTATCCATCCGCCGAAATATAAATCCCATAGGATATAAGAGATTTATATTTTGGGGGACGTGATATCTGTCACCGTTGAGTCAGAATGACCCCTCGGTTAGAGATCAAAATCAGGCCCCTACTTTTTTTAAATAATCTTTTTCAGAACAGGGGTCTGAGTCCCAGAGTCATAATATGGCTGCTGAAACATCATTGTTGATGTTTGGGCAGCCAATCAGATCTTATCTTTTGATGTGTTGAGTCTACGGATAATTCATGATGTGAGATATACATTCATTTTGATCCCTTTCTCTCTCTCTATATATATACATATATATATATATATACACATATTTATACACTCCTCCTTTCGCAACACCAGCCGGTGTTGCTACAAGACACGGACACAGATGCGCTGGTACAGGTATTTTCGCTTAGTTTATTTCCATACAAACATCGGTTCTGACGCGTTTCGACCGACACAGCGGTCTTGATCACATGCTTATACACGTATATATATTCACTGAAAAAATACATAGGTTTCAGGGACGTTATAGTTCGTTGGACACTACACTCGTACAAAACCAGAGAAATTCTGCTGTTATAATTAGTTCAGCTAACTATAACTCGTGACCCCGCAATGCACTGCTGATGACGTCACATATTACATCATTCATTACATGGTCAATGACATCACTGATGACATCACTGATGACATCTCAAATGACATCACCACGTGACAATCTGATGCTCCTCCTCACACCCTAAAATAACCTTTGATACACCCACTAAAATACAGACTACCATTTTCGAAACCATAGACACACCAAAACCAGTTACTAAATATGCACTCACTGATTCCTAGGTCTACACACACATCCACACATTCACCCATACAGTCACTCATACAAGCAGTCACTCATCAATACAACACTATCATATGCACTCATACACCTATACAGACACTCATACACCACCACTCATCCAGTTACACACACAACTAGTCACTCATGCAAAGAATCAATCACACTTCCATTTACTCACCTATATAGTTATACACACACCACCTCACTTATTCATACAGATACCAACGTATACTTACTCTTATACAATCACTGATACAAGTACACACACATCCATACAGCCACTCTCACAATCACTCACTCTCACATATAGTCTCACATATACAGAAGTGGATCCAAGATGGTGTTGGAACAGGAGTGTTCTCTATGAGCTCCTGTGGGTCGGGATCACTATCTAGTGAAAATCCCTGAGTTACCCTGCCATCCAACCCTCAACTCTACCACCCCTGAAATACCCTCTGCTACCACCACTGAAATACCTTTGTCTCGGGGTCTGAAGGGACGTCACCAAAGTCTTTGTTCACTGCAGCCCAGCACCACAGCCCAGCTCTCGCCTTCAAAGGTCATAGGATTCTGAGTGTCAGATGTGAGCCTCGGCCCGTCATCGGTGCTTTGGAGGAGATTAGTTAGTCTTGTCTGCTGGCGAAGCCCCCCTGCCCGCTAGCACCGGAGCAGTCTCTCCTTGGTAGAGACTGGCCGTGGAGGGACAGATGCGAGTCATGGTCACCAGATGAGAGGGGAGCGTTCGTGTCTGGCGTTCGATGGTCCCCTGCATGCTGGTGCAGAGGCCCTCTCTCCTGTGAGGAGACAGCCACGTCGGAACAGTGGATCCTCGGTCCCCTGCCTGCTGGTGCCGAGGCCATCTCTCTTAAGATGAGATGGCTGCGTCGAAACAGTGGAGAGACTCGTCCACCATTCTGACTCCGGAGAGGAGGAGATCTGCGAGGGCCCTGGATGTGCACCCACAAACATTATCTGATGGGGAGGCCTTTCCTGGTGCGGCCCACGGTGGCATGGACTGATACGTTTTGGACAATTCATTTTGCCTTTGTGGTGGAGCCAGCTCCCGGAATGACTCTGTGAGGCATCGGAGTTTGGCTAAGTGACAATGCCACGTTTCAGTCACCCCAGACTCGCTTGCTTTGACGGCTGGAGAGAGCTCTGCAAGGCATCTCTCTTGTCGCACTGGACAATGATGTACTCTGCATCATTTCTGTGCCCACAAGGCATTGTGGAAACTGCTGAGATGGCCATGTATGTGACCGAGGTACGGTCGTGAATACTTTGCGGACTTGCCCCCTCTGAAGACTGTTTGGCGGGCAGCCTGGCCCAGAGGGCTATCGGACTGATGCCCCGGTGCACCCTGGTCAACTCGTTTGTTGGGCACATTCTAACTAGATTGATACACTTTGAGACATTTCACTGTTTGTTCATTTGATTAGGCACCATTTTCTTCTTTTGTCTATTCCTGCCCAGCCATTTTGAGGCTACTGATATCATATGAACCAGCGAGACAGAAGAGGTCCTCACCTGTCCCTTACCATAGAAATAGAAAGAGGACAGATCGAACTTTAGTAGCGGCCATCTTGGCCTGGGCGCACTATTAACTGTCTTTTCAATTCTAACTGCTGAAAGAGTCCGGGTAATCTTCACTGAACGATGGTGGCTTAATTTAAATGTTTCTTAATTTAATTTGAGCATTCTATTCGCACTTAAACCTCCAGGACTGCGGCTCATTTATTATAATGCAACAGCGACGCTACTGTGACCTTAAGCGGAGATGCCCTGGTCCGCCATGTTTTTTAGTTACTGCTCTTTAATTTCATTTTTCAGCTGGAGTGCTCCTACCTGTCTCCCCAAGGCCAATGAGGCATAGGCAAGGACGTAGCATCAGGCATGGAGCGGGTTTGGAATCCTGCGGCGTGCCTGGCCCTAAATTGGAGGCCGCAGCACCAAAGCGGGCAAACCTCAGTAGCAGAGGCCCAGGATGCTCCAGATAAGAGGGAAGTGACAAGCGGGAGGCCTCTGGGTCCACAGAGGAACAATGAGAAGACCAGACGCGAGGAGTTTACTGAGCTGTACCCAATGCCTGACTCTAATATGGCCACCACTGGGGACATCTGAGACACCAATTTTCTAATAATGGCCACCATGAGTGGGCCCCTTTCCATTGTACTCCTTCTCCACCCGTTGGGGAAGGATCCAGCGTTTATACCCTGAAGTCTCAGGGACCCCTCTGAGAGAGTCCAAAGTGACAAGGGAGTCTTACACAGCGGAGGCCTGAGTTTTTCATCACATTACCGCCGAGAGCACAGCACCGTACACCGGGACCGACGCGTTCAATAGAACTTTTGGACTATGCCCCCCTAGGTGGAAACTATAACCTTTCTGTATGTACTGCGGGGCCCGAGCAACCTTTGGCCGATGACCGGTGGAGCTGTCCAATGCAGCTATAGAGGAATTTGGCTCTGGTTTACCCCTCGGCCGTCACCCATCCAGCCAGACATCGGACACTGTTTTTCATCATCTCCCCGTTGTGCCTCCTACACCCTTCCCCTCCTTCCCTCCATTATGCTACATCTACCTCACCTATTCCTTCCCTTTCTCCCCTAATCTTCTCTTCCCTTGCCTATTTTTTACCTCATGTTTATGCTATGCATTTGTACTCATGTAATTCCTGTAACTACGCTCCAGTAACTGATGTCACTTTGTACCATGTTCTGAAACAATGTTTCTTCATCCTGTAAAGCGCTCTGATACCTCCGGGTCTAGCCAGTGCTATATAAAACTCAATAAATAAGAAAATAGCTATTTATATACACCATCACTCACATATACTGCCTTTCACATATTTGGTTACTCACACATGTACCACTGAGACATACATTCACTCACCAACACACCCATACAAACACTCACCCACCCATACAGCTGTTTCCACATTCACTCTTGAACCCATACACCCAGTGAATCAACCACTCACACATCTATGCAGAGTCACACACCTCCCACCCACCCATACACACACTCAGGCACCCAAACAAATACTGAGGAAACCAATCAATAACCCATATTGACACTCATGTAGCTACTCACCAACCCATGCAGCAGCTTACACAACAACAGACTGATACAGACATTCACACAGTTTAGTCTCTAACCCATGCATTCAGTAAGACACATTTAATCACTCACTTATACAGTCAGTCACTACCTACTAAATCCTCCATCCAGACACTTATACACCCACTCATTCTTCAATACACCTTGGCATATATATAAAACATATTTAAACTATATAGAAACACACATTCACTAGATGATGAAATCAGTAATGTCATCAGTGATGTCATTTGAGATATCATCAGTGATGTCACTGACCATGTCATGAATGATGTAATATGTGACGTCATCAGCAGTGTATTGCGGGGGCGTGAGTTATAGTTAGCTGAACTAACTATAATGGTGGAATTTCTGTGGTTTTGTGCGAGTGAAATGTTGAACTAATTATAACATCCCTGAAACCTATGTTTTTTTCAGTGAATTTCAAAGTTTTTTTAGATGCTAATTTATCTGTTTGAATCAGTACCAGGGCTTAATTTGAGATGGGGGTTTACAGTACTCGGCACCAGCACTTAATTGTCAACACCGGGGCTTATGGCAGTCTGCCACATGGTGGCACTGTTTATGTAACTTAGAGACAAGTGCAACAATAGTTGATTATTAATTTAATATACATTAAAAATGAATATCACCTACCGCCCAAGCCATTCTTATAGCCTTGGGGGCCTGAAATAGTCAGAATCGTCACACTTGTCGCAGTGTGATGATTAGTAGTTGTGTTGTTAGTATCATCTGTAGTGCTGACAGCAGCAATGGGCGGTGAAGCCCAAGTGGCCTCCTGAGAAGGGACCTGGCACTTATTTGTTTACAAATTAAACATTGGTCACTATTTATAGATTGAAGCTCAAAAAACATGTGTCAGTTTGAAATGCAGTTGAATGAGCACTGAAGAAGGCGAAGGTCCGAAATGCATTTGCTCAGAATAAAACAATGAATGTCCCGTGAGTGCTCCGTGCCTGTTTTTGAGCTTCAATTTTAAACGTGAATCACCCTCACGTCACCAGGACAAAGCACCCGTCCAGAGTTCGGCAGATGGGTGAAACCTTGGAGCGTTGATCTAATTACTGCCAGAACCGCCGTGCCAGAAATGTGATACTTTCCTATCAGCCTAGATGGTTGTCAATTATTGAATTGAATGGATGCAGTCATACAGACGAAAACCAGTGGGGAAGTATGCAATCTAAAAATCACGGCAGTGGCGAGGGACAGAGACACTGTTATCAAGGCACCATGTTTGGGGCAACGAAGGCTGTTACCTCACAAAGGACTGTGTGGATTTGCCTGCATGTAAGCGACATTATAAATATTTCGTTTTTACCCTATGCAAGGTGCAACATTGCATTGTCTATGAGAGACTTAAGAACTTTTAAAGGAGGCAAAACGAAGTGTTTTCCATCTGGTTTAAGCAGTGTTTAAACATGCTGACATGGCTGCCACAGAAAATCGGCATTTTGCACTAAGAACTCTCATAGTCCTTTGTTGCTTGCCATTTCGAAGTTGCACCAATGAGATCACCTTTAAAGTTATTTAAACATGTGTCAGTTTGAAATGCAGTTGAATGAGCACTGAAGAAGGCGAAGGTCCGAAATGCATTTGCTCAGAATAAAACAATGAATGTCCCGTGAGTGCTCCGTGCCTGTTTTTGAGCTTCAATTTTAAACGTGAATCACCCTCACGTCACCAGGACAAAGCACCCGTCCAGAGTTTGGCAGATGGGTGAAACCTTGGAGCGTTGCACTATTTATAGATATATACAATGTTTAATTTGCAGATGGCCCCACCAGTTTTATCTGTATCTCAACGTTTGTCCTCTCTAAAATTCACTTTTAGAGACCCCACTGAAAAAGGGAATGTCTATTTGCCTCTTGTTTCCTTGTGGCTGGGGGTGTCACATTGATGCGTACAGTGGCGCTGGAACAATTGCCAGAGTGGGGGTGCTGCCATCAATGTTACACCATTGAAGTCATAGGGATTGTGAAAAATCTGAGCGTTGCACAAAGAATAAATTTAGCCAGTGAGCAACACCCTTTCAACAGGAGAGTGGCTCGAATGTAGAGTGTAGTTCTTAGTGCATTTTGGAGCACATGGCTGCAAATATATTTCTAAAGCATGGGGCGGTAGTACACTGTCATTTACAGACTGCACATTTACCATTGAAATGGTAACTAAATTGAATCAGACATGCAGTTTTACAGATGGAAAATATCCAGTGCACAAACCATGATGCATGGAATTGGGGTTTCAGGCTTCTGCAAATATGTATCACCAAGAAAAGTGCCTTGAATTGTTTTCATCCGATTAATATTAGGTACAAATATGTTTTTTAGTACTTTCTAATGGCTGTTAAATGTTGAAATACTTGCACAGTTCATTTACAGGTATTCAAACAGTGTTGTGTGTTAGAATATAATTAGAAATCTACAGCCTTTCCTTTCACATTTCCCTCTGCACCATAGGAAGTTTGTCACACAGTTCAAGTTACAAAATCCTCTCACCGTACAGTCAGAGAAAAAAAATAAAATTAAACTCAACTCTCCATGGTAAAAGAACAATAGGTAATTTGTTAGAAGACATTGCTTGACATTTGACCTCTGTCTTTGAAAGCATAACAAATGTGACAAGTGTAAATGCTTCTTTATTGCTGATTAAACTTCTAAACTCCAGCATGGATATTGTAGGGTGCCAACCCAGAGCCCTCACACCCCTACTTCCAGCTCCTATGGATACATCGTGTTTTCTTTCTCACTCTAACACTTAACAAGAGCCTGCCATAGATGCAGCGTCGGCTTAGGGACCACATTGGCCTGTGCGTCCACACGTCTTCCGTGCACACCTGCCCATGCTCTGGCGCAGCTGCAGCAGAATTTTGCATGGTGTGGTGCAGCTGGTGCTGTATGGGCACAAGAGAGCACTGGTGCAAAAAGACAGCGATGTCATGGGGAATCCCACACACGTTAAGGCATTTCAATCAGAAAGTCAGGCTCTTGTGACACATTGTTAATACTCTGTGGTACTGGTTATGCTCCCTGGCTCCAGCCTGCTCCAGCTGCGTGAGCTCGGGGCTCCCACTATGGTCCATCACTTCACTGCTCTCGTGACACATTGTTAATGCTCCTTGCTACAGTAATGCTCCCAAACTCCAGCCTGCTCAGGGTGCCCGGGCGCGGTCAATGAACTTTCACTACAGCCCGTCTCTTCCCTGTCAGGCTCTTGAGACACGTTGATAATGCTCTGTGTACTGGTGATGCTCCCTGCCTGCAGCGGGCCTCTCACTACGGCCCGTCCCTTCACTGTCAGGCTCTCGTGACACGTTGTTAACGCTGGGTGTATCGGTGATGCTCCCTGCCTGCAGCGGGCCTCTCACTACGGCCCGTCCCTTCACTGTCAGACTCTCATGACACATTGTTAATGCTGGGTGTATCGGTGGTGCTCCCTGCCTTCAGCCTGCTTAGGGCGTGCCTCTCACCATGGCTGTTTCTTCACAGCCACGTTGATAATGCTCTGTGTACTGGTGATGCTCCCTGCCTGCAGCGGGCCTCTCACTACGGCCCGTCCCTTCACTGTCAGGCTCTCGTGACACGTTGTTAATGCTCTGTTTACTGGTGAAGCTCCTTGCCTGCAGCAAGCCTCTCACTATGGGCTGTCCCTTCACTGTCAGGCTCTCGTGACACATTGTTAATGCTGGGTGTATCGGTGATGCTCCCTGCCTGCAGCGGGCCTCTCACTATGGCCCGTCCCTTCACTGTCAGACTCTCATGACACATTGTTAATGCAGGGTGTATCGGTGGTGCTCCCTACCTTCAGCCTGCTTAGGGCGTGCCTCTCACCATGGCAGTTTCTTCACAGCCACTGTTTCCAGCCCTCCTCTGGGTACCTGCACGCGGCACAACAGAGCAGAGGAGGCGAAGAGTTTTACCACAGAGCCATCTGCAGGAAGCAAGGACTCGCTGCAGTCTCAGGAAAACATAAATCTACTCTTATGTGAGGAAATCTGGTCCGTGCCTGAATTTTAGGACTGTGGTTTCTGACCAGGCTTCCCTAAATCAGGTGATGCTCAAATGTCCGCTTCCCTGGTCACCAGAAGCCCCAGATTATAGAATGAATGAATGAATGAATGAAAGAAAATGTATAATGCGCAACTAAGCCCAAAGGCATCAAGGCGCCTAACACAAAAAAAGATCAAACAGACCAAGGCCACACCTACGGGTAAGCTTTAGCAAAGAGCCACGTCTTCAATGCCTTCCTAAACATAGGTACAGTATGTTGTGATTTAATTTCAGTGGGGCAGGTATTCCACAGTTTTGGGGCTAGAGACGAAAAAGCCCTCCCTCCCCATTTAACTCTTCGAAAGCGGGGAACTGACAACAAGTTCTTTCCCAAAGAGCAAAGGTTTCTGCCCGGGACATAAGGTACCAGCAAGTCCTTCACCCCCTCCGCCCCACTGCCAGATGAAGCCCCATAGGTCATGCAAAGGATCTTAAAGACAATCCTGTCTTGGATGGATCGGTAACCAATGCAAGCTCTCTCTAGCAGCAGTAGCGGAAGAGATTCTAGGAGCATTAAGCACAAATTTGGCTGCCGCATTCTGAGCTATTTGTAAACGCTGCACAAGGCCCTTATTTATCCCGGCATAGAGAGCATTGCAGTAGTCAAGCCGTGAGTCGACCAATGCAACAACAATCTGTTTACGAGCGTGCGGAGCCAAATAATGTCTGATTTTCCTCAGAATCCTAATAATACCCTAGCAGGTAGCAACAGTCCTATTAACCTGCTGAGACATGGAAAGAGCAGAATCGACCATCACTCCCAGATTACGAGCCGAGTCCGTAGGTATAGGACACACTCCCAAAGAGGGTGGCCACCACTCAGAGGACCAGATGTCCCTATTTCCATCAGAAATAAGAACCTCGGTCTTCTCCCCGTTCAGTTTTAGTGAATTGTAAATCATCCACTGAGAAACTGCCTCCATGCAGTTCCTAAAACTGAGGGCAGGGAGACTACCCGAGTGGGAGAGGGACACCATAATCTGGGTGCCGTCCGCATATGATACCACCTCCATCCCATAAGATCTTATTAGCCTGGCAAGTGGGGCCACATAGATGTTAAAAAGGGTCGGACTTAAGGCCGACCCCTGAGGGACCCCACATTGCACCGGTAGGGGTGGAGAAAGGAAGTCACCCAATTTGACCCTCTGGTCCAGGAAAGAAGCCAAAAGGCTCAAAGCCAAACCTTCCACCCCTATCTCCCTAAGACGAGATATCAGCACCATGGGAGACAGGGTATCGAAGGCGGCTGTCAAATCAAACAGGACCAGAAGGGTGGTATGGCCCAAATCAACCTCCGTGCGGATGTTATTAAGCACTACCGTAAGGCCCGACTCCGTACAATGATGTCTCCAAAAGCCATGCTGGGACTGATCAAGACAACCCGAGCTGTCTAAAAAGGCCATCAGATGCTTATTAAGATGAGTTTCCAGCATCTTCGCAGGAGCAGGGAGCAATGAAATAGGACGGAATTTTTTAAGGATTTCCGGGTCTAAGGTAGGCTTCTTTAAAAGAGGCTTAACCACAGCACTTTTCCACAAAGAGGGAAAAATGCCCTCCTGAATTGCCCGGTTCATAATACTCAAGAGCGGGGGCAAAAGAGTTTCCCGACATTCCTTAAAAACTTTAAGAGGGCAAGGGTCTTGCTAAGAAGCAGGTCAAGCTGTTGTAAAGAGAGCAGAGGAAAGATGGACAAGTTCGCAGACAGGGCCACATTTCCATCTCCCACGGCAGGAATAACCGGCAGGAGAGGAGACAATGCATCCCTTTGCAAAGCAAGGGCCGAATAAATATCAGCTATTTTGAAGTGGAAAAATTGTGCGATCTTATCACAGAGATCCTGGGAGGTAGAAATAGGATCAGGCACTTGCAAAGTACACAAAGAGTCTGCAATTTTAAAAAGTTCTCTGGGGGAGGTGAGAGTGGTAGTCAACTTAGAAAAGTACTCCTGCTTTTCTTTAATCACCTCCATTTTATATCCCTTGAGAAGTAATTTGTGTTTTTCTCTCTCTTGATAGTCCCAACTCGCCCTCCAAAGCCTTTCCTGCTTCCTGCAGCTCTGCCTTAAGATTCTCAGAGACTCTGAGACCCAAGGGGCTGAAGGTCTCTTTCTGGCAAATAGCGAAGAGAAACAGGAGCCAACAGATCCACCGCCGAGGTGATGGAGGTAGTTAATTCAAGTGCCGCCGCACTGACATCCTTTGCTGTGGCAATCACTAGGTTAGGAATTAAAGGGGCAAGAGTGTCATTAGAAATACTCCCATAGTTACGCTTGGGTTCTCTCTTGCTAGGACCGCTCAACTTAATGTGTGCAGGAGAGGCCTGAAGCTTCAAAGGAACCGCTAAATGGTCAGACCAGACCAATGGTATTGGAACATCTGTCGTCAGCCTCGCATCATTAGAAAACACCCCATCCAGGATATGACCTGCTCGGTGGGTAGAGCTGGTAACCAATTGCTGAAGACCACAAGCGGACAATGACTCCAAAAGGGAAAGAGTCTCCCTGGAATCTAAATTTTCAAGATGAAAGTTTAAGTCTCCCAGAACCGTAAGATGGGCGCAGCCAAAATAGGGCTCTAGGAGATTAAGCAGGGAAATGCAAAAATCCGCTCTTGGACCTGGCGGTCTATAAATCAAAATGCCCGCAAAAGAGGCAGCAAAAGGAGAAATTATTAAGAAGTGTATGGCCTGAAGGGGATCTGAGGGGGCAGATAAAGTAGAGATACGACAGGTGTGGGAATTCTTATAGAGGATCCCCAGTCCTCCTCCCCTACGACCCACTCGGTCCAACCTGACTAATGCATAGCCCGCAGGGATGGCTTCCACCAAGTCTGGCCCAGAAGAGTCAGTGGCCCAAGTTTCGGTGATAAAAACCCACGAAGGCTTTCTTACAGGAACAAATTCACTAAAAGCAATGTTGTTCTTCACCAGTGATCTGGCATTAATGAGAAAGCCAGTTTCACTGGTAGAGAAAGGAGGTAAGACAGAATCTGTGGGGGGGCAGACATTAGGAACAGACTCTGTCATCAACGAATAATTGCTGGGCGAGCGGCAGCAATAGGGGGCATCAAAAAGAGCCTCCGGAGGGCAGGTAAAATGACATGATAACCAAGGGGGTCTATAAGCAATCATCTCCCGATATGTGTACAAAAACCTACCAACTCTACCATCACTCTCTCCTGCTGGCTTCCTGCCTTGGCCGATCCCTAGCCCGTCCTCAGCGCGGACGGGCGCAGACGGGCTGGACTCTGGCGCGATTTCGGCACATCCGCTGCGCGTAAACGCTGCGCGTATGCATAGTGAGTCAGATATAGAGGACTAGCGCGTCAGCCGAGCAACTAGAGCGCTAAACAAAATGGCGCCCGCACAGCGTCCCTTCCGAGTCCCAAAGTGGCGCTGAATAGCCGGTACAACCGCACTGAGGGAGATCCGCTGAAGCCGCGGTGAGTAAGAAACTTTTAAAGTGCAAGTATGTGGAGGTACACTAAAAACAGGGAAGAAGCTAACATAAAATTTTAACTAAAATCTGACATAACAAGGAAATTTTTAAAATACGCAAGAAATACAGGTGAAGCACGAATATTTTTGCAGAGATTAAAGCGCACAATGCCAAGCGCTGAGCGTACTATGAGCAACCTTGTCTAGGTTGTCTAGTACGTGCACAACATAACACTCACTCCTCCCCCACTTCTGATCCCTTTTCTGTCCCCCGCTTGGCCGAAGAACTTTCGGAATCAGGTTATGTTGCCCAAGGCGTAGACTTTTATTCACATCAAATCAGATGACTCACCACAAACCATTATGAGAGTAAAAGTATTCTATTTGGATATATATCATTATTTCACAGCATCAGACTCTAGCGACATCCACATGTCAAAGGCAGTAAGGAAATTAGGCATGACATTACATTTGAACTTCAGCTTGGCCTTACACTTAAATTAGAATTTGGCCGACTAGGCCGACCCACTCAGCTGCGTACATTGTGCCTGCAGGCCCCAACGCGCTACAGCAAACCAGTTGTATATTACGAGAGTAAAGTATTCTACTTGGATATATCATTATTCACAGCTTCAGACTTTAGCGACATCTACATGTCAAAGGCTGTAAGGAAATTAGGCACGACATAACTCTTGAACTTCAGCTTGGCCTTACACTTGAATTTGAATTTGGCCGACTCGGCTGACCCACTCAGCGGCGCAAATTGTGCCAGTAGGCCCCAACGCGCTACTGCAAACAGTTCATTACTTGAAATCCAGGGGACTGCATAGCTTGAATTTGGCCGAATCTGCCGACCAACTCAGCTTCGCACATTGTGCCAGCAGGCCCCAACCTGCAACAGCAAACAGTTCATTACTTGAAATCCAGGGCACTGCATAGCGCACTGGTCCACTGGGGTACCTGTAAACAGGCAACCTCCCCAAGATTCTACTCAGTCCATATGTTGCAGGTTAGGGCAGTAGAGTCCAAGACCACCAACAGGTCAGTCCCCTCCCCACCTACCCTCTGCACACTTTCATCCTACCCCCTCCTGGGGTCCATCCAGTCGCTGATCCTCCATTGCTGTGCATGCCCATTTTCTGTTATCTTTCAGCGCTCTGCCACAGGGTGAGAAGCTCCCTGGCGCACTCGCCCTCCCCTCCGACGCTGACTGTGCTCCACCACAGTCCAGTATAGTTTGGATAAAGATCTACTGCCCTTTTGCGGACCAGCTACACCCACCCAGATGGAACAACTCCCCTGTTTCCTGGCTGTAGTCAGTTGTGCAGAGTCTTTTGCTCGAATGGTAGGACCATATTAACATTGCCGCTAATTATTGCATAATTCTAGACATGGCTGCGAACAAGCCCTCGCTCACTCCTTGCCTGCCCAGCGGGAACATATCGTTCATGCAAGCATGAATGAGTAAATTGACCGGGCGGTGTGCAAACCCAGTGGCCCCCTGTGCTTACTCCATACTGGACCCACTGAAATGCTCCTACACTAGGCGAATAAAGGAATCGCATACTTAACAGGGCACCGCATAGCGGCTTATCCCACTGGGATACCCCATATTTCTGTAGGCCTGATTGACTGTTGCACAAAGATGATGTGAATTATCCTTTCCATAAGAGCCTGCCTTTCCACGGAGGAGTTGAGAGAGCCCTTTACTCCACAAATTCCCTTCCAACGGTAGGTTATCAATCGGTAGCATCATGAAGAATCATCTTAACGTCAAGTGACAAATTACCTGGGCAAAGAATGCTCAATTAACATTTTTGTCAGCAAAACTTAGGAAATGGTATGGTGTCATGAAGTCCAACTCCACTGCTCTCTATCCCGAACTAGAAACCCTGCCAACCTGACCCAAACCAGAGACCAGTCAGCAACCGCATGACCACCATGTATATTTCTAGTACCCGCCATCCTGGAGGAAGCGACCCAACCCAGGGCTCAGCATCCAAAGAACAGTCACCGAGCATCTCAGGTGAGGCCAGAAAGACCGGAACCACCAGCAGGTCAGCCCCCTCTCTCGTCCACCCGGAGCCCAACAAGCTTATACAGGCTGATGACAGCAATGTGCACTTTACTGATGACTCCTGGGAGCCACACAAGGTATTCCATTTGCCGGGAGCCCTCACTCACGCCTTGCCATCTTGTGTTTTGCGTGAGTTGAAGACATTTCTTTGCGCTACAGCTTCCCCCTACTGTTGTTGCTTGTCTATACACAATTAAGACCCATGGCAAGATGTCCCCATGGGGGCATAAATGGCTGGTTTACTTATGATAATATACAGCATGATGCGTAATTATCCTGCATCTGAGATGAAGCCTATGAAACACTGTACCTTATCACCACCTCTACCAGGCGGCCTCTAAAGAGGATGGACCGGTTGTTTAATCCAACTGATACCCCACCTCCTGCTACAGTGTCCCCAGGTAAGGGGCTTAGCTTAGGTCTTGCCGAATTCTTCCCTTTGCCTGCTAAGGAATAGTGCATTGTATTGGACTGGTGACCTTTATTCAATCTCGTAAGCTTATTACTTCTAATTAACCCAAGTGGCTATTAGTTGTTATGTAACCTAAGTGTCCAAAGATAAGAAAAAATTGTATTGTCCTTGTTCCAGGTAAACGATAGCTATAAAATTTATTTATATATCGTTTTTTTTGTGGTTTTTTTTGACCTAATGACTAGCCACATTTTGTACACAGTTTAGAAAATAGTGACGCCAAATAATCAAATAGCCTGATATATCTCAAGGTTGCAATAATTGGGCCTGCGACTGTGCTTGTGTCATGCTACTGTCCCCATTATGGTGGCACTGAACGTTGTCCTAACCACCCTTGATGAAAGAAATATATTAGTCAAAGACTGATTGTCCCAACTTTGGGTAGGAGGCAGTCCTCTTGTGACAGTAACCTACAGAAGGATCACACACTGGCTTTTCAGACTTATTAGTAGGACCATGACAATCCAAAGAAAGACAACTGGTGAAGGCTAAGAATAAATTCACCCCCTTCGCTATCACCCCAGCCATGTGGTCAGATGTAAGCATGCGTGTGAAGGCTGAAACTGACTGACCGAGATGCTCACGGATAGCACTGGACCCCTTTTTTTTATATATACCCTGGAGGAAATTTGTAGGCCTGGGTCAAAATTCCGTTCCGCTCGCGGAAATTGCGATAATTTGGCATTTTTGCGTTCCGCAGAAAGCGCGAAAATGTCAAAATTTCCGCAATCCGCATCTTAGCGGTAATTTGTTTCTTGCTCGCGCTGTAAAAAAATACATTCACGCGTGCGCGCGATCGCCTTACCTGAATCCCCGCGTTCGCCGACAAGTTTTCCAGACCCGGTCGCGTTCTCCACGAGATGTTGGATTGTTGGTAGCCATTTTGCGCTGTCTCGTGACAGCTTGCGCCCGCATTAACGTCATTTGTCGCGCGATCACGTCATTTGTCGCGCGATCACGTCTTTCTTCTCGCGATCATGCACCGCGAGAGTATGAGAAGATTGAGATCCTGAACACGTCATTCTCCACCGCGAGCGAGAGCGTGAGGACGCGGGCACGTCTAATCGAACGCGAAAAGGAGGAAGAGACCCCGAACACGTCATATCCAACGCGACAGGGAGCGTGAGAACGCGATCAAGTCATTTTGGACACGCCATCGACATCCGGCGGAAGTAATGTGAAGCTCGAGAACTCGAACATGTAAAATTTTCAATTTGGAGAAGAATATCAGCTCTAGCAGCATGAAACCTTCTGCAAATGATGATTTTGGATGAGAACAACTCCTCAAATTGACATTTGGCTGTCCTTTTTTTAAAAGGTGGGGAGAGGGAGTGCCACAGAATCTCCAACTTCCTGTTCCTGTCCAGCAGGCTCCTCCCAGTGCTTTGTTCATCTCCTGCTCATTCTGCCTTTGGATTTTGAGCTGGAAAGATAACTCTTTTTGTCTGCTGCATCATTGCAATTGGATTTGAGGATTTTTTATTTGGATATTTTACAAGTAAGTGATTGTTGTGTCTGTTTGATTGGGGGGATTGCAGTTGTAACTACAATTTATTTTTGGTAACTATCATCATTCCTTTTTTTTTAAATGTTGTGGGTAGTAGTAGTCAGTAGTAGGCCCGAGCTAGTCATGGCCTCATGGTGTGTGCATGATGAAGCAACTGTTCCTTTGGTGTTTTTTGGATGTATTTCATTTTCAAGCATCATTTAGGGCCTGGATGGCATTGGAATTAGTTGGGAAATGTGTTTTTTTGGGTTGGGCTTTCTGATGTTGTTGGGCCTGGCCATGTGGCTGGTGGCCATTTGAATCCTAGGCCTGCAAGCTTGCCTGGCCTTGTCTGTCAACAGGCCTGCTTTCATCCAGTAGGATCAGAGCAGGTAGCCACAGCTTTATTAATCAAGTGTTTTCTGTGTGGTCTGTTGAATTTAGACATTATTTAGGGCATGGATGGCATAGGATTGAGTTGGGGAAGTGTGCTTTTTTGGGGTGGGCTTTCTGATGATGTTGGGCCTGGCCATGTGGCTGGTGGCCATTTTGAAGCCTAGGCCTGCAAGTTTGCCTGGCCTTGTCTGCCAACAGGCCTGCTTTCATGCAGTAGGATCAGAGCAGGTAGCCACAGATTTATTAATCAAGTGTTTTCTGTGTGGTCTGTTGAATTTAGACATCATTTAGGGCATGGATGGCATTGGATTGAGTTGGGAAGTGTGTTTTTTTGGGGTGGGCTTTCTGATGTTGTTGGGCCTGGCCATGTGGCTGGTGGCCATTTTGAAGCCTAGGCCTGCAAGCTTGCCTGGCCTTGTCAGCCAACAGGCCTGCTTTCATCCAGTAGGATCAGAGCAGGTAGCACAAGCTTTATTAATCAAGTGTTTTCTGTGTGGTCTGTTGAATTTAGACATCATTTAGGGCATGGATGGCATTGGATTGAGTTGGGGAAGTGTGTTTTTTTTGGGTGGGTTTTCTGATGTTGTTGGGCCTGGCCATGTGGCTGGTGGCCATTTTGAAGCCTAGGCCTGCAAGTTTGCCTGGTCTTGTCTGCCAACAGGCCTACTTTCATCCAGTAGGATCGGAGCAGGTAGCCACAGCTTTATTCATCAAGTGTTTTATGTGTGGTCTGTTGAATTTAGACATCATTTAGGGCATGGAGGGCATTGGATTGAGTTGGGGAAGTGTGTTTTTTTGGGGTGGGCTTTCTGATGTTGGTTGTCTTAAAGACATGCTTTTGTTGTGTGTGTCTGGTGTGTGTTGATGTGCAATGCATGCACCCTGCAGCAGACCTTTTTGGGGCCTGTGATTGTTCGTATTTGCATTTTGTTGCATTAAAAAGGCAGAGCAGTGTGCTTTAGCATGCATCCTTTACCTGGCTTTTATAGGCCTTTTGTAAGCTCCTGGTGTTTCCCAGGCCCCCTGCTTGTTTGTGATTTGTGAGTGCCCATGTGGCTGGTGGCCTTTTTTGTGTTGGGAGTTATTACTCTCCTGCTTTTGCCATATAGGCCTACATGGTTTTCCTATTGGCTTACTGCTTCCATCCATCCACCCCCTTTGCCAGCAGCAGCTCCATGGATGCTGAGATGCTCAAATAATTTAATGGCAAATAGGGTCCACCCCACTTCCATTACATTTTTATTTTGGTGGTTCTTATTAACTTTCCTATCCCTCCTGAGAGTGTAGTGTGTGACTGTACACAGTAGTATAACATAGCCCTTTTTGAAAAAAAAGTCCTAAATGGCTAGACTATCTTTTGTTTGCACTAGTACAGTACTAAGTAACTGAACCACAACAACAAATGCAACATTTCACTGATGTTCTTCTCCTGGCTTATTTGCTTTTAGGTGCACAAAAAGCCAGAGGAGGAGGTGTCATCAGCATCACCCGGCTACCCGTTGTACTGCAAGCCATACAGAAGTCCTGCTGCGCATCACGTCCACGTGTGACCAGAACTTGTTGTGCATCTGCATCCTGCCTGTCATCTGAAGAAGATGGCCCCAAAGAAAGGTACCAGGTCCAGTACCAAGAAAGTTACCGGTGAGAAGAAGGAACAGAAAAAGGAAGTGCTATTAACCACGACTGGTGGTGTGCCGGCCAATGTTTTTTTTGGCACCAAAAAAGTTACGCCTGCAGCAGCGTTGTCGGGGAACCGAGCTGGGAGCAGCACCTCAGCACCAGCGGTCCAACCCCATCAACCTAGGCCCAAGGGCTTTAGTGTCGCAGAGGAAGCCAGTCTACTAATGAGCAGCGATGTTGAAATGTCATTATCGCAAAGTAGTACACAATCAACGCAGGCGCAAACTCAGCAGATAAGTGTGCAGCTGCAACAAGAACAGCAGCAGCCGCAACATGAACAGCAGCAGCCGCAACAAGAACAGCAGCAGCCACAACAAGAACAGCAGCGGCCGCAACAAGGACAGCAGCAGCCGCAACAAGAACAGCAGCAGCCGCAACAAGAACAGCAGCAGCCGCAACAGCCCACCAAACCACTGTTTCAGAAGATCTATTGTCTTCCAGACCACCAGCAAGGAAAAGGAGGCTTAGTCCATCATCTTCTTCTTCAAGCCCCGCTTCTGATGATCGTGATGCCACTTGGCACCCACCAGCTCAGTCTGAGAGTGATATACGCCACAAGACAATGCTTCTGAAAAGGAAGGTCCCAGAAAAACTTAGAGTTATGGAGGTAGATGTAGAAGAGGGGGGTGATGTTGATGAAGACGAGCCAGTCATCACGCACATTACTCCCGCCCCAAAGGGATTGGAGACCAACATTCTCACCCTATCCAGAAAGGCTACTACTGAGCGGGATGTAGCACGGATATCACCAACACAGGTTACACCACCACTACCTCCAGCTGCCATATTTTCCAAGGCCTGGCAGGGACCTACATCCAGCTCAACCATCTCAGTAGGTAGTGGTAGTAAAAGTCACAGTCTAGGTGCACAGGGTCACATTTCAAGCACACCCTCCAGTTCATCTGGTATTGAAAGTGGCACATCCAGCAGTGCCAGAAAGTTCTCCTCCCCAGTTTGGGACTTCTTTTCTGTTAGCACCAAGGAGGAGAACGTTGCTATATGCTCAATTTGTCGGCAAGGTGTTCGGCGGGGTAAGCTTGGTACAAACTATGGTACCGGAGGCCAAGCAAGTCATCTCAGAATACACCACACTATTGTGTGGGAGAATCATCTACTTCAGTTAAAAGAAAGTAGAAAAACTCAACCCATTGAAGTTGGTCAGGAAGAATCAGGGAGCGATATTATTGCGGTGGAAGGTGAAGAAGAGGGAGGCATTTCTAGCCCTGTCCCCAGTAGTGCAGTAGTACTGCCCACATCCTCCTCAGTAACATCTGAGTGGTACCGCAGTAAGAGCCATACTCAGAGTCAGGCTGAGACACCAAGGCGACCGAGTACCGCAATGAGACAAACTGTGTCGTTGAGCCTAAGTGGGTTAATGAAAACAGCACCACAAAGGAAAGTAATCCAGCCTACCATTGAGAGCATGCTTAGGTTGGAGGGGCAGTTCCAACGCAACCACCCAACGGCACGGTTGTACAATGCGAAGCTGGCTAAAATGTTAGCGCTGGACCTTCTTCCTTTTTCATTTGTGGAAGGGGTGGGTTTCCTTGAATTTGTGTCAGCCATCTGCCCTCAATGGAAGGTTCCCAGCCGGTCCTATTTCGCAAAAATTGCTGTTCCGGCACTACATCATGATGTGCTGGAAATGGTTCTACAAGCTTTGTAGCAGAGTGCTGTTCACAATATCCACCTGACAACAGACATGTGGACCAGTTGCCAAGCCACAGATTACATGTGCATCACTGCACACTGGGTCTCTTTTGTGGGGGTTAGAGATAAGCTATCTGCACGAGGTGCTGTTGACACAGCTGCTATTTTTAAAGGTACTCGGAAACATGCAACTGTAGCCATGTCCGCCATGGAGAAATCTCATATGGCTGTAAACATTTTGCAAGAGTTTCGCAGCAAGGTTTTTGAATGGCTGCGCCCAAGAGGGCTTAGTATTGGTTTTGTTGCCACAGACAATGGCAGTAATGTACTTAAGGCCATGGATCTTGGTTCCTATTTCAGGGTTCCGTGTTTGGCGCACTGCATAAACATTATAGTTCAAGACTTTCTGAAAAAAGAACCCATAGTCAGCAACTTACTGGCCATCTGCCGAAGAATATGCACTAATTTCAGCCATTCTTTTAAAGCTCGGAAGCAGCTGAGGATCATCCAATGTGAAAATAGGATGCCAGTCAAGGCATTCATCCAGGAGGTGGCAACACGTTGGAACTCAACGTATTACATGCTTCAACGTCTGTATGAGCAGTACAGGTCACTCCATGAATATGTCTGGAAAAGAGGGGATGCTACTGTTAAAGGCATGAACCTTGAGATGGAGCAATGGAGCCTAATTAAATGCCTGACTGAGATGCTTCGTCCTTTTGAGGTCTTCACACGTGAAGTCAGCAAGGAGGACTGTACAATGGGCCAAGCTATCCCATTATTGCAAATGCTAAAGCATCAGCTGAAGAAGGTGTCTGAATCATACAAAGGTGTAGAGGACAAAAGGGAAGCCTATGACTTGGTGGAGAGCTTAGCCCCTCGCTTAGCTGAAAATACAAGGATAGAAGATAAAATTTGGTAGCAAGAACATTACATTTGTGCCACAATTCTGGCTCCACGTGCAAAATTTGGACTGAAGACATTCTTTGCTTTTTCAGAGATTGATGATGCCCGCTACAAAACTTGTATAGCTGAGGCAGCCAGTAAGTTGGAAAACGAACGGCTGCTAATTAAAAGCCCGCAAGATCAACCCACAAGAAGTACTGTAGCAGGGTATGCAGGATCAAGTGCAACTTTGTCGGCTGAGGGCAGTGCGTTTGGATCACAACACTCACCATCACTATCGACAACAGCAACAATAACTGGATCATTAGGCCCACATGAATCGTTAGACGATTGGTATGTACAGTTAGGCATTAATAAGCACAGTGCTGATGCACAGAGAAAAGAGCCCGAAAGCTTACCAGCAGCACCCGTGAACATTGAGCGGATGGTCCAGGCCTATCTGGACGACCCAACAGAGGTGTTCATTGATCAAAACCCATTGCAGTATTAGTATAGGAAAAGGTCTGAATGGCCACTGCTCCGCAGGCTGGCGATAAGCTATCTGGCTTGCCCTGTCACAAGTGTCTCTTCCGAACGTGTTTTCAGTGCTGCTGGTTCCATTGTAACATTGAGAAGCACCAGTCTCTCGCCCTAAAACGTGGAGAGCTTAACAATGATGAAAATGAATCAGCACTTCATACCACCGAATTACACAATACATGAATCAATGGAGAAAGATGAGGACAGCGGCTCAGGTGACGGAAGTAGTGTGTCACATGATTACCTACTACTGGCTGACCCCCCAGAGTTTGAGGACGAGCTATACTTCCCTGACAATTAGGCTTGCACTTACTGTCTTCCTCCCTTTTTCCCCCCTTTATTTGTGTGTCTGTTGTTCCGGTTACAAACTTGTGAATCACAACAAATCCATTACCACCGTCCTCTACTCTTCTTATTTAATATACAAGTTTCAGGTGTCTGCAATTTGACAGTACAGTCCTCCGAATCCAGCTCCTCCGCTCCATCATACTGAATCTCCCGCCCAAATTCATTGCCCTCATGAATGATGATTGGATGATGGTAAATAGAAGAAAAAATTAAAACTCTCCTACTCCCGCCAAAAGAAGTGGAGCATGAATCAGATGACTACTATAGCTATCCTCCTTTCAGAGCCGAGAGAGACTGCCCATTAACTGAAAATAATATGGAACAGGTAATGATTGATGCCATGCATTGGACGCAGAGTCGCAGACTGAGTGATTTTGTTGTGTTTGTTGTGCATGAAGTTATGTAATTGTGCACTAATCATCTTTCTACAGTACACACTAAACTTAACTCAAGGTGAATTTTCCCCTTCTTGCAAATAAGAAATTTGTACTTCTCCTGCAGCTTGGTGATACATTGCTTTTAATTCAATACAGGAAGGGGACTCACTCAATCTGCGCAATGAGTATGATTGACACAACAGCCATGATGATGATGGCGTAATAGACGGCCCGTTAACTTAAGATGAGCAGGAACAGGTAATGACAATTAATGGCATGCATTGGACACCTGACTCTGAGTGATTGGTGTTTGTGTTTTCGTTGTTTTTTTGTTGTGCACAAAGTGAAGTCAACGTGTACTAGTAATCCATCTTTCTGTACACACTAAAGACTGACTCAAGTCAATAATATTTCTACTCTTGTTGTGTAATAACAATTTAACTTCTACTGCAGGCCGATCTTCACAGTCAGTCAGTACAAGTATCGGAGATGATTGATGGAATAATAACAAGTCAGGAGGATGTTTCATGAGTGGCATAAAACTTAAAAGCCTAAAGGTAAACACGTCAACAACAACCACAGCAGACCCAAATTTCTCTGTAGAAGTGGAATAGAGTGTAGCGGTGGGATGACTGTGGTGCATTGATTTACTAACTTAAACTGTAAAATGCTATGTTTGGAATGGATAATGTGCTTTGCCTTTGTCCAACTCTTTAAAAAAAAAAAGTACTCTATAGTTTAAACGAAGGATGTGCTACTGCTAAGCAACGTGCCGTCAGGCCTGTCACTGTGGGCCTGCTCTCTCCTGTTATTGTTGAAGGTCAATGCTGGAAACAGACTAGAGTAGAGATGATGCATACATGCCACCTCGGAAAGTGTTCTTGTTGCACTACACCATAACTTGTGCATTTGTTTCAACTTTGTTTCTCAATAACCCCTTTGTTTTTCCATCTACAATTACAGGCCGGGCCTTGCCCTATACTTGGGAAAACATTACAATTCCCACTTACCTTACCAATAAATCAAAAATTTTTTTCCAGCCGGGCAGTGTCGAGTGGCGACACACCCAAGATTGATGAACGAGAGGACCAAGAGGAATGCCGAGATGCAAATCCAGTCCACATTTTTTACCAGGATAACACAGTAACAGTATCAACTTTTATCTTCTTTTAAATAATTTGAATCATTTTTTTGTCTACAATCTTTACAAAAGTGTGTTGTTGTTGTTATTATCATCATTAGGTTTGCTCTCTGTTTACGATTCTTCCCTACCAATATTTAAAATTTCTATTTGCTATCTGTAAAAGTATTAAGGCCAGAACATCAGAACAAGAAGTGTATGTAATCCGGGTCTCTCATCATCATGCATGCATTTCCTTTTTCTCCCTTTACATATGGATATGTTAGTCTTCAAAGATTGTTGTTTGTTTGAATGAAATGAAATGAAAAGATAATTTATAAAGCGCGATGGCTACCCTGGGGCGTCCCAGCACTGCAGAGGTTGGGCTGGACGGAGTACGCTAGACTTAAACAATTTATTAAAATAATTTATTAAAAAAGATGATTTATTAAAAGGATGATTTATTAAAAAGCCAGGTTTTAAGGAGCTTTCGGAAGGTAAGTAGTTTAGGTTCTGATCTGATTGAGAGGGGGAGAGTGTTCCAGATCTTGGCTAGGTTGTAGGAGAGCAACCGGCCTCCACACCTGGCTCTCTTGATTCAGGGCACTGTGGTGAGATAAGATGTCCCGGATCTGAGGAGACGATTGGGATGATAGGCATTTACCAGGGGGTGATTGATATCAGGGCCTGTTCCCCAGTAGGAGCGATGGGCAATACACATGGCCTTGAATTCAATCCTCGATTTCACAGGAAGCCAGTGGAGATCCTTCAGTCGAGCTTTGACTGAGACTCGTCGCGGGATGTCGAGGGTCCTGGCGGCACAGTTTTGGACAATTTGAAGTCTATTGAGCGTGGACTGTGGGGCCCCAAGGTATAGGGCATTTCCGCAGTCAAGGCGAGATAGAATCAGCCCTTGGATCATGATCCGTTTTGAGTGGAAAGGGAGAAGGGGGAGAATTTTGCGAAGTAGCCTCAGGAGCCCGAAGCATGTGGCAGCAAGCTTAGTTGCCTGGTAGTTAAAGTTGAGTGTTCTGTCCAGCCATATGCCGAGACTTTTGATTTGCTCTTTGGGTTCGGGTGGACAGCCTAGGCAAGGGGGCCAGATGGAGTCGATAGATTTGGTGATGGTATTTCCCAAGAGCATAATCTCTGTTTTCTCCCCGTTTAGCTTTAAGCAGGAGGCCGACATCCAGGCGGCGACTGCTTACAAACATTTGTGTAGGCTGTGGTGAGAATTGAGAGGGGGGTCCAATGCCACCACCAGCTGTGTGTCATCCGCATAAGTGACAATTTTCACTCCAAAGGGGCGGACGACATCAGCCAAGGGACTAAGGTACACATTAAAAAGGGTGGGGCTCAGGGAAGAGCCCTGGGGCACCCCACAGTTCAGGGGTCTACTGGAGGAAGTGAAATCTTTCTCAAATACCTGAAAAGATCAATCTGTGAGAAAAGATCTCAGCCAGGTGAGCGCCGCTCCCGAGACTCCTATCCTACTGAGACGGTGGAGAAGAATGTTGTGGTTTACAGTGTCGAAGGCGGCACTAAGGTCGAGTAGAACGATGGCCGAAGACCCACCGGTGTCTAAGATCCTTCTTGCCTCCTCCGTCACTGCGACCAAGGCTGTTTCGGTTCCGTGAAGGGGCCGAAAGCCCGTCTGTGAGGAATCAAGTATGTCGTTTGATTCCAAGAAGTGTTTCAAGACTGAGTTGACATATTTCTCTAGTAGTTTGCTGAGCCAGGGTAGCAGAGAAATAGGTCTATAGTTGGAGGGATTGTTTTGATCGAGGCTAGGTTTTTTTAATAAAGCCTTGACCATTGCTCTCTTCCATAAAGGCGGGACGATGCCAGAGTGGAGAGTAGAGTTGAGCAGGTCCCGAATGGTGGGTGAGATCTGACTGGTGATCGGGGTGAGAACTCGCGGAGGGGCCGGGTCAGTGGGTGATCCTGATTTGACCTGTTGCATAATACTTTCTACATGGCTAAGATCTAAGGGCGGGATATATGTGAGGGAGACGGGTAGTGCTGCCACAGAACCTGGGTCTACAGGACAGCTGGGCAGAGGGATATTTTGTGAGAAAGAGGAATTAATGATTTCTATTTTTCTGTGAAAGAAGTCCGCTAGCCCGTCACAGTGGGCCTGGGTGTTGCTGTGCTCCTTTGGTGTCTCGGGTAGTTGAAGGAGGGATTTTGCTATCCGATAGATCTCCTTGGGTTTAGAGGCTGCCTTGTCAATGTTTTCCTCAATGTATTTTGCCTGCGCTAATTTAATACTAGATTTGTAGCTTTTGATAGCTGCTTTGTAAGCTGTTTTGTCCGCGGGTAAGTAGTCGAGACGCCATTTTCTCTCAATTCTTTTACAGTTGCGTTTGGCGTCTCGGAGGTCAGTAGTGTACCAAGGGGCGGTTGGGTTCCCCCGCTTGGGGTGGGTGCGTTTAAATGGAAGTACCAGATCTAGAGAATTGGTTATCCAGCTGTTGTAGTTCTTGTTTGTCCATGCATACTGTTTTTCACTGTCAAACCTTTCCCAAAACCCCCTTCCCATCCATTCAACAAACCCTAACCTTCTTCACCCGGGATGTGTGACTAATTGGCAAAGGTGTGACTAAATTAAATGTACACCAATACTTAATCACATGCTTGCTGGGGCGAATGTGGCGAAAGCAACAGTACTTCAATTTCAAGGCAGAGCGATGATCTTCTGCTTGCCCACCCATGAGTAGTATATTTTAGAGGTTATTTTATTTAACAAAGGAACATATACCTCTGCATTAATTGCCGGCATTGATTGGATTTGTTTGTTGTCATTCCTCATACACAGCACTAACTGTTAGGCTGTAGGCCTAGTCAAGTGACTCGACACAACTATAGTTTGTAACTCTGTCTAGTAGGCTATCCCAACAACCATTATGTTTTGTTGTAAAATATTTTAGCATATTATTGTTGCTCGGTAAGTTCTGTACTGTACTTCATTCTACTACTCCTCTAACAGTCTCTTAAATGCGATTGACTGTCTCCTTTTCTTTTTTTGCAAATGCTGCTGCCCTGCCAGTGTCTACTACTACTACTATACTACCACCACCACCCCAATCATGGCATGTTAGAAAAAGGAAACCATCTTCACCATGCAGCCATTGCTGTGCCTAAGTTAAACATCAAGCAGAGGCAAGAGAGAAGTTTGGGGGAGGCAGAATTAATAATGGACATGTTTTCAATGAATTCAATTTCACACACCCCTTTAAAGAATGCATAGACTAGAGGAGAGACTGAAAGTACTAGTAGGACAAGTCAATCAGTGAGGTGTGTCGCATCTATCTGTTTGTGTCTTACACAGTAAGCCAATTATTTAAATCAAACACTGGCTATGGGCGGCCCTGCACCAGCAAGGAAACAGTGTGATGTAAAACAGTAACCCCACCTACAAAATATTAACAACATTGCATGTAACGTAGAAAAATATATTTAATTTACCCTAACAAAAATAAACTAAAAACCCACAAAAGCTGACCCACCCCCCTCCCCAACCCCAACCAATGTCCGTAGGAAAGTCCAGGAGAAATTAGTAGTCCGAAAAGCAAAAACCCAACGCCCAAACCAGTTCCCACCCACCCAAACAAGAATTAAAAAAGGGGCAGAAGACAGGGACTAAGGTGTGGGGCGGGACTGAAGGAGGACACGCATCTGCTCCTCTAAATGGGCGACGTGGCGTCTGAGGGCGCGGCAGTTGCAGCCACAGTGGGGGGGCACCAGAGATGGAATTGCGGTGGTGGCGGGCAGCCGCCAGACTGTGACGCCGTACCGCTGGAGGGCAGTGGCTGGGGCCCGGGGCACTGGAGGAGGCTTCAAGTGCTGCAGTCTCCTCCTCCTCCTCTGCCAAGACCACCAGCCGCTGGTATTCACGCTGGATTTCCTCCAGCTTCCGGCGCCGTGCCTTGGCGGCCAACTCCTTACGATTGAGTTTAGGAGTTTAGAAGACAATTGTAAAATATACTCTTAGAAAAACAGTAAGACAAGTTAATTATTTATACACATAGTGGCATGGTAGAGTAGCACTATAAAGCACGCCACAGTAGTACATAACATTTTAAATCTCGCCCGTCCTTCTTCCTTCCACCCGTCTTTCACTTTTTAGTTGAACAGTGCACCAGGTGCTCTTCTCCATAAAACTTTCAAAGCGGAGTTGAAATCAGATAGATGAGGCCATTGGTTACTCAATACTCCCGCTCCTATGCCAATTAAAGGGATTCTAGTCTTCTAGTTCACTCTTCAAATGTTCACAACAACTCATACTTACTTAGGACATCGGATGGCAGGCGGACTTTGTCTGCCCGTCATCCTCACGCTAAAAAGGGTGGGGGTCCCGTGGGGACAATTAGGAGGATGCACCCCGCACAGTGGCGGGTGCATCCTGTTTTTTTTACATTCTGGTTGCCGGTGCCGAAAGCAATGCTAAAAATACATGTTGTGCTGCTTTTCCAAGCACAACATGACAGGCCTCACTCGGAGCCTGTCACGTTTTGCTTTGAAAGGCAGGGGGGTACAATAGCATAGGTACCCTCCATGGGGGGCCCCCAAGCATACTCTGCAATGTCTGCATGCCTTTACGTGGCGTACGGCAATGCCGCCACGCAAAGGCATTCCAAAATGCAGATTATATGGCTGGCAGTGTGTTCAGAGAGACACCACCACCATATTGAACCCTTTTCCGCCTGGTCGACATGTGGGGGTCTGACTCTTTTCTACAGGGATGGCGGGAGGTTTGCCCCTGCGGTGTCGGCGGTGAATACCGCCGGCCCGGCGGGGGCAATACGCCCGCCATCCTAATGGGGCCCTAAGTCTCAACAGTACAGTATACATACAGTACACCCTTGCAGTGAGTGTACTGTCAACAATAGTTAAGGATTATGAATCTAACTTACCACCGCCCGCCACTGGTGCTGCCACTCCCCCTACCGCTCCATCGTCGGTATCTGCAGCAACTGCCGCATCCTCTCCCTCTGCGTCGCCTTCGCTGGCCCTGGCAATGGTGGTCGGTAGTGCATCTAGAAAACATTACACATTTATTAGGCGTCATATACACCTCCCCCTATTGATCCGTAGCAAGGTTGAAAAATGAGTTAATACTAACATACATCACTAGTACAAATCAGGTAGTAGTAGAGTAGACGCTAATAGTTATATATGGTCCCCCCTAGGGTCATTCTAGCCTTTGCTTAGTTAGCCCGAGCCATGCAACCATTTTACCTTTGTGTCTTTTATTTTTGCACATGTGACGTTACCTTGCAGCTTGTTGTATAAGACACCATTGAGCCCATTTGACCTCACACTGCTACTGTCTACGCACTGCGTACCAGCGGTCAACCAAAACATTAACAAACAACTTTTTTATGAAGTACTGTTGTACTGTTAGTCCATATTGCTTATCCATAAATGCTACACTTTTTGGCACGGCTGAGAAATGCTTGCAAGTTGCAATATACTAACGCACACCATTTCATTTTACGCATTACAGACGGAAGATTCCCTTCTATGAACCAGAGCTTTGCAGAGCTTATGAATGATGCAACAACTACCAGTACCAGGTTCTTCTAAGGTGAGGGGTCCCTTCACTCAGAGATCTTCATTTATAAATTTATATAAACTAAATTCCTAGGGGATGGTGGTGCTGCCTTCGACCACTGTTCAGTTATCATGATTTAATTCCCAACTGTAAGTAAGTGTAACAATGTTTATTGTTTTAATGTTATTGATTTTCCGGTTGGTGCTGCATTATATAATAGAACAATGTACAGAGCTTCTCAATTCAAAATAAACATTTTGAACTTACATAGACTTGGTGGTATTTGGTGTGGACTAACTTACATGAGTGAGCAAATTAAAGGAAGGGTGTGCATGTGCATTGCTTCCACGACTGAGAGGTTGGGTGTGTTATGTTCTGGGTTGTCTACTTGTTGGGTATCTTGGGGGGAGGGTTTGGAGACCTAATAGTTATGACAAGACAGTACTAGTCGAGCAGGGGATTGTGGTGGGTTCTGAATTTCTGATTGAGGTGTGTGAGGAAGGTCCATCCTACCATCACCAACATCCTATTTTCTTGTGCAAAGGTCTGTATGTGCAAGATCCCTACAACAGTAGTAGTATGTCCTATAGGCTATCATATCAAAATAGTAATAAATCTGGTTGGGGATTTTTGCTGTGAATTGTCAAAGCCTCAAGATTAACAAAGACTCAAGATCAATAAGACTAGAAGTAGTACAAGAGGACAAACCAAAGGACTGGACTCAATGGCTAGAGCTGCTGGTGAATCTGAGTTTTATTACAACTTTTCAAATAAAGAGTGGCACTGGCTAACTGGGCAAGCTTAGCTACAACAGTACAGACAGACTGATAGTAGTAGTAGTACTGAGAGTCATCATAGCAGAGGCAGGGATAACAAGATTTTTGAAACCGTACAGATCGAAGGATAATTGTTGGTAAAAAATAGCATTGGGAAACTGAAACAATAGTTCGTGAAAAATATGGTGCAGTAAATGTTATGGAATAAGAAATATTATTAAAAACAAGAAGACTTACTGGGGCCAGCAGAGGAGCCCTCATTGATGTCCTCCTGGTGGTGGTGTTCTGACTGTTGTCCCGCCGACTGCCCACTCCCTGTCTTTCTTCCCCTGGGTGCTGATGAACAGGAAAGATATAAGAAAGAGACAAACATTGATGGATGGTGTCAAACAAATAAAATATTTTTAAAGAACGGTCAAAAAACACTTATGTAATGAAAACAATTGCAATAACTAAATTGACAGATCTCATCTGGTGAACAAGTAGTATCGGGGGTTTCGCGGATCGACTACTTAAGTTACTATTTATCAACAGTAATCCAGTCTTCCATTCTGATTCCAGAATACTAAGTTACAACTAAGCCTAAGTACGATGTACCACCCGACCTAGCCCACCTATTCCAGGCATGTCAATTGTACATTAAGTATGCATTTCCACTTCTTTTATTCCTCAACAATGCATATGTTCAAATGGAGGACACATGACTACATTTTTTGTATTCACCAAATTTTGGGTTGATTGATTGATGCTGATGTTCTGCTAGTGCTAAGCCAATTACCACCACTCTTTGAACAAACTAGAAAAGGTTCTAATAAAGACTGGCGTACTAGCAGCACGTCACGTAACTGAGGGGGCATCACGCATACCACTAACAAATTAGAAACTCATACAAAGTACCTAAACCTAAGTATCAATCCGCCCCTATCTCTTACTGACAGGACAAAGTAAGGAGTGGACCAGAGTCACTATAGCATTACGTAACTTAATTTCTCTATAATAAACTCTTACAGAATCACGCTAAGCGAGCGCAAACGCAAAGTTGCAAACAAGTAAGATTAGTAGTAGCGCAGAGGAGCACCTGTGTCATAATCACAGAAGACTTTTAAACGTAATTAACCTGGAATGTAAGCAGCAACATTCTAGCTGGTTGGAAGAAAAAAACGATATTCGCAATATATAACACAGAGCAGAAGAACAGACACAAAGTAGTAATAATTAAATAGTTACTCACCAAGACCCGGGACCTCCACTCCTAGCAGGTCCAGCAGGTCCTGCTCACGGTCCAGGATGTCGGACCACTGGTGCGTCAACTGCGTCTGGGTGCGCCGGACCCCAGAGCAGCGCAACACTGCCCGGCGCACCTTCCCCCACCGCTGCCGACGCTCCCGGAGGCTGTACCCGGACCCAGGCCTGCCACCTGCTGCCAGGGTTGAGGGGAGGTGGTGCTGCACAACGAAAATGAGTGCAGCCAACTCCACCTCCCCAAATAAGGCCCGTGCCTGCACCCCTTGTGGGCGCCGCCTTTCGCAAGGAAGGCGGTCGCGGCTCTGGCGGCGACGACCAGCCCTACCCTTTGACATGGTTCTGGGACGGGGCGGGAAAGAAACGGTAATAAAATTGAAAAAGTAAAGGAAATGAATAGCAGGCAATAGAAAGAGTGAAAATGTAGCTAAAAAACAAAAAAAAAGTAGACAAAAACCAAAAATATAGAAGCAGGAAAATAGTTAGAGAAATAATAAATATGAAAGATAAAAAAAAGTGGCTTTAAACAAAGGATTGAAAAGATGCAGGGAGGATTCAAAATCAGGCCCCAGAACCATGCAATAGAGTGAAAAACAAGATGGCCGCGCCCATTGCGACCATGTGTGCAAGTTCACGCGATATTTTCTCCCTGAGCAAGCAAAATGCAACGCGATCAAGTAAAAGCGTTTGCGAACAGGAAATATCTACCGCGAACGGGCACGAACATGCATTGCGCGACCCGGAACAAGAAGTAAGCTTTGTGAGAGGGCGGGACAAGTGAAAACAAGATGGCCGCGCCCGTGAGCAACCGCATGGGTAAGTTGGCGAGCCGCGATCACGCAAAAAATACCGCGAACAGGCAGGAAAAAAACTTCCGCGTCTTTGCGATATTTCCGCGTGTTTGCCGAGATTTTCAGCATTTTCGCGATAGTTTGCGAACGTGAATTTCGCAAATTCCGCCCTCCCCTAGAAATTAGCCACCATTGCCACTGGAGAGAGTATTGGGACATGACATACTGAAAAGCCAGTGACCAATATCTGAACTCAAATACTGCAAGGGCGCTCAGCCCTGCAAGACTTATTAGATCTGTAATTAAGTCTCCGCTGAATCTACCTCCCCCAGCACCGGTTAATCGCATGTTACTTAAAGTGGTAACCATACACCCTTGTCCTACCCCCACCCATATGGAGGAACCCAAGTAAGTTAAAAAGAATGTCTGTTGTTTTTCCGTCACATTTGTGTTTAAGAAGGGACTCCGCCTGGCTCCGCACAAGCCAGGCATGACAACAAGTTCCCAGCTGAACCAAGCAAACCTCTAGTGCATATGGGACGGCCTCCATGAAAGCTCTCAACGAGCTCCACACCGCAGCTGGCCACACCCCCTCCGATATATTGTCATTCTTCACATGACTCAAGGGCCGCCATCACCGGCAGGTGCCTCTCTGTTACTGCAAGCTTGGAGGTGGCAAGAAACAAAGAAAAAATGGTGTTCCGTGCACCATAACCCGGTGTTTGTGACAGCGCACAGCCATAACAGGTATATTGGCTTTACTAATGCTTGTTGAGCTTGACCGAGATAGTGCAGACCCCCCAGGAAAATATACCATAATTCAAAACATGACTCCCAAAAACGGAGTTTACTATGAAAGTAACGGTAATCTGTAATTTACAGGTCCATGACTTTTGAACAATTAGGAAACCAAGCTATCACGCATAGCAGTTCACAAGGGGTGAGGTGCAGCTTAGATTATTAAGTAATCCAAACACAATAGAGTTTAAAAACATTTTTTTTTTTACATCCAGTACCTCCTGAACTCCGGTATTTGATGGTGCTCTCATATATGATAATAAACAAAAAGAAGGCTCTGAGAAAGTAAAGTAGCCTAGGATTACAGAATTTGGTCAGGTACGGAAGCTGGGATTGATCCCAGATTTTCCAGTTTCACACTGTGCGTTTCAGCAACATCAAAGGTTAATGCTCTGTTCTAAATTGGTGAGATAAGATTAACGCATTGGTGACAAGTGGATTCCAGAAAATATTTGTACAAGCCAAAGCACTGCCGAGCATCCGCACTGAATTACAGCCATGCACTGGGAAATTCCCTCCTCCACGAGCAGAAAACTGAAATCGCACCCTTCATCACTAGGCACACCACTATCTGTCGCCGAATTCACGCAAAATGACTCAGCAATGGTGCGATGAACACGGTTCAAAGACCTCAAACCTGCACCGATCCACTAAGAAAAAGTGCTTCGAGCCGGATATGAACCAGCGTGCTAAGGATATCAAACACTGCACTACTGTCCTTCGCTCAACCAACTGAGCTATGGAAGGCTCCCCCATCTATTGTTTTGCACGATGAAAAACCAGAAACAGCATGTGTCCAAAATTAAAGAAACACATAGAAAAATACAGGGCAGCAAAAGCAGCACTTCATAGCCTGAAAGCCACGTGCTCCACGCCCTCCCAGAACTGTGCACATCACATTCAACTCAGCCACATCATGACGACCGCACACCAGCCCTGGGAGCAGCAGACAGTGCACAACCATGTACTGAGCAAAGACTATTTTTTTTTTTAAACTTTAAAACCCTTAAACGCGACTTCTAAGTGTCGGTTTACACAAGGTAGCAAAACAATCTTTACCAAAGCACAGAAAACCCCCTCGTTTGTAAAGTGCATCCTCCTTGTGCTCATAGCTTCCTTTTTCAAATTGCCCCATGTGCCTGAAATTCTTGAGGCAGCGCCACGTGTGTTGTCATAAACTGCACAGTAGATCCAGGCACATAAGGACACTGGGTGTTTTGGAATATGATTGCAGAGCTACAAAAACAAACTATTCCTCCATGCTGCCCCATCCGTGCCAATATGTGCTGCAGGCGGCACTTTTCATGTTTCCCTCTGGCACAATTTTCCTTACCTAAACAACAATGTTCTGAAATTTTATTAAAACAATCACGCTGTGCACGGCTGCAGTTTACAGAGTACAAAGGCAGCAGCTCTGCACAGGAAGAAACAGCACTGTTTACGTGGCACATGAAATGGACAGGCGGCACGGCAGTGTACCCCGCAAATGCCACGAACACAATGACTGCAAATAACTCAAAACCCACACTAAACCATTCCCTAAATACCACCCGCTATTCTCATTCAAAATAGAATGTTAACGGACCATCTGGCACATGCATCAAAGTTTTTTGCGATCGCAAACGGTGCGATTTGCAAATATCGTCCGTTTGCGATCGCAAAATTTGCTTTTGCGCTGCATCAAGGGTCAAGGCCCTCGCAATTTGAGAATTCGCAATTAATTGCGAGTTCTCAAATTGCCATTGCATTTAAGGAATCGCATTTTGCGATTTCTTAAATGCAATGCAAGAACCACTTTGAAGTAGCGATTTCGCTACTAGGGGGCGCAAATTACCATGAAGTTGAACTTCATGGTAATTTGCAAAAACTTTGAAAAATGCACTAAAGTGCATTTTTCAGAGTTGTAGGTTACACACACACACATGTCCTTGGGACATGTGTGTGCGCAACATTTGTGCACAGATCAATTTCAGGGGTGCAACAGGGTGTCCTTTTGACACCCTTGCACCCTTGAAAGTGCATGAGAAATTTGCGAGTACCAATTGGTACTCGCAAATTGCGCTTGCAATTTCCCCTTCATTCCTATGGGCCTGCAGGCCCATAGGAATGAATAGGAAGCTATTCCTTATTTGTGACTCGCTATTTGCGAGTCGCAAATAAGGAATGTGTAGGAATCGCTATTATTATAGCGATTCCTACATGCATAGGATTTTGCAAGTCCTTAATTGCGAATCCTTAATATTCGCAAATAAGGACTCGCAAAATCCTAGCATGATGCATGTTCCACTAAATATTTCTACACTTGGCTACTGCAGCTTTTTCTTCCATTACCAACCACCTTAAGTGTTATCATACACGTTAACACTTCCCACCTATCTATTTCAGGAATCGAACTCATCACCGTAGACACCATAGCCGTCGGTCTTAACCACTGTGCTATTGCTAAGGCTGAATGCCTACCTCCGTCTTAAAACAAATGACATTTGCGCAACGGAGCACGTTGATGCATGAAATATTGTAGATATCCGTTAGATAATCAATTAATGACTTAATTCATTCATTTTTTTTTTTTTACCTTGAGTTTAAAATTTGCTACTTGTTTGAGCTTGCATGCAAGTGTGACTGGTGCAAAAATCAGCATCACCGATACACCCAGCATTGACAATGTGTCTAATACAATATTAGAGGCTTTTTTTTTATCTTTCTCCTACCTTTTTCTTTCTCCCTCGTCCGAGGCACAAGATGGCTGCCAACACTTCCTGGTTTGAAGTGTTGGCAGCCAATCAGAGGCAAGCTCTGCTCATGTGGTTAGTCTCCGCCCAGATATCAAAACTTTTCTTTTCTTTAATTTCTCAGCAACTACTGAACAGATTTACACCATTTAACTAAAAGGGCTCTTTCTGAGCCAAGTGCTACCTTTTTGCCAAATTTGGTGTAATTCCGTTCAGCAGTTCGGGCTGTAGCTTTGTCTAAAGTTTCCTATGGAAATAAACATGGGAAAAACGCGTTTTGGGACCCCACTTTTTTCTCGGCCACCCTTGTTGAATCACTCTGAAACGTTTATGATAGGAGCTGACCGGAGTGGGCCACTACTTTCGTCAAACGGCGCCAAAGTTATTGGGAAAAGAAAAAACACTTTTCCTATGGAAACTAGGTCCTAACTATAACTACCTACTGGCGACCGCCAGTAGGTAGTTAAAGTTAGGACCTAGTTACTATAGTTACTATAGGAAAATGGCAACATTCTATTCACAACAACTTTAACGTCGATTGACGAATCTTCGCGAAATTTTTAAAACTAATTCTTTGTTGAGATCAGCTCCTATGTTGAAAGTTTGGGGGTGATTCGTGGAGGGGGGCTGAGAAAAAAGGGGGTCTCAAAACATGTTTTTCCAATGTTAATTTCCATAGGAAACTTTAGACAAGGCTACAAGTCGAACGGGTGAACGGAATTACCCCAAATTTGGAGGGGAGAAGGGTCTTGGTCTAGAAAGCACGCTTTTGTTTATTTGGTGTAAATCCATTCAGTAGTTTTTGAGACATATCGAAAATTTACAGCTATCGATATTTGGGAATTCTGCTATCAGATTGGTTGAGGCGTTACGAGCACGAGCTTTCTGGTGATTGGCTGCGAGCGGTGCGAGCGACTGCAACTAGGAAGTGTTGGCCGCCATTTTGTGATTCCGTTGAAGTGAGTAAGGGGAAAAAAGTAAGGGTGGGCGTAGTGGGCGTAGTGGGGCTACGTGAAGCAGCACGTAGTGTGCCCAAATCTACGCACACTACGCGCTTCGCGTAGCCCCACTACGTGCCACCCACCTCCCGCCCGCCTTTCTTTTAAATAATATCAGCAATATAAAATAAATTAAAGTAAAGCGACTTACCGTAAGCGCGGCGTCTCCGGGGCTCCCTCTTCTTCGTTTCTAATTTCTTCTGACAAATGCGCATGCGCGGACGCCCGCGCATGCGCATTTCTCGCAAGAAATGCGCATGCGCGGGTGTCCGCGCATGCGCATTTGCCAGAAGAAATTAGAAACAGAAAGAGGGAGCCCCGGAGACGCCGCGCTTAGGTAAGTCGCTTTACTTTAATTTATTTTTCATTGCTGATATTATTAAAAGGAGGGCAGGCGGGAGGTGGGTGGCGGGTGGCAAGCAGCTACGCTTCGCCCTCGGCGTGTGCGTAGCGCTGCCCTGCTTCGCCTACTTCGGAAAGTGCGAAGCAGGCAGCGCTACGTACACTACGTGGGCGAAGCGTAGTGCTACGCCCGGGGTTAGAAAAAAGGGAGAAAAAAGTGGGAAAGAGGAGGGTAGGAGCACTGTGAGGTTTATAGGGTGGATAGGGTGTGCTATAGAGGGAGTGTGAATTATTTATCCCTACTGGTGTGAAAGTGTTTTGCCCACTGTGAGATGGTGCTGAGGTGAGGTGCTGGTACACTCTGGGATGAAACCGTGCATCTAAACTGTGAGCTGAGTGCTGTAAAGTGATGTGTTCTGGGCGCTGTAGCATAGTGGGCGCTGTAGCACATCTGTGCAGGTGGTGTTAGTATGCGTTTAGAGTATAGCGGGAGTGGGAAGCAAAATATTTAGTGGTATCGGTATGAAGACTCGGGATGAAACTGTGAGTGTAAGTCGTGAGTTTATTGCTGTGAAGTGATGTGCTGTGGGCGCAGTAGGATATTGGCTGCTGTAGCATACCTGTGTAAGTAGTGTTAGTGTGCGTTTATTCTATACAGGGAGTGTGAAACAAACTACTCATCCCTATTGGTCTGAAGAGTCGAATGTAGTGTTTTAGGAAGCAGGAATAAAGGAATAATCGTGAAGAATATAATGCAGAATGTTGCAATGCCAGAGAAGGAAAATGGTGAAATGAGTTGTGTCTAAGAAAGTGGTTGTGTGTAATAGAGGGATAGAGTTTGAAAATTATATAGAAAGTGTCTTTATTTAAGTGCCATAATTGGACCCACTGGTGCAAGAGCTAGGGTATCCAGCTGATGCAAAGTTGAACCACTTCTGCTGTATTCAAATGTAAGCTCCGGCATCGGTGAATTGTATATTACATGTTACAGTTGCATGTGAAATAAACAATAGCTATTACACTTGAATGACTCTACATTCTATAAAGAAAATAAAGGTAGGATATGATTACCACATGTATCGTTTAAGAAAAGAAAGAAATAAAAAAGAAATTGCAAAATGTAGTCATCAAACTTTTTATGTACCTTGGCAGTGTTTTTTGTAACAGAAAATTAACAACAGTAGAATAGTTAGCAATCTGTTGTACAGTAGATTCATTGTGGTGCATGTCAGAATTGGTACTAGTTCTACCCACATTGGAACTTTGAGGATGAATACAAACATTTTGCTTCTGAGAAGCATATTCGGTACCTTTGTAGTCAAACCGTACATTATTGTCTTCAGCTGTTTCAAAAAAACATTCTTGTGTAGAGAGCTAAGGCATCGAGCTTAGACAAACTCCAATTGCTTCTGCTGTAGTCAAATCGAAGCTCCTGCATCAGTGAAATGCACATTATATAATACAGTTCTATGTGACCTACATAACAGCTATTAGACATGAACAAATACATTGTATAATGAAAATAAAGGTAGTTTACGGTTACCACACTGTGCCAACCAGTTCCTAAACAAAGTTGTCTTTTTACATTTTTATCTTGAGGTTCTGAGCAGAGGCTGACTTTGAGTAAAATTGTGTGAAAGGGCTTTGTGAATAACAGGCAGGCAGAGAGGTGTGTGCGCAAAGAATAGAAGTGGTTTCGGTGTCGGGTTTAGGTTAATTTTGGAAGTAAATAGTGTATTTGCATCAGTCATACATCACCGATTCCTGGTTAGACTGGAGACGTAAGGGGGAATAATGAGGATAGAGTTCAAATGTCTGAGTATACTTAGAAAGTTATTATATCAAAGTAGTAGGATTAAAGTGTATTATAAAAAATGTAAAGGAAAAAGTAAAAAAGATGGAAAAAAATTCATTCAAGAATAATGTGAGTTTCTTACAAGTCTTGGAGATTCCAGTCCAGAAGTTCTTCAGCTGCTTGAGATGCGTAATGTTCCAAGAGGCTATTGTTGCCATCGTGTGAGAAAAGCGAAGCGATCCAATTCATATCCTCGAAGGGACAGTAATGTTCCTCGAATGTTGGAGCGGTAATTTGAATGGGCAGGCAATCGGCGATGTTGTGAAAGGTCGCACGTTGCAGGAGATCTTTCACGGCTGGGCAGAAATCCCATTGCGCTGCGATTCCTTTTTGGATTGCATTCACTATTGCTCCACTGCCAGAATAATCACATTCATGGTTTTCAAGATACTCCATTACCTGCTGGATATCTGGAGCGATTGTTGAGATGTTGGCAAGGCATACATCCATTCGCCAGTCGAATGGACAAGTTTTGCAATCAAACGATGGTTGTACGCATATTGCATAAGTGTAGATAAATTTTATGTTGTAGCTAGCTCCAATAATAGATAGAGGCAGGCAGACGAAAGGTTTTTCCGTTTTTTTACAGTATTGATGAAGCTTGGCGTAGAGGCGTATTCTGTCGGTCATAGTTGTTACCAAAGAGAGCGTAGTCATTTCTAGAAGTAGAATTAGTTGTAGGATGGCCGCAAAGAGGGTGAGAATTATGGGCACTGTTCCTGTTATTCCAGAGATGATCGAAAGAATGTCTGAATGTAGTCTGGTATCAAAAGAAGAACAGTTTGAAAGTTTGTTAGAAGGTTGTAGGAGACCGTGTTAAAAAAGTGTGCCAGACCTTAAGTGTGACATGAGTTGAAAATTGTGTAACAATTCAAAAAGTGTAATTGGCGGTTCGTATTTAAAAGGGAGTGTATTTTATTTGAAGTTCATGGTATCTGCAGTCGATAAATTTCTTTTGCAGAAGTAATGGAGACTTCTGTTCTAAACAAAGGTGCTTTTAGTTTGGTTTGTTTCTTGAAATGTGTTTTCAAACTAGGAATTGAAGGCCAAGTTGAAGTTTGGGAGTTAGTTTGTGTGGGTGGGAATAGATATTGCCACAGGAAGTTACTGTGTTTGAAACAGTAAGGACATGCGGTATGCCAGCTCATATTCCGTAGGTGTATCTTATTGAGAAGCAGATAATTGTCGTTAGAAAGCTGTGTGAATGTTGGTGTGATTGTGTGAGTTGGAGTCCTTTTAAGAAAGGACGCAAGATTGGTGGCTGTAAACTTAGAAGCGCCATGCAATTGGACATTCTTGGATAGTAATGAATGACTGTCATTGTGGTCGCACTATTCCCCTGTGAGAAAAACGTTTGTATGCTCTTTAAGACAGCGATATGTAAATGGAATAAGCCACTGCTCGTGAATAAATGCGCTACCTTATATAATGACATTCAACATGACAAACAACATGTGCACGATGCAGACTCAATGACACTACATACTGTGGCAACCGTGGCTAGCCATGTATACAAACTAAACATGGCATGGCACCTCTGCCTCACTAAGCAGAATGCGGGGAGAGATGAGAGCAAAGTATGGGTGAAGGTGGCAAGTAATTCTCGATTGTGTGAAGGTGGCAAGTTATAAAAGTATACAATGCAAAGTCTTGAGGTGATGTGCCAGACAGACTTGAGTATGCAGAGCACAGACATGTACATGTCAAGATACACTGATGGTCTATTGAGTGAAGTGGACAGTGGACGCAACAATGATAGTACAGTCAGTAGGGAAGTAGAAGTAGAAGTAGAATTAGTTGTAGGATGGCTGCAAAGAGGGTGAGAATTATGGGCACTGTTCCTGTTATTCCAGAGATGATCGAAAGAATGTCTGAATGTAGTCTGGTATTAAAAGAAGAACAGTTTGAAAGCGTGTTAGAAGGTTGTAGGAGACCGTGTTAAAAAAGTGTGCCATACCTTGAGTGTGACATGTGTTAAAAATTGTGTAACAATTCACAAAGTGTAATTGGCGGTTCGTATTTAAAAGGGAGTGTATTTTATTTGAAGTTCGTGGTATCTGCAGTCGATAAATTTCTTTTGCAGAAGTAAGGGAGACTTCTGATCTGAACAAAGGTGCTTTTAGTTTGGTTTGTTTCTTGAAATGTGTTTTCAAACTAGGAATTGAGGACCAAGTTGAAGTTTGGGAGTTAGTTTGTGTGGGTGGGAATAGATATTGCCACAGGAAGTTACTGTGTTTGAAACAGTAAGGACATGCGGTACGCCAGCTCATATTCCGTAGGTGTGTGTTATTGAGAAGCAGATAACTTTCGTTATAAAGCTATGTGAATGTTGGTGTGATTGTGTGAGTTGGCGTCCTTTTAAGAAAGGCGCAAGATTGGTGGCCGTAAGCTTAGAAGCGCCGTGCAATTGGACATTCTTGGATAGTAATGAATGACTGTCATTGTGGTCGCACTATTCACCTGTGAGAAAAACTTTTGTATGCTCTTTAAGACAGCGATATGTAAATGGAATAAGCCACTGCTCGTGAATAAACGCGCTACCTTATATAATGACATTCAACATGACAAACTACATGTGCACGTAGCAGACTCAATGACACTACATACTGTGGCAACCGTGGCTAGCCATGTATACAAACTAAACATGGCATGGCACCTCTGCCTCACTATGCAGAATGCGGGGAGAGATTAGAGCAAAGTATGTGCGAAGGTGGCAAGTAATTCTCGATTGTGCGAAGGTGGCAAGTTATAAAAGTATACAATGCAAAGTCTTGAGGGGATGTGCCGGACAGACTTGAGTATGCAGAGCACAGACATGTACATGTCAACATACACTGATGGTCTATTGAGTGAAGTGGACAGTGGACGCAACCATGATAGTACAGTCAGTAGGGAAGATTACGGAATGGTAGCGCGTACGTGCCTCCCTCCCCAAATGTTTAGGGAAGTGGGCTGGCTCACCGTACACAAGGCTAGCGTAGGGGTATGAATAAAAGACACGTTTCTTTGGGTGTGGTTCTCTGCCGGAATGGCGAACGTGTCTGCCAGGTCTGCGCAGCTTACACCGCCACGAGGCTGATGCTGTGAGTGATGGTGGGTGCGTGACTGATGCTCTCAGCCTGCTGGTACTCAGAAACCGTCATGGCCACTGTGACGCATACATGCCCCACAGTTTACCTTTCAACACCGTTGTATGTGAAAGAGGGCCGACCACGTGCCGGTGGAAGGTCCTGGGCCGAGGTCTGCGAGCTCGGAAGGCTCCTGAGATTAACGCTGGCTACAGCGACACAGGCACACAGAGCCCAGCCTGAGGCCCAGGAGTGTGGAGTTCTCTGTATAATAGTGACACAGTAGTCCGACAGGTATCGACAGTGGAACGGTGTTTTGATACCATAGTGGATGATGTTAGAACTATATCTGAGAGTGGAGATGAAGGTACTCCCTTCGACCAGCTGCAACCAACTCTGGGTCCCAACAGTGGAACCGTGTATTGATCCCATAATGGATGATGTCCGATATTACCTGCTGCTGAGTTTTCAGAGAACTCCCTCCGTTGAGGTGCATCAGACTCTGTCCTTCCGTAGCTAATTGCTACACATGATTATTGGGCTTGGTTGACTGCAGTCGGTGGAGTACACCGTGGTATAGTAGGTCGGAACAGTGAAACGGGGTCTTGATTCTATGATGGAGGATGTCAGAAGTTAAAGTCTGTGATGATTTCGGTGTACCCCCTCCGATGAGGTGCAACCAATTCTAGGTCCGAACAGTGGAATGGGGTCTTGATCCCACAATGGACGATGTTAGAACTGCATCTGTGAGTGGAGATGGAGGTACTCCCTTTGACCAGCTGCAACCAACTCTGGGTGCCAACAGTGAAACGGTGTCTTGATGCCATAATGGATGATGTTAGAACTGCATCTGAGAGTGGAGATGAAGGTACTCCCTTTGACCAGGTGGAACCAACTCTAGGTTGCAACAGTGGAACGGTGTCTTGATTCCACAATGAAAGATGTCCGATATTACATTCTGCTTAATTTTTACAGAACTCCTTCTGTTGAGGTGGATTAGACTCTGTGCTTCTGTCGTTAACTGCTGCACATGATTATTAGGCATGGTTTATTGCAGTTGCTGGAGTACACAGGTTGTTCGAACAGTGAAACGAGGTCTTAATTCTATGATTGAGGATGTCAGAAGTTAGCGTGTATGATGATTTTTGTGTATAGCTTCTGATGAGGCGCAACCAACTCTAAGTACCAACAGTGGAATGGTGTCTTGATCACACAATGGACGGTGTCCGATATTACCTGTTGCTGGTTTTTCACAGAACTCCGTCTGTTGAGGTGCATCAGATTCTGTGCTTCTGTAGTTAAGTGCTGCACATGGCTATTGGGGTTAGTTGGCTGGTATTGCTGGAATACACCGCGGTAGAGCAGGTCCAAACAGTGAAATGGGGTCTTAATTATATGATTGAGGATGTTAGAAGTTACAGTTTGTGATGATGTCTGTGTACCCCTTCCGATGAGGTGCAAGCAACTCTAGGTCTCAACAGTGGAATGGTGTGTTGATCCCACAATGGATGATGTTAGAACTGTATCTGAGAGTGGAGATGGAGGTATTCCCTTCTACCAGCAACTCTAGGTTCCAAAAGTAGAATGGTGTGTTGACTCCACAATGGACGATATTAGAACTGCATTTGAGAGTGGAGATGAAGGTACTCTCTTCGATCAGGTTCATCCAACTATAGGTCCCAACTGCGGAACGGTGTCTTGATCCCACAATGGATGATGTCCGATATTACCTGCTGCCTGCTTTTTTCAGAAGTTTGTGTGTTGAGGTGCCTCACAGTCTGTGATTCCATAGCTAACTGCTGCACGTGATTATTGGGCTTGGTTGACAGTAGTCGGTGGAGTATACTGTGGTACAGCAGGTGCAAACAGTGAAATGGGGTCTTAATTGTATGGTTGAGGATGTCATAAGTTAAAGTCTGTGATGATTTTTGTGTACCCCCTCTGATCAGGTGCAACCAACTCCGTGCTTCCGAATCCAACCTGTGCCTGTGAGTTGTGAATGTCCACTGGATTAGGTGTAGACTGCAGTTCGCAGGGTTCACAATTTAGATTGCGTGGTGATTGTTTAATTACAGAATCCAGTAGTTAAGTAATTAGAACATCTATTGAAACATATACAATATTGTTTTAGTATACTTGCTTCAAGAGATTTTTTATATCAGTTATAGGTTTAGTGAAATGACCAAATTTATCTTGGAAGTCCAAAAGAACAGTGAATAGTGTAGACTGTGGAGAGATGAAATCCCAATTTGAATAGTTTTGATTAATTCATTGTAGAGTTCTCTGTAATTTATGTTGTTTTATTTTGTAAAGAGGGAGTGAGAAAAAGTATTGATGGTTGTGTGTGTGAGTACTGCTTTTAATTAACAATGCAGACATTAGGGTTCACAATTCAGATCGAGTTGCTATTGTAGATGATGCAGTCCTGTAAGAGAAGAGATTTTTTTAGTGTGCTCCGCCGTCACCACTCATACGCATCATTGCAGGCTCTGCACACGTTTTCTTTGCTTCGTCTATTGCAAACTGTAGAGGTCAAGTCAATGCTACGTGACTGTGGGCCCTTGCTGAACGCTCTCTCTGGCTTATACTGTAGACTTCAGTGTTCACATTTGACATTGAGTCGGTATTGTAGATGATGCAGTCCTGTAGGAAAAGACATTGCTCCAGTGTGCTCTGTCTGCACTGCTCATACGCATCATTGCGGGCTCTGCACACATTTTTTTTGCTTAGTGTATTGTAAACCGTAGAGCTCAAGTCAATGCCACGTGGCTGTGGGCCCTTGCTGAACGCTCTCTCTGGCCTATACTGCAGACTTCAGTGTCCACATTTGTCATTAAGTTGGTATTATAGATGATGCAGTCCTGTAGGAAAAGACATTGCTCCAGTGCGCTCTGTCTGCACCACTGATATGCATAATTGCAGGATCTGCACACGTTTTTTTTTAGTTTGTGTATTGCAAACTGTAGAGCTCAAGTGAATACCAGGTGGCTGTGGGCTCTTGCTGACTCCTCTCTCTGGCCTATACTGCAGACAGCAGTGTTCACAATTTAGATGGAGTCGCTATTGTAGATTAGGTAGTTCTGTAGGAAAAGACATTGCTCTAGTGTGCTCTGTCTGCAGCACTCATACGCATCATTGTAGGCTCTGTACACGTTTGTTTTGCTTCGTGTATTGCAAACTGTAGAGGCCAAGTCAATGCCATGTGGCTGTGGGCCCTTGCTGAATGCTCTCTCTGGCCTATACTGCAGATGTCTGTGTCCACATTTGACATTGAGTCGGTATTGTAGATGATGCAGTCCTGTAGGAAAAGATATTGCTCCAGTGCGCTTTGTCTGCACCACTCATATGTATCATTGCAGGCTCTGTACACGTTTTTTTTTAGTTTGTGTATTGCAAACTGTAGAGCTCAAGTGAATGCCATGTGGCTGTGGGCCCTTGTGACCACTCACTCTGGCCTACACTGCAGACAGCCGTGTTTACAATAGAGATTGAGTCGCTATTGTAGATGAGGTAGTCCTGTAGGAAAAGACATTGCTCCAGTGTGTACTGTCTGCACCATGCATATGTATCATTGCAGGCTTTGCACACTCTTTTTTGTTGCTTCGCTGATGACAAACTGGGTAGGTGAAGTCACTTTACATATCCGTGGGTCCATTGTGACCGCTCTCTATGGCCTACACTGCAGACAGCAGTGTTCATAATTCAGATTGAGTCGGTATTGCAGATGATGCAGTGTTGATGGCAACAGATATTGCTCCAAGTACTGCCTGTCTACAGCACGCATTATCGGTGGTTGTGCACATGCCGAATGCTTTTGATGTGGTTATGTGAGTGCACTAGAACTGATGGAGCGTTTATGATAAAATGTTTTTGTGTATTATTTCAGATCTATTGATTGTGTGTCAGTATACCACAAGTTGTTGTTCTTTTACGATGGAATTATTTCTGTATTATTTCACATCTACCGTCCCTACCTTACTGCAGCATAAATAATTGATTCTTTTAATATTGAATCTCTATGTGTGATCCAATGATTACTGTTGTAGTTGATGCTAGCAGCAACCATTGTCTGAAGGCTGGTTTAGACTTACTGCACACACATCCAGCACAAACGTCACTGGATATGTCACCATGGTAATAAAAAGGAGTCGAGCGTACATGCCCGTATCCACTTCCACTATCTATCTGTGTCCGTGTGTTCATTATCTATGCATGATACTGTCTCTGGGCCGTACTATATTACGTTGTGTTGTGGACAGCGTATGCAACCATGTTACCTGTGGTATTGGAGAAAATTTCGGTAAGGTAACTTTTAGGTGTATGGGTATCATAGGTGGAAGGCTACTTTACAGAGCATGAATATTGATGAAAATGATGGTTGCATGTTGTGTGTAGTGTAAGATATGTGTATATTGCAAAAGTTTTTGAACAAAGCTCTCTAAGCAGAAGAGGTGTGTCTCATGAAATGCAGTACAGATATTGACTAAAATGGATGGCGTTTTCGAACTGTTACAATGGGAAATGTTATGAACGAATGAAATGCATTTTTTTATGGTTACATGGCAATCGCGCAGCCAGTGTGCAATGAGACCGCACCCGATGTGATTTTGAGAAAATATATAATATAATATAGGTTTATTAGAGTTAGGAATATATAACTGTTTAAAATATTTTTAATTATCTCTTGCTGTCATATACACTTTAAAGTTTTTTAGATATAGTTTTGAGACAAAAAAAAGAGGGAATGATGTATGCGGCGCAACATCGTACGTCTATGACGTAACACAGGGCGTGGCATCGTGCACTCGTCACGTACGCAACACGCAGCGGGTGCGACCCTATACATACATGACGTAACGCGCGGCTTAGTAGTGCGTACCCATCGCATACCAAAGTAGCAGCTGGCGCGACCTCATATGTACATGTTGTTACGGATACGAAATGCGCATCATTTAAATGTGGTGGATAGGATTCGCGTGTTGATCGAGCTTGGTAGACTACCGGTACGGGACTGTCGTTTTCTCAAAAAAACAAAAAAAGAGAGATACATATTTTGTGGGGAAGATATAAAAGATTATATAATTTGTAAAGTTTAAAAAAAGGATGATGGAGTTGCAAAATATTAAAAAACAATTTGAAAAATATAGGTTTTATAAATATTAAAATATGAAATTAACATTTAAAAAACCTTTGAAATGTACTGAAAAAAACATAGGTTTTACAGACGTTATAGTTAGGAATTAGCATTTAAAAAAACCTTAGAAATTCACTGAAAAAACCATAGGTTTCAGGGACTTTATAGTTAGTTGGACATTTGACTCATATAAAACCAGAGAAATTCGCCTGTTATAGGTAGTTGAGCTAACTATAACTTGCGCGCCTGCAATGCACTGCTGATGACGTCACATATTACATCACTCATGACATGGTCAGTGACATCACTCATGACATCACTGATGACATCTCAAATGACATCAGTGATGACATCACTGATGACATCAGCAACGTGATAGTCTGACACACCTCTTCACACTGTAATATAAACTTTGATAGACGCACTCTAAAATACAGACTACCGTTTTGAAAAGCATAGACACACCAATACCAGATACTAGATATCCATCCACTGATTCCTATCTATATATTGTGAGCCAGATATACACTGACACAGTCACTTATACATGGTGTCACTGATCATTACATCAGCATAATATCCACTCATACACGTATATATACATTTACACAGTGCTACTGATCCATAGAGTTACTCACACATCTTTTCAGTCATGCCAAAAATCAATCATACACCCATGTACTCACCTATGCAGATATATACACAACACCTGCCTCATTTATACACACATCACTTTTCTTATTTATATAGATACTATCACATACTTACTCTCTTATACAATCAGTAATACATGTACACATTTGTGTATGTAGACACTCTTGCAATCACTGTCTTTCACGTAGTCAATTATGCACCCCAACACTCACATATAGTGTGTAAAAACATATATAGTTACTCACATATATACAACTGAGACATCAATTCACTAATGAACACACCTGTTCACACAGTCAGCTATCTATACAGCCCTTCGGTGATGCACTTTTGAATCTATAGAACAAGTGGATTGGCCATTCAGACATATATGCACAGAGTCAGACACCACCCACACACCCACATAGACAGTCAGACCCCCATACAGATACTCATACAATCAATGAAAAACACATATACACACTGATGTAGCTACTCACCAAGCCATGCTTACACACCAAGTGAGAGACTGAGAGAGACATTCACACAGTCTAGTCACTAATCCATGCATTCAGTAACATACATTCAATCAGTGACTTATAGAGTCAGTCATGCATCTACTAAATAATGTATTCAGGCACTTTTACATCAACTTATTCTTGAATAGACCTTGGCATAGATATATATGAAAAGTATTTAAACTTTACAGAAACACACATTCACTGGATGATGTCATCAGTGATGTCATTTGAGATGTCATCAGTGATGTCATGAGTGATGTCACTGACCATGTCATGAGTGATGTAATATGTGACGTCATCAGCAGTGCATTGCAGGCGCGCAAGTTATAGTTAGCTCAACTAACTAAAACAGGCAAATTTCTCTGGTTTTATATGAGTCAAATGTCCAACTAACTATAACATCCCTGAAACCTATGTTTTTTTCAGTGAATATATATATATATATATATATATATATCAAGAACAGGTGTGCCCATGCACATGAAGCGCACTCAGACCAGCGCAGGTTCGAGGAAAAACCTTTATTTAGGACAAAGCTGCAAATGAAACCAGGAGTCAATATAGGGGTGTGGCGCTTGGCTCCACTACGCATTTCGGGCTCTTCCCTTCCTCTAGGTGGAGCGCCATATTGCAGCTATGCGCCCCTGCATGCCTTAAGTCAAATACGCCCTCCAATGGGCCAATCAAAAAAGTAGACTCACCCAGATGTATTCTGGGAATTGCAGTGCGCATCCATTCAATGCCTCCATCTTGTCGCTGCTAAATTCTCCCCATTAAGCCCTGGATGGGCCTCGCCAGAACACCGCAGCTTTGTAATCCATCCGTCACGCTGCTTCCAGAGGACTCTGGAGATCCCGAGCCCCTGGCCCCCTTCAATCATGGGGTGGTGCAACTTCCCGCGGCTGGGCGGCCGCGTTTAACATCAAGAACAGGTGTGCCCATGCACATGAAGCGCACTCAGACCAGCGCAGGTTTGAGGAAAAACCTTTATTTTGACAAAGCTGCAAATGAAACCAGGAGTCAATATAGGGGTGTGGCGCTTGGCTCCACGACGCGTTTCGAGCTCTTCCCTTCTTCTAGGCGGAGCGCCATATTGCAGCTATGCGCCCCTGCATGCCTTAAGTCAAATACGCCCTCCAATGGGCCAATCAAAACAGTAGACTCACCCAGATGTATTCTGGGAATTGCAGTGCGCATCCATTCAATGCCTCCATCTTGTCGCTGCTAAATTCTCCCCATTAAGCCCTGGATGGGCCTTGCCAGAACACCGCAGCTTTGTAATCCATCCATCACGCTGCTTCCAGAGGACTCTGGAGATCCCGAGCCCCTGGCCCCCTTCAATCATGGGGTGGTGCGACTTCCCGCGGCTGGGCGGCCGCGTTTAACATCAAGAACAGGTGTGCCCATGCACATGAAGTGCACTCAGACCAGCGCAGGTTCGAGGAAAAACCTTTATTTAGGACAAAGCTGCAAATGAAACCAGGAGTCAATATAGGGGTGTGGCGCTTGGCTCCACAACGCGTTTCGGGCTCTTCCCTTCTTCTAGGCGGAGCGCCATATTGCAGCTATGCGCCCCTGCATGCCTTAAGTCAAATACGCCCTCCAATGGGCCAATCAAAAAAGTAGACTCACCCAGATGTATTCTGGGAATTGCAGTGCGCATCCATTCAATACCTCCATCTTGTCGCTGCTAAATTCTCCCTATTAAGCCCTGGATGGGCCTCGCCAGAACACCGCAGCTTTGTAATCCATCCGTCACGCTGCTTCCAGAGGACTCTGGAGATCCCGAGCCCCTGGCCCCCTTCAATCATGGGGTGGTGCGACTTCCCGCGGCTGGGCGGCCGCGTTTAACATCAAGAACAGGTGTGCCCATGCACATGAAGCGCACTCAGACCAGCGCAGGTTCGAGGAAAAACCTTTATTTAGGACAAAGCTGCAAATGAAACCAGGAGTCAATATAGGGGTGTGGCGCTTGGCTCCACGACGCGTTTCAATATATATATATATATTCACAGAAAAAAACATAGGTTTCAGGCACGTTATAGTTAGGAATTAGCATTTAAAAGACCTCAGAAATTCACTGAAAAAAACATAGGTTTCAGGGTTGTTATAGTTAGCCGGACTTTTCACTTGTACAAAACCATTGAAATTCCCCCGTTATAGTTAGTTCAGCTAACTATAACTCGCGCGCCCGCAATGCACTGCTGATGACGTCACATATTACATCACTCATGACATGGTCAGTGACATCACTCATGACATCACTCATGACATCTCAAATGACATCACTGATGACATCATCCAGTGAATGTGTGTTTTTCTGAAAATTAAATATGTTTTATATATGTATATCTCAAGGTCGATGGAAGAATAAATGGGTATATATGTGTCTAAATGGATGATTTGTTTTTGAAAAATTGATTGTGTAACTGACTGATTAAGTGTATCATAGTGAATACATGGTAAGGGTGGGCGTAGTGGGGCTACGTGAAGCAGCACGTAGTGTGCCCAAATCTACGCACACTACGCGCTTCGCGTAGCCCCACTACGTGCCACCCACCTCCCGCCCGCCCTTCTTTTAAATAATATAAGCAATGAAAAATAAATTAAAGTAAGTCGACTTACCCGTAAGCGCGGCGTCTCCGGGGCTCCCTCTTTCTGTTTCTAATTTCTTCTGGCAAATGCGCATGCGCGGACGCCCGCGCATGCGCATTTCTCGCGAGAAATGCGCATGCGCGGGTGTCCGCGCATGCGCATTTGCCAGAAGAAATTAGAAACAGAAAGAGGGAGCCCCGGAGACGCCGCGCTTATGGGTAAGTCGACTTACTTTAATTTATTTTTCAATGCTTATATTATTAAAAGGAGGGCAGGCCGGAGGTGGGTGGCGGGTGGCAAGCAGCTACGCTTCGCCCTCGGCGTGTGCGTAGCGCTGCCCTGCTTCGCCTACTTCGGAAAGTGCGAAGCAGGCAGCGCTACGTACACTACGTGGGCGAAGCGTAGTGCTACGCCCGGGGTTAATACATGGCTTAGTGAGTAATGTTTAAATATGTAAATATCTGTATCAGTCTCTCACTTTGTGTATAAGTGGCTGCATGGGTTGGTGAGTAGCTACATGGGTGTCTATATAGGTTATTAGTTGGTTTTTTGAGTATCAGTCTGAGTGTCTGCATGGTTCGGTGGGGGGTATTACATAGTGCATAGGTGCATGAATGAGTGACTCACTGTTTGTATGTGTTGAAGACAGCATGTGTGCAGGACTGTATGGGTGGATGAGTGTGTGTAAGGGTGTGTTAGTGAGTGAATGACTGTCTCAATAGTGTCTTTATGAGTAACTACATATGTTTTAAACTAGTATATGTGACTATTGGTATATAAGTGAGTATATGTGAGAGTGAGAGATTGAAAGAGCTCCTGTATGAATAAGTATGGGTTTCTATAAATAAATGTTTAAAAGACTAAGTATGTGTAAGTTTCCGTAGAAGTAATTGTGGTGGTGTGTGTATAACTGTATATGCAAGTAAATGTATGTTTGATTCTTTATTAGCATGAGTGACTATGTGTGTGAGTAACTCTATGGATGAGTGGCATTGTGTAACAGGATGTATAGGTGTATGAGTACATATGATGAGTGAGTACATGTATGAGTGACTGTGTAGGACTGTTGGTGAATGAGTGGATGTGTATGTGGATCTTAGAATTACTGAAGAGGTTGTTGTAACTGGTATTGGTATGTCCATTGTTTTGAAAATTGTAGTCTCTAGTTTTGAATGTGTGTATCAAAGGTTATATTAGGGTGAGAGGAGGTCTGCCACTCTATCACAAGGATGATGTCATGAGTGATGTCATCAGTGATGTCATTTGAGATGTCATCAGTGATGTCATGAGTGATGTCACTGACCATGTCACGAGTGATGTAATATGTGACGTCATCGGCAGTGCATTGCGGGCGCGTGAGTTATAGTTAGCTGAACTAACTATAACGGGGGAATTTCAATGGTTTTGTACAAGTGAAAAGTCCAGCTAACTATAACACCCCTGAAACCTATGGTTTTTTCTGTGAATTTCTGAGGTCTTTTAAATGCTAATTCCTAACTATAAGGTGCCTGAAACCTATGGTTTTTTCTGTGAATTTCAAAGGTTTTTTAAATGCTAATTTCTAACTATGCCTACAGAGATAGGACATGTGAAGAAAGAAGAAAAAATGCACAGAAAGAAAAAAAAGAAGTGCAGAAAGAAGCAACAGAAGTCCTCAAAGACAAAGAAAAGTGCAGGAAGAAGGATAACGTGCAGAAAGAACAAAAAGAAGAGCAGAAAGAAGCCTTGTTGCAAAATCATCCTGTACCCTCAACTTTTTCAGACGGATACTGGTGGTAACTGAGTCTGACTAACCAGTCCTAGAGCCAGTGCTATGTTAAAAGACACTTAGAATACAGTGAAAACACCTACATACACTAGGGAACATTATGCGTTGGGGTCCCCCTGTGATTAGCATGACCTCCTCTGTAAGCCCCTAGTATATAATAGGGCAGGGGGATTAAAACTACCTCTTAAAACAGGCCACAGGGCGGTTTTGCACACGTTAACTCAGGCCCCGTCCCCTCCCTTCACCACTGTGTAAACACGCCCTGTGTCCATTTTTAGTTGGGAGATTAAGTTCATTTGAATCCTGAGGGTCCCTAGGGTCCAACTAGCCCACTAGGTACCTCCAGTAAGTGCCACAGAGCTGCGTTGCAGAGAGGTGTAAAAAGTGGCACGGCCTAGACCACCTCTCTGCAATGCAGCTCAGTGGCGCTTACTGGAAGCACTTGGTGGGCTAGTTAGCCCCCAGGGGCCCTCAGTATTGAAGGGAAATTATATCCCCAATTTAAAACGTGCCATAGTGCGTGTTTGCACACGTCACCTCAGGCCCGTCCCCTCCCTTCACCACTGTGTAAACGCGCCCTGTGGCTGTTCTAAGTTGAGAGATTAAGTCCCCTTGAATCCTAAGGGTCCCTAGGGTCAAACTAGACCACTAGGTACCTCCAGTAAGCACCACAGAGCTGCGTTGCAGAGAGGTGTAAAAAGGGGCTTGGCCTCAGAACACCTGTCTGCAGCGCAGCTCCCTGGCGCATACTGGAGATGCCTGTTGGGCTAGTTGGCCCTCAGGGACCCTCAGTATTGAAGAGGAATTAATTCCCCAACTTACAACTCGCCAGGGGGTGCGTTTGCAGAGTGCTGCAAGGAGGGGGCGTGGCCTCCGGCGCGATGCCAGTCTTTTATTTATTTTAATTTTTTAAGAAGGGGGGTTGTGTGGTTCCCCTTCTTATTCTAATTTATTGGCCCTGATGACCCCATCCCCCAGGGCCTGTCTCCTAATTATATTTTTTTGACCCCAATCCCCAGGGCCGGCCACTGTTTTTCATTATTTGTAAAAAATATATATTTATAGACACACCTAGGACATGCTGGACAAACCGTACATACCTATCACCATGACGATTTGCGTGATATTCATTAAAAGGCGACTATGCATACAATGAATCCACATGGGATGTTTTTACTCCACTAGTGAAGCTCTGACATGTCTGATGCCCTACCGTGCCTAATCCCGGTAGACACCCTTGTTGTGTATTTATACAAACATGGGTAGCTATTGATGGGCACATTTAATACACATGCACACCAAGCCATTCAAAGGGGATTCGACAAAAATTCGACCAAAACTATGCAAGAAACCCCCCTCACGGTTAATAAAACACACATCCACTGCCGGATGTGTAATACTTTTTATTTTACTCTCTGGAAAGGGGACGAACATCACTTGAGAGTCACAGCGCGCTCCTGGCAGAGCCCAATGCTGTGCTACACCCACCATTGCCTGCTGAGTGCCACACACCTCTGTGTTGTATTTCACTAGCTAGTGCATATGCTATGACACTCTCTAGCCCATGTGCACTGTAACACCACCCCGTGAATATGTCATGCCACACTTGTCATCGCACGGGTTATATTGCCCCATCTAACCTGCCTTCCTCGATGCCTATGTTATAACGCACAGTGCTATGCCATACATATTACAATCTGGGATCCATATCTTTGTCACAGTGCATATGCAACGTTACACTCCCCAGCACATATTTTATATTACAACTTTAGAGACTAGTTAGTTTACACAACACTGCCCTGTGCATATTACACTCCAAGGTGCATATCGCATAGCACGCGCTAGTGCCTGTGCTATCTCGCGCTCTCCAATGAATCTGTCATTGCGCACAATGTATTGCATATTATATTTCACGCCCGGTTCATCTTATATCACACTTTTTGGTGCATAGTTTATACCATACACTATATCTAGATTTCATTTTCAATCGTGCTCTCAGGACTATGTTCTATATAACACTGTGTTCACCTACCCTTTTCACGGGCATTACATTTTGCGATAGGGGGTGGAGGGTCAGGGGGTGTTTCTGCCAAGTGAGCCCGGAGTCACAGTCACAAACGTCCTCTTCTTCCTGAATAAAAGTGAGATTATGCTGCATACTTGTTCATATTTTAAGTAGTTTGCACAGACACACGTTTTAAAAACAATAAAGTTCCTAATACCCACCTTCTCTGAACAGTTAGCTTGCTGCCCCATCCCCCTCCTCCCTATCCTCTGTTGTGTGAATCCATGGACTAGCCTCTTCCCTCCTGCCATGCATGGTCTGATGTGCTGCCACTGCCCTCAATTTAGTATGATGTACCAGTCCACTCCTCCTGCCCTCCATTGCCCAATTCTATGCCCCATCATTGACCTCCTGCTTAAACTCTGTGCTTCGCTTGCTGCCCCTATTCTCCTTCCCCCTGCCCTCCGATGTCTTTGTGCATGCCCCTGCTCCATCCTTTTTGCCCACCATGTTCCATGGACCTGCCACTCCTATCTACTCTGAGTGTTCTGTTGAGCTGCCACTCCCCTCCCACCTGCCTAGCATTGTCAGATGACTGTAACCTGTCCCTGCCACCTCCACCCTGCCTGTCCACATGCCATGCCCCTATCCTCTTCCTCCTGTCCTACATCGTCCATTGTACTGCCAACCCTTCTGCCCTCCCTGGTCTGTTGTGCTGCAACTGCTCCTCCTGCCTGCCCCGTGCGGTCTGTTGTGAGGCCCCTTCCCCTGAACTTTCTTGTCTGTGCACAGGTCCTGACCCTCCCTTCTATCCTCCATCGTCCTTTGTGCATGCCCCTGCACCCTCCTTCTTGCCCATCATAGCCATTGTGCTGCCACTAACCCTCCCACTTGCCATGCATGGTCTTCTGTGCTGCCATGGCCCCTCCCACCTTCCTTTGTGGTCAGTTAGCTGCCCCTGACCCCCTCCCACCTTCCCTCCATGGTCTGTGTGTATGCCATCACAGTCTCACTGTTGCTCTTCATGGTGTGTCTTGCTTCTAGTGCCCATCCTGCCTGACCTCCATGGCTATCTTGCTGCTCCTGCCCTGCCCCCTTGCCCCCAGCACTCTGTTTACATGTGCAGACCCCTACTCCTCCCTCCTGGCTTGTCTGTTCCATTGTAATGCCCCTGATCCGTCCCTCCTGCCCTTTATGGTCTGTTATGCTGCAGCTTTCTCTCCTGTCTGTCCATTATGGTCAGCTAGCTACCATTGCCTCTTGCCCCTCTGTTCTCTGTTGTCCATGTGCATGGTCCTGTCCCCTCCCTCTTGCTTTCTATGGATTGTTGTGCTGCACTCCCGTCCCGCATGCCCTGTGTGGTGTATTGTGCTGCTGCAAACCCTGATGCCTGCCCTGCAGGGTCAGTTTGGTGCACCTCTCCATGTCCCTCCTGTCCTCTGTTATCCAAGTCCATGTCCCAACCCCATTTCCTTCCATGATCAAATGTACCATACTTGCGAACATTTTGAGCTTGGTAAGAGGGAGATTTTGAAAAAAAACTGGGGTATTGATTTTCCCCTTTGAGTTACATTGAAAAAGAGGAGATTGTAGACAGGAGACAGATCAAATAAAGCCCATTTGAGCTTAAAAACATTGGACGTTTCCTGGCTGAATTGGGTCTGTTGGCATGTATGGTTGTACTACCATTGCCTCTTCCTTCTGCCCACAATGGTCTATTACATTGCCACAGCCTCTCTTGCAAGTCCTGTAATGTTGTTTTGTTGCCCCTGCCCCCCTTTCCACTGCCCTCCATAGTCTGTTGTGCTGCCATGGCCCTTCCTGCCTGCTCAGTGTGGTTAAATTGTTGCCTTTGCACCCTCCTACCTGCCTTCAATTTTCAGAGTCCGTGCCCCTGGCCTCTGCCTCTCAACAGTATCCTAATGAACAACTAGATTGCTAACATTGTATATTTATTACAAAAGTGTGGAACGCCTGACGTCATCTTGATGTAATCAAAACTGTAATACCTAGAGTATTTCCTTTAGAAATTACATATATGAGAGGGTCTTATTGGCATCAAAATTATGGTTAGTGCTCTAAAAGACTAAAATAAGGACATATTTTCTGAGTTTTCAAATAGCGACAAAGCACTTTTAAATTATTTGTTATCTTTATGTTTTTTTATCCAGTTGACCACTTGATTAAATGTTGCACTTAGGGGAGAGGATGTGGTGTTACTTCCAGAACTGCAGACTTTGCAACTGGGGAACCAGGTTGGAGTTTCTGCTTCAGCTCGACATTCTGTGATTCTGGTCAAATCACTTAGTCTCCCCATGTCTACAACCAAAATGAATTTGTTCTTGTGTGATGTAACCAATGCTCATGTAAAGCATTCCAATACCTGACAAGTCTGCACTATATAACACTGCAAAAACACAAAATAATAAGTGTTTTGCACACTTCTGTCATTGGGCTATATTTGGGCTACATCTGGGTGATTTTGGGCTTCATTTGGGCTCTTTTGTCTCCGGTGGCCATCTTGGGAGATTTATTTGTTATGAAGTTTCCTAATTTCCTCATGTACTGCAGTCTGCTCAGTAGGAAATGCTTTCAGTTTTTTACTTTGATTCCATCATGAAGGTATGCACTCTAGTTGCTCATTAGATCACTGTAGTAAAACTACTGTTCACCATGGAAGTCTGCTCCTCGTATTAAAAGTGCATGTTTCAGTCTGCATGTCAGAATTTTTTAATGAAATAGAAGAGGATTTGAGAAGTCACTGAAAATGTGCCCTCATTTTCTTTCTTCAGCATTAATCATATTTCTATGGCAAAATGAACCCCCTCATTGTGTTCCTTTTTAAATTAAATGTTTTAAGTGTTACCAGTTTATTCCAATCAAGATGGCTTCAGGTGTGCCATACTTTTGTCATAATGAAGACAGTAAGCGCTCTAGTTGTTTTTAAGAACACTCTGGGACATTCTGTCATTGGGCTATACTTGGGCTACATCAGGGTGATATTTGGGCTACATTTGGGCTCTTTTGTCTCTGGTGGCCATCTTGGGAGACTTATTTGTTATGAAGTTTCCTAATTTCCTCATTTACTGCAGTCTCCTCAGTAGGAAATACTTTCAGTTTTTTACTTTGATTCCATCAAGAAGGCATTCAGATGTGTCACACATTTGCCATAAATTCAGAATGTTAGCACTCTTTTTGCTCATTAGATCACTGTAGTAAAGCTACTGCTCACCAGGCAAAACTGCTGCTGGTATTGAAAGTGCATGTTTCAGTCTGCATGTCAGACTTTTTTCATGAAATAGAAGAGGATTTGAGAAGTCACTCAACATGTGCCCTAATTTTTCTTTCTGCAGCACCAATCATACTTTTTATGGAAAAATGAACCCCCTCATTTTGTTCCTTTTTAAATTAAATGTTTTAAGAGTTACCACTTTAATCCAAGCAAGATGGCTTCAGGTGTGCCATACGTTTATCATAAGTAGGACTGTTAGCGCTCTAGTTGTTCTTTGGAACACTCTGGGAAGCTGCAGTAGAACACAAAAGAATCAACTGACAGTCTCTGCCCTTGTTGGATGTACATGTTTTACTAAGAATGTCAGACTTCATTCTCACATGACTGAGAAAGATAATGTGAATTTACAGAAAATAAGCTCTCAGTTTAGCTTATAGATCACCTTCCAAACCTCTGTGGGAAAAGCATGAGAAAATATTTTTCTCTCAATCATGATATCCCAGCAGAAGGCTTTTTCACATGGTGAAATCACCTTAGAACATACCACAATTCCTAAAATGAGTATGGTACCATCAACAAATGATTTATAATGTAACTAAAGTCTTAAAACCTTCTATTAACTGCAATGCTTTTTAATGAGGTGCTATCATGTATATTGGTCCCAAGATGGCTGCCAACACTTCTTGAATGAAGTGCTGACAGCCAATCAGATCTCAGGATGAGATGTGTGGTTAGGCTCCGCCCACATATATATATGATTTTACTTTTGATTTTCTCAGGAACTACTGAACAGATTGACTCCATATAGGCAAAAGGCACATCCCTGAGCTGAGGACTACCTCTCTGCCAAATTTCAAGTAATTCTGTTCAGTCGTTCGGGCTGTACCTTGGACTAAAGGTCCCTATGAAAAATTGCATGGGGAAAACGCATTTTGGGACCCCCCTTTTTTCTCAGCCCCCGCTTGACGAATCCCCCCGAGACTTTCAGGGTAGGAGCGGAGCGGAGCGCCCCACCTATTTTGAAAATTTCACAAGGATTCGTCAACCGGCGCCAAAGTTATTCCAAATAGAATGTTGCGGATTTCCTATGGAAACACGGTCCTAACTATAACTATCTACTGGCAACCGCCAGTAGATAATATATGTATATGTATATGTATATGTATATGTATATAATTATAACATGTATATACACACATCCAAATATATATTCTCTGAAAAAACCAAAGGTTACAGGGAACTTATAGTTAGGGAATAGGATACAAAAACCTTAAAAATTCACAGAAAAAAACCAAAGGTTACAGGGATGTTATAGTTAGGCTCAGAATTCCCTCATACAAAACCTGTGAAATTCAGCAGTTATAGTTACCTGAGCTAACTATAACTTATGCCCACGCAATTCGCTGTTTATGACTTCACATATTACATCATTCATGACATGGTCAGTGATATCACTGATGATTAATTGGAACATAACATAACTCACAGCAACTACATCTACCCATGTTACCACGCCTCAAAAGCCTGCAGAAAAACTTTAAAAGGTCTTGCCTGATTAGTCGATCATCAGCAGCTAACCACGACTTGCTCCCAGAAAATCTGGCAGAAAATGGCAGGAATAGACTACAAAATACACTTAGAACAAAAACGTTTTTTCCACTAAATGAAATAAAAAGACTATCCTCCTATAGAAAACGATGGTAGTCTAAAATAAAAATGTTGAAAATGTAAAAATTGTAATAGCGTTATAAAAATGTTAAAAAAATATCTGGAACTATGTTAAAAATATAAATTATTATGTAAAGTATAAAGTAAAGAGTACTATAAAACATGAATTATTTCAATATAGTACTATTTATTATATACTAAAATGCATATACAACCAATCAAAATAGAACCATGGATATTTAACAAATGTATGTGTGGGAAATAATGAAGCACCATTTTTGTAAAAAAAATTGAAAATATAAATATGTTAAAAATAGTAAAGAAATACATTACATGTGTTTGTTTAATAAAAAAGCTAAAGAACTATTTTACAAAAACATTAATGAAAACATTTAATTTTTCATTTAAAAATAGAATACATGTATTTTAATGAAAGTAAGGATAAACGTTAGGTAAAATATGAAAAACTAAATAAATTGCAATGTAAAAACCATAACATTTGTCATTCGCTGTACAAAAAAGCAGAAAAAATATTTTTGGGGTGAAATGTTTCATAATCAAAACTTTTAACATTTAAAAATCACAGTGTAAGGTAACATGATAGGGCAAAGGTGTTGGACACTACGGGCCTCCAACCAACATCATCCGGGAACAGGGACCAACCGACCTGTGGTTGGTAGTCCCGTCCTAACTCCGGTTGGCGGTCCCGACCACAGAATTATAATGTGGGCGCACATGGTGCGGTCGCATACTCCCATTTCCCTATGGGAGCTTGTGCTGTGGCCGTAAATCGGTCGTTACACAAGCTCCTATCGAGTAGTTGGAGATTGTGTTCATCCCTGCACAACATGGCAGGCACACTATGCAGGGATCAGCCGACCCCCTCGGGCCCCCAACCGGAGGCCACTAAGAGAAGGTGGCCATGCTAGGGCCCCAAAACTCACTTTCCGACAGGCTTTCTATGTTGGAAAGCCCAGCATGGAAAGCCAGCAGAAACTGTCTAATTAGGATGTGACTGAACACTGGGCCTGATTACGATGCCGGTCCGACCAGCACCATGGCTGAAGCAGGACCGCCCGACTAGAAGTCAGCTGTCGCACTACCTGCATTATGCTGCAACCGCCTTCACGGCAGTTGCAATGTGTATACTTTGCATTGCGGCATGTGCTGCGGGCTGTAGCACACACCACAGTACAAAATACACATTTTAAACATCCCTGCACTATGTGGTAGGCACAATGTGCTGCCTGCCACATGGTGCAGGGATGTTTAGGGTGGCACCATAGGTGCCCCCCATGGCCCATAGCAGAGGGCCTGGGTATAAGGGGGCCCCGCTAAGGGGCCCCAAAGTCACTTTCCTTCTGCCTTTTCATGGTGGGTTAACCAATGTCTGCCTTTTCATGGCGGGTTAACTAACAATTATTGGGTTAACCGCAATGAAATGGCTGGCAGAAAGGGACATACGAATCCCTATGGCAGTGCCTGAGCAGGCACCTCCCCATTGTAGGGAATAGGAGTCCGACTGCCACACTGACGGGGTCCTAGATCCTGTCAGACGCGGTGGTCCCCCTCCCACAATTTCAGCATCCAAATGAGGCATTTGGATCCAATGGCCTGCGGCCTGATGGTGGCGGACACATTGCTATCGTAATATGGCCCTAAATGTACTATACCCACTCCAATCTAAAACAATGTGGGGGGATAGTATTGAAAACTAAAGGGGGTCACCCTTACAACTCCCACTCAAATCTAAACCAATTTGGGGAAGAAATTGGAGACTAAAAGGATCGCATTGGCTAATCCCACTTCAATCTAGCCTAATTTCAGGAAGTTGTGACATACAAATGATATCATATTTTTTAGTTATCACTTTATTATAACAAATCTTACATCTTGAAGGTCAAATAAAAATAATTTTATATTCATATTCCTTGTGCACAGGGCAATCTTTGGGCTTCATATTAGATAATACATATTTTAAAATATCAAATCTAAAAGTGCATTAATACAATTAAATAATCTAAGTGACAAATATACATAACACATATATTACATAATAATAATTATTAATTATTATAAATAAACATATTAAAATGAGCACCACATGTTACTAAAACATAAAAAATAATTAAACATAGAACTAAATATATACTATCATATATCCAACATAACAATAAAAATGAAATTGTAAAATACATTTTCATAAAAATTATTAATTTTCTATTTAAGTGAAGCAAATCCAATCAATGTATACCATAACACAAACAATATGTATTAGTTTGTAATATTGAATCACACACTTTGACACAATTCTTTTATTTTAGTAATATAGTTGATCACTATTTGCATTCAAATGTAACATGCTTTTTCTAAATATAAAAAATATTGCATTAAAACACTAAACAATATTTAATTTCATTTAAAATACATTTAAATATTTCTTGAAAAGTGCATATACATATTTTATAAATGATTATGAACAAATGTACATATTTAATTTATCAAAAATGTAAAATAATATAAACACAAATTACAATACTGTTAAAACAAAAAAATATTATTATTAATTAGTTAACATATAAACACACCTGAAACCATATAAACACAAAGTAAATAGTAAACAGTATTTTTAAAGTGCACGTTTATCCGGAGGTGTCTTAAAATTATTGTTGTCGTTTTGTTTTTTGAGGGGTTTTTCTAGTACTTTCTGTAACGTTGTTTAGCAGTGCTGTATGTTAGGCCTAGCTGTAGTTCTGCTGTAGTTTTGTGTGGTTTTATATATTGTTATATTATGTATTGTCTTTTTATAGTTCTAATGTAATGAATATGTTCTATTAGAAAATTGTGTTTTGGAGGGTGGGCATATGGTGTTTTCCTACAAGTCTGCAGATCAGAAGGCATTCAATGAACCTGTGTTTAATGTATTTTTTTCAAAAGGAAATAAATTTGGTTTATAATAAACCAATATATTTTTTTAATTTCCTTTCAATTTTTGGATTTCCTGGAGTGGGTCTCAGTTTTTGATATGTCAGGTTTTATATGGTTCCTAATGACTTTGGATTACTTCACTGGATTTAATTTGCACTTTTTCATTTTTTCATTTGTTTAGGATCTTTGGAAGTTGTTTTACTTTATGAGAAATTGCTTTTTTGAACATGGACGTGGAGGAATAGCTACAGCTACATATTTGTAAGTATTATTTATTATTCTTTGATGGTAAATGGTATATTTTAACATTTATGTGTAGTTGGTCAAATTTCAATTTAATATGTTTTGTTTCTATGTGAGTGCTTTAATTAGTTTCATGTTGTGTTTATTTCTAATATTGTGCTTTGTGGTTGTTGATTTTTTATTAAATATTAAAACATTGTTTTTAGCACTCTTATTTTCGATGTTATTTTTATAGTTTTTGACAGATTTATTTTTAAATAAATTGCTTAATTTTGATTTAAAAATGGCTAGGTTTTGGGGGTGTTTTCTTTTAATAAAGTTTGTTGTTTACTGTTTTGGTAGGTAATTGTTTTATACTAAGGATTTTGCAATTACTTGTAAGTAGCCTACTCCTTTGTTGTCAATGAATATTGTAACCTTACATTGTAGAATTACATATATTTTACTGGTTGTTCACTTATTTTAGGTTTAATTTGACATACTGATTGCTCTGTCCTTAGTAGTTGGCGACTTTGTTCTTTTTGGAGGTCTTCTATGAATTTGTAAAGTGTACGTTGGGGTCTTTCTAGTGTAGGTTGGAAGGCATGAGACATACTTTTCCTGCTTTGTTGGTTTTGACTTGTCAAGTCATAGTACTTTCATGACATTCCACCAGGGAATTTGGAATCTGGGTTGGTGTCTGTGTCCAGAGCAGTGCATTCTGCCCACCCAAGTGTCTTCAAATAGTCCATTAGAGAACTTTATTTATATTTGTTGTGTTGGTAAAATAAACTTTCTTTGAGCATGTTTGTTGGAAATTGGGTTAGTGTTTGTCGGGAAGGTACACCTACTCGAGTAGAAATCCCAATCTCTGTTAGAGTGAACCACAAGCAACCCCAAATTAACCTTTGCTTAACCCTCTGGTACAAAGCAGTCTGTCTTAACTTAGGGGCTGATTACGATGTCAGTCGGTAAGGCTCCGAACAGCAATTGGTTTGTACGAATCCGTCTGTCAGAAGCCTTGTTTCTGAACAACTTGGAAAGATTTCCGAACGACCGTTTATGATGGTTGGAAACCGTTCGAACTGTCCGACTCGGTTCGGACTCATGTTCGAACGGGATTCAGAGACACTGAGTCGGTCGGAGCTGACTTGTGGGTCTCTATGGGCCACGTTTCCGACTGAGTGATTATGATGTCGGATTCCGACAGCCTTTTCATGTCGGAGAGACCGAGGCCCCTCTTCATCCGGAGGCCTCCAAATGAGCCCTGTGGGGGTACTCATAGGACCCCTCTTTACAGCAATGCACAGTGTGGCAGGCCCCATGGGGAACCTGCCACAGGGTGCAAGGTTTTCTAGCACAACCCCTTTTTTCAATGGGAGCCTGTGTTGTTGGTCAGAACACAGGCTCCCATTGAAGGCAATGGGAGTCACGGCGAACGGTGTTCAGACACATCATAATTGGTCGGTCAGAATCCTCAATCCCGAGTCGGTTGGAAACCATCCTGAAACCGGCATTCAAACCAACATCGTAATCGACCCCTTAGAGGCAATGTGTAAAGTATTTATGCAGCGTTACAAACAGTAATAAAGTGAAAACACAATACAAGAACAATCCCACACCAATTTAAAAACATTTAGAAAAATATGTTAAAATGTAACAAATTATTTGAGATTTAAGTGAAAATAGTGCCTAGAAAGACAAAGCACCGACTGTGGTTATCTGGTCGTGCCAAAGTGGGACAAAGTCACAAGTTGAGGCTGGAAGCGATGGAGTGTGGGCCTGCTACAGGGACCCAGTTAGGCTCACTGCACAAGGTTCCTTTTATCCTGGTTGCACAGCATTGCAAGATCCTGCGTTAAGGATGCATCACCCAGTGGTGGTTCCAAGCATGCTGTGGTGCAGTAATGCAGAGTCCTGTGTCATCGTTGAGGATTCCATTGATGAGGGGTTTGCAATAGGAAGGGCTGCATTGAGAATGCATCACACAGCAACAGTCGAGAGGAGACTGCAGTCTGCGATGCGTGACCCAGTGCTGAGGATGTGTTGTGCTGCAGCAGTTCCACTCCCAGGATAACAGCTGGGCTGGCAGAGCACCTTCAAGCCCACTTTCAAGGGTTCAGGACTGGGGTGGTATCACTTGGGGGCTAGGCGCACAACAGGCAGGGTCCAGGTGCTGGTTTCAAGGTGGTTGGAGCTTTCTCTGTCCTCAGGAAAAGATCAGGAGGCCAGCTTACAAGCCCTTGGAGCCACTCCGGTGGTCCAAGGTTCAAGATTCAGGTCCATTCCCCATCACTGAGGTAGCGGGGCAGAAGTCCTTGTTGTAAAGCAGTACAGAAGTCCTCCTGAGTCTTCCACAGGTCTAGGAGTATACTAAAGTAGAGGGCTTAAGGGTCCAATATTTATACCTTGTGCCTACTTTGAAGTAGGAGAAGGTTGTGAAGGTTTTCACCCCTAGAGGTGTTTTGAATTTTCTACCTTCCTGCACTGGACCCAGTGTGTCTCGGGTCACAAAAGACAATTGTCAAACCTTTTGTGAGTGTGCCCGGGCAGAGACTTAGTGAAATGTAAGTGTAGTAGGTGTCAGTTCCTCTCCCTTATCAACTCAGTGATGACTAGTTCTGCCAACACCTATTCCCCCTTTGTCTCACTAGCTAGGAGCAATACACTAAGACCAAGTGCCAGCTACACCTAGTCATGTGACCCGGGATACAGGCTGCAGGCACCAAATAGTTAGGCCAAAAAAATGCCAACTTTTGGCATTTTCAGAATTGTGACTTAAAATTTGATGTTACCATTAAAGAGTGGCTTAAATTGACAATTCCGTAGAAACCCAACTCGACATTCCTATCTGTTCCCAATTGAAAGTTAGCATGTAATAAATGTAATATGGTAACTTAATGTTATCCTGTGGAGGCCTCACAGTAGTGAAAAATGAATTTAGGAATTTTTCAGTATGGTAGATGTAATATTTAAAAGTACATATCCAACTTTTTAAATGCACTGCACCACACCCTAGGGATGACATATGTATTAAAAGGGAGGTTTGGGCATGGCAAGAGGTTTATCTTGCCAGGTTAAAATAGCAGTTTAAAACTTCACACATAAGCTGCAATGGTAGGCCTGAGACATGTTTAAAAAGCTACTTAAATGAGTGGCACAATAAGTGCTGCATCCCATTAGCAGCATTTAAGCTACAGGCCCTGGGTACATGTAGTACCATTTTACTGGGGACTTAAAAGTATATTATATGTGACCATTGAGTATAAGCCAATTTTACAACGTTTTAAGGAGAGAGAACAAGCACTTTAGCACTGGTTAACATGTAGTAAAGTGTGCAAAGTCCTAAAAGCCAACAAAAAGGGTTAAAAAAAACAGGGGGGGCGAAGGTAAAAAATTTGGGGATGACCCTCCAGAAAAGGCAAAGTCCAACAATGTTGTAGTGGTTAGCTACTTGGGATATAGAGACATATGCTAGTGCAATAGATTTGTTATTTCAAAGGCAAACTGCCTGTTTGTTGCATGTTCTGCACTTAGGGCCAAATTACGAATCTGGCGGTCGGAGGATAGCCAGACTTGTAGTGGTGCGGCAGTGGTGGTCCAGCCACTGCTGCACTGGCGGCCCAACCGCTTCATTGCAACTTGGACTGTTGGACTGTCGGACCACCTTGGGACCATCAATGCCACCGGAGGTGGCAAAGCGGTCAGAGGCTGCAATATTCTTGGTGGGACCACCGTGGTCCCGCCTAGCAAAATACGAGTTTCCTCTGCTTGGGTTTTCATGGCAGTTACACCGCCATGAAAACCCTTGCAGAGAGGAAACAAAGAGGGACCTACAGGGCCCCCTTGTGCCTTTGTGCCCTGTGTATGCACACAAGGGGGGGTCAGATGCATGTGCACCAGTTACTGCAAGGCATGAACGTTACAGTCCACACCGTGCAGGAATCTTCTGAGGTGTTCCTATTGCGATGCCTTTTTTAAAGGCACTGCACCTTTGAAAGAGGCACCACGGCAGGAACCACCACGCAGCCTGCACACCAGACTACAAATAACTTGTAATCTGGCGGGTGGGCGGCTGCGACTCGTGGCAGTACTGGGGCTTGGCAGTGTAGGGCCACCCGCCCCTGCACTGCCAAAAGTCGTAATTGGGCGCTACGTGCAGAGTCTCCAAATGCTTTGTTAAAAATGGTAATGACAGCCTTGTATGACTGGGTGTGGGGGTTTAGCTTAAGCATTGTTTGGATCAATCCCTGTTCAAAGTCTATTATATTTTGTATAGGGAGTAGTAATTTGTTGTGGTTTAGTAGTGTGCAGCAAGAGTTACTTTATTAGGTAGCACTGCATATATGAGGGATATTTAGAGTTGTGTGCTCCATCATGTCTGATGGATAGCTGTGTGAATGGTCTAGGGCACATTTTGAATGTTCCGTCCATCATCCATGTTTCATATTGGCTTAGTCTTAACAAATCATTTACAGTAGAAAATATAATTATTTGTTTTTCATTGTTTAGGTTGCTGTGTAAGAGGGAGGGTTTGTTATTATGTGTTTAGGAATTTCAATATTTTGGTTTCTTTTAGGGGCAGCAGAAGCGTCACTATTGGCTTTCTGCTATTAAGCGTTTATAAAGTCAGTATTGTTGGTAGCTGACATATAATGAGTTTAGGTACTTTAGGGAGCATATCTTTTGGTATTTTAGTAGTGGTCTCTTGCTAGCTAGTGATTGCTTCTTTTAAATCTTGAAACATATGTCTTAGTTTGATTTCAGTGACATGTAGGGGGTGGTTCTGTTCTTCACAATAATAACACCTTTTTTTGCAGTATCCTTCCCATAACAAGTGTTAGAGTAGCAGTTGGTACATTTTCAATTTATGTTCTCTGTGCTTGTGCTTTCCTTGCTGTAAGCATACCCATGTGCAAGAGCAATTGTTTGCGTTTTTGTTTTGTGATGTAATGTCATGCTCTTTTTGCCATTCTGTGTGAAAATAGTTTAATAATATAATTAAATATTTTGTTATTAATCTAACTTTATTTTGTCGTTGTAGAGAAAACATTACATCAGTCGTTTGACATTGTGTACTTACATATGTGCTATTGCCGAAAATTGGTAAGTTTTTTTTCACTTTTCTGTAGAAGCTGTTGAAATGTGGGTCCGTAGGATTGTTTTCTGTTGGGAGAAAAAGGTTTGTCTTAGTTGCATTTTAAATGTTTATTTTCGGTTCGTTTATAGGTTTTGTCTGCTTTTATTTTTATTTTTTATGTTTAATGTTTATTTATGTTTAGAAGGTATATGAGTATGGAATTTAATTGCTGTTTCTGTAGGTTGTTGATTTTGCTGCACTTGTTTTATACAATTTAATGACTGGTAGAGATAAAAAAATAAGAAGTTTGGTTAATTAATTATATTAATTTAGTTTATATTGGTTTTTTTTATATTTTATAACATACGTTTTAGGGTACTTGTAGTTTTGTGTCCTATTTTCTTCTTTGGTGTTCTGTTGCGAATTCGGCAGAGTGTTGTTCTCATGCAGATTTGGTATTTTTTGTGTGAGAGGTAGATGTTTTTTTTCTCTCTGTTATATTATTTTGTTAATTAGTTAGGTATTTTTTGGTTGTCTTGCTGTACAGTACTTTTTATTGGTTAGTGTTCAGTTAGTTTTATTCAGTCATTACCTTTAATTGTGGATGTTAATTAGTGTTTTTGTTTTAATGTGAAATATATGTTTATGTTTTTTTCCCATTCTATACATATTTTTAATGTTGCATGTTATATTTTAATGTTTAAAAATGTTTTATATTCATTTGATTAGTTTTGTATCATTTTTTAAATAATGTATTAATTGTAAGGGAAAATATTCTTTCATATATGTTTGATATAAATGTTGACGTAATAATAATCTAATCATACGTTTTGTGAATGTATAATATTTATGTTAAGTGTAATTTTATTTGTGGTGTAATGTAAATAAGATTAAAAAAATATTTTTTTATATTTTGGATTGTTGCTAACGATATTAATATAGTCGATAATGTGTTTTTCAATATTTTTGTTTTTCTATGTATTGTTTTAAATGTAACAATATTTTTTTTCTAATATATGTGTTTTCGATATTGTTAAAGACAGATGTTTTTTACTGTGATCTTTTGGTCATTGATATTTGTGTTTTCAGTAATTAGGTATTGGGTAGTAATATTTTTGTAACCAATATTCTTTTGGCAATATTTTGGGGAGTCAATATTGTTTTCCACAAAATCATGTCATTTATCTGGCTCAGGGTGTCCAGGCATGTCTAAGTCTAAGGAAGTGTATTCTATTACCTGAGAGTGGATATGAGTGGTGCCTGACTTCTTCCAAACATCTAGCATCTCCTTGAACGATTATGCAGAACCAATGATATGCCATGATTATACACCACCCCTATTGGATGGGAAGGACAAATGAACCCTTTTCTTTATACAACCCTCACCCACTCCAGTAGTGGCATGCTTCATCATTGTGTTCACCCTGATTCCTAAGGGTCAGGGTGGGCTCGACCATATTTCAGGGAGCTCTTATGAAGAAGTTTTGTAAGGGCGCGTAACTTTAAAGATAAGATTCCTCACCCACACCAAATAATTATTTTATTAGTGGGGTGGCTCGGAAGGTTAAAACTGTAACACTAGAAAGGTGTAAGGATGTGATGGTCTTATGATCCTACAACCCAACATGTTTTAGCCCTGTTCTAATGGCCTGTCTAAGGTCCTGGGTTTTCGTCAGGGTGAGTTAGTAAAGAGGTTACTCCCCATTGACATGTCTAACATGTGGATTTGTGAGTGGGCACGCAATTTAGCATGCACAAGACTTGTAATACTTGCCGCTGTTGGGTATTACCCAAAGCGTGTGGGACAAATGTTCCAATGGGGGCATGAATGGGTGGCCCTGTAGTCAAACGTTTGTCAAGGGTCCTGTCCCGTCTTTTTATCTACATTTGTCTCAGCTCCCCTTCTTGCAGTGATTATCTGAAGTAGATTTACTACTATTTCATTACCTTTAGGTCTGTAATATGCCTAGTTTATGAATAATACTGTGCTTAAAATATCCAACACATTTCATCAGGACCGGAATATTACTACCCTATATGGTATAACAGTGGGGCCCACCACTGGGTATTGGTTGCCCACTAAACTGAGAAATACTGCACCTGCATTGATGCAGTGGGTAGATTCCACCTATAAAATAAGAGAAAAGAAGAAGAAAAAGTGGTTGCCCTGACGGAACTGCCTTCAGACCAAGAGACACACTGACACATTTTAATTAATGGCGATTCAAGTGTGGTGCTCCCCATGTGGTGCAGCGCAATTGCACAGAGAAGGTTTCTTAGGAAAAGACAAAAACACATCTGTTGTGATACACAATATCTCTTTAGTTACAACGGATGTGCCAGGACGCCCCTTTGCTGGGGCAGCTGTGCGCGGTACAAAAAACAGTAACATAACATAACATAACATAACATAACATAAGTAGTTAGATGTTTACCTTGTTAACGTAGTAGTAGAAACCAAAGAATCTTCTGAAAAGACCACACAGTGAAATCGTAATTCTTAAGGGAGCATAAGAAGGTTTTTTTTAACTTACCCAGAGTTCAAGGGATAGATACCCCTTAGGTGAGGAAGAGGTCTGTGACTTAGCTGCGGAAAGAACTGTTACAGATCAAATAGTACCAGTAAGTAGAGAACATGTAATACTCAATGTGTAACATTTATTAAAACAGGTAAGTGTAGGTATTACACTGTACCAAGGGGGTCTAAAAGGCAGGTCGCCCCCCACTCATAATCATATACACAACAAGACCTGCCTTGAACAATAATTCTTATCTTTATACGCACAGTGACCACTTAAGTTACTACTCAATGACCCTGGTACTTACAAAATCTATTTCGATTTGCACCCTCTATATGGCAAGCAGTGCCATATAGAGGGTGCAAATCGAAATAGGTTTTGTAAGTACCAGGGTCATTGAGTAGTAAGTGGTCACTGTGCGTATAAAGATAGGAATTATTATTCAAGGCAGGTCTTGTTGTGTTTATGACTACTCATTGATCCCACAGAGGTGGGTGCAGATTTGATAAAGAGTTATCCAGAAGTGTTCAATGAAGAGTTGGGCCTGCTTAAAAATTATATGCACAAAATAGTGTTAAAAGAAGGAGCTATACCAGTGGTTCACAGAACACGATCAATCCCCTTACTAATGAGAGAACCCTTAAAGTTGGAGTTAGAACAATTGGTTAAACAAGGGGTCATTCAGGAGATTGAGAGTTCAGCATGGTTGGCACCCATTGTCATCACGACCAAGGATGGGGGAAAGAGCATTAGGCTCTGTGTGGACTTGAGAACATTGAATGGAAACATTATAGTGGATAGACATCCATTACCTAGGATCCATGAGATGCTGAGCACTTTGCAGGGAGCGAAAGTGTTTAGTGTTCTGGAACTATCATCTGCCTATTATCAAATCAAGCTTCATCCAGAATCCCAACCTTTGACAGCCTTTACCACTCCATTTGGCAATTACAAATTTTTAAGAATGCCATTTGGACTGGCGTCGGCGGCTTCTGCTTTTCAGAGAGTGATGCAACATGTTATCAAAGATTGTCGTAAGTCAATGTGTTTCCAAGATGACATTCTTATTTATGGGTTAAATGATGGGGAACATAATGAGAATGTTGAGAGGGTGTTGAAAAGATTGAAAGAGGTGGGATTCACCACGAGGGAAAGCAAATGTAAGGTGGGAGTTACATCGGTTGATTACTTGGGACACATAATTTCTGGAGAAGGGATCAAGCCAAAAAATGATCTGGTGGAAGCTGTGAGGAGAGCACCCACACCAATGAATAAAGAAGAGGTGCTTTCATTTCTAGGCCTAGCAGAATATATGTCAAAGTTTATCAGGAACTTTGCCATGATTGCACAACCCTTGAGAGATCTGATAAAAAAAAACAAGGAGTTCATTTGGGGTAAGGAACAAGAAGGAGCGTTGGAAAACATAAAGGCGGCCATCGCTGCAGCTCCATACATTGGAAATTTTGATGTGAACAAAGACACAATCATCTCCACGGATGCCAGTAATAAAGGAATAGGGGCAATGCTATCACAAAGAGAAAATGAGAACATGAAGGTGGTGGCTTTTGCTTCTAGAAACTTATCAGCAGCAGAATCCAACTATTCGACTATAGAAAAGGAGGCATTGGCAGTGTTTTGGGCAATCAAGCATTTCAGTTTTTATGTGTGGGGCATGCCTTTTGAAATATACACTGACCACAAACCTTTAGTCAGTTTGTTGGGTAATAAGTACATGGAGAATATGACGCCACGAATTGCTAAATGGGTCCTGGGTCTACAGGGTTTCAACTTCAAAATGGGTTTTGTTCCGGGTCAACAAAACAAAGTTGCTGATTTCCTATCTAGGGCACCTTTAGGAAGACAGGACGAGGAAGCCACTGGTAAAGAGAGCGTGATGGAGGTAAAGATACCCGCAGTAACGAGAGAGTTGTGGGACCTTCACTCCGATCAGGACAACATCCTGAGTAAAGTCAAGTCTTATGTAATCCAAGGATGGCCCAACAAGTGCAAAGATCTTCCGGGAGATATTCAGCCATTTTGGAATGTGCGAAATGACTTGTCAACGGAAGGAAGATTACTGCTCAAGTCTGGGAAAATTGTCCCTCCCGAGGGCTTAAGAAGCAAAATTATTGAGCTTACCCATGAGGGGCACATGGGTAGGAGCTTGTGTAAGGCAAAATTGAGAGCTGATTACTGGTTCCCAGGAATGGATCAGTTAATGGAAGATAAGGTGAAGGACTGCTATTCCTGCGGCATCAGTGACAAGTCAAGATGCATTAGGCGCTCACCACTCATACCGGTTGAAATCCCAAGGGTCCCTTGGGACAAGTTAGGATTGGACATCACAGGTCCAATACGAGCCAAGGGACCTCATGAGTGGTACCTGTTGGTGCTTATTGACTATTTCTCAAATTGGATCTCTTGTAAATTTGTGAATACCATCAATACCAAATCACTTATAGATTTCATGAGTGAGGTATTTTCTAAAGAGGGCATTCCCTCCACCATGGTCACAGATAATGGGGTTCAATTAGTTTCAGAGGAGATGAAAGAGTTCCTGAAAGACATGTCCATATCCCATGTGCGTACACCGTTGTACTGTCCCAAGGCCAATGGGAAGGTGGAGAGGGCTAATCGGATGTTGAAAGAGTGTATACAACTGGCTGTCAAATCAGGGATGTCAATTGAGGCCAACATTAGAGACATGTTATGGTCATACCACACCACACCCAGCCTCTCAACAGGTCATACCCCTTTTGAATTATTGAGAGGTAGGAAGGCTGGTTCAAAGTTTTCTCCAAATTGGTTGTGTCCTAAGGAGAAGGTAATGGTCAACACGGAGGAATTCAGGGAAAGAACTGACTCCAGACAAAAAAAGTACAAGGAGTGGTATGACAGGAAATGGGGTGCAAAGGAGAGGAGTCTCAGTCAGGGGCAAAGTGTGTATATCAGGAAACCGGAGAGCTTTGGTAGCAAAGGTGGAAAATACTTTGCTCCAGAGAAAATTAAGGAGGTGAAAAGAAATGTAGTAATTCTGGAAGATGGGAAAAAATGGAGTATGGATCGGGTGGCGTTGGATATGAGGAATGGGGGCCACAGGGAGACAACATGACCCTGGTGCAGGAAGCTAGTGCTGGGGAAGCTCAAATGAGGAGAGGGGGCCGAGTAAGAAAAGCTCCAAATTGGCACAAAGATTTCAGTATGGTGGGACATATTATATGATGTGTAATCCTTCCTTGGGACCTGTGGGTGGTTTGGGGATCCTGCAGGGCGCTTTTCCTGTTATCCCTCACTGATCATATGTTGTTTAACTTGCCTCCTTGGTGTTGTTGGGGAGGAAGATGTGTTGTAATTTTACCACTTGGAACATTCCAAAACCCCCCCCCTCTCCCTCTCGCACAATGGTTTAACTTTAGAACCCTGACATGAAGCCTGCTTTAGAATGTTGACGAGGCAGGACTTCAGAGTGTATGACCTGGTTGTTCTAGCAAGCTGAGGTTGCAGCTATTTATCTGATAATAAAGAAGATTTCTTCTTACCTGCGTTGGTTGCTTACTTCATTCACCCTCAGTTTTTAAACCTCACGACAATGCTCTCTACCAGCAGTAGGGGGACACTCTTTCCCCCTAATCAATAACAGATGACAACACTGTAGACACTCTGGACTGACATTACTTATCAGCCTTGGTTTCAAAACCGCGCCAAACCCTTAATTTCATACCTACAGGCTGTCAGAGGAGGGTAGGTCTTGGGTAAAGCTCCCACGAGGATCACATGAGTCTACTTCTAGGCTGTGTTTGTGCCATGCTATACTTTAATACCTATCACTTACCTGTTTTAATAAATGTTACACATTGAATATTACATATGCTCTACTTACTGAGACTATTTGGTCTGTACCAGTTCTTTCCACAGCTAAGTGGCGGGCTTCTGCCTTACCTACGGGGTATTTCTGCTTTGAACTCTGGGTAAGTTAAACAAACCTGCTTATCCTCCCTTAAGAATTACGATTTTGCTATGTGGTCTTTTCAGAAGATTAATAAGTTTCTATTACACATTAACAGGGTAAACATCTAGCTACTTAATTGTCTAGCACATAAGTTGTAACAAAAGAGATATTGTGTATCACAACAGATGTGTTTTTGTCTTTTCCTAAGAACCCTTCTCTTTGCAATTGCGCTGCACCCCATGGTGAGCGCCACAATTGAATCACCATGAACTAAAATGTGTCAATGTGTACTGTGGTCTGAAGGAGATTCCCTCATGGCCACCACTTTTTCTTTTATTTCCCTCTTATTTCAGAGGTGGAATCAACCCCATTGCATCAATGCAGGTGCAGTATTTGTCATTTTAGCGGGCAACCAATACATAATGGTGGACCTCACTATCATACCATATAGGTTAGGTAATATTCCGGTCCTGATTAAATGCCATTCAACCCTCCTAGCAATCAAGGCATGAAACATGTTGATCCCAACACTTCTTTCACATGTCAGCTAGTAATGTACATTATTACCTTAAGATAGCGTCTTTGTTTTTACTGTGTCAAGGGACAACTACCCCATAAAAATTCCCTTGGTTTCCTTATACTCTTTTATACCACACCCTTCACCACCCTATCTTCAACCCCTCACTTGCACTCATATAACAGCATTTTTTATCAAACGATCTCCGCTAAAGAGCCCACAGGCCCGTCAAGCATTGCAGCGCTGGCCTGACGAGGAGCGACCAGTGATGAAGCATGACTCCCTACAGGATGTTTGAGGGCATTATGAGCTGACCACGCGAATCCCCTAAGATCCATATGGCTCGATTATTTATTCCACTAAAAATACGGTCAAGATTGTCCCTTCCTTGAGGAACTACCCCCTATATGTGTTTGATACATTGATTCTGGAGGAGTGCAGGTGTAGGACCTTATTAAATATCTCTCCTCATCCCTCTCTTGATTATTAATAATGTGCTTATTCTTTTTGTGGGTAGGCATTTATGTTATTCTCCCTAAACCCCCAAATTTTCTAGTAAATAATCCCTATTTTCCAGCCTTTCTCCTTTGTGGCTTTTCACGTTTACTACTAAAATGTAGCCTTACGAGTGCAGAGATCCCTGCCACCATTGCAGCTGTCCATTGTAATATATATTGAATGTGAACGTTAGCGTATCAGTTTGTACAAGGTACATTGTATGGAAAGTAAAGATGTTTGTGTTTAATACAGAAGAGTCGTGGGTGGTGGACACTTTGGGAGAGAAAAGTTGACTCGTTATCACATTATATTGGAGTAATTGTTTCTAGGTTTTGTCCTAGAAACTAGCATATTAAAAAGAAAATGCTTGTAGAGAGAACTTACTGAAAGTGATTTACGGAATTCTAAAGCAGACATGTCTATGACTACATGTGGTTGGTCATATATGGAAGCACAGAAAACAGATTAGTTTTAGTGCCTTTTGCATCAAATGAGGCGTCAGAAGGGGATATTGTAGTGTATCTATCACTTCACTGATCCATATTTACAGAGTTTTGTTCACAAGGGAGAGAGGCTGATAACGACGCATTCAATAAAAAGTACATTAGTGCATATTAGAATGGTCAGCATTTGAAGAAACATATTATAAGTTGGTATAATCATTCCTAATGGGATTGGTGTTTCATGATTTCACATTTTATCTTAGAATCACAGAGATCACGTGATTGGTCTGCTGAGTTCCTTGAGTTCTCAAGATTCTGAACAGTTTGATTAATTGTCTCACGAGCACCTTTGAATGACAAAAGTGCACTTGACACTACCTAATTATAAGCTTGGGTTAGGTATTGCTTTATTTTCCTCAGATGTCTGACATCCTAAGAGGATAATCTCACTGGATGCAGTGACATTTGCTATGATATGAAATACTTATCAAATACCTCACCTTATACCATTTAGCCGCTTCCTAAGACGCTTGCTCTGGCATATTGTTTGGATGAGTCTTAGGGCTGATGGACAGGCTGATGAATGCTAATGATACTTTAAACCTACCTATAAAATCAGTTTTTTCATGCTGGGCCATCATTGAAGTATTGGACATACTCATCCCAAACAATGTTTTATAAAGTGTAACTAATATCACAAAAGGGAGAGGAGGAGGAAAAATCACCCATGCGTTCCTCCTGGGCATGAAACAAATATCACAAAAAAGCAGGGTGCCTGTGCCAAGGATGCACAAGGAAGACTATGTGCTACACTTCTAGACTTAAACTTACTAAAAATCAATAATAAAACTGCTGTTTTCCACCCATCCAACATCGTCACAGGGCAGTGCCAGAAAGTTGAAGCAGAATTAAAGTCCAACATAAATATAGTGTCCTAAATAATATTCACAAAAATATTGGAACACTGGATGTACATTTTCTAATATCAAAACCAATGGGGTGATATTATTGTAGGCTATATTTAGGACTTAATATTTATGGCAAACAATATTCTGAATTTTTTTTTCTAGTATCAGGCAGCATCATGGCCAGAATGCCATTTTGAATCCCTTTTATCCTTAGCCCTCCTTTTATCTGCTTATCCAGTCTTTTTGACAACCACATTCATGGGTTTAACAATGTGCCCTGGTAGCAGAATGATGGTTATTATTGGCTAGTTTGGTGACTATTGCTTATTTCTGATTTTTTGATTATTGAGTGCGGATGTTTGGATGAGTATTGATTTATGTACTAACATTCTATATTGAGTTGCGTTGCGTTCTATGTTGTTTTTGAAGACTTCTGGGATGTAGGAAGTCGGATGGCCTGTGGCAAGTGAAGTCACATGGTGAATTGTTTGTTGCCCTGTAGGTACACAGGGAAAACGTGTGACGATTGGAGTTGCACGATGCATTGTCTGGATTCGATTTGGTAACATTGCCGTGTGTTATCGTTAGGGACATTTCTGTATGAAAGTGGTGTATGGGTAGCGAAGGCCACCTGTGAAATTTTGGTCTTAAGTAACAGGATTCCACGTGAACTCTGATTACGCTTATCACTGGAAAGGTAATAGGTGTTCCTTAAGCTTGTAAGAAGGATAAAGTAGCGGGAAGTGCTACTTTATTAACAAATGAAATAATTCTGTAGTGGGGCAGAGGTAAGCGCTGCTCTCGGGAAAGACAGGGGGCCCGATTCACAGAACTAACTTAAGACAAAATCCTAAACTTACTACCATTTTGGTATTCACAGAAGGCACTTATTCATTTTGGTATTCTGTGGTAAATATTTCGTTACCGGTACTATTTTTTATGCGGTAAAATCTATCAAGAATAACTCAGTAAATATAAGAGGCAGAATCCGTGGTATGAGAGGTTTTAAAAGGCTTTATTCCTACACAAAGGAAGACAATTCGAATTGTGGGCCTTCTGTTCCATCACCACGAAAGTTCAGGAAGGAAGGGAGCATATATTATTGACAGTTAAGCAGTTTTATAGAAAATACATTACAGTGAAACAGATGCAAGAGGCGTAACAGCTGATAAAAGGTGCATACGTAGCTAATAGAGGGCGTAATTCAAGAAACGTCATTAAACATGACGTCACAAGTGGGTGGATCCATAAAAGAATCCTGCAATGTCAGCAGAAATGTTTGGCAAAGATGCGCACGCAGCCGCATGACGTGTGATTGACGTGCAACTAGAGGGTGAAGGGGACTTGACATTTAGCTCTACATGTGGAGACAGAAGTCTGGGGTTATGTCAACCTAATTCCAAATCATATCTAATATCCTATGTTTAAAGAACTGTGTTATCCAAAAGGAAAGGTCTCTTAGGATAGAATCTTATTCTATACTGACTATACTGACTGTTAGTGCGTGTACAAGCGTCTAAGTGTCTACACTAGATGCGAGGGGGTAGGAATATTCCATGGTAACGGGGCTATGAATTACTTGCATGAGGACAGCGAGGCCTGGCCCTTTGCACGGTAGCTGGAGGAATGTTTACCTAAACTGCTAGACAGGAATGCATCGGATGAGGAGCGAAGGAGATAATCTCGAAGGTGAAATACAGTTTTTGGCAGGCGACAGGCTGGATCAGGCACCGTTAGCCGCGCAAGGAGTAAGACAAAGTTCATGGTCACAGATGCAGGCTCAGACTGGAGCTTTCAGAGGCAGAAGGCAGGAAAAGGCTTGATGACAGAATTCGGGCCTACTCGCCTGAATCTGTGAAATGTGGAAAGTGAACCACATAAAGTCGGTGGCCTTTCATACTTAGGAATGGAATATCTGACCCATTCATGGCGGATCTGAAAGAGGGCATGTTGACGGTGGACGCACATATATTTGCGTCTTCAGAACTGGAGCAGGAGGGAACATACATGTACTTATAGCATGCACATGGAGCCGTTGGGGTCTACGATAGGGGACATAACTGATCACAAAATTCATATTTCCTCATTCCCTCCTTGTCCCCTTCGGACCCTTAGGAGATATCGATCTTCATCAATCCATCGATCTGTTCATATAGCATCATTTGTTCTTCTTTCTTTTTCCGGGATCTCGAATGAAAACTTGGAGGTGGGATACACGAGGTGGCACACAGACCACAAATCGCTGGCCCACATTGTAGACATAAGCAGCAACTGAATAGTATGAGAAAGCCAATACCTAGGAAGGATAGTATTCTCCATCCCCAGGCTGACAACACGCCCCAGAACCAACCGGACCAAGTCCAGGTGCCTGGACTCTGGTGTATCTGGCTTACAATCTTATGAAGGCGGGTTATGGCTTTATATACTGACGGTGAATTTTCTGGTATGAAAATGCAACAACTTGATCCGATGACCCTACAAGCTCCGCCCCTATCGGCCAGGATGACGTCAAGGACAAGACGATTTTGAAGCACAACAATCCGCATAGCAGACTGCTCTTCTGTTAAATTGCCTAAGGCGGAAATAGTTTCGTTCACTACTGCTTCAAGGGTTCTGGTTAATCTACGTATCAGCTTACTATTAGTGACTGTACCTATATAGGGAAAGAAACCTTTATTGAAATCTGTGTATTTCTCCCATGCTGTTTCAGTGTAATCGACAATTGGGAGATCTCTCTGCTGTCTATTGTGTACTAAATGGGTATTTCTGTGATAATCAGGAGGAGCTAGGAAAACAGGTGGCAGAAGGAATGCTATATAACAGGTACCATCCCAATCTAAAGGTAGACATATATATATGCGGTCTGGCCACATATGAAGTAGGAATGATGGGAAGCTCTAAATGTAGACTTGCCTTGATCACTGAATTTTATTACAGTGGTGCATTTACTGTGGCCCATGTGTATGGAACCATTCTTTTGTATACATAATTCCCCTTTTACTGGGAATACTGACATGGCGGGCAAGATTGGTGTAGCTTCAGATTCAACGTTCAGGATCATGAGGTTAAGTGTAAAGTTACCTAATCCATATACTTCATTTTCTAGATCAGTTCCTGTTCTTTTGGGAAGTCCCTCCTTGTTAGGGTAGCAGACTTTAAGCAAAACTATGTTCAGGTTTCCCCATACCCAGTTGTCTTGATAAACTGCGGAATTTGAATCTAGGGTATTGATCAAACTAAACCATGCTCCACAGGAGCCATTGTGTGTGAACGGATATGGAAAGAGGGGCAAAACTCCCTTATAGTTCTGATAGGGAGGGAGTCGGCCACATATCCAACAATTTGTGGCATTGCTGGTTTGATGGGAATGATGTAGCATACTAATGAATGTGTTGTTGCGTAGCGCAAATCTATAGGACAACTCATGCGGAGGAAATTCACTAAAAGAATGTTCTGCAGTTATATTGTAAGCACGTTTAAGAATAGGGTAATACATGTGCAATAGTATGCTAAAAATAATAATCAGAAGACTTAGAAAAAACAAAATTAATAATGTTACTGTACAGTGACTACGAAGTGATTTACAATACGCATGCTTTTTCAGCTGCTTTCGCTGATTTCTTTCTCTATTCCGGTCTAGAGGATACATGTCAGGGACAAATTCAACCGATTCACCTTGGAGAGGACTTAAACAATCAAATTGTCTGACTTATTAGACCTCAATTTTAGTTTATAAATTTCTGAGTTCGATTGCTCAACCAAGGGGAGCTTTGAGTCTGTCTGTGAGGGAATACAGGGTTGAGTCTCTATATTGGATGGTAGTCCATAAAATTTCTTGATATGACTCGAGTGCAACCACCCTTTTCTTCCCTCGATTTTCACGGCTGTCCTTGTGGTGAGTAAAACCAACTTCGGTGACTTCCACCTAGGATCCAGTTGGGTCTTCCGGTCAAAGTTCCTGACCAGCACCAGGTCACCAGGAACCACGTCATGGGGCTTCACCTCAGTATTATCGGGAAAAGCTGCGGATACCTGTGAACGACAAGATTGTAGTGCAGACATCAAGGAAGCCAGGTAATCTGTCAGCATATTACAGTCAACGTCAGTGATTTTACGAGGTATAGGCGTCCCCCACATATTTGGTGGTCTACCGAAGATCACCTCATACGGGGATAGCCCTGTTCGAGAATGTGCTACCATTCTCATGTAAAAGAGCGCAACTGGTAAGGCTACTATCCAATCGACTCCTTTTTCTCTACATATTTTGGACAATCTAATTTTTAAAGTTTGATTATGGCGTTCTACGAGACCTGCTGCCTCGGGATGTCGGACACAGTGAAATTTCCATTGATAGCCTAATAGAAGGGAAACGTGTTTCATTAGTTCGGATGAGAACAGCTGGCCGTTATCTGAGTAGACAACACGTGGTAAACCGTACCGTGGGAAGAATTCTCGAACTAACTGTTTGGCAGTAGTCGGGGCAGTGTAATCTGAAACCGGGTATGCTTCTGTCCAACGGGAAAGAGCACAGACAACTACGAGAACATATTTGAATCCTCGACATCGTTCCATCTGGATATAATCCATCTGGAGGACTTCAAAAGCATGATCGGGAGTTTGAAATCCACCCTGCTCTACGGGGATGCTTTTACCTGGATTAAACTGACAACATATCATACAGGTACGAACTTTTTGTTTAGCTGCGGCTCGCAAGTGTTTGTTGAACCAAATGTGTTGAATGCTGTCTAGCATAGCTTTTTCTCCTAGGTGCGCTGGACTATGTATAGTGTTAATGATGACTTGGACCATTGAGTCAGGAAGAAACCATATAGATTTTTCCTTCGTCATCCATCCTTGATCTGTTTGGATCCCTCCTAATTCAGTCCATTTCTTTATTTCTTCTGGTGTAGCATGTGTCTGTATGTCAATTACATCAAGGGCGGGATCCTTAACTGTCATGCAATGTGTTGACGTCGGAACTATTGTCTTTGTCATGTCAGTTGTGTGAGTCTGATTCTGAGCAGTCTGTTTAGCTGTTCTGTCAGCTAGGTCATTACCCTGAGAAATGATATCGGTAACTTTTGTATGGGCTTTGCATTTCATAATCGATATTGCAGTAGGTAGATGAATCGCATCTAATAGGGCTTGAATGAGGGGTCCGTGCTGGATGTGGGCACCGTGAGAAGTCAAATAACCTCTCTCTCGCCACAGTACGCCGAAGTCATGGACGACTCCGAAGGCATAACGTGAATCTGTGTATATGTTGACTTTCTTATTTTTGGCTTGGATACAGGCTTGTGTCAGAGCGATGAGCTCTGCTGCTTGAGCTGACAAAGTGTTAATACGATTTGTTTCAATGACTTCAGTGTCTGTTGTGACTGCGTAAGCGGCCACTAACTCTCCTGTATTTGCTCTCATACATGACCCATCTACATACAATGTCAAGTCTGGATCTGACAAAGGGATATCTGTCAAGTCTTGTCTGGGTTTCGTCGTGATAGTAATAACTTCAACACAATCATGTGCCAATGGATCTGTTCCGCCCACTGGTAACAGTGTGGCAGGATTTAACGTATTACAACGTCTGATTTCTATATGTGGCTGAAACAATGTTAATTCGTAACCGGTGAGTCTCGCTATAGTCAAGTGTTGTGTTTGTGTGCGGTTCAAGAGAACCTCTACTGCGTGGGGTACTTGTACTGTCAATTGATGTCCTAACACTATGGCATCGCTTTGTCTGATTGCTAAAGCTGTTGCTGCCACCGATTTCAGGCACGCAGGAAGAGCCTGAGCTACTGGATCTAATGTACTAGAGAAATAAGCACATGGTTTATGTGATCCTGCTTGTTCCTGAGTGAGTACTGACAAGGCAGTACCTTCGCGTTCTGTAACGAAGAGTGTAAACTGTTTGCTGTAACATGGTGTTGCTAGGACAGGTGCTTGGCATAAAGCTTTCTTTAAGCTTTCAAAGGCGTGTGTATGTTCTTGAGTCCAAGGGAGGACAGTCGATGTGGCTGCCTCCTGTGTTGTCAACTGGATGAGTGGTTTTGCTAGAAATGCATATTGAGGGATCCACTGCCTACAGTATGAAGTAAGGCCTATAAAAGCCCGTACCTCCTTTTGTGTCTTGGGTGGTGGCATGTTAGCGATTAACTGGATGCGGTCGGATGTAAGCTGCCTTCCCTCCTTGGACAGCGAGTGCCCAAGGTAAACAACTTGCTGGACACAGAATTGCAGCTTAGAAGGGGACACCTTGTGCCCCTTGTCAGCCAAAAATTTTAAAACCGTCAGTGACGCTTTTTCACATTCAGGTTCGCTTCGGGCGGTGATCAGCAGATCATCGACATATTGAAGCAAGGCAGTGTTAACTGGCATGTGGATACTGTCAAGTTCTCGTTTCAGTGCTTGGCTATAGATGCTGGGGCTTTCTGTAAATCCTTGAGGTGCGCGTGTAAATTTAAAACTTCGTCCATTTAAACTAAATCCGAATAAATATTGACTTTCCGGATCAATTGGGACACTAAAGAAAGCATTCTTGAGATCAATTACAGTGAAAAACGTAGCTTCTGAGTCAATAGCTGTGAGTAATGAAGAGATATCTGGGACCACGGGGTATTGTGGCACAATACATTTATTTAATTCGCGCAGATCAATAACTAATCGATATACTGGTGGAGCTTGTGGATCCGTTCTTTTAAGAATCGGAATTATCGGAGAATTACATACATTGGAGTCGGTTTCGACAACCACTCCTTGTGCAATGAGCTCGTCAATGATTTGCAGCAAAGCCACAACAGCATCGGGTGGTAACTTGTATTGTCGTATTCGTGGTAGTACTATTCCTGATTTCAGTGTAACTCGATATGGTGTAATGTTCATGCAACCAACATCAGTGGGGCCTTGTGCCCATAAATGTGTAGGTAAATTCTGCAGTCGGTGATCCATGTCTCTGGATACGTAGTGACCTTTAAAGTCACGTAAAAATAGTCGTACTCCTTCCGGAGAACAACATATTATAGCTCCTAGAGCTTTCAATGTTTTTATGCCTAACAAGTTTTCTGGACATGATTTAGTAAGCAATAAATCTGTAGTACGTGTCAATGGACCAATCGTAAGTGGAAGAGGTTGTGTTACGTCATTAATTATAGGTTTTCCTGAGAATCCAAGGGAAATATTCTGTGAGCCTGAGAGGGGTGCCCCTGGAACTTCACTACGCCTTATAGTTGTTCTGCTTGCCCCTGTATCAAGTAAAAACTTTCTGTCTTCCCCTAATAGTTCACTATGTACATAAGGTCCCTCTTGGTCTACAGGAACCTCAATAAGGGGTAAGCCAACTTCCCTCTCTAGGCTGTCTCATGAGTATCGCTGATAATCGGGATAATCTGCTTGTGCATACTGATACATCTGTTGTGTCGTTGATTGTGTTGCAGCAATGGGCTGCGCTTGTGGTGGTCCTATAGTCTGTTGTGGAGCTCCCTGTTGCGGAGCTAATTGTTGCGGAGCTAACCTAGGTTTTGCATGCTGAGGTATTTGTTGTTGATTCTGATCCTGTCTGGGTGGACGTGGTCTCTCATGCGTTCTACCTGTGGCAATATTATGTTTCAGGACTGGACAATCGTGTATATAATGACCTGGTTGTTTACAATAGTTGCATGTCCCTTTCGCAGGGCCTGCGGAATCACCCTTTTGATGACTATCGGCTGGAACCGACTGTGCAACAAGCATTTTCATTTTTGTATCTTTCATACGTCTTTGTTCGTGTTCTTGTTCTTCCTTAATTCTATTGTGATGATATTGTAACATCTGTAGCATCTGTGATGGGGTATTACCTTGCCAAGTACTTTCGAATTTCAATACTCTATTCTTAACTTGTATCAGAGAATTTTCAACTAATTTTGTCACAAACAGATGTGGGTATGACTCACTACTGGCTTTTATGCCACTATTTATACCAAAACATTTTTCAAATCGGGAATAGAAATCACTAGTATCTTCGTCGGGCTTTTGTTTACAGGCTGAGATTGCACCCCAGTCTTCCTTTTTCGTAGTTAATAAACGTGGCAGTACCTGTATTAGTAATCCTGCTAGTGCTGTAGTCTTTTCCCCAAGCCCTGCTCCTGCAGCTCGGGCCTTTTCTTCGTTTTCTAATGCTGTCCAATCTATCTTTTGGTCTCCCACCTCCCATTCTTTTTCTTTGAGTTTTTCATAAACACCGGCGGGTAATAGGACTTTTAATATTTTCATAATGTCGGGGTAGGTATACTCTCCCATGAGTAACATGTCTTTTATCTCACGGTGGAAACCTGCTGGGTCCTTGTCATGGCTGGGTACTACTTTCTTCATTTCTAATAATTCTAGTTTAGTTATAGGCGTGTACACAAACACGCGTGTAAAATTATCACCGGCACCTCTGATTGGGTGCACTTCGCGTAACGGGTTCTGTCTATCTATGTGATACATTTTTCTTCCCATGATGGGAACTGGAACGTGTTCTGGGCATACGAAATTTAAATATTGGTTTCGGGATTCTAGTATTTCTTTAATCAAATCAGTACCTGACCCTTTCCATATGTTCGTGAGTAGTTCTGTCAATATGTCAGGTAAGGGTCCTGGATCGGAGTGTTGGCTTTTATATAATATAAGGAGGTGTTGAATCATGTATATACTAGCTAAACGCTGTTCATATGGATCTAGATTCAGAAACGTGTGTGCAAGTACATCATCATTGTATTCGCCGGGACTTGTACTGCTGACCTGGCTAATTCTTGTTCGTCCAAGGAATCAAGCATATGGTACCCCCTTCGATCTCGGAGTAATTTATCAGCGGCTTGGAATAAGTGTTCGGGGGATTTTGTATTTAGCCTAGGGTTTGGAAAATGTCTATTATATTCTGGACGTATTGAAAGTACCGGATCATTAAAACCTCTGGTATTATTATGGGGTTTTCCTCTACTTACATAAGCTATCGTTTCTACTTGCTCTGACTCTTGCTCCTCCTCTTCTCTGTTTAGGTCAGCGGCGTCTACCTCTAATCTTTCTTCGTGTATTCGTTCTACTTCTTTGCGGATCTTTCGGTACATAGCTACTATACATAACTGTTTATCATGTCTCCCTTCTGATATATTCCGACCCCAAGTGACAAGTTTTTGCATTTCTTCCGGATTTACCCCAGGTCGGTCTTGATTTCTGATTACACAGTTTATGAGGAAACGTAACAGTTGTCCCTGTACCTCCGCTTTCTGGTACTCCATGGCTCTGCTAATACTTTCAGGACTTCGCCCTGACTGGACAAAGTGATACATACTTTCTAAATGTGTAGTCATTCCTGGTAGCTTCGTTAAATATATTGCAGCTCGTCGAATACGTAATGATGACAGCAGCATTTCGTCCCGTTTACCGGGCACAGGATCATATCTACAATCTACTAGAAGTTCCTTAAGCATGTCGGGAGTTGCTAGTTTGGGCGTACGTTGGAGGGCTAAATCTCTAAGAGTCTGTTTATTTCGCGGCGGAGTGGCAAACATGTCTGTCGTACCTCCTGTAGCACCGTCTGAGGTGCTAGGCACGAAAGGATTCGTTGGGTGTAGGATAGAGATTGTAGATGCGGGAAAAACTGTAGAAACGGACGGGTCTGTTGGAACTTGTGTAGGAGTTTGTAATTGCGGGGATACAGACGAATGCTCTTGGTGTTGAACACCATCGGCAAGCGGTGTGTGTGGTATGGCATTAGCATATTCGGGAGCTGCGTCATCTAAATAGGAGGAAAGAAAAACGTCCTTTGCTGTTTTGGGATGTGATTTGGGATGCGCTTTTATCGGAAACAATGGAGGTGGCAAGTCTTTTGGTATTTCCTGAGTAGCCTTAGGTAACCCTTCGGCCAGAAGTGGATACATACCATTCATAAGGGCGTTTCTTTGTCTATCTACTTGTTCTGATTTTACTCGGGTACCTTCCTCAAGTAATAGATTTTCTCGAGTTTTATTTGAATTCTCTCTACCTTTCTCTTCCTGTCTGTGTGCTTTTTCTGTACGTCTGTATGATTCTTTACGCCATAATTCAATGGCATCTTTCTGTGACTGTCTGGCTTTCTTTTTCCATAATTCTTCTTCTACTCTCATGATGCAATCTGCATCCCAGGTCCCCGCTGCGGGCCATCTCTGACTCTCTGGTAATTCTTTGGTGTAATCTACCCATAAATCAAGAAATAATACGGCATCTAGGCCATGCTTATGATACATAAAGTATCCTGGAGTGTCCCTAGGTGGAATGGGAACAGCTTCTTCGAGTACCCCTTTTCTAGTTTTGATCTGTCTTAGTTTCGAAAAGAGCGGCATTTTTAGATCTTGTTTCTAGAACACACTTTATACAAGAAAACACAATAATGAACAGTCATTCACACCACAATATATAGAACGTATTTAAAACATTTTAACATTTAACAGTTTTACGAACAATGATAACTAATAGAAAACTAGTTATTGACATAATACTGACACTAGATGATACTTATTTATATGCAAGACATACTATATTACTATATATACTGCTAAACAGTACAGATACACTGCTGAAACAGTGCAGACCGGATTTGTGTACCCAAACCCGTCTTGACCTGCACAGACTATGTGCACGTAAAAATGCCTCCCCGATAATGGTAATCACCGGGTAGCTCGGAACGGAAGGCCTCGGAACGGAACTGAAACTGGACCGGACTGGACTCGACTCGACTGGACTCGGAACTTCGGAACCTGGCGGGACTCTGTATACCTCGGATCTTGCTCTCTCAGCTAGGCTCTGGTCGGGATACTTCGCACTTCTCACCGCCTCGTCTGGGTGTTGATCGCAGCCTCAGTCGTCCCCGCTTGGCCGGAGGGAGATACAGGAAATCCTGCGGGTACGCGTTTTTGTCCGTTCAGCTGTGGCAGGAGACCGGGCCTGCAACGCACCGCCGGCGCGTGAGATGAGAAAGTGTCCCTGTTCGGGCGCCAATTTATGTGGTAAATATTTCGTTACCGGTACTATTTTTTATGCGGTAAAATCTATCAAGAATAACTCAGTAAATATAAGAGGCAGAATCCGTGGTATGAGAGGTTTTAAAAGGCTTTATTCCTACACAAAGGAAGACAATTCGAATTGTGGGCCTTCTGGTCCATCACCACGAAAGTTCAGGAAGGAAGGGAGCATATATTATTGACAGTTAAGCAGTTTTATAGAAAATACATTACAGTGAAACAGATGCAAGAGGCGTAACAGCTGATAAAAGGTGCATACGTAGCTAATAGAGGGCGTAATTCAAGAAACGTCATTAAACATGACGTCACAAGTGGGTGGATCCATAAAAGAATCCTGCAATGTCAGCAGAAATGTTTGGCAAAGATGCGCACGCAGCCGCATGACGTGTGATTGACGTGCAACTAGAGGGTGAAGGGGACTTGACATTTAGCTCTACATGTGGAGACAGAAGTCTGGGGTTATGTCAACCTAATTCCAAATCATATCTAATATCCTATGTTTAAAGAACTGTGTTATCCAAAAGGAAAGGTCTCTTAGGATAGAATCTTATTCTATACTGACTATACTGACTGTTAGTGCGTGTACAAGCGTCTAAGTGTCTACACTAGATGCGAGGGGGTAGGAATATTCCATGGTAACGGGGCTATGAATTACTTGCATGAGGACAGCGAGGCCTGGCCCTTTGCACGGTAGCTGGAGGAATGTTTACCTAAACTGCTAGACAGGAATGCATCGGATGAGGAGCGAAGGAGATAATCTCGAAGGTGAAATACAGTTTTTGGCAGGCGACAGGCTGGATCAGGCACCGTTAGCCGCGCAAGGAGTAAGACAAAGTTCATGGTCACAGATGCAGGCTCAGACTGGAGCTTTCAGAGGCAGAAGGCAGGAAAAGGCTTGATGACAGAATTCGGGCCTACTCGCCTGAATCTGTGAAATGTGGAAAGTGAACCACATAAAGTCGGTGGCCTTTCATACTTAGGAATGGAATATCTGACCCATTCATGGCGGATCTGAAAGAGGGCATGTTGACGGTGGACGCACATATATTTGCGTCTTCAGAACTGGAGCAGGAGGGAACATACATGTACTTATAGCATGCACATGGAGCCGTTGGGGTCTACGATAGGGGACATAACTGATCACAAAATTCATATTTCCTCAATTCACAGAAGGCACTTACTCATTTCGGTATTCACAGAAGTTAGGACTCCTAACTTTAGGACTCCTAAATGCCTTCTGTGAATACCGAAAGCCTTAAAATTAGGATTTTTCTCAGTTTAGCAGTAGTATAGTTAGGACGCCTAACTTTAGGACTCCTAAATGCCTTTTGTGAATACCGAAAGTCTTAAAATTAGGATTTTTCTCAATTTAGCAGAAGTAAAGTTAGGACTCCTCACTTTAAGACTCCTAAATGCCTTCTGTGAATACCGAAAGCCTTAACATAAGGATTTTTCTCAGTTTAGTAGTAGTATAGTTAGGAGTCCTAACTTTAGGACTCCTAAACTGAGAAAAATCCTAATTTTAAGACTTTCGGTATTCACAGAAGGCATTTAGGAGTCCTAAAGTTACTACTCCTAACTTCTGTGAATACCGAAGTGAGTAAGTGTCTTCTGTGAATACCAAAATGAGTAAGTGCCTTCCGTGAATACGAAAATGGTAGTAAGTTTAGGATTTTGTCGTAAGTTAGTTCTGTGAATCGGGCCCAATATTCTGTGTGAATGAACTACATTTTCCGTATGAATGTGTGTAAATGAAATAGCATTCAACTTAATTGTGAAACTCTGGTCTTATTTCTCAGGAGCAGTGCATCTCCAACAGGTGTCTTATCTCCAGAGAAACGGTTAGTTAATGCTTGCTAGAAGGGTAAGGTAGAGGGAAGTGCTATTTTATCGGCGAATGTAATGATTCCGTAGTGGGGCAGAGGTAAGCGTTGCTCTCGGGAAAGACGGAATTCTTGTGAAAAAGGTCAAGACTATCTCTTTTGTTAGCGAAGCAGACTATGGTGGCGTTTTTATGTCGTTACTAACAGATTTTGAGTATAAGTGAACGTAAGAAAAGTTTGCCGATAAATTTTGTAAAGGAGGGGTCAGCAGAAGCAGGAGTAGCGAGAAAAACTGACGTCAGAAAAGACCGCACTGGGATTGGCCCGTCAGTAAGAAACGTAGACGCTCCTGATTGGTGCGTTAGTGTACGCCGCGCTACGAGTGGAGAATTACAGGGTGACGTAGACGCTCCGGATTGGTGCGTTGGTGTCAGTCGCGCTGGAATTGGAGAATTGCAAAAGTGACATAGACGCTCCGGATTGGTGCGTTGGTGTGAGTCGCGCTACGATGGGATAAGACAACAGAATAGTCATAAGAGGAAATCTAGCGATACTAAGAAAAGAAAATGATGAATTACGATCCACCAGAGAAAGAGAAAAAGTCCTGGTTCAGAAAGATCAAGAACTTATTCAAAAAGGATAAACCGATTGTGACTAGAGAGGGACAGTTGCTTCCTCCACCGAAATCACCCGCATCCTTTATGGTTGCGAAATATGGATATCATACATGTATTTGGCTAGACAATTATGCAAAGTATACAAAAGATTATGGAGTTTTGGCATTTCCAGTACATGGTTCATTCAATTTAGCGGTATTGAGGAATTTAAGAGAAAGAATGATGAGATTATAACCGAGACCTAGACCTACTCAATTTGAAGCATTGACAGAATGGGAAGATGAGATGTATGAAAGAGAGCGACAGCGGAGTGACGGAAGGTACAAATACATGTTTGGTAGACCGTGTGGACAGGAGAATCATGATGACAGAATGAGGAGATGGCGAAGTGCAAATATGGCTGATGGTATGTTCCCTATGAGAAGTGCTGAAGAGACTAGTAGTAGAAAATGTACAGAGAAGAGAAATAATACAGGATCAGAAGGTTATAAGTATGGTGTGCATGAGTCGGAGGATGATGTACTTGAGGACATGTTTTATAAAAATCAACCCCCGTACCAACCAAATTCTACATTATTGACACCAAGTGCCCCAGTAAAAGAATCACCACAAAATATAAAGTTTGAGTCAATGCCACCTGAGGTAGGAAGAAATAATCCCTTTAGAGAAACAGAAAACACACAACCTGGTAAAATGACAAATGAAAATTCAACTGAATTAGCCAGAACTACTTTAGAGTTAACTGAAAAGATTAGGGAATTGACTAAAAACATGGAAGCTGTAACTGTTCCTGTAACAATAGGACCCGTAATGCCTATTTTTGATAAGCAAAAGGATAATGAACATTGTTTGACGATTCCTTATAACAGTAATAAACAAACCGAAATGGACAGAAGAGGTTCAAGAGAAAATCCATGGGGACAGGTGGTAGGAACTTCTGGACAAAATACTCCTAAAAATTTGACAGTAAATCAGAGTCTAGTGAATAGAGCAACAATGACGACAGAATCAGTACCAGGGTCGCCAAAAAAACACGAAATGAAACAATTCATGTAGGTCTTACTTCTGATGAATTAAGTGAATGGTTAAGGAGTTTACAGCAAAAAGATGCTGAACCTCGACCTTGAGATGTGTCTAAATTAAAAAATATTTTTGAAGAATTAATAGTAGGAACTATTCCTACAAAAAAATTAAAAGCATATCAGGATGAAGAATTAATGTTTCTTTGCAAAAGTATAACATGGAGAGCAAGAAATTTACACGAAAAATTGGAAGAAGTAGCAAGTGAAATGGGAATCGACTTTGAAAAAATAAAATCATTACAGAAACCATACAGATTAGACTTTGCTGAAAAGGACATTGAAAATTTGAATACAGCAGGAAGAATAACTCAGATTAAAGATCTAATTGTTTTACTGAGAAAATGGGGCGATGTAGACAAATGGAAAAGTAGGTGGTCTCGAAAGCGAGATGATGCAACAGACAAAACGTTTGTAGCTTTCCCAGTAAGAGAAAAAGAAAAAGCAGTAACTGAATGTCCCATGAGAGAGATTCCAGGCGGAGGCTATGTGCATGTCCCCTGGACTAGACAAGACATTTTATCATTCATCAATGACTTTCCTCACTTACGCGAGAAGCCGGTTGAATGGTACAGGCAGGTAGACAGGTTTGTGAAATTATCAAAAGTACTATGGATTGATTTGAACAGTTTATTTGACACAATTGTGCCAGCAGACCTATGGGCAGAATGTAAAATTACGATAGGTTGGCCTACTCAAGAATACCCTAGGGATCCAAAAACAGGCGCTCATGATCCAGAAGTAATGAGAAAATATGAACAGGTAGATACCTTCTTGAAAAATAAAGTCTCTCCTAAAGAAACTGATTGGGTAAAAATTGATAGAACTCATCAAGAGGTAAAAGAATCTGTACATGCCTACTATGAGAGATTATTGTTGGCTTTTAAACAATACAGTGGTGATGAAAATTTGAGTGAGAAGGATTTGAGTCATTTTGTATATCGATTTGTGTATGGGTTGCATCCTGAAGTAAGTGAAATGATTAAACAGCATACAGTAGATTGGCAAAATAAAAAGATAGATAAACTACTGAGACATGCAAAATATTTTAGTGATGAGATTGAAGCCAAGCAGTGTAAATTAAAAGAAAAGGCCATGTAGGCTCAAGTAAAAGTGGCAGAGAGACAGGAAGCCCAACTGATTGAACAAGCAAATGGTACATGTATGAAACAGAAAACCAACATTGGGAAATGGAAATGTCAGATTGGTATAGAAGAAGCCAAAAAGAAGTGGCCATGTCATAATTGCGGAAGAATAGGGCATTGGAGAACCGAGTGAAAATTTCCCCCAAGTGCTAATGGCGATAATGCATCATTGAATCCACAGGTGCAGAATGAGGTGCGTTGTCAACTGCAGTGACAGCAGCAGGTTGTTGCCCAACAGTGTCAGGTGCCAAAACTGCCTTTTTCACAGATCGTAAATCCTCAGAAATACAGTAATGAGACAGGATTCTACAACGAAGAACAGGTAACTAAGCTGCCACGCGCTAGTGCTGTTTCGCAGTATTGCCTACAACGCGATGAGAGTGAGTCAGAAGAAAGCTATTGACGGTGCAGAGGGGAGGAAGAAGAGTGCGTACTTGGCGCAACTCTAGAGGTAGACCAGACAGGCCCTTTTGTGGATGGAAAGGTAAATGATGAAAACATTACTTTCCTAGTAGATACTGGTGCTACTCGTTCAACTGTTAGGTCAGCTGATGTCAAAACTCTTCCTCTCCCAGATGAAACAATCCAAGTAGTTGGAGTATCCAAGAGACAGATAAAAACGTATCTCACTGAACCAGTTAAGGTTAAAATAGGGAACTTTTCTGAAATGCACCGTTTTGTCGTGTGCAATTCAAGCCCTGTAAATTTGTTAGGGAGAGATTTGCTGTGCAAAATGAACTGCACAATATTCTGTACTCCTAATGGTATAGCTTTTGAGACTCCTGATGAGGATGTACTGTACAAAATGACTATAGCTAATATGGAACCTGAAATTACTGAGGCATTTGCTGTATTTGACCCTGAGGAATTGCCTCAAGAATTGAAGAAAACAGTAACAAGCATTTGCAATGCAATAGGTCTCGCATTTGCAAGAGTTTAAGCTATTGGCATTTCAAATGACGATGCCTTTTATTTATCTGTTTTGAAAACCAACACGTAAATAAAAGGCATTGTCATTTTCGATGCCAATAGCATAATCTTTCGCAAATGTGAGACCTATTGTATTGTAGATGCTTGGTATGAGAAGGAAGCAGACGAGTGACGGACATAGGTAACAGTAAATATACAGTGTACAGCAGAGAGGAGGCGGACGGGGTGTAGCCTCCCAGGGATTTTATTTATTATGTGTTTTTTTATAGTGCAAACTTTACCCGGAGGTGTCAGAGTGCTATACAACAATACCAGTTACAGTATATAAGGACTTCAGAGTACACGAATAACATAAAAGATACAGACAGATACATTCTAAACTCACATAAGAATGGTAGTGAGTAAGTACAGGAATTTACTACTGATACAGCTTGGGTGGTGTGCTTCCTGGTGCACCCAAAGTGCTGGGCAAGGAGAGACACTGCACTACGGATGGTGTGCATCCTGGTGCATCCAGAGCGCCTGACAGAGACAATGCAAGTGCATGGGTGGTGCGAGCCCTGGAGCACACAGAGAGCACTGGGCAGGGAGAGGCAGTGACTGCCCTGGGTGGCGTGAGCTCTGGTGCTGAAGAGACACAGGGAAAATTTATATGCCCATACTGTAAATCAGATAGCATGTGTGTGTGCTTACCTGTGTTCTACTGCCGCCCTGCGGGTGTTTATGTGTGCCTGCGTTCTCCTGTGCATGCTCGTGAGTCCGTATACGTGCTTGTGTGATTTCTTGTACGTTACGTGTTTGCATGACTGTGTTTATTGTGTATATAAATCTATTTTGTGTATAATTGTGTAGCTTCTGTTCGCAGGCGTGAATGTTTTTTGTGTGTCTTCTATACTTGCTTCTATGCGTGTTTTAATATGTGTGAGTGTTTGTGCTTTCTGTGTGTTATTAAGTATGTATTTATCTGTGTGTATTCACGTTTCTCAAACATGTTAACTCTTGCCGCATTGGACATAGAAATACCGTGTTAGGCAAAATGTTGATACTTATTTTATTTTTGTACTTTCTCAAGCTAAAACATCCTCCTCAGAAAACAGGTTAATATTATTTCTGCAACAAAATATTTCTGAAACGTACCGATAACTAGGTAACTCTATTAGCTAACACCAGGGGTTCTTGTTTTTGGGGAGAATCGAGAGAGCACTGCCTTTAGCCATCCCCTTGCCTTGGCTTTAGGGACGCTTTAGGAGGGAGACGGGTTCACATATCAAAGCGTTGTTCGTTCGTAAAAAAAAAAAAAGAAGAAGAAAGAAACGTAAGTCTCCTGAATAAACAGGGCGAGTAGTCAGTCTTGTGTGTACTTTTTGGGCCGGCTCCACATTTTGGCTTCTGAACCCCGTGAGTAGGAGGCAGGACGATGGGCAGTGCCCACTGCCTTGGCAAACATGCCTGACAGGGGATTTTTTTTGTTTAACAGGGGGACTGAAGAAGTCCTACAAATGTGAAATTACTGGTCTACGTCCCCCATGCCACTTTCATGAAGGGGTGTTTTGGAAGCACCTTCGAGTGTTTTCACAGCGCATGTGCCAATCATACAAACCCCACAGAGGAGCATAACACAATGCCTGGATGTGTACGGAGGGAGCAGTGAGCCATGCATTCTATGGCAAGCTTAGATTGTGATGGGGAGAGCGATGAGACATGTTTTCATACCTGTCAACAAGCTATCGCCTATATCTGATGACATGGTGTTGGATTATTGCAAGGGGTTGGCTGATTCCGTTCATTCTGTGTTTCATCAGGTTGGATCGGATGCAACCACTCTTGAAAAGAAGCTAGCTCATGATCTGAGCCCAGATGACTGGGTAATAATCAAAGTGCATAGAAGAAGAAATTGTTTGGTCCCAAGGTGGGGTAAACTACATAAGGTGATCTTGACCACGACGACGGCTGTAAAATATGCAGGAGTGAAGAATTGGATTCATGCTAGTCATACCTTGCGAATTCCAAATCCAGTGGATAACAGAGAAGAAGAATACTTTGAAGAATCTGATACAAGTTCTGAATCATATACAGAAGAAATAAGAGCAAGACCAACTCCTGAGAGGGGGGAGTCAGAACCAAGTTCAGGTGTAGCACCCGAGAATCTACCATTGAGAAGAAAATTGCAAATTTCTGACACTAGCTCAGAATCAGACACTGAACCAGAACAAGAACACAAGTGTGTAAACAAAAACAGTGAAAAGACTATCAAAGAAATTCTTGATAAAGAATTTCCGCATGAAAAGGCAAGAGAAATTCCACCTGAAATAACAGAAGTAGATGATAAGGTGCCAGATACAGAGAGAGAGGGAAAGATTGTTGCGGAAGACCCCCGAGGAGATGTAGGGAAACCATACATCCAGGTAGAAGAAGGGACACTTAGTCAGCAGGAAGACTGTGTGGAAAAACCACGAGGAGGGACAGAAGTAGATAAGGAAAAGGAAGTGGTGGAAAGAAGGACTACTGAAAGTAAGAAAAGTTGGAACTGAATCCGAGGACAGTGACGAAGAAGTACCAGAAGGTCGAGTCCTGAGAAAAAGAGCATGGAGAACTGAGAGAAATGAAAGGGTAAATAGATTGAAAAGACCAGCAAAGGATGAAGTTTGGCCAAATAAGATAAAAAGACTGAGATACAGATTGACACGAACAGGGAAACTAGAATATTATTTTTCAGATGTAGATAACATATTTTCACAAGTACCTGTAGTCCATAAACTGAATAAAGTAACTGAATAAAGTAAAACCTGGTAAAGTGTTAGGTGAATTTTTCTTAGAAACTAGAGAATTAACATTAGAGTCAGTATTCAAAAATAATCTCACTTGTAGTCTGAAAAGTGAAGAGAAAGTTTTCTTAGATATGGTAGAAGATAGGAGAATAAAAATGCATAAGAAGGTACCTGAGGGAAAAGAAGAAAAGACAGTTTGGGATGTTGAAAGAGAAAAACATTTGCAAGGAGAAGCTAGTCCAGCAATGGCTTTAGATTTGCCTCAGAAAGGGAAATTGTGTATTAGAAGAAATCAAACTGTGTATGATAACTATTTCATAGGTGCAAGTGATTGCCATGATACTTATAGAATCATGAGTGGATGGGGATTTAAAGGAGGGAATGATCCGGTATTTCCTGGATTATATTTTATCTGCAGGAACAAAGCTTATTATCGAATACACGACCATTGGTATGGCACATGTTATCTAGGCCTGGTTTTCCCAAAGATATTTCATGTGGGAAGAGGAAAAGATGGTGCACACGAGATAGGTAGACAACTAACACGTAGAAGAAGAGAATCTTGGGCAGAAATTGTAGGAGACATTTTTGGAGCATTGATACCAGCAGTTGGAATATCTCTGAATGCACATAAAATTAGAAAATTATCAACAGTAGTGGATCGCTTGTCAACAAGCACTGCTGGAGGATTTTTATTGGTAAATACCGAAATGGTTTCCATGCGAGCCATGGTGATGCAAAATCGACTTGCCCTTGATATAATTTTGTCAAAAGAGGGTGGAGTCTGTAGAATGCTGAAGGTTCAACATTGTTGTACTTATATTCCTGACGAAAGTCAAGATTTAAAGACGTACATAAAGAATATAACTGATTTGCATGAGGAGATTGTTCCACTGGAGGTTGAAGGTATTTGGGAAAAGGTTGGAAGAAAGTTTTCTACTATTAAGAACTTTTTACTAAAATTAGGTAGTACCTTTATTGGTAAGATTTTATTTCCAGTAACATGTGTGATATTTTTAGTATTAATTCTGAGACTAGGATGTTTATGTAGCAAGAAAAGAAAATTACAAAAACATATAAAAAGAGAAAATGCAAAGAAGAGAGAGAGAGAAAAAAAAGAAAGAAAAATGGAGGATATAGAATTAGAAGAATGGAAAGAGAATATGTATAAGAAAACAAAAGAGGAAAAGACAGGGGAAACAATTATGTGATCTAACAAAAATTAAGAGAACTGAATTCATTCCTATTATAAATTTTATCAAAATTTAAGGGATTTGTGGTGATATTAAAAATCACCAAAGGGGGGATTGATGGAGCAGGTAAAGCAAAATTGTGTATACCTCCTCTATTTTGCAGTAAAGTACTAATCACTTAACCGACTAATATAAAAGTTAGAATTAACTGTTTGCTGTGTAATATTAATCAACTATTTGCACCTTTATTAAACACCAATTACACGTGGGACTTATTGCTATTTGCATGGCAGAATAACTCTAATAACTAAAACTTGTATGCCTAATAATTGTAGTACGTGTGGTAATAGGATATCGCATGAATTATGTCGCTTTTGTGATGTTTGCGTTCCCGTTTTGGACCGAAGGGTGAGTTTTATTGCTTTAAATGTCGCTAAAAGCTAGGAAAATACTAATAAATAAAGGGATTAGTGAGGGTTTAACATTAGAATCTTCATTTCTTTGTATTAATTATTCTTTTGTTTTTTTTTCGCTTAAGTTGGCATTTTTGGCCTACCAAAACATGGCGTTCAGAAGTGGCCACTGTCTCGTGAGCACGATGCCTACTGCGCAGATTCGGATGGCTCCGTAGACCTCCGGGCAACCTCAAGGCACAGTGTTCCTGGTCAAGGATAGGAACATGGAGGACTGTCAAACTTCAGTCAGTAAAATCTGGTCTAAATGAACATTCGAGACATACAAGCAAACTTTACAATGTTGCATAAGGGCAACATGGACAGAGGAAGTGAACCAGCAAAATCCATGAGAACCCAGACTGACGTTAAATCGGAGGATATTATAAAATTCATCAAATAGACCAATCATCTTCTTCCTTGGTCTAAGAATGTTTCATGTTATCCCGAATTTCATTATAAAAAGGGTAGCAAAATAGGGAGGGGCTGCATTCTGCGGTTTTCGATGACTTCACACCCCTATCGACCCACAGGCGATGACAGATGCTTGCACGATTTCTGGTCCTTTGGAGATCTTTGGGACTGTAACGTGCTGAGCAAAGAACTTTCGGACTTTGAGCTTTGGCCTGCTTTATTGGGACAATTAACAGATAATTTTTTTTATGCAGAGCCAAATGAATTAGGAAAAATCCAGATAGCAAGAATAGGTAAATATAAATGTCATGCGATTTGTGCTGATTGAACAAAATTCTAAACTTTGATTGACCAAAATGCTAATATTGATTGCAAACAATATTTAGATAAACAAAATAATTGATCAACAGAAATTACGAGTTTGTGGCTTTTCAATAAAGAGATTAGAGGATTCCGAGGCTTAAATGTGTTTTAGCTGGTTCTAAATCACCATCAACCAGTCCAACTAATTGGTCTGTCGACCAAGTGGTGGAGTGCCTTGATGTTTAAGGTTAGGATCCTGTAGGTGGTGATGCAAATGTATGTTCTGTAAAATAACTTTTCTTCCCTATAGGTAATAAGGTACTCCCCCCCCCCATGTCCAGCGTGTAATCATCATCCATCTTGTGTGCAGACTCGTGAGAGGAAACGTATGAGTGTTGGTGTTATGGGCCCCACCAATGAATGCGTGTGTGAATGAGCTAGTGTGACGTCGGGTCTGCAACGCAGGAAGGATAGTTGTACATTTGCCCTTTTTCCCCGATTTCACGCTGGATCAGGTTTAACAATGTGCCCTGCAGCCCCTGTGGTGCAGGGACTCCCCAATCCCCCACTCAGCCCAAGATGAATGAATATCTGTGAGATATGAAAGATCATGGGGCCCCTCACAACATTTTTCATGGGGTCCCATCATTTATGTTACACCACGGACCACACTTGGTATGCCTTTATCTGCATCTCGGAGCTGATTACCTTTTGAAGCTGAAATATTCAGTGAGGCATCAAAAGGGCACCAGGGCAGCTTCCAAGGGTATCCACGTCCCCTTTGTGGTGGTTCTCTGCAGCTGCAAGGCTTTTGTTTGTGTAAGATGACTTAGAAGACTTACAGAAAGCTGGTGACTAGAACTTGGCACTTAGGGCCTGAGTTATAGTTTTGTGGAGGGTTAGTCCATCACAAACCTGAAGGATATCTGCCTTATTACAAGTGCAATGCCCTTGTAATATGGTGGACATATATATATACCTCATGTTTGTGACGGAGTACCCCATCCTAAAAACTCTAAATCTGCCTCTTATTATGTTGCTTTGGGTCTTTAAAACCAAGTTCCTACTTCTTCCTTATAATTCAGAAGAGGGGGATATCTTCATGAGCCATAGCCTGTCGGTGCATGACAAGGTCCCCACATCACAGTTTAGCACACTGCACGAAGACCTCTAAAATGGTAGAAAATGTCCATGGGTTGTGTTATGCGTGAGCCCGCACAAATCAGGGCCTAACTGTGCACTCTACTTGTACATACACATCATTCAAGAAACCTGAAGCTTTAAGGTGAAGAGTGTTGGAACAGACAGTTGTGTCTCTTTTTCACAAGATTGAGCAATCTTTACCTGTTCTTTAGATGTCATAGTCAGCAACCTATTCAACGGAATGAAGTAGTCCTTTAAAAAATTGGAATACAAGATGCAATCTGGTGCCGCTCGCCAGAGTTTGCATCAGTGCACTCTCTGAAGCACTCCCAATATTTTTTTTAAAATAATTTAATGAAATATTGATTTCATTAGACACATCTGAGAACCGGCGCACATACTAGGCTGTCATGATTCGAAAACAAATATATATTGCAGGTAAAGTGAGATAAATGAGGGAATTGCATACTTTGGGTTCTAAATTGAAGCTATACATCACCATCATTCATTACAGTCCTTTAAAAATACAGTGAAGAGAATAAATGGCTGTTGATAGAATAGTAATCCGCTATTAGTAGCAATGGCCACGGCACCCGTTGGACATCTTTCATCTTTGCCAGCAAAGAGTAGTCTTTTTTTTGTTTCAAACATACACGCTGTTGATTGATCTGCACAATAAAATGGGTTTTATTTTATATATCTTTAAAATAATTGCATATTGATATCCAGGGGGCTGTGACACCCGCGAAATTGGCCGTCCTGGCGCTCGCAGGAAGAAATAAAGGGATCACTGTTAATTTTAGACCCGGCTTTGAGCGGCTGAACTTGTCTTCCTCTCGCGTGACTCCGGCGCCACGGGTCATCGCGCGGCGCAGTGTACCGCGAAACAAACAAATAGAAAACGGCACCTCCTGGCACTTTAAGTTTCACTGCAATCCGACCGCAGACCCGGCGGTTGCAAGAGATGAAGAGCGGGGCTTGGGGAAAAATCTTCCTATGGTTATATATCGGCAAAAAATGAGCATGATTATCGCGCGAGCCGCGAAGGGCAAGACAGACAGCTGAAGCCGTCCCGGAGCTGAAGAGGCAGCGCCGAGACAAGAGGTCACAATTATCTTGGAGTACCGCGCGCCCCGTCACTGAGAGCTGATATATTCAGTGGGTTCTTGTATGGTGCTTAGGGAAGTTCTAATTAAGGGAAGAAAGAATTTTGACACATGTGAAGCCGAGATCAATATTTTGCGCCATAATCAGCAATTCCTGATGGTTTGACAATGTCACTATACAGGCTGTAACTATCCATTATTCTCTTAGAGGGGAGCCAGGCGGAGGCTAACGGGCTGGCTTCGAACTTCCATGAATCACTGAAGGAAGCCGCTTGCTTCCCCTCTGTTTCTCTTGGTTTTTATCTCCATTCATCCTTATAAAGAAAGTGCGGCGCAGCCAGCTTTGCACAGCCGTTGGGTCGCCTCCCAGCTGCTACAAGAGGCTAGCGAGTTATAGAAACGTTTAAAATAAAAAAAATAAAAAACACAAAAAAACCAATATAGAAACATAGATTTGTTTAGGACGCTGAAACCGGGAAAATATTAGCTGTAGCCATATTTAGATATTCTGTCCATTTTTGTTGATTTCTGTGGCCCTTTGGGCACGTGAAAGACAGTGACTAACTATTTAATTTCCTTCGGAAAAAGATTCTCCTGGACGCAATAAGGAGTAAGGTAGTTCTGTGGGCTAATGTGCATGCGACAGAGAACTGTGTGTAGTCTGAAAGAGACACACCGTCTAAATGTGCGTGTATAAGCGTTTGTAGGGTGCCAATTTAGCTATATAGTAATAGACCACTGAACAAGAATGGAAACACTTTCTGTTGTCGGTAAAGTCGGCAGCGTTTAAGTTGGAAACTACACTAAATTATTATAGTTTGTGTGCTCTCTATATTTAGTAATTTAAGCCCAGTTTTACAAACACGTTGCATTGAGCATGCAGTACTTTTGTAATGCAGACCTGACGCACAGGGTTGGTACTTGCATTGAAGTGAGAATCGTGCTTTGGATTGTAACCTATAGTGATGGAACAGCATACTGTGTTACCTTGTGTTACTTTCTGACAAGGAGGCATTCCATGGATCCACCCATGGACTTTGACGCAAATTCATATCTACAAATTCTTGTAGACATGGATTTGCACCAAAATCGCCACCTTCCTGAGACTGACGTAACAAGGCAAAATCTATATATTTCTCCTCGGTTTTTCCACTTTGCATGCAGTAAAGTCTGGCTTTTGAAGTTAAGTTTTGGCAGGTCAAAATTAGTGCAATTTAACAGGTAAAAAATGCCCAGTAAACTCGGGAATATAAGGATTTTCATTCAGAAACCGGAAAAATTCAGGTATTATTCTCCTTTTGGACAAGAAACTCACAATAGGTGTTATTTATTGTGACTGATAAATACCAAACCCTGGGGTATCCACATTTATTGGGCCAATAAATAACATATCCTTCACAGAGCCCCTCTAAATAAGGCCATATGATGAACATATACTTTGAACATGAAGAAATAATTTCCTGTGCATCTCTATTCATCGACCCAATACTTACTCGCATCCTGAGTAAGGAGTGTGACTACGAGGATGAGTAGGATCCAGTGTAATGAAGATTAAGAATAAGCATGGCCACTGGAATTATGCAATTGTACAGCTGCAGCGTTTTTAGTATAATTATGGATTTGTCACATTTGCCACATTATCAATCACCTGCAGCATAATCTGTAGATTTTAAAAAGCATTTTTTTCTAGCTCAAGCTATTCAAAAGTTACTAAAAACAGAGCAACACGTGTTGCTGCGCAGTAGAAAACCCTTTGCATTGAGTAACTGGCCACCTTTTTGTAACTTATTGCTATGTGTTCAGTGTTCAATGTTAAACTACAACAGATGTCTCCAACCAGTCTATGTGAGCTACCAGTAGCTCCCAGACACCTTCAAAGTAATGCACAGTCTTGAGTTCATTTTTAATTTAGCAAAGGGTCACAATTTTCTTGTAACATTAAAGGAAGTGTGTGTTTACTTTACCTCAGAGTCAGTGGCAGTGGTAGGGAACAGGGGTGGCGAGACCGGGTGGGAGACCAGGGTATTGAAAATTATAAAATAAAAACGCACTTAACTTTTCCGCCGCCTCTCCTCGTCTTCGCTTCTCTTCCTGACTCCAGTCCAGAAGAAGCTGCAGGAAGTACCGGGGTACACAGGCTCTCCTGAGCCAATCACAACGCTGCAATGCAGCATTGTGATTGATCCAAGCAACATGGATCGGATGGGGACAAGGAGCCTGTGCATATTCCCCACCAGGTTGTGCAAAACAGCCTGCTGGGGAATATGCAAAGTGCGCATGAGCGGCTGGGCCAAGACGGCTGGCCAAGCAGTCATGTGAACTTAAGTGTGCCCAAACCACTCCTTCTCCTTGGACCACTAGCCCTTCCTGCCCTAACCATGCCCTGCAGTAGCAAAAAATAAAATGATAATAACGTTGGTATTATCATTTTATTTTTCCCTTTTTCACTGCTCTAAGAGCAGTGGGGTGACACTTCTCCGCCTTAGCGGAGGAGCTGTCACTGCTCAGAGCCTGATAATAAGCAGTGCTCAGTCAGATTAATGCGCCCGGCTGGGTCACAGAAGTGAAGCACGGAAGTATTTAACTCTTAAATAAAAGTTCTTGTCGACTCAATATTGGAGTGTGAGAACAAAATGATGATGATGTTTCTGAATGCTTTTTATGGGAAAAAATGAAAATGAAAAGTAACCTTAATGATTAACTCTTCATTTTAATAATTGTATCCCTTTTCATAGTGTGCATTTACAAGCAACATGCATTTTTCTCCCAGTGACCAATAGACAGTGTGCGATATTTATAACTAAAAAAGAGTAATTGTTTCAAATGGGAGAAATTTAAAGTGAAGAATTTATTTTCTATGAAACATTAAGTATTAATGTCTTTCTCCACTTTCAATTAAGCCCAAAAACTCTTGATGTTTTATAAAGCATGTTTATTCACTTAAAAGTCCTCTTATTTAAACAAGTGTATTTTTCTGTTGTAAATGTGGCACCATGTCTACAGGCCACTGGGAGCAAGAAGCTTGGGGAAATGTTCCATACTCTGAACTTGTTTGCAATACATTTGATTGATCAGAAGTAGCTCTAACTACAGAAAAGGTTGAAGACCCCTGAATTAGAATAAGGTGCAATGTATGCTCAGACTGTGTTGACAATGTAAAATGGTAAAATAATGATGTAATAGTATCACAAAATGTGTCACATTATGCCATGTAATCTGTTTTTTCTTGCTGTACTATTTTTTCACCCCTGGCACATAATTTGGCCTTTCTCTGGCACATAATTCCAGTGGCCCTATTAATACATAATCAGGACATTTTCAGAATTGAGGTTGAAGATAACCCAGAAGCATAATGTCATGGAGCAGAGTACTCACATCCCACCCTCCCCACACCATCTAGCTTTCATAGGCAAAGGTGGGGTAAAGGCTGCTCAAAACCCAGGTCCTCCCGTTAGGAAGCCTAGTTGAGTTTATGCTAAACCGTGCCAAAGGTACTGGGGTAGTAATATTCAAGACAGCAATGCAGCACAATTTCTCGATAGATATAAATGCACAATGTTATATAGTTTAGGACTGTTTAGAAATAAACAAAACAAACTCATACTTCTAGAGTCATGGAAACCAATCTTACCAATTATAAACAGCAATAAAATAAAAAAATAAAAACACATCAAATAAAACTCGCACCAATGCATACTTATTGCATATTTCAGATTTGTAAGAACTGATCAAATATGTTTACATTTTGTATCAAATGTAAACTATTGCTTTTCATGAACCCACCCATGTACAATTCTATTGCTTCTGGTAAGGATTTAATGGTGACTTTCCAATAACCTGTTGGAGCCTGGGAGATCGAGCAAAGTGACATCCATTTAATAAAACCTGTTAATGTTGAACATTGCTTCGTCCATTCAATGTGCATCCAGAGGGGGAACATGGCTGCTGGTTAGTCTGGCCGAGAGTTCCATTCCGTCCCCTCCGGTTATGCTTGTCCTAAACACCCTGAGCCTTTCCTAACACTCCGAGCCTTGCAGTCCCTCTGCCCCGCTTCTCATCAGCGTTCCATGCGTTCTCTGTCTCCGGCCAGCTGGGAGGTGACGGGGTAGCGTGGCGGCTGCTCTCCCCGCCTCAAGAGATTCTTCTCCTTCGCGTCTTCGGGCTGTTGGTGTCCGGATGCACGATGGAGCTGGGTGGTGGATGCAGCTTGGCTCAGTGCATTGCCGGGGGGCGTTTGCTTCAAGCTGCAGACGGTGTTCGCCTGGATAGGCATGCCGCTTTGAGTATTTCCTTCCGGGGCACTAAAGGCAGGATCAGCCCCTGCTGGGTGCCCAGTGCTACGAGCCTCACTTTCAGTGGCCTTGCGGTGGCTGAGTCTACTGGCAGATTGCCGCTTGAGTCTTGCCGGCAACTCCATAGCTTTTCTCAGCTTCCAGCTGACTCGGTGGTGTTTTCCCTGCCCATGAGCCCTAGATGGGCTAAGCGCATTGATAGGAGGCAGCCAAGCACTACCTGCCCTTCTAAACAGTTACCACGGAGAAAAGGAAAAGCAAAGCCACCCAAGGCATATTCTGCACAAGGTAATCAAGTAAGAAGGGGGGAGTATCTTATGTGCATGTTTTATCTGAGTTAACAATTTCACCTCCATAGACTGAGGGTCTACATGGTGAAAGGGGGGTAGAGGTCCCCAGCAGATACGTGCTACAAAATAAAAATGTTGGCATTTCGTACCCAACTACGATCTCATCTGCTTCCATTTTGGAAAAACTGTGACCAAAAAGCCTGGCAGGAAAACAGGGGGTAATCTTTCTTGAAACACTCAAAACTCTCCTTCGATACCCTCGGCACGACAGCAAAAGGAAGCAGCCCAAGTCAGGATAACCCCGTCCCTTAGATCCTTTTTTAAGGTACATGCTAAGGTTCAGCTGGCAGGTCATACTTTCCCAGAAATGGTGGAATTGTATCAGAATAAGGGGGTTTCTGCTGAAGCTTCTGTGGAAAGCATGGAACCTAATAATTCTAATAACCCAGCTGAAGAAGCAGTTCACTTGAGCCTTGCCACCTTTAATAGGTTTCAGATTCTAGGGGAGTGTGATGGTGACCCACTCAACCCCCCTGCCGAGGTGAACCAAGTGCCCGACCCATTGGTCTCTGGAGACCCCCCGATCTCAAATAGTCTGAAACAACTGGATCTCGCAGGTATGTCAGAGTTTCTATCCTCAGAGATTAGAAACAAGTTTGCTATTTCGGAAAGGAATCAGTCTAAAATTCAAGACTCCTGTGAGACACTAGAGGTCAAAATGTCCGCAGTCACAGATAGAATCTGTGTGCTGGAAGCCTCAGTAGAGGCCCTCAATAAGGAAGTGGAGATCAACCGAACTGAGATACAAACATTAAAAAGTGGCGAGAAAGTTATGCTGGATAAAATAGACTTCTTAGAAAACAATACTAGGCGAAAAAATATCAAGCCTCCATTGACTCCCAAGATCTGTAGGCTGATATTCAGAGAATTTATAGAGATCCCTTCTCAAACAATCCAAAAAAGAAAACCCCCCGGAGAATTTGGTTAATTTTAAAACATACATGTTAAAAGAGCGAGTGCTGTCTGAGGCTCTAAAAGCTGGTAGTTTCACCAAAGGGGAGTGGTCATTTCGGATCAGGTCGGATGTCTCTAGAATTACTCAGGACAGGCAGTGGGAGTTGGGGACATTTATCCCAAATTTAAGATCCTTTGGCACAACAGTCCAACTTTTATTGATCAGATAAAGGCTCAGGGCTAAACTTTCCTATTTCTGCTTAATTTTCACAAACTGGAGGGTGATTGTTGGACTTGGCCCTTTTTGCAAGGTCATCCCTAAACTTTTTGCCTTCCTCCTGCATTTTCTCTATCCTGTTTTTGTTGGTTTTATGACTCTGGGCACTTTACCACTGCTGAGCAGTGCTGAAGTGCATATGCTCTCCCTATGTTAAATTGATGTATTGATTAGTGACTCCATGATTGGGTTATTTGATTACTTGTCAGACCCTAGTACAGTGCACCATGTGTGCCCAGGGCTTGTAAATGAAATGTTGCTGGTGGGCTTGCAGCACTGGTTGTGCCACCCTCAGAAGCAGCCTGTAACGTGTGTCTAAGGCCTGCCATTGCAGAGCCTGTGGGCAGTCTAGTACTGCCATGCTGACTTGGTGAAGTGCACACATTTGCCAGTCCCCAAACCTTCCCTTTTCTTCATATCAGACACCCCTAAGGTAGGCCCAAGGGCAGGGTGCATTGTAAGTTTAAGGTAGGACATGCCCTGGTGTGTGTGGCATGTCCTAATAGTGAATTACAGCGATTTTCGTTTTTCACTATTGCAAGGCTACCAGTCCCCATAGGCCAGAATGGGCAGTTTGATTGTAACATCTTATAATCCTAACTGACCCAGGGAGTATGGTAGAAATTTGAGTTTAGTATGTCTGAACTCAGAATGATAAAATATATCTTTTAGTGAAGTTGGTTTTAACATTCTGCATTTGAAAATACCACTATTAGAAGGTAGGTATTTTTTTACCTAACCATACAGCCTGCCTCTGCTAGCTTGTGTATTGTATGTCTGGTTTTGTGAGTGACAGGGGCTGGGAGATTCCAGGAGACAGGGTGAGCCAGCACAGGGCGGAATAGACCTATCTGCATGTAGAATGATGGGAGGTGATAGCACCTGGGTCTGAATAGGGCTGTGCCTGCCTTTCACAATGCTGGCTCCACCTCCTGTGGTGTGTCTGATGTCCCTGGCCCACACTGTCAAAGGAAAGAAGGAGTCCTCTAAACAAAGTGCTCTAGGACTGCACAGAACTGGACTAGGTACAGGCCCCTCTGCCTTCTGAGGACAAAGGATTTAGTAGTATGAATATGGGGACCCAGTCCCCAAGATTTTAGATCACTTCTGGAACAACAAGATGAACCTCTGCCAAGGAGAAGCACCAAAGGAAGCTGTAGGAGTTGGACTGCCCCCCTGCCATTGTGCTGTGTTGCTGGGTTGGCCTACAGTGGTGTCTTCAGTGCCAAGGAGAGGAGAAGGAACTTTTAAAGAACTTTCCTCATCTTGCAGAATATTACTCCAAGGGCTTGATTTGAGCTTGTCTCCTGACCGAAGTCTCAGGGATACCAGACTTCACCCCTTCGGTTTGCCTGTATCTGGAACTTGCTGTTCTAGCTGCTACAGAAGGAATTTGGCAACACCAACGCCGGCGAGCGACGCCGTCTTCTGCATCGAAGCCGTGAGCGCTGCTCCGACTTGCAAAGTAGACCCGACTCCGGCCGCCGTGCCACATCGACACCAGTGAACGACATCGTAAGCCTGCCATAGCCGTGAGCTCTGCTTCAACTAGCGACGCAGGCACGACGCCTGCTGCTGTGCGGCATCGACTCCGAAGCCAACATCATCGCAGAGCCGATCGTCGACGTGGGTGGTCAAGAATCCATCGACATCGTGACATTGTACGGAACCATGGTTTCGGTGCCATCATGATGTCACCTCCTCTCCGGTCAGGAACCGACACCTCCCCTGCCTACGCAAGCATCGAGGTCCCGAAGCATCATCTCCCCCGAAGCAAGGAACCGATGCCGCAACGTGCCAACGACACCGCACCTCCCCAACGCCGTGAGCTGTCTTTGTTCTCGCTTTTCCAAGGTACTGTGCTTTGTGGGTCTGGTTTGACTCCGGGCCGACGTCGTGCACCTCGTGGCTGGTGCCATACTTTGGGATTTCACAAGAGGAGCAAATTAGTTTAGTATTTCACAGGGTGGGGAGCATATTTAGGAAACAATTTTAAAAAGTCCTCGTCATTCGGCTACAGTAATTGAGATTATAAATTAGAGAGGGGGAGGTCATGACCAAGTCATCCAAACTGGTGCTAAGATACTAGAAATGATAAAAGTCAAATGCCTGGTTACACTCCAGTAGAAATGTTAACGTGGAATGTTAATGACCTTAGAGTAGTGGGCAGACGAAGGAGGATCTTCCAATATCTGAGCCAATCCAATAATGCCATCATTATTTTACAAGAAACACATCTAACTTTTGACGAGTGGGAGGTCGCTCGAGCCAATCAGAAATGGATTGAAGGTTCTCTTCATACAAGCCAAACATGTTGCACGAAAGGAGTGGCTCTTATTATAAAAAATCGGCAAAGGTTACCTTAGGGTCCTTTAAGGTGGATATTAAGGGGCGATTGATTATTGCAGACGTTAAGATTCAGAATGAATGGTTTGTTTTAGGGGGATACTATAGGCCGAACATAGATAATGAAGCCCCTTTAAACTCTATTTATAATCACCTTTTACAATCTAATTTTCCTGTCATCATGGGAGGTGACTTTAATATCCCTTGAATCCCATTCTTGAAAGATCTAAAGGGGTGAGTGCAGGACCTATTAAAATTAGATCTTTTTTCAGAGTGCTGATGAAAGATCTAGGTCTTATAGATATTTGGAGAGCTAAAACAAAGAAATAAGTGGTACCCCAAGTTTTACTTTTCACAATAAAAAACATGGGCACTCTTCCAGAATTGATTTTTTCTTAGTAGACGCTAGGTTGACTAATATCGTGAAAGCAGTGGCAAATATCCCAGAGCAACTCTCAGACCCTATGCTGTGCTCATGGAGTTACAAATAGAGAGAGGTCCCTCTTATGGAAGGTGTACCTTTGATATATTCCTACTCTCTGATTTATCAGTGATTACACAGTTGAAGAGTGAAACCTTGTCCTTCTTTGAAATTAATGACTCCTGAGCCCCGTCACATGTAATATGGGATGCCTATAAGGCATTTATAAGAGGCAGAGTTCTCAGTCTTGCTGCAAAAAAGCATGAGGAAACTAGAGCCATGATAAAAACACTGGAAGAAGACATCTCCAGAGCTCTGAGTGAGAGAATTATAAAGCAAGGCAGTCAGGAGCACAGTGAGGGTAACAATGGAGTCATAATTAAAAGACAGGCGCTAGCAGATTATCTGGACAGGATTACTAGGAGAAAGTGGAAGGCTAGTAAATTAGGTAATACTATCATGGAGAAGGATGTGGGAAGCTCCTTGCTTGGAAGTCCTGCATTAACCAAACAAGGAACATAATTTAAGAGATTGCTAATGCTGAATCAGGGGGGTATGGTCGGAGAATACTAAAATAGAACAATCATTTGAGTCGTTTTTTTCAAGACCTGTATACTGAGGATCAGGTAGTCACCAAGACCCAGATTAAAGAGCATGTTGATTGAATACCGTTGCCCTTACTCGTTGATGCCCAAGCTCAACGGCTGAATCAAAATATCTCCCTAGAAGAACTTAAGGCTTTAATAAAGAATCTAAAACGAGGTAGCGCTGGGGGATACACGGTATTCCTAATGAGCTTTATATTTCTCTTACTGAGGAAATCACCCTGGTCTTGCCAAAATTGTTTGACAGCATCTTCTCTGACAATCTTTTGATCCCTAAGTCATGGAACGAGGCAGCTGTGACTATAAAATCTATGTGCAGATCTTAGCAAGGAGATTGAATCCTGTGATGGGCTCTCTGGTTCAGGCCAACCAGAAGAGATTTATCAAAGGACATCAACTTCATGATCTAACTCATGAGTTGATTGGCACAATTGATATAGCCTCAGCTAATAATCTAACTCTTATCGTCTTTGCGTTTCATGCGGCCAAAGTCTATGGTGAGTTGGCCCTTTTTAAGATACATGATTTACACCTCTGGGTTAGGGGAAAAGTTCGCCAGGGCTTTTACCAACATCTACATACCCTTACAGCGAGGATAGTGGTTAATGGGAACCTAACTTAATCAATCTGGAGCGAGGAATAAGACAGGGTCTCTCTGCCCATTGCTTTTTGACCTATATATTGAGCCTTTGGTATGTAGTATCAGGGCCAGTCAAAACTTCACACTGTTTGAATGGAATGGGTGGGTGAAAAAAGTAGCTCTCTATGCGATGACTTGATGATCTTCACAAAGGAAAGCACCAACATTTTTCCTATGCTGGAGCAACTCCTAATGGACTTTGGGAGGGTTTCTGGTTATCTAATTAACCGGTCAAAAACCAGAAATTATGTCCTGGAATACGGTACCTAATAGCTCACTGACTAAACAGCAAATCAGATACTTAGGAATACAGATCACACAGGACATCACCAAGTTAGCCCAGGTAAATCTTGAACTAAAAAGGAAAGAGGCAGGAGCACTATTAAGATCCTGGGCTAGTCTTACCCTCTCTATTTTGGGCCGCCCCAACTTGGTTAAAATGTCAATACTGCCAAAATTCACATTTATCTTTGATGTGATTTCTCTATCTTTTAATCCCAAAACAATAAAAGCACTGCAAGGTGATATATCCAGCTTTATCTGGTCTAATAAGAGGGTGAGGATCGCCTGGAAGAAGTTGCAAAGCTCAAAGTTAGAAGGTGGTAAAGCAAGCTCCGACTTTCGCATTTTATGGCTGGGCCTTCAAGTTTCCCTCCGTTCCTCCAAGCCATGTCGAAAAATGTTCCTCAGGGTGGCTATGGCTTTCTTTTGAAGTTTGGTCATCCAAATAAAAAAAAAGTCAAATTAAAGGTCTTGAGATCTGCCTGCAAGCTCTGGTAAGACTCTAAAGATCCCGTAATACAGCTTTGGTGCCCCATTTGGAATTCCCCAGTGCCTAAAGGATAGTTTGTCGGCCCCGGTGTTGGAAGAAGGGATTGATGAATGGGGTTAGCTATTGCAAAAAAGCAAGCAATTTTCTTGGGACTTTCTAAGTAACATCACAAACCAGAGGCTATCCAGGTTCAAATGTTATCAACTATCCAGTTGGGCCGCTAATCTGGGTAAAGATGGGGATGGAAACGAAGAATGTGAGAATATTCTCTTGGGCTCTCTCTATCAACGTAAAGAAGTTTGTAGATGGTACTGGCTGCTATTAAAAGGAGAGCCTCCACCAACGCCATTGGAGGAGCCCAGGAGACGAGACCTGCCCTCGACCCACATAACACTTTTATGGCAAGTGTCAATGCGCACCTTATGGAGTGATGTTAAAGATGCCCTTCTCAGGAGAAATCATCTGTTTAAGCTCCACAGAGCATACTGGACTCCTAAAAAAGTTGGGAGGTGAATATGGGAAGGTCTACTTGAAGTGTGCCTCTTTGAATGCGGGCAACCTGCATATGTTTCGGCAGTGTCCCCAGATCCAGGGCTTCTGTCAAGATGTTGGTAAGACCATCTCATAGGTTTTGGGGCAAGAAATTGAGGTACGCTCTGTTTTGGTTATCTTTGGAGTCCTCCTAGAGAAGAGAGTCAGTTGTAAGCTCTCTAAACTTCAAGCCTCTCTATTATTTATCTTAATTCTTCTGACAAGGAGAGAAATTTGTTTAAAATGAGTTTCACCTCAGCCCCGTTACTTTTGCAATGGGTTGCCTCAGTTAAAAGAGTTAATAACCTGGATGATGGGTGTCTCTTGAGAAAAAGAACCAGATTTTGGGCGGCTCGGGAGGATTGGGTTAATAAGTTTTATAATATAACACCTTCAAATGGTCCAGTGATTATGAAATAAATGAGATTATTTGAAAGAGGCTGAACCTTGAGAAGGTTGCTACGCTTCTCCTCTTTTCTAACCAGTAGTCTTCAGGTTGGCCCTTCAGGAACCTTGGAGGTGGTAAAGTAACAGGTGACGCTGTGACCTCCCTCCATAGGAGCCAGGAAAGAGCCTGTACCCGCTATAAGACAATCTGCTTATTTATGAATGAGAAGAACACTTTTAAATTTAAAAAAAACCTGTTAATGTTCATATTTAACATTCATGAATACCCAGGCACAGATTTACAAACACATTGCATCGGGTGTACATTTCTTTTAACACAAATCTGATGCAGAGAGGTGTGGTGGGATTTACAATCCAACGCAAATCGTAATTTGTGCTGGACAGTGACTTAAAGTAACACAAAGCAGCCCAAAGCACTGCCTTGCGATACTCTGCTTCAACGGGGCATATCATGGTGGTGCATGGGCATTCCCATGCCACCACCCATGGGTTTTGACACAAAACCCTATCTAGAAACAGTTGAAGACAAGGATTTGCATCAATATCATGCACCTCCTTCAAGCTGGTGTAATGAGGACAATGTTTTATTTTCGTCATGTGCAATGTACAGCACAGAAACAACATGGGAAATACCTTAAAGCATACTTTTGCTACTGAAAGAGGCCTCTTCCTGCCCAAAACCTATGTATCCACAGTGCATACACCATTGCACTATCGAGCAAGGGCATCTGCATTGACACATGGCAGCCACAAGTGTGTCAGCTGTGGGGGAGAGCAAAACAGCACACATTGTAGTGGATGTGGCGCTGCACCAGTTTACGCATGCAGCTACTTTACTTGCTGCCCTGCATTGCATCTATGCAATTCTGGTTTTTGATAGTATACTGGACTTCGTTTTGCTAGTTTAGTGTCTCTGCTCACTTTTGCACTGCTATTCAGTGCTAAAGCGCAAGTGCTCCAACAGTAAATTGTGTTATGATTGGTATTCCATGATTGGGATATTTGATTTACTAATAAGCGCCTAGTACAGTGCACTGTGTGGGCTTGTAAATCAAATGCTACCAGTAGGCTTGGACCACTGGTTGTGCCACCCAATCTCCTGGACAATGGGAGTTTCAGGAGTGGTCCCACCCCCTTTCCCTCTTTTTGGCAGGCACCTGGGTCATTATTCCAGGCTCCAGTCCCTTCTGACTATCCTCTGCGACGGCAATGGACCGTGTGGTCAGGCACACCCACCAAGGCATCCCTAACATCTCCAAGTGCGACCTGAGCTCCACCTCCTTCCAGATGATGTTCTCTAGAACACTGCCAAGCACGGATGGACTTACAGCTACCCTCAAGGAAATTGAGATTCCTTCTTCTCAAAGGGAACCAGAACAACTGGGTAGTGACTCTCATGGCTGTTGACTGCAATAACCTGGTGGAATACATTAGGGACTACCTGCTCTGAAGTCATCAGACGGCATCTGACTGTCACTGTGCTGGCTCCAGTGTCTTTCAAAGCTTTTACCATCTGTCCATTGATAGTTACCCACTGCATGTATTTCCTAGTGTCAATAGGCATTTTAGTTCTCTGCACATTGTTCTCCATCCCCCCGGGGCACTAGGGCAACCTCCACACTATCGTCCATTCTATCGGGGACAATCTCCTGCCCAAGCACTACACTAAACAACCCACCTGCGGGGGGCTGTGCCTGCTTGGTACACGTAGCATCCCCCCCTGTAGTGCCCAACCAGTTGGCACTCATAACATTTAGGGGGTGTTTTCCCTGAGGACTTATTTTTAGGAAATACTTATTTTTCTGTTCAGGCAGGGATTGAGAGTTCTGACCCTTATAACTAGTTTGAAGACCTTTAGAGAACTCATTGCTTTTAGGTTTGTCTCCCCTGATGTCCTGTGATGGGGAGACTGCCCACACTTGTGGTGATCCCCCCACATTCCTTCTAATGGACCCTGGTGCTGAACCAGTGGTAAGGCTCCTTAGAAAGCTCCCAGGGCCAGTGAGCTTACTATCAATAAGGTGTTGGCGCGGATCTGCAAAACATAAACTGAACATGTGCTCTCTTGCAATCAAATTGCACAGCTCCTTCACTTAACTACCCTTCACCCAACTATCCAGTGCCTTGCTAAAGTTGTCTACACAAACTACCCAGGTCTGCTCGGGCAGCTTCCAGCTGCCCCTAAACGTCTGCCTGTACCTCTCAAGGGCAAAGCCATATTCTCTGACAAGGGTTTCCTTCATGGGGGATACCTCATCCTGTCCCCCTTCTCTAGGGCCAGAAGGTCATCTCTACCATTGTTAGGAATGTGCTTCCAGAGGCTAGCCTCCCAATCTTTCTCAGGGATCCTATTCATCTGCAAATCCACCTCATAAGCTACAAACCACTTATCAATGTCACTTCCCCACAACAAAGTCAGGCTCCAGACCTTTTGGAAAATGGACCGACTTGTCTCCCGAGGGTACTGAAGGAATGCTGCCACTAAGATTGCTGTACTCTGCTTGCCTAGCTTTTATGTCCAGCTCTCTTAGGCTCCTCTCATGAGCCATTTTTCTTTCATCTGCTTCCATGGCCAGCTTCTTCTGCATGGCCATTTTTCTTACCACCAATTTCAACTGGGTCACCTGCAGCCTAAACTCCTTCTCTGCCTTCCTGTCTGCCAGCTCCTCTGGGGACAGCCCTCAAAAAGACACACTACTCTCTGCTCTGTCAGGGAGTTCCAACTCGGGGACTAAGTCGTCCTGCTCAGCTGACTGACTGGCCTTGCATATTATCCTCTCCATCCTGGTCCTCTGTGGTGGCTGGCAACTGGTGGAACTGCGCCCTTGCCCTCTAAGGTTTTTGGAGCTCTGCCTTCATGGTGCTCCTTTTAGTGGGTAGCCCCCCCTTGCAAAATTCCTTGAGGTCTGTCACAGTGTAGCTTTCCAGATTGAGGAGCTCAAATTCCATCATTGCAGTTGAAGCCAAAGACACCAACAGTCAGGTAGAGTAAGGTTAAATTTGAAAAAAACAAAAAGGCTAATCAGGGAGAATTTAAACTTGAATTGGTCTCAGAATATTTATCTGGGATTTTCAGTGTGACTCAAAATCACTGTAAGAAACTGTAAATACACAAGTCCTAATCCTCACCACTGAACACCAATGTGACAAATTGCGCTACTGGTTGAGGGGGGTGAAGCCCTTCTGAAGCAGCAACCACAATCGTTGTCAGGTCGAGGCAAAATAAAACCCCAGGTTAACCTGTGCTCAACCCTCTGGTAGCTGGGACAGAGCAAAGAGACTTAGCTGAGGGGCAATGTGTAAGTATCTATGCAGCACTTCAATCAGTAATAAGGTGGAAACACAACACAAGAAACTTCCCACACCCATATAGAAAAATAGAGTACATTTCAATAAATTAAACAAGACCAAAATGACAAAAATCAAAAGAGTCGGACAGGGATATGCAATTTTTAAGATTTCAGTAAAAATAGCGCCAAAAATTAAAAAGCGCCGATGGTGAATAGCTGGTTGCATCAGACTGGGTCAAAATCATAACTTCAGGCTGAACGGAATGGAGTATGGGCCAAGTAAAGGAATCCAGTTTGTCCCGCTGAACGAGAGTACCTTAAATCCTGGTTTGCGGAGCATTGCGAGGAAGCGCGCCGAGACTGAACCATGCAGCCGAGGAGATGCATCGGTTCTGAGATGCTGCATAGTTGCGATATGAGGTCCTGCATCAACATCGAGGAGTCCATCAACGGATGCTTGTGATGCAAAGTCTGTCGTCAAGGATGCATTGCGCATTTGAAGTGATGTGTCGGTTCCAAGGATCTGCGAGCCTGCAATACAAGAGCCTGTGTTGTTGAGTCTGCCGTCTACGTTTTTTTCATGATGCGAGGGCCTGCGTCAGGAAAGCTTAGCACAGATGCGGTTCCAATGTGGGCAGTGAAGTCGATGTGGAGTTCTTGCACTGGAAGAACCCTCACAGAATAGTTGATGCATTGATTCTGCTCAGGATTGTGTCACACAGCAGAGTGGATGCATCCGGTCTGCTTTTGATTGTGTTGCGCAGCAGAGGAGATGTGTTGGTTCTGTTGGATCCACAGATGGGCTGGCAGAGCACCTTTGGCCCACTTCCAAGGGTTCGGGCCTGAGGCAACACCACTTGGCAGGATAGGACTCAAATATGGCAAAGTCCACGTGCTGGGTTCAAGGTTGTTGGAGCCTTTTGTCCTTGAGGCTCTAGTCAGGAGGCCAACAAACTAGACTTTGGGGTCCTAGATTTAACAGATGCAGGTCCAATCCCTCTCACGCAGGCAAGAGGGCAGCAGGTACCAGGCCGGCACAGCAGGACAGCAGTCCTTCATAGCAGCAGTCCAGCAGAGTGGCATTCTTTTCAGCAGCACAACTGTCCTTCTGTCTGGTAGAGTATGCACAGGTCCAAAAGGGTCTCAAGAGTTGGTGCTTCTGGTCCAATGTTTATACCTGGCCCTTCCTTTGAAGTGGGAAAAGCTTCTAGGTGTTTCTCGTTGAAGTCCATCATGCCGTCCTTGTCCTGTCTTCATTCTAGGCATAGCTAATCTTTCTGTTGTGTGTGGCTATCTAAGAGGAACACACAAAGTTCAACTCTCAACTACACCCAGTCATGTGACCCACAGACAGGCTGTAGGCACTAAGGGGCACATGCATCCAACTTCTAATTGCAAATGACCAAATAGCGATTTTTAAGGAATCGCTATTTGGTAATCGTAAATGCCTATGCATGTATGAATTGCAATGAGATTTGCGATTCCTTAACATTAGCTAATAGCGATTCTGAAATTGCAAATCGCTATTAGCTAATGTTACTCCATTCATTCCTATGGGCCTACAGGCCCATACGAATGAATGGTCATGCATTCACAAATTACGATTAGGGGCATAAGACCTCCCTGATGCACCCCCCCCCCACAAAAAAGATAAGTGTGCACATGTGAAGAACACTCATGCCCTAAGGGCATGTGTGTGCTACATGGTACTTTGAAAAATGAATTTTTATGCATTTTTCAAAGCGTGCACAAATTGCCATCAACTTTAAGTTGATGGTAATTAGAGTTTCCTAAATGCACATTTGCATTTAGGAAATGCTACATGCATCATCAAATAGGGATTCACAAATTGCGATTCCCTAAATGCATTAGCAATTTAGGTAATCGCAAAAAATTGCAATTACCTAAATTGCGAATGGCAAAAGGTACATGCATCTGAAAAGGCATTTTTCCATTCGCAAACGGGCCAATTCTGTGAATCGGCCCATTTGCAAAAGGAAAAAGGCTTGATGCATGTGCTTCTAAATGACCAAGGCAGGAAATTGACTACTTTCAAAACTAAGTTTATGCAAAAACCTATAACCTTGATTAGTGGATTTCAAACTTGTTAGCTGAAAAATAAAAAATATTCCAGAATGTGCTGTCTTCTTTCATTTCTCACAAGCAACTGTGCTATGTGCCACTATCCACTACGATGTTTGCCTTTTATGCACAAAGGATCACATGTATTATGATAGCTCAGATTCATAATATACAAGCAGTCATTTTCAGTTGAATGCCTGGAAGGAGTAAACATTTATGAATGCAGAAATTCTGGTCATGACCGGAGAGTTCTCAGGCCTTTTAAATCCAACCCAAGAAGTCGGAAATTGGCCATTTAAAGGAGTGTTAATCTTGGAAGTTTGTAAATGTCCACAGATATTTCTTTTTCAAACATATTTTTATTGGCATTTGGTTCAATGTCCATCAGCAGCTATAACACTCAATAGTAACTGATTTATCACATTAGTACATCGCATCAATAGTATATATAAAGCTGTGTATACTACTGCTCAATGCCTTATATCATCTCTAGTTGCAACTCAAAAAGCCATAAAATAATTTTTCGATAACCATACATACATTTGGTTCATGTTGTCATAAGGTGCACTTGTATTCTGCCTGTTGCATTATTATGGAGAGGCTAATCATACTCTGTTTGTGATCACATTTAGTGGGCCATCATATTAGTATCTCGCAGTTTATAGAAAACTATGCAACTTGCACAACACACTAATTACCTAACTATGCAATGGGGTCAGGGACGGGCATTTATGGCAATGATAAAGGTGGATTGTCCAGTGTATGCGGGGCGAGGGGCAGGCAGGGCAAACAGGAAGCCAGTCAGCTCATGCTGGGTTGGGCCTTTATTGCCCTCTGGCTGCATGTTATTAGCATTGGAAGGAGAAGAGAGGTGTGAGGGGGCGATGCCTACGTCTTACCATTATCTGGAAAGGCATCAGGGTTCATATGTGGTGGTGGTTTTTATTAGAATCATCTCAGCGGTTGCTGTTTAGGTGTTGGCCCTCTTTGCCGTTTGTCTGTGTATTATCGTCACTCCACCCTCTTTCGCTCCTGTCTCTGACTGGGTTTTCCCGTGCCTCTAGGATCTCTCTCCAGTGCTCTGTGATGGGGCATTGCTTCAGTCCTCTCTTCTCCTCCTTCGCCAGCACCCTGCCCTCTACCCTGGCCGAGTGAGTCAAATCTCGTTTCCAGGTTTCAAAAGCTGGTCCAGTTTTGGACTTCCAGGCCATTGCTATTCGTCTCCTAGCCAGGAGAAGTGCTAGGCCTAGGAATCTATTAGCCATCTTCCATTTAGGTGGATGGGGGTAAATTCCCAGCAAGCACACCCCAGCCGTTGGTTTCACTGTGTGTCCCACTGCTGCTCCCATGAGCTGAAATGCTTCCTCCCAAAACCTATGGAGTAGGGCGCAATCTCAGGTCATATGCACAAAATCTGTATCCACATAGTCACATCTCTGGCATTTGCTCATATCGCCTCCATAGGCAATATGAAGTTTATGAGGTGTCATGTACGTTGTGTGTGTAGTTAAATTGTGTGTACTTCAGTCAGGTATTACGTGAGGATTTTTTAGGGTATGCCAGGATTTTGGCCCATCCCGAGTCAGTGAGGTCCTTACCCAGGATGAGCTCACAAAGCCTACACAACTTCCTCAGAGTTTTACAAGCCAGTTGCAGTTGTGAGGCATAGAACCATTTTACCTCATGATGTGCAGTGCCTAACGTAAGAATTTAGTTTAATAACATGGGTGGCTTAGGCTCTTCCAGGCTCCCCCCCACAACTCCCTGAAGGTGCGCAGTGTGATTTTGTAGGTTTGAAATTGGCCTAGTTGTAAGCCATAACTCTCAAGCAAGTCCTAAAATGGGGCCATGAATGCATGCTGCTAACAGTCTACCACCAACTCAAGTCTGGCCTCAGTCCAGGGTTTATTCAGTGCTGGGGTTAATGTCGTCTTAGGGTTCTAGTGGGGTAAGCCCACCAGGGGTAAAACCGAGGCGTACAAAGGAGTTTTCCCTGCCTCAAAAAAATATTTCCAACAGTGTAAGGTTGTGGTTTGTAATGGTGATAAATAAGGGATTGTCACTTCACGGTCAAGCATTTTGGCCAGTATCAAATCGGTATGGGTCCCTAGGTCAGTTAAGTCGTTTCCTTCTGGGCCTGCACATGCCAACCACTGTGCCAGCCACTGCAATTGGGAGACTAGAAAATAAAGCTCGAAGTTTGGCAATCTGAGTGCCCCCTCCATGGATGGGCACTGTAAAGTCGCCAAGGCCACTCGCGGTCTCCCGCTTTCCCATATCAGATCTCGCAGTAGGGCGTCCAGCTGCCTAAACCACGAGGTGGGGACTGTGATGGGGGGATTAGTGAAGAAGTATAACAGACGCGGCAGCATGACTATTTTAGAGAGGGAAACCCGGGCTATGATCGGGAGATGCAGCAAGCACCAAAAGGAGACATTCGATCTCAGGGATCTAAAAGCCCTTCTGAGGTTGCCTTCACGCAGATCATCCAGCAAATTGAAGACTTGGATCCCCAGATATCAAAATGTTGTAGGAGCCCAATTAATGCCCTCCGCAAGGTCCGACAAGCAGGTCATACCAGCTGATACTGGGAAGAGATAAGTCTTAGCACTGTTAACTTTAAGTCCTGACAGTAACTCAAACTGCCCCATCAAATGCAGGGCTGGCCTGGTTCCATCATTGCATAGCCAAGATTGATCAGCAAGCCATCGACATGCAAGAAGATAATATGTGTGTTACCCCTACGGTTATGCCCAGCCACTCGCCGCCTCGTCTACCCAACGCTGCCAGGGTTTCCATTGCCAGTGCAAACAATAGGGCCAACAACGGGCAACCCTGCCGCGTACTTCAGAAGATCCCATATTGTGTGGACAACGTTTCACCCGTTCTCACTCTGGCTGTGAGGTGTTCATAGAGTAGCATCACCCATTTTACCCAGCCTTCTCCCAGGCCCATGCGTTTCATGGTTTCGAACAGGTAATCCCCCAGCACAGTGTCAATGGCCTTTTCAAGGTCTATTGACAAGAGGGATGCTTGCAGCAGTTGTTGAGCGTCTGAGTGGTACAGCACTGAGTACATCGTGCACAGGTTGTACGAGGTGCTTTGAGCGGGAATAAATCCATTCTGATCTGTGTGGACCAAGTCTGGCATGTGGGGCAACAGGAAGAGCGCTCGTACCTTCGTTAGAATTTTAAAATCCATATTTAAGATGGAGAGTGGTCGGAAATCTGTGACCCCTGCCTCAGGTCTAGGTTTTCTGAGAAGAGGGACCACTAGTGCATCTTGCGTTGTCTCGGGTAGGTACCCCAGCTTCAGGGATTCTGCATATAGCGTCTCTGTTTGTGGTGCACGCTTTCAGATATAAATTAAATAAAATTTGGTTGGGAGACCCATGCTTTTAGTCGCAGCTCGAATCTCATGGACTGTCACTGGCCCTCCCAACGCATCCACCATCTGTTTGTCAAGGATCCGGGGGCACAGCACTCTCATGAATTCCCTCTGAATTTCAGGGGATGTTGGGGAGGGGGCATTATACAGTGTTGTTTAATAGCCACAAAATGTGACATTGATGGTCTCTGGACTATAAATTGGGTCTTCCACAGCAGGGCTAACCTAAGCAATTGGGGACCCTCGTATTTCCACCTTGATTAGCCACACAAACAATCGACCCACCCTCCACTCTTCTTCCTGCGTCTTAGTAAGGTAGTTTCAATAGTTGTGACATTGCAGACGGTCGAGGGTTTGATTATATAGTATGCATGTTTGTTTCAGGTTGTCTAATGCGTCTGTCTGGTTCCCTGCTCATTGTCTAGCTTATGTAGGTCATGCTCTAAAGTTTCTAGCTCCCAATGGAGTTCCCTCTGGGCTTCTAGTGATTCCCCCATGCATTGCCACCTCATTACCACCTTGAACGCCTCCCACTCTATTAGTGTATTGTATTGGAAGCCGTTTATGTATTGCTGTCAAAGTAAGTGCCTATGGCTGTGCCTATGGTCTCGCTGAACAGGTACCTTCAAGTGCCAGTGTGTTCAGCCACCACAGTGGTATCGGTGGCGATTTCCTATAGGCTGGAGAGTCAGCAAGAGGGGACTGTGCGCCCTAGGTAGTCTGTGTGTGTAAATAATCAGCCCAGGCCTATGTAATTGGTGCAAGGGGGAGTAGTAGGAGTAGTCTTGGTCTCCTGCATGTTGCATCCTCCAGGTGTCTTCCAGTCCCCAATGTCCCCTCCAGTCTCAGAACCCCACTGTTGTATGGTGGGCTTGGGCGCTCGGCAATGGGGGGTGTGAGCGATCAAAGGCAGTATCAGTAACGCAATTAAAGTCTCCCACAGAAGCATGTTCGGGGTTAGGACTTCAGTCAGTCAGAAAATCATGTCTAAGCGGTGGAAGAGATTTTTGCTTGTAATTGTTTTACTTTCTTCCTGAATCAGGCTCAAAACCACAATGTCCAAATGTAACCGAATCTAGAAATCAGCTCTCCTTGCCTGGCTTCGTTCAGTCAGTTTCGAGAGTGGCCAAATGTGTGACTACGAAGGAGTGGAAATAAAACTGCTATGCTACTCTGGCTTCTTGTCCGAAAAGTCGATAATGGAGGTCAGCTTCACAATAGGTTTCATCCGTCCAGCCTCCCCCGTGAGCTAATGTCTCCACCCAGAGAGGACAAAAGCCTGGCCCCCGGGGAGCTTCCCTGCTTGCATTATCTCGCCGCCCCAGCACCCCCAGTTCACAGATGGCTGGACATAAAACAATCTGACTTCATTAAATATTGTTTCAGGAATTGTTCGAGAAAAAGCCTATTCCGATATTATAAATATTGTTAATAGATTTATATATGTCCCAGAAGTGACAACAGTGGACACTTACATAACGTGGTGCGAAACAGCAAGTGTTAAACGCGGCAAGGTCATTTAAAAACGTATTCATCATTTTAACTCTGTGCTGTGGATAAGTACCACATCACGTGATAAGACATCGAAAAATTAGATTAATTAATGTTTGTATCTCTTTAATGCACTTTTAATCATTATATTTCTCGGTCCTGTAATATAATGTGCGAACAATTTGCGCCCATTTAATAAAATAAAAATAAAATGCAAGGCATTTTCAGGTTTAGCACTGTCCTTTTAAACGGTGTGGACGAGGATATTAAGGAAAATGCATTTGCCCAAAGCTCTACATGAAAAAAGTGAGTGCAGCCAACATATAAGCTGAGATCCGTTAGAGGCAAGGTGGCTGTCCTGCATCAAGCTGGCCTATTTCCACATTTCTGGCTATGTTAAAGTGCAAGCCAGTGACCTGTAAAGAGCAGATCCTTTGCTTAAAATCCAAAATCACTTGGATACAGCTGGTTGACGAGTACCACGTATAGTTGAGTAATATGACAGTATTTGATTTTGGCAAAACACATAGGTACCCTGCTTGTATTTATTAGTTTCGAAATTATGCTCCAGAAACTTCCATTCATCTATGATGGAAATTGATAAAAATTGCTGGTGTACGTGTTTATTTTTCGGTATTATTACATTTGTACCTATGTTTTTTTGTTCTCAAATAGATCAATAAATGCTTTATTAGTTTAAAGGATGAGCCGGAAAGCTAATTTTCAGGGCTGTGTGTGCCAAAGCCTTTTCACTGTATCACTCCGGGCAGATGAGGACTTCTCTGAAAAGAAACCACAAAACTAAGCAGTTTGTTCGACAAACGCATGGAATTGAACGTTCCTCATTGATAAAGAAGCCCATTTATTTCTATGAGCACTAACAAACTTACCCATTACGGATCCTATGTCAGGAATGAACTGTTCAAAATGAAGTATTATTTGTAGTAAAGCCGTGATTTTCGGTCGTGTCTCCCTCCCTCTTTTCAGCCAACATCACCGTACACACATGCCAGTCAGCAGCGACGAGGGCCCCTTGTCAAGGCGCAGACGAGCAGTGCGAGCATGGGCAGTGGAACCAGAGCAGGGTTGGACTGGAATCAAAAATAGGACCGGGCGCCTTAAAAAAAAGTGGCCCACATTTGCGGATTGCCTTTCCTCAAAACACTGTTTCGGGGAAGTTTTATGAAAAGAAGGGGCGAGGTCTCTGACAGAGCCATGTTTTGATAAATTCACTTAGATAAAAAAAAAAAAGGCACGGATTAGTTCACACTAGTGAACCACACCTGAATACAAGTGAGTTCACTTTAGCGCGGGCACCCTAACCCCACTCAAACCTCATACACTACTGGGCCGGGCCAGTAAGAGAAACATAGTGACACCTCTTCCCCGTTAGTAGAAGGGACGTACGTAATAGAGGTCCATCTGTCTCCACCAAGGCCACTCAGGCACCCACTGGGCCGCTGGTGGCATCCAAAGAGCACAGATACCGCCCAATCAGCCCCCAGGCTGCCCCAAAAAAGCGGGCCACAGTTGCAACTCGGATCCCGGCCCCATGGCCATTGCCTGAGTGCCTGCCTTACCAATCCGACCCTGAAACAGAGGAGCTCCCAGGATATATGTATTGTGGATCCCCAGTGGCTCCAACTTGGGCCTGAAGGCTCACAAATCCATTGGAGTTGGTATAACTTTTCGCTGATAATAAGGGCACACTAGTGTAATGGACCTGTGGATACCCGGCTCCTCCAGCAAGGCCTCGCAGAAGCACATTTAGGGATGGCAATGCAAACAATCTACAGGTTCCCTGGGACTCTTTTTCTATGCAGTCATGAAGCTATCCAAATGAAACTCTCTCAAAATTGTGAACAATTTTCTGTATTTATTTACCAAACAGGTATAATATGTCATATTCAGTTTCAAGTGGTGCAGATGGCGCAGTGCTCATAGGTACAGTGATGTTCAATATTGACAATGATACATACATAAAATCAGGGTACCTCCAAGGTAGATGCAAATGCACATTCTGATATATATTCTAATGACTGTCTTCAAATTATTAAATAACAGACAATCTCTGATGACAGTCTATGTTTCAACCCAACACAAAGTTTACACAGGTCTCTTCAGGGCATAAAAATGTTTTCTGGAACAATGCCTGTTGGGGTAAAATGTAGAGAGAGGCTATTTACTTCATGGATCAAACACATTTATCTGGATAAAACATTACTTAATGTTTAACCCCTTCCATGCTGCGCAAATTCCGCCGCTGTGCTGACGGTTTCTTGCGCGGGCGTGGTCATGACGGAACGGTTCCGTCATGAGCACAGCTCAACCGTGGCTCATGACGGAACCGTTCCGTCATGAGCACCGAAGGGGTTAAAGACCCACCTCCATGCTGTGTGCATCAGTCATGTGCTGGGGTGATCTTTGTAAGTTGTCCTTCAAATACCAGCTAAAGGAAATAATTTGAGTAATATTAATGTCTCTCAACCATAGACACTACTCCTTCCATACTATAAAAACATCACTTTGCATTCATGGGGGTACTTAATGCTCCTTTCCCAAGAAACCTGTGATGAACAATGTAACAGGTCCTACCGGGCTGTTCGTGACTAAAACGTGCCAATAATCATCCAAGTCATGTAGTGCTATTGAAGGAAAGTAAGCCTTTTGACATGGTTATCCCCCACGTTTTGCATGGTATCTGGTGTAACTTTGATTGAAAATGTACTGTGTTCCTGCTAACCAGGACCCCAGTACCAATGTTCTTTCTCTGAACTGTACCATTGTTCCACAATTGGCACCCCTTTAGGACCCCTGCAAGTCCTTAGTAAGTGGTACCACAGGTACCTAGTGCCTTGGACCTAAGAGGGTTCCTAAGGGCTGCAGCACGAATTGTGCTACCCTAAGGTGCCACTCACAAAGTTCATGCAAACTGCCATTGCAGCTACTGTGTGCTATGGCAGCAAAACACTGCATGTGATATTGGTAAGTCACCCCTACAGCAAGCCTTACAGCCCTCAGGCAGGGTGCACCTTACCCATGTGTCGGCATATCTGCGGGAGTGAATGTGTCCCTATGATATCTAAGTTCCACTGTAGATAATACAACTGCACAGGGAAGCCATACTGAGTACATGGACTGGCTACTCGTCATTACGAGTTTCCCAGCTACATGATGGCTTCACTGTATACTGAGGTGTTTGGTACCGAACCCACACTGATGCCAGTGGTGGGTCTATTAATAAATGCACCCAGAGGGCACCTTCTGGTGCCCCCTGAAAACCTACCGATCCCAAGTATGTTCACTGACTGGTATTGACCAGCCAGCCACCCTAGACACGTTTCTGACCTCCTGAGGTGAGAGTCTGCACTCTCAGAGACCAGGAACAAAGCCTGCTCTGGGCAGAAGTGTTAACACCTCCTCCCTCCAGGATGAGCCTTTTGAGGGCGGGAAGCTTTAAAGGCCATGCTGCCTTTGTGATGTGACCCAGGCCTCACCACATAGTGGAGGTGCGAACCTCCCTGTCCTGACCCCACTTTTTGGTGGCAAGACAGGTCAGAGAATTTGTAAAATTAGGAGGTGTGCCAAATGTCAGCTGGCACCACCCCTAAGGTGGACCAGCTGATGTGGACCCCGCTTTTCAGCTTCTCCCATCTTGATTTGGGTGGGATTAGTATTCTAAGGCAAGGGTTATACCCACTTCCCACAGGAAGTGGTCATACAGAGGGTGCAGACACCCTAAAGGTAGGTAGCCCATTGGCTACTGCCTGTCACTCCCCTCTTTCTATGTGTGCTGCATTCTGCAGCACATGTTGATAGAAGAATATGCCTCTCAGGATTGTTTTTGTTCCGGAAGGTGCCCCTTCATGCATAAAAACTATCCTGCATGCAATACAAGCAACCTTGCACCATGATGCAAGGGTGACTGTGTTGGCTTTAGGTAGCCAAAACGGCACAAGTCAGGGGAAAAAGAAGGAATGTGTTGCATTCTTTTAAATATAGCACATTCCTGCCCCTTTGCCTGTGACGCATTGCAGCACAGCAAGGTGATTTGTTGCATTGCACGACAAACCCCAAAATATTCCCCTCAGTGTACAGTTACAGGGCATTCAGTAACCAATACTGTGACCCAAATGTATCATGCTACCACCAGCATCTGGACATCTAGCACACACACTCTGTACACTGTTTAGTGCTACCCTCCTTTTGAACTATATTGGAGTGTGTCATATTGAACACCCACTACCAGCATACATTTACATCAATCTGCCCATGAAAGGTGTTACATGTGTGCTGGTTTGTGGATACCCACACATGCATGAATGACATTTTGACATCTACACCTGAGGCTAGGCCTTTGTCCATGATAACTGTCGCCTGTGATGGTATCTGCTGCCACATTTTCTCATGCAACGTGCTGCCATTCTATATGCAAGTCCAAATGTGAGACACACTAGAATTAGGAGTTTGCCTCAGGGACTAACTTTTTGGGACTTTGTGATCCATCATACACTGAGTACCATATGAAATACATTTTGATGCTGCAGAACACAACAAGACAGCGTGCTGTGCTCCACTGCAGTGCTTCAGTGCGTGAGGACAGGAATGTTCCATTACCACCCAGATGTGTGGCAATCCTGCCCTATCCCTTTAATCCAGTACGCTGCATCACATTGTTTTATTTTTGGAGTTATGGCCCATGTTGATCAATAGCTCAGACAACATGATTCATACCTGTTGAAGCATACATCTAGTTAAGGAGATGTGACTGACTAGATTGTAGCCATGTGCACACTGTTGCACATTTCAACCTATGTTTTGTGTATGTCTTGCACAGGGACATGCATTCTTCGCATGTTTTTTATCATGCTCACATTTCCTGGTCAACCTGATGTTGGGTAGGGGGGAGTATAACAACAGTAAGTGAACTTTTAAAGAGGTGAGTGAGCCAGTAGGCCTCATTGCAGTGAAGCAGGGTTGAATGGTCATGTTTACTACTACTGTTCACTATACAGCATACTGCCACCCCCACTTTAGCTCTATCTGACTCCTGGTGAAGGTAGTAGCACACATCTACTATATGGACAGGTCTTTGTCTGGCCCTCCTAGTCCAAGTAGACTGCAATCCATAAATCAGGCCTAAGTTATGGCTCAAACGCATATTTCATGTTCCCCTTTGGGATTATACCAGAATTAGTGAGGCACACAACTATCTAGTTGGACACTCAGGGCAGGGGTAGACTATTCTTACCATGCAGGGGAGAATTCCTACCCAACACCTCCATTGCACCATGTTCAATGAAATTGGGTATTCCACATACATTTGTGCTTGAATTTTGACATTGACGCTTCACACATTGACAATTTCTGTCTTCCTGATGTGATGTGATGGTTGGCAAATATTTCCCTTGTCTTACTTCTCTGGTTAATGCCACACATTGCTACTTTGTTCTTATATTATGTTTCGCTACAGGCCTTTGAGTCTCCTTGTGTTGATGTACAAAGTATGTTAAATGTGTATTTTGTCAACTTTGGGCAGATGTGATATTTACATTAATCTGCCAGGAAAGGCATTACATGTGTGCTGGTGTGTGGATCCCCACACATGCATGAATTACATTTTGACATCTACACCTGGGGCTAGGCCTTTTTCCATGACAACTGTCCCCCAGGATGTGTGAGGGTATCTGCTGCCACATTTTCTCCTGCACAGTGCAATATTCTATATGCTAGTCCATGGGTACTCACAAACTTTCTCTTGGGGGCCAAAATTACAGTGTGGTTTGTGGCTGAGGGCCGCACCGGTGGGGGCGGGGGCAGTGGGGGAGGAGGCGGGGCTAGAGCAAAAAAAAACTATGACCATGAGGTTGAACACAGGCCCCTGCAGCGGACGCCTTCGTCCACTGAGCCACCAGACCCGGCATTCACACATCTCTATCTATCTATCTATCTATCTATCTATCTATCTATCTATCTATCTATCTATCTATCTATCTATCTATCTATCTATCTATCTATCTATCTATCTATCTATCTATCTATCTATCTATCTATCTATCTATCTATCTATCTATCTATCTATCTATCTATCTATCTATCTATCTATCTATCTATCTATCTATCTATCTATCTATCCATCTATCTATCTATCTATCTCTCGCTCCGTCTCCCTCCCTCTCTCTCTCTCCCTCTGTCTCCCTCACTGTGTCTCCCTCTCTCTGTCTCCCTCCCACTCTCTCTCCGTCTCCCTCCCTCTCTCTATCACTCTCTCTCTCCCCCTCTGTCTCACTCACTCTGTTTGTCTCCCTTTCTCTGTCTCCCTCTCTGTCTCCCTGTCTCCTTCTCTCTCTCTCTCTCTCTCCGTCTGTCTCCCTCCCTCTCTCCATCTTTCTCCCTCCGTCTGTCTCCCTCCCTCTGTCTCCCTCCCTCTCCCTCTCTGTCTCCCTCCCTCTCTCTGTCTCCCTCCCTCTGTCTCCCTCTCTCTCTCCGTCTCCCTCCCTCTCTCTCTCTCTCTCTGAATCACTGTTTGTCTCCCTTTCGCTCTCCCTCCCTCCGCCTCTGTCTCCCTCCCTCTCCCTCTGTCTCCCTGTCTGTCTCCCTATCTGTCTCCCTCTGTCTTCCTCCTTCTGCGCACTCTGTCTTCCTCCCCCTGTCACCTCACCTGCTGCTCTCACTCCCTGCTGCCCTCCGTCACCTCACCCTGCTGTCCTCCTCACCCAATGACACCTCACCCGCGCTGAGACAGCTTCAGAGAACACACACAGCCCCCGCCGCACCCAAGTACTTAACAGGTGTTTTAAAAACCATTCACGTGTTAATGAGGCTTTATTGTATTTCACCTCTTCTTAGCGCCCCTGCATCAGGGGCGCTAAGAAGAGGTGAAATACAATAAAGCCTCGCCCGGGCCCCAGAAGCTCCACGCTGCTGCAACCGGCGATGTAAAAAACACACAGGTATGATGTCTGTAAGGTCCGCGGGCCGCCACGGAAGGCTTGCTGGGCCGCCGCCGGCCCGCGGGCCGTACTATGAGTACCCGTGTGCTAGTCCATATGTGAGACACACTACAATTAGGAGTTTGCCTCAGGGACTAACTTTTTAGGAGATTTGCAATACATCATACACTAAGTACCATATGAAACACACTTTGATGCAGCAGAATACAGCAAGGAGGCAGTTTGCTGTGCTCCACTGCAATGCCTAAGAGCGTAAGGACATGAATGGCCTATTACTATCTAGATGGCCTGCCCTGTCTCTTTCAATCAATCAATCAGGTGTTTGTTAAGCGTGACTACTCACTCGTAAGGGTCTCAAGGTGCTGTGGGGTGGGGGGGTCGCAGGCTCCAGTCCATCAAGGAGGGGGTCTGTCGAAGAGCCAGGTTTTGAGGTTTCTTGCGAAGATGGGGAGCGAGGTTGTCTGTCTGAGGGTGTAGCAGAAGGTCGTTCCAGGCTCTGGCCACGTGAAAGGAGAAGGAGCGGCCTCCCATTCTAGTCTTTCTGGTGTGGGGCACCATGGCGTAGGAGGGCTGGACTGATCGTAGGGTCCTTTGGGTTGCGTGGAATTTGAGTCAGCTGTTCAGGTATGCTGGTCCGGTGTCGTGGAGGGCCTTGTGAGCGTGGGTTAGCATCTTGAAGATGACTCTAGCATCGATGGGCAGCCAGTGGAGTGTGAGCAGGTGCTGGCAGATGTGGCAGTGTCTTGGCAGGTTGAGGACCAGTCTTGCGGCAGTGTTTTGGATGTTCCGTAGCTTGCGGGTGAGGTTTTTGTTTATTCCGGCATAGAGTGCGTTGCCGTAGTCGAGCCTGCTGGTGACCAGGGCGTGAGTGACGGTCTTTCTGTGTTTGAGGGGGATCCATTTGAAGGTCTTACGTAGGAGGCGGAGGGTGTGGTAGCAGGAGGATGAGACGGAGTTGATCTGGCGGTCGATTTTGAGCTCTGAGTCCAGGATGTGGGCGGGCTTCCGAGGGCGGGGGTCGTTCCAGGCATTGGGATTTGGGCCCATGATGAGTACTTCTGTTTTGTTGGTGTTTAGTTGTAGGCAGCTGTTTTTCATCCATTTGGTGATGGCTTCCATGCCTTCTTGAAAGTTGTGTCTGGCGGTGTTGGGTTTGTTGGATAGGGAGAGGATGAGTTGGGTGTCGTCTGCGTATGACAAAATGTTGAGTCCGTAGGTTCTGACGATGGGGGAGCGGAGCCATGTAGATGTTGAAGAGTGTAGGGCTGAGGGAGGACCCCTGGGGGACTCCACATGTGGTAAGTGTAGGGTCCGAGAGGAAAGGGGGAAGTCTGACCTGCTGCGTTCTGCCGGAGAAGGAGCAGATCCAGTCCAGGGCCTTCTCTTGGATCCCTGCGTCGTGGAGTCTGCATATTAGGGTGCGGTGAGAGACTGTTTCGAACACTGCTGAGGGGTCGAGGAGGATGAGGGCTGCTGTTTCTCCTTTGTCCAGTAAGGTGCGGATGTTGTCTGTTGCGGCGAGGAGGGCGGTTTTCGTACTGTGGTTTTTTCTGAAGCCGGATTGGGAGGAGTCGAGGATGTTGTGCTCTTCAATGAATGTGGCGAGTTGGCTGTTGATGGCTTTCTTGATGACTTTAGCTGGGAATTGGAGCAGGGAGATGGGTCTGTAGTTTTTGAGGTGTGTGGGGTCCACCGAGGGTTTCTTCAAGAGGGCGTTGATCTCAGCGTGTTTCCAGTCATCGGGGAACGAGGTGGTTGCCAGGGAGCGGTTGATGGTGTGGGAGAGCATGGGTGCGATGTTGTCGGTGGCTCTGTTGTGGTGGGGCAGGGGTCCGTGGGGGCCCCGGAGTGGATTGACTTCATCGTCTTCAGTGGTGAGGGCTGTCCAGTTGTCGATTGCTGGCTTCAGGGTGTTGGGGTGGTTGGTGAGGGTTCAGTGTGTAGGTTGTCTTCGTTGAAGTTGTCGTAGATGCTCTTGATTTTGTGGTGGAAAAAGGTGCTGAGTTTGTCGCAGAGGTCTTGTGAGGGAGGGATGTCGGTGGACTCGCTGGTGGGTTGGGCAAACTCCTTGATGATGTTGAAGAGTTCTTTGCTGTTGTGTGAATGAGTGGAGATTCTGTCTTCAATCACTTTTTTCCTCGTTTTTCTGATGAGTTGGTGGTGGGCATTGGTGGCAGCTCTGAAGTTGTTGTGGGCTTCTGTGGATTTAGTGTTCCTCCAGGCCTTTTCGAGGCGGCGGCAAGTGTCTCTGGACTCTCAAAGTTCAGTGGTGAACCATCTAGCTTTCTTGGCGTGGGTGTTGTTGTTTTTCTTGAGGGGGGCTATGGTGTTGGCGCTGTCGGAGATCCATCTGTGCAGGGTTTGGGCAGCGGGGTTGGGGTCGTCATTTTTCGTGATGGTTGGGCTGGAGTTGCTGAGTGATGAGGTTAGCTGGTCGTCGGTGATTCTGGTCCAGTTTCTTCGTGGGAGCAGGTGCTGGTGTCTGTGGATGGTGGGTCTCTTTAATCCAGTACACTGTATCACTTTGCTTTTTTGGGGGGAGTTATGTTAATCAATAGCTCAGACAACATGATTCATACATGCTGGGGCCTACATAGAGTTGAGGAGATGTGAGTGACTAGATCATTACATTGATATTCATACATATACAACACAATGTGTGAGTTCCAACAAAGTATTTATTGGTCGAGCAGCTGACATATTTTCTGTCACTATTATCATCAAGTGATTAAGAAAACAATTGGCCTCAAGTTGGTCCCCTCTTTGCCGACTTGCCATTGTATGCTGTATATCTGCATCATTGTCTGCATCCTGTTCCAGTTCCTCAGGATTTTGTGGATCATAGTCCCACGGCACATTTATTTTTAAGAAGATATTGTGCAATATGGTACATATGAGGATGATTTTACATACCATAGAAGTTGAGTACAATTGTCTGCCCTCTGACATGTCCAGGCAGTTGTACCTTGACCTTAAGACCCCAAAGCTCCTCTGGACAACGCTCCTTGTCTTGGTCAGTGCAGTATTAAATTGCTTTTCTGCCACCATCTGTGGATTGTTGAATGGGGTTATGGCCCATGACTGCATCCCATATTCTTGGTCACCCAAAAAGTGCAATAAGGCAACATTATGTTGTACTTTGTTACTTAAACATAACTGATGATGCATGTTATGTATGCTGGCAAACTCATACAGATTTCTTTACATATTACCAAATATGTGTTAGATACTGTGGACCTTTGTTTTACATATGTATTCATGTTTCATTGCACATGTTGTCCATATCCTGAGATATACGCGCTACATTGACTTGTACTGCCGTGAGGTGAACGGCCAACACTTACCTTAATCTTGCTTCTGCATCGCTTCTTGCTGGGAGACCGGTGGCACGGGCACTAGCTGAACCGCCATACCGCCGTGAGGGGAACGGCCAGGCAGAAACTACATCCCCCAGAAGTCCCTCTGCGGCCCCGGCAATCAGCGTCTTCGGAGGGCGCCCAGGGCCCTCATAGCCAGCGCGGCTCTCCCGCTGCGCAGGACGCTCGCAGGCGTGACCAGGCGCTGCCTGGGCGAAGCCCGGGCCAAGGGCGGGCCCGTCCACGCCCGTCAGCATCGGGAAGAGGCCGGTCCGGGCCTGATATTGCATGCTCCAGGCAGGACTTCAGCTACTACACAAGGTACTGATTTGTATGGGGATAGGGGCGTATTTTATATCATCTACTAGTACCCATTGGCCATACACACAATGAGCAAACGCAAGGCTACAGGCCCATCAGTGGGAGGGGGGTTGCTGGGACCTTGAACGCTTTCCTGACAAGAGCAGAGTCACTATTGACTCACCAGATTCAGCTGACAGAGAAAAGACTCTCGCTTGGAACCCTCTCAGCACATAAACGGTCCTCAATGTGAGGCATAGCCATGGCTAAATCCCCCATGGGTACCCTGCAGACTGTGGATAACCCATGTATCACCACCTTGTCCCATGGCACTAATGAAAGTGCGGCACCTCTATTAGTAGGATCAAGTTTGGCCACGGTTGCACAGATTCATAATGCTAGTTCTGCCCAGAAGCCCCCTGGGGACTGTAACTCTGATTATCCTTCTTTATTGAGTGAAGAAAGAGCAGGCCTGTCTACAGTAAATACTGAACCTATATATGTTAGCGACAAGGCCATCACCCGATCAAAAAGAACCATCAGGGGTGATGTGACAAGCCTATCGAAACCTCTGACATTAAGCTCTGATGAGCCGCCTGCAAAGCGCACAAGGGGGGGAGCCGAACAAAAACAGAAGACTAAACCTAAGCCTAAATCCAAACACCTAGTAAATAGGTCTTCTGATAAGTGGATACCAGAGTCTAATACTGGACTGGCCGGGATCTATGTACCAGATAGCGAAAACAGTACAGCAGTGGAGGCCAGGGATGAGCCTGAGTTATGGACACGGTTGGAGACTATGATGGCTACTCTAAGTAAATTAGAGGCAATAGAAACAAGGCTGTCACTTTTCCAGAACTCTGACAATGCATTAACCACTGTAGGGGCTTGCAGATATTTTTGTGTTGCTGAGGGGAGGAGCAGAAATCATTAACGCGCAAGTCCCATCTCCTATCAATGAGACGGCGCAGAGGGCAAATGGGGCCAATGATAAGGGTTGAGTGGAACGTGGGGGGGTTGATAGCAACCAACATGAGTGTCCTGACATAATGAGACCAAACTCAAGTCTCGCGAATAGGGGGCCAAGGGAGCTTAGGACAGTGAATTTAGGTAATCCCCCAAGACAGTTAGTGGACACATCTGGACAAGGAAGGGGAGATAATGTGAAGCAACAAGGAAAAGAGATGGTTTCTCACCTAGCGCAGAGTACCCCTGGCTTACCTGTTTTAGATCTACCTCCTGCTTCAAGCCCGCTTACATTAACAGGCGTCCCAGCTTATACTAACCAAAGGAAGGAACCCACGACACAATTGATTAATAAGGTGGCGCACTGGATGTGCAGAAATGTGGGGTTCAATATCAAAGACCACAGACATATTTTAATGGCAAGGAGAGTATCTTGGGTCGGTGGTACAAGAAAAGCTTTCTCAGTGGACTGTGTGATTGTGACACTTAGGTTCCCCGAACTCGTGCGTAAGACCCTTGCCCAGAGTAGAAGGCTTTTATCTAAAGTGGACTCAAGCATTAAAATACTTCCGCTGGGTTATTTTTACAGACATTCGGTTAACCCGAATATGCCCTATGGACATGCGGGCCGACAAGAGGGTGAGCCTCGGCAGGCTAATATGGTGCTGATAAGTAGCACCTTTGCACCACTTAGAGATCTGGATGATATTGACTGACTAATTTGGGCGGAGGAAGCAGGTAGCGGTTTTAACAATGGGGTGCTTAGTATATCTCATAGATGGAGGGGCGGGGAGCCTAGCTTGGGGACAGATGAAGATCAAGACAATTGTAATACCCAGATGGCAAATGACCCTGAGATTAAGGGTATAAGTAAGTCAATTGACAGGCCACATAACCCTCAGGTGACTGTTAATAGAGAGAGGCTAACTGGAAAAGATATAAAAATAGTCTCCCGGAGTATAGCTGGCTTGTCCTCTAAATTTAAGGACCAGGAATGGCTGCTCTATATTCGGAAGTTTCAGATAATTTGCCACCAAGAAACCTGGGAACCAGTTAATAACAACCTCTTTCTAGAAGGATATAAAACCTTCTTTTCCCAGCACAAAAGGCTTCATCAGGTAGGGCTAGGGGAGGGTTGGTTATCTACGTAGATCTCACATTACAGGGAAGATGGCTGGACCTAGCATGGGGCTCGGAAGTTGCGCAGGGGTTAAAATTCTTTAATAACTGTTACAGGTTACTTTTTATTAATTTTATAATGCTAACCCAAATGGACAGGGTTCCGTAAGCCTGCACGAACTAGATACAAGAATCAACCAATCACAGGCGCAAGGGCAGTTGTCTCTCCGGCTGGTTTTAGCAGGTGAATTTAACTGTCACCTGTGTCCAAATCTGGGAGCCTTAACTGGGGATTGGACAACATGCATGTTACAGGATGGTCCACATCTGGAACATACAAAGGATGGAAAGGAACTTAGTGGCCTTCTTGATACATATGCATTACCACACACAATGGATTTGGGTCCCGCTAAGCAGGATAATACGGTCCACCCCACATTTAAAGGCAGAGGCTGTGCCTCTTTTATTGATTACATTTTTGTCTCTACATCACTTAAAACTGTGTGACTCTGTTTAGTACTGTGTGCATTTAGTGACCATAATCCTCTCGACTTATCACTTGTTAATGGAGGCCAGGCACAGATTCCCCCTGGAATGGGGAGGGGGGTGACCAGGGCCACTGATCAAGGGAGGAGGTTGCGCTGGACACAGGTTGACGGAGAGGCTTTTTATGAAGTATTTTTAAAGGAGGGCTATCTTGCTATTCACAGGTGCTTAGATCCTGAAATGGAAGGGGTAGAATTAGTGAATGCTTTTAAAAAGGTTGCCCAATTAGTTGGCAGTCTGTTGAGAGTCCCAGTCCGTAAGGCTAACCTGGATACCCCAAGATGGTTTGACCATCAATGTTCACGTGCTGTAAGAGACCTAAAAAACGCCTTAAAAATGTCCCCGAGAGATAGGGAGAGGGTGACCCTATGCCGGAAAAACTATAAGCTGGTGGTCAAGGGGCATAAAAGCCAACTACAGATACAAGCCTGAGAAGATTTATCAGAGGAGGTGGCACTAAGGGCTTCTACCGCCTTCTGGAGAATTATAAATAACCCATCCTTTCAAGAGGCTGATAAGCCAGGATTGAGCATCAACATTCTACAAGAGCAATGGTATGAGCACTTTCAGAGGCTCTATAACCATACCTCGTGCACGAACCAGTTGTTGGAGGACCATTGGCAACAGGCCACACCCTCTTTAAGATTCTCACTGGGAGAGATAAAAATTGGAATTGGAGGCCTAACTAGGAATAAGGCCCCGGGCCCAGACGGGATTCCACCCGACCTTTTTATCAGCAAAGTAGATGTTTGGGCACCAATTTTGACCAGGGTCATAAATGCAGCGGTGGACACGGTAATGCCAGTATCCTGGCCCACCGCTACAATTGTCCCCATTTTTAAAAAAGGCAATAGGAACAGCCCGCAGTGTTATCGCCCGATTTCCCTCATTGATGTGTCAGCGAAGGTGTTAGGACGGGTGGTTTTAAATCGATTGATCGACTGGGCAGACGAACAACGGGTTATAAGTGACTTACAATTTGGTTTTAGACCTGGAAAATCTACTACCGACCAATGTCTCACTCTGTATCTGATCTCAGCCAAATAAACACTAGTCAAGCAAGGAACGATGTATCTGGCATTTATGGACATGACCGCGGCCTTCGACAGAGTCAATCGAGGGACCAATTTTGACCAGGGTCAAAAATGCAGCGGTGGACACGGTAATGCCAGTATCCTGGCCCACCGCTACAATTGTCCCCATTTTTAAAAAAGGCAATAGGAACAGCCCGCAGTGTTATCGCCCGATTTCCCTCATTGATGTGTCAGCGAAGGTGTTAGGACGGGTGGTTTTAAATCGATTGATCGACTGGGCAGACGAACAACGGGTTATAAGTGACCTACAATTTGGTTTTAGACCTGGAAAATCTACTACCGACCAATGTCTCACTCTGTATCTGATCTCAGCCAAATAAACACTAGTCAAGCAAGGAACGATGTATCTGGCATTTATGGACCTGACCGCGGCCTTCGACAGAGTCAATCGAGGGAAATTGTGGGCGATCATGGGCAGGCTTGGTGTGGACCCGGGGCTCATTAACATTTTAAAATCATTGCATTCGCACACCACGGCAGTGGTCAGATATAGTCAGGCGGGGAATACAACAGAACCCTTCCCGTGTTCCAGTGGGGTCAGACAGGGTTGCATATTAGCCCCCTTTTTGTTCACACTATATATAAACGGTCTGGACCGTGAACTAAGCATGTTACAGGTGGATACCCCTAGCATGGGTACCCTGGGGATCCCTGTTCTGCTTTATGCAGATGACGCGGTACTCTTAGCTCGTACCCCTAAAGGTTTGCAGCTTTTAATTGATGGGTTTGTGTCATTTATGGAGAATCTGGAGTTATCGCCCAACCTGGCAAAGTCATATGTAATGGAGGTGGGGAAAAAACCAAGCAAATCTTATAAGTATACAATTGGATCGCATCAGCTAGGAAAGGTACAGTCCATTTCATATCTGGGGATTTTATTTGATCATCAATTAAATTTTAAATATCTAATAGATGATAAGAGTCGGGTCATGACCAGCTGTACCGGGTCCATAATGAGCTTTGCGCACAGGTTAGGTCGCTGGTCCCCTGAGCAGATATTAAGATTATATAATGCTATGTACTGTGCCAAAGCTCTGTATGGAAGCGAGGTGTGGGGTTTTACCCATGCCACACAGATGCAAATTGAAGAAAACATATATCTTAGGCGTCTGTTAAAAGTACCTCAAAGCACACCAGCCCACATTGTGCATGAAGAACTGGGTGTCCGATATATCAGTGACAGTATGGCAGTCAAACCCTTAGTCTGTTGGATAAAGATCTGGGCAAACGAGGAGGCTGCTTTTAGTAGGCAGGTTATAGAAGACTGCCTTTCCCTGGACCACGGGCTAAAAATTCCCTGGCTTAAATATGTGAAGGAGACTATGGGAAAAATTGGTTCTGTAGACGTATTTGACAACCCTTCTAAAGTGGGTATGAAAGACAAGGCTTTGGTTAAGGACCAGTTTTTTAAACATCCACTAATGCTCCGGGAAAACACAGAGCTGCCCAAGCAGTCGGTTAGGGAACACCTAGTAGTTAGGTCTGTCAGAGGCATTGAACCATACCTGTCTTGTATAAACAGTGCACACAATAGATTTTTAATGACCCGTTTCAGGTTGAATCTCTTGCATCACGTTTTGGCGGAACCGGCAGGGTTCACACCTTCCATAGAAATGAAGGGGCCCTGTGGCTGCGATCATAGATCTCCTCAGGACACCCTTCATTTTATTTTATTATGCCCTTTTTTCTCTTACCCCAGGAGATTCTTCTTGAAGGGAATCTTAAAGAAAGCCAGATTTAAACAGGCACGGGTGGCACTGTTATTTTTAAAATAGGCCCCAGATACTTTTACACTGTTTTGTATTATAAACTTTTTAAGGGCTGCATTCAGACTAAGGAACACAAGGGGCAGCGGTAACCTGTAGTTTTTCTGTTGGAATTATTTATTGTTTTATGAATGATCCCCATGACTATAGATGTATTGGTCAGATACGTGACAAGGATCTTTTTAATGCTCAGATGGAAATTGTATTATATGGTTACTTAAAAAAAAAAGATGTATTATTAACATTTTTTTTTTTAACCTGTACCTGTAACTGGTTTTGATAAATTTAGTTGCTTTTATGGTATTTCTATATATCGAATAAAGTTTCTATGATGATGATGATGACTTTCACATGTTGACTGTCATGTTTAGGCAGTAGATTACTAAGATAAATACTTTGGAATGTTCTTAACAGCTCTATGTTATTTGCACTCACTATGTGCGCAAAGTTGTGAACTTTTGTCTCACCTATAGGTTGTGACAGTGCCAACATGTTTGACACTCACACACACATTTGTCATTTTGTCCCATATGATGTCCTTGATTGCCTTCATGAGATTAGCACAGCCTTTAATTTTTTTATTAGCTTAGTACATGTAATGACTTCCTGACATGTGACATGGATAATTATTTAGGTTTTCGTCACACAACAGCTAATGCTTTTTGTATGGCAAGGTGTCATGCTGAACTTAGATTGACACACAGGTATGGCAATGTTGGTGGTTTACTGATGTAGATAGAGGCATTTTTACACTGCACACCAATACACAACACTTTCAGATTTTACACATGCATGTATGTAAATTTGCCTTGTAGGTGATTCAATACTTATATGCCTTGATTATGACATCATTGATGTAGCAAAGAGCGTTCCGTTTAGGGTCTTGAGTACACTGTGAACCCTTACCTTGGTTGCATTTTCTTCTATGCCATTTACTGGTATATGACATTTTTGACAACATATTAATTAACTGTGCCAGTTTTACATTGATTGACTGAGATGCAAGGAATGTAGTCAAGTTGATTCACCAAACTGGTCATCTATCATACTGATGACATATGTCAATGTGGGTTGATATGGATGTGCATGTTTGAACCTGGACTGTAGGAATGGCTGAGACATATGTGTACTTTGTACTTTTGGCATAAAATATGTACCTAGCTTGACATTTATATGTTTTGAAGCTATATTTATATAACATAAATGGAATTTGCATCTACTTTTTTCATTAGAGATCGTGATACTTTGATCAATATACAAATATTCTGCCATGGGTGGCACATTCACTTAGGAACACATGATTTGTTCCACACCCGTTATTTTAGTGGAACTTTAACAAATTGCAGAGACTAGATACACCACTGAACATACACACATCACTGTTTAATCAAGTTTAATCAAGTTCATCAGTTTTATTCTGGGTATTCCAATGTTCCATTCGTTCATTCCATTTTTCTCTGTCACATGAGAGCCAATATATGTATAACATTAATCGAGGCACCAAAGGTCCAACATGAATTGAGTAAACTATTGTTTAAAAATATGACATACTGTGTATCTTGATACAGAATCTAACGCTGATGTTTAATATTTGTAGTGGCCCCTGACGAAGGGCGAGGAAATGTGCCCGAAATGCATTGGGAAAATTATACTTCAGAGGATGACTTATGTATATTTCCTGCTCCAGAAAAAGGTCCGGATGGACATATCTGCAGTATCAGAAATGTTATACATATATTGGCTGTCATGTGACAGAGAAAAATGGAATGAACGAATGGAACATTGGAATATCCAGAATAAAAATGATGAACTTGATTAAACAGTGGTACCTTTATTGCAATGTAGAGTCAAGCTGTGCGTCCGGATTGGGAGTGGAGTCACACTCCCATGATGTTGCTATGGATTCTCACTTACGTAGTCACAGGGCTGATTGCGTATCCGGGCTGCATGCTCAAACAACTAAGCATGACAAAATTAAGTGAAATGGCGATGAAACGGTGTGCACTTTCACTCTTGTTTTTGGTTTCCTAGCAACTCCCAGTTGCAGTGTGATAACCTCCATGGCGTAGTTGTGCTTGCCAAAGTGTTCTGGTAGATTGGTATTTGTATACTACAGCTATTACGTCATTTCCTACGCTTGGTTTGCTGATGCGGCGCAACTCCGGCGCATTTCAAACTGTGTGTAACGCTACCCAAAGATGTATGGCGCAGTGGTACACCCCTAAATACCACTGTGCTACAGTTGCATCAGATTATGCTGGGGAATGCCTGCATTTCATATAATAAATGTTGCATGATGCAGCTACTTTCAGCACAGCTTTTGCCCCATGCAACCATTTAAACATTACCCATTTTTGCAAATGTGTTGTTGTATAAAAATCACTTACTGCTTGCACTGCTGTCGCGTCACAATACGTGGTGCAATGCCGGCGCAAGCTTCTCATAAATATGCCCCTTAGTGCCTGGAGTCAGTCTCAGTTTAAAAAAAAAAAAAAAATTGCTTTTTTAAAGCAGCATATGTAATATACATACGGATGCAAGATGCAAAATAATGGTAAACGTTCCCCCATGGGGCCTAGGCATTGTATGACAGTAACCTTGTTATAACAGGCGTACTTGGCCCTAAGTTATAAACAGGTACGCTAAACAATAATTACTTGTAGGCCATAGCAGTCATATATGCAATACTGATGATTGAAAAGCAGTATGTATGTGCACCAGCCCTTAGGTAAACCCCTGTAGCCCCAGGCATGAGATAGAGCGATGGAATAAGGGCATATACACGTGAATACAAAACCAGCCACAGGTAATGACAGCACTGATAGGGAGTATTGTTGAGGAGGGGAGGAGCTGTCGGGGTGTCTCACAGGCTCAAAGACTGCCCATAGGGGACCCATCAATCATGTAGGATCTCCTGAAATTCTTGCAGTTCATGCAAGAGAGTGCCCCATTCCATTGCTATAGGGCCTTTCTTAGGCCTTGGGACTCCTCTCCCTGCAGGGCCACAGAATAAGCCTTGCCCCACTTACTTTTCACATTGCACCTGTGTTTTAAGCTGGATAGTGTACATGTCTTCCAGTGTATGGCAATGGACTACTGGAAGATGAGCAATACCAAGTCGATAAAGAGGTTAGTAGCACTTTCTGCTTTTCCACAATTGAATAAGCTTAGAATGCTGCACTGTATAGAATATAATCCTGTATGTCCCCTGACTTTAATCAATGCATCAATGACTTCCTGCCATAGTGATGCCGCCATCAGGCAGCTCCAGTACATGTGTGCAATGTCTGCAGTGAGGACCTGGCCTGGCAGTTCGGGCTGGGCTGTTCTCATTGGGCGCAGGGTCAAGACTGATTTGCATATGGCTGGGTTCAAACTGTAATGGCATGGTGAGAAAAAAAACAATGGATTTATGCCCAGATCTCTGTCATGGGGTGAACGTATGATATTGTTCTGCATTCTGTCCATCAATGGTTCTTTTTGCATTGGGCAGCACGAGTGGGACGGGTATGCACAAAGTGAGGAGGGTCCCGTGCTCTCCATGCCACTGGAGTCAAGCTAGCTTGGCTGATGAAGGGTGAAACCCCAAAACCGGTCTTAGGATGCTTGTTTCCAGTCCAGGGAGAACCTAGCCTGGCAGTTGGGGCTGGACTGTTCCCATTGGGCGCAGGGTCAAGACTGATTAGCATATGGCTGGGTTCAAACTGGAATGGCATGGTGAGCAAAAAGAACGATGGACTGGGGGGAATGTATGACATTGTTCTGGATTCTGTTGATCAGTTGTTCTTTTTGCATTGGTCATCCAGATTGGGTCGGGTATGCCTAGACGTGGGTTCCATTCTCTCCATGGCACTGGATTCAAGCTATCCTGGCTGAAGAGGGGTGAAACCCCGAAACCGGACCTAGGATGCTTGTTTCCAGTCCAGGGAGGACCTGGCATAACAGTTCGGGCTGGACTGTTCCCATTGGGCGCAGGGTCAAGACTGGTTTGCATATGGCTGGGTTCAAACTGGAATGGCATAGTGAACAAAAAAACGATGGATTTAGGCCTAGATCCCGGTACTGGGGAAAATGTATGACATTGTTCTGCATTCTGTCCATCAACTGTTCTTTTTGCAATGTCTGTACCTGTTACACTACATCTACGGCAACTTGAGGTGGATCCAAACGCCCTATGTAACTGCGCTCATGTAAGGTAGCCCTTATGCAGGATATTGTGCTGGATGTATTGAAATCTTGCATTGTGAGAGTTTGCATGGGTGTGCCAGTGCCCTGTTCCATTGTTTCTGCGACAGGTCTTGCTCTATGTCATGTTCTTACTTTTGTCTAGTGTATTGCAATGGCTCATATGGCGTGTATGGTAATCACAGGGCGAACCGTGTGATCAGTCGGCAGCCGCTGCCTATAGTGTGTGGACTAGTGGATGTGATTTCAGTTCTGTGTCAACTATCTGCCAGAGTCATTGCATTTCAGCCACCAATCTACTATGTGCCAGGAAGTGATCTGCTGGGAAGTTTTAATCTGTCTCTAGTTGTGCAAATGGGATAAGCACGCTGGATAGAAGAGGGTGCAGAGGGTATCAACCCCAGCGGCTTCTAATGTCTCCTGTCTCTCCCTTCCAATCAGATTTCTGAAGAGTCATATAGAACTAATGCAGAACTCTGTCATATATGGAGTTAGGACTGTCATTAAACACAGTCGCCTGCGATAGCTGACTTGCGCTATTTGAAGAAGGCTATTGAACTCTGGGATTATGCCCTGTGGTAGGAAAGACTCATGCATCATATGCCGTGCTCTGTCTCTGTGTCTAATGTGGGGGTGACCAGTTCCTCCAGTAGGCGTCCCACTAACCAGCAAGATGGCCATTGCAATTGTGCCGCTAGGTAGTAACATTCGAAGTTGGGTGCTCCTAGCCCTCCCTTCTTGACAGGCAGATGGAGCTTGTGTAGTGCAACACGGTGCCTGTTCTTGTTCCAGAGGAAACCCCCAGCATGCTACGCAGAGTACAAAGAGTGCTGTGGGATATATGCAGAGGAAGGTTGTGGAAAAAATATAATAAGTGTGGTAGCATCGCCATCTTAGATAGGGACACCCTGCCTTGTACAGTGAGGGGGAGGGAACTCTAGAACACTATTTGGGGGTGCGGGTATGCAATGGCCCAAGTGAGGTTACCCTCTATGTTTACCCTCTATGAGGTCCTGCGTATTATGGTAAATTCAGATGTCAAAGTATAGGAAGGTGTATGACTCATAGAATAGGAGATGTGTATCTACCATTAGGAGCTGTGGTAGACAGTCAGTTTAGAGCAGGAACAGACACGACTTTGCGTAGTTCAACCCCAGTCCAGAGGCAGCCAAAAAAACAGTCAGGACATAACTGATCTCCACCTTACCTTTCCAATAAGCACATCCTCCATATATAAAGAGGCAATGTGAGTTTCATCTCCTAGCGGAATGCCCCATGGCTACTCCGAAAGCCTAAGTCTATGTGCTAGTAGCTCTATCGTAAGAGCAAAGAGGAGCTGGGGTAGAGGGCATCCCTGCCTGGACCCTCTGCCTATTGTGATAGGGCCAAAGATGAACTTTCCAGTCTTCACACAGTCTGTAGAGACTATGTAAAAGAGTCTAATAAGGTGCTGGAGTCTACCTGCGATACCCATAGTGGGGGGTGTCGCAAACATGAACTCCCAGCCTACCTCGTTGAAAGCCTTTTCTAGGTCCAACAGTAGGCAGTCCGAATATGGCCAGTGAACTAGTGCTATTTCCATCAATCTGTGGAGCCTACACATGTTTAGGGTGGCTGATCTTCCTGGGATTAAACCGTTTTGATCCCTGTGGACCAAGGTGAGAGGATATTTGGGGAGATGCCCTGCAATGATTTACTGAGGATTTTATTATCAGTTCTCAGCATGGACAGTGGGCGATATGGTGTCAGCTCTAGGAGGTCTTTATCTGGCTTTAGGAGGGAGACAGTTAAGGATTTGCAGAGTGTCATCGGGAGTCAGCCTTCCACTAAAGCTTACTGGTAGAGTTCAAGCAGTTTGGGAAATAATAGGTTCCTGTAGGATTTAAAAAAACTTAACTGGAAGTCCACCCAGTCTGCGAATCTTGCACCTGGCGAGCCTTAGATGGCCCCTCTGCTCTCTTGCTTTTTGATGGGTGCAATAAGGCCCTCACGGGTGAGAGGTTCAACAGTCAGCAGAGTGAGTTTGCCAAGGAAGTCCCGAATGTGAGTCTTATGGTTGACCAGGGGGTATCATGGAATCATAAAGGTGCTGGTAATAGGCAGTGAACGCTGCATGGATGTCTGCTTGGCTAGCAACCAAGAAAGCTTGGAACTGCTGGATCATTGTAATCAGAGCTTCTGGTGTCACACTGTGTAGCAACCATGCTAGCAGGTGGCAGGGTTATTGCCATCTGCATGCATTTTCTTTTCCTGGTAGGCTCTAAAGTCGAGACACCTAAGACAACTAAGTTGTTCTATCAACTAGGCAATGTGCTCTGGCTGTTTCTAGTGCCAGTTTGGCAGCGGAATCCCCGCAGACCACCACCTGCAGTTAACTCAGGGACGACTCCAGACGGACCAAGTCTTTATGCAGGTTTGATCTAGCGCCCATGACTGCATTAAGGCACTGTCAGCGTATTACTACTTTTAGCCCTTTCCTTTCTATAGACCTCGTGGCAGCAGTGCCACACTTCTTATCCAGGTACCGGGACAGTGCCTCACATGTCGTGTCATGAAACACAGGGTCTTCCAACGTGGTCCTCTCTAATCACTATGCGGAGAGTGGTGTGCTCCACTCCTGATGTAATTGCAGTGGGTTGTGATCTGAAAAGGTTTTCACCCAAATACTCTGCATTTATGACCTGGGGATGGATCGTTAGATAACAGAGCATTCGATACAGATGTACATGCAAATTGTGTGGGGGTGAGTAATATGAATATTCATGCATGTCTGGGTGTAAGGTGCATCAGCTATCTACCAGGGACCAGCTTGTGACCAATTGAATGAGGCCTACCTCTGCCAGTACTACAGAAGAGGATGGTAGTGGGGGGTGTGAATAGTCAAGACACAGTTGAAGTCTCCCCTATAACACAATGGATATACACCCGCCTAGTAAGGATAACCGAAAGGTGGGCCAGAAAGGCTTGCTGCACAGTATTCAGTGCATAGATACTGCCTAAAAGGAGGAGGCAGCCATCCAACTGTCCCTCCACCAGGACATAACGTCTTTCAGAGTCTATGTCCGTGCAGCATAGAAGGACCATAGGCAGGACCCAGATGGGGGCTCCATGGGCGAAGCCAGAGTATGTGGAACAGTAGCATTGCTGCCACCAGAGATTCTGCAGTCAAGTATCTTACCCCCCACCACATCTGTTTCTTGGAGGAATGCTATCTGGGTGTCACAACACCTAATGTAAAGTTGTATGGCATGTCTCTTGCCCGCTGTTCCCATGCCATGGACATTCCAGGTTATTATCCACAGTCTAGCCCTAATGTCTTACATATTGTGTCAGTGGGGGGAGGCAAGACCCAGGGGAAGGAATCTGGTAAAGCTGATACTTCCTGAGGTGAGGATTCATGGGCCATGCAAAGCCTGGGGCTGGACCCAAAGATGCTGCATGATCTAGTATATTTGCAAAACAGAACCCTCAAATCCCTTCCCAGGACAGCCAGGAAAACTGTGACTGCCACAACATATAACAAATAAACCCATGAGTGGGGAAACTCTGGTATATGAAGTTAGACATAGAACTACAACCAGGGAAAGAGTTCAGGGGGTGGCCAGTGTTACTCAACATGGTGTTGTCTATAAGCTAGATAGGAGAAACATGAAGAGACCACAGGCATGGCTCAGTGACCTGTTGCAGCTCGATGAGAAAGAGGATCAAATAATAAACAAGACAGATCTCTGCAAAGTCAGCTCACAAGCAGATCGCCGATCTGGGAACAGTTTTGGTCCGTTTGGTAGCCTACAATCGCCATATACCAGCTTGTCTACAATCTGTAGGGCGACATCAGGCAGCACGAGCGAGGGTACACTGATCATCGAGGCACTGGAGCCAACCTGTAATAGGGCGTCATCAGAGACCTGCGACAGGGGAAAGCAGCATTCTGACGCCAAACAGGTTGCAGCTGACAGGACTTGAATTTGATCTACTCGAGCCTGTGCCGGAGTGGATGAACCCCCCACCCTTGCCTCCCTAGCCACCCAATTCCTTTGTCTGTTCCTCCGACCATTTCTATCTGGGCCGAGACACAATGTTGCCGTGGCCACTCTGCTAGACTGCTGCTCTAGAGGACCTGCTGCTACTGCTGAGCTGACCTGCTGCCTGCTATCTTCTTTCCTGGGAAAGAAGATCTTGACCTGCAACTTCATCTTAAAACCAGGACCCAATAGTGACTCCAAAGGTAAGTCTGCATGTGTCCTGATCGGAGCCTAAGGGACATAAAAGGGTCCCCAATGAGCTCCTGGACCCAGCTGCAGCGAGTTCCTCACCCCCAAGTGGTGCCTTCCAGGTTATGAGCCCTTGGTGTGCGTGACTAAGCTGGCACTGTATTCAACCTGTGCTTCATCACAGTCGGCCTGAACTTTTGACTTTGACCCAGTCCAGCATGACCAGATAGCTGCAGTTGAGGCTTTCTTCTTTTAGGCACGATTTTACATTTTATTCATCAACAATTCATAACTCTGGTTCAACTGATTGAATTTTTGGTAATTTTTGTCAAGGCAAAAATGACAAAGATTCAATCAGTATAAAATTTTGCTCTATTTTTCTAACTTAGGGGTCTATTACGATGGCGGGCGGACAAAGTCTGCCCGCCACTGTAACGGTATGTGGGACCATCCGCCAGAGGTGCGGCGGTCCTGCTGTGGCCATTAGGATGACACCACCACCGTGGCAGTGGCATCCCCCATCCACAACATTGTGGTGGGCGGTGCTCACAGCACCGCCCGCCACAATGCTGTGGATGTACATTGTGCATTGGCATGCACAAGGTCAAAGGCAAAGCGCGGTGCCTGCCACTTTGTCCATGCCAATATAGGGGGTACCATAGGTACTCCCTATGTGAACCCCTGGCCACCCAACACTCTGGGGGCCCGCAACGGTCCCCCAATAGCAGAAACCGCGTGCTGCCATGGAAAGGCAAGTCTCTGCAGGCATCATAATATGGATGGTGGTGTCTTGCAGACACCGCCACCATATTGTGGCAGTTTTCCGCCCGGTCTACGAGTCAAGCAGCGGACGGTCTTCCCGTCCACAGCGGACCCCCCAGCCATCCTAATGTGGCGGGGGGTCAATCATGGCAGGATGGCGGGCGGATCGCTACCGCCTGGCTTGCAGTGGCTACCGCCGGCCCGGCGGGTGCGATAAGCCCGCCATCCTAATAAACTGCATGGTGTGGGATTTTGTGTGTGATGTTCTTACTGTTTTTACTGTTTGAAGCGTTGCACAAATGCTTGACACATTGTCTCAAAGTTAAGCCTGACTGCGCTGTGCGAGTCTGCCAGGGGGTTGAGCACAGGCTAATTTGGGGTCTGCTTGTGCCTTCCACAGACAAGGATTGAGATTGCTGCTTGACCAGAGCTCATACTCCAGTCAACCAGTAACCCGATTTCTCACACCCTACAAATGCCTCTTTATTACAGGTGATTTATGTCCTTTACACCATAGAATACTGGCTCCTATTAAAGCAATGTGTATTGTGGCCTTGTTTAGGCATTTCTAGGTATACATTTCTTAAGTAATTGATATACACGTACAATTCCTCAGGAGCTTACACAGTTTATACCCATTATATAAGGATAAGCAAAGCTTTGGATTTCACTATAAACATGGACTTTATCGGTTGAACTCCCACCACAATTGCTGATGTGCGGCAACTCTCTGGCAGCTGATGAGACTATTGTATCGCAAACCTTGCCATAGACCAGAGCATAAATTCTTCAAGGTTTCTCCTTTAAAGTAGGACTTTTTGTCTAGTTATGCATGGATGTGTAGCTTTAAGTCGCTGAATCATTGTTACATTTATTGTACATAGGTTGTGACAGATTTGTTCCCATGGTTGAAATAATTATTTGAGAGGTAAAAATCCCTCCTTTGTGCACAACACCGCACCAAACCCCTATCTCTTTGGGGGTTCAAAATGGTAATTTGTATGTACCTCCATTTTGTAGATTGCGACCTCATTGTGTCCAGATGGAGATCCCGCTCATGAATTACAGTTTAGGGGGTTGAAATGTCAACATATCCATCTGTTGACTTTTTGAATAAACTGCAGTTTTCAAACCTTAATTTGAATTAGTCTGTGTTTTTGATCATTGAAATTTATGTCAGCCAATACTGTCTCTTTTATAATCACAGCACATTTTCTTTAACCTCTGTCACTAAACACATGCCACTGCACTGTTCTATGGAGCACCTATTTGTGTATTCATATATTTGCCTTGTATTATCATAACTGAGATTAAATAAGTATTGAATCAGTAGATATGGTTGCACATTATCCATTTTTGAAGTGAAATAAATATATTACTTCATCCAAAGAAAACATTGTATTTTGATTCTAATTACTTACCCAACTTACCAGGAATACTGGGCTGGCCCTTGTAAGAAATTGGGTTATTAATTGAGAAGAGTGAGAGCCCCACCCAAATGATAAACACAATCCTTGTCAGGGTGATCACATAAGTCGCTATCCTCTGGTAGCATGGGCCAAACGCAGCCAGGCTTAACTTAGAGGAAAAGGGTAATGAATTTATACAGCACTCAAACAGTAATAAAATGAAAACACAACACAAGAAAAATCCTACACCAATTTAGAAAAAGAGAGGCAATTTTAATATATACAGTAAATCCAAACTACAAACATCCAAAAGGTAGAAATGGAGTTTTGAATTTTAAATATTTCCGGTAAAGATAACACCAGCCAGCACAAAGTTCCAATCATGGTTATCTATGTGTGCAAGACGGTGTCAAGTCAAAAGTTTATGCTGACAGCAATGGATCCTCTATATTTTCCCTTGAAGTCCAGTTCTTCTAGTTCTGACGAAGGAGGAGTGTAATCTGACATCAGCAAAGGTCCAGGATCTGGGGCGGCACCTCTTCATGGTCAGGACTCTCTAACAGAGGCCAGCAGCAGTGTCCAGGCAGGTCCAGTGTGTGCTGGTCAGTTTGGCAGCTACATGGAGGGCCGCTAGAAGTGTATTGTGTCCCTGTAGCTCAACAGGAGGTCAGTCAACTGAGGGTTGGAGTGACTTCTGGTATCCTGTGATCAAGACAAGAAGGACCAGTCTTCCTTCTCCAGACAGCAAGGTGGTCCTCATGCTCAATCTACACAGATCCAGGAGTGTTCAGATGAAAGGTTCTGAGGGTGCCACTTTTATGCCAAGTGCCAGTCTGTGTGTGGGTGTCACCCCTGTGTCAAATCCTAACTGGTTCTGGTCAGTTCTTCCCTTTCCCCTACGTCTGGCTCCAATCTGTCTAGGGTAAAAAAGGGCAGGCAGGCCCAGGTGTGGGCTGCATTTTCTAGTGACAGGGCAGGCAGCTTCAAAAGTCAAGAAGGTGATGAACATAGCCTTCAGTCTAACCTTTGAACTTCAAGAAGGACAGAGTACAACCCGCCAAGCCATCCTGCTCAGAAAAGGTATACCCTTACCCACACCCAAGGCCCTTTAGTCTTCTGTATGGAAGGTATATAAAGCACCCAACAGGAGAGCCATTAACAGCCAGGTGACCCAGGGCGCTGGCAGAAAGGCACATTTAGTTTTTAAAAGATGCATTTGCGGAATAGTAATAAAACATCTGACTTTAAAGAGAATTTTAAATGACAATTCAAAGGAGTGGAAGAACCATTTCTCTATCTGCTCCAAACTAAAGTTAGCACTTATAAATTGTAATAAGGTAACCCATTGTTAATCTATTGATGAGTTAGCCTTGCTACATTGAAAAACGACTTTGGGAGTTTTTTACTGCCAGCACATGTAAAAAGTAAGCACGCATGTCCTACTTTCTAACCCGCATGAACTCTGCCCTATAATCTTTTAGGGCTTACCTTAGGTGTTACTTAGAAGTATAAAAAAGGAAGGCTTATGCCTGGCAGAAAGTGTATTTTGCCAGGCCGAAATGGCAGTTTAAAACTGCACTACAGGCTGCAGAGCCAGTCCTGTGTCATATTGTACAGGGTTACTTTAGTGGGTGACACAATGAGGGCTGCAGACCACTGGTAGCATGTAATTTACAGGCCCTGGATGACTGCATTACCATTTACTTGAGACTTATAAGTAAATTGAATGGACCAAACAGGCATATACCATGTTTACCCTGTTTAAAACACTTTACCACTGGTTAGCAGGAGTAAAGTGAGCAGAGACCTAAAACCAAATAAAACAGGTTCAGCAAAAAAAGGCAGAAACCAAAGGTGGCCCTGCAGAAAGTGCAAGAACCAACACTTATTACTACCTGCTTTCTTTCCCCAGAGTACGTGCAGCGCCCACCCTATTTAGGGCTGGTGGTCTGATGTCCTTTTCTTTCAAATTACATGAATTTCAAATTAGAAGAATGACCCCCTCCTCACGCACACTCACAATAATCCTTGCTTGTGAGGGTCATTAGTTGTTTGTTTTTCAACAGCAAACTCCTACTTTGGGAGTTTTTTTGTGAAAAAATAGCTGGTGGATGGCAATCAAAACTGATGGGAGTCATCCACTCAATATTTGGTACCTTCAAAGAAAACTCTGTGACTTTGGTTCTTCTGAAAATATAGAGAGCAGTGCTAGGCTCCCAGTAATCTCTAAGTATATCAGTCTTCTGCCTGTCAAGGTGGTAGATGTAATGTCATTCTCCACCCGGACACACAGAGTGAAGACCATCACGCATAAATTTAGGTCCCACGTCTGTAACGATATCCTTTCTCTGTGTGCTATATTTTATGAGAGCAGTAGATACTGATATTTGACTTAAGAGGTTCTATGGGATTTGTAATACTGTACAATCTACAGAGCCAATGCATAAAGCTAATCTAAGCCAAAATTCTAACTTTATGACTTTTGGTAATCACAGAAGTCACGTACGACTTTTGGTATTCACAGAAGTCATTTCCGACTTGTATATTTACATTGACAAAAGGGCCGGAATCTCTGCACTAGGGGCGGAATTTCCACACCCGGACCGGAATCTCCGCACTCAGGCCGGAATCTCCACACTTGTGCTGTAATCTTCACATTCGGGCCATCATCTTTGCACCCGGGCTGGATGGTTATTGTCTTTAATGCTAAACACCTGTCCATGTGCTTTTCATCCCTCCCACCTTCCTCCAGCTGAAACACTGCAGTCCAACAACCAAACCCAGCCCTGCAGCCAACATAAAAGCAGAGCTAACACACGCAAACCTTCCAACATGTCACTGAATGTGTTTGTTGCTCTGCCCCTTGCAATGCAGCAAGGACAGTTGAAGAGGAGGAGGAGGAGAATAGAGAAGATTTTCAGACAAAGGATTAACCTATTTGGGATGTCCAGCCAAGATGTCAGGGCCAGATACAGTTTCCCCCCTGATGTCATTTTAGAGATGGTTTGTGAGTGGAAGCAGGAACTTGACTCTGTGACCTGTCGCTCCCATGCCATCTCAGGCTATCTCAAGATTCTTGCTGCTCTCTATTTTTAATATTTTGCAACAGGATCATTCCAAAGGGTCTCCAGTGACTTGCGGGCATCTCTCAAGCCAGTTGCGGTGCTTGCATCAGGTACTGAGCTGGATCAATATGAGAGCCCACCTCCACATACGAATGCCCCATACACTGGACTGGAGACAAAGGACAAGTAGGGATTTGTACCTCATTTCCCACTTCCCACATGTGCTGTGTGCTATTGATTGTACCCATGTGGCTCTTCAGCTACCCCACCGCATTGCACACATCTTCTGCAACAGACACTGATGGCATTCCATCAGTGTGCAAGGTGTCTGTGATGCCAGTGGCAGATTCTTTGATGTGCATGCAGTGTTTCCAGGCAGTACCCATGACAGCTTCATATTCCGGATGTCACCTTTTGCCCTGTGGATGGGGATGGCTGCGGGAGAATTTGGAAACATGTGGCTACTGGGTAAGTACCAAGCACAAAACATGTGGTATATGTATAAATGTAATGTATGAATGCCATTTCACACAAACAACCATTAAACAATAGGATTCAACATGCCACAAACACAGCCTCAACTGACACTGCATGTAGCAAAGTATAGATCATGTTCCGTACAGATGCAAAAGGGACATGTAATCAAGTGCCCTGTTTTCCCTCCTCAGGTGATGCTGGGTATGCACTCTCCCCTTAACTCCTCACACCATACTGACGTGCAGCCACTGTACCTCAGCGTAGGTACAACAGGGCACACATACAAACTCAAGCCATCATAGAGCACACCCTTGTTTTCCTGAAGTCGTGATTAAGATGTCTTGACCATACAGGGGGGGGGGGGGGGTGCTGATGTATTCCCCTGAAGTTGTGTGAAAGATCATAGGGTTCTGTTGTGTCTTGCACAACATACCTTTAAGACATGGCTTACACATACCTCTCGACCCTCAGCTTGGTCTGAATCTGGGCAACCGGCCATTGCACAAAATGGAGAGCAGGATATGCAAGCCTGTGATCAGCTGGTTGGCACCTGTTTCACCTGGGCATCCTGTTGTGTTACAGACAAAATGTGGTTTGCAGTCTGTTGTCAATGATGAAAGCTGGATACTTACAACTCCAAATATTTCATCCTGGGACTACTTTGCAAGCCACACTCAATGTATGTAAACCAGAGCTGTTGACAGGAGTCATAAGATTGGCCATGCAATAGGTCATATGCAGAGGTCAGCTGTCATTGTTGTCAATGTCTCTAAGGAATCCATTGCATCAGAGGATTAAATGTATGTGCATGTGTGAAACCTCCCAGGACCTTTTGTCAATGGGTGCCTGATTCACAAAGGGACCTAACTATTGCACTGTAGAGCGTTTGTTCCCAAATGAAATGACACCCACAACTGAGGGGTCCCCACCATGAGTGATGATGAGCTTTGTGAATCTGGCCCTATGTGTCTGGGATACACAGCACTGCTTTCCCCGAATTTACTGTAACACTACAGTCAACTATTGAGCTGAGCGCACAATATGGACTACATATACCATAATGCAAGGGAGAAAACTCTTCTGGAATGTGATGTTGTGTCTGGCCACACACTTTCCCCTGCCCAAACATTATTTAATGGTCTGTTCTGCCTTTTGTCTCATGTCTCTAATGTTCCTTTTATTTGTCATTTTTTGAATCTCCGCTACAGAGCAGCAGTATGGCAGAGGATCTGATCTGTGACAGTGGATGATTCAGAATGAACAGAAAATGGCTTCCAGCAACTTCCTGTGATGTATTTCCAGCCTACCACTTCCTGTATGTAACTTCCTGTATGAACAGAATGTGTTCCGGGCAGTTTCTGAAATCTGCGGCCCGAGCATGTACTCTTGTATGCGGAGTGTAGGTGCCATATGAGTGGTGAAGGCTCTATTTTCGGTGCCTCATCTCCGCATACGCTGCCTACGCTCCGCATATGGGGAGTACGCACTCGGGCCGGAGATTTTGGAAATGGGCCGAAACCCAATCTGTTCGTAGAGAAAATGACATACAGGAAGTGGAAGGCAGGAAATATATTACAGGAAGTTGCTTGCAGCCATTTTCAGTTATCCTCAGTCACAGCTCAGATGCTCTGCCATCGTGCTGCTCAGTACAACCCAAGCACCTTCAACATGGCTGAGGGACTTGAGTTGAATGCACCCCCTTTCATTGAAAGGGAATTGGATATCCTAGTAGAGTGGGTGCTAGAAAACTCCCCTCAGCTGTATGGGGGGCCTGAGGACCAGTTGAGCAATGCAGCATGTGCCAGACTCTGGTCCACCATTGTCGAGCATTGCAGTGCAGTGGGCGTCTATGCCTGAGAGGACCTGAATCGCTGGCCCAGGATCAAGGCACAGGAAATCTTGGGGCAGTTCTCCCAGCACAATCTGCACCGGCCCGCCTCCCGCCACTGTACAGGAGGGTCCTGTGGGTAGCCTGGCCGAACCTCCATGCTCTGTTGGAGGAGCATGAGCAGCAGAGGGATGGTAAGTGAATTAACTGCAATTTGCATCTGAACGTATGATGTGAGGGATGGCAAAGCTGTACCATTAGGTGTCCCATGACTCCATTCACCTACTCTGTGCAATTGCAGCAGTCAAAAGGCTCACTGTAGCACATAGAATGCACTGAGCAGAGTGCATTCTGGCAGCAGTAGTTTTTGTATGCCGCCGGGGGAATAGAGCCACACATGTGCATTTGTATATAAAATTGCACTGCCAGCACCATTACCAGTGAACCAAGGGGCTTATAACTAATGTGTGCATTGGGTGAGGAATGGTACAGACACTGTCCAGTGTGTGGATGAGAGGCCTTTGGTTGTTGGACGCTGTGACTTACATTGCCTTTGGTGTGTGTCTCAGGTCTCCATTGACCTATTCTGTGTAAATGCAGCAGTCATTATAAGTAGGCCTGGGCTAAAATTTCGTTCCGTTCGCGGAAATTGTGATAATTTGACATTTTCGCGCTCCGCGGAAAGCGCGAAAATGTCAGAATTTCCGCATTCCGCAGCTTAGCGATAATTTGGTTCTTGCTCGCGCTGTAAAATAATACATTCTCGCGCGTGCACGATCGCCTTACCTGAATCCCTGCGTTCGCCGACAAGTTTTCTTGATACGGTCGCGTTCTCCATGAGATGTTGTATTGTTTTTAGCCATTTGCGCTGTCTAGCAACAGTTCGCGCCCGCAGTGACGTCATGCGTCACGCGATCACGTCTTTCTTCTCGCGATCATGCACCGCGAGACAACTGAAAACAAGATGGCCGCGCCCGCGAGCAACCACATGGGTAAGTTGGCGAGCCACAACCATGCAGAAAATCTCGCGAACATGCGGGAAAAAACTTCTGCATCTTCGCGATATTTCCGCGTGTTTGCGATAATTTTTAACATTTTCGCGATAATTTGCGAAAGTGGATTTCGCAAATTCCGCCCACCCCTAATTTTAAGGCCAGAGGCTCGCTGTAGCACATCCAATGCACTGAGCAGAGTGCATTATATGTGCGTCAGTTTTTGTATGCCACCAGGGGAATGGAGCCACGCGTGCTTTTGTTTCTAAAATTGCACTGCCAGCACCTTTACCAGTGATTCAAGGGCCTTATAACTGATGTGTGCTTAGGGTGAGGAATGGTACAGACACTGTCCAGTGTGTGGATGAGAGGTCTATGGGTGTTGGATGCTGTGACTTGCATTGCCTTTGGTGAGATTGGGTTATGATTAAGACTGATCATGTGCCATGGAGTTCAGACAGACTTTGAGATCCTTGCCTCACTCTTAAGTGATACCAACTTCTCTAAGTGGGTCCACATACATAAGTCTTCCCAACAGTTGCTTGTATGCAATTTGTCCAGTGACGGTAGCTGTAGCAACTAGTTACAACTGTTCACCAGTGTACGGCACTACCTGAGCAGTCTTTGAAGGGAAAATGTGTCACTAGACTGCTGTTGTGAGGGAATATCAAAATGTCCGACTCCCCTCTCAGCAAAGCTAATATCCAAGCCCCTACTTGGATATGTACACCCAAATCTGCATTTGTGTTGTCTCATACAATGCTACACAGCAGATGACATTTATTAGAAAGTGTAAAAGTGCAGAGACTCCATATCACAGGACTGTTCCAATATCATCCGGACGGTCTACAATCTCCTTTTTTAGACTGGCATTGGAAGATGCCTATGTAGCAATGACAAGAAACACAGATTACAAGAATGCAGAAGGTGAGGGTTGGTCAGTACAGAAGTGTAAGCCATCACATTTTTATTAAGATGTCTATGTGTTGTCTAATCAGTACATTACAGTGCACATACACATAATTTAGGCTCCAAGTCACTCATATTTGTGTTGTGTGATCAGAGGAGAACAAAGTCTGACCATACTTCTTGTAATTATGTGTGTTGTTCTGACGTGTACAACCACTGCATCATGGTTGTCTTCCATTTCATTGGGCCCAGCTGGCCAAGAAGACCAGGACCCTGGTCAGAGCAGGAAATCGCTGGGGCACCAGCGATGACGACCTCTCTCAACAACTGAAGAGGAAGATGAGGAGGAGGAAGAGGAACCTTCAACTTCAGAAGTCCGGAATTGCACCCATCAGAACTGAGAAAGACCACACCTCAAGTGCTATGGACTGGGCGGAGGCTGAGGACATTGTAGGGGGGTGAAGAACTGAACAACTCTGGTCGGGGGGGGGGAGATCTATTCTCCCCCTGACTATTCACAACTTTCTTTTGGTGAGATGTCCCGGAGCAGGCCACAACACAACCTGGGCCTGCCATCAGCCCCTCCTTGACTCTAGAGGCCCCCATTGCACTGGGGTCTCCAGCTTTATCCCCTGCCACTAGACCCCCTCCAAGTGGCTGCCAGGAAGATATTAACCTAGGCTGTGACCCCGAGACACCACACACCTCATTTTCCACCCAAACTCCTTCCTGTATTGTAACTCCTATGTCTGCATCCTAAGAAGTGATGGGGGCATGTGAGGGTCAGCCAGAAAGGTCCTCTCACATCATACTACAGATCTGTGATGAGTTGCGTATGATGCAAGAGGAACTTGCAAAATCTTTCGACACCTTCACTGCCAGTATCACATCCTTGGGTGCAGCCATTTTGTCTGTCTTAGCCCAACATCCCTCCCAAACTATCCTCAATGTTCCCCCTATACATTGCCCCACACTGTTTACCCCATACTCCTCATCTGTTCCGACCCTGTGTGGTGTCTGGTCCTGTACCAGCCAGCCAGGAGCCTACATCAGATTTAGAGGATCTGAACATTGTGGAGATTGAGGATGACTAGAAAGACAGGTGACTTTTTGGACTGTGAATTTGTTTTGGACATTTATTTACTTTGCTCCTTGTATATAGACTGGTTCCCCTGACGCTTCCTGACGTGTTTTATTTATGTTGCCCACCCCCTTCCATGTACCCTAGTCCATTCTGTTTATAGAACATTATTTGCTTTCCTTTCTCCCTTCAAACTGGACTGAATATTTTACATAAACTCATATTTTGAATCACACTTTCTCTGTCTTGTTAACTTAATTATAAATGTTGTGTTCAAGGTATGGACATATACATTGGGAGTAGTGATTTGCATTGCACATGATAGCTTGTTGCACAGATGGGGTTACACTTTTACATGTGCCACTCACACACATTCATCCTCACATCCTTAGGCCACCACAAGGGTAAACATATGGCCATCACTACCTAATACGCGACTTAGTCTTGACCTATAAGGACATTTATCTTTTATTTACACATGTTCACTCAGGATGATATTTTTTCCTGTGATCAAGAGGGATCGTGCTTGCGACTTCGCAAAGTTGGCGGTGAGGATCGCTGTGTGTTAGTGCATTTGTGTTGCTGCCGAGGTAAAGGTTGGTGTGGTCCATCTATCTGCCTGTACAGGGGGAAGTTCTGGACAGGGGATGATGGTGTCTGTACAGGTGGTTGAAGTGCTTGGACAGGGGGTGGTGGTGGATGTGCAAGTGGGGAGAGTGACTGGACAGGGGGTGGTGGTGGATGTGCAGGTGGGGTGGGCCCCTGTACAGGGGGTGGTGGTGGATGTGCAGGTGGGTGGAGTGCCTGGACAGGGGGTGGTAGATGTGCAGTTGAGGGATTGCCAGGACAGGTGGTGTTGGTAGATGTGTACTCTTGCTGCGAGCCTGTGCAGATTGTGGTAAAGGTGTATAGGTGTGATGTGCTGCAGATCGATGTGATGACTTCCCTCCCTGCACTTACCTTGAAGGGAGACTTTAGATAAGTTTCAGCATGCCCTCCATCATCTTTATGTCCAAGGCATGGTGTCTTGCACTCTCGTCCCTATGGATGGATATAATGTCATTGATCTTCTTGGACATGTCTTGCCAAGATCTATCAATCCTGTCCAACACCTGGGTCAGTCTGTTCATCACCTGAGGGATTTGCCGCTTGTCCTGCAGTGTCTTGGACATGTCTGACAGGGTAGCCCTTATGGCACGAACATCCTGAGCCACATCAGCCTGCTGTTAGAAGAGGTCATCCTCCCTCTGGTCACCAAATCCATCTGCTAGCCCTCTCCGCATAGTACAGCCATAGATAAGACCGCCAGGTCCACCAGCATGGGGAAAGGTGGCAGGTGGTAGTCTGTGGACAGGAGATTGGTGCCTAGGGGAAACCTCTACCCCACCAGGGGTGGTACCGCCTCAGATGGTGAAGAGAATGCCTGGGATGCACTGTATAGGGAGGAGTGTGTAGGGGAACCACCATGTCTGTCCTGGATGTGAGGGCTGTGAAGGAGTGATGTCTCTGTTGGGGTGTGTGAGAGCTGTGGCTGGTTAGTGCTATGTTGAGAACAGGCAATCATGGGTTTTAGATGTTGAGGCACTTTGCTGGGCATAGGGGGGTTGCCTTACACATTTTGGCAGGTGTAACAAATGTTCTGGTCAGGGCATCTGACTCCTCATCCTCTTTGAGAAGGGCCAGATAGTCTCCATCATCCTCCAATTCAGCAGCCTCATCTGGTACTTCCTCCTCCTCATCCTCTTGTGCAGTACTGGCAGCTGAAATTGCTGCTTGCAAGAGTAGAGCTTTTTCACCTTCGATTGCCCATTGCCTTCCACTGAAGTAAGGTCCTTTGTCCTCACCATCCTCATCACCTGAAAGACAGAGGTTACAACAGGATAAGTAATTGAACTAGTATAAGATGTTGTGCAACACAAGGGTTGACTCTACTGTACTTTGCATCAACCAATGATGAACATGTGACCTGGTTTGGGTACACCTTGGGCCTGGGCGGTGAACTTCGCTCCGTTCATGGAGTTTGCAAAATTTTCTGCACTCCGCACTCTGCGGAGCTCGCGGAGTGCAGAAAACTCAGCTTTGCGATGTGCAGCTGAGTTTTTTACCTGCTCGCAATCGCGAACGGTAAGTTTGCGATCGCGAGCTGTAAGTTCGCGAGCACGAGCTGCCACTCAGGTAGAATTTCTGCCAGAGCGGCAGGAATACCAGCACAAACTGCAGTTCGCACTGCACTCTGCCACTTGCGGAACTTCGCTGAGTTTTTTTATAACTTCAAGGAGTTCTGAGTAGCAAAACTCTGCAAACTACACCGAGGCCGTCCTACACCTACACTTGACAGCTCACACCATAGCACTGAGGTGTTGAATGGAGATGTACAATGTACAAGTAAACTCTTCAACTCCAGCCATAACACTGGGTTGCTTTGTGATCCCTCCTGATGTCAACTGCTGAACCTGGCTTCTCATAGGTATAGCTGAAGAATGTAAATGTATGTGTCTTGTAAAGCGCACTGCTGCCCTGAGGCGTCCTGGCGCTGTAGACCGCTGGGGAACCCGTCCTGGTTATCCCTGTGAGATGGTCCCTCCCGGGTATCTCCAAGGTGAAACCAGGCATCCCCGGCGAATGTGGGGGGCCGTTGTGGAGATGAGGCAAGCTAATGCCCAGAGTTGCCGAGTGTGATCCCTGGTTAGAGTAGGCACCGAAGTGAGAATTATCGAGTCCGCTGGCCCTGGTCCACGACCCTGCCGCGTCGGGAATTGAACCCTGGTCCCGGACTGTCCTCTGCTTCCGGGTCTGCTGCCTCTAACCAGTGAGCCACACAACTCCACTGACCCGCAATCCAGCATCAGGAGAGGGAAGTGACACCATACTTAATGATCTGCATAACTAATATGCAAACAGGCTCATGTGACACTCACATAACTGAAATAGTATGTATGCAGCTTTTTACACACCAACTACGGATGCTTTGCAGAACAGGATTTGGATCTTTGGAATGATTTTGGAATCCATAATACGGAAAACTTTATGGCATGCTTAACTGATGGACAGAAGCAAACGATTTTCACTGCTGAAGCCAGGATGTATTGCATACCCCTGGATAATGTTGTCTGCAGCACTGATGGTATCCTGCCAGCAGCTGTTATGAGACTTACATGCCCATATTTAAGCACAGAGGTTGATAGCAATGAGTTAAATTGTATATGTCATGGTCATAGACCATTGATATTCTATATCTGTGTGCTGCATGTTTACCTCATGAACAATACCTGTGGGCCCCTGTTCACTAGCAGCAGTTGCCAGATGTCACATCCACACAGCACTGGCATCAACAAGTTAACACATTAACAGAATTTTTTTTATGAGAAAGTAACTGATATTTGAAGAAAGGGGATAATTATGCTGAACGTCTCCGCCTACCTTTGGTTACACCTTCATAGTTAGGCCCATCAAGCCTCTTGAGTAAGATGTTGTCTTTTGTCTCTTGACAAATCTAAAGGAGTGTATATCATCATGCAGACCAGTTTCACATTTGCACTTCAGATCATATCATTGCATTGGAAAGTTAATATCTTAGATGTTCAATTGCCAGGTACATTTTGTGGCACATTTGTGCTTCCCTCCCCATGAAGTCACAATGCCGAGTTAGAACTGTGAGATCACACATTTGTTATGTTCAATCTTTGTGTGTCCTCTGTTCCCATTATACATGTACAACATTATGGTGAAACTTAGCTGTCGATGGATGATGTCTTGTCCAGCACACATCCTAACCTCATATATTATTCTGTCACTTATATATGGGAATACAGAAGGAGAGGCGGCAAGCTGACATACATATTTTGGTAAAGTGTTGAAGCTTGGATCTTTGCCACCTACACTGGATTTGCTTTGTGCAGTTAAGCCACATGATATCTATCTATATATATATTCACTGAAAAAAACATAGGTTTCAGGGCTGTTCTAGTTAGCTGGACATTTCACTCGTACAAAACCATTGAAATTCCTCCGTTATAGTCAGTTCTGCTAACTATAACTTGCGCGCCCGCAATCCACTGCTGATGATGTCACATATTACATCATTCATGACATGGTCAGTGACATCACTGATGACATCACTGATGACATCTCAAATGACATAACTGATGACATCACTGATGACATCATCCAGTGAATGTGGTTTGGTTCGTTATTTAAATATGTATTTTATATATATAGCAATCTGCATTGAAGAATGAGTGGATATATAAATATCTGGGTGGAGGATTTAGTAGCAGTGTGATTGACTGTTTACTTGACTAATTTATAGGGGTGGGCGGAATTTGCGAAATCCACTTTCGCAAATTATCGTGAAAATGTTAAAAATTATCGCAAACACGCGGAAATATCGCGAAGATGCGGACGTTTTTTTCCCGCATGTTCGCGAGATTTTCTGCATGGTTGCGGCTTGCCAACTTACCCATGTGGTTGCTCGCGGGAGCGGCCATCTTGTTTTCAGTTGTCTCGCGGTGCATGATCGCGAGAAGAAAGACGTGATCGCACAACGCATGACGTCACTGCGGGCGCGATCTGTCGCGAGACAGTGCAAATGGCTAAAAACAATACAACATCTCATGGAGAACGTGACCGGATCAAGAAAACTTGTCGGCGAACGCAGGGATTCAGGTAAGGCGATCGCGCGCACGCGAGAATGTATTATTTTACAGCGTGAGCAAGAACCAAATTATCGCTAAGCTGCGGAATGCGGAAATTTTGACATTTTCGCGCTTTCCGCGGACCGCGAAAATGTCAAATTATCGCAATTTCCGCGAACGGAACGAAATTTTCGCCCAGGCCTACTAATTTATAGTGTCTCACTAAATATATTGGATAGTGACTAAACTGTGTGAATATCTGCATCACTTTGTCAGTTGTTGAGTAAACTGCTGCACCAGTTGGTTACTAGCTACCTGAAAGTCTATATTAGTTATTGATTAGTTAACTGAGTATTTGTATGGATGAGTGAATGTGTGTGTGGTTCGGTGGGGGGTGTGTGACTCCCCAAAGATGTGTGAATAGTTGACTTGGTAGGTATGTGAGGTTAAGACCAAATGTTATAACAGTTGTTTGGGTGAGTAAATATCTTTATGGATGTGGTGATGAGCAAATATATCTCTCAATGGTACATGTCCAAAAAACTAGAAAAATAAAAGGCAGTGTATGTGACAGTTGTTGTATATAAATAAGTATACATAAGACTCAGTGATTGTATGAGTGACTGTATGGATAACTCTATACTTGTAATAGTGATTTTATAACACACTCAGTATGAGTTACTATCTATATGAATAAATGAAGTGGTGTTTGTATAAGTGTGTAGCTGACTAAATGTAAGTATGATCCATTGTTTGCATGAGTGAGTAGGATGACTGCATAAGTGAATAGGATGTGTGCTGATGTGTAATGTCGATATAGGTGTATAAGTATATTTGATAGTGTTCTATTGATCATTGACAGCATGTATGAGTGAATCTATAGGTACGTGATTAGATGTGTGTGTAGATCTAGGAATCACTGAGTGGGTTTTTAGAAACTTGTATTGGTGTGTCAATAGATTCAAATATGGTACTCTGTATTTTACAGTGAGGGATGGAAGGTTATACTAGTGTATGATGAGGTGTATCTGATTGTCACATGGATGATGTCATCATTGATGTCACTGACCATGTCATGAATGATGTAATTTGTGACATCATCAGCAGTGGATTGCGGGCACGCGAGTTATAGTTAGTAGAACTGACTATAACAGAGGAATTTCAATGGTTTTGTACGAGTGAAATGTCCAGCTAACTATAACAGCCCTGAAACCTATGTTTTTTCCAGTGAATTTCTAAGGTTTTTCAAATGCTAATCCCTAACTATAACATGTCTGAAACCTATGTTTTTTTCAGTGAATTTTGAAGGTTTTTTAAATGATAATTTTTAAATGTAATAATAGTTATATGTATTTTTTTGATACTGATTTTCTACAGTTTTTTAACTGTTTATTTTTACATATTTTATTTTTTAAATTACATTATATACTTTTAATATAAATGGAAATAAATATGTTTTTAAAATATTGAAACTGAAATATTGTTTTTTTTGTTGAATGTATAAGTGCAGAACTATAAGTGTGTTGCTTAGTTATGGGACTGCATGCATAGTGGATAGGCATTTGAAGCAGTCCATGTGCTAAGGCCTGCCTCACTGAATGAGTACTTGGGTACTGACTGAATGATTAGAGTACTGCAAGGAGAGTGCCTGGGTGAATTTATAAGTGTTTGGGTTTTGGCGCAGTGAATGGATTAGTAGATGGTGCTGAATGGGTCACTAGAGGAGTGCAAGGGGAGTGACAGGGTGTTTGCTGGAAGTATATGGATACTGACTGGGGAATTGAAGGTGTGAAAGACAAGTGTGCAGGTGGTTAGAGGACTACATGCATAGTGGATAGGGGTTTGAAGCAGTCCATGTGCTAACGCCTGGGTCACTGAATGAGTACTTGGGTACTGACTGAATGATTAGATGTTGGACAGGCCACACGAAGGGCTTGCTCCCTCCCCGCACGACAGGGCCCGAGCTCCGGCCCACCAGGCATAATCCACGAAAAGCACCTGTACCCCGTCTCCCGACGGATCTTCTGCCCTCGGACCTCTACTCATCACGGGGCCCAGCCACACCGGCTCCCCCGGCCGGTTCAAGCCGCCATCTTGGGCCCTGCACCACGAGGCCGCGTGGCCTCGCCCCGACCCTAACCCCGGGCCTGGCCGGCCCCGACATCCCGGCACCACCATCCACCCGGGAGGTGAGCGGACCACTTGGCAGGTCAATGGGAGGACGAAGTCTCAAGAGCTCTTCCCCCGCCAGGTGCCGATCGCCTCCAGCTCCCCCAGGCGCTGGCTCCACCCCCTGCTGGGTGTCTGGACACCTTCATCCCGGGCCCTCCGACCTCCAAGTGCGAGGGTCCGGACATCAAAGGGCGCCTGCCCTATAACTGGGGCAACTCCGGAGCAGGAAGGCAGTTGTATCCTGGAGTCGAGAGACACCGAGAGAACTCAGCCTTGACGGACTACTGGCGCTGCCGTAGCCCGCTCTTGTGAACCATCGTCCTGCCTGCTGGCGCTGCCGCGGCCTTCTACAACATCCATCCTCGTCGGGACCTGCTGGCGCTGCCGCGGCCCGTTGTAACGACCATCCTCACCGGGACCTGCTGGCGCTGCCGCGGACCGTACATCGACCATCTTTCCGGGACCTGCTGGCGCTGCCGCGGCCCGTTGTAACGACCATCCTCACCGGGACCTGCTGGCGCTGCCGCGGACCGTACATCGACCATCTTTCCGGGACCTGCTGGCGCTGCCGCGGCCCGTACCAACTAAGCTCGAGGATTGTGAGCTAATCATCATCTCATCCAAACTACCTGACTGGTAGACAGACTGTCCCGCTACCCCTTACCCTGCTTTGAGAGACTTGAATCGAGGGGACCCCTGAGTCCAGACCTCCTTGTACCATTCAACCGTACCTTAAGAAGTGCTTATAAAGAACACTGAACCTTATCCGTGTGTGGTATCTGTCTGTGGGGGGGAAGTTACTTGTCTGTACGATCGCTGGAGACGGCTCTCCCCGGAGACCTCTCCTCCTGACCCCGGCCGACCCTCCCGGTCCGTCTATCCTTTCTAACATTGGTGGCCAGCGGCGCGATCCGAATCAACGCGTAATCGTACAGAGAGTAGCTCACCCCACGACAACAACACGATGTCAGCCAAAGATAGCAACTCCACCGAGAAATTCCAAATGGATAAATTAGAAGAATACAACCACCGCGAACTGAGACAATTCTGCATAGAACTTGGCATTGCTACCACCGGCCTGAGTACCAAAGATGATCTAAAGCACGCCCTAGAGTCGTGGACAGAAACTGGGGTCGCCGGACCCTCCGACCAAAGCAGCATCACACCAGAGGGGAACGCCACGGCTCCCGAGGAGCGGGGAACGGGCCTCTCGCAGGAGGAGATCCGAGAAAGAGAAAGAACCAGATTGCACGAGTTGGAAATGGCACGACTCAAGATGGATGGGGAACTCAAGTTAGCTGAACAGAAACTCAACCTCGAGCACATGCGGCTCCGGGATGAACGAGAAGAGAAGCAGAGACAGAGAGAGCTGGAGGAGAAAAAAATAACGCTCGAGCACGAGCGCAAACTGGCGGAAATAGAACTTCGGAAACAGAATAAAGAACTGGGGGTGCCTGAGCGACCACACACCCCGGGGCCAATCGAGAAAAAAGTCCGCATCCCCAAGGATGTTGTCCGCGAGTATGTCCGAGAAGACGACATACAACAGTGGTTTAAAGCCTACGAGATCGCCATGACCTCCCACCGGATCGTCCGGAGTGATTGGGGAGCCGGACTCTGGGGGAGGTTTATCAACGAGGGGCGCGATGCCCTACTGCAGCTCCCAGATCACCAAATGTCGTCCTACGACCACATGAAGGCTGCCCTCCTCACCCGCTACGGCCTCACACCCGAGATGTACCGCCAGAGGTTCAGAGATTGCACCCGGATCCCAGGTACAACTTGGGTAGAATACGTGAACTATTTCAGCCGTGCCTTCGAGGGTTGGATAAAGGGGAGCCAGGTCACCACCTACGAACAACTCTTTAACCTGATGGTATGGGAGCACCTGTCGAACAACTGCTTCGTCGAGCTCAGGCAGCACCTCCTCGACAGTAAGCTGACTGACCCCCGGCAGCTCGCCGCCGAAGCTGACCGATGGGAAAGCACCCGAGTGGGCCGGAGGGGGCCACACGAACAGAACAGAAACAACCAAGGCCAGCACCGTCCTCGGGGAGGAGGAGGGGGCCAGGGGCGAGGGAGAGACGCCTTGCCCGCAACACCCATGGCCAGCACCCCGGCTCCGGCCGGTTGGGGCAACCCCCCGTGGCGTCCTGGGGTCCGAGCCAACGTCACGTGCCACCGATGCCAACGAGTCGGCCACTACGCCAATGACCCGAGCTGCCCGCAGAACCAAACACCCAAGCCCCGCCAGGTAGCTGCCGCCGCCCTGGGGGAAGAGCGATCATTGGAGGAACCAGAGGAGTATGAGCCGGCCCAGCAAGAGTGGGAACCGGCCGCCATGGTCCTGGCGTGCTTAGGGGGAAGAGACATGGTCCCGCGGGCTCCCCTACCCGCTAACACCAGGAAATACGGTCAGTGGGTGACCATTAATGGACAGCGAGCCGAGGCCTTGCGTGACACAGGCGCCAGTGTGACGGCCGTCCGCTGTCACCTGGTGAAGCCCGAGCAGATCCTGCCGAACATTCTCTGCCCCGTCCGCTCGGCAGACAACTCTGAAAGTATGTGTCAAATGGCCTGCGTTCCATTCGAATGGGGAGGGGTCTCCGGCCTGTTGAAGGTGACGGTCCGGGACGATGCCCCCGTGGACTGCCTCCTGGGGAATGACCTCGAGAGTTCCCCGTGGGCCACCGTTGAGAGAAGAGAGCACCTGGGGATGCTGGGCCTCCCGGACTGGGCCTGCATAACCACCCGGTCCATGGCCGCCCGTGCCGTCCCTCGATCAGAAGAACCAGAATGGCCAGCACCTCCGCCCCCAGTCGCCCCAGTAGAAGACAACGACGAGGCCAGCCTCCCAGACCCGACGGCCGAAGGGGACGAGCAACCCCAGGACCTTCCTGACCTGGCTCAGTGGCGTCAAGAAGGGGGGCCCACCCAAGCACAGTTCCGCCAGGAACAAAAGACCTGTCCCTCCCTCGAGGGACTCCGCCAACAAGCCAGCGCCCAGAACGCAGGGGACGCCACCGGAACTCACTGGGTCTACTGGGATAACGACCTGCTATACAGCGAGCAAAGAATCGCCGAGCTGGGGGCCGGTCGAGTACTGGTGGTACCTCTCCGCTTCAGAGACTTTCTGCTCAACCTGGCCCACGATGTCCCCCTGGCTGGACACCTGGGCCAAGATAAAACGTACAGCCGCCTAGTGACCCACTTTTTCTGGCCGAAGATGAGGAACGACGTCCTGAACCACTGCCGATCTTGCCCCACATGCCAAGCCAGCGGGAAGAGTGGTCGGAAGCTGAAAGCCCCTCTGCAACCCTTCCCGGTGGTCACCACCCCGTTCGAGAGGGTGGGGATAGACATCGTGGGGCCTCTGGACCCCCGCACGGCACAAGGACACAGGTTCATCTTAGTACTGGTGGACCATGCCACCCGCTACCCCGAGGCGGTGCCCCTACGGACCGTGACAGCTCCGGTGGTTGGCCGGGCCCTAATGGGGATCTTCTCCCGGGTAGGCTTCCCCCGAGAAGTCATCAGCGACCGAGGCACGAACTTTATATCCAAATACATGAAGTCCCTCTGGCAACAATGCGGGGTCACCTACAGATTCACGACCCCCTATCACCCCCAAGGGAACGGACTAGTGGAGCGTTTTAACCGCACCCTCAAGGGGATGATTGGGGGATTGGAAGAGCCCCTCCGTCGCCAGTGGGATGTACTACTCCCGTGCCTCCTCTTCGCCTACCGCGAAGTTCCCCAGAAGTCCCTCGGTTTTAGCCCTTTCGAACTCCTGTACGGGCACCCTGTGCGAGGGCCCCTCAGCCTAGTAAAAGAAGGTTGGGAGATGGCCCCCCTAAAGACCCCTCCAGACGTCTTCAAATACCTCCTGGCCCTACGCAATCAGACCCGGCGCTTCAGAGAGATGGCCAAGGCGAACCTCGAGGCCAGCCAGGAGGACATGAAGAAGTGGTATGATCACAATGCCTCCTCCGTTGAGTTCGAGCCTGGACAACAAGTATGGGTGATGTCCCCCACCGGACCATGTGCCTTGCAAGATAAGTGGACGGGGCCCTTCAAAGTGGTCGAGCGCAAAAGCCCCGTCACTTACCTCATCGACCTGGGGACCTCCCGGAACCCCCTTCGGGTCCTCCACACCAACCGACTCAAACCACACTTTGTGCGCTCAGAACTCAGCCTCCTGATGGCTACGGACAGTGGGGCAGAGGAAGACTCCGAACCCCTCCCGGATCTTCTGAAGACTCGGGAGAATGACGGCTCCGTGGACGGGGTCCGGCTCTCTGACGCCCTCACTTCGGAGCAACGCCAGGGCTGCCGGAACCTCCTGCTGCAGTTCGCTACCCTGTTCTCCCTCACCCCCGGGGTCACCCCTTGGTGTTTGCACGACGTGGACACCGGGGACAGTCCCCCTGTCCGACACCGGGCCTACCGCGTACCAGATCGGGTACGGGCCTGCATACAGGAGGAGGTGGCCAAGATGCTCACAATCGGGGTCATCGAGCCCTCGGACAGTCCCTGGGCCAGTCCGGTTGTATTGGTCCCCAAAGCCGCTGCCCCCGGCACCGCACCTGAACTGAGATTCTGCGTCGACTACCGGGGCTTGAACGCTGTCACCCGGACCGACGCTCATCCGATCCCCCGAGCAGACGAGCTGATCGACCGGCTGGGGGCCGCCCGCTACCTCAGTATCTTCGACCTAACAGCGGGCTACTGGCAGATCGGCCTCACACCCAGGGCTCAGGAACGGTCAGCCTTCTCTACCCCCGATGGCCACTACCAATTCAAGGTCATGCCCTTCGGCATGAAGAATGCCCCCGCCACGTTTCAACGCCTCGTGAACCAGGTCTTGGCGGGGCTCGAAGAGTTCAGCGCTGCCTACCTGGACGATATCGCTGTATACAGCTGCCACTGGCCCGACCACCTCCGTCACCTCCAAGAGGTCCTGCAGGCCCTCCAGCGGGCCGGCCTCACAATTAAGGCCGGCAAGTGCCAAATTGGCCAAGGGTCTGTGACCTACCTTGGGCACCAAGTGGGAAGCGGGCTGGTGGCCCCGCTACAACTTAAGATTGCTGCCATCCAGTCCTGGCAGCCCCCCGTCACCCAGACCGAGGTCCGAGCCTTCTTGGGGCTCACCGGCTACTACCGGCGGTTCGTGAAGGACTACGGCAGCATCGTGGGGCCCCTCACGGGTCTCACGTCCAAAGAACCAACCGAAGCGGATTAACTGGACCCCCGATTGTCAAGCGGCCTTCGAGAAGCTGAAGGCCGCCCTGTGCACCGCCCCTGTGCTCCAGGCCCCCGATTACGGTCGGGAATTCGTGGTACAGACCGACGCCTCCGACCACGGCATCGGAGCCGTCCTTTCTCAGTTAAACCCCGAATGTCATGACCAGCCGGTGGCCTTCATCAGTCGACGTCTCCTGGCCCGAGAACAGCGCTGGAGCACCATCGAGAGGGAGGCCTTCGCAGTGGTGTGGGCCCTCAAAAAGCTCCGGCCCTATCTCTTCGGTACCCACTTCCGGGTACAGACCGACCATCGACCCCTGCAGTGGCTGATGCAGATGCGGGGGGAGAACCCAAAACTCTTGCGCTGGTCCATTTCCCTGCAGGGAATGGACTTCACTGTGGAGCACCGACCAGGCCAAGACCACGCCAACGCGGATGGCCTGTCCCGCTTTTTCCGCCTCGACGAAGAGAGTCCCCAAGGAGATGGGTGACTCTCCCCGCCTTCAGCTGGGGGGGACGCATGTTGGACAGGCCACACGAAGGGCTTGCTCCCTCCCCGCACGACAGGGCCCGAGCTCCGGCCCACCAGGCATAATCCACGAAAAGCACCTGTACCCCGTCTCCCGACGGATCTTCTGCCCTCGCACCTCTACTCATCACGGGGCCCAGCCCCACCGGCTCCCCCGGCCGGTTCAAGCCGCCATCTTGGGCCCTGCACCACGAGGCCGCGGCCCGTTGTAACGACCATCCTCACCGGGACCTGCTGGCGCTGCCGCGGACCGTACATCGACCATCTTTCCGGGACCTGCTGGCGCTGCCGCGGCCCGTACCAACTAAGCTCGAGGATTGTGAGCTAATCATCATCTCATCCAAACTACCTGACTGGTAGACAGACTGTCCCGCTACCCCTTACCCTGCTTTGAGAGACTTGAATCGAGGGGACCCCTGAGTCCAGACCTCCTTGTACCATTCAACCGTACCTTAAGAAGTGCTTATAAAGAACACTGAACCTTATCCGTGTGTGGTATCTGTCTGTGGGGGGGAAGTTACTTGTCTGTACGATCGCTGGAGACGGCTCTCCCCGGAGACCTCTCCTCCTGACCCCGGCCGACCCTCCCGGTCCGTCTATCCTTTCTAACATTAGAGTATTGCAAGGAAAGTGCCTGGGTGAATTTATATGTGCTTGGGTTTTCGCGCAGTGAATGGATTAGTACATGGTGCTGAATGGGTCACTAGAGGAGTGCAAGGGGAGTGACAGGGTGTTTGCTGGAACTGTATGTATGCTGACTGGGGAATTGAAGATGTGAAAGACAAGTGTGTAGGTGGTTAGAGGACTGCATGCATAGTATATAGGCGTTTGAAGCAGTCCATGTGTTAAGGCCTTGCACAGTGCATGAGTACTTGGGTACTGACTGAATGATTAGAGTACTGCCTGGGTGAATTTATAAGTGTTTGTGTTATGGTGCAGTTTTTATAATTTTTTCAGAAGGGTACTGGTGGTAACTGACTCTGACTAACCAGTCCTAGAGCCAGTGCTATGCTAAAAGACACTTAGAATACAGTTAAAACACCTACATACACTAGGGAACACTATGCGTTGGGGTACCCCTGTGATTTGAATGACTTCCTCTGTAAGCCCCTAGTACATAATAGGGCAGGGGATTAAAACTACCTCTTAAAACGCACCACAGGGCGTGTTTTCACACTGGTGAAGGGAGGGGGGGGCTGAGCTGACGTGTGGAAACACGCCCTGTGGCCGTTTTAATTTAGGGGATAGAGTCCCCTTGAATCCTGAGTGTCCCTTGGGTCCAACTAGCTCACCAGGTATCTCCAGTTAGTGCCACAGAGCTGCGTTGCAGAGAGGTGTAAAAAGTGGCACGGCCTGGACCACCTCTCCGTAACGCAGCGCAATGGCGCTTACTGGAAGCACCTGGTGGACTAGTTGGCCCCCAGGGGCCCTCAGGATAGAAGGCAAATTATTTCCCCATCTTAAAACGCGCCACAGGGCGTATTTTCACACGTCACCTCGGGCCCCATCTCCTCCCTTCACCACTTTGTAAACGCACCCTGTTCCGTTTTAATTTGGGAGTCCCCTTAAACACAGCGCAGTGGCGCTTACTGGAAGCACCTGGTGGGCTAGTTAGCCCCCAGGGGTCCTAAGGATTGAAGGGGAATTACTTCACCAAATTAAAACGCGCGACGGGGCGTGTTTTCACACGTCATCTCAGGCCCCATCCCCTCCCTTCACCACTGTGTAAACGCGCCCTGTGTCCGTTTTAAGTTGGGAGATAAAGTCCCCTTGAACCCTGAGTGTCCCTTGGGTCCAACTAGCAAAGTAGCCTACTAGGTACCTCCGGTAAGCGCCACAGACCTGCGTTGCAGAGAGGTGTAAAAAGGGGCACGGCCTGGGCCACCTCTCTGAAACACAGCGCAGCTGCGCTTACTGGAAGCACCTAGTGGGCTAGTTGGCCCCCTGGGGCTCTCAGGATTGAAGGGGAATTATTTCTCCAATTTAAAACGTACTACAGGGCGTGTTTTCACACGTCACCTCAGGCTCCATCCCCTCCCTTCACCACTGTGTAAACTCGCCCTGTGTCCGTTTTAATTTGGGAGATTAAGTCCCCTTGAATCCTGAGTGTCCCTAGGGTCCAGGTAGCCCACTAGATACCTCCAGAAAGCGCCACAGAGCTGCTTTGCAGAGAGGTGTAAAAAGGGGCACGGCCTGGGCCACCTCTCTGAAACACAGCACAGTGGCGCCTACTGGAAGCACCTAGTGGGCTAGTTGGCCCCCTGGGGCCCTCAGGTTTGAAGGGGAATTAGTTCCTCAACTTAAAACACGCCACAGGGCGTGTTTTCACACGTCACCTTGGGCCCCATCCCCTCCCCTCACCACTATGTAAACGCGCCCTGTGTCCATTTTAAGTTGGGAGATCAAGTCCCCTTGAACCCTGAGTGTTCCTTGGGTCCAACTAGCAATGTAGCCCACTAGGTACCTCCAGTAAGCGCCACAGAGCTGCGTTGCAGAGAGGTGTAAAAAGTGGCACGGCCTGGGCCAGCTCTCTGAAACACAGCGCAGTGGCGCATACTGGAAGCACCTGGTGGACTAGTTGGCCCCCAGGGTCCCTCAGGATTGAAGGGGAATTATTTCCCCATCTTAAAACCCGCCACAGGGCGTGTTTGCACACGTCACCTTGGGCCCCATCCCCTCCCTTCACCACTGTGTAAACGCGCCCTGTGTCCATTTTAAGTTGGGAGATCAAGTCCCCTTGAACCCTGAGTGTTCCTTGGGTCCAACTAGCAATGTAGCCCACTAGGTACCTCCAGTAAGCGCCACAGACCTGCGTTGCAGAGAGGTGTAAAAAGGGGCACGGCCTGGGCCACCTCTCTGAAACACAGCGCAGCGGCGCTTACTGGAAGCACCTAGTGGGCTAGTTGGCCCCCTGGGGCTCTCAGGATTGAAGGGGAATTATTTCTCCAACTTAAAACGTACTACAGGGCGTGTTTTCACACGTCACCTCAGGCTCCATCCCCTCCCTTCACCACTGTGTAAACGCGCCCTGTGTCCGTTTTAATTAGGGAGATTAAGTCCCCTTGAATCTTGAGTGTCCCTAGGGTCCAGGTAGCCCACTAGGTACCTCCAGAAAGCGCCACAGAGCTGCTTTGCAGAGAGGTGTAAAAAGGGGCACGGCCTGGGCCACCTCTCTGAAACACAGCACAGTGGCGCTTACTGGAAGTACCTAGTGGGCTAGTTGGCCCCCTGGGGCCCTCAGGTTTGAAGGGGAATTACTTCCCCAACTTAAAACACGCCACAGGGCGTGTTTTCACATGTCACCTTGGGCCCCATCCCCTCCCTTCACCACTGTGTAAACGCGCCCTGTGTCCATTTTAAGTTGGGAGATCAAGTCCCCTTGAACCCTGAGTGTTCCTTGGGTCCAACTAGCAATGTAGCCCACTAGGTACCTCCAGTAAGCACCACAGAGCTGCGTTGCAGAGAGGTGTAAAAAGGGGCACGGCCTGGGCCAGCTCTCTGAAACACAGCGCAGTGGCGCATACTGGAAGCACCTGGTGGACTAGTTGGCCCCCAGGGTCCCTCAGGCTTGAAGGGGAATTATTTCCCCATCTTAAAACCCGCCACAGGGCGTGTTTGCACACGTCACCTTGGGCCCCATCCCCTCCCTTCACCACTGTGTAAACGCGCCCTGTGTCCATTTTAAGTTGGGAGATCAAGTCCCCTTGAACCCTGAGTGTTCCTTGGGTCCAACTAGCAATGTAGCCCACTAGGTACCTCCAGTAAGCGCCACAGACCTGCGTTGCAGAGAGGTGTAAAAAGGGGCACGGCCTGGGCCACCTCTCTGAAACACAGCACAGCGGCGCTTACTGGAAGCACCTAGTGGGCTAGTTGGCCCCCTGGGGCTCTCAGGATTGAAGGGGAATTATTTCTCCAACTTAAAACGTACTACAGGGCGTGTTTTCACACGTCACCTCAGGCTCCATCCCCTCCCTTCACCACTGTGTAAACGCGCCCTGTGTCCGTTTTAATTTGGGAGATTAAGTCCCCTTGAATCCTGAGTGTCCCTAGGGTCCAGGTAGCCCACTAGGTACCTCCAGAAAGCGCCACAGAGCTGCTTTGCAGAGAGGTGTAAAAAGGGGCACGGCCTGGGCCACCTCTCTGAAACACAGCACAGTGGCGCTTACTGGAAGCACCTAGTGGGCTAGTTGGCCCCCTGGGGCCCTCAGGTTTGAAGGGGAATTACTTCCCCAACTTAAAACACACCACAGGGCGTGTTTTCACATGTCACCTTGGGCCCCATCCCCTCCCTTCACCACTGTGTAAACGCGCCCTGTGTCCATTTTAAGTTGGGAGATCAAGTCCCCTTGAACCCTGAGTGTTCCTTGGGTCCAACTAGCAATGTAGCCCACTAGGTACCTCCAGTAAGCGCCACAGAGCTGCGTTGCAGAGAGGTGTAAAAAGGGGCACGGCCTGGGCCATCTCTCTGAAACACAGCGCAGTGGTGCATACTGGAAGCACCTGGTGGACTAGTTGGCCCCCAGGGTCCCTCAGGATTGAAGGGGAATTATTTCCCCATCTTAAAACCCGCCACAGGGCGTGTTTGCACACGTCACCTCAGGCCCCATCCCCTCTCTTCACCACTGTGTAAACGCGCCCTGTGTCCATTTTAAGTTGGGAGATCAAGTCCCCTTGAACCCTGAGTGTTCCTTGGGTCCAACTAGCAATGTAGCCCACTAGGTACCTCCAGTAAGCGCCACAGACCTGCGTTGCAGAGAGGTGTAAAAAGGGGCACGGCCTGGGCCACCTCTCTGAAACACAGCGCAGCGGCGCTTACTGGAAGCACCTAGTGGGCTAGTTGGCACCCTGGGGCTCTCAGGATTGAAGGGGAATTATTTCTCCAACTTAAAACGTACTACAGGGCGTGTTGTCACACGTCACCTCAGGCTCCATCCCCTCCCTTCACCACTGTGTAAACGCGCCCTGTGTCCGTTTTAATTAGGGAGATTAAGTCCCCTTGAATCTTGAGTGTCCCTAGGGTCCAGGTAGCCCACTAGGTACCTCCAGAAAGCGCCACAGAGCTGCTTTGCAGAGAGGTGTAAAAAGGGGCACGGCCTGGGCCACCTCTCTGAAACACAGCACAGTGGCGCTTACTGGAAGCACCTAGTGGGCTAGTTGGCCCCCTGGGGCCCTCAGGTTTGAAGGGGAATTACTTCCCCAACTTAAAACACGCCACAGGGCGTGTTTTCACATGTCACCTTGGGCCCCATCCCCTCCCTTCACCACTGTGTAAACGCGCCCTGTGTCCATTTTAAGTTGGGAGATCAAGTCCCCTTGAACCCTGAGTGTTCCTTGGGTCCAACTAGCAATGTAGCCCACTAGGTACCTCCAGTAAGCACCACAGAGCTGCGTTGCAGAGAGGTGAAAAAGGGGCACGGCCTGGGCCAGCTCTCTGAAACACAGCGCAGTGGCGCATACTGGAAGCACCTGGTGGACTAGTTGGCCCCCAGGGTCCCTCAGGATTGAAGGGGAATTATTTCCCCATCTTAAAACCCGCCACAGGGCGTGTTTGCACACGTCACCTTGGGCCCCATCCCCTCCCTTCACCACTGTGTAAACGCGCCCTGTGTCCATTTTAAGTTGGGAGATCAAGTCCCCTTGAACCCTGAGTGTTCCTTGGGTCCAACTAGCAATGTAGCCCACTAGGTACCTCCAGTAAGCGCCACAGACCTGCGTTGCAGAGAGGTGTAAAAAGGGGCACGGCCTGGGCCACCTCTCTGAAACACAGCACAGCGGCGCTTACTGGAAGCACCTAGTGGGCTAGTTGGCCCCCTGGGGCTCTCAGGATTGAAGGGGAATTATTTCTCCAACTTAAAACGTACTACAGGGCGTGTTTTCATACGTCACCTCAGGCTCCATCCCCTCCCTTCACCACTGTGTAAACGCGCCCTGTGTCCGTTTTAATTTGGGAGATTAAGTCCCCTTGAATCCTGAGTGTCCCTAGGGTCCAGGTAGCCCACTAGGTACCTCCAGAAAGCGCCACAGAGCTGCTTTGCAGAGAGGTGTAAAAAGGGGCACGGCCTGGGCCACCTCTCTGAAACACAGCACAGTGGCGCTTACTGGAAGCACCTAGTGGGCTAGTTGGCCCCCTGGGGCCCTCAGGTTTGAAGGGGAATTACTTCCCCAACTTAAAACACACCACAGGGCGTGTTTTCACATGTCACCTTGGGCCCCATCCCCTCCCTTCACCACTGTGTAAACGCGCCCTGTGTCCATTTTAAGTTGGGAGATCAAGTCCCCTTGAACCCTGAGTGTTCCTTGGGTCCAACTAGCAATGTAGCCCACTAGGTACCTCCAGTAAGCGCCACAGAGCTGCGTTGCAGAGAGGTGTAAAAAGGGGCACGGCCTGGGCCAGCTCTCTGAAACACAGCGCAGTGGCGCATACTGGAAGCACCTGGTGGACTAGTTGGCCCCCAGGGTCCCTCAGGATTGAAGGGGAATTATTTCCCCATCTTAAAACCCGCCACAGGGCGTGTTTGCACACGTCACCTTGGGCCCCATCCCCTCCCTTCACCACTGTGTAAACGCGCCCTGTGTCCATTTTAAGTTGGGAGATCAAGTCCCCTTGAACCCTGAGTGTTCCTTGGGTCCAACTAGCAATGTAGCCCACTAGGTACCTCCAGTAAGCGCCACAGACCTGCGTTGCAGAGAGGTGTAAAAAGGGGCACGGCCTGGGCCACCTCTCTGAAACACAGCACAGCGGCGCTTACTGGAAGCACCTAGTGGGCTAGTTGGCCCCCTGGGGCTCTCAGGATTGAAGGGGAATTATTTCTCCAACTTAAAACGTACTACAGGGCGTGTTTTCACACGTCACCTCAGGCTCCATCCCCTCCCTTCACCACTGTGTAAACGCGCCCTGTGTCCGTTTTAATTTGGGAGATTAAGTCCCCTTGAATCCTGAGTGTCCCTAGGGTCCAGGTAGCCCACTAGGTACCTCCAGAAAGCGCCACAGAGCTGCTTTGCAGAGAGGTGTAAAAAGGGGCACGGCCTGGGCCACCTCTCTGAAACACAGCACAGTGGCGCTTACTGGAAGCACCTAGTGGGCTAGTTGGCCCCCTGGGGCCCTCAGGTTTGAAGGGGAATTACTTCCCCAACTTAAAACACACCACAGGGCGTGTTTTCACATGTCACCTTGGGCCCCATCCCCTCCCTTCACCACTGTGTAAACGCGGCCTGTGTCCATTTTAAGTTGGGAGATCAAGTCCCCTTGAACCCTGAGTGTTCCTTGGGTCCAACTAGCAATGTAGCCCACTAGGTACCTCCAGTAAGCGCCACAGAGCTGCGTTGCAGAGAGGTGTAAAAAGGGGCACGGCCTGGGCCAGCTCTCTGAAACACAGCGCAGTGGTGCATACTGGAAGCACCTGGTGGACTAGTTGGCCCCCAGGGTCCCTCAGGATTGAAGGGGAATTATTTCCCCATCTTAAAACCCGCCACAGGGCGTGTTTGCACACGTCACCTCAGGCCCCATCCCCTCCCTTCACCACTGTGTAAACGCGCCCTGTGTCCGTTTTAATTTGGGAGATTAAGTCTCCTTCAATCCTGAGTGTCCCTAGGGTCCAAGTAGCCCACTAGGTACCTCCAGTAAGCGCCACAGAGCTGCGTTGCAGAGAGGGGTAAAAAGGGGCACGGCCTGGGCCACCTCTCTGAAACACAGAGCAGTGGCGCTTACTGGAAGCACCTAGTGGGCTAGTTGGACCCTAGGGGCCCTCAGGATTGAAGGGGAATTATTTCCCAACTTAAAACGCGCCACAGGGCGTGTTTTCACACGTCACCTCGGGCCCCATCGCCTCCCTTCCTCATTGTGTAAACGCGCCCTGTGGCCCTTTCAAGTTGGGAGATAAAGTCCCCTTGAATCCCGAGTGACCCTTGGGTCCAACTAGCAAACTAGCCCACTAGGTACCTCCAGTAAGCGCCACAGAGCTGTTTTGCAGAGAGGTGTAAAAAGGGGCACGGCCTGGGCTACCTCTCTGAAACACAGCACAGTGGCGCTTACTGGAAGCACCTAGTGGGCTAGTTGGCTCCCTGGGGCTCTCAGGATTTAAGGGGAATTATTTCCCCAACTTAAAATGTGCCACTGGGCGTGTTTTCGCACGCCACCTCAGGCCCCATCCCCTTCCTTCTCCACTGTGTAAACGCGCCCTGTGTCCGTTTTAATTTGGGAGATTAAGTCCCCTTGAATCCTGAGAGTCCCTAGGGTCCAAGTAGCCCACTAGGTACCTCCAGTAAGTGCCACTGAGCTGCGTTGCAGAGAGGTGTAAAAAGGAAAACGGCCTGGGCCACCTCTCTGAAACAAAGCACAGTGGCGCCTACTGGAAGCATCTGGTGGACTAGTTGGCCCCCAGGGTCCCACAGGATTCAAGGGGAATTATTTCCCCATCTTAAAACCCGCCACAGGGCGTGTTTGCGCACGTCACCTCAGGCCCCATCCCCTTCATTCACCACTGTGTAAAGGCGCCCTGTGTCCATTTTAATTTGGGAGATTAAGCCCCCTTGAATGCTGAGTGTCCCTAGGGTCCAAGTAGCCCACTAGGTACCTCCAGTAAGCACCACAGAGCTGCGTTGCAGAGATGTGTAAAAAGGGGCACGGCCTGGGCCACCTCTCTGAAACACAGTGCAGTGGCACTTACTGGAAGCACCTGGTGGGCTAGTTGGCCCCCAGGGGCCCTCAGGATTGAAGGGGAATTATTTCCCCAACTTAAAACGCGTCACAGGGCGAGTTTTCACACGTCACCTCGGGCCCCATCCCCTCCCTTCACCACTGTGTAAACGCACCCTGTGGCCGTTGCAAGTTGGGATATAAAGTCCCCTAGAATCCTGAGTGTCCCTTGGGTCCAACTAGCAAACTAGCCCAATAGGTACCTCCAGTAAGCGCCACAGAGCTGCGTTGCAGAGAGGTGTAAAAAGGGGCATGGCCTGGGCCACCTCTCTGAAACACAGAGCAGTGGCACTTACTGGAAGCACCTAGTGGGCTAGTTGGTCCCCTGGGGCTCTCAGGGTTGAAGGGGAATTATTTCCCCAACTTAAAACGTTCCACAGGGCGTGTTTTCACACGTCACCTCAGGCCCTATCCCCTCCCTTCACCACTGTGTAAACACGCCCTGTGTCGGTTTTAATTTGGGAGATTAAGTCCCCTTGAATCCTGAATGTCCCTAGGGTCCAAGTAGCCCACTAGGTACCTCCAGTAAGCGCCACAGAGCTGCTTTGCAGAGAGGTGTAAAAAGGGGCACGGCCTGGGCCACCTCTCTGAAACACAGCGCAGTGGTGCTTACTGGAAGCACCTGGTGGGCTAGTTAGCCCCAGGGGCCCTCAGGATTGAAGGGGAATTACTTCCCCAACTTAAAACGCGCCACAGGGCGTGTTTTCACACATCACCTCGGGCCCCATCCCCTCCCTTCACCACTGTGTAAACGCGCCCTGTGGACGTTTTAAGATGGGAGATAAAGTCCCCTTGAATCCTGAGTGTCCCTTGGGTCCAACTAGCAAACTAGCCCACTAGGTACCTCCAGTAAGCGCCACAGAGCTGTGTTGCAGAGAAGTGTAAAAAAAGGAATGGCCTGGGCCACCGCTCTGAAACACAGTGCAGTGGCGCTTACTGGAAGCACCTGGTGGACTAGTTGGCCTCCTGGGGCTCTCAGGATTGAAGGAGAATTATTTCCTGAACTTAAATCACACCACAGGGTGTGTTTTCACACGCCACCTCAGGCCCCATCCCCTCCCTTTACCACTGTGTAAACGTGCCCTGTGTCCATTTTAATTTGGGAGATTAAGTCCTCTTGAATCCTTAGTGTCCCTAGGGTCCAAGTAGCCCACCAGGTACCTCCAGTAAGCGCCACAGAGCTGCGTTGCAGAGAGGTGTAAAAAGGGGCACGGCCTGGGCCACCTCTCTGAAACACAGCGCAGTGGCGCTTACTGGAAGCACCTGGTGGGCTAGTTGGCCCACAGGGACCCTCAGGATTGAAGGGGAATTATTTCCCCAACTTAAAACGCACTACAGGGCGTGTTTTCACACGTCACCTCGGGCCCCATCCACTGCCTTCACCACTGTTTAAATGCGCCCTGTGTCCGTTTTAATTTGGGAGATTAAGTCCCCTTGAATCCTGAGTGTCCCTATGGTCCAAGTAGCCCACTATGTACCACCAGTAAGCGCCACAGAGCTGTGTTGCAGAGAGGTGTAAAAAGGGGCGTGGTCTCTGAACACCTGTCTGCAACGCAGCTCCGGGGCGCATACTGGAGGTACCTGGTGGGCTAGTTGGCCCTCAGGGACCCTCAGTATTGAAAGAGAATTAATTCCGCAACTTACAACTCCCCTTGGGGCGTGTTTGCACAATGGTGAAGGAAGGGGGCGTGTCCTGAGGTGACATGTCTGCAAACACGCCCTGTGACGCATTGTAAGTTGGGGGATTAATTCCTCCTCAATCCTGAGGGTCCCTGGGGGCCAACTAGCCCACCAGGTACCTCCAGTATGCGCCAGAGAGCTGCGTTGCAGAGAGGTGTTCAGAGGCCACGCCCCCTTTTACAATACTCTGCAACGCAGCTCCGTGGTGCTTACAGAAGGTACCTGGTGGGCTTGTTGGCCCCCAGGGACCCTCAGGATTGAAGAGGTAATAATTCCTCAATTTAAAACGTGCCACAGGGCGTGTTTGCACACATGTCACCTCAGGCCCTCGCTTCACCACTGTGCAAATGTGCCCCGTGGCTCATTTTAACTTTTAAGTTGGGAGATTAACTCTCCTTGAATCCTGAGGGTCCCTGGGGCGCAACTAGCCCACCAGCTACCTCCATTAAGCGCCACAGAGCTGCGTTGCAGCAAGGTGTAAAAAGGGGCGTGGCCTCAAAACACCTCTCTGCAACGCAGCCCCCTGGCGCATACTGGAGGTTTCTGGTGGACTAGTTGGCCCCCAGGGAGCCCAAGTATTCAAGAGGAATTTGTTCCCCATCTGCAAATGCGGTGCGTTTGCAGAGTGGTGCAAGGAGGGGACTTGGCGTCCGGCGCGATGCCGCTCTTTTAAAAAAAAAAAATTCTTAAGAAGGGGGACTGTGTGGCCCCCCTTCCTTTCCTTTTTTATCCGCCCTTGGGACCCCATCCCGCAGGGCCTGACCCCCTTTTTTTTGTTACTATAAAATTTGGGAAGGGGGCCTCATGGACCCCTCCCTAGGCCATAATTGCCCCAGGGAGCCATCCCTGGGGCATGGCCTCTTTTTTTGTTAATTTTTGGGAGGGGGCTGCGGGGCTCCCCTCTACTGGGCATTTATGGCCCCGGGACCCCATCCCCCAGGGCCGGCCTTTCTCTTATTTAAAAAAAATATATATATTTATAATTTTGGAGGGGGCCGCGTGTCCCTCCTCCCGGGCCACTTCTTGCCCCGGGGACCCCATCCCCCATCCCCCGGGCCCTGGCTATTGTTTTTAAAAAATTGGAGGGGGGCCGCGCGGCCCCCCTCCTCAGGCCTATTATGGCCCTGGGGACCCCATCCCCTGGGGCCGGACTGCCTCTGTTTTTTTTTGTTTTTCTTTATTGTAATGGGGAGGACGGCCACATGGCCCCCCTCCCGGGCTACTTCTGGCCCCGGAGACCCATCCCCCAAGGCCTGGCCACCTCATTGGGGACCGTGGGGGGGGTCCCCAATCCCCCACGGTGCCAGCCGGCTCCCCGCCTCCTGTGGGAGCCGGCATTGCTTTTCCACATGGGGAGCAGCTAACATGCTGCTCCCCATGTGGAAAAGCAATCTGCTTTGTTTCATTGAAGCGAGAGCAGGTTTCCCTGCTCTCGCTTCAATGAAGCAAAGCAGTTTGCAATGACAGGGTGGGAGCCGCGAGACACTGCAGGAGCCGGCCCTGGGGGGTGGCGGTCCCCTGGGCCATCAAGGGCTCCTGGGGGGCCGCGCGGCCCCCCTCCCACTTAATTTAAAGCCCTGGGGGGTGGTGGCCCCCGGGGATTGTGGGTCCGTAACGGACTCACTATGTTAAATATGTAGTTCCCCAGGGAGGTGGCGGTCCCCGGGGCTCCCCACACATGTTTATTTTTTTTTAAAAGCCCCCCCACCCACGTATATTAAAGCCCTGGGCCTGGGGTGGGCTGAGAGCTCTCCCCCGTATAATTCAGATAAGCCCCGGGGGTGGCGGTCCCCGGGGCTGAGGGGCCCCTCTGGGCACCCCATTACAATATACATATTGCCCCCAGGACTTGCCCCCCCAGGGGCTAATTAAAAACCCCTTTTTATATATACACACACACACACATATATGTTTCAAGTCCTCTTCATCCCCCTTAGCAGCCCATACACCCTTTCCAAAACAACACAACATAACTGGCATCAGTGCAGCCCTCATTCCCACCAATTTCCATACATTTTGTGCCCTATGATTTTCCTTGGGAGTTTTCATATAATTGACTTACAATCCAGTTGTGGCTACTCAACTTCATATGACACAATACAGACTATCATGTACATACAGCCCTCACTTGCCATACATTTAGCATCATCCTTTGACTAGCTACCATTGTGAGGTATGGTATGCGGTAAAATGGCATTTGTGTGCATATTGTGATGAGGGATAACTGTGATGTTGAACATATGGTTTACTTACCAGGGTCTGCCTCTGCCCACTGTGTGGTTCCTGACCAGATGTCACAGCCAACCTTGTAGCAGATGTCACTGTGGGACTGGAATCCTGGACGACATCATTGGACCTACAAAGATATGTGTGTTTGCCAGTTCACATTCCAGTTGCCACATGTGATGCACTTGATTTCAGAGTTCTGGCTCTGTTGATGGAATACATGTAAGGGGACTGATTCACAAAGGTAAACTGAGAAAAAATCTAACTTTACGACTTTCGGTATTTGCAATGGGCATTTACTACTCGTAAACGTCCTTTGTGAAAACCAAAAGGATTATGTTTTTCCCTCCCAGAAGATGCAGCCCCTCTGTTACAGTTGATTACTGAACTCTGGCTGAATGTGTCAATAGAGGAGAGCATAGAAAAGTCAGCAAAGCAGCAAAGCAAGAATGGACATGTGCAACTTCTCAGAAATTTCTTCACTGCATCCACATGCTAACAGTAATGCGAAGTGCAGCCACAGCCGGTGCAGGTAGGAGCAGTGGGGCGGTGGGGTGGTGGGAGGGTACGGCAGGGCAGGGAGTGGAATTTGACAGATGACAGAGTATGGTAAAACAATTAAAAAAACTATTTTAAAAAAATCACTCACCTTGTTCTCGGCAATGCGGCGAGCGAAAGGTAAGTGGTTTTGATTATTTATTTTATTTTATCTTCCCTATTATGTTGTCTGTTGATTTCACCCTGTGCCCCCCACCCACCACTCTTACCTGCCCCGACCACGGCTGTCTACGTGGAAGGGGCACTTTGTTTACTGCTATTGCCAGTGGTAGGTTTATACACCAGCAGTGCTAGGCCCATGTTTTTGATAGTGGGAATGGGATTTGCCATTTCCATTTCAAAGGCTTCTGGGACTTGTGGTGCAAAGTACAGAAGGAGACATATGAGGCTCTGACTCACTATGCTTTTTCTACATACTTGGGACAACTTCCTCAGTCACAATTGTGGTGCAAAGCACACAGACAATTCATATCCATGTTCTTGTCATCACATTTACCTGATACCACATTGCCAACATCATTCACAGGCAGCCCATGGAACATGTGGGGATGTATTGTGTTGAGGACATCCTCCTCTAGTGTGGTGAGAAGGAGGTGGGGTTTTGATTGTACTACAGGGAGATTTCTGGCCTCCACAATCCTGGCGTACTTCTCCTTCCCCTGCCTCTTCTTGTCTTGCCACTTCTTTATGTCATTGACAGTGCGGACATCCTACCCCAATGCTGTAACTGCAGTGGCTAAATGCTGCCAAAGGGCTGCCTTCTGTGTGCCACTGGTGTTGTAAGTGGGGAAATCATGGAGTCATTTGTGGTGTCTCACAATAAAATTCAAGATCATGGTGGTCTCCACTTCTGTATAATTTTTCTTCCTTCTCTGGTGTAGCATTATCCTGAAGTAATGCACAGAGCAGGCAAGCAAGAACTCTATGTGGACAAACCTGGTCCTTGCTTGTGTACTGTTTTATATGGTTTGCAGTGCAGGTCTTGCAGGTGGTGTCAATTGACTTCATCCGGTCTAAACGGGGGCTGGGGGGATCATAGGCACTTATATAGATGTTTAGCATGTAGGTAACGACTATCCGGCCCGGGTGCTGAGATTATGGCCCGAGTGTGGAGATTACGGCCTGGGGGCGGAATTTACTTCTGTGAATACCAAAAGTTGTAAGTGACTTCTGTGAATACCAAAAGTTGTAAAGTTAGACTTTTGACTCAGATTACCTTTGTGAATCAGCCCCCTTATGTCCACAAGCGCAACAGTGAATTGCATATAATCTCGTAGCCTGTCTCGTTAGTTCACCCAATAGAATATTGCGTTCATATGAATATAGTGAAAGCTAAGTTTAAAGAAAATGGCCCCATGCCTTTAAAATAAACATAAAGACTTTGTCAGACTTGATGGATATACCACCCGAGTTGTAGTAATAAAAAATGCCCTACATTCAAAGGCAACACCCTATGTGACAGTACAAGATGCACATTGTTACAAAAGGAGAAACTGGAACAGACCCGATTAACCTGCAAAGTCTCAGAAAAATTACAGTCATCACATAAAGCACCATCACAGCACATGCATACTCTGAAAATAATCCACTAAATACATGAACACCTTGTGCATTTGATCAAGCAAAACCCACAAATAACAAAATAATACACTAGGATATTGCAAAAAATATAAAATAAAACATAGTGGTGGATAGGCCACAATCCATCAGTCATTTTCTAAGCTTGAATGCATAGGAATTAATCTAGTTAAACATTTATCTGTTGACATAGACTAAGAAACATGAGACCAAAAGCAACAAAGGCTATCCAACATGAAAAATAAACTTATCCAATGTGTACATGGAGTTCCTCAACTTGGTTGAGCCCCCCATGATGTTTACTGTTAAGCTTGATGGTATATTCAGACTCCATCTTCCTCAAGATGCACTCCCTGTCACCACCTCTTGCACTCATCAGGGTCCTGTCAATACCATAAAAATAAATCTTTTCAGCATAATTTGTGTGGATCTGATACCAATGTCTAGCCACAGTGTAACTCGAATCATTGTTCCTTATGGAACGCATGTGTTCAAGAATTCTTTTCTTCACAGGGAAGATAGTACTCCCCCACATATTGAAGTCCACAAGGGCAGACCAAGACATATACAACAAAATCAGTACTGCAAGTGATAAATCTCCTGATTTTACCTTTCAGATCCGTGGATAGGTTGTAGGATTTCACCTTAGTACTCTGTGCACATGCCTTGCACCTCCAGCATCTGAAAAACCATGTTGTTCACAGAGCCATGAGCCTAGGGCTCCAGGGTTTCTTTTGGGATAACTGTGTACCACTTTATCCCTCAAGGATTTACCCTTCCTGTATGTAATGTGGGGTGAAGTTCTGAATATTCTTCCAATTGTCAGATCTGATCTCACCATGCCCCAAAGTTTACTTGGTACCCCTTGATGACTCTTGATTCATGACTATAAGTAGTGATAAATCTAACTTCATTATTGGTTTCCTTTCTCTTCTTGGGTATTAGCAGGCTGTCTCTACTTACTTTCGACACCTTATCACATGCAGTTTTGATCACTTTAAGTGGGTACCCTCTAGCTTAAATCTGGCAATCATTTTATTTTTATCCATCTCAAAATCCACAGGTGTGCTAATGTTATGCTTCACCCGAAGCAGCTCACCTTAGGGAATACTCCGCTTCAAATTAGGTGAGTGGTAACTGCAGGTGTGGAGGATAGTTTTGCCCGCAGTTGCTTTCCTGAATTGACTAGTATTGACAATACCATCTTGGACAGTTACTAAGTCGTCCAAGAACTCCATAGTAGTCTTATAAATTTTATGAGTAAATCTCAGATTTAGCTCATTGTCAGTCATCCAAAGTAAAAAAACATCCAGAGTTTTTGTGGACTGTCCCAGATGGCAAAAGATCACATATGTAATGTGTCCAGAACACCAGATGTTGTAGCTACCTTATAATTTCTTCCGTTCAGATATGTTGTGCCCCCCATAAATATTCTGGCTTAACTGGGCACAAAGCAGCTTCCCGTAGCCTTTCCGGTGAGTTATTTGAACGCTTGGTCACCAAATAGAAAGAAATTGTGTTCTAGACAGAATCTCAACATGCTCAATAGCATCATAGTGTGGTCGTATAGCAGGAGGGATTTATCCTTAATAAAGGATCTTCATGCCTGTAATCCCAAATCATGGTCGATGCATGTGGATAACAATAACATCATCTATTGTTACGAGAATGTAACTCATTTGCCAAGGAATATCCTGGATTTTATTTATAAAATCCATGCTGTCTCTGCAGTATGCAGGCAAATTTAAAACATATGGACAGAGGAGAAAAATCTAGGTAGAAGTATTCTCTAGCAAACTGATGTTGGCAGAAATAATAGGTTCTCCTTGGAGGGGCAGTGCTGTGCTCATGGTCTTTTGGATTGTTTTTTTTTTTAAATAAAGGAACAGTGGTCTCTCACATAATGGAATTGTGCCTGTAATTTACACAGCGATACAATGATGTCTATGTTCATATATCCAGGTGGATACAATGATTTATTTAGAGAAGTACTGAGGATGGTCGCAATCCAACTCTGATTTCAACCTTGTGCACCGCTGCAAACCCCCGATACACTGAGGCTGACTCAGGGCCCTTTTAAATTGTTTCTGCGAATGCCATTAACTTAAGGACCGTGATTACCTATCATTGATCTAGTCATTCTGGTTCTCCTCCATTGGTACAGTCAATTTATTCCTGAAATACCTTGTGTTTGGTACAGCTACATAGTGCCATCTCAATACTGATATCCCTGCATATACCTCGTGAGGTACCATCCATACAGTTTCGTTTGGCATTCTTCTCAGGCATCAATTAACATGGCCTGATGATGATACCATTATTAATTTTGGGAACAAAATGTATTCGACTTCAGCACCTTGACAAAATCTGTATAATTCATTACCAATACGTGCTTTTGTGCTTCTCGTTATGTCTGTGACCCATTCATGCAAATGTAATTTCAGCCACTATACACATAAACAATGCCTTAGTGTGGTTACTCAAATTTCTCATTGTAAATTGTCCGATTTGTATGGTTTTGGTGTACTTCTCTAAATAAATCATTATGTCCACCTGAATATATAAACATAAACATAATTGTATCTCTGTGTTAGTTACAGTTTTAATTCTATATTGTGAGAAACCACTGTTCCTTTATATATAACTGTACCCAACGTCCCTTCCAGATTTCTTGGTTTTCTTTGTTTTTGCAAAATATGGACGTTGGGAAGTCTGATATATATATTCACTGAAAAAACCAAAGTATACAGGGATGTTATAGTCAGGAAAAAGAATTTAAAATACCTGTGAAATTCAATGAAAAAAACAAAAGTAACAGTGACATTATAGCTAGGCTCAAATTTCAATTGAACAAAAACAGTGAAATACAGCAGTTATAGTTACCTAAGCTAACTTTAACTTACGTCCCAGCAACGCACTGCTTATGAACTCACACATTACATCACTCATGATATGGTAAGTGACATTACCAATAAAATCACTGATGACATCTCAAATAACATCACTGATGACATCATCCACAGAACCACTCACACCCTCTCACACCCCATACAAAATCATAATGAGGCGGTTGGGACCTTTCCAAGTAATAGGACCCTACGTGTGTGAGTGAGTGCATGAGTATCTCAGTGGGTGTATAATTGTCTGAGTAGGTTTGTAAGTGGGTGTGAGAGATTATGAGTGGGGCTATCAGTGAGTATGTGAGTGTATGAGGGCATCTGTGAGTGAGTTTGTGAGTCTCTAATAGGCGTGGGCTGTAAACTCTGCTCTGCCAGTGAAGTTTGCAGAGTTTTACCACTTAGCGGTCTGCTTGGACTGCAGAGTTCAGCAAAAACTCCACCAACCGCTGGAGGAGCAGTGTTTGCCGGCACACTCACCCCTAGACTTCTTCCCCTAAGACTAGTGGGCCAGAAGTGGTTGAGAAAGGGGGCATGGCTTTCAAGGAGGTCTGAGCAATCCCCCTGTGGGGGAATTACTTGTGGCAACAATAGGAACTCTTGGTCCCCAACAAGCCTTAGCAGCCAAAGGGACTTCATCCCCCAACCAGTAGTGTTCCAGGAGGCCCCTTTGCAGAGTGGTTGAGAAAGTGGGCGAGACCTCTGATGGGGTCTGAACAATCCAACTGTGAGGGACTTACATGTAGCAACAATAGGAGGTTCTTGGCCCCTAAGAACCTTAAGTAACCAAGGGAACTTTATCTCCAAACCAGTAGTGCATCTGGAGGCCTCTTTGGAGAGTGGTTGAGAAAGGGGACAGGCCTCTGATGAGGTATGAGCAATCCCGCTGGGGGAAGCATACTTGTGGCAAAAATAGGGGTTCTTGGCCCCCCAATGACCCATAGTAGGCAGGAGAAATTCATCCCCCAACCAGTAGTACACCAGAAGGCCCCTTTGCAGAGTGGTTGAGAAAGGTCTCTGACAAGGTCTCAATGCACATTTGGCCCCAGGAAGGTGGTGGTCCCTGGGGCCAGGGGGGTCAGAGAGAACCTCCATTGCGTCAATTTAGCTCTGGGGAATGACGGGGCCTAAGTGGTCCCCCAAAAGTTTTGGTAGTTAGCCCCAGGGAAATGGTGGGCCCTGGTGGTCTGCGTGACCCCCCAATTGAAACATAGGCTCTGGGGAAGTGGTGGTCCTCAGAGCATAAAAATGCCCAAGGAGGGAGTCCAGTGGATGCCCCCAGGACCTGGCGCACCCGGGGACTGCTTCCAAAACAAGCACGGGAGCCCATGCTTATTTTTTTTTATCTTTTGCTGGGAATTCACAATGGTCAAGAATTTGCTGCAATTTATTTTTAAAATGCTTTAATGCCATGGCTGGGTCAAGGCTTGGGGCTCAGGGTATTCCTACCCTTCCCTCTTTTCATTTTTTTCATGTTATTTTTTAGAACTCGGCTGAAGCGCAAGATGGTTGCCATCATTTCTTGATTGAAGTGTTGGCAGCCAATCAGAGCTCTGTATTTCCCTGTACAGGCTCATCATTTATCTTTAATTACTTACATTTCTCAACAACTACTGAACGAATTTACACAAAATAACTGAAAGCATGATCTGCATTACCAAATCTTCTTCTCAGCCAAATTTGGTGTAATTCCATCCAGTGCTTCGAGTTGCAGGTTTGACTAAAGGTCCTATGGGAATTTACATGGGAAACACCACAATGCACTGCTGATGACCTCATATATTACATTACTCATGACATGGTCAGTGACATCACTGATGACATCTCAATAGGTGGTCTTATATTTCATTGGCAGTGGTATTCCCGTAGAAAAAATGTTTTTATCCCTAAGTTGTTTTTTAACCTACGTTCTTACAGACACATCTATAAAATGATTGAATCTCTGTTCAGGATCTGTACTCAGTGCCGTATTGCTCCACCAGGAATTGATGCATACGAACCATGCTACTTGGGCTGTTTACCTTTTGTTACCAATTCCTTAAAGTATATAAAAAGTGGACTTTTGCTCTCTGCAAAAGAGAAATGCGCTTTCTCTTAATGCTCTTGTGCACTGAATTCTGCCTCCCATTCAATGCACAAGGATTACTTTTAACCTTCAAAAGTAGACTGATTCAACAAAAATAAATTATTTAACTCAAAGGTACACTGTATATAAAAACAGTTTTGTTTGTTTTCTCACTGCATCAGTCAAGTCTCTAAATAAAGTCAGACCTACTGGCTTTGCCAGTGCTTGTTGTGTTTTTTTATTTAAACGTTTTTAAAGACAATGAAAACACAATTTGTCATTTATGTTCCCAGAAACCCCAATGAAGAACTGCTAAGTCCACATATGGTTCCTTTAAATCTTTCAACTATTGACCAGTGACAATGTAGCAATGTGTACACAGAAGTCAGACTAGCCAGGATGGAGAGTGATGTTATCTCTTCTATCTGTTTCAAACCTACAACTGAACAGCAGAGTATACTATGACACCCCAACTGCAGAAAAAGACAAAACATGCAAACTTCAATAAAATTATAGTTACGAGTCACAGACAGTAAAATTTGTGGGAGATATGTTCAGCTTCGCCTGCGGAGTTAGGTGAGTTTTGCCCACTCCGAGTGAAACTTGTAATATGGAGTTCCGGCACAACTCGGTCAATCACTGCATGGCAGAGTTTATTCTTGCACGTGCAATGTTAAGTTGGCAAGTGGGAATTGGCATCCCCTAGCATGACTTTCAGGTGCTAGAATGGCACACAATGAGATTTTCTCAGGGCGGGTGGACTGGAACATTTGCAACTATTCGCAGTGATAAAGCTGCCGCTCAAGTAGAAAATCTATTCAAGTGGTAGTGTAGTGTAGTCCTAATAGTACCCTGTCATGCAGGACCTACGCTGTTTACGGATAACATATACTGTGGGTCTGGTGGCAGACTGACTCCGTGCATCCCCGGCGCATATGTTTTCCTATGGTTTACATTAGCTAGCTTGCAGTGCCACTAAAATCTTTTGCTGTCAGGGAGATTAGTTGTTGGCAACCTCAGAACACAATAACCTCAGACTTGTGGAAACAATATACTACTTTTCACCCAGTCACTCATGCTTGCTTGTTTTGCTCTCAGAGAGATACAGAGCAGAAACAGTTGAGCGTTTTTACAATAAGAATTTAATTTACCGTAATTCTTCTCATGTAGAATAATTGCGCTGTTACAACTGTAACACAGTAGCAGAGATATAGAACCAGCAGTACAGTGAATAAAAAGGAATAGTATTGTTCTACCATTTTGCAATAGTCACGAACATATATATGAATATGAAATGCATTTATAAAAATAAAGTGCGTACTCCTAAGATGCCTAACTAGATGTACCTACTTGTACCTAGCATGTGACTATGTGCTACAGAGCCTAAGCCTAAGAGCCTATGAGCCAAGAATCCCGCTAGGATTGAGTCGAACCCCCATACCTGAATAGTAAGAGTGTGGGACTCGGTCCTGGACTTGAACTGGACACCCCGCAAGGAATCGTTCGACCACTGTCAGCTGGAACGATGGCATGCTGGAGCTACAGCGTCTCTGGTCAGTGTGTCGGTCTTGAAGTCTCGGTTCCCTCCTGCCTTCTGATAGCAGGAGGTGCTGTATTTATACAGTCTATGTATGTGTGTTACCCATTGTTCAGTATAAGGATGACATTGGGGATTAAACCTTGTGCGGCGATGGGAGAGGTGAAGTATGCCTCCTGGAGAGTGTACTCATCAATTATTCACATGTGCTAAGGATGACGTCTTAGCAATATCGATTGGGAAAAACCCACCCTCTGCATGGAACTAGGTGAAAGGTTTAGTCCATAAAAGGCTACAGTCCTTATAAGTTGTGATGTCCCTATAAGGCATTCTGTCCTTATTTGGAGGTATGTCCTTATAAGGCTCGTTCATATGAAATAACGGGAGCTGATGTAGGGAAAGTGTACGATGAACCCTGGACCTATATTAGGGTACCGATATGAACTATAACAGTAGTAAAGAAGCAACACCCTCTGGCTCACTGCACGGTTCCCATCAAGCTGATCATGCAAAGAAGAACAAGCACCTGGCACTAAAAATCAGCATAAGGAAGATGACATACCAATTTCTGCCTGCTTGCGGAACTCTACAGAATCTCACAGAGTCTTTATGTAACTCCACAAAATGCCTCGGAGTGAAACTCTGTGAGTTCCATCCAGCCCTACAATAGATCCGAGAAATGCAGCTTTTATTTCTTAGACATGTCCATTTTGGATAGATGTTTCCAGTGTCTAAATAGCGGATCTCCCAAAACCCTTTGTTGGTTTTTGTGCACTTACTCAACTTCCTGGCCCACCCACACGTTTTCATAGTCCTCCCAGATCAAGAATTCTAGAGCTGAGTAAGTTTCAAGCGCAGCTGAACTAAGGAGTGACTGGAAGGGTTTCACACCTGCTGCTACAGATCTGCCTTTCCTTGATTTACAAGTATGGTAAACCTTTCCCAAAAGACTTTACAAAATGATATATTCCACCGAGCCTGAATTTGCAACTAAAAGATACATTAATCATCAGTTAATCAATCGCATATTTATTTTTGTAATTAGAGTAAATGTATGTGAGGTCTTGGGTGTTTTATCAGACCTTTACCTGTAGCTAAAGGTTTGGACACTTCAATCAATGCCATATATTTTGTATATACTATACTGGTCCTCAAAATGCACCTCACGTTTGCTATTGTGGATCATCGTACAGCTATCTATTGGTAGAGAAATTAATATTTCACAACAGTGAATGGTCCTCACTTTGTTATATCACCACGCAAGTGCCTTGCTATCAAGAACATTATTTTAAGGTGCTGCTTTGAGCCGATCTCTGCAAACTGCTGCCGGCAAGTTTGTGGTTTGACAGGTACAGAGCAACAATGTGGTCCTTCTTACATCTCTGAGCATACCTTGGGTGAATGGCAACTGTACAGCTGACTCACACTCTTTCATGCCGAACTGATAAATATACTCAAATCCAGGGCCGGACTGGCCGTAGCGGGCACCAGGCATTCCCCGGTGTGCCGCATGGGTGGGGGCCGGTTTTGGGCCCCTGGGGGCCATTTTTGTTACACGCCCGTTTTTGCAGCATTGCTGCAAAATCGGCCCTGTAACAAAATCGGCTGAAAACCGGCCCTGGCAAAGAGCTCGGTGGCACCCCTAACCACCCCGGGGAGCACTTTGTCAGGGCCGATTTTGGTTCCCAGTCCGGCCCTGCTCGAATCTGCCAGAGATGGTGCTGTCACCTAACAAATCACACAAATCCTAATTAATACAAAAGAAGGAAAGTTAAGAGAATGGGGGAACATTTTGGTATGGTGTAGCTGGGTTTTATAAATCATTTGGTTTTTGCAAACACAAATTGATTTATTTTCCTACGAGGTCTGTAGGACTGTCTCATTCTAACCCACATTGTTTATATTTACAAGATGTCTCCTTTCATGATAAATTAGAGTGACGTATTGTGGGAGCGGTTAAAATTCCACTCTGAATTCCAGACTCCCTACCCCAATACACACTGTCTGCCGGGGCACCAGGTTTCCATTTTGTAGTCCCATACAGATCGGCAACCATTTTGTGCTCCCACTACATGCAATCTATAGAAATAGAAGAGGTGTGTGCAGTTACTCTTCGCCCTGAATCTCACATTGAGTGCCAATGGAAATAGAAAGAGGAAGGGTTTATCCTCCCGAAGCTGCGGCCTTCTTAGATAGGTCAGATTCACTATAAACTATGCATTGGAAGGTAATGCTTCCTGTATAGTGATTTCTAAATCACTCCTAGTGTCAACAAAAATGGCATGCTCTCTATGATTAATTGTAAATGCTTAATCCCTCAAACAACACCGGGTCTCAGCTGGACCTGTTTGGGGCCACCTTTTTCTTGTTTGTGCTATGGGGCCTCCTTCCTGGACACAAAGGCTGTGTGGTACCTCCCCTGCCCCCAACCCCGGCCATCCTGGAATAACAGCGAACGTCAGCCTACTAAACAAAGGAGGTGCATTGTGCTCATTTATTTATGCCCTCATTGTTATGTATCTTTGGTCTGTGATATGCCCCTTGAGCTGTGGCCTCTGACCTGGGCACAGTGACTTCCGGACATTCTGGAACAACAACTACCACATGTCAACCATACAAAAGAGGGTGAGTGAATTTTCTATCTAGCCCATGACTGTCTTTGCTGCGGGACTTAACCATACCCTAAGGAGCACTCACTTCCCCGACTGCATCCTCCTGGACTGGAAGCACTTGTTGTTCTGTTGGGCGCGTCTCTGACCTTGGGGCTGGTTGGGGGCACCTTTTTGCTGTGGAATGCACTGCTGTTCTGCGTGCTGCATGCCTATGTGCCTGGTTCTTTCTACCTTGGCACTGGTGATGTGCAGTGGGCTTCTTGGATTGCCATCTTGTCCCCCTGTTGACGATGGCACCTGGTTTGCCCGGTTTGCCTTTCTGTGACCCTGACAAGACCTGGCCGGCAAACCAGTGCTCGAGCTTCAGTGGCTACCGTTCTGCTGGTGGATTGGTGTGCCTGTCTGTGCCCTGTGACCCTCTACCTTATGGGTTGGTGGCAACTCCCAGCAGTTCTGGACTCTAAAGACATTTCCTTGCTCCCTGCACCGTCGATCACCATGCACCAACGTGATACTCTACAAGGTGTCCCGTGATCTTCGGGTTCACTTTACGAAATGGAATGGCCCCTTCTCCCTCCTAGGATTGCTGGCTCAGCACTGCAGTAAGTGCCCCTGGGGTCAAGTGTCCCTCCCCACCCCAGACCGCTGCTGTCTCTTTCAGTGCAACTGCATTGTAAGGTCTTCTCTTGGCTCCTCAAGTGCTAATAATTTTCCCCAAAAACTCCCTCTGTGGTCCCGCTCCCAACACTTCCGGTGGTCTGCTGCATCAATGGGCCTCTACCCGCAACTGGTATACCTCCTGCACTGGAGGATCAGCTGCGTCAACATGCCCATACCTTCAACTAGTTTACTACCCCTCGCCCTGTCCTCTCCTTTCACCTTTCTTACTTGACTCCCCCAAGCTATGTGCCATCTCCTCCCTCTGCTTCAACATGCCATCACTACACTTACAGCGCTCTCCTTTTCCCCTCCACCATCTGCACTTTACCCTCTCGACTTCATTACTATGTCAACCAATCAAGTGAAGACTGGAGTCAACTGTTTCAAGATCATTTACCCCCCCACCCCCAATTTGTCCAAAGCATCAGTAAAAAGGCTCAAGCATAACACCCTTGAACAATTTCCTGATTCCCTTTTTATTGACCAATACCATAGCGGTTGATATGGGACGCTTAAAACTGACCTCATTTTCTTCACCTACAACATCTCATTCTGGACCACTATCTTGAATAACTCCTTCAACATTACTTCCTCCTCCTCAGTCCCTTGATGGCACCAACTAAAAATCTCCCCTTCTACTTGTTTCAATGCCTCACTAACTATCTCACTCCATAACAATGGCAAGGTCTTGATTCAAGCTAAAGACACTTGTCTCTTCCATCCATCTAGATTCTTCAACTAACTCTTCCCTCAATTGTCTCTCACCTCCCCTGACCCACCTGGGCACCAAAAGGCAGCTCTCCCAAGAGGCACAGTCCTCCTTTCTAGCAGACCTGTTCACCTCCTGCACCCCGGCTTCTCCTCCTCCCACTCTCCCCCTCTCCAACTGGAACATTACCCTCAACACACCAGCCCAGCCAATATCCAACACTGTCATTTACCCCTCCCCACCATCCTAGAATTCCAAAGAAACCTTCCCTCACCAGGCTACTCACCCCCTTATCCAATCCATTTTTCCAACAGCCTGACTTCCCAGCTCACATAGTAACTTTTCCACTTTATGCTCTCCCTTTTCTTCCACCTCATACTTTCTCCCCCACTCCCTTTAATCTGACTCCTGCGCAAACCCGTTACATCTCTCTTCACCCCCATCTCTCCAGAAATGCTGCTCGGCCCACTATTCCCCTATGGTAACCTCTATCTTTTCCCTACCGCTTCCTCTACCCTAGAAGAACCATACACTTTCTACAACTATCTTCCTCATCATGCTTGTTTTCAGCACCGATACACTCACTTCTCTCAGCCCACATGCCCTCTCCACCCCTTCCTCTTTTTTTCTTCCCCGACCTCCTGCCCTTTTGTGACTCCCTTCTATCCCCTCCCCTCATTCCGTCATCCCACAACAACCCACACCTTCTCTTCCTCAATAAGAACTTAGTACTTCTTAAATGTTCAATGAATGCCCAGATCATTTTCTCTCCACCTTACAATCGCTACCAATCAACATCACTTAACTATCCCTCCACTCTATATTCCTATACCCCAACATACCTTCCCCACTTCTGTTTGCTTTCCCTCTCAAGTTGAATGCCCTCCTCAACCAACTGAGCCACTTAACATTCCGTACCCAGCCAATCTCTCCTTAGAAAATAAACTAGGTTATCTCATCTCCTCTATATCCCATCTTGACCTAAGTGCTCAAATATCTACTTTACCCAGCACCCTAATCCCCTGGGCGAACACTTACTTCCCCAAACTCCCAAGGAGTACCCTGTTTCCACACTCCAATAAAGGTGCACACAATCTGTCCCCAACAGACATCTCAAATTTATTGGCTAGCTACACTACTTCTTACTCCAACCCCCACACCTTCTCCTCTCCAGCTAACTCTAATCATTGCACTATTCTGACCATCTCCCTCTCCCAAACCAAACAGCAGCCTTTTTTTACCCAGGCACCAACAGTCTGGAACATTAGCCCTATTGCGCCTCAAAGCCCTGACACCCTCTTTACCAAAACAGTCATTTCAGAGTTGCGCTCTGTTTGCTTAACAACTGCAGATCTGCAAACAAACACAAGATGGAAGTTTCAGACACCCTCAATCTTCAAAATCTTCATATACTTTTCCTCACTGAGTCCTGGTTCAAGGACACCTCTCATGCTACTTTCGAACTTCTACTCCCCACCGACTATTCCATTATCAGAAATGATAGAGAAGATAAAGTTGGGGGAGGCGTGGCAGTAATCTTCAGAAACTCCTTTCAATTCTAGGTGTTTCCCAACAGCTCTTCCCACATATTTGAATGCGTTTCTCTGGAGCTTCAAGTACAGCACTGCTCCCCTTTCAGGTTTCTAGCCATTTATGTTATTTAAACTTATAGCGCGCACAGCTACTCCAAGGAGTGTCCCGGCGGATCCCGAGTGACCCGCCTGGGGACTCCTCCGCCTTCACGGATGTATTCACTGACTTTGTTAGAGACCAATACTCACAAAGCGATAAACAGATTTTTCTTGGAGTATTTAATCTTCACTGGGGCACTCTGGAACACTCAGCTGTCAACAGGCTTGCCACATTTCTCTTAGAAAATGATCTTGTCCAACATAGCACACAACTGACACACTCTAAGAGCTCCATTCTTAACCTTATTATATCCAAAGCAGATATGCTAACTACTTTTGGTCCTATAACAGTAGACTGGTCTGACCACTTCTTCATTCCCTTCTTCCTGCACCTATCCCACTCTGTAACGCTTGGGCAACCTAAAAAGAATGCTACCTGGTTCTGTAACCACAAAAACATTGACCTTGACATTCTGTACAACTCAGCTATGATATCACTTCCAATCTTAAACCCCTACTCTGATGTCAATGATTTCACCACCAATGTCTCTCCAGTCTTTCAGTCAAAATTGAAAATGTTGCTCCAAATTAAAAAGAAAAGGCCCACTCTTTATGCAACATGGTTCAATAAATCCCTATATGAAGAACGAAAGAACTTGAGGTAACTGGAGAAACAATGGAGACAATCTCCTTCCACCATTAATCTCTCTAATCTCCGTTGCACAAGATCGCCCTACCTCAATCACATCTTTCATGAAAAAGTAATGCACTTCAGAACCCTCCTCCACTCCGCCAAGAACAGATATAAACATTTATTTGACCTCATCAAAAGTACCAACATCTCTTCCTGAACCATCAAATTTGATGACCCTTCCAAGAAAGCAGCACAATTTGCTCTATTCTTTCATGAAAAAGTAAATTCATTTGTGGATCAGGTCACTCACTCTACCCCCCTGGAGGACCGCAAATCCTTAGTCTTGTGGCAGAACTTTGACATCATCACCGAAGATGCCCTCCTCAAAAGCATTCTAGAAACAAAACCTTCTAACCATTCTTTCAACCCCATCCTTAGTGACATCGCCATTGACTTCCACACATGCACTCTTTCCTACTGGTAAACCTCTTCCTCAAGCAAGGCTCCCTTACTGTTACCCTTAAAACAGGACAGGTTACCACACTTCTTAAAAACCATCTGCTGATGTGAATGACCTCAACAACTTCTACCATATCACCAACCTCCCTTTTATTTTGAAAATTACTGAAAGCTGTGCAGCGAAGTTACTTTCTCAACATAACAAGAATAGCAACCTTCTTGATGAATTCCAATCTGGTTTCATGCAAGGCTGCAGCACTGAAACAGACCTGCTACAAGTGATAGCCGATGCTCTTCAAGTACTTGACTGTGGTGAGTCTTGTCTCCTGATCCTTCTTGACCTATCCAAAGAATGGGTTTTGAAGGCACAGTGCTCAAATGGTTTGAATATTTTTTCACAGGTAGATCTCAGATTATCAAAATAGCAAACTGTCTCTGAATGGCTGTAGAACAAGGCGTTCCCCCTAGGCTCGATCCTCGCACCCACTCTGTTCAATCTTTACATGGAACCACTGGGAAATCTCCCCAAAACAATCTGGGATCCATTATCACCTCTATGCTGATGACACCCAAATCTACCGTAAGGTGTCTTCCGCACACAACATCTCAATCCTCAACACCACTCTCAACTCCACCCAAAATTGGATGTCAACTCATCAACTTATTCTGAACTCTTCCAAAACTAAATTTCTTTTTCTCTCTACCTCCCTTTCTCCTCCTCCTGTTCAATCATGGATGGGCAATCTGAACATACTTAACAACAAACCTATTGTTGTTGAGAGCGCCAAATCCTTAGGCATCATACTAGACAAAAGGCACAACCTACATTCCGATACCAATATCATCGCCAAGAATGCACGTTACCAATTTTGCCTTCTCTAGGGTGTTTCAGCCTTTCTTTCCTGAGCAAAACCTAAAATCCTTGGTCCAATCACTTCTTCTCTCGATATTGGACTACATATTTACAAAGTTGAGTTCAAGTGAATGCCAAGCGCCCGTGAGGGTCATGTACTGGGTTGAATTATTCCTGGAACTGTCTTTGGAGGAGAAGAGTTTTAAGATCTGTTTTAAAAGTCTGGATGGAGGTGGTGGTACGTAGGATTGGAGGAAGCGAGTTCTAAATTCTAGCCCCATTGCCTGAGAAGGATTGAGCCATAAATCTTTCCCTTTTGCAAGTAGGAGGTTCAAGCAGTAAGTTCTCAGCATTTTGTGAAGTTCTAGAGCTGCATGAGATTTTGAGTTTATTCACCAGATAGCGAGGGGTGGAAGTGTGCAATGCTTTGTGTGTGATACAGGCAGTCCTGTAAATTTACCTAGGGAAGCCAGCGAAGAGAAAGCAGCATGGGTGTGATGTGATCATTTCTTTTGACCCTATATACGAAAAGTGCCACTGAATGAAGGATGGATTTTAGAGGGGAAAGGTTGGTTTTGGCGAGGCCAGCAAGGAGAGAGTTGCAATAATTGATTCAATTGTACTCTATTTGTTTGTAATTGGTGCAGGATTTTTCTTGTGTTTTCACTTTATTACTGCTTGAGTACTGCATAAATACTTTACACATTGTCTTCAAGTTAAGCCTGACTGCTTTTGTGCTAAGCTACCAGAGGGTTAAGCACATGTTAAATTCATGATTTTGGTGACCTTGACAAGGATTGCAGTCATTGCTTAAGAAGTGTTAACAGCATCCTCAACTAACACCCCAATTTCTCACACCATTTATAGGTACGTCACTAAGAATCAGAGATGCATGAGGTACTACCCGCATATACCCTATGGTTCAATACAAAAGTTATTTTATTTAATGCAGTTTTATATAGTGCAAACTTTACCAGAAGGTGTCAGGGCACTTTACAATAGAACCAAGTAAGTTAGAGATTCACACACTAACAAGTTACATATACAATTAGGATTATTAAAAATGAATGGTGGCAAAATTAGGTTAATACTGGTATAGGATACACCAAAATGACAAAAATCTAATCAGTAGAACAGGAGATATGCAATTTCAAACATTTACGTTAAGTATAACACCTAAAAGCACAAAGCTCCACTAACAAAAAAGGCACCAAGAGCTTCAAACAAAGACTTCTCAATTTGCACCAAGAAACCCTAACTTCTGACCCCTACTTCTGAGCATTTAAAGGAACCTTAATAAATGATCTCCTCTTCTACACAAAAAAGAGCTCAATAGAGGAAAGCCCTTTACTCGATGCTCTTGATCTCTACATCCAGGAAAACTTCACATGGAATAAGACTATCCGTAGCTCCCTCACCCGCTTTCAATGCAAAAAAAAGCCATTTCCATTTATAAAAATTGGATTATCCTCGTCCAGCCATCAGACTGCAACCTAGATGTATTTAACAAATTCTTCTCTATCATCAAACATGCAATAACTAATAAGGACTCAACCCCCTCTCAAGATCATCCCAGATCTACACATGACCCACAGGTGTCGCAAATAGTGTCCCGGCACAGCTTAGCCACATTAAACGGTCCACCACTATCCCCAACACACTTGTCCATAGCAATCAGCCCACACAATACCACCTCTTCCACACCTCCTGATGGAACGGAGTCAACCCCACTGAAGCACCAAACCAATATGCACCCACATGTCACTGCTACAATAAGGGCCACCGAGTCACACAATGATGAAAATATCTCCAGCGTCCCGACCCTACCCCCAATCTCAGATTACAAACCTAAAAGCATCTCCATACAAACCTCTCCCACACCATCTCACTCAGACCAGCACCAGCCCATCTACAAAAGCAAGAGCACCCCCGATCTCCCGGTCCTCTGCCCCAGACCACGACCACCTGTTGCCACGCCTTGATAGAATCCAGACGTGATGAAATTGCACAAGACCTACATCAACTCAAGTCTGTCCTATAGAGCCTAATAAATATCACATCAGAGCTGGCCTATAACAGATGGCCCAAAAGAAATTCATAAAGTAATAGGCACATCCACTCACAAACCAACATATACCACTCACAACTGCCATCAAGCACTGCTTGCAACAGGTTTGCAACCATTTTGCCACCCACTCTCATAAGATGGCGATCTTTACCCTACCTCAACACCTCCACGAGGCCTGTCAGGGTTAACGATCTGCTCTCAGACAGTGCCATTCACTTCCTGCTCCTCAGATACAATCCTGCACACCACGAATACCCAGACAACCTGGCTCTCATCCTAACAGTTGCCTCAAATCGACACAGAGAACCTAGGCCTAACTCTAGAGACGTAAATAAGTGCAACCTTAAGCAAGTCCCCATCACACAGACATCAGCAGAAACCAAACCATACCTGAAATGCATGCTTCTAAATTGCAGATCGGCCAAGAAACACGAGGCAGATATTGCAGACCTCGTCCTTGTGCACAAGCTTAACCTCTTATTCCTATCAGAAACATGGCTAAATAACTCCTCTGCACCAATCCTAGACATATTAGTCCCAAGTAGCTATAACGTTATATGATCAGACAGACCTAAGGGACCGAGTGATGGCATTGCCTGCATACACCACAATACCCTTGCGGTGAAGCAGTTAAAAAACGTTGAACCATCCTCTTGTGAATACCTATGCCTAAACATTGTAACAACAAACCACTATGCAAACTACACGTAATCTACCACCCTCCAGGTGGCAGTTTCTCATAAATCGAACAAATCATGATAATCATCACTACCAACGTTGGGCAACTCTACTCCCAGATCTTCTTCAGAGATTTAAATTTTCATTTGATTGACCTGAATGACCCCTCAGTTAAGAGCCTAAAATCCTTCCTAGCGAACCTCAACCTGAGCAAAATCTGTGACAGGCCGATGCTGGGTGCAACCCGGGATTTAGTCATTGCTATGGTAAACTCCATTCTACTTGAATCTATCATCCCATGTGACTCAAGAGGCCACCACCGCATCATCTTCCTCATCACTGAATCAGTGAGGACAAATAAACCTCAATTTAAGAAACCCAGGCATTGGAAAACGAACATAGACCGTAATGATTTGACATCCCTCTGCAATAACGTCTTGCCCCCTCCAGCAGACATGTCAGATAAGCATGACCTTAAAATGACCACAACAACTCCATGAAACAGTTCTTGACACAGTTGCGCCCTTACAGCTAAAAAGACTGTTTACTAAAAGCTCAAAACCATGGTACAATGGGAGCCTAAATGAAGAAATATGCAATCTGAGACTATTTGAATGAGCCTGGAGATCCTCACCATCCCTAGAACACATTAAGCACCTGCGATCACTGAGGAACACCTACAACAAACGCATCAGAACCTCAAAAGCAAATTTCTTCAGAGTTCAACTAGATAAAGCCAGAAATCACTGGAGAAAATTGTTTGAAATGATGAAACATCAATCCACTCAACAATCTAACCAATCCACAATAGGATACAATCCACTGCCAAACTCCAATATATTTGCCTTCTTCTTCCTTGAAAAGACAAAAAAGATTGAAAGTTACATTTTTTCTTTTTAAAAATGCATCCCGTTTTCCTCAGCAGGCCACCATCCCTGTGATGGCGTAGATTCCAAATGAGTTACAAATTGTGACCTACCTCATTAATATGCATGAGGTAGGTCTAGTCTATTCGGATCAAATCACAATTAGATAATCCCTGCTTGAAATAATGATGCATGTGTCCCTTAGTTTACTCCAGAAGTCAAAGAATGGTTATAGAGAGGCAATAAAATAGGATGCAAGGCTCCAGAGATCCAATGTGACCATTAATAAATGTATTTCATTTTTAATATGATTGGATTTATTTAGTGAGGTACCGTAGTTAAGTCCTGCAGGTTTACTCACCTCATACTGGGTCATTAACCATTTTATTTGGGGAAGAATGTAGGTGTTTAAGAAACGTCTATGGTCTTAATTTATTGATGAGAGTTTGTATGTAGTGAAGGAACTCATGTGCCTTTATTTTTTAAGGGTGCACATGGGATCAGTCAGAAGATTTTCGCCGTGGCATGCTCAGAGCAGTGGGATTGTATATGTATGTTGGAATATTTTTGTACAGCAGTAGGTGGAGGGGAATATATTGTACCACCCAAAAGCTGCGTTGACAATTGTCAGGAGAATACTGTTTACACCATGCACTGTTGTTAAATGGTTGCCACCTTGGAGCATTTACATACTCACAATGATGTATGGAAGCTATCGAGTTTTAAATATCGTCGGGACAGAATATCGACATCAAGAATATCGACGACCAGAATATCGACCTGAAGGTAAGAAATATTGTTTTTGTTAATATCGAAGTTAGTAATATCGATAGAAAAAATATCGATGTTAATAATATCAATGTTTATATTAGTGTTATGTATTTTACTATGAATTTTATATGTATGTGTTCTATATTTTTTGTTAAGTATTGTACTGTTTTTTTTAAATATATGTATAACATTTTTAGAAGTTAGTAATTTTTTTTAAAGTAAATTATGCTTTTTAGTACCGTAACGGGCTGTGGGTTTAAAGGGGAATAGGATGGGAAGTAATTTAATTATAGTAAATTAAATAATAATTTTTAGGAATTATTAAATATTTTTAATAACATTTTGCGTTTTAGTTCTGTAGAGGGTTGTGGGTTTATAGGGGAATAGGGTGGAAAGTAATTTAATTGTAATTGAGTAATTATTAATTTTTATATATTTGTATTGATAATTAATTTATTGGTAATTAATTATTAATTGGTAATTCATTGTTATTAATTGATTAATGGATAATTATAATAATTGTATTAATGTATTATTGGAGTGGGTTGTGGGATTATAGGGGACTAGGGTGGGAAGTAATTTAATTTGTAACTAGGTAATTATACATTTTTATTTTTGGGTATTAATAATTCATTTAGTGTTAATTAGTTATTAATTGGTGTTTTTTATATTAATTATTATTTATTTGTATTGATAATTAATTTATTGTTAATTAATTATTAATTGGTAATTAATTTTTATTAATTGATTAATTAATCATTAAATTAATTGTGTGAAGTTTTATGCGGAGTGGGTTGTGTGTTTATAGGGAAATAGGATGGGAAGTAATTTAATGTTATTAAAGTAATTATTAATTTTAATGTATTCGTATTTTTAATTGATTTATGGTTAATTTAATAATTAATCATTATTTAATTAAAACAATTATTTCATTTATAATGTTATTTTTAACCCCTACGCTATCCAATGCTTTCCCTACTGTTGCACTCTCTGGAGTGGGAATAGTAATTTTTACCTCTACGCTATCCAACACATTCCCTACTGTTGCACTCACTGGAGTGGGAATAGTAATTTTTACCCCTACGCTATCCAACCCTTTCCCTACTGTTTCACTCTCTGGAGTTGGAATAGTAATTTTTACCCTTATGCTAGCCAACACTTTCCCTACAGTTGCACTGTTTAAATTATTTTAACCTTTTATGTATTAGTTATTATTTTTAAACATGTTTTTAATACTTTTAACTATATTTCTTTTAATTATATGTATTATTTACTTTATTTTATATTATTTTATTAACATTTAAAAAAGTGTACTTTTTACAACTATATTTTTACATCAATATTTTTTTTCCGATATTTTTGTACCTACCATGATGTAGATAGGATGTCGATATTCATAACTTTGATATTTTTGCGTCGAGATTTTGGTACCTCGATATTCAGACCGTCGATATTTTGTCAGTGATACGTATTTCTGATAGCATAACAAATAAATCATACATTTATAATGTAAAGAGTTGAATGTAATGGCAGATTTGTGCACATATGGCATTCATATTTTGTGGCTCACTGTACAAGTACCAAAAAGACCACTGAAAATTAATATTCATATTTTTTAACAGTGTTATTGAATACTATGTAATGCTTAATGTCACAAAATTGAACAATCATGGGATTAGTTACTAACTTCATGTCTCACTTGGCAAAGAGGGAGATACTGTATTTTGATCGAGTCTCTCGGAAGCAAGTAATTCTAACACGTTTTACCCAAAATAAGAGATTCAAGGAATGAATTTAAATACCAAAATAGTTAAATTCATCACAAAATCAATGAATGGTTGGGTAAACTTATTCAGCAACGATTAAAATTCTACCAGTACCTCTTTGATAATTCAATATTTAGTGGACATCGGGGTCTACAGCACAGCCATGTCTGGAAAGATTGCCATCGTAGCCAAGAAGGGACCAGGTTTACTAGAGGTTTGTTTGGGCACTCATGCAATAGAAAGAGCCGTCTTTTATCTGCCTGGAAACAGTAGAAACCTGGATGGCCAACTGTTGCCTCAAACTCAACAGGGACAAAACAGAGCTCATGCTTCTAGGCAATTGACCAGGCCCACTCCCTGAGATTAACTGGCCACACAACTGAGGACAACCACCCACTCCTAAACCCTCCATAAAAAGCCTAGGGCTGTGGTAAGACCAAAACCTAACCATGGAAACGCAAACCAACAAACTCGCGGGGACCTGCTTTGACATCCTTTGGATGATCCGAAAAATCTTGGGCTTAATTCCAGAAACAGCAACAATGACGGTGGTACAGGACTTCATAGTCTCGCGATTAGACTATGTAAATTCTTTGTATGATGACTCCCCCAGATATGTCACAGACAGGCTGCAGGTGGCGCAGACTGCAGCAGCCAGACTGCTTCTCAAGATCCTCAGACATCAGTCAGTCAGATCATCTCTGAGGAAACGCCACTGGCTGCCAATTTAGGCCAGGGTTAAATTCAAGGCCATGCATGGGGGAGGCCCTACTATGCTATGATCCTTGGTCTCCCACTACTCTTCCCACAGATGCCTTTAGGTCAGGAGCTTGCTTCCTGATGAACACATCTAAAGTCAAGAGAGCAAGATGGGGGGAAGACCCTTTTCTCACCTAGTCCATAAACTCTGGAATAGCATGGATCTAGAGCTAAGGCTAACCAAGAATGAACAGTGCTTCAGGAAAAAACTCATAACATGACTGTTCCCTTAAAGACCTCACCTGCTATTTGCTCCTCTCGGTAGCGCTGGGATGCCTGCAGGTAGCCATGCGCTTTATAAATCCCTTAAACCTAAACCTAAACTTAAACTAATGACACAAAGCTCTGCAGACGATTTAGTGCTACATATGTGAAATAAATCTTTTATTCACTTAAAGTTCCAGTCCTTGAAGTGGGATGCAAAGCAATAACTGTCAGCAAATAAAAGAGCATTTTTTACCATGTTGGAAGCCAACTAGAAGTGGATCTTGTCTAGACGTGATCACTAAAGGTTCCTTTCCAAGCTTAAATGGAAGGGGGAAGAGGGCATCCCTGTCTTGTTCCACTTTGAAAGTTAAAACACTCTAAGATAGTATAAAATGTGCAATCTCTGCCCCTGGAATTGGTGTATAATGTCTTGAAGATTTTTAAAAAGTTTGACCAAATCCAAATGTATTTAATGCAAACTCTACATTTTGCCAATTTACTCTATCAAATGCCCTCATGTAACATTTACCTAGGTAAAGAGAGGGGAAAATGCACAAAGGGTAAAGAAGTAGGAAAGAAAGATGGAAAAACAATCACAAAGACAGAAAACAGGGAGTGATAATACTGAGATAAAGGGCAGACAGTGTCCAGTAGTGGATTAAGGAGGAATGTGGTGGATTCAAGACTAACCAGTCCTCTTATTCACAGCACTGACATTTAAGTGCTTCAGCAGCGGGCTTCTAAGCAGAGCTTTGGGCACCAGCACTCATTCTTTTGCAAATTACTGAGCAAAGACTAGCTTGCTAAAGTCCAAATTGGGACTACCGAGATCCAGAGCCTGGCTGGATCTGCATCTCTGATTGTGGCTCTATGGGCCACATGATACAGTCTTGTGTTAGGATCATACTTTTATGAATGCAGTGTTTGATGAAATTAATATTAGTGGGTTGTCTTCTACCTAGATCTTCAATGTGTATACTATTTCCATTGTTTCCTTCTTCCTTTAAATCAGAACAAGGACCACTGTGTTTGCTATTTCAATGTTTTATGCTGGCCAAGAAATTGGTTTCCAAACTTTGTAAGTCTAAGATGATAGCATAACAAAGGGTTACATTGAAGATCTGCTTGTGTTTTCCAAATATGAGCATGTTTTGATTTCCAGAATTCTAGAAACAATGAGGACTATTTATTCGCTGAGATATGGTAGGGTTTCTGTGACATATGCTTATATGTTATACTTGTTATGCCATGCCCTTTAGGCTAGTCCTATAATGTATAACTCTATTTACCTAAATTGTCCCATCCACACAAAAATAACTGTTCTGAGCAGGTGACCTTTTACCTAGAAGCTTTCTCCTGTCTCTTCGACACCATGCTCTTAGGGCCTCATTTATGAAAATTGACGCATCGCTGCGTGAAAACAGCGATGCGTCACTTTTCAATGCGCTCTCCTTGCGACATGCTGGATGCGTCATATTTACAGTATGACGCATCATGTCGTAAGGAGTTACAGATACGTCAGTATTTCTGACGTATCTGTGGGCGCAAAAATGACGCTTTGCTGGAGTGTGTCACAAAAGTGACGCAGCTCCATCAATGTGTCATTACACATCGGCAAGTCCCATTTCAAATGTTCCTGCGTCAGTCTTACGCCTGCTGTGAGGCAGGCGTAAGATATTGATGCATTTGCGTCCTAGAAGTGGCGCCGTGAAATCTCATAGATTTCACTGCGTGACTTCTATGAGGCTTACTTGCGTCGGGATGCCCACCCTGCAAACATTATACCTGGCGCAGGTATAATGTGGTGCAGGGATTTACTAAGTGACGCATCTACCTAGATGCATCACTTTGTAAATATGACGCAACATGGGGCATTTTTAAGCCGCTGGTGTGTCACAAAAGTGACACACCAGCGGTGCAAAAGTAACGCCAGGGCCCATAAATACGCCCCTTAGTATTCTATCATAATCCCTGTACCTGACATACATAAGCATGTCCTCAGGCACAGCATAATTATTCTGTATAAGGGTCACCACTTTTTTCATCCTTGGCCAACAGCCAGCTGTGCATGATCACATTTGTTTGGAAAAACATTTATGATTGTTTTCAAAACATTTATGAATGTTTTCAAAATATATCAATTCTATAAGAAACCCTGGAGTGACCACTCCAGTATATAAGACCCTTATTCCCCCCTATTTATTTTATTGGTACTAGCAATCTCTTTTGTATGCTTCTGTCTGCTGATTGTCGCAGCAAATATGTTTTACACAAGACTGACGCTGGACCAATAAATACTTATTAAAATGGCCTAATTGCCATCTATTAGACCAGGCATTTACAGTGAGTTTACCCCCAGATTTTTTCCTTTGTGGCCTTCTGTTTCTGACCTGTTTTTGTTGGGTTTATGACTCTGGGCATTTTACCACAGCTGATCAGTGCTAAAGTGCATATGCTCTCCCTGTAAGTTTTATGTATGGATTGGTGTTTCCATAATTGACTGATTTGATTTACTAGTCAGTCCCTAGTACACTGTATGTGCCCAGGGCCTGCAAATCAAATGCTGCTAGTGGGCCTGCAGCACTGATTGTGCCACCCACATAAGCATCCTGTAAATGTGACTCAGGCCTGCCATTGCATAGCCTGTGTGCAGTCTAGTACTGCTATTTCGACTTGGCAAGTGCACCCACTTGCCAGGCCTTAACGTTTCCTTTTCTTACATGTTTGTCACTCCTAAGGTAGGCCCAGGATGCAGTGTATGTGAAAGGTAGAACATACCCTGATGTGTGTGGCATGTCCTAATAGTGAAATACTGGCAATTTCTTGTTTCACAATTGTAAGGCTATCTGTTCCCATAGGATATAATGGGAAGTTTGGTTATAACATCTTATAAGCATAACTGCCACTGGGAACCAGATAGGAAACTAAAGTTTAGTATGCCTGAACTCAAAATGTTAAAATGCATCTCTTAGTGAAGGTGATTTTTACATTCTGTGTTTAAAAATACCACTTTTAGAAAGGAGGTATTTTCTTGCTTAGCAATCCATTGTGCCTCTGCTAGGATGTGTATTGACTGTCTGGCTTTGGAGTAACAGGGGCTCAGAATGAGCAGTGGCTCCAGAGAGTCTGGATAAGTCAGGGCTGGGCTGAATAGACCTGGGCTGCATTTAGAGTAGCGGGAGGGGAACTCCTTTCACCTGAATGGGCCTGGTCTGCCTTCCACAAAGCTGTCTCCACCTCCTGCCAGGACGCTGCACCAGTGATGACAGAACTGGTTTTGGCTGGGCACAGACACTCTCTGCCTTCAAAAAACAAAGGATTTTGCTATATAAATATTGAGGCCCAGACCCACTACTGTGTACTGTCTGGGGTTGACCTGCAGTGACTGTTTCTGCCAAGGGAAGGAGAAGGACTTTAATGTGTGCTGTGTTCCCTGCTTGAGGAAGATCTCCAAAGGCTTGAAGTGGAGCTTGCCCCCTATTCAGGAGGTCTCAGGAACATCAAAGACCTCACCAAGCTTCTGGGCACCGATTCAGGAACTGCTGGTTTCAGTTGCCACAGAAGAAAAGGGTAACCGGCTTTGTCACCAAGTTCGTCACAGGATTCCATGTGCTGAAGGCACTGTAGAGAGCATCGCCTCATTTCGCAATGCAATCCTGGTCTCACCGACTCTGTCAACGAGCCACTGCTTGCATGGTGTCCTGTGGGCATCGCACTCTGCACAGCTTCACTACACGCTGCACTGACATCATCGACTCCGTTGCTGCCCAACTCGAACATTGACCATCTCCGTCGCCGCACCGTGACCGCCCAGTACCGCATTGAGCACTGTCTCACCCTGCAACGCAAGCCTTGGTCTAACCGACACTGTCAATGAGCCGCTGCCTGCACCGAACTGTGAGAACACCGCACGCTGCAACGCTTCCATATCACATTGCAACCACAACAGATGCCCCAGACTGGCTAGTACCATTTTGTCGGCCGCAACAACAAAAGGTGCTGTCCTCGTGTCTGTCAACGCTTTAGCTAACCCCTATCCACGCGGTTGGCTAGAATTGTTAGACTCTCGTATTCAGTATCGCGGTAGCCCATGACGGAGCTACCGAGTCGGAGGAACTGTATTTTCACATTTTTCCTGCAATTTAAAGGTTATTTTGCACAGTAACGTTTTGTTAAGAGTATTGTATGTTGGACTTTTGTCAATTTTAATCTTGTTGGTTTAGATAAAGAGTATTTATTTTTCTAAACTGGTGTGGTGTCCGTTTGTAGTGTTTTCACTGTGTTACTGTATGCATGCACAAATGCTTTACACACTGCCTCTGAGATAAGCCTGTCTGCTCGTGTCAAGCTACTAAGAGAGTGGGTAGGGGTCGTTTTAGAAGTGTATCCCCCTTACCCTGATAAGGAAGAAGGGCCCCTATGTGGACAAAGGTGCAAACCTCTGGCAACTAGAGGCCCCCATTTCTACCACCATCCTGTGTATTTTCTGAGAATAATTGAGCATGAGTGACTGAGCGAAAAGTACTGTACTGTTGTCTATGATCCCAGAGGAGTCAGTGTTGTCATGTTCAGTGGTTGCCAGAAACTACCTACATTACTGTAATATACTGGGGGTTTGTAGGGACTCTGTAGAGCTAAATGGTCTAACGGCTGACATATCCTGTGGGGGTGTTTGGAAGCGTTTGGGACACCAAGCCCTTAGTTTAGGTCATCCAAAACACCCACATCCTGCGGATTCCTAGGAACTACATTAGATGGCGCCACCAACGTTGGTTTGGTTCTTATATTAACAGTGAAAATCTGAGTAGTTCAATCTTGCTTTCTCAGAAAGCCCTGCTCACACTTTTCAGAGATGTCTGAAGTGCGAAGGGAAATCAGCTTCAGTTGAGCTGATGTACCCTGTGTATTGGCTGAACGTTTAACAAGCTTGTAAGGATAAAAGGTTCCTCACATTGTGCATAACCCTTAGTCAATAAAAACAATAATCCCTCTTCTCTTCTCCTGAGAACGACTCATCGAGTAGTGGTTCGGGCTAGAAGGAAGACGAATTTGCTAACGCTGTCAACATTACAGAGAACTGTAGAAATGCAGTAACTATTAGGTTGATAGAACATGGTGTACCCGCAACAGGTGGCTGTGTTTCTTTCTTGATTGAGGCACACAAGGTGTTCGGATCAGAGGTATTCTATTCTTGTGTACAGTTCCCACCTGCAGATCCACAGACTAGATTATTTCTCATATACATTGTAGTTACACCACTGGAAGAATACAATCCATTTGAAAAAACCCTAAGATCCCGTTAACTTACTAGCAACAAAGAAACTGGTTTAAAGGTGCCTTCCCACATACAACATCTGTTGTAAGACTTGGTTCACTCAGCATAGAAGGAGCATCCTGGCCAGTCTGAGCGACATACACTCCACATCCTGAGATAGATACACTACCAGTGATAAAGTCCGTACAATTTACAAAGACATCGTAAGACCATACAGACACATTGTCCAGTTTGTCATGTGAACATTAACAGTGCAACTTGCGAGAAATACTCTAGTCGGTCCACACCAGACCACACCTACAATGAATCCACAGACACTAAAACCAGTGATGGGAACAATACCATCCAATTGGGAGCAAATTCTGTTCTAGATAGCACAAAAAATTGCACAACTGGAAGCATTTTTCCCATACGGGTCCGCAGGAAAAATATAGAATGCTAACTATTTGCATGTCGATGGGGATGGTTCCCTCGATTGAAGATTGTACCACTTGAGAAACAATCTTTGCTGCCGTATACATCAGAATACACAATACCGCTTCCATAGCAGTAGTTCCAAAGGTATTGAAACAGATACAGAATGAGTATGGGGCAGGAGGAGATGCCCTGGACTTGGGAATGAAACTCATGGGTAACTTTGCCCAAGTCTCTGCAATCATGCTGAGCAACATTAAAGGGGAGGCAACAGCAGTGACTATACCCCACACACCTTAGAGAATTAGCTCCTATAAATTAGGGGCAGTAATTACCAAAAATGATTGAAGAAATCTATGCCGCATTAGGTAGAGATAGTTTGGGGGTCAAACCTATTAAGCCACAAATGGTGGGTAGTCCTGATAAGGACAACTCGAAGCAAGCACCCTCTTCTTCTAAAAATAAATGGGAAAACAAAATTCTAAAAATAACAATTCAGAAAAGAATTCACAATCAAGGGGTAGGTCTCCCCAACGGGAGTCCTCTGAAAAAAGTTATAACCTTAGGAATCGTGATAACATTAGGAAACCTGACAGGTATCAGGACCCTGATACACGTTCCTTTCGTTCCTTTCAGGGTTCATCAAAAATTCAGAGAGGGACGGGCGGTCAGAAAAAAAGCAAGAAGTTCTACTAAAAACAAAAAGGGAAACACATTGAAATTCAGATTATATTATCAAACAGGAAGAGCAACCTAAAGCAAAACCTCAATTCAAAATGAAGAAAGTAGCTGGTTTAAAAATTAGACTTGCCCAGGTTACTGAGGACCCAGCTTCTGAATGGAGAATGGGCTCAAACGATACTAGACAGCGCGGCAGAAGTAAAAATAGCTCACCAGAACCTGGAGGATTTTCTGGTGACAGCAGTATTGAATGAACACATCACGGTGGAAACACCTGATACAAGAGTTAGTGTCCCACATAGACTTTATGAAATTACACTCCATCTCGAGAAAAGTTAAAGGTCTCTTTTGGGAGAAATTAACATATGGATATGGCATACTGCTAGCAGAAAAAGATTGGCCACCAGAGTTTGTGATGGATTGCCCAAACGGGCAAAGCGTAATTTTGCCTGCATTCTCCGACCTCGTTGCTGAATCTCTAAAACATTCATACTTGCAGGAGTGGGCACTAGTGCTAGCTCTGGCATTATACCGCAACCATGTAAGGTGGGACATGGAGTCTACACACCATGACATTCCATTAAAATCTACTCCAAATCCTCAGAGACAGTACCCTATTAAAGATGATGCAAAAAAATAGGTCAAAGAAATCTTAGACCAACTTGAATACTACGGTGTGATTGAAACTTGCACTTCCCCCAGGAACAATCCTTTGCTTCCCATAATGAAACCTGAGAACTCATATCGTCTAGTTTTAGATTACTGACATTTAAACACATGCGTGCAAACATTTACAGTTCAGAACGCACATTGTGCCCACATTAATGAATAACATTGTACGGAAGAAATACAAAACAACATTAGATATCTCGAATGGATTCTACTGCCAAAATATAGCTCCAGAAATCAGATACACGGAGCTATTCTCGGGAAGGGTGTCAGAATTATTACAAACATGCGACGAGGAGGCGGTGTCCTATGTAGATGATATCTATCTGACAGACAATTAATTACTTGAACACTTGTCCAGGGTGAACAAAATAATTGTGGGATTCGCCAACTTAGGGTACAAATTCAAGAAATCTAAAATTGCCCATCTCAATGTCCTATTTTTGGGATACGAGCTATCAAGTAAAGGTAAGAGCCTGGCAACCAACTTTTTAGAAAGGTGTGCGCTGCTTCAACCTCCAAAGACTCTAAAAAGTTTGCAATCCATATTAGGATTTCTAAATTTTGGCAGAACATACATTCTAGATTACGCAGAAAAAATAAAACCTTTCTACGATTTAATCAGGCCTGATTTCACAGCACACCAGTGAACACAGGAACATAAAGATATTATCAGTTCAGTTTAGACTGACATGATAGCACCAAAACATGTGCACACATGTATGAATTCTACAAACTTGGTGATCCAGGTGGTCCTGGGTTTATCAGGATATAAATACATCACTTTCAATGAAGGTGAGACAGTCCCAAACGCATCCAAATCACATTTATACACAAATTCTGAAATGCGATTTGCGGCAACAGAAAAAATACTGACAACAGTACAGACTACAGTAGTGAGAGAAAGAGCACTAGCACAGGGGAAACACATAATAGTTGTTACCCCGGTACCAACTTTAGAAGCTGTTACCAAACCGAGCCTTCCAAATGAGAAAGTACTCCATCCACGATGGATACAATAGGCTAATTCTCCCACTGCTACAGACGTAGATTAGAAATGCGATTCTACACTGAAAACACAAGCGTTCCTGCAGTATGAACAAGAATACCCTCTCCAGAATGAAATCTTGAGTACATCATTTATACTGATGTTTCTGCTCAGCCTGCCATAGAAAGTAAACAACAGTATAGCACAGCATGTGCTTTAGTTAAGGGACGTATGCGGGATGGCAAGTTCCATCCCAGCAATACGACTGCGCAATCTCTAGAAGATTGTCCAGCACAGCTGGCAGAGCTGAAAGCCTTGATACTAGCACTACAATATATGGATTGGAAATTCCCCACACTGATAGTGTGTGATTTATTTTACTGTGTGCAGTCCTATAATGAATATCTTCATTACTGGGGCCAGAATGGGTTTAGAGATTACAAGGGTTGCACAATTAAACATAAATTGTTATGGGAACAAGAGGCAAAGCTGAAAGCATGCCTGCCACTGGCTCAAGTTATTCTCACCTTGATTCATCAGTGTGTTGGTGTACACGTTAAAGGGAATTCACTGCCTGATGAAGCCGCCAAGGCGACAGTGCAAACTGCTGCAGTTGCTGCAATCACTCAGTCTAGTATGAGGAAAGACGGAGACATACTGATAGCTGTCAATGCCTCAAAGAATGACTCTGCCATCCCGAAAGACTTCCCACTCAAATATTCCTATAAATTAGATGCACAAAACACATCATATGCTCAAACTCCAGGAGTGGAGGATAGAGTTATACCAAACATGGATAGCAGATTAGGTTTAATTCTAGCTGCACAGGAGTGTCTGGGCTCAGCACATGCAGGAGTCACTGTTACAATTTAATTACTAAAGAGGCGATACTGGTGGCCACGTTTGTCTAAGCATACAAAGACTTATGTCTTAAAGTGCAACATCTGCCAGCAGATGAAAGGTTCCACCGTAGCACGACCACCACAAACACATTACTCATTTCAGACAGACCTCTCGCATGTGTCTAGTTAGATCATTGCGGCCCCCTAAATTCAGACAAGGGCCTACAAGTACATCTTGGTGGCAGTGGATTCATGCTCTAGGTTTCTATGGGTTTGACCTCAGCGCTCTGCTGACGCTCGAACTGTTATAAAGGATTTGTGAGTCTTTATCGGGATATATGAAATTGGCACGTTACATTCTGACCATAGCCCTACGATTAGCTCTTGGGCTTACAAGGAAGCCATGGATAGTATAGGTGTGGCCTTGCGGTACTCCTCCCCCTACCTTCCTGAGGGAAATTTAGACGTGGAGAGGAAAAACCGGGACCTAAAGCAATCCTTAACAGCAAGAGTATTAGGTGCGGATGGTAGGTAAGTCAATCACCTATGTGGGATCCAGAGGGCACTAAACAAAAGGCCAAGAAAATCCTTAGAAGGACCTACCCCCTGTGAGATCCTGTTTTGGACAAGAATGTGGGTACCTGACCTCGATAGTGCCAGCACAGTGGCGGATGTAAAACTATTTGAATTGGATGATCGTTTGGCTTTTTTACAGGAACCCAATAAATTCCTGACATTACAAAGCAACATCCAAGTAAAACTCACCGCCACTGGGGAAGTAAAACCGGTTCTGGCAAGATCTGCCTGGGTCCCTGAAGATTGGGGACCTGGCCAGGGAAAAGATCATGGACAAGAAGGAGTTTGGGCCATCCTACAGAACACCTGCACCTGTCCTGGCAGTTCAAGAAACAACAACAGTACTTCTTCCCCCTCTTGCCAGCAAAAAAGAAAGAAGATACGTCCCATTTACCTGATAAAACCACACTATGTGGCCAATCCTCAACAGTAGACCTTGTGGAATTCTGGGTAGCAGATCTCCTCTCACTACTATACAGAAAGTTCAGATGGAAACAATAATAACTTTTCAAGACTCCTCTGAGCAACATGCCGGAGAAGCAAACAACAGAGTAAAAATTACACCTGTTGAAACAGAATAACACCCAAATGAAACAGAAATGCAAATTGCAATTCAGCTCAATAATGAAATTTACATCAATTTGCCTGCACAAGAAGCAACTGACAGTTCATCAACTTCGATGACTTTTCTTCAGATCCAAGTGAACCTGAGCAAACTCTACCCATTCCTAAAAAAGAAAAATCTGACAATTCTATTTCTGGTTGAAAAATCCTTACTTTTTGTCCCCTTGGCTGCATCTTTGGTTTGCAGTAGGGATCATGTTCCTGTTAATCTGGATTGGTATTGTAACTGTCTTTTTCGTACTACTGAATGGGCATTACCTCCCACACGCTCTGCAGTACAACCTGTGAACTTGGTCCTGAAACCACAGACTTCATCAAACCATGAACAAAGAGACTTGTCCCTAGTGAACATTACAGCAGTTCCAGTACCGGATGGTATAGTTTGGGATAGGGTTTCATATGATGTATTTGGTTCTACTGAAGATTTGAAAATTAAACACATATTTAAAATCTCATTGAGTGATTTCATTACCCGAGTACACTCTCTGATGATTGGGACATTGAGACTATAAATACTATGCTCTCAGATTTAGAACAATCTGCTGCATTTTCTTGCAGGGGATTGTATGAAGATACACCTGACTTCAACAGTATGTATTGTTACAAGCATTATGGTCATCACTTTTTGCACAAAGCAAGTATACCACGCACTGTTAACACTTACCATCAATGGGAACATTGTCTGACACAGCTGAAAGGTAGTTCTGCCACATTCGCACGGATATTTGCATACTTTATAGGGTTCAATACATCAGTCCCAATGTCATATTATTATAAGCTTACGCAAACAAATGCAACTGCGAAGAAAATGATGCTGACAAATACCAAGTTTATTAATTCAGCACCTTCTATCTCCCAACTGTCTATACAAGGTTTTGAGTATTGGAGGGATACAATAGACACAAAATCCATCTGGGGGACAAAAGAATGACAAGTTCAGGGATCTGAGGCTTTATTTAGAGCTTGCCTCATACCATTACAGATAATTTTCCTGAACAGAACAGCGCAACAGACTACCTGCTACGGGTTTGCAAAAATAAAAAAACACCACACATCCTCTTGCCCACACCTTTTGAAGGTATATTAAATGACACACTAATAAGTGAGGAGATACTGGGTGCAATGATACAGAATGGTACATACAACTCATCACCTCCCAATTGGATGGGTTGGTTGGTTTGGCCTTTTGAGGTGTCAGTCAAAATTCAGGGGTACCACTGCAGGGTTTAGTACCCATAGGCCTGACCCATGTTATGTACACACAGATGACCCAGGGGTAGTGACTTCTTATAGTGTTGGGAAGTTGTTGTCTAGAATGGCTAAAAACCTCAACACTACAACAGGTGAAACAACACTTGTCCCTTCTGTCAGACAACATGGATCTTAGGGATTTCTTGCTAGGTCCCAAGAAAAACGCTTCTTATATGTCATCTAGAGTAAACTATGGAAAGTCTTCCAACAGGATGCTGCTGAGAGATTATGTGAGATTGATAGGATTAACCTAGAAAAGGCCTTGTCTGTTGTAGACAATGTTATGACCACACTTTTTACACATATTTATTCACTGGGCAACATTGTGTCCTCAGCAATTGACATAAAGGAACAATAGTTGTCTATTTTAAAACATGGGCAATCTCAATTGCACTTCATTTTGCTTTTGAGCTGGATGCTACAATCATTGCGTTCTGACCACGTGCCATGACGGTACATTAACGGCAGAAACATGTTTTCGGCTTATAATCTGACCGACAGACAGTTGACCATGGCACTCAGGGATGCAAAGTACACCATGCCACTCAGTGAAAAATTTGAGGTTACCTTTTACAGTAGAAGAGTCACCGTCTACGGAATGGTCAATTCAAGGCTATATCTCTCTGCCAATGACGCCATTCCAGTTTCAACACTGCCTTAGATACATCCAAGCAGGCAGGTATGAAGCATTGGGTGAAGTGTACATACAGGAATCCTGGAAGTTACCATACAGATATAGGTGTAGAAATGAGGGCACTGGAGTTTTCATAAGTGGAACAGAATGTGAGAAGGCTTTAAGTGGATCTTTAGTGTGTAAGTAGGTCTTGTTTCAAGGAGAGTGTAATGCTTCAAAAGCAAACTTATCTTGCTACTTGAAAGGCTCTCCAGCTGCAGTGATTCATCCAGTTTTCAAGTTTCTTTTGAATGGGAGTTATTTAATGCTGAATGATCAATGCTGTTGCTGGATGGCACCAGGCATCACATATCTTGTCACAGTAAACCTCAGGGTTGTTAGTTGTAAGCAAGTATTGTTTTCCCCAGCTGCATAGGTAGGGAGGCACCACTGTGGCCTTCGTTAAATATTTCCAGTATAAGGTTTGATTCGTTGAGCAGACTGAAAGCCATGCTGTTTCAGCACAATGTGGCCTTAACTCCAGCCTGAGAGACTTTTGATCTCCCGGTTGCAAGATCTTCAGCAGAGATACAGGCCCTGGTCCTCACGAACTTCCTGATCCATTTTGGAGAAATGGTTCATTGTATCTCTAACATGTCTGACAAGAGTGGGATCGTACACTTATTTAAGAGTCTTGGATCAGGTCTCTTAACCACCTCTCAGAGCATTTTCGGAGTAATTCCAGCTTTCATACACTCCGTACTTGGAAGTGTTTTTGGAGGGCTTCCTTTGGTCCTGCTATCAGTGGCGGGCATCCTGATAATAATTGTATTGATTCACAATGGATGTCTCCATCCCTCAAGACATGGAGAGAACACTGCTGGAATGACGTTGTCGTGAGCATATGATGTTGTACCTGACTACGCCTTGGCTTCGAGAGCTGAATGAGCATTGGTTCCTGTCTTTCAGACTGGTCTGGCTAAACTGTGTCCTGCCTGTGTTCTGCTGCCTCTTCTGCGGATTCGGATGTGTGTTGGATTTCTGTCTGACACTTCCATCGGTTGCGCCACTGGACATAGACATGCTCCTGGAGCCCATGCAGGCCCATATGTACAGTTGTCCACAGCGTATTCCCATGTTGATGGCGGCATTTCTAGAGCCTCCAAGGAATGCTTCAGCTCCTGTTGGAAGGGAAATCAGCTCTGCTCCAGAGGTACAGGCATCGGTTCAAGGCATGCAGGGATCTAATTCCTCCCCGGCTGCAGTTGTGGAAACCAGAGAGGACCATCTTTGCTCACTTGACATTATATTGGAAGTGCTGGAGGGATTGCAACCTGCAGATGCAATGTTCAGCAATTTTGAGTCTTCGGCACAGGATTCATAAACAATCTGCCCTTTCCTGTGCTGGGAACTATTTGGCAATTCTTTTAACATTTATCAAATTGAAGTTTGAAACTGACTTTGTTTTATTTTTATCCTTCTCTGCTCTAACTGAGCATAATGGCTTTCAAGGTACTCAGTGTAATAATAACCACATATACAAATTTAGAGGACCTTTTGAATGTTTTTAGGGAAAAATGACTTTTATTTTATGGACATTTTTTCAGACTTAGAAAATGCTTTTAGTTTTGTTATTGTAACTGCTTTTTCTGCTTTTTAATGGCTTTAGCTTTATCATTATCTAGCTGACCCTGTTGACCTTTTGATGAGGAGTTGGTGTCATGTCCTTTAGGCTAGTCCTACCATGTATAACCATATTTACATACATTGTCCCGTCCACAAGACAATAACAGTTCTGAACAGGTGACCTATTACCTAGTAGATTGCGCCTGTCTCTCCGACACCAGACTCTTAGTATTCTATCTTCTGTACCTGACATACATAAACATGTCCTCAGGCACGGCATAATTATTCTGTATAAGGGTCAACACTTTTTTCATCCTTGGCCACCAGCCCGCTGTGCATGAACGTATTTGTTTGGAAAAACATTTCTGATTGTTTTCAAAACATTTATGATTGCTTTCAAAACATATCGATTCTGCAAGAAACCCTAGAGTGACCACTCTAGTATATAAGATCCTTTTCCCCCCCCTATAAATCAGAGGAGAATTCCTTCCAAGCTGACACAGGGTACTGCATGCTGAATCTTCGACACACAGCGGTCTGACATCCCTTGTGGGGTGTCTTCCTCGAGGCAGAGATAGGGTCTTTCGTTCTCTACCATCAGGTGAGGGGGATGGTTCTTCCCTAGGGGTTTCATGGTTATATACATACATATACATGCTACACATGCAGATCTAGGCTAGGTACATTTAGGGAGATCACTTAGGGCACTCATTTTAGGAATATGCAAGTGCTACTGTTTTTATCGGAACTGCTTATGTTGATCTTATTAGCACTATGTTACAAATGTATCTACTATTTCCTATATTGGTACTAGTAATCTCTTTTGTATACTTCTGTCTCCTGATTGTCGCAGCAAATGTTTTACACAAGACTGATGCTGGACCAATAAATACTTGAAACGTCCTAATCGCCATCCTGTGTATTTTCTGAGAATAAGTGAGCATGAGTGACTGAGCGAAAAGTACGGTACTGTTTTCCACGATCCCTGAGGAATCAGGGTTGTCATGTTCAGTGGTTGCCAGAAACTACCTGCACCACTGTAAGATACATGGGGGTGGTAGTGGCACTGTAGGGCTTGCTGGTTTCACTGCTGACATAATCTTTTGGGGTGTCCGGAAGTGGTTGGGGCACCAAGCCCTCAGTTTAGGTCATCCAAAATGAAGAGGTCCTGGAGATTACTAGGAACTACGTGACAGTTACTTTCCTCTCTTTCTCTTCTCTGTCACTTTCAACTTTACTTTTGACTTTACTTGTCCACTCCAACCATGTGCCTTTATATCTTTATATACAATTGAATTGCGGAAGCATCCTATTCCTTTATCAAGTATATGTATATTATCTACTGGTGGTCGCCAGTAAGTATTAATAGTTAGATCCTAGTTTCTATAGGAAAAGCATTTTTAACTTGACCGTATCTTTGGCGTCAATTGACGAATCTTCATGAAATATTACCCAAAAAAGTGTCCTACTCTGTCTAGTTGTGCATGGGAAGTTTTGGGGTGATCCAACTAGCAGGGGTAAAAAAAAAAAGGGGGTAGGGGAAAAAAATACCTTTCCCATGTTAATTCCAATAGGGTTTTTAGTCACGACTACAGCCTGAACCACTAAACTGAATTACACCAAATTTGGCAGAAAGGTAGATCTTGGTTCAGAAAGCACCCTTTTAATTATTTGGTGTAAATCTGTTCAGCAGTTTCAGAGTTTTTAAAAGAAAATCAAATTTGAATATCAAGGGACACAACCCATCCTAGAATCTTCCTAATCTCGTCCAGAGATCTGATTGGCTGCCAACACTTCAACCAGGAAGTCTTGGCAGCCATCTTGGGACTTTGACTCCGATATTCTTCTTGTGAAATATAAGGCTGGTACTCACCCTAGTAGATTCACTATTTATGAGTTTTAGTACTCATAAACAAAGTAATTTCGTATGGTTATAATGCCAACCCTGCCCTTGTTCAGCACATTAAAGTTGTCAATAGCAGGTACGCAAAGCTCTTTTTAATGGTCCTTCTGTGCAACCCTATATCAACTCTATCTGCACAAGAGGTGGGTTGTTGGAAGTTCCTTTCTACTCACAAAGAACTTTATACATCTTCAACCCTCAGGGGTGACTTACACACGTATTTCAGAAAACTGCTGGACACACACTTTTTCTCCCATTACTTGAGTCATCATGGCATAAAAGAGACCACTCAGTAAAATTGCATCTGTGCATGATCTTGAATATTCTCATTGATCAACTGATGTTGTCACTAACTGGTGACTTCATCAATGCTAACCATATTCGCAGCCTCTTACCCACCTGAGTTCCTATACTAAAGTAAAAGACTACTAAATGCTCACTGTAAGTATGTAGCTTCCCTTCTCTGTATTTTCATGTGCCACCAAATTGCTTGCTATGCCATCAAACTGTTGAAACTTATTGCCTGTACTCACCAGTTATATAGTACTGTATGAAATAAGCAAAAAAGAATGCATGCGTAAATGGAATTTTAATCTTCATACCAAATTCATCAAAACCAACTACAGCCATGGAAAAGCTGAAAAAGAGGAAACAACAATGTTTCCCATTTCAGTCCAGTTCTTTTTTGATTTCCCAAGACATGTATCCTGTTATGTTACATTATGTTATGAAAATGTATGGGGCCCACTAATCACAAGCAAAGGTATTGAGGCTCTAGAGCAGGCATGGAGGCATGTAGTCATCGTGGAGTTATTAAAAAATCCAGGTCTATGGCCTCTTGTGGAACTCAAGAAATGAAGTGGAGGCTCTGATGTGTTGAGGGAGGTTGTTCCATGTTTAGGGTGCAATATAAAAGAATGATCAACCTCCTGCTTTGCTTTTGTGAATGCAGGTGATGTGTGTGAGTAACTGTGAGGCAGAGCTTAGGTATCTAGCAGGCTAGTGAAAGTTTATGTGTAATTCAGATTAGCTGGTCCAGTGTTGTGCAAGGCTTTCTAGGTGTGCATGAGAAGTTTCAACTGGCTGTGCTTGTAAATGGGGTGCCAGTAAAGTTTCTTGAGGTGTGGTGCTATGTGAGTACAGCGTGAAAGGTCAAGTTTGAATCTTGCTTCGACATTCTGGATGGTCTAAAATCTGTTTAGGAGTTGCTTAGAGAATCCGGCATTGAGTGCATTGCAGTATTCAAGCTTGTTTGTGATGAGTACTGGCATGACGGTCTGTCTGGTGTTCTGCAGCAGCCATTTGATGATCTTTCACAGCATGCGTTGGATGTGGAAGCATCCTAGCTCTGACGGCCAACAGGTGGAATCCCATTGAGAGGTCTTATTTCCGAAGACCGGTATTTCAGTCTTGTGCGTATTGAGCTTCAAGCAGTTAGTTCTCATCCACGCTGCTACTATGGTCAAGCAGTTGGTGAAGTCAGTTCTGGTGGTTGTTGTCTTATCAGTCAGGGAGAGTATGTGTTGGATTTCGTCAAAGTTGGAGAGGAGAGTGATGTCTTGGGATTTGATCATGTTGGTGAACTGTGTCATGTAGATATTGAATAGAGAAGGGCTGAGGGATGATTCCCGGGGCCTCCCACAGATCAGGCTCTAAGTCTTTTATATGAAGGGTGGCAATATTACCCTTTGGGTTCTTCCTATAAAGAAGGAGCAGATCTAGTTGAGTTCAGATCCATGTATGCCCATCTCTTGGAGTCTTCTGATCAGAGTGTTGAGACAGGCAGTGTTGAAAGCCACGGAGAGGTCAAGCAAGAAGAGGACCACTGTTTCTCCTCAGACCAGGATGGTCAGTATGTCATCAGTGGCCACAATTAGGGTTGTTTCAGTGATGTGGTTCTTTCTGAATCCTGACTGGGTCTTTTCCAGCCATTGGTGGATCTCGAGGGGAGTTGTGAGTTGCTTGTTGATAGCCTTCTCAATCACTTTGGCTGGGTAGGAAAGCATGGAGTTGGATCAAAAGTTGCTCAGTTGGTTCACGTTGACTGATGGTATCTTGAAGAGGGCATTGATGACCTCCTGTTTCTACTCATCTGGGAATATGACTGATTTGATGGAGGTGTTGATGATGTTGGTGATGGTGCTGCTGGTGGTGGCATTCCCTGTTTGTATCACAACAACTATCTGAACAAGTCAGGTAGACAGGAACCTAACTGGGAGAAACAGAAGGTGTGGGAAACAATTTGATCCTTAAAGACACCGTTATCAGAAAGAAAGGGAAGTATTATCTCTTTCTATAGTCCCCTCACTCACCAGGGTTTCCCCACGGTGACATGCTTCATCATAGGGGTCCTCCCAGTCCTCTACGGACTGAGGCGTGCTGCGACTTGCGGTGTTACGTAGGAGCACTGGAAATTTTGTAAACTATGTGTAGTGCAAGTGAAGTAGTGGTGGAGTGGGAAAATTAAAATAATCAGCTAGTGGGCTACAAAATAAACTTTATTGGTGCTCTAAGCTGAAAAAATTAAAAACGGGGTAATATGACAAGGGACCCCCACATGCTTCCGACACCTACTGAAAGCCAAACCTCTCGGACCGCACACATGTGGGGTTCAACGTACAAATGTACGAGATCTCCGCATCCCCTCCAGTGACCATGAGGCACAGTGTTGCTTTTTCTTAAATCAGTGTGCTAACGTACATTACGTATGTATATTTTTTAAAAATACGCATGCCTTACTATTGTGGCATCACACTTATTTCACCCTATTAAGGTTGACTAGGAGTGGCAAGTTTCTCGACACTGGGCTGGTCCCAGTGTAGTCCTGACGAAGAGCTGGGGAGCTCGAAACTAGTTGACTTCAAGATATGCTAGGCACACCTTTCCATTATAGTTAGGGTCCCTTGTCATATTACCCCGTTTTTAATTTTTTCAGCTTAGAGCACCAATAAAGTTTATTTTGTAGCCCACTAGCTGATTATTTTAATTTTCCCACTCCACCACTACTTCACTTGCACTACACATAGTTTACAAAATTTCCAGTGCTCCTACGTAACACCGCAAGTCGCAGCACGCCTCAGTCCGTAGAGGACTGGGAGGACCCCTATGATGAAGCATGTCACCGTGGGGAAACCCTGGTGAGTGAGGGGACTATAGAAAGAGATAATACTTCCCTTTCTTTCTGATAACGGTGTCTTTAAGGATCAAATTGTTTCCCACACCTTCTGTTTCTCCCAGTTAGGTTCCTGTCTACCTGACTTGTTCAGATAGTTGTTGTGATAGATATATTTGTGGAGGGTGAACCTAACTTTTACCTCTACTTCCCCTTATTTCTGGATAAATTCCCTGTTTGTAGACATGATGGGGGCATGAATCACTAGTGGACTGTCTGATTGATTGTTGCTGTGTTGTCTCCGGTGAGGGTTATCCATTCCATCAGGTGGCCATCTTGGTTGGTGATGGGTAGGTTGGCGATGAGTTTGCTAGGGTCAGGTTGGTGTGCGAAGTTGCTGTAGATGTTTGCAATTTTTCTGTGGAAGAAGTTTGATAGGTCATTGCAGAGTTCTTGGGAGGGGGTGATGATGATGGAGGCTGAGGATGTGGTGAAGTCTTGATGATCTTGAAGACCTCCTCACAGCTATGGGAGCATCATTCAATGTGATCAAGTAGTGCACTTTTCTTGGTGTCTCTTAGTTTCTGGTGGTAGCATCTGAGTGCAGCCTTGTAGGTGATTCTGTCAGTGGTTTCGTGGCTGGCTCTTCACTTCCTCTCTAGCTGTTTACAGTGCTGTTTGGCACCAGTGCCTGCAAGGGCTTCTGTGTACCTGCTGGCCTGGCTGTTGAATCTTCTTTGCTTGTTAGGTTTGATGGGTGCAAGGGAGTCTGCACAGTTCTTAATATAGTTGTTGAAGTTGTTGATATTCTTGTTGAAGTTGTCTGTGGGTCTGGGTTGATCCGTGCTGAGGGTGCTGAGCCAATCTGCTTCTGAGTTTTTTCCCCAGCCGTGGTTTGGTAGACTGGTACTAGTGGGCGCGTAGACCTGTATAGGTTAAATGAGCTTACCATGTTTAGACACACACATCATGCCTAATGAATGTTCATGGAGTGGGTTTTTGCTTGAGTGCCTTTCTGAGCTTAGAAATAAACGTAAGCAAACAGGCTTCCAAAAGGCAGCATGTGCTTGTATTGCAACCCCTCCAAGGGTCCAAATTAAAACAAAGGCCAAGCAGTGTGGTGCACCTATCAAAGAGCAGACAGCTGTTTAGTGAGACTGATTCAACTTCCACTGGCAAAGAAATCCTATGCCTTGGTGCACTTCTACTAAAGGATTTGTTAGCACCTCATCTAGCTGTATCTGCTTGATCATAGATAATGTTCACTACTCATAGCCAAGAGAATTTCCCTATTGGTAGAATTTATCTTATGTGTGTTTTTCTTCCGAACAAATGTGAAATTTAGGCAGTGGTAGCTACCATCAATGGGGGGGGGGGGGCGTACAAATAATAATATTTAAAAAAAAACCTACCTGAACCAACTTCCTCCGCTCCAGGCCTCTTCTGAGGAACTAGATGCTGCAGTGCGGGTATCAATCCCTGCTGCTCTCATGCTGTGAGAGCAGCACCCTGATTGGAGGGAGCGGCCTCACTCAGCACTCCCCAGCACCCTGAAGGCCTGCAGTTACTCTTCAGACAGTTGGGTTAAAGGTTTCAAATTGCGCATGTCTGGCTGTCTGTCGCAAGATGGCTTGAAAAGTGCACAAACAGCCCACCCTCCTCCCTTCTGCTGTTGTTCAGCAGCTGCCCTGCCCACATCCTGGCGCTCGGTTCAGGATAGGAGTATAAAAATTTAAATGGCAATGAATTACCATTTTATTTTTCATCTTTGGAGGAAATGTATGTGGAGCGATGCTCCTCCGCTCCAAAGGAGGAGTCGCCCAGGAATTTAGGGCCCTTCTCAAGCACTCATTTCATCATGAAGAGGGTCCGCTACTTCACTACACTATCCATTTTCGTAAATTAGCCATTTAGAGCAAATTCAGAGCAAAATCGAAAACAAAAATTAAATGAAAAGCTAATCATGGGGGGAGGAGCCTAGCGCTTGACCAAGATGGCCGCGTGAGCTTTGAGCTCCCGAGACCCTCGTGCCCTCCGTCGTCTATCCTGTATATAATCCTGTTTGTATGCATGGCATTGTGTAGATGACTTGTCAGGGAGGCGATCGATGCCACCCGAGGTCGAATCGCCCACCGGGAACCGGAGTTATGCATGGCGGAAGTTTGAGGCCCATCTCCGAGGGATGCCAGGGGCTCGAGTTGGCAGGATGCCCGACCTCTAATTGAACAACAACGGCTAGGCGAGGTGTGAACTGCCGGACGGAGGTCCCTATCCTTTCACTTTCACTTTCTCGCCCTTTGTCTGCCCAGCCCAGGGAGTGCTCGCGTCTGCTTTATTATCATTTGGACGCTCTGCATGCCACACTGGCGACCCATCGTAAGACGGAGCACTCCTGCTCTCTCTCGCTGAGAGAGGGCAGTCCTGTTTGACCCGACCTGCTCGAGCCCACCATGTCGGGCAAAGCAGAGGTGGATCGGCCGAAGCCCAAGGCCACCAGGCGGGGAGCCTACACTCAAGCCAATAACATGGACCGCTATGCCCAGCAGAAGGGGTCACCGGGTGCACCGAGCCAGTCCCCGGATACACAGAAGACTGTTTCACCCTTGGCCCCGGAGCTCTCACTGCAGGATGTCATGGGTGCACTTGACGGGCTGCAGACTTCGATTGGGAGACAGTTTGATGCCCTGGCGCACAAAGTGGATACCATCTTGGTGGATGTTAATCTGATCTGCGCGGATTTGGGCAAAACAAATGAACGGGTCAAATCCCTGGACATCAAGACCACGGGCCTCGCCGATGATGTCTCGGACCTGCAGACCGAGGTCCGTAAGTTGCGGACCGAGCATGATCTTGCAGCCCGTCGGCTGGAGGACTTCGAGAGCCGGGCCAGGCGCAACAACGTGCGCATTATCGGGGTCCCGGAGTCCTCGGACGAGATTTCGGTGGACCTGCTCGTGGAGGACTTGGTGCTCAATCATCTGCAGCCTAAGGGTCTAGGGAAGTTCTTCGCAGTTGAGCGGGCCCATAGAGTGCCTGGTGGGCGGCCCAAGGTGGGAGCCACACCGAGGCCGATCGTCGCCCGGCTCTTTCATTTTCGAGACCGGGACGCTATCCTGCAGGCCTCGAGGGTAACGGGCCCGGTCCCCTTCCAGAACGCGTCGGTGAATTTCTATCCTGACTTCACCCAGCAGGTACAGAGACAGCGGCAGGGCTTCCTGGGGGTGAAGAGGAGGCTTCGGGAGAGGGATCTGAAATACGCCATGCTCTTCCCTGCCAGACTACGTGTGGTGTTTGAAGACCGAACATTCTTCTTTGAGTCACCTGCCATGGCGGATGAATGGCTAGACGCTCTGCCTCGACGACGCACGGAAGAGGACACTGCCGTAGACGGGGACAGTGGCCGGGATGAACAAGGTTGATGTATTCGGAACCGGACTGACTCGGACTGACTTTAGATAATGACTTGCAGTAAACACGGAGGTTGTGGGAGGACGAGGGGAGCTCTTTCCTCCCTTAGGGTACTTTTTGTAGATTTTGGGTTTGGTAGGGCGACAGGCACACTGCAAGTTGGGGGGGCTTTGTAAGCTGCAGCAGGGGTGCAGGGTGGGGGGGGTTTCCGGGATTTTGGGGTTGTTGTTGGGGGGTTTGTTTCAGCAAGGCATAGTGATTATTTCCAGGACTGTTCCATGGGGGCTCTTCGGGTGTGGGGTGGGCCTCTTTACGTTTGGGGATGGGGGGTAGGGGTTTAAGTGTTATAAGCTGGAATGTGAATGGTTTGGGGGATCGCATTAAGCGTGGGATTGTTTTGCAATTCTTGAAACGGTCATTGCCGGATGTCGCCCTGCTGCAGGAGATGCATCTTATAGGAAATATGTGCTATGCCCTGAATAGGAAGGGTTATAAATTCATAGCTCATTCGGGATTCTCCTCTGGGTCCAGGGGTGTGGGCATCCTAGTCAGAGCCTCGCTACCATTTGAGGTGGACTCCACCATTGTTGATGATAGGGGGAGGTTTGTGGCGGTGGCGGGGCGGTGGGAAGGAAGAACTTTGGTTTTAGTTTCGGTTTATGTCCCGCCGGCCCTGCAGGCCTCCACTTTCACAGATCTGGGTAGGGCCCTGCTGGATCTCCCGGGGGGTATGCTTGTAGTGGGAGGTGATTTCAACGCTGTTGGCTCCGGCCTGCTGGATAGATACCCGCCCAGAGACACGGGGGGGGCTCAGAAGTGGCTTCCAGACTTTCTAGATACGCTTGGCCTGATAGACTGCTGGAGGCTCCGGCACCCCACACAGAGCCAATACACTTTCCACTCCGGAGCGCATGGTAGCCTTTCTAGGATTGATTACTTACTCACTCTGGCTGCGCATGCCTCATTGGTGTCTGAGGCCAGGCACATGGCGCGTGGCATATCTGACCATTCGCCGGTGTGGGTCAGGCTGGATCTGGGTCGAGAGGGAGGGGGAAGGGTGGCCCCTATCAACCCTTGGTATTTCCGAGACCCCAAGACGCGCAGCGCGCTGGTAAAGACAGTAGATAATTTTTTCAAGGACAATCAGGGATCCGTGGTCTCGGCAGTGTCGCTGTGGGAAGCATTTAAGACCGTGCTGCGAGGGGAAGCCCTCTCCCTTGTAGTGTCTGCCAAGCGGCGGACAGATGGCGAGGTTTTGCAGGTTGAGGAGGAGATCGCGGCTTTGGAGGGAGCGCTGGAGGAGGAGGTTACAGAGGCCTCACTGCATGAGCTGTGCTTGAAGCAATCCGAGTATAAGAACCTGGTGACGAATGCCGCTAAGACCCTCGGTAGGGAACAGCAGGGCCGTCTGTATGATGTTGGTGACAAGGCCGGGAAACTTCTGGCTTGGCTGGACAAAAAAGAACGGGTCAATAGAGTAGTGCCGGAGTTGACGGGAGAGGGGGGAGAGGTGATTGTGGAACCTGAGAGGATTGTGCAGTGTTTCTCGGACTATTTCCGTATGGTTTATGCCTCAGTGTCGGACAAGCCACCCGAGGACTCGCAGGACCTCCTGCGTGATATTGCATTGCCCTGTCTCTCTGATATAGATAGGGACGATCTAGATGGTGACATAACGGTCGATGAGGTGGCGGGGGCTATCCGCGCGTTGAACTCGGGCAAGGCCTCGGGTCCGAACGGCTTGCCGGTCGACCTGTACAAGCTATTTCCGGATAGGGTTGCCCCTCACCTGCGCGCCATGTTCGTGGAGGCGCGGGGGAGGGGGGCCCTCCCGTTGGATCAGCGACTGGCGACGATTGTGGTTATACACAAAGAGGCAAACCCCGAGATAAGTGCGCCTCATATAGGCCTATCTCACTCCTTAACGCAGAGCCGAAAATTCTGGCTAAAATCCTGGCGGCCCGATTGATCAGGGTACTCGGTGACTTGGTCCATCCGGATCAATCCGGATTCATCCCGCACCGTAACACAGCGTTAAATCTTCGGCGCCTTCATGGTGTAATCGCCAGGGCGGGCACGCTGCGTGAACCAGCTATTGTGGCGTCTCTCGATGCCACGATGGCCTTTGACACGGTGGAATGGGCATATTTGTGGGCCGTGTTGACCAAGTTCGGCTTTGGCCACGGTTTTGTGAGCTGGGTGAGGTTGCTGTATGAGGGCCCTCTTGCGAGTGTGGTGGTAAATGGCCGGGCGTCGACTCCGTTTCAGCTTGGGAGGGGTACTCGGCAAGGTTGTCCCCTGTCGCCATTGCTGTTCGCCCTCGCCCTTGAGCCGCTGGCTGCGTGGATACGCTGGCACCCGGATATACGGGGACTTAGATGGTCGCCTGAGCACGAGGACCGTATATCGCTCTATGCTGATGACATCCTGTTGTATCTTGCCTCACCCAAGAAATCACTTATAGTGGTCTGTGACGTACTCACATCTTTCGGTAGGAACTCGGGTCTCGTTATCAACTGGAGTAAATCGTATTTATATGTTCTTAGTGGCGAGGTTCCACCGATCCCTCGAACTTGTTCGATCCAGGTTGCTCAGCAGGGCTTCGTGTATCTGGGGATCTTTATCTCCATGGATTCTGCCGTGCGATATGAGAGGAACCTGCTCCCCCCCCTAGCGCGCCTGAGGCGGGATGTGGAGGGCTGGCGGAGGCTGCTGCTCTCTCTCGTTGGGCGTGCGGCCCTGTTCAAAATGATGTCTCTTCCCCGGTTCCTCTACGCGCTGCAGAATACTTTGGATTGGGTACCGGCCAACTACTTTCGGGAGGTCGAAGGCCTCCAACGAGCGTTGCTGTGGGACGGGCGGCCGCGAATAGCTATTGCAAATTTGACGCTCCCATGGTACGACGGGGGTATTGCGCTTCCAGACATCCGACGGTACTATTGGGCCACCCAGCTGAGTGCGATTAATCATGGGTTTTATGGCCCGGCCCTCAGCCCTGGGTATGCCATGGACAGGTGGTTGCTGCGTGGTGGAAACTATTACAGGGCGTTGTATTCGCGGTCCCTGGACTCGTCCCTCACGGGGCCCACTGGTGTGGCGGTGCGTGTGTGGAAGATGGCAACTGACTCGCTGGGCTGGAAGGATAGGCTCACCCTCGCTACCCCGCTGTTTGAATCTGAGAGATTGGGTAGGCTTTGGCACACAAAAGGCTTTGACAAATGGGACTTGATCGGCATCTCCAGGGTCGGAGACGTCCTGATTAAGGGGAGGGTGAAGTCCTTTGAAGAGTTGCAGAAGGAGTATGAGCTGGGGCCATCTGAGTTTTTCCGCTATATTCAGGTGCGTCACGCCCTCCGATCAGTCCTCATAGAGGGTGAGAAGGTGCCTGAGTCCTCTCCTTTGGAGGACCGGGTCCTTGATGGTCATATGCCCGAGAGCACGATCTCGCTCATCTATAAGAAACTGATAAACGTCCGGGCGGATATGCTTCTGGGGTTGAGGGACCAGTGGTCTAGGGATGGCCTCGAGGTGGATGACGAGGATTGGCAGTCTGCTGTTTCCTCTCCTAAGGAGGTTGCGATCCCGTCGCGTCTGAGGCTGGTGCAGCTTAAAATACTGCATCGAGTGTACGTGACGGGGCCGAGGCTGGTTCACATGGGATTCTCGGAGGACGGCCTATGCAGGAGGGGATGTGGTATGGTGGGTACTTTCCTGCATATCATTTGGGAATGTGGTGTCATCACGGAATTCTGGCGGAGAGTTCATGCAGTGATGGGGGAGGTGACGGGCATTGCTATGCAGCCGGAAGCGCGGTGTTGTCTCCTGAATGTCTGGGGGCCCACTGATCACAATGCGGCGCAGACCCAATGGGTGACTCTGGGCAACATGGTCGCTAAGAGAGATATAGCGCGATTGTGGGGATCCGTGGGCCCCCCCCACATTGACCGCGTGGAAAGAAAATATCGACTGGAGTATGCTAAGGGAGAAGACGGTATATTGCGCTAGAGGCCGCCCTCGGAAGTGGCACGCCATCTGGGGGCGGTGGAACCAATACAGGGGGGGAATTTGTCTTGCCCCTGATCTGGATCCCCCCGAGGAACAGCTTTCCTCCTAGCCTTCTTTCCAGCTCAGTATGGTTAATGAACTTCTTTGGCCTCTGCTGTCCCCCTTCTTCCTCTTTTCACGGTACTGTAAATGGTAGATGATTGGGGTCCTGCCTCCCCTGGGGGGCTGTCACCATGGGCATTCAGTGTTCTTGCCTTGCTGGGGGTTGTTGTGTGTTTTGTGTTTATTTAAAAAATGGAATCTTTGCACTCCTCCTTCACTGTACTGTGGACGCGTCTCTGTTCCTCTTTATCGAAGCTGCCGAACCTCCGGGTTGTCGGCTGAATAGCTGTGTCCAGACTTTTGAAAATAAAGGTTTTTAAAAAAAAAAAAAAAAAAAAAAAGCTAATCATGTGTTAATTGAATTAAGCAAATACATTTGTTCTTTTTCATGATAGGTGATCAAAAGGGAGCATCTTAATTGAGCAGAAATTTCTTTCCTCAAAACTGCAAATCAGTTTTGATGATGGACTTTATGAATATGGACTTCTGCAAGCTGAGAGCTTGGGATAAAACTCCCCACCTTTTTATTACGTATTATTGCCAGGAAATAACTAAACAATTAGCTAAACAATTGCTAGAATCGTTAGTTTAACTTTAATATTCAATATTTCAATTGAATGCAGTCTATCTTTTCCTACATTGTTTCCAGTTAACATCTACAAAGCCTGCGTCTCTGCTATTGTCCTGAAAAAATGATCCTCATTTGTATTTATCAATGCTTTATTACAGAAATAATTATGTTTCTTTTATTGAAGCATTGCTTTTTCAAATTCACGTAATAACTTGTTTTTAATATGCTTTGACGTATATTATCACAAAGCTTTGAAATACGTTTTAGTCCTAAGAATGGCTCTAACTTTGAAAGGATTTTTTTTTTATGAACTTCTTTCAGTACATATTTCAATTTCTTTCATTTCGCTTTCTTTTCACATTTTAATTAGATAATTAGACAAAAAAAGTTAGTTACATCACGTATTTTTACAGTTCCTGAAGTGTTTTTTTCATGGAATGTGGGCGAACCTAAAGAATGAGATGCAGTTTAAAAGGAGACAGAATAATTTGAGTCCAATTTACATACAGAACATCATTTCAAACATTTCTCATAACATTATCAGTCATGCAGCCTCCATTGTATTGCTGTTGGACGAAGGTGTCAGCTGAGGCTCACCGCTCTATTGCTGTTTAAGTGAGACGCCGACACCGCTCACACACTGACTACCCCAAGTAGCAGTAATTAGGCCTGTCCAACTGTGCTTTCTGTTCGGCAGTTTGCTCCAGAGGGTGACAGCGAACAGCCTGGGATCTGTCTCGAGAACGACATAACAAAGAAGATGAAAAAAACACGGAGAGCAGAATGTGTGAGCTCCGAAAAAAAGGGAGATAAAACAAACTTAAGCAGCATATTTTTGTCGGAGCGAAAATATGACTTTCGTAAGTAAAGCGATTTTCAGGAGGGCGCCCTTTAGTGTAAATGTTTTCAGCTTGTCAGTTTCATATCAGAGAAATTGATAGCGGCGCGCAGACTGATGGGGAACCTGGGGCCCACCACTCCTGCGCCTTGAAAGGTTGTCAATAACTGCTTTCATTTAGCAGGGTGGTCAATGCTCTTCTATGGGTTGTTGCGTTTTAAACTGTGAAATGTAACATGAAAGCTAAAATGCGTTTGAAACAACACATCTGGGTATTCCGATGAACGCTTGCACATTTAAAGGCTTCTTTTTACTTGCACAATACAGGGCCATTGTTTTCTGAACGTCGACAAACCCTCTGCATAAAAGGAAGTGATATTGTGTCCATGGTTTAATAAAATATATATTTAAGATTGAATAATTTGTTATAGCTGTGGACTAACACCACTGAGAACAGATGGGTGCTAGAAAGGTCGGAGCGTAAAGTAACGTAGATGCAGTTCGGTCATCAGCTGTCAACTGCCGGTGTGACAGTTCTCAGCTGGTGACCACACAGGCGGTACGGTGTCCGCCAGGGACAATGGGAGGCAATTACAAATACGGTGTCCTCGCAGGGACACACATTCAAAAATCATAACATAGCCGCACCTCTAGGTGTCTCCAGATGCACATGTGGTGAACATGTGGTTCAAATTTATAAGAAAGCACATGCCATACCTAACTTGATTGTTTGAGCGACAAATATTTTCATTCATCAATATTTTATCAGAAACGCTGTTAACATAGGTATACACGTCTTTAATATTTTCTGGGGCTCGACTGTTAAAATACACCCACAGCTTTTACAACCCAGCAGTAATTTTCAAATCTGAGATTTCTAAGTCATTTTCAAAACATGCAGATTTGTCCACTTTTCTAGAAATGGACCATCCCACTGCCATGCACCCCCCCGCTTGAAGTTATCTGAAATTATCTAACTGATTCCTTTTACTTTTTTGACATGTAACTCAAGAACGTATGCACGTTTATGGAAAACTTGGCTGTTTGTACAGCCTGGTGTACTGAAAGGTATTTGGTATATGTTTCTTTTCAGATGCCACTTTTCAGTCTCTTAAAAGTAAATATTATTTATGCTATGCTTGTTTTTGTTAAGTCTTCCTATTAAAATGTATATTGTCAGTGAGGAGTAGGTACTGGCGAGACATCCATCCGTTTTTCCAGTGTCTCCAAAGAACACATATATATATATATATTCACTGAAAAAACCATAGGTTTCACACATGTTATAGTTAGCTGGACATTTTACTGATAAAAAACCAATGAAATTCCCCCGTTATAGTTAGTGCAGGCAACTATAACTCACGCGACCGCAATCCTCTGCTGATGCTAATACTGTATTTAGACACTTATTTGCCCATGTCTTCTTCCATTAAATTTTAGCTATACATATATTACAAATATTTTTTTTTCATAAAGACACATATGTCATCAGCAGAGGATTGCGGTCGCGTGAGTTATAGTTGCCTGCACTAACTATAACGGGGGAATTTCATTGGTTTTTTTTCAGTAAAATGTCCAGCTAACTATAACATGTGTGAAACCTATGGTTTTTTCAGTGAATTTGCAAGGTTTTTTAAATGCTAATTCCTAACTATAACGTGTGTGAAACCTATGGTTTTTTCAGTGAATTTGTACGTTTTTTTAAATGCTAAGTTACTTTACGCCATTCGTGGCGTGCGCGCCCAGTTAACGCAGTTCGTTCCGTGCGCGCACGGTGCGCTTCGCGCACCGTGCGCGCACAGTGAGCACGCGGTGCGCTTCGCGCACCGCGCGCCCACTTTACGCAGTTAGTGCCGTGCACGCACAGTGGTCACGCGGTGCGCTGTGCGCACCGCGTGCCCACGTTACACGGGATGGGCCATGTACGCACGATGCGCTTCGCGCACCGTGCGCACATGGAGGACATATTATGCGCTTCGTTGTGAAAGGTAATCTTTTATATTTTCAGTTTATTCATATGCCATGCACAAATGGTGCCCTACGGGCACCATTTGCACAGGGGGTGGGGATAGTGTGGATAGTTTTTTTATTTTTATTAATTTTTACCGTACGCGTACGGTAAGCGTAATCGGCGATTTAAAAAAGAAAAAAAAAAAATGAATTTTTGGCCTTGGGGGTTCTTTGGGGACACCTTCATCAATGCTAGGTGGTTAGAAACTGAATACACTGCCCCTTTAGATGTTTTTTGCCTTTGTTTTTGCTGCCCCACTCAGAGTGCGAGAGAGAAAATGGCGGCCGCCGCTTCCTGGTTTCGACCGATTCGAATGTTTACTTAGATCTAACAGCCAATCAGAATCGCGCTCGCGCACTGCACCGTACGCGTACGGTAAGCTTACCATAAGCGCACGGTAAGCGCACCGTAAGCTGCCACAGATATATATATTGATTTAAATGCTATTTTCTCAGGATCTACTGAACAGATTTACACCAAACCTACAAAAGGCACTTCCTTGACCTGAGGACTACCTCTCTGCCAAATTTCAAGTAACTCTGTTCAGCCGTTCGGGCTGTAGCTGTGTCTAAAGGTCCTATGGAAAAATGCATGGGAAAAACGCGTTTTGGGACCCCCCTTTTTTCTCAGCCCCCGCTTGACGAATCCCCCCGAGACTTTCAGGGTAGGAGCGGAGCGTAGCGCCCCACCTATTTTGAAAATTTCGCGAGGATTCGTCGACCGGCGCCAAAGTTATTCCAAATAGAATGTTGCGGATTTCCTATGGAAACAGGGTCCTAACTATAACTATCTACTGGCGACCGCCAGTAGATAATATATATATATATATATATATATATATATATATATATATATATACACAAAAAACAAGTAGGTTGCAGGAAAATTGCCCGGCGCTTGGAGTCTCAGACACCAGTCCCCACCAGTGTTATTTAATTATTACATAAAACAACATCTGAGAGCAGTATCGATCGATTATTCAAAATCCATAAATAATTAGTCTTCTTCCATTTATTTCATGATGTTTATTTTCTCTTGTTTCTTTTAAGAAGCCAATAGTTCACAAAAAGAAATCACAAAGAATAGCCAACACGTGTTTCGCGCCAACTGCGCTTCTTCAAGGCTGTCATATAAACACAAATTAAATATATATTAGAATTAGTTCATCCATTTTTAACGTCCATCCAAAATTTATACATTACTAAACAGAGTTTTTGTGCAGTTAAAGTCATCAGTGAAAATTATACACATGAAAAAAGTTTTTTTTTTTAAATAAGCAATATACAAACATAAATGGATATACAATAAAATTAAAAAAAGGGGGAAGAATTAAAGGGAGAAATAGAAGCAAAATGGGCCTGTCTATTTCCAATCTAATTATGCTGCCTTATACATCAAGGTCTACAATACTTTTGATATAGGAGCAGAAATTACCTCTTCTTCCTTCATTTGTATATTAATGATTAATAAGAAAAGATTATTGATTCTTCATCCATGATATGTAATCCCTATATTTTTTTTCTGGGTTCCTTATTCCTAGAGATAAAATAATCCACGGTTAACTAGTAGATTGAATAAAATCCATTGTTGTAAATGCTATAATGTAGAAGATAATCTCACCTTATTAAAACTTATGGTTTCAAATAGTCTTGCAGTAGTGCATTATTAGTGAGTGATAGTAATCCAGCTATTGATCCATGATACGATCTAAAAAGAGATTTTAAGCAATTGATTTCAAGTTGAACAATCTTAAATACTTCTTAATGTATTCTCATCTAACAAATTCAATGTGACATACACACTATTCAGTTCACTTTCCGGTTTTGCTAAAATACTCGCTCTACTATTGTTCTAACCTCACGTCCTTAACGTGATGGGATTTGAGATTCTCTCATGATACTTATTGAGGTTCCATAGATCGTGCTATGTTATCTAATTCAACTGAAATTCTTTTCAGAAGTAAATACCTAAATTTAAATTCAAGCTACAGATCTCCAAACCACTTATTAAAGATTGATCACTAATTTCGATCCTCCCAACCCATTTGAATCGTAGATAATTCTCTTACCGCTGGTTCAAAGTTTGCCACGAATATAGTCCTCCCGTCTTGATACACCAGTGAGACCCTGTAAGAGCTCTAGCCGTTATATATACTACCCGTCTTGATTGGCTAATTAAGAAAACGACGGGAAAATATCAGCGTTACCTGTTGCGCGGATACTTTTTGGTCATTTAAGAGAGAAAAAGATGATTATCAGACAGTGATTCTCTTGAATTAAGTTGTTACTATTATTATATGTATTATCTTAGGTGTGTATGGAATTATACACCCTAAGGACAGTTTTCACAAAGTACGTGGATTTAAAAAAAATATTTTTCCTCCTCCTCGTAGTAAGGTTCGAACCCATGTTAGGGTCCTCACGGAATAACATTGCCATTCTAGTGAGCTAAACTTGATAATCTAAAAAGCTGGGTAGGATATCTAATTAGTAGATATGTGTGCAAAGCTATTTTTTTATATAAACGTTCTGAAAAGGAACAACGTTCCCTAAAGAATGTGCACCAAATAATTAACACAAAACAATTTATGTGTATTATAATACATACCGTAAATAAAAGGATCGTTGCACACTACAGAGAATGATTAAATAAAAATTAAATTAATCCATCGGGGTGAGATTTGAACCCCGATTTGAGTCTGCATGGAGTAACATTACTAACTCAAGTGAGCTAGATTACATATTTAGAGACTTGAGTTGAATATCTTAATGATACCTGATATCAATTGAAATACCGGTATAGTGGACCAAAATGGTGTATGTTTATTAAATTAATGATTAAAGTGTAGATTTAGGTTCCATAAAGGTAAAACTCGAACCTCGTATTCAGTTTACAATGAAAGGCACCACTGATTTTAGTGAACTGAAATGTTTAGTTCACATGTTTACCATAGCTCTTTACCCTAAGTACTGATAAAATGATATAACTACAAAGGTGAGAGACCTCTGAACAGAGTATGTACTGTATATATTCAGTTATTAGGTCTTGAGACCCGAAGACAAAGGAGCTATCTGAGGAAAAGTGAAGCAGTAATTTAACTCAGCAGAGTGTAAATTTCTCGGTCCACATTCAATCCAAACTGTACCGCCTGTAGTTTGTTAATCCAAAATGTTTCTCTGCATCTGAGTTTAGCTTCTAGGTCACCTCCTCGCCTGCCAAGGGAGACCTGCTCAATACCCATAAATTTAATATCTCCCAATTCATTGCGGTTATGTAGTTCTTTAAAGTGAACCGCCATAGGATATTTGGGATCACAGTTTTTTATGGCCCGTAGATGTTCCATCCATCTAATTTTAAGCTTTCTCGTTGATGAGCCAACATATATCTTTTTGCATACACATATAATTAAGTATATACGATAGCTAGTATTACAATTAATAGATGATTTTATTTTAAAGTAATTGTTATTGGCATATCCTCCAAAAGTTTTGGTTTTGTCAACAACGTGTTTACAACAGATGCATTTGCTACATCTGTATGAGCCTGGTATCAATTGATAGTCAGTTTGTATCGGTTGATCATCTTCATATATAGGAAAAGTTACTGTGTCACTAGGACTTAAGATGTTCCTCAATGTGGGAGCATTTTTGTAAACCATATTAGGTTTATCGCCCAGAAACTCCACTATATCATTATCTAAAGTTAACACTTCCCAGTGTCTACACAGAGATGTAAATACCTTACTATTTCCTTCACTATAGGTTGTGATATATCTGATTACTTCTTTTTGGTCATCAGCTTTTCTTGGTCTCTCTTGAAGTAATGTCTCTCTCTTAACTAACTGTGCTTTCTTCCTCGCTTTATCAACAACTTTAATATCATATCCCCTTTTAAGAAATCTCTTGGTGATATCTTCACTCATATTAAAGTATTCTTGTTCCTCGCTGCAATTTCTCTTGGCTCTCAAAAATTCTCCATAGGGAATATTATCTATCTGTTTTTTGAGATGTCCTGATCTAGCATGTAAGATAGAGTTGGTCGAAGTAGGTTTCCGGTACAGTTTTGACTCAAGGCGTCCCTGACTAACATACATTTCCACATCCAAAAAGACAATTCTGTCCACACTATATTCAAGAGTAACTGTAATGTTGTATTTGTTGTTATTCAAGTATTTATGAAACAGTTTCAGATTCTCTTCACTACCATTCCAAATAAGAAAAATATCATCAATGAACCTGGCCCAATATATAATACTGTCCTCAAAGTTGTTGCCAGATTTCCAAGCATGTTCCCTCTCATAGTGTCCCATGAAGAGGTTAGCATACGAAGGTGCAAATTTTGCACCCATCGCAGTATCCGTTCTTTGATGAAATGTCATCAGTGATGTCATTTGAGATGTCATCAGTGATGTCACTGACCATGTCATGAATGATGTAATATGTGACATCATCAGCAGTGGATTGCGGGCGCGCAATATGTAGTTAGTACAACTAACTAGATCGGAGGAATTTCAATGGTTTTGTTCAAGTGAAATGTCCAGCTAACTATGACACCCCTAAAACCTATGTTTTTTTCAGTGAATTTCTAAGGTTTTTTAAATGCTAATTCCTAACTATATCAGGCCTGAAACCTATGTTTTTTTCAGTGAATTTCAAAGGTTTTTTAAATTCTAATTCCTAACTATATCAGGCCTGAAACCTATGGTTTTTTCAGTGAATTTCAAAGGTTTTTTAAATGCTAATTTCTAACTATATCAGGTCTGAAACCTATGGTTTTTTCAGTGAATTGCAAAGGTTTTGTAACTGACAATTTTTAATGTATTAATTGTTATACTGATTTTTTTTATACTGATTTACTACATTTTTTTATCTATTTATTTTTAGATATTTAATTTTTTTAATTACATTATAATTACATTATACATTACAATACAAAATATACTTTCTCAGAGTGAATTACTTTAGTTTAAATGCTTTGCAAATAGGCAATAGACTTTTAAGTACAGTAGTTACAGTTGCTGCAATGGGCAACACAATTTCAAACACAATGCAACATTGAGCTCAATGTGAATTTCTAGTCAAATGCAATTAGTTACTTTATGGATTACTTTTCTAACCACAGGACTGGATCCTAGATTCGGTGGGGTGGCGGTCCCCGGGGCAGTGTGGGGGGAATGGGACCCCCCACACTATTTTTTTTAAAATGCCCCCGATTTGGCCCTCCCGGGGGCCAATTACCAAAGAAGCACAGGAGTCCTAACTTCATTTTTTTTTATTTTCGTCCGAAATTCACGCTGGGAGCGCGAATCTCGCCAATTAAAAAAATAAATGCTTTTTTGGGCCCTGGGGGTCCTTGTGGGACCCCCTGAGCAGGCCTAGGGGGTCAGGGTGTTTCTACCCTGCCCCCTTTTCGCGTTTTGTGCGTTTGTTTCTTAGGTTTCTTGTGACAAGATGGCTGCCAACACTTCCTGATTTGGAGTGTTGACAGCCAATTAGAATACAGCTCGTGCACGGTAGGGTGCACGCTGGGTGCGCATAGGGTGCGCGGATCCTCCGAGGCCATAGATATATATGAACTTTTAAATGTCATTTTCTCAGGAACTACTGAACGGACTTACACCATTTAAGCAAAAGGCACAAGTCTGAACTAAGGACTACCTCTTTGCCAAATTTGGTGTAATTCCGTTCAGCAGTTCGGGCTGTAGCTGCGGCTAAAGGTCCTATGGGAAATTGCATGGGGAAAACGTGTTTTGGGACCCTCCTTTTTTCTCGGCCCCGCTTGACGAATCACCGTGAAACTTTCAGGATAGGAGCGGACCGGAGCTGGGCAAAAGTTTAAAAAATTTCGCGAAGATTCGTCAATCGGCGCCAAAGTTATTCCAAATAGAATGTGGCGGATTTCCTATGGAAAATAGGTCCTAACTATATCTATCTACTGGCGACCGCCAGTAGGTAATATATATATATATATACATATATTACCTACTGGCGGTCACCAGTAGGTAGTTATAGTTAGGACCTATTATCCATAGGAAATTCGTAACATTCTTTTCCCACTAACTAGCGCCGGATGACGAATCTTCGAGAAATTTTCAAAACTGGTGGGGCGCTCCGGTCAGCTCCTATCCTGAAAGTTTGGGAGTGATTCATCAAGCGGGGGCCGAGAAAAAAGGGGGGTCCCAAAACTTGTTTTCTCCATGTTATTTCCCATAGGAAATTTTGGAACAGGCTACAGCCTGAACTGCTGAACGGAATTACACCACATTTTGCAAAAAGGTAGCCCTTGGCTCAGAAAGCGACCTTTTTTTTAAATGGTGTAAATCCGTTCAGTAGTTCCTGAGAAAATCAAAAAACAGAGGTCAAAAAATCAATTTCCCATAGGAAAGTTTTGACACGGTTATAGCAAAAACTGCTGAACGGAATTACCCCAAATTTGGCAAAAAGGTACAGCTTGGCTCAGGAAGCGACCTTTTTAAAAATGATGTAAATCCGTTCAGCAGTTTTTGAGAAATTAAGAAATAAAGATAGTGATATCTATGGCGGCGGTGGATCCGCGCATCTTCCCGATCACGAGCTTTATGCTAATTGGCTGTCAACACTCCAAACCAGGAAGTGTTGGCAGCCAACTTGTGCCTCGGTAGAACCAAGGCACAAGAAAACAGAAAAACAAATGATCAAAACAGGAAAAAGGGGCAGGGTAGAAACACCCGGACCCCGTAGGCCTGCTCAGGGGGTCCCACAAGGACACCCAGGGCCCCAAATGTATTTATTTTTTTAAATCATGGGATGCGCGGAGGATCCGTGCATCCGGCTGAAATTTTTTTAAAAACAAAGCGCGGACTCCCGCGCTTTGTTAATAATTAGCCCCCGGGTGGGCCAAGTCCCGGGGGCACTGCAAAAAAAGAATTGCGTGGGTCCCCCTGGGACCGCCACCCCCTGGGGCTTCTTTTTTTAATGGGGACTGCCACCCCCGGGGGAGGTACACTGCCCTCTGCAGCCCCGGGGACCGAAACCCCTTGGGCTTCTTTAAAAAAAAAAAAAATACCTGTGGGGGGACTCAAGCCCTCCCACATGCCCCGGGGACCGCCACCTCCTCAGGGCACTAATATGTAAATTAAGGGGTCCGTTAAGGACCCCCGAGCCCCAGGGACAACCACCTACCCAGGGCTGGGTACAGATTGGGAGGGGGGCTACACGGCCCCCCTCCTGGAGCCTGTAATGGCCCTGGGGACCGCCACCCCCCAGGGCCGGCTCCTGCGGTGTCCTGGGATGCCCACCCCTGGGACACTGCTGTTTGCTATGACAGGACGGGAGCCTCGCGACTCCCGCCCTGTCATAGCAAACACTGGTTTGGATTTTGGAAAAACAGATTGCTTTTCCACACAGGGAGCTGCATGTTAGCAGCTCCCCATGTGGAAAAGCAATGCCGGCTCCCGCAGGACGTGGGGAGCCGGCAGGGACCGTGAGGGCATTGGGGCTCCCCCACGGTCCCCAACGAGTGGCCGGGCATCAGGGGATGGGGTCCCCGGGGCCAGAAGTGGCCAGGGAGGGGGGCCATGTGGCCCCCCTCCCCTCCCAAAAAATAAAAATAAACAAAAAAGAGGCCGGCCACAGGGGATGGAGCCCCCGGGGCCAATAGAGGCCTCAGGAGGGGGCCACGCAGCCCCCCTCCACATAAAAAAAATGAAACAAAATGTGGCTATGCCCCGGGGGATGGGGCCCCCGGGCCAGAATTGACCACGGGAGGGGGGCCCCCGATTTGGCCTCCCCAGGGGCCAATTACCAAAGAAGCACAGGAGCCCTCACTTCATTTTTTTTTATTTTCGGCCGAAATTCACGCTGGGTGCGCGAATCTCGCCAATTAAAAAAAAAAAGCTTTTTTTGGCCCTGGGGGTCCTTGTGGGACCCGCTGAGCAGGCCTAGGGGGTCAGGGTGTTTCTACCCTGCCCCCTTTTCGCGTTTTGCACGTTTGTTTCTTAGGTTTCTTGTGACAAGATGGCTGCCAACACTTCCTGATTTGGAGTGTTGACAGCCAGACAGACAGAGTCACACACACCCCACCCACACAAACACTCAGGCACCAATACAGATAGTCAGACAACCAATCAATAACTCATATAGACACTCATGTAGCTATTCACAAACCCATGCAGCCGCTTACACACCAACCGACAGACGGATACAGACATTCACACAGTTTAGTCACTAACCCATGCATTCAGAAAGATACATTCAATCACTCACTTATAAAGTCAGTCACGCACCTACTAAATCACCCATTCAGATACGTATACAACTACTCATTCTTCAATACGCCTTTCCCTATATATATTAAACATATTTAAACTTTACAGAAACACAGCCACTGGACGATGTCATCAGTGATGTCATCAGTGATGTCATTTGAGATGTCATCTGTGATGTCATCAGTGATGTCACTGACCATGTCATCAGTGATGTAATATGTGCACTAATATGTAAATTAAGGGGTCCGTTAAGGACCCCCGATCCCCAGGGACCACCACCTACCCAGGGCTGGGTACAGATTGGGAGGGGGGCTACACGGCCACCCTCCTGGAGCCTGTGATGGCCCTGGGGACCACCACCCCCCAGGGCCGGCTCCTGCGGTGTCCTGGGATGCCCACCCCTGGGACACTGCTGTTTGCTATGACAGGACGGGAGCCTCGCGACTCCCGCCCTGTCATAGCAAACACTGGTTTGGATCTGGAAAAACAGATTGCTTTTCCACACGGGGAGCTGCATGTTAGCAGCTCCCCATGTGGAAAAGCAATGCCGGCTCCCGCAGGACGTGGGGAGCCGGCAGGGACCGTGAGGGCATTGGGGCTCCCCCACGGTCCCCAATGAGTGGCCAGGCCTCAGGGGATGGGGTCCCCGGGGCCAGAAGTGGCCAGGGAGGGGGGCCATGTGGCCCCCCTCCCCCCCAACAAAATAAAAAAATAAAAATAAACCAAAAAGAGGCCGGCCACAGGGGATGGGGCCCCCGGGGCCAATAGAGGCCTCAGGAGGGGGCCACGCAGCCCCCCTCCACATAAAAAAATGAAACAAAATGTGGCTATGCCCTGGGGCCAGAATTGACCACGGGAGGGGGGGGCCCAATTTGGCCCCCCCGGGGGCCAATTACCAAAGAAGCACAGGAGCCCTCACTTCATTTTTTTTTATTTTCGGCCGAAATTCGCGCTGGGTGCGCGAATCTCGCCAATTAAAAAAAAAAAGCTTTTTTTGGCCCTGGGGGTCCTTGTGGGACCCGCTGAGCAGGCCTAGGTGGTCAGGGTGTTTCTACCCGGCCCCCTTTTCGCGTTTTGCGCATTTGTTTCTTAGGTTTCTTGTGACAAGATGGCTGCCAACACTTCCTGATTTGGAGTGTTGACAGCCAGACAGACAGAGTCACACACACCCCACCCACACAAACACTCAGGCACCAATACAGATAGTCAGACAACCAATCAATAACTCATATAGACACTCATGTAGCTATTCACAAACCCATGCAGCCGCTTACACACCAACCGACAGACGGATACAGACATTCACACAGTTTAGTCACTAACCCATGCATTCAGAAAGATACATTTAATCACTCACTTATAGAGTCAGTCATGCACCTACTAAATCACCCATTCAGATACTTATACACCCACTCATTCTTCAATACGCCTTTCCCTATATATATTAAACATATTTAAACTTTACAGAAACACAGTCACTGGACGATGTCATCAGTGATGTCATCAGAGATGTCATTTGAGATGTCATCAGTGATGTCATCAGTGATGTCACTGACCATGTCATGAGTGATGTAATATGTGACGTCACCAGCAGTACATTGCGGGGGCGCGAGTTATAGTTAGCTGAACTAACTATAATGGGGGAATTTCTATGGTTTTGTACGAGTGAAATGTCCAACTAACCATAACTTCCCACAAAGCCTATGGTTTTTTCAGTGAATTTCTAAGGTTTTTTAAATGCCAGTTTCTAACTATAACGTGCCTGAAACCTATGTATTTTTCAGTGAATATATATATAAAAAAATATATATATATACGTACGTATGGACGTATGTATATATATGTATTATTTTATAGTGATCCTTGTAAGAGCTTGAGTTCATATGAGTTATATATTAGGCTTACATACACAAATGGCAAAACGCACACCTTGTTTATCCAGTTTTTTTAAATCTCATCTGATTTACTCCTTTTGCATGCTGCCCGAAAAAGCGGTATTTGCCCTGCAACCGCTTTTGTACTATAACAAATAAAGGTGGAGCGTCTTGGCACTCCTTGACGGACGTACAGCTTCATTCCTTTGAACAGGTAACTTCATGTATCCAGTTTTTACTGTTTATTTAGTTCAAAATTCATCCAATGTCATCAACACTGAAAATCCGAGTTAACAATCACCTGTGCGGCAGTTCAATGTAAAACCAATTTTTTCAAATGTTGCAGTTTGCCGAAGGCCTTTTATTCCTGCAACATGATAAGTGCATTTAAACATCTTTCATCCAACGCATTTTGGGCATTTTATCTGCCCTTCATCAGGGATTCACTGCAAATAATTTTGAAAAACAACGTTACCAATGTGCTACCCTATGTGTCAGTTCAAAACAAATGTCATTACTTACGTAGTTAATACAAGCCCCAATTCAACATTATCCCGCTAATCACACAGCACTATATCAACAAGCATTTACAATGCAATGGTCTCGGCAATATTATAGGTAGAGCTATTGGTATTGCTCATTATTTTTTTATCATTATTGTATCCCTAAATAAATGGCATTGTCATTTCTATTGGCATTAGCTTTTTTTTTTTGCATATGTGATACCTATTGCATTAGCAGAGAGAGAGTGAGGTAGTGAGATAGTGAGATAGAGAGAGTGAGGTATTGAAATAGAGAGTGAGGTAGTGAGAGAGAGTGAGGTAGATAGAGAGTGAGGCAGTGAGATAGAGAGTGAGGTAGATAGAGAGTCGAAAAAGAAACAGCATAGTTGGGAGTTCTCTTTAATAATACGAATTGATTTCTAGCCAAATTAACCCTTTTTGCAACATTAATCAATGTTCTAATAATGTATACTTTGCAGTGTGTATGCAGTTCTGGGATGAAAGTTAATAGCTCACCATTCTATATGAGGACTTTAAGTTATAAATGGTAAGTAACAGAAGGATGTCTCTTTTGAAAGCAGTAATCTGTTTACATCATATGCACCCTGTAATCTACTTAGTACACGTTCTATTAACCCTCTGCACTAACTTAATATGAGTCAAAACCTCAACTATACAAAATGCTGCTCGCTCTCCCGGAAGATAATTAATCACACGAGTTTTCTCGACATTTATGTGAGGCCTGGTAAATGCCAGCGGAAAGAAACGCTGCAGCAGGTGCTCGTGGGGCTGTCTGGTCTCGTGGACGGGCCATGCGCCTGGTCGGGTTTGCTCCAGCTCCTATCTTGAATAAACGTATCCCGATAACTGCACCGACATCGGCTTCATTATTTATTTCATTTTGGCGACAATTGTTATCAATGGAGCAACCTGCCAGCAAGTGAACCCACGCCACGCAAGAGAGGATCGACCCCTGCTTACCAGGATGTATGTATGTATGGCAGCTGTCAACTCGGGCAAGGTACGTGACGAGTTCCCGCTACGCAAATATCCTGCTTCTACTGCTTACTTCCGTGCGAAGCCTTTCTGATGTGTGGGCGGTGATCAGCAGAAACCTGCTTTGCTTAAAGCGGCAAGGGGCACTTTGACTTAAAGTTAACGGGGCGATCCCAAGTCTAAGTCTTTTAATGGTCCATAATGGGTGCGACATGCTGAGCAGGCAAACAGGAAAATTTACATACACAAATGGCGAAACGCACACCTTGTTTATCAAGTTTTTTGAAATCTCATCTGATTTACTCCTTTTGCGTGCTGCCCGAAAAAGCGGTTTTTGCCCTGCAACCGCTTGTGTTCTATAACAAACAAAGGTGGAGCGTCTTGGCGCTCCTTGATGGACGCACAGCTTCATTCCTTTGAACAGGTAACTTCATTTATCCAGTTTTTACTGTTTATTTCTTTCAAAATTCATCCAATGTCATCAACACTGAAAATCCGAGTTAACAATCACATGTGCGGCAGTTCAATGTAAAACCAGTTTTTTCAAATGTTGCAGTTTGCCGAAGGCCTTTTCTTCCTGCAATATGACAGGTACATTTAAACATCCTTCATCCAATGCATTTCGGGCTTTTTATCTGCCCTTCATCAGGGATTCGCTGCAAATAATTTAAAAAAACAACGTTGCCAATGTGCTACCCTATGTGTCAGTTCAAAACTAATATCATTACTTACGTAGTTAATACAAGCCCCAATTCAACGTTATCCCTCTAATCACACAGCACTATATCAAAAAAGTAAACCTCACTGAACTTTTCCCGCCCGTCCAAAGCATTTATCGATCTAAACAACAAAGCTAGATTATCCCCCTCATTATGTCTTACACCACAGCCTTTCGATCAAAGTTTTTTTTTGTGCTTACTTATGCAAATGTTCTCGCCGCTTTCCTTTCTTTCTTTGCTCCAATGCGCAAACTCCCTATACTCGATGTCCCCTCTTTTATATTTAGTTTGCCAACTCTCCACCCCCTATTTGCTCCAATCATTCAGCTGCCTGTGTTTTACAGACTGCTCAACCCAGAATACTTCGCCCCTCTTTTCTGATGCATTAATGTTCAAACGCTACATAATGCTGTTAATTCGACATAATGTGACTACTACCCCGCCCTCCCTAAAAAAGTTAAATACGTTAAATGTAGACTCAACGCTCTCAGTGATGACATGACAACAATCTATTATCGTGATGTTCAATCAAAAATAATTTGAGAGCGTTAAGTCTACATTTAACGTATTTAACTTTTTTAGGGAGGGCGGGGTATTAGTCACATTATGTCGAATTAACAGCATTATGTAGCGTTTGAACATTAATGCATCAGAAAAGAGGGGTGAAGTATTCTGGGTTGAGCAGGCCGTTAAACACAGGCAGCTGAATGATTGGAGCAAATAGGGGGTGGAGAGTTGGTAAACTAAATATAAAAGAGGGAACATCGAGTATAGGGAGTTTGCGCATTGGAGCAAAGAAAGAAAGGAAAGCGGCGAGAAAATGTGCATATGTAAGCACGAAAAAATACTTTGATCGAAAGGCTGTGGTGTAAGACATAATGAGGGGGATAATCTAGCTTTGTTGTTTAGATCGATAAATGCTTTGGACGGGCGGGAAAAGTTCAGTGAGGTTTACTTTTTTGATATAGTGCTGTGTGATTGATTTGATTTGATTTGATTTGATTTGTATATTTATAAAGCGCGCGATTGCCCATGGGCGTCTTGGTGCTAAGAAGATGTAGAGACACAGAGAGCTGCCGAATCTATGTAACTAGCCTGCATTGAATAGCCAAGTTTTTATCTCTTTCCTGAATGAAAGCAAAGATGGGCTGTTCTTGATTGCTATTGGAAGCATATTCCACGCCCTAGCTGCGTGCAATAGAAAGCTTCTTCCCCCCCACCTGACCTGTTTGTATTTTGGCACCTGTATAAGTTTTGATTGGCTGGATCTCAAGGTTCTGGAAGGCTCATACAGTTTTAGGTGGTTTTTCAAAAACTGCGACCCCAACCCATGCAAAGATTTGATTAGCGGGATAATGTTGAATTGGGGCCTGTATTAACTACGTAAGTAATGACATTTGTTTTGAACTGACACATAGGGTAGCACATTGGTATCGTTGTTTTTTAAAATTATTTGCAGCGAATCCCTGATAAAGGGCAGATAAAATGCCCGAAATGCATTGGATGAAGGATGTTTAAATGTATCTATCATGTTGCAGGAAGAAAAGGCCTTCAGAAAACTGCAACATTTGAAAAAATTGGTTTTACATTGAACTGCCGCACGTGATTGTTAACTCGGATTTTCAGTGTTGATGACATTGGATGAATTTTGAAAGAAATAAACAGTAAAAACTGGATAAATGAAGTTACCTGTTCAAAGGAATGAAGCTGTGTGTCCGTCAAGGAGCGCCAAGACGCTCCACCTTTGTTTGTTATATATTAGGCTGCCACAAAGCCACTCAGACTGTTAGTATATAGCCTAAGAAGATATTTCTATGAACGTTTATTATTTGTTTAATTACTAATGTTCTCAAATGTTTATGTTTTGCTTGTTAAACATTGATACCATGTGGAACACAAAAGTTTCCTCACTGAGGGACACATTTATCATTATTCAAGGAGCACAGTAAGGCACCTTGCAGCACTGCGTGAAACGGAGACGGTAGGAATGAGTAGTATCTATCAAGATATGGTGCATTCCTGCTCCCTGCTGTGCTGGCGGACAAACTGCTGCCTAGCGCCAACACAGGAATCCTTGAGCTGTGGTGCAAGGTTGCTTGAGTTACAGGAAGGATTGCTTTGTGTAAACCATTTGGTTCTTCAAGATAACATTTTTCCTAATTTTTATCGTTGTCCAATCCAAATCAATTCTGTATTGATTATATATCAGTATCTAAAAAATTATAAACATCGCATCTGATCATATGGTAGATCGAATTTTTATTTTTAAACATGCTTTGATTTCTGTTTCATTCTATATTACTAAGTTCAAAATTCCAAATAATATAAGACTGAATTCTAACATCTGTGTGTTGTATAAACATAGAGATAGCATATGAAATGTTAATTACAAATGTTTCCTCATTATTAAACTAATTCAGACTTCACTACATTTTATGAAAGGGGGTTCTATAAAGGACAATTTAATTATAAAAATAAATAGTATGATCCTCTAGTTAGAAAAGCTAATGTCCAAATCTGAGAGAATTATTTTCTAAACATTATCAACGGTTGTCCGAAATTAAAAAATGATTACGCCTGTATAGCTCATTTATAGGGTATTCCATTGTTAATCATATATCCAAATGTTATGCTGAGTCTAATTATTCTGCTAAAGTTTATGGGCAATTCTTATGAATTAAAAGAACAAGAACACATTATTCTGGCTTGCAACTCGGAATTCATAACTTAACCATTAGGTCCTAAAACAACTTAATTAGAAATCGTGTATTAAAACTATTCAACTTCCTTTCGATTCACTCAGTTATCAGTGTAGGTCACCCAAAATATCTTCATTGCAGACAATTCATTTAGATAACGATATCACCTTTTATTGTGTCTATGAAGTTTACATATTAATACATCTTAGATGGATGGTACACAATTAATGTAGTAATTCACATTCATCTGTTTTCGAAATAGGCTCCTCTTTTTCAAATTGTTTAAAAAATATGCAAGTTGTCTTGATCCTTCTATGATGTTATTATATTAGCAATTACAAACCAGAAAAAGATCCTGCGGAGTTAGTAAACTATAAATCAACCTCCCAGACAAATCACACTGTAAGAAAAATTGCAAAGTATCCGCTATCAGACTTTCTTGTCTTCATAAATATATTCTCCATGTAGACCAAGCTGAATCCTGAAAGATTATATAGCTTGATAACACAAGTTGGTAAAGCCAACACTTTCATCTACTATTTTCATCACGCTTTCAGAGGATTAATGCAGTTGGATATTGAAGAAGCATTTGGTAGACTTTCTTGGGACTACCTGAGTAGTGCAATGCACATATTGTAAATTAGAGAAGAGCCTATATCTATGAAAGAGGCTTAATATATCACATATCTGGGGACTTTCTAAACTGTTTTTTTTTCTTTTTTTTTTTTAAATTAGCAGTTTTGGGTGGAAATTATTGAAATGTAAAAATGTATCCACAATGTCTGGTGAAATTCAGGAAACCTTGCCCTTCAAGAAGATGGGTGGCATTTTTTAACTTCACCTGAGAGAATTTTTCACTTCACTGTATCCCATTACACGCAGCAGGTTGTCGCCTTAATTGAGATCATATTTCAGGCTAGAGAATTAGAATCACAGACACAATAGCGTGGTAAACTATATCACAGATACATTTTTTTTTTCAAAATTATAGTTTACCACTAATCGTGATCCAATAAATATAATAGAAAGTACAATAATATCGGAAAAAAACATAACGTTGACACTAATGCCATCCAAATATAAACAGAAATATTCATTTTTATTTCAAAGAAAGTTTAAAATAGTAACTGTTGAATATTGTAATATGTATATTTTTAATATAATATAATTCAATATATTCCACTAATATGTAACTTGGTCTTTTTTAGTGAACATATATGTATATATATACACACACACACACATAGTGTAACAAGTAATACAAATATTATTTAACATGATTTTAATTTGTTAATATTTTGAATGTATGACCATGAATATATATGTATATATATATATATCCAATCGATGTAAATAAACTTATGGTTTGGATATTTGGACCGCTGAGAGTGCGTGATTACTTGCTATCGATTGGATATTCATGGCCGGTCTGGGTTTACCAGCACCACCACGCGCCACCTGACAAAAAAATTCTGCTACCACCAAGTTCTTATTTGGTTTGTTACTTGCCTTCAAGATTAATGTCCACAAGCACGAAGTGCACAGGGAAATCCCTTTTGCAAACCCTGGCTCTTTGAAAGTTCACTTTCCCAGTCGAGGCGGGCCTTCCAATCAGGCCCTTCCATCACTACTTAGTCGGTGTCTAACATTGCAGCCGGCGGGCACTCCTTTAACACATAAGTTCCAAGCAAAAACCTGGCAAGAGGAGTGCCTCAGCCTCTCGGGTCGGGGCCCATCACAGATGTGTCAGACATCTCAAAATATCCAAAAGAAAACACGTACTCCTCAGTAACGTGAAACAGGCCACACCTACGATGCTCCATACAGTCTTTATTTCGAGGCAGAAAAAGCATTATGCGTTTCAACTCATACAAGTCTTAATCATATGCAAATGATCTGTGGGAGGGTTTGTTAGTTTTTAAATAACGTAGCTCAAAACATTGAAGAAGGACCACTGCCCATAAGTTTGAATTAAAGTGACAGTAAACAGCAAATATTAAACTTCTGAATAGTTCCACTTTTACAAGGATGGTAAGTACTGCTTTCAGATTTATTCAGGCTAATACCTGTAAAATATAGTATTTTCGTAATTTATGTTTCCCATCATTGCAGTCATTATTTCAATGTGTTTCGTAGTCACCTGGACCACAATAACCATAATGTCACATTACTGCCGCATATTTTCCCACTTAGTCATTCAATGTTGATTTTGGCAAAATTCAGGCTTGCTTTCACTGTATACCGGGTGCATCAATAGTGCCTTTGAAAGGAAAGTTCCATTTTATGGCTGAGTCAAAAGGTCACAGTGTATTGCAAGCAAAATTCCGCTACCACCAAGTTCTTATTTGGTTTGTTACTTGCTTTCAAAATTAATGTCCACAAGCACAAAGTGCACAGGGAAATCCCTTTTGCATACGCTGGCTCTTTGAAAGTTCACTTTCCCAGTCGAGGCGGGCCTTCCAATCACCCAAAAATTGAAGATGCCACACATGGCGTGTCTCAGCTTGTTTATTGGCAAGGCAGCATTCGAAACCTCTGTTGCAGACACATTTCATCTGCCATGAATTCATTGCGTGTTTCGGGCATCCTGTTGCCCTTGATCTCAGAAATGGCTTCCGAGGAGTTGCAGCGACAAGAAGTGATTGCTTGCGTAATGTTGCTTTTAAATCCCGCCCAAAGGCGTGGCAGCTCGATGCATTGTGGTAATTGCAGTCCATTCCTGAGATCAAGGGCGACAGAATGCCCGAAACGCATAAGGAATTCATGGCAGATGAAATGTGTCTGCAACAGAGGTTTCAAATGCTGCCTTGCCAATAAATAAGCTGAGACACGCCACGTGTGGCATCTTCAATTTTTGGGTGCTTTGAGAATGAAATATGTGGCGGCCCATCCAGATCGCGAACACGCCCCCCTGCTGATCTGCGGGTCCGGTGCAGTCACTAGTACGGCGCTGAAGGAATGTCGTGTGTATTGGCCGGGTGAAAATGCAGCAGGACAAAACCCTTGTGAGCAAACACAGAGAACCCAATCGGGACTTTTTTAATACATGAAGGAAATTGAGCAGCGGTTCCCACTGCGGGACGTTAATAACTATAGACTGCAATTACCACAATGCATCGAGCTGCCACGCCTGTGGGTGGGATTTAAAAGCAACATTACGCAAGTAATCACTTCTTGCCACTGCAACTCCTCGGAAGCCATTCCTGAGATCAAGGGCAACAGGATGCCCGAAATGCGTAAGGAATTCATGGCAGATGAAATGTGTCTTCAACAGAGGTTTCGAATGCTGCCTTGCCAATAAATAAGCTGAGACACGCCACGTGTGGCATCTTCAATTTTTGGGTGCTTTGAGAATGAAATATGTGGCGGCCCATCCAGATCGCGAACACGCCCCCCTGCTGATCTGCGGGTCCGGTGCAGTCACTAGTACGGCCTTGCCAATAAATAAGCTGAGACACGCCATGTGTGGCATCTTCCATTTTTGGATCTTTGCCAATATCTATATATATATATATATATATATATATATATATATATATATATATATATATATATATATATATATATATATATATATATATATATATATATATATTCCTTAGCAAAGAAATCCAAAATGGAAAATAATTCCAGGCAAGCCCACAAGCAGATTCAGCAGGTAAATTTATTCTTGGCAGAAAAGACGACGTGTTTCGACCACGTCCGTGGTCTTGGTCACATGACCTCCGTCTCCACATTACATTCTTTTTAAAGGCATAGTAAGGGTCTTTCTCATAGACATAGTAAAAAGCAAAGCAAAATAAACATGTTTCTTCACATTTTAAACAAATAAAAAAGTGCACAAATGTAATAAAGTGCATATATGAGGTGCAGTACTGAGATTTTATTAAAGAGTTGTCTCAATGGTTATTTATTTGTAAAGTAGAAAGTACATTCATTGTATGAACTATGATTATTTTTGTGTACAATGGTTCTCTCTGTTTGCTGTGCTTGTTCATTATACAGCCATATATGGTGACTGATCATGTGCTCTAGTGCCCTTAGGTATTATCTAGGTGTGCTATCCTGATTGATCAGAAAGAGAATTTGCTTATGCGGTGAAGGTAAAAAAGTTAAGAGGTGGCTCGGAGTTCAGGGCAGCCGCCGTAATCTCCAGTGCTCATATCTTTACCATTTAGACGTGATTTTCAGGATTTGTTGTGCACCATCTTCCTGTGGACGAGAATATATAAGGTTTTAGTACTTGCAGCCATACACAACATACCATCTAACACAGTAAAATTGTATTTTTAACCATATTGAAACAACAAAAAAACTCACAAATGAAATTTACAGTACTGATCCTGTAGAAAAATAGTGATGGGTGCTTAGTGAAAGGAGAGGGAAGAGGAAAGTGAGTATATCGGCAAGGCATATTTCAGTATAATTACGTAGATTATTTCTTTATAAGAGGCTATACATTTCTTCATCCTTGTTAAGGCCATATGGGAATTTGGTACCTGCCATAAGAATGAAGCGAGATTCCCGTTTCCGGAGTGAGGTAATTCGATTGCCTCCTCTTGGATTGGGGTAGATTGTATCCAGTCCAAAAAATGTGGCTTTGGTCCAATCTGCCCCATGTTGTTTTTCAAAATGCCTGGCTGTGCTATAACTTTGATCTTTATTGGTAATAGCACGCCAGTGCTCCAAGATACGTTTCTTTACTGCAAAAGTGGTAGATCCTATATACCATAGGTTACATGGTCAAACAATCGCATATACCACAAAATCTGTATTGCAGTTAATCAAATGTGGTATTTTCCATTTCATTTTAGTCCTTTCAAGTGTAACTTCGGTGACATTAGTGCTATGTTTGCAAGCTTTGCAGTTTCCATATTTTCTAAACCCTTTTGTTTGTTGCAACCAATTCTTCTTCCTAGAATAAAAATGGCTCGATACCAACATATCTCTGAGTGATGTTTTTCTTTCATATGTGATAGGATCTTGTCTCAGGATGTCCCACCTATTTTTGAGGATTTTACGGATCTGATTTGACTGATTACAGAATTTGGTGATAAATCTAGTGGGTTGTTTGTTTTTTGTCAATTGTCTTTCATCCTTAGTTCTACTTTCTTCTAGAATTTCCTCTCTACTTTTCTTTTTGGCTCGGATCTCTACTTGTTGGAGGACTCTTTTAGAGTACCCTCTGTCTATAAACCTTTGTTTCATTTCTTGTTTTGTCTGTGTATATGATTGTTCAGAGCTACAATTATGTTTTGCTCTAAAGAATTCACTGTAAGGAATTCCCCATCTGAAACTAGGTGGATGCGCACTTGTAGAGTGGAGGATGGAGTTCCCTGCTGTATCTTTGCGGAACAGATTTGTATTTATCCTACCTTCTTGTGTAGTAAGTCTCAAATCCAAAAAGTCTACTGATGTTTGACTATAATGTCTGGTAAATTTAAGGTTTACATCATTACAATTCAAACAATTGATAAATGTGTTGAGGTCATTTTCAGATCCTTTCCATACAAAAAAGTTGTAATCTATGTATCTTAGCCACTATATATAACTTTTTTTCAGCGAGAATCCAGGGATACAGGAAACCAGTCACGGACACAGACCCAAAGTAGGTGCTTACAGATATTTTATTCCTCCATTATTTTCAATACACGTTTCAGCTCTCACAAGCCTTGTTCACTCGACATAGAGACATTTTTTCAGTGTGCTTTTAAAGTGACCGTGCAAATAGAACAAACCCCACGTGATCAACAACGCAATAGACATGAACAAAATACTTATAAGATTTTGTATATCGAACGTCAACAGTGAATAATAAAAGCATGTTAAAACCTTAAACAGCACATAGCTTGTTATAGATTACATAGACAATTCTAAACTTATTTGCCATTTTTTATGCACAATGTTCGTTTGGTCTTTTGTTATATACTTTTGAAATAAACCTCATACAACTCGGTTTGAAATCTCTACCATATTGTGTATGGACCATTTGTTTGAAATCCACAAGGTTACGTTACATATTGCTTATGAAAATTTGTGTCTACTCGGGGGAATTTATGGTGTGTAAAATATGCTAATAAAGTGCTCAGTGCTGTGATTGAAAATCTAAAAACAAAAGAAACAGCCTATAAGAGTTGTCACAAGTTTGAACGTTGGAAATACCAAAGGTATATTTGTAGTTTTAACAGTTACTCAGCGTAAAAGTATGTGAATGCGTAGAATGAAGTGGCAAAACTTCCAGCAAGAGGCGACAGCATACATATACATTTTTATTAGATACACGTAAAATACTAGGTTGTTTGTGGGAAATATATAAGTATATCAGTTTATGTATTGCAGAGGAATTTGGTCCACAAAGTGTTTTGTCTGAAATATCTAGTGATAATGCCTCAAGGAAAAAAAAACTTTAATAAACGTCTATAAATATATTGAAGTGCAAAATAGTTGTTTGCGGTTAATGTGCAAAACATGCCAAATTTATGTGCAAAAATAAAATAGAGCAGCAAATCATTTGATTCGGGGATGATATCGTGCAAAATGCCTGGCTGGTTAATATCAAAGATCATGAATCAACCAACTTATACAAATATATATACAATCATGTTATTGTAGGCATGTAAACATATTCTCTGTGAATCCATAAAAGTACTAATAAATAAATAAATAAATAAATAAATAAATATGTCTATATATATATATTGTACTTCATAAAATCACAGGTAAAAAGTTTTGGGCCGAAAATGCTAAAATTTATATTTTGGATAAAATACCCTGTATATTGCACATCTGAATGATAAAAGCCTAAATCATTTTGTCTATATGTGTGAGTACAGAAACCCCAATTTTATATTGCACATTTCATCATAATAAGCATGTATAAAGATCTTCCGTTACAATTTAGACCACTGGGGTACTTGGTGTCTAGTTGTATGGTGTATCTAGTTTCAAGTTTTCTGAGTTTGTAATCTCGATCTCCTCCCAGTCTGCTTGGAGGTACTGCGTCGATCACGAAGTATCTAAGATCTTTGTTGTTTGAATGATGGAATTTTTTGAAATGTCTAGCTACTGGATATGCATTGTCCTCTTTTGTGATGGCGCGAAGAATGCGTTCATGTACCTGGAGTTTGGTACTCCCTGTGTATTTCAAGCCGCATGGGCACATAAGTACATAAATCGCATAATCGGTCTTACAGGTAAGAAGTTTTGTTATTTTGTACTTCCTATTGCAGAACGGGGTGGAGTAGGTCACAATATTGACACCATGAATACATGCTTTGCACGTCTTGCATTAGTAGAAGCCTTTGTGTGTTTGTAACCAGGAGGTATTTTCAATGATTTCAAGATTAGTGGAAACAAGACAATCTCTCATGGAAGGTGCTGTGCTATGGGTAATGGACACCCTCTGCGGTAACAGGGGTCCTAATACCGGATCGCTAAGCACCAGTGGTCAACATAATTGGATGATTTTGTTTATTGCCCCATGTTGTTTACTGAATCCCATAATGAGAAGAAACTCATTAACTGTATTAGGACTATCAACCAACTCTGCTGTGTTGGAACTCTTGACGAGTTGTTTATCTCTCAATAGCACATCCCTGTCAATTGCCATAGTTTTGGTGATGGCTTGTTCTATGATTTTAGGCGAATATCCCCTTTCTAAGAATCTAGTTTTACTTGACTCTTGTGCACTTCTAAGATCAGCCTTGGTACTACACACCCGCTTCAGCCACAGCATCTCCCCGTACAGGATGCTGTTTACTAGATGTTTGGGGTGGGAGCTGTCTGCGTGCAAAATTGAATTGACGGCTGTTTCTTTCCGGTAAATGCGTGTTTCTAACCTATTATTTTGCACATACACCTGAGTGTCCAAGAAGTTAACTGATGTGTCACTGATCATAGCCGTGAAGTGGAGGTTCAAGGAATTGCAATTGATCTGATTAATAAATTGTTGTACCTCTTCTTTACTACCTTGCCAAACTAGAAACAAATCATAAATGTAGCGGAGCCAAGTTCTAATATTGCTCTCTACTACTTGTTGGTCGTCTGCGTTGAGGACCAGCTCCTCCCACCAGCCCATGTGTAGAAATACGTAACTGGGAGAGAAGCTGGCCCCCGTAGCAACCCCCCTCATCTGTTGATAAAGGGGGTTGTTGAACATAAACATGTTGTTTCTGAGGTAAAAGTCAATCATAGAAAATAGCATCTTACTGTGTGACATGAATTGTGCTGAACGTTGGGACAAATGGTGTCTAATAGCTTTGATACCATCATGATGTTGGATACTGGTGTAAATTGCAGATACATCGAGTGCTATTAACAGGTAGTCATCATGCCATTTAAAACCCTGGATTTTTCGAATAAAGTCACTCGTATCATGTACATATGATGGCAGTTTTTTGACAAAGTGCTGTAAAAGATAATCAACATAAATGGACGTATTTTCTAAGAGTCCTTCTCTTGCAGTTATGATGGGACGTCCCAATGGTTTGGAGATGTTTTTATGAATCTTCGGGATGAAGTAAATTGACGGTGTGCTTGGTTTATCTTTTTTCAAAAATTGATACTCATCCTCACTATATATATATATAATCACTGAAAAAACCATAGGGTTCAGAGACTTTATAGTTAGAAATTAGCATTTAAAAAAGCTTTGAAATTCACTGAAAAAACCATAGGTTTCAAAGACGTTATAGTTAGAAATTAGCATTTAAAAACCCTTAGAAATTCACACAAAAAACTATAGGTTTCAGGGGTGTTATAGTTAGCTGGACATTTCACTCATACAAAACCATAGAAATTCCTCCATTATAGTTAGTTCTGCTAACTATAACTTACGCGCCCGCGATTTTCACGCTGTCACGGCTAGGCTGAGCTTTGATTGGCTACCCTTACCCAATCAGAAGCTCAACCAGGAGGAGTCAGTTGGTTTGGTCTACTCGAAATATAGATACTTCCAGGACGACTTACTCACCATTAGTAAGGAGGTAAGTCCATGTGCCCTCAAACTTTGCGTCTCGCTGGAGGGTCACTTTGCTGCATATGGTGCGGTTTCAACTCTTTGGCAACTGCAACTCTTTCGTTTCCCCTCTGCACTCTGGCAAACTCTTCAGCTTGAATTGCCGCTCCTTAGTAATGCATTTCACTGAAGTATACGATCTACTTCACGATGAGACACCGGATATTCTCTTTCTCACAGAGACATCGCTCACTGACAATACGGAGGCAAAGCCTGGCCTGGCCATGCTTCAAGGTTATAATATTGTGACACTCAACAAAAGGGCCCCGGGTGGTGGCATTGCAATTATCTTTAAAACTGTTTACACTTGCACCCTGATCAAAGAGGCCCTGTTGGGCTGTGAGTGTGCACGCTTCAGGATTTTCTTCAATGCGAATTTCACACTATCTGGGCTCCTAATCTATCGCCCTCTAGTGCCTTCTAAAGAGTTCAGGGATGTGCTCATTGAGGAATCTGGCATACTAGTAACCCTACTAAGGTGCTGATTCTGATCCGGGTCGGTAAGCACTCCAACCGAGCTGGATCCGGAGTGTTTTCCGACCGAGCCGGAGTCCTGCAGTCCGACCGAGCGAGTACGATGCGGACGTATGCTGCCGGACTAGGTTCGGTCGACTCCCATAGCAGTCAATGGGAGCCGGTCGTACGACACGTACATGGGTTCCCATTGACTGAATGGGTACATCTCGCGCAAGGGCGCCCCCTACAGTGGGTACGCGTCGGTGCCATCTGCAACATACATGCCTGTGTTGGGGGGACCCTTGGGTCTCCCCCTGTGTCCGAGTCGGCAGGTTGCGGGTGACAGGGGGTCCGACGCGGACCCCCAAAGGCATCCACCCGGACGTTTTGCGAGCCATACACTCCGGCTCGCACAGGCTGTCCGACGCGTGCATCGTACTGGCTCGGTCGTAAATCGCATCCATTGCACGCCACGGTTAGCTTACGACCAAGACGTATGGAGCGGTGCGGACCTGGAAACGACTCGGTCGGTGAATTTCACGTAGCTCGCATTGTACTTGCTCGCTCGTACAGCTGTACGAGTCGAGCGGAAAACACGCGTACGGCTTGTAGTTTTTCTGGCCGGATCGCGTTCTGTGTCCTTTCGACCCGTATCGGAATCGGCCCCTAAATGTGTCTTCTCCCTGCTTAAAGACCTTAAATCTTCTGGGCAACCTAAAGCTACCCCTCCCTCCTCTAATCAGCAATGCAAGATCCTCGCCACCTTCTTTATCAAGAATGTCGAGAACATCCACAGGACCTTCCTCCACACTGAGATCAGGACTGGCTTCTCCCTGCGGCCCCGCAATACTCCTACACTCTCTGTCTTCCCTGTGCTCTCTCGAGAAGGGATGCGCACCATCTGCAGTAAACTTAAATCAGGATCCAATGCAGACCCTCTCAAACTGGATCAATTTCAGAAATTCCTTCCATATCTTCTTTCTCCCTTCTGCAAACTTATCAATCTATCTATGTCCTCTGCGGTATTTCCCATTGCCTGGAAACATGCCACGGTGGTCTCTTTGTTAAAGAACCCTATGCTGGATGCCTCTAAATCAGAGAACTTTCACCCTATTTTTCTTCTCCCGTTGGTATCCAAGATCACTGAAGATTACATCAACTCTATCCTCACGAGGTTCATCGAAGACAACAATCTGCTCGACCCCTCCCAGAATGGCTTCCACCCACGTCACCAGTAGCGGCTCCTGGAGAGAGTGCTGCGGGCGGGGGTAGTAAATTCTGGCATAAGGCCAGAGGTAAGTGAATTAATAAATAAATAAACAAATTACATTGCGCACGCTGCAACGCCAAATGGCCCCAGATGCACTACTGGAGAGTATGCAGCCCTTTATGTGGGTACGGGCACATCCCTATTCAGGGGAAGATGTCAGCCCTTCCCTCCTAATCTACCTCAGGAAGGCCCATCAGCCTGGTGATGGGCCATCAGAAGGCAACCATCACACCAGCTCCCTTCGTGTAACTCTCAAGAAGGAATGCACAAAGCTCAGCTATCACCTTAACCCAGACGTGTATTCAGAGACAGACAGAGGCACAGAAAGGTTAAAGTAAGAAAATGGCAACTTTGTAAAGTGGCATTTTCAGATCTTCAATTTAAAAAAAGAACTTTACTGAAAGATGTGTTTTGAAATTGTGAGTCCAGAGACAACAAATTCCAATTTTCTATCTGCTCTCAATGGGAAGTTACTCTTAAAAGATGTTTTAAGGCAATCACAATGTTAACTTAAAGGAAAAATAGCTTTGCAGTAGTGAACAATGAATCAAGCAGTTTTTCACTACTAGGATATATAAGACTCGAAGGTACCTGTGTTACCCTTTGAATGCACAGCACCCGGCCCTTGGGACAGCCTAAGGCCTACCTTAGGGGTACCTTACATACAATAAAAAAGGAAGATTTGGGCCTGGTAAGAAGGTTAACTTGCCAGGTTGAAATGACAGTTTAAAACAGCACACCCAGGCTTTGCAATGACAGGCCTGAGCCATGTTTAAAGGGCTACTGAGTGGGTGGCACAACCTGTGCTGCAGGCCCACTATTAGCATTTTAATTTACAGGGCCTGGGCACACATAGTGAACTTTATTTGGAACATACACGTAAATTAAATCTGCCAATTGTGGATAAGCTAATGTTATCATGTTTAGGGTACAGAGCATATATATTCTAGCACTGGTTAGCAGTGATAGAGTGCCCAGAATCCTAACGCCAACACGCATATATGTATAGAAATATATATATATATATTTATAAATATATATATAAATATATATATATATATATTCACTGAAAAAAACATAGGTTTCATGCACGTTATAGTTAGGAATTGGCATTTAAAAAACCTTTGAAATTCACTGAAAAAAACCCAAAGGTTTCAGGGGCGTTATAGTTAGGAATTGGCATTTAAAAAACCTTATAAATTCACTTAAAAAACCATAGGTTTCAGGGGCGTTATAGTTAGCTGGACATTTCCCTCGTACAAAACCCTAGAAATTCCCCTGTTATAGTTAGTTCAGCTAACTATAACTCGCGCCCCCACAATGCACTGCTGATGACGTCACATATTACATCACTCATGACATGGTCAGTGACATCACTGATGACATCACTGATGACATCTCAAATTACATCACTGTGCATACTACTTTGAAGCAGTTCATGCCCTAAAGCCTACCTCACTAAAAGACTACATGCTAACTGACTAAATGATTACAGTACTATAAGGAGACACACTGGGTGAGTGACAAGGTGTTTGCTAGAAGAGTATGAATACTAACTAGGGAATTGAAGGTGTGAAACACAACTGTGTAGGTGATTAGAGGACTGCATCCATACTGCATTGGCATTTAAAGCAGTCCATGTGCTAAGGCCTGGCTCACTGCATGACTACTTGGGTACTGACTGAATGATTAGAGTACAGCAAGGAGAGTGCCTAGGTGAATTTATAAGTGCTAGGCTTTTCGCACAGGGAATGGATTAGTACTTGGTACTGAATGGGTCACTAGAGGAGTGCAAAGGCAGTCACAAGTGCTGGACTGTATGGATACTGACTAGGAAATTGAAAGTGTGAAAGACAACAAGACAACTTTGGAGCAGAATATAACACTCGGCCGTCCAGCTGCCGAGTATGCACCACCCCAGAAGTCTTGGGGGCCACGAAAGTGGAACAGCAGCCGTACATAGGATCGAGGACGGGTGCATATAGGACTTGATTATGTGCTTTCTGCACTACACTTCCCATAATGCACAGTCTCATTTGAGCCTCCCATTGGTGGGTGTGTCATATGTTAAATGATGAAGTGGGTTAGCGGTTGTGCACACCGTTTCCGTTAAAGCCTCTGAAGAGAAGCATATGGAGCTTCGAAACGCATCAGGCAAATCCACTACGGAGCGGCTCCTACAATCGGATCCCCATCCCTACCCACACATAAATCAAGCTGCTGGTCGAGTGAAATTTACAGGTGGACAACTTTGGAGCAGAATATAACACGCGGCCGTACAGCCGTGGAGTATGCACCACCCCGGAAGTCTTGGGGGCCACGAAAGTGGAACAGCAGCCGTACATAGGATCGAGGACGGGCCCACTTGCAGGGTCCATACAGGACTTGATTATGTGCTTTACGCACTACACTTCCCATAATGCACAGTCTCATTTGAGCCTCCCATTGGTGGGTGTGTCATATGTTAAATGGTGAAGTGGGTTAGCGGTTGTGCACACCGTTTCCGTTAAAGCCTCTGAAGAGAAGCATATGGAGCTTCGAAACGCGTCAGGCAAATCCACTACGGAGCGGCTCCTACAAGCGGATCCCCGTCCCTACCTACACATAAATCAAGCTGCTGGCTGAGTGCTACTTACAGGTGGACAACTTTGGAGCAGACTATATATATATATATATATATATATGTATATATATGTATATATATATATATATATATATATATATATATTACCTACTGGCGGTCGCCAGTAGGTAGTTATAGTTAGGACCCTGTTTCCATAGGAAATCCGCAACATTCTATTTTGAATAACTTTGGCGCCGGTCGACAAATCCTCGCGAATTTCTCAAAATAGGTGGGGCGCTCCGCTCCGCTCCTACCCTGAAAGTCTCGGGGGGATTCGTCAAGCGGGGGCTGAGATAAAAGGGGGGTCCCAAAACGCGTTTTTCCCATGCATTTTTCCATAGGACCTTTAGACAGGGCTACAGCCCGAACGGCTGAACAGAATTACTAGAAATTTGGCAGAGAGGTAGTCCTCAGGTCAAGGAAGTGCCTTTTGTAGTAATCTGTTCAGTAGATTCTGAGAAAATAGCCTTTAAATCAATATATATATCTGAGCCAGCTTACGGTACGCTTACCGTAAGCTTACCGTACGCGTACGGTGGCGTGCGCGAGCGCGATTCTGATTGGCTGTTAGATCTTAGTAAACATTCGAATCGGCCGAAACCAGGAAGCGGCGGCCGCCATTTTCTCTCTCGCACTCTGAGGGGGGGGCTGTAAACAAAGGCAAAAAACATATAAAGGGGCTGTTTAGACAGCGCCCATGCACATAGCCATGTTAGTTGAGTCCTCAAAGATCCCCCAAGGCCAAAAACGGTAAATTTTAATTTTTTGAAAATTTCGCCGATTACGCTTACCGTACGCGTACGGTGCGCTTACGCTAAAAAGTTTAATAAAAAAAAAAAAACACTCTCTGTGCATGGCATATTATTGTCATCACTTACAAATTAAATTTAACAGGTTACCTATCACAAGGAAGCGCATAATATGTCCTCCATGTGCGCACGGTGCGTAACGTGGGCACGCGGTGCGCGTAGCGCACTGCGTGCCCACCTTGCGTGTACGGCACTAACTGCGTAAAGTGGGCGCGCGGTGCGCGAAGCGCACCGCGTGCTCACTGTGCGCGCACGGAACGAACTGCGTTAAGTGGGCGTGCACGCCACGAATGGCGTAAAGTAACTTAGCATTTAAAAAACCGTACAAATTCACTGAAAAAACCATAGGTTTCACACACGTTATAGTTAGGAATTAGCATTTAAAAAACCTTGCTAATTCAATGAAAAAACCATAGGTTTCACACATGTTATAGTTAGCTGGAAATTTTACTGATAAAAAACCAATGAAATTCCCCCGTTATAGTTACTGTAGGCAACTATAACTCACGCGACCGTAATCCTCTGGTGATGACATATGTGTCATTATGAAAAAAAAAAATTTTTAAAATATGTATAGCTAAAATTTAATGGAAGAAGACATGGGCAAATAAGTGTCTAAATACAGTATTAGCATCAGCAGAGGATTGCGGTCGCGTGAGTTATAGTTGCCTACAGTAACTATAACGGGGGAATTTCATTGGTTTTTTATCAGTAAAATTTCCAGCTAACTATAACATGTGTGAAACCTATGGTTTTTTCATTGAATTAGCAAGGTTTTTTAAATGCTAATTCCTAACTATAACGTGTGTGAAACCTATGGTTTTTTCAGTGAATATATATATATATATATATATATATATATATATATATATATATATATATCATCAGAAAACACACCAGACTTGGAGAGCCACTCGCCTTGTGTCATGTTTATTTCCTGCCAGGCAGCCTCACTGACAACACTCGCAAGTTCAGAGATTTCTTTCTGCCAGCATATCCTAACGCGTTTCGAGCGTCTGCGCGCCCTTGGTCACAGGTGTTGGCCGATGAGTGTAAGCAGCATTGCGCACCTCAAATGGCCACTTTTGTAGTCCCGCCCACCTGGGCGTGTCGGCATAGTGCAAACTGGGATTTGGAGTCTTTTCACAAGGTAAGTCTTTAAGTAAATGCAGCCGCCATCACAACATCAAAATCGATACCCAGTGGGTTTCTGTTCCTTGTCAGGGTCGCAGTAGGGCTGATTCTAACCCTGTAACAGGAAACACAAAAAGCTCCATTTAGCGTCTGTAATCACCACGCTGGACCCGCTCTTCAGCGGTGGGGCAACTCCGCGACCCCGGCAGGCCGCAATTAATTCCATCAGAAAACACACCAGACTTGGAGAGCCACTCGCCTTGTGTCATGTTTATTTCCTGCCAGGCAGCCTCACTGACAACACTCGCAAGTTCAGAGATTTCTTTCTGCCAGCATATCCTGACGCGTTTCGAGCGTCTGCGCGCCCTTGGTCACAGGTGTTGGCCGATGAGTGTAAGCAGCATTGCGCACCTCAAATACCCACTTTTGTAGTCCCGCCCACCTGGGCGTGTCGGCATAGTGCAAACTGGGATTTAGAGTCTTTTCACAAGGTAAGTCTTTAAGTAAATGCAGCCGCCATCACAACATCAAAATCGATACCCCAGTGGGTTTCTGTTCCTTGTCAGGGTCGCAGTAGGGCTGATTCTAACCCTGTAACAGGAAACACAAAAAGCTCCATTTAGAGTCTGTAATCACCACGCTGGACCCGCTCTTCAGCGGTGGGGCAACTCCGCGACCCCGTCAGGCCGCAATTAATTCCATCAGAAAACACACCAGACTTGGAGAGCCACTCGCCTTGTGTCATGTTTATTTCCTGCCAGGCAGCCTCACTGACAACACTCGCAAGTTCAGAGATTTCTTTCTGCCAGCATATCCTGACGCGTTTCAAGCGTCTGCGTGCCCTTGGTCACAGGTGTTGGCCGATGAGTGTAAGCAGCATTGCGCACCTCAAATGCCCACTTTTGTAGTCCCGCCCACCTGGGCGTGTCGGCATAGTGCAAACTGGGATTTGGAGTCTTTTCACAAGGTAAGTCTTTAAGTAAATGCAGCCGCCATCACAACATCAAAATCGATACCCCAGTGGGTTTCTGTTCCTTGTCAGGGTCGCAGTAGGGCTGATTCTAACCCTGTAATGGGAAACACAAAAAGCTCCATTTAGCGTCTGTAATCACCACGCTGGACCCGCTCTTCAGCGGTGGGGCAACTCCGCGACCCCGGCAGGCCGCAATTAATTCCATCAGAAAACACACCAGACTTGGAGAGCCACTCGCCTTGTGTCATGTTTATTTCCTGCCAGGCAGCCTCACTGACAACACTCGCAAGTTCAGAGATTTCTTTCTGCCAGCATATCCTGACGCGTTTCGAACGTTTGCGCGCCCTTGGTCACAGGTGTTGGCCGATGAGTGTAAGCAGCATTGCGCACCTCAAATGCCCACTTTTGTAGTCCTGCCCACCTGGGCGTGTCGGCATAGTGCAAACTGGGATTTGGAGTCTTTTCACAAGGTAAGTCTTTAAGTAAATGCAGCCGCCATCACAACATCAAAATCGATACCCCAGTGGGTTTCTGTTCCTTGTCAGGGTCGCAGTAGGGCTGATTCTAACCCTGTAACAGGAATCACAAAAAGCTCCATTTAGCGTCTGTAATCACCACGCTGGACCCGCTCTTCAGCGGTGGGGCAACTCCGCGACCTCGGCAGGCCGCAATTAATTCCATCAGAAAACACACCAGACTTGGAGAGCCACTCGCCTTGTGTCATGTTTATTTCCTGCCAGGCAGCCTCACTGACAACACTCGCAAGTTCAGAGATTTCTTTCTGCCAGCATATCCTGACGCGTTTCGAGCGTCTGCGCGCCCTTGGTCACAGGTGTTGGCCGATGAGTGTAAGCAGCATTGCGCACCTCAAATGCCCACTTTTGTAGTCCCGCCCACCTGGGCGTGTCGGCATAGTGCAAACTGGGATTTGGAGTCTTTTCACAAGGTAAGTCTTTAAGTAAATGCAGCCGCCATCACAACATCAAAATCGATACCCCAGTGGGTTTCTGTTCCTTGTCAGGGTCGCCGTAGGGCTGATTCTAACCCTGTAACAGGAAACACAAAAAGCTCCATTTAGCGTCTGTAATCACCACGCTGGACCCGCTCTTCAGCAGTGGGGCAACTCCGCGACCCCGGCAGGCCGCAATTAATTCCATCAGAAAACACACCAGACTTGGAGAGCCACTCGCCTTGTGTCATGTTTATTTCCTGCCAGGCAGCCTCACTGACAACACTCGCAAGTTCAGAGATTTCTTTCTGCCAGCATATCCTGACGGGTTTCGAGCGTCTGCGCGCTCTTGGTCACAGGTGTTGACCGATGAGTGTAAGCAGCATTGCGCACCTCAAATGCCCACTTTTGTAGTCCCGCCCACCTGGGCGTGTCGGCATAGTGCAAACTGGGATTTGGAGTCTTTTCACAAGGTAAGTCTTTAAGTAAATGCAGCCGCCATCACAACATCAAAATCGATACCCCAGTGGGTTTCTGTTCCTTGTCAGGGTCGCAGTAGGGCTGATTCTAACCCTGTAACAGGAAACACAAAAAGCTCCATTTAGCGTCTGTAATCACCACGCTGGACCCGCTCTTCAGCGGTGGGGCAACTCCGCGACCCCGGCAGGCCGCATTTAATTCCATCAGAAAACACACCAGACTTGGAGAGCCACTCGCCTTGTGTCATGTTTATTTCCTGCCAGGCAGCCTCACTGACAACACTCGCAAGTTCAGAGATTTCTTTCTGCCAGCATATCCTGACGCGTTTCGAGCGTCTGCGCGCCCTTGGTCACAGGTGTTGGCCGATGAGTGTAAGCAGCATTGCGCACCTCAAATGCCCACTTTTGTAGTCCCGCCCACCTGGGCGTGTCGGCATAGTGCAAACTGGGATTTGGAGTCTTTTCACAAGGTAAGTCTTTAAGTAAATGCAGCCGCCAACACAACATCAAAATCGATACCCCAGTGGGCTTCTGTTCCTTGTCAGGGTCGCAGTAGGGCTGATTCTAACCCTGTAACAGGAAACACAAAAAGCTCCATTTAGCGTCTGTAATCACCACGCTGGACCCGCTCTTCAGCGGTGGGGCAACTCCGCGACCCCGGCAGGCCGCAATTAATTCCATCAGAAAACACACCAGACTTGGAGAGCCACTCGCCTTGTGTCATGTTTATTTCCTGCCAGGCAGCCTCACTGACAACACTCGCAAGTTCAGAGATTTCTTTCTGCCAGCATATCCTGACGCGTTTCGAGCGTCTGCGCGCCCTTGGTCACAGGTGTTGGCCGATGAGTGTAAGCAGCATTGCGCACCTCAAATGCCCACTTTTGTAGTCCCGCCCACCTGGGCGTGTCGGCATAGTGCAAACTGGGATTTGGAGTCTTTTCACAAGGTAAGTCTTTAAGTAAATGCAGCCGCCATCACAACATCAAAATCTACACCCCAGTGGGTTTCTGTTCCTTGTCAGGGTCGCAGTAGGGCTGATTCTAACCCTGTAACAGGAAACACAAAAAGCTCCATTTAGCGTCTGTAATCACCACGCTGGACCCGCTCTTCAGCGGTGGGGCAACTCCGCGACCCCGGCAGGCCTCAATTAATTCCATCAGAAAACACACCAGACTTGAAGAGCCACTCGCCTTGTGTCATGTTTATTTCCTGCCAGGCAGCCTCACTGACAACACTCGAAAGTTCAGAGATTTCTTTCTGCCAACATATCCTGACGCGTTTCGAGTGTCTGCGCGCCCTTGGTCACAGGTGTTGGCCGATGAGTGTAAGCAGCATTGCGCACCTCAAATGCCCACTTTTGTAGTCCCGCCCACCTGGGCGTGTCGGCATAGTGCAAACTGGGATTTGGAGTCTTTTCACAAGGTAAGTCTTTAAGTAAATGCAGCCGCCAACACAACATCAAAATCGATACCCCAGTGGGCTTCTGTTCCTTGTCAGGGTCGCAGTAGGGCTGATTCTAACCCTGTAACAGGAAACACAAAAAGCTCCATTTAGCGTCTGTAATCACCACGCTGGACCCGCTCTTCAGCGGTGGGGCAACTCCGCGACCCCGGTGGTCCGCAATTAATTCCATCAGAAAACACACCAGACTTGGAGAGCCACTCGCCTTGTGTCATGTTTATTTCCTGCCAGGCAGCCTCACTGACAACACTCGCAAGTTCAGAGATTTCTTTCTGCCAGCATATCCTGACGCGTTTCGAGCGTCTGCGCGCCCTTGGTCACAGGTGTTGGCCGATGAGTGTAAGCAGCATTGCGCACCTCAAATGCCCACTTTTGTAGTCCCGCCCACCTGGGCGTGTCGGCATAGTGCAAACTGGGATTTGGAGTCTTTTCACAAGGTAAGTCTTTAAGTAAATGCAGCCGCCATCACAACATCAAAATCGATACCCCAGTGGGTTTCTGTTCCTTGTCAGGGTCGCAGTAGGGCTAATTCTAACCCTATAACAGGAAACACAAAAAGCTCCATTTAGCGTCTGTAATCACCACGCTGGACCCGCTCTTCAGCGGTGGGGCAACTCCGCGACCCCGGCAGGCCGCAATTAATTCCATCAGAAAACACACCAGACTTGGAGAGCCACTCGCCTTGTGTCATGTTTATTTCCTGCCAGGCAGCCTCACTGACAACACTCGCAAGTTCAGAGATTTCTTTCTGCCAGCATATCCTGACGCGTTTCGAGCGTCTGCGCGCCCTTGGTCACAGGTGTTGGCCGATGAGTGTAAGCAGCATTGCGCACCTCAAATGCCCACTTTTGTAGTCCCGCCCACCTGGGCGTGTCGGCATAGTGCAAACTGGGATTTGGAGTCTTTTCACAAGGTAAGTCTTTAAGTAAATGCAGCCGCCATCACAACATCAAAATCGATAACCCAGTGGGTTTCTGTTCCTTGTCAGGGTCGCAGTAGGGCTGATTCTAACTCTGTAACAGGAAACACAAAAAGCTCCATTTAGCGTCTGTAATCACCACGCTGGACCCGCTCTTCAGCGGTGGGGCAACTCCGCGACCCCGGCAGGCCGCAATTAATTCCATCAGAAAACACACCAGACTTGGAGAGCCACTCGCCTTGTGTCATGTTTATTTCCTGCCAGGCAGCCTCACTGACAACACTCGCAAGTTCAGAGATTTCTTTCTGCCAGCATATCCTGACGCGTTTCGAGCGTCTGCGCGCCCTTGGTCACAGGTGTTGGCCGATGAGTGTAAGCAGCATTGCGCACCTCAAATGCCCACTTTTGTAGTCCCGCCCACCTGGGCGTGTCGGCATAGTGCAAACTGGGATTTGGAGTCTTTTCACAAGGTAAGTCTTTAAGTAAATGCAGCCGCCATCACAACATCAAAATCGATACCCCAGTGGGTTTCTGTTCCTTGTCAGGGTCGCAGTAGGGCTGATTCTAACCCTGTAACAGGAAACACAAAAAGCTCTATTTAGCGTCTGTAATCACCACGCTGGACCCGCTCTTCAGCGGTGGGGCAACTCCGCGACCCCGGCAGGCCGCAATTTATTCCATCAGAAAACACACCAGACTTGGAGAGCCACTCGCCTTGTGTCATGTTTATTTCCTGCCAGGCAGCCTCACTGACAACACTCGCAAGTTCAGAGATTTCTTTCTGCCAGCATATCCTGACGCGTTTCGAGCGTCTGCGCGCCCTTGGTCACAGGTGTCGGCCGATGAGTGTAAGCAGCATTGCGCACCTCAAATGCCCACTTTTGTAGTCCCGCCCACCTGGGCGTGTCGGCATAGTGCAAACTGGGATTTGGAGTCTTTTCACAAGGTAAGTCTTTAAGTAAATGCAGCCGCCATCACAACATCAAAATCGATACCCCAGTGGGTTTCTGTTCCTTGTCAGGGTCGCAGTAGGGCTGATTCTAACCCTGTAACAGGAAACACAAAAAGCTCCATTTAGCGTCTGTAATCACCACGCTGGACCCGCTCTTCAGCGGTGGGGCAACTCCGCGACCCCGGCAGGCCGCAATTAATTCCATCAGAAAACACACCAGACTTGGAGAGCCACTCGCCTTGTGTCATGTTTATTTCCTGCCAGGCAGCCTCACTGACAACACTCGCAAGTTCAGAGATTTCTTTCTGCCAGCATATCCTGACGCGTTTCGAGCGTCTGCGCGCCCTTGGTCACAGGTGTTGGCCAATGAGTGTAAGCAGCATTGCGCACCTCAAATACCCACTTTTGTAGTCCCGCCCACCTGGGCGTGTCGGTATAGTGCAAACTGGGATTTGGAGTCTTTTCACAAGGTAAGTCTTTAAGTAAATGCAGCCGCCATCACAACATCAAAATCGATACCCCAGTGGGTTTCTGTTCCTTGTCAGGGTCGCAGTAGGGCTGATTCTAACCCTGTAACAGGAAACACAAAAAGCTCCATTTAGCGTCTGTAATCACCACGCTGGACCCGCTCTTCAGCGGTGGGGCAACTCCGCGACCCCGGCAGGCCGCAATTAATTCCATCAGAAAACACACCATACTTGGAGAGCCACTCGCCTTGTGTCATGTTTATTTCCTGCCAGGCAGCCTCACTGACAACATTCGCAAGTTCAGAGATTTCTTTCTGCCAGCATATCCTGACGCGTTTCGAGCGTCTGCGCGCCCTTGGTCACAGGTGTTGGCCGATGAGTGTAAGCAGCATTGCGCACCTCAAATGCCCACTTTTGTAGTCCCGCCCACCCATATTCACTTAAAAAAACCATAGGTTTCACACATGTTATAGTTAGGTGGATATTTCACTCGTAAAAAACCAATGAAATTCCCCTGTTATAGTTAGTTCAGATAACTAGAACTTGCTCGCCCGCAATCCTGCTCATGACGTCACATATTACATCACTCATGACATGCTCAGTGGCATCACTCATGACATCACTGATGACATCATCCTTGTGATAGAGTGGCGGTCGCGCGAGTTATAGTTATCTGAACTAACTATAACGGCGGAATTTCATTGGTTTTTTACGAGTGAAATATCCACCTAACTATAACATGTGTGAAACCTATGGTTTTTTAAGTGAATTTGCAAGGTTTTTTAAATGCTAATTCCTAACTATAACGTGTGTGAAACCTATGTTTTTTTCAGTGAATTTGTACGGTTTTTTAAATGCTAAGTTATGTATGTATTATTATTATTTTTATATATTTATTTTACAATAAACTACGTATTAAATATATATATATTTTTTTGGTTTTTCCCCCGCGATTTAAAAAAAAAATTAAAATGTTTTTTTCTGCCTTCGGGGTCCTTCAGGGACCCCCTGACAAAGGCTAGGGGGTCAGGAACTCTCTACCCTGCCCCCTTTTCACGTTCGCCACCTTCCTTCTTCACTCTCGCACTGAAAACAAACAAAATGGCGGACGACACTTCCTGATTTCGACCGATTTGAACGTTGACTAACATGTAACCACCAATCAGAATTACGCGCGCGCACGTTAGGGTGCTCGCACGGTGCGCGGCTATAGATATGTATGTGCGTTTAACTGCAATTTTCTCAGGAACTACTGAACAGATTGACTCCATATATGCAAAAGGCACATCCCTGACCTGAGGACTACCTCTCTGCCAAATTTCAAGTAATTCTGTTCAGCCGTTCGGGCTGTACCTTCGACTAAAGGTTCTATGGGAAAATGTTAGGGGGAAAACGTGTTTCGAGACCCCCATTTTTTCTCGGCCCCCGCTTGACGAATCCCCCCGAGTCTTTCAGGGTAGGAGCTGAGCGGAGCGCCCCATTAGTTTTGAAAATTTCGCGAAGATTCGTCAACCGGTGCCAAAGTTATTCAAAATAGAATTTTCAGATTTCCTATGGAAACACGGTCCTAACTATAACTATCTACTGGCGACCGCCAGTAGATAATATATACACATATATATATACATATATATACATACATATATATACATACATATATATATATATACAGATTCTTGCTCTAGGTGCTGAAACGTATGCGGGGACTCGAGGAAGCGGTGAGGACACTTACCTGACTGGAATTTTGCTATTGGACAAATTGCGTTGAGTTCCACACAGCACTACCATTGTGACGAACATTCCAATATTGGTTCCCCGCGCAACATCTTCCCGAACAAGGTGATCTCTGGGAGTTGTAGTCATCCCCTGGCTACAGCTGGTGGGCGAACATGTGATCAGGGGTGATTAGTGCTTGCACCAATTGGAGCACAGTGGGACTATTTTATACGTGGATGTGTTAACATCCGGACACTAACGGCATCTGAGGAAGGCTAACTAAAGCTGAAATGCATCATGCCCAGCTAATGGTCCAATATAGTGCTTCCTGGAGAAATTTCCCCGTGCGGCCTCTTCCTTCTTGGTCAGGAGGGTTCTGTGTGATATATATATATATATATATATATGTTTATTTTTTTTTCACCGAGAAAACCATAGGTTTCAGGGACATTATAGTTAGAAATTAACATTTAAAAAACCTTAGAAATGCACTAAAAAAAACACAGGTTTCAGGGACGTTATAGTTAGCTGGACATTTTTCTCGTACAAAACCAGAGAAATTTGGCTGTTATAGTTAGTTGAGCTAACTATAACTCATGCCCCTGCAATGCACTGCAGATGACGTCACATATTACATCACTCATGACATGGTCAGTGACATCACTGATGACAGCACTGATGACATCATCTGCTTAATATCTGATGCAACTCCTCAAACCCTAATTTAACATTTCATACACCCACTCTGAAATAAAGACTACCATTCTCAAAACCATAGAAACACCAATACCAGTTGGTACATAGCCACTCACTGATTCACAGGTCTACACACATCCACTCACTCACTGATACAGTCACTCATACATGCAGTCACTCGTCAACACAGCCTCTGAAATATGCATTCAGACACCCATACAGACACTCACATACTTCTACTCATCCACAGAGATACTCACACACCTAGTCAGTCACCCAAAGACTCAATCACACTACCATTTACTTACCAATACAGTTATACACACACCATCTCACTTATTCATACAGATACTAACACACACCTACTCTCTTAGATAATCACTGACATAAGCACATACTCATCCATACAGAAACTCTACCGATCTCTCATTCTCAAATAGTCAGTTAAATACTCTAACACGCACATATACTGCCTTTCACATATGTAGTTGCTCACACACATACCACTGAGACATCCACTTACTCACCAAGACAGCCATACACACACTCACACACCCATACAGCCCCTCGCAGACTCACTCATGACCCCATACACCCAATGAATCCCCCACTTACACATCCATGCAGGAAGTTACAACACAGACACTCAGGCACCCATACAGGTACTCAGACAACCAATCATTAACCCATATAGCCCCCCATGTAGCTACTCACCATCCCATGCAGCCACTTACATATCAACTGACAGACTGATACAGACATTGATACAGATTAGTCATTCACCCATGCATTCACTAAGACTTTATCAAGGCTGTGTGAAATAAACAAAAACAAATAATGTACCACCTTACAATGTAATTGGTGTACAAGAAGTTTATAACAGAAAAGCTACTTGATAGGTGCTAAAGATGCAACCTGAGAGCAAAAGGCGGAAATGAAGCGGTAAGCAATATTAACAAATGGATCGGGCAAAGTGGCGCACGCGGCTATCCAAGAGATGGAAAAGATAGTCCTCAAAAAATGAGTTTGTGATTTCACTGTGACACACGCAGCGAATGAATTATTTGTGTGAGACAAAGTTCCTAATGGTGCGGCAGAAAACAGTGGTGAGTAGACAGCACCCACCTATATACCCAAGTGAGTGATCAAAGTGCAGACAGATTTTATCCGCTAAATACCTCTGTCTTTCTTGTAGTGACCTGAAAGTATGTGGAAAACATAATAAGAATAAAACACTGGGATGGAAAGACTTTGTGTGGGTTTGTCATATCTAAGGTAAAGCTGTTCAAGACCTACTTGTTTTGTGGTGATAGTTCCAACCCACACAAGGGGGTTCAGTTCTTTGCGACGTCCTAATTCTGTTGTAGTATTTGCTCAGGGATCCAGTTTTGTCACTGTTGACAGGATACAATATATCCTGAAATTGATGTTGAAAGAACGTATATCAGCAATCTGTAGCACACACATTGTATGTCTTAGCAATAACCTAAACGGAGTGAGTGGATCTCCTTATAGAAATGCATATGCCAATGTTTGCATGATAAAACTTTTTATAATTAATTCTTAAAGAATCGAGAAGTGCGTTGAAAAGACTTTCAAAATCAACTAGTCGTTCCCTTTCTCTGATAATTCTGCCTCGTGTACAGTGTCAATTTGACTCGAATTGTTATTACTGAGCCACATGACATTGTTTATTTAAAAAAGCCTCGGTAGTCAGTACTGTTCAAAGTTTGGCGTCCTAACAAATCTCTAAAATGCGTAATGCTCCTATCAAGACTCCCTAGTAGGGGCATGTGCCACAGAGTCAAAATAATTACTATATATCTCCTCAGTTGTCCCCGCTAGTCTTACATGTAAATATGTAAGCAGCTTACATAGAAACTGGCAAGTGTTATATTGATACGGGCTTCTAACTTTAGCTATTTAGGTGTGTCCAGTAAGTGTTGTCTACATATCCCGTCCCCTTACCGTAATGGTGCTCGTGTTGTCAAATACGTCGCTCCTCGCATCTCCCGGAGTTAAGGGCTTGGTGTAGACCGCACGCCGTCACTGTAAATATATCTGTTCCCTAATGTGGTGTAATGGTAATGAAAAACGGACTTCGAGTATTCAACCTCGCCGGTGAAAATAGTAGAACGAAGACTCTTTATGTATTACGATTTCGTCGGCGGCCATATTGAAGTTCAAGAATCAGACTAAGCCAATAATAAGTGTTTGAAAGTAGGCAAGTCATGGAAACAATTTATATAAGGAGAATCCTTGTTGTGAAGTGAATATTGGTTAGTAAGGACGGGGCTAAAAGGGTTCTCATGATGCCGATATTTCACATGTTGGCTAAGTAGAAGTATCTCCTGATAAGTTTTTGGGTGCCAGCTCATGCAGACAGTGGGTGTGAGAATCTATTTGTGCTCTTTAACGTGATTCTGTGTCTCTCATGTCTTATGTGAAAGGTACCTAAATTTTTGTTGTCAGATTAAATAGAGTACAGGTCATCTCTTCCATCTTTGGGTTGGATAAAATTAATATCAATGCATATATCGAGAATAAGTGTTAAGAAGCGTCACAAAGTAATTTGGCTAGATCAGAATCAAGTCATACATATTCACACTAAATTACATATGGTGTTGAAAATACATTTAGAGACGCAAACAGCCTTTGCATATTGTACACTGTTAGGATGACCATACATGATGTTAAGATACTTTTTAGATGGTTTTATGTCTTCCTTGCTTTGTAATCATCTCCCTAGGAAATAATGCAGCTCATGGTCGATATTTAGCCCTATTTCGGTACTCCGCAATCTAAGGATCCACAGAGCTTCGCGTCTGCGGAGGGCCAGTTCCCTGTTGCCCCCTCTCGGGTGTCTGTGGGTCTGTTCTATGCCAAAGTATTCAAAATGTTTGTGAGTACTCTGTGCGGGACATTGTGTTATGTGGGCAGCAATCGGATATCTTGAATCATCCTGTTTCACTGCCCTCATATGTTCATTTATTCTTTCTCGCAATGTTCGGATGGTGCTTCCCACATATCTTTTAGTGCATTTGAATTCAATGATATAAACTACATATTTTGTCAGGCAGTTGATGTTTGACTCTATTCTGTATGTCTCATCATAGGGACCCTTGAATTCTGTTTTATGGTTGCTGGCCCACTTGCATGCGCTGCAGAGATTGCAGCCATAAAAACCCCTACTCCGTTGTGTCAACCATTTCTCTTTTCTCTCAGCTCTGGGATAGCTAGGGCTTAACATATTCCTAAGAGTCAAACCTCTTCTATATGTAATGGTGGGTTTATCAGTAACAAACTCACTGAGTGATCTATCTGCTTTGAGCAGATGCCAATGTCTCTTTAGGCTGCCAAGTAATACGCTTGACCAGTTGTTATAGCCAGTTATCATCCGTAATTTCTCTTCTTTCTGTACAGGCTTTTCATGCTCTCTGAGTGTGTCCTGTCTCTTGGTTTTCTGTATCCTGAGTTCTGCTTTATGTAGTATCTCAGTTTTATACCCTCTATTCTGAAATCGGGTCATCATGTTGCATTTGTGCTCCTCAAATTCAGGGTCATAACTGCAGTTGCGCCTAATCCTAACAATTTCTCCATATGGTATAGATCTTATTTGATGTAATAGATGGGCACTGGAAGCATGTAATACTGCATTACATGCTGTTTTCATGCGGTAGAGTCTAGTCTGTATTGTGTCTTCTCTAACGTAAATCTCAACATCCAAGAATGTGACCTTGTTAGTGCTGTACTCGAAGGTAAACTTAATGTTCTCTTCATTGTTGTTTAGGTGTTCGATAAATTGCATCAGTTTCTCTGTGGAACCTGTCCAAACCATTAGGCAATCATCAATATATCTGCCCCAGTATAAGATAGAATCGTTCCATTGAGCAGCCATGGGACCCCAGATCCTCTTCTCCTCGAACCAACCCATGAAGAGATTGGCGTACGAGGGAGAGAACCTGGAGCCCATGGCTACTCCCTGTTTCTGTCTATACCAGTTCTCTCTGAAGAGAAAGACATTGTTGTCAAGTATCAGCTCTATCATCTCAATGAGCATCTCGTTGTGGCTCCTTGCGCTTGCTGACCTAGTGCTCAAAATGTTCCTAATCACCACTAGGCCGCACTCTCGCCTGATGCTAGTATATAGCGCAGTGACGTCAAGTGTTACAAGAGTCATACTGTCATCCCAGTTTAAATCTGCCATGATACCCAGAACATGTTTCGTGTCTCGTATGTACGATGGCAAATTTTTGACCAGTGGTTGCAAAAAAATATATACATACTCTGAAATTCTCTCTGTGGGTCCCTCATTCCCAGATATAATGGGTCTACGTGGAGGGAATGTTGAATTTTTGTGGATCTTTGGGAGTGTGTATTTGCAGGGATATCTTGGTTTGTCTACTCTCATATATGTGAGTTCAGTATCATCTAAAAGTCCCTGTCCATGCCACTGTTTAAGATGATTGTTAATGTGGTTGGTAAGTGACCAGATAGGATTGTTAGGGAGAGATTCATAGCATTGAGGGTTACTCAGTTGTGTAAGAATGTCATTCTCATAGTCAGTACTTCGCATAATGACAATGTTGCCCCCTTTGTCTGCTTCTCTGATTGTCAAGTCTTTGTTGTTAGAAAGTTCTTTAAGGGCTCTACGTTTCCCTTGGGTTAAGTTGTCAGGTTTTGTTTTGATGTGTGTCTTAATTTTTTGGTTATGTCTGTCCAGGTCTGCAGTCACTAGTTGTGGAAGGTGGTGGTCCCTGGGGCCCGCTACATACCCCCACCCTTAATTTAAAATTGCCCCAGGGAGGTGGTGGTCCCTGGGGCAGTGTGGGGAGGGGCAGGAGCCCCCCACACTTTCTAATTTTAATTTAAGCCCTGGGGAGGTGGTGGTCCCCAGGGCTTGAGGGGCCTGCAAGGCCCCCTTCTCATAATCAAAATGGCCCAGGGAAGTGGTGGTCCCCGGGGCAGCATGGGGGCAGGAACCCCTCATGCAGTTTTTTTAAAGAATCCCTAGGGAGGTGGCGGTCCCCAGGGCTGCGGGGGCCCACGCGGCCCCAGCATATATTAACAACATTGCCCCTGGCACCTGGCTCTCCCGGGGGCTTATTAAAACAAAGCTCAGGAGCCCGCGCTTTGTTTATTGTACTTTTTGGTGGGATTTGCGCTAGGGGTGGGCGGAATTTGCGAAAGCGACTTTCGCAAATTATCGCGAAAATGTTTAAAATCTCCGCAAACACGCGGAAATATCGCGAGGATGCAGAAGTTTTTTTCCCGCCCGTTCGCGGTATTTTCTGCGTGTTCGCGGCTCGCCAACTTACCCATGCGGTTGCTTGCGGGCGCGGCCATCTTGTTTTCACTCTTCTCGCGGTGCATGATCGCGAGAAGAAAGACGTGATCGCGCGACGCATGACGTCACTGCGGGCGCGAACTGTCGCGAGACAGCGCAAATGGCTAAAACAATACAACATCTCATGGAGAACGCGACCGGATCGGGAAAACTTGTCAGCGAACGCGGGGATTCAGGTAAGGCGATCGCGCGGGCGCGAGAATGTATTATTTTACAGCGCGAGCAAGAACCAAATTATCGCAAAGCTGCGGAATGCGGAAATTTGACATTTCCGCGCTCTCCGCGGAACGCGGAAATGCCAAATTATCGCAAATTCCACGAACGGAACGGAAATTTTGCCCAGGCCTAATTTGCGCAACGAACGCAAATCCGCCAATTTGTTTAAAAAAATGCTTTTTTGGCCCCCTCTGAGCAAGCCTGTTTCTACCCTGCCCGGTTTTTTTTTAGAATTTTTTTTTACTGTTTTCTTGTTACTCGGTTCAACCAAGTCACAAGATGGCTGCCAACCCTTTCTTGGTTGAGAGTGTTGGCAGCCAATCAGAATTATATATATATAATGAGACAAATGGGGGGGCCAAGCTACACTCCCGCAGCCCAGAGGACTGCCACCGTCCTGGGGCTAAATCAAATAATGTGTGGGGGGCTGCAGTCCCCCCACGCAGCCCTGGAGACAAACACCTCCACTGGGCCAAGTCTTTTAAATTAAATACGGGGGCCATGCAGTCCCCGCAGCCCAGGGACCACCAGCTCCCCAGGGCCTAATTAACAAAGAGGCTTCAGCAATGTCCCGGGGTGCCCACCCTGGGACATTGCAGTTTGCAATGGCTTGGTGGGAGCACTGCTTCCGCCAAGCCATAACAAACCTGCTCTGCTTTCAGCAAACGAGAGCAGGAAATAATCTCACTTGCTGAAAGTGGAGAATGTTTGTTTCCATGCCCGCTGTCAAGTGAGCAGGGCAACAGACACATTGCTTTGAGATTTAGGTAGATGCATGTTAGAAGCTTCCTGGGTCCCAAAGCAATGCCAGCTCCCACAGGAGGCGGGGAGCCAGCAGGGACCGCAGGGACTGCAGGGACCGCAGGGACCACAGGGACCGCAGGGGCCTTCGGGTTCCCCTGTGATCCCAAATGTTGAAAATGTGGGTTCACTGGGAGGGAGCAGGGCACCCACACTACAGGCAACACTACAGGCTGGATATATATTTTTTTTTAAAAGGGCAGGCCCCAGGGGATGGGGTCTCCGGGGGTGAAATTGGCCCGGGATGGGGGCTGCACAGCCCCCTCTCTTTTTTATATATATATTTTTTTAAAGGGGCAAGTCCCAGTGAATGGACTACCAGGGGCCCAAAATGGTGCAGAGAAGAGGGCCAGTTGGCCCCCTTCCTAAAAAATAGAGCAATAAAAATAAAAAAAAGCTGGCAACTCGCCGGAGGCCCCGCCCCCTTTCTCCACCACTCTGCAAATACACCCCATGGTGCGCTGCATGTTGGGGGATGTAGTGCACTAGGAGGCGCATTTGGAGAGTGATGGAGAAAGGGAGCGTGGCCCCTGAAAACCTCTCAAAAAGCCCATTGTGTGGGACTTGCTGGCGGTAACAAGAGGGGTAGTTGACCCCAAGGACCCTCAATTGCCAAGGGGACTTCATCCCCTACTAGTAGTGATCCAGGAGGTGGGTTTGCAGAATGGTGGAGAAAGGGGGTGTGGCCTTCAGCGAGTTGCCTCCTTTTTTATCCTTGGGGGACAACTACCCCTCCTGTTATCTCCAATAAATTCCACACAGCGGGATTACTAAGAGGTCTTTGGAGGCCACGCCCCCTTTCTCCACCACTCTGCAAATGCAGCTCGTGGTGTACTACTGGTTGGGGGGGATGAAGTCCACTTTACTTCTGAGGGACCTTTGAGGCTAATAAGCCCTCTTTGTACCTCTTGTAAGTCCTACACAGCAGGATCCCTGAGAGCTGGTCGGAGGCCCAGCCCCCTTCTCCACCACTCTGCAAACGCGACTACTATTTAAAGATCCATAGACATTCACTGAAAAAAACAAAGGTTACAAGGACATTATAGTTAGGAATTAACACTCAGTCACCCAAAGAGCCCCTCACAGATGCACTCTCTAACCCATACAGCCACTGACTCACCCACTCATGTATCCATGCATACAGTCACACACCCCCACACCCACCCACACAGCCTCTCATACTTCACCCTGAGCCACTGGTCCTGAAGAAAGCCAATTACATTGGAGCATATAGGCTGAAACATGTAGACCATTTCACTCTGACCATTTTCACTATTTTTGGGATGTGTGAGACCATATCTCCTCTCTAATGTCCAATGACTCTTTTTAATCCTACCCCTGTGACTACATAATAAAGGTTATGGTATCCTGGAGGTAGTTTTAGAATTCTCACTTTCACATACTTTCCCATTTCAAATCAAATCAGCTACACTCTTCTCAGGTATCAAATCACACCTAGGAGGCACTCGGTCCCTTGGGTGAGAACCCAATTATGAAGCATGCCACCAACTAGGTTTGTGGGTGAGGGTTCTTTTATAAACCTAATGGGTTCCTTGCAAGAGAGACTTCTTTAATGACCATGACTCTCTGGTTTATCCAAGTTGAATTTTGAGCTCATTCTCACTGTTTGTTGAGTGTACTTTCAGACATAAAATAGTCCTACATGCATTCAATGGCATTACTTCCAGGAAGGCAACATGATACACCAAATAGCCAACAACCTGAGGTAGCAGAGTGATGCACCTCTGGGTTGAGCCAAAAACCCACTCTATTCATATTTTAAAGAATTGGTGGCTGTACTGTCAAACCAGACCTAAAACATAAGTACAACCAAAACAGATACATGACTATTTAATTCCCTCAATTGCTTTTCAGTAGGTAGCATAAATAAAAGCCCAGTAAAGTCTTAGATAAACCATCTGTAAGCTGTAGACTACCAAAAGAGTTCTAGGAGACCAGCAATAAAAGAGGTATTTGTGTTAACAGTATTACATAGTATAAGAAAGGGTGGACTATCCTGAGCAATAGACTCGATTGGGATTTGAAAAAAAGGTATAGAAGATCAGTTGATTGGGGCTTAAGGGGGGAAGGGTGGGGCAAGGTCTACATTTTTGGGTAAGTAAGGTAGCTCCCTCTCTTCGGTGGTCCAACAGGCACCATGCCTGACAGTCAAGGGAGGGTTCCCAGGGGAGGGAGAGGGAGAAGGAGAGGGAGAGGGAGAGGGAGAGGGAGAGGGGGAATTAGGAGGAAGGCAGGGCACTGAGTGGGGAGTAGTGTGTAAATAGTATATAAGTCCTCAATATTCATACTGTCTTGGTAAACTTTTAAAATAGATGATCAGAGATCCCCAGGCCCCATAAACTTTGTTCCTTCTAAGGTAAATGGGTGGGGGCGATAATAAGCTGATAGTCTCATCCTGGAATGTAAATGGCCTCAAATCTAAAAATAGACAGAGACTAGTAATGAAACACTTAGATGACTCCAAAGCCCAGGTCATTATTTTATTAGAGACCCACCTGATGGCTAGTGAAAGTAGGGGTTTACATGCAAAACTAAGATGGGTTGAAAGTTATGCAGTATCCATTGAATCAGAATGTGGCAAGGGTGTTGCAATACTTATCAGGAGGGGGTCAGGGGTTGATCTGATTTCCTCAAAAACTGATGATTCAGGCAGGTGGTTCTTAGCAACTCTTAAATGCTTTGCTACGGAGTTTGTCTGTGCTAGCTTTTACAGTCCAAATGTGGATGAGCCACATTGCATTGTGGATAAACAATTGACACTAGTAGCGATAACCACCCCGATAATAATGGGGGGTGACTTCAATACCCTTTTAAACCCTACATTGGACAGGTCCACTAGCAGGAGGGGAACCCTAGCCCAAGCACCAAAGAATAGACAGTCCCTCAAACATATGGTACATGAAATGGGTTTGGTTGACTCTTGGAGAAATTTAATGGAGGATAAGCAGTTACACTTTCCATAGCAAAAAGTACAACCATTTTTCAAGATTGGACTATTTTCTAGTCAACAGAGTGTGGGCTGGGAAATTAAAAGAGGTCCACATATCACCAGAACATATTTTCGACCACTCCGTGGTCAGTGTTAAACTAACGGGAATTAGAGCAAGGCATAATGCGAGATGGACATTGAAAAGATCTATTTTATTAGACCCAGACATCACTATCCTTCTGAAAAAAACAACTATATAGTTCTTCCAGGATAATGCCCATTCAGCCTCTATTGGAGTCATTTGGGACACCTTTAAGGCATATGCTCAAGGAGTCTTACAAAGTCAGGTCGCGTATAAGAACAGGGTAGATAGAGCCGACCTGAAGAAATTGGAAGGAAAAATCGAGATACTTGAAGCCCAGGTGCAGCCAGGGATACGGAGCATACAGAACAGAGACGAGGCCCTAAAACAGTTGGGGGAAGCTAGAGTAAATTATAAGATCAATTTAGAGACAAAATGCAGACAGAGGTGGGCTACGGGACGTATGCAGCATTTTGAACATGGTGAAAAAGCAGAGGCACTGTTAGCGTGGAAGTCGAGGGCCGAGAGGGCACAAAATCACATCTGGGAGTTGGTTGTCAACCCCCAAGCGACACTACAAATAAAGATGAGGAAATACAGGCCAGCTTGGTTTCACTCTTTTGTGAATTATATGCCAAAGAAGAGTGCCCTGACGAGGAGAGCCTAAAGCATTGGCTAAACAAGGTCGGTCTCCCCGCTCTAACAAAAGAGGGTAGGAAGAGTATGGATGCCCCAATTACGGAGGGGGAAATAAGAGTGCAGCTCTCGCATATGAGGAATGGTAAGGCGGCAGGCCCAGATTCATTACCGGCTGAGGTATATAAGCTAATAGCAGATGAAATAGTCCCGGAAATGAAGTTACTCTTCAATTCAGTCTATAAGGGGGAATAACCGATCCCGAATTCTTGGAGAGAGGCCACAATTACTTTGATTTTAAAACCCGCAAAGGACCCGATAAAGGCTGATTCATATCGGCCAATCTCCTTGTTGAATGTAGATCATAAAATTTACACTGATATTTTGACAGGGAGACTGGCAAATGTGGTCCCTCAACTGATACATATCGACCAGAAAGGCTTTGTTCCGAAAAGACAAATTCAAGAACTCACATTGTCGTTAATCGGGACTATGGACCTAACAGTCGCACACACGATCCCCTTTCGACCGTGTCAGTTGGGCATTTCTTTGGGCAGTTCTGGGGACAATGGGTTCAGTGCTGATTTTGTTATGGCACTCCGAAGACTATAGGAGTGCCCCACGGCCAAAATCCTCCTAAATGGTTCCCTGACAAAGAGTTTTAACATCTACAGAGGGACGAGGCAGGGTTGTCCCCTGTCGCCTCTCCTCTTTGACATATATATCGATCCCCTGGTGCACATCTTGAGGAATGACGATCAGATCACCCACGTCCATTTACCTCCTTCACGCAGTAAATTTGCTTTGTATGCCGATGACCTGATAATTTACACCTCTGACCCGGCCTGTACACTATCTAGGGTAGAACAGCTGACAAGAGAATATGGGGCACTTTCAGGATACTTAGTGAATTTTTTGAAGACGGAGGTAATGTGTTGGAAATTGGAGGATTGGGGAGGCAGAGTGTGCACAGAGATGAAATATCTAGGGATAGTCATAGTCGAGAAAATTGACGAGATCCCACTGCGTAACTTGAAGAGGGTGGCTAAGGAGGTCGATGGGTTATTATCCATGTGGAGGAACTTACCTTTGTCTAGCTATGGGCGGGTCAACTTAGTAAAAATGTCTATCCTTCCGAAGCTAGCATATCAATTAATTGTATTCCACTCAAATTCCCCAAGGAAGAAATTAGTAAAATACAGGGGAAAATAGTTTTATTTGGGCCTCTCGTGGGGTACGGCTCTCCTGGAGAAAGTTGAAGCGTAGTCTCAAGAAAGGTGGGTGAGCTTTGCCAGACCTTAGGCTCTATTGTATGGGATTCCAATTTAAAAACTTCCGTATGCTTATGAGGAAGCCCGACTGTTCCACCTGGGTTTCAGGATTGGGGGAAATGATCAAAGAGTTTGGTCCAGCAGACTTCCTGTATAAATTTGGAGCTCAACAATTCTTTAAAAACATTAGGCTAAAGATGCTAAAAACCGCATTGAATCTTTGGTACGGAATAAGGAAGTCACTAAACATTGGCTATTTTTTAGAATTTGCTCCGATCTGGGAGTCTCCAGGGACGCCGGAATGCTTGAAAGATGCTCTGAGTCTTCCCTTAAAGCAAGCAGGGATATCTAAATGAGGAGACTTGATATCAACAGTAGGCATGTTACCCTGGGATGTACTGAGTGCAAAGACGGGCAATAGTACATGCAGCTTACTTCATGCTTTTCAACTACCTCACAGGAAGTAGGGGGACTATGGGACTTTGAGGCCACACTACAGGAAGTCAGCCCAAAAAGTAAAGAAGTAGCACAGTGATATGGGCAATTCCTGGAGGCAGAGGAAGAGAAATTGAAGGCCCCCTTTGAGATTTGGGCAAATATACTTCAGAAAGGAAACATACAATCTCTCTGGACAGGCTCATTGAAATTATTATACGATATAGTAACGCCTGCAAACTTTAAACACCATCATTTTTTTGATATTAACAGACTGTATTAGACTCCTCAAAGAATGGCCAAGTTTGTGTCACAGCCGGTCCCCAGATGTAAGAGATGTAATCTTTTAAGAGCTAATGATGTTCATGTTTTCTTTACATGCCCAGTGATAAAAGAATTTTAAAAGATCGTGGAAGCCACCATCAGGGATATTTTAGGGGAAGACGTAGTCTTGACGGGGTCTCTGGTACTTTTGGGGGTAGACAACGCCACGCAAAACTCCTTGAAAAATAAGCAAAGGGGTTTAGTATTTTATTTGTTGCTTTTGGCCAGGCGGGAGATTTGTAAACGTTGGCTAGATCCTGCTCCTCCTCACCCCATGGGGTGGTTGAGTGTAGTTAAGTGAACAAGCAACATGGATGTTAAAAGCAGCACTCAATGGCTGAGGAAAATATGGGAGAATTTTGTTAAGTGTTCTGGTTAGCATTTATGATACATGCAGGGCGGTCGCAAATACCTATACATCGCCCTATGATTACACCAGGTCATGGACCCGGAGGTGGGTTATTGCCCCCCCCCCGTTATACGACCAGAGCCGAGGAGGCTCAGCGCGAGTAATTTCAATGGACCACGAGACGGTTTGAAGGTGCTTGAAAAAAAAAATGGTCCAAGAGTTGCAGTCGCAATGGTGATATGAGGACTGAAAATATTTTTTAAAAAGAAAAAAACTGGCGGTCATTTCTTAAAGCATTGCCCAGAACTGCCGTCATTGCGGTTTCAGGCAATGCTTTTTGCAGTTTAGTGCAGGGCTCTGTCAACATGATGAAGCCCTGAACCAAACTGTTATATTTTTTATTTTCAAAAATAAAATCCCAATATGGGATTTTCTTTTTGAAAATAAAAAAAGAAATTCCCCCCTTGTCATGGAAGTCATCTCATATTCTTTTCTTTTTACTACCACTTACCACCTGGTGGGTAAAAACCTGCTATACGTCCATCCATTCTAATTGGGTGAATGGACATATAGTGAGTTCTCTGATGGCCCTTAATCCATCGGGGCCTCGGTTTGACCATGGCAGAGAGTGATTAGTTTCCGTCATGGTCAAACTGTGGTTTCCCCGCTTTTACATGAAGGCGGATAGAATTCACGGAGCTTGATTCCACAGAATCAGGTAGAATTACAATTAATTCTACCAGATTCCGTAGAATTCCGTGACTGAGCACAGTGGACAATTGGTGCTATATGCTTAGTGCAAAATGCGCTGTCACGTCCAAAAATGGATGCGCTTTGCGGTAAGAAAATTCCACATCCAAATACTAGTTGGCACCCTTGCATACTCCGGAGTGATTACAATTTTTAATTTCTGCAGAGTATGTAACTGTGCCTGCAAGTGAGACTTCTTTGATGACCATGACTCTCTGGTTTATCCAAGTGAATTTTGAGCTCATTCTCATTGTTTTTTTATTTAGCCCTAGGGGAGACAAATGAGCCACTCCTTTTTCTCCTCTCTCTCTTTTTTGTTAGATATGAAAGTACAGTCAATCATCACAATATTTGACACATTCAATTATGTATCTTCAATATGATTATGTACAGAAAGCAATCAATGTTTACTGTTTTTTTTACTAGCAGTACCAAAACCAATAGGGCAGGATTTATTAAGATAATCAGCATGTGTGCATGCAACACAAATAACAGACATTTGTAATTAATTGAATGTATCTACGTGTTAGCACATTAAAGCCTGACCTATTAGCTTTGCCAAAGTCTTTTCTTTGTGTGCAGTCTAACTGATCTGATAAAGCTCTGCCAGGGCGGTCTTTGGCCAAAAGAACACAATTAGAAGCAGGTGGTATGCTGGGTAAAAGGGAAAGTGGCAGGTTGCATATAATGCTCTTAATTAAAAAATAGAATACAACTTAATTTGCGAGATTAGCTAGAGTTGGGAAACTAAAGGAATTCATTAACTAGCCTCAGTCAAGAGAAGTCTGAAATAAACCAAGAAAACTGGACTGAAAAATGATATAGAAGAGTTGAACATATTCGGCTAGGGTTGGAATAAGTACAGATTGCAAATGCACAGAAATTTGTAATGAACAATACTATCTGTAGGTGTTCTACATATGTAAAGTGCATAAATGACAATCAATACACATATTTGCACATATCAGGTAATTAATTTAAAGAACAAACCATATTTGTCAAGAAGTATTTCAAAATCTTGAGAAATCCAATGTTTAATCACCATTCTTAATCTTTCTTTAAGAAATATCCTGTGAAGATTTGATCATATAATTTCATGTAAACACTAACAGTAAAATTGCACATGGAATGTCTCTGTTTACTCTAAGTATCTGAAGTTCTGAAGATAGTCATCATATATTTTTTATGGGTACTATAATTTCTAATCCCGTCCCTAATGGCTTGCCCAAAATATGCCTTAGATACATTGTGCACCACATTTGGTACTCATTAACAACCTGGACATGACTCGGGTTTGTGGTGCCCTTGTAGAAATTTAAAAGATTGACAATAGCTTCGAGCCACTCTGTGTCATTCTCTCGATCTCTCAGGGACCTTTATGCTGTCAGATATATTTTAGAGAAATTCCTCACTCAGATATCTCAGATTTCTTTGGAATTAAACCTTATAAAGCCACAAAAGTTACTGAGAACTGCTCAGGGTAATATGCTCAGTGTTCTGAGTGGCCACTGGTATAAGCGCTGGAAGTAGTGGTGCGGGGGGAGGTGGTGGAGGGGGGTACTACAGTATTGCCATATGACCCATGCTGGAGTTCAGAATAAAGATTACTTACACTATAGTGCCGATTCCGATGTCAGACGGACTCAGGTCCGTCCGACATCGGTCGGGAGTCGTAACCGACCGACCTGCTGTCGTCGGTTATGACCCTGCAAGTACGATGCCAACGAACAGGGTTCGGTTGCACTCGTATAATTCACAATGCAAGCATGCATTCCGAGCGGAATGCATGCTTGCATTGTGAGGGGCACCATAGGTGGCCCTAGGCCGCCATTCGGCAGCCTCGCACCAATGGGGGCCCTACTGAGGGCCCCCAAAGACAGTTTCCTACTGCATTTTCGTGCCGGAAAGACCGACACGAAAAGGCAGTGAAAACCTGCCATCGTACTCCCTCGGTCGTAAAGAGGAGGCCGGGGGAGTACTGAGGGATTTCCGGACGGCAGAAGGGCTCCCCGAGCCTGTCGTCCGCCATCCGGTAATCCGAGACGGATTCCTTTCCGACCGAGCCCATCAGAATGTCTCGGTCGGAAAGGAATCCGGCCGACACGTTCCGATTCGGTCGTAAGGGCTCCGACCATCGTTCGGAGCCCTTCCGGCCAAAATCGGAATCGGCCCCTATGTTTTTATCTTGACACATTCCTGGGGCATTCAAAGACAGAGATCAAATGGAAAGTCATGTCTTATTGCGAATTGCTGCTGAGTCTTTTAAGGCTACTTATTCTTTCAACACTGAGATTGAGGTTTACTTTTTTCTGACTGCCAGGAAAGGGAAATTTGTAAAGTCCAATATGTTACAATCTTGCTAAGGTACGGGGTGTGTGAAAGGAAAGGCTGCTGCATGTCTATTTTTTAAACACACAGCAACATTTAAATACCTGTACATGAACTATTTAAAAATATATTATCACTTAGGAAACCACAAATAAATCACATGCTTTGTAACTCTGAAGTGTGATGGAAACAAAGATTTTCATAGGATCAAAACAAATAACGACACTTTACTTGGTAATGTGCGAATCATGAAACCCAATTTCCACTCATCATTTGTACAGATACAGTTTTATCAATAATATTGTATGTTTGTGAAAATAAAGTGACCATTTCAATGGGAAATATGCTGCCTGTAAGTGACAGTGTGCTACCACATCATGCTAGTAATATATTTGTGACAGTGTGCTCCAAATGCAACGCCAGTTACACACTACACCCTACCACTCTCATGCTGATGGGCGTAGCTCATTTGCTACACAGTTCTTTGTGAGACGCCTATATTTTTCACAATCTCTATGATGTTAGTGATCTAACATTGATGACTTGAAAAAGAACTATTGAAGGACAGAATGCAGAACAATGTCATACATTCAACCCAGTACAGAGATCTGGGCCTAAATCCATCGTTTTTTTGCTCACCAAGCCATTCCAGTTTGGACCCAGCCATATGCAAATCAGTCTTGACCCTGTGCCCTATGGGAACAGTCCAGCTCGAACTGCCAGGCCAGGTCCTCCCTGGACTGGAAACAAGCATCCTAGGACCGGTTTTGGGGTTTTACCCCTCTTCAGCCAGGATAGCTTGATTCCAGTGGCATGGAGAGCATGGGACTCACGTCTGAGCAAACCCGTCCCACTCGGGCTGACAAATGCAAAAAGAGCTGTTGATGGACAGAATGCAGAACAATTGTGTGTCTTTTGCTAACATTGATGACATCACCCCCTACTCTTCAAATTGTTCTAGCATCACTGCCTCCTGGTGGCAACCATTGCTAGTGTCCATCTCACTTACCAAAACACGTCTTGGTTTTTATACATTAGATTGTATTGAGCCAGTCATTATGTGCTCTCTTTGAGAAGGCAGAGCTGCGCTATGCATTTATAGCCTCGTTCCGAGTGCCACGCTAAGTTTGAAATTGGGCATAAACCATGTTAACACTGTAATGTCCGGCGCGCGCGAGGCGTTCTAGCCTTCCGCGCTGCCAGGGTGCGCTAGCGCTGACGCGTGACGTCAGACGCTAGCGAGTATAAATAAATAGGCGTGGCCTCGGCGCGGCAGTCGGGAGCCGCGTGTAAAGTGCAAAGTACCAGCACGTGTGTTTATTCAGCGCTACTGCGCGAGCATGCAATTAATAGCGTTAGGAACGCTACACTGGCGACGAGGGGTGTACTGAGCCCTGCTTTGCTGTCTTTGTGCCCCGCAGTGTGTATATCGGCCACACATGTGTCCTGAGCCTGTGGTTGGTGTCCCCTCCTCATGGTGACCCGGCTGTGCCTGCTGGTGGTTCAGGTGGGGGACACTGCAAGAGCCCTGAAGGCCCATCCTGCAATCTGTGGAGACACTGTGAGAGCCCTGGAGCTCCATCCTGCTGCCTGTGAGGGGTATGTCTCGCCTGGGTGGTGACACACCTGATGCCAAGAGGTGCCTGACGACGGCCGCACCCTACGCCAGAGCAGGCCTACGCCTGGTGGGATCGCCTAAGCCCCTGAGCACCCGGAGGGTCCCGCGGATGACTTCTGGAGGTATGCGTGCCCGCTGGATGGTGTAGAGGCACGAGGGAAGTCCACGCGCAACGCCCATCGGGGGTGCACACCTATCGGCTTCCACCGCGTGCTGCGCACGTGCCAAGATGGCGTCGATTCCCGCCATTGAGCCGTTTGCCGTTGACGGTGCCCCGTCGTCCCTCGCCCCGCGCTGGAGGGATTGGACGGACCGCCTACAAATTTACTTCGAAGGGGCAGGCATCTCGAGGGAAAGGCGCAGAGCACTGCTACTCCACCTAGGAGGCAAAGACATCCACCGCATCTACAAAACTCTTGTGGAAGCCACGCCGAAAACGTACCACACGCTGCTAAACGCGCTCAACGCCCATTTCGAGCCCATGGCGAATAGAGACTATGAAAGGTTCATCTTTCGTCAAGCCAAACAGGAGGCGGACGAGTCTCTGGATGCGTTCCACGGCAGACTGAAGGAGTTAGCCAGCACGTGTGGGTTCCGCGATGAGCAAGAGGAGATCCGAGGGCAGATCATACAGGGGTGTTACTCGTCCAAGCTCCGGGTCACGGTCCTCCAGGAAGAAGGAAAGCCCCTCGCGGACATCCTCACCCTCGGACGGTCGAAGGAGCTCTCGCAGGCGAGGGCCTCGCACATGGAAGCAGCCCTACATCTTCCCGTGAAGACGGAGCAAGTGCAAGTGGCGGAAGCGGTGAACGTGGTACGGCCCAAAGGGAGACCAGCCGGAGGGAAAAGACAACCGGAGACGAAGAAGAAAGAATGCGGATACTGTGGCGGCCAGCCCCACCGCATGCAAGATTGCCCCGCCAGAGGAAAAAAGTGCAGCGCCTGCGGGTGGATGAATCATTTTGCGGCGGTGTGCCGGTCCACCAGAGTCAAGAAGGAGGCGGCCCATGCGGTGCAGGAAGAGGCAGACAGCGAAGACATGGACGATGACACCGAAGAGTACCCAGTCCATTATGTGTTTGCGATCCACCAGCCACAGAAGAAGAAGCGCAGACTTCCAAAATGTCGCATCTTAGTCCAACAACAGGAGGTAAAGGCGACAATTGACACTGGGGCATCCATTGAGCTGATGGCCGCCAATGTCTACCACCAACTGCGCACAAAGCCCCCGCTGCGAGAGGCGAAGATACGGGTTTTCGCGTACGGCCAGAAGACACCCATTCCCCTCATCGGGTGCTTCAAGACAGAGCTACAACATGGAGAGAGGAGGATCAGCACCACCGTCTATGTCACGGAAGAGGGCAGCGGGATGCTGCTGAGCGGGCAATCGGCCGAAGAGCTGAGACTGATCTCGTTTGCCATGGCAGTCCTAGAGGAAGAACTGGATACCATCATGGAAGAGTTCGGAGAAGTTTTCAAAGGCATCGGGTGCCTGAAAGGAAAGGAAGTGTCCTTACACATCGACCCGTCGGTCCAACCAGTGGCGCTGAGGCACAGGCGAATCGCGGTCCACCTGAGGCAAAAGGTCGAGGAGGAGCTGGAGGCCCTGGAGAGACAAGGCATCATTGAAAAGGTCAGCGGGCCAACCCAGTGGGTATCCCCGATCGTCATCGCCAGGAAGCCGAAACAGCCAGGACAAGTCCGCATCTGTGTGGACATGCGCCTCCCTAACGCCGCAGTCAAGAGGGAGCGACACCTGACGCCCACCATTGATGACATCCTGGGAGAGCTGAACGGGGCCAGGTGGTTTTCGAAGATGGACCTATGATCAGGCTATCACCAGCTGCCACTTCATCCGGACTCGAGGTACATTACCACGTTCTCCACACATGTGGGCCTCAGACGGTATCGGCGCCTCAACTTCGGCATCTTGAGTGCCGCCGAGGTATTCCAAAATACCATCAGAGAAGTCCTCAGTGGGCTCCCTGGCGTGCTTAATGTGAGCGACGACCTGCTGATATATGCGTCAACCATAGAGGAACACCACCAGCGGTTGAGAGGGGTCCTCAAAAGGATTCAGGAGTCAGGCCTGACCCTGCACCGAGAGAAGTGTCAATTCCTGCAGAACAAGATCAGTTTTTTCGGATACACATTCTCGGACCAAGGGGTGGCCCCAGACCCGGACAAGGTGAAGGATGTCCAAGAAGCCCCAGCCCCGACGAACATCTCGGAGGCCAGGAGTTTCCTGGGCATGGTCAACTTCTGTGGCCGCTTCATTCCGGATCTCTCCAACCTCACCAACCCCCTCAGGGAGCTGACCAAGTGATCGACCACGTGGCAGTGGGGCCCGGAACAGGAGCAAGCGTTCCAAGCAACGAAGGCGGCCCTCTCTGCGGACACTACCTTTTCGTACTTCGACCCGGCGAAGCCCACCAACGCGGCGGTCGACGCAAGCCCTTTTGGTCTGGGAGCAGTATTGACTCAACTCCAGAGCAACGAAGAGTGGGCCCCCATCGCCTACGCCAGCAGGTCCCTGACCGAGACGGAGCAGCGTTACTCGCAAATCGAGCGAGAAGCCATCACCATCCACTGGGCCTGCCAGCACTTACATGTGTATGTGTACGGCCATCACTTCACGGTAACAACCGATCACAAGCCCCTCATACCTCTGTTCCAAGGGTCAGCCTCGAAGCCGCCACCCCAGATCGAAACTCCAAGGGTACGACTACCGGGTGGAGTACAAACCGGGGGCCACGAACCCAGCGGATTATCTGTCAAGGCACCCGCGGAAAGCCACAACAGAAGAGAAGGAAGAGGCAGAGGATACAGAGGAGTACATCCGGTATGTGACAGAGCGGTCACGACCCCTCCCGATGAGCCTGGCCGCAATCATAGAAGCGTCGAGAGGTGATGAATGCTTGAGAGCAGCGGCGGAGGCAGTCAGGTCGGGGGATTGGAGGACAATCCAAGAGTCGCTAAGCCGGAGGATTCCCCAAGCCAAGCTGACACTGGAATCCATCTTGAAAGTGAAAGGCGAACTGTCCATTGACACCCAAGGATGTCTCCTGTGTGGCCCGAGACTGGTCATGCCGGCCAGCCTCGCCCAACAGGCGGTAGACCTCACCCACAGGGGGCATCAAGGAATGGTGAAAACGAAGGGCAGGCTCCGAGCCAAAGTATGGTTCCCTGGCATGGATGCGATGGTTGAGCAGGCGGTGAGAACCTACATGTGGTGCCAAGCGGCAGGACAGCCGGAGCGCCCTCACCCGGTGGCGACCGAAGAGAATCCCCTGAGACCGTGGGAGTGCTTGAGCGCCGACTTCGGACATCTCCCAGATGGACGGTACGCGTTAGTCATCATTGATGATTTCACCAAATACCCAGAGGTCGAAATCGTGGGGAGCCAGACAGCCACTGAAGTAATAGCGAAGTTTGAGAAAACCATCGCCACTCATGGCATATTCGGGGTGGTCAAGACCAACAATGGACCTCCCTTCCAGGGGCAGGAGTTTGCAGAATATCTCAAGAGCTGGGGGATCCATCACCGCAAAGTAACCCCACGGTGGCCCCAAGCCAATGGGGAGGTGGAGAGGTTTATGAGGACACTCAACAAAACCATTCGCATAGCCATGGGTGACGGATCTCCACTGGAGCGGGCGATATACAGTTTCCTGAGGGAATACCGGATGACCCCCCATGTCACAACAGAGGCAGCGCCAGGAACAGCCACGATGGGGAGAATCGTGAGTGACACGATCCCTCACCACCCGACCTGGATTCCGGCACAAGCCACAAATGAAAAGACTCTAGCCAATCGGACACGCTCGAATGACCATGCCAGCAGACGAAGGGGAGCCAAGGAGTCCACGATACATTGCCCGGATCGAGTGTATGTGAAGGACTGCTACCCAGGCAGCAATTTCAGACTTCCTTTCGAACCACAACCGTGGATCGTCACCCGCCGGACAGGCACGATGGTGACCGCCCAAAGAGGAGCTGCAACGGTCACACGAGATGTGTCCTTCTTCAAAAAAGTCCACCCAGGAACACCTTCACGTCTCGGGGCCGAACCAGAGGGGCCCGGCCCCGATCAGTTGAGCGGAGACCAGGAGGGGGAGGACGGTCGGAGTGAAGATGGTGACTCCCAGTCTATCCCAGCCACCCCTGGGGGTAACCTGCCCGGCTGCTCCCCGTCCCGGGAGGAGTCTAACACCCCAAGGCGCAGAACCCCCGAGGTGGCCTTATCCAGAGGCGGCCAATCCCGCTACAGCCTGCGGAGGAACCCGGCACCGTCGTCCCAGTTGGCGGACTATATGGTGTAACCTGTAAGGACTGGCAGACTGGTAACAGACTCATCGTTGGTTTTGATTTTTGCATTTTGGTTTGATGTTTTATAAAGGTTGGAAGGAGTGTAATGTCCGGCGCGCGCGAGGCGTTCTAGCCTTCCGCGCTGCCGGGGTGCGCTAGCGCTGACGCGTGACGTCAGACGCTAGCGAGTATAAATAAATAGGCGTGGCCTCGGCGTGGCAGTCGGGAGCCGCGTGTAAAGTGCAAAGTACCGGCTCCTGTGTTTATTCAGCGCTACTGCGCGAGCATGCAATTAATAGCGTTAGGAACGCTACAAACACCTGGTTTTAAATAATGGGTTTCATGCAAATTGAACTTTGTTTTGGGATTTTGTGCGAGCAATATCTGAACTAATACAAGTAGCATTTCCCCAGGCGGTTTTAGCAGCAACCTTTGCATCCCAATGTATTCTCAGTTGTACCACAAGACAGTGGTTTTACAAAATGGCATTCACTGGTTCTTGGTGCTCACTGTATCACTGGTCATTTTCCCCCTATGGAGATGTTTTATACGTGTATAATGCATGTCTAATTTTGGTGGCAGTTTTAGTGTTGTGGACATAAGACTCTTGAGACAATACATCTGCTATCCAATGTTCTCAACTGAGCATCAAATACTCATCACATATTACATTTGATTTACTATTCACATGATACCGTGAATTTGACAAGGCAACTGACAGATCTACGGAAGTTCAACTTTTCCCTCTGCTAGTGCTAAGTCACTAAAACCATTCTTTACACAAGCTCTTAGTACACTGTTTTGTTGTGTCCTGAGACTTAGAACGGAACACAGTTGACGGCAGCCACAAAAAAACGGGGATTATGGAAGAATACTAAGTACTTGCGATGTTTCATAATGTGATCAATTGATTTTTTTCAGTGATTTTATAGTTTTGCACGTTCCCGTTTCAACTCTGCTGCACAGCTTTTACAATGCAAGCACATTTGCATTTCTTACCTTACCTCACCTCTTCCAGGAGTATAATTATAGTAGATTGCAACGGACCATTTTGCTTTTTTTTCCTTTGTCCTGTGATAGGCACATTATAAATGCTCTTTAAATTGAAGATTTTGATATCTATGTTAATGAGGATGCATAGAACAGTGTTAAGCATCGTTTTAACAATGGAATTGGATAAAAGAAATAATAGATGCCTCAGAAAATGTTCTACTGGGGCCACATATTTTTTGGAGCAGCACGTTTGGTATGTGCACCTCTTTGGGACTCCTGCCTCTTTCCACACTACCTTTGGTCTAAGGTTTAAATGTACCCTTATTTCTGTGTATTACCATTTCCCTAATCCTCAGCAGCAAGTAGGAAGATGTTGAAAGGGTAAGACAGGGACAAGCAGGGTCAGATTGGGACAGAAAAGAGGTCTGAGCACCAACAAAATAAAAGAATACCGAAGTAGAAAGCTAAAAAAGTGGTCCATGTTTGCAAATTGGGGCAGTTTTGAATTTGTAGAGATAATCATTGTAACTGTTTTGCAGGATATGTAAGACTTCATGGATATGAGCTTGCTGAAGGCAATGTTCGTACTAATATGAGGGAAACAGCAGTAACAACCGGTCCATTAGCCGACAAAGCAGACTCACAAGCATCCAGAAACCTGACCCACACACAGACCGTCAGACCACCCATCCTGCCTCCTGTCTAACACACACAAGCAGCACTAGAACCTTTGCTGACATCTACCACCTGCTCAGAGAATTTGTCCCAAGAATTGGGGAAAACCAGTGGATAAGGGCATTGTAATTGTGGGTGTAGATGGCTTTACCCCACTCAGGAGATGAAAACTCATACATGCTGGCTTCAGGTGAGGGATACCACCTGGAATCAGAGATTCTAGTCCCTCTGTATCCTTTTTATAATGAGGGCCAAGAAGGTAGCCCACCAATTGAGAGAAAGTAATGAATTAATGGTATGGGTGTGTTATTTAAAGAAGAGGGAGATAAGAGGAGTATCCCAGATGAGCTCATACTCCCAGTTGCATGTATCTCATGAACAAATAGACTGTTTTTGTAGCATGGGCTAACTTCCTGAAGGGTGGAAAAAAACTGCAAGATTTTTTTAAATAACCCTCACCCACCAGGGTTGCCCCTTGGTGGCATACTTCATCATAGGGTTCCTCCCATTCCGCTATGGAATGGGGCATGCTATTACCCGCTAATTTTGCAGGAGCACTGAATGGTACCCTCTAGATGTTGATAGAATAGAAATAGGAGGGGATTTGTTTGTGAAAATTAAAAATACTTGCCTGGTGGGAGAGCCATGCTTTAATCTGCCCTCCAGCCGATATGGTTTAAAAACGGGGAGAAAAATAGAAAGTATGGACATAATGACCCTTCCTTTCTACAGGTCTACATTTTTCAAGCCATTCCTCATGGCTTTTCTTCAAGACCAAGGAACCAACTCCCTGATTCCACTCCTGATCCAATAATATAATTGGATTAAAGTGACTTCACTCACTCTGCATGCTTAAAAATATAAGTATCACCAACTTGGTGCTAATGCCTGTCAACCTTCAATATATAAAGAGAGAATTAGCGTGCCATAGGTTATGGCAGACGCAAAGGAAAAAGGAAGGTTGAACCATCTAGATAGGTAAAGCGCTCTGTGAAAAATTGCTTTAAAAACACCTAAAAGTGAATAAAAGTCAATGTAGGCCAGAAAGGGATGCTTCATGAGGTGTTTGGGTGACCAGACCTATTAGGAATAGTGATAATCCCTGTGATTTGAACACAAATGTGTGCACCATCTAGAGCATACCATTAAGTGCTCCCGCATAATTCGCAGGTACTAGCATGCCCCATTCTGTAGAGGAACAGGAGGAACCCTTTGATGAGGTATGCCACCAAAGAGCAATCTTGGTTGGTGAGGTTTTTATAAAAAAAAGCCTTGCACATTTTTACCACCCTGCAAGAGGTTAGTACACACTACAAAGACAGGCACTTTTTTCCTGAGGTGTGTTATAAGAGTCACAAAAGTTCAAATACAGCTTACACCCTTTATACCAATTTTCTTGACAGAGGTGAAAGACAAAATGAGGATGTAAAGTGTGACAACCTTCTCTTAATGTTTCCTTAGAATTAATGCCTGTGAAAATAGCTGAACTGACAGAACTTGTCTGTGGCAAATATCACACATGTGGTACAATACCTACTGAAGAAAGACTATCCTTGTGAGTGAGAGTAGCTGACACTGTTTTCAAACTGTATCTGCTAATGTTCTGTTGGGACTTGCCACTAGGCAGTCGTTAGAACTGGGATTACTGGTTGGCTGAGGCATGCACCCACACCAAGCAGTAACCACACACTGTAACACAATGAATACACCACAAAAAGATTTTACACAGGTTTAGATAAATGGATTATTATATTCTGATCAACACAAGACCAAAATGACAAAAATCCAATGTATGGAAGATGAGATATTACATTTAAAAAATATGAATCCAGCAAAGCGCTTAGAAGCTAGCAGAGTTAAAAAAGTTAGTTTAGGTCATGCTGGACCAGGGCAAATTCAAATTTCGGTCCAATTGCGAGGGAATGCTGGCTGGCTACAGGACCCACACAGGCCCTGGTGAACAAAGTACCTTTCCTGGGAGCAAACAGCAAGATGCGTCGCTGTTGAGTCCCACAGGTGCAGGATGCATCAATCTTCTCCACGAAGTGACGACAATGTGTCCATTCCGGGTGACGGAGTCGAGAGGTGACCAGCGATGCGCTGGATTCTGCTATGCAGTCGAGGTTATGCACTGGTTTCTCCAGGCTGTTGCATCAGCAAATCGCTGTCCGATGTGTAGATCTCTGGAGGCAAAGCGCTGGTTCCAATGCAATGTGCCAACCTTACTCCCGCAACTGGGTCGATGCGCCAGTTCTGCTACAAGTAGATGGGAGATGCAATGAAATCTGTGTGGCAAGTATCTGGGCCACTTTCCATGACCCAGGCACAGGAGCAGGGATAGAGACTTTGGTATCCCTGAGTCTCAAGCAACAGGAGCCAATCCAACAAGCCCTTGGAGATCACTTGGAGTAAATGCAGTCCTTCAGCAGAGTCAGAGAGCAGCAGACAGCAGGCTAACAAACAGAAAAGCAGGCCTTCCAAATCAGCAGTCCAGTTGAGTCCTTTAAGCAGCACAGAAATAATTCTGGCAGGGCTTCAGTTACAAGTCTAGTAGTGTCTATTTTTGGGGGGGCAGCGACCCAGTACTTATACCCAAATGTGCATTTGATGTGGGGTGACTTCAAAGAAGCTCTCTGAAGTACACAAGCATCCCTTTCAATCCAGTCCTATCTACCAGGATGTCTGTGGGGGTCATCAGCCATTTGTGTGGGAACTGGACACAGGACAAGTGAAGTGTTAACCCCTCCCTTCTATTATGCACAGGCTGCAAAGAGCAGAAAGTGCAGGGAAATATCTACTTTCTAAAAGTGGCGTTTCTAAAACAGTGATGTTAAATCCAACTTCACCAGTGAGGAAGATTTATCATTACCATTCCAAAGATATGAAACATAAAGAAGCTACTCCTCTTTGATCAGGAATTACAGCTTAAAAGTGTATTAAGGAATTCCCAATGCTAGCTTATCAGAGGGATCGGTCTCATAGTAGTGAAAAACTAATTTGGGGGTTTGTCACTACCAGGACATATAAAGATTCAACACGCATGTCCTACCTTTCACTTACATGGCAACATGCCCTTAGGGTTACTTATGGCCTACCTTAGGGGTGACTTATATGTAATAGAAGGGGGGGGGGGTTAAGGATTGGCAAGTAGTTTTAAATGCCAAGTCAAAGTGACAGTAAGCTGCACTGACAGGTCCTGGAATGGCAGGCTTGAGACAGGTTTGAAGGGCTAATTATGTGGGTGGCACAATCAGTGCTGCAGGCCCACTAGTAGCATTTGACTTACAGGCCCTGGGTTTATGTTATACCACTTTACAAGGGACTTACTAGTAAATCAAATATGCCAATCAGGCATACATCAATGTCACTGTGTTTACGGGAGAAGCACATGCACTTTATCACTAGTTAGCACTGGTAAAGTGCTCAGAGTCCTAGAGCCAGCAAGAAGAAGGTCAGAAAAAGAGGAGGAGGAAGACAAAAAGTTTGGAGTGTTGCTTCTGAGAGGTCCATTTTCCAGCAGCTGTCATTTGCGGTGTTCATAAAGTGAGCGTTGCTCAATAAAGGCTGAGACACAAAGACCACCTCACTTCAAATTCCAATAACATGTTTCTTGGCACTTGCTACCAAGTTCTAACCACTCATAGTACTTTACATTTCACGTTTTAGCAGTAGCCATATTTATCAGTCAGTTTAACAATCTGGAAAGGATGAAGCACTGATACGGCAATGCTTGGAATCAAACCTGTGGTTAGGGTATGAAAATGTTATTTTTTTTCAGTCGCAAGTTTTTGCAAAGTTTAGGATTTTTCCTTGCTACTAACATTTGCCTGTTTTCATGCTATTAGCATCTAGTAAAGCTAAAACATGCTGTTGCATGCAATTCCTTTACCAGAACACGTGCATCACAATTTGACGTGTAGAAAATATGATTAACATAGGTCATCGTCTGACTCAAGCCCTTAGTATAATTTCCCCTTGTTTTGGTGCAGGGATGTTGGGATATCGACTCACCAATTCTTGCCAATGTCTCTACACCAAAATACACGAATTGCAGGTTATTTTCCCTGGAATGGAGAATGGGGAATAATATGCAGACCTGGAAATGATAAATTCAGCTGTTTTTCGCCAGCTGAGGAAATATAAAATGCCCACATTGTCATTCATGTATCACCTGGATGTGAGGGCTTCGTTTTGGCTTTTGGTGTTTGCTGCTTCCTCCTATGTTGCTGGACGAAGGAGAGTAGTGGCCAAAAAGAGGTGCCTGCATCCCCAGCAGGAACTCTGTCAAGTGTCGTTCTGGTGTTTCAAGGTGCACGATTAGGGAGAAATGAGTACAAGCATCAAGCAAAATACCGGTCGCAAACAGGCTGATTCACACAATCGACCCCTTTGTGACCGGTATTTTGCCATTTGGGATGCATCAAGCCCAAATCCAATCGCAAAATAGGTAATCGCTAAATTTGCGATGACCTATTTTGTGAATGCATTTAGGGAATCACATTTACGATTCCCTACATGCAATGCAGCAAGCATGGAAAAAGTGCGACCCTGCTTTAAGGAATCACAAATTACCACCAACTTCAAGTTGGTGGTAATTTGCAAATCCTTATAAAAATTTACTTTTTTGCATTTTTTTAAGTGCCATGTGTGGATCACTGACAGAATATGGAGGAGAAGAATATCGAGCTGCCACTATATCGAGGTAAAAATATCGAGTGACAGAATATCAACTTCCTATCTACAAACAGGTGAGTACAAAAATATCAAATCCTAGATATTGTTGTTAATAATATAGTTTGCTAAAATATCGACTTATTAAGGGGCCGATTCCGATCCTGGAAAAACCGGGTACGAATCGTCGGACGGAGCGTTTTCTCCGTCCGACCCGTACCCGGGAAAAATACCTTACAAACATGCAAGCACGATTCGTACGGAAACACGATTTCCGTACGAATCGTAAAAAACACCGACCGGCAAAAAAATACATATAAATCGGATCCGGGACACCACGCACGCGACATTCGCACGGAGTCAGGCAGCGTTTTACGGATCAGCAAATACGATTCGTACCCACAGCACTTCGCATGGCGACATTTTTACGGGACCCAAAAAGTGCCGGAAAAGCTAAGTACGCCACGATGCACGACGAAAAGGGGGCCCGGTACGCACCGTACCCCCATCCCTACACATCCGCACCATACCCCCAGCCCCCGTATGTCTGGAGCATATCCCCAGCCCACCCCCGTAGGTACGCGCTGTACCCCCAGCCCACCCCCGTAGGTATGCGCCGTACCCCCAGCCCACCCCCGTAGGTACGCGCCGTACCCCCAGCCCTCCCCCGTAGGTACACGCCGGACCCCCAGATAACCCCCAATGTACGCGACATACCCCCAGCCCACCCTCGTAGGTACGGTGCGGACCCCCACCCCTGTAGGTACGTAGCGTACACCCACCCCGTAGGTACAGTGCGGACCCCCACCCCACGTAGGCACGGAGCATACCCCCACCCCGTAGGTACGGAGCGTACCCCAACCCCCGTAGGTACGGAGCGTACCCCCACCCCCATAGGTACGGAGCGTACCCCCACCCCTGTAGGTACGGAGCGTACCCCCACCCGGTAGGTACAGAGCGTACCCCCACCCCCGTAGGTACGGAGTGTACCCCCACCCCCATAGGTACGGAGCGTACCCCCACCCCCGTAGGTACGGTGCGGACCCCCACCCCCGTAGGTACGGAGCGTACCCCCACCCCCGTAGGTACGGTGCAGACCCCCACCCCCGTAGGTACGGAGCGTACCCCCACCCCCGTAGGTACGGTGCAGACCCCCACCCCCGTAGGTACGGAGCGTACCCCCACCCCCGTAAGTATGGAGCGTACCCCCACCCCCGTAGGTACGGAGCGTACCCCCATCCCCATAGGTACGGAGCGGACCCCCACCCCCATAGGTACTGAGCGTACCCCCACCCCCCGGGGTGGGGGTATGCTCCGTACCTACGGGGGTGGGGGTCCGCTCCGTACCTATGGGGGTGGGGGTATGGAGCGTACCTACGGGGGTAGGCTGGGGGTACGGCATGTACATGGGGGGGTGGGCTGGGGGTACGGCACGTATGCGGGCACATGTTTGGACGTCTCCATGGTTGCCATGGGAGTTCGCACCGTACGGTGTTTTTTCCATACGTTGTGCATTCGGACGGACGGGACGGATCGTACTTGCGCGCTCGGACTTCAGTTTCCAGATTCGTACGTAAAACTGTCCGGGGACGTGTCGGACACTTTTTCCGACCCGAGGACGTGTCGGGGAATTTTCCAAATGCGATTCGTATGGATTTTTTTACATACGAATCGTACTTGCCAGTTTGTACGGGACTTGTACGATTCGTACGTAAAAAAATCCGGATACGATTCGTACGGGGAATATTTTTAACGGATCGGAATCGGCACCTAAATGTCTTAAAAGAAATATAAAATTAATTAAATAATAAATATAAATAAGTAAAACAAACTTAAAAATAATTTAAAAACATTCAAATTAATAAATCACACATGTAATATCAAAAAATAAACATGCATTTAAATATATATATATAAACTTTATAATATTTAAAAATAATGAATATTTTTATTTACAAAATGTTAAAAACATAATTTCAATTATAATTGCATATATATAAATAAACCTATAATTTAAATATAAAAATAAATTATATATAATAATATATTTTTTTAAATAATATTTTACACTACATTAAATATAACAATACTGAAAATGTTACATAGCGTAGAGGATAAAAATACAGCGAGTGGTACAGTAGGGAAAGTGTTGGATAGTGGGTGGATAAAAATTACTATTCCCACTCCAGCGATTGGAACAGTAGAGAAAATGTTGGATAGCGGGTGGGTAAAAATTACTATTCCAACTCCAGTGAGTGCGACAGTAGGGAAAGTGTTGGAAAGTGGGTGGGGATAATGTACTATTCCCACTCCACCAAGTGTAACAGTAGGGAAAGGGTTGGATTGCGGGAGGGTAAAAATTACTATTCCCACTCCAGTGAGTGCAAAAGTAGGGAAAATGTTGGATCGCAAGTGGGTAAAAATTACTATTCCCACTCCAGTGAGTGCAACAGTAGGGAAAGTGTTGGATAGCGGGAGGGTAAAATTACTATTCCCACTCCAGTGAGTGTAACAGTAGGGACAGTGTTGGATAGCAGGTGGGTAAAAATTCACATTCCCACTACAGTGAGTGCAACAGTAGGGAAAGTGTTGGATAGCGGGTGGGTAAAAATTACTATTCCCACTCCAGTGAGTGCAACAGTAGGGAAAGTGTTGGATAGCGGGAGGGTAAAATTACTATTCCCACTCCAGTGAGCGCAACAGTAGGGAAAGTGTTGGATAGGTGGTGGGTAAAAATTACTATTCCCACTCCAGCGAATGCAACAGTAGGGAAAGTGTTGGATAGCGGGTGGGAATAATTTAATATTCCCACTCCACCAAGTGTAACAGTAAGGAAAGTGTTGGATAGCGTAGGGGAATAATTTAGTATACCCACTCCTGCAATATAAATAACATTAATTAACAAGTAATTATTTTTTCAAAAATAATTTACCTCCCACCATTTTCCCCTATAAACGTCACCTACAATATTGTAAAATATTATTAAATTAACATAATTAATAAACAATTAATGAATTACCTAATAACAATTAACAATACAATTAATAACCACGAAATCTAAATTAATTCACACAATTAACACTATAAAATAACTTTTAATAAATATAATATCAAAAATATTAAAAATTACATTAAAACTAAATTACTTCCTACCCTACGCCCCTATCAACCCTCAACCCACGCCTAAAAAATTTACACAATTAACATATTTACAAAGTATTTATTAATAACTAATATCTAATCAATTACTAATTAATAAAAAAATAACACAATTAACACAATTACCAATTAATTATTAATTGTTATTAATCAACATAATTACTTATTAATAAATTATTTAACTTAATTAGGTTCGGAGCGTACCCCCACCCCCGTAGGTACGGAGCGTACCCCCACCCCCGTAGGTACAGAGCGTACCCCCATCCCCATAGGTACGGAGCGGTCCCCCACCCCCATAGGTACGGAGCATACCCCCATGCTCCGTACCTACGGGGGTGGGGGTCCGCTCCGTACCTATGGGGGTGGGGGTACGCTCCGTACCTACGGGGGTGGGCTGGGGGTACGGCGTGTACATGGGGGGGTGGGCTGGGGGTACGGCACGTATGCGGGCACATGTTTGGACGTCTCCATGGTTGCTATGGGAGTTCGCACCGTACGGTGTTTTTTCCATACGTTGTGCATTCGGACGGACGGGACGGATCGTACTTGCGTGCTCGGACTTCAGTTTCCCGATTCGTACGTAAAACTGTCCGGGGACGTGTCGGACACTTTTTCCGACCCGAGGACGTGTCGGGGAATTCTCCCAATGCGATTCGTATGGATTTTTTTAAATACGAATCGTACTTGCCAGTTTGTACGGGACTTGTACGATTCGTACGTAAAAAAATCCGGATACGATTCGTATGGGGAATATTTTTAACGGATCGGAATCGGCACCTAAATGTCTTAAAAGAAATATAAAATTAATTAAATAATAAATATAAATAAGTAAAACAAACTTAAAAATAATTAAGAAACATTCAAATTAATAAATCACACATGTAATATCAAAAAATAAACATGCATTTATATATATATATATAAACTTTATAATATTTTAAAATAATGAATATTTTTATTTACAAAATGTTAAAAACATAATTTCAATTATAATTGCATATATATATAAATAAACCTATAATTTAAATATAAAAATAAATTATATATAATAATTTAAAACATTAAAAGAAATATATTTTTTTAAATAATATTTTACACTACATTAAATATAACAATACTGAAAATGTTACATAGCGTAGAGGATAAAAATACAGCGAGTGGTACAGTAGGGAAAGTGTTGGATAGTGGGTGGATAAAAATTACTATTCCCACTCCAGCGATTGGAACAGTAGAGAAAATGTTGGATAGCGGGTGGGTAAAAATTACTATTCCAACTCCAGTGAGTGCGACAGTAGGGAGAGTGTTGGAAAGTGGGTGGGAATAATGTACTATTCCCACTCCACCAAGTGTAACAGTAGGGAAAGGGTTGGATTGCGGGAGGGTAAAAATTACTATTCCCACTCCAGTGAGTGCAAAAGTAGGGAAAATGTTGGATCGCGGGTGGGTAAAAATTACTATTCCCACTCCAGTGAGTGCAACAGTAGGGAAAGTGTTGGATAGCGGGAGGGTAAAATTACTATTCCCACTCCAGTGAGTGTAACAGTAGGGAAAGTGTTGGATAGCAGGTGGGTAAAAATTCATATTCCCACTCCAGTGAGTGCAACAGTAGGGAAAGTGTTGGATAGCGGGTGGGTAAAAATTACTATTCCCACTCCAGTGAGTGCAACAGTAGGGAAAGTGTTGGATAGCGGGAGGGTAAAATTACTATTCCCACTCCAGTGAGCGCAACAGTAGGGAAAGTGTTGGATAGGTGGTGGGTAAAAATTACTATTCCCACTCCAGCGAATGCAACAGTAGGGAAAGTGTTGGATAGCGGGTGGGAATAATTTAATATTCCCACTCCACCAAGTGTAACAGTAAGGAAAGTGTTGGATAGCGTAGGGGAATAATTTAGTATACCCACTCCTGCAATATAAATAACATTAATTAACAAGTAATTATTTTTTCAAAAATAATTTACCTCCCACCATTTTCCCCTATAAACGTCACCTACAATATTGTAAAATATTATTAAATTAACATAATTAATAAACAATTAATTAATTACCTAATAACAATTAACAATACAATTAATAACCACGAAATCTAAATTAATTCACACAATTAACACTATAAAATATCTTTTAATAAATATAATATAAAAAATATTAAAAATTACATTAAAACTAAATTACTTCCTACCCTACGCCCCTATCAACCCTCAACCCACGCCTAAAAAATTTACACAATTAACATATTTACAAATTATTTATTAATAACTAATATCTAATCAATTACTAATTAATAAAAAAATAACACAATTAACACAATTACCAATTAATTATTAATTGTTATTAATCAACATAATTACTTAATAATAAATGATTTAACTTAATTAAGAATAGAAATTATTAAATACCAAATTATTACAAATAAAATAATTAATTAATTAATTAATTTCAATTAAATTACTTCCCACCCTATTCCCCTATAGACCCACAACCCACTACGGAATTAAATTACGCAAAAATTAATTAACATAAAATTCATTACTTTAAAAAAATTCAAACATACATTACAAAAATAATACATACTTTAAACATATATACTAACACTTAAAACACTAAAAAAATCGATATTTTTAATAACTATATTTTGACTGTCGATATTACTAACTTCGATATTATGACAAACGATATTTCTTACCTGCATTTCGATATTCTGCACCACTATATTTCTGAAAGTCGATATTATGTCCACTCGATATTTAAAATTTGATATTTTGCCTTATCGATATTTAAAATTCGATATTTTGACTGTTCACCACCATGTGGTACACACACATGCCCTTAGGGCATGTATTTGCGCCACATGTGCACACTTACCTGTTTTGGGGGTGCATCATGAGGGCCTTTTGGCTCCCTATCACCCTTGAAATTGCATTTGCAATTTGTGAGTACCTATTTGGTACTCGCAAATTGTGAATGCCTTCACATTCATTCCTATGGGCCTCTAGACCCATAGGAATGAATGGGAAGGCGTTCCTAATAGCGAATCGCAATTAAGTAATATGTAGGAATCACAGTTTTTTTTGCGACACCTACATGCATAGGTAATTGTGACTCCTTAATAGTGATTCCTTAATAATTGCTATTAAGTAATCGCAATTCCTACCTTTGATGCGTGTGCCCCTATGTTGCTTGTGGGTCTGGTATTTCCAGGCCCGAAGATGCCAACATTCCTTTAATAAATAGTATATATCCCTCTAGGGATGCTGCTGCTGGGGGCTCTTAACAAGGGTTTCAGTGAGCTATCCCATTTCCTAGCAGCTGACATAAAAATTGTGTTTAAACGCTTGGAATAAAATATTTCCTAATCCTGCAGAAAACCTATTAAACCTTGCACAATTAGGAAAAAAGGACCGCTGTTAAGGTCTAGCTGCCCTCTTCCGCCATTGTTTTTGCGCTATAACTGACATGGTCATTTGTGGTACGTTTGTCCCCGTGAAGAGAACAATCATTTAAATGCCACTGTTGTGGATGCTGTGTTTATCACGCTCCCTTCTTCAACTTTCAAGCGCCTGGAGTACAGGGAATTAAAGTAGGTAGCTCTGTGTTAGACAATAGTGCAACACCTTCTTGTAACTACGGCTTGCATCAAAGACCTCCTTGTATCCTATTGCTCTTTTACAATGTTTTCATTTAATACAAAAGCAAAGATCAGAGGTCTTTAACTCTTTAACCAGATTTCAATGTCTGCCAAATTCAATATCTGTCATTCCGGTAGAGAAAAGACAGTGTAATCTGTGCATTCTGATCTAATTTACAGAAAAAGACGCAATTTACATACTGTTTATTTTGTTAAGGACCTAAAATCAATACCTTTGTCTGTACTTCTTTTGCCTAAAATACATCATGGCATTGAAAACTGCGGTATAAATGAATTTTTCAAAACCACACGGATTGTTAAGGCCCTTCGATTGCTTATTTTTTAAACTTTGAATCGTAGCATTTTGTAGATGAACCTAAATGCATCTTGATATTGGATTACCCAGGAATGTTAAGTTCTGCATTTCTGAAATTACGAATTTAGTTTTTAAAGGTCAGACATTTGGGCAAGATTTTTTTTGCTTTTTACCACATCGGGAACATTTGTCAAGCAATCAAAACACAGGAAATCCGATCATTTGCAGAATAAGATGTCATTTATTAATGTTTTCACGTTCCGTGTACAACATGACTTTATTTGATGTTATCAGCAAAGCACAGCAGCGCGCACTTACAATAATAATAGCAATATAGTGCCAGTGCGCTTGAAATATTCGCTTTGCTTAGACAGATCTAGCGGCTGACTTTTATCTAATAAAATGAGATTCCAGTAATACAACTGAAGTACTTTTACCCTTCTTGCAGTTGAATTTATTCTAATTATACCCTTTTACTCACTATTACCTTTACACAAACAGGACAACTAATACAATAAGTACATTTTCTGTGACTAATTCTATGCACTCTTTCATTTTTTTTTCTTATGCATCTTTTTATCCCTGATGTACCGTCTCATTCAAATAAGATAAAAACTCAGTGCCTATCTGCAAGGGCTGTCAACTTTATTTATTTATTTAGTCATAAGTTTTATATAGCGCAAACATGACCCTTGCGGGTATCAGAGCGCTGTACACTGTTCACGGTGATGTGTATAAAAATAACATCATCAAGGAGGGACAAGGTATGGGAGAATCCCATAAAGAGAAAATCACAGGTTCCAGGTGGAAAACAACCAGTAAAACAGAACAAAAACATAGTCTGCGAGCAATAAACATGCGAACAGGCTAAGGAATAAATCATGTCCTGGAGTCTAGATCATGTGCTCAACTGCATGAATTTGTTCATCATTATCCTTTTGACTTCTTTTTTGTTGTATGAAGCAGTTGAGGGGTTCATTCTTTTTTCAGGAGAAAACGTGTTCCAGATTCTCGGGCTCTTGCCTGAGAAGGTTCAGCTAGCTGTACGTTTTCTTTTTATAAACTTTTGGTGGTTTCAGCAGTATGAAACTAGTTCCACTAGATGCTCTGATGCCAGCAGACAGCTCTAGTTTTTGTGCAAGGTAACTTTGAGAGTTGAAATGGAGGGCTTTATGGGTCATGCAGGTGATTTTCAAATTCATCATTGTCTCATATGGAAGACAGTTGAGAGATTTTAGGTCAGGAGTGATGTGATTGTTTCTTTTTGATCTGTAATGTGCCTAGCAGCAGAGTTAAGAAAGGCCCTTAGTGGCACCAGTGTTGCTCTGGGTAGGCCACATAGGGTTGCACTCCCATGGTCCACCCTGGGACTCACTATAGCTGGAACAGAGGACTTGAGGTCATCCGGGGAAAAGAAAGAAGGTGTACACTTTCAAACTTAAAGAGTAGAGTAACATGTAAGAGAAAAAAAAACGAGCTGCCAATGCTGGCAAGATGGCTCAGTGAGTTTAGTGCTGACCCTGGCATCTGCTGTGGTCTGAAGGTCATAAACTCAGAGGCCAGCTCAGCCGTCTATTATTCTGAGGGTGAGAATGGAATGCAACTAAAATGAGTAACAGTAAGCCCTGTAATTTATAGTGCTTAGAAACTGTAGAAGTGAAGTGTGAAGCACTATACAAAAAAAGTTACCTTTATTTTATCCAATTGAACAAACAGTGATCATTTAAGAAGTATTTGCAAAGAATCTCATGTAGTGCCAAGTAACGCAAAGCATTGTGTTGAATTAGTTACCATTATAACAGCCTAGGGGTGGTGTGCACAATTGCACAGTGCCACAGGACTGCCCATGCAACTCTTTTTAACACTGGGCCAAGTGTTGCAATTGGGTTCTGCCGATTCAGTACACCCCGATTTTTTGCTTTTTGAATCACTGGGTTTTGGACTTTGTACTGTGGGTGAGTCTCACTACAAGTGTCCTACCCACAGTAATAACATGGCAAATGGACTGCTCGTGTTTACCACCAGTTTCTGCCTTTTAAGATAAGGACGCTGTGATGCAGCAAGAGTAAGGGGCACTTATCTGGTCGCATGTGAAAATATGTGCACACACATGTGCATGTGTGCAGGCTGCATGTGTGAGACTATTGCTGTGTGCAGCCTGGTAAATGCGCACAGGTAGACTGGTGCAGAGGGGACTCTGCAGGATTCGATATTGAAGGTAGGCCTTATAGTGTTAGTGTAAACTAATAGGGAAAGTCAGTTGTTGCCTTCTGTAAAACCAGGGGGTTGGAGATTAATACACAGAAGACCAAATTTATGGTCTTCAATCCTGCCAACAAGTCTCGCTCTGACTCCTGTTTGAGTGGCACTATGCTTGAAAGAGTGTCAGTTTCTGAGTAGATAGGTGTCACCTTGACAGAAAACCTGGAGTGGGGGCCGCAAATGGCTAAAGCAAGCCTTAAGCTTGCTCAGACTGTAAGAGGACGTGCAAAAATGCACAGAACTTCCACCCACAGACCAGCCGAGCCAATAGCTGAGATTTGCAAAGTTCAAGCAAGGGTTGCTGCATTATATGGGGCAGAACTATGGGGGCATTGTACCGCTAGTAGCCTGAATAAGGCAGAGAATCATTTTATGAGGCAGTTGTTAGCTCTCCCCCCAGAACTCCACTCACCCTTCTACGCCTGGATCTGGGCATTAGGCCCATCGGGGAAGCGATTGGCCTTAGACCCATAACTTTCTGGCGTAGATTGTAGATAACCCCGGAACTGGCCGTCTATCGGTCAGAGCTCAAAGAGCTATTGAGTTTCCCGGGTATCAGCAAAATACCTTGGTTTGCATATATAAAGGATGTTTGTAACAGGTTGGGCAAAGCAGGCTTATGGAGTAATCCTGAAGAATCGTGCCTTTTAATGTCCTGGTTAGAATTGGTTAAATCTTTCAGGAGGCATAAACTTGTCCACATCCAGGAAAGATCGTCCTCCGGCCGTTTGATAGCAGAATTCCTAAAAATTAAGGATGAGTACATCATGGAATCGTTCCTGGATGATATTCAGCCAATCCTGGCAAGGAAATTATATGTACAGTTCTGATCTGGGACTCTACCGCTCCCTGCCTTTTTGAATAAATGGTCCAAAACGCTATCTGGAGAGTGCATAGCCTGTCATCACACGGAAGAGACAGAGTTACATGTCCTTTTTTTCTGCCCTGGTTACATATTACCCAAACAGCACTGGCTTATCTAACTCTGCAGGAACCTAGGCTTCGTACATTGTGCTGAGGCATTTACAGTCCTAAAATACGACAGCCATGCCTCTATTGTCTTTGCCGTATCTCGTTCTAAACTTTAATGTGGGTTGTACGTTGGACTTTTTTAAACCAGCCATCACGGCCCTAGGAATATGCATGTTTGTGCTTCTTTTTTGACCCTTGTATCTATTCCTTCCGTTTTATCAGTTTTAATGCTTTTTTTTTAATGAAACAAGTTTTTAAACCTCTGATTGCACTGTACTATACATGTTCCTGTCCCAGTGACTCCCAGGCAGCTTGATTTGGGAGGATTGAGATATGAATTACCTAGGCTCATTTCTTGGAAGACTCTATAATGCACTTTATTATCGCCAAATGTGTTAAATTGTAAAGCTTTTCATTGTAATTGTAATTTTATGGTCCATGAGACCAAAATAAAGTTATGGAATGGAAAGTCAGTGTGATTTACTGTTTTGCCTATCGTGACACTTTATTATACACATAGGGAGAAAATTGCCTTGGAGTGCAGTTTCGCTTCCCTTTGGCTCACTGAGACTAGTGACATATCATATTGGGGTGTAACCTGTGCGAGAAAATCAATTCTGCAAGTTTCAATTTATGGGTCATCCAGAATCATCATAGTTATCTGGCTCAACTTAGGATCAGAGCCTAGTTTTTTTGTAACTCTGTTGTGCCAGGTTAAATACATTTTTCTCCTACAGCAGGAACAAAGATCGCCCCAAAACAAATGTAACAATTAACAGTGCTTCACTCAGCTTCTGAGAAGGAAAGGGGTTGGACAGAATGACTTGCATCAATAAATCAGCTGTCACACAGTACCAGGGATAGGCCTGACCAAGCCCACTTAACAAAGAAGGGAGCCCAGACCTCTGGAGCCTACAGGGGACTTCCCTTTAAAATCAAGTAAGGAAGGCCCTGGCAGTGATGTCAATGAGGGACAGAGCTGAGGCCCCCAGAGAAGATGTGACTAGTTACTCCTGGACACCCATTTTAAACTGTCCTAGCATGCTGCACAAGAGGTTTGGAACAGGGGTGGAGAGGTGACATGGCACCGTAAGATTGGCATGGGGTGCTTGGAACCTTCTTCTCCCTGTTAAAAACTCTTGCACAAGGAAGAGACTCTCTCTGGCCTGGTGATTTTTCTGTGCTTTGCTACTGGACCCTGAGGCCGCAATGGGACACTGTAGGGAAGAGCCCCCTAATGCACACAAAGGACTAATTTGACTCCAGGACCAGTGGGTCTCCCCAAGGGCCTGTGAGACTTGCTCCTTATACCCCCTGAGGACCAGCTGGGGGAAGCCCTGGACTTTTGCACCCAGGAAGCAAGACCAGGAGGAAGGCTGATGCAGGGAGACAGAATAACCAGCTATCTAAGGATTACTTTTCTTTGGAAGTAAGGAGGTAATATGCAACTGCCCCTAGTAGCTAGAGCTTGCCGCCAGGAATAAAATGAGCTTAGAATTGTGAAAATTGACCCAGCTGGCCTGAGTTATAACATTTTAAAGTGTGGCAACGTTTGACCTTATTCAACCCGACAATAAGCGTGGGGTCTACTGCCATTTGTTACCTTACCACTGGTGTGTGCCAGAGTCTGGGGGTAAATGTGAGGCCTCCTCCCCAGACTCTCTACTTGCCCAGGGACCCCATCCCAGGGCTGTTTTCACTAAAAAGGGGGCCAGAACCATATATCTGGCCCCTGAAACTAAGCAGAATACAGAGAGGGCCATCACTCCCCTCCAATGGGGATGGCCTCGCCCCCGCGCCACATGTCTGGGGAAGTGGGCTGGCCACAGTAGAAGACAGTACCCTGCCCGCAGACAGGGAGATGGAAGCAGCTTGCACCTGTGGCTGCACTCGAAGGTACGGGCAGCGCAGTAGCCAGCGGGGCAGAGAGGGGTTAGCTCCAGCACAACTGGATAGTGGAATGTGTTGCATATTTATTGATCAGGATAAGGATCTTACAAATAATATCCCTAACAGCTAAATAGATGTCTGAGATGAAGTCCATTGGACTTAGGGTAAGTTAGAGTACCATCACTACCATTGCGAGCCTCTTTTGGGGATCACTTAGACAGGCATTACCTTTGGTCTAATAGCCTCTCTCAATTATGCTGGTATTTTTGGAATACCCTTACACAGGTGGCACAATCCATACATTTTGGAGACTACCAGAACATTACATCTCTTACCACAATTTTGTAATGGCTGCTGTTGTTCTTCCGGAGGTTATTAGTCCTCATCATCATCAACTCTCTTTATTTTAGTTAAAAACCATAAAAGACACAGCCATACAAATTGTGCTTGATGCATGTTGGATAGAGAGACAACATACAATAGAATATTAAAAACAAGGTACAATTAAAAGATAGCTGGGATTGACATAATAAAAACAGTGTATGAAGCAGAGCACAAAAAACAATTATCAAATATTTCATAATAAACATGCCTCCAGCAAATACTGACAAACACTAAAAACCCATGGTTAGAATGCAAAGCCTTCAAACAATATTTGTGTGAGAGAGCTCCTATGAATAGAATAACTCTTTGTTGGCTCTCCGGGCTGGGTAATAGCAGCATACAGAGCAAAATATATACAACAATTAACAACTAATTCATGCTAAGAAGCCTCCTACAGTTTATATCAAGCTATAAAGCCCATGATTAAAGTGAAAATGCATTAAAAAGATTTCATGTATTACAGACACCAAGTTTGGAAACCAGCCCTGGGACAGTGTAAATAAAAGCAATAATTGGCATTTTCTAGAAATATGCAACACTTTCTTAGCTCTTAGGGCTAGATGAAGGGGTTTGCAGCGCCCTTCTTCTGGTCGCCCACATCTGTCCTAGAAATTTCCCCATTGCACATGCAAATAAGGGTCTACCATCTGTCTTCAGTATGCGTAAAGCTACTTTAAAGTTTCGAGTCCCAAGATGTCTACACACTGGTGCTAGCCATTTGTTCCATGGTTTCTTGTAGACAATACAGGTAAAAAGAACATGGCCTAACGATTCATGTGGGCAGGGACAACAAGGGCAACCCTTGGTTTGCGATCTATGGCTCAGCCAAGAGTTTGTAAAAGCATTAATTGATAAGCAACCGTGCCTAAACTGGGTATAAAGTTTCCTGTTGACTGGACATCAAAGTAGCTCTCCAGAGTACGGTTGATTTTCACTGCTCGAAAAGCTTCTCCAGACTACCCTGTTTGATTTTGGAGAAAGTATTCTGCTCAACCCAAGCCCAATACAATAATTTAACCTGATATCTAGTGTAGGCTGGTGGGGAGCCATTGACATGCTTTGGCAAGCCAATGCTAGACCGAAGACTATTTACATGTTTGATCCAGCCAATCTTGTTGGTGTTGTCTAGAGCGCTAACCTCACTGTAAGCAGCAGTGTAAGGTGCCAGATCGGGAGTGGAGACCATTTGAAGACATAAAACATTCCACAATTATTTAGACCCTTATCATGGCTAAGCCTGGGTGGAGTTCTGCTATGCGGAACTCTGGGAAGTGCAAAAATCCTCCGCCGCACTACGTGGAGCTCCGCAAGCGGTGGAGTGTGTTGCATAAATGCTGTTAGCAGTGATTTTCAGTGCCAGGTGCTTGTCTGCACAGTGCAATCATCGCAAACAGCACCTTGCACAGCGCAAGCGGGTGCTGCCTACTTTCTGCCGCTCGAGTAGATTTTCTCAACGCGAGCGGACAGTTTCTCAACACGAGCAATTGCGATCATACGCGACCACTCACAATGAGAAGCCCGCATTGAGAAATCTCGCTGGGTTGTTGATTTTCCACGCTCGCACTCCCCAACTTCATGTTGACGATCCCGAACAAGGAAAAATCTCGTCAGGAGGTGGATTTTCATCGCTCGCGCTCACCAACTTGATGTTGACGAACGCGAGCGCGGAAAAAAACTCTGATCCGCATAGCGGAGCATTGTTTTTTGGTACTCCGTGAGCTCAGCGTAACTCGGAGTGCAGAAATTTCCGCAAACTGTGAGCGGAGTTCACCGCCCAGACTTAATCATGGCTAATCACTTCAGTTCCGCTGCAGTATAATTCATATTCAACAGTTTTTGATGAGCATGTTCTCTGCTCATTTATCCCTCATAGGAAACATGATTTCAGCATACCAGGTGAACATGAAGTTTTTGTGCCATATTCCCACAACAATTTCTTGTGAAATAATGAGAAAGAGATACTCAAGGCCTATTTACAGGTGAACATGCAAAATGAATTGAATGTACATTTTTCTATGACTCATCAGGAGTAGTAAGCGCCGTATGAATTTAAAGGTATTCTTCCTCTACAACTGGGGAACCTCTGTTTTATTATTCCAAAGAAAGATAGAGACCTCAGACCCTGTATCAACTGTAAGACTTAAATCAAGCCACAATATTGTTGAAGAAATTTTGGAATATAAGTGAGGAGCACACATTTGCACCAAACTTGATTTGGGAGGTGTTTACCCTCTCCTTCAATCAATCAATCAGCATTTGTAGAGCACACACCGTCACCCATGGTGGAGAAGTGTGGCTCAATGGTTAGAGCGGCAGACCCTGATGCAGAGGTCTGGCCCGGACCAGGGTTCAATTCCCGCCTCCGCGGGTCTTGGGCTCAATTTCCCCGGACCCGATAATTCTCGCCTCGGTGCCTATTCTAATCATGGGTCCCAATCTGCAACTCTGGGCAATAGCTTGCTTTATCTCCACAATGGCCCCAAAAGCGCTAGGATGCCTGGCTTCACCTTGGGGGTGCCCAGGAGTGGGCACTTCACAGGGAAAGGCCAGGAAGGGTTCCACAGCGGTATGTGCATAGCGCCTGAGAGACCCTTTCAGGGGTGTGCGGAGCGCTATATAAATGCACTACATTTACATTTACATTTACCCATAGGGCTTATGGGTGCTGAGGGTGCTGTGTTTCAGGCGAAAAGACAGATCTTGTGCTTCTTTCTGGGGTGCCATTTGGAGGTGAAGGGGTAGGTCGTTCCAGGTCTTTGCAGTGATGTAGGAGAAGCAGCGGTTCGCTCTGCGGCTGCGATGAATGCTGGGTGGTGTGTGAGGGTGAGTGAAGAGTCTTGAAGGGAGATAGATGTTCAGTCGATGGTTGATGTAGGATGGTCCTTCATTGCATAGAGCTTTGTAGATGTACATGAGGACCTTGAACTGACAAATCTTCTGGATGGGGAGCCAGTGGAGGTTTCTGAGGTGAGGGGTGATGTGGGTCCATTTGGGGAGGTCCAGGATGAGTCTGCCTGCCATATTCTGTATGTTCTAGAGTCTTTTGAGGAGTTGGGTGGAGATTTCAATGTAGACAGTATTGCTGTAGTCAAGGGGGCTGGTGTCGAGGGCCTGCTAAATGTTCTTTCTAGTGTTGATTGGGATCAATCTGAAGATTCTGCAGAGCATGTGGAAGGTGTAAAAGCACGGAGAGGTGACTGGGTTATACTTGTTGTTTGATTGTCATTTGGTTGTTGAGGATAATACTGAGGTTGCATGCATGGTCTGTTGGGGTAGGCGTTAGTCTGAGTTCTGCTGGCCACCAGCTGTGATTCTAAATGTAGGTGTTCATGTCAAAGATCAGTACTTCTGTTTTGTCGGAGTTGAACTTGAGGCAGCTGTCTCTCATCCATTTGGCTCTGTCTGTCATGGCACTGCAGAAGTTGGTTTTGGCATTGGTTCAGTTCTCACGAGTGAGAGGATGAGTTGAGTGTTGTCTGTGTAGGAGATTATGGTAATACCATGGGATCTGACAATGTTTGCGAGGGGAGTCATGTAAATGTTGAATGGGTGGGGCTGAGGGATGATCCTTGAGGTACATCACAGCGTACCTCTCTCATGGGTGGCCTTCAAAATATGGACCCTACTCAAGAACATCTTAAGAATTTTGGGGGTCCTGGGCCAAATATATTTTGGGGGCCCGTGTTCAGGACAGGCTTGAATTTATGATCCAATTTCAGCTCTTTAATGCCCTCTTTGGCCAGGTCAGTGACAGTGCACAGGCACACTGGTCCACATACTAAATGTGTTTACATGTAATATTCAGGGATAGTGATGTGTATTTTCAATATTGTAACACAGCAGCTGATCACTAATATTACTGCAAATAATCTGTGTGATACCCTCCCATTTCTAATGTGTGAGGTCCTGTTTTGATCTAAAAGAAACTTTTTTTTATAAATGTTGCATGAAACATAAACATATCTTTGTAAAATGTCTGTAAAAGACTCTGACCCAAATTAAAAATAAACTAAACGAAAACAGCATTTTAAACAAACTATTTAAGAATCATGAAAGATCATTGGGGCAAGACTCTGCAGAACAGATCTGGCGCTGTCAGTGAGCCCCGCAGAAAAGATGGGGCCCTGGGCTACAGCCCCCTTTGCCCATGCCTTAAAAAGTTTCTTACCCTACTAAAGGTTACTTGAGTCATTTATAATGCTCTTCATCTCTCTCCACCAAACTCTCTTTATCTGATGCCTCTCACTTTACTAAGAGCACATCATGACTCTCTCTTGACATTCTGTAAAAACACAAACATAAGCTTTTTGCCTAAGCTATTGGGATATTTCTATTCATAGACCATTATCTTGCATTGGTCCTTTTCAGCTTTAGGAAACTGCCGAGACCCACTCCCTTATAGATTTGTTTCAGTGTGCATTGCCACTGCTGCACTTTTTATTTTATTTTAAATAATCATGTTATTTTTAAGGCATTTGTTCAGGACAAATACACAAAATCACATAGAAGCTTTGTGGAACTAAAGAAGATAGACTTAAGCAGAATATCATGATAATCAAAGGGGTCAATAAATGCAAATATAGACACATTTGTATAGGTTTAAAAAACTATAAATGATCAGTGTCTTGTTGAGGAAGAAGGCTATTGTTCCATAGACATCTTTCAAGGCCCTGAGAAATCCCAAGCATCCTCTTCTTGACTGGAGTCAACGGAACTGATGTAGTGGTTGAAAGATGTGATCAGTTTTCATCAGTTTAAAAAAACATCAGGCAGTGGTAGCAATGTGCACACATTTGAGCTTTTAATCAGCTCAGCTATTGTGGCCAATCTGAATGCTTTTATTTTAGGATTTAGATCTATTTTATTAATTTTATAAGAGTCAAGTAATACAAAACTACCCACCTACATCCAGTGGCCGGTAGTGACTTGAATACTAGGCACTGTAAGCATGCACCACGGAAAGTTAGAGAAAGGGGGTAGAGTAGCGAAGAATGAGATAGAAGGGGTTTTAAACAGGGAGGCAGTGTCCTTCTGGCTTTTGTTAATGTCGAGGCCTATGAATGTGAGCTCTGGTGATCTAGTGTTCGTCAGGTACAGCCGCTGAGGTTAAGGGCAAGATTTTAAATTATCGGGGGCAGGGTAGGTCACGGAATTCATCAGACAGGTATTTTAGGCAGGGTTGACATATCTTATCAAAGTGGAGGAGGCAGTGCACAGCCACTGCCGTCAGCTGTTCCAACCCTAATATGTCCCATAGTTTATGTAACCAGTCCAAGTGTTTAGGTATAGCGTCTGTACCCCATTTAGCCAGAATACGTTGTTTAGCCGCTTATGCTAGGGTGATTGCTTTGCCTCCATTAGACCATAATGGGTAGGTGAGGGGGTTAGGTAGACCCAATAGGATATAGCTCAGGAACCAGGGAATATCTGTCGCTAACATAGCGTTTACTGCTTCCAAGACCACCTCACAGAAAGACGCCAATTTGGGGCATTACCACAAGAGATGAGTAAGAGTACCCTGATGTCCATAGTTACGCCAGCAATGTCTCCGACCCGTGGAGTCCCAGGTGGTGATCCTAGCTGGGGTGAGGTACCAATTGTGGGAAATCTTTAGGAGCATTTCTTTACTAATGGTGTTAAGTGCTGAGGTTCATGCGCGGTATTGAATGTCATTCTATCTCTCTCTGGGAAAAGGCACCCACATTTTCCCTCCCATCTAGCTATTGTGGGTGATTTTAGGGGAGTCTGCGGTATATCCAAAAAGGTATGGAGGTCAGACAAGAGTTTCTTTTCGTTGGAACGTGTGAGAAGCCACTTTTCAAAAGTAGTTAGTACGCTATTAGCATGCTGTTGAACCCTGGGCTGCGTCACCCAATGTGCAACTGTCAAATACTGCCATCGTGCCGTGCTTGGAAGGCCATAGGATGACTGCAGTGTAGGGAAGTCTATGAGTCCCTCAGTGTCAAACGGGTCCCCCACTCGTTTACAGTTGGCTTTCTGCTAGGCCATGAATGCTGAGCCCATGGCAGCTGGTAGGAAGTCCGGGTTACCTATCAGTGTCTGTGGAGATATTGGTGTAGAGAGGCTGTGTTGCAGTTGTACTTTGTCCTAAACCCCAAATGTAGCCCTCACTACAGGGAGGACATGTACACCAGTTGACTAACAACATCTTTGTAGCCAGGGCATCTTTCAAATATAGATGGCCACAATCACCTGGTCTATGAAACCCCAGTATTTCTCCGTATGGGTGTGATACCACTCCACCATGTAACGCAGCTGTGCCACCTGGTCGTAGCAGCACAAGTTTGGAATTCCCAGTACTCCTACCGATAGCAGGAGATAAGCACGGGCTCTGGCCATCCTAGCTCGCTTACTTTCCCAAATAAAGTCCCAAATAAGGGATTGCAATTTGTCCAGCATCCATGGGGGTGGTTGGAGGGGCACAGTCTGCATGACAGAGAACTTTGGGAAGTAGCGTCATTTAGACAGCCTCTATGCACCAAGAGAGCCCTTGGAATTTCCATGCTTTTATTTTAGAATAGGACTTTGATGACAAAAGCATAGTGGAGTTAAAATCAGTTTCATTTGTGCAATATGAAAATAAATCTGTTATCGCATACCATGGACATTTGCTCACTGAAAGATAAATCTGAACCATCCAATGTGACCAAGCTCCACCCAGTCAATTAAGGAGAAGGGCATTTGTCCATTGACTCAGGTCAGAGAATTATGAACACAAGTGTATTATTTTTAGCTCGTAATATATCCATTTTCACCTCATTAAGATTTAAAAGATTTAAAGACATCCAAAATAGGAAAATGCTGGAAAATATTGGGTCACAAATATCTTTTTGCTGTGGTACAGGATAGGCATTAAACACTTGCATGAAGTATGACACTCTGCACAGTGATCATTTTTGGCGGGGGTCTGAGGTGAATAGTAAAAAGGTAATTGCAGTGTGCTGGTAAACTCAGCAAGAGGTTCCATTGAATGATCTGATAAGATGAAGGCCCAAAACCATTTTCATCCACCTACAGTATAAACTCAGCCCACTCATTATGTTTTGTTATGATGAATTGTATAGCGCACTAAGCACAGATGAGGGTATTCAGGCACTTGAGCAGGTGTGTAGGCATGAGGTCCCCACAGGGTTACCAGAAGAGCCAGGTCTTTAGACTCTTGAAGAACTCAAGAAGTGAGGAGGAAGCTCTGATGTGTTGAGGGAAGTTGTTCCATGATTTGGTTTTGATGCAGGAGAATGAGCAACCCCCTGTTATGCTTCTCTGGCTGTGGGTGTGTGTGTGTGAGTTTCTGTGAGTTTCAGCAGAGTGTAATTGTCTGACAGGTTGGTGAAAGTTTATGTGGCTGTTCAGCCATGTTGGTCTCATGCTGTGTTGGGCTTTGTATGTGTGCTGAAGGAGTTTGACCCTGCTGCACTTGTGGTTGGGGAGCCAGTGAAGCTCCATTATGTGTGGTGCAATGTAGGTGCAGCATGGTAGGTCTAATATGAGTCTTGCTGTGGTGTTCTGTATCGTCTGAAGTCTGACTGGGAGCTGTGTTGAGTGCATTGCTGTGGTAAAGCCTGCTTGTGATGAGTGCTTGTGTGACGGTCCATCTGGTGTTCTATGGCAGCCACTTAAAGATCTTTTGTAGCATGCACAGGATGTGGAAGCAGGAGGTGCTCACTGAGTTGACTTGTGCCATCATGTTGAGCTTGGTATTTAGCATGATCTTCAAATTTCTAGAAAGGTCGGTGGGTGTGGGTGTTGGACGTAGCTCCGATGGCCACCAGGTGGAGTCCTAAGGGGAGTTCTTATTTCTGAAGACAATACCTTCGTCTTGTCGGAATTAAGCTTTAGGCAGTTGGTTCTCATCCACTCTGCTACCATGGGAATGCGGTTGGTGTAGTTGGTTCTGCTGGTGGTTGGTTTGTTGGTCGGGGAGAGGATGGATTTGGTGTTATCGGAGAAGGGGATTATACCGATGTCTTGGGATCGGATGATGTTAGCAAGCAATATCATGAAGACACTGAACTTGGTGGGGCCGAAGTATGATCCTTGGAAGACTCCGCAGATCAGGTTCTTAGTCTTTGACGTGAAAGGGATAATGTAACCCTCATGGTTTCTTCCCATGGGGAAGGAGTAGATTAACTGAGTGTGGGTCCTTAGTTGAGCAGGATGAGAGCTTCTGTTTCTCTTTAATCCAGAACAGTCCGAATGTCTTTGGAGGCTACAATGAGTGCTGTTTTGCTACCGTGGTACTTTCTAAATCCTGATTGGGTATAGCATAGCCAGTGGTAACTCATGAGGTTGCTTCTTGACAGCCTTCTCAAATCACTTTGGCTGGGTAGGGAAGTATGGAGATTGGACGGAAGTTGCATAGTATGTTTGGGCCAGCTGGAGTTTTTTTAAGGAGGGCATTGACTTCTGCATGTTCCCAGTCACCCAGGAACAAGGCCAATGTGAAAGAGGTGTTGATGGTGTAGGTGAAGGCATAGCTGATTGGTGATGCTCCCACCTTGTAGATGTGCTGGGGGCATGGATTCGTTGGGGCTACTGTGTGGATGCTCAGCATGATTGTCACTGTGTCGTCTCTGGTGAGGGTTGTCCATTCGGTCAGGTGGCTTTCTTGGTTGGTGATGGGTAGGTTGGCAATGAGTTCCCTGGGGTCAGGCTGAGGAGCAATGTTGCTGTAGATGTTTACAATTTTGCTGTGGAAGAAGTTTGTCAGTTTGTTGCAGGGTTCTTGGGAGGGGGTGATGTCGATGGAAGCTGAGAGTGTGGTGAAGTCCCAGATGATTCAGAAGATGACCTTGCAGCTGTTGGAACTCCTTCAATGTGATCAGCTAGCGCTCTTTTCTTAGTGTCTTTTAGTTGCTGATGGTAGTGTTTGAGTACAGCCTTGTAGGTGGTTCAATCTGTGGTTTTGTGGGCTGGCTCCCGATTTGACATCTAGCTGTTTACAGTGCAGTTTAGTGCTCTGTGTACCAGCTGGCCTGTTTGTAATTTCTTTGCTTGCAGTGTTTGATGGCTGCGAGCGAGTTTGCACAGTTTTTCCCCAGCTGCACTATGGTAGAATGGTACTGAGGGGTGTGTTGACTTGTGGTGTATTGATTTGGTTGTGGATTAAGGAGTGGTCTGTCCATATGAGCAGTGAGATGGAGTTGTATTTGATGCAGTCACTGGTGGTGAAGATGGGGTCCAGTGTGTGTACTCTGGAGTGTTATGATCATGAGAAGAGGAGGGCAAGTCCTATGTTGCCCAGGCTTTTGAGGCTTAGACGGACCTTCTAAGGCAGGTCTGTAACTAGGTTGAAAAGTGTTCTATAAAAGGTCCAAAATATTGTGCAGTTCAGTAAATTGTTTTAGTAGGTCTGTTTCAGTCCTCTCAAGCATTTCTACTTAGTTAAGTGGGGAAGGAGGAAAATGGATTTAGAAGTAAAAATGATACAAAAGGTCTAAAGATGGCTTGCTAAGAGGTTGTTTAGACAAAATATTGAAAACAAAGTATTGTGAAACAAAACTATGGTTGTAAGAATACAATGATGTTCAAAATATCGTGGACTTAAATATTGAAGGTAAGATTATGGTTTTAAATGTTTCTAATATTAAATCTAATTGGCAAAAATATTGTTGTATAAAATATAGTTTGTAATCTTAGTTTATCACGGTTCTTCAGCTTTGTATTTATTATTGTTTTATGTCAATCAATCAATCAATACAGGCTTTATTCGATTTAAAATTAAAAATCATAAAAGCAAACATATTAAGAAGAACAATAAAAGTTCCAGCACAAATAACAAATATACTACATCAGTAACATAGAAAAATGAAAAATGTGTTTTTAAATGACAAAGGACGAATCATGACATGCATATCAACCATCTAAGATGTCTTGGACAGGCCATAATACTAAAATTGATTTCAACCATTTACTCATTTTGTGAATTAAGTGGTAAGACATTTCCTAGCCCGCAGCACACTCTTTAAAAAGCCTGCCACTGAACCAATGCAGTAACAATTTTCCAACATCTGGAGGTATACTAGGGCAGGACGGCATTGCCTCCATCTTCCTTCTTTTAATACAGGAATTAGCCATCTGCGCCTTTCATTATTGTAAAACTTGCAAAATAAAATTGCATGTATTGTGGTTTGTGATGAAATGTTCTCACACGGACAGCAGCATCGTTGATGTCAGGGTGAGTAATAAGGCGATGAAAAGTCCCAAATTTGAATCTTGTAAGCAGGTATCTATCAAAACCCCCTGCGACACATAATAGGTATGGTTGAATTTTGCTGGTAACGGTGATTATTTGGTGGTTGACCACCATAATTTTGTTCAATTCAAGGCCTAGTCTGATCTCTTCTAGATGTGTCATACAGATCTTTTTAAGATCCTTTCGATTGATGGAAGTCATATTTTCCGGTAGGGTAAAAAACTCCGGGCGTCCAATATCATGTAGGAAGTTTTTTACATATCTGAGCCAAGATATTTTGCCCACATTATCCAACCTCATGGCATCCATTATTATTTCTCTGTTGAGGCCAGTGCTGTCCGAAGTCCAAATTCTATGCCACAGCAAAATCGGTTGAGTCTTTATTAAATCAGAAATATAGGCTACGCCTAGCTCGCTGTGGCAATTAAAAACTGGGGCACTAGCTGGGACGCCCAGGATGAACCTTAAAAAGCCATTTTCAATACTTTGAATGGACGTACACTCGTGAAAGCCCCAGATGGCTGCCCCGTAAGTAGCTATACTTACACATTTTGCTTGGTAGATTTTTAATAGCATTTCGGGCGGCCTTTTCCCCAGTTTTTTTTAAAAGTTTATGAGGGCCGCAGTGGACTTCATAAAAAGTAAGCTCCTAGCCTTAACTGCTGCAGTCCATGAACCGGTTCTCTTAAAAAGAACACCCAGATAGCTAAACAGATTGGTAGTTTCCACCCGCCTACCACCCGCCTGGTAACTTCTGGGGTTATTTATCTTCCCACCGCAAGCCATAACAAAGCTTTTTTTTGCATTCAATTTTAGCCCAAGCCTGTCCATAAAACAAGTATAAAAAGAAAGCGCCCTTTGTAGGCCAACCTGTGTGCGGGCCATGAGCACTGCATCATCAGCATAGAGGAGAGAGGCAATCGGGCGCGTGTTAACTGTCGGGGGGTCCCTAGTATGTGACACCAACTCCTGTTCCAAAGCATTGGTATATAGTGAGAACAGGAGTGGTGCCAAGACACAGCCTTGCCTTACGCCCCTCTCGACTCTAAATGATGCAGTGCACTCGCCATTAATCCCATAACGAACTTTAGATCTGGCTCCAAAATACAGCTGCCTTAAAAACAATACTAAAACGGGATCAACTTTTAATTCATCTAAAACTTACCACAGCTTATCGTGTATTACACAATCAAACGCAGCTGTGAGATCCACAAAGGCCAGGTAAAATTTCCCTGGCTTAGCCTGTGTGTATTTACTAATTATAATACTAAGGTTCAAGATCTGTTCATTTGTCCCTAAACCGGCTCTAAAACCATATTTAACGTCGCTTAAAATGCCCTTTTCTTCCGTCCATGCTTGTAACTGGTTTAAAACGACCCTGCCGGCTATCTTCATTAGGGAATCCAGCAAGGATATTGGGCGATAGCAAGTGGGATTCTCCCGTTCTCCCTTTTTGAAGATGGGGACTATGATTGACTCATACCAAGTATCTATAAAACCATTTGCACAGCTCGCTTGCAACACCCTAGTTAAAATTGGGCCCCAAACCTCCAAGTTTGACTTATAAAGGTCTATTGGTATCCCGTCTGGGCCCGCAGTCTTACCACCCTTGCTAGCCTTAACTGCTGCATTAACATCTTTAAGTGAGATATCAAGAGGGATAGGGATACATTTCTGTTTTGCCCTTTCTATTGGTTGGTCCTGTACTATTAGCTCCGTGACTCCCTGGTTTGAATAGACTTTTTAAAAAAAATCTATCCAGGTACTTTCCTCAATGGTCACCTCAATTGATGGAGAATCCAAGTTACTATTTAAAAAAGGGGCGTTCACTGCAGACCAGAATTTCGAACTGTCCTTACTCTCGGCAGCCTCACAGAGATTCTTCCAAGCATTTTCTTTCAGCTCATTCTCCCTTGTTTTTCTGGCTGCGTTATATAGTTTTCTGCAAGCCCTAATCTCACAACTATCTCTTTCGGCACTATGCAATGCTCTCTTCAGGTTGGTATAGCATCTAGTGCAATTTTGGTCGAACCATCCTTTCTTACGATTACTTGTCCCTTTACGTTCCACAGACAGCGTGCTTTTCACTGTTTCACTGATACTCTTAAAGGCTTTTAGAACTTCAGCATGAGTTGGGCAGTCGCTTAGGCATGTTAAAATAGGGTCTAGTGCCGTAGTAACAATTTCTTTAGTTAGCTCGGCAGGATCCCGGCTTGCCCAACGTATAGTGTACCCGTTCTTCCTTCCCAGTTCAATGTTTTGCAGCCAAGCAATGTTGTTCCCTAATTTCTGGGATGCACTATGTGAAAATGCTATATTCACGTTAATCGCCAAATGATCACTCATGATGTATTTTATATCCTCTTACATGGCTAACGTGGCGATTTGGGATAAGTATAAAATCGATAGTAGTTTTAGCGCCTCTTCCTATAAAGGTGTAACCGAAGTCCACCTTTGGCGTACATAAACAATTGGAAAATCCGAGGTCATGTTTAAACAAAAACTCATTTAAAAGCTCGCCTTTAGCTGTGTGGAGAAAGTGGGCCGGGGGGTCTTCCTTATCCAACGTTAAGCCACACTTCCCTAAATCTGCAAATGAACACAAACTAGTATTAAAATCACCACCGATAATAGGGATTAAAGTTGTTTCGCCTTTTAATTTTAAATTATTAATGTCCCTACTTAGTTTTTCTAGTAGTGCTCCCAATTGGTCCTTTTCCATGTTGTTGTAAAAATTAATCAGTGCTAATACACTATGCGAGTCCATATATATTAAAACAATTTGATAATATGCTTCTACGCTCACCATTTCTACATTACTTGCCCCCAACAAATTTGAGACATAGACACATAGCCCTCCTTGCGGCCTACCGCTAGATGAACGAATTGCAGGTGTGTGGTATGTTTTGAAACCATTAATGTGGACTCTATCGATTAAACAAGTCTCTTGTAAACACAACACATCAAATTTTCTAGCAAAGTCCAGCCAAGCTGGATCAATCACTTTGCGTTTTAATCCTGCAACATTCCAAAAACAGATACTGCAGGACCCTGCCAGATGGTTAGTTGAGTCCATGTCAGTCTCCGCGATACCACTATTCCTAATTTGGGTACCCGCTCCCTCATCCACTTGCTCCACCAGGGTCTGATCGTGCAAAGTTGAAGCACCCTGTTCGGTTCTAATTTGGGTACCCTTTCCCTCAACCACTTGTTCGACCAGGGTCTGGTCATGTAGGGTTGATGCACCCTGTTCGGTCCTAGTGAAATGGGGTTGCGTCCTCCGAGATGGAAATCTATTACTGGGTAGTCAATCATTCTCATCTAGAGCGGTTAAAGGGCCGAATCTATTAGAGACTATCAAGGTAAAGCGGGAGCCATCCCTGTTCCAATCGAGGGAACCTTGGTTTTTAAAGGTATTTATGGTTGGCATGCGATAGAAAAAATCTAAGTTAAGAACTTGTATACTGGTATTGGATAGATTTGACTGGTGAATTCTCAATAGGATTTCTCTAACCAAGGCCGGTGATCCTAACGAGAGCACTATGCAGTCTCCTTCGTATAATTTTCTGGAGTTTCCTACCCAGTCGACTCTCCTCACCATCTTAAATTCCCTAAAAAGGGCATTTGTTAAGCCTGTCCTATTTCCCACCCAATTTAGAGTTTTATTTCTTAATGCCTGCCAAGTTTCATTTACTACTGGGTCTAGTTTGGGGACATCCGCTAAAATGACTGTATATGGTGTAGCGGCTGGAGGGAGATTAAGAATTTGAACTTTTTCATCCTGCGGCATATTTATAGATTCTCTACCCTTATGTTTATGCTGGGATTTATGGACTGCCATACCCAGCTTTTTATACCTAGTTGTTTTGCCATCAATAGGGATGCTACTGTTAGTGGCCATGGGAGCGGTCTGATGCATGGGTGCATTCTGATGCAAATCTAAGCGGCCATCCTGGCTCTCGACCACCAATGCTCCCCTGTCTAACCGCGGAACTGGTCCTCCTGAGGCCCCCTCTCCAATTGTCCACACACACCCAATGGCCTTTGTGCAACAACACCCACTGTTTGTACGATGTCAGATTGGGCTGCTAGTACATCATCCAGGCATTTTTCTATTTTATCCAGCCTGCTAGAAAGGGTGGTCATTGATTGCATTACAAGCTCTTTTAGATCTTTAATAATTTGGTGCAAGTTATCCAAATCACATATGGGTTCGGTACAGGACCTTTTCCCTTTCGAGGTACTTGCAGAACCCATTTGCTTCGGCACTTTGTTTTTGACCCTTTGCAATTTCCCCGGCAGTTTTTTCGAATGGATTTTTGTATGACTTGGTGTAGGGGTGGGAATAAGATGAATTACAACCACCTCCCCCTCGGCAAGAATGTCATTTACTCTTTTTGAGTTGGTTAATCTATCCATTTTAATTAATGGGAGGGGGGGGTCGCAAACTTCTGTCCCTATAGGGACGGCATCATCAATCACCTGGATACACCCATTCTTATGTTGGCCAGGGATTCACTTTACGGGCGAATCTTTCATTAACACCCCTACATGGCTTGGCACGAAGTTATCCGTAGAGTTTTGTTGTGATATGGATGGTTCTACAGTGTCACTATTTAATGTCTCCTCCACTGAGATGATCTGCCTTTCAATATCCCCAACAGCCCCTGTTAAATAATCCAGTAGGGTCTTATTGACCTTCCTGTGCTTACTTGGTACTTTTGGCGAATGATTCGCCGCCTGCTCTCTTTTACCCATGACAAACGTATTGATTACCTGTGATTTTAAGTAATCTTAAGCTCAAAAGACTCCCGGGGATATATAAGTAACTAGCTAGGACGATAAAAAGGCACTAGCTCAACACAACAAAATCAGAAACAAACAGGTATTAAAACTGTTCAACATACATATACCCAGAGAGTAAATATGAGTAAATACTGAGGACATCCGCGGCTCGGAATCGTTGGCTTTTTCAATTGTGCTAGCGCCGCATCAATCAGTAAAGGGACTGTTAGTCTACCGCCCCCCTGGTCCGCTTGGGACGTTTTTTGCTGATCTTGATTCAGTGCTGGTTGGCCTAGCACTGAGAGCAGAACACTGCTTAGTGGCGGGGGACTTTAACATCCGGATGGATGATCCGTCGGACCCCGCCGCTATTAAGCTTTTGGAGGCTATGACTCCGCTGGGTTTTACCCCGCATTTGCAGGGCCCGACCCATGACAAGGGGCACACTCTAGATCAGGTCTTCTCGACCTCGCCTCTAGTGGTGAAAGAGATTCTCCCGGTCTTGTGGTCGGATCACTGGCTGGCCAAATTTGTAATCAGCGGCAACGCCAGGGCGCCATACCCTGTCTCACAGCAGCGGGGACGAGCCTTTAGAGCATTTAGCAGGGTGACCCCTGAGTTGCTGGCTCAGGCTGCTGTGACGCACCCTTGTCCTCTGTCTGGCGAGCTAGAGAGAGATCTGGAGTCCCTGCAAGAATGGCTGACGGAGAGGCTGAATGACCTGGCCCCAGTCCCGCCCCCCAACCTGACATCTAGGCGGGTCTCGGCCCCTTGGTTCACCCCTGCTCTGAAGGCTACGCGGCAGCAGTGCAAGGTGGCTGAAAGGGCCTGGCGGGCACATTATGACAGCAAGGACAGGTCTGCCTACATGGCTGTGATTAAAGCTTACCACCGAGACATCCGCCTCGAAAAGAAAGCCTATCTTGCGGGGAGAATCGAAGCAGCTTCGAACTCCAGTAAGGAGATCTTTACCATCGTTCGAGAATTCATCTCCCCTCGGACTACTGCTTCGGAAGAGGGGCCCGCAGAATCTTGGGCGGCGGATCTTGCGTGTTTTTTTACAGGCAAGATCAAACTTATCCAGGACTCCTTTCTATCGAGTGAACTGGTTATATCGCCGCTGCCCGTGGCAGGCTCGCCTCCCTCTGTCGCGCAGGGCGCCTTATTGGCTGAGTTTCCTTCTCTGCCAGCCTCAGCTTCTTTAGCACTTATGGGCAATTTAAAATCCGGGTCTCCGCTTGACCCTTGCCCTGCTAAGCTCCTGGGTAAACTGGCGGAGGTGGTTAATCCGCTGGCGCACCCTCTTCTCAACCTCTCGTTGAGTCTGGGAGAGGTGCCGCCAGTATGGAAGCAGGCAATGGTCGTCCCGCTGCTTAAAAAGCCGGGACTTGACCCGAAAGCCCCAGCCAATTATAGGCCAATTTCGTTGCTGCCGGCCCTTGTAAAAATTTTGGAGAAGCACGTTCAGTCGGTGCTCTCCAATTTTCTGGAGTCTCATGAGATATTACATGACTCCCAGTCGGGCTTCCGTCCACATCGTAGCACCGAGACCGCGCTCCTTGAGGTTTCTGAAACCATTAAAGGGGTGTTGGATACCGGGGGCAAAGTCATGCTGGTGTTGTTGGACTTGTCGGCGGCTTTTGACACCGTCCCCCATGAGGGCCTGCTCGCAAGACTCTTTGAGATTGGTCTGCGGGGGACGGTGCTCAAATGGTTTTCTTCCTTTTTGGCCGGCCGCCGGCAAACGGTCTGGACATCATCTGACACCGCCGTAATGCCGCCTCTGGGAGTCGGGGTCCCTCAGGGCTCTATTTTGAGCCCGACCCTTTTTAACATCTTTATGACCCCTTTGGCGGCGGTGGCGGAGTCAATTGGTGCCCGGATCGTGTCGTATGCCGACGACACCCAGCTCCTCTTCTCTTGCGAGAGAGGGGCTGACTTTGACGGGGAGAGTATCCAGAATTGCCTTGGGGCTGTGTTCGCTTGGTTCCAACGGAACAGCCTCAAGTGCAATTCCGACAAATCGGAGGTACTCTTCTTTGGTTGCGAGACGGAGCCTAGCTGGCAGGCCTGGTGGCCCATCGACATGTTCCCTCCGTCCGGCTCTTCTCCCATGGCTAAAAACTTGGGGGTTAAGATGGACAAGGGGCTGACGATGAAAGCCCAGATCCTGGGGGTAACCGGCACTTGCTTTGGCCTGTTAAAAATGCTGCGGAGGTTCCTGCCTCTCTTATCCGAGGAGCACAGGAGGCTGACGGTGCAGGCTCTGATAGGCTCCAGGTTGGATTATGCCAACATTCTTTACCTGGGCCTGCCAGAGTATCTGCTACAAAGGCTTCAAGTTGTACAGAACGCGGCGGCCAGGGCCATCTTCGGCCTAAGTAGACGGGCCAGTGTCTCTGGGTTGTTGGTGGCGTTACACTGGCTACCCATCCGCAAACGGATTGCCTTTAAGGCTTTGACCTTGGCCTACAAGGCGCTCCATGCGGTGGGAGCTAAACATCTTCAAAAGAGACTGACCTTCTACCATCCGACTCGCTCGTTGAGGTCAGAATCTCTACTCTTGGCGGCTGTTCCGCGTGTGAAGAGGGCTCGCCTGGGGGGCCGCTCTTTCAGTCTGTTGGCCCCACAGATGTGGAACGCACTACCGCTCCCTCTGAGGGGGGCGTTCACTCTCCTTGATTTTAGAAGAGGTCTCAAAACCTGGCTGTTTACTCAATAGGTTTCCCAGTCTTTTGTTTTCTTTTTGTTTATCTTTTAACCTGTTTTTAGTTGTGTTGTGTTATTCTGAAATCTGTTTCCCTTACCTAAAAGCGCCGGGACACTCTTTTTGAGTAACCGTTGCGCTATACAAAAGAATAAATAACATAACATAACATAACATGTCCCAGAACATATCATAAGCAGGTAAGGTTCTTTTACAACAGATGGGAGATTTTATCAAATAACCCCAGGCAGTATCAAGTTTCAATCAATTCGATATTAGTGAGTGATGGAGCACTCACAAGTAGGGGAAAGCGTGAACACGGTACCTTAAACGGCAGTCAGTCCAAACGTGAGCTCCGGGAGCCAAGCGTTAGGGTGGTGGCCCTGCCCTGCCTCCTACTGGCGATGACGGGCAAGGACGGGCCCGCCCTTGGCCCGGGCTTTGCCCGGGCGTGGCCCGCGGGCGTCCCGCACCACGGTGATTTTCGGCGCTTTTAAGCGCGTGGGTGGCCAGGAAACCTCCCTCCTGGGAGCGTTGCAGCCTGGGCGTTGGAGTTTCTGTAAAGTGCTGGTGCAGTTTAGGGCGTCCCGCGCCGCGGTGATTTTCGGCGCTTTTAAGCGCGTGGGTGGCCAGGAAACCTCCCTCATGGGAGCGTTGCAGCCTGGGCGTTGGAGTTTCTGTAAAGTGCTGGTGCAGTTTAGGGCGTCCCACGCCGCGGTGATTTTCGGCGCTTTTAAGCGTGTGGGTGGCCAGGAAACCTCCCTCCTGGGAGTTGCAGCCTGGGCGTTGGAGTTTCTGTAAAGTGCTGGTGCAGTTTAGGGCGTCCCACGCCGCGGTGATTTTCGGCGCTTTTAAGCGCGTGGGTGGCCAGGAAACCTCCCTCCTGGGAGCGTTGCAGCCTGGGCATTGGAGTTTCTGTAAAGTGCTGGTGCAGTTTAGGGCGTCCCGCGCCGCGGTGATTTTCGGCGCTTTTAAGCGCGTGGGTGGCCAGGAAACCTCCATCCTGGGAGCGTTGCAGCCTGGGCGTTGGAGTTTCTGTAAAGTGCTGGTGCAGTTTAGGGTGTCCCGCGCCGCAGTGATTTTCCGCGCTTTTAAGCGCGTGGGTGGCCAGGAAACCTCCCTCCTGGGAGAGTTGCAGCCTGGGCGTTGGAGTTTCTGTAAAGTGCTGGTGCAGTTTAGAGCATCCCGCGGCGCGGTGATTTTCGGCGCTTTTAAGCGCGTGGGTGGCCAGGAAACCTCCCTCCTGGGAGCGTTGCAGCCTGGGCGTTGGAGTTTCTGTAAAGTGATGGTGCAGTTTAGAGCATCCCGCGCCGCGGTGATTTTCGGCGCTTTTAAGCGCGTGGGTGGCCAGGAAACCTCCCTCCTGGGAGCGTTGCAGCCTGGGCGTTGGAGTTTCTGTAAAGTGCTGGTGCAGTTTAGGGCGTCCCGCGCCGCGGTGATTTTCGGCGCTTTTAAGCGTGTGGGTGGCCAGGAAACCTCCCTCATGGGAGCGTTGCAGCCTGGGCGTTGGAGTTTCAGTAAAGTGCTGGTGCAGTTTAGGGCGTCCCGCGCCGCGGTGATTTTCGGCGCTTTTAAGCGCGTGGGTGGCCAGGAAACCTCTCTCCTGGGAGCGTTGCAGCCTGGGCGTTGGAGTTTCTGTAAAGTGCTGGTGCAGTTTAGGGCGTCCCGTGCCGCGGTGATTTTCGGCGCTTTTAAGCGTGTGGGTGGCCAGGAAACCTCCCTCCTGGGAGCGTTGCAGCCTGGGCATTGGAGTTTCTGTAAAGTGCTGGTGCAGTTTAGGGCGTCCCGCGCCGCAGTGATTTTCGGCGCTTTTAAGCGCGTGGGTGGCCAGGAAACCTCCCTCCTGGGAGCGTTGCAGCCTGGGCGTTGGAGTTTCTGTAAAGTGCTGGTGCAGTTTAGGGCGTCCCGCGCCGCGGTGATTTTCGGCGCTTTTAAGCGCGTGGGTGGCCAGGAAACCTCCATCCTGGGAGCGTTGCAGCCTGGGCGTTGGAGTTTCTGTAAAGTGCTGGTGCAGTTTAGGGTGTCCTGCGCCGCAGTGATTTTCCGCGCTTTTAAGCGCGTGGGTGGCCAGGAAACCTCCCTCCTGGGAGAGTTGCAGCCTGGGCGTTGGAGTTTCTGTAAAGTGCTGGTGCAGTTTAGAGCATCCCGCGCCGCGGTGATTTTCGGCGCTTTTAAGCGCGTGGGTGGCCAGGAAACCTCCCTCCTGGGAGCGTTGCAGCCTGGGCGTTGGAGTTTCTGTAAAGTGATGGTGCAGTTTAGAGCATCCCGCGCCGCGGTGATTTTCGGCGCTTTTAAGCGCGTGGGTGGCCAGGAAACCTCCCTCCTGGGAGCGTTGCAGCCTGGGCGTTGGAGTTTCTGTAAAGTGCTGGTGCAGTTTAGGGCGTCCCGCGCCGCGGTGATTTTCGGCGCTTTTAAGCGTGTGGGTGGCCAGGAAACCTCCCTCATGGGAGCGTTGCAGCCTGGGCGTTGGAGTTTCAGTAAAGTGCTGGTGCAGTTTAGGGCGTCCCGCGCCGCGGTGATTTTCGGCGCTTTTAAGCGCGTGGGTGGCCAGGAAACCTCTCTCCTGGGAGCGTTGCAGCCTGGGCGTTGGAGTTTCTGTAAAGTGCTGGTGCAGTTTAGGGCGTCCCGTGCCGCGGTGATTTTCGGCGCTTTTAAGCGTGTGGGTGGCCAGGAAACCTCCCTCCTGGGAGCGTTGCAGCCTGGGCGTTGGAGTTTCTGTAAAGTGCTGGTGCAGTTTAGGGCGCCCCGCGCCGCAGTGATTTTCGGCGCTTTTAAGCGCGTGGGTGGCCAGGAAACCTCCCTCCTGGGAGCGTTGCAGCCTGGGCGTTGGAGTTTCTGTAAAGTGCTGGTGCAGTTTAGGGCGTCAATTATTAAAGTAAAATGTTTACATTTATTTACTTTTTGTATACAGATATTTTTGGAGCTATATTTTTAACAAATTTGTTTTAATTTAGTTTTTATTTTTTATTTGAAGGTTTTAGGAGCAGGACGTTGGGTTTATAGAGTAAAGGGTAGGGAGATGTTTGCTGTAATTTTTTTATTTTATGTGAATATTTTAAGAAAAAATTTAATTTGCAATAATAGTTGTTTAATTTGTAATTCAACATTTGGGTGCCGATTCCGATCCGGTAAACACCTTACAAACTCGCAAATACGATTCGCACTGAAATTCCATTTCCGTACGAGTCGTAAAAAACACCGACCGGCAAAAAAATACATACAAATCTGATTCTGGACGGCGCATATGCGAAGTCTGGACGAAGTCAGGCAGCGTTCTATGGACCAGCAAGTACGATTCGTGCCGACGTCACTCCACACGCAGCATTTTTTACGGGAGCCAAAAACTGCCGGGAAATTGAGGACGACGCGAAGAAGGAGCACCGGTACGTGACGGACAGCGATGGACCCCAACCTATGAGTCATCCCGGCCATCATAGCCTACCACCTCGTGTTCAGAAACCGACGCAGATGCCGCAGAAGGTCAGAACAACCACCAGGGGCAAAGGGGGGGGGTGAGCATGGGGCAGGAAACATAACCCACACCCCACAAAATACTAATACATCCTGCACATTAATTACCTCCATGGTCTGGTCACTTCGGGGGGCGTGTCCACCAATCCCACGTCCCGCCACAACGGAAGTGGACGTGGACGCGTACCCGTCACCACCACAATGGTGGTACGGGACGTACCCACGCCCCCCAGAGTGTGGGTACGGCCCGTACCACCATTGTAGTGGTGATGTAGGGGTACGCGTGTACCGACTGTACCCACGCCCCCAGAGCGTGGGTATGGGCCGTACCATGCGTACCCCTACGTCACTGCCACTATGGTGGTACAGCCCGTACCCATGCCCCCAGAGTGTGGGTACGGGCCGTACCACGCGTACCCCTACGTCACCGCCACAATGGTGGTACGGCCCGCACCCATGCCCCCAGAGCATGGGTACGGGCCATACGACGCATACCCCTACGTCACTGCCACAATGGTGGTACGGCCCGTACCCACGCTCTTCAGAGCATGGGTACGGGCCGTACCACCATTGCACTGGTGATGTAGGGGTACGCGTGTACAGAGCGTACCCACGCCCCCAGAGCGTGGGTACGGTCTGTACACGCGTACCCCTACATCACCACTACAATGGTGGTACGGCCCGTACCCACGCTCTCCTGAGCGTGGGTACGGGCCGTACCACCATTCCAGTGGTGATGTAGGGGTACGCGTGTACAGAGCATACCCACGCCCCCAGAGCGTGGGTACGGGCCCCACCACGCGTACCCCTACGTCACTGCCACAAAGGTGGTACGGCCCATACCCACGCTCTCCTGAGCGTGGGTACGGGCCGTACCACCATTCCAGTGGTGATGTAGGGGTACGAGTGTACAGAGCGTACCCACGCCCCCAGAGCATGGGTACGGTCCGTACACACGTACCCCTACATCACCACTACAATGGTGGTACGGCCCGTACCGACGCTCCTCAGAGCGTGGGTACGGGCAGTACCACGCGTACCCCTACATCACCACCACAATGGTGGTACAGCCCGTACCCACGCTCTCCAGAGCGTGGGTACGGGCCGTACCACCATTGCAGTGGTGATGTAGGGGTACGCGTGTACGGAACGTACCCACGCCCCCAGAGCGTGGGTACGGTCTGTACACGCGTACCCCTACATCACCACTACAATGGTGGTACGGCCCGTACCCACACTCCCCAGAGCGTGGGTACGGGCCATACCACGCGTACCCCTATGTCACCGCCACAATGGTGATACGGCCCGTACCCACGCTCTCCAGAGCGGGGGTACGGGCCGTACCACCATTGCAGTGGTGATGTAGGGGTATGCGTGTATGGAGCGTACCCACGCCCCCAGAGCGTGGGTACGTCCGTACACGTGTACCCCTACATCACCACTACAATGGTGGTACAGCCCGTACCCACGCTCCCCAGAGCGTGGGTACAGGCCGTACCACGCGTACCCCTACGTCACCACCACAATGGTGGTACGGTCCGTACCCACGCCCCCAGAGCCTGGGTACGGGCCATACCACGCGTACCCCTACGTCGCCCCCACAATGGTGGCACGGCCCGTACCCACGCTCTCCAGAGCGTGGGAACGGGCCGTACCACCATTGCAGTGGTGATGTAGGGGTATGCGTGTACGGACCGTACCCTTGCCCCCCAGAGCATGGGTACGGTCCGTACATGCGTACCCCTATATCACCACTACAATGGTGGTACGGCCCGTACCCCGCTCTCCAGAGCGTGGGTACGGGCCGTACCACCATTGCAGTGCTGATGTAGGGGTACGCGTGTACGCACCGTACCCACACCCCCAGAGCGTGGGTACAGGCCATACCACGCATACCCCTACAGCCCCATTACATGATGGATACAAGGCATACACATGCCACGGATGTAGGTGTACGGCTTGGTGCAGCACATCAGCTGTGAATTGGGGGTGGTGTATGCCCAGGACAGCAGTGTACCACAGCAAGGGCGCAAGTGGGTGGGTGGGTGGGTGCAGAGGACTCCCAGCAGTGCCCAGACATATGAGGGGTGTGTGCCTATCACTCCCAGCAGTGCCCAGACATATGAGTGGTGGGTGCAGAGGACCCCCAGCAGTGCCCAGACATATGAGGGGTGGGTGCAGAGGACCCCCAGCAGTGCCCAGACTTATATGGGGTGTGTGCCTATCACTCCCAGCAGTGCCCAGACATATGAGGGGTGGGTGCAGAGGACCCCCAGCAGTGCCCAGACATATGAGGGGTGTGTGCCTATCACTCCCAGCAGTGCCCAGACATATGAGGGGTGTGTGCCTATCACTCCCAGCAGTGCCCAGACATATGAGGGGTGGGTGCAGAGGACCGCCAGCAGTGCCCAGACATATGAGGGGTGTGTGCCTATCACTCCCAGCAGTGCCCAGACATATGAGGGGTGGGTGCAGAGGACCCCCAGCAGTGCCCAGACATATGAGGGGTGTGTGCCTATCACTCCCAGCAGTGCCCAGACATATGAGGGGTGGGTGCAGAGGACCCCCAGCAGTGCCCAGACATATGAGGGGTGTGTGCGTATCACTCCCAACAGTGCCCAGACTTATGAGGGGTGGGTGCAGAGGACTCCCAGCAGTGCCCAGTCATATGAGGGGTGGGTGCAGAGGACCCCCAGCAGTGCCCAGACATATGAGGAGTGTGTGCCTATCACTCCCAGCAGTGCTCAGACATATGAGGGGTGGGTGCAGAGGACCCCCAGCAATGCCCAGACATATGAGGGGTGTGCGCCTATCACTCCCAGCAGTGCCCAGACATATTAGGGGTGGGTGCAGAGGACTCCCAGCAGTTCCCAGACATATGAGGGGTGGGTGCCTATCACTCCCAGCAGTGCCCAGACATATGAGGGGTGGGTGCAGAGGACTCCCAGCAGTGGACAGAGACATGGGGGGGTGTACATCATTATCAGATGACCACAGCTCCATGGGTGAATGTACGTATCCCTAACTTAGGACAATGATGATAGTGCCATAACAACACATCACTGACAGCATGGTTTCACTCCCAGGAGGAAGGAGGTCTTACCCACACTGCATGACACACCATATATGGGTGTGAGGACAAATAACACATGCATACCCACCCCTGGCAGATGCAGCACAATACACACACTGAGATCATGCCACAAGACTGTATAGTCATGTCACTGCCTAACAAACTAAGAGAGCCAAAGAGAACACACACTGTCACGCACATCCCAGGACTGATAGGAATGTGCAGGTGCTGGGCTAGCCACCAAGATGTTGTCTGTTATGGAAGGAAAAGTGTGGAGTTCCCACAGATACAATGCCCACAATTGTGAGTCAGGTGTCCAAATACCCAGCAGAACAAGTACCATATGTGTACTAGGCTGGGATTACACACATGCATTGTGCGGAAAAGGGACCATTTATCCATGAAGGCATGGCAAAATACTCCATACACAAGTACAGTGAGTACCAAGGATTAGGCCTGGGCGGTAAATTCCGTTCCGTTCGCGGAATTTGCGGAATTTGGGTAATTTCGCGTTCCGCGGAGAACGCGAAATTGCCCAAAAATCTGCGTTCCGCGACTTTGCGAAATTTTTTGCTTGTTCGCGTTCTCAATATGCGTGTTCGCGAGATATTTCACCCCGAGCACGCAAACAGCGATCGCGAACAGGAAAAAAGTATCGCGAACAAGCAATTCCGCGTGTTCGCGGAATTTCTGCGTGTTCGCGGAGATTTTTTACCGTTTAGCGGAGATTTGCGTAACGCGATTACGCAAATTCCGCCCACCCCTACCAAGGATGGCACAGACGATGCAGCCGGACACATTGCTGCGCAGGCATGGCCAGAGTTGAAGGGATCCATCACCAACAAAGGACATGTAGACACAGGGCAACACAACAATTGTGCAACTCTCTGCAGGGGAGATGTCAGGTGCCACAGAGGAAGGAACACCCCTTGGGACAATGTCTCCAAACACAAAGAGCATACACGACAAAGAATCTTTGCAGAGATCGCGTGATGGCACGCAGATATAAGGTTCCACCCCATGAGCAGCAGACCACAACATTTCCCTGAAACATAACACATGCCCACAACCCCAACTCCTGTAGCATCAACATCAATACCTGAAATGCAAGACTTTTCCAAAGAAAAAGAAAATGCTTTATTCAGCATGAAAATAATAATGTGTAAACGAGACTATTCACAAAGGCCAATGGCCAGTCCAAATCAGCAGTCCTTGGGGGGGGACACATGGCCATGCGTCTCCCCTAGCTTGCCTGCACATCACAAGAGTGTTTCGTCGACTGGGGAGGGCATCATGTGGGGAAGGACCAGGCACCGCAGGGACAGGAGGGGGAAGGGTAGGTGTTGTGGGTGCAGGGACGGACGACTCCACCACAGGGGGTGGCGCAGCGCCAAAGGTGGAGGCGAGCTCAGCGCTGCACACTTCTGCCAGTTCTTCAAGCGTCTCCCCTGCACCCGGAGAAACAACAGGCCCCAAGGAGGGGGGGGTCGGAGGGATGGGTTGCAGCGCTACTGGGGGAGGTGGTGGATGGGCTGGGGGACTTAACTCCCCTACCCGTAGAGTGCCGTGACCGTTTGCGTCCAGGTGAACTAGTGGGGCTGAGGCCCAGCCCAGTAAAGAAGGCCTCCTTTTCCGAATCTGGGGCAGGGGAGCCAAGGGGAGTGACATCGGAGGGACTGGGGAGGGAGTCATGTGGATGAGGACTGTGGCTGCGTGCCTGCCTGTGTGCCCCAGACCCAGTGGGTGTGCCTGCTACCCCCTGAGTGTGCGTGCCAGGAGGTGTGCGCTTGCCCATACGTGGTGGTGTGCTGCTTGTGTCTGGTGGGGTGCGTGTGTGTGGATGTCTCGGTGTGCTTGGGAAAGGCATGGGTGTTGGACTTGTGGATGGGCCAGGGGTAGGGGGGAGGCAGCGCTGCAGGTGACTCGCTACTGCCGTCAGTGATGAGTCCAGGGACCTCAGCAACATCCGTTGGTCAGACATCACTGATGACATGCCCTCCATGTACGACACCATCTGGGTCAGCAGTCTGGTGTGGCCATGGAGGACAGTCAGGATCAATGTCTGCCCAACTTGCAACTGCCGCTGAATGTCCACAGACTCGGCAGTGAGGGCAGCAGGGTGGACAGGGGCAGGGGGTGCAGTGCCTGGCACGAAGGAGACACGGTGTGGCCTAGCACGGACAGAAGGGACCCGAGCAAGTGGGAGGGCGGTGATGGGAATGGAGGGGGTGGCGAGAGATGTACTGCTGCTTTCAGCTCTGGGAGTAGCCTCCGCCCCCTCTGGGAGCTCAGCCTCGGACCCGTCTGCCTCGTAGTCTATGTTGGTACTGGGCAGATCCTCTGCCTCACTCCCCTCGCCCTCCGTGCCACTAGATTCCACCGACTCCACAGCAGTGGTGGCACCACTGCTCGATCCCTCCTCCACGTCCGTGCCGGTGTCTCCCTCGGTGTCCTCCGATGATGCTGTGGGCAAGGTGAAGATACAGGAAAAAATCAGTCACCTGTATACATCTGACACATGAGTCCAAACAAAATAGGCAACAGTGCATATCAGGAAAGGCATCAGGAGTAACATCTAGGATACTCCCCACATATGTAAGCCCTGCACTCCCCAGTTGGTTGACACACCATGCCACTTGCAAACAATGAAAATTAGGACACAACAGCAAATAACTTGAAATCACAAGATCATGAGAAGATAGTGTCTGGGATCAGTTGAGCACAGCAAGACTATGAAGGCATGCCACCTCTTGTTCACTGGGAAACGAACAGTATTGTCGCACCCAAGGCCAAATACCACATGCCAATGCAGAAGGTGTCCCCACACTCAGAGACCTGTGAGTACTTTTGACACCCCCAAATAAATACATTGTGACTCCTGGAGAATCACAACCCTTTACAAAATGGACATGTCTAGCATGTGTGAATGTGGCACTCTGTGAACACAACACACATGTGTCTGTATAGCAGAAGTCACACAGGGAGGTGCACACCAAACTACATGTACACAGTCATTGTCTGAGCTGCCAGACTCATTCAAATCAGCCACTGTTAGGCAGAAATGGCGTAGCAGTAAGTACATATACATGGCACCAGGGTGGCTGGATGACTTGACACTCGTAATTTGGTATCAGCAACAACCAAGGACTAACCCAAATGCTAGCACACTGTGGGAACATGTATATGTATGAACTCCAAACAAGTATTGTCCAAACTGTGCATTACTTTAAAATGTGCCAGCGTATCCCTGGAAAGTGTAAAGGTGGTGTCTTGTGCACTTCCTTGGGAGACATCTGTCATGCAGGCACATCATTGTCCTTCACAACCAAACAAGGTCAACCATATGAAACATTGAGACATGTTGACAGGTGTAGTGAGTGCCAATGGACATTTTCCCAGAGTAACAACTTGAATAATGTCATTTGTCACATGGCTATCCGTCACCTGATCACACAGTTGGCTACACATATGACCTACTGACTGTCATCTGGAGTGGCACACATGTCCACACCCAGTACAATGCATAAGCTAATGGGCCTGCAATTGTTTAGCAACGAAACCTAGCTGTACTGTGGGTTCCCCCTCATGGCAAGCCAGAATGTACCCACAGATGTCAGCACACAAAGTCACAACTGTGTAGCACCTGAACCACACACAGGTGCCAAAAATGTCCAAGCAGGATACATGATTGCCAAGAACTGACACAGGCAATGAAGCACCAACAGCAAGCACTGGCCAACATCACGGGGGCACTGCACGATGACTTTCTGTACTGCGAATCATCACACACAAGTCAGAACTGGCAATGAAACATCAGGGTTGGACATGTACGCCCCTCCCGCGCACACCCACCCATACCTGAGTCAATGTGACTGATACCAATCAAGAAGTGAGAGCTCTTATTCAGGGTTACAATAACTGTGCTTGAAAACTAGCTTCATTAACACGACATCACCTTGTAGGGCTGGCAAAACATATTGGTCACAAACAAACATCAACAGATTATTGTGAATAGCCACACAGGCACTGCCCAGTGTGAGTATGCACAAGCAAACTGCTGTATCCCTGTCCAGTGGGCAAATGTATCACACATGTGAAAACTACTACCTAGGCCAGGGAACAATACCACAGAGGCAGACCCATTATGAACCCACAGTGAATGTGCACAGTGTTGGATGACACACATGAGTAGGAGGGCAGGCTGTGACAAGGGATTGTAGTGTGCACACTGCTCCATGGTCCTGGAATGAGCTGACTGTTACAGGAGCAACCGTCCGGGCACTATGCATATATCCCACTCATGCACATCATGTCTGAGGCTAAAACATTGGTAATGCATGCAACAAGTTTGTTCATTTGAAACCTCACACTCCTATGTTGGGACTCAGCATCAGTGGCAACAAATATGCACCCCCTAATGACTGTACAGGAAAGGGCACAGGCAGACCACCCCCACACATGATGCTGAAAGCAGTGTGCACCTTGATAAACTGGCAGCCTAGATGACCATGTGCAATAGTGATCACACACAGACCAGGTAACACATGTCAAGGAGGGGAAGGGAGGAAGAACAGCACAGATTGACTGTGGGGGAACAGGATATGCACTGCACATATATACCCTGGCAGTGTCTCCAGGCGACTGAGCAGCAGCAAAAGCTGGCGACACACAACAAACACACATATACCTACCCCCTTCCTGCTGCTGTAACTCCTGTATCCGCCTATCCAGGTCAGGGAAGACCACCGCCAGGACACGCCGCATCTGGTGGGTCAGGCGCCGGCGCCCGCCATGCTTGCGAGGAGCCGCCTCCTTCAGCATGACCCAGGCGATCCTCCGGGTCCAGCACCGGATGTCCTGCCATCGCTTCCTCACTTGTGGCAGGCGCCGACTGCGACCCTCCGCCGATTGCACGGCCTTGACGGCGTCCTTCCAGATCTTCCCCTTGTGGTAGGGGGATACCTGTGTGGATGACAAAGTGGGACAACATCACTACACCTGCACCATGTCACAGAGACACACAGTTGAACATCTTAGATTTGTCGAACAGGCCATAGTATGCTGGCAAGTAATAGCACCTTAGTCATAGGGACTTTTTCCACTGGGGACGCAGCAATGCACTACATGGCATAGTAAGTACACAGGTGGCATGAGGGGTGCGAACCAATCCCTGATCATGGCACACACTGTGCATACCAAGCAACACAAGGCTGATGGACAGCAACGCAAAGCAGTCTCATGCGTCAGGCCACTGACGAAACCTCAGCAGAGTACACAGACACACACAGGCACACATCAATCACCTGCCATTGGCAACAGCGGATGCAAACCTCACTCTGCACATGTGCCACTTGCCGGGGGGGGTCACAGGTGTAGGGCTAGCTCAGCAAGTCAGACACACAGCACGGCTTACTTCACACATCAGATGGATTGAGCAGTTGCCTCCTCCATGCAGCTGTGGTGCAGCACTCCACATAGACACTCATCCACATGACAAGAAACATTCACACACATCAATGTCCAGGGGGCGTACACATCATTTGGACACTCTCACCACAGCTCCACTCAACTCTCACACACATCTGTGGGTGCAGTCACCTGTCACACCGGGGTGACCACTGAATCACCGCAGGACAATAGAACAAGAATGCCCAAGAGGATTTGACTGGCGGAATGTGCCATGCACTATGCAGTGAATGTCACAGTAAGCACAATGCAAGTGAGGAATGCAGACATGAACTACACAAGCCCTGCATGAGAGACATAAGCCATCCCCCCCCTGGGACCCACTCCACCCAACATTGCATGTCTGTCACACCTGCCACAATGCCAGAAGTGACACAATAAAGGTGCACAGGCAAAGGTACTGGAGTCAGCACTCACCTGCTCCCCTGGTCGACCATACAGCATGGGGTACTGTGGGAGGATCACATCCAGCAGGGCCTCGTTCTCCTCCTGGGTGAAAGGCTGGGCCCTCTCCACAGTCCTTGAGATGGTGCCAGAGGGAGACAATACAGCAGCAGTGGTATCGACTGACATGTTGTGCAGGCAAGTGCCCTCTCATGGGTTCTGCCTGCCTTATATCTGCCTTGCTGGCATATTTCATATACAGGAGTACAGAGTGATTGGTCAGACCCATTTGCATCCTACGATTCCTCCAATCCCTTTAAACATACACCAGTGACAGCCTTAGCATCTTTCGATTTTGAAGCATCATGTCAAGTCAACAACCACTTTGCAACAATGTTAAATGTGGCCAACTGATTTTTCCAGATCACATGGTGTAAAATTTTGAACTTGAAACTCGGTATCCATGACAACCAGCATGCATTTAGGCCCTAATTCTTGTCCCTCATGTGTCCCCATTGTAATTCTTAAATCCCCACACAGGTACGGCGCTTTTCACACGTACCCCTAGGGCACCGTCACTACAGTGATACGGGCCGTACTCACGCGTGTACGTCCCGTATCACTAGGCCCTACGGTACCCCCAACGACAGTGATAGGCACGTACTCACGCGTGTACGGGCCGTACACGTGTGAGTACGTGCCTATCACTAGGCCCTACGGTACCCCCAATGATAGTGATAGGCACGTACTCACGCGTGTAAGGCCCGTACACGCGTGAGTACGTGCCTATCACTATTGTTGGGGGTACCGTAGGGCCTAGTGATATGGCACGTACACGTGTGTACGGGCCGTACACGCGTGAGTACGGGCCCTACACATGCCCTCAGAGCATGTGTACTGCGTTTCACTGCTTACACTGGTGATAGGAGGCGCACACGAAAGGAATGGAGGTGTCAGACTCGCACAAGGCTGTACATCAAGTCATTGTCAGTGCAGTCCTTCATGTGCAGGGCCTAGGTGTGTCAGGCAGTGATGTGGCACATGTCTCCTCATGTTGTGGCACAATAGATGTGTGATGAGCTGTTTACACATGTCATGTGTGATGGGGCACTACGTGGCGCACTTCCCCTTCACACTTTGCACATGTGTGCATGTGCGACACACGTGTCAAGCACTGCATCACTGGTATGGCACAGTCAGCAACACCCGCAACTGTCCCCTGATGGCAGGTACATGGATAATTACAACTCACATGTGACTCCCAGTGTGCCACGATGTGACTATGTCATGTGTGTGTCATGTGTTCCCATGAGCTTTCCGTTGGTGTTCCGTCAACTCCATGTGCTGTTGCAGCATCCAACATGTGTATGTGTGCATTTGTGCATGACACACATATACGCAAACCATGCCACATGTGGACTCACACGTTACATGTCTCATGATGGTTCGAAGATGACTTCCTGACATGAGGCAATATCGGCGTTGTCTCAATGTCTGTGACATCAGTTTTTGACATGGACCCCTTAATGGAAATGTGTGTCATCTGTCCATTTCCAGATAACATGTGACCTGTGCGTCTAGACTCCCGCCAGCTGTCTGTATGAGATGACATCCTTCTAATGCTGATATGTGGATGTCTGTCACTCATGTAATGTGTCTGGCTTGTCACTTACACTGGCCAACAGCTATTTCATGGCATGTCACGTCAACATTGCCATGCAACTATTGTGGCTGACTCTTCATAGGAGTATCACCTGGCTGGCCCATGTGTCCTGGATGTATTGCACAGCACAGACTCTGTATTAAGCAGATGTGTATTATCTGTTGAACATGTGCTCACCTCAGTGACATTGGTGTGGTAATGTCCTTCCAAATCTCTGCAGGGCACTGCCTCTCCCCAGACGAATGCCAGACCTGGATGCCATGCGTGAACATGACTGCATACGCAGATACCGATTCTCGCAAGAGTTGATAGAGGACTTGACCCACCGGCTTGCACCACACCTCCAACCACAACACAGGTATCCTACAGCTCTGACCCCCAAGGTGAAGGTGATGGCAGCCCAACATTTTTTTGCCACCGGCACGTTTCAATTGACCATAGCTGATATCGGTGGCATGTCCCAGACAATGTACAGCCGTGTCCTGCATGATGTTATAGAAGCCATGTTGGTGCACCTGGATGAATTCATCCATTTTCCCACTCGTGAGCAGTTGACAGGTGTCAAGGGTGAGTTCTATGCCCTGGGAGGGATGCCTCATGTAATTGGGGCCATTGATGGGACACATGTGGCTTTGATACCACCACAGGCACAGGAGGTAGCCTTCCGTAACCGTAAACATTACCACTCCATTAATGCCCTTGTAGTGTGTCTTGCTAACATGCTAATTTCCCATGTCTGTGCATGTTTTCCAGGGTCCGCACACGATGCATACATCATGAGGCGTAGCAGGGTGCCAGAAATGATGCTGCAGCTGCACGCGGAACGAGCATGTCTTGTTGGTGGGTATACTCTGTTAGTCCTGTGTTCAGCGCTATCTTTGTATCTTACGGCATCTCCTGACCCACTTCTTCACATGATGTTTCCATGTAGGGGACTCTGGCTATCCCAACATGCCATGGCTGATGACGCCTCTCCGCAACCCCAGAACAGCTGCAGAACACCGGTACAACGACACCCATGGGCAGATGAGGTGCGTGATTGAGAGGACGTTTGGACTCCTGAAGAGCAGATTCCGGTGCCTCCACGAGACCGGCGGCGCCCTCCCATATGCCCCGGTGAAGGTCTGCAAAATCTTCATTGTGTGCTGCATGCTGCGCAACATGGCAGTGGAGAAGGCCGTGCCACTCATCCTTGATCCGGATGAGCAGGATCATCCACCCGTGGAGGATGAAGGGCTCGGGCACGGGGCAAGTGAGGATGAGGATGAGGATGAGGACATCCGGAGTAGCTTATCCGCAACTTCTTCTCATGGTGGTGAGTCCCTGTGTCTGAGTGGGCACGCTTTGAGCCTTGTGTGGCATGTGTTGCAATGTGTGTGTCGAGCTAAGTGACTTGGAGGTGTGTTCTGATGTGTCATTCAAGTGATGATGTCATTCCACACATATTAGCTGGGACACTAAATTTGTTAAGGGCATGGTGACAACATCATTCCTGTAGAGTACATGTACATGTCTGCGGATGACTAGCTCTTCGCTGAATTGTTGTGTGTCTGTCCTCCCCAGGTTCTTGCGGCTGTCGTCTGCTCATGTCATCATTGCCCTCCTGCTATTCCTCATGAGTATTGCAACGTGTGTTGGATCAGAGTTACATGCACAGACATGGTGAAAAGTCATTTGGGGTAAGGAGTGCAGCAAGGCATTTTGTGGGTGGTACGTGTTTGTGATATGTGGGGACTGCTCCTGTGCATGTTGTGTTACCATGCATACATGTCGACTCACCATGGGCCACATGACGTGTTGCATGGCTCCCATGAATTGATGGTCACCCTTCCTGACAGTCATCTGTAATGGTGTGTGGATTCTGATGAAGGCATCAATGTGTGTATAACGGCTCCAAGGAACATACGGGATGCTAATGGTGGACATAGTGTGGGACATCCCCATAAGAGGCTCAATGGGGAATTGTAGACTCTCCGTGTGCAGCAAGGGGTGTTAGGCTCAACCCCTTCACTTGTGTGCCAGCTCAGTAGGATTTACACATCTGTGTGTTGAAGGGGGTGTCCAGTGTAGTTCACAAATGGTCAGCCAAATGACCTGTGAGTCTGTTCCAATTGATGCATTTCCCTTAGTGTGAGGCTGACTAATAAAGGTGTTTGTCACACTCCAAGGTGCCTCATCTCTGTCAATGCAGGTCTCTTGCCACTTTGCATGCGGCATATCTGGCATAGTTGTGGAAGATTATGCATAGGAGTCCATGTGTAGTTTAGCAACATGCATGCAGTTGCTCATGGGTTAGGCTCCCTATTGGGCATGAAGTACATGGTCGTGTATGTTTTTTGGCATGTTGGTCCACACAATGGGCCACCAACAGCTGCTGAGGGTGTGTCTCCTGTGCGCAGGTTGGCCTTCAGTTTCCTGATCCGGTGTCATGCTTCTTTGGTGATTGTGCATGCATTGTCTCTGGGTGTGCCATGTGACACTGGACACTCCTTACTTTACACACGCGCCTGTTGCAGTTGTCCTTCTGACATCCTAGTCTATGTGTGCAAATTCTGTCATTTTGCAAGGAGATGCCGCCTGCTGCTGTGGCCCCTGCAGCAAGGGCCAACAGAGTATCCATATTTGGCAACACACACGCCTCCAGGATGCTCCTCACTTCCTCCCTCCACCGATTCATTTGGCTGTCATCAGCTTTCTGTGCCACAGTTGCGGCCACGCGGTGCCAAAGGCTGGACCGTCTGCACATGCAACGTGCACATTGCACGAGCCTCATGTCCTTGTATAACCCACATCACACTACAGTCTGATGTATCAGCCACACTCCAAGGTATGTCCATCCGCACATCTACCACCTGCTCTCAGGCATACAGTAAGCGCACACACAACACCTTTGCATGCTGAGTGTGCAACTCCAACTGCCTACACTGCGCTGCCCCGCCTTCCAGGCCCTGTCACACCAACCAGGTCACGTCCCTAATACTCCCCACCGGCTCTGTAGCCCAGCAAGGGCATGGGAGTGGGACTCAAGGCTTCAGCATGTAGTATGGTGTCATCGTCTGGGACATGGCACAGGTATCATCTCTCAGCATGTCAATCTACAGAGTGTCCAGGACCCCCCTCTCCACCATCACATGCACACAGCACCTCATCAATAGCTCATATGCCATTGACAGCCAGGTGCTCCTCACCCTCAACAAAGACACAGACATTGGCAGTTCCATCATTCAAGTATGCATGAGATCTATTGATGAATGGCTGCACACGAGCCACCTGAGCCTGGACTTGTACAGGACTGAGGTGAACATCTGAGGATTGTCCCCTTCCAGCGGGGTCAAGTGCCTGTGTCCCACCCGCTAGAGCCCTGCACAGGCACCCAGTACCACACACACAAGATGGTGTGCATCATGTTTGGCTCGCTCACATATGCCATGCTAGTCCACAGCATCTGTACCTCATGCTGCAACGCCCTCTGCATTATGCACATGATCCACAGATAGATCCACTCCAAGAAAAGACAGACCATCCCACAGGTCCATGACAACATCCGTGTCAAATACTGCCCTGCCCTCTACGGAGCAAGTACATCCAAACTCCCAGGAAACTGGTCCACTTCCAGGGGGCATCTGCACACCTCAGATTCAACACCCTGCACCCCAGCCACCTCACCGTCCACCATGGATAGCTGCAATGGATCACTGTCTGCTGCAGGGTGACCTCCACACTCCCCACCCACACTCAGGAGGCAGTCCACAACCCCGACCCCAACCAACCTTGTACGTCTGTCATCCTAGATCCCATTGGGCCATCTCCGTGCATCCAACCTTGCCCTGGCCACCGTTCTTCACATCCACCATACTCCAGCATACAGGACATTGTTCTCCCACCTGGCCACACATACCTGGGACTCCCTCCCCGGGGACCTCCACATGAGCCATGACCTCTACGCCTTGATGATGATCTCCCAAATAGGTCTCTCCGCACAGTTTAGCAAGCCCCCCCTCAGCAGCCAGAGGCCATCACAGGTGAGTGTTGTGCTCCATGCCTACATTGAATGATACCTTGTGACCCATGTGTGTCCTGTACCAGACTCTGATCCCAGGGTATGGATGGCTGGAGTTGGTTCAACACTCAGCCATAGTTTGACATTTCCACACACAAATGTCGTTGAATGATGCAAAATGACAGGAACGTCTCATGTCCAAAGTGAAATATTTATTTACGATGGGGTAAGTGGTTTGGTAGATGCAATTGGGTGCTGTACCGGAGAAATAGAATCCAAAGTTCACAGGGGGAGATGGTATCCTTGGCATTGGAACTCATCAGAGTCCAGACCACAGTGTTGGTCATCATTGGTCAGACTGTGACCAGCAAGTCCATGTGGCAGAGAATGTCATTGGATGAGGTGCTGCTGTTGCGCCAGAGGGCCAGGTGCCAGGCCAGGTGACCTGGGAGATGGGGATGGTCCGCTGACTCTCACGGTCTTTTCCGTGGACGACCCACCTTCCTCCAGGGACCCTCAGATGCAGGCCTTGACGATGCTGGGGACGCTCCATCAGATGAATCCTCCTCCTCCTCCCTTCCTGTGTCTGGTGCTGGTCTACGCCTGGTGGCACAGGGAGGGTTTGCCAGGCTTTGGGCGATATGACGGAGTGATTGGCTCACCTCCCTGTGCACCGCCAGGAGCTCAGCCAGTCTTGCCTCCATCCGTCCTTGGTGTTGTTGATGACTGGCATGATGCTCGACCTGCAGGTTCTTAATGTCATCGAGGGTCCCCTGCATCTCGGAGAGTCTTGACACGACCTGGTTGATGCCTCTGGTGTCACGCCGGTATGAGTCCAGGATGTTGCGTATGTGTGACATACCAGGGTCCTGATCTGGCTGGTCAGGTTCGCGCCTCTGCCTGCCTCCACTCCCACCACCCCTGCCCACTTGAGCCTGGCCTGCCCTTGTCGGCACATCGGGTCTACGGGACCACTGAGGGATGGTATTTGCAGGGTTGCCTGCCTCCTCCTGGGTGCCCGGAGAACCTTGTCTCTCCTGGTCAGACTGGCTCTGTTGTTCAGTGTGAGCAGGGCTCCTGGGTGTGTCCTGGGATGTGGCAGGAATGGGGGTGGTGGTTGGCACAGATGTACCTGACTCAGGTGCTGCAGGGGCTTGGGCACCAGAGGGTCCAGGTTGGTCGGGGTCATCCACGGAGTGGTGAGAGTCGTCGCTGTCGGTGGGATCGTCTTCACGCGGTGCCTGGGACTGTGATTCTTCCCCCCCAGTGTTGGGGGGAGATCGACAACGTTGCCCTGTGTGTGAGAGAGAGACAATGTTAATGGTGTTTCATGCGACATCTATGTTTCATACATATTCAAGTTGACACATTTCCTCCAGGTAGTTGGTGTGCCTAGCATTGCTCTCAATGTCCACTTGGGGATGGGTATGTTGCGGGGGACAGATCGGGATGTTCTCCTGAGTGTTTGACCTGTAGATTGTTTGCTCTGATGCTTATTTGGCTCTGGATCGGTCTTGTTGTGTCACATGTCCATTGTGGGAGTGTGTAAATCCGTTGCCTGCCCCGGGTGTGTGTGCTTGTGTTAGGGGGGGTTGTGACCGGGCCTGCTTTTGTGTGTAGTGTGAGTTTTCATTGGGTCTCCCAGGTGATGTGTCTGTCCCCTCATGGTGCACGCTGGCATGACAGTGAGTGTGAGTTCCTGTGTTAGATACCTGTGCTTGTGGAGTTGGTGTTTGAGTGTACAGTGGTCCCAGGAGGGCCTTGTGCTGCATACAGCAGGGCCAAGTGTCATCTACCTTGTCAGTACTTTGCCAGTCCCTGTGCATTGTGCATGGTTATGTACCTATGCCATATGGGCTGGGGGCATTGGTGTCTGCGTCTCATTTTCACAATGTGTTGTGTGGGGCCCACCCTCCCAGCCTCCCAGACATCCAGTCTTGTGTTTGTGGTTGTTGTAGGCTTGCACATGGCCTTGCCTTGATTTGTGAAGGGTGCATGGTGACGTTAGTGGCATGAGCGTGGTTTTTGAGTGTGGTTGTTTGCGGTGAGTGCTTGGGGGAAGTTGCGTGCATTTGGTGTATATGTGGTGTGGACCCCATTGCCCCCATGTTACGTAAGTTGTTTGTGTACTCACCAGGCTCTGCGACTCCTTCGACTCCGTGTACTCCCACCGGCAGTAGCAGGGCCATCACCTTCTCCTCCCAGGGATGGTAGTGTACGGGTCTGCGGGGCGGCCCACCTCCAGTGATGTTAGTCTGGGCATATTCTTCATTCATTTTCCTCTTGACCGCCCTGCGCAGATCGTACCACCTGGCTTGGCATTCATGCCTGGTCCTTCGGATGGGCGCAACAGCATTCCCCTTGTCGACAATCCTCTGCCACATGGCAGATTTTTGAGCTATGCTGGTCTGTCTGACCAATGTTCCAAACAGCTGTGGCTCTACTCTGATGACTTCGTTGACAAGGAGGTCCAGCTCCGCCGTTGTGAACTTTGGATTCTTGTCTGTGGGCATGGTGTGGGGTGTGGGTGTGGGTGAGGATGGTTGTGGGTGTGTGTGTGTGAATGTGAAGAGGGGGATGTTTGTGGAGGAGGTTGTGTGAAGGTGTGTGAGTGAAGGTGTAGTGGAGGTATGAGTGACGTGGAGTAGTTTCTATGTGGAGTTGTTTCTCAGTGGGGTCTGGCAGCAGTGGGTCTGTTGCAAAGGCTCATGGGTTGTGTGTGTGGGCCCTTTTTATTGGTCCATTTTTGGGTGTGGCTGTGTTTGAATTTTGGTGGGTGTGTTATAAGAGGTGGTTGTGATTTGGGGCCTCTGTTTGCCTGTTTGGATGTGCCAGGTCAGTCATTGAGATGTATTTTGTCATGTAGACGTGTTTTGTGGTGTTGGGCGAGTCAAATTGACCCTCCTTGTGCTGTTTTACAGTTTTCTGGTTCTGTAAGAGTCATTTTCGCATAGGTACGATCCATACATACGCGATGCTGGGTGAGGGTGCTGGGGTACGGTGTTGGAGTGCGGCGCGTACATGCGGTGGGGGTTCGGTGCGTACACGTGCGGCCCTGGGGTACGGCGCGTACATGCGGAGGTACGGCACGTACATGGGGGGAAGGCGCGTACATGGGGGAGGGGGGCACCTACATGGGGGGAGGGCGCGTACATGCAGTGGGGTTACGGTGCGTACAGGTGCGGCCCTGGGGTACGGCGCGTACATGCGGAGGTGCGGCGCGTACATGGGGGGGTAAGGCGCGTACATGCGGTGGGAGTACGGTGCGTACACGTGCGGCCCTGGGGTACGACGCGTACATGCGGAGGTACGGCGCGTTCATGGGGGGGTAAGGCGCGTACATGCGGTGGGGGTACGGTGCGTACACGTGCGGCCCTAGGATATGGCACGTACATGCGGAGGTACGGCGCGTACATGCGGGGGTGATGCACCTACAGGGGGGGTACGACGTGTACATGGGGGTACGGCACGTACAGGTGCGGGGCTGGGGTACAGTGCGGACAGGGGGGTAAGGCGCGTACATGGGGGGGTACGGCACGTACATGGGGGGGTACGGCGCGTACAGTTGCGGGAATGGGGTACAGTTCGGACAGGGTGGTGTACGGTGCTGACATATTTGGGGGTGGGGGGCTGTACAGCTCGTACACGGGCATGAGTTTACCCGTGTACATATGTGCTCCTGCGTTGGCTCCGTACGGGCCTTTTTACGTGCGATTGTGTATTCGGACGGACGGTCGGGATCGTACTTGCGAGCTCGGACTTGTGTTTTCCGATTTGCACGTAAAAATGTCCGGCTCACTCTCGTACACTTTTCCCGACGATATTCGGACGTGAACACTTTCCGACGCACTCTCGTAGACTTTTCCCGACGCTATTCGTAGTTACTTTTCACAGACGAATCGTACTTGGCCGTTTGTACGGTGCTTCTACGACTCGTACGTAAACAAATACGGATACGGGTCGTACGCAAATTATTTTTAACGGATCGGAATCAGCACCTTGATATTTTAAATTGTATGAGAATTTATATTGAGTATTAATTTATCTTTTAATTAGACCTTTTGATTATGTGTTATTCAAATACATATATTTTGTTATATTAAATTTGATAAAAATAAATTATTTGATAAATATTTTTTGTATTAATTAATAATTATGTTGTCATTTGTTTATTTCTTTAGATCCTTAAATTGTTTGTTTTTGCTTGTTAGCTTTTATTGAACATTAGCAAAATATTTATGCTAAATTGTTTATTTATGTGTTTATATGTTTTATATGTTTTAGGGGTTGCTTCTATATGAATAATTTGCTAATATTAAATATGTTTTACTATTATTAGTTTATTTAAAAATATTGTGATATTTGTTTATGTTTTAGAATTCATTTGATAATTCATTTGTATTATTAATTTATTTTGAAACATTTGTCTTTAAAGTGTTTGATGTAACATTAACAATTCATACATAAATAAAATTAGTATTTTTATTGTATTATTTTATTTTATTTGCTTTAATTGATAGCTAAATAATATTTGTTATGACTATACATTTTTATGTTAGTTTAGTGCATATTTAGTTTTATGCATTATTGTTTCTTTTTTCTTTTTTTAAGAACATCCTTGGTGCTTTCATGGTTAATTTTAATTGATATTTATTATTTAACAATTTATATTTTATTATATAATATGTTAGTAATATAGATTTGTAAGTTGTAATATTTAATTGTATAAATGTGTTTTTGTTTTATATCAAATATGTATTTTTAGTATGAATTTCGTTATAAATCTAATTTTTCTCTGCTAATGTACACAACACATTTTTTGACATTTTATAAATACATATGTGCTGTTGTTTATCACTGCAATTCTTTTTTCCAGTTTTTCATTGACGCTGTTGAAATTTGAGTCCGATGGTCTACTTTATGTTGGGGTGGGGTGTTTTAGTTATATAGTAAATGTAAAAATGTGGTTAATTTGTCAGTGTTATGGGCTTTTAGTTTATTATTTATGTTTACAGTGGACTGGATGTTTAAAATGTATCTGATTTTACTTACCTATAACATGCCTTTATCCAGGTGTTCAAATGATGAATTTCATTGGTGAAGTGAGCTAAATAATGATGTTCTCAACCCAGATCTAATCGTGACTGGGTGGGAGTGTCTGAAAAGTTTCAGCACTCCATCCATCATGTCCTTGTGTTTGCTTTGTTCGCCTTAGGTTGGCAGTGTATGCCCAGACATGGGTCCCCTGCTCACTTTGCCACTGGAATCAAGCTAGCCTGGCTGTTGAGGGGTGCTTTCCTGAAACCAGTCCCAGTATGCTTGTTTCCGGTCCAGGGAAGACCTGGCTTGGCAGTTCAGGCTGGATTGTTCCTACAATGAACAGGGTCAAGACTGATTTGCATATGGCTGGATCTGAACTGTGGTGACAAAGTGAGCTAAAGAACGATGCCAGATCCAACCCAGATCTGTGACTGGAGCTGAGTGTCTGAAACTTTTCATCATCTCCTTGTGTTTGCTATATCATAAATGATGTCATAGAACATGTCATGAGCGATGTCATAAAGAGTGCATGACGAGGGTGCAAGGTATATGAATTTCACCTAAAGCTACTTTAACTTTAGTTTTTTTTGGAAAACCGTTTTTTGACTTGCTTATAACTTTGGTACCATTTGACTTTGACAAATCTTCATCAAAGTTTCCCCAAAAAGTGCCCACCTGTGTTTAGTTGTGCATGGAAAGTTGTGGAGAGATCAGTCAAGTGGATCCTAGAAAAAGGGGGGTCATAAAAAGAGCATTCTCATAGGAATTTTTAACATGACTAAAGCCCGAATTGTTGGACAGAATTAGATGAAATTTGGCAGAAATCTAGCTCTTGGGCCAGAAAAGCCTTTTTTGTTATTTGGTGTAAATCCATTCAGTTGTTTTAACAACATTAAAGGGAAAACACATTTTTAAATTGAGAGGTGTGGACCCTCCAAGAATCTTACTGATCTTGTGCAGAGATCTGATTGGCTGCCAAAATTTCAACCAGTAAGTGTTGGCAACCATCATGTGTTTCTTGTATGGCCCATTGTCATTTTCCCTATGTTAGCCTAATTATGCACATTGTTGGCCACTTTTGTTTTGCACATCATCCTAAATATCATTCTTGCTATTGTGCCACATCGTATTTTCACACAGAAGCAGCAGATATTTTTGCATCTATTGTTTTCCTGGGATTTAGTCTGAACAGCCTGAGCAAGGTCAAACAACATTGCCCCTTGTTATTCTCTCTGGTTAGACACTAGGACCTAGATACAATAAAAGAATGCACCTGCTGTTTTGAATACTCATATTTTGTCATATAACTGAGGACAGGGGGATTCGCCCCAACTCACAGCACGGCAGGCAGGGGAGCAACTTCTGATCAAGAGTGGCCCAGCATGACATTAACCTTGTGGCTTTCTCCATCCAGGAAGCCCTCCCGCAGTAGTGATGCAGAGCTCCTTGATGTGCCTGGGGCAATGAAGCAGTGTGCAGTGCCTCCCCCGAAGGCTGGCTAGTTTCGTGTTCAGTGCAGGGGCCAGAGCAAGGGAGGAGATCCGTAGCATCGCCCAGGTGGGGGAGAGTAGGGTGGAGGACCCACCACTGGATGAAACGTCAGTGCCACCTCATGGGCACAGCACACCCAGGGAGATCTTGATCCCCCCCTTGGCTACTGCTCTCCCCCAAGGACCTTGGTCAACCCCATTTGCTGCAGTCACTGTTGAGACGGGGCCCCTGATTGCCCCGGGCTGATGACTTGGCCACAAACTCAAAGTCCCATGGACGGCACACTCTGGAAACACCCTCTGTCCGGTACCCACCCTCCCAAGCATCTCCAAGCCAGGGCTGAGGCATGGTGGAGAACATCACTGGAACCCATGCTAGAAGCAATCCCTTGCTCTGCGATCGTCCCCTGCCCCCAGAGCACCCCTTGCATCGAGGCTGCTCCTTCTCAATCAGCCATTTTGAGCAGTACCCCCTCTTCTGTGGTTGTGTTAGTCTATGCCTCAGTGAGTGCCTGGGTGTCTTTTTGGATCTATCAATAATTGGCTGGGTGTGTTAGTGTCTGCTTTGCTGTATGACTCAGTATGTCAGTGACGACATTGGTATATGTGTTTTTATTGTGTATGCCTGTATGTCTTAGTGTATGCATTAGTGTGTGTTTGTGTGTCTTATTAGAGTCATTAGTCTTTGGCAGGGTATGTAAGTGTTTTCAGTAATGTAGGCCTGGGTGTGTCCGTTTCTGCATTGGTATGTTTTTGGGTGTGCCAGTGTATGTGTTAGAGTGTGTTTGGGTGTGTTACTGAATCCATTAGTGTTTCACTAGGCGTGCCAGTGTCTGCTCTGGTGTATGCTTGGAAGTGTCAGTGTCTGCACTGGTGTATGCCTAAGCATGTCAGTGTATATGTCACTGTGTGCGTTAGAGTGTATTGATGTTTTACTGTAATTAATTATGTGTACAAAGTATATGTATGGATGGTATATAGATGAAAAAAATTTAATTAGTCACCTACATTACTGAAAAAGAGGTCCTTTAATTTGTAAAAAGAGAGAGAAAAGATAATAGAAGCTAACATTTTATATTATAAATTTGTCTATGAAACAATGATAATCTGTAATGAAAAAAACACTGTTAATAGTAAAACACAAAAAAGGCATATTATAATATAGCAATTATACATATTGAGTCTTGTTGTATACTCTTCCTTCACTGTTCTCAGCTTCCATACTTTTACAATATAAATAAAGTGTGTATAGAAACTCATCCATAAACAGTGGCGGAAAAAAAAGTCATATGGACTGTAAAAAAAGAACCATAAGTACAATATTTCAAATTAACATTACCATGCATCACACTCACAACAAACATTGACCTCTCTGTTTTACCTATATTTCCTAAATAATATAATATATATTGTGGTTTTGTAATACAATTAATGTGTATGAATAATAGTGGTATCTGAAAAGGCATACATAGACTTTACTCTTCTTAGGCTGCATGACGCCATAAAATCTGGTAATCCATTAATCGGGATTACAGTATATTAGTGCTGTAATTCTTTATATACTTTTACAGCTGTTCTTTAAAAATACTTATAATTATGATATTCTACTTATAGTATTCTATGGATCCATTTTAAGTTTTTTAAAATACATATTACATAAAATATCTCAAAATATTCTTAAAATAAATAGCACTAGCAGCATTTTATTTTCTCTTCAGTACATGTTTGTCCTGGATTGTAGTTTTTCATCTGTGTTTCCAGTTTAGTGTTGTTATGTTCTTCCAAGAGTAACTACATTACAATATTTGGAATCTGTTAAAAAGATATTACCCTCATTAGGCCAAATTAGATTTTAACTTGTTGTATTAGAAGTACCAGATTAGCAGTATTCCATGTTCTCCTCAGCGCAGGTTTGTCCTGGATTGTAGTTTGTCATCTATGTTTTCAATTTATTGCTACCTCTGTTCTTTTTTTCGAATAGTAACTACATTACGTTATAAAGATATTACCCTTATTAAGCAAAATGATATCTTAAGTTGTTGTGTAAGAAGTTCCAGAAGAGTAGCATTCCATTTTTCTTGTAGTCAACCACCTTAGAATTTTGGTTCAAGAAAGAGAAGAATTTCATAGTTTATACAGTAATCTCTACTTGAATGTAAGGCTGTTATCATTACACTCTATTCATCCAGTTGTATTTTTTAAGTAAATGGTGCAATGTCCAGATCTAATATTTACTACTTCATGAAAAATAATGGCAATGCAGGTATATGTTTTACCAGAAACCGAGATGTGTGCAGCTTTAAAATATATATTTTGTGTTTCTAATTTAGTTCCAACTGCGGAGCATAGCTGTAGCATTAGGATAATAATCTTGCCAGTTTTTCTTACATTCAAAGTTGATAGAAGATCTGAGTTACATTTTGTGCAGGTGTTATTCTGTTACAGTCTGGTGAAGTTAAGTAGATAAATTGTTCTGAATCTATTTGTGTTTCTGAAGAAAAAGAAAACTTTTTAGTTATACTCCCATGAGTAGTTTGGTCCAAATAACTGATCAATAGTTGCCATCCCTTCTTCTACGATACCAAGTAGGACCATCAAGAATTCTTGTGCATTCACTTGAGTGTTTTTTGCGAAGTGTATAGATCCAGTACACAGATCTGCAAGATCCCTAATAGAAGATGCAGAATTTGTTTTTGTTCTATCACTGCAAATGCATTGTAACAAGTTAAAGAGTGCAGAGCACAATCTTTGATCCTTTTTCTGTTTAACTGCATCAACCACAGGAGATAAAGAGAATAGTGCATTAAGAACTACATTGGCATAGCAGTTGACTCCAGGGAGGTTTGAGAACTGATATTCAGCAATGTTATCACCATGTATATGTTTTGTTTCCTACAATGCTTCTTTCTTCTGTTTTTTACTCTATTTCTACAGAATGTCACTATCATCCTTAGGAATGTTTTGTTTTGATAATATTCTAGGCTTTTCATAAACCGGATACTGTCCTAAATGAGGAGCATAGAGGCTTCTCAAACATTTATACTCTATCACACAATTAAGATAAGCATTTACTTTGCAATCCTCAAACTCTATTAGATACAAACCAGACAAAATTATACCCCGTAACACTGCTACATATGACATGCCTTCCTTGAATACAGTGCTACCAATGTTAATAAATGCTGCATCTACACTTAACCCTTGAAACTTAGGTATTGTTAAAGCATATGCTAAAGATGCTGAAAACTGTTTTCTGCGAACATACAAGTCTTTTACAAGTAAGAAACAAGCAACAGACCCTGCTATCTGCTTTAAACCTTCAAGTTGATTAAACTCAACAGCTTGGCATTCAATCTTATTTCTATTTGGATACAATATGAAATCAATTGTATAAACCCATGGCTCCATTAACTAATCCTACTTCAACATTTATAGTATGCCACAAAACCTTAGTTCTTACAAACACGTAAACACTTTTCTGAACTTACAGTTTTGAAAACAGACTTTTTCAAAGAGCTTTGTAGATTTCCATTCTACAGCATTGTCACTCCTTGGTGTTCCATTTGATCAATTGCTGTCAGATCCAATTTTTGTTCTTTCTCTAGTTTTAGCAATTGTTCATTGAAAGGGGTACATTCTTGAAGAGTAAGCATTCAACACACAATTGATTTTTGTTGTTGAACACATTCAAACCTTAGCTGTGCTGCAGAATTTTTAGATGGATATAAGTTCTGTAAAAGTTGAGTTTGTAAGCAATGTTTTCCTTCTTTTGACAGTATTCCTACTCTAATATCCTTCAAAATATTTCCATATTGCATATCAGATGCTTGACACATGTTTCTAATGTGTTCTTTGTATTGGAAATTTGACCAAATGTTCACATTTCCAATACTTCCTAAAAGATTTTGAGTTTCTTGACATAAAAGTATCTTAAACACAGGTTGTCCTTTCACAGGTGTATGATGTAATAAATCACCAAAACAAATAGATGCTCCACTTCAAAAAGTACATCATGGTCTGTCTTCAATATCTGTTGCATTCTCAAATGCACAAAGGCAAAAAGTAAGTTTAAGACCATGCTCACCTCATTGACAATTAAAAGTTTTAAGTTCTTCAAAACTCTTGAAACTTTGTGACAAGCTTCATCCGGCAAATTGTGGTTTCCAGTTTCTTATTCTGTTATACAGGTAGCATAAGTTAGTGATGCAATGTAATTCCTTTGCTGTTGTGTGTAGCTAATCCATTTGATTCTGTTACTACACTCAATAAAATGGAATCTATAGTCCTCCGTAGATGAGTGCTTAAAACTTGGATTAAAAACGGTTTCCCAGTGCCAGCTTGTATGCTGACATACCAAAGAATTGGCTTAAAACTTGAACATTTACATTCACTGCTTTTGTGTAGGAATCATGCTCTATTTTTGCTCTCACTACCATATATATTTCTTTCTGCTCATCACCCACGAACTGTTCCAAGTCAACATTTTCTTCTCTTGCTTGTTGCATTGCTGTCTCCACCTCATTCATTGCTATGGCAGCTTAATTTTAGATTATTGGCTTTCCAAGCGGATCTTGACCGAGAGGTCTGGAGCTCTGGCTGCTTTGTGAGCTATCCTTTGCTATCTAAGTTTCAATTATTTCCTCATGTTCAATTTCTTCATTTTCATCATCATCATCAAAGTCTTTATTTCAGCCACAAAGGCCATAAAAGTACAAATTACAATTAATAAAACAAATACAATTCTTGAAAAAAAAAAACCCTGTGAGTTATAACAACATACAATTCATAAATTAAATAGAAGTACAACATGATAAAAACAAAGTTAAATTAAAAAAAAAATTATACAAACAATACAATAAAGTATGTGGAATACGTTTAAACTTATTGCTTAGTTACAGAAGATTCTACGTTTGATCCACATACCATTTAAAAAACGGGAAACTGCGAAGACAATCGGGGGTGGGTATCATATTTCAATACTCTTATGGCGTTTTCACAGTCTCTGAATCCCAGGTTTTTACAGATGGGTTTTACCCATCTATTACGTAACCGATGGTACACTGGGCAAAAGAAAAAAACTTTTTTCATTTTCCATTCGATAACCACAGGCAGGGTAGTCGGTATTTTTTATTCAGCTCCCATTTGGAGGTAAAAGACCTGAGCGGTAAGCTGCCTATTCTCAGCTGGAAATACAACTTCCTAGCAACAGCTGGGAAGATCAGATCAAGAAATTCCTCCCTCCTGTAGTCATCTTTAATTTGGAGAAACTGAGCAGTCAGTCTGCCAACACCAGAATTCACATGAAGGCTCATAAGATTATAGTGCCTATACTGGTCTACCAGGTTTGCCCTTGAGAGTACCATACATGAATCCTCCGGGAAACCCCATAATTCAGAAAGACCAATCTTGTTACAAGTATCCCTGATATGGGTTAACCAGGGAATTTTCTTATTTTTAATTAGGGGCCAAACCCCCTTAAATTCTTCTCGAAAAGAGCCCAACTCCGGGGTAGACCAAAGTCTCTTCCAATATGTCACAGGCCGCAATGCCACCTCCTCCTCCACAGGTAGCAACCCTAGGTCGGACCTAATAGGAACCAACGGGGTGCTTGGAGGCAAGCCTAACAGATTTCTCATAAAGGAATGTTCAATCCTAGTTAGGCTTGGAGGCCTGCAATGGTCCCATAATTCTGCTCCATAAATGGACGCTGCTCTAGCTTGTGTCTTATAAATTTCTACCACTGGCGCAGCAGGCTTAAAGATCGAACCTCTAAGCAACTTGGACAATCCTCTTGCAATTTGGGTCAGTTTTAATGCTGAGTTTGCGACTTGAACCTCCCACCCGAGATTTTCTTGAAGAGTGATCCCAAGGTATCCGAACGTCTTAACTCGGTCAAGCGGAGTGACATTCAGAACTGGATTCGGGCGTGTGTGCTTAGGGGGATTGAGGATCATAAACTTTGTTTTTGCTAAGTTTATCTCCAAACCCCTTTCCACACAGAAGTCCACAAAGCCGTCTAAAATACGCTGGATGCCGGCAGATGTCCGGGACAGCAACAAAGTGTCGTCGGCGAACATCAATGCCGGTACCCTACCCGTAGCAAGTCTTGGGACATCAGTGTCCTTAATGCCTTCAAGATGTTTAATAAGCCCATTAATATACAAACAGAACAGGGTGGGCACCAGCACGCATCCCTGGCGAACTCCTCTGTTCACTGGGATACGTGAAGACAACTCTCCATATTTCCCACATCTAACCTGAGCAAAATTTTCTGTATGGAGCCTTCTCAGGACATCCAGAAGATACGGAGGGACGTTGAGTTCCTGGAGAACTCTCCATAGATTTTCTCGTGGCACCAGGTCAAATGCGGACCTCAGGTCAATAAAAATTAGATAGAGGCTGCCACCCTCCACACTCAGGGCCCGATTCACAGAACTAACTTAAGACAAAATCCTAAACTTACTACCATTTTGGTATTCACAGAAGGCACTTACTCATTTTGGTATTCACAGAAGGCACTTACTCATTTCGGTATTCACAGAAGTTAGGAGTCCTAACTTTAGGACTCCTAAATGCCTTCTGTGAATACCGAAAGTCTTAAAATTAGGATTTTTTGCAGTTTAGTAGTAGTATAGTTAGGACTCCTAACTTTAGGACTCCTAAATGCCTTCTGTGAATACCGAAAGTCTTAAAATTAGGATTTTTCTTAATTTAGTAGTCCTAAATTTAGACTTAGGACTACTAAATTGAGAAAAATCCTAATTTTAAGAATTTCGGTATTCACAGAAGGCATTTAGGAGTCCTAAAGTTAGGAGTCCTAACTATACTACTACTAAACTGAGAAAAATCCTAATTTTAAGACTTTCGGTAGTCACAGAAGGCATTTAGGAGTCCTAAAGTTAGGAGTCCTAAACTTAGGACTACTAAATTGAGAAAAATCCTAATTTTAAGAATTTCGGTATTCACAGAAGGCATTTAGGAGTCCTAAAGTTAGGAGTCCTAACTATACTACTACTAAACTGCGAAAAATCCAAATTTTAAGACTTTCGGTATTCACAGAAGGCATTTAGGAGTCCTAAAGTTAGGACTCCTAACTTCTGTGAATACCGAAATGAGTAAGTGCCTTCTGTGAATACCAAAATGAGCAAGTGCCTTCTGTGAATACCAAAATGGTAGTAAGTTTAGGATTTTGTCTTAAGTTAGTTCTGTGAATCGGGCCCTCACGGTTTTCCAGTAGAGGACCTGGAGTCGGAATAACTGGTCAATAGTTGAAGTGCCCTTTCTAAAACCCGCCTGCAGGATACTCAATATATCATTATCCACCTCCCAAGTCTGAATTCTATCCAGGACTATGCGTCCAAGCAGCTTTTGGGTAGTGTCGATCAGACTTATGGGCCTATAATTCGAAGGTTGCAATGGGCATCTTTTTTTGTGAATAGGCACTATCTCTGCTCCACGCCAGGTCTCTGGCGGTTCCGCACCTAATAGTATAGAATTAAACAATACACAGAGATAGGGAGCCCATACTTTAGGTTCTTCATTTAACCTTTTCAGGTAGTTTGGAAATATTGGCGATTGAATGGTGTCTTTTACAGCATTAAAGTGTCTTTGTAGCAGTCATATTGTCCAAGTAACTCTGTTTCACAGCACCAAGGTTTGAATAGCTGGAGTATTTCTAAGTAGAAAAAATATTTTTTCTCAGCAATTTGACAAGTATGTTTTCTATGATTTATTAAGTTACCTTTTGCATGCCGAACCAAACAACCATCACAACCAACTACAGCATATTTGCCTTCATCGATGTTTTCCATAACATTGTATCTGTACCTATAGTGTTGCAGAATTTCATACAGACATATTTTCATGGTGTAGACTTCTTCTTGGATAGTATGTATCCAACATATTTGTTTTTGCAATATCTGTACTGTCTGGATCAAACACTGCTAGGTACTGAATTTTGGGAAAAGACTCTGTTTTACGTATTCACAAGGCCTAGAGTAACCCAAATAATTCCCTTAGACTTTGAGTATAAGATAGCTGAACTCAACCGGTCACAGAACTCAAAGGAAACTTTCTCTCTATGAGAAATAATTTTCAAAGTGAAGCTATACAATTTCTTGGATAGAGATTGTTCTGCAGAAATCTCTTCCCAAGTTTCCTTCATCTTAGTTTTCTCTGACTTTGTGATGTATGAAGTGACATATAGGGAAACAGCAATGGAGCTGTCTGCAACAAACTGTATGTCCATATTTGCATTCCACAATTTTAGAATAATAGGATTATAATCATAAATATATTTGTAGACCTCTAATCTTCTCAGAATGTATGTATTTTTTGGTATTTTGCTTGTCAGTGTATGACTGACTGCAAATAAAAAGCTATTCACTCTTTCATTCAATCAATTAATCAATCAATCAACTTTATTTGATTTCGGCTTATAAACCATAAAAGTTATCAAGACATAAAAAGTTCATAAAATAGTAACACATTTCATCATACAATTGACTCAATTCCACAAAGGACTAAAAAAAATTCAAAGCCAAAGATACAAAATTAAATGCACTTTTCCAAGACCCTTGGATAAAAATTAGAACAATTAAAAAAGGAGGGTCCCAAGGCCTATCTAATATCTATATATAGTCCAATACTAACATTTAATCGAGGCAGGCCCTGGCTTTCACCGCAGATTTCAGGAAACTAAGAACAAAAAGAAGACATTCTTCCTGCAACAATAGTAAAAAAGATAAGAGCTGGATGGGACTGCTTGAAATTCATCCTCTTTAAAATAGGGACAATAAATGTTTTCAGTGGGACCCCATAGAATTTACAAAATAATATGAAGTGTAGCAGATCCTGCGGAGACTCATCATCGCATCCACAGGGTGCTAACAACTGTCCTCTTCTACTCTCCCTTGGCATAGCCAATAAAAAATGAAAGAGGTCCAGGTGAAACCTGGTCAGTAAGAAACGTTCATATGTGCTAAAAGACCCCAGGAGATATGGTTCAGATGATAGTGTAGTTTTCAACATTAAAAACTTACGAAACTAGGTTTCCTCAGTTCTAGCTCTTCCCTCTCTAGCTTTTTAAGCTGCTAAAAGACTCCCTTATCATCCCAACATCCTTTTTAGTTACCGATTCGGGACTGATGTACAATTCAGCCCTTCTTAAGCTTTCAAAGCTGCTCTTAATATATCTGAGACAAGGTATGTGAAGGGCATGGTCAAGGGTCATATACTCTTTTAGTATCAGTTCACTCAATGATGACCCTTTGCTCAGACAGATTTGAATCCAGAAAGTTAGAGGGCGGAGGGCCAATATATCACTTAGGTAAGGCACCCCCAATTCTTTATGTACCACTATATTAGAGGTACCATGAGGGACGCCTAATAAGCGCTTCAGGAATGCATTCTCAGGTATTTGTAGGTCATCTATGGTAACATGCCCCACTCCTTCTTTTGAGATACTAGGCCTTGGAAATCCAAAACAACACCTTCTATAATATTTACCTTTTCATCTGTCTTTTCAGTGGCAATATTTGCCACATCTATGTGTTTGGAAGCGTAGAACTTGTTGTCTTGGATTTTGTTATTATTCTCATCTGGAATGGTTCAGGTAACATACTGTTCTATGAAAGACAGTACACACTCATCACTATCAGCTCCAAAATGTGGTGCATCCTTTAACCATAGGATCATATCTCTATGAGGGGCACCCTTGGCCTGTTATTGTTTTCATTTGAAAAAAGCTAGAACTTCTCCAAGAGGAGAATTTGTTTTATTGCATATGAAAGCCAGCCTTGCTTGAAACTTGTGATTAAAATATCTACAAACACTAGCAGGATCCAAGGATCAATGTTTTGCTGTTGTTTTTACATTAAAATCCTTAATGGTACAGTTTGTTTCTCTTTAAAATTGTAGTAAATCATCCCATGCTTACTCCATGCAAACAATTCCTACAAACCATGTAGGTGCACCTATGTTTTGGAGTGCAAACCTAAGTTCTCCTTGATGACGATACCAGACTTCACGCATTCAACGTAGACATGCCATCAAATAACTAAGTCATACTCTAGATTATCATCCTTACCTTGTATTTTATCAACAAAAACCCATGCAGAAACATTGTGCAGATTAACTACTGTCTTTAGAATATGATTTACAACATAAGACAATCCTGACAAGTCACCCTCAAGTAAACAAATTGAATATATAGGGAATATACTGGCAAAACCTAGGGTCATTTGAATATATTCTTGTTGACCTCTATTTAGCTGCTGGTATTTGTACAGGTCGGTCATTGTACCGGCTGCCTAAACCTGTGGGAAATAGGTGTGGAAAGCAGTGGGCCTCTTAACTTTTTTCCCACACACTCACTGGAACTCCTCTAGCTTGTTTTATTTGAAAGAGATAAATGACATCCCCAACAACTACTTTTGTATGAAGAAGATGGTTATTGTAGTGCTCATATATGACTTTTCTTATCTACTTTTTCTTTTTGTCCACTTAATTGTAGTTCTTCATCATCAATACAAGTTACATCTCCAAAATTATCACCATTTCTGAAAAAAATACATTATTTTACTTCAAGTATAATGTGACTGTTTTTACTTTATTCACATCCACTAACTCTGCCAGATTTTCTTTACAGTGTCAACTTTTGTTTTAATTCTAAAGGTAATTCATTCCTTTAAGTCCTTTCCGAAGTTCTGTTTGTGGTACTTTCCCTGTTTTAGGTTCCATTCTAACTTTTGCTTAAAATGGATGGACAGTTTGTATGAGAATTGATTCATACACATTCAATTGTTCAAGTTCACAAGTTCAAGTTGTTCAATTCTAATCTATTATGAATTGTCTAGCTGGTATTTTATTATCCTCAAATGTTTCATAACAATATGTATATATTTGTTGCAATGTGTCTAAATCAAACCGTTTTCTACAAATAGGTAGGCACCAAATTTCTGTCACTCATCTGTGTTATCTTGCTTAGTTTCAGAAAATACCACTACATTATGAATTTGGTTTTTGTAGTGAGTGCAGTCACAACAAATACAGACATACTGAGGTTTCTCAGAAGACAGTGCATCGAACTTGCCTATCTCTTTTCTATATTTTTCAGTACAAATCTCTGTGTCATGTGTCACTACCTCATAATTTTCATCATTTTCCCTATACTCTTCTTCAGGACCAAACAAATTGAACTGAATGTCTTCACAAACATTCTCAACCTCTGCCACAGTACCATGTAATAAAGCTAATTCCATATCTCCTACACATAAAGATGGAGTTTTTACTTGATTAAGTCTCCTTATTAAATTAAGCATTTTTCAATGATGCACTCCAAACATTCTAAAGTGATGTTTAAACAACATTCCAGTGAGTGACCTTGCAAGTTAGCGTATTTTCTCCTTGGCACACAATGAACACAACAGCTCCTCTAAAGCCACCTCATTTCCCAAACAGTTATTATTTTTAATTGTGAATCCTTTAAAAATAAAACTATTATTGAATCAGTGGATCCATCGCGGATTCGCAAACCAAAAGCAAAACTTCACTGCAAAACTGCACATTTAATATTATATGAATGTCTCTATAAATATCTTAGTGGCTGTAACAGTGTCTCTAAGGATATATCATAGGGTGTCAGACTCTCTGTATCAGTATATGAATGACTATAGAAATGTCTAAGTGGGTGTAACTGTTGGTGTGAGAGTCTCTGTATGGATTTATACATGGGTGTAACAGTGTCTTTTGGATATCTGAATAGGTGTGACAGTGTCTGTATGGGTTTGTGAATGGGTGTAAAAGTGTCTATAAATTGTAAGTGTACATGTGAGAGTTTCTTTATGGGTTTGTTAATGGGTGTGAGAATCTTTCTATGGTTTTGCGAATGGGTGCATCAGTGTCTATAGGATATCTAAATGGGTGTGACAGTGTCTGCATGGATTACTAATTGGATGTGACAGTGTTTTCATAGATGTAACAGTGGATGTGAGAATGTCTGTATAGATATGTGACTGGGTGTGAGAGTATCTGTATATATATATATGTGAGTGTGAGAGTGTTTTATAGGTGTACGTATGGGTGTGAGACTCTCTGTACAGGTGTATGAAACGGTATGACCATGCCTGCAGGGGTTTGTGAATGGGTGTGTCACTGTCTGTATGGGTGTAACAAGGGTTGGAGAAGGTATCTATGCGTACATGAGTGGGTGTCATAGTGTCTGTAAGAGTATAACTATGGGTATGAGAGTCTGTGTAGGGGTTTGTGAATGGGTGTAACAGTGTTTGTAGAGTATATGAATAGGAGTTAAAGTACCTGTATTGGTATATCAGTTGGTGTGAGAGTATATCTATATGTGTAAGAATCTCTGTATAGGTTTGTGAATAGGTGTGACAGTGTCTGTATGGGTATGTGAATGAGTGTGAGACTGTAAGAGTGTAAGCATGGGTGTGAAAGTCTATGTATGGGTTTGTGAATGGTCACAACAGTGTCTGTAGAATGTATGAATACGTGTAACAGTGTCTGGCTTTATGAGTGGGTGTGAAAGTATGTCTATATATGTAGGTGTGGGTGTGAGAGTCTCTTAATAGGTTTCTGAATTGGTACGACAGTGTCTGTATGGGTTTGTGAATGGGTGTGGGAGTGTCTCAATAGGTATATCAGTGGATGTTAGAGTGTGTGTATGGGTGTAAGTATGGGTGTAAGAGTCTCTGTATAGGTTTGTGAATGGGTATGAATATGTCTCTGGGTTTGTGAATGAGTGTGACATTGTCTGTTGGGCGTAATGCTGGGTGTGGGAGGGTTTGTATGGGTATGTGAGTGGGTTTATGGGTGTAAGTGTGTGTTTGAGTGTCTCTGTATGCGTTTGCGATTGGGTGTAACAGTGTCTGTAGAATATGTGAATGGGTATACCAGTGCCTGTAATGGAATATAAGAGGGTGTCACAGTATGTATATACATCTAAATGTGGATGTGAGAGTCTCTGTATAAGTTTGTGAATGGGTGTGACAGTGTGTGTATGGGTCTGTGAATGGGTGTGAGCGTGTCTGTATGGGGGCAAATGAGGGTATGAGAGCCTCTGTATGGTTTTATGAATGGGTTTAACACTGTCTGTAGAGTATGCAAATGGATGTAACAGTGCCTGTATGGGTATATGAGTGGAACAGTGACTGTAAGAATCTTTGTGAATGGGTGTAACAGTGTCTCTAGAGTAGCTCAGTGGGTTTGGCAGTGTCTGTATGGGTTTGAGAGTGGATGTGACAGTGTATGGATAAGTATGTGTGTAGGAGTATCTGTCTGCATGTGAGACTGGGTGTTAGAGGGCGTCACTGCCTGTGACTTTGGGTGTGAGAGTCTCTGGTTGGCTGCGACAATGGATGTGAGAGTGTTCTCTGGGTGAGAGAGTCATTGTGAGAGATTTTGACTGCCTGTTTAAGTGGGTGTGTGATTATACATTGTTTTTTTTTTACCCTTACCGATATCCGTGGCTATGCCAGTGAATTCACACCGGGGCCACACTGACCCCCGTGGGCAGATCTACGTATGTTGGAAAATGTAAAAAGAAATTACACACATGTATATTAACTTAACAACTTATGCTTACAGCCTACTTATAGTCCCCCATGTAGTCAGGGACTCTCTACCATGACCCTTTAAAAACATGACAGTCAAAATTTGAGGCCCAGGAACCGTTCTCGATAAAAGAAAATGGCGATGGTGACTTTTCTGTGAAGCTGCGGACAGCTAATCTTTACTTTGGCACGTCAATCCGTCTATATATATATATATATATATATATATATATATATATATATATATATATATATATATATATATATATATATATATATATATATATATGTATATATATATATATTATCTACTGGCGGTCGCCAGTAGATAGTTATAGTTAGGACCGTGTTTCCATAGGAAATCTCAAAATTCTATTTTGAATAACTTTGGCGCCGGTTGATGAATCTTCGCGAAATTTTCAAAACTAATGGGGCGCTCCGCTCAGCTCCTACCCTGAAAGTCTCGGGGGGATTCGTCAAGTGGGGGCCGAGAAGAAAGGGGGGTCCCAAAACGCATTTTCCCTATGCATTTTCCCATAGGACCTTTAGTCGAAGGTACAGCCCGAACGGCTGAACAGAATTACTTGAAATTTGGCAGAGAGGTAGTCCTCAGGTCAGGCATGTGCCTTTTGGATATATGGTGTCAATCTGTTCAGTAGTTCCTGAGACAATTGCAGTTAAAAGCACATACATATCTATAGCCGCGCACCGTGCGCGCACCGTGCGCGCACCCTAACGTGCGCGAGCGTAATTCTGATTGGTGGTTACATGTCAGTCAACGTTCGAATCGGTCGAAATCAGGAAGTGTCAGCCGCCATTTTGTTTGTTTTCAGTGCGAGAGTGAAAAAGGAAGGTGGCGAACGTGAAAAGGGGGCAGGGTAGAGTGTTCCTGACCCCCTAGCCCTTGTCAGGGGGTCCCTGAAGGACCCCGAAGGCAGAATTTTTTTTTTAATTTTGTTTAAAAAAAATCGCGGGGGTGCGCGCACCATACGCGCACGGTGAAAAACCATAAAAAAATTATAATTATTTTAATACGTTGTTTATTGTAAAATAAATATATTTTAACAAAAAAACATACATGACTTAGCATTTAAAAAAACGTACAAATTCACTGAAAAAACCATAGGTTTCACACACGTTATAGTTAGGAATTAGCATTTAAAAAATCTTGCAAATTCACTTAAAAAAACCATAGGTTTCACACATGTTATAGTTAGGTGGATATTTCACTCGTAAAAAACCAATGAAATTCCCCCGTTATAGTTAGTTCAGATAACTATAACTCGCGCGACCGCCACTCTATCACAAGGATGATGTCATCAGTGATGCCACTGACCATGTCATGAGTGATGTAATATGTGACGTCATGAGCAGAGGATTGCGGTCGCGCGAGTTATAGTTATCTGAACTAACTATAACGGGGGAATTTCATTGGTTTTTTACGAGTGAAATATCCACCTAACTATAACATGTGTGAAACCTATGGTTTTTTATGTGAATTTGCAAGGTTTTTTAAATGCTAATTCCTAACTATAACGTGTGTGAAACCTATGGTTTTTTCAGTGAATATATATATATAGATACATATTATCTAGACATCACAATTTTATCATACTGTATGCACTTTAATCTGATGGCTGCTATATTTATGTTTTTTTAATTATTGACATGAGCTGGTGTCCTGCTGTATTTATCTGGTGGGATTTCGGTTTTACTTCGGTTTGTTTTCAAACTGCTATGCACTTGCACGTTTGAATCTGCAGAATGAAAAGGATTTACCTCCACGTTGAGGTCCGTACCTGCTTTGGATCAGAAAAAGGATTGTTTCCAGGATTGTGGCTACTATATATATATATATATATATATATATATATATATATATATATATATATATATATATATATATTCACTTAAAAAACCATAGGTTTCACACATGTTATAGTTAGCTGTACATTTCACTCGTAAAAAACCAATGAAATTCCACGTTATAGTTAGATCAGGTAACTATAACTTGCGCGCCCACAATAAACTGCTGATGACGTCACATAGTACATCACTCATGACATGGTCAGTGACATCACTCATGACATCAATGATGACATCTAAAATTACACATTGTGGATTGCGGTCGCGCAAGTTATAGTTACCTGATCTAACTATAACGTGGAATTTCATTGGTTTTTTACGAGTGAAATGTACAGCTAACTATAACATGTGTGAAACCTATGGTTTTTTAAGTTAATTTGCAAGGTTTTGTAAATGATAATTCCTAACTATAACGTGTGTGAAACATATGGTTTTTTCAGTGAATTTGTACGGTTTTTTAAATGCTAAGTTATGTATTTATTTTTTATTTTTTTTTCTGGTTTTTCACTATGCGCACACCCTGCGCGCACGGAGCGCTTCGCGCACCGTGCGCGCGCTGTGGGCACTCGTTGCACTTCGCGCACCGAGCTCCCACGTTGCGCAGTCCATGCCGTGCGCACCTCGCCTTTTTGTACACAGTAACATTTGTTTTTTTCTCCCTTGTGGGTCCTTTAATTTATTTAATAAATGTGATTGTTACTTCTTTATTTTATTTTTTTTATTTTTTTTGCCGTGCGCGTACGTACCCCGCGATTTTTTTAAAAAATTATTAAATTTATTTTTCGTACTTTTGGGTCCTTCTTGGACCCCCTGACAAACACTAGGGGGTCTGCAACTCTCTTCGTTGCCCCCGTTTCACGTTCCCCACCTTTGTTTCTCAGTGCGAGAGACAGAAAATGGTGGACGACACTTCCTGATTTCGACCGATTCGAATGTTTACAGTCATGTAACCACCAATCAGAATTGAGCTCGCGCACGGCACCGTACGCGTACGGTAAGCTTACGGTAAGCGCACGAAGCGTGCTTACAGATATATATATTGATTTAAATGCTATTTTCTCAGGACCTACTGAACAGATTTACACCAGACCTACAAAAGGCACATCCTTGACCTGAGGACTACCTCTCTGCCACCGCCAGTAGATAATATATATATATATATATTTAAAACTGGAGGGGTTCTTGACTCCAAATGACCCTCAGCATCCAAGGGGCTTCATTTCACAACCAGTAGTGCACCAGGAGGGGTGTTTGCAGAGTGGTGGACAAAGGGTGCAGGCCTCCAAAGACCTCTCAGCAATCCCGCTGTGTGGGACTTACTAGAGGTGACAGGAGGGGTCATTGGCCTCCACGGACTTTCAGCATGAAACAGGACTTCATTCCTCGACCAGTACTGTGCCAGGTGGTATGTTTCCAGAGGGGTGGAGAAAGGGGGTATGTCCTTTAACGACCTCTCATCAATTCTGCTGTGTGGGACTTACTGGAAGGAACAGAAGGGGTTCTTAGCCCTCAAGGACCCTCAACATGCAAGGGGACTTCTTTCCCCAACCAGTAGTGTGCCAGGTGGCATGTTTGCAGAGTGATGAAGAAAGGAGGCAGGGCCTCCAAGGACCTCTCAGCAATCCCACTGTGTGGGCCTTACTAGATGTCACAGTAGGGGTCTTGACCCCCCAAGGACCCTAAGCATCCAAGGGGGCTTCTTCCCCTAACCAGTAGTGCACCTGGAGGAGTATTTGCAGAGTGGTAAAGAAAGGGGACGGAGCCTCTACCGACCTCTCAGCATTCCAGCTGTGTGGGCCATTCTAGAGGTAACAGGAGGGGTTCTTGGCCACCAAGATCCCTTAGCATACAAGGGTACTTCATCACCCAACCAGCAATGCGCCAGGAGGTGTGTTTGCAGAGTAGTAGAGAAAGGGGGTGGGCCACTGACCAGCTCTCAGCAGTCCTGCTGTGTGGGACTTACTGGAGGTAACAGGAGGGGTTCTTGGCCCCCAAGGACTCTCAGCATCCAAGGAGACTCCATTCCCCAACAACAAGTAGTGTGCCAGGAGGTGTGTTTGCAGAGTGGTGGAGAAAGCGGGCTGGGACTCCAATGACATATCAGCATTCCCACTATGTGGGACTTACTTGAATTAACAGGAGGGGTTTTCAAACCAAAGGACCCTCAGCATCCAAGGGGACTTCATACCCCAACCAGTAGTGAGCCTGGAGACTTATTTGCAGAGTGGTGGAGAAAGAGGGGGTCCTACAGCGACTTCCCCCAGGCAGGCCTTGTTTAATTTTGTTTTTAATTTGTTAGGGGAGGGGGCCACTACGCTCTCCTACCTGAGCCAATTTCATCCGTGGAGACTCCATCTCCTAGGGCATAGCCTTTTTATTTTATTTTCAAATGGAGAGGGGGCTGCATGGCCCTCCTTCCTGGGCTGATTTCGGCACATGGTATTACTTATTTTTTTTCAAGTGGGGAGGGGGGCCCCAGCAAACAGCTATGTCATGGGGTGGGTAACCCAGACCAAAGCAGTAACTGGCTCTGGAAGGTGCTGGTCTTCAGCACCATCTGTGGCTCTGGGAGGGGGGCTTTGTTGTTTGTAGGGCCTACCCGGGGACTTGGCGGTCCCCGGTGCGGAAAACAGCACAGGAGGGTGCCTGCACGGGCCTACCCCCATTTCAAAAACATTTATGTGTGTCCAGGGAGGGGGTGGTCCTGGGGGCCTGAGGGGTCCCTGAGGCCCCCATGGTAAAATTATTAGCCCCAGGGAGGTGGTGGTCCCTGGGACACGGGGATCCAAATGGCACCCCTTTCTAAACTCATTTGCTCCTGGGAGTTGTTGGGCCCCGGGGCATTTATAAGCCCCAGGAGAGTCGGCGCATGCATCCTCCTCCTTTATTTACCAAATGCTCCTGGAACGTGTCCCACATAGGGCAACTACTACAGAAGTGTGGGAACCGCAGATCCAGTTTGGCTCCTACCTTAATTACTTTTTCAGAACACATTATTATGACCTGGCGATGTTTCCTTTGGGACCTTCTCAAAACAAGATTGTTGGCACTTGGCTCAAGCCGAGTCCCATGATTAGTGTAAACACTTCCTGGTTTGAAATGTGGACAGTCAATCAAATCTTCACATGAGATCGTAAGGGTTCACAGAACCTTTGCATCCCTATATATACATATTTGGTTTTTCCTTAATATTTCTAAAACTGCTGAACAGATTGATGCTAATTTACAAAAAGGTTGCTTTCTGGACCAACAGCAACTTTCCTGCCAAATTTGGTGAAATTAATTCAGCATTTTGGACTGTAGTCATGTTTAAAATCTCTGTGGGAATTATCATGGGAGAAAAAGCATTTGGGGCACCCCCCCCCCCTTTTTTTCTCAGCCTCAGCTTGATAGATCACCACAAAACATTCAAGACAGCAGCTGCAGTGAGCATCATATTAGTTTTGAAATTTCACGAGAATTCTTCAAACTATGCCAAAGTTATTGGCGATACAAGAAATGCTCATTCCATGGTAACTAGGAACATAGGACCATGTTTCCATAGGAAAAGTGTTTTTTGACTTGTCCATAGCTATTGTGCCGGTTGACAAATCTTCATAGAATTTTCACAAAAAAGTATGCCAGTGATTCTAGTAGTGAATGGAATGTTTTTGGGCGATCTGTCAAGCAGAGGCCGAGAAAAAAGGGGGGGATCAAAAAAAGTGCATTTCCGATGTTAATTCTCATAGAGATTTTATACACACCTATAGCCTGAACCACTAGACGGAATTACACCAAATTTGGCAAAAGAGTAGCATCTGGTCCCAAAAGCCCTCTTTCTGATTTTTTTGTGTAAATCCATTTGGTAGTTTTCAAGATATTAAAGGAAATCCAAATTAGTATATTTAGAGTTGCTAAGCCTTCGTGAATAATTATGAGCTAGTGCAGAGATCTGCAGATCTCTGATTGACTGCCAACACTTCAACCAGAAAGTTTTGGCAGCCATTTTGGGACTCAACTTTAGATGAGCCCCCCCCAAAAAAAACTAAAAACAGAAAAGGGGGCAGGGTACGGAGACCCTAACCCCTAGCCTTGGTCTTGGGGTGCCCCTGGGACCACACAAAGGCAAAAAAAAAAAATTCCAGAGCATTGTTTCCAAATTCACTGCAATTTTCAAAAATATTTGTGAATATTGCTGTGAATTTAAAAAAAAGAAACATGCACGGGCTCCCACGCTTATTTTTAATGAAGCCCCTGTTTGAGGCAAGTTCAAGGGCATGCATATTTTTATAAAAAATTATGAAGGTTTCCCCCTCCAAGGGTATTTTTGTGCCCCAAGGACCACCACCTCCCTGGGGAATTGTTACTTGCATCCTTAGAACTGTACATTCTCAAGCTCAGGAGGGGTGGCCCAGGAAACAGTTACTTCACCATCAGTCATTGTACCATCAAGACGAAAGAGAAGTCACCTCAGAGGCAGCCACTCTTCTTTGAGGCCCATGGAGAGACCTCCTCACTGCTAGGCCTAGTGCTTTGAAGCTGGGCCAGGATGAAGTATACTGCTCTTCACTTTCGTGCACGCAAAGGGCTCTTCATGACCTGCCATGGGGAGGGAATTGAACTTGCTGAATAAACAACAGACAGAAACCCTAGGACTTTCTCAGGTGCGTGGATCTTGTTCATGGGGAAGGAAATGGGCACCTGTCAGTATTGAGGCTCTCTTGACTGCGTAAGCAGAATCTTGGGTGACTCTCTCTCTCTCTTTTCCCTTGAACAGGCTTTGATCTTCTCCTGTCTCCTGCTCCCTACCACTTGGCCCCTGAGATGTCTCTACGGACTCCTGATAGTCTCTACCATTTACCGATGGCTTCCGAAGTAAAATAAATGCATGCACACGCATTCACACGGGCATCTTTAGAATCATGCTCGATGGGAACTATAGTGATTTATGTGGTGTTAGTGAGGGATGGTCCCAGTGGAAAATAGTCTGAACAACGAGGGTAGAGCCATGCGTGCCATTTCCCCACAAGCTGTACCAAATATGCCTTAACCATCCATTTGCTTTAACAACGCAAATGCATGGTTAAGGCAATGAGCTGTCTAATTGCCAAGTGGAGGCACAAAAAGGCAAAGACAGGAAGAGGAAGGTCAATTGGGCTCGGGAGAGGAGATGGTGAGGTAACTGGGGCTGGGGCTTGGTCTTGGTAGGTTTTAGGACTTAGGAGGGGGTCGGAATTATTTTTATGGTGGGCAACAGTTTTTAGGGTGAAGGGCGGGGGAAAAAGTAACAGTTTGTAGGGCAGCGAGCAGGGTCGTGGTAGTTTAGGGATGTAGGGGATATTTTTCAGGGCTCAGGGCAGGGGGCCAGGGTTGGAATTGGGGTCGGGGTAGTTTTTGGGGCGTGGGCTTGATTTTTAGGGCGAAGGGACAGTTTACTGGGCAGGAGGCAGGGACAGGGTACTTTAGGGATGTAGGAGATAGATTTTAGGGCTCAGGGCAGATGGGGGCTCGGTCAGAGTATTTCACAGAGGTAGGAAACAGATTTTTAGGACTCAGGACAGAGGGGTGGGGTCAGGGTAAGTTTTTGGGGCACAGGGTTAATTTTTAGGGCGCAGGTAGGCGGAAAATGGACAGTTTACAAGGCAGGGAGTAGGATCAGGGTAGTTTAGGGATATAGGGTATAGTTTTTAGGGCTCAAGGCAAGAGGGCTTGAATCGGGGTAGTTTTTGGGGCATCGGCCTAATTTTTAGGGCTCAGGGCAAGGGGAGAAGGGACAGTTAACAGGGCAGTTTGGGGTAGTTTAGGGATATAGGCTATTGTTTGGGGCACAGGGCGGGGGGTGGGGTCAGGTTAGTTTTAGGGGTGTTGGTTTAATTTTTAGGGGGCAGGGCAGGGGGAAAAGGGACAGTTTACAGGGCATAGGGCAGGCATATGATCTTTAGCCTGCATGCTCCTTTGCCTATCAAAATTGCGTTGTAAAGGCATGTGTGGTAAAGGCATTCATGCTAAATACGCGGTTGTGGTAGAGACCGCGTGGTACAGGCATGCATTGTTCAGGCATACATTGTACCATCATACAACCGGTCCTAGTCAGCAGTCAGTATATTATAAATCAAAACACATTTATACAGAATTGTAATCTGGAAGAATTTGGGCATGACCACAAATAACAAGGCTATAGTTTGCATCCTGCACACTACATGCATAAGCACATAATACTAGCTTTCCAGTGAATCATGATAATTGACAAGAAACATGAAAACGGATGCATACTAAAGGCAACGTGTAGGTTTTTCCATTGAAAATGGTATGAGTGTAAAGACTTACACAGAAGACTCTGTTCCAGCTAATCCACAGATTTCTGCCAAGGTCTGCTCCTGGTAATACCCATCCTGGGGCCTCCAAGATGCACAGTCATGAGTCTGGCCTCTGACCTGAATTCTGAGCAAGGGTAAGCTGTGGTTGGGGGTGGGATCAGAGTTGAAGCATTTTCAGGATTGTAAATTGAACTGGGCTATGAATTAGGGTCTCTGTTGGATTGGATTAGTCTCTAGTTTCATGTTGGAAGGCAGGTTAGCCTGGGCTGGGGTTTGGCTTGCTCGGATTGATTGATGAATTTGGTACCGGCTTAGGCTCTGAGCTGGGCAATAAATAAAGCTTTAAACTTGGGTGGGCTCCGAGCTGTGCTGAGCCATCAACTGGCCAGAGAATGGGCCACAATCTGTCATCCAGACAGGGTTGGACTGAGAATGGGACTGGAGCGAGCTGCAGCCATGGGTGTGCTGAAAAACAGTGATACAATGGCTGCATGCAGGAGGCTGATGCTGGATTTTTCTCACAGAAAGCACAACTCGGCCAGAACTGTACCTGCCCCAAAATAGAAAGTGGGAAGCCCAACAGAATTGTAAGTCTTCCCTCCAGAATATCTCATCACCTGAAAGAATAAACCCCACCAATAAATTGACTGACAGCACTTACAACCCACACATTGCCTCACAAGAACAGGGATTGACTTGCAGGCAGCTCCTGTCTCTGGGCCATGCAGGGCTCTGGGATGGATGCTTCTAGACGGGGTTGGGTTCTTGGCTGAGTTCTCCTGTACAGGATTGAGTTCTGGGCTGGGTCCTGCATTAGGCCCTGAGCTGGGGTCTAGCCTTGTCTGTGCAGAGGAGAGACTGGCTCTTGGATGTGCTGTGATAAGGAAAGGGCTGGCCCGAGCGTAGGACAGTTTTAAGGACAGGGCTGGCTTGTACTAGCAATGAGAGGTGAGATGAAGACAGGGCTGGCTTACCGAAAGGGATTTTCTCCAGACTTGCCTAGGTTGGGTTGGAACCAATCACAGAGCTGAGCTGGGTTCTGGGGATTTTCAGACTTGGGGCTAACGTGCAATGCAGGTGGGGCTGGAATCCAGACCAGGCTGAGCTCTAAGGATAACTGAGCTCTGGAATGGGCTGAGCTGTTGACAGTGTTTTCTTTGATATACTGGACAGTGGAAGTAATTAGTCTGTTGACAGGGCGAGGTTGCTGACAAAGGAGAAGTGTATAAAGGGCCAAGCAGTGGACAGGGTAGGCCGTGGGTATAGCGGGCATATTTTCTGAAGTCAGGCATGGTTCAGCAGACAGGTAAAGGCAGGGTATGGGTCTGGGCCAAAGACAGAGCTGGTTAAGTTAACAGCAGACAAGGCACAGGTGTGATCAGAGCTGTGCTTGATGAAAGAAAATGCAGCAAGGTGTTTTGCAGTATTATAGACAAGCCCCACTCAATTAATGACATTTAGAATTGAATGTACATTAGAACACTGGGATGTTGACAGCTCCACTGAAGACAATGAAGTGGCTCAGGGCTAATAATGGTTGGTATAGGCCTTCTGCTCCGTCACGCCAACTTTTTTTTTCCCTTTATAATTTATAACATTCTACTCTCAGTGGGAGGATTGTTCTCGTAGCCTTTTAGCACTTCTGACTCGGGCTATACCAGTTTAAAAGGACCTCAGCCTCATTAAAGGCCCTCGGCTGTGGCTCCGACCTATAACTCAGGTTTAGGGCATTTAACAATTGGTATTGCCCTGGGCAGCAGGGTAGAAGACTATACCTGATTATTGAGAATGTTCAACGCTCAGGAAAGTTCATTTTAGGCAGATATATCACTGGGATCTGGGCAATAGGTGGCCTCTTTCTGACCCTGCATCCGATCAACAGTTGAGCGTGAACCTGTCATAGGCACTGACTTTTCTGGAAATCTCCCAATATTTCTGCAGTTCTCTTTTCTTTTCTCAGACTCCACCACTTGCTCTCTCTTGAGCGAAGTAGCCTGTGGGCACATGGTTTTATCGACCGAGGAGGCCCATGTGCCAATTCTTCCTCCCTACATTGGATGTGTCTACCTCCATGTTCTCTATGGGGTGCACACAACCCTCATCTTTCTCCCTCGGCCTCTTGGGCTACGCACAATCTGGGCCCTCTGATGCCTTGCAGCTTCTTTAAATCTGTGCCACCTTTGACGCCTCGGGTGCTGATGTCACTGATACACACTTTTTCATTCTGCTTTCCTTCTGCTGAGCAGGCCTAGAGCCTGCCCGATGTACGTCTGTCACAAGATAGCGGTTTGCAACTTATCCCAGCAAGAGGGCTTAGGGCCATATGTAGGTACCTAAATACCGGTCGGTACTGGCCGAAAATCGGTAAATTTCCCGTTACCGACTGGTATATAGGCAATTGAGATGTAGGAGGCTGGATTTAAGGATTCGGTAATTTACCAATTCGGTTTTTTAAGGAATCGGTAAAATACCGAATAGGTAAATTACCGAATCCTTAAATCCTATGTAGGGAGCACTCAAGCGAGTGCATTTTTGTTTTAAGGATTCGTTATTTACCACCAACTACAGGTTGGTGGTAAATACCGAATACCTGTTAAAAAGCAATTGTGTGCTTTTCTAGAAATGCCATGTGGCAGACATACATGCCCTTAGGGCATGTATGTGTGCCACATGTGCACACATGCACGATTCAGGGGTGCGACAGGGTGTCAATGTGACACCCTGCCACCCTTGAATATGCTCCCCCTATTACCGATTCGGTATTTACCGAATCGGTAATAGTGAATGGCTTCCCATTCATTCCTATGGGCCTCCAGGCCCATGGGACTGACTAGGAAGGTATTCCTTATTACCGATTCGGTAAATACCGAATCGGTAATAACGAATATTACCGAATCGGTAAAATTTACCGTTTTTTTACCTACATTCTATTTACCGATTCTTAAATACCGAATCGGTAAAATTCGGTATTTAGGAATCGGTAAATAGAAATTACCTACATATGGCCCTAAGTGGGTTAATGCGTCTTCTGTCGAGGTCCGGGTACAAGCTGAGTTTACAGGTGCAGAGCTCTCTGCCTCAAAAGTATTGTGTATGTAGTATCACGGGTTCTGTATATCTAAGATGAAAATTATTTTTCTGTGCAAAGCATGGACTTTAGGTCTTACATATTTTCACTTCCTACTAGAGAGTGCTTTGTTTTCTCCGGGAGCTGACGTGAATATTCTGTGGGGAGGACAGAGTATGGAAGATAGGCCAAAGAGATGGAGTAAACAGTAAGTAGGGCTTATCTGAAGCCAGTATATGGTCTAGTTCTAGGAAAATTATTCATTAGACAATGATAAGGCATGCTCAATAAGGCCTTATGAACAACACTTATAGTAGCGTTTCTCTAAACATTAGGGAGCGTCTCCAAACCGCACTCGTAGGAAACGTAATCATCAATTGTATTCAGGTTATCAAATGAAATTTATTTCATTTCATTATACTTTTCGTAAATTATATTCTGCTTCATTTCATAGAATCCGTTGTTAAACATGTTAATCCATAAACAAAGCTGGGCCCAATGCATTTCGGGCAACCCCCTTCATCAGGGGCTTGACCCTACAAAAATAGAAGAAACTGGGGGCATATTATCAAGGTCCGGCGATAAATATCGCAAAGCGCTCGCATATTTATCGTCGGCTATCTCTGGAATTTATCGCCCGGTTAGCGCGTTATCAACAATGCGCATCGCTGAGGCGATAAAATGCTAGAGATAGTTGGGATATCGCCGTTTTCCATGGTGTAAAACGGTGATATCCTAGATGATAGGGGCCTGTGGTCTTAGCCACACAATCCACGCCCCCATGTTAAGTACGCCTTAGTCAGAAATTTAACAGACGTTAAATTCCTGCGTTAAGGCATACTTACAGCGATTTAAAAAATCGCTCACCTTCCTTGATAATATCACGAAGCTGCCTTCGCGATATTTCCCCTGGTTGGTTTCACAGCCACGCCTACTTTGCATCTCTTTAGTGATGCAAAGTTAGGCGTGCTGGAAAAAGGCGCTAAATCAGCAAAACACGCGATAGCTGCTTTTCGGCCGAAAACGCCACCTTGATGATATGCCCCCTAGTTTTATGTCTATGAGAGTGCACAAAAGAACAAATTGCCAATGTTCTAATTATTGATTCTTACCATATCCCACAGAGATACGAATAAATAAACGTAGTGACCATGCTTGACGATTGCGTGGTGTGCCTGGTTTCTGCTAGCTGGAAACCAAACTCGACAAAGTGTATACATGCCTTGTATCGTACACGTTACTTGAGTGAAAAACGTTAAAGATTAAAGTGAAAAACACGGATTCAATAAAAATCGTACCGGAATAAAACAACATTGTGAGTCACGTGACATCCAGAAGTGACGGTGCATTAAGTGATTTTCCAGTGTTGTTTGCATGGTGTGCATCTGGTTTCTTCTATCTGGAAACCAGACTTAATAGAGTGTGTTCATGCCTTATTTCGTGAACGTTACTTGAGTGAACAAACGGTAAAAATAGGATTAAAAAAAATCATACCGGAAGAAAACAACAACATGACACCCGGTAGTGATGGTACGTGCAGTGATTCTTCAGTGTCCAGGGTAACACAAATATGGTAATTACCATGGAACCGTAAATTACCAAACACTTTCACAAAGAGTAATTTACTCAATGATGTACTTGGCTTTAATCCTGTAGTTTTTAAGCCTAGAGAGTAAAAATGTCAAACAAGTAAGTAATATGGTGTTGGCCGAGACTTAATTTACGTGCATGGTATAAACCCATAAACTTGCTTACCCGAATGTAGCCTGACTGAGGTCTAATTGTGTATCCTGAAGTGATGTGAAATAGATGTCCATGCACGCCTACTGCGATCCAGAATAAGAATCGCAGCTGGACCCGGAAGCATTCACCACAGGAATCACAGTCCTCCATAAAGAGACCCGTGATGTGAACCAATGATCGAGTGTGATAAATAATGTACAAAACGTGAAAAATGTGAAAAAGCTATTTAAACCACAGAAGTGGTGAAAATTCGAGTGGTTAACGAACCTGAAAAAAAAAAATTTGGGGAAAAAAGGTTAACTTACTGTGTGAACGAAGTGGCATAACACATTGAGAGTGAATAGTAAAGTTGCCACTGTTACAATCTCATAAGCAAAGAAAATAATATGGGATTCCTACAGAATGCAAGTAAAGGTCACGCGTTCGTTGAGACCCTTAGGACTCTCTGTATACAAATAATTAATCCAAAATATTTCTCTTTGAAGTAGAAAACGTGTATTGTCTCTCCCAGTTACAATGGGTCCTTGCCCAAGTATCATGTACCTAAGTTGACTAACGTTGTGGTTGTTGTTGTTGAAATGTGTGGCCACTGTAGATTTTTGATTTTTTGCTTGAATATTGCTTTTGTGCTTGTTTAAACGTATCTTCATTTTCCTCTCCGTTTTCTCCACATAAACTTTTCCACAAGGACATTTCAACATGTAAATGACATTCTTGGTGTCACATGTAGCACTGACTTTCAGTAGCTCCTCTGATAGGATGGGATAACAAAGTGCCTTTATTGATAGAATTGCAGCTCCGACAATTCATACACGGTAGTGTTCCTCGGTGATTTTCAGATTTTTTAAATATATTTTTTGTTAAGAATTTGTTTAAGATTGCTAGTACGCATGTAAGAGAATCTTGGCTGGTGTTAAAATATATTGTTGAAGTGTGTTTCCATTTGTAACATTGGATACAAATACTGCACTGTTTTCATCGACTATGACTATTTCTTTACTCTTCGGTAAACTCTCACGTGTTTTGTTCTCTACTTTATGAATCGCCTCCTGTAAGGTAGATTTTGGATACCATGCATTGTGAACTGTTCTGATAAAGGTCATAATTGGATGAAATTGTTTTTAAGCGTAATAGTTGTGAGTATGGTAAATGATTTCTCAAGGACGGTTGGTGAAAACTTATATAATGAAGTAAGTTATTGTGGTCTGTCGGTTTAGTGTAAATACTGGTGACCAACTGGTGGTTTTGCTTGGTAATTAGAACATCCAAGGAAGTAATCTGGTTCTTACTGATCATTGAAGTGAATCCAATTCTTTCATCCACTGAATTTTATCTATCTATTACATCTAATAACTGTACATAATGAGTGTTAGAAATTGGATCTCTGGTTGCCTAAGGCTTGCGCTAAAAAAAGGCAGCGACCAGCACTCTAGTCAGGGCGAGGGAGTTACACGCCAAAAATAACCCCTGCTTACCCCCTTGGTAGCTTGGCACGAGCAGTCAGGCTTATCCCGGAGGCAATGTGTAAAGCGTTTGCGCAACACACACACACAGCCGCAACACACTAGGCACACCACAAAAGGACTCCACAAAAGGTTATATAAAAATAGCCTTTGTATTATCATAAACACATAGAATAGTAATCACACAATGTACACTGTGCCAAATGGCACCAGGTAGGATTTACAGGGGATTATTTACACCTGTCCGGGCCAATAGGGCCACGGTCAGAACCTTCAGAAATGCACAAGTAAACCATACATAACGCACAACCAGTAACTACTCGCGAAATACTGTACTGAGAACTAGATCCTGTAACATAAAACATAGGATGCACAAATCACCTTGCGCATGAATCATATCAGGCATAAAAACACATTAGGCCCAAACCTCATTAGCATAAACACATTACGCATTAGGCCTCACCAGCATAACCACATTGTGCATAAATCATTGTAGGCATCACAATCGGTATATACATCACCTAAATCACATTAGGGCCCTGCACCCTACCAACCTACAACTGACCCCCAGGTCAACAAGCCTTCTCTAGGGCTCCAATGCCCCATGTCCAAAATGTCAGGGCTGGAAGCTGCCCAAGCAGCAGACATAAAGTGCACAATTGCGCTGGGGCAGGGCAGGAGTGTATCTCACCCCTTTCTCATAAGTGCAGGCAAAAAGAATGCCCCCCAAAGTAATAATAACTCTGGCACTAACGGTGCCTCTGGGGTCCCCACTGGGACTTTTCAAGCAGTCATGCCCAACGTTGCAGCTGCCTGCAACAGTGGTGCAGCTGTGGCGAAATTAGCCCTGGTACACTGTTCCAACTGCCCTGAAAAAGAAATGCTCTCAAGTCCCACTCCGGGACTCCTAAAATAAAATGATGTGACACCCAAACATTGCAGCTGCCTGCTACGGCGGTGCAGCTAGAGGAAACAAACAAGCACTGGCACCCTCCGTGCCTCTGGAGAGCATCCCCAGGGGGGAGGCACCGACAATGTGCCTCAATCACACCCCTCCAGATACACAACACTGCCCTACTCACCGGGGCTGTTCAGGACGCCTCTGATCTCCCCTGGTGCCGCCTCTGTCACCCGAAATACTTTTAGAGTCAGCCCCACTCAACGCGCTTGTTCAGGACTCTGGCGTTTCTCCTTGCTTCACCGGGGATCTCTGTGACCTTCCTTCCCCTCTGCCAGGTGGGGGAAGGCTGAAGACGCCGCCACTGGAGCCCAGGAGGCTCAGTCAGATCTCACCGGGCTTCCTCTTTCCAGTACCGCGGGGCTCTCCCATGCTCACAGGAGCCCCCCTTAGACTTCCGGTGATACCTGTAGGCCCCGCCCACAATCAGGCTTTCCGGATGCCTGACTTCCTGTTTGGCCGCCCGGTAGCGGCAGCCGAAGGCTTCACTCCTCACGGTGGCAATGCGGGGTAGGCTCCCGCTCAATACCCAAAATGCGGGGTGGGCTCCAGCAAGGTCTTCTCAATGACAACGCGGGGTGGGCACCCGCCAACTAGCGTTGCATGCGGGGTGGGCACCCGCTATTTTCAATTACCATAAAGCGGGGTAGGCTCCCGCTCATCACCTCAATGCAGGGTGGGCTCCCGCTCCTCTCGGCACTCATGGGGGGAAATCCCCACCTCGGGATTCCCTCAGGGCGCTCTGGCAGCTAAGCGCTGCAGCGCCCTCATGCTCCCCTCTGGGTGGAATTTAAATAAAATGCTCCTCTCTGGCCATTAAAGCAAAACGCTCCGCTCTGGCAATTAAGATCAGAGCGCTCACGAGGCGCTGGGAGCCTCAGCCCCAGCAGTGGCCCCAGAAAGGCAACCGGGCAGGCCAGCATGCAGTTACCCCTAGGAAACAGCAGCTGGGTCCCGTGGTGGTTCCTCCTGGCAGAGTGTCCCCCCAAAGTCAGCACAAGTACAACCACAGGAACCACATCATGAGGTCACAGCCCCTACATTTATAGGACATTTTCCTTTGTCTGTAGAGTACAGGGCTTGGGGAAACCAGTTGCAACTGGTTCGGGGGGAATTGGAGCACTTTGTTTACAAGGCTCCACTTCCCCTTTTTCAGGTGGGGGCTCGTCATCTGACACACCACAGGGGGGCGGAGCCAGCATTCACTAGGGCAGGCACACTCCTATTCAGGGACCAGGGACTTCTCCTCCCACTGCTCAAAATGTAGATGTCCCATTCAGCCTAGTGCTGACTTACCCTGCCCCTCCTGGAGCCACCCACTCCTCACCAGCCGCTGTGACTCAAAACCCAGACATGCAATTCACATCAGGCAGGCAGACACACAGCACACAGAAATGCCAACTTCTAAAAGTGGCATTTCTCCACCAGTCACCAATACTGCGCAAACCATTGCGCAGCATTTATCCTCACGAGTTCCTACATACTAAACTCGACCCTGCACTCCTCTCATACCAGGAATTACCATGGATACACTTATCCCCCATGCATTCCTATGGGAGGGCAGGCCAACCTTTCAAATGTAACACAGAGAGCGCACGCACTTTACACTGGACCACAGGGCTAAAGTGCCTAGAGGCTTAAAACCACCAACACTACACAGGGAAAAGGCTAGGAGAAAGGAAAAAACGTTAGGGGTGAACCTGCCAAAAAGGGCCAAGTCCAACACAACCCAATTCCAGCCAAAACACAGGGTAGACCAATCATCACCTTGATGGGCTTCCCTGCTTTGGGTGATAGAACACGGACGCAGGCCCGCAACTGCAGGGACACCCTCCTGTTCTACGCCACTCTGAACCCATGTGGCTCCCTCTGTAAAAGCTCTCAGGACCAACTAGACTACCCCACTGGTACTCCCTAGCTGCCCTCGGCCAGGACCAGGCCCTAGGCCACCCATATGTATCTGGTCCTTGCCATCTCACAGTGTGGGGGTGGTAGCCCCAGGCACATAGTACCCATTCTCCACTCTACCCCTCATCAGGGCAGTTCTAAACTGCCACTGATTCTCCAGCCTAGGGTCCGCACCCTCAGGCTGACCAGAATTCACGGGCAAGGCTCTCCTCCCCCTACCTCTCCTTCTAGGGTTCCGCGCTCTCCTCCTTTGAGAGGCACCCTCAGAACACAACTCTCCCACCAGCTCAGGACCTCTCTCCAGCAACTGGTCTACCAACCTGGGATCTAAACCCTAAGGCTGCACCGGGGTCAGAGGCGAGGACTCCCTTCCTCCGCACCCCCTTCCAGAGTCCTGCACCCTTCCAACTGGAGTGGTGCCCCTAGAAGCTACATTGGTTAGGACACTGCTTACAGTTGCCCTTCCGTCCAGGTCAGGAAACACCTGAACCTGGCCTCCCAACCCAGGGACGGTACCCTTTGGTCGGACAATTGCCCGGTGAACCAGGACTTACTGGGGAGCACGCATGCCCCCTCCGAGGATGACACATAACTAATGTGTCGCGTGACAGTCACGGAGCTGAGCTTGCGACCTCCTGTCCTTCCGACAATGCACGAAGATGCCCCAGGACAGAAGTGGCGTCACCATGGTCACTCATTGGTGACTCAGCCCTTCTGGCTGGCCCGTGACCCAATGGTCCTTCCACTGGGGACTCTTTTCCCCTTTCACCCCTCAATCCGGACTTCTGCACCCTCCCCTCAGGAGTGGCACTGCCAGACATCAGAACTGAGGGAGGCCTGATTACAGGCACTCCCAGCTCACTTAACATGGGTAAATCCCCCTCAACAGGCGGTCCATCAGGACAGACTAGGCTCCCTACCTGGTGTTCCCTTAAGGAACCATCCAGTCCTGGAGACTGAGGTGGGGGCACTTTGGGGCACAGCCCAGTCTCACTCCCACTCCTGCGAGACAGGATGTGAGCCCTACAACCTCCTCACTATCAGGGGACCTAGCTGGGCTACTCTGAACCACTTCCACCACGCTGGATTGGAAGATACCTGAACCATTCCTCCTATGGTCACTCCCTAATACCTCTTCAGAACCTCTGGCCACCACCCAGAGGTCTGCTTCCTGTACAAGCTCCCTGGGATCAGTGGACTCACACCCCAACAGGTGTTGGCGCAACCCCGCAAAACAATGACTGAGCATGTGCTCTTTGACAACCAAATTGGCCAGCCCGTCATAATCAAAATCATCTACTGTGCTAGCCATCACCCAATCAGCCAGGGCATCATGACATTCATCCACAAACTCCCCACAAGACTGGTGAGACAGTTTCTTACTGCCTCTGAATCTCAACCTGTATGCCTCTTCCTGGGAACAAGGTACCTTACTTTGGGAGCTTGGAATGGGACTTCCTGCACTGGACTCCATATTGCTGCCACCACTGGACACAACCCTTACTGGGGATTCAAGAAAACTACAACTGCACTCAGGGGATAATCTACCCTGCTGAGCTAATTTCTCCCTGGCGAAGGCCCTCTCAGCCTCCACCATCCTCTCCTGCGCTAGGACCCTCTCGGTCTCTAACTTTTTCTCCTCCATACTCAGCTGCGCTATCTCCTTGGCATGCTCTAACCTGAGCTTCTCCAAAGCCAGCTGATACTCCCTTTCTTCCCTCCTATCTACCCACTCCTCTGGGGACAGGGAAAGGGATGGGGCGCTGCCCCTGGCACTGGATCCAGCAAGGGACTCCCTATCTATGAGGTCCTCACTTTCTACTGGCGTCTTTGCCCTGTCATTCTCTACCTCCTGTGCAGACTCCTTTGGGTCACCCTCAGACCTACCACCCTCTTGCTGGGCGGCCAGGGCCCTCTTCTGCTCATCGTGCTCACGTTCCCATTCATCCTTTTGCCATTGGATCAGGTTTCCCTGAAGTTTTGACTCAGTGTCTGACCAACTCACTGCCATGTCTCTCTCCTCACAGAACCCCACCAACTCCAACATACTGTATTTAAACAGATCATCAAAATTAAAGGCAGACTCCATTTTGGCAGGGCGCCTCAGACACAAGTGCAACACAGAAGACCTAGGTGCAAGAGCTGCAACAGGGGTACATAATTCAAAAATTACACTTTTAGGAGAAAAAAATAAATAAATAAAACTCAGAAACAATAATCCCCAAAAATGTGACTATCTAAAATGCAGAGTTTTGTAATGCAGCCAGTTGTCGCTATGGTATTGCGCAAACTCAAGTCCTATCCTCACCGCTGGCAATCACTGTTAGAAATGGGATCTCTGGTTGGCTAAGGCTTGCGCCAAAGCCAGGCAGAGACCACCACTCTAGTCAGGGCGAGGGAGTTACACGCCACAGATAACCCCTGCTCACCCCCTTGGTAGCTTGGCACGAGCAGTCAGGCTTATCCCGAAGGCAATGTGTAAAGCGTTTGCGCAACACACACACACAGCAGCAACACACTAGGGACACCACAAAATAATAATATTAATACACATTTGTAAAGTGCGAACAATCCCCTATAAGGGTCTCTAGGCGCTGTGGGGCTGTCGGGAAGATTAAGCAAGCTATTGCCCAGAGTCACATGGTGCTGGGCTAATCTGCCGCCGGCGCCGGGGATCGAACTGTGATCCCCAGATTCCGGCGTCAGTCGCCCTGGCCGTGGCACCACACCTCTTCCAAAAGGACCCCACACAAGGTTATAAAAAAATAGCCTTTGTATTATCATAAACACATAGAACAGTAATCACATATTGTACACTGTGCCAACTGGCACCAGGCAGTATTTACAGGGGATTATTTACACCTGGCCGGGCCCATCGGGCCACGGTCAGAACCTTCAGAGATGCACAAGTAAACCATACATAACGCACACCTAGTAACTACTGGCGAAATACTGTACTGAGAACTAGATCCTGTAACATAAAACATAGGATGCACAAATCACCTTGCGCATGAATCATATTAGGCATAAAAACACATTATGCCCAAACCTCATTAACATAAACACATTACGCATTAGGCCTCACCAGCATAACCACATTATGCATAAATCATGGTAAGCATCACATTAGGTATATACATCACCTAAATCACATTAGGGCCCTGCACCCTACCAACCTACAACTGACCCCCCAGGCCAACAGGCCTTCTCTATGGCTCCAATGCCCCATGTCCAAAATGTAAGGGCTGGTAGTTGCCCAAGCAGCAGACATAAAGTGCGCAATTGCGCTGGGGCAGGGCAGGAGTGTATCTCACCCCTTTATCATAAGTGCAGGTAAAAAGAATGCCCCCCAAAGGAATAATAACTCTGGCACTAACGGTGCCTCTGGGGTCCCCACTGGGACTTTTCAAGCAGTCATGCCCAACGTTGCAGCTGCCTGCAACAGCGGTGCAGCTGTGGCGAAATTAGCCCTGGCACACTGTTCCAACTGCCTTCAAAAAGAAATGCCCCCAAGTCCCACTCCGGGACTCCTAAAAGAAAATGATGTGACACCCAAACGTTGCAGCTGCCCGCTACGGCGGTGCAGCTGGAGGAAACAAACAAGCACTGGCACCCTCCGTGCCTCTGGAGAGCATCCCCAGGGGGGAAGGGAACGACAATGTGCCTCGATCACACCCCCCGAAACACAACACAGCCCCACTCACCGGGGCTGTTCAGGACACCTCTGATCTCCTCTGGTGCCGCCTCTGTCACCCAAAATACTTTTAGAGTCAGCCCCACTCACCGGGCTTGTACAGGACTCCAGCGTTTCTCCTTGCTTCACCGGGGATCTCTGTGACCTTCCTTCCCCTCTGCCAGGTGGGGGAAGGCTGAAGATGCCGCCACAGGAGCCCGGGAGGCTCCGTCACATCTCACCGGGCTTCATCTCGTCCCAGTACTGCGGGGCTCTCCCACGCTCATGGGAGCCCCACTTAGACTTCCAGTGATACATGTAGGCTCCCGCCCACAATCAGGCTTTCCCGATGCCTGACTTCCTGTTTCGCCACCCAGTCGCGGCAGCCGGCGGCTTCACTCCTCACAGTGACAACGCGGGGTGGGCACCCACCAACTAGCGTTGCATGCGGGGTGGGCACCCGCTATTTACAGGCTATTTACAGGCCAGCACTCAGGGACCCCCAGGAAACAGCAGCCGGGTCCCGTGGTGGTTACTCCTGGCAGAGTGTCCCCCAAAAGTCAGCACAAGTACAGCCACAGGAACCACATCATGGGGTCACAGCTCCTACATTTATAGGACATTTTCCTTTGTCTGTAGAGTACAGGGCTTGGGGAAACCAGTTGCAACTGGTTCAGGGGGGAATTGGAGCACTTTGTTTACAAGGCTCCTCTTCCCCTTTGTCAGGTGGGGGATCGTCATCAGACACACCACAGGGGGGTGGAGCCAGTATTCACTAGGGCAGGCACACTCCTATTCAGGGACCACGGACTTCTCCTCCCACTACTCAAAATGTAGATGTCCCATTCAGCCTTGCGCTGACTCACCCTTCCCCTCCTGAAGCCACCCACACCTCACCAGCCCGTCACACAAAAGCCAGACATGCAATTCACATCAGGCAGGCAGACACATAGCACACAGAAATGGCAACTTCTAAAAGTGGCATTTTTCCACCCGTCACCATAAATCTGCGCACACCATTGCGCAGCATTTATCCTCACAAGCTCATACATACTAAACTCGACCCTGCACTCCTCTCATACCAGGAATTACCATGGACACACTTATCCCTCATGCATTCCTGTGGGAGGGCAGGCCAACCTTTCAAATGTAACACAGAGAGCGCACGCACTTTACACTGGACCACAGTGCTAAAGTGCCTAGAGGCCTAAAACCACCAACACTACACAGGGAAAAGGCTAGGAGACAGGAAAAAAGTTTAGGGGTGAACCTACCAAAAAGGGCCAAGTCCAACAATGAGGTTGTCGGTCCACTTTGGTTGGTTGAGAATATGATCAAGTTCAAATCTGTACATAAACAGATTGGCATATGCCAGTGCTGCACAATTCCCCATAGATGTTCCAGACAATTGGGTAAAAAGATTATCTTGCCATTTGAAGTAAATATGGTATAATGTGAAATGTAATAACTCCATAAGAAATATTTTAAGATCGTTGCCCTTGTCAGATGATATTAAAAAAAGACTCTACAGATTCAAGTCCCAAGTTGTGAGATATGGGTGGGTATAGTGATAAATCGTGTATAACAGTATTTCTTGTGTCCAGTCCAATTCCGTGTTTTCTAGGATGTTTAAAAAGTATGTGGTGTCCCTGAAATATGTGGTTATAATCCGTACCAAAGGTTGTAGGTGTTTATCCAAATATTTTCCCACGGGTTCATGAATGGATTTAACTGTGGACACGATCGGTCTGAAGGGTGGTTTCAATGGGACTTTGTGTATTTTCGGAATCATGTATATGGAGGGAATGCCGGGAATAATCATGGTAAGATATGTCTTCTCCTCGTTCATGATAGTTCCTCTGTCAGTCGCCTTTTCTATCACTTCAGCAAGCATTTTTCGAAAATTCTTGGTAGTGTCAATGGACAATTTCATATAGGTATTGGTATCTTTCACATGTGCATTAACATTTTCCAAATAGAACTCAGTATCCATGACAATGAGTGCACCTCCTTTGTCAGCTTGACTGATAGTTATGGTGGGGTTAGAAGCCAATTGGATTGGCACCTGTTTTTCCTTGTTTATGATGTTAGTTCATTTTGGTCTCCTTTGTTTGAAAATAGTTCATAAATCTTGTTGCACAACTGCTTCAAAAGCATCTAACACTTTGTGACTGATTGGGGCACAAAACAAACTCTTATTCCTCAGACCTAACAACGTATTCTTTTGTGAACGTTGTTGGAATTCCACAATGTTTTCAAAGTAGTGTCCCAGTCTTCAGGTTCGCATAAATTTGTAAGGGCTGATTTGAGTCTCCAAGATGTTAGAATGGTAAGTAGGTACAACTGATGTGCCCTTCTGTAAAGTTTTAATTTGGTACTGTGTCAGATGGTGTTTCAAAATGGTAATGACTAGGGTTTCTGACTTCTCGTGAATTTTGTCACTTTATTTTGTTTTGCTTTTGTGGCCCCCTCCTGGTTCGACTTCTGGTCCTTGGTCTTTCTCTAAACAAGGAGTCTCCTTCGTAATCCCTTTAGATGTGGATGGGCCTTCAATGTTCAGTCTATCATTATCTTGTGATAACAATGGTTGGCTAGTATGTCCCGAATCATCGGACAATGATGCCTCAGTGTCAGATGATCTTCCTGTGTATGGTTTCTTTTGTCTGCTTCGTGCATAAATGTCAACCCAGTTATACACTTCCCTAAGTTTGTAATCGATGGTATCTCGCTTAAACTTTCTGATTTTTCTTTTGTTTATTTCCTTGGTGTATTAGTCCAATTGTACATTAATATGATTACGTGTCTCTCTTCCCAGTTTTCCTTTGTTGTTTATTCGATGAGTTCCTGTTTAAGTTGATTGACTTCTTTATTCAAATCTTCTAATACTTTTGAAAGTTCTTCAATGACCAATAAAATCAAATCTAGTGATCACTTATTAAGTATGGCGTACCACTTCTCAGTGAATCTGGTGTTATTTTTGCATAAAGATGACTTCAATGATATGTGTAGTCCTCTGGGAATGCGTTGTACCTTGTGATATTTAATCAACTTGCTGGCGTGAAGTCTTTGATTGATCTCTTTTTTAGAGATATATACTAATTGCTTGATGGTCGATTAACCGTTCCAGTGCTGGTGATACTACTTTCTGGTTCTTCTATTAATGAATATATACACTGAGTTTCATCATGTGTAAAGCTGAATGTTTCTGCTCTGTGTTCAGTGGGACTAGATATCTCCTCGTATATGTCATAGTAATCAGGGGTGCGTGGTCTGTTACTCAGCAAACGACTATCCAATGTGACCTTTTGGTAAGACCAACGCATTCTATTTAAAGTTATTTAATCGTGTAATCCAAATAGGTGGTGCAGGTTGGTAAATCCTCCTGAGTATGAGGTAACTAGTGATACTTTATAGTAGCGCTTTCCTAAACACTAGGGAGCGTCTCCAAACTGTCCTCGTAGAAAATGTAATTATCAATTGTATTCAGGTTATCAAGTGACATTTATTTCATTCCATTTTTCTTTTTGAAAATGATATTCTGCTTCATCTCATAGAATCAATTCAGATTATATGTTGTGAAACATGTTAATCCATAAACATAGCTGGGCCCAATGCATTTCGGGAAACTCCCTTCATCAGGGGCTTGCTCCTACAAAAAATAGAAGAAACTGGTTTTATGTCTGTGAAAGTGAACAAAAGAAAAAATTGTCAATGATCTGATTATTGATTCTTACCATATTCCCAAGAGATATGAATGAATAAACGTAGTGACCATGCTTGACGATTGCGTGGTGTGCCTGGTTTCTCCTATCTGGAAACCAAAATCGACAAAGTGTATACATGCCTTGTATCGTACACGTTACTTGAGTGAAAAACGGTAAAGATTAAAGTGCAAAACACGGATTTAATAAAAATCGTGACATCCAGAAGTGACGGTACATTAAGTGATTCTCCAGTGTCCCGGGTAACAAAAATAAGGTCACTGAATCACTCAGCTTAATGGTCATACAAAAATGTGATAAAAATCAACAATCAGCTTTTGGCATATTTGTTATATTTTAATTGCGTCCATCACTTAAAAACGTTGCCTTTGAACATGGACAGTCTTACAGATAGAAACTAAAACCCGACCACATGTGGTCCATAAAATTCCAATTCCAGTGCAAACCCCTGTTTACACCGGGACTGAAATTCTAAGAATTGTTGGATTCACCACCCTGGAGGACCCCACAATTCACCCCAGGAATTTGGCGGGACATGCAGACGGCCTAGTGCCCTTCACTCCACTTATGGCTGGGCCTTAATCATAAACCAGTTTAATATAATGCAAATGAACAGTCAACTGGAATTTCGAATGCCCCCTTTCAAATTCACACATTTTCTTATCAGTTTTTTTGGAAAAAGAACACATTTATAATTGTTTCCTCCTTGCTATAATTAGGTTGTAAGTGATAGAAGTGATGTAAATCCTGATGCTTCTCGGCCACCGTCCTACTCCCACATTTATGAAGGAGTCTGAAAGCACTTCGGATGGCTTTAAAGTGAAAAGACAAATGTGAACTGAGCTAATGTGAATATAAATAACTAATTGATTTATACATTACGGTTGTAGTCACTGTGTAACAAAGGCACCCTGACAGATGAGGGGAAGACCACCGTCATTTAATTGCAATCTCTCATCTAGCTAATAATGATAAATGAAGAAACTGTGCCATATTTCAGATATTTAGCGATTGTGCGTTTCATGTTAAAATAGCATTTAAATGACCAGAGAACGATAAACTAACATTTTTAGCGATTCCAATATATTAAGGAAAGTTAGCACACATGAAATAGTAATATTTGGGTCAAGTTACACTGCTTTATTTAAAAATTGTTGCATTAGGTTCAATGATGAAATTTTGAGGACATTGAAATAAATTTTTTTTTTAAGCTTTAAGGAATATAACGTAATTGTTAAACTGCATATCGTCCATTGAGCATTACCAGGACTGGCTATAAATTAAGGGGCATATTATCAAGGGCCCTATCTCTGCTTTTTTGGCTTTAAAAGCCAGAAAAGCGGAGATAATATTTTCGCCCTATTTACAAGGCGGTGCTAACATGCATTAGCGCATGTTAGCAGCCGTTCTTAAAACGCCTCACCTCGCATCGCTAATGAGATGCAAAGTAGGCCTTTCTTTTCAAAACAACACGGAAAATATCGCTAACGGCACTACTCTGTATTAACAAGCACGCCCAGGACACCCATAGCGATATAAAAAGCTGTGGTTATCGCCATAAGCTAACGTTTGCAACATTTCTGACTTAGCTATATTTATAAAGGGAGGTGGATTCTAAGGCTAAGTACACATCTCTCTATTACCAAGGATTCCCTTATCGCTGCAGTTGTATCGCTGGATTTCCAGCGATGTTCCCTCATTTCGCCACTATCCCCGGATTTTATATTGCCGTGGAGATAAGCGTTGATAATAACGCGTTATCTCGGCGATTAAATCCAGCGATAGCGGCGTTAAACGAAATCGCGCTAAGTGCGCTCTGCAATATTTACGCAGTTTGTTGATAATATGCCCCTAAGTTTGAATAAGTTGCGATCCCACATCGGGGAAAGTGTCCCGTTTGTGAATTACCCTGGTCCTGATGCGGAAGATACTCACGAGAACTCAATAAACCAGTCACTGGTCCTTCAAATTTATTTCATTTGAAGGGTTTTCTTTTTAGTGTCAAGCTCCTTTTCTCTCTTTTTTTCCTATAAGTACCTGCATGCACACTTGAAAGTGTCACGTGCAATAACACGTTACTCGCGTAAAGTCTATGAACACTGCTGTTTAGTTATGAGGTGTACCCTCCCCCACAATTCTAAATACACGTAACTGCACATAATTAGCATATCTTTTCTTCTATTTCTCTTTCGCTTACCCGGTCTTCAAAACCGAAAAAATGCATTGGGTTTTCACTCATGTATGACCACGTCCCTCTGCAACAAATTAACAAGACAGGTCTCTAACGTCACGGTTTAGGTTCGGCTTTGTCTGAGAGTACAGGGAGGTTCGCATCCGCTAGTTTTTTATCCAGTAGGAGATCACTGTAACTATTGACAGCATTCAAAATGAGGTGTTAGGAGGAATTCTAAGCAGGCAGTGCATACACTTATGGGTTTAGTCAGGGCTTTTAGTAGGATGAAAAAACTGGGGCGTCTCTCAAAGGGGCGTGGTCGATGCAATTAAGGGAGTGGCTTAAAGACAGGTAAACTGAAAATCTGTGTTCACCATAATGTGCCACCTGACTGGCATTTTGCTGCTCCTGTCACTGCATCTAGATATATAATACAAGTAACATTACACCTACAACAAGTCAGGGCTATTGACTTTGGCAATGGTTGTCAATGGTTGTTAGTTGCATGAGATAAATAAATAACAACTATGGCTTTGTTGTGTAGCATTTTGAAAATACTTCAGTTCTGAAATGATGAGACTGTGAAAGAACTATAGGGAGTCTCTTTGAAGTACATCAAAGGCAGTGAGGGATTTATTTTTTCACCTGGGACGAGGGCAAAAATGGAGAGCCTGATAGGGACCTGTCTCAGCACCTGCTTTTTAGAACTGCTGGTGCTCAGCACCCGCAGGACCTGGCCCACTTAAAGCCCTGGGTTAACTTATTAACCTGGGACCTGCCTTGAAGATTTTATTTTCATTTCCGTAATTTCCTGTGTTCTACAGGATTATATACCCCCTGAAGAAGGGCCCTACCCGAAATGCATTGGGCTATTTAAGGCTTTGAAAAAGAATGTTCATGTATATACAATATGACATGCTTCCACTGGCTACATATTTGAAAGAATTTGCCATTCAAATGAAGTAAATGTGCAGTGCCAGTGACTGGTTAATTGAGTGTTTAGGTTCTTGAAGAAACTTGTGACTAGAGCCTACTGCATCAGGGACCAGCGTGGGGGCGCAACTTAATCATTTTGTCTATGCCTCGGATCAGAAGGTGATACTGGGAGCGCGCACAATTAAAATGTAATAATCGGGATTACCCTCAGCTACAATAAGGAGCACATTACCAACCTATTTTGAGTTTAAATTAAGTATAACATGATGCAAATACTACAACATACAATGAATAATCTGACAAATAAGGCTATGTTTAGGCAAAGAATATACTATTCATTTAAATAAACTGTTTCTTTGCTGAGGCCATTAATTGTAATGGTCTTCCATCTCCTTATTCCTAAGCCTGGGATTTTTTCCTCTGCACCAGATAGTCACTTTGCACTCCTTTCAATAAGGTGCAAAGATGGGCCAAGATGTATGTAGATATTGTTCTCTTCACCTTGTCCTGAACTTTATGGGGTCTCACTGCATCCTTGCTTGCTGGCGCTTGTTTGTTCTTCTATTCTTCCAGGAGCTTGAAGTACTCCTTGAAGGAACTTGAATTGCTCCTTCTAATGCTTTGACCTGAGGCGTTGTGTTATAGTCAAAATGCTAAAGGAGTATAAACCTCTCTGCCCCCTGCTTAGTTTCTAGCCACAGAGTTTGCAGGTGGCCTCCTGGGGGATAAGCGAAGAACTGCCAACAATAAAATCCTTGGTGAGCTTGCACAGTCTCCTGAAAGTAAACTAATTCTTCTCCAGGAGAAGCACAATCCCTGGTGAGCTTCCACAGTCTCCTGAATGCAAAATAATTCTTCTCCAGGAGAAGCACAGTCCTTGGTGAGCTTCCACAGTCTCCTGAATGCAAACTAATTCTTCTCCAGGAGAAGCACAATCCTTGGTGAGCTTCCACAGTCTCCTGAATGCAAACTAATTCTTCTCCAGGAGAAGCACAGTCCTTGGTGAGCTTCCACAGTCTCCTGAATGCAAACTAATTCTTCTCCAGGAGAAGCACAGTCCTTGGTGAGCTTCCACAGTCTCCTGAATGCAAATTAATTCTTCTCCAGGAGAAGCACAATCCTTGGTTAGCTTCCACAGTCTCCTGAATGCAAACTAATTCTTCTCCAGGAGAAGCACAGTCCTTGGTCAGCTTCCACAGTCTCCTGAATGCAAAGTAATTCTTCTCCAGGAGAAGCAGAGTCCTTGGTGAGCTTCCACAGTCTCCTGAATGCAAACAAATTCTTCTCCAGGAGAAGCACAATCCTTCGCCAGCTTCCACAGTCTCCTGAATGCAAACTAATTCTTCTCCAGAATCAAATCATATCAAATCAAATCTCCAGGAGAAGCAGATGGTCATTGCTGAATACCCTGTTCTAGTGTATCTACATGGTTAAGTGAATTACAGCAGAATTCAGCAATCACTGAGGGTAGTGGCTGCAAACGTCTCCTGCATTTCACAAAATGGCCCCTGTTACCATGGGGGAGGCACGTTTTGATGTATCAGTCATTAGAAACCTCAGAATACTCTTTATCTGGCCAAAATGAGACCAGGCTCTGTTACAAGTTTTCCGAATTTAAAGTTCTGCCCTGGTTGTTAGATGTGCGTGGTGTGCGGACACGGATTCAAGTCTGCTAAGCTGCACATTAAAAGAAAGTTCAGTTCATCATCAATGCCCCCCCCTAAAGTGCAATCTGACCCAGCCCACTCCTACATCACAAATTTAATGAAGATATAATGTATTTTTTATATTTTCATTTTTACCTAAATGTGTCTGTAGCGTGAGGACTTAAAATCAAACTAAGGGTCTCTACACACCCAAATTGCGAGTGTATCTTTAAAACGCTCTATAAAGTCCATGAACTTTGTATGGTACAGGAGGGGACACAACATGGATCCAAGAGTTTTATAGTTAGTGGAACTTCTATATCGTTCACAGAATTCAAGGACCAACATTACTGCGTATGACCTAAGGCATATTAACATTTTTTTTATATAATTTGATGCTCTTTAGCTGTGCTTGGCCAACCCCTACTGTGCAGCAGGGACTTGGTGCCCAGTGCAAGTTGGGTGCAGGGCCTGACCACAGACCATACCCTGCCGCCACCTCCAACCAAAGGCCATGCACAGCCCATGCACATCGGCGATTCGTCACCCATGGCAGTATTGGCACAGATCAGGGCCAATGCAAAGCACTCCCTGCGTGACCAAGGCAGTGAGTATTGGGCACCTGCAGTAGGTTGATTGCAGGGTCTGCAGCTAAGCCTCGAAGCAGAGGATAGCTATGCATGCCTTATTCGACGCTGCCCACAGCAGGTTGAGTGCCAGACCTAGCTATAGCTCAGACACAATAGCTAACCTCGGGGGATGGAGGCGCGTGGCAGGGTAAGAAAAGGAGCTGGCCGTAGACCAGCTATTGTGGCCAGTTCCTGCTTGGCACAGCCAAGGCTGTGTGCAGAGTGGGTGTCACCCACAGCAAGTTTTTGTGAAGGACCTTCTCTGAGCATCAACACGTGTACCTGTGTTTTCAGTAACTTTTGATCCATTGAGATCGAAAAAATTGCTTGTTCAGATATGCAAATTATGCAGCAGATGAAGGATTAGCTGCCAAGTGCAGCAAATCCATAATTATTTGGAAAACCTGCATCCACAGACTCACTCATTTCCAGTGGCCATGAATATAACCCAGATCGATGGAAGAATGAAGAGAAACGAGACTAGCTATGCAAAGAGCTTTGTGGCCGACATTCTAGAAGTGGGCGGGAGAACTGCAGACAGCAAAGCTTGGAAACAGGGAGGCGACGCAGTCTGTGCTCACTGATTCCGACCTGTGCTTTCTGCAGTTAATGCACTAACTCACAGGTAGTTCAGGTTAAAAATGTGTGCTTTAGAAACTGGCAATGAAAAACGGGCTGTTAGCTCTGCGCTGGGCAAGGAAAGATGCTCATGATACGGCCTCTCTCCTTACTTACAGCTTGACTGTGTGCAAATAAATTAATAAAGATACAACTAGAACCCTGGCATTGTATACATACCCCAATTCCGCAATGGAGCAGCACATATGCTGCATACTCTAAAACACTAACGGGCAGATTAACAAACCCGTGCGCCACTTTTGCGTCACTTTTCCCATGTTAAAAATGATGCAAAACTTGCGCAAGGGCCTTGTAAATAAGACCCTAAAACTATAAATTAACTAAATTGAATATACGTTGGCTCTAGATGGTTACAAAAACGTCATCACTAAAGCATTTGTTACTAAATACTCCAGGGATGCAAATACAAGGCTGCTCAGCCCCTTTGAAGTCAAGAGGTTCGTTTAGGAAAACGTGGCTTCTGTTTGTTTTCTAATGTATTATACAGTCACCTAAATTCTCACCTTCCTCAGCTACGCACATATAAAAAGTCTGCCCTGTTGAAACTTGAGGGCAGATTCACAAGCCCCTTGCGCCACTTTTGCGTCCCTTTTAACATGGTAAAAGTGACGCAAAAGTGGCGCAAGGGGCTTGTAATTCTGCCCCTTGGAGTTCAAACTATTGAGATCATTTAAAGAATACCCATTTGCCAGAAGTTATGTTTCTTAAAAAAAATATCTTGAAGTTTTGGCTCAAGGGAGAGGATGTGGCGTAACTGCCTGAGCTGCCGACTTCGGAGCGGCTGGGAACCAGTTTCGAGCGTCGCTGTCAATATCGTGTGAGTCTCCGCAAATCGCTTAATCTTCCTGTGCTCACAATTCAGCGCCTTGAGACCCTGAAGGCGATTTGCTGCGCTTTACAAATCCTGGATTGATTGATTGAACAATCATACTGTTTTGCATGGATCGTGAACTGTTAAAACACTCGCATCCCCTCTGCTGTGTCGGGCCGCTGTGGACTTAATTCAGTTCCCTATGTTTTACCGTTCATAAATTACGTGAAACAGCCTTTGACTTCTTTTTGAAATATATTTTCACTAATTTAATCATGGAAAGCGATTTTCTCATTTAATGTATTAATAATAGTCTGTGTTGACACCGCATAGAAAATTTCATTTAATTTTTATGCTTCATAAGGAACTTGCCTAGCTCTGTGTTTCAGTGGGTTTCGCATTAGATATTTTAAAAAAGCAACTGTAATATCAATATAATGCTATTTGAGAACCAAACGTTTCAGATACGGATATCAAAGCAAACGTTTGATGTACACCTTGTTTAAAAATCAAATCAATTCTCTTGCAAGTCTTTTGGTAATATGTTACCGTCAGTACTCATCATGGCTGAGTCTCTTAGTAACAATTGGGGAATTGTTTGGTACCAGGACATATTGCGGGCTTTAGTTCTTGGTGTAGATTTCAGGGGCATCATGCAGTTTTGACATTCAGGTTGATGGAGACTGGGGATCTTTGGGTTTCTTTTTCAGTGTCAGTCCCATTCCAAGATGGCAGAGGATATAGCACAGTAGAGGAATATCTGATCAATCCAAGATGGCGGCAGCCATTCCTTCCAAGTTATGAACTGGATCAGTGGCAGACTTGGCAGCATAATTGCCCATGAGTTCAATAAACTGTAAATGGCTACTGTTTATGTTGGTGAGTGTAGCAAGTGGCATCTGCCCTTTTAATACATCTGGATATCTCACTTTTTAACTACCTGATTTCGGGCTTTGATTTAGGCTGAGTCTCACCAACTGAATGTCACCAGGAGTAAATTCTGTGAAGCTGGCCTGAGAGTGCGCACCACTGGTGTCCGTCTTTGGAAATAAGGCTGCTGCTTTGAAGTTAGGATAAGCGGCTCTGGGCTGATTACATGCAATAATGTGAGCATACTTGTGTGCATACGTGTGCGAACTGAACATGTGAGATTACTGTATAGCTCAGCCTGATATCTTTTCTCAGGTAGCTTGTCTCAGAAGGGATCCTTCAGGCCTTATAGTATGAGTGGGCATTCAATGTAGACATTTCTCATGATACTGAAAAGTATGTGTGCTTTACTGATGTTTTGAGTATGAATGAAATCTACACCACAGCATAGTTTTGCCCTAATTAGACCTAGAGATAGAAGTCTGCTATCAGTTAAAGGCTAAACATATACCCCAAGTGTAGACCCATTGTCACTTTCATCACAGCTGCACTTCTTACGCCACTTGGAGAATTGTCATTTTCCCTGGTTCACCCCACAATCAGATTCTGAGCCTTTGTCCCACTTACTAGGCCAAGTTGATTACTCTCCTAGCCAGCAGGAGGATCACATGCTTTCCCAAACAATAAAGCCATTTGTCTGTGTTTGGTCCAGTTCTTGGGAAAGGAAGTGGTGGGCAGGAAAGCTGCCTGTGCTAATAAACTCTTCACTCTGCATCTGGCTTGGAAATGCCCAAGCCCACACAAACAAAGGAAGAAGGCCTAATTTCTGGAGCCAAACACAGGACGGGATCCCTTTAAAGTTTTGGAGGTCTGTTGGGGTAGACCTGACCCTTTAAGGGAAGGTCTTTCCATAGATCACTTAAAGATGTCATGTTTAAACATCCCAGGATGCCGTGCAGGAAGGTTGGGGCAGTGGAGGTGGAGGCATGATGTTACATCCTAGGATTGGACCAAAGTGAAGCTGGGAGCAACCACGCTGGAGGAATACCCAGCAGGAAAGAGCAGTCACCTGACTCTACTGAAAGGATGGATTTGAGGACTTTGGCTCCAGCTGGCACCCAAGGGCTGGGAGTGTTTTTACAGGGCTAGTGTTGCTGCCCCCCTTGTACCTTATGATGGAAAGTAAAGGGATGGACCTACATTGGGGACCCTGGAGAGTTCAACTTAATCTGTTATAGACTGGTCCTGCAGCTAGGTGACCCCCATCATCAGGAGGGAGGCCACTGACGCTGCTGCTGCCAGATGGATGCCCTGCAAAACAGCAAAAGCCATGGGGCTTTGGAAGTGTGGCAGAGAGAGCTCTCTGCTGGCAGTCTGTGGAGGGACTGTAGAAAAAGCACCTGGGTAAAGGTAGGTGCCACGAGCAAAGATAGAGGATTCGTCCAGCAACTGAGATAGAAAACCAAGCTCCAGGAGTAAAAGCCAAATTTAAAGAACAGGAAACATGCCAAAAATGCTCCTGGTGTATACTGCTAGGCCGAGGAGCAAAATGACACTCAAATAATGAAAATGAGCAGAACAGGGGTAGAGAATCGGGCATGTGAAGCCTGATCCCTGGGAGGGCTAGGAGGGAAACTGAAGCATGTGCACTTCACTACAAATACCAAACTGCATCCAGGAAGGACCAATGCAGAGGAGGCATGGGTGACGCCACCTACCCCGAGTAATCCTTAGTCCTGGGGACCAGAATGGTCCCAGGAGATGTCATCTGTGACCAAATAAGGGATCCTACCTGTGCTAAAAACAGCAGAATTGTCTCTTCCCACCCATGCAAGCATCCAAAAGGGAGGGATAGAAGGTGATGGAGCCGGCTCCTCCATGGCACCCAGGAGAGGTGTTGCACATGCGAGGAGCCGTCTTAGACTGTGGGGGCTTTGGGCTCCACTTGTTGCCCCTAACAAATGCTAAATGTGGGTGCCCCAGGTGCAATTGAGTTATTCATAAAAAAAAAATCTGTCATGAAAAGAAAATGTAGCGCAAGGCTGCTTTGATGAAAAAGCATTTTGTTCACAGCGACAAAGCTGCTGATCAAATATTAACTACTTCAGAGAAAAGAGCACCCTAAAATAGTGTTCCAAAAAGGGAGCATATTGGCTTTTGCAGCTGGAAAGCCAGGAAGGGCGGTTGCACCATCGATAGTTTACAAAACAGTTTGGGGGTCCACCAGAAGTGCGGCAGCCCCCTCCCCAGAGGATCCCCAAAAAGTGGCCCTGATTCTCCCTAGGGATCGCCTTGATACCCCTGCTAGAAGGTTCCCAAGTTTTCAAAGCACTCTGAGTGCTTTTGATTTTGCACATGTGCTTTGGGATGTGGGATCCCCTGTTGGTTGGCCCTAATACTAAAGGAGCAGGATGTTGAATATAAAATAACAAATCTTGCATACATTCAATTGCATAATTAAATTCTTTATTGACACTATTAATGTAGACAATGAAATGCTATGTGTGTTAATGAAGGTTCTTAAATCATGGTACCATCCATAGTGATTTTAATAGTGTTGCATATGTTTTGGTGTGAGCTATCTTTGACAGTTCCACATGTGGTGACAACCTGAGAAAGGCAATAGGCCTGTTTTTTTGATAATTCCATTTAATTATATTGTGTCCAGTATAGGTGGCGGTTGTCAATCAGGGAATTGTAAGCACGCTACTCACCCGTGAGGGTCTCAAGGCGCTGAGGGGTGGGGGTCCACAGATCTGTTTAGCCAAAGAGCCAGGTCTTGTGGGTCTTCCTGAAGGTGTTCAGGGAGGGGGCGCGTCTGATGTCTGCCGGTAGCTTGTTCCAGGTCTTGGCTGCAATGTGAGAGAAGGTTCTTCCACCTGCTCTGGCTCTGTGGGTGCGCGGGGTTTCGGCCAGTGCAAGGTTGGAAGATCGGAGGTTTCTTTTGGGTACGTGGAAGTTGATTCTGTCGTTGAGGTATTTGGGTTCGTTGTTGTGTAGTAATTTGTAGGCGTGAGTGAGAATTTTGAAAGTGACTCTTTTCTCCGCGGGGAGCCAGTGGAGACTTCATAGGTGTTGGCTGATGTGTTCATGTCGGGGGATGCCGAGGACGAGTCTGGTGGTGGTGTTCTGTATTGTCTGGAGTTTGCGGAGTAGTGATGCAGGGATTGTGCACATATATGGAACTATGCGCAGGAAACCAGGACCTCGGTATATAGTGGTGTACCAACTACCCACCTTGGTGCCCAAAATCCCAATCCGACTAGCTATAGCTTCTCATTCGTTCTCCGTATTACAGCGAAGCTACCAATGATTAGACAACCCACATGATATTACTAACGGCACAATATAGTGAGCATTGTTGCAATTCCATAGAATATGAACGGGGATATAATTTTATAAAGCTAGTGGAAAACGGCCTACTGTGCCTTGCCACCCTCCACGTGCTAGGAACTAGTTTATTATAAAAATAGAAGACCTCTGGGCTTTGTCAGGGGGACCCCATACCTCCAAGTTTAGATGCAACGGTTTACATATCCGAACAAGTACAGCTCTTCTCTCTGGAAACATTTTTCTCCAAGTGCTTCTAACATGCATGCAGGTAGGGAAGAGGTTTGGCGCTGCGGCCAGGGTGACTGACACCAGACGCTGGGGCTCATGGTTTGATCCCCGGCGGCAGGTCAGCCGAGCACCATTTGACTCTGGGCAATAGCTCGCTTAATCTTCCCGACGGCCCCCAGCGCCGGGATGCCTCCGGGTAGCTGTGTGCTTTACAAATACTGGATTTACATTTTACATTTTTACATGCAATATTAAAAGCACTCGATTTTCAGCAGTGCAGCTGTGCTTCGTGTTATGTCTAAGTGCGGGGGACTGACCAGAGCAGAATAACAAGGGACATTATTTTTCGACCTTGCACATCATGTACAGATGAAAACCACAGAGAACAGCAAGGAATACGAAAGGCAGACGGTTCTCATGTGAACAGGCACAAGCAGAGTTTAGTGAAAACAAAGTCGTGTAGTAATGTGCGCAAAAGCAGCAGCATGGCAGCCAAGCTTGTGCTAACTTAGCAATGTCTGCAGTCAATCCACCAACCTCACTACAGTAGGGACTTGTTGATGGCGGCGTGGAGTGTGGTTTCCATACTCCAGTCTGCTGGTGATGAGTGCGTGGGTGACTGTCTTCCTTGACTCAGGGGGATCCCCTTGAAGGTCTTGCGGAGGATGCGGAGGGTGTTGAAGCAGCTGGAGGTGACGGCATTGACCTGTCGGTTCATGGTGAGTGATGAGTCTAGTACGATGCCGAGGTTCTTGGCGTGGTCTGAGGGGGTAGGTGGGCTTCCGAGGGCGGTCGGCCACCAGGTGCTGTCCCATACAGAAGGGGTGGTACCGAGGATGAGGACTTCTGTCTACTCGGCGTTGCGCTTCAGGCAGTTGTTGGTCATCCAAACTGTGACGTCTTGCATTCCTTTCTGGAAGTTGAGTTTGGCAGTGGGGGTGTCTTTGGTGAGGAAGCGGATGAGCTGGGCGTCGTCGGCATAGGATAAGATGTTGAGGCCATGTTGACGGACGATGGCTGCGAGGGGGGCCATGTAGATGTTGAAGAGGGTGGTGCTCAGGGATGAACCCTGTGGGACTCAGCAGGTGATTTTCGTGTGGTCAGAGAGGAAGGGTGGGAGTCTGATCCTTTGGCTTCTTCCGGTGAGGAATGATCGGTTCCAGTCCAGGGCTGTTCCTTGTATGCCTGTGTCATGTAGTCTGGCGACTAGTGTGCGTTGGGAGATGGTGTTGAAGGCCGCTGATAGGTCGAGTAGGATGAGGGCTGTGGAGTGGCCTTGGTCCAGGAGGGTACGAATGTTGTCTGTGGCGGCGAGTAGGGCGGTCTCTGTGCTGTGGTTGCTTCGGAATCCGGATTGGGACGGGTCGAGGACGGCGTTCTCTTCAATGACTCGTGTCAGTTTCCTGTTGACTATTTTCTCTGCAACTTTGGCTGCGAAGGAGAGAGCGAGATGGGCCGATAATTCTTGAGGTCGGTGGGGTCAGCTGTGGGCTTCTTGAGCAGGGGTCTGACTTATGCGCTCTTCAAGTTGTCTGGGAAGGTGCCTGTTTTGAAGGTGGTGTTGATGGTGCGTTGTATTTCGGGTGTGATGGGTGATAATAGGATTCAAGACTTGCTGTGGATGTGAACAATTGTGAGGGTGTCACCATTAGGCCTGGGCAAAAATTTTGTTCCGTTCGCGGAAATTGCGATAATTTGACATTTTCGCGTTCCGCGGAAAGCGCGAAAATGTCAAAATTTCCACATTCCGCAGCTTGGCGATAATTTGTTTCTTGCTCGTGCTGTAAAATAATACATTCTCGCGCGCGTGCGATCGCCTTACCTGAATCCCTGCGTTCGCCGACAAGTTTTCTTGACCCGGTTGCGTTCTCCATGAGATGTTGTATTGTTTTTAGCCATTTGAGCTGTCTCGCGACAGTCCGCGCCCGCAGTGACGTCATGCGTCGCTTGATCACGTCTTTCTTCTCGCGATCATGCACCGCGAGACAACTGAAAACAAGATGTCCGCGCCCGCGAGCAACCACATGCGTAAGTTGGCGAGCAGCAACCATGCAGAAAATCTCGCGAACATGTGGGAAAAAAACTTCCGCATCTTCGCGATATTTCCGCGTGTTTGCGATAATTTTTAACATTTTCGCGATAATTTGCGAAAGTGGATTTCGCAAATTCCGCCCACCCCTAGTCACCATAAGTATGTCAATCTACCCATTTGTAAATATTTGTAAATGAATGCACAGTACTTAGTAGTGTGAGTATAATAAAGTACCTATTCCTTTTTTAATGAGGAAAAGCACTGACTAGGCAATGATTTAATGAGTGTTGTTTGGTTGCATACCTGCGAGCTCGGGTAGAAGGCCACTCCACCTCCCCTGAGTAGGCCTTGTACTACTTTGCTTCTCTACCTTAAGAGAGTTGAGTGCTACAATGGGGTACTTGGTTCCCAGTAAAGGAAGGTTGCAGACTTACCGCTTGTGAAGGACTCACATGCTTCATCATTAATAATCCACTTTCTTATAATGGGTGTCTACTCATTCTAGTTTCCACCAGGCCTCCCATCACTCTCACGTTTATTGTTTTCTTACAGTTCCCATGGTTACTCCATGTAGACAGGTTCTGCTTGTGATTTCCTGCAGTAGTACAGTTTATTCTGAATGCTTCCTCTTTCAGCTCTTTCTGCCATGATTTCTTGTGGGATAATCCTGATAGCAAAGATCATCCATGGCTTCCAGATGGTGCTGGACTGGATTGTCTTTCCTACCTCTTTACCAACGTTTCTTGAGAGTCTGATTTTGAGTACTTGAATATATTCTTAAATGTTCAAAGAACCCTAGGCTGTGGAGCAGCTTTGCTTCTGTCTCATTGAATTGAGCCAAGTCTGCAGGGTCTGGCAATATATATACACACTATGGACAATTCTGCCTCATTGAATCAAGCCGTGTATACAGGCTCTAAAAGTTTTATATACATTAGGGACAATTCCCAAATTCACAGAAAGTTTTCACTGACACTGGGAAAAGTAATGTGCCTTCCATAGCAGAACTCATGTTTGCAAATGCCTCTATTTACAGGCATAATTCACAAAAATACAATTGGCATGTGGATCTGTGCATACCAAGATCTATGTCTTCGAATGATCCAAAATGTATGTGTTACAGCGAATTCAGAAAAACTCTCTATCTATGTAATTCTCCATGCAATCCTAGGATGGTTTACCCACAGTTTGCATATGTAAATTGTTGACGTGGCATTCAGCCACTAGAATTTTAATTGTAGATTTTCAAATTCGGAGTTTTTTGATCACAGACACATGCCTACTCAACAATACAAACTCACCAAAGGAGCATGCAACTAATATTAAATGTGCTACATGAGGGGAACATTACGCGGCATAGCTAAAAGGTAGAGTAACATTATAGTGTGGCACCAGAATATCTTTGTCAGAATATAATCTGAAATAAATATGGTGTCACAAAAATCTACAAATTATTGAAGGTAATAGAATATTTACACTCAATGAGCAATATTTTCTAAGCAATATTTGAAACACAATATTTAAGACAATTAACATTTTTATAGGCAATAATCTGACATTCAACCAACACAGCTGAACCAAATTAAAACACATGAAAGCAATCACATCTTCAAAGATATACATAGCAGATGAGTGGAGTTTCTGTCCCTTTTCATCTCCTGTACTTGTACCCAGATCAACAAGAGAAGATGCAGGCAGGAATACTGAAGCGGAGGAGAAAACTCACAGTTGAGGAAGCAAAAAATGCTGTCAGCTATATAGTGAAACACTATGGCGAAATTTTCAGTCTTTCTCCACACCTACTCAGTGCAGCACACAAGCAGGGCACGTGGCAGAGAGACATTGTGAAGGAAGACACAATGAAATGGAAAATCGAGAAGAAGTTTGTGGCGGCAAAGTATACTATGAAATAGGTGGCAACTTTAGCAATCGACACAAACCTAGGTCACATCTCAAACTGACTCCCTTGAAGCTGCAAGTCATCAACTTCATGCACCTCCATATGCTGTATGATCTGTCTGTCCGGGAGACTATGGTAAAAATTGCCGGTAAGGAAAATATACATTTTCACCTATTTGCCCTCAATTATTACCCCCATGATTCAGTGCATCTCACTCAAATTCTGTTGGAGAAGGCTGTCATGGCTATGTTTCCCATCTACCTCAGTTAAAAATATAAACCCTTTTGTCAATTTCATCTGTTATAGCTTCTACAACAAACTGAGTTTCATCCTCTAATAAATTGAAATAGCAGAGCTTTCTTTTCAAGAGCCCTTCAAGGTCATTACTGTCACACAGCTGGTTATGGATGCCACTGTGGGTGGACAGAAGGTGCAACCAGGAGAGGCAATACAACCAACCATTGTGACAAAGCCAGGCAGGCCTTTTCCAGTAATGAAGTTACCAACTCATTCTACATGTAAACATCTCTGTGACCCGATCACTTTTACTCTCATGTCTCTTTCATAGGCAATGGCATCCCTGCCTTCCTGTTCATGGTACCACTCCTTGGGACTTATGATGCCTGCATGACTGTGTCCTCACCACCAATGTGAATGATGCTTAACTACCTTTGCATCACCTGTTTTGAAATTTCAGTCCTTTTTTGCTGCCACATTGACTGGGTATACTTATAGTGCAACTGGAAGAAGCCACATGCTTGCCCATGTGGCACAAACTGGTAGGTGTGTGTGTGCCATGCGATATACCCCTTAACACCCCTTCCATTTTCCATTTTCCATGACCCTTACACTTATCTATCTTTCACTAATTATTTGCTGACTTTCTCCATGTGTGCTGTGCTACCTATGTATCCCTCACATCTGTGTCACAGCACCTCTGTCAATAGAACATGCATTCATTGTCTATCTTACTCTGCAACTCCAGTATTGCAACGTCTATCCCTTTTTCCTCAACGAACATGGAATGACTGATGGTGCAATTGGGACTAGGCATACAGCAGACTATAGTGACAGAACCATGAAGATGTAATGCAGTAATGAAATGCATACAATAGAACAATTATGAACATGAATGAAACACTACACAAGAAAATGAGGACAAGGCACTCTTCTTCAGGCTTATTAAAAATGTACCCAACCATCCAAAAAGGAAAGTGGATTTTTTCTGAGATCAATCTAGAAATGCTTATCAGTTATGAGGTGAAGCGCTACTATGCACTGCACAACATTGAGTGACGTATTGTGATCATCAGAGAGTGCTTAAACCTAGGGCAGACAGGGGAATGTCTTTTGGTCTAAGTACATAACAGTTGGAGATGTAAAGATGTGACACATGGATATGTTAGCTGAGGCAGCTAATTAAAAATCTGTACATAATAAAGTATCACTGCCATGCCAGCATATCAGCAAATAATCCTATGAAATAGTGCTAATGGTGTACAAATTAACCATAAAATTGCCATTATGTAATAAGATCCCATATCAAATAAATTTTATTTAGCCTTTTGCAGTAAAGAAACGTAACACGTCGCATCCATCTCAAAGAACAATGGCATAGGACATTATGGTGGGGCCGATCCCACATCTGCTTCTCATAATAGAATCACGAAGAAGTAATTGACCCTGGCAATAAGGACAACATTTTATGACCCATAATATTGAACGAAAACACCCACCCTCTGCGCCCTTAGTAAGTGATGGCGATTACATGAACCGGCATCCAAAATTGGGTCATTTTCTGTGTCTGATGGAGGCATTATCCACAACTCCAATGCCCTCAGTGTCTTGTGTATAGGTTGTAAACGGATGTCACGTCGTGTAGAACTTAGCAACTCTGGGCCTGATTTAGTTCTTGGCGGACAGGATACTACGTCACAACTAGGCCTGGGCAAAAATTTCGTTCCGTTCGCGGAAATTGCGATAATTTGACATTTTCGCGTACCGCGGAGAGCGCGAAAATGTCAAAATTTCCTCTTTCCGCAGCTTGGCGATAATTTGTTTCCTGCTCGCACTGTAAAATAATACATACTCGTGCGCGCACGATCACCTTACCTGAATCCCTGCGTTCGCCGACAAGTTTTCTTGATCCGGTCGCGTTCTCCATGAGATGTTGGATTGTTTTTAGCCATTTGCGCTGTCTCGCAACAGTTCGCGCCCGCACTGACGTCATGCGTCGCGCGATCACGTCTTTCTTCTCGCGATCATGCACCGCGAGACAACTCAAAACAAGATGGTCGCGCCCGCGAGCAACCACATGGGTAAGTTGGCAACCCGCAACCATGCAGAAAATCTCGCGAACATGCGGGAAAAAAAATTCCGCACCTTCGCGATATTACCGCTTGTTTGCGATAATTTAAAACATTTTCACGATAATTTGCGAAAGTGGATTTTGCAAATTCCGCCCACCCCTAGTCACAACGGTGACAGATAACCCTACCTCCAACATATAAATCCCATAGGATATAATGGTATTGGTATTTCGGCAGGTGGGATATCCATCACTTTTGTGATGGAGCAACCCGTCCGCCAAGATCTAAATCAGGCCCAGATTCTTTTAGGATTGCTGTGGGATTTTCCATGGCATAGATAGTCCACACATTCCCCCACCAAATGTTCAACGAAGGTATGTGGTTGCTTCCAAATTTGGGCTACATTCATTATTGCCGCCAAGAGTAAGTGGGAGAAAAGCCTCCCTTGTGGAGTCTTAGCAGAGAAGAGGCTATCTGACCCAGGGTCACCCAGAAGACCTAACAGTGGGTTGCGTGGCAGTGTCACACTAGTAATGGTGTGTATCGTGTCTAGGACCTCGCTCCAGAATGTCTGTATCATCGGGCAGGTCCAGTAGGTGTGTAGGAGCATGCCCGTGTCACCAAACCCTTCCAACATTTTTTATCCATCCTAAATCTATACATGCATACGCCTATCCCTAAAACTATCAACAAGTCTCATCAAAGGACATTGCACTGTGCACATGTAGCCTTTATACTTCATTTGAATCTCCTGGACACCTAAGTCTGTAAACAATGTTTCCATCACCATTGTGTTGCATAACATAAACAAGGAGGGTGGGTGTAGTTCATCGCTGACTTTGATTTGTATGTGACTGGCCTTTTCTGAAAGCAAGGTTGGTATGTCCAGAAAAGATACTTCACGTGTCAACCTTCACTTAATTTCCCATTTCCTGTGTAAGTGGTCTACTGCCTTGACAGAAACTTGGTACACAACCCTTTGACGTTCTCAAAGGTAAGATGTACCTCTACACAACACATGGCCAATGAGTGACACCTCAAGATTCTGGTGCAGATCCGGTAAAAACCGGGTGCGAACCGTCGGACGGAGCATATTCTCCGTCCGACGCGTACCCGGTCATCAAAATATACAAACATGGAATTACGATTCGCACGGAAACACCATTTCCGTACGAATCGTACAAAACCCCGACCGCCGAAAATAAACATACAAATGTGATCCGGGAAAGCGCCGACGTGACGTCGGGACGCACGCAGCCTGCCATTCACGAACCAGGAATCACGATTCGCACCGACGTCATCCCGCACGGTGAATTTTTTCCGGCTGCCAAAAACTGCCGGGAAATCAGGACGACGCGAACAAGGAGTACCTGTACGCGACGGACAGACATGGACCCGGCCCTCATAGCAGTCGACCTCCTCTACAGGTTCGGACGCAGACGCCGCAGAAGGTCAGAACAACAAAGGGAGGGGGGAAAGGAGGGGGGGCAGGACCAGGGGCAGGCCACAAAACCCCCACCAAAAGTCACACAGCACACATGCCCTGGACATACCTGACCCCCAGGCCCTGGTCACTACGAGGGGGTGGGGGCGTGTCCAGCAAAGCCAGCAACTGCCACAACGGAAGTGCTTGATGACGCGAACCGGCAACACAACAATACAGGTACGTCCCGTACCCACGCCTTAAGAGCGTGGGTACGGGTCGTACCCCGCCCACACCTTCGTCATCCCAACAATGGCGGGACGGCTGTACCCACGTGGCAAAGGCCTGGGTACAGCCCGCACAAGCATCACATAGCGTGGGGACGCATATGTACGGACCGTACCCCCACCCCCGTATGCATGGAGCGTACCCCCAACCGCAACAGTGTAAGTACGACCCGTACCCCCACCCGCAGACGTATGGAGCGTACCCCCACCCCAACAGTGTAAGTACGACCCGTACCCTCACCTGCAGACGTATATGGAGCGTACCCCCACCCCAACCGTGTATGTACGACACGTACCCTCACCCGCGGACGTATGGAGCGTACCCCCACCCCAACAGTGTAAGTACGACCCGTACCCTCACCCGCGGACGTATGGAGAGTACCCCCACCCCAACAGTGTAAGTCCGACCCATACCCTCACCCGCGGACGTATTGAGCGTACCCCCACCCCAACAGTGTAAGTACGACCCGTACCCTCACCCGCGGACATATGGAGCGTACCCCCACCCCAACAGTGTAAGTACGACCCGTACCCTCACCCGCAGACGTATGGAGCGTACCCCACCCCAACAGTGTAAGTACGACCCATACCCTCACCCGCGGATGTATGGAGCGTACCCCCACCCCAACAGTGTAAGTACGAACCGTACCCTCACCCGCGGACGTATGGAGCGTACCCCCACCCCAACAGTGTAAGTACGACCCGTACCCTCACCCGCGGACGTATGGAGCGTACCCCCACCCCAACAGTGTAAGTACGACCCATACCCTCACCCGCGGACGTATGGAGCGTACCCCCACCACAACAGTGTAAGTACGACCTGTACCCTCACCCGCGGACGTATGGAGCGTACCCCCACCCCAACAGTGTAAGTACGAACCGTACCCTCACCCACAGACGTATGGAGCGTACCCCCACCCCAACAGTGTAAGTACGACCCGTACCCTCACCCGCGGACGTATGGAGCATACCCCCACCCCAACAGTGTAAGTACGACCCATACCCTCACCTGCGGATGTATGGAGTGTACCCCCACCCCAACAGTCTAAGTACGACCCGTACCCTCACCCGCGGATGTATGGAGCGTACCCCCACCCCAACCGTGTATGTACGACCCGTACCCTCACCCGCGTATGTATAGAGCATACCCCCACCCCAACCGTGTATGTACGGACCGTACCCTCACCCGCGTACGTATGGAGCGTACCCCCACCCCAACAGTGTAAGTACGACCCGTAGCCTCACCCGCGGACGTATGGAGCGTACCCCCACCCCAACCGTGTATGTACGACACGTACCCCCACCTCGTATGCATGGAGCGAACCCACACCCGTGTATGTTCTAAGCGTATATATCGTGAAATAGGAGGGGTGTGTGCAGAGTCCTCCCAGCAGTGCCCAGAGACAGGAGGGGTGGGTGCAGAGTCCTCCCAGCAGTGCCCAGACATAGGAGGGGTGGGTGCAGAGTCCTCCCAGCAGTGCCCAGACATAGGAGGGGTGGGTGCATAGTCCTCCCAGCAGTGCCCAGAGACAGGAGGGGTGGGTGCCTATCACTCACAGCAGTGCCCAGAGACAGGAGGGGTGTGTGCAGAGTCCTCCCAGCAGTGCACAGAGACAGGAGGGGTGTGTGCAGAGTCCTCCAAGCAGTGCCCAGAGACAAGAGGGGTGGGTGCAGAGTCCTCCCAGCAGTGCCCAGAGACAGGAGGGGTGTGTGCAGAGTCCTCCCAGCAGTGCCCAGACATAGGAGGGGTGGGTGCAGAGTCCTCCCAGCAGTGCCCAGACATAGGAGGGGTGGGTGCATAGTCCTCCCAGCAGTGCCCAGAGACAGGAGGGGTGGGTGCCTATCACTCACAGCAGTGCCCAGAGACAGGAGGGGTGGGTGCAGAGTCCTCCCAGCAGTGCCCAGAGACAGGAGGGGTGTGTGCAGAGTCCTCCCAGCAGTGCCCAGAGACAGGAGGGGTGTGTGCAGAGTCCTCCCAGCAGTGCCCAGAGACAAGAGGGGTGGGTGCAGAGGCCCCCAGCATTGCCCATGGAAAAAAATAAGGGTGGAGTACCCACAGATCAAATTGCCACAATTGTCAGTCAGGTGCACAAAGACCCTGCAGTACATGTAACACATGTGTGCGAGGCTGGGAGTACACACATGCATACAGCCTAAAAGGGAACATGTCCACATGAAGTCATGTCAACAGACTACATACACAAGTACAGTGATCACCAAGGATGCCACGAATGATGCAGGTGGAGACATCCCTCTGCATGCATGGCCAAAGTTGAAGGGGTCCGTCACACACCCAGCTAATGTACACACAGCTCAGCGCTAAATATTGGGAACACCCTGCAGGGAAGATGTCAGGGCACACAGAGGAAGGAATACACCTTGGGACAATTTCACCATGCAGTAACTGCTTACATGAACAGAGAAACCTAGCTAACACCTTGTGATGGCACACAGATACCAGGGTCCCCCCTATGACCAGCACACTACTACATTTCCCACACACCCAACACATGATCACCGCCCAAAATCATGTAGCAGCCCCACCAACAGCAACACCACAAAAGCAGTAGTGTTCTAATGAAAAATAAAAGGCTTTATTCAGCATTTCCAAATAATGTGTGTGTGGATCAAGTTCAATATTTACAAAGCCCATAGGGCAGTCCATGAGTCACAGCTGGATGGGGGACACAGTGGGACGCGTGTCCCCTAGCTTGCCTGCACAGTCAGACTCCTTCGTCTTCCACAGCGGGGAGGGCATCATGTGGGGGGGAAGGACCAGGCACCGCAGGGACATGATGGCGAAGGGTAGGCGTCGTGGGTGCAGGGATGGAGGACTCCACCACAGGGGGTGGGGCAGGGCCAAAGGCGGAGGCCAGGATGTCGCTGCACACCTTAGCAAGGTCCTCCAGCGTCTCCCCTGCACCCGAAGGAACCACAAGCCCCAAGGAGGGGGGGGTGGAGGGATGGGTCGCAGCGCCACTGGGGGAGGGTGTGGACAGGGGGGGGACTCAACCACCCTGACCGGGGACTCCCTTGACCGCTTGCGGGGTGGTGTCACAGTGGGGCTCAGGGACAGAGCGGCCATGAAGGAGTCCTTGCCGGATATGTGGCCAGGAGAGCTGAGGGGAGGGGATTTGGAGGGAGTGGATTGGGTGGAATGCGGACTCCCACTCTGGCTGCATAACTTACGTTTGCCCCCGACCCAGTGGGTGTGCCTACTTCACCCTGTGTGTGCGTGCCAGGAGGTGTACGTATGACCTTCCCTGCTGGTGTGGTGCCTGTGTCTGTTGTGGTGGGTGCATGCTGACATCTGGGTGTACGTGGGACAGGCATGGGAGTGGGAAGTGTGGATGGGGCAGGTGTAGGGGGTGGGACGTAGCGCTGCAGGAGACCCACTGCTGCAGTCAGTGTCGAGTCTATGGACCTCAGCAACTAGCGTTGGTCAGCCTGCGATGAAAAAATGCCCTCCAAGTATGCCTCCATGTTGTGCAGCACTTGGCTGTGGCCATGGAGGACATTAAGGATCGCAGCCTGACCAACCTGCAACTGCCGCTGGATGTCCACAGACTCGGCATTGGCGGCAGCAGTGGAGACAGGGGCAGGGGGTGCGGTGCCTGGCAGGACGGAGACATGTGGTGACCGGGCACGCTGGGAAGGGACACGAGCAAGTTGGAGGCGGCTGATGGCAATGGAGGGGGCGGAGTGCGATGTTGTGCCGCTGTCAGCTGCTGGTGCAGCCTCCGCCCACTCGGAGAGATCATCCTCGGACCCGTCAGCTTCATATTCTGTCGTGCCAGTGGACAGGTCCTCGGCCCCACTCTCCTCCGCCTCTGAAAACATGCCCACCATGACTGGCTCACTGCACCTTGAGTGTATGTCCAGACAAACATCACACACTGGCAAGGAGAATTCTGGTTTTGACATGTAGGATTGGCCCGCACCAACCACCCCCTACATGAGACAATTTGTTGAGACACAGGTGGCACTTACATCTCTTAGTCTGGGTGAAATACACAGGGGCTGCATAAATGCAAGATTGGACGCCAAATACCCAAGGTGCGCCTGTCCAAATAATCATGTACCAATGGCCATCATCAGATGATTGTAACAAGACACACAGGCACTGGCCACTGTGACTATGATCAAGGAAAATCAGGTCAGGCTGTACAGTGGACACTTGTACTACATTTCACGTCAATATACATGGTGCCAGGGGACAATGGCACAGAGCACAACCTATGCTGTAGACACTGAGAGTGTCCACGTTTTGTGATGACACACATGACACCTATGAAAATATGCCCCAGGGGACAGTGGTGGCCACACAACTCCATGGTCCTGAATGGGAATGACTGCAACACACGCCACCATCCCTGCACTATGCGTATCGCACACTCATGCAGATCATGTCACAGGCCACAACATAGGACATGCGCGCTGTAAGGCATGACACTTGAGAGACTAACTCCCATGTCTGGACTCAGCATCAGTGCCAACTGACATGGAACCCACATGTACTGAACTGGACAGGGCACAGCCAAGGTCCCCAAACCTGTTACACCCCACCCCCACACATGATGCTACAGGCATAGTTCACGTGGAGAAAGCGCCAGCCTACATTACCTTGTGAAGGAGTGACTACACACAGACCAGGGAACACATTGCAAGGAGGGGAAGGGAGGCAGGAGAGCACAGCTATACTGTGGGTAACTGGATCTGCACAGCACCTTTAAACCCTGGCAGTGTATCCATGCAACTGTGCACTTACAAATGCTGGTGACACACAACAAACACACATGTACCTACCCCCTTCCTGCTGCTGCTTCTCCTGAAAGCGCCTCTCCAAGTCTGGAAATACCACCGCCAGCACACGCTTGTGGATGTGGGTCAGACGGCGGCGCCCGCGGTTCTTATGGGTCTCAGGTGAGTCCCCCAGCAGGACCCGTGCGATCCTCCGCGTCCAGCACCGGATATCCTGCCAGCGTTTCCTCACCTGGGCCAGGCGCCGCTTGTGACCATCCGCACTCCTCACGGCACTGACGGCGGTCAGCCATATCTGCTTCTTGGCAGAGGTGCCTACCTGTGAGGATGAACAAGTGACACTACATCAATACACCAGGCACATGTCACAGAGAGACATATTAGAACAAATTTGCTGTTTACAACAAGGCATAGTATGCATCCAACGCATTGCACCTTTGTCATAGGGACATGATCCTCTGGGGAAGGGCAAAAGCAGTACGTGCCATTGAAAGTACACAGGTGGAATGAGGGCAACTACACAATCAATGATCCAGGCTCAAACTGTGCATCACAAGCTACACCAGGATAATGTGCAGCACCTCTAAGCAGTCACATGCCACAGGCCACTGACGCTAACGCAGCAGAGTACACAGACACACACAGGCACAGGACATTCACCTGCCATTGCCAAATGCAGCGACAAACCTCACTCTGCACATGTGCCACTAGACGGAGGGAGGCTCACAGGTGTGGGGCTGGCTCTGCACGTCAGACACACAGCACTGCTCCCTGCTCACATCACATGGGCAGGGTATATCCATCCCTCATGCAGCCCGGGTGCTACACTCCACATATGCACCCACCCACATGACAGGGGACTTACACACACACCGATGTCCAGGGTACAAACACATCATGTGGACACTCTCAGCACAGGTACACAGAACTAACACACATCTGTGGGTACAGTCACCTGTCACACTGGGCTGACCACATAATCACATGAGGACTGTAGAGGCTACATTTCCAGGAGGACAAGACAGGCAGAATGTGGCATGCACCATGCAGTGATTGTCACAGTAAACACAATGCTAGTGAGGATGGCAGACATGCACCACAGCATGCTCTGGCTGGGAGACATCAGACATTCCCCCCCTGGGACCCCCCTACAGTACATAGCATGTGTGTCACACCTGGACACAATGGCAGAAGTCACACTCACAAAAAAGGGACACAGTCTGTGCTAGTGGACTCTGCACTCACCTGATACCCTGGTCGCCCATACAGCAGAGGGTACTGTGGGAGGATCACATCCAGCAAAGCCAGGTTCTCCTCCAGGGTGAAAGGCTGTGACCTCTCCACAGACCTTGACATGGTTCCAGGGAATCAGTAGCAGCAGCTGGGTCGTCGAATCCAAAGATGTGCAGGCAAGTGCTCCCTCATGGGACCTGGCTGCCTTATATCTGCCTTGCTGGCCTGTTTCATGCACAGGAGTACAGAGTGATTGGTCACTCACATTTGCATCCTATGTTTCCTCCAATCCCTTCAAACCTAGCACAGTCAGTGGGTTCTTATTGTGTTTTTTTCTTCAGCATGATGTCAACTCCAGAAGCACATTGCAACAAAGTAGATTCATTCAAACTGACTACTGCTGTGCACCTGCTTAAAAAAATTCAAACTTTAAACTGGGTCTCCATGACAACCAGCATGCATGTAGGCCTTTATACTTGTCCCTCATGTGTCCCCTATATAATTTGGAGCTTCACACACAGGTACGGTGCGTCCCGGGGCCCTAGGGCACCCCAAATGCATATCAACACAGGCGTGTGTACGGTCCGTCTCACTATGGGTGTTCTCGCGTATGCGTACTCATAGTGATAGTGAGCGTACAGGCGTGTGTACGGTCCGTACCACTATGAGTACGCATACGCGAGAACACCCATAGTGATAGTGAGCGTACAGGTTTGTGTACGGTCCGTCTCACTATGGGTGTTCTCGCGTATGCGTACTCAAAGTGATAGTGAGCGTACAGGCGTGTGTACGGTCCGTACCACTATGAGTACGCATACACGAGAACACCCATAGTGATAGTGAGCGTACAGGCGTGTGTACGGTCCGTACCACTATGAGTACACATACGCGAGAATACCCATAGTGAGACGGACCGTACACACGCCTGTACGCTCACTATCACTATGGGTGTTCTCGCGTATGCGTACTCATAGTGGTACGGACCGTACACACGCCTGTACGCTCACTATCACTATGAGTACGCATACGCGAGAACACCCATAGTGAGACGGACCGTACACACGCCTGTACGCTCACTATCACTATGGGTGTTCTCGCGTATGCGTACTCATAGTGGTACGGACCGTACACATGCCTGTACGCTCACTATCACTATGAGTACGCATACGCGAGAACACCCATAGTGAGACGGACCGTACACACGCCTGTACGCTCACTATCACTATGGGCACACACACGGCAGCACTCCCATAGTGATAGGGAACGTACACAGGCCCTCTTAGCGAAAGTACGGTGCCTTTCACACATCACAGTGGTGACAGGCAGCACACAGGAAGGAATAGGGCTGACATACTTGTCCATGGATGGACATCAAGGCATTGTCTGGGCAGTACTACATGTGTGGGGCACAGGTGTGAAAGGCTGTGATGTGGCACATTACTCCTGAGTGGAGAAGGCACCAAATGTATGATGAGATGTGTACAGATGTTATGTGTGACGGTGCAATGTGTGCCAGGCATGCCCTTAACTCCTTTGACATGTGTGCATGTCGTACTGCACACTTGGGATGAGCGTCACTGGCATGGCACGGTCAACAACACACGCAAGTGTCCCCTGATGCCCGGTACAGGGGTTACCACACCAGACATGTCACCACCCACGGTGTACGATGTGACTATGTGATGTATGTGTGGGGGGTTCCCATTAGGTTGATGTTGGAGCTCCCTCAAAAGCATCAGCTGTTGCAGCAACCAACATGTGTCTGTGTGTAGATGGACATGGCACACTGTTCCGCACACCAGGCCACATGTGGTATCGGATGTGAGGTGCGTATGTATGCATGGGACACGGAGTAGCATAACAAGGACATGTCTGCATCCTCTCTATGAATGTGTGGTGAGTCATCACATGTACACCTTCATGGCAAGGTGTGTGGGCTGTCCTAGTGTAATGTCATGTGACCTGTGGCTCTAGTGTTCCGCTACCAGTCTCTGCAATCGACATCCTACTTCTGCTGATGTGTGGATGTATGTCACTCCTGTGTTGCGTCTGGCTGTTCACTTACACTGGGACACAGCTAATCCCATGCCATGGCATGTGGAGGTTCACAATCTCCGTGTGTATGTGGGTCTTGGTAGGAGTGTCACCTGCCAGCCATACGTGTCCAGGGCATGTGGCACATACCTGACTCCGTATGTCGCATAAGTGTATTGACAGATTAACATGTGCTCAGCACCAAAAAATTGTTGTTGTAGTGCACTCACTCTTCCTTGTCACTTCCAAATTACTGCAGAGCGCCGCCTCTTCCCCGAGCAATTCTGGACTTGGCTGACATGCGGGAGAATGACTGTATCCGGTGCTACCGCTTCCCCCAACCGCTGATTCTGGAGTTGACGGCGAGGCTGGCACCACACCTGCAACCGCTGCACAGGTATCCTACGGCACTGACACCCAAGCTGAAGGTAATGGCAGCCCTACATTTTCTTGCCACGGGTACCTTTCAAAATACCATAGCTCATGTTGGTGGCATGTCCCAGAGTATGTTCTGCCGTGTGCTGCATGATTTCTTAGAGGCCATGTTGCTTCACCTGGATGAGTTCATCCATTTCCCAACCCCTGAAATGTTGACTGGTGTCAAGCGTGGATTCTATGCCCTGGGAGGGATGCCCCATGTCATTGGGTCCATAGATGGGACACATGTGGCTTTGGTATCACCACAGGCACAGGAGGTAGCGTACAGGAATCGCAAGCACTACCACTCCATCAATGCCCTTGTGGTGTGTGTGTCCAACATGGTGATTTCACATGTCTGTGCTCGTTTTCCAGGATCAGCACACGATGCCTACATCATGAGGCGTAGCAGGGTGCCTGAAATGATGACGCAGCTGCGCAACGAACGAGCATGTGTTGTTGGTGGGTACACTCTGTCTGTCCTGTATTTTGCGTAGACTTCCAGCACGACCGCTTCTCCTGTCCTACTTATGTCCATGTGCTTTCCATGTAGGGGACGCTGGCTACCCCAACATGCCATGGCTGATCACACCTCTCCGCAACCCCATCACGCCGGCCCAGCTCCGCTACAACACCGCCCATGGCCGGACAAGGCGAGTGATAGAGAGGACATTTGGCCTCCTGAAGAGCCGATTCCGATGCCTCCACAAGACCGGCGGCGCCCTCCCATATGCCCCGGCAAAGGTCTGCAAAATCTTCATGGTCTGCTGCATGCTGTACAACATGGCAGTTGAGAAAGCTGTGCCACTCATCCTGGATCAAGATGATCAGGACCATCCACCCGTGGAGGACGAAGGTCTTGGCAATGGGGCTAGTGATGTGGAGGATGTGGTTCCGCAAGAGGACATCCGGACTCGGCTCATACGTGACTTCTTTGCTTAGTGGTGAGTACCAGTGTCTGTGTGTGCACGCATTGGTCCCCGTGTGGCATGTGTTGCGATGTGTTGCGATGTGTGTGTCCATCTGCATGTATGCCACGTGAGTCAGAGGTGTGTGTGGATGTGTCACTGGAGTGATGGTGCCAGTGATGTGTATTTCCCCAGTCATAATTGTGACCTGGCATGTTGTCATCCTTACATGTGTCGAGTACATGCACATGCAAGTGGCTGTGCTTTTTGTGGCTGACTTCTTGTGTGTCTCTCATCCCCAGGTACTTGCGCATGCCGTCTGCTGGTTGCATTGTTGTGGCACTGCTATTCCTCATGGACACGTCATCTTGTGCTGACTCAGCGTTACACGCACGGACACGTTTGGAAGTCTCCTTAGGGTAAGGGATGCATCAGGGGTGTATTGGGTGTGGCAGCTGTTTACGATGTATGCACACTGCCCCTGTCGATGTTTGGTTCCTCTGCAGACATGTCGCATCACCATGGTACACATGACATGCAGCTGGGTACACCTGAATAGATGGTCAGACTTGTTGACAGTCATCAGTGATGGGATTGTGGAATGTGATGATGGCATCAATGTGTGTTACACTGCCCTCGGACACATACGGTTTGCAATGGCTTGACATGGTGTGGGACTTCCACATCAGCGGATCAATGGTGTATGGCAGTCTCTCCGTGAGCAGCAGGGGGTGTTTAGCTGTTAGCCGACACTTGTGTGCCAGTTCCATGGCTATCACGCATTTGTGCTGCAGAAGGGGGGTGCCAGTGTTGGACCCACATGTTACTCCACATGACCCGTTCATGTGTACTCCGAGTTGCCTCTACAATCCCGAATACATGACTAATAAAGGTGTCCCTATGCCTCCAAGGTGCCTCTTCTCAGTCAATGCTGGTGTGTTGCCACGGTGCATCCGGCATGTCTGGCATGGTTTTCCGTGATAGTGGCTATGTGTCTATGTGTAGAGTAGCAAGATGCAAGCTGTTTGTGGGGGATTAGACTGTGTATTGTGCATGAAGTCCATGACTGTGTGGGTATTGTGACATGTGCCATCCCCATGCATCCAACGTTGGCCAGGCCACCATTCTCTGCATCCACCTGACTCAAGCTTGCAGGACATGGTTCTGCCACCTGTCCACACATACCTGGGTGCCCCCCAGGACACTCCACATGATCCCTGACCTCTGCGCATGGCTGTCGCTGTACTGTCTGTCGGCACGGTTGTGCGGCCACCCCCTCAGCTGGTTGGGCCCATCACAGGTGTGTATGGTGCTCCATGTCTGGCTTGCCTAATACAATGTGACCCATGTGTGTCCGGTGCCAGACTCAGGCCCCAGGGTGTGGATGGTTGAAGTCAAATGAGAACTCAGGCATGGTTAGACTTTACAAGACACATGTAAGGTAATAATGCAATCAGTAGGCATCTTCTCTTTATGGTGTGACTTTTTATTTTGGTTGGAGTGGGGGGGGGGGGTTTGACATGAGGGGCTTTCCGGGTGTGTGGAATCCAAAGTTCACTAGGGGAGTTGGTGTCCTTGCCATTTGAAATCCTCAGAGTCCATGCCACAGTCTTTGTCAACATTGGTCAGACAGTGACCAGCAAGTCCATGTGGCAGAGAATGTCTTTTGCTGCTGTGCTGCTGTTGCTCCAGTGGGCCAGGTGCCAGGCCAGGTGTCCTGGGAGATGGTGCTGTTGCGCCGACCCTCACGGTCTTTTCCGTGGACGACCCGCCTTCCTGCGGGGACCCTCAGAAGCAGGCCGTGACGATGTTTGGGGTGCTCCATCGGATGTCTCCTCCTCCTCCTCCTGATCCCTCCCTGTGGGTGGTGATGTTCTACGCCTGATGGCACAGGGAGGGTTGCCCATGTTGTCGGCCATCCGACGGAGTGTACTGTGAATTCCCGTGAACACCGTCACGAGCTCAGCCTGTCTGTCCTCCATCCGCCGTTGGTGTTGCAGTAGACAGGCATGTTGCTCCGCATGTTGCTGGGCCTGCTGGGTCTTGATCTCATCGAGGGTTCCCTTCATCTCGTTGAGGGTGGACACAACCTGGGCCATGCCCGTGGTGTCCTGCCGGTATGTGTCCAGGATGTTTCGGACATGGGAATATACCGGTTCCCCAGCCAACCGGTCAGGGTCGTGCCTCCGCCATCCTCCACTCCCACCACCCCTGCCCACTTGCACCTGGCCTGCCCTTGTGGGCACATCGGGTCTCCGGGACCCCTGAGGGGTGGTATTGGCGTTGTCGCCTGCCTCCTCCTGGGTGCCCGGGACACCGTGTCCCTCCTGGCCAGCCTGGCTGCATTGTGGTGGTGGGGCAGGGATCCTGGGTGTCTCCTGGGATGTGGCAGGAGTGGGGGTGGTGGTTGGCCCAGTTGTACCTGACGCAGGTGCTGCAGGTGGTTGGACACCAGAGGGGCCAGGTTGGTCGGGGTCGGGTTCGTCCACAGAGTGGTGAGAGTCGTCGCTGCCGGTGGCTCCGTCATCCCGCCGAGCCGGGTCCTGTGAGTCTTCCCCCCCAGTGTTGGGGGGTGATCCACGACGTTGACCTGTGTGTGAGAGAGACAATGTTAATTTTGTTCCATGCAACATCCATGTTTCATTGGTTTCAAAGTTGGAACATTTCCTCTGGGAATTTGGATATGTCTTGCATTCCACTCACAGTGCACTTGTGCATGGGTATGTCCCTTGGGCACAGCTTTTGCGACTTTACCTATGTGTGGCACAGTCTTACTTGCTGCGTCAATTGTGACTGCAGTCAGCAGTGGAGTGGGCAGGTGTGGCGAGCCATGCATTGGCGCCTTCCGTGTAGCACTGTATGTGGGCACATGGAGTTGTTACACACACTTATATGATGCAGGTAGCTGTCGTTGTGCTCGTGCACAGGTTGTGACATGGCCCTGTGTTTCGCCATGGAGAAGAGGGGGGGTTCTGGCACTGGCCAACCTTGTCTACATGCACGCAGTCCACCTGCTGACGAGCAGACATTCCCACACACCACAAGGCTGATTTGCTCTCCCTGTGTGTCCCTTTCTCGCTCCCTCTCTGTCCCCCTCTCCCTCCCTCTGTGTGTCAGCCTCCTCCCTCTGTCCGTCTCCCTGTGTCTCCCTCCCTCTCTGTCCCCGTCTCCCTCCGTCTGTGTGTCAGCCTCCTCCCTCTGTCCGTCTCCCTGTGTCTCCCTCCCTCTCTGTCCCCCTCTCCCTCCCTCTGTGTGTCACCCTCTGTCACCTCAGCCCAGCTTCCTGGGCACACACTGTTAGCAGATCTTTGAATGGCCCTTGGATTGTTGATGTGAGTTTGTTTCTGATCTCCAGGCACCCATTGTGTGTAGTGTCTGTGTCTGCACTGCTGCTGTGGTGGTGTGTGCTGCCACTCTTTCACAGTGTTGGCTGTTCATTAGCTACTGTCATGTGCAAGAATGTGCCATCACCCCCATGTGTTGATGCAAGGCGTCCGCCATTTGCTGGCAAGTCATTCCTGTGTGGGGACACACTGTTTGTCTGGCTGTGACCTAGGCCATATGGGCAGGGGGCATTGTTGTCTGCTTCTGATTTGCACTATGTGATTTTTGGGGCCCACCCTCCCGCCATCCAGCTTACCGTGTCATGTGTTGGTGTTTTCTGTGGCCTGTGACTTGACATTGTCCAGCTGGGTGCATGGGGCATGGTGGCCCCAGTGGCATGTGCGTGTTCATGGAGTGTGGTTGAGTCATGCGATAGCTTGGGGTGGTTGCGTGCCTGTTTGTGAGTTTCGTTGTGGATGACGTTCCCCCCATGTGAGGTGAGTTGTTTGTGTACTCACCCGGGTCTCGGAGTCCTTCTAATCCGTCCACTGCCACCAACCTCTCCTCCCAGGGATGGTATTGTACGGGTCTGCTGGGCGGCCCTCCTCCAGTGACGTTGGCCTGGTTGTGGTCGTCGGTCATTTTGGCTCGGACCCTCCTCCGCAGATCGTACCACCTGGCTTGGCATTCATGCCTGGTCCTTCTGGTGTCCGCAACAGCATTCACAGCATCAACGATCGTCTGCCACATGGCTGTTTTTTCTGAAATGCTGGTCTGTATGACCAATGTTCCAAAGAGATGTGGCTCAACTCTGAGGATTTCATCGACAAGGACCTCCAACTCTCGGCTAGTGAACTTTGGATTCTTGTTAGTGGGCATGGTGAGGGGTGTGGGTGTGGATGGTGGGGGGGGTGTGTGGATGGTTGTGGGTGTATGGGTGTGGTTGTGCAGGTGTGTGTGTGAATGTTATGAGGGGGTGTTTGTGAAGGTGTGTGTGTGAAGGTGTGCAAGTGTAAGGTGTAGTAAAGGTTCTAGTATGGTGCTGTAGGTTGTCTGTGGGGTCTGGCAGCAGTGAGTCTGTTGCACAGGCTCATGGTTTGTGTGTGTGGGCCCTTTTTATTTGTCCATTGGTGGGTGTGGCTGTGTTTGAACTTTGGGTGGGTGTGGTTCTTTTTTGGGCCTCTGTTTTGGATTTTGGCAGTTGCAGGTCAGTGAATGTGTTGTTTTTGTGGTTGTTGGACATGTTTTGTGGCTTTGTGCCATTCGAATGGTATATTCTTGTGTTGTTTTGCTTTGTCCTGGTTGTGTATGTGCGTTTTTAGCGTGTGTACGGTGTGTACATGGGCCATTTTGTTGTACAGTGCTGTCCTTGTGTCTGGCTTGGTACGACTCATACATGTGCGATGTTGTGTGAAGGTGGTGATGTTGGGGCCTGGGGTGCGCTCCGTACTTAGAATGTTGGGGTGGGGGTACGCTCCATGCATACGCAGGTGGGGGTACGCGTAGTACATACAAGGTTGGGGTGGGGGTACAGTCCGTGCATACACGGTTGGGGTGGGGGTATGCTCCATACATACGCGGGTGAGGGTACGGGTCGAACATACACGGTTGGGGTGGGGGTACGCTCCATACATACGCGGGTGAGGGTACGGGTCGTACATACACGGTTGGGGTGGGGGTACGCTCCATACATACGCGGGTGAGGGTACGGGTCGTACATACACTGTTGGGGTGGGGGGTACGCTCCATATGTATGCGGGTGAGGGTACGGGTCGTACATACACGGGTGGGGGTACAACTCGAATGTACGGGGGCTGGGGGTGTCGGCACATACATACAGGGGCTGGGGGGTCCGCACCGTACATACACGGGTGGGGGTACGACTCGAACATACATGGGTGTACATACACAGGGGGTACGACACGTACACGGGTGTACATACACGGGTGGGGGTACGACTCGAACATACACGGGTGTACATACACGGGGGGTACGACACGTACACGGGTGTACATACACGGGTGGGGGTACGACTCGAACGTACACGGGTGTACATACACAGGGGTACGACACGTACACGGGTGTACATACACGGGTGGGGGTACGACTCGAACGTACACGGGTGTACATATACCGGGGGGTACAACACGTACACGGGTGTACGTACACGGGTGGGGTACGACTCGAACGTACACGGGTGTACATACACGGGGGGGTACAACACGTACACAGGTGTACATACACAGGTGGGGTTACGACTCGACAGTACACGGGTGTACATACACGGGGGTATGACACGTACACGGGTGTACATACACGGGTGGGGGTACGACTCGAACGTACACGGGTGTACATACACGGGGGGCACGACACGTACACGGGTGTACATACACGGGTGGGGGTACGACTCGAACGTACACGGGTGTACATACACGGGGGGTACAACACGTACACGGGTGTACATACACGGGTGGGGGTACGACTCGAACGTACACGGGTGTACATACACGGGTGGGGGTGTACATACACGGGGGGGTTTGACTCGTACATACACGGGTGTACATACACGGGTGGGGGTGTACATACACGGGGGGTTCGACTCGTACGTACACGGGTGTACATACATGGGTGGGGGTGTACATACACGGGGGGTACGACTCGAACGTACGGGGGCTGGGGGGGTCAACGCGTATGCGGGCACATGTCTCCATGGTTGCTATGGGTGTTCGGTGCGGACGGTGTTTTTTCCATACGGTTGTAACATCGGACGCACGGGATGGATCGTGATTCCGCGGTCGGACTTCACTTTTCACATTTGTACGGTAAATCATCCGGGGACGTGTCGGACACATTTTCCGACCCGAGAACGTGTGGGGAATTATTCCCAATGCGATTCGTATGGTCTTTTTCCCATGCGAATCGTAATTGGCAGTTTGTACGGCACTTGTACGATTCGTACGGTAAAAAGACCAGATACGAGTCGTACGGGGAATTTTTTTACCGGATCGTAATCGGCACCTATATGTACAAAAACGTAATCACATAAGTATGCATGCACACGGAAGCTCTGCTAAACTTAATATCATGCATTCACACACATGCACACTCACACATTTTAACCTCCTCTATATCACACATGCATACAAAAGAATACCATTTAAAGCACTGCAACATGTGCATATCAAGGTTCCAAGCATGCATACTTGGCCTTACACTGACTGCTTGGAGAACTGGAAAGTGGGGATTTAAAGTTGCTAATTCATGCTTCTAACGTCATTCAAATGTAATTGCCCTCAATCTACTGCAGCCCTTTTTTTGCAAATCTCTTATTCCCGTTTTTCAAGTAAAATGTCTCTTTTTGGTGTTACCTAATGCTCGGAGCTACGAAAAACATGCCAAAAAAGTGAAAAACTACCACATACTTCATTGACATTCTCTGTGGGACATCTGAGAGAATGGGCTTCTTTGCTCTGCACAAACATAGCACAATGTCAAATAATAAGAACAGCTGCACACAGCAGCTCATGCCCCTAATCTCCATTGAGAGAGGTTAACAGTGTGCTAATGGCAACTACAACTGGGGTAAAACTGCAGATGCTAACTAAGATGATTTTCAACAATCCATGGCCTCTACAATAGTATTGCTAACCCCTGTAATTCTGACGGTGCCTAACCTTAAAAATGTGTAAAAAAACTATTATCAATCATTACTATCATTACTGTAATAACATGATGTTTTTTAAATCATCACATCTCACATTGGAGGTAATAATATAGTTTTTTTACAGATAAAATGTCTTTGTATGTAATATTGTTTATTTTATTTTATTTTTATGTTATCTTTTGCGTAAGTTTAAAAATATTGGATTATGTATAATATTTTGATTTTAGTTGTTTTATGAGCAGGCTGTAGGGCTAGCAGGGAAATTGAGTGGGAAGTGTTTCATTCAATAATTCGTTTCATTCGTTCTTTATTTATAATAAATAGAGATTGTTGAAATATATTTTGGTTTGTCACATTTTCTATGTGTACTATTTATTGTTTTCTAAAATAATTTTTAAACATTTGTGAACTGTTTTTTAATCAACTTAGAAGTTGATTTATATTTTAGCGTTTAGTTGTTGAAATTATGTGTTGACAGTGTTTTATTATTTTTACTTTTTTAAATATTTAAATTATTTATTTAATTTAATGTAATAATTTGCAATTTTAGATACATTTATATTATCATTTAGGTATTTTGATTTCTTTTATTGTGTTAGTAGGTATAAATGTATTATAGGTTTTTAATTACCTATTTGTTTTTTCTTTTTTTATGTAAACTGAGGTAAAGATTATAATTTGACCGTTCAATTGAACACCCTCCCACAAAGCCAATAGTTTTTCCTAGTGTAATTAATTTTAGAGTGGGTTAGTAAATTTGACCCCCCTCCCCCACATGCCCAAGTTCAACATTTTCCCCAGTGTGGTTTAATCTGAAGTGGTTATTGTAAATCTGGCTCTCCCAAAGTGTAACACTTTCCTCAAATGGATTAAGTTTGAGCTTGGTGTGGGGATAGGAAATCTGAACCCTCCCAAAGTACAACATTTTCCCAAAAGTGGTTAAGTTTGGAGTGGACCTACCATCCAAATTTTGTAGTGGAAATAATACACTTTCCCCAGTATTGTTAAGGTTTGAGTGGAAATTGTAAATCTGACCTGCAACACTTTGCTCATTGTTGTTAAGTTTGGAGTGGAAATAGTACATCTGAAGCACCCAAGCTCCAGCACTTTCCTCAGTGTTGTTAAGTTTGGATTGGCAATTGTAGTTCTGACCCCTTTTAACTCCAACCCTTTTCAAAATGTCATTCAGTTTGGAGTGGGAAAAGTAAATGTGACCATCTCCACAAAGTCCAGCACTTTCTCCAGTGTGGTTAATTTTGAAACAGAAATAGTAAATCTGACTCCCCACTCCTCCCATAGTCTGCATTGTAACTCAGTTTTAACTGGGAGTATTAAATCTGACACTCCGTAATTCCAACACTTTCTCCAGCGTGATTAAAGGCCTCATTACGATGACGGTCAGACCGACTTCCATGGTCCTTTTGGAAGCTGCATTCTCGTCGGATTTGGTCAGGGCAACCACTGGATTACCAAGCATGCATTGTGTACTCCGACCGACTGCTGACAGACCACCCACTCTGTCTGCCTTTCTTCAACCGCCGAGATGGTAGTTGCAGAGAAATAGCAAAAATAGGGCTGTTCAGGGATCTCTGTCCACCGTCTGGAGTACGATGTGGGTTTCCGGTGACCTTACTGTGGTGGTCCGACCAACTGGCTCAAGTCGCCAGAAACAAAAGTTTTGGTATGCTTTCTCACCCAATTCCGCTTTTCCCCTGCAGTCTCTGCCATGGACCCCTTTCTCCATGCCCCCTACACCTGAGCAGCTGAACCCTGATGACTATGATGTTGTGGGAGCTGGTATCCAGGTAAGTCCCTCTGCTGTATGTATCCCCATTGACTGGACTGTGCACATTCCGCCAACTCCAGCAAAGGGGTACATGGAGCACAAGGCATATACCCACATATGTCATGCATGTGTGTACAATTCACTTGTTTTCTGTGATTTCTGTGATTTTGTACTTATTTGCAGCAACATATTTGTGGATATGTGCACTGCCATAGATGAGCCGGCCGTGGTAGCAGCAATTTCATCGTAATACGGCAGAGGGAACTTTCCCAGCATTGGCAGTCGGAATCAGATTGTGGGCACGGTGGTTTGGCAGTTGGACCGAATGGCATCATAATGAGGCTCTAAGTTTGGATGGGGAATAGAAAGTTTGACTCCTCACAGTCCAATACTTTCCCCTATGTTATTAAGCTGGAAGTGGGATTAGTAGATCTGACACTCCCAAATCCAACCTTTTCCTCAATGTGGTGACATTTGAAGTGTACATTATTTGTGTATGCTACATAAATAGTGTTTAGTATTGTTATGTTGTTTTTTGGGGTTAATACAGTTGCACTTCATTTTGTCATGATACAAACTTTCTTTAACAGTCCTTTCATGTTTATTTTTCAAACATTTTTAAATGTAAGAAACACAGTTCATTGTAACAAATTTTACTGAAATTCATGCATGTTTGATGGTTGAATACACTTTTTTAAAAGGATAATAGAGTGAACAATATGTGTTTGCATATGTATATTTCGGTACAGTTTTTTATGGATATGTGCATACATTTTGCTGTTTAATTTTTTTAGCAGAAAGGTTTTACAATTTTCTTATATGTTTTACAAAAATATTTTTTAGTTAATTAAAAGCTGTTGATACATTATTTATTATTTTTAGTATTTATTTAATATTTATTTACACTATTCATACTTTCTCAGGCCGATTCCGATCCTGTATTTTTTTCTCCCGTACGACTCGTATCCGTATTTTTTTACGTACGAATCGTACAGGTACCGTACAAACGGTGAAGTACAATTCGTACGGGAAAAATACATACGATTCGCCTCGGGAAAAGTCTGCGAGACGTCCCCGGACAGTTTTACGTACGAGTCGTAAAAGTCCGATCCGTACCGGCGTTCCGAATGCACAAGCGTATGGAAAACGTACTGTACGGAGCGAAATGTGTACGATCCCTACCCCGGATACACTTGTGCCTGGGGTACGAGTCGTACGGCCCCCCCACCCCAGCCCCATATGTACGCGCCGTACACCCAGCCCCGTATGTACGTGCCGTACTCCCATCCCAGCCCCGTATGTACGCGCTGTACCCTCAGCCCCGTATGTACGTGCCGTACCCCCAGCCCCGTATGTACGTGCCTTACCCCCACCCCAGCCCTGTATGTACGTGCCGTACACCCAGCCCCATATGTACGGGGCTGGGCCAGCCCCGTATGTATGCGCCGTAGCCCCAGCCCCGTATGTACGTGCCGTACCCCCACCCCAGCCCCGTATGTACACGCCGTACCCCAGCCCCGTATGTACGTGCCATACCCCCACCCCAGCCCCGTTTGTATGCGCCGTACCCCCAGCCCCGTATGTACGCGCCATACTCCCACCCCAGCCCCATATGTACGCGCCGTACCCCCAGCCCCGTATGTACGTGCATTACCCCCATTAAAAGAGATAAAACAAAATGCAAAAATGTTATGTGGGCAGGTTGTGGTCTTATTTTTGACACTGAGAGGTAGGTTTGAATGTAAGTCAGGGTAGGTTGTTGTACAGTGGGGCCGTGTACAGTGTTTGGAGATTACATGGAGAGGAAATGGAGATAGGAAAAGTGATAAGTTCCTTTTATATGTATGCATAGTTTGAATCATGTGATCCTAAGTTGAGATAAATATGAATATGGTTTCTGGTTTGCATTTGGGTATAGTGAATAGTTTTTGTAGTTTCTGACTAGTGAATAATAAAAAGGTAGATATACTAAAATATATTGGTAGTAAACGTATTAATTATTGTCTGTTCTTATGGAATAGAAGTAGTTGGGGAGTACTTCTTTAGAAGAGATGTTTTATAAATGTGTGCGAGATAAAAAAAAATGTAAATATGCGGTATATTTTCTGTATGAGCTTGTTGACATTAGAGAACTACATGTGATTATAAGTGATACTATTTGTCAGGCTGTGTCGCTGTGGTGGATATATGTAGGTGTTGAAGTGGTTCGTGTTTTACTGATGGTTAGCTTCACTATCCCTTTTGAGACACTCGTCAATGTATTCATTCCATTTAATATCTTTAATATAGATACAGTAAAGGGACTGTATATCAAAAGTTTGGGAATTAGGACTTTGTTTACTCTCCCCATGCCCTGCTATACACTCTACAGAGTGTTTAAACGAGTTTCGTAACATATAGATGTCTAGCTAGTAAAGGTGGTGTAGTTCGACTGGGCCCATTTATAAACCGTGCTATGGGATGGTTTATGTTTTACCCGCCAATTTGCATGTTTGAATACTTTTTGCTGATATGTGTTCCGGTAGACACCTGTTAAAATTAACGTCGTATATGGGTATAGTGGTGCTACTGGGAATGGTGGGGGTTTCTGTTTGATTTCGTATGGTTAAGCAAGGGCAGGGGTGGGGGAGGTGGTTATGTTGCTGATTGAAACACAGAATATAGTAACGTGCAGATGTCGAGCTACTAAAGGTGATCTATTACCACTGGGAACACGTATAAAGTGCCCTATGGCATGGTATATGTTTTACCCGCAAATTTGCATGTTTTAATACGGTTTGCTGATGAGCTTTTCAGGAGTCATCTGTTGAAGTTAAGGCTGTGTATGGCTATAGTGGTGCTTCCACGTTTGCTTGGGCTCTTTCTTTTATTGCGTAAAGCTAAGCAAGGGTGGGTGTTGAGGTGGTGTAGGGGTACTGTGACTATTTATAAACCGTCTTATGGTATGGTTTATGTTTGAGTTGCAAAATTGTAAGTTTTAATAGCTTTTGCTGTTGAGCATTCCGACAGACACCTGTTGACATTAAGTCTATCTATGGCTGTAGTGGCGGTAACGGGAGTGCGGGGGCTCGTTGTTTGATTTCGTAAGGTTAAGCATGGGTATGGGTGGGGGTGGGGGATGTGCGTATGTTGCTGATTATAAGACGGACATTTGTAACATGGGCATGTGTAGTTAGTAAAGGTAATGTAGTTTGAGTGGGCCTATTTAAAAACCGTGCTATGGTATTGTTTATGTTTTTCCCGCAAATTTGCATGTTTGAATACTTTTTGTTGATAAGTGTTCTGGCACACACCTGTTAAAATTAAGCCGGTGTATGGGTATAGTGGCGCTACTAGGAATGGTGGGGGTTTCTGTTTGATTTCGTACAGTTAAGGAAGGGCGGGGGTGGGTGTGGGGGAGGTGGGTATGTTTCTGATTAAAACACAGAATTTAGTTACGTGCAGATGTCGAGCTACTGAAGGTGATGTAGTACCACTGGGAGCACTTATGAAGTGCCCTATGGCATGGTATATAATTTACCCGCAAATTTGTATGTTTTAATACGCTTTGCTCGTGAGCGTTCCGGTAGACGGTTGTTGAAATTAAGTTCTTGTATTGGTATAGTGTGTTTACTAGGTTTAGTGTGGCTCTTTGTTTAATTTTGTGAAGTTCAGGAAGAATGGGGAAGAGGGTGGTGCAGTGGCAGTGTGCCTATTTATGAATCGCTTTATGGTATGGTATATGTTTTTCTGGCAAATTCCCATGTTTTAACACGTTTTGGTGATGAGTGTTCCAGCAGACAGGTACAGAAATTACACAACATTTCTGTGGATAAGACATCTTCGTGCTGATAGACACTCTTGTACTGTGGTAGAAGGCTGATAGAGTTGGTGGAAAATTATGAAACTTGGTGCCATTTTAGATTTGAATGGAAGGTTACACTGTTTGTTTGTTACTATGGAGTACTTAGGGTTCTAAAAGTGGGGGTGGTCTAAAAAGGGGGGCAAAGCTCTTAAAGGGGTGTGGGCTATGCAAGTTGGGGCGTGGTCTAAATCAAGATAAGTATCATTGTGTGCTTTAGAAAATCCTCTCCAATTAACGTTGGTTCGGAAAAAAACATTGTTTAAAGGATTTCCCTTTCTTCTACAATGTGGGTAACCTAGCGTGATGTCTCCAGATCTCAAAAATAAGCATCAGTACATTGATGTGCATGCTGTCACTGCAGTGTACTAAAAAACAAAATTGACAATCTTTGAGAGGGGCGAAAATAGAGCAGGGGAGAGAGTCGTTTGGACGCTGCCTGAAAATAAGTGCCGGTCCCCAGACCCGGCCCAATTAAAGTGCAGTATCTATGCATCCTAAGCACTGCGCCATTCAACCATCTTTTAATTGATGGATATATTCCTACTTATATATATATATATATATATATATGCATAAATCTGTTTGTCCGCTTATCTTAAGTGCACTTGCCTATAGTAAGCACTGTGCCATTCATGCAGCGATACGCCTATATATACATAGATATGCATAGATATATCTGTCCCAGAATCAATCCTAAGTATTTATCAGCCCACCCGTCTATCGTAAGTACTGGTCTTTGCATTCATTCATCCTTCCATCCATCCATACCTTGATACATTGATCTATGTATCTATCCATTGATGCATCTGGCCATGCATCCACTCGCCCTTTATTCAACTATGCATTCTTATTTCCGTGCATCGTCCGCCCCGATCTTAAATATGACGTATTATACTCATCCAGCTATCCTCTTAAGGCGTTGAAAAGGCTTGCGAAAAGCATTGACAGGCAGATTTTTTAATAAAGAATAACAAAGCTTTGAGTTACTCTTTTTGGAGCATACTTCAACACCCTTCTCTGGTGGTGTTTTAAACAAAGGTACATCTAGCGAAAGAAATGTAAAGGAGCTTTTAAGTGTAATACGTTAATTTAGAAACATAACGTTTTGTCGAGTTGTTAATAGGTACTCTGTTTTAAAGTGGCCGTGACTGACAGATACTGAATACCTGTACTTCTTATATTTGAGAAAGTATACCAGAGAGCTAATTTGGGGTGGTGAGAACCTTGAGTTCTATATTTCCAGGTGAAGTACAGCATTGGAATATAAAAGTAATTGGAAAGCTTTTATGTTCATATTAAAGAGGGGGTGTGAGAACTTAGTGAGGCAGGCAAAGTGTGTGTTTTCATAGCACTAAAACAAGACCGTGTGTAAGGTGAGGGCAGGTTCGTGCTGGAGTTGCCTTGTTGTGGTCGTTTGCAGAGGCGCAACCAGAGGGACATTTCGGGGGAGCCTAATTCTTTCAGCAATGGAGATAGTGGGCATGTAGGGGTTTTAAAAAGGGGTGAAAAAGAACAGAGTCTCCTTTACAAAAAATGATGTTTTGAAGACCGGTGAAGTACTCGGGTGCGGCTCTGTGTGTGTGCCCGGGAAGCTGTGTCATAGAGTCCGGGGCAATGGGCGTTGCGTGCCTGGTGGTCTGTCTGCTAATCACCCAACGATGATGTTGCTGGTGCGTTGTAAAAAGAGAAGGGAAATACTGAGAGAAAATGGCTCTCTTTAAAAGATTTCCCTTCTCCTACAATGCGAGTCACTTGGCATGATGTCTGCACTTCTAAGTAGTGAGCAATGTGCATGCTCTCACAGTGTCACTGCAGTGCAATAAAGAAAAAAAAATGGATTACGTTTGTAAGGTCGGAAAATAGAGATCAATAAATACCCGTTTCGAGGCTCCCAAAAATAAAGTGCTGGTGGTCACATCCCCACAGACACCCCCTCCAGTTAAAGCCCTGGGTGCAGTGTTATGTTTGCGAAGTTCTTGATAAAATTGTTAGGTAATAATGGAAATTTGTATGTGGGCTGTTTGCTTGCTAATATCATTCTAAGTACATAAATTAAAAATTTTAAAAATGGTATTTATAAAGTTGGGTGCAGTGGGTTGCAGAGAAAGTGGTGTGCGGTGGTGGTGTGTGGCGGAGAGGTGAAAAGTATGAGGTAGTGCAGTTATATATAAATTGTAATGGAGTATGTAAATAATTAAATAAATACTTGCTGTATGTTTTATGGCACTACTTGTCATCCTAGTGCTCATCTATCGTGCTCCATCATGTTGCAGCACTGGGTCTGGAAGTTGTTGGTGGAAGTTTTGCAATTGTATGTTAATATTTTAACATAGTGAAAACATGTGAAAAATAATTCAATCTATTTTTTGTTTTTCAGAAAATTATTTCGTTTGGATTGAAATTTGGAAATGCCTAGAAGAAGTGAAAAAAAAGAAAAGAGTAGAAAAATATATATTTGACGAAAAGGAAAGATCTTGAAGTAGAAAAAAATACGAGTAGTAAAGAGACTGTTTGTTTGAGTAAAAGCAAAAGACAATTTTTGAGAAAAATATTACGAACATTTAATGAGAAAAACATCACACAAAGCAAAAAGAAGACATTTTCAAGTAAGGTGAAGCAGAGTTCAATTTCAAATACGAGGAAAAGGAAAGATGATAAAGAAATAGTATCAGGTACTCGGAGAAAAAAACAATTTCAAGAATTTCATCAGAGACTTTTTCGATCTAGAGTGATTCAGAATTTATTGAAAACATGCTGCAAATATAAAAGAAGAATGTTCCAATTCAAAAAGAAGCAGCCTATTGAAAGTATGGTGGATACTGCTTTCAATTTGAAACAGAAATTGTTCATTTTGATTTTAAAGAGATTGAAAGTATTGGATAAAATAGTCAAAGTATTGAAAGACAAAAGTAGAAAAAAAAGACTTGTGAACGGAACCAACTTTTGTAAAATCTTTAGTGGACATTGGAGAAATACTTCTAGTACTGAGCCTTTTTTTTAATGAGGAAAGTTACTTCCAGGAAAATAGTTTATCATTTGCAGTTGATACTGGAGGTCGTTGCTACGAAGTTCAGGATGGTGGTCCTCTTCCAAAGGAGGAAATGGTTGGTAAAAGTGCAGAAGAGTTAATAGCTGAAGAAGTGCAAGGGAAACATCCACGAGCTCCTGTGTATAAGTGGAGTTGTAGTAGCATTTGTAGTATTCGACAGGAATCCATTGATATAATGAGAAATTTGCTACGAGAATATACTCAGAAAAGTATAAAACAGAAGATTAAGTTGTCACAACGACTAGATCCATGTAATGTAAGAAAATATACTGAGAAGTATGGGCATTCTCTGGCTTGTCTTTCAAGAAAAGTTTGTAAAAGTGTTTTTCATCATTTGAGGATGTTAGCAGTACTCCATTCAGAAATGCGGAACTTTGTAAAAAAACTGTACTATGTAAAAAGTCCTGCATTAAGTTTAAGTGAACTGAATGGAAGTCTTTTATATGGTTCTTTATCAGATGTTCAAAGAAATTGTGATGATATTGAAATGAGATATTTTGGTTCAGAAGAGCAGTTCATAGAAAAATTGAAAGTTTGACAATTACAGATGTTGGAGGAGATGAGAAAGTGATGAGCACTGATCAGTTTGAAGAAGAAATTGGAAAATTTAAAGTAGTGTGCTCTAAAATACGTTTGTTGTCGACGTACTCATTATACAAGTCAAAGTAGGAATGTTGATTTGTATTTAAAAAGTAAAAATGAGAACAATGGTAAGTGGGAAGAATTTGCAACATACTTGTTTGTTCAAGGTCGATTTGAGTTAGGTAGTGATCAATGTATAGGTAAACATTGTTACAACAAATTAGAAGAGAACAAAATGCCTGCTAGAGCAGTGCATAATAAGTTGGAGTTAGTAGCTATTCCGCAGGAGCTGCCCAAATTGTATACATATGAGTCGGTTCTAATTCAATCTGTTCATCCTTTTCAAACTATAATTCGGATGGAGCCTAAAACAGGTAAACTGCCACCAACAGACTTGCAAAGAGGGCTGAAAGGAAGAGTGGTGTACTTACCTTTGGATTTTAAGAAAAACATTGAAACTATTGCTGGAGAGTAAGAGGAAGATGAGGCAGTAGTTATTTTAGTAAATGGTGTACCCACAAAGAGTCGGAAAATATGGCAAGAATTTGTGGATGTTAATAAAGTTGAAAAGGCTACCTTATATCATTTCATTTCATACGTCTTTGTTTCGATATTATTTCATCATAAAAGACATGCAATAAAACATTCCACACATGACTAAAAACTCCAGATGTCAAAATAATCATAATGTTAAAAAAAGTCGTAAAGATAGATTAAATACATAAAAGAGTTAATTTAGGACAAATCATCACTAATAAGCGGAATTAAACATGTAATACACAGTAAAATAGAATTAAAAAGTAATTAAATTGTCAGTAAAAGACGTATTAGAAATATGTACTGATATCAAGGACTATTTAGCCACTATTACAATGTTGTCTGGCTCTAATAATCCATGTCCAACCTAAAAATTTTGCAACAGCTATGGCCACTGGAGTCGATGTATTAGTCCTTAAGAGCCATAGTGCCTCCTGACTCACCCGAGTTTTCATATTTTTACAAATGGGTTTAAGCCATTTTCTTCTAGGGGCTGAGTAGGATGGACAAACAAAGAACACATGGCCTATGGACTCTTTTTTGTCCCTACACCAAGGGCAATACTCATTCGTCTGACCACGCCATGTAGCTGTAAAGGATTTCACTGGAAGTGACCCCACCCTAAACTGATGGTATAATTTTCTGTCACAGGTCTTAGTAATTGCATCCCAATACTCCTCTAGAGAGGGAGTAACCTTGTGTTCCAGAAATCTACCAGAAAGAGAAGTAGGATCTGACTGGACTATATGTTGGTGACGTATGGACGCCCAGTACTGTTCTTTGTAGTCCTTTTTTGAAGGAAAAATGCTATTGCCGGGATCCAACCATAACTGATCATAACCCATATTTACCAATATCGATCTCACATTTCTAAACCAGGGGATATTAGCAGATCCCAATATGGATCTAACATCTAATATCTCCTTTGCAAAAATAGCGAGTTCGGGTGTTGACCAGATCCTTCTCCACAGAGCAATGGATCTAAACTGTGCCACTTCATCAATGGGGTAGCAACCCAGGTCTAGTAACAGGGGTTTCAAGGGACTAGATTGGGGCAGGCCAATAAGATTACGTAAACATTTATTTTGGACTTTAACCAGGGAAGACAAGTCTGAAGAGCCCCAAAGATCTGCACCATATAGGATTGCTGAGCTTATCTTAGCATTATAAATTCTTAACGCAGGGCCAATCCTTTTGGTGATGGAGGTTCTTTGTTCCTTGATTAAAGTACCAGATAGTTGGGCAAACTTCAGAGACAGGACATCAACCTGTGGTTTCCATCTTAACTTGTTTTCGAGTACGATCCCTAAATATGTCACAACTTCCACCTGCTCTAGTTCAACGTCATTCATCCTGACATGACCCTTCTGTGGCTTATTTCTAGTAAACACCATAAATTTTGTTTTGCTGACATTGACTTGAAGGTCGTTGACTTTACAAAACTCCTCAAACTTATTTATGGCGAGTTGGAGCCCCTTTTGAGTCTTAGATAGGATGAGGGTATCATCCGCAAAGATGAGAAGTGGAAAGTTAGTACCACCTAAAGTAGGGGCATCAGTAGGAGTGTCTACAAAGTACTGCACGACCCTGTTAATAAATAACAGAAACAGTGTCGGTGCAAGGACACATCCCTGGCGAACGCCGCGGGTGACTGGAAACCTCTCTGTTATCTGTCCTTGCCTGCCCCATCTCACCTGGGCGAAATTAGCCTCATGTAATCTTATTATTATATCCAGTAGTGCTGGCGGCATTCCCATGTTTCTTAGGGCAGCCCATAACTTTTCTCTTGGTACGAGATCGAATGCAGACTTTAAGTCTACAAACGCTGCTTAAATAATTCCTCCGCCCAATGTCACCACCTTCCAATAAATAAGAAGGAATCTGAACACCTGATCAATTGTACTGACGCTAGGTCTAAATCCTGCCTGCATAGGAGATAATATATTCTCAATCTCCATCCATTCAAGGATTTTAACCAACACCATCCTAGCTACAACTTTCTGTATTGAGTCTATTAGACTTATAGGTCGATAATTTTCCGGGGCCGAGCGTTCCCCCTTCTTAAATATAGGTAAAATTTCTGCCCCACGCCATGAATCCGGAATTTGTGCACCACTTGCAATGGCATTAGCCATAAAGGTGATGTAAGGGACCCAATTCATTAAATCAAATTTAAATAAGTTGGCCGGGATACAGTCTATACCCGGGGCTTTACCTGCTTTGATCAAACCCAGTGCAAACTCTGCATCTGTGTTCTCAAAAACTATAGGTTGACAGAACAGTGGTTCACTTAAAGGAAAAACAGATAAACCACACACAGTTTCTGGTTCACTACTCCTGAACTGGTGCTCAAAATATTCTACCCACACTTCTGGAGAAACAAAATTCGTCAGGATCTGACTGTCCTGATTATTACCCCATTTGACTATCTGCCAAAACTTGGTCTGGTCCTTTAACTTACTGGCTTCATACAAGTCCAGCCAATGCAGATCATCCCATTCTCTCCTTGACTCTCTTAGTGCCTTTTTATACACAAGCCTAGCCATCCTAATTTCTGTTACATCTCTGGATTTTAGGGCTTTGATCAGATGAGTATGTGCCTGTCTACGGGAATTATTATACCATTTTTTCCCTGATTTTGGGACCCTTAAATTTATATGTTTAAAACTTGTAGTAAAAAGACTTTTTAAAACACCAAAAAGCTTGTCATGCTGTCTAGTTATATACGATAGATGGTCCGACGGGTCAGCCAGTGCTTGTAGGGCAGATAAGGTGGAAGAGACCTCCAATGAAATTCTATCTAATATTGAGGGATCCTCCACTATCCTGCTCCACCTAAGCCTTCTGCTATCGTTTGTTAAAATTGCCTCCGCGGTTGCACACTCAGTCGGACTTGATCTCCTTAGGCAATCCTTTAGATTTAAACCAAGCACTAACGGGTTATGGTCGCTCTCAGGTCGAGCCATTATTGACATGTCCTCCAATAGCACCCAGTACTCTACACCGATTAAAATATAATCAATTCGACTAGTACTGGTGCCATTATCAAATGTGGCCGGCCTTCTTTATCAGAATGTGATCGGCCATTAACCGCTCTCAACCCCCACTCAAGACACAAGCCCATCCATTGAAGTACTGCCTCTGTCCCTCGCTTAATCGGTTTTAGTTCGAGGGAAGGGATATTCCATTGCACATCTTCTTCAGCAAATATATCCGCTCCCTCACATTGGAGCGGTTCGAAGGTACAATTAAAATCCCCCGCCACTATCACAAACTAATCTCTACCGATATTATTAAGGAGGAGGTCTAATTCTCTAATGACCAACGAACTACGTCCCCCAGGGCGTCTGCGAGCATATATGTTCACAATAAAAATCTCCTGGAGATTGTGACCCGTCAGCATAATCCCGAGGATATCAGGATTATCCACTAGCACTTCATTGGTCCTATAACTAAGTGACTGCCTCACCCAAATGGTTAGTCCCCCAGAAGCTCTGCCCATTCTACTCCTCTGGGCAGGTTTCTAAAAATTGATATACCCATGTCTATAAATAGGATCAAGGGCCCAGGTTTCCTGAAATAATAAAATGTCATGGTTGTCCACAAAGTCAGCCCACTCTCCTAGGCCTACCTTGCTTTTCAACCCCGCAATGTTCCAGGCAACTATTTTAAGCGGGGTATTTATACTAGGGGATTGTGAACATTCAATAGCCTGAAGACAATTGCTCGATAACCCACCACTCTCCAACAAGGGATCTCTATCAATGGTTATCCTGGTTGGAAGTGCAGACTGTCTTTTTCCTTGCACACCCTCCATTGTCGCCGTCACCAACTCCACTAGGCCACCTAAAATTAAACCATCAGGGTCAGCTACTACCCCCCCAGAAGTACCAATCCCCATAGAGGCCACTTCAAGATTCAACGGCCAACTGTTTTTGCCCTGCCTAAGTGAAAGTCAATCAACCCCCTCGAGACCTATAAGGGGCTCATAACGGTTGGACAAAGGAAGGTGTCGCTCCATCTGGACTACAGGATTTCCCCCCGAGTGTCTTCTCCTACATGGTTTGAAGGGTAAATAGGAAGAGCCACTAGTTGAGCGAGGGTAGAAATAATCCAGACCTAAAGATTGTATGTCTCCTTCCCTCCCAAATCTTGGCTCTCTACGAATAAAATCAACCACCCAAGGGTCCCTAAAATTCACGATAATACAGTCACCCTCTAAATCCTTTGGACATTGTCCCACCCAGTTCACCCTTCTAACACACAGTATCTCAGTATTAGAGAAGGGAGGGAGAGATCTTTCCTTATTAAGCCAAAATATGACTTTGTTTTTTAGCTCTCTATCTGATTCTTGTCTATCCTCCCCCAGTGGAGGGACTCCCACCAGAATGATAGTATAAGGTGTAGATTCTGGGGGAAGGTTTACACAGGGCAGTCGCTGCTTGTTTTTCTCCTTCTCCAACCGAGAATACCCAGATGGCCTACTGCCTGGGACTGGAACTTGCAGTGCTACCTTTGTTTTAGACACCGCCCCCACCCCAGTGTTTCTAGCCTGTGTGGTAACTGTAGTGGTTTTGCCAACATGGGGGATCTCCGTACTATGTTGTACTTCTTGGGAATTAGGAATGTCATTTACGACTGGCGTTAAAGCACCTGTTCCATTTTCTGTCCCTGTTTTTTGGGATTTAGCAGTCAATACATTAGGGTTATCCATTCCTTTTTCTAATTTGTGCAGTAAATCTGTGTTTGACAAAACAAGGTTCTCCAGCTTGTCTAATTTCAAATTAATCAACCTTGTTCTCTCCACTAAGGGTAAGATCAGGGATTTAATTAAGGTTTCCAATTTGCCCGATGGACCATCACCAGCACCACTCATGGGGGTCTGTTGGGCTGGACCTCTTTTGACCAAAATTGGATTTGTTGGCTGGGTAGTATCATCAAGGATCGATGCTTTCCCTGTTTTCTTGGGGATTTTGGGCATTTTAGCAGTTCCACCCTTCTGCGGGCCCCCCCTCTTTTCCTTTTGCTGGGTTTAGTATATACTAGTGAGCCTGTTATTTGGGTTTCTGTAGTGGGTCTATGTGGCGGAGAAGGGCTAGAGACTCTACTGACAATGCTACTAGAAATCATGCTGGGTAGAGAAACGTTGGGGGTAGAACAATCCGCTGAAATGTCCGCGACCAAAATCGTTGGGCTTAGGCAGGAACGAGATTCCTGGGTAATAATAGGGTTGGGTAATCTTGAGGGATCAGGGGAGATCACAGACCCAATAGGGCCTAATGATGAGCGTTTCCCTGTATTGAGATCTAGGGACAGACGTTTCTCAGTAAGAGCTATCTCTTTCTCTAAAATCACTGTTGCTCGTTTTAGGAATTGGTCCATTGTTCCACTGACCACCCCACCCGTGTTTGGCAATTGAGCAATTCTTCCCTTCCCATAGCGTAATGCCATTACCGGATTAGTGACAATACTAGGCTACAATAAATGAACAACTTAAGAACCAGATGTGAGGGGAATAGCCCTGCCCGGCCTCAGTCGACCTCGGACGGCCTCAGACGGTCCCGCCCTTCTCCCGGGCTTCTCCCGCGGCGCTCCCACGCAGCGGAATGATCAGCTTGCTATGAAGGGAGAGAGTGATTAGGGGGCGGGGCAGGCATGCAGGGAGAGCGGACCAGGTGGTGTTAATTGGTCATGCAGGGGCTCCTGGGAGATGAAGTCCCTGTATATACGCTCGCAGCCCTGTAGCCAGTTGGACCCTCTCCTTTCCTAAAACACAACGTTTCAGCACCAGTCCTGGTGCAGGCAAAGTCAATATCCCCAGACAGCGAAGCGGGACCCGCGGAGCGGGTCCGGCGAGCAGTTGGCAAAGACACGGACAAAAGCACAAACAGTTTTTCCAGTACTGCTGCACCTCCTCACGATCAGCAGCAAGAAAAAATGTCCCCTACCTTATATCTTATAGAGAACAATATTTATTACAAAAATGTAAATGTGGATGAACAGGTAATAAGTTTAGAAGATGATTTTGAAATTTCAAATAGAGAAAGTGGACAAGTCAAGGACTGAAGAGATTTATGAACATTATATAATATGTCCTTTGCATTCAAAGGAAGTGATAGGAAGTAGCATTGAGTTATTTCAAATGAAAAAGCACAGGGAACTCCAATGAGTGTATGGGAGAAAAGCTTGGAAGCTTGTTGTTTTCCACAGTTGTTTCCTACTGGAGAAGGTGGACGATATGATGACCGACCTGTACGGATTCCAGCTTCAGAATATCGGTCAACAAGATTATATTCTGAAGATCCTAGATTTCGACAGTGCATTCCATACATATTTCACCTTTTGTTTAAAAGTGATCTGTCTTCTCTCTCGTATGCAGTGAATCATAGACTTAAAACTGGAGTTCATGAATCACTTCTTTCTGCGAAAGAATTTGTGGTGAAAATTCAAGAAACAGATGGAAATTTAGAAGCACAGTTCATCAATTTGATGGCATGTCAACGTGGAACAAATGAGTATTGGTATTGTCATCATGGAGAACTCAAGTGTATGTTACGGAACTTAGGTACACCAACATGGTTTGTCACACTTAGCTGTGCAGAGTATGCCTGGGAAGATTTGCTTGAGTTTTTAAGAGAAGCAAATTCTAATATAAAACATTTTGAAATAAAGACTTCTGGTGAACTGTGTTCATTGGATCATGTAAATGTGTGCAGATATTTTAATCGTAAGTATCAAGGTATGATGTCTTTTATCTGTAATAAAAAGAATCCACCTCTTGGAGAAGTTACCGATTTCTTTTAGAGAAAGGAATACCAAGCAAGAGGTGCACCTCATATACATATGCTACTATGGGTCAAGGATGCACCTAAATTTGGAGCTGTTTCTGATGAAACAGTATTGTCTTTCATCGAACAGTATGTGACATATGAGATTCCAAGAGAAGGAGAAGATAGAAGCTTGAGACAGCAAGTTTTACGTTCCCAAAGTCACCGTTGTGGAAAGTACTGCAGAAGAAAATACAAGTCTAAAGGAAAATTTTACACCAAATGTCGGTTTGGTTTTCCCTGTCCAGTCATTTGTAAAGGAAGAGTAAATTCTTTTTTTTCTTCTGTGAGGCACACAATAACTCGGAAATCTCCAAAGAATACCCACAACTTAAAAAGAACAGAAGTGTCAAAGTATATCAATGAATACAATCCAGTCATTTTAAAAATGTGAAATGTGAACGTGGACATCCAGTATGTTGCGGATAACTCAATTGCTGTTGCACGTTATGTTACATCGTACATAACAAAATCTGAAAAAACAGAGATGAAACAAATGTGGGAAGAAATTGCACAAGAGAATAGTCTTAGCAAAAAATTGTAGAGCTTTAGTTTGAAAATGCTTTCCCAACAAGAAATTGGATCGTATGAATGTTCAGACCGCTTGTGTTCTTCAAGTTTATATTTAAAGTCACGAGGAATCATTTGGGTAAGTTTACGTCTTGCCTGCAAATGAAATAGAGTGTTGAAATCATTGGAAGAAATTGAACAATTAGCTGCAGATGAGCCAGATAGTACAGACATTCTTAAAACTAATATGTTGGACACATACTATCCGAAAAGTCGACATCTGGAACAGCTATGTCTGTATGAAGTGCTTCAACATTACAGCTTCAAAAGAAATGTTAAAGAGAATTTAAAAGAAGGAATGTTTGCAGTAGTTGGATGTCATGGTTGTTTAGTAAAACATGCAAAGGGTAATCTTATAAACCACAAGAAACTTAGGGGCATATTATCAAGGGCCTTATCTCCGCTTTTTTTGCTTAAAAAGCCAAAGAAGCGGAGATAATGTATTCGCCCTATTTACAAGGCAGTGCTAACATGCATTAGCGCATGTTAGCAGCCTTTTTACCTACGCCTCGCTTTGCATCTCTAATGAGATGCAAAGTGGGCATTTCCTACTAACACAACACGGGAATCATGGAGTTACAGCACTACTCCCTATCAACAAGCTGGCAATACCTATGTTAGAATCAGCGCTAACCGCGGATAACGCCGATAGCTAACGTCTGCTAAAAAGCAGACTTAGCTATACATATTATGGGAGGTGGATTCTATGGCTGAATCCACATCTCCCTATTAGTAAGGCTTGCCTTATCGCTTCCGTTGTATCGCTGGATTTCCAGCGATGTGCGCGGATTTCACCGCTATCGCCGGATTTGATATCGCCGTGGAGATATGCTTTGTAAATAACGCAATATCTCGGCGATTAAATCCGGTGATAGCCGGCGTTATGCTAAACCCGCTCAGCGATGTTTATCGCTATTCTTTGTTGATATGCTCCTTAGGGGCATATCAACAAGGGCTTTATCTCTGCTTTTTTGGCTTTAAAAGCCAAAAAAGGAGAGATAAAACTAGCGCCCTATCAACAACAGGGTGCTAACATGCAAATTTGCATGTTAGCACCCTTTTACTCTACGCTTCCCCTTGCATCTCTAATGAGATGCAAAGGGGGCATTCCAGAGTAAAATAATAGGAGAAATGTCGCTAAGCGACATTTCTCCTATTATCAAGAATGTCGCTAACCCTGTTAGAGACAAAAAAAAGCAGCGCTAACCGCGGTTAACGCTGCTTTTTTACATCTGGTATTTTTCTGACTTAGCCATGATATCCTATGGAAGAAGGATATCATGGCTAAGTTTGCCTGTCCCTATCAACAAGGTAACGTGAGATTATCGCTGGGTTTCCAGCGATAATCTCACGTTAGCCTGTTAGCGTGAGGATTTTTATCGCTATTGAGATAAGCGTTGCTAATAGCACGCTATCTCAGCGATAAAAATTCACGCTAGCCGGCGATAATTATCCTAGCGCTAAGTGCGCTTAGAGATAATTATCGCCGGTTGTTGTTGATATGCCCCTATGTTGTGAAACTCCAGATAAGAGAATTTTACTATTTTGCACTTCTGTAGCTGTTTAAACCATGGCGTAGCAAAAGTGAATTACGAGAGTTTGACTGCTACGAAGATTCTTTTAATGCTTGTAAAGATAGCATTCGTTGTCCAATTTTCCCTACGTATTTAAAAATGTTGAATGATGAAGTTGAACAGGAAAAGACTATTATAGCTGAAATAGCTCATGAAAGTTCTCAAGATAGTCAAAGTAGTGGTCCATGTAGTCAAGATCCTCTTGGACAACCAATGTTAGAAAATGAAGCAGCGATTGCTATGCATGAAGTCAAAATTGCAATGCAACAAGCACACGAGGAGAATATAACATTGAAAAAGTTAGACGAACAAGCAAATGTTGAACAGAAAGAAATATATGTGCAAGTGAGAGAAGGTCTGTGTTCATCTTTTAAACCTCTTCTGATGTACATCAGTGGTCAAGCTGGGACAGGTAAAAGTTTTTAAATTAAAGTTTTGACCAGTTATCTTAAAAAAACTACTGGTTCACTTTTTTGTTATGTGCCAACTGGATTAGCTGCACACAATGTTAAAGGAGTTACTTAGCATAGATTATTGATGTTACCAGTGGAGCATGATGATAAATTACAATATCAGAAGTTGTCTGGAGAAGCTTCTTATGTAGTGTCAAGGGTGCTGAAGAAAATAAAAATTATTGATGAGGTGAGCATGGTCTCAAACTTAATGCTTGCTTTTGTACACTTAAGAATCAACAGGTATTAAAAACAGATTACGACGTTCTCTTTGGGGGAAAACATTTAATTGTATTTGGAGATCTGCTACAACTAACCCCTGTAATAGGAGAGCCAGTGTTTAAAACTCTTCTACATGAAGACACTAAGGGGCATATTATCAAGCCAGGCGATAAAATAATTGCCGCTTTAGCGGCAGAAAACTGCCGCTAAAACGGCGATAATGGGCTTGATAATGTGCTCTATGGAATTCCAATTGAAGCCCATGTTAGATGTGAAGGACATCTAACATGACCTTCAATTGGAATTACATAGAGCATATTATCAAGCCCATTATCGCCGTTTTAGCGGCAGTTTTCTGCCGCTAAAGCGGCAATAATTTTATCGCCTGGCTTGATAATATGCCCCTAAGAAATCTTTGGGAAGTATTGGAAATGTGAATCTGTGGTTACATTTTGAATATAAAGAGCTCACTCAGAATATGCGACAAGCAAGAGATGAAGATTATGGAAATATTCTAAAAGATGTAAGAATTGGTGTTCTAAGCAAGCATGGTAAACCAGCTTTTCAAAGTTGTCTACTAAAGAACTTGTTTACAAATGAAAACACACCGGCAGAAGTAATGTAGAAGAAAATGAAAGAAAAAAAGTCTATAGTTTGCTTAACCTCTTGAATACCCATGACGAGCTGGACTCGTCATGGCACACAGTTCTCGTGTGCCCATGACGAGTCCAGCTCGTAATGAGGCATCCCCTGGGAAATCCCTCTGGTGCGGGCACCAGAGGGATTTCCTTTTAACCAAAATAGCCTCGGGAGCTGGGGAACAGCTTCCCCAGCTCCCGAGGCCCCCCTTCCTGGTTTCCCTGAAATGACGATCGGCACGCACGTCGCGCTGACGTCAATTCAGTGAAACCGAAACTGAAATGAGCCAATAGGCTCATTTCAGTTTCCCTTTCTACGTGCTCAGGGGGCTATCTCAGCCAGAAAGACGGGAGAGGTATTGTTGGAAAGGGGAGAATCTTCCCTTTCCGAAGGTGCCCCTCCCCAGTGGATCCCTGCTTGGGGATCGCCACAGGAGGGCAATCCCCAAGCAGGGATCCACCCACTAGACACCAGGGAGGGGGGATCGGCCCCTTGGGCAAGGGCATTTGCTCCCCCCAGTTTATTTTGGCAAAATTTAGTCTTTTTGCCCCCCGGGGGGAAAAAAGCCCACTAGACACCAGGGATTTTTTTTAAAAGTAAAAATAGGGGTGGGTGCTGCCCAAAACGGGCAGGCCCATGCCCCCACCCCACCCCCCCCCAATTATTACAGTCTTTCTGCCCCCCGGGGGGCAGATGGGGCATTGGCCCATAATCTGCCCCTTCGGGGGGGGGGGCAGAAAGCACACTAAACACCAGGGATTTGTTTTTAGGTTTTTTTAGGGTGGGGGCTGCCTGAAATGAGCATGCCAATGCCCCTACCCATCAGCCACTATTACAGCCTTTCTGCCCCCCCAGGGGGCAGATGGGGCAGTGGCCCCTAATCTGCCGCTTCGGGGGGGCGGAAAGCCCACTAGACATCAGGGATTTTTTTAGAAACTAAAAATAAGGGTGGGGGCTGCCTCCAATTATTACAGTCTTTCTGCCCCCCCAAGGGGCAGGTGGGGCGTTGGCCCCTAATCTGCCCCTTCGGGGGGGCAGAAAGACCACTAAACACCAGGGATTTGTTTTTAGACTTTTTTTATGGTGGGGGCTGTCCAAAATGGGCACGCAAATACCCCCACCCATCCGCCATCATTACAGCCTTACTACCTCCCCTGGGGGGCAGATGGGGCATTGGCCCCTAATCTGCCCCTTTGGGGGTGCGGAAAGCCCACTAGACACCAGGGATTTTTTTAGAAAGTAAAAATAAGGGTGGAGGCTGCCCAAAACGGGCATGCCCATGGCCCCACCCCTAATCATTACAGTCTTTCTGCCCCCTCTGGGGGGGCAGATGGGGCATTGGCCCCTAATCTGCCCCTTCGGAGGGGGCAGAAAGCCCAATAAACACCAGGGATTTGTTTTTAGAAGGTTTTTTTAGGGTGGAGGCTGCCCAAAACGGGCACGCCAATGCCCCCACCCACCCACCATCATTACAGCCTTGCTGTCCCCCGGGGGCAGATGGGGCATTGACCCCTAATCTGCCCCTTTGGGGGGCGGAAAGCCCCCTTGACGCCAGGGATTTATTTCGCGTGGTGGATTTTATTTAGGGTGGTGGCTGCCCGAAACGGGCTCGCCAATGCCCCCACCCCCACCACCATTACAGCCTTTCTGCCCCCCGGGGGGCAGATGGGGCAGTAGCCCCCCAATCTGCCCCCAGGTGTCTAGTTTTCAGAAATGTGTGGGTTTGCTAGGTTTCCCTAGGTGGCCGCCGAGCACCGGGCCAAAAACCCAGGTGACCCCCCTTGCAAAACCAGGTCATTTTGAGGAAGGTAATTTTGATGTTGCCTCAATACGTTTTGGGCCCTTGCCTGTCGCGGGTACTTGGGCCTCCCATACGAGTGAGGCACAGTTTTTATCGGGAGACCTGGGGGAATGCTGGGTGGTAGGAAATTTGTGTCTGCCCGGTGATGCCACAACTTTCCCACACAAAAATGTGTAAAAAAGGTGATCTTTTCTTCAAAATTTGAGGTTTGCAGGGCATTCTGGGTAAGGAAACATTGGGGGATCCACGCAAGCCATACCTCCCTGGAATCCCCCATGTGTCTAGGTTTCAGAAATGTGTGGGTTTGGTAGTTTTACCTAGGTGGCCGCCGAGCACCGGGCCAAAAACCCAGGTGACCCCCCTTGCAAAACCAGGTCGTTTTGAGGTAGGCAATTTTGATGTTGCCTCAATACGTTTTGGGCCCTTGCCTGTCGCAGGTACTTGGGCCTCCCACACGAGTGAGGCACTGTTTTTATTGGGAGACCCAGGGGAACACTGGATGGTAGGAAATTTCTGTCAGCCTGGTGATGCCACAAGTGATTTTTCAGCTAAATCTGAGGTTTGCAGGGCATTCTGGGTGAGGAAACGTTGGGGGATCCACGCAAGCCATGCCTCCCTGGAATTCCCCGGGTGTCTAGTTTTCATAAATGTGTGGGTTTGGCAGGTTTCCCTAGGTGCCGGCAGAGCTAGGGTTCAAAAACTACAGCTTGGCACTTTGCCAAAAAAGGTTCATTTTTCACTGCGAAATTGAGGTGTGTCCATGATGCGTTTTGCGTCGTTTCCTGTCGCGGGCACTAGGCCGACCCACACAAGTGAGGTACCATTTTTCTCGGAAGACTTTGGGAAACATGGGGCGGGTGGAAATTTGTGGATCCACGCAGATTCCAGAACTTTCCACCACAGAAATGAGGGAAAAATTTCTTTTTTTTGGAAATTTTTTAGGTTTGCAAGGGATTCTGGGTAATAAAACCTGGTGGGAGGCAGTCAAGTCACCCCATACTGGATTCCCCTGGGTGTCTAGTTTTCAAAAATGTATAGGTTTGCTAGGTTTCCCTAGGTGCCGGCAGAGCTATGATTCAAAAACTTCAGCTAGGCACTTTGCCAAAAAAGGGTCATTTTTCACTGCGAAATTGAGGTGTGTCCACGTTGCGTTTTGCACCGTTTCCTGTCGCGGGCACTAGGCCGACCCACACAAGTGAGGTACCATATTTCTCGAAAGACTTTGGGGAACGCGGAGTGGGTGGAAATTTGTGGATCCACACAAATTCCAGAACTTTACACCACAGAAATGTGAGGAAAATGTGTTTTTTTAAACAAAAGTTTAGGTTTGAAAGGGATTCTGGGTAATAGAACCTGGTGAGAGGCAGTCAAGTCACCCCATCCTCGAATCCCCTGGGTGTTTAGTTTTCAAAAATGTATAGGTTTGCTAGGTTTCCCTAGGTGCCGGCAGAGCTAGGGTTAAAAAACCACAGCTAGGCACTTTGCTAAAAAAGGGTAATTATTCATTGTGAAAATATGGTGTGTTCACATTGGGTTTTGAGCCATTTCCTGTCGTGGGCACTATGCCTACCCATACAAGTGAGGTACCATTTTTATCGGGAGACTTAGGGTAATTCAGAATTGTAAAGGAACTGTTATTACCTATTGACTTTCGATGCATTTCTGCCTTCCAAATGAAAGACATTGTGTAAAAATGAAGTCATTTTAAAAAATGACTGATAATTCTCATGCTAGTATGAGTATTCCCAATTTTGGAAATGTGCCAATATCTACTGTTTCTAAACTCTATATTTTGTTCCCATTTCAGAAATACATGGGTGTCTTTCATACCGATTTTCCCATGTACACATTTTTACAGAATAATTACTATATACCCGGTACATAATGAAAAACCATTGCAAGTTGCTGCTCAGTTTTTGGCTCTGGGTTCGTCAGGTTCTTGGTGAACCTACAAGTCCTATCTATCTCCACAACCAGTAATGTCCAGCGGATGTAATGCTATATTGCTTTCAAAGAGCTGTCATAATTACAAGAAGTTACAGGTGAAAACGTTGACACAATTGGCTGGTTTTTTCAACTAATTTCCTATTTATCCTATATTTAATTGTTAGTTTCTATAAAGAAACCTTGATGGATCTACACAAATGACCCCTTGATGAATTCAGAATTTTGTCTACTTCTCTAAAATGTATAACTTTCCAGGATCCATTATTGCTTTTGTACCCATTTCTACCATTAACTGGAAGGAGGTCGAAGGCACAAAAAATAGCAAAAATAGACTATGTCCCAGAAAAATGCCAAAACTGTGTAAAAAATGTTGGGTTTTTGACAAAAGTCTGGTATCCCCTAAATTCTGGGAAAATGGTGATTTCAGCCCCACAAAACCTTTTTTGATAACATATGCAGGAAAAACTCCAGATGCTTTCATTTGCAGCCCGTTTTTCCCATTTTTCCCCAAACAAACAAAATTCTGCTGTATTTTGGCTCATTTCTGTGACCCCTCCAGGGGAATCCACAAACCCTGAGTACCTTTAGAATACCCATGATGTTGGAAGAAAATGACGCAAATTTGGCATGGATTCCTTATGTGGTCAAAAAGTTACAGGGGCCTCAGCGCGCACTACCCCAAATAGCCAAAAAAAGGCGTGGCACAGGAGGGGGAAAAGGCTTGGCAGCGAAGGGGTTAATGCCTACAGTGGAAGAGTGTTATACATTTAATAGAGAGCTTATGAAATTGGAAAATCAAGAAATAGTTCACATTGAAGCTATTGATAAAATAGAACATCAATTAATAACAATTGTTCTTTCAGAAAAATTACAGACTAAATTGGATTTTTTGGAAAAGTTTGTACGAAAAACTGCTGGCTTAGAAAAAATGTAGATGTATGTTTAAACTGTCAGGTAATTTTGAAGCGTAATTGTTGATTTTGTGAAATATCAAAATAGAAATGGAATTGAATTTTTGAAAGTTAATTTTGATCAGATTGCAGAGGTGAGACAGATTGCACATTCTGTTGCATGTTTTTTGCTTGTAAAAAACTTGTATGTTCATAGAAAACAGTTTCCCTTCTGTTTAGCATATGCAATCACTATTCACAAATCACAAGGTTTAAGTGTAGATAATGCTTTGGTAAATGTTGGAAAAACTGTATTTAAAGAGGGAATGGTATATGTTGCATTATCTCGAGTTAGACTATTGTCTGGTTTGTATTTAATTGATTTTGATGAGAACAAGGTTAGTGCTGATGTTAATTGTGTAAGAGAATATAATCATTTGAGAAGGCTTTATGCTTCCCATTTAGGTGAATATCCTATTTAAGAAAAATGTGTTGTGTGTTCAAAATGCAAATATGTTGAAGAGTTAACTATGGTTGAAAAGCAGAAAGAAAATCAACAGAAAAGAAAAGATGTAAAGAAGTAGAAAATACAAACAAGTGATGATGCTGTTGGATACCAATTAGAAAATTCTTCTGGTGTCAAGTGCTATGGTAATTTCATTCTAAATGTTATATTTTATCTTGAAGATGTTTGTGGTGAAATTAGGGAAAGTCAGGAAAAAACGTTATGTTCTGCACTCTACACTTTATTTCAAGAATTGAGAACTGATAGAAGTAAGATTCGTTCTGCTTCTGGTATTCGCCAACTGTTGGATACATGTACTGGATCTTTAATGTTCAGTGCTAATATACAGCAGGATGCACAATAATTTCTGATGGTTATGCTTGGAGTACTAGAAGATGAAGGAATGCGGATTGAGAGTTTATTTGGACTCAGTTACAAATGGGAACATAAATGTGAAGAGTGTTCGTTAACTTCAAGCATTATAGTTGACAGAGAACGATTGTTATATTTAACAATACCTGACTGCAAATCTGTACCATTTTCCAAATTAGTAAAAGAAGCTGATCATGAGATGATGTGTTCTCGTTGTAAATCAAGAATGTCATCTGCATTATGCCTACAAAGATATGAAAAATATTTGATTATAATGCTGCAACGCTGTCGACCAAATGGAAGAAAAGTGGAAACCAAAATTAAATTTTTTGTTGCTAATCAAGTATCTATTTCTGGAAGAACTTTTGCAACAGTTGCTATTGTTTTCCAAGTGGACATTATACAGTTTATTTAAAGTGTAATAATGGTTGGAGTCACAGTAATGATACACACTTGGAAATGAAACCGAGATTGCCTTATGAATTACCCAACTCATACTTAATTTTTCTGAAACAAAGATTTTAGATACACTATTCGGCTTTAATGGGAAGGTTTATAGATCTTTAAGGAATTCATACTGGATGCTTTCAAAGCGAAATTTTTGATACATTGGCTGGCGTATTGGGAAAATTGTGCAGAGAAACTACGTAAGATCTTTAAGGAATTCATACTGGATGCTTTCAAAGCGAACTTTTTGATACATTATGTGGTGTATTGGAAAATTGAGCAGAGAAACTACGTAAGATCTTTGAGGAATTCATACTGGATGCTTTCAAAGCAAAATTTTTTATATATTATCTGGGGTATTGGGTAAATTTGCAGACAATCTATGAAGTAAAGGTAAACTTTGAACATTTGAAGTACTATTGGATGTGTTATTTGTGTTGATTTTGTATTATATTTGAGAGAATTTGTTTTTTTCTAACAATATAGTTGATTGGTTTTTTTTTCCTGCTGTTTATGATGAAACTACACTGGCATCACTGTGAATAGTGAAGTTAAGTAGTAGCTGATGACAGCAAAAAAAGGGAGAAAAATTGTTATATGAATGTTAAGTTGTTTTGTATTATTCAAAAACTCATTGTAATTTGTGAAATGTATTACGTTACATAGTACATTTGCAGTTTATTTTATGTAGTTGAATAGTTAGAAAAAATAGTATTAATGACAAATACACAATAGTAGTTCAATATTTTAAAAACCTTTGAAATTCATTTTAAAAACTATAGGTTTCAGACGTCATACTTAGAAATTAGCATTTAAAAAACCTTTGAAATTCACTGAAAAAACCATAGGTTTCAGGCATGTTATAGTTAGAAATTAGCATTTAAAAAACCTTGGATGTTCACTGAAAAAACCATAGGTTTCAGGGTTGTTATAGTTTTTTTTTTATTTTTATTTTTTTATTAACTCTTTATTTTTAAAGTTATACAGCAAGAGGAAACCAACAAGCATCACACGCATTGGTACAAAAAAGGAGACACTGCAATATCACCATTTCACATATTACATTACATTGGAGGCAATCTTGAGATCGTAGTAGTCCTTTAGGCCAGAGAAGAATATCGGAACTCCCAGGGCCCTTGCGGTCCATAATCGCACCAGATGGGTACCTCAGCCCATTCACCATGCCACACACAAGCATCCGACACTATCACTCGGCGACACTAGAATGCACATCCTGGTCCTCATGAGCGGAGAGGTAGCTCGTCAGAGGGGCCCAAATGTCTGGGGGCCGTGACACAGGCGGCAATAATTCAGCATACAGTAGAACATTCTCCTGACAGGTGAGCATATCCCGCAACCACTCCTTAAACTTAGGGCTTCTCCCCCGCCCCCATCGGCATGCCACCCGTCTCTTGGCTAGCAACAACGCACAGGTAACAAAGCGCCGATCCGACTTGGGTATATCTCGGGTGTATCCCAGCAAGGCCTGAAGTGGGGAGGGATGCAGCGGGTTTCCAAGCATTTCGCCCAAGGCAGCGTACACTTGGCTCCAATAGTCATCTATACTCGGGCAGGTCCAAGCCAGGTGTAGAAAATCAGACCCCGGGGAGTGACACCTATCGCATCGATCGTCGTCGCGGAGATGAAACCTATGCATCTGGACTGGGGTGCAATAGAGGCGGTGTAGGAATTTGTAGTGAATAATGCGGAACCTACTACTTGAGGAGATCATCTCGGTTTGTAGACAGCAGTACTCCCACTGTTTATCCGTGAACTCCGCGCCAATCTCAGTCTCCCAGCCGGCCCGAGACCTCAGAATGTCCCCACGGCCGTGAGAGTAAATGCGCCGGTAAAGCAAGGAGACCATGTGCGACGGGGAGGTGGAGTCGAGAATGTAATGGAAGGGCTCCAGGATAGCAGGCTCTGCCGGATATGCCGGCAGTATTTTTTGCAGGCCACTGCGCAGCCGAATAAACGCAAAGACCTCTAGGGGAGTTGGGACAGCCGCCCCGAATAGGAGGGGGAGGTCACGAAACCTACCCTCATGGAATAAGTCCCCCCACCGTGCGATCCCCGTTTTTAGTTTGATGCGCTGGAACAGACCTTCCTCAAGGAGTGGAAGAGCCGGATGGTAGACCAGAGGCATCAGTGGGGAATAAAGAAACGATACACCAACATGGCCAGCCAGTACACTCCAAGCATGCGCCGTGGCCTGAACGGGATTCCGATCAGCCCGAGACGAGGGGATCTCCGCGAGGGCCGCGCCTTCCAGCGGGATAGGGTCCGCCAACCAGTGCTCTACCGCAAGCTGTGGCATGTAAGGGGCAGGGTGGTACCAATAATACGCGTAGTGCGCCTGAGCACAGTTGTAGTAGAGCTCAAAATCCGGGACATCAAGGCCCCCCTGTATGTACGGGCGAGTGAGCACAGACCATCGGAGTCGCGGCCTCCTACCCCCCCACACCAGACGGATGAGTTCCGTCCGCAGAGCCCTAAAGAAATAGCCCCCTGGATGAAACGGAATGTTAAGGAATAAATAAAGTAGTTTAGGAAGTAGAACCATTTTGATAAGTGAAACGCGCCCCGCCATGGTCAGCGGTAAGGTCAGCCACCGAACTATGCTTGTACGTATGTCCTCCAAAGTCTTGCCATAATTCATACGCATAACCTCCTGTCGGTCCCTGGAGACCCACACCCCCAAATACTTCACGTCAGTGTCACACCACTCCAAAGGGAAGTCAAGTGGGAATTTGTCAACCCCCGCAGTTAAGGGGAAGACCGCCGATTTGCCCCAGTTGATATGTATTCCCGAATACAGCGAGAACCGGACAAGCTCTCTGAGAATGGGGTTCAAGTGTTCCCGGGGGTGTTTGATGTACAGCGTGAGGTCGTCCGCGTAGAGCGACACCAAGAGTTGCCTCCGTTGACAGCGCAAGGAAGCCGCTAGATAATTTTGCCGGAGCCGGGACGCCAGGGGTTCTATTGCCAAGGCAAAAAGGAGCGGCGACAGTGGGCATCCCTGCCGAGTGCCCCTAGTGACCAGGAAAGGTTCGGAGATCCGCCCATTGATAAGAACTCTTGCCATGGGGCGGTGATACAGGATTTGGATCCATCTGGAGAAGGCTATGGGCATGCCCATGTTACGCAGAATCAAATGGAGGTAGTCCCACTCGACCGAGTCGAACGCCTTGGTGGCGTCCAAAAACACCGCCACCAAAGCGAGAGAGGGGTCCGCATTATTCAGGACCGAGAACAGGGTCCGCAGGTTGTGGGAGGTAGACCTGCCTGGGACGAACCCCGACTGATCCGGCAGGATCAAGTCTCCAATCAGGAGGTTAACACGGTTCGCCAGAACCTTGGCTAGTATCTTCACGTCGCTGTTGAGGAGAGAAAGGGGCCTGTAGGAGTCGCAGGAATCCGGGGGTTTCCCTGGCTTAAGGAGCGAGACTATCAGGGTCTCTGACATACTGGGTGGCAACGAGCCAGTCTCGTTCGCCTCCTCGAACACCTCCCGCAGGACCGCCGCAAGCGGGTCCATGAAGGCTTTATAGTAATCGATAGGGAATCCGTCCAGGCCAGGTGCCTTCCCGGAGGAAGTCTGCATTATGGCTTCCTTGATTTCAGCTAGGCCTATAGGGGCCGCCAAGAGGTCCCGCTGGGCATTGGACAACCATCCGAGAGTGAGCCCCGAGAGATAGTCGGACATCTCCAACGGCGACTCCCGTCTGGATGTGTACAAGCCCGAGTAGTGTGAGACAAAGGAGGAGAGTATAGAGGGGGTATCCCGGCACATGGAACCATCCGAGGCTCTGACCTCCAGTATGTGATTAGAGCCCTGCGGAGGGCGAATAACCCCCGCAAGGAATCTGCCGGGTCGCTCCCCTTCCCCATATGCCCGCGCCGTGAAGTGTTTCCCTCTGAAATGGACCTCCCTCTCCGCGGTGCGCTTATATTCCGAGAGCTTAGTGCGATATTCTAGCTGCGCTCCGGGGTCCTCCAGGAAATCTGGGGCAGTCTCCAACGCCCCCAGGTCCCGCTCCAGGGAAGCCAGAGTGGCGCGCAGAAAGCGCAGTACCCCCGAACCCTTCGAGATGCACACCCCTCGCATAGTGGCCTTGAATGCCTCCCATATCGTCGCAACACTATCCACCGACCCTCTGTTGCGATCTATGAAGTCCGTGATTTCCTGGGACATTTCGTGCTGGAATAGCTCATCCCGGAGGATGCTAGGTTGCATGCGCCATGGGAGCGGTGCCCCGACCAACCCCGTCCTGGCCAGAGTGATCAGTACCGGTGCGTGATCTGAAAAGGTACGAGGTAAGTGCCTCGCCGCCAGCAGAGAGGACCCCAAGCCCCTAGAAAGCAGTATGTAGTCCAAACGGGCCCACGTGGAGTGCAGCGCCGACCAGTGCGTACCCTCCCGCGTATCTGGGTGCATACGGCGCCAAGCGTCTATCAGCAAATGATGGGTCAGCAGGTCAGAGAGATATGCCTGAGAGCGGGGGTGGTGTGGAGTATCTACATTGGAACGGTCCAGAGACGGATTCAAGGTAGCATTGAAATCGCCCCCCCAGAGCAGGTGAGTGGATCCTACCCCCAATATAACTTCCCATAGGGAGATAAAGTGGGTGGGCTCATCCAGGTTGGGCCCGTAGGAGGACACGATAGTGATCGTGGCGTTGCCCATGCGGCCCCACGCGACACAGAACCGTCCCTCGGCATCCGTTTTTTCTCCTAGGGGCACAAAGGGGGTGTGCTTCTTGACCAGAATGGCCGTTCCTCTAGAATAGGTAGAATAAGAGGAGAATAGGCGATAAGACGCCCAGCGGGACGCAAAGGGGGGTATGCCCCGGGGGTCCGCATGCGTTTCCTGCAGCAGCGCTATATGTATTTGATGGCGATCGAGATACCCCAAAACCTGGCGGCGCTTGCGCGGGTCACCCAGCCCCCGTACATTCCAGGCCAGAACATTCACTCTACTATGCGGGTCGCGCGGCGCCGTATCTCCCTCCTGTACTGTCACACCAACTGACGCCAGATGTCCGCTTGCGGAATGGTTCGCATCCATGCCCGGACTGCCAGTCGCACATCCACCTCTAGACCCACGAGGCGGCACACTACCGACTTCAGGCACCACCACATGTATCGCAGTATCCTCAACTCCAATGTATATGTGTGATTGGTCCAACGGATCAGTGTAATGCTGTATATACATTCCCTCCCCTCACCCGCTCCTTCCGACTCAACAAACTCGTCAGAGGAAAAATTAGCAATCAACAATCCCCTCAACACCCCGTCCCTCCCGCACCCCACCCCCTCCCACCGCGACAGCCCAATCCTGCCGGGAACCATACCCCCCGACCCTCCCATAAAACAAAGCCATTCGTATGGGGTATTCCCTCTTTGGGTAGCACCAGTGAGCTGGACCTACCCTCCCCTATCCCGATATTTCACCCACTATGTCGCCGCCGCCAAAGGGCTGAGAGCGAAAGTGGGGTGGGAGGGGGAGTGCCAAGGCAAATAGCAGCCATCTCAACCGCGCCAGCTCCTCCTGAATAACAAGTGGCGATATGAGTGGGACACTCAAATTCCATATTCTCCCCCCATCCTCCCCCAATTCGGACAGGACTCAAAGGTCTGGACACACTGTCCCGTGTAGACAAACAATCCAGCTTGTGGAGTCCATTCTTACAGTCAATAGGGCGTGAGTAAAGTTGGGGAAGAGGTAAGGGGGGGGAGCAGCCAAGAGTGGAGAAGGAGAAACGAGAGGGACACAGAGGAGAGAAGACAGCAGTAGACATTATGTCAACATGGTGTAATACTCATCAGTCCGGAGCTGACGTCGGGGACCGGGATCCAGATCTCGCCCCAGGGCTATGCCTCGGAGACGCGGTGGACCCACGGTCTCGTAGGAAGTCTTCTACTTGTTGTGGGTTACCGAAAAAGTGGACTTTGTCATGATGCGTGACCTTGAGCTTAGCGGGATAAAGCATTGAGTATGGGATGTTGCGCTGTTGCAGCTTTTTCTTTACTCCCACAAACTTGCGACGGGCCTCCTGCACCATCTGGGTGAAGTCCGGGAAGAAAGAGAGTGTAGTGTTCTCGTGCTGGATCGGCTGCTGCTCACGCGCCAGGCGCAGCAGGGTGTCCCGGTCTCTGTAGTTGAGGAACTTGATAATCACCGGGCGCGGCGGAGCTCCCGGGACCGGACGAGGACCCAAGGATCTGTGGGCCCGTTCCACCACCAGCTGAGGCGAAAAAGCGTCCCGGCCAAATTTATCTGTCAGTAGGCGCTCTATGAACTCCTCCATGCGACCACCGCCACTGGATTCCGCCAGTCCAACCAAGCGAACGTTATTTCTCCGGGAACGCGCCTCCAAATCTTCGTTTTTCTCCGCTATGATTTTGAGGAGGCGGTCCATCTGGGAGAGCTTGGTGGCGTTAGTCACGGCTCCATCTTCCAACACCGAGATCCGACCCTCCGCCTCCTCGAGCCGCTCCCCGTGCCGATCCAGTCGCTGCACCACCGCGTCCAGCCTGGCATTCATAGTGTCAATCTTTGCGTCGATGGAGGTTAGGCTCCGCTGCATGCCCAAGAGCAAGGACTTCCAATCCAAATCATCCTCCACGCCGGGGTCCGTCTCCCCACTATCCGCAGTCTGTGCGCGTGTTTTTTTCCCCTTCACGGAGCTGAAGGGTAGCGTTGATTGTTTCGTGTCCGTCTTACCCATAGTGGCCGCCACCGCTGGGGTCAGTTCAAGCGGGGAGCGGGTTGGATGAGGCACGCTGTCAGCACCGAACACAGGCCGCGCACACTCCCCACTGCGTCACCACTCCACGCCAGCCCTCCGGGGCCAAATGGCGCAGCCAAGCGGGGAACAGCCACCGAGTGATCAGCGCTGACCCCCAGTTAGTAGGGACTGCTGTGTACTCCGCGCCTCCCCAGCCCCCGTATAATCAACCACACACCCGTCAGGCCCACTGCTGAGGCAGGAAAGCACGCACTCAGGGCAGGGTTGTGGTGTCGCACCGGGGAGGCCTCTCACATACACGTCCAGTTCAGGGCACCTCTCTCCAGATCGGGCGCACGCCCAGCCCTGCGCCAGCCAACATAATCATCACCGGGGTAGACAGGGGGCTGTCAGAGGCGCATCCGGGACTCGGCGCGGGCAGCAGCGCTCCAGCAGCACCAGAGTTCGACGGATCCAGAGCGACCACGTCACCAATGGCCGCTCCGGCCCTCGCAGCAGGCTTCTTCCCGGCAGCTCGCGGGGAGCGATCTCGCCGCCTCCGAGGCTCCGCGCCCACCAGCACTTGCACCAGACTGTCCGGTAATGTCGGCCCGCTCACCGGTGAGTCCGCATCCGTCACAGCATCCGATCACAGCATCGGCGCCGTGGCCCAGCAGACGCTGAAGATCCCCGGCCTGTAGCAGCGTCAGAGTCCGCCTCGTCGCTCCGCCCCTCTCAATGGTCCCGTCGTCACGGGCCTGCAGGAGCCGATTTCTCCTCCTCCCGGCTGCCGTTCTCCACCAAGCTGGCCCAGAAGAGGCCTAAGGTGTCCCCTCTCTCGCCGGTATGGTCATCGGGTCATTTGCTGGCCTGTAGGATGGGTTTACCGGATCGTTATTTGCCTGGCCGGCTGGAGCCTCACAGAAGTGCGGCCATGTCGGTCCAGCGCCACCTAGCGCCCCCAGGGTTGTTATAGTTAGTTGGACATTTGACTTATATAAAACCAGAGAAATTTGCCTGTTATAGTTAGTTGAGCTAACTGTAACTCGCACCCCCGTAATGCACTGCTGATGATGTCACATATTACATCACTCATGACATGGTCAGTGACATCACTGATGACATCTCAAATGACACTGATGACAAACAACAATGTAATTTACAAAATAAATTTACTGGTATGTATATAACTTTTTAATTATTTAAAACATGTACATTTTAAATGTAGATGCATATGGGAGTTTGATTAAAAAAAGTATCACAGTGATGTGAAAAAAATGTATCAGATGAACTGTATCTGGCAGCGGGTATGTGTTTACGATGTGTTTAAGATGTTAGTACTGTTGAAAATAGCCATGAGCATGCCTTTAAAAATGGCAATGTTTTAAATATCTAAGCATTATGAGCAGAATAGATACATCTATATTATTTGCATTCTGAGAGTTGTGGTAGTTTCAGTCACATTATTACACAGGAGTAGTGTAGTCAGAAACAAAAGATAACAACATGTGCTGAGTCTGTATATGAATTATAAAGTAGTAATACTTGTTAGGTAGACATTAGGAAGTGTTTGTCAATGTGGTTTTTAACTTATCTGACCAGTTTGCATATACTTAAATGGTGAGATATGGTTTTTGTGGTTGCAGATATGTATATGTACAATGAGACTCCTGAGTTTACTTAAAGATGCATAGAACTATATGTTTTGGAAAGTTGACCTGAAGGTGTATATATATTATGAAATCACATATATGTTGACATGTTTATCTATGTTCTTTAAGGCTGTTGAAAATTTCATTTATATGATGAGTGTGGTGTATTTCTTTAAACATGCTATGTTTAAATTAGAAGAGGGTTAAAAGTGGAGAATGTCTCCTGAGCATTCTTGTGCTAGCTTCACTTGGCGTGTAACGTTTCCTTGAGAAATGGTGAACATATGTTTTAAAGACACAAGAAATATTTGCGAAATGATGTAGGTATGCCAGTAAGAAAAGGTTTTCTGCTTTGAAAAAGTAATAACTTTTGTTTTCAGTTTTAGAAACTTACTGATGCATGTGCATGCTGAGTAACAGAGCAATGTATGCTCTTAGAGAGCCATGTATGCAATTAATCAAGTGTGATATTTAGATTTATTCAATCACCCAGGCACTACACATGCACTCTTCCAATCACTCAGGCACTAATTATGTACTCATTGATCTACGCAGGCAACAGCCATGCATTCATCCAATCACCCAGATAGTAGCAATTTAGTCATAAGAATACACAGGCACTAACAATGCAGATATTGGACCACCGATGTAGTTCCTACATACTCAGGGAATCATGCAGGCACAACTTATATACTGAGGGAAACACCTAGGCACTATCTATGCACTCATCCAATCAGTTAGGGAGTATTGTTGTATTGAACCAGAAACACATGTATTTACACGTTTTAGTGATGAATATGTACTCTTTTAGATCCATTTGGTGAATTATATGTGCAACCTGTCACACACTGTTTGCATGTACTCGGAAGAATTAGTGAGCTATATGCTGTGATGAAGATTAATGTGCAGATTCTTCTATGCAGTGTTTCTCAAAATTTAAATCTGACACATCTAAGTAGAAAAGTACTGAAACCCTAAATCTACCAGTTGCACAGTGGTGGAGAGGCACAGAAATGCCGCTTATGTATTGTTTTGGCTTTTCCAGTATTGAGGCACTGTATGTAATTTTACACTTTGGTTGATGTTTTTTTTTAACTGAGTACAGAAGTGATAAAGTGGCCTTTTAGCATGTATAAGTGACAACTGAGATTTGGTGCAGCTTTGTTGTAGGAAAGGGTGCCATAATATTAAAAGGTAACTAATAAATGAAGTGTTGTGTTTTGGTTTGGGTTTGGTACATTGAAGTAAGTGCTTGCAGTTGGTAGGTATCTTCATTTGTAGATTTAAAACTGCAACATAACGTAAAAACTATTTTTGTGTTATGTGTAAGCCAGTAGTAAAGTCCTTGGTACATTGGCTAGAAAAATAATTAAAATATATTTTTTTACAGAACTATATCTGCATAATTACAGACAGAATGCCTACAATAACTCAGAGGAAAAAGAAACCGAAGCAACTACGTTATGTATGCAGAACTGAGACTCAAAAGGGGCAAAATGAAGAAAAAGTGGTGAATGAAAAAAGAGCTATTGCTATGAAGACAAAGCCATTTTTAAAAAACATATGTGGACATTTCCAAAGATTATTAAATAGTGAAAATAAAATTCATACTATGAGAAAGATTAACAATGGACAAAATCTATATACCAAGAACAGGAAAGAATGTAACAACGATGGATACACCTTAACCAGGAGACAGAAGCAGTTTAAGGAAATCAAATAAGGAAAGAACAAGTTGAGAGAGTAGTTATTAAGGCCTTTGCTTTGAAGGTGAAGCTTTTTAGTTTGATTATAAATAGAATGAAAACTCTTGACAAAATGGTGTTGCGAATTTGAGGACAAAACCAGAAAAAATGTTTCGCGAATAGAAGCAACTTTTGTATAGTTTTTAGTGGAGAATGCATACATACTTCTAGTACAGTCTTTCTTTAATGAAGAAAGCTATTTTCAGGACAATAGATTAGTGAATGCTCTTGATTACAGAGCAAGTTGTTATGAAATGAAGAATGGCACTCTTATAGCAAAAGAGGTGATGGTACCCACAAATATAGAACACATTATTGGAGAACAGGTACAAGGAAGGCGGAGTCAGGCGCCAGTATAGTAATGAAATTGTAGTAATGTTTGCAGTATTCAGCAGCAATCCATATATATAGTTAGGACATTTCTAAATATCTTTCCAAGGCAAAGTTTTAAACAGAAAATAAGTACTTTACAAGGATTGGATCCTTGCAAGATTAGAAAGCATACAAATTTGCCGGGGTACTCACTAGCTTGTTTATCAAACAAAGTGTGCCAAAGCACCTTTCATCATTTCAGGATGTTAGCTGTACACCATTCAACAGTGTGATCTTTAGTTAGGAGGCTGTACTATGTGAAAACACCTGCTTATTTTTAGGAGAAATTAATAGAGCACTTTTGCATGCTACTGTGACAGACATAGAAAAGGTTTGTGATGATGTGCAGTTTCGTTTCTTTGGTCCTGAGCAGGATTCTAGGGAAAATGAAGAGTCGTTAAGAGGAGGAGTTGCAGAACAGGACACAGATAATGCAGTTGATAGGTTTGATAAAGAGATTACAAAATTTAACACAGTGTGGTCTCAAAAACCAGAGTATGTTTGTATATGTTGTTGACATGCTCTCTAGAAGATTCAAACACAGACTGTTGACTTGTATTTAAAAAGTGAAAAAGAAAATAATGATAACTGGCAAAGTTAACAGTGTATTTATTTGTAGAGGAACGCTTTGACTTGTCAATACAGCAAGTTATATATAAGTAGTTTTACAATAAATGAGAATATAATGAAATGAAATGAAATGAAATGAACAACTCATAGATATTAGATACTCATTTTGTAAGATAATAAAATGTTTCTTATGTAGAAAAACTATGAAAGGCCAAAAATAAAAACAATCATGCAATTATTCTTTGCAGCATTGTGATGGGCCGATACAGACTGCTCTCCAGCCTCACTGCTACTCCACAATCCATGCAGTATGATGCCATCCGGCAAAACTGTGGCACCAAATCTTGAACTTGGGATCATCCACAGTATATGCTCTGAGAGGACCAGTGTTGTTATAATGGAGCAAACCATCAGGACAGGCCTTAAACAAACATACATTGCATTGCTTGAAAGACAAAGTCCAACTCAGGGTCCCAATTTGGCTGACTGACCATAAATTTTTAGGTTCAAGGGCTAAGCCTGATCTGAAAAGTGATCAGTGGTGAACCCCTAAAGAACATACCCCATTTCTTCCATTGCCTCCAAAACATAACCCTGTTACACTCCTGCCCCAACTGCAAATTTATCCATGCCTAAGTGCTGTTCATCCAGATTTGGTGAGAGATAACTATAAGTGGCAACTGCAAAACAACGGAATCATCTCCACAAAAAACCAAGACTCAACAACGATTTTACCAGTGTTACATACCAATTAAAGTCAACATGCAAGAGCTACTCATTGACTTCAGTAGCTCCCTTTTCCAGAAATGCCTTTTTTCATTCCTTCCAAGTTTGTTCCTCTCTGTGCAACATGCTTATCTTGTTGGCTAACTTCCACTACTTTACTTAAGATCTGATGCACTTATGTTTAGCACTGATACCGCCATTGCACCACTCTAAATATTGAGGAGCATTTCAGTATGATCTACATTTGTCTTTCTGATGTATGTTTCTTTAACTGTTTGTTATTCCTAGAAGCTGGACCCCTGACCTTTGTCTGCACATTGCAAGTAATACATGAGCATGGAGCGGAAGAGGACAAATCTTCAGGAATGGGCCTTAACACTCAATTGTAGGTACTGTTCTGATGGGTACACTGTCTTATCCTATGTCCATAGGAATGGGCATTTACAGCTTTCAATGATATATGCCCTGAGGAATTTACCAGGGAGCATAAATGATTCATTACAATTGTGCCAATTTAGAAAAGTTTCTGGGAGAAAATCTGGAAAAACCTACTTGATGGAAAAATCCACCCACAAAACGCTGACAAAGTTAGTGAATGTAACAAACTGAATAACTTTGAACAGTTGTGAAATATGTTATTTGACGAAACTTTGCTGTGCCTTATTATGTTATTATATATATTATGTTATGCCATGCATTTTTAGAACACACTTTTACCAAAAAACGGATAATTTAACTCATATTGTAGCAAGAAGGGGTCTGCGGTTTTTGGTTTGCCTGTGGGACATTTTACGTGAAGTGAGGTAGACTAATTGGCTGTGAGCCATTGCAGTGAACATGTTGGAGTATAGAATGTGAAGGTTTTGCCCACAGTTAGGTACCATGAAGGGTGGGGGAGGATTATGACCTCGCTGCTAAACATATGTGGGGGTAATGCTAATTTGGTATTTTCACTGCTGATAACCTCAGAGTGGATAGTCAGGTTTTATGTTATTGGATAACATCGTATTGAATTATGTGACTGTTGTCCTTCCTTAGTTTTGTTGTAACTCACTGATGTTGAACTGGGGTACCTAACTAAGGTACTGAGATGAAGGGGCTTATTCTAGTGCTCCTTTAATACAGATGCTCTACATTACCTGATTTTTTCCTTGAACTAGATGAACTAGATGTTGGTAATATTCATAAAATGGTTCTGTTTAATTTCTGTCAAAGTGTTGCACCTGTTCCAATACTCCCAGTTCATATCTTTACCACTGTCTTTCCCTCTCCTGCTTGGGTTGCTACCAGTTCTTGCTTTCTCCAGCCTTCTAGTTATAATGTCCTCGAGTCCCTCCCCTCCCAGTGGTAAAATTATGTGTACCCTGGTTCTTACAACTGCAGTGTCCACCTCCTGGTGCTCAGCCACATGAATAGTCAAATGATTTCCTGCATTGCAGTCACACATACTCATGCTTCTAAGACTTCAATTATGGACAACATTTCTGCATTGCTTGTTTCTGCTTCTTCCTAAGTCTACGAGGAGATTGGTTTGTCTGGGGTGCTGAGTTTTACCTGTACTTCCTACTGTCTAAGACTGACAAGTGTTCCTTTCCAATTTTAAATCGATGATTTTAAGCATTAGTCAAACTCAGTGGTGGCTTGCACAGGTATACGCTGTTGGGCGATGAGGCTGGATGGGGGCAAATGGGGTGGGGGTAGTGAAATTCAACATATGACGGGATAGTCAAAAGTAAATAAATAAAACCACTTACCTTGCGCTAGCCACATCGCTAAGTATGCGATGCGGTAAGCGCAAGGTAAGTGGTTTTATTTATTTACTTTTGACTATCCCGTCTTATGTCAAATTCCACTAACCCGCCCGACTCACCGCCCCACTGCACTTACCTGTGCGAGCAGCGACTGATCAAACTCTCTCCTTGAACCCAAGAGACATTTCTGCGTATAGGTTCAAAGGAAGGCTGAGTATAAATTTCTGGAATTGCCATTGCATTGGTCAACCCATTCAGGTGTCAGCGCCTTAAAGCCTGCTCTTTCTGACCATAACGATTTCAGGGCTGCTTTCTCATGGCATCTTGGGTATGCTCTGAGATTTAGAAAGTTTTGTTCATAGAAATCTTTGAATTAATTGTGAATATTTGTAAGGAGGCTGAGTGTTTAGTGGTTCCCCTATAGAATGCCAGACTTTAACTGAGAGCAAGAAGAAAAACTGCAGTAGCCCCCCTTATTTTGAGAGCATGCATTTCTGATTGGGACCCTTGGGTTGAAATTGTAGTCACAGTGCCCCATGACAGATAACAATGGAATCTGGAACATGCCATGTGAGGTAACTCCTTCTCTGGTTGTTTACCAGTATGAAGCAGCTCTCATATTCAATATATACAGGTTTCTGAATACTCATCCTATTCACTGTCTAGTTTGTATTACAAAAGTAATCTATCTATCTATCTATCTATCTATCTATCTATCTATCTATCTATCTATCTATCTATCTATCTATCTATCTATCTATCTATCTATCTATCTATCTATCTATCTATCTATCTATCTATCTATCTATCGGTCTATCTATCTATATATCTATCAATCTATCTATATATATATATTATAGAAAGAGATAGAGCTAGAGATAGCTATATGGCAAATATAGATGTGTATTTATCTATATATGTATATATTTATACATATCGATATAGATAGACACACAGACAGACAGACCGATAGACAGACAGACAGACAAACAGACAGACAGACAGACAGATAGATAGACCGATAGATAGATAGATAGACCGATAGATAGATAGATAGATAGATAGATAGATAGATAGATAGATAGATAGATAGATAGATAGATAGATAGATAGATAGATAGATAGATAGATAGATAGATAGATAGATAGATAGATAGATAGATAGATAGATAGATAGATAGATAGATAGATAGATAGCCTGTTCAATTCATATTTCTCACTGTTGCAAGGTGCTGCAGAAGAGAGATGTGTATGCAGCAACTTCTTGCTTAAAAAGCCTTGGCAAAGCCAGTAGGCCTCGCTTTTTGGAACATAGTCACGTTGCTAAGGGTTTTTAGTCATGCTGCACAGTTGTGCAGCCTGACTAACACTAAAAAAAAACTTTAGCACAGCCACCCACATGCACTCATACAAAATAATGAGCACTCTTTTTTGAAAAGCCAAAAATGTGTGAAAGACTTTAAAAAACAAAACAAAAAAAAAAGCAAGGGGGGTAATGGAAGAACGGGCTAGAAGCAACACGTGGGTGGAAGAAAAATGAAGCAGAAGCAACATAGGGGGCTGGGGCAGAAGCAACTCAGAGGGTGTGGGTAGGGCGTAATGTCAATCTAAATTAGACTTTTCGGAGCAAACTTGTACATGAATCCGACTATTGATGATATTGTGACTGTAATGCCTGGTGCAAGATAAGATTGACCGCTAGGCCTTTAGCTACTTGCTAAGCATGTGGAACTCCGTTTGCCATTTGAGAACGATTTAGCCTTTGCTGAGAACTCCCTGTTACATAAAAAGACTTTCCAAAACCCTCATGCTTCTTGTGGTATTTACTTTTTGTCAATGATTTTGTTGCAGGATTTATTGAAACAGCGATTGCTTTCTGGTTGGAATTATTGTCATAACTGCCCTAACCATGATGGTTTGGCACCAGCATTGTTGACTAAATCTCGTTTGGACAAAATGTTGTGGCCTAAATATAATTTATCACAAATATTGCCCCATTTGAATTAATAATAGCAAATTTGCACCCAATCCAGCGATGTCGCATGTTATGAATAAAGATGTATTTTCTTCAACCGAAAGGACATTGACAATGGAGTTAAATGTTGTTAGGGTGCTTGCAGACAAACCAAACCAGGCCTTTGCTGTCTGCTCCCAGTGGTGCTCAGTTCATCTCTCCTCCACTGTCATCTTTGTGCGATGCTAAGTTGCAGATCTCCTCCCCAAGTGACGCATTTTTGCTTTTGTTTTTAGATGGAATAAAATATTCGACGAGGATAGAAAGAATTGGTTAATTTAGAAATTAGAATATGCTCCTGTTATATACTTCATTGATGCACGCCCAGCAAATGTGTCTGTTGGGTTTTTTCCACCACCCATAGCCGAAATCGTAAGCAGGACATTTTTCACTCAATTATATTGGCTGGCACATCGAACCTGAGTGAGTGCATTGAAACTATGAAAGCATGTTTTTGCTTGGTCTGCCCTGGAACACTATGGAGGTGTCTTGTCTAACCCTGGGCGTAGTTCGTGAAGTTGCACTATGCGAAGCTACGCTAAGTGCACTTCGCACTACGTGAGCTACGCGTAGCACTTCGCGAGCTGTGTAGTACCCTGTTCGCACTGTGCAAGATGTCGTTTTCAATGATTGCACAGTGCGTACAAGCATCCGGCACTGTGCAATCATTGAAAACGGCATCTTGCACAGTGCGAGCTGTAGTTTTTTGCTGCTTGAGTAGATTTTTACTCGAGCGGCAGATTTCTCAACGCGGACTGGTAGTTTCTCATCGCGAGCGGTCGCGAGCACACGCTACCACTCGCAATGAGAAACCTGACCTCCTCGCGTTAAGAATCTCGCCGGGATGTTCATTTTCCATGCTCGCGATCGGCAACTTGATGTTGCTGATCGCGAACAAGGAAAAAGTCTCGCCGGGATGTAATTTTGCTTGCTCGCGGTCGCCAACTTGATGTTGAGGACCGCGAGCAAGCAAAAAATGACCGCTGCACTACGCAATGCTACGCTACGCATGTTTGCACTGTGCTACGTGCAATTCGCGTAGTGCGACGTAGCGCAAACTTCGCAAACTACGCGAGCGTTGCGTAGTGCTTTGCCCAGGCTTAGTCTTGTCTTCAGCCAATCCCCATCATGAAGGAAATGCGTGAAAGATTGCCATGTGTCCAAATACAAGCAATCATAATAGGCACCTCGTCATCAGTTGGGTAGAAAAATGAAGCCATAAGTGGGGTGCCTAGAGCTCCTGCACCACTGACAGATGCATCCAAGCCATAGAGAGGAAATGTGTTGTTCCACGGTCCTTTAAATCACAGCACCACTGCATTATCCAAATGTTCACTGCCCCAGTCTCTCCACAGTATAGAGACGTCAACAAAATATTTCTTTCATGCCATAATCTAGCCATACCAACAAAATAGACCTGTCTCAATAGAATGGCTTTGATATATTTTATAATTTGAATATCATTTTTGGATTTGGTTGTTAGTTAAGTAAGCTAGCGGAAAATTAGCAAACAACCCAACAGTTTCAAATGTTTTTAAACGTTTTCATTTTCTTCTACTTTACAAATCCCTATTGAAATATGGACACGCACTGACAGCAAATGTTTATTTAATTAATGACCACAACTATAATTAGTTTCATGGTGACGATCTCAGGGTCTGAGTGCGTTCTACAGTGTCTGAATAATGTTGCAGCTTAAAGACATCGAAATAATATTTAGAATAAAGGCTTGCGCGTCTCAAAAAAATCTAGCACATAATTTTGTGGTAATTCACAAAGAGTCGTTAGAAAATCGACAAGCCTGCTCAATACCTGACGATCATGTCTAAACTAACAAATAAATTGTGTAGTAGGCACAGAATTAGCATGCAGCATGGCAGGCTGTTCAGATTGAAACACAATAGATTGTGGTGCACAATTGCATGGGCAAATTAACATTTGTGTTCTAAAACTGTCATTTAATTCATGCCACAATGTAAATTAGACAACCCGTGCAAGAGCAACATTCAGACATCTTGACCCTAAACTTAATTCCTCAAATTCGTTCCCTTACAAGACACAAGGCTGGAGTAGATTAATTAGAAACGGCAGAAACATCACATCCAGTAAGTAATATAGTTTGAAGATCACTTTTCATATATTATGATAGTACAATAGTCTGGGGCAATTTCAGGTTATCATCGTTAAGCATTGTCAAAGTCAATCGGTGGGGCTATTTTATATCATAAACGTCTTTTCATAGATTGGCAAATACATGGGTCGAAAAGTAAATGTGAGGATAAGTAATTCTTAGGATGAATAGAGGAGAATAAGTTAGTACACTGATACTTGGATGAGTCAGTTGTTGAGAGCAATAATCGGTGAATGGGTGAGTGACTCCTTGAAACAAGTGCTCTGCAAAAGTCTCATTTAGATCGACATTCCAACAATTGGGAGATGCAGTTTAAAGGCCATAAGTGCCCACATTGACACATGGAACGAGGTTCGAGTCCCGGGGTTAGTTCAATATCTTGTAATTCTGGGCATATCACTTAATCCCCTCGTGGTTAAAAATTAACCCTGGGCGTAGTTCGCAAAGTAGCACTACGCGAAGCTACGCAAAGTGCACTTCGCACTACGCGAGCTACACGTAGCACTTCGCGAACTGCGTAGTACCCTGTTCGCACTGTGCAAGATGTCGTTTTCAATGATTGCACAGTGCGGACAAGCAACCGGCACTGTGCAATCATTGAAAACGGCATCTTGCACAGTGCGAGCTGTAGTTTTCTGCCGCTCGAGTAGATTTTTACTCGAGCGGCAGCTTTCTCAACGTGGACTGGTAGTTTCGGGGAACAACCTTTACAACGCAACTTTTACAACGCACTACCATTACAACGCATTTTTTACAACGCATAATCCATTACAACGCATGACATTACAACGCATGACACTACAACGCATTTTTAAAAACTACCTTTACAACGCATTCCATTACAACGCATACTACCATTACAACGCATACCATTACAACGCATAATATTACACTATACTATCCAACACTTACCCTACTGATGCACCCCCTGGAGTTAGAATAGTAATTTTTACCCCTAAACTATCCAACACTTACCCTACTGTTGCACCCCCTGGAGTTAGAATAGTAATTTTTACCCCTACACTATCCAACACTTACCCTACTGTTGCACCCCCTGGAGTTAGAATAGTAATTTTTACCCCTACACTATCCAACACTTACCCTACTGTTGCACCCCCTGGAGTTAGAATAGTAATTTTTACCCCTACACTATCCAACACTTACCCTACTGTTGCACCCCCTGGAGTTAGAATAGTAATTTTTACCCCTACACTATCCAACACTTACCCTACTGTTGCACCCCCTGGAGTTAGAATAGTAATTTTTACCCCTATACTATCCAACACTTACCCTACTGATGCACCCCCTGGAGTTAGAATAGTAATTTTTACTCCTATACTATCCAACACTTACCCTACTGATGCACCCCCTGGAGTTAGAATAGTAATTTTTACCCCTATACTATCCAACACTTACCCTACTGATGCACCCCCTGGAGTTAGAATAGTAATTTTTACTCCTATACTATCCAACACTTACCCTACTGATGCACCCCCTGGAGTTAGAATAGTAATTTTTACCCCTATACTATCCAACACTTACCCTACTGATGCACCCCCTGGAGTTAGAATAGTAATTTTTACCCCTACACTATCCAACACTTACCCTACTGTTGCACCCCCTGGAGTTAGAATAGAAATTTTTACCCCTACACTATCCAACACTTACCCTACTGTTGCACCCCCTGGAGTTAGAATAGTAATTTTTACCCCTACACTATCCAACACTTACCCTACTGTTGCACCCCCTGGAGTTAGAATAGTAATTTTTACCCCTATACTATCTAATACTTACCTTAAATGTAATTTAATATTATGCGTTGTAATGGTATGCGTTGTAAAGGTAGTATGCGTTGTAATGGTAATGCGTTGTAAAGGTATTTTTTAAAAATGCGTTGTAGTGTCCTGCGTTGTAATGTCATGCGTTGTAATGGATTATGCGTTGTAAAAAATGCGTTGTAAGTGCATGCGTTGTAAAAGTGTGCGTTGTAACGTCATACATCCGGTAGTTTCTCATCGCGAGCGGTCACGAGCATACACGACCACTCGCAATGAGAAACCTGACCCTTCGCGTTGAGAATCTCACCGGGAGGTTTATTTTCTACGCTCGCGATCGCCAACTTGATGTAGCTGATCGCGAACGAGGAAAAAGTCTCGCCGGGATGTCATTTTGCTTGCTCGCGGTCGCCAACTTGACATTGAGGACCGCGAGCCAGCAAAAAATGACCGCTGCACTACGTAACACTACGCTACGCGTGTTCGCACTGTGCTACGTGCAATTCGCGTAGTGCGAAGTAGCGCAAACTTCGCAAACTACGCGAGCGTAGCGTAGTGCTTTGCCCAGGCTTATGAAAAATAAAATAAATATTAAACTGACCTTGTTTAATGTAACCTGGTTCCTATGTATAGTTATCTAGTAACCTTGAGAAAGGATGCGCTATATAAAAACAGTAAAAAATAAAATACATGGATGAATAGATAAGTTACTGATAAGCAGTTGCATGGGGAGAGAATAGCTTCATGCTACCAAGAAATCACAGCCATTTTCAGCATCCTTGAATGGCCAGCCATGAGCTTATTGATCATCTCACTCATTCATCCTTCCATGTGCTATCCATTCATCATACTCTCATCTATACATACCTTCACATAGTCATTCAGCCCGTCGCCATGTTTTTACTCAACTACGTATTTATACTTGTACTTATTCACTAATGGAAACATTTATTCTCTCATCTGTGCTCATAATATGCCTGTATTCATTAAACCATCCACCCACTCATTCTCACATTAACTGACTTTTCAACCATTGCAAACACAAAATATCCAATCAGTGAAGAAACATTTTGATTTAAGAATAACAGAGAGAACACAAAAGAATAAGGGGATCGAGGAAAGTAAGGGGAAAGAACACAATGAGAAATAATGAAGGCACAAATGCAAGATCTGGGAAGAAAGAGGAAGGATAAATGAAGGAATGTGATATAAAGAGGGGAGGAAGAATTGAATGAGTAATGAAGGTACATGAAATGAAAACGGAGTGAAGGAGAAATAAAGGAAAAAGGAAAGAAGTGGAAAAAGACAGAATTGGGATAGAATGAATAAGAGAAAGGGAATGAGAAAGCAATAAGGCATACTAAAAAGTAAATAAATAAGGATGAAGGAACGTCAAAGGAAATAAAATGAAGTCATGAGAAGGGAAGAAGAAAGGAAGGATTCAAGCAAGAAGAAAGGATAGATGGAGAGATAAAGCTGATGGAAGAATAAAAGACAGGAAAAAACAAAACAGTATGGCAAATTAAAGGGGTAAGAAAATAAGGCAGAACGAAGGGAGAAAAAATTGAAAAGTGAGTAAGCTGGGGGGCTGTGCTGAGAAAAGACCTGTCCCAGTATGTAAGACAATTGGCCCCTGCTGTCCACCTAGCGGTTGCTGACTACTGTAAATTATTCTGTCTTGGTAGGAGGGCCACTAGCCTCATGAGGAGGAGACGTCTCTTTAGTGCAGTGGGTGTGAATGAGGGCATCGATGAATGGGTGCAGTAGTGAGTGAGACACAGTGTAGAAATGAGTATCCAATGCACAGGAGTAAATTAACGAAACAGGTAAGGAGCAGAGGCTTGCATCAGTGAGTGTACAGGAGTGACTTTGTGCAGCAGTGGAAAAAAATGGGTTATTAGTTGAGAGAGGTGAAAGCCCCACACACATAAGCCACACAATCCTTGCCAGAGTGAACCACAGGAGTTACTAAATAAACGTTGTCTTTACCCACTGGCAGCTTGGTACAAAAGCAGTCCAGCATAACGTAAATGCAATATGTAAAGTATTTATACAACACTCAAACAGTGAAAACACAGAACAAGAAAATTCTGAAACCAATTTGGGAAAATAGAGTAAATGTTAATAAATAAAGTAACACGAACACAGCAAAAATCCTATAAGTAGAGCTGGCAATAGGAATTTCTAAAGTTTTTAGTAAAATAAGCACTAAAAAACAAAGAGTGCCAATCACTGTTTTCTGGCCACGTTGGACCAGGGCAAAGTCAAAAGTTAAAGCCGATCGCAATGGACGGGAGGTCATATATCGAGACCAGCTTAATCTGGTGGAAAGTTTGCACTCTAACTTAGTCCAGTTTCACATGAGAAGCTCTCGTTCACCGGGTTGTTGGTGGAGAAAACAGTAAGCTAAATCTGGAGCGGGGCTCATCGATGGCGAGCTGATGAAATCCTTGGCCTCAGGCAGAACATCATGTTGGCAGTGGATCACAGGGCAGTCATTGTCAGCACATTGAGTTAGTTGACGATCAGAACTTCTTCACATTGGTGGGAAACGTGAGGTGGGCGCTGACGCTGCAAAGAGCTCTGTGCGGGTGATGTCTGGTGGTCCATTATCTGGGAAGGTCAAGTTGGCAGTCAGATGCAGCTTCTGGGTTGGCCTCTATGAAGTCTGTTCACATTTGCAAGGAGACCTGGGCTGGGTTTTTATTACACAATGACCACAGAGTCTCTAGTTTTTCGCCTGGAGTCCACTTTTTGCAGTTTTAAGGTCTGAGGAGTAAACTCTAACATCAGCCAAGGGTCCAGGACTTGCGGAGAGGGGCATATCTGTGTGGTTAGGACTCACTCCAGAGCGGGCCAGCAGCAGGGTCCTGGCAGGTCCAGTTGGTGCTGGTCATCTGGGCAGTTGCAGGGTTGTTGTGTCCCTGTAGCTCAAAAAGGAGGTCTGCCAACTGACCCTTGGAGTCACTTTCGTGGCCCTGGGCTAAAGCCAAGTGGTCCAGTCTTCCATCAGGCTTCAGACAGCAGGGCAGTCCTTCATTTGGGTCTCCACAGATTCAGAAGCGTTCTTATGAAAAGTTCTGGGTTTGCCACTTTTATGCCCTGTGCCAGTCTCTGGATGGGGGACACCTCCATTGTCTAACTCCAAACTGGTTCTGGTCAGTTCTTCCCTTTTCCCTGGGCCTGACTCCAGCCTTGCTAGTGAAACAAAGGGTAGGCAGGCTCAGGTGTTAGCCTAATTTGCCATTTACAAGGGAGGCATCTTCTGAAGTAAGGACCAGGCTCAGTACATCCCTCACCGCAGCCTTTGGAGTTCCGGAAAAGGCTGGGTCCAGCCTTGAGAACCCCATCCTGCTCAGGAGAGTAACAACTTTCTACACACCAAGGCCTTTTTGTCCCCTGTCTGTAAGGAATGCACATCACACTACAGGTGAGCCATTTTATAGTCATGTGACCATGGATGCTGGCAGAAAATGTCATCTTTCTAAAAGTGAAAGTAAACAATCCTAGATGAATATCTCGGAATACCAAGTGCACTACTAAAATGTCACTGTACAGTGTACTCAATGCTAACAATTCTTCAAATTATATCGAATATTCATAAGTAAATAACAGTCCTCCATTTAAAATTCAATGAGTCACACTCAGAAAATCAGATCTTGAAACCATAAAGTAGATGATAATCTGCTTTAATCTTGATAATCGCAGAGAGTTTCAGGTTCAGTTGAAAATCAAAAGTACGTTGCTTGTATGCAGCATATAACGTTCACATTCTTCAAAAATCCCAATGCATTTCGGGCTCCAAACACGAGCCCTTCGTCAGGGGTTCTGCAATATATCAATGAACTGAATGTAATGACCAATATAAAACAACATTAAATTTAGCATTAAGCTTTTCATCCAATGGATTCACAAGAGTGCGGTGAGGACATGTCACCTAGTACGAAATGTGTACCACACCAAGCTGGACGTGAGTTACACCAGGAGAAACAAAGAGGATAAAAAGAGCTAGAATACCTTAGTGTACAACCCAATGGTGACATAAAGCAACAGAAATGGTGGAAAAAAGAAAAAAACGAAAGAAACTAGAATCCCAATGTGGTTACGCAAGAGGGCTAAAACAATACTAATCGTACCTCCAAGCGCTAGAGTGAACACACTCGGCGCGTGTATATGCCAACGTCAGTGGATAGTATCACAATAAAAGTTAAACCAAAAATGAAATGGCTCCTGAAAAAAAGTGCATGAAAATTTGAGGAGAAATGGTGTGCAACAAAATCAACAAGAAATGAAATTAAAGTGGCGCTTACTGGAACGATAACGTTCGACTCATTCAGGAATGCAGAAACAGCGTGGTTCGCAATAGTAATATCTGCGAAGTTATGCACCATACACTGAATGTCCAAAATGTTCAAAAAGTGAGCAGGCGTAACGCCTAATGGTGACAGAAGCTTACCAAAAATACGCAGAACTTGGGATTTGATACTGCTGCAAGGACGCCGGTTTCACAAAGTGAACTCCCGCGTATGAAACACGTAAATACGTGATGATGTACTGACATAAAAATAAAAAAGGGACTAAAAACACAAAACCTACAGGAGACTACCGACAGCGCACCTGTTTAGAAAAAATGCGCTGCGCATGTGCTGACATCAAAATGGCAAAGGGACTATGAAACCAAAACTGCTGCCTGAAACGCGCTAATTCTAAAAAATGAGCCACACAATGAATGCGTGCAAAAATGAGTACCAATGAACGAAAAAATGACATAACACCTACATTTCCTTATGGTCTAACACAGAAAAAAATAAAATAAACAGAATAATAAATAGTGACCATTACGAGTGTAAAGAAAAAGAAGGAGATTATGAAATTAAGTAAATTAAAAAGGTATACCTTTTGTGAAAAAAGAGAGAAAGAAGAAAGAAAAGGGGTAAAAAGGAATTAGAAAGCATTGGAAGTGACAAAAACAGATACACAAACAGTGTTTGATATAGTACACAAACATTGTACTCGTGAAGCAGGTGACATATCGAAGGTAATGTCCTAATCTAATACAAATGAGATAAACCTGTCTATATGGAGTAACAGATGCACAGCGGAAAAAAAAAGAAATAAAATTCTGTAATGACATTAAAGAAAGCAAGACAATTCAAATGTATCATTCAATCCTTTGGGGGACAGTGTTTGCATAAACCAGATCCAGTAAGACTCTCGCTGGGAGAGAACTTTAGACATGTCTCTGTCCAAACGTAATTGAACCTTTTCCAACACACAAAACCTGAGTTGAGCTATGGAATGTTTATTCTGAAGCCAATGTTGCGCTAACAGGGAACTCACTGTCTTAGTGCGTATTCTACTCTTGTGTTCAGTGATACGAGTTCGAAGAACCCTCTCCATCTTCCCCACATAATGCAGATCGCAAGGACACTTAATCATGTAAATTACATGATGGCTATTGCAATTTGCAATAAAATTCAGAAAAATCTTCTTGCCAGACCAGGGATGTGATACATCCCTCCCTGTAATCAGATTGTTGCAGTGAGAACAATTCATACATTTAGACATTCCTTTGAAGGAAACTTGTGTATTACCCGTGGTCTTGTTTAGAATTTCTTTCAAATTATTGGATCTTTTATAAGCAAATAACGGGGGATCAGTGAACATTCCTTTAAAATCAGGTTCGGATTGAAGCAAGTCCCATCTTTGTAAAATACTCTTCTTTACAAGATCTGAGTGAGTGGAATATTTTGATACAAATACTTCTCGCACAGGGCCAGAAGACTTCACTTTCTTTTTAAATAAGTCATCACGATTAACAGTTAATGATCTTGTAACAGCCTGGTCGATAACCTGTTGAGGATAACCTCTCACTAAAAACTTTACTTTGGAGTCTTGGATATTCTGCAAGCCAGACTCAATGTCTGAGGAAATCCGTCTAATTCTCAAGAATTGAGAGAAAGGGAAGTGACGTTTTAAGGACCATAGGTGGAAACTGTGATATAGCAAAGCATTGTTGCGATCAGTAGGGTTCTTTAAAACGGAGGTCACAATGGTGTTACCTGACAGTTTGAGCAAGACATCTAAATAAGCTATGCATTGAGGCTCAATCTGATGAGTAAATTGAATCCTTGGATTACAACAATTCAACCTGAGAATTTGAAGTTCCAAGTCTTCTCTTGACCCATGCCAGATGATCAAAATATCATCAATGAAATGTCGATACATGATTAACTTTGATGTCCATCGTGGGTCATTTAAAATGTTTTCAGTTTCAAATTTAAGTATAAAGATATTGGCATAGCTGGGGGCTCCCGAAAACCCCATCGATGTACCATTGGCCTGAAGGAAAAACTGATCTTTCCACTGAAAGTAACTGTGAAATAAACAAAAATTGAGTAGTTCCATTAAAAACACCTTATTGGCCCTCATGTTATCTTGTCTCAATAATGCCCATTCAGTGGCATCGATGCGTTCATTGTGAGGAATAGATGTGTACAAAGACACCACGTCAATAGTACATAACCATATTTCTTCCATGTCAGGAATGTCAATGTTGCGAAGAACTTTAAGCAAATGGGTGGTATCTTGAAGATATGACGGACTAGATTGAACAATTGGCTGGAGGAAAACATCAAAATAATGACCCAAAAGGAACATGTAGGGACCCACAACCGGAGACTATAGGTCTCAATGGAGAATCAAAAACATTCGTATGTATCTTGGGAAGCATGTACAGTCCCGGTCTACAGGGAAAGCGAGTAAATAAAAAGACCCTCGTATTAATGCTGATCCACTTCATCTCAACTGCATGCGCAAGATAGAATCAAGCGCAGCAGCGTACTCAACCGTAGGATCTTCTGCTAACGGTAAATACGTGGTGGAGTCCTGAAGCATCACAGAAATCTTTTCCTCATATTGTGTGCGGTCCATTACAACTAATGCACCTCCCTTGTCTGCTTTGGAAAAATGTAAAGTGTCATCACTTTGAAGGGATTTCAATGCCAGTCGCTCTCTTCTGGAGAGATTAGAGGATGTAGAATTGACAGATGGAAATCTAGGAAAATCTTGTTTCACTAAAGTCTCAAACAAATCAATTGTTTTATGTGAAATAGGAGAAACAAAAGTGCTACGTGGTTTAAATTCCAAATATTCATCTTCCTGTACAGAATCAGGTGTCGTGACTATGGTTGAGAAAAAATATTGCAACCGTAATTTTCTGGTAAATTTGTATAGAGCCACCTGAGACTCTAGACTTTTACCCTGATGTGTTGGAACGAATGAGCAACCTTTGTTCAAAACCAAAATTTGATCGTGAGTGAGTTGTTTTGAGGAAATATTCACCACTAATGTTTCTTTGTGCGGCGCGTCAACCCTGTTTTTGTGGAATCGGTGACCTCTGCGGGTTTGACTTGTGGTACTGTTGCCTGCGTTGGAGGTTGATTTGAAGCAGGGCTTGTCTCTAAAAAAGAAACCTTAGTTGTACTGGGGCAGCTGTGGCAGTGTCACCCTCAAGGGATGATATAGTAGAAGATACAGGTGGTCGCGATAATTGGGTGTCAATAGTTGATGCTAAAACTCACCTCGGATGAAGTAGTACCCTGTTTCTGCCAATTCCGTTTTTGAGCATATACTTCCGCCCAAGAGTATACCTCATCCAATTTATAATCAATTGTGTCACGGCGGAATTTTCTGATCGTCCGCTCATGGATCTCTTTGGCGTACGCATCGAGTTTAAGATTGATTTCCTCTAAAGTGTTTGTCCAAGCATCAGCTTCCAAATGTGCTATTAGATTTGTCTGAAGATCTTTGATTTCTGATTCTAAATCTACTAAAACCTGAGACAACTCTTCAACTATTAATAAAATCAAATCTAAGGAGCACTTATGTAAAATAGCAAACCATTTCTCCATACATTTTTTATTCATTTTAAACAACATGGGTTTGATTGCTAGCTGTAACCCCCTAGGAATGCGACTAGCTTTAGGATACTGTATGAGAGTCGTGGCGTGCAGACGTTGGTTAATTTCCCTGAGCATCAGGTACTCAAGTTGACGAATTTGTTGTTGGATTGGACCTGTGAAACCGGCGTCTTTGCAGCAGTATCAAAGCCCAAGTTCTGCATGTTTTCGGTAAGCTTCTGTCACCATTAGGCGTTACGCCTGCTCACTTTTTGAACATTTTGGACATTCAGTGTATGGTGTTTTACTTCGCAGATATTACTATTGCGAACCACGCTGTTTCGGCATTCCTGAATGAGTCGAACGTTATCGTTCCAGTAAACGCCACTTTAATTTCATTTCTTGTTGATTTTGTTGCACACCATTTCTTCTCAAATTTTCATGCACATTTTTTCAGGAGCCATTTCATTTTTGGTTTAACTTTTATTGTGATACTATCCACTGACGTTGGCATATACGCGCGCCGAGTGTGTTCACTCTAGCGCTTGGAGGTACGATTATTATTGTTTTAGCCCTCTTGCGTGACCACATTGGGATTCTAGTTTCTTTAGTTTTTTTCCTTTTTCCACCATTTCTGTTGCTTTATGTCACCATTGGGTTGTACACTAAGGTATTCTAGCTCTTTTTATCCTCTTTGCTTCTCCTGGTGTAACTCACGTCCAGCTTGGTGTGGTACACATTTCGTACTAGGTGACATGTCCTCACCGCACTCTTGTGAATCCATTGGATGAAAAGCTTAATGCTAAACTTAATGTTGTTTTATATTGGTCATTACATTCAGTTCATTGATATATTGCAGAACCCCTGACGAAGGGCTCGTGTTTGGAGCCCGAAATGCATTGGGATTTTTGAAGAATGTGGACGTTATATGCTGCATACAAGCAATGTACTTTTGATTTTCAACTGAACCTGAAACTATCTGCGATTATCAACATTAAAGCAGATTATCATCTACCTTATGGTTTGAAGATCTGATTTTCTGAGTGTGACTCATTGAATATTAAATGGAGGACTGTTATTTACTTATGAATATTCGATATAATTTGAAGAATTGTTAACATTGAGTACACTGAACAGTGACATTTTAGTAGTGCACTTGGTATTCCCAGATATTCATCTAGGATTGTTTACTTTCACATTGAATTAGGTGGCACGCAGAGCCCCTGTCCGGGTGCACACATCAACTTTGTTAAGACTTTTTGAAACAAGGATATTTGTTTAATTTTGTTAGAATTAGAGAACTTGAGTGCATAACAGCTGCTTATTTTTCACCATCTTTCTAAAAGTGGCATTTTCAAAATATTAATTTTAAAATCTTTTTTAAAATTAAAGAGGAAACTAAATTACAATTCAAATGAGTGGGAGAAGTATTTCTCTAGTTGTTCCTAAACAGAAGTTGTCACTTATTATCTACAGGAGAGCCTAGTGAAGGTCAATATCTGGGGGAATGCCACACAAAAGATGGTAATTTCCAAAAAGCTGGGGTGAGTACTCTGATGAATGTGTGAGTATTCATGAGTGAATAAGTGGAGCCGTGAATGCATGACTATTCTAGGTGAGTGTAGTAGTGAAAGAGTACAGGAATTAATGCAGGAGTAAAATGAATACTGCAGTGAATGAGTGAGTGAGGGAACAACATGAATAAGTGAAGCAGTGACTGAGCATAGGAAGAAATGAGTGACTGCACAGGAGTGAGTGTGTGTATCAGTAAATGAATAATGATACCTGGAGAATGAGCACAACAGTGAAGGAATGACTAAGTTAAAGTATAGGGGACGATGAATGAGTACACATGACTAATGAGTGTATTTGTGAAAGAATACAGGAATGAATTAGTGAATAGGAGTGAATTAGTTCAGCATATATTGAATGCAGCCCTGTGTACAGAAATTAATGTGCAAATATATTGTAGTGAAATAGAAAGCACTGGCATGAATGAGTATGTGTACAAGAATTATTGAGTGTAGCAGGGAATTAATGCAGCAATGAGTGAGTATATTCGTAGCTGCATGAATCAATGATTGGATTACTGAACCAGTGAGTGAGTGAGATAGTGAATGAGTGCAACAGTGAGTGCGTGGAAGAGAGCACCAGTGAAGGAAACCATGAGAGAGTGAAACAGTGTTTAAGTGAGTGGATTAGTGATTCAATGCAACAGTCAGCAAGTGCACAGCAATGAGTGACTTGAACAAGGGCATAGGGAATCCCCACTTAAGCAGATTAAGAGGGAGCTGCCACTGAGTGCCATAGGTTGGTGAAATGGGCCACAGTAAGCATTAATTATTTGTTTACGGGCCTTCTCTGTCTGCAGATCTAGTGACACATTTCTCATAAATAATAGTGTTAAACTATAATTGACAGAGGGTTTTGGTAGGTGGAGAGACATGCGCAGCAAAGGAAAGAAAGAACAAGAAATATAAAATCATAATAATAGGGGAAAACACAGAGGGACAAATAGAAAAAGTAAGCATGAGAGAAAAGTAAGAAAGAAAATGTGGTGACAAAAGCAAAAATAGAGAGAAGAAAGAATGGGAGGTGAAATGAAGACTGAAAGGAAGGAAATGTAAAAAGTAAAAAAGTAAGGCAACGTCAAAGTTAAGATAGAAGGGCAAAAAGATTAATGAATGGATGGGTGAGAGGCTGGATGAAAGAGTAGAAGGATTGATGAGTTGTAGGGTGAATGAGTGTAAGGATGAGGAGTGGAAAGACAGGGAAAAGTGAAAGGTCAGATGGGTGAAAGAAAATGTGGATATATTGATGGGTGTATGCATGAGAGGATGGATGTATATATTGATGGATGGACGGACGATTAAAGGGAGAAGGTAACTCTGCTAAGGAGGGTAGTGTTTGCTTGCCTTGTGTTTGGTGTGAGTAGAGGTATTGTTCAATTGGGGGTTATAGTAATTTTCTGTCTACTACCTTCGAGTTGAGTAGACGTTTACAGTTCTGCCTGTATCCAATGCATACATATACCCTGATCACAGCCAATAATTAACATGTCCTCATTAGCACAAATACAAAAACATATATTGATCACAACGTCTATGAACACATCCTCATAACAACCATTCAATGAAAATATACAGATTTTCACCAATGCATATGTCTATATTGATTGCCAAAATTCAAACAATATACTGCTTAGAGATTGTTGTGTCCTTAATATGTAACTCATTACAGAGTTATTGTGATATTTATGACATTAGCAGTTTGTGAATAACTTCCTTTCCTCAGCAGCATAAAAGATAAAATCATTAACTCATCTCCATCACAATTCTTGCAGCAAGAATCAGTAACCAATGCTAGGTAAAACCTTAGTATGTTCTCAATGAAGCAGTCCAGGGATGTAAATCTCAGGCCATGGTTCGACGATGGGTTACTCCATCATAAATGTGATGGAAATACCGTCCACTATATTATAAATGCCATTGGATATCATGCATTTGTAATATGGTGGGCGGGATATTTATCACGTTTGTGATGAAGTAACAGGTTCTCTAAACTCTAAGTCACGCCCATAGTTTCCTAACATACTAAATTATTGCAAACCTACAAATGTTGATTGATTAGATGAAAATATAACCACTGGAAGGTTCAATGTACACATGCAAAAACAAGAAATGTTGCCTTGTTTTACAAGCCCATGGCTAGAGCTTTTCTAATTAGCATATTGATGCTATGAGCCTGCACATATGATGCAGCACGTAGCAGCAGAAAGATCCCTCCATTGCTGAGACAGCGAGCCTCATCTCTCAGGGGCTCTTTAAAACTTTGATCACTCCATCTCCTGTCCAGCAGCAAACCCTTTAGCCCACGTGCTCCTCTAATGCAGCAGAGTCGAGAGTCTGCACCTGGCTCCACAACACAGCATGGGTTACATCCCCATCCCTGCAGCAGGGCCTAGAGCCGTCCTGTCCCTGCAGTGCAGCACATTGTAGAGTCCACCTGTCTCCGCTATGCACCACAGATTACATTTCTTCAGCCGGGCTGGCTTGAATCCAGTGGCAGAGTGAGCATGGGACCCACGTCTGGGCATACCCTGCCAACTTAGGGCGAACAAAGCAAACACAAAGAGATGATGGGCGGAGTACTGAAACTTTTCAGACACTCACCCCCAGTCACAGATCTGGGTTGAATCCATCATCATTCTTTAGCTCACTTCGCCACCCCAGTTCAGACACAGCTATATGCAAATCATTCTTGGCCCTGTGCCTCATGGGAACAGTCCAGCCTGAACTGCCAAGTCATGTCTTCCCTGGACCTGAAACAAGCATCCTGGAACCATTTTTTTCAGCCAGGCTAGCTTGAATCCAGTGGCAAAGTGAGCAAGGGACACATGTCTTACTTAGTTACCCTGTAGCACAAATTGGAGCTGTGGGCCTGCCACACAGCACTAAGTCCTTCACTTGTAGCGTGGCCTGTATTGAACTATGACAGCCCTTCCTGACTACCTCACCCTGCAGCCCAACATGGAACAATTCCTTGCAACACAGCCTGTAGAGCTCCTTCTACATAATATCTTAAAACCAGGGCCTTTTGGTACAGGTTGAATCCCTGGTCTTACAGCACTGCCTGGGGCCTAGACCTGCAGTACATCCTTGACTCTAGGTACTGCAGATTTGGGTTTAGGCCGGAATATTCTGTGCAAAAATATCATAGTCAGAATATAGACTATCACAGTATCATATAGGTAAATATATCTATGTATATTTTTGGCAGTGAGTATTTATAGTTAAGATCACGTTTCCATAGGAAATGCATTTTCAGTTTGTTTACATCTTTGGCATCATTTGAAAAACTTTTCCTCCATTTTTTTTCACTGCAGCTCCTTCTTGAAAAGTGTTGGGGTGCTCCGTCAAGCAGGGACCAATAAAAAAAGCTGATCATTTTTACATAGGAACTTTAGACACAGCTGCAGCCCAAAACGCCCTAAACTAATTTACACCAAATTTGTCATCAGAAAGCTAGATCTTGGTCCAGAAAGACTGCTTTTTGTGATATGGCGTAAATCCATTCAGTAGTTTAGACAGGCATGTGGTATTTAACATAGCGGGCCCCCAGGAGGTTGGGGGCGTGGGTGGTGCACATGGACAAGGTGGCAGGCACCGCGCGGTGCCTGTCACCTTGTGCATTCCAATGCACAACGTGTATTCCCAGCATTGTGGCGAGTCGTGCTCACAGCACCGCCCGCCACAATTCTGGAAATAGGGGATGCATCCGCCACGGTGGTGGTGGCATCCTAATTGCAGGTGCGGGACCGCCACACCCCTGGTGGAAGGTCCCGCATTCCGTTACAGTGGCAGGCAGACATCGTAATAGACCCCTATGTCTCAAAACATTGCATATATCATTCCTTAGAGGATCTGGGATACCGGCAGATCTCAAGAACGGATCTGATTGACTAACACCACATCAACAAGGATGTAGCGACAGCCATTGTGGGACTCAGGTCTGATTCCTGGAAAAAAGTTTAAAAAAGATTAAGGAGCAGGCTAGATATACCCAGCCCGATAGGCCTGGTGGTGAGGTCCCAGAGGGATCCCGCCTGGGGCAAACAAACACATTTAAAAAAAGAAAAATTCAGCCAGTTTGTGGTAATTTGTTTTTTAAATGTGTTTGAAAAAGTGAAACAAACCGAACAGCCTTGGCAGCTAGGAAAGCTCTTTCCCAGCTCCCAAAGCTGTTATGGACTAAAGGAAATCCTTCTGGTGCCCGCACCAGAGGGTCTTCCAGTGCCATGCTCGCAGACGGCCGGCAGCTGTCCGACACACACAAGCACGGCAGCATCGTACAGCTCCCGGATGTCCGATGCATGGAACTGGTTAAACATTTTTTCAGTAATCAATATTGATAAACATTGCATTATGTGAATTATCGGGGTGAGAAGGAGGAGGGATTGGCTGTAGGGCCTGGCCAAAGGCCATGCACGATGAAAGATTGATTTTACGTACGCAAATGTTATGTTACAAAACCCTCGAAATTCACTGAAAAAAGTGGTATTATCATTTGGTATAGTAATATGATCTTAGGTTATGTAAAAATAAAAAAACTGAATTCACTGAAAAACAAAAGGTTAACCTGACAGCACCCATTATCTCTATAGATATACATAGCCCCTGCTCCAGCACCTTCTGCAGACTTTATTTGTGGGGTCATGCATTAGCATTTCTTCAGGCTATCATCACTACAGGTGGTCACTTTCAAATACGTATCTTGTCCACTGGTACGATTTCACCTTTCTGGGCAGATGTATTGCACTGTACAGTGAGTGATCAGATGGTCCTTTGACCTGACAAAATTACCAGTATGCTATAAGGCAATGAAATACATCAGTTAGACGTACCTAACAGGTCATAAAATGCACCAGTATTTTAACCACGCTCCTGTTTACCACATCTAGTAAAGTTTGGCTGGTCTTTTGAAGGTATTTTTAAACTACTTTAAGACCGAGAATGTTGATATGCTTTAAAAAAAGAGGACCAATAATTATACATGAATGTGACATGACTGAACAACATGGCTCTAGCTATTACCATGAGAATTCATACGGCAAAGAGCTGGTTTGACTGATGCTTAGATAGACAGTCCCCACAACTGCACTCACAGGAGCACACCTATGATGTGAAGCCTGTGCCACTGTACTGGCTATCCAGTGTCACATTGTCCATTGCTTATGTGCTGTGCCTCCTACTTTTATAACAGATTATCCATCACTGTTCATTGTTGTGAAAGAATGCACCCGGAAAATACTCTGTTGAACCAGAAAGCAGCTGGCCTAATACACGTCTGATTTGGGATTACGGACACAAGGTTCATGTTGTTCATCTATAATGGGTAATCCACAAACTTTCTGTCTTCACTCTCAGGTTTTCTGAACCCTTTTTGTTGGCTTTTTGGACTCTGTACACGTTACATCTACTAACAAGTGCTAAAGTGCTTGTGCTCTCTCCTCAAAACATGGTAATTTTGTCGCACACCCAATTGGCATATTTCATTTATTTGTAAGCCCTTAGTAACATGGTACTATCTGTACCCAGGCCCTGTTAATTAAATGCTACTAGTAGGGCTGCAGTACTTATTGCGCCACCCACTTAAGTAGCACTTTTCAACATATCTCAGGGTTGCCACTGGAGCCTTTTTGTGCAGTTTTAAACTGCCATTTCGACCGTGCACATTAACTATTTGCAAGGTCTAAACTTTCCTTTTTAATACATATAAGTCACCACTAGGGTAGGCCCTAAACAGCCCATTCACAGGGTGTGTTGTATTTGGACATGTTTCTTTACGTTTTACATGCCCTGGTAGTGAAAAACTCTCAAATTCGTTTTTCACTATTGCAAGGCCCACCTCTCCCATAGGATAGCATTAGATTACCTTCTTATATTTAATAGGTGCTAACATTTGATTGGGAACAGGTGGGAATATTGAGTTTGATGTCTGCAGAATTGTAATTTAAGATCCTCTTTCATACTAAAGTTTGATTTTAAGTCTTAATTCCGAAAATTTCACTTTTAGAAAGTAGGTATTTTCTTGTCATAACTATTTGTTGCCTGCAGCCTCTATCATGGGTCACATCACTAGGTGTAGCTAGTAGCTAGTCTTTGTGTATTCCTCTCAGACAGTGAGACAAAGGGGGAATAGGTATTGTCAGGATGGGCCATCTCTGTCAGAATGAGGCAGAGGAGCTGTCACCTACCACACTTGTACTTCACAAAGGCTCTGCATCAGCACAGGGGTTTCACAGTAGTCTTTTGTGGCACCAGACACCAAGTATAAATATTGGATCTTCAGACCCAACTCTTCAAATCACTTCTGGACCAGTGAAAGTCTCAGAAGAAGGACTGCTGCCAGAAGGACAGCCCTGCTGCCTTGCTACTCTGCTGCCCTGCTGCATGAGCATGAAGGACTGGACCTGCAACTTGAGACCAGACTTTGCATCGCTTCTCTGGACTCATGACACAACATTCTGCAACTAGGATTTAAGGTACATTTCTCAGATGGACTAACTTGGTCCCTGTATCTAACCCCCACTCCATTGCAGTTGGTCTGATTGTATGACTTGTCCTGGTCCAGTATGTCAAAATCACCACTGTTGGCACTTTGTGCTTTTAAGCACTAATTACACCTAAATCTTTAAAATTGCACAGCACCAGTTCTACTAATTGGTTTTTGTTATTTTGATCATAAAATAATTTATTACATTTTACACTATGTTTCTAAAGTGGTGTGGACTTTTTCTTGTGTTGTGTTTTCACGTTAGTACTGTTTGTGTGCTGCATACAAACTTTACATATTGTCTCTAAGTTAAGACTGAATGCTTTTGTGCCAAGCTACCAGAGTTAAGCACAGGTTAATTTGGGGTTTGCTTCTATTTCACTATGACAAGAATTGTTGTTGCTGCTTGAGTAGGGTAGGGCTACTCCCTCAAACAGTAACCCAATGTTTCACAGTTCACAAATACAGTATGCATAGGGTGGTGGAGCAGGGGCTTTGTATGCCTGTATAGATAATGTGAGTAGAGAGCACTAATGTCACCTGATTCCCTCCTAGCTCCTTTCATTTGTTGATGAACACTCATTAGCTTACCTGTAGGCACTGAGAAATTTAGACTAGGGTCCAGTTAATTTTTCATGAACCTTAAGAGCTATAAAGACATCATCAGTTCTTCAAGATTCTGTGTAATCAGTGTCAGTCAATGACAGGAATGAGCCTTGTTTCCATGCTTCAGTGTCCTTGTAGTGTGCTGTATGTATACTTTTGCCTCTGCAGACACAACCCTGCGCCGTGTTCTCTGGTGTATATTCTATATTAAAGAAATGACTGGAGGTCCTCGGTCATCATCTTGTGCCTGCCACTGTAACTTTGGTTTTAGTGTATTTTTTTGATGAAACTCACCCTCTTAGATTAACAAAATGTTAACATGTTGAGAAACAGCACACTTTTGGATATCCTGTGAACTGTTTTGGATGAACCTCTTAAAGCATAATAAAAGCCCTAATGTACTGTATGTTACCTTGGTGGATGGGTTGGTGTACTACCCCACGCTATTGCCAGTGGTCAGACTTATTTCAAGCAGCCTCTGTTGCATTGGCTGCTTCACATGAACTTTCCAATCTTCAACTAAGACTTAATAAATCAACTTACTCTACACTTCGGGTACCGAATCTTCATCATTACATTATGGCGACGATTTAAGGAAATGAAGCCCTGTGTGGTACAGAAGAAATTAAAGCCTGAAGAAACATTAGAAGGAGGAATTATAAAGGAAACTAGGATGAAACAGTGATGTAACTAAGGGGCCTATTAATATCTTGGGCAGATCGCCACCGCCGGCCCGGCGGTGGCGATCCGCCCGCCAAATGTTCCAGTTTTACCCACCGCCATAGCAGTATGGCGAGGGGTACCACACCAGATGGAAAGACCGTTTGCCGCTTTTCTGCCGGTCGGATTGCTGGCCAGGTGGAAAAAGCACACAGGCATGTGTGCACCGTGGGCGCCGTGTTTGCAAGTATGTTATAGTTTTAAAAGCACCTGCCACATTCCATGCGCCCAACAATTTTCATACAGTAAAAATGTCTAGCTAACTCTGGTGATTAATGTTCTTCCAGGAGTGAGATGGAGTTTTGTTTACTGGAAGTGTTGACTTAACCAAAAGTAGCGCAAAGTACGTGTACCGTGCAGATCACAAAGTGCATACAATCTAAAGAGGTCAGTGCTTTTGTCAGAGAGAGCCAGTTGTTCCTTGCGGTGTATAAATTAAAATACTAATATAGAATAGTGAGCTAATAACTCGTCAAAGAGCTGCATGCAAACAGCAAGGTATATATTATTAGAGCGTTTTTGCTTGTAAAGACATGCATAGATGTCAGTGAATGTCTTCTGACACTAATGCATGCTATGGTCTAATGTTGTTTCATCATTGTACATAATGGCTAGCTATAGTATGGCTGAAGTTGTGCTATTAGCTCTTCTATTCATACCTCATCTTAATAAATCCACTTAAACTTTTTTAACAAATCTGAATTCATTTGTTTTCATTCTATCAAATATACACTTTAACACCATTTTATGATTCCATCAAATCGTGCTCGAAAGTTCATCTACATATCTGTAATGTTCAATCTCAATTAAGAATGTTCAATGAAATCCGTGTTTCTATTAAAACAGAGGGTTGCTATATAAAATTAAAGGCAAGTGTTAACCAAGTATTATATAATGGCATTACAATGTAAAGTAAGAATATTAGGCTTGAGCAATCTCAAACAATTAGCACATCTATAACATTGGATATCACAGTGACTCAAACATGATATATTTGACTTAAAGAATCGTTCATTGACAGAATGCTACTAATCCCCAAGCTACTTGTGTTATCTCCAATCATCAAGAAGGAATAACTAATGTTAGCATAACCATGGAGCAACAGGCGATTTATGATTTCAAAAATCTCTTCACCATTTTCGTTGAAACACATCTTCACCCCTCCAAATTTCTTTCAATCAAAACATTGACACACGTATCAACTGCATCTTTCTGTCTGAAGTAAACCTAATGAATTTATAAAGACTGAGAGTCCGATTTACGAATATTTTGGATCAGGTATGGGTTACTTTTGTGGTGCAGCCATGAAAAAATATCTATTTTGGTATTTACAAAGCCATGTAAAGTACTATTTGTGTGGCTTTGCATGACTTTGTAAAAAAAATTAACTGAACTAACTAATAACTTTCATAACTTTTGTTCTAACTTGTGTTACTCTGTGTTAGGGAGGCATAACATGGGTGTCCCTGTGCATCCCTAAATGTATTTTGACATAAACCTAAACCAAAATGGTGCACCTTCCAGAGGCTGGAGAAACAGGATGAAATATCTTTATTTCTCCTGGTCATTTACTCTTTGCATGTATTCTGTATTCTGCATCAAACATACAAATAGGAAATATTCAAAACTATCCTGATCACAATGCAGACAGCCTGGCACTATAGTACAAGGGTGCCTACATCGTAGCTAAGCAGCCACACATGCAAAAGTGCAGGGAAACTGTTGAATAGCTCCACGTCTTTGCAAATATGGCACAATTCAGATCTCTCCCATTCACACAATGCAGTGCAGCAACTTGCCTTGCTTGTGTGAACTGTATATCTGGTCCAGAATATTTTAGTTAAACCCTTCGATGCGCATGACGGAACGGTTCCGTCATGCGCGTCGGTTGCGCTGTGCGCATGACGGAACCGCTCCGTCATGGCCCCGCCCACGCACAGAACCTTCAGCACAGCGCGGAAATCCGCGCTGCGCTGAAGGGGTTAATATCTTTTGTTTTGTTGTACAGTGAAACCCACTTCATGAGATAACAAAGTGTAGACCAGGGAATTGATACAGCTGTCATTGCATATTTTCACCATCATTCAGGACAAATCGTCCCTTGGTCATAAAATGGGCTGTTCAATTTAAGATGAGTAAATTTAACAGGAACACGCTGAGAAAATAACATCTCATTTTACTGTGGTTTTGCCCACACATAAACAAAGCCATGTGAACTCAGGCGAATAGAACAACAGGTAAAGAACTAGGTGAGATGGTTTAAATTATACTCATCCAAAAACTGGTCCATTTCAGTTCATCACTTGATAATAACATCCTGGCTCAGGATTCTATCTACAAATTATCGACCACTCACATTGCAATGACAAAGCAGCATAGACGATAAACAGTGGTGAAATAATAAACCCCATTAGATTGAAAACAATAAAGTCAGTAATATCAAATAAATGCTACTCTCAGGCAACTCACTGTCTCATTACATACACATAAAAAGCACAAGAGAAAAATAAGGATATTACACATGCTGGTCTACCATATTTCCAGAACAGAATTTAAGAAATCATCTGCCAACATAGTTTCCTAATTTAAATGGTAAATTGTGTTAACAAATGTCTCCAAAGTAATACCATAAAGGTACAAATAAGAAATACTGGAAACTGGTAAATTAATTTACAGAGAATATCATCATACTCAACGCAATCTCTCAGTATTTGTTTTTGTTAAATAGTTTTTATTGAAAATATATAAAACCAAGAATATTATTTTAACAAGAGTAACATTTGCAATATAACGGTTGTGAATTAAAGGCATTGCAATTTGTAAAACATGGAAGGAATGATAAAAACAGTAATAAGAATGGAGAGTATTTTTTATATAAAAGAACGAAGAAAATTGAGTAGAAAAAGAAAGGAGAAAGAAAGAGATAGAAATAAGTAGGAAAAGAGGGGGGAAGGAATGAGGGGTTAAAAAAGAGATAATGCAAGTTTAGGGAGAAGGGGAGTGCAAAGACAAATAATTTGTAGAGGTAACCAATATAAATCCGATTTAAAATGATGTGATAATGACAATGAAGAAAGAGTAGATATACTTCGTTTGTCACAGATAAAATTCCACCATGTTAACTCTGATAACTTAGAAGCGCCTTTCCAATAGGATAGTATAACTTTAAAAGAAAGGGCAATAAAAAGATCTAATAACAAGGGTTTAGGTGAAAAATGCATAAAGTCTGGGGACATAGGGGCTCATTACGATGGCGGAGGGACTGCCACCGGCGGGCCGGCGGTGGCAGTCCCTCTGCCCTCTGGCTCCCATTTCCCCCTGCCATTAGGGTGGCAGGGGAATCTCTTAGTGACCACGGCAGTCACAAAGACCGCCCTTCATGCTTCCCAGCAATTCTCATGATTGCCTGGCGGAGCGGTCAGCATATGTGAAATGGCGGCGGTGCCTAGCAGGCACCGCCCGCCAGAATACAGTGCTGGCGTCAGCCAGCCTTTCCATGGCGGTTCCACCGCCTTGGAAATGCTGGCGGAAGCTGGGTTTTGGGGCCCGTTGCGTGCCCCCTCTGTGTGGGGGGAGGGTCTATATGCACTGGGGGGTACCTATGGTACCACCCTACATTTCCATGCACAAGGTGGCAAGCAACGCGTGGTGCCTGCCATGTTGTGCATGGAAATGCACTACATGGCATTTGTGCATTGTGAACAGTGCTGCAGCCAGCAGCACCGTCCGCAATGATCAGGGGCCTGGATGCGCCTGCCATAGTGGCAGGCACGTCCTAATACACTCAGCAGGACTTCTGTCTTAAACCAGATTGGTCGCACACTGCTACACCTACCAGGCGTGTTCCCCCAATGAAAATGGTCCCTGAAGGTCAGCGTCGGCGGATACACCTATGCTCGAGTGTGAATGCAAGTATGCGTGGCGTGTGCCATCCCTGGACACGTGTTTCGAGGTAGTTGCCTCTCGTCAGCAGGGAGTAGGAAAATGTGTGGGGTTGCTGTGTAAGCTGCTAAAATCGTTATCAGGTCTAGTACCTCTCGTAGCGCGCAGGTGCGTAACCATGAGTCCGTCGACTCCACCGGCTCAAGGGAGCCTGAATATAAAGTTAAACCAGATTGGTCGCACACTGCTACACCTACCAGGCGTGTTCCCCCAATGAAAATGGTCCCTGAAGGTCAGCGTCGGCGGATACACCTATGCTCGAGTGTGAATGCAAGTATGCGTGGCGTGTGCCATCCCTGGACACGTGTTTCGAGGTAGTTGCCTCTCGTCAGCAGGGAGTAGGAAAATGTGTGGGGTTGCTGTGTAAGCTGCTAAAATCGTTATCAGGTCTAGTACCTCTCGTAGCGCGCAGGTGCGTAACCATGAGTCCGTCGACTCCACCGGCTCAAGGGAGCCTGAATATAAAGTTAAACCAGATTGGTCGCACACTGCTACACCTACCAGGCGTGTTCCCCCAATGAAAATGGTCCCTGAAGGTCAGCGTCGGCGGATACACCTATGCTCGAGTGTGAATGCAAGTATGCGTGGCGTGTGCCATCCCTGGACACGTGTTTCGAGGTAGTTGCCTCTCGTCAGCAGGGAGTAGGAAAATGTGTGGGGTTGCTGTGTAAGCTGCTAAAATCGTTATCAGGTCTAGTACCTCTCGTAGCGCGCAGGTGCGTAACCATGAGTCCGTCGACTCCACCGGCTCAAGGGAGCCTGAATATAAAGTTAAACCAGATTGGTCGCACACTGCTACACCTACCAGGCGTGTTCCCCCAATGAAAATGGTCCCTGAAGGTCAGCGTCGGCGGATACACCTATGCTCGAGTGTGAATGCAAGTATGCGTGGCGTGTGCCATCCCTGGACACGTGTTTCGAGGTAGTTGCCTCTCGTCAGCAGGGAGTAGGAAAATGTGTGGGGTTGCTGTGTAAGCTGCTAAAATCGTTATCAGGTCTAGTACCTCTCGTAATACTTCTGTCTTACCGGCGTGCGGTCCCAGCTCCGCAGTGATGGCGGGCGGACTAATATCCAACTGCCATAGCAATGTGCCCCATAGATCCTAGGAAAGCATTTTGAATTGTTAATGAAATGTTACATTTAAAAAACTTTAAAGATTTAGACCATATAATTTTCAAATCTTAGATACATGAGAACAATAATAAAGTGAATGCATTAATGTACCATAGAAAGTGGAACATGACTAACATAGTGGGGAAGCCGATAAATCAAATTTAGAAGTATATTCAGGGGTTATAATGACTCTATTATAAGAAAAAAATAGTGATTGAGTAATTCAAGCTGTAGCAGAGGTATTACAAACTTTGAGCCAACATTTATCCCAGAAGGGAATAGAAAATGATAAAGGAAGATCAATTTCCCATACTACTTCAATTGGACGTTTTGTACGTTCAGAAGTAGACAACATTAAAGGTTTGTATATACATGCAGCTGTAGGATTACAGTCATGTTGAATGGTATCAAAAGGTTTCAATGGTAGGGGCGAAACTGATTGGGATTGAAGGCTATGAGTAATAAGAAAAGAATGAATAGCAGAAGAGATCAAATTATGGGGCTCATTAGGATGGCAGAAGGCCCGCCACCGCAAGCTGTGCTGTGGCGGGCCCTCCGCCATCTGACTGGCAATGTCCCCCCGCCACATTACGATGGTGGAGGGATCGTTTGGCAAGCGTGGTGAATGCAAAGACCACCCGCCACACTTCTGCCACAGGCAAGCGGTCAGATGGAGGTGAATGGTGGCGGTGCCTATAAGGCACTGTCCGCCAGATCACAATTCTGGTCTCAGCCAGACTTTCCATGGCGGGGAAACCACCATAGAAAGGCTGGCAGGGATTGGGTTTGGGGGCATGTTGCGGGCCCCCCTTGTTTTGGGGGCGGGTTGCTCCACTGGGGGGGTACCCTTGGTACCTCCCTGCATTTCCCTGCACTGCGTGGCAGGCACCAACATTATTAATATATATTTACATTTTTTTTAAAACTTGGCTGCTGATGTGACTGCTTCTCTGAAGGCACACAGATTTCAGCAGGGCTAACAGAGGTCTCTAAATACGGCTGGCAGTAGTCTGTTCAGGGTGGCAGAAGTAATGACCACTGCCAACCTGACGGGCGTTGGCTGCCCCAGAAACTCTACATCGGCCCCTAAATTATATCTCTACTTGACTAGCAAACTCCTCACTGAGCCATACAATAGTGCAGCCCACAGTAGGCCTTGGTAACATTTACTGACCTTTGTGCATGCTGGTTGCCCAATATGCAAAAACAACAGGTAATTCTGGTCCAGGGAGGACCTGGCTTGGCAGTTCGGGCTGGACTGTTCCCATGAGGGACAGGGTCAAGACTGATTTGCATATGGCCAGGTCTGAACTGGGGTGGCATGGTGAGCAAAAGAATTATGGATTTAACCCAGATCTCTTGACTGGGGGTGAATGTTTTTGATTTGTTCTGCATTCCGTCCATCAATTGTGTGTCTTTTGGTTGTCCAATATAGCACGTGGACAACATCTGGTAAAAAGGTATCAACATTTGCATGACCTCAGAGTGTTACTCAAATGAACATAAATGTTTTCTCACTCATAAATGAAGAATTGGCCAATGACCTCGCCAATAAGTAACCTCTCCCACTTCATAATTATCAAAATGAAGCCTGGTATGAATTTTTCAAATAGATACTTAAAAATTAAATTTTAAGGTAATCATTGTCTTTTACTTCACCGGGGAATGTTCTTCAGTGTTCCTCTTTTAATGACTGTATCACAGTTTGATTGCTTCGCATCCCGAAAAAAAAGCATTTATGTCATCTGTTATCGACTTTATCAGATTCATGATTTTAAAACTACACGTTATGATAATACAAACATTTGTGAAAATTAATATATATGTTAAGTGAAAATGAATATATATGTTAAATTTAGATGTGAACGGAATTAGCAAAATACATATTTTTTATGTGTGCAAAATTCAGGAACTTTCCCAACATTTTGCATCACCAAATTTCTCATGTTTTTTTTTACCTGAGCATGAAACTCTGATTAAAAGTTCTCATGAGATGACTGTGGGAGATTGTTTTGCGCGGACAAATTCTCGACAAGAGCAAGGCACATGCTTGGATATAAAAAGGGATGCAAGATTCTGGCTAACCACATTTCGTTACAAAAGCTTAATTTTGCAAATTTGTCATGGAGTTTTGTCAGATAAAATTATATGATTATGCACACCCCAAAAACTCTAGCCCATACAGAAACAACATTGGTCTGTTCTCATGCAGTAACAAGGGTTTTCTACTATAAACACGTAGAGCAGAGTTCCAGTATTTCATACTTTATTTCAGCCATAGGCCATAAAAGTTTTGCAATGAGACAAAGTTAAAATACAATTTGTTGGCATCAAGCTGCACATTGTACATGGTGGACTTCCACTCAGTTAGTATAACATACAAGAATTTTCTATTTACATATCACCCAAGATATACCAAGGACAAAGCCATAGACAAGAACCTTACAGAGTAAATGCTTGCTCTTGAGCCTATCATTTAATTGTGTTGTAGAAATCGTGGTTTGCTACCCACTTGATGGCTTTTTGTTACAGTTAAAACCATTAAAATGCATGTATATGTACAAATCTGTTAATAATAATTCAATAAGTAATATACAAAGTTTACATTAAAACTACCATCATCCACAATACAGTACTTGAGATGGAGTAATATATTGCTCACGATATCATCACAGTTTCAGCCCCATTGTGCCCCATGCAAATCCTACTGCTAATAAATATTTGGACATGGTAAAAATTGTATATGGTGTTGTATTATGTATCATCACTCTGAGGGTGTCATGGTGTTTCCTAAACCCTAGCCTATTGCATAACGGGCAAATCCATTTCTTCCTCACTCTAGCATATGTCGGGTAGTAGAACAGATGTGTGCAATGTCTTCATTATGGCCTAAGGTACATGAAGTGCATTCATAGCTCTTGATTTGGAGAGTTTCGTACCAAATTTTCATGTACAAGCTTCTTGCCAAGTGAGGTTGAATAATGTCAAGAAACTCTTCATGACGTGGGTTTGGTTTGAGATGAAGAAATTGTGTTGTTAGGGAGCGTAGATTGGGGTTACGATGAAGTACATTTAGAACGTGTTCCAGTGTATTTGTTTGAGGGTTTCCTAAGAACTGCTCACTCGCTGTTGTGGTTCCATCCAATAGGAGGGAATGCTGAGTACTATAAACAAGTTCTTGAAGTATCTAAGCCAAGGAAAGTTTAGGTGCATATCAAGTTCTAAAATGTCTTTCCTACTCTCTCTATAATCCACCAACTCTGGGGTTGTTCATATTCTAATCCAATAAAACAGCAGGCGTAGTGTTGCAATATGCCATATCCACTTATTATTTAGGTTATGCAACATCGGGAAAAGTGGCGTTGCCAATGGTAGCTCAAATATCCTTCTCATGAACCTGTTCTCCCAGATGTGAGTTGTTTTGTGCTATAAATGCCCCATAGTTCTGATCCGTATAAGGCAGTTGCCAGTGCTTTCTGTTAATCTCTAACACTGGTGTAATAGGTTTACTCATAGATGAGTTGTGTTTATTGAGGATAGCCCCAGACCCCTGCATAAGAATCATTTTGGAATGGCTTATTTGTGATTTCCATAACAGCTTTGAATTGCGTATTATATCTAAATAAGTGAAATTTAGTACATTTTCTAGTTTTTGATCTCCCACCCTGATATTTCTCCTGAAATTCTTATGAGGATTTATGGCCATATATTTGGTTTTTACAATATTTATTTCTAGACCTTTTTCCTTATAATATGTATCAAAGTCGTCCAATAGATTTTAGAGTTTAGAGACCCTTGGGTGTTTGTGAGATGAAGATGGTGTCATCTGCAAATAGTAGTGCTGGAACCAGATTCCTGCTGAGTTTAGGGGTCCATTTTTGGATTTTTTAAGGCAGTCGACCACATTGTTAATGAAGAGTGAGAACAAGGTGCGCACGAACAAGCAACCCTGTCTCACTACTCTGTCTATGGGAATTGGTTTAGTAAGCTTTCCTTTCATACCCCCGCGGACTCTTGCGTAGTTGTACGGGTGCAGCCTTACTATCTGGTCTAAAATATCTGTGGGTACCCGCTGACTTTCCAGTGATTCCCACAGTAGTCCTCTGGCCACAAGATCAAATGCTGCCCTTAGATCTACAAATGCTATGTAGATATGGCCCCCTTTATATTAGTGTATTTCCGGAGAATGCACAGGAGTCTAAATACGTGGTCTACTGTGCTTGGGCAACCTCTGAATCCAGCCTTGTATGAGGAGAGTATGTTGTTATCATTGATTCATTCGTTTAGCTTATTCAGAAGCTGTCTATAACAGATTATCTGTAATACATCCATTAAACTGATGGGCCTATATTTCTCTGGTTTTTGTTTAATCCCCTTGTTACGGATAGAGACTATTCTGGTCCCCTTCCAAGAAATTGGGATTGGTGCTCCCGAAGCTATAACCTAAGTTACCAGGTTGACATAAGGGGCACACACTTCTTTGTTATGCTTAAATAAGTCCCCTGGCAGTTTGTCTAGTCCTGGCACTTTTCCCTGCTTGATAGTGGCAAATTCTTGCATTGTTTCTTCCAGGCCAGAATGGATTGCGTGTCCCCTTCTGTTTCCAAATGGTAAAGTCCGTGTGTGGGAAGCTTGGGATCTGAATATAGATTGGTAAAGTGTTCATTCCAGTTTGCAGAATCCAAGTGGCGCTCGGTGGAGACAACCTTATCCTTGCCTCCAAGAGCTACTATTTTCCAAAATACTACAGCATTGTTGGATTTTGCTGCCTGGAGGAGGTCCATCAAACTAGTCTCCTTCCAGTTCCTTTTTGTATTGGCCAATGTTTTCCTATAGCTATCCTTAGCTCCCCATACCAACTGAGCACTCCCATACTTTTAATTCTCCAGTAAAGATTTTGTAGCCTTCCTGCAATTCCAGGTGTACCAGGGATTGCTTTTAGGTTCAATTATTGGTTTATGCCTAGATTTTCCTCTAGGATCTCTGGTTAAAAGGGGTTCTAGAGTTGTCACCAACAATTGGTGCATTGCCATTACTGGGGTTCCATGTTGTTTTACATAGGGGCCTACTACCTCAGCAAATGTCTTGTAGATGCTAGCCAAGGTCTCTATATTGTCTGTAATACATTACAATTTGACCACTCTGCGATTGTTCCCTATCAAAGCTTGTATTGATGGCCGGCTTATTTTAGGTTGCTGTTCTCCAGTTGTGTACCCTGTTACTTTAAGGCAGAGGGGATAGCGGTCACTAGCTTCTCTTGTATCTGTCTTAAAAGCCCATGATCTTATGCCAGCTGTGTGTGCTATGCATGATGTAATCTATCTTTGATTGAGCTCTACCCATTTTGAATATAGATAGAGGGGGATTATAGTCCTTGTTATTATTCACCCTTCCGTTACAAGCCCTTAGATCATGCTCCAAGGTAAACTGCATGAGCTGGATCGCTGAAACGGTGCATGGTACCGGTGGTCCTGCGTCTAACTGGGGCAGACCCCTAACTGTATCCTCTTCCTCTGTTAATGTTTCAAGGCCATTTAGTGGTTCGTAAGTATAGTTAAAGTCACCACATACGATGACTGTATTGTGTGGCTTTACACAGCCAAGAGCACTGTTTAATGAATCAACGATCTGTGAATTTTGGTTCTGTCTAGCTGGTCTATTATAAACATTAAATAAGTGGAGGTGGGTCTTATCTTTGGTACCTAAGTACACAGCGATTATGTCAGGTAAACGCATGTTATGTATACTAGTTCCCATAGCCAAAGTTATTTTGACCCAGATTACCAACCCCCCTGAGGGCCTACCACTCGTGGATGCGTGTGCATTTTTGTAGTATGTTCTATATCCCAACTTGCGTGTTGGATTTACCTCCCATGTCTTCTAGAAGAGGCAGATGTGAAATTGCATGATATAACTGTGCCAGCCTGGATCCTCAAGCTTATATTTTAGGCCTGTCACATTCCACGAGACTATAGCTATGGCTATATGCCCTTTAGCCACTACTTTATGGATATTAAGATGTCCTTCTAGCACTACTTCTGTGTTGCTAGCTTCAATCTGTTCTTCATTTCCCTTATTTCTTATCGAGTGGCCCGTGTCTCTTCCAAGATTGGAGTCATACTACCTGCGTGATTCCCTCCCTGGTTTCGTGGCTGTTCTATGCTGAGGCAGAGTTAAATATTCATCAGCTTGACCTGCAGCCCATGCATTATGTTAAACTGTGCAATATTCATGTTATCACTGTTTCGTCCTGATTTAGAGTTCTTTTTTTATATATCACTACTCTGGGTCGTTTTCTTTCATACTTTCATAAATAGTACCAGATGTGTTTGTGGAAAGGGGGTTGAAATGGAAGTCACTTTTGCAGTTTGCAATCCTAATCCTATTTTCTGCACATCAGTAATTGTAATTAGAATCTATTGACTGCAGGAAGAGCACAGGCTCATTGTCTATCGTATTTATTATCTAAGTGAAGGAACCCCCGAATTTGGAAACTTTTGTTGTGGAGATGAACAAGCACTAATTAAGAAAACCTTAAATACATACAAACTGTTCTTTTAAATTGATGTAGGATTACATGTAAATTGCACACCTTCCACAATGTATGAACTTCTAAAAGTATTCCCACGACGTGTGCCTAATAGTGGCTCAAAATGTAAAAACAGTGCTCGAAGTACTGTAAATCTGCGCCCCTACAGGTACAAAGAACTACTAGTCCAATCTGTCTAATTCTCACTGAGCTCTATTTAGACATTTCCAAAGGCACGAGTAGAGGTGAAATTTCCCATCACCTTATTACAGTCCTAGCCGCGGCCTGTGCAGGTAAAAGCGGTGGGACGGTGTGCCCGGTTGTGAGTGGGGGTGGGGAGGGGGTGTTCGACAGACAATGACAAGAGAAAATACATTGTTTATTTAATTTTCCCACGTCTGTCAAATCCCCCCCAAAACCCGGCCCCACTGCCTCACCACTCTTACCTGCCCGGCCCTCAGCTGGTCTTTCCTCTGTCTATAGCTCATTGCAGTCCAGAATTGGAAATAAATGCTGTGCCAACACTCAACACCTGCCTGCTGTCTGATTCAGGTCACTCATGGAACAGCCAGCCGCACTTTGATGAGGTGCCTGTCATCATGTTAAAACAGTCATGCGCTGGAACATTTTCTTGGAATGAACATGTTTCAGAGACTTGCAAAAAGGGTTGGCCTTTAAACATAAGCAAGCACATTTCCGTTCAATGAGGAGACATATAATTTGAAATAATGGCATGTCAATAGTGCCTATTGGAAATTTTGCTGCAAAAACGGAGTTTGAAGTGGGCTTTCATACAGTAAAAAAGCATACTGTATCATTTTGGGTGCTGAAGTGTCGGGTGCAGATATTTTCTAAGCACAACTAAGCACAACTAAAAAAAGAACATGTTGAGTTAGCAGTGACTAAAAATCCACACCGTTAAAGTTTGAAAATGGCACCGGTTACTAGATATATTTAATTTAATTTAACTTTCTTGTTGATGTTGAGGGACTATTTTACATCTGAAATCAGTCCCTGATTGGCCTATTACACTGGGGAGTGAGTGCCAACAAAAGGATCTAAAAATGGATGCTGCAGAAAATAAGGTTATCTTATTTGCATCCATGTTTTCAAATGATTTTGTCAGTGCTCACTCTCCAGTGCTGCTGGGCAAAAAAGAACCAGTAAACTCAATCGGTTGATGTTTGTACAGTGTGTGCATGCATGATTCACATCTCAGACAAAATGTCAAACACAATTGCTTTGCCAGTGGTTGTTTATTAGGTCTTTGAAAGTTTAGGAAAGATTGGGGTGGAAGTAGCAGTTATTAATTACAGAGGGCCATATTATCAAAGAACGGCTATAACATTATCGCCGCTTTAGCGGCAGGAAACGGCCGCTAAAGCGGCGATAATGGCCTTGATAATATGCCCTTGTGAATTCCCATAGAAGCCCAGGTTCTGGTGTGAACCTGGGCTTCTATGGGAATTCTCAAGGGCATATTATCAAGCCCATTGTTGCCGCGCCGCTAAAGCAGCGATATTGTTATCGCCGTTCCTTGATAATATGGCCCTTAATTAGATGTTGTCATTAACACCGAGGTGTGAGAAATCCGCACATCAACATGAAGCAAACATCATATCTCTCAATTGGCTGGTTAATTTGAGCTTGTAGCAGGAAGACAAAAACTTAAAGAAACCACAAAACCTTCTCTGCATTGGAATTGTGAGATCAGCAGGATTTCTGCTAATCTGTTTAGTTCCAGTCAGAGCCTTTGGGTGCTCAAAGCAACGGAAATGTCTGTGTGAAAATCTGTGGTGAAATTAAAAAACACTGGGGCAATCAGATGAGGAATTACCCCTTTCCCCATAATTTCTCATTTCTAAGTGGATCCTCAATGATCCACTTGGAATCCTTCAGAATAACTGGTACCCCTGGTATCCGTAGCTGCAGAGGACCACAGTTACTTGGCGGTTTACCGGGCCACTCATAATTAGTGCCTACTAAGGCTGTGTACTGAATCTATACATTAATGTGTTAAATAAATAAAATAGACAGTTCCTGCATGCGAAGTCATGCCTTGGACTTTTAAATGTTATATTCTTAGTGTTTTGATACTTCTGCTACTGCACCTGAACTGAATAATTAAAACAGCACACATCAGAATTCAAAGAAATAAGAGGATGGGATGAACAAGCCACATCTGACAGGAAGCCACTCAATGTCTGAGTTTATTACCTTGTGGTAGGCTGATCCATATGTAATTGTTGCCTCTGCCATGGCTTGCAATGCTATTGAGATCTCAAGACGCTGCATGTCAGGTATGAGAGCTCACCTAATTAATAATTATGGTTAACTAAAGCTCACAGTGCTAACCAAGCTCAAGGAAATTAACAGAAGAGGATCATCTACTAACTTCTGTCATGGAGGTGAAATTGTTTGTTGCTATCTGAACTATATCCGCTATGTCTGAATGAAGCATTGTGGGTCCCTGTACTGACAAGGTACTGTGTTTTGTGTTCGTTGAACTTGCACTAGAGATGGCTTTGCTGTCCATGGTCTGTGATTGTGAGAGAAGCTTGCAATGGTGCTGTCAATGCTGAAAAATGTGTCTTGACGCTGCCTCGTGTATACTGTACAAGTGACCATCAACCCTGCCCAGCAGTTTTAATGGAAGTTCAAACCCCATGTATATTCAAATATTAGCCTCTTTTCTGCGACTGCAAAGAGCTACGAGTATAGCACTACTAAAAGTTTAGCAGCCTTCTCAGAGGCTCTGATAGTGCCAAAATGAAAGAATAACAGACCGGCTGAGAAGTACAGATAATGTACCATTAAGAATATATCCTCTCAGACAGGGTTATCATTATCAAGGTTGCAGCTAGTGCAACTGCACCAAGGCACAAGTGTGAGAGGGGCCCAGTGCACCTGAAGTATGGATGTTTTTCTATAAAAAATGGGAATGGGGGCCCATTTTTTATGGAAACTTTGTCACATACAAACTTAATGCTGACCCATTCAATTTAAAAGGCCATTCTGAGATTTTCATAAAAGAATCTATTACGTGCATGGAATCTCTCTTGAAAAAAGACAATATTATCCCATTAGCCAATTCTGATGAAGGCAGCAGTGCTGTGAGGCGTTCAGAATGCCCTGCTATATATGTTGTAATCCTGTTGAGTCATTATGCAACAATCTCATGTTCTGTCTTTTAAATGCATATCAGCCTTGATGAGAAGTGTGGCCCACATAAACTCAACAGCCACTTGATGATTTAGCAGGAACAAGTTTCTAAATTCTCCGTTTTGATAAAGTCAGACACTAAAGGTTAGGGAGGTGCACTGGGGTTCAAACCCATCACAGATGAATTCATATTAGAGAGAATGGGGCAGGGTGTTATGGTTCCCAAGAGGAAGTATAAACGTAAAGCTGTGGCCATTTCACAAGGTTGCCGATGGAAAGGTGGGACCTCTATTGTATTTGCTAAAAATACAACAAGCCATCTAAGAAATATTCATACTGTCCATGTTAAAGTAACACAGATCTGTTAAAAGTACAAATAGCACTACAAGAGACCTCCACCTGCTCTGCTGAGAATGCTAGCTCTGTCTCAGTACAAAGACAGCAACTCTACTAAGGGGCCAATTACAATGTCAGTCGGAAAGCATTCCGACTGAATTGGACTCGGAATGGTTTACGACCAAATCGTATTCGGGGAGTCCGACCGGACAATTATGATGCTTCCGAATGCCGTTCGGTCGGACTCCCATTGACTTCAATGGGAGCCTGTGTTCTGACCGAATATACAAGCTCCCTTTGAAGAAAGGGGAGGCTGGGAAAAATTGTGCACCCTGTGGCCGGCAACCCTTGGTGCCTGCCACACTGTGCATGACTGGAAAGTGTGGTCCCTTGGGTACCCCCACGGGCCCCATTTGGAAGGCTTTGGGTGAAGGGGGGCCTGCTACGGGCTCCCAAAGTCAGATTCCGCCAGCCGATCCATGTCAAAACAACAGATTCTGAACGGCTGTCCGAACCCAACATCGTAATACGTCAGCCGGAAACACAGTCCATAGACCTGTACGAGTCAGCTCAGACCGACTCGGTTCCTCCGAATGCCATTCGGAACTGAGTCAGAACCGACTCGGGAAGTCTGAACGCTTTCCGACTACCGTAATCGGTCGGTTGGAAAGCTTTTCGAATCGATCGGAAAGACAGGTTCTGAATCAGATTTGGCAGACCCGAATCCCATTTGGAGCCTTTCCGGCCAACATCGTAATCAGTCCTAAGAACTGTGGCATTTGGCTAATTTAAGAAACTGCAGCTATGCTTTAGATGCCCTATCCTATTAAAAGTTCTGCCCCATTCAGAGTACGACACCCTTCCTGAGTAATGGTGTAACTGTTCCAATTAAAGCTTAGCAGCCCCTCTGAGAAGAGTGTCTGACACTGCCTATCAGTTTACACTGTAGCATCTTAAGGGGCTTCTGATATGTAACATTACAAAAACTAACATAATACAAATCTTAAAATTCTTTTAACCTCAGTTTCCCTTCCCCTCCTTGGACTCCTCTGATAGTTGGGGTTCCCCATTGGGGAGCACGTGCTGCTACTTTCGACTGTAGGGTAGCCTTGTGGGTGTTGTTTTCTTGTTGTTTGTATAAAATGAAACCGCACTGTGACGTATTATGGCTGTGGCCCATGATGTTGATGACTCCTGCTTATGCTCCTTTGTAACGCCAAGTGTTCTATGAACGTATGCCATATGTTTCTGCCATTCCTAGCGGCCGGCCGGAAGGTTGTGGGCCCATATTTGTATATTCTTGAGATTTGTAATAAACGGTTTCCAAAAAAAAAAAAAAAAAAAAAAAATTCTTTTAACCATGACTTTCCTCAGCTCCAGCGCTCTGCCAATGTGTGGCAAAGAATGGGCCTGTAATACGAAATAATTTAATCCAGAAATTCGTTAAAAACGAGCCAGTGAGTTTAAAAAAAGCACATAGTGGAAAAGGAAACAGCATGATTACCAGATCTAAATTCTAAGGGCTTTGTCCAGTTTACAGCGATCAGTTCAACCTGCTTCGGGTGGCATAAACATCTATCCACTAAAAGGGGATTTCAGAGGGGAGGAGCTTGGGTGAGAAAGTGTTTAAAAGTGGTGGGGTTTTGGTTCATAAGAAACGCCATCTTTTTGTGTGGGGTGCTGTTGGACTAAAGACTGGCTCTTTTTGCTGGGCAGTTGATTTAGCAATTGTATACTGTTATTGGTTTTGTGAACAATTAGCCTCTCAAATCACAGAAATGATTAACAAAGTGTATTTTGTTAGAAACTGTGATGCGCACCCTACTATGTCATTATGCAAGAAAGAAAAAAACATAATAACTACTATACAACGTTTTGTCTGATAGTGAAATGTGTGGGTTTAATGTGGTACTGAGCAATTAAATGTTATACAATAAAAAAAAAAATCCATATAACAGCCATACATTTAAACGCAACTGGAAATGTTTGCTGTTTGCTCTTTCTGATAAGTGGCACTCCACACCAGTCACTGCAAATTTTTAGTATTCCACCTATTTGCTGCATTTGACCGAAAATAATCCTGTTCCCATATCCGTGCATCGAATAATATATTTTCTTGCTTGCGAAAGGGCCATCTTCTTTGTAGCACCTTATGCAGAGTTATGTTAATTATTATGTTTTACTTGGCATTAACACTCCAAACATGCAAAAGTTGTATCAGCTACATGCCAAAGCTGCACGTCCTGATTTGGTATGCATGACAACACCCCGTGTTCATTGAGTCACAACGTCCCTTCACTTACCATGCTCCTTTGTTCATTAAGCTAATTACTGCATTCTGCATTCCTGCGTTTTATCTATCTTGTTTCTGCCGCTTGATCCTTTCCCAACCCCGAATCGACTACTACTGAACAGTTGAAGCCGAACAGGAAGGAATTGCAGGTGTCAACTCACAGTTTACAAATATGACATCTCCTCTGGCATAGCTGGAAATATGAAATATTGATTTATGTGCAGTAAAAGGTCTTATAAAAATGATCACATACACATGAGAGATTAATGCGCAGGAGATCAATAGAAATTTCATTCTTGACGCTAGACTGTCACCTATGGTGAAATGCTAAAATACAGAAATCAATATTATCTATGAAATGTCAAATTTATTATAATTATGAGGATGAAAGCTGGCCAAGTGGCTCCCAGGAGAGCAGGAAGGATAGGTTACTGTGCTGAAGCATCCCTCATGTCCCTTGTTCACTTGCTGCCAATTTGAGAGCAATATCGGTGCATGCGGTTTTCAGGCATTATGTAGCACCATGTAGTAACAAATTCCTCCAGGAATATTTAACTCTTGAAGCTGACAATAATACAAGTGCTCACGTAGTCAAAAGGTTTGGGACTTTTGGGCAGAAAATTGAAAAGCTAACAGAGCATAGATCATAATTTGGCACACAGCGCACATTTGTGGTGGGAAATTGAACACAGAGAATCGGACGAAGAAAGACGCCTATGAATTCATTCTCAAGCGCAATGGGGTTGTGTACACACAAACACACACACACACACACGCACAAACTCTCCCTCCCACGACATACCTACTATTATTATGAGGACCGAACATTGACTGTAAGGAAGTGTGTATTTACTATTCTAACTCCACGCATGCTACGGTAGTAGGGGAGGTAATAAAGCTGACCGAGGCAAATATATGTGCACTTTTAGTTTTTTGACACACTCGCTCGAAAGTACCTATACACACCACAGAGACCGGTCTTCCTGACACACTGGTTCTCACAAAGATAGCTTTTGATAGGTTCTGACAAGATTAACCCACTCTTTGAGGAATAGGCAGGTCCCCTGTCCGTGGGTTACACATACACACACACACACACACACGCAGGCACACATGCATGCAAGCACTCACGCACACACACATATCATGGTAGCATGTACATTTAAATATCTATACATAGCGAGCGACACCCTCACACATAAACATATGTATGCATGCATTTATATATCAAAATAAATGTATCTACACATGTTGCACACACATCTTAATTTCTGTAATGAATTAAAAAAAATTAAACCTTTGGTTTGATAGGTCAAGGTTATGTAATAAAAATAAGTACATAGATATTTTGGGGCATATTTATGTTTCCTGGCGCATCCCTGCAAATCAGCAGGGATGCACCAGGAAAGATGCGTCACGCAAGTTTACCCTTGCGCCACCACAGATGCGCCGCATTTACAATGCAGCGCATCGTGGCGCAAGGATAAACAGATGCGTGACATACCTGATGGCGTAAGGGCGGCGCATTGCTGGAGTCGCAAGCACGACGCAACTCCAGCAATGTTTAGGGGCTGCCCATACCTAACATGCTGCGTCATGCCTTACGCCTGCTTCAAGCAGGCGCAAGGTTTTGACGCAGCAGCATCGGAAAAGTGACTGAGTGAAATCACTTTTCCGAGGCTTTTTCCGATGGAAGGCCCACCCTGCATACATTAAACCTGATGCAGGTTTAATGCAGCGCAGGGCTTTACAACGTGACGCATCTCCCTAGATGCTTCACGTTATAAATAAGGCGCAACATGGCGCATGGTTTACGCCGCCGCTGCGTCACAAAAGTGACGCAACGGCGGCGTAAAAGTGGCGCAAGTCTAACATAAATCTGCCCCTTAGTACGGTCCTACATTATGATCGAGGAGTTCTGATGACATAACCCTAAAACAAAATATGGCATTACTACATAGGCTACCTCTTAAGTATTTTATAGTAGATATTTATTATGTACTACTAGCACAAACAAGTCCTTTTCAAACAGGGAAAGGTTTATTGAAAAGAGTAGGTGAAATACTGGATTGTTTGGTTTCCTCGAGTTGAAATAAAAGAAAATGTTTTTAAACAGGTTCAGATACTGTGGTTGTATTAAAATCACATTTGCCTTCTTGAAAACACATTCTGGGGGTCATGTAGAACTTCGTAGATCAATGCATCTACTATAAACCTGTAGATTCGTCAAACCACCAAACTTGTGGTAACACCATGCAATTTAGAGGTGCAGAACAGCAGATTTTTCAATAGTGGATCTTCAGCTGGCTGAACCTTCGGAAACCTTTGACCAGATGGGCTGTCCCCCATTGGGCCATCAGGTCACAGCGACAGGAGACCTCACCGATTTAAGGAGGTGGCATCACTCCTTTCTTATACCAAGCACTCGATTGAAAGCAATGGCGTCCGAGGTAAAGAAATTGTAAAATATTCTTCAGGTGGGGGCAGAAATCTGTTCATCATTGTTATTTTATTATGCAAGAACAAATTCCTTCTGTGTTATTTTTTTCTTGAAGATCGAAATACTTTGATGAGTTGCTGAATCAAACTTAGCAACCAGTGGGCACCTTTTTTTTTTTTTTTTTAGAGGTTTACATAGCGCGAACTAGACCCGAAGATATCAGGTATCAGAGCACCAGTTGTGTTACTGATGGCCACATTCATTTTTGTTAGGCAAGGGGAGATTAAGTGATTTGCCCAGAATCACAGGATGTTGAGCGTCCTGGCTGAGACTCAAACCCGGTTTCCCAGCTTTGAGGTCGGCCAGCCGCGGCCCGTGGAGGGAGTTCCGTGGGGCGGTAAGGCGGGGCGGGGGAGGGGCAGAGTGGGGGATTCTAAAACGTGCGCTACGAAATTCGTTTTATTTATTTAATTGTTTACTTACCTGCAATTATCCATATTCCGGTTTTTAGAACCACCCACCCTGCCCCTCCCCCGCCCCGCCTTACCGCCCCACGGAACTCCCTCCACGGGCCGCGGCTGAGGTCGGCTGCTCTACCCATAAGACTACATGGTTTCCCACATTCTGACCTTTGGTTAAGTCACTGCACAGGAATGGCCTCTGCTGACCTTGCTTTCTTGCTGACCTACTGAATAAATAGAAGTTAAATGTGCAACTTGGCTTCTAACTTTCATGAAGATTTATCAAACTCCACTCAAGCTGATAGTAAATAAAACATTTTTTTTAGCAGAAACTGTAAATAAATCATATCACGATTTAAAATCAAAATTGTGTTTTAAAACTGTAAATTTATTTTAGTCACGATTTTTGAAGTTTTAAAGTTCAATTCACAGAAATCATGTTATCAAATTTATGCTTTTAATGGTTTAAAACATCTATACATTTGACCAAATTTCTCCTCCAGTTATTTTTGCTTTTTTACAAAAATCTCTTGATGAATTTTAACAAACCAGAAATGGATCATTAGTTGGACCTTACCAATTCATCTATGTTTGGTGTAAATCAGTCCAGCAATTTGTGGACCACTTGAGATAGAAACATTCCTATATAATTAGTATGGGGAAACTAACTCCTTTTGTCCTGTTTATAACTTTTCCTCTCTTTGATGGTTTTACACTTAGCTCTCCAAGAATACGTTGATTGGACTAGGTGAAACGTTTGGAGATTTACTTCAAATTAAGATGTAAAAATCATACAGTCTATGGGGAGACCAACTTAACAAAGCATTACCCATTTAACCCCGTAGTAATTTTCCTTCTCTTCTCGAGCAAAAAGATGAATGAAATTTTGCCAAGTTTGTCATAAAGATAGAAATGGACACGTAATAGATCTTGTTGCTGTTTGGTATGAATTTGTTCAGTAGTTTTATTTTAGATATTTGCATCACAACAAGTTTGTTGAATGGGCACTAATTGACAAGTATTTCTTGAGAGTTTATGCTGAATTGAACCTCAGATTTGGATGCAAGGATAATTTGATGATAACCTTTTTTTTCAATAATGAAACCACGATGATCTACATGGTGGTTTTCCATGGCAGGCACAGCATCCGAAATAGTGGCTGACTGGCCAGCCCAAACTGAGCGGCAGGTTGATGCCATTTCTATTGTTGTCATATCCAACAGATTTGTCATCCCAACTGCAGAACCGACGGCGGCGGTGGAAACACTGCTCTGCGGCTCAAACTGAGATGAGGGAACATAGAGAAGTTTGAATGAAGTATTCAGCTTTTTTGCTGAAGCCCCTTTGACACTCTCCTATAAATCAGACACTATGGGGCAGATTTATGAGCCCCTTGCGCCTCATTTACGCCACCGTTGCGTCACTTTTGTGACGCAGCGGCGGCGCCAATCCTGCGCCATGCTGCGGGGTATTTGCAACGTGACGCATCTGGCAGATGCGTCACGTTGTAAAGCCCTGCGCCACATGTGGCGTTCTGGAGCGGGGGGGGGCGTTCCGGCGCAGGAACGCCTCCTGCAAAGTGGCTTAGTGAATTCTACAAGATTTCCCTCAGTCACTTTTAAGGCCATGCTGCCTTGAAGCAGGCGTAAGGATTGACGCAGCATTGTGAAGATAGGTCCCCCCAAAGCATTGCTGGAGCTGCGTCGCGCTTGCGACACAATTCCAGCAATGCGCCACTTTTACGGCACAGATGCGTCACGCATCTGTGCCGTTTTTGCCCCATGGTGCGCCGCATTGTGGTGGCGGAGCTGTGGCGCACAATAACTGGCGCATCCCTGCTGATATGTAGGGATGCGCCAGTTATTATAAATCTGCCCCTATGGGTCTGATTATGAATCACACAGAGCAGTATCCCTGGGTGGCATACAATTCTGTCTGATCATGATATCTTTTCCTTTGGTGAGAGGAGAGCATGAAATTATCTCCCCAGCCAAAACTAATCTTTCCTATCCTTCCATGATACTCCCAGCCCACCTCACTCCACCCCTCCCTTCAAGGAAGCCACTGCTCCCATTTATCACCTGCTCAGAGCCACTGGTCCATGGGACTGTTAAACCTCTCAGAAGAAGGCACAGTGACTTTGTGTCCACACAGGTATTCCTGATTCCAAGGCATTTATCTCACAAAAGGTGCAATTCTATGCAGAGATACTGGCTGGTAATGGTTATACCAGGTACTGGGAATATCTGCAAGGAATTTCACCTAACTTGCAAATAGGGCCCATGTGTTTATAACATCAGGTTGTCATATGTAAATATGTCCTGATATTAGGTGTTTGTATGGGAGATATGAAAAATTGTGGGGCACTCCTTTATCACACTTCTGGTAACTATGTGATTACTTTTATAAATGTAATGACGCGTGGAATTGCTGGTACGTAAATGACAATGGGAAATTCTACACAATTTAGTTTTCTGGTAAAGAAGACTGTAAGTGTAATTTTGCTGAATAAATGGTGCAGCAGAAGAAATATTTATCAAAGTATGTTTTGTGGTTGTATGTCAGAATGTGCTTAGAAAAGAATTTTCCGACAGAATTGTCATGTTCTAAAAACTGTACCTTATTGTGCATACAGCATGCCACCTGCATTTCTAGCTGGAGCTACAAAGAATATGCTGGAACCCACATAAGATGGAAGGTGGGAAGTGCTGGAGGTGCCAAAAGAAAAATACTGACTACATTCACATGTTCATACAATGTCCTGCCATTACAAACTGGTGAGAAAAGATCAACACTATTGTAAGCAGTTGAATGTCTACATATAACTTATTATTAGGATTTTTTTTAATTACATCACAAACTAACCACTTCCAGAAAAAAGTAACTATTGTTGTTATGGTGATTATGTCAGCAAAGAAAATAGCGCTGAAAAACTACAAATACATTATTTATCTTAGTTCCTACATCTGGATTCTCAACATGGCAAGTTAATTATGGTAAGGGAAAAAAACACACCATAGACGTATATGATATCTTAACTGAAAATTCACTCAGTGGAATTTCATCCAAAAACTCCAGGATCTAATTTTACAAGCGCTAATGTCTGGAATGTCTTCCATGATCTGTTCCACACTCATTATAAGTATTTGGTTTTTAACCAAGATATTGTGTACTGAATAATCTGTTAGTTTGCATACCTCTTCAAAATTGCTTCTTGCAAATAGTGAATCTGCAGAGTATGCAATATTTGGAGACAATTTATTGAGCTACATTTTCAATTGTATCATAATTTCTCGTTTAGTTTACAATCACTAAGAGTGAGAAAATGACCCTTTTTTGTGAGGTCACACACACCCATTTTTGTAAACTGATTTTTGGTCGGATATGAATTTACCTTAAGGAAATGAAAAGACAAGAGGTGTTTAGCAAAACAGAAAGGTGGAATGAGGCTTTCTCTAATTGGGTTGAGTTGTTGAGGTACGCCCTTCTTCTGGAAGGGTTGAGAATTTTGGCTGTTTTAGGCTGTCTTGTGCAGGTTCCGGTGGGCATTTACCTATGGTCTGAACATTACCAATTTTAACAAGGGATACCGTTGGTTGTCGGAGGGTCATTCGTGGAACCCTGTAGGGCCCTGCAGTGAAATGCCTGGAATTGTGTTTGTTTGCTGTTTTTTTCAATGAGAGTCGGAGGTCTTGTTGAGAATTTGTGCTCAGCCTGATGTAGGTAGCACTAATTAACTCAATGGATTTTTCCCATGGGCCGGAGTCATGTGAATTGGGTATCTTTGGAGGTTTGAAGATAACATTGCCCTACACATGTTGAGAAACCCGACTCCAGACACCAGAGCATTCACCTCACTTTGGAACTAAAGGAGGGCCTCCATTTGGTGGTAAACCCTGAGGCGGGTGAGACGTACATAGCCTATCCACAGTTGGACTTTGGTGAGTGGTCCTGGGTGCCTGTTTTTCTGTACCAATTGGGGGGACATGCTGCTCCTTCATCAGACTATCCTCCCCGGGGCGTGGTTGGCTAACCCACCCTGGTGGATCTACAGTAGTGGGAGCCACAGGCACATGTGGGCACCTGGATGGCAAATTCTAGCGTGGATTACCAATCAATCAATCAATCAAGCTTTTGTTAAGTGGGACTACTCACCCGTAGGGGTCTCAAGGCGCTGGAGGTGGGATGGTGCAGGTTCCGGTCCCTCAGGGAGGGGGTCCATCGAAGAGCCAGGTTTTGAGGCTTCTTGAGGAGGTGGGAAGCGGTGTTGTCTGTCTGAGGTGGAGCGGAAGGGCGTTCCAAGCCTTGGCTGCGAGGAAGGAGAAAGAGCGGTCTACTGATCTGGTTTTTCTGGTGCGTGGGATCCTGGCTGGGCTGATCGTAGGGTCCTTTGCGGTGCGTGGACATTTAGTCAGCTGTTTAGGTATGCTGGACCGGTGTCGTGGAGGGCCTTGTGTACCTGGGTGAGCATCTTGAAGGTGACTCTTGCCTCGATGGGGAGGCAGTGGAGAGTGCGCAGGTGCTGGGAGATGTGGTCGTGTTTTTGCAGGTTGAGGACCAGTCTTGCGGCATCATTCTGGATGTTCTGTAGCTTGCAGGTGAGGTTTTTGTTTATTCCGACGAAGAGTGCATTGCCATAGTCGAGTCTGCTGGGCACCAGGGCATGAGTGACTGTTTTTCTATGTTCGAGGGGGATCCATTTGAAGGTCTTACGTAGGAGGCGGAGGGTGTGGAAGCAGAAGGATGAGACTGAGTTGATCTGGCAATTCATTTTGAGCTTGGAGTCCATGATGATTCCCAGGTTGCGTGCGTGGTCCGTGGGGGTGGGCAGGTTTCTGAGGGAGGGGGGCCACCAGGTGTCGTTCCAGGCATTGAGGTTTGGGCCCATGATGAGTACTACCATCTTGTTGCTGTTTAGTTGTAGGCAGCTGTTTTTCATCCATTTGACGATGGCTTCCATGCCTTCTCGGAAGTTGTGTCTGGCGGTGTTGGGTTTGTGGGATAGGGAGAGGATGAGTTGGGTGTCATCTGCATATGACACAATGTAGAGTCTGTAGGTTTTGACGATGGGGGCGAGCAGAGCCATGTAGACGCTGAAGAGCATCGGGCTGAGGGAGGATCCCTGAGGGACTCCGTAGGTGGTGTGTAGGGTCAGAGAGGAACAGGGCGAGTCTGACCCATTACATTCTGCTGGAGAGGAAGGAGCTGATCCAGTCGAGGGCCTTGTTCTGTATCCCTGCGTCGTGAAGTCTGCATATTAGGGTGCGGTGGAAGACTGTGTCGAATGCCACTGAGAGGTCGAGAAGGATGAGGGCTACTGTTTCTCCTCTGTCCAGTAGGGTGCGGATGTCGTCTGTTGCAGCGAGGAGGGCTGTTTCTGTGCTGTAGTTTTTCCTGAATCCGGATTGGGAGGAGTCGAGGAGGTTGTGTTCTTCGATGAATGTGGCGAGTTGGCTGTTGATGGCTTTCTCGATGACTTTTGCAGGGAATGGGAGCAGGGAGATGGGTCTGTAGTTTTTGAGGTCATTGGGGTCCACCAAGGGTTTCTTCAGGAGGGGTTGACTTCTGCATGTTTCCAGCTGTCGAGGAACGAAGCGGTAGCGAGGGAGAAGTTGATGGTGTGGCGGAGCATGGGTGAAATGGTGTTGGCGGCTCTGATGAGAGATGTGGTGGGGGCAGGGGTCCGTTGGGGCCCCGGAGTGGATTGACTTCATCGTCTTCAGTGTATCTTCGGTGGTGAGGGCTGTCCAGCAGTCAATCGATGGCTTTAGGGTGTCAGGGGGTAGTTGGTGGGGGTTCCGTGTGTTGGTTGTCTTCGTCAAAGTTGTCATAGATGCTCTTGATTTTGTGGTGAGAGAAGGTGCTGAGTTTGTCGCAGAGGTCTTGTGAGGGAGGGATGTCACTCGACTTGCTGGTGGGTTGGGCAAACTCCTTGATGATGTTGAAGAGTTCTTTGCTGTTGTGAGCGTGTGTGGAGATTCTGTCTTCTATTGCTTTTTTCCTTGTTTTTCTGATGAGTTGGTGGTGCGCGTTGGTAGCGGCTCTGAAGTTGTTGTTCGATTCTGTGGATTTGGTGTTCCTCCAGGTCTTTTCGAGGCAGCAGCAGGTGCGTCTGGACTCTCGAAGTTCAGCGGTGAACCATCTGACTTTCTTGGCATGGGTGTTGTTGTTTTTCTTGAGGGGGGCTATGGTGTTGGCACTGTCGGAGATCCATCTGTGCAGTGTTCGGGCTGCTGTGTTGAGGTCGTCGTTTTCCGCAATGGTTGGGATGGAGTTGCTGAGTGAGGAGGTGAGCTGGTCGTCGGTGACTCTGGTCCAGTTTCTTTGTGGGAGCAGGTGCTGGTGTCTGTGGATGGTGGGTGTTCTGAAGGTGAAGTGGATGCATCGGTGGTCAGTCAATGGGAGTTCTGTCGTGTGGCTGAAGATGATGGTGTTTCCTGTTGTGAAGAGCGGGTCAATGGTGTGTCCTGCTGAGTGCATGGGTTTGGTCAGCATAGTGGGACTGTCCTAAAGGCTGGCTGTGAAGGCAGGTAAGGAAATGTGTCTTGGGGTGGTATGAAGGGGATAGGCCATTTTAGGGGATAGGTTTTGGACTTACTGCATGTTTGTACCCTGTGTTTTCTCTAGGGTATTGCCGCCTCAGACAGTCACCCCTCCTTGGTGTGGCTGTGGGTCCAGTCCCTGCCTGACTAAGTTCTCTGTTGTATCGGTTGCCCTGTGTTCAGCCAACCGCCTGTTCCTTGTTGCAGTAGGTTGGCTGCAGCCTGATTTCCTTAAAGCTCATTGTGCAATGCATTTACATTGTACTGAGCTTGGTTTTGGGGGTGCGCCAGTTCTATTCCATTATGATTGTGGTATATTTTGAGATGGCACCGGTTAGCTATGTGGCCCATTATGTGACAATAGCAGCACACTATGAGGCACTTTTGGACCCAGCCTCCCTTACCTTGGCTGAAAGGACTGAGCCGATACCCTCTGGAGTCGGCAAGCAGAGCATCCCTTGAGACTGGTGCCATCTGGATGTTCGCGGCCAATGTGGCACCCTCAGGGTAGACTTTTTCAACTTATGTTGGACCAGTTTTGCGATGTCTTTCTGGGCCTTCCCTGTCCTTCTCCTGTCTTTTCCAGTAATAGTGTAGTATGAGGGCCTGTATTTCCTACCAAGGTTTGGTGTCTAGCCCTATTATACCATCTATTCTGGTCTGGATCTCAGTGGGTAGTCCCCTTTTGAGGATGTTGAAAAAGAATGCAACCTGGGGACCCATGTTGGTCCAGGGCTGTCTTGTCTCTTCCCTGCATTGTTCTCTCATTCTATCTCGGAGATCAGTCACTGTCTCCCCAGGCTTCATGCTCTCTGACATTAATCCTCCTATGCCTAGACGGCCAGGGAATATCTCCCTCAGGGCTTTCCAGATCTGTTGTCGGAATCAGTTAAATGTAGCCCCATCATGCTTGATGTTGAGAAGAGTGACTGTGGGGATGCAGGTTCGGGAGGACACAGTGTCCGTCTGCTCCCCCATGAGGCTGGTTAGCCGACCTTTGGTGTCACCATTAGCTAATATAATACCTCGGTGTTCCTCTCAAAGCATGATATCCATTTTCCTACCACGTACATCAATGGGGACAGTTTATTCCTGAGTCCTTCTTTGTCTGTCTTTGCCCAAGGAAAGTATATGGTTCCTACTGGACCTTTCTGCAATAGCAGATACATTCTGGCACGGGGCTGCCCTGTCGGTTTCTCCCCGATATAGCTCTCCCATCGTCTAAGGTATTCCTGCATGTAGTGATAGTTCCATATTGGATCCCCCCCTGTGCCGAATGCAGTCCTCCACAACAGTCATGTCCTCTGGCTTTAAAGATCCCTCTTCTGGCCAGGGACAATCCTTCCTTTCAGTCCAGCAGGCCAGTAGATGTCAGAAAGACCATGCAAAGTCCTCGCCCTTTTCTCTGGATACTATGGTTTGCCTGACTGGCATCTTCAGGGGGAGTAGCGAACGTCCTCATTGTTGCTCTCCTTGTGCACTCACAAAGGTGCCATGCTGCTCCTTCTGTGCCTCAAATGTGTTCCAGTCAGGCTTTCCTGTCTACTTGTTTCCTGGTCAGCCCCACTTCTAAGCCGACAGTCAGGTGATGTGTGTATTTCTGTTTGGGTCTTCCTTCTGTCTGTTAACTGGGCTCATCCTTAGGTGAGGCACAAGGCCTAGCCCCAGTTTCCTCCCTTGCTCAGCTTCCCAGGAGAGAGGTATTTCTTTCTTTCTATCCTTAACTCACACCTTTCCTCTTACACCTGCCTGCGTTACCCCCTTCACTCAGAACTGTGTGCTGTTCTTCTACGCAATGTCTTGGCCTCAAAATCATTCACTGATGCTTCCCCCACACCATAGGTATGCCTTGGGAGAGTATAGCCCATGTCTCCCCCTTTAAAGTTGGATTTTGAAAGACTGGGGCCCCTGTCTTTCCCTCCACTGTGTGAATCCCCTTCCAAGAGGGCCACAAACTTCCTTCTGATCTTAGGGCACCCTGTGGAGTGTTCAGGAGCATGTGCCCCCGTTCGGCTTGGACCTGATTAGCTGTGACCGATGGGTGAGGACGGTTGAACCCCAAGGGAGCTTGGCACTGGACTGAGCTGTGGCTGACTGCGTATGGGATGATTGGACCTGTGATCTCCTTCCCTGGGACTGGTGGCTTGCTGTCCTGGGGGTGGTCCACCAGCCACCTTGACCTGTGATTTAGTTTAACCCAGCGCAGGGCTGACATTAGCAAGAGCACATGCCTGCTGATGTATGGTAGGGGAGGTGCAGATGCTTTGCTTATAAATCCAGGGATTATCTTGTAGGCCGGGGCTACCTGGAAAATGGCTCATTGTTCCAGTAGGGCCTCTAGTTTAGCCTTTTTATGTCCTGCATATCTGGTCTGTATGTGAGTTTTTGTGTGTTCTATGTTATTTGTATCCAATGTTCCCCCCTCAGACCAGGGAAATACGTGTGGTTTCATGTGAGTGTGCCTCTAGTGTCAGTGTTTCTCTAATTCCTAGCCTGGTTGGGGAACCTTACTTGAATGTGGCCTAGTGGAGTCTCCATGATGAATTGTGGAACTTAACCAAATTGCAAGTTTTAATTGTCTCAAGATTTGTTTTAAATAATTAAAAATTCTACTCTAATATTGGTGAACTGTGTACATGGGGTAGTACCGAAAACATTCTACTGGTGAAGCACTCTATATTCATCAAGGAAAAAGAATGTTTAACAATAGGCAAAGACAAATGCAATGAAATAGCAACAACCTGTAACATAGTGCAATTGTTAGTTCAGAACAGTACAATTTAAGGTGTAGCAGTAAAATGGCACATGTGAAATTCTGACTGGGGGGAAAAAAAAACTTCATAAAGTATAAAGTCATTAGCATGACATAGCATTTAAACATGAAGCAAATTGAAAAAAATTAACAGCACCACAACATCAATAAATGGATCCAATGGAAAAATGTAAAAGAGACTAAAAGAGAAAAGGTTGACAGAAAAAATTATTATTTTGTCCAAAAACCTTAGCCCCTTCCTGGCGCCTACAGCCTGAGGAGAGCGGATGCTCCATGTAATACTCGGAGCTAAGTGAGCCTGATAGTCTCACTGTTGGCTAAGCAGACAAAAAAAGCATTGATTTGCATGGAGAAAAAGGAATAACCTGACAATTATTGGCCCACTGTGGTCAGACACAACCTACACCTTATTCACCAAGGACCGAATTTGTCCCTAACATCTGAATTACACCTTATACAACACACAGGGGTCATGCGTACCGAATGACTGATGCCCAGTGGTCCAAGGGAAAAAATCCACCCCTCACTTCTTTTAGATATTGCCAGTGTTAAGAAACTTGCAGTTTCTAAGAAAACCATTTTTAATTATAAAATGAGATTAAGGTAGTGACTCTATATTACCCACTAGGGGCCGGGGTGTACCAATTGTGTCATGCCCAACAGCTCAAGCAAAATAAATAAGTGACCCTATATAACGCATCCAGGGCCTGGGGTGTACCAGTGATATCACGCCCAGCAGTTCAAGCAAAAAAAGAGTAACTCTATATAACACACCAACAGTAAGGAGTGTACAAGTTGTGTCAAGCCCAACAGTTCACACGAAAAACTAATTGTAGCTACCCTCACCTTCTCTAGCGTGCTTACTAGGGAAAAATGATCTGCACGCTTGTCCTAGTTTGCCACATGCCACATGTTGGGACTAAGGATCAGAAATAGTCTCTTACCCTATGATGGCGGCCTCTGGATGGACATCCACCCAGCGGATTCAGCAGAACTTCTAATCAATTATGGCATCTATTCACCAGTCTATTTTGCGCAGATGTGAATCCGTTCGGGCAGGGCTCCTTGTCCTTCTGCAGCAGCCAGGCTCTATAAACCAATCTCTCCTGGCTGGCTCCACAAAATGTTGCTCGATATGAATTTACATTAAAGAAATGAAAAGACAAGAGGCATTTGGCAAAACAGGTACAAGTTGGTTTATTTAAAAGCAGCAGCTGGCAAAGTATTGACAGAGTACTTCTGAAGAAAGTCTCTTGCTGTACAAGCTTTTAGCAGACCATATATACATCTCATGAGGTACAATAAACCAATAGTTTATTTTTGAAAAGCAACTTAGTCATAAATAATAACAAGTAGATGTAGACGTAGATGGCTCTCGACCTTGGGGAGAGCTAGTGTCGGCCAGTGTATATGTGCCAGATGTTTGTTGTGGGGAGCGCATGTTTCTATCTACATGTGGAATCTAGCTTTGTTGTATTTTTGGGAAACGCATGCCTGTTGCCAAACGTGTTTTATTGGGGTCAATTTCCTTAGACTGTTTGTGGTGCAACTGTCTATGTGTGGGATCGATCAGGGTGTTCCCCTGTGTGGCATTTGTCTTTGGGCTAAGTGAGACCCCACCTATGACTTGTCACTCAATAGGCGTGGGTTGGGATCACAGTGTCTGTCTGACCACACATCTCTGACTCAGGGTTGATAGGGAGGTCACCTTGGATGAATCCAACAGCAATGATACAAGTTCATTAGAACTTCTACAAATAATGTGGCATTCATTGACATCATTTTTACCAACATTCCCAGTTTTGTCCGTACAGTTGTCATAGCGACCATCGATATTGTAATTACTGATATTGACATTGACGTGCCTACATCATGGCTCCCCTACACATAAAGTAGCATTGTCCAGCCTGCAGCTGGCCTCTAACTGCTGCTTTGATGAATTGTGAAATACTGCTATCAGTGCAGAGACATTAGCCTGGCCTAATGCCTTGGAAGAGGAATGTTAGCCAGCTTAATCCAAAGAGGGTAGTTTAGTAGTATCCGCGATCTTCATTAACTGAAAGGAGACCAGTCTTAGACCTATACTTTTATAGCTTAGTGATATGGGGAAGCCTGTTGAAGAGGGGTAGTTTCATCCCAAATTACACTTTAGCTTCCTATCTTTAGTCTTAGTGGTTGAGGGAGCTTGCCCTAATTCCAGTATAGAATGATTGAGTTGGAAGGGCCTCCTTATTACCTTAAAAAGTCCCCTAGGTTTACCACAAACTCCATCCAAGGGCAGAGATATTTTGCCATGCTTGATAATCGTGAGAATGATGCACTACGGGATAGTTTGCAGTGAGGCTGGATGTGCCGCAAAAGTGGGAAGGTTTGCATTTGGAAACATTTTTTTAATTTGTCAAGGACTTTACTTTACTCACAGCAGCTCGGAACACTTTCTAGACCAGCAGGAGAGCAGAAGATGAAGGGACTTGCTGTCTCTAACCTCTGCGGAGACTTGAAGGGTTAGACCTGCTCCCATTTATCTCCAGGACTAAGAAGCGGACTCCAGAGTCAGTTGGCCAGCCTTCTGTGTAGCTACTGAGACATGAGCCATAAGCTGCAAGAGGTCTTTTCCCCGTAGGAACCAGTTGACCAGTTACAACTAGAATTGGACCATGTTGTTGGCCTCTGCTGGAGTGTTTCCTGCCCCCCCACATGTTGTCCTGGAGGTTCTATGCGTGTTAGAAGTGGATAAAATGAACTGCCCCAGAAATTTTAAAAGTTGTGATTTAGAAAGGTTTTGGACTTCCAAGAGCTTCAGAACATCAATGGAACCTCACAGCAAAGGTGTCTAATTTCAGAAGCACTTTGTCAAATACATTTTCAAGCTTTCCCTGCTGGAAGAATTTGAACGCCAAAAAAGAGACTACATCACTAGGTAGAAATCTTTGCAGTGCGAAGGTGTAAAAAGCATCTACAAAAGAGAGGACTTTGGTTACTGCAAAAGTTGAATTTTCTTGCTCTGAGCATTTCCTGCTAGCATCAACAGCTTCAGTGCGACCTCAACCAGTGTATATTTAGATTTGATAGGTCATTGTTGAATACAGCTTTCAATCTTGATCCACTGGAGGATTGTGGCTTCATTACTAAAAGTCTTAGGTCCTGATTATGAGTTGTTGGCAGAGCGGTGGCGCAGTGGGGCAAACCACAATGCCACCCCTCTGAAAAAGCTCACCTCGCCTGCCTACCAGATTATGAAGTTTTCGTAGTCTGGCAGGAGGGCGGTGTGGCGGTCCCATGGCGGTGCCTCTTTTAAAGGCAGCGGTGCCATTAATAAAGGCACCACAATGGGACTGCACTAGAATGTTCCTGCATGGCATGGATTTCGAAAGTCCAAGCCTTACAGGACCTATGTGCATGCACACAGGGGGGCACATGTTATGCCAACCTGGGTGCATCGACATATGTTTAAGGCACAGGGGGCCATGTAGAGGCGCCTTTGTTTCCTCTCCACCAGGTTTTTCATGGCTGTGGAACCACCATGAAAAGCCTGGCAGAGAGGAAATTCGTAATATGATTGGTGGGCCGCCATATTGCGTCCTCTGGCTGCCACTCCTATGCCAGGGAACAGCAGTCCCTGGCATAGGCAGTGGTCCCAGGGTGGTAGGACTGCCTGAGTGGTAATCGGTTGTGGCTGGATCCACCACCGTCACACAACCATGAGTCTGGCGGCTCATAAGGGGGGCCCTTACGGTATGATGTAGGGTTTGGCAAATGGATTATTCCATCACAAATGTGACAGCTATCCTAACCATCTTATTGCAAGTGCTTTATATCTTACAGCACTTGCAATAGGGTGGCTGGAAATCCATCACAATTGTCCTGTAGTAACCTGTCTGCAAAACTCTCAAAAAGGTCCTAATTCAGATTGTAAAAACTTTTACTGGGATGATCCACCTGACATCTGCTCTATTGCGGCTAGCCTGAAATTATGCTTGGGTCCTGGTGGACAGCAAACAGCAATTTCTAATTGGGGCTTTACTTTTGTTGGTGCTATTTTTCTTAAAACTTAAAAACTTCCTATATATGCTACCCCTCATTAGATTCTAGTTGTTTTGGTGTCATTTATCTCATTTATTTATGAGAAATTAATTTTTTAAAAATGGTTTTGAGATTTTTATTGTGTTGTGTTTTGACTTTGTGTCTGTTTTAGTATTGCTAAATACTGGGCTCATTCTCCTAAGTAAAGCCTCTCTGATGTATGGCAAAGCTACCACAGTTTGACTTCAGGTTTACATTATTGATACTGTGATTTTGGCTTGACAGGATTTGGGGACTTATTAATTGGGTAAGATGCACATTCTGCCCATCTAATAACCAATTTTCTCAGCTTCTGCATGCATTGTGATATATATTTTTAGCTAGATCCTTAGTAACGTTTTTTTCTGCTGAAGAACAGAGTTTGATTTATGTTGAAACTGTTATACATTTGTCATGGTTTTATTAAACCATGTAGTTAAGAAGTAACCATAAACGCTTCTTTTTGGAATTTTTAGGGTCAATCGAGTAATCCTCATTAACATATCTTGTTCCTCCAATTTTAAAGTAAAAATATGTAATTTCCTTTCTTGTTTGCTATTTTTGAAAACGATTAAAAAAACAAAGGTGGACGATTCACATTTTTATCAATTCTATGAAGGTTGGGAGTCATGCAGCGGATAGTATACCTGCCCCTTCTGATGGTATTATAAATATGTTGATGCGGTGTCTCAGAAAAGCTGACAGCAATGCACCAAAGTCAATATTTTTTTCTTTTTCTTAGCTGTTTTTTTCATTGAAGCATTTCTCACATAATTCCTGCAGTACATTCCACCCAGTGACCGACCTGAACTTTCTTCAGAACCAGCCTCTGTGAAGTACTAATCTACTTCAAAAAATCTTTCTATATCCCTTTGAGTTGGTGTTTCACTTGATGAATGGCAGAAAAACTGGAAAGGGTAAAGGGTAGCTGGAAGCTGAAAGCGATATAGCTTACAGAGATATCTGTTAAGATTGTGTCTATGTAAAGTCGATGTCACTGAGACAGAGAAAGCATTTTTTCTTTGGAGATTTATTTACTTAAGCATTCCTGAAGAGTCTGCTACAGAACGGCTACAGTTCAGGTCAGTCTTGGCCTGAATCGTGGGTGACTCTACCTCAACTTTACCTTACTCTTTGAGGTACAGGCCTGTTCCAACAAAGTCTCCAAATTTTCCTAAATTCCTCTGAGCTATCTTCAAAGAGTAGTAAGAGATGAGGTGGATCCTGCACATCAAGAAATTAATGGATGCTGAGGCACATACAGGTTGGCAGGGTTCAGCAAGGCTTCAGACAGAGTATGGTTTTCACAATGTATAAATCTTAATGTCTGAAACTCATTAAAAAGAAATTCAAGGTAGTTATAGCTATGGCCAGACCCCATATTCATTTTTGGGCATTTTGTATGATTCTTATGAAGCATCCAAAAAACTTGCCCGGTAACAGGAGATTGTGCTAGCATAGCACTGCAGCTTAGGGGTGTTCATCATTGGTCCAGGAATATCAGATCTACAGCGGACTAATAGGATAGCCACATAAGATAAACTTGCATATGATTAATATCAATGGAAATCATTTACAAGTCAGTGGTTATCATCAAAATATGGCATGGATCTCACCCTCGTGCACTCGGACACCAATACTCTAGCCTATATTGTTTGATTGAATAGTGTGAAGCCATTAATGGCATTGTAAAGCAGAATAATGACGATAGAAGGTCATACATTTTTTTTCTGTGGCAATGAGAGTCAAGTAAGTAGCTCATAGAAACACGGGAATGCATATGCCACACCTAAAGATATAAGTGTATGTGTCCGTGTGTATATGTATGGATATAAATATATTTGTTATGCATTTATATAAATATATATGTATGTATAAATGAAACAACTTTTTTCTCCCATGTGAAGAAAAAATACTCGGACACTCACGTATGCTTCAAGTAGTCAATTTAATGATAATGGATTGCCATTGTAAATAAATTGACTACTTGAAGCATATGCGAGTGTCCGAGTATTTTTTCTTCGCATGGGAGAAAGATGTTGTTGGATTTGTGGGTATCCGGTTACCCGACTCGGACCGCCCAATTAGACAGCCTCGTAATATACCAGAACTGGTGTTTAGATGTATGTATATATATATTCACTGAAAAAACCATAGGTTTCACACATGTTATAGTTAGCTGGACATTTCACTCGTAAAAAACCATTGAAATTCCCCCGTTATAGTTAGTTCAGCTAACAATAACTCACGCGACCGCAATCCACTGCTGATGACGTCACATATTACATCACTGATGACGTCATCCAGTGAGTGTGTGTTTCTGTAAAGTTTATATATGTATAATATATATAGGGAAAGGCCTGTGGAAGAATGAGTGGCTGTACAAGTGTGTGAATGGATGATTTTCTAGGTGCGTAACTGACTCTATAAGTGAGTCATTTGAGATGTCATCAGTGATGTCATGAGTGATGTCACTCACCATGTCATGAGTGATGTAATATGTGACGTCATCAGCGGTGGATTGCGGTCGCGCGAGTTATAGTTAGCTGAACTAACTATAACGGGGGAATTTCAATGGTTTTTTGAGTGAAATGTCCAGCTAACTATAACATGTGTGAAACCTATGGTTTTTTTAGTGAATTTGTAAGGTTTTTTAAATGCTAATTTATGTATGTATTATTATATTTTTTATATATTTAATTTACAATAAACTACCTATGTATATAGTTATAGATTGACTGTATCCTGTAATATGGAATGGCTCAGCTCTTTTTTTTTTAATTTGGATAAAGTTGAACAGCATAGTTAATATCTTCTATAAACTTATAAACAGTTTAAAATGTTTTTTTTTTTGTTAAGGATTTTTCACGGTGCGCGCACCATTCGCGCACCATGCGCGCACCGGCAATTTTTTTTATTAAATGAAATGTTTTTTTTTTATTTACGAGGTCCTTTAGGGACCCCCTGAGAAGGTCTAGGGGGTCAGGGACTCTCTACCCTGCCCCCTTTTCACGTTCTCCACTTGTGTTTTTAGTTCTCTTCTGCCTCTAAAACTCAAAATGCCGGCTGGGGGGTGCGCGCACCGTGCGCACACCCCGCGATTTTTTGAAAAAAAAAAATGTTTTTTTCACCCTTCGGGGTCCTTCAAGGATCCCCTGACAAAGGCTAGGGGGTCAGGAACTCTCTACCCTGCCCCCTTTTCACGTTCTCCACCTTTCTTTTTCACTGTCACACACAAAATGGCGTCCGACACTTCCTGATTTCGACCGATTGGAATGTTGACTGACATCTAACCACCAATCAGAATTACGCTCGCGGACATTTGGTGCGCGCACCGTGCTCGCATATAGATATTGATGTACTTTTAACTGCAATTTTCTCAGGAACTACTGAACAGATTGACACCATATATGCAAAAGGCACATGCCTGACCTGAGGACTACCTCTTTGCCAAATTTCAAGTAATTCTGTTCAGCCGTTTGGGCTGTACCTTTGACTAAAGGTCCTATGGGAAAATGCATGGGGAAAACGCGTTTTGGGACCCCCCTTTTTTCTCAGCCCCCGCTTGCCGAATCACCCCAGACTTTCAGGGTAGGAGCTGAGCGGAGCGCCCCATTAGTTTTGAAAATTTCACAAGGATTCGTCAACCGGCGGCAAAGTTATTCAAAATAGAATTTTCAGATTTCCTATGGAAACACGGTCCTAACTATAACTATCTACTGGCGACCGCCAGTAGATAATATATATATATATATATATATATTCACTTAAAAAACCATAGGTTTCACACATGTTATAGTTAGGTGGATATTTCACTAGTAAAAAACCAATGAAATTCCCCTGTTACAGTTAGTTCAGATAACTATAACTCGCACGCCCGCAATCCTGCTCAAGACGTCATATATTACATCACTCATGACATGGTCAGTGGCATCACTCATGACATCACTGATGACATCATCCTTGTGATAGAGTGGGAATTTGATTGGTTTTTTACGAGTGAAATATCCACCTAACTATAATATGTGTGAAACCTATGGTTTTTTCAGTGAATTTGTACGGTTTTTTAAATGCTAATTCCTAACTATAACGTGTGTGAAACCTATGGTTTTTTCAGTGAATTTGTACGTTTTTTTAAATGCTAAGTTATGTATGTATTATTTTTTTTTTATATATTTATTTTTCAATAAATTGTTTTTTTTATGGTTACCCCCGCGATTTAAAAAAAAAAAAATTAAAATGTTTTTTTCTGCCTTCGGGGTCCTTCAGGGACCCCCTGACAAAGGCTAGGGGGTCAGGAACTCTCTACCCTGCCCCCTTTTCACGTTCGCCACCTTCCTTTTTCACTCTCGCACTGAAAACAAACAAAATGGCGGCCGACACTTCCTGATTTCGATGGATTCGAACGTTGACTGACATGTAACCACCAATCAGAATTACACTTGCGCACGTTAGGGTGCGCGCACCGAGCGTGCACGGTGCGCGGATATAGATATGTATGTGCTTTTAAATGCAATTTTCACAGGAACTACTGAACAGATTGACACCATATATGCAAAAGGCACATCCCTGACCTGAGGACTACCTCTCTGCCAAATTTCAAGTAATTCTGTTCAGCCGTTCGGGCTGTACCTTCGACTAAAGGTCCTATGGGAAAATGCATGGGGAAAACGCGTTTTGGGACCCCCCTTTTTGCTCGGTCCCCGCTTGACGAATCCCCCCGAGACTTTCAGGGTAAGAGCTGAGCGGAGCGCCCCATTAGTTTAGAAAATTTCACTAGGATTCGTCAACCGGCGCCAAAGTTATTCAAAATAGAATTTTCAGATCTCCTACGGGAACACGGTCGTAACTATAACTATCTACTGGCGACCGCCAGTAGATTATATATATATATATATATATATATATATATATATATATATATATATATATATATATATATATATATATATATATATATATATATATATATATATATATATATCACCTACTGGCGGTTGCCAGTAGGTAGTTATAGTTAAGACCTATTATCCATAGGAAAATCGTAACATTCTTTTCCCAATAACTATGGCGTCGGTTGACGACTCTTCATGAAATTTTCAAAACTCGTGGGGCGCTCCCTTCAGCTCCTATCTTAAAAGTTTTGGGGTGATTTGGAAAGCGGGGGCCGAGAAAAAAGGCTGGTCCCAAAACATGTTTTCTCCATGTTAATTCCCTTAGGAAACTTTAGACACGGCTACAGCCCGAACTGCTGAACGGAATTACTCCAAATTTGCCGAATAGGTAGCCCTTGGTTCCCAAATATCCTTTTTTGTTAAATGGTGTAAATCCGCTCAGTAGTTCATGAGAAATTAGAAAAAGAAAAAGTTTTAATATCTGGGCGGAGCCTAACGACACATCTCATCCTGGAATTGCTGGCAGCCATCTTGGGACCAATATACATGATAGTACCCCATTGAAATGCATTGTAGTGAAGATTTTGAGGGTTACCAAAAGGAGAACTATAAAGGGTGATAACAGACTTTAGTTAGATTAGAATTCATTTGTTGATGGTAGCATACTGATTTCAGGAATTGTGGTGTGTTCTAAGGTGATTTTACCCTGTGAAAAACCTTCTGCTGGGATATCATGAAAATTAGGACATGTTTTAAATGAGATCTCAACTATCTTCCTGTTATATTTCAACAGGAGCAGCCTGTCAGTTGATGCCTTTGTGTTCTACTGCAGCTTCCCAGAGTGTTCTAAAGAACAACTAGAGCGCTAACAGCCTTACTTATGACAAAAGTATGGCACACCTGAAGCTATCTTGATTGGAATAAACTGGTAACACTTAAAACATTTCATTTAAAAAGGAACAAAATGAGGGGGTCATTTTGTCAGAGAAATTATGTTTAGTGCTGTAGAAAGAAAAATTAGGACATGTTTTAAGTGAGATCGCAAATATCTTCCTGTTATATTTCAACAGGAGCAGCCAGTCAGTTGATGTCTTTGTGTCCTACTGCAGCTTCCCAGAGTGTTCTAAAGAACAACCAGAGCTCTAACAGCCTTACTTATGACAAAAGTATGGCACACCTGAAGCCATCTTGATTGGAATAAACTGATAAAACTTAAAACATTTAATTTAAAAAGGAACAAAATGATGTGGCTCATCTTGTCATAGAAATTATGGTTAGTGCTGTAGAAAGAAAAATTAGGACATGTTTCAAGTGTGATATCAAATACAATAAATCTTCGAGTCATACGTCTTGAATGCGAGTCTCATTCATAACAATCTTCCTATTATATTTCAATAGGAGCAGCCTGTCAGTTGATGCCTTTGTGTTCTACTGCAGTTTCCCAGAGAGTTCTGAAGAACAACTAGAGCGCTAACAGACTTACTTATGACAAAATTATGACACACCTGAAGCCATCTTGATTGGAATAAACTGGTAACTCTTAAAACATTTAATTTAAAAAGGAACAAAATGAGGGGGTTCATTTTGTCATAGAAATTATGGTTAGTGCTGTAGAAAGAAAAATTAGGACATGTTTTAAGTGAGATCTCAAATATCTTCCTGTTATATTTTAACAGGAGCAGCCTGTCAGTTGATGCCTTTGTGTTCTACTGCAGCTTCCCAGAGTGTTCTAAAGAACAACTAGAGAGCTAACAGTCTTACTTATGACAAAATAATGGCACAACTGAAGCCATCTTGATTGGAATAAACTGGTAACACTTAAAACATTTAATTTAAAAAGAAACAAAATGAGAGGATTAATTTTGCCCTAGAAATTCTGGTTAGTGCTGTAGAAAGAAAAATTAGGACATGTATTAAGTGAGATCTCAAACATTTTCCTGTTATATTTCAATGGGAGCAGCCTGTCAGTTGATGCCTTTGTGTTCTCCTGCAGCTTCCCAGAGTGTTCTAAAAAACAACTACAGAGCTAACAGTCTTACTTATGACAAAATTATGGCACACCTGAAGCCAACTTGATTGGAATAAACTGGTAACTCTTAAAACATTTAATTTAAAAAGGAACAAAATGAGTGGGTTCATTTTGTCATAGCAATTATGGTTAGTGCTGTAGAAAGAAAAATTAGGACATGTTTTAAGTGAGATCTCAAATATCTTCCAGTTATATTTTAACAGGAGCAGCCTGTCAGTTGATGCCTTTGTGTTCTACTGCAGCTTCCCAGAGTGTTCTAAAAAACAACTACAGAGCTAACAGTCTTACTTATGACAAAATTATGGCACACCTGAAGCCAACTTGATTGGAATAAACTGGTAACTCTTAAAACATTTAATTTAAAAAGGAACAAAATGAGTGGGTTCATTTTGTCATAGCAATTATGGTTAGTGCTGTAGAAAGAAAAATTAGGACATGTTTTAAGTGAGATCTCAAACATTTTCCTGTTATATTTCAACTGGAGCAGCCTGTCAGTTGATCCCTTTGTGTTCTACTGCAGCTTCTCAGAGTGTTCTAAAAAACAACTAGAGAACTAACAGTCTTACTTATGACAAAATTATGGCACACCTGAAGCCAACTTGATTGGAATAAACTGGTAACATTTAAAACATTTAATTTAAAAAGGAACAAACTGAGAGGGTTCATTTTGCCATAGAAATTATGGTTAGTGCTGCAGAAGGAAAATGTAGGGCATGTTTTAAGTGAGATCTCAAATCCTCTTCTATTTAATTAGAAAATTCTGACATGCAGACTGAAACAATCCCTTTCAATACCAGCAGTAGACTTCCAGTTAACTCCCTGGTGAGCAGTAGCTTTACTACAGTGATCTAATGAACAACAAGAGTGCTAACATTCTGAGTTTATGGCAAATGTGTGACACATCTGAATGCCTTCTTGATGGAATCAAATTAAAAAACTGAAAGCATTTCCTACTGAGGAGACTGCAGTAAATGAGGAAATTAGGAAACTTCATAACAAAAAAGTCTCCCAAGATGACCACTAGAGAAAAAAGAGCCCAAATGTAGCACAAATATCACCCAGATGTGGCCCACATATAGCCCAATGACAGAAGTGTGCAAAATACTTTTTATTTTTAGTTTTTCTGCAGTTTAATATAGTGCAGACTGGTCAGGTATTGGAGCGTTACATCTTACTTGGACCCCTTATTGCGTATTTTGCACGAAGAACATGAGATTGATCTTGCGAAACATTGAACTTTACGATTCTGTTAACCTGAAGTTGCTCTGAACCGGGCTTTGTAACACCTGCTTTTACCTACTGGTTTTAATTAATTCTCACGATATTGTATTAGGAAAGAGGGTTTACTGTTTTTATGTACACTTTTATGATCTATGTTTCTAAATCAGATCGAATAAAGTTTAATGAATTCTATGGCAGGACGGAGGCGAGGATTATGCATATCTTTCCTCACTTTATTTGCATAGCAAAACGTAACACAACAATCATTAAACAAAAGACTACACAACCCATGAACCATTAGGGGGGTAGTCTCCAAGGCAACTATAGTCCAATCATATCACAGTCCATCGTATATAATATCATGACGTCCCTTACGCTTCCTCTTTCTTCACTGATCGTCAGTTAAGTGCATTCTTGGCCTAATCTGACGTTGTTGCTGTTTGTATAGCGGTTTCTTGTGCACGTTGTTAGCATTATTGCCTTGGTATTGTTTCATATTGCCTGCGTAGCAGGCTCTTGCCCGAGAGCGTTCTCCCCCTCGCAGTTTCTCCTGCTGTACACTCTGTGCGCGGTGAGATCCTGTCGGGCGTGTCTGGTCCGAGCGAGGCCGCTCCATTGAGCGCTCCCGCTTGTCTTTACGCGCGTTTGGGAATCCGGTCACTCCTTTAGTGTCCGCTTGATTCCTGACCAACCCTCGCCTAATTTTGACACCGCTACATGGTGATTTCCCCACATGGCCACGTTAGTGACCAGCGCCACCTGTTCGTGGTAATTGGTATTGCGCCTCAGTCTCTTCTTATAACAGCTTCGGGGAAAGCCCAGCTGTTGGAGCACCGGTGAGGGGGCTGCCTAAGGTTTTTAAGGGCATTTGTTCTGTGCTCACAACCTCTGCTATCATGTCTCTCCAGAAGACCATTTTTACTCCTCCTACCAGGAAGTGGAGGAGGAGTGGCCCCCCAACTTCTCCCTCCAGCAGTGGACCAAGCCCTATCTCTGTCTATTTCTAGGGCGCTGGCTCCTCTCAGGGATCAGGTTGATAAGCTGGCAAAAAGCATCCCTGGGGTGTTCAGTGACCCAGATCTGGTGGTGGCGGGTCCCAGTAGCTCCCAGATGGGGAAAAAAAGGGCCGTTAAGCATAACATGGGGCACTTGGAAGGATTTGATAAACTTACGGAGACCTTCCTCAAGAATGCGCGAAGGCTAAAACATGCACCCTGCCGGGAGGAGGAGGGGTCCGGAGAAAATTCCGATGCTGTCACCACTATTGTAGACCCAGACGGCGGGTTTCCCTTAGAGGGAGATGGTGTATCGGAGGACGATTTCTCCTCCGATGAGGATAAGGACTCGGCCCCCACTCCTCTCAGTCCCGGGTTGGGGACGGGGTCCACTCGGACATGTTCGAACCTACCCAAATTTACCATCCTAGGTCGGCGGAGTGGACACCTGAAACCAAAGTGGCAGAGTATGTGGTGGGGAAAATACATCATCCCCTTGAAAGGGAGGTCAGGAATAGGATGATGGGAGAATGCCCCAGGCCCTCACTGAAGGAGAAGGTGGCACACATGCCTGAAATTGATGAGAAACTATGTACCTTTTTCTCCAAGTATATGAGGGATCCCAAGAAAGGAATTGATAGGTCTTGGAAGTGGTAGGGCCCTTGACCCAAATTATTCAATTGGTGGAGCGTTCAAAAGAGTCAGGATCCCCTTTGTCCACGGATATTGTGGCATTACCCTAAACCCTAAAATACTACCCTCTCCACTACCCAAACACCACTGCACTACCCTAAACCCTAAAACACTACCCCCAGCACAACACCCTACACTACCCAAACATAACTGTACTACCCTAAACCCTAAAACACTACCACCAGTACGACTCTCTACACTACCCAAACACCACTGCACTACCCTAAACCCTAAATCTACCCCCAGCACAACCCTCTACACTACACAAACACCACTGCACTGCACTACCCTAAACCCTAAAACACTACCCCCAGCACGACCCCCTTCACTACACAAACACCACTGCACTGCCTTAAATCCTAAAACACTACCCCAGCACGACCCCCTAAACTACACAAACACCACTGCACTACCCTAAACACTAAATCTACCCCCAGCATGACTGCCTACACTACACAAACACCACTGCAATACCTTAAACCATAAAACACTCACCCCAGCACGACCCCCTTCACTGCCTAAACACAACTGCACTACCCTAAACCCTAAAACACTACCCCAGCACGACCCTCTTCACTACCCAAACACCACTGCATGACCCTAAACCTTAAAACATGACCCCCTACACTACACAAACACCACTGCACTGCCCTGAACCCTAAAACACTAGAACCCAGCACGACCCCCTACAGTACACAAAGACCACTGCACTACCCTAAACCCTAAAACACTACCCCTACACTAAACAAACACCACTGCACTACCCTAAACCCTAAAACACTACCCCAGCACTACTCCCTACACTACCCAAACACCACTGCACTCCCATAAACCCTAAAACACTACCCCCAGCACAGCCCCCTACACTACACAAACAACACTGCACTATCCTAAACCCTAAAACACTACCCCAGCATGACTCCCTACACTTCCCAAACACCACTGCACTACCCTTAACCCTAAAACACTACCCCAGCATGACCCCCTACACTACCCATACATCACTGCAGTACCCTAAACCCTAAAACACTACCCCCAGCACGACCCCCTACACTACTGCACTACCCTAAACCCTAAAACACTACCCCAGCACGACCCCCTACACTACTCAACACCACTGCACTACCCAAAACCCTAGAAAAAAAAAACACTGCATGCCCAGTCCCCCTTACCTCTCACTCCTCATGGTTCCTCTCTCCTCGTGGTTCCTGCTTCACGTTGTCTCTGAGGGGCGGTGTACATCGTTGTGAGGAAAAGGAACAGCCTCTGTTTCCTTACAACAACGTGGATCGTCTACATGTTTTTTAGAACGCATGGTCATTTACCATACATACCTTTACAACAAAATGTGTTGTAAAGGCATGTGTGGTAAATGACCATGCGTTCTAAAAAAAATGTGTAGTAATGACTTCGCGATGTACAACACATGCTTGGTAATGCATGCGTTGTAAGGTATCGCGAAGTAAAAAAGTAGTTGTAACAGCTCTTTACCGATCAAAGCTTGCCCCTGTTCTTCAGTGAGACGTTTATTTGATTAATTAGGAGGAAGGAATGTGGCTTTTTTACCGAAAAGTGCATTCCCAGCTGTTGTATTGTGAAAGTGTCCGTGTGGCCTGAATTCACTTCCGGTGAGAAAGAGGAAGAGTCTGTTTGGATCTAAAGGAGTTCTGTTGTTGGACGGGGCCGGTGCGACACGTCATAAGAGAACATAGCTAATGGAAAGCGTCCTCCCTGAAGTGTGGAGCAGTGCCATGAGAGGTCAACGAGTGTGCGTCCCACCGCAGTATGACCGTACCGCGTGACCCATGTGCCGCCTCCAGGGTACGGGAGGCAGAAGCAGCATTGCAGGTCCTCTTAAAGACTGTTTTAGCACTAATTCTACATTTTGGTACTAGGGCATTTTAACTTTGTTGTTCCTGCCAGATACAAAGTGAAGATCCTGTGTTATTCAGTGCCCTTGTTACCTTTTTTGTGGGTTGTGGTGCTTGTCACTTCACTGCCCTGCCGGTGCACATGACTGGGCACCCCACCTCGTGTGCCATCTGCAGGGCCCCTGCCCTCGGATCACTGGTTTCGGTTTCTGGAGTGGCAACATAAACAGTTGCTCCCAAGGACTAGCACTAGCCTGAACACTTAAGTGAATATCCCCTGCACCAGCATTCCACAGAAATTCTTTCCTAGCTCTCGCACGTCGACGAGGACGTCATAATAGCACTGCTCCACTAGCGACACCGTATGACATCATCGGAGCCATAAGAGGACCTCGTCTGCATGCTGACGTCAGTTCAACCCATTTTTTCTGTGCCACCGAGGCAAACAGGCGGACCGAGACATTTTCACATGTATACATAGTATAATAAATATATATATATTCACTGAAAAAACCATAGGTTTCAGGCACGTTATAGTTAGAAATTAGCATTTAAAAAACCTTAGAAATTCACTGAAAAAAACATAGGTTTCAGGGGCGTTATAGTTAGTTGGACATTTCACTCATACAAAACCATAGAAATTCCCCCGTTATAGTTAGTTCAGCTAACTATAACTCGCGTGCCCGCAATGCACTGCTGATGACGTCACATATCACATCACTCATGACATGGTCAGTGACATCACTCATGACATCCCTGATGACATCTCAAATGACATCACTGGTGACGTCATCCAGTGAATTTGTGTTTTTCTGAAAATTAAATATGTTTTATATATGTATTTCTCAAGGTCGATGGAAGAATAAATGGGTATATAAGTGTCTAAATGGATGATGTTTTTAAACTGATTGTATAACTGACTGATTAAGTGAATCTTAGTGAACACATAGGTTAGTGAGTAACGTTTAAATATGTAAATATCTCTATCAGTCTCTCACTTTGTGTATAAGTAGCTGCATGGGTTGGTGAGTAGCTACATGAGTGTCTATATGGGTTATTAGTTGAGTACCAGTATGAGTGTCTGAGTGTCTGTATAGTTCGGTGGGGGTATTACTTAATGCATAGATGCATGAATGAGTGACTCACTGCTTATATGTGTTGAAGACAGCATGTGTGCAGGATTGTATAGGTGGATGAGTGTGTGTATGGGTGTGTTAGTGAGTGAATGACTGTCTCAATAGCGTCTTTATGAGTAACTACATATGTTTTAAACTAGTATATGTGAGTATTGGTGTATTTAAGTGAGCATATGTGAGAGTGAGAGATTGGAGGAGTTCCTGTGCAAATAAGTAGGTGTTTCTATAAGTGACTGTTTAAGAGAGTAAGTATGTATAAGTTTCTGTAGAAGTATGTGTGGCAGTGTGTGTATGACTGTATATGCAAGTAAATGGATGTTTGATACTTTGTTTGCATGTATGACTATGTGTGTGAGTAACTCTATGAATGAGTGGCGGTGTGTAACAGGATGTATAGGTATATGAGTACATGTAATGAGTGAGTACATGTATGAGTGACTGTATAGGGACAGTTGGTGAATAAGTGGATGTGTGTGTAGAGTTTGAAATTACTGAATAGGTGTGTTGTAACTGGTATTGGTACGTCCATTGTTTTGAAAATGTTAGTTTGTATTTTTGAGTGTGTGTATCAAAGATTATATTAGGGTGAGAGGAGGTCTGCCACTCTATCACAAGGATGATGTCATCAGTGATGTCATGAGTGATGTCATTTGAGATGTCATCAGTGATGTCATGAGTGATGTCACTGACCATGTCATGAGTGATGTAATATGTGACATCATCAGCAGTGCATTGCGGGCGCGTGAGTTATAGTTAGCTGAACTAACTATAACAGGGGAATTTCTATGGTTTTGTACGAGTGAAATGTCCAACTAACTATTACGCCCCTGAAATCTATGTTTTTTTCAGTGAATATATATATATGGGTGAACAACCATTACAACGCAACTTTTACAACGCACTGCCATTACAACGAAACTGTTACTACGCAAATGCTGTGACAACGCATGCCATTACAACGCAAGTCTTTACATCGACTTGCACTAGATGGCGTGCTAACATTAAAAATAGTGTAGTTTACTATCCAAACACCTTCCCTACTGCAACGTGGACTGGAGTTAGAATAGTAAATTACCCTTTTTTAATGTTAGCACACCATCTACTGCAAGTCGATGTAAAGACTTGCGTTGTAAAGACTTGCGTTGTCACAGCATTTGCGTTGTAAAAAATTTGTTGTAACAGCATGCGTTGTAAAAGCATGCGTTGTAACATCATACATCCATATATATGTATAAATATAAAAATATATATGTGTATGCGTGTATATATATAGATATGTATACGATGGGCCTGCCTGTGCCACAGGGACCGCCACCTCCCTGGTGCAAGTCATATTAAGTTAATGCGGGAGGGCCCTTTCACCCATCCCTCACAGCCCTGGAGACAGCCACCTCCCTGGGGCATTTAAATACTTTTAAAGGGGTTCTAAGCTGCCCCTTCATAGCCCCAGGAACTGCCACCTCCCCTGGGCTGAAATAAATGAATGTAGGGGGTCAGTCATGGACCCCCAAAGATGGCCACCTCCCAGGGACAAAGTTTTATGATGGAGGGGGCCGCATCACCCTGCCTGTAGAGCTTTATATGGACCTAGAGAAAGCCACCCCTTAAGGGTCAGCTCTTGCTATTTCCTGAGGTGTCCACCCCAGGAGATAGATGTTTGTGTGGCTTGGCAGGAGCTTTAACCGCTCCTGCCAAGTCACAGCAAACACTCCGCTTCCAGGATGCAAGAGTAGAGAAATGCTCTCGCTTGCTGAAAGGGGAGCATTCGTCTGTTTACCTGCCCACTGTCAAGCGAACAGAGAAAAAGACAAATTTCAGACACAGGTAGCTGCTTGTTTATCAGCTCCCTGTGTCTAGAAACAATGCCAGCTAACACAGGAGGCGGGAAGCGAACAGGGACTGTGGGGCTCTTGAATGCTCTCCCTATGGTTCCAATGCAAACTGGGTGCCCTGGGGGTACCCAGGTTTAATGACTAGGCCATGGGTGATGAGGGCCCTGGAGACGAAATCCGACCAGGAATCGGAGCTGTGCAGCCCCCTCCCCCATTTGCATATTGCCAGATGCCAGGGATAGGGACCCCGAAATTGGGCAAGGGAGGGGGGATCCATGCCTCTCCTCCTCCATTGCAAAAAGGCCCGGCCCTGGGTGATGGGGTCCCCTGGGATGAAATCCTCTAATGTATATATTTTTTAAAGGCTGGCCCCAGGAGATGTCGCCAGAGACCTTGCCCTCTTTCTGAACCACTCTACAAATGTTTTGAGTAATGAAGTTCCTTGGATGCTTAGGGTTTTTGGGCCCCAAAGACCCTTAGCATCCCCTAGGGTCTGAGGGGGGCCAAAAACCCCTCTTGTTACCTCCAGGAAGTCCCACACAGTGGGATCACTGAGAGATCATGGGACACCCCAGCCCTTTTCTCTATAACTCTGCAAACACGCCTAGTAGTTAATAAACATTGAAATTCATTTAAAAAACCAAAGATTACAGAGATGTTATAGTTAGGTAATAGTTTTTAATAAACCGTAGAAATTCACACAGAAAAAATACATTTTACAGGGATGCTATAGTTAGGCTCACATTTCATTCATATAAAATCATAGAAATTGAGCAGTTATAGTTACCTGAGTTAACTACAACTGATGGCCCTGCAATGTACTGCTTATGACCTCACATATGACTTCACTCATGATATGGTCGATTACATCTCTGATGACCTCTCAAATGACATCACTGATGACATCATCAAGGGAGTGTAAGTGTTTTTAAGAGTTTAATGGTGTTAAACATATACACAAACCTACTACAAAGTTAAATAAGTATACTAGGAGCACTACTACTGAGAGGTGCTACTTCTAGCAGATTATGTGAGTGGTTGTGTGACTGTATCCTTGTGTATATGGGCGTGTAACTTGTTGTATGGATGTATAAGTGGGAGTGGGAGTAGCTGTACGGGTGAGTGAGATGCTGTGTGAGTGATTGTATTGGTGAGTGAGTGGGTGCATCAGTGGCTATATGGGTGAGTATGTGATGGTGTGAGTGTCTCTATGGGTGGGTGATTGGGTGTGTAGTGACTATATTGGTGAGTGAGTAGGTGTCTGAATGACTGCATGCATGAATGACCTTGTGTGTAAGTGGTTGTATGGGTGGCTGTTTGAGTGGGTGTTTGGTTAAGTGAGTTGGTGTGTGAGTGTTTGTATCAGAGAATAAGTGTCTGTGCGAATGGCTGTATGGGTGAGTGAGTGGATGAGAGAGTGTATATGAATGGGCATGTAAGTGGTATGTAAGTGGTAAGTGTAAGTGGTATGTATATAAGTGGTTGTATGAATGAGTGTATGAGTGCCTGTATGGGTAAGTGAGTGGCTGTGTTGAGAGATTGTACGGGTGAGTGAGTGGGTATGTGAGTGACTGTATGAGAAAATAAGTAGTTGTGTTAGTAGCTGCATGGGTGAATGTGTGGCTATGTGAGTGGCTTGATGGGTGAGTGACTGGTTGTATGAGTGGCTGTATGGGTGAGGGAATGATTGTGTGAGTGCTTATACAAGTGAATACATGGATATGTGAGTGCTTCTATGGAGGAGTGAGTGGGTATGTGAGTTATGGTATGGGTCTGTGAATGGGTATGAGAGTGGTTGCATAGGTGTGTGAGTGAGCACACAAGAGGCTGTATGGGGTGTGAGTCATTCTGTGGATGATGTCATTTGAGATGTCATGAGGGATGCAATGTGTGAGGTCATAAGCAGTGCATTGCGAGGGCATACGTTATAGTTAGCTCAAGTAACTATAACTCCTGAATTTCTATGGTTTAGTATAAGTGAAATGTGTGACTAAGTATAATGTCCCTGTAACCTTTGTTTTTTCAGTCATTTGCTATGTTTTTTTAAATGTTGTTTCCTAGCTATACTGCCCTTGTAACCTTTGTTTTAAAAAAAATGAATTTCTAAAGTTTTTTTGTATTTTATTTCCTAACTATAACCACTAACCTTTGACAGTGAGAAAGTGCATAAGTGTCTCAGTAGTTATGTGAATGTATGTGAGAGTGTCTGAGTGGGTCTGTCAATGGGTATGTGACTGTCTGAGCAGGTCTGTGAGTGGCTGTGTGAGTGTCTGAGTGGATCTGTCAATGGGTCAATGAGTGTGTCAGTGGGTCTGTTAGTGTGTATATGAATAGGTGTGTAAGTGACTATATGGGTCTGTGAATGGGTGTGTGAGTGCCTGTATGGATCCGTGAGTGCCTGTGTGAGCCTGTGAGTGGTTGTGTGAGTGTCTGTGTGGGTCTGTGAGTGGTGCTATGGGTCTGTGAGTGGGCGTGAGAGTGGCTGTGTAGATCTGTGAGTCGGTGTGTGAATGGTGCAATGTATTTTGGGCATTACTGAAGGCACTTAAAAGGGAGAACCATGGACTTACTCGTCCCAGTCACTACATGCAATATTGCGAAGGAAAAAAACAATGATGCAATCACCTCCATCATGGATTACAGATACCTTTTTATGGTGGAACTGCAGAGAAAACACACTTGCTTTGCCTTGGCCATGCGCACAAATTAAGGATGATTAGCGCTTTACAAACGTGGAGCTTCAACTCTGGCACCTGCTTTGTTCATATCTGTAAGTACTTCCTGTTGAGGTTTTTTATTTCAGCGAAATGACCACCATGCACATCAATCCTGCCCTGCATATTAACCCAAAAAGAGGTCACTGTTTTGTGCAACACCTCTACCCAAGTGGAGCACTTTTTACTTGCTAATTAGTAATTAGTAAATGTCACCTGGTTGAGTAAATCACACTACAGCTATGCAAAGGATGCAGAGGAAATGTCTCCAGTGACCTTGTGTGTCATCTGTAACTTTGCCAATGTGATTGTTCCTCGAGCATCTTCACCAGATAACTTTACAAAGTAGATCTGCAGAGAAAACACACTTGGATGATTTTTACTTTGCAGAAGTAATTGCTTTTTTGTTTGGTGGAGATGTGATCATATTCCTTGACCTGGGAAAAGGGAGGGAAGACATTACATACTGCTGATGTATATGTGGTAGGATAAAACAGGCAAGGCTTCTAGGCAATTAACATACTTCTAATTTATTTAGGTTTAGAACACAATCTCTAGTCTCAGTCAGCAGCAGATGACTAGAAAGAACTCGCTTGTGGGAGGGGGGCTGCTTGCCCTCCCTCCCTATGCCCATTTTGGAACTGGGGCCTGGACGGTTTTTCCTAATTTTTAATAGGGGTGGGGGACATGAAGCCCCCTCCCCATGCCAATGTTGGCCCTGGGTACCCCATTCCCTGGGGCCCAGCCTTACATTTTATTTTTTATAGGGGAGGTGGGCCACAAGGCTCCACTGCCTCAGCCAATTTCAGCCCTAAGAAAAAATCCCCCAAGGCCCTGCCCTTTAGAAATGGAGAGGGGTCCACTCAACCCACCTCCCCGGCTGATTTCAGCCACAGGGACCCCATCCACCGGGGCCTGGCCATGCTTATCTGGGTGACCCCAGAGCACACAGTGTGCATTGGGATCAAAAGGGGAGAATCAAGGTCCCTGCCAAGTCCCCACCTCCTGTGGGAGCTGGTAGTGCTTTTACACACAGGGAGATGTTGACATGCAGCCCACTGTGTGTGGAAGTAATTTGTCTGTTTCCTTACTTGTTTGCTAGCGGTGCTCTGACCATGCCATAGCAAATGCAATGTTCCAGGGGTGCACACACTAGGGCATTTCTGGAGCTGTCCCTAAGGTAGTGGTGGTCCCCAGGGCCATGTATGGCTCCACGCGGGGGGGCGATTGGCACCCCTCCAATGTAAATTAATCCCTGGGAGGTGGTTGTCCCTGGGGCTATGGGTACCGCACTGCCCGCATATTTCATTTAAAAAACTTGCCCCAGGGAGGAGGCGCTCCCTGGGGCTGTGGGGGGCCTGTTGACCCCTGTATTCCTGTTATATGTAGCCCCAGCGAGGTGGCAGTCCCCTGGGGAGTGGGGGAAGCCATAGGGCCTCCTCCAAATTATTTACTATTGACTTCTGTGCCCCAGAGAGGTGGTGGTCCCTAAGGCTTTGAATAGCCTGAGGAGGGGGGCCCCATGCACGCCATCTTATATTTACACATACCCCCATGACCTGAACCACCCGGGCCGATTTCATACAAAGTGCGGAAGACCGTGATATTGATAATGACATATTGGGCCAAGTGCCTCAAGCATTTTTCTCCTCGCAAACGGGTCAATTCGTAGAATCGGCCTGTTTGCAATTGCAAAAAATGCTTTTGCGATGCAGCAAACCCAATTTTGCGATTCGGTAACCTGTTACAGAATCGCAAAATGGGTTTGCGATTTGCTATTTGGAAGGGGCGTGTTAAGGGAGTCCCTGCCAAATAGCGAATCCTAACAGTATGCATGAATGTTTTGTGACTGTGAATGCGGTGGAAAAACATTCGCATATTACTGCCTACTACAAGTAGCCGGTAAGACATTCAGAAATGGGGAGGGGTCTCCAAGGGATCCCTTTCCCTTTGTGAATGTTTGTGAAAGCATTTTTAAGAGCAGGCAGTGGTCTCACGGAAAACTTATCATTTGTCTTTTTGTAAAGCATCTTGTTTTCCTTTAAGGAAAACGGGCTGCTTTACAAAAAAAAATATTGATTTATTTAAAAGCAGCCACAGACATGGTGGTCTGCGGATCTCTGCAGGCCACCATCCCTGTGTTTTTTGCGATTCTTAGAGGGTCGCAAATTGCAACCTACCTCACTATTATTCATGAGGTAGGTCATTTGCAACCCCTTAGGAATTGCAGAAAGTGTACTGCACACTTTCATGCATGCTGTTTTGCGATTCCCTAATTGCAAATCGCAAAGATTTGCAATTAGGGAATTGCAAAACATTTTTTTGATGCATCTGGCCCAATATGTCTAGTCTTGTATGCTAACAATGAGCAAATAACATTTGACATAAGATATGAAGATTATTAGAACAATGAGTCTTATTTTCCAGTAATATGTTTTATATATATATAAAAAAATGTTTTATCTAAGTGCTCGCTGATTTCTGCACATAAGTTAAAACCAAAGCATTTTTGTTTCTACCTTAGATCAACTTTTTTCAAACGGAGATATTAAATCATTTGCCCAACTGCAGGAAGAATTCCATTTGCCTGATATACAAGTCTCAAAATACAACCAGTTACGACAATCCTTACGGCGGAGTCTAGGACCTCCACCATGGCTCTTGCCTGACTCACCAATTGTAACATATCTCCACACTTGGGGTAAGATGAAAGGAGCTACATCTGGCTTTTACCAAACTCTCACTTCGCATCTTTTTTCTCAACCCTTATCGCAAACTTTACGTACTAAATGGCAAACCTTATTGTCAGTCTCTTATACTGATAATGAATGGTCTGACATTCTTAACAATCTCAACAAGGGTGCACGTGAAGCACGATTGAAATTTTGCTTATTCAAGATCTTACATGATTGGCACTGGTCACCAACAAAACTGCATAAAGCTGGCTTGCTTCCCCATTCAAACTGCTGGAGATGTGATAGTACGTCTTGTAACATTTCTCATATCATTTGCGGATGTCCAGTGATCCAACCCTTTTGGAATTATATAGGTAAAACCTTACATTCCACGATGCCTCTACAAACTCCACTTTCGCATGCTACCATTCTTCTGCATGATACACGTCAATCACAATCACTCTCTAAACCACAAGCCCGACTCTTACACACAGCCTTAGCTACAGCCAAAATTTGTATACTACGGCAATGGAAGTCACCTCAACCACCATCACAAGAAATATGGATGGTGGCCATGATTCAAACAGCTTCCTACGAACGTATTATATACAACATACAGGATCAATCTGATCTCTTTCTTCGAGTATGGTCACCTTTTCTAGCTTTAAATACCGATGCTAATATTAATGACCCATCTACACAGTAATTTAATTCTTATCCCTTTTCATTCCCATTCATCATTCATTATTGGTGGTTAATAAATCTTAATACATATTGTGTCTACCTATTTGTTGTTGTTTTTAATAGCTACTCACCAGAACACTTACATATAATTCTGTATCTTTTAATATATATATTTATACATCAAGTGAAATTATTATCCCTTATATTCATCTTTTCTCTATTCTTATTGGTTTTCTAGAGTGTCTTCTTTTCTCAGGAACATATTTATATAGCTTTATATAGCATTATGTCTTATATTTGTGTACATTTTCATTTATCGTTTTCTTTTGTGTTCCCTTCTTTGCCTTCCCTTTCTCTCTCCTCCCCCCCTTCCCGTAATTCCATCTTTTATGGCCTCAATATAAAGTCAAATATTTGTTTTTGCATGGATCTGTTTATGTGTTTATTAAATTATATAATATGATTAATTATTCAGAAAGTTTTATTATATGCTTATATATAACAATTTTCTTATATATTTATTGTATGATAATGCAAACAGTTATTATACTATGTGTATTCTTTTGTAAATTTCAATAAAAAATTGAACCACAAAAAAAAAACCAAAGCATTTTAAGCATTTAGTGACAATATGTATTTTTATATAGGATTGTTTTATCAGTAGCAAGCAACACATATATTAATATACCAATATGCCTCTGTATTTAGCATTGCAATAGTCTTTTTTTCTGAATAGAAAATCATTAGTCTTTTGTAATTTGCCATTTTTTGTCTGTATTGTCAATCACGTGGTAAATATTTAAAAGTTGCAAAGAATGCCACAGCACGAATATGTGATCAAGGCCATCTGTTGTGGCCAAAATGCGTCATGGACATAAGAAAGTATTAGCAATAAATGTTGCACTTCATCATTTGGACTCCGTGCCGGCTTCTTTTGAACTTCTGTCATTTGGGATTGTTCTACATGTTCTATATGTGTGAACCTGGATGTCCATTGCTCTCAATTGTTTATTATCCTGACACATGTCAATACAAATGTGTATAGCTCCTTCACTGTCTCTTTTAGGCACTACTACTATGGGAGAAACCCATGGCATTGGATCAGTGGAGTGTTCAATGATAACATGTTAGAGCAACCAATAAAGTTCTCTTTCAATAGCTTCTTGCAAGTGAAATGCAAATTGTTTGTGCAGCAGGAAGAACATCCTCATTTATATGTAACACTACTTTCATGGTCTTGTGCTTTCCTAACCTATGAAATAATGAAGGAAATTGACTTACTATTTCATGATAAACATTCATATGGTAGTTCATTGATATCAGTCCCATATGAGCAGCTCTGCTAAAACTGAGCACACATGCACTTGAAGTCATACTTTGAATTACATGAATGGGCACTTGTACTACTATTTTCTTGTGTTTCAACATAGCTACAAATTAACCTTGACTTTTTAAAGGTATCGTGTATATATAGTTTGGTTTTTGACGGCGCAAGTTGTGGTATGGGAGACAATTCACAATATTCCTCCTCAGGCATAATGTTTACCGATGCACCGATATCAATAATAAAAGGTATTGAACACCTATTTATCTTCAGGGTAATCTTCGGACAATATTTGTATGTCTTTGGTGTTGATCTTTTGTTTGTCTATGTTTTTCTCACATTTGACTAGTCTCACATGTGCATGCTTCTCTGAAGTATACATCGACAGTCCACAATTATCATTGTCACTTTGACATGAAACCGACACTGAGGAACTCTTTGATGATGATTTTGATGTTGATCGACTTCTTTTGGTGTTGATTTGCCTCAGTTGGTCTGACTGATTTGGCCTTTTGGGATCGCGTTGAATGTCACTGATGTAGCCCTTGGTCTGCCATTTTGTCTTCATGCTGTGGCACACCTACTTTTTCCTTCCAAACCATCACAAAATGGTTCACTTTGTCACAGACGTGGAAAATCTGTCCAATGGCGGAACATCTACAATCGTGTGAAAACAACAATCAACATCTAAAATAAATGTTCTTTTTCTCTGGAGACAACGCTTTGAATCCCTCAGCTTTATGCTTTGGATTACTTTTCAGTTTCATGACTGACACACTCCGTCATTGCGCTGCGACTCCACAGGTGCTAGCATGAATTCTGCCCTTTGACTGTGGCAAATGTGACTTACTTGGGCAGTTTTCTGGACCACTACAAAATCTCTGGGAAACCACTCTCAATATACAGGTTACTTATCCCCTACTCGTTGCCTGTTGTAACATCCTACCCTGCCCAGCATTCACCAATGACTAAGCCACACACATAAAGTAATTCTACACGTCTTTATTCTTCGGCGTGTGTGCAAGAACTCAATGTTCTAAACCTGTGTTCATTTTGCTGCCCTCTAATTCCTATGTCACAGGTCTATGAAGTCCATCAGGAACCAAAAGAGTTCTGTCATTCTTTATTTACATGACACTACACCTTATGTGGTGCAAATATGATGCAAACCTTTGATAAATATACCCCTAACTGACAGTATCACCATACCAAGTAAGGTAGACCGAACATGGTGGGTACTAATTCTCTATTTCTTCCCTAGTCCACACCATTCTTTACTATTGATTTACACTGTCAGCTGTGAATAGATGACATGACTATCTTCTTGCAAATCTGTACCTCAAAAATTTCCAACTGTTCTTACATTTTAAGTCTTTTTTTGCACATCATAATTCAGCCATTACATAAAAAAATCTGAATTTTCTCATAGTAGGGAGTTAAATTTACTCCACTTTTCAAGTTTGACCTTCATTTGGAAAAGGTGATTTTTTTTAGTTTCTATGCAAAACCATCAAAAACAAAATCTACTTTTAAATTTTTACAGTTCGAGGTTTCTTTCAAAAACACAGATTGCTATATTGTTTCAATGTACTCTCAGGCAAACACATAGCTGTCAAGTTTCCTAGGTCAAAGCATGGTGTGCTACAGATTTTGTTTCTTTGAATTCTGGGATTTGTAGTCATGATTTATAATGAAATAAACAAGGCTACTTTGTAAGATGGAAAATAAAGTCCATTGCATGCTGGGGAACCTTTTTTTCTGCCAAGGACTGCCATGGGGTGCATGACGGTACCCAACATGTCTGCAGACAGAGCGTCAGAACATCAACCCTACTGATGGAAGGCCTTTCAATTCTATTCCCATTGCTGTCCAGGTCACCACAAGGCTGAGACTCTGCTGTCAGAAAACCGATCTACCCTATCACCCGAGTGAGAAGGAGATGAAAGAAGTGGATGGACTGGGCATCTGCCACTTTTTCCAAGTTGGCCATTTATCCCTTTAGTTTTAAAAGGTCTAAAAATGTTGATGCGTTCTACAGCCCCAACTTTTATAATGGTAAGTGGTAATCCCGATCAAAATTCAAATTTCACACTTATTTCAAGCTGATTATTTTCCTACTAAATAGTTGTCAATTTTTTAAACGAAATTATTTCATTGTTACTTGTTTCAAATCTTTAGCCTAATGCCATCAGTCAGATATGCATTCACGGCAATCTCCGTCATGCAGGTGAGTGGAGAATGTTCAGCAGATAGAAATAATTCACAAATGTAGTCGGTGCAATACGTTTTACTGCATGTTTCATGTTGCCATTGCCAAGTGTATTGAAAACTTTTTTGCTCATTTAATTTGGGGGAACATGTTTCGAAGAGAGTTAACCAGTCAAGTGGTATTGTAGCAGAATGTCATGTTTTATGTCAAAAATATTGTAGCTAGAATATCGTGAAGGTAAGTATGAATTGAGAAGTATAAATTTACCATTTATAACGTTATTTCTATGTACCTTGATGATGTTTATCGATAAGGAACTTAGGGGCACATGCATCAACAATGCCATTTGCGATTCCTTATTAGCGAAAAATAAGGAATCGCTAATAAGGAATAGCAAAAGGCTATGCATGTGGGAATCGCTATTCAAATAGCGATTCCTTAATTTTCCTCAATTGCGACTAGCAAATTGCGAGTAGCAATTAAGGAATGCCGTCCCAATCATTCCTATGGGCCTCCAGGCCCATAGGAATGAATTGGAGATTGCATGAGAAAATTGCGAGTACCAGTAGGTTCTCGCAAATTGCTCATGCAATTTCAAGGGTGCAAGGGTGTCAAAATGACACCCTATTGCACCCCTGAAATTGATATGTGCACATATGTTGCACACACACATGCTCTAAGGGCATGTGTGTGCGCAACATGAAACTTTGAAAAATGCACAAAAGTGCATTTTTCAAACTTTTAGCAAATTACCATGCAGTTCATCTTCATGGTAATTTGCTCCCCCTATTAGCGAATTCGCTAATTTTTTAACTTTCATGCATTGCATTTAAGGAATCTCAATTTGGGATTCCTTAAATGCAATCGCAATTTAAGGAATCGCTATTTAAGGATTCCTTAAATAGCGATTTTTGTATTTGGGTTGATGCATTGGGATTAGGTTTTATTTACTCGCTAACGGGTGTTATTAGCGATTCGGTATTTTACCGACTGGATTTTGGCTTGATGCATGAGGCTGCTAGATGTGGAGTTAGGCATACTAAATGTATATTTATTTTTTAAATTGTGCTTGCAAGATAAGCTTGTTGCAAGGGAACTGCGCAGGTGATTATTCCAGTACTTTTATTCTTCATTACTAATCTTTACACTATTTACTTTTCCTAAAAAACGTTGCCTTTATCACTTATTATTGCCATCTCCTTCCCAAAATGTGTGCATGTTCATTACACACAAAAAAAATGATCGAAGATCAGTTTCTGCTGTCCCTGCCTGATTATTGGTTCATTAATTTTAATATTTAACTTGTCTGATCATTATTTATGATAATGGCTATTCAATGCTGATAAATAAAGGTTGTTATGAAGTTGAAGGGAATACTAGAAAACTACATCTTTAAGGTAGATCACAGTTCTTTATTCTTGGATTTAATTTTATTTAGAAAAAATATTGTTATTGGTATATCTATAGTGCTGGTAATTTGAGGGAAAATGGGAAAGATGGCAGTTGAATTACGTCATTGTTGAAAAGCATCCAAGCACAGGGTTTCTCTTCTCCATCACATATTGTGTAAGAGCTGCTAAAAATGCTTAACAATGAAATGTGTTATTTACGAAGAAACTAAAAATGTATCACTATGCAGATAAGTGTTTGAGTTCCCTCCCAGTGTTCATTTCAGGAATGAGATGCCCCATCACCCACTGTTGATAGGGCATCACCATACAGGCTGCACTATGTCAGAATATCAAATGCAAAATTATTGTTCTACAAATATCATAGCCAGAAAATCATCCACAACAACGTTGTGTAGGTATATATGTATAGGTAGGAAAGAAAATTAGTGAATTTCAAAAGTTTTCTCCATCCTGTAGGCAGCACTTGCAATTTGAAGCAAAATCATGGTTACACTGATTGAGCGTTTTAAGCTTGTAAATGACCCGGCACGGTGTCACAAAATGGTGCACTCGAAGACTGGCAGATATGAGACAATTGTCAAAGACAAGGGGTTCCCTTTTAGGGTGCCATATTTATATAGTGTTGCTCCATTTATATGATAACGTGTGACAGTAATCTAGCTTGGCTAGGAGACGCAAGGCAGACAGGCAGAGTGTAGATTCAGGAACTAATCACTTCATTGCTGGACAACTATCAAAGATGGTAGTTGGGATTAGTTATGGAATGGAATGGAATGGAATAACAAACAGTAGCAATTTAATAATATTAGACTGAAGTGGGTTGCACATATTCTTTACCTCTTAGGGTGTGCTAGTAGAAGGGTTTCCCACAGTGCTTCAACTCTGGTCTTCTCTGTGGGAGGCATAAGATCTTCTGGCTCTATGATTTCTCTGTTTCCCTGCACACCAGGTCTAATGTGCCTCAAGCTGCCTGAGGAACAAGAGGGTATTAAGCGTAGCAAGGCTAGGAAGAGATAGAGAATCGCAGCAGGATCAACATTTTCAACAGCTGACAGGTTTTGGAAAGTCAGTATATTCGTTTATTAGATGGGACTTATGTTTTAAAACGGTGACTGGTTATAGAGACAGTCATGGGGTCTTGTTGCATTGATGGACAGAACCAGTTTATTTCTCTGATTTCCTTTTAGCAACGTTGGTGATTGTCTTTTGTGTCATTCTTTCTTAATAATGAGAATCAAAAGCCTTCTAGAATAAAGGCAAACAACTTGACAGACTGCAGACAGCCCTGCCTTGTTTGTCTTGCAATAATAAATACTCATACCAGGATATAATTAAGAACGACAGTTGATAAAGAGTTTGTGTAGCTCAGATGACTGCAACTTGGACATCAAAGTTATCTAGGGCTGACCAAAGGAAGCCTCATCAAACCATGTTGTAAGCCTTCTTTGTGTGTAGAAAGATAATAAATAAAGGAGTGTTGGTTGTTTAAGCAAGATCAATCAGTGTTACATTTTAATCAGTGTGTTGTATCATGTTCTCTGCAGAATGACCGGCGCCACCCACACCTAGGGGCGTGGTGCCCTTAATTGCATCTCGGGCAAGAGCCAGTCTGTTCTCTCTTTTCTTTAGGACGGAAATAAGAGGGCCAGTCCCCGCCAACATCATCCAAGGGCGCAAGTGGTCCCCCACACCCCTGGCAACGATAAAAGTGGCGGGAGGGATGGGGAAATCCTCTTTGTCCCTTCCAACAGCTCCCGAGGTGGCAGACCAGTGGCAAGTTACAAGGGGTTCGGCGTTCCAGTAACGTTGGGATTGCGAAGGTTGTCAGCAAACTAAGGGATGCTAGGTGGCCCGGGAAATGAAGAGCAAATTCCCCGGGTCAGGTGATTTAATTCCTGGTGCTCAGTTTGTGTTCAGGCCCAGGCGCAGCGAGCAACAGATGCTGCCTTTAACTCACGTGGCGGGATATTGATGATGGAGGGATTTGAACACGCATGCGGCCCCGGGCTGGCGGGCAAGGGGGGGATTTGGGGTAAGTGAATACAGGTGCGAGCCCACGGTAGGCTTCATACCCAATGAACTGACCGTGATTTATAGTTTAGGGATCCCGCAGAAAACTAAGACAAGGGAGTGGGAGCATGGTTTGTCGTTTTTGCGCTCCACCGTCAACGCACACCACCAACATCCCTCGTTAAGCGCGTCGGGGGTGGCTGCCGAGGTAAGCACGAAAAGGGAGGAGCGTGGTGGAGGGGCTACCGTGAGCGTAGCCACGGATAAGTTTGAGATTGTGCCCTTGGATGATTCATAGATTACAAGAGAGTCATTTAGTGTTATCATCAGGGCACGGGGTTTAGCTCTTCTCGTTATCCTGCAGCATTCTCGTAGAGTAGAATTTATTTAACGTTTGCTGCCCTGTATTATCAATTGGATTAGTGCTGGTTTTCTCTCTTCCGGTCTATTTTTGCGGGAGGCTGGTTGAGGGAGCTGGGTGATGGAGCAAGGTCCAGATCCCCCTCGAGCAATCGGACAATCACAGCACGGGTTCTTATGCTGGCTGCACCAACTCGGAGCACAGAAAGGATCTGGTATAAATGGCCCATGTTGCTGATGGTGGAATTGAGGGCTCCGTTTCAAGTCGCAGCGTCGGCTCAACACCAGGTGGATAGTATGTGACATGCAGACGGGCTGTGGTTTCGCCTTATTTTTCTGAATATGTGGGGTCAATAATTTTGGGTCATGGCAGTTCCTTTACTTACAGATGTTAGGATAAATTACACAGATGAAAGTAAGAGGGTATGTTGAAAGGTAACAGTTTTGCTGATAAATCATGATAATTTTGGCACCACTTAGTGGACGAGTAGAACTGTTGCTAGGTTTGGCATTCGGTTTTCACTGTTCTAGTCGGAATCTGTGCTGAAGAAAGGGTGCATTACAGGCTTCGAAGTGGGAGCAACCGTGATCAGCAGAATTCACAAGCTTTTTTCCTCCAAGGGCAGTGATTTATTTATCTGTGGCATTTCAAGGGTAAATGTAAACCGTCCCCCCATCCTTAATCCTAGGATGGCTGGGATATCCTGTTGCACATGCGACTGGATAGGGATCTGTGCAATATCTCAATGGCAGAAGAGACCATGTTCCTATAGCACATACTTAAGCTTCAGGGTCAGCCCATCGCTCTTCATCTGTCCTCGCTATGGGGGAAGCAGAGAGGCAAGGGATTCCAACTGCTGCATTAAGTGACCCGAGAAAGCAAAAGGCACACAATTGATGAACAGAATGCAGAACAAATCAAAACATTCACCCCCAGTCAAGAGATCTGGGTTAAATCCATTATTCTTTTGCTCACCATGCCACCACAGTTTAGACCTGGCCATATGCAAATCAGTCTTGACCCTGTGCCTCACGGAAAGAGTCCAGCCCACACTGCCAAAACAGATCCCCCCTTGACCGGAAACAAGCATCCTAGGACCGGTTTCTGGGTGTCACCCCTCTTCAGCCAGGATAGCTTGATTCTAGTGGCACAGTGAGTCCAGGACCCACGTCTGGGCATACCTGGCGCACTTATGGCGAGAAATCAAAAGACACACAATTGATGGATGGAATGCAGAACAAATCAAAACATTCACCCCCAGTCAAGAGATCTGGGTTAAATCCATCATTCTTTTGCTCACCATGCCACCCCAGTTTAGACCCAGCCATATGCAAATCAGTCTTGACCCTGTGCCTCATGGGAACAGTTCAGCCCGAACTGCCAAGCCAGGTCCTCCCTGGATCAGAAACAAGCATCCTAGGACCAGTTTCGGGGTTTCAACCTCTTCAGCCAGGATAGCTTGATTCCAGTGGCACAGTGAGCCCAGGACCCAAGTCTGGGCATATCTGGTGCACTTAGGGCAAGAAAGCAAAAGACACACAATTGATGGACGGAATGCAGAACAAATCAAAACATTCACCCCCAGTCAAGAGATCTGGGCTAAATTCATCATTCTTTTGCTCACCATGGCACCCCAGTTTAGACCTGGCCATATGCAAATCAGTCTTGACCCTGTGCCTCATGGGAACAGTCTAGCCCAAACTGCCAATCCAGGTCCTCCCTGGACCGGAGAAAAGCATCCTAGGACCAGTTTCGGAGTTTCACCCCTCTTCAGACAGGATAGTTTGATTCCAGGGGCACAGTGAGCCCAGGATCCACGTCTGGGCATACCTGGCGCACTTAGGGCGAGAAAGCAAAACACACACAATTGATGGACGGAATGCAGAACAAATCAAAACATTCACCCCCAGTCAAGAGATCTGGGTTAAATCCATCATTCTTTTGCTCACCATGCGACCCCAGTTTTGCCCTGGCCATATGCAAATCAGTCTTGACCCTGTGCCTCATGGGAACAGTCCAGCCCGAACTGCCAAGCCGGGTCCTCCCTGGACTGGAAACATGCATCCCAGGACCGGTTTCGGGGTTTCACCTCTCTTCAGCCAGGATAGCTTGATTCCAGGGCACAGTGAGCCCAGGACCCACGTCTGGGCATACCTGGCGCACTTAGGGCGAGAAAGCAAAAGACCCACATTTGATGGATGGAACTCGGAACAAATTAAAACATTCACCCCTATTCAAGAGATCTGGGTTAAATCCATCATTGTTTTGCTCACCATGCCACACCAGTTTTGCCCTGGCAATATGCAAATCAGTCTTGACGTGGGTCCTGTGCACTCCATGCCACTGGAATCAGGGGTGAAACCCTGAAACCGGTCCAAGGATGCTTGTTTCTAGTCCAGGGAGGACCTGGCTTGGTAGTTCGAGCTGGACTGTTCCCATGAGCACAGGGTCAAAACTGATTTGCATATGACTGGGTCCAAACTGGAATGGCATGGTGAGCAAAAAAACGATGGATTTAGGTCCAGATCTCTGTACTGGGGTGAATGTATGACATTGTTCTGCATTCTGTCCATCAACTGTTGTTTTTGCATTAAGTGACGCAGCATTGATCAGAGCCTTAGGTAATATATTTGTGATCCAAACCGATGAATTCATGAGTTAGAATTATCACCTAAAACAATTACAGCTGTTGTTGCCCAACAGCCCCCTTGTTTGAATACAACCTAACATGCACACGTGTATCACACTGCTGTGTGACTGCAAATTCAACACAAACATTGCAAGTTGTAAATGTACTGTTGAGGTGGAGCCGAATTTCAGTGCGCGTGTGTGTAGGCCCACCGTGGCTGGATTTCAGTTGGGTGGCCTGTATCCTCCTTAATTATCGGGACAGTCTGGCCTTACTTTGGCCTATGGGGTGCAGCCCATTAAATTGAGCTAAGGGAATGGAACAGACTAAATGCATTGGGTGGTTCGAAGCATCTGCCACCGGTTTCTTGACCCTCGAGTTGGGGGTTTGATTTAGGCCTTATACGATAAAATGTGGCTCGTGAAAAATTAGCTCATGGAGGTCACCGTCAAAGTAGGTTGATCTACTGGGATGCTACCACATGCTGATTATATTTACTTTTTCACCAATTGACTTGTGTCTGCACAACTTGTTGCCCACCTTGGCCTGCACCATATTTGCAAGAAAGTCACACAGTGGGCCTGAAGTTTATCATTGCCTTTGTTACTTTAGTAATGGGGAGAGGGTAGGACTTAATGGCCGAGGTGGCCGGCTGGGAAGTTGGTGGACAAGAGTAGAATCTGGCAGGAGGCACAATCATCCGGTAGTTCTGGGCAAATGCCGTAATCTCCTTGTGCCTAAGGATGAATTTTTCCGTCGGTAATGCAACTGGTGCTCACGTGAAGCCCCCTGATACTTACACTTTGAGTTCACGCTAAGTAACACTGAAAAATAAGGGTACTGGGGGGCGGACGGGTCACTGCACGTCCCTCTTTGCGAGCCATGGGTTTCACCTATATGAACATAAGGCTTTAGCTAATTTTCTCTTTAGGGAGGACAGCAACATCAAAGGGCGTAGATTCAAGTAGGCCCCATGAAAATGTTCCATGCTCGAAGATGCCACTAAGCTCCTAACAAGACTTGGTTGCTTCCATTCATTGCCTAAATTAATGTCCAGTTACATAGTATAAACTGTGAGAATTATCTTAGTGGTGGATATTTAATGCCCTCAAACATATTCTTAGTGATGGCTGGCAAAGTTCAAGTTCAAAGTGCAAAGTAATGATGCTAATTCTAAAGTTGTTTATCAATTTTTAAGCGAGGTATGACAATTACAGAAGCGGAAATATTGTCACCTAAACAGATTAAGCATGGGAAGCAGCCTTATGTGGGACACTCGCATAATCTAGGTTTGTGTCCGGGGTAAAAAACAAACACAGTTGGTCTCCTTGATTTACAGACAGATAGTGATATCAGGGTCAATAATCTCAGCTGCGAACCTTTGCAGCATTGTACGGTAATTGCAAATCTGTATGGTTATGTTCTTAATTAATCTGTGTAGCATGAAAGTCACATGTTGTGGCCCAGGAGCCAATGTATTTCTCCTATGGCAAAAGATGTGATTTAAATTCAATTTCCTGTTGCGCAATTATGAAAAGTGAATCTGGCACAGTAAGCTGTGTTCCATCCACAAAAGAATATAAACGCCTCCAGGAGATGGCAGCACATAAGTAGTATTATTTATTGGTGATTATGGGTCTCATCCCTGGGAGGGACAGTGCAGGCTAAGTGTTCACAAATCTCTGGGAGCGCTACTACCTGAGGCAGTATACCTTGTCTTCACCAGCGGGGTTGTTGCTTTTCTGTTGGATCTCAGATAAACTGGGTCTGCCACTTGTCCTTTAGTGCTTTTTAAATGGGCAAACAGTTTAATCGCCATGGTACTCTGCGCTAATCAGCGTGTGAATTAAAATGCATACTTGGTTGAGGAATACACATGGCGGGAGACCTGATGTATAATTAGCAACCTTTAGTTAACCTTACTTGTGACTCTTTGACCCACACCCCCCTTTTTTTGGTTTGCTCAGACTTCCTTTACCACCACTGGATGCGGCACCACAAGATGGAAATACCGCCTTTCCATGACTGTGGGGTAGCCTCTTTTGCATGGATAGGGTCTGAGTCGGTGGGTCACAGGCTATAACGGGGGATATGGTTCAGTGTGGCAAACAAGTAGAATGGAATATCACCGTGATCTGCACGGCAATCGGTGGCCACTGAACTTCTTTTTCTTTTTTTTCTATTCATGTCGATAGTGGGGATGTGCACTGTGATATGATGGCAGCAGCATGACTGCAAGAAGATGGATCAAAAAATCGGCGAGGGGTACGGCGTGCTGTGGCACCAAGCAGGGCGAGTACACTCGGAAGAACATCGGGGTGCCAGCTTACATGGCTGAAAAGCTCTCCCAGGTCACACACTGTTTTTTCGGTTGGTATGGGTAAGGCAACCTGAATCACCCGCACCTAGGGGCGTGGCGCCCTTGGTTGCATCTCGGGTGAGAGCCGTCTGTTCTCTCTTTCCTTTAGGGCGTAAGGAAGTGGGCCAGCCCCCGCTGACGTCATTCAAGGGCGCAAGTGTTCCCCCACGCCCCCAGCAACAAGAAAAGTGGGGGGAGGGACGGGTAAACCCTCTTTGTTCCTTCCAACAGCTCACGAGGTGGCAGACCAGTGGCAAGTTACCCACCCACCCATCCCTAAGACTAAGGACAGGATTGGCGGTGTCCCGGGCAAGAAAAATGGTGTGGACTCCTTTTAGGCATGGACTGTCTGACCCTGGAACAGGGCGAGCATTCGATGTGGGCTCCGGGCTGGCAGGAGAGGGGGTGGACATGCTTGTAGTCCTGGACTCTCTTGCCCTACCTGAGATGCCTGTGTGTGTGATAAGAAACTTTGGGGGGTGTCCGGTGTTCAGGAACCCTGGTGGGGCCAAGGCGTTAAGAGGTGCCCTGGTGGTAGTGCCACTGGGATGGAGGACTGGAAAGTTACTGCTGATAAACAGTGCAAGTTGCGGCCTGCTGACACAGAAAGCACACGGGGATTCATGACCAAAGTGCATGTCTTGATATCCTGATGACTGAGGCCATGTCTGGAATGCAAATGCAATCTTTTGCTAAAATGAGCCTACCTCTTCGGGCTACAATGTCTGGGGTTTGGATTACCTATGCCTGAATAAAATGATCAAGTGTTTAGTCAATGAACAAATTAAAGAATACTTTAAGGTGTAATAAAGGACTACGCAGTGATGATCAACTATCTGCCTGATGTCTCTCTGTGGTGCAGGATGAGGGGGAGGGTAAGGACATTATATCACTGGGGCGATTCGCACGTTGTATGCACACTATGAATCTAAGCTATTTGACTGATGCTAAATCAGGAAGAAAGTGTTTCGCCAGTATTTATGAACAAATCTCTAAGGTAAATAGGGGGAAGGGAAGAACATAGTATTTTTGAATATGGAACACAGTAATGTTTCCATGCTGCCAAAAAATGAAGTCAGGTTATCAAGCATCACTAAATGAAAAACATACAGGTGATGAAGAAACCTTTCTGTGATGGGTCATAAAAAGTCGGCTTTACTATTTTTGAGTTCCAAAATGGCCTGCTGTGTTTCATGACGCTTGATGGGTGTCTATAAAGATCACTGGGATGTTATGGTTACAAGGGGAAATTCTCACTGTTTAGGGCTTGGCATATAGCTTTTTTCTGTGTATTTCTACAGAGCTTGGATAGTCCCTGTTCAATGTCTTGATTCCTAGCTATGCTGAAGAGTTACAGCTGAATTTTGAACTACCTTATTTTTTTTGCCTCACCTCCTTTACCTTTCCCATGAGGGCCAACCATTTCTCAAAGTACTGACATATATAATTGTACTAAGGGTCAACAAACCTCTGTTGGATATTTTCCTTTCTGTTTACCTTAGATTCGTCCTTTGCCCCATCTCCACTTTCCTAATATACCTTGAAGTGCATACGCTGAAGTTCCAGAACGCTACTATGTTCACCTTCTTTCAGTTGTTCCAGTATTTAGAAAATTTTCATTCAAGATCCCTGAATCAGATCCCGGGGGAGGAGGGTTTCCAACTAAAAACTATATTAGTGCTTCGCACATCAATTTATAAATATAGCTATTTTGGTATGTGCAAACTATACAGACATAACATTTAAAGAAATAGTTCATTGAAAATCCACCTCCCGTGATCTCACTTGATTTCAGAGTGTCGACAATTCAGGCGAATTTTAGAATAGTCTTCAATTACAATCAGGGCGCTGCTTGCAATAATTGTATTGACTAGTTAGTGATTTACTAAGGGACATGGACTGGTAATCTCGTTTTGCGCATAAACTCCCATGTACGACTTAAACTGGTTAACAAATGACCTGGTACTTCTGGACACATGTTTATCTGCTAAAAGCAGGTGGAATGTATGCTGGGAAAATTGGGCCAGAATTTTGGAAAAGTGTGCAGAATATAGGGCAGTATTTCCACATACAGCATATTGTTTCCCATTTTGGTCCTGAAATTTGGAGAGGCCTCTGTAATGATGTGGGCTACTAGAAATTTAATCCGAATCGGTCATTCATGTGAGTGTATGAGCAGTGAACCCTGGAAATGTAAATACATTGCCTGGAGATTAGTGCATTGTGGTGTAATTGCTTAATAGTGGTTTTCTGGAAACTTAATCCAGAAACCAAGAGTAGTTGAGGCATACACATCTGAATGTATCCAATCGCAATGTATCAAGGGGCCTTGCCTGATTAGGAAATATACTTTTCAGTACTTCGATACCAGTTGCATCAAGTTAAACAGTAGCAACCACCATAATATGCTCATCCTGAGCTTTTGTAGGTGCTCTACCCTTGATCTGCTGTAAGCTCAGGTGTGTTAGCTATGCAATAAATTTTCCACCATGTTCAAACTGTTAAAAATTTTAGGACCAGATGCATGACGGCCAAAAGAGCGCCTCGCAAATTTTGAGTATTTTGCGACTTGCAATTTGCAAGGTGCTATTTTGGATGTACAACAGAGTGTAACACATTGTGTCGCAAATTGAGAGGCTCCTGAATATTGATGAGCCTCTCGCAATTCGCGACCCCATTGGGAATGGCAGGTCCTCTCAGGTATGGTGGCCTGCCGGGCTCAGCAGACCACCATGTCTGGTACTGCTTTTAAATAAACCAGTTTTTTAAAAATAAATGCAGCCCGTTTTCCTTGAAGGAAAACGGGATGCATTTTTTATAAAGAATTACACGTTTTCAAATCATTTTTTAAGGGCAGGTAGTGGTCTCTGGGACCACTGCCTGCTCTTAAAAATTATTTCCCCCTCCATTTGCAAAGGAGAAGGGGTCCCCTGGAGACCCTTTCCCTTTTGCGACCCTGTTAGAACTGGGGGTCTCTAGTTTGCAGAGGTAGGTACCTTTGACCAAATTGGGACCCTTGCTTCTAAGTCAGGGAAAGAGGATTACACTGCTGGATAAGCCCTGCTCACCCCCTTGGTAGCTTGGCATGAACAGACAGGCTTATCTCAGAGGCAGTGTGTTAAGCATTTGTGAACACATACAGTAATACAGTGAAAACACTTCAGATGGACACCACACCGGTTTTATAAAAATAAATATTCTTTATATAGGCTTAACACAAGACCACAAACGACAAAAATCCACAATACTGTACTCAAAATTGACTTAAAGATGGTAGAATTAGCTTAGTTCAAGTTGTTGGTGAATGCGACACAGTTCTCACAAAAATACCTGGATGTGTAATGCAAAAAAAACAAAAGGCTCGTAGTGTTGGAGATGCGTCGGTTCCTTGCTTCAGGGGAGATGATGCGTCATGCCACAATGCTTGCGCAGAGTAGGGGATGCGTCTTGATCCTTACCGGAGAGGAGGTGATTCTCGTGCTGCAGCCCGGGTGCGATGCGGCAAGATGGCTCCTCGATGCGATACGACAATCCAGTGCGATGCGATAAGATGGCGCCCTTGATGCGACGACGTTGAAACGATGCGATACGCCCTGGCAGCCTTGCGACGACTCTGTACTTTGGAGCCACGACAGGCCCTGCGATACGCTTCCCCGATGATGCGACAGTGACCCTCACGGTTGCGATGCGCTTCTCCGGTGATGCGACAGCAGATATCTGCGATGAAGGCACGCTTCTGGGAGATGCGGCGGCGGCACGCTTCTCCGGCGATGTGATGACTACAGCTGCGGTGGTGACACACACCTTCTTGTTGCATTGCGCTTCCAGCTCCAAGCGACACGCAGGCTTCTGCAGATAGAATTCCCAGCAAGGAAATTCAGAGGGGAGCTGGTGGTGAAGTCTGTTGTCCCTGAGACTACAGCAGGAGGCAATCACAAGTTCAAGCCCTTGGAGAAATATTCTGCAAGGTGATGAAGTACACACAAAGTTCCTTCTCCTCTCCTTGGCACTGAAGACACCACTGTAGGCCAACCCATCAACACAGCACACTGGCAGGGGGGGCAGTCCGCTCCTACAGCTTCCTTTGGTTCTTCTCCTTGGCAGTGGTTTCTTTTTGTTGTTTCAGAAGTGATCTAAAGTCTTGGGGTCTCGGACCCCATATTTATAATACTTTTCTCTTTGTTCTCTGAAGGCAGAGAGACCTTTGCCTAGTCCAAACCAGTTCTGGTCAGTCCTGGAGCCCTTTGTTTGCCTGACTCCTTCTTTCCTTTCAGAGTGCAGGGCAGAGACATCAGACACGCCACAGGAGGTGGAGCCAGCATTGTGGAGGGAAGGCACAGCCCTATTCAGGTCCCAGGTGCAACTCCTCCCACCCATCTACATGCAGATCTTCCTATTCAGCCCTGTGCTGACTCACCCTCTCCCCTGGAATCCCCAGCCCCTGTCACTCACAGAACCAGACACACAATACACAACCTAGCAGAGGCAGGATTGGACATATAATCAAGAAAATACCTACTTTCGCAAAGTGTTATTTTCGAAAACAGAATGTGAAAACCAACTTCACTAAAAGATGTATTTTATCATTCTGAGTTCAGGCATACTAAATTTGAATTTCCACCATGTTCCCTGAGTCAGTTAGGATTATAAGATGTAATAATCATGCTGGCCATTCTGTCCTATGGGGATCAGACAGCCTTCCAATAGTGAAACACGAAAATGGCTGTAATTCACTATTAGGACATGCCACACACACCAGGGCATGTCCTACCTTATACTTACAATGCACCCTGCCCTTGGGCCTACCATAGGGGTGTCTGATATGAAGATAAGGGAAGGTTTTAGGGACTGGCAAGTGGGTGCACTTGGTCAGTCAGCATGGCTGTACCAGACTGCACATAGGCTCTGCAATGGCAGACCTGAGACACACTTTACAAGCTGATTCTGTGGGTGGCACAACCAGTGCTGCAAGCCCACCAGCAGCATTGAATTTACAAGACCTGGGCACACATGGTGCACTGTACTAGGGTCTGACAAGTAAATCAAATAACCCAATCATGGAGTCACTAATCAATACATCAATTTAACATAGGGAGCACTTGCACTGTGCACTGAATAGCAGTGACACAGTGCCCAAAGCATCTAAACCAGCAAAACATATAAAAAACAGAGGAGGCAATCAGAAAAAATGGAAGGGAGACTCACGCCAATGGTACCAGGTCTAACAGACCCCATTACCACCCTCTTGAAGAGGGTGGTGATTTGCGAGAGTTTTGCAACCTCAATTGCTGTCGCAAACCGTTTGTACATGGGGTTGCGCTCGCTATGAGGAAGGGAACGCCCCTTCCTAATAGCGACTCTCAATTCCAAAATAGCGAGTTGCAAATAAATTGCAACTCGCCATTTTGCTATTGTACAAACCTCTATTGGTTTTTGCATGCACAAACAGGTTTGCAATCCCGTTCGTGCATGCAAAAAACGTCAAACATTTGGCCCTCAGTTTGAATTTTATAGAACTGTGTATGAGCAACTGCATACCAATGAACAATCAAATGCATGCTTGCTCTATTGTCACCTTCAAATGATATTTCTAGTTTGATAAAATTGCAAGTATATTGTTTTCAGATTAGTTAATGTAGATGATTACAATTCTAAAATTGTTTTTACCATACTCACCAAACAAATGATCAATGTCTTAAAACAATGTCTTTTCATGTGTGTGCTCTTACTAATAAGCTCGCTCAGTTCTATGCAGACACAATATAGTATCTACTCTACAATACAACAACTATACAGATATGCAAAGTGTATGCATTTTTATAGACTGAAAATAATGTAAATAACTATGACTAACTCATGGAATGATACAAATCATGGTTGAGGATCCCGGTGTTACTAGAACTTGTAGCAGCACTGACTAGAACTAACATCAAATACACGTTCTGACTGCTTCTTAGTAAGGGTGATATTCTAAATTAGCTTTTCAGCAGCTGGACTGCAGGTGCCCTTGCGCTGTGTGATCTAGGTCAATATTTGCATTGTGTACAGTAGGTTAGTACTCTATTAATTATAGAACTCTAGTAGCCCGTTGCCCATTCCGAACCGCCACGTAATCCCTTAAGGACGGCGTTTCCGCCATTGTGATTATGATGTAGGTATCCCATAGGTTTGCCATGTTGGGCTTTCCGACATAGAGAGCCTGTCAGAAAAACGACTTTGAGGGCCCATAGCAGGGGCCCCTTCTCCATGCGGCCTCCAGGTGGGGGCTGAGGGAGGACCTATAGTCGCAGGGATTAACAGAAACTCCCAATTCTACATGGGAGCTTGTGCTGTGGTCGGTTTATGGCGCAGCACAAGCTTCCATAGAGAATAAGGAGTATACAACCGCCCAATGTGGGGTTGCATTGTAATAGCGGTGCCGGGATAGCCAACCGGAGACAGCAATGGTGCCACGTAATGAGGGCCAAAATGTATTAGTATGAACCATTTCCCAAAATAATGGAAAGAAATTAAGCAAGTTTATTTGCAGGTCCATGTAGATTTTAGACTTTAGATCTGGGGAGACAGATGACGTTTCCTCATCATGTGCACTATTTTTACATGTCATACACTGAGCACAACACAATCCTTCAATTTTGGTATATCAATGTAATATAAATATTACATATCTTTTAAAAACTTAATCAAACAAAAGCAACATATTTTGCGGAATTACATGATAGATCTACCCAACTGCATATATGTAAAACAGTCATATGTGTTATCAATATTTTTGTTTTTATGCAGCCCAAAATTATCTCAGCTTCACTTTAAAGCAGGTGCCTTTCAGGAATGTGGGCTTTTGTGATACTTGTTCTCAAATGTGGACAAAACTAGCCTTTAGAGAATGTACATTTCAGGATTTTAGGATTATTTAAATTCGATTATTTTCAACGTAAATTCGTGCATGTTTGATTAAAAGTACATATGTTTGAACTAAATACAGATGGTTTTATTCGCTTTATTTATTCCAATTTTACAAAAGTGAGACAATCACTTGTGGTTTGTTCTCCACTCTATATACAAACTCATCAGAGCATGCTAGCAATTCTAATGTCGTTTAAAAATGCATTTTGCGTTCTTCTAATTTAAATTCCATACTTAATAATGTAACATAATATATGCATGATGTGTTTATATTAACACGAGTATTTGCACTAATATTAATACATAAAATAATGTGTGTGTTTACTTTTATTATATATAAATCATATTATCACACACAACAATGAAAACGTGCTGGGAGGATCATATTTATAAAAAACAGAAACGAGAATAATTTCTTCTATGTAGCATCTCTACAATTTCTAAATGAAGACGGGGTGGGATATTCGCCTCTCTGCACATTTTTTAAGCTTCTTCTGTACCTACAGCAAAGTACCCAAAGCAGTTAAAGTTAATACTTGATGCTGCACAGTTGAAGCGATAGGCATTTCTGGCAGCCAGACCTCAATTAGGAGATAAAAGACAAAAAGCGCAAAGCACTTGATAAAGCTAAGTGTGCAAGGACAGCGAGGGATGTACTTGAAGCTGTCCACTGCGATAACTGGATAGTCAGCTGGAATCTTCTTGAATTGAAGTGGGTGCTCTAACTTATCAAATTCCACATATGGGAAATTATTGGCACCAACAGGGGTTATTAACACCAAACCAGTGGGTCAGAAACAAGCTGGGATAAAGGTGAAAGCTGTATCTTACTATCAACACCAAATGCATCCATTTACTGAAAGATAGCAATGTTTTCCCCGTATGAGATATCTTACATTGTGCAGGCAGAGGCCCTGGTCACTGCAATTGTAAAAGCTTCATTTTTTATTTTTCATGTGTTGCACATTCAAATGAAAGCCACAGAAATGCTAGATTTCAATATGTCAATGTGCAATGCTTATTTTAGATAGCTTGATTTAAAATATTTTACAATGTAATAGAATAGGAATAGATAAGTAAAATAACACACATGAATAACCATGCACAAACTCCAAATTCAGTTTACAGAGTACAACGAAATGATAAAGCAGGTATTAGTTTGTTTCATGTGTAATTACTAGTATTGAAACAAACAGCATCGTAATATACTCGTTGTAAATCCTTTGTTTCAAAAGCTGTTGCTACAGTTTTACATTCAAACTAATGTCAAATGGAACTGACAAATACGTTTAAAAAGCAGTCCCTTATCTTTAAATCATGCGAGTGTGCATGCGTGTGGTGTGGGTGTGTGCATTTGAGGGCATGTGTTTGACAATGGTAGGATTATATGACACAATACTAAATAGCAAAATATGAAAAAAAGATATCTTTATCAAAATATCGACAGTAAATCTTAATTTTTTTTTTTTAAATATATCTTTATTGGTATTTGAAATAGAGAGTGCAAAAAAACACATAGTCTCATAACAATACATTTAGAAGCATCACAGTTTGGTGTACAAAGGATTAAGTGGATGAGGTATATTCATACATAAGTTTTAACCCGTCACTACAGACTGGAACCCCTGTCCTGTAGTCTCTGCTTACTGCCCTTCATCCCCCTTGGGGTTTTATATCTAGGTCTATATCTGCGAGACTTTAAAAAACACACCACTGTTGAAAATCCCAACAACCCATCCCCCGTCCACAACTAAAACATACCCTCCCCGCCATGTCTGGTGTACATCACTACACTGTAATTTCATCCACCCTCCCGGGTGGTTCACGTCGCAGCATTATCTACCGTATCATGATTACTGGTCATCCCCTTCTCTTAGTTATCATCCGGCCTACTACCGTTCCGCTCGTTCCCCGCAACCTCCTCTTGTGTTTCACTGTCCACCCCCTAATTGGCCACACTCCCAACATCAATCTCCATGCCTGAAGGTCGTCCTCTCACTTCTCGTCATGTCTGGTTTGTTGCATATGAATCACTTCGACTGTTGTCCATTCTTTCACGTCTCGGACCCACTGCATCATTTTGGGCGGTCTGCGGCTGAGCCACGAAATGGCTATCTGGCGTTTTGCCAGTACCAGTCCCAGGAGGATACATTTCCTACTCAATTTTTTATTCTTAGGTCGAGGCAACAGCCCCAGCAACGCCACCCGAATTTCCCGTCGGATCTCCCACCCTGTCACCCCACGCAGCGTGTCCAAGACGTCTGTCCAGTATGTATGATGTTCTGGATAGAGCGATACCATCTTAATGAATGTAGCCTCTGTTCCTCCACATCATGGGCACTGCTCTGGACTCTCCAGATAAATCCAGTGTAGTCTTTCCGGGGTCAGGTATGTCTGATGTACATAATTAAACTGGATCAACTTAAATCTTGCATTCGCGCTTACCTGCTTGACCCCTTCATGAATTCTAGTGCAGTCCCTCTCTGTCATGGGTTCGTCCGTCAGCACCTCCCAGTTTGCCTGGATTGATAGTACCTTGAGTGCCCTGTCATCCCGCAACGCCTGGTACAGGTGTGAAATTAATCTGTGTCCCTTGGCCATCGTGATCAGAGTCTGTAACACATTAGAGATGGGTGGTTCTTCCGGGAACATGGGCCACAGCTCTCTAGCCACCTGGGCTATTTTGGAATATTGTAGGAACTGTCCAGAGACAAGCGCAAAGGTTTCAATCGCCTGCTCCAGCGTGACATACTGTTTGTTCTCATATACGTCCCCCATAGTCAGGCACCCCCCATCCAACCATCTGTGCACAGACATAGATGCAGAAATCTTTCTAAAGGCCCGAACCACCCACAGGGGCATATCAGGGGCATAAGGCGCTCTTCAGAGCACTCTCCGGACTACCATTTCCCATATTTCTGCCACATGCCGAACAATATAGGGCCTCGTCAGGGGTACCTGTGCTCCCATCATCAGAAATTCAGGGAGTGCTCTGTCTCCACAGGTCCCCTCCAGTAGGGCCTTCTCCCAGTTTTCATCCCTGTCCAGCCAATGTACCGCATGCTGCAGCTGTGAAGCCGCATAATACAGTTCCAGACACGGAACCTCCAACCCTCCATTCTGCCATGTTCTCTGTAGAGTGACCAGCCCGACAAGTTTGCGTTTGGGTCCCCACATTAATTCTGTCAATACTCTTTCCAACTCTAATAAGAAGTGTCGGGGGATCCTAAAAAGGGAGTGCTGCATTGCATAAAGGAATCTGGGCAGGACCACCATTTTAGTCAGCGCAATCTTCCCCATGAGGGACAGTGGTAGCTCTCGCAAAAGGTGCACCTACCCCCGTAAACCCTCAATTACTTTCCCGATGTTAAGCGCCAAATATTCTTTGGCCTTACCCGTCAGTTGAATCCCGAGATACTTTGGTGCGGTCCTTACCGATAGGAACCCCACTTCTGGCAATCCCATGTCTGGGAGCTCAGCTAGTCTTCCCATTAGGATTAGTTTATATTTCCCGTAGTTAATTCGCAGCCCAGACACATGTCCGAATATCTCCAGGGCGTTCAACAACGTCGGCATCGACTGGGCAGGATTCCGGATATAGACCAAGGTGTCATCTGCATACATGGACACCACATGATTAGTCTCTCCCAACGGGATCCCAAAGGCGTCCATCTCTTTCTGTAAACCTGCCGCTAGGGGTTCCATTGCCATGGCAAAAAGGAGCAGCGACAGTGGACATCCTTGTCTCATGCCATGCTGTAGCCGGAAGGCCCGTGACACCAACCTCCCCGTTCTAATCCTAGCACTGTGCTCCGAGTATAATAACTGCACCCATTTCAAGAATGGAGTCGCAACACCCATCCTCTGGAGAACCTCTCATAAATACATCCATCCAACCAAGTTGAACGCTTGTTCGATATCTAACAGTGCTAGGGCACAGTCTTCCCGAACTGGCATGGGCGAGTGCCACACATGGGCCAGCCGCCTCAGATTGTTGGTCTTGCTGTGTTTGGGAATGAATCCCGCTTGATCGAGGTGGATTAAATGTTGCATATGCAGTTGCAATCTTATGCCATAATGCCACTAAGAACTTTCATATCGATATTTAAAAAGGAAATGGGCCTATATGACCCTGGGAGTTGGGTGTCCCTATCCGCCTTGGGATTTAAAACCACTGTAGCTTCATTCATGGATGGTGGGAGCGCACTGGTATGAAATGCCTTGTTGTATACCTCAAGGAGGTGCAAACGTTTTGTAGAACTCGGCCGGTAGGCCGTCACTACCCGGGCGCAGATCTCAGAGATTTACTACATGTTAGGATTTCTTCTTTCGAGATAGGCTCATCCAGTAATTTGCTAGTCTCGCTATCTAAGCATGGTAAATCCAATTGCCAGCAAATCTTATCCACTTTACCCACTGATTACAAAAAATATAGTAAATACAAAATATCTACTACAAAAGTGCAAATTTTTGAAAAAAGAACATTGCCTGTATTAAAATCAAAATATCCACTTCAATAATATAGCGTACACAAAAGCAAAAGAATTAAAATAAATACCATTATTTTTTAATAATAATATATAAACATCAAGTATAAATCTAGTTAATATTTCATATTTTTTAATACAGCACATGGCAACGTATAAGAAGGGACATGGGGCGGCACTAATCCATCTGTGACCAACGCGACTTGATTGGCGAAACACATTTCACCTTCACTGCTGTGCTGCACATTGAGCACAAAAAATCATTGACAAACACAATGAAGTGGGCGTACTCATTGCCTCATTAAGTTTGTGGGGTATGATGCTGATCGGGATGCTAAGCCTACTTTGAAAGATCTTCAACTGGATACCCACCAAGTCCAGAAAGACAGTCACCCACACACTCATCAGCAGCAGACTAAACTACGGCAATGCACTTTATGCCGGCATCACCGAGAAACTCCTCAAGAAACTGAAGAACATTTGGAATTCCTCCACCAGACTCATCCTTAACATCCCCTGCCACATTACTGGCCAACTGAGAGACCTCCACTGGCTCCCAGTCGACAACAGCATCACCTTCAATCTCCTCACACATGCCTACAAAGCCCTACACATTGCTGGATTTGCACACCTCAAACACTGCCTCGCTTTCGACGCACCAACCAGAGATCTCCACTCTGCCTAGCTGGCCCTGGCCACCATCCCACACATCTGCAAGACCATGGCCTGAGGAAGAACCTTCTCCTACATTGCAGCAAAGACCTGGAACACCATGCCTCTCCCCCTCAGGCAATCACCGTCACTGCTCCAATTCAGGAAGGACCCCAAGACCTGAACCACAGTTCCTTCAATGGATCAACAGCCCCCCCAGTGCCTTGAGACCCTTACGGGTAAGTAGTCACACTTTACAATACACTTGATTGATTCTTCTAGATGTTGTGGGAGAAACATCTTTTGGATATCTTCCAAAAGCAGTGATTTCACAATGACTGAGGGGAGCGCTGCACCTCCACCTGCAGAACCTGTTGTAATTCAACAGGAATAGGAAGATGAGGAACTGCCTTCAACATTACAAAAGGAGAGAGAGGTATGGCAGTCCTTCCTGATACCCAGCGGTGAAAAGAAAGTCTCCTCAAACTTTGTGAAATGCAGCCTCTGCGGAAAGAAATTGTCTTATGGGACTGCATAAAAATATAGCCACGGAACGTGAAGCATGTGTAAACATATCCCCAACCCACAATTGGGTATATGTGGGGATTATTAGGGAGAGGGAAAGAAGAAGCTCAGATGCTGTAGCTGAATCATCGACTGTCCATATCACTCCTGCAGAGAACACAAGGTTAGATACCTGCAGCACATTGGAAGGCATGGCTTTCCACTGTACCACCTGCCACAAATTGTGGTAGCGAAGGTGAAGGATATCACTGATTTTCTTGTACATGTGAAGAAACACCACTGTTACTTTTTTTACATTTTACATTTTCACATCTGACTATTTTACAGCACCGTTGTGCTTTGGAAATGCAACGTTTCTGCATTTAGACTTTCAGTAAAGTTTGCTGCAATTTTTTTGACAAAAAGAAAAAAACGACATAAAAACATCAAAACGTTTTACAAAAACATACCTAAAACTATGGTTATTGTTAGAACCACCATTGAATCAAACATAGGGCTGTGTCTGACTCATTATTATCGTTATTATTCTTGTGTGTTTTTGTCTATGCGGTGATAGGTGTACTACTAACTCTGTCTATGAGTGTTTTAGTGAAGGTATCACTAAGTCCTAGGGTATCTTAGTGTGTATAGGAGTGAGTTTGAGAGTGTATCGGTGAATGCATAAGTGTGTCCATGGGTGTGTCAGTGTATGAATCAGTGCCTTACAGATTGTGTCAGTGTATGTTTCAGTGAATGTGAGAGTGTATCAGGGAATCGATCAGTTTATGCATGGGTGTGTCAGTTTATGTATGAGTGTGCCCAGGGTGTCTGAGTATATGTATGACTGATTGTCTCAGTGTGACAGTGAATGCATCAGTGTGTGATTTGGTGTGTTACTGTATGTATCAGTGTGCCCTTTTGTGTCTAAGTGTATGTGTCAGTGAATGTGTGAGTGTGTCATTGAATGGATCACTGTGTGCATGGTTGTGTCAGAACATGTATGAGTGTGTCCCAGAGTGTCTGAGTATATGTATGACTGACTGTCTGAGGGTGACAGTGAATGTATCAGTGTGTGTATGAGTGTGCCAGGATATGCATCAGTGTGTCCCAGGGTGTCTGAGTGTATCTATGAGTGACTGCCTGAGTAACTAAGTGAATGTATCAGTGTGTTTGTTTGGCTCTGTCAGCATATGTATGATTGAGTCCTGGATTGTTTGAGTCTAGGTATGTGTGACTGTTTGAGTATGTCAATGAATGTATTAGTATGTTTGGTTTGCATCAGTATATTTATGAGTGTGTCTTGTGGTGTCTGACTGTATGTATGAGTAAATGTGTGAGTGATTCAGTGAATGCATCAGTGTAATTTCTTGGCTGGGTCACCATATGTATGAGTGTTTCCTGAGTGTCTGGGTGTATGTATCAGTGAGTGTGTAAGTGAATTTGTAACTGTATCAGTGTGTGTGTGTAGGTCTTTCAGTGTGTAAATGAGTGCGTGGAAGGGTGTATGAGTGTATGTCTGGGTGTTTTCATGTATACAACAGTGTCTACCTGGATGTATCACTATAAACAGCTGTATGTGTCTGGATGTGTTACTCTATGCATCAGTTGTGTCTGGGTGTCTTACTGTATGATTATTGTGCACCTGGGTGTGTGATTTTTATGCAGGAGGGTGTTACTGTATGTGCAAGTCTATGGTTCACTCTGTGTGGGTTTGTCAGTGTATAGTTAAGTGTTAGGTTGGGTATACCAATGTATACCGTCAGTGAGTGTATGGATGTGCCACTATGTGTATCAGTGTTTGCTTGAGTTTGTTACTGTATGGAGCAATTTCTACCTTTTTTGTCTCATTTGATGTTTTATAAAGGGTAAAGATGTATTTAGTCACCAACATTACTGTAATAAAATGTTCATGTTAATAATAATACATCTCACAGGTACAACATTGTAAATCAAATATACATTTATTTAAATATCTAATTTTCTCTTTTTTGCTGTTTTCACCTTTCGTACATGAACACTTTAACCCCTTCGATGCGCGTGACAGAGTGGTTCCGTCATGCGCATCGGTTGAGCTGTGCGGATGACGGAACCACTCCGTCACGGCCCCGCCCGCACACGAACCCTTCAGCACAGCGCGGTAATCCGCGCTGCGCTGAAGGGGTTAAACAATATACTTTGTGAAGCTTCCTCCTTGAAAAGCGGGGACAAAAACAATAATTTAGATTGTAGCAAATAACAGTATGACACTATAAGTAAGTGACACTATGCATTGCACTCACTACAACTAATCAATACAATATTTTTTCTAAAGCTACTGAACTAATATACAGAAACATATATATGAGTTTTGGAGACCTTTGTGAAGACATTACCTCTGGTAGGCTGAATGATGCCTTAAACACGAATGACTCTTGAAGAACAAACAGTGCACAACACTTTAGAAACAGTAATCCTCCTTAGAACTTTGATTGAAGTAAAAAGAGGTATGAAATTGGAAGTTTGAAAGGCAGTTTTTGTTTCAATGTAAGCTTGCTGTTGTTGCATTCCGTTCATCCACTTACACTTCTTAAATACACAGTGTAGTGTCCTGCAATTATATGAAGTCCTTCATGAAAGATGATAGCGGCTGTGGTGTATGTTCTTCCAGAAATTGAAATTTGTCCTGCTTTGAAGTTTTTATTTTCCATTTCCATATTTGATCTATCTGCTCTGCATATTTACAGCATTATTATAATGTATTTCCCAGTTCTTTGTATCTGCAATGTAGACATACAATCTGATTTACAATTTGGGCGGGATATATTTTGGCAAGCCTTTTTGATCAGTCAAAAGGTACAGTTTCAGAATACAGTAATGTTAAGTATTTAATTTCACTCAGAATTTATTTAATTGGATGATATGAATTAGCCGCCCTCACAGTCATAGTTTCATTTCTAAAAAGAGTCCAATTAAGTCATCAATATTTGCTTCCTCTTCTTTTAGAACTCTAAGTATGACCATTATAAATTCTTGTGCATCTTGTTGAGATAAATATTAGTGATCCATTCCAAATATTTAAAAGGTCCCTAATGCTTGAAGCTAAATTTGTTACAGTTCAGTCACTCAGTAAACATTGGAGCAAATTATATGGTGCAGAACACAACCCCTTATATGTGTTTTGTTGAATTTGATTTCCAAGATATGGGATATGAAAAAGTACATTGAGATTTGCATTGCAGTTGACACCTGAACTCTTTTCCAACTGGTATCCAACAATATCTCCCTAATTTTCCTCTTTTTTCTTCTGGACGCCTTCTAGCCTCTCCTTGTTTCCTTTCTTTTCTTGAACTTCCATTGACTCTTTTGTAAGCTTCTGTTTTGGAGAGACTAGCCATTTCTCTTAAATAGGATACTGACCTTAATAAGGAGCGTAAAGACTTTTTAACCGATTGTACTCTTTTACACAGCTTGTATCATCACTAACTTTCTTATCATCGAAATCAACTAAAAACAAACTGGACAATGTTCTAACTTAGGATAATGCTACATATGACATACCTTCTTTAAATGCTGTACTTCCAATATTAATAAAAGCTAAGTCTACACTTCAACCTTGAGATTTATGGATAGTTACAGGATATGCTAGAGACACTGGAAACTGTTGCCACCGCACATACAAGTTCTTCACAAGCAAAAAACATACACTACATCAGCCAAACTGCTACACACCATCAATCTGATCAAATTTTATGGCTAAGTACGCAACCTCATCCTTGTTTGGAAAATGAATGAAATCCATAACCTTGCCCATAGAACTGTTTACTATCCCTTCCTCCACATTTAAATTATGCAGCAAAATTTCTCAACACTTTTTACATACGCGTAAACGCTTTTCTAATCCTGCAATCCTCAACACAGACTTTCAATTTTGCTTGTATTTTTCAGTTAGTAGTACTTTTACTCCATGGTGCTCCATTTTATCAATAGCTGTAATTTCTAAAATATCTTCTTTCTCTAGTTTCATCAATTGCTTGTTGAAGTTGGAACACTCCTGAAGAGTAGGCATTAAACGGACTATTGATTTGTCTTTTTCAATAAAATTATACATTCTTTCTGGTGCTGTGTTGTTATAATAATAATAATATTTCTAATGATAATACGTTTTATTTGGTCAAAATAAAATAACATAAAGCGTACAATGAATACATATATAGATATGGGCCGCCTTTACAATCTTATGTGCACTCAAAGACAAGTCCTCCCTTACCAAATTCTGAAGAGTTATCATAATACATTTTATCCATAGAAATTTCAGAGCAAGATTCAGAGATAAACAATCCTGCAATATCACTATATTTGGGTCGACTCCTTTCTTCCAAATGTAAATCCAACATAAAAGAGGACAAATGGCTAGAATATCAGAAAGGTAACTTGCTCCCAACTGTTCATGTAATATGTAGGAAGGAGTACTCTGAGGTATGCAAAGAAAAATATTTCAGCTGCCTGAAGGGGATCATAGGATCTATAACCCCATATGGCTCTCCCATAACAGGCTTTAGAACACTTGCAGCATGATAAACTTGCAACAGGGCACTAATCAGTTTCCTACCCAATCTGGAAACAAACTTCAAGGTTGCTGCATTAGACGATACATAGCTGACTGTTTGCTCGATAACAAGTGGTTCCAACATAAATCGGCATCAAACAAGATGCCCAGATACAGGGAAACGTTTACCCTTATGAAAGTCTGTGTACCTATCTTTTAAATTCTAGACTTAGTATTCCTAAGGGCCGATTATCATCACCTCATACTTACTTGCAGTTGTGCTAAGGTCCAATTCATCCATAAAACTCACTAATCAATTAAAGATAGTTTGGAGCTCCCTGGCTTTTTTTGGCCATAAGCATGGCATCATCCGCTTAGAGAAGAACAGGTAGGGGCTGATTTTTCACTTCTAGGCAATCAACGACCCCTTCTACCAAAAATTGTTCAAGTTTATTAATATATAGGGTAAATAAAAAGAGGGCCAAAATGCACCACGGCCTGACCTCATGCTTAGTGTTTAAATTCTCTGTACGCTGACCATCAGATGTATACTTTTCTGAGTCTGTCGTATTCGTATAAAGATCCCTCAAAAATAAACTATACTAGGGTTTACCCCCATGTCCAAAAGTAGTCTCCAAATCTTGTCCCTATTAACCCAGTCAAAAGCCATTGTTAGGTTCATGAAGGCTAACTGAATAGATCCCTTATGTGCTGCTGTATAGTTGTTAGAAATTAAATAGAGATTCAAACATTGGGCTATGGTAAATCTTCCAGCTCTAGAACCATATTGCAGATCTGAATGGATGTTTTGATCCTGAGACCAAATTGATATTCAGTCCAGCACTTTAACAAGAGAATCAAGAAGGGGTTTATGTCTATAGCGCGACAGACTGTCTTTAACCCCTAATTCAAATAATGGCACTATAACTGCAGAGGCCTATAAAGTGCGAGGGCCTTGCTTCACGGCAGCATTTATAACATTGGCTAACACGGGGGCCCAGGTAGCAATGTCGCTCAGAAACAAATCAGGTGGAATCCCACCTTCTATTTGGACAAACCCAGAATTCCCTTTTTTACTTCTGCTTTGGTGGATACTAACTGGAATACCCTACCCGTGGTTTGGCCTCCTCACAGTTGACTGAGCATAACTCCCCATTATAAATACCCTTAAAATGTGCAACCCAGTCATATGCCCAAATGAGATGCACTAGATCAGAAACATCAATCTGAGCAAGAAATGGGTGGTTAACCTTAGACCAGAATTTGCACTATTCTTAAATCATCATGGGCCAAGTAAATTACATCATGCTGTGTCTCTGAGTTCATTTTTATGCCTGCTTATTTTAGCTTTATAGTTACATCAAAAACAAACCACCTCAGAGGTAACACTAGGGGATGCCCTAAGAGCATTTTTTTACTCTCCTGAGGCTGTTGAACACCCTTTAGCAAACCATTTTGGGCTGGGGCAGCCTCTAATTCTAGAGGGGCAACTAAGACATTTGAAACTTCCTAGGACAAAAAATATCCTTTAAGCACAATGCCAACTCCATAGAACATGAAGTAGAAAGGGTTCACTTAACACACTCAGGAGATACTTGGGACCATCTTAATCTTCTTCCCTGGCAACTAATCTTCATTATCCCTCAGGGACTCCAGAGCTCTGCATAGTGAGGACACCCATACAAAACAAATACAGGTGGGATTATGGTCACTATAGGGCCTACAATCAATTTTGACTTCTAAAATTCTAGATAAAATGGGTGACAAAACAAAAAGAAAATCTACATAAGAAGCACAACCTCTGCCTGTAAAAGTCGGACCCAGGTCCTCCCCCCCTAAATGGGCACATTTATCCGAACTACAATCTAGATCATGTTTATCAAGGATAACATTTATTAGGTTCCTGTGTGGTGAATGAACCAAATGAAAACCTCCCCTTAGGTAACAACCATCTTTTTTGGTGGCGAAGAAAAAGGGGCCTCACATAAATGGTAGTTAAAATCTCCCACCAACATAATGTTGCCTGGTTCCCATTTGGTCCCCTCCAGCTAACTAACAAAGGAATCCAATGTATTTACGCTTTTAATATAGGAATAAGAACATTTAGCATTATACAAATTAATCAGCAGGGTTTTTGGAGCCCTTGCAATCACAAGTAACAGAGCTTGTATATTAATGGATCCTGTATCTTTAGTCTTAACAACACCTTTGACCGTTAAGACTGGGACCCCTCAAGATAGCAGCTGGGGGCATTCGACTACCGAGCCCCTGGTCACCTGAAGTGACCCAGACTCTGTCCCCACTGCTTTCAGGTTCTTCTCACCTAGAATCCAGGCTTGGATTCCATCGGACACTCCTCGCCTTCCCGGCAGCAATACTTCTTTGCAACTCTCCAATTGAAAACGACGAAGGATTGCAACACCACTTGACCCCTATGCACCCGGCTCCTCTGGGATACGTAACACGAGTACCTCAGTGCTCACTGGTGGGTTGGCCTTAGAACCTCCTACGTTCCACTTAAACTGTAACTTTGCAACCGCGACTTTGCCATAGAGTCGTATGGAGCATGCGGTCGTATTTCCTCACTGAACCCATCCTCCGTGGGCTCCTTGTGTCACTCCTCTGGGTGGTTCCTTGGGGTCCCAGTGATTATACATGCTCTAGGCACTGTGTCTAGTCATGTTGTGTTTGTTATACCATTTTTTTAGTATATGGAGCCTGCTGTGTATTTTGCTACTTACGAATGTTCTATTGATTAATTATTGTGTGTTTTGTGTAGGCCTGGGTGGTGAACTTCGCTCCGTTCATGGAGTTTGCGGAGTTTTCTGCACTCCGCACTCCGCTGAGCTCACAGGGTGCAGTTAACTCCGCTTCGCAATATGCAGCAGAGTTTTTTCCCCGCTCACGATCGCGAACAGTTAATTCGCGATCACGAACGGTAAGTGTGCGAGCTACCACTTGGGTAGAATTTCTACCCGAGCAGCAGGAACACCAGCAGAAACTACAGTTTGCACTGCACTCCGCCACTTGCGGAACTTCGCAGAGTTTTTTTGTAACTTTGCAGAGTTCCGCGGAGCAAAACTCCGCGAACTACGCCCAGGCCTAAGTTTGTACCCTAATCTCATGTAGAGACTAGTAGAGAGTGTTCTATTAATAAATAAAAAAAATGTTTACAACTACTGTTTGGTTCTCCTCTCATTTAGTCACTCTCCACAGCTACCACTAGAATAGCTTTCTAAAGTTTATCTTTGACCTCATACATCATAAGGGTCGTGTGGACTGGTACAGGGTGCCCACTTTAATTAGTGGACAGCATATACCAGGCCACCTTCTCACACTCCCCATAGTGCTTCCCTGACTCCGTAGTTCAAACTGATGAGACAGCAGGGCAAAACATCTTGCAAGTGTGTCCAGCACGTTGTTAGAGGAAAATTGTTTCTTGGTAAGTCAACTTTCCAAAGCATGTTTCCCCTCTTTTGTCAGAACTTCCACTCTAATGTCCTTTAGAATTTCTCTACATTCCACATCGGATGCCTGACTCATATTCTCCACTAGTTTATTGTATTTAAAGTTTAGCCATATATTTATATTATCAATACTTCCCAAAAAACTTCTTGTTTCATTATTGAGATGTTTCTTGAAAACAGGCTGTCTTTTGACAGGAGTAAGTTGTAGTGAGTCACCTAAGACAATTAAATGTTTTCTCCAAATAGTACGTCACATTCAGTTTTTAAAATATGCTGCAATCTTAAGTATATGAAGGCAACCATTAAGTTCAATACCATGCTCACCTCATCGATGATTAAAAGCTTTATTTGCCTCAATACTCTGAACATCTCATAACTAGCTTCATCAGATAACTTCTGGTATTCCTGTTTATTCTCATTTTCAACAGGTAGCATAAGTAGTCAGTGTAAAGTGATTCCTTTAATGTTGTGTGCAGCTAATCCAGTTGGTGCTGTTACTACACATGGTAAATTTGATTATGTAGTTTTCTATAGATAAGCGGTAAGGACTTTAATTAGAAAAACATTTGCCAGTGCCAGCTTGACCATTGATGCACAGCACTATTGGTTTAAACAAAGAGCATTCATGTTTTTTGTTCTCATGCAAAAATCAATGCTCTATTTTATCGTTCACTTCAATATATATAGTTCTTTCCGATTATCATTCAGTTGTGCTACTACATATTCAAAATCAACAGTTCCTCTCCTGCTTGTTGCATTGTAGTCTCTACCTCATGCATGGCTATGGCTGCTTCATTTTGAATAACTGGTTGTCCAAGTGAATCTTGAGTCAGTGGTCCAGTACTTTGGCTGCTTTGTGAACTCTCTTCAGCTACCTCAGCAGCAATGGATTCTTCCTGTTCCATCTCATCTTTCAACATTTGCAAGCAGTTTGAAATGACTAGATAGTGGATACTGTCTTTTATGGCATTGAAAGAGCCTTTATAGTAGTTGTAGCCTCTAAGTAGTTTTGATTCAGTACACCAAGGTTTAAGCAGTTGCAGAAGAGCCTAATAGAAAAACTCTCTTCTGCCTGCTGTTTGGCAACTCCGTTTTCTGTGGTTAATTTGGTTTCCTTTGCTATGTCTCAACAAACAACCATCACATCCAACTACTACATATTTCCCTTCCTCTATGTCTTCCGTTACCTTCCTTTTGAATCTGTAGTGTTAAATTACTTCATATAGGCACATGTTGTCCAGGTTTTAACTTCTTCTGAGATAGCACCTATCCAAAATATGTGCCATCACAATATCTCTGCTTTCTTGAACAAACTTTGCCAGAAACTGTATTTCTGGGAAAGACTTAAACACACCTATTTTACATACGTGCAATGCTTAGACTTGCCCAAACAATGCCCCTTGACTATGAAAACAAGCTAGCCAAGCTTAATCGGTTACAACACTCATAGGAGCCCATCTCCCTAAGGAAAAACTTTTTCAAGCTGAAGCTGTACAGTTTCTTTGATAGAGTTTTTTCTGCAGAAATCTCCTCCCACATTTCCTTAATCTCTTTATTCGCTGATTTTGTAATGTATGAAGTGAGGTATTGAGCAGCAAGTATGGAGTTACCTGCAACAAATTGTAGATCAATATTTGCATTCCACATCTTCAGAATCACAAGGTTGTTTAGTTTAGTTTAGTTTAGTTTAAAGGAGTTTGTAGAGCGCTTGGTAACACCTCCCGGTGTGTCCCCGCGCTATGGAGAGAGAATGCAGCAGTAGAGGAAAAAAGAAGAAGGAACCAGTTCACACAGCAAAGAGGCAAGTTTTCAGTCTCTTCCTGAATACGATTTCATTACTCTCCAGCCTGATATCTAGAGGCAGGAGGTTCCATTGCTTAGCAGCTAAGGTGCGGAATGATCTGCCACCCATTTTAGCTTTTTTGGGGCAGGTAGTTTTGAGTAGACCCATTCCTTTGGATCTAAGAGATCTGTTAGGTTCGTACACAGACACCAAATCAGACATATATGCCGGAGCTCTGTGATGAATAATTTTATGGCACCAGAGCATAGCTTTAAAAACAATCCTCTTACTGATCGGTAGCCAGTGGAGGGCTGCTAGAGTGGGACGTGAAGGAGCTCGACGGGGAAGCCTAAGCACCAGGCGAGCTGCCGAGTTTTGTGGAACCTGTAGCTTTTTTATGTTTTTCACTGATGTCCCCATGAGTAGTACATTGCCGTAATCAATACGGGACGTTATTAATGCCTGCGTCATGGTACGCCTGGAGTTAATGGGTAACAGGTCGAGGGTGCGGTTGAGGGTTTTCATCACCCCAAAACACTTGCCAACAGTCTTCTTTACGTGGCTGTCAAAGGACAGTTTATTGTCCACCCATACACCTAAGTTCTTCGCCTCTCGTGTAGGCGAGGGCAGAGGACCCAGACAGCTGGGCCACCACTCTGTTGTCCATTTAACCTCATTGCCTCCCATAATGAGGACCTCTGTTTTTGTCCCATTAAGTTTCAGACAGTGTTCATTCATCCACATAGCCAGTTTGGACATACAGGCGTTGAAGTTATCAGCTTCCTTAGAAGGAGCATGGGTCAGCGATATGAGGAGTTGCGTGTCGTCGGCGTAGGAGACAAGCTCCACGCCGAACGACTGCACCACTTCTGCCAGAGGGGCCATGTAGAGATTGAACAGGGTGGGACTCAGGGCGGAGCCCTGAGGAACCCCCTGTTCCAGCATCACCCTGTCAGAGAGGAAAGTTCCTCTTTGGACTTGGAAGGTCCTGTTAATCAAGAAAGACCTCAGCCACCCCAGTGCCTTGTTGGTAACTCCCGCTTTATTTAGACACTGTAGCAGGATGGAGTGTGCTACAGTGTCAAAAGCGGCACTGAGATCAAGCATGATGAGGGCCATTGTCTTTCCCTTATCTGCTCCCTCACGTAAGGTTTCAGTGGCCCTCAGGAGAGCTGTCTCCGTAGAGAAGCCAGTTCTAAAACCCGACTGAGATTTATGGAGAATATTATGGGTCTCAAGATGTTCCATGAGTTGACTGTTAGCGATTTTCTCTGCTAACTTGGCCACATAAGGTAGCAGGGATATAGGTCGCAGGTTGTCCATTATGTCCATGCTGATGTTTGATTTTTTCTTAATGGGTAATACTATTGCCTGTTTCCATTCCTCCGGAAGGCAGAAGGTAGTAAAGGAGGTGTGTAATAAGTGCCTAAAATGAGGTTCTAATACAGGGAAGGCTTCAGCTAAAATTTTCGGGGGTGCCGGGTCTCTAGGAGATCCCGATTTGATTTTGTTGCACATTTTGGACAAGATTTCATAAGAAGGAACTACAAAAGAGTTTAAACATGCAGGTGTATTTACAAGTTTGTCATTTTCTATGAAGTCCGTGGCCGAATCTGTCTGGTTAGAGAAACTAGTATAGATTTTATGGATTTTGCCTGCAAAATACTGTGCAATATTATTGCACGCTTCCACAGAATCATTGTGAGCGGGGGAGGTCACGTCCACTATGGATATCTCTTTGTATATCAGAAACAGTTCCTTGGAGGAATTGCCTGCTTCCATAATACGGGTATGATAATGCTCTGCTTTGGCCAGACGAACTGATTTATAATATGCTCTCTGTGCTGTTTTATATTGTATTTTAATATCTGCACAGAGATTCTGGCGCCAAGCTCTCTCAAGTTTCTTACAGGCCGTTTTCATGGCCTGCAATTCTTGGCTAAACCAAGGAGCAGTTTTCTTAAGCCTCCTGGCATTGGACAGGGTGCGACTTGGGGCTGTGATGTCCAGGGCCTTGGTGACAATATTGTTTAAATTGTCATTAGCTGCCTCACAGTCGACCCCTTTGGGAGGGCCTTCGTCATGAACAATTTGCTTAAATGAATCAAGAGAGAAGGTCTTCCATTTTCTTCGTTTGTATCGCAGGGATTAATGACGAACAATCTCCGTTCTGTCAAGCTGGATTGTGATGGGAATAATATAATGGTCCGACCAAGGTATGGGTATAGGATCAGAAGTATGCACTCCCTGCCAGTTTCCAAAAACGGGGTCTAGTAAGTGTCCTCGTTGATGAGAAGGTTCTTTATTTTTTAGATCAAGCTGAACAGATTGCAATTCCAATCGGATATCATCAGCGTTTTTATCTAAATGATCTTCGAAATGAACATTGAGATCCCCTAGCACTAACAGTCTGGATTTCCTCAGTGCTAGATGAGTAATCGCTTCCATTAGGGTCGATGTGAACTCATATAGTGTACCTGGTGGTCGGTATATCAGAATACCAGAGATCGAATGATTGGGGCTAGTGTTTATTGTGAAGGTGCCAGCTTCACTGTGATCAACCTGAGTGTGTACTAGGGAACAGACTAGAGGAGCTTTTGTGGCTATGGCGATGCCGCCTCCTCTGCCGTCCTTCCTGTCCAGTCTAGATAGGGAATAGCCGTTGGGCATGGCCTGGATAATATCCGGGTCCGAATGATCATCTAGCCAGGTTTCAGTTAGGAATAGGATATTAAGATTTTGGTCCTCTAGTAAGTGGTAGATTTCTAGAGCATGCTTCCGTAGGGATCTACAATTCAATAGTGCAGCTTTGATGATAGGGCCTGAGTTAGTGTCTGGGATTAGAGGGAGAGGTTCAAAGCGGCACCTCGTGCATTTTATAATTGACTGGGCAGGCATGGCGTGTTTGCAGTCGACAGGTGTGTCGGGTTGTAGAGCAAGTAGTGCGTGTCGGCCATACCTTATGGTGTTTAGAGCTGAACTGCCAGGGTTTGTGGCCCCGCGCCCCGTCCGGCCGCGGACGGGCGCAGACGGGCTGGACTTTGGCTCGACTTCGGCGCGCTTCCGGCGCGCCCGCTGCGCCAGCCCGCTGCGCCGTCTGGGTGGTCGACACATGATATAGGGAGGAGGAGGGTGGGAGGCCGGCCCGACTTGAGCGCTGACCTCGCCTTCCTCACTCAAGATGGCGCCCACCGCCGAGTGAAGTATGAAACAAAATCGGGTTGAGGCTCGATTAAAGGAAAGTAAAGGTGTGTAGGGTGTCAGAGTGCCTGTTTATTCAATTCCCCTTGCTATAACAGCCCCCAGAATACAGAAACGGCGATTTTTAAAACGAATAAAATCGTTCCAAAATGTATTTATAAAATCCTAAAATCAGTATGCATAAGTTCGTGCTTCCTCCTGTCTCCTCAGCTGCTCGCAGCCCCAGCAGTACCCTCGCTAGGGAGAGCTTCTGTAAGGCTGTAGTCTGACTGCAGACATAAAGCTGTTCACTCCCACTTAAGAAATGACAGGTTGTGCAAATCCAAATTGACAGCTCATGTAAAATGTTCCTTTGCACCTGTGTTTTCGATAACAGTACTTCCCACATCTGTGAGTTTGAAAGCATAGAACTTGCTGTCTTAAGCCCCTACCACTGCCGTCTTTTGGAATGGCACCTGTAACGTACTGTGGAATGAAGTACAATACATAGTCATCATAGTCTGTTCCAAACTTCGGTGCATCTTTAATCAATAACAGCATGTGAATATGAGCAGCACTTCTTGCTTGGTACTCTTTTTGCCAAAAGAAATCAGTAACTTCATCAAGGTGAGGATTAGTATTGTTGCAGATAAAAGACCTCATGGCTTGGAACCTGTGGTTAAAATATCAGCAAACATTATCGGGATCCAAGGAGAAAAGTTCTCCAGCTGTCTTTACATTTATGTCTTTAATGTTAGAGTTCTCTCTTCATAAAAATTCAAGCAGGTCATTCCAGGCGCACTTAGCACAACTAAGTGTCAGAAACCAAGTAGGTGTACCTAGGTTTCTCAACATATATTTCAGTTCTCCATGAAGGCAATACTAATACTCGTTCATGCAACATTGGCTTGCCATTAAATTAATCAGGTTGCACTCCAAGTTTTCATCCTTCCCAAGAAATTTGTCAATGAGTTCCCTTCTAGACAGATTTTGAAGATGAATTCCTGTCTTCAGTATATGGTTATCAGCATATGAATGTCCAGATAAGTAACTCTCAAAGAGAAGATGGAAAACATATGGAATGTACTTGTGAAATCATGGATCCTCTAAGTACAATCGGGCTGACCGGTATTCAGTTGCTGGTATATGTACAGGGTGCTCATCATAGTGGCCACCTGCTCCAGTGGGGAACAGTTGAGAAAAACAGCAAGCCTCTAAGCTTTTTTCCCACACATTCATGGGAGCTCTTTTAGTTTCTTTCATTTGAAAGAGATCAATAGCATCACCAATGATTTATTTAGAATGTAGAGGATGGATGCTATAAATTTGTTCTGATCTCAAATGATCCACCTTTTCAATCTGACCACTTGATGGTAACGTTTCTTCCTCTATATATGTTATTTCTTGAACATCCACTAACTCTTGCCAGATATGTTTAATTTTAGTAGGGACACCATTTTCTAGAATAATAAGTGGCTCATCAAAACCTCTCTTTTGAAATCTAGTGGCAAGTACACAACTCTACCTTTAAGACATTCCAGAAGCTCTGTTGGAGGTAATCTCCCAGTTTTGGGTACCATACACACATAAGCTTGGAAAGGATATATACATTGTCTAAGAATTGATTTATAATGTTTAAATCGTGAAGGGGCATATCAACAAGGCGGCCCTATGAAATTATCACAACTTTTGCGTCTGTTTTCGGGTGAAAAGCGGCGATAATTTCATCGCCTTATCAGCAAAGACACGCTATCGCGTGTTTTGCTGACTTAGCGCCCGTTACAACAATGCCCAGCTTTGCATCGCTAATGAGATGCAAAGTGGGCGTAACACAGAGATATTTCTAGGAAAATGTCACTACGCGACATTACTCCTATTATCAACCTGCACACTAACCTGTGCAGCGATGATAAAAGGAGCACTAACCGCGCTCATCGCAGGTTTCTTTATGCCTGCTTTTCCTTTGACTAAACAATGTTAGCCAATGGGTGGTGGATTATTGGGCTGAGACCACCCAGCCCTATCAACAAGGTAACCCCTGTCCTTGTGCATTTATCGCTGGATTTCCAGCGATAATCGCACCTTTTTGCAACTATCGCTGGTTTATTTATCGCAATCGAGATAAGCGTTGCTGAGAGCAAGCTATCTCGGCGATATCAACCAGCGATAGCCGGCGATAATTATCCTAGCGCTAAGTGTGCTTAACGATAATTATCGCCGGTTGTTGCTGATATGCCCCAAAGTTCTTGTGGAATTGAAACTAATTCCAGCTTGTTATGTACTGCTCTAGCTGGCATTTTGTTATCCTCTAACTTCTAAAAGCAGTACTTACAAATAATTTGTTGTCTGTTCAAATCAAACCACATTTCTACAAATAAATATAGAGCAAACTCTTGCAACTTAACTCTGTTCTCTTGTTCAGTCTTTAGGTACACAACGACATTGCAAGTTTGGCTTTTGAAGTGAGTGCGCCAACAACAAATACAAACATGGTTTGGTTTTTCAGAACAAACTATGTTAAACTTTGTGACCTCTTATGCAAAGTTTCCAATACTCGTTCCTACATGCTGTATCTCTACACCTCCAGTAATCACCTCTTCATTTTCCCTTGACTCCTACTCAGTACGAAAGAAACTAAGCTGAATATCTTCACAAACTGTTTCTAGTTCTGCTACTGTACCATGAAGTAGACTTCTATTCATCTCTTACAAATATAAAGCAGGACTTTGTACATAGTAAAGTCTCTTAACCAAATTTTGCATTTTGGAGTAGTGAATGCCTAACTTCCTGAAATGATGAAAGGTGCTTTGGCAAGCTTTTTTTGGTAGACATGCTAGCGAATGTCCCTGTAAATAACTATGCTTTCTCACCTTGCGTGAATTTAATCCTTGCAAAATCGAACTTTCCGGTTTCAAACTTCTGCATGGAAACTCATGCATATAAGTCCTTCATACATCAATTGATTCCTGATGAACACTGCAAATACTACTACAGTTCCATTTGTGTACTGGGGCCTGTCTATGTATTGCTATCACTTCTTCAGTTCTCACTTATTTTACATTCCCAGGAACCACCTTCTCTTTTGCAACAGGAGTACCATCTTTTACCTCATTACAACGACCAGTTAACCCAACTGCGTGCACTAATGTGTTCTCCTGAAAAGAGCTTTCCTCATTACAATAAGGTTAAGTACTAGATGCATGCTTCCATTCACCTTTAAAAATATTGCAAAAATTATTTCTGTTAATAATACTTTTTCCAAGGGTTTTTCTCTTCATACACAACACTGTTTTGTCTAGTGTCCTCATTCCATTCAATTATAAGATAAATAGTTTCCTCTTCTAAGCAAATGCTTTCTCAACAATGCTCTTAATGTTTTGCTTTTCCAAAAATGCAGCAGTACTCCTCTTATATTTCTTCATCCTTTTTAGGCAAATTCTGTATTACTCTAGTCTGAATCATTTTAGCTTGTAACTTAAACTGTTTCTGTCTCCTTGATAAACTTCCTGTTTTGTTAGAACATTTCCTACCTTCAGAAATATGTACTGCTTCTTTTTTTTTCAGTTGAAGAGAAAATTCGATTCCTTCATAACACTTTATCCTCATTCTGCATTTTCCAGCGCCTTTTTTTCAGAAACTGCTTAGTATGCTTACCAGATTCTATGTTTTTTCCTCTGGACATTCTCTATCTTATTTTCTTTTTCTCTCTGAGTTTGAAGTTGATAATAGTGTTTTCTCTGTTTCTTTTTTGTTTGTCTCTTGTCAGGCATTTTAAATCTTCTTTTTAAATACAAGTGGATTTCTTGAAAGCAAATAAAGAATACAATTATCCCTACAGAACATAGTATAAAAATAGCTATTTTAAGCAAGCAAATAACCACATAAGTCGTGATTTAAATTTCTAAAACATTTAATATGTCTCTCAGTATAGATCTATAAATGCATGTGTTAGTGTATGCATAAGAGTGTACTTGAGTGTGTCAGAGTATATTTCAGTATGTATGGTTGTGTTAGTGTATCCTCTAATGTGTGTCTGGGTGTCACTATGCATCACTATTTGTTTGGTTGTGTCAATGTATGCATGAGTGAGTACCTAGCTGTGTCACTGTATGGATGAGGGTGCTACTTAGTGTGTCAGTGTTTGCATCAGACTCTGATTAGATATGTCAACGTATATATCAGTCTCTGCCTGAGTGTGTCACCATATGCATAAGTGTGTCATTATCTGTGTTACTATATATATTACTGTGTGCCATGAGTGTCTGCTTATATGTGTATGACTATCTATAAGTGTGTGCCAAGGTGTCCTGAGGTATGCATTAGGATTTATCTGGGTGTGTCATATTATGCATCAGTGTCTGCATTGGTGTGCCAGTGTATGGATCAGAATGTATCTGGGTGTGTCAGTACATGCACAACTGTGTACCTGGGTGTATTAGTGTATGTATGTGTGTATACCTGGGTGCGTCCATAGATGCATCAGTGTGTGCGCATCGGTGTGTCACCATACACATAACTATTTCTGGATGTATAATTGTATAGTCAGTCAAAACCACTTTAATCGATTAACTAAAATCACAAAAGTACATCACAATACTACAAATAATAATTAAACACAAATACAATATAATAACAACATAATAAAAATTCATCCCGACAAATACATATATCACTAAGATCATAAGGTGAGTTGTAGATCAAATTTTTTCCGTGCCCGAGCTGCAGCAACCAAAAAATTAGCGATATTAAAAATGTTCCAAGGGCAATTTAATAATTGCAAGTACATCAAAGCAGGTTTTACTTGATAAAAGCCTCTCCCTTGCAACAATGGTATGATGTACTTCTTTCTGCTTTCAACATAATGTTTACAGAAAAAGATAAAGTGCACAGTGTCTTGGAGTGAACAACCATCACAGTTACACAAAGCAGCATCTACGGGTTTACTCCATCCTTGAAAGCTCCCTAAAACAAAGTGAATCAAGTTAAAACTAAATCTGGTCAACAACCAACGATGATAGTGATTCCTGACCAGCTTAAGGTAGGGCTCAATCTGGGGAGAGGTTATTAATAAAAAATGAGCCCTTACCGAGGTTTTTGTAAGCTCCTCTTCCTCCCGCTCTTGAGACCTTAAGTTTAAAAACTGAGCTTTAACCCAGCCAATATCACCCTTAGTAATTGTTTCTGGGTTCTCATAAATCTCAGGACTCCCTAGCTTATAAAACATTTTCTTGATATACAAGAGCCAAGGGATATCAGATATTCTATCTAAACCAGTGCAATCTTTTAAGATCAATCTGTTAAGGGAAAGTTCAGGGTTCAACCATGTTTTCAACCAAAATGTTAGGGGAGCCAAACTTATATGATCAGAGACAAAACCCATCCCCAGTTCTTGGTGTATTGAAAAAGTTGGAGATGATTGGGGGATGGAGAGAATTGAACGAAAAAATTTGTTTTCTGCCAACTGGATTCCCTCCGCTTTTTTATAGCCCCAAATAGCAGCACCATAAACCGCTATAGCTAAACATTTCGCCCTGTAGATGGCAAGAACTGCGTCACATGTTTACCACCCAAACGTCGGGCAAAACTTAATATAGCGGGAGATGATCTACCTACACTATTCTTTTTAGCTATAAGCTGAGGGACCCACGAGCATCTATCGTCAAATATGACCCCCAAGTAAGTAAATATCTTAACTCTAGTTACCTCCACTCCTTTACAGTACATTTTTTAGCTTCATTTTTCTGGATACCCAAGGACATCACATGCGATTTAGAGCTATTCACCACAAGGTCCAGTGAGCTCATGAAGTCCCCGAAGGAGTTCAATAGTCTCTGTTATACCAGCGGGGTACGAGTCAGGAGGACAGCGTCATCCGCGTATAGAAGAGCAGGTAAGGTACTGTTCCCTATACGCGGAGTGTCCAAACTGGCCTTACCTAGAGTTAGATCTAATCTATTACTATATAGGGTAAAGAGCAGGGGGGCCAGGATGCATCCTTGGCGTACCCCTCTACCCGATTTAAAGTGACGTGTGCATTTGCCCTCATGGGAGACCCTAACGGCAGCGTACAAGTCTTGGTGCAGTTCCACTAAAAAATGCACCAGACAAGGGTCTATCCCCAGGTCCAACAGGATCATCCACAGCTTTGCTCTGTTCACCAGATCAAAACCTGTGGATAAATCCATGAATGCCAGATATATGGATCCTTTAGTGGCTTTAGTATATTTATTAATTAACAGGTACAGATTGAGGCACTGGTCCATGGTACCTCTGCCTGATCAAAAACCATATTGAATCTCTGATAGAATCCCCTTCTCCGTTACCCAATCTGAGATTTTGTTCAAGATCACTTTACCCAAACTTTTGACCGCTGAATCAATTAAAGAAATGGGCCGGTAACAACTCGGGTCACCCCTATCTCCCTTTTTAAAAACCGGTATAATAATTGATTTGGACCAAGACACCGGAAACTCATTCTCAACACTATCATTAAAAACATTAGTTAAAATAGTGCTCCAAAGCTCAATGTCCCCTTTATAGATATCCAATGGGACACCATCTGGTCCGGGGGCCTTATTGGAGGCAGAGTCTTTTATAGCCTTCCCCACATCATTCTTATTAAATATCAATTGGTTGAGGGGAAAGAAGGTTTCAGGGACCTTAAAAGGATCAGGGATCAAATTACTCGCATAGATTCCTTCAAAGTGAATCAGCCACTCCCCCTCTGGGATGTTAATTTCGAGTGGGGCATTATCATTCCCTGATAAAAATTGGCTGTTCACTATACTCCAGAATTTTGCGCTATCCTTAAGAACCTCAACCGAGGTTAAGGCGTCCCAGGCCTCCTTCTTTAGTTCGTTTTTCCGGCACTGGATTATGGATTTGTACTCTTTCCTAAGGGTAGCTATTAGGGCCTTATAATTGTATAAATCAGTGTGTACCTGTCTGTATTGGTGTACACATGAGTGTGTGCTTGATTGTGTTAGTGTACGGAGCAGTGGGTGCCTGGGTGTGCTACTGTGTACTTTACAGTGTCTGTGGCTGGTTCGGTATATCCATGAGTGTGTATCTGCCTACAGCCTACCCTAGGGTCACTTAGATATAGAAAACAGGAAATTCAAGGCTGAGCAAAGGATTTTAAATGCCTACTCGACCTGTCAGTAAAACAGTGCCGAAAGACTCTGCAGTAGCAGACCTAAGACATTTTTGAAGACTCACTTGTCTGAGTAGGATGATTTATACTCTCACTATTTCAGTATATACATACTGGGAGTTTTATTGACTCTGTGGGATCCAAAAATGTTTATATAAGTGTCCCTATGTATTGCTTACTGGCTATGTTAGTGAAAATTGAGGTATACAACTGTATTTACAACTGGGTCAGTTCCTGCTGGATACATAAGTGCTGAATGGGTGTGTGAGTGAATGTATAAGTGCCTCTGTTGCTGTCTGATTGGGTGTGTGAGTGGCTCTATGGTTTTGCAAACAAGTATATGAGTCGCAGTATAGGTGACAGACTTGATGTGTAACTGGACGTATAGGTTTGTAAGTGCATATGAAAGGCAGTGATACTTAGGATTAGATCTCTTACTTTTCAGCACAAAGGATCCTCTCTATGGCCTACCTGCAGCTTACAATATGGATGATATAGGTAATAAAAGAGGGATTTAAGGCTTGGTAAGGAGTATTAAATGCCAAGTGTGACTGGTAGTAAAACTGCAGACACAGGTTTTGTAGTAGCAGATCCGAGACATGTTTAAACGATAACTTGTCAGGAACTCTCCCATGTTTGGGTCAGCATTTGAGAACATATTTTAATGAGTGTACCATTGTCTCTGTGCATGCATAACTGGATATGTAAGTTACTTTTTCACTATATGAATAACTATCTTAAAAACTGCACAGTGCTCTAAAAATGCATGCAAATACCTGTATGGAGTACTTACTGCCTCTGTTAGTGACTCTTGGGGTGTGAAATTCTTTGTGCAAGTGGCTCTACTAGTGCTGAAAAAATTACTGTGGTATGGGTGACTGACTGGATATAAAAGTGCCGCTGTCTCTGTTTGACTGGGAGTATTACTGGTTGTAAAAATCCTGAGTATCTCACTGCTTACTTTTATGTGTCATTGGGTACATTGGTGAATACCTGCAGCTTGTTACTCTAAATATCTTTTTATTCTACTGTTCTAATTGCTGCACTGTTCTATTTTTTTCATTTACTGTATTTTTGTATACCCTTTTAGTTTTCCTAAACATTCTACTCACTTCCATCCACTTTATATGCACTCATTCACTCTCCTTCAAATCGTATTTTTTTGCCAAAATGTAATTCGCATACCTGTTAAATGTGATTGTTGCCCTCTTTTTTCTTTCTCAGTATTAGTATGATTTTCTCTAAGTACAAAGTGCACAAAAACCAACCACAATAATGATATACCACTCTCATACAAGGGAACAATTAATGCCAACCTTTTCAAGTTTTCTTTCAAGGTTACACACACTGTGAACAAATAACAATATAGCGTCCATATTTTTGAAATCAGAAACCTCTTCTGAATGGTCAGGATTGTTAACCCTTTTCGCACCCTCCTTTAAAGAAAGCCCAATTTGGTAGGTGTTTTTGGTGGCTCTGCAGATCCACCCTGGAGCTCAGCGTGGGCCCCCTGTGTCACCTTGTGGTGGATCTGCAGATCCATGCGGAAATCCAAGGGGCCTCATTTATAAGAAAGTGCAGCAGCATGGCACGGCAAGTCCTTTCACTGCACCATGCTGCAACACTTTGAAAGCATAGGGATGCATCATATCTACAAGGATATAATGTATCCCTTTGCTCTCCCCTGCGCTAGCGCACAATTTGATGCCATGCGCCGACGCAGGCACCCTTGCACCATGATGCAAGAATGTCTGCATCACAGGGATGATTTTTTATGTGCAGGAAGGTGTCCCTTCCTGCACATAAACAATCTGAAATGGCGTTTTTCAAGTCTTATGTGTGCTGCATTAGCACACATAGAACTTGCAAAATGTCATTTCTATATTCATTGTTTATGTGCAGGAAGGGACACCATCCTGCGCATAAACAATCACCAGAGGTGGTTTCCTTGTTCTATTTGTGCTGCAGAATGCAGCACGCATAGAAAGAGGAAAAAACAAGGATAAATGAATACATTTCTCCTCGTTGCGCCTCCCTAGACCTCCCCAGGGGAGGCGTAGCATTTAGACGCATTTCAGGTTTACGATTTCTTATAAATCTGGAAATGTGTCTGGTTCCAAGGGTGTTGCGTGGGAACACCCACAGCAACACCCATGGAACTCCCCTTTCACGCAAAGTGCTGCGAGTAAAGGGGCTGTATTTACAAGGACAGGAAAAGCCATGCAGGGTTGCTTTTCCTGTCCTTGTACATATGGGACAGCAAAATGCTCCGCCAGTACGTCACAAAACGTAATGCATCGGGGGCACAAGAAGCTTTTAAATAAGCCGCAAAATCTTTTTTTAAACAGCTTCTAAAGAATTTAACTTAGAGAACACTTGGTATTTATGCCTAAATTTAGACCCAAATTCACCTCTTTCCCTATTTCTTCTACTACCACTCACCCTTCACTTTTTCATTGTTGGGTTTTGCTGTCCTTTACCCCTATGCTTCTGTAACTCTGTTGCGATGGTCATCAATATTGTACCATACTCTGCTAGCAGTAGGTCACAATTCAGAACACTTTCCAGACTGGCATGCTAACTCCTAAACCAACCTTAGTAGGTGAGGTTGAGTATATGCAGTTAGAGCCTCATCTGATACACCATTACTTTTTGTTAATAACAGAAAACCCAATCACACATCTCCTTATGTTTTTCCCAATAATACGACCTAGTTTAAACCGCTACCATTCTTATTCCAGCCAATGAAAATTCTTGTTTCAAATTTTAGTGGTGAGGCATCTTTTTAACTGCCTTAGTTTTCAAATCTGTCTCATTCTTCTGCAGCCTTATCCTGTGTGCTACTGCTCCTTCCTTTGAAAATGGTTAAAGCGTGTGAGCCATAGCTATGTGTTTTAGGTCAGTGAGTCTGCTAGAGAGAGCAAAATTGATTGCCAACATAGACCTCTTGATTGTGCACTGTGGTGGCAATAACCTTGGCACTCTTACTGGGGTAGGATTAAAAATCCTAATGAAGGATACCTTTGGACAACTAATGGCTCTTTCCTCTCAAACTTCCTTAGTGTTTTATCATGCCTCTTTCTGCTTGTGTCACAATTTTAGTCATTCTCTTTCTACTCGTTTCTGACCTGTATCATCCCTCTTTCTTCTCATTTCTGACCTCTACTCTGCCACTTTCTGCTCATTTCTCACCTTTATCATGCCTCTTTCTGCTAGTTTCTGACCTTTAATTTACATTTGTGCTCATTTTTCACCTTTATTTTGTCTCTTTCTGCTCGTTCTCACCTATTTTCACCTTCTTTCTGCTAAATGTCTCTTTTTTTTGCCTCTTTCTGCTCGTTTCTGACCTTTACTTTGCCTCTTTCTTCTTGTTTTGCTGACCTTTATTTTGCCTGTTCCTGCTCGTTTCTGCCCTTTATTCTCCCTCTTCTGCTCATTTACCACCTTTATCTTGCCTCTTTCTGCTTATTTCCGACCTCTACTTTGCCTATTTCTGGGCTTTTCACTCCCTTTTTCTGCCTTTTTCTGCTTGTTCTTCACATTTATTCTGCCTCTTTCTGCTCGTTTCTGATCTTTATTTTGCCTCTTGCTGCTCGTTTCTGCCCTGTATTGTGCCTCTTTTTGTTCGTTTTGACCTTTATTCAGCCTATCCCTGCTTGTTTCTCAACTTTATTTTGCCTTTTTCTGCTAGTTTCTGACCTCTATGTTGCCGCTTTGTGGTCGTTGCTGACATTTATTTTGCCTCCTTGTGTTAGTTTCTCACCTTTATTTTGCCTCTTTCAGCTCATTGCTGACCATTATTTTGTCTCTTCTTGTTTCTTACCTTTATTTTTGCCTCTTGCTGCTGGTTTCCGACCTCTATTCTGTCTCTTTCTCCTCATTTCTGACCTTTATTCTGCTTTTTCTGCTCCCTTATGACCATTATTCTGTCTTTTTTGAATTGTTTCTGACATTCATTTTGCCTCACTCTGCTGGTTTCTGATCTTTATCCTGCCTCTTTCTGCTCATTTCTGACCCTTATTCTGCCTTTTTGTTCTCATGTCTGACCTCCATTCTGCCTCTTTCTGTTAGTTTCTGACCTTTATTCTGCCTCTTTCTGCTCATTATTGACCTTTATTCTGCCTCTTGCCGTTCATTTCTGACCTTTATTCAGCTTTTTCTGCTCATTCATCACATTTATCTTGTCTCTTTCTGACCTTTATTCTGTCTGATTTCTGATGTTTCTTTTTCCTCTTTCTCCTATTTTCTGGGGCCACAGGAGGAGCCTCAAGCCCCCCATAGTCCCAGCTGGCTCTCTGCCTCCTGAGGGAACCGGCATTGCTGCTGCACAGAGGGAACTGCTGCAAAGGCAACTTGCTCTGTGCAGGGCCAATCTGTTTCATCTCTTTCCCTGCCCACAGGAAACTGCAGGAAACAGTTTGTTGCATGCGAGGAGCTGCCACCCCGAAAATTTAATTTGCAGCATCCTATTTAGTGAATTGCTGTGCGCAAAGAGGAATTGCAGTACGGAGGCAGGGTACCAAAATGAAAAAGACATTATGATCCAAAGATTTTTGAATAGAGGATACAGTAAGGCTAGTGTGAAACAAGCAGTGCAAAAAGTAGAAAAATTTAAATGAAGCAATCTATTGATACCCAACACTAGAGAAGATAAAGAACAAATCAGATTACTTACCGCGTATCACTGTCAAGCATAGGAGGTAAAAAGAAGTGTTAGGAAATTTTGGGAAATTCTCAGAACAGACACTGACTTAAGTGAATATATCAGAGAGACTCCTTCTTTAGCATTTCGAAAAGCAAAATCATTAAAGGACTCTCTTAGTACGTGTCTGATGAGAGAAACCAAAAAGAAGATTGAGATCTAAGGTTTCTTTACGTGCAGTCAATGCAAACCATGCATACGCAGCGAGAATTGCAAACCACTCAAAATTTCAGACAATAAACCTCCTCATAAAATCATGAAGCATGTAAACTGTAATACAGAACATGTGGTGTACGCCTTAAAATGCCTGTGTAATAAATTTTACATAGGGAGTACGATCCATGAGGCCAAGAAGAGAGTAATAATAATAATACAGACCCTTGTAAAGCGCGACAACTACCTCAAACAGAGGTGTCCCGGCGATAAGCAATCGACCGTATGCAGATAGAAAACCAAGAAGCAAAGCCACGGACCCCTTGAACTTCCCTAAAGAGCCAGGTCTAACTTACAGTACTTGAGCACTTGAGAGCCATTAAAAATAATGATAGACAGTATCCATTTGCTCGTCACTTCAACATAGCACACCGTCAAAATGCTAACTTATTAAAGTGTTATGTCCTTGATTGTATACCAATCAGACAAACAGGAGGGAACAGGACATCTAAACTGAGAAACTTGAATCCAGAATGATTATAAAGTATAACACTCTGCACCCTGAAGGTCTTAACTTAGACGAGGAATTATCTGTGCAGTTGTAAACCTGGTTAATAATTTTTTATTGATGTAGCTGCCTCTCTCGAATTTACATTTTAAAGTCTTTTAACAGTGTTTAAATTCTTTTTAGCACTTTTTGTCACCGTGTAACTAAAATGTTGTATCTTCTGTTTGCTGTTTCAGATGTGTAGATTGAGAGGCAGAAGAGCATAAATATCTCACTACGAGTCCGTAGTTTAATATATTGTTTTTTTCTACAACACTTGATTGAATGCATTACGCAAAGTGTGTTCTAGCCCACTGGGTCAAGATTGATTATTGCTGATGAAGATGAATTGACAGATGGCTATCAGTCGTATGAACTCTTTTTGTGCAAGGTCAGACAATGAATTGTTCAATTAGGACCCACTAGGGGCAAGGCAATTTACTGTGCACACAAAGGTAGTTTGGACAATAAACATTTGGCCCACTTGGACTTATCAGTGATGTCATTTGAGATGTCATCAGTGATGTCATGAGTGATGTCACTGACCATGTCATGAGTGATGTAATATGTGACGTCATCAGCAGTGCATTGCGGGCGCGCGAGTTATAGTTAGCTGAACTAACTATAACGGGGGAATTTCATTGGTTTTTTACGAGTAAAATGTCCAGCTAACTATAACATGTGTGAAACCTATGGTTTTTTCACTGAATTTCTAAGGTTTTTTAAATGCTAATTCCTAACTATAACGTGTGTGAAACCTATGGTTTTTTCACTGAATTTCTAAGGTTTTTTAAATGCTAATTCCTAACTATAACGTGTGTGAAACCCATGGTTTTTTCAGTGAATTTGCAAGGTTTTTTAAATGCTAATTCCTAACTATAACGTGTGTGAAACCCATGGTTTTTTCAGTGAATTTGCAAGGTTTTTTAAATGCTAATTTTTTTTTTTCTTCTATTTTTTCTAACATATTTTTATTTTAATTTTCTTACCTTTTATAAAGACTATGATTAAATTTTTAAAATTCTTTAATATGTTTTTTTTTATATATTTTTTAAAATAAACATGTAAAATTTATTTGCAGTACTTTTTTTCTATTTTTTTTTTAATTTTTTTAGTACGCGTACCGTAAGCTCACGGTAAGCGTACGGTTTACGCAACGTCCGTAATTTTCCTACGCTGCTTGCGTATAGTTACGCAATTTGCGTAGCCGCGCGTACTCCGCGTGGGACGCGTACGCGTGTACGCTACACGCGCACGTTACGCGGAAGTGCCGGGAGTGACTGTTATGCGCATGCGCGCAAGCGCGTGTCTTTTTTACGCGCATGCGCACTTTTGCCGTAAGCGTACCGTAAGCGTACCGTAAGCGTACGGTAGGTCATGTGATCATGAAACACAACTTTTGATTGGTTGAAACTACTTTCAGTTCTAGAACTCTCCTACACCACACCCATTCCCCTCATTTCTGCTTGTGATCCCTTGGGAGAAGGAGCTGGTTTGTCTTTGGGATACGATGGCAGAACAGCAGAGCTCTTCTGAGAGTGAGGCTAGCACTAGCAGCACTGTCTTGAGGCAGAGATCGAGGAAACAAAATTCCTCTTATGTATGGGATTATTTTACTTTTCCTGAAGGCCAGCAAAAGGTAAATGCACCCTTAGTGACTTGTAAGCTGTGTAAGCGTGTACTTTCTAGAGGTAATCCTAACAGGAAGTATTCCTTTGGGAATCACACCATGAGGAGACACCTCCAGGATGTACACAGAAGGACACATGGTCATCTTTTTGGAGGTAACTCTTCAGAAAGACAAGCCAGTACATCCACAGCAGCTCAGCCTGGACCATCATCTGCAGGGCTGACTCCTTCTTCTGCAGGTCAGGTGAGCCCTTCATCTGTGGGGGGAGAATCTCCTTTTGCTGGCCCTCTGGAAATTAACCCTCGGTTTGCGAGGGTTGAAGTACGGTGCGCCACTTGTCACGATCTAATTACTTATAGGGAGACCAGTGTTTCCCTAGTGAACAGTAAAATAGATCAGCACACTTGTCGTACCGTCTAATATTCCCAATCTTTCTTTCCTCTGTCCCTGCATGAACACAACGGCTCTTTTAAGAGCCAACCTTACCTTTCATCTATTTTTTATATATGTTTTTAAAAACTTTTTTTTTTTTTTTTAGCGTACGCGTACGGTACGCGTAATTTTTTTTTTTTTTTTTTTAAAACACTAAAAAACAATTATCACATTACAAGGTCCTTGAGAGACTACAATTATTATTATTGACTTACCATACTCACTCAAAAAAATATTTATTCATTTGTTTTTTTAAAAAATAGCTTTAAAAATGGTTCTAGTTTTCGAAAATTTTCTATATGAATCTGAAAAAAAAGAAAAAAGTATTAATATTTTTAAAACATTTTATAATACAGTACACATATTTACATTTTTTTCCCAAAAATATTTTTGCCTTATTTTTGCTGTTTTCAGAATATATTGCATTTCACTATAAATTGTGAAAGCAATTGCATTCATCATTTTACAGCGGGCAAAAAAAAATAACAATCACAAAGATTGTAATAAAAAAGCCCAGAATCTCTTTTTACTTAAACTTAACATTATAGAAATGCATAATATTCTAAAAAAATATCATCTAATACCAATACTTATTTCTTTAAAATACCGTCTGATATGTTTGTTTCAGAAGTATAATCACAATATTATATCTCAAATAACTCCAAAATACATCTGATTTCATTTCCTTTAGACCAAATAGTAATTTTAAATTTTTTTTTTGAATAAATTTCCAACGGTAATCCAATAAAATTCTAAAGTTTAATTTGTCCAGATCTCACCGATTCTCTGTAACATTTTGGTTCACGAAAATGTTTTGAATAATTTATTAAGTCCACAATAGAATTGGTTACTTTTCCGCATGGCCAAATAGTAATTTTTTTAATCATTTTTGAAAAAATTTCCAATGGCAGTCCAATAACATTCCAAAATTTAAAATGTGCAGAAGTTACCGATAATCTCTAAATTATTGGTTTTTCAAAGTTTCATTAAAAATTTAAAAAGTCCACATTACAATTGGTTATCTTTCCATTAGGCCAAATGATAATTTAAAAAATCTTTTTTCTACAAAATTGTAATGGTAATCCAGTAAAATGGTAAAATTATTTTGTCGAGATCTTGCCAAATCTGTCTAAAATTTAGGTTTCAGGAAGATTAGATAGGAATTTGCTAAATCAAAAGGCAAACGTTGTTTGAAAATCAATTGGGAATCATTACACAGTGTCCAGCCTTTTTCACATTTAAGATAAACTGTGTAATGTCCAGAAGTAACAGTAGGTCCATCATGGAAAATTATTGCAACAGTTACAAAAGTTTTTCCTGAAATTGATAATTGCTGTCCTGTAAACTTCTTTATTAAAGTATCCAATTTTGAACCATCAGCTCTACATCGTTGCATCATTAAAATTACATACTGTCCGTATTCCTTTAAAATTAATGTAGAAAACATGTCAGATTGACACTCACTACATTTCATGCTATGATTAGCATCTTTAACTAATTTTGCAAAAGTGACTGTTTTACTCTCTGGCAATGTCAAATAAATAAATCTTTCATTATCAACAATAGAGCCACATATATTATAACAATTATCACAACTATGTTCCCATTTATAAGAGAGACCAAAAAAAATGTCAATGGGAACTCCTTCTTCTTCCACTACCTGAAGAAAATACATCAAAAATTCATGTGCATCTTGCTGTTCATTTTGAGAAAACTGTGTTCGTCCTGAACATACATCTAAAAGTTTTCTAATTTCAGTAGCACTTTCTATTTGAGTTTTATCTTTACTCAGCTTTTGAAAAAGGAGACTCAGCTCTGAACAGAATCTTTTTCCCTGATTTACTATTATCTGCTCTTGCAAACTTTTCAGATAAAATGCAACATTCAGCACTACATTTGCGTAGCAGTTGACACCAGAGCTATTTTCAAAATGACATCCTACAACCTGTTCTTCATTTTCCTTTTTCTTTTTGCTTGCAATTACATCACTCCTCTTTTTTTTCCTCTTCTCTACATCTTCATTACAGATATTCTCATTTTTTCTTTTACGAGAAACTACACGTTTCTCCAACACAGGATACTGACCTAAATGAGGAGCATAGCTTCTTCTTAATCTATTATACTCCTTTACACAGTTTGTATCAGCACTAACTTTTGAGTCATCAAAGTCTATCATGAATAAACCTGATAATGTTTTCACTCGTGACAAAGCTACATATGCCATACCTTCTTTGAACACAGTTGAACCAATGTTCACAAATGCACAATCTACAGTCAATCCTTGAGACTTGTGAATAGTTACAGCATATGCTAGAGAAAACGGAAACTGCTTCCTACGTACATATAAGTCTTTCACAAGCATAAAACGTACTGTACAACGACAAATATCTTTAACTTCTTCTATCTGATCAAATTTTATTTTTAAACATTCAACTCCTTCTTTTTTCTGGTAATTAATAAAACCCACAACTCTTCCCATCGCTCCATTAACTAAACCTTTTTCAACATCCAAATTTCTCCTTAAAAATACTCTACAGTTCATGCAAACATATAGATTTTTTTCTAATCCAGCTGTTTTGGAGATGTTCTTCTCTAGTGAGTCCAATTTATTTTTCAGTTTGCCTGTTACTGTGACACTAATTCTTCCATCCTCAATTTTGTCCACTGCTTCCAATTTCCTGATCTCTTCCTTTTCCAATTTCAAAAGCTCCTCATTGAATATTGAGCATTCACGTAGAGTTGGCATTAAGCAGATGACACTTTTGTTTTCTGCAATGTTCTTGTATATCTTCTCTGCAACTATTTCTTCCTTTGGAAATAAATTATGTAGCAGCCGACTCTGTAATGTTTTTTTGCCAAATTCTGTGAGTAGTCCAATCCTGATATCTTTCAGAATACTTCCATATTCTTCATCGTTTGCTTGCCTCATATTAGTAGTAAGTTCCTTGTACTCAAAGAAGGACCAAATATTTGTATTTCCGATGCTTCCCAATGACTTCTTCGTGTCTTCATGTGTGACAGTATTAAACACTGGTTGTCCTTTAACTGGAGTAAGTTGCAAAAGATCTCCAAAAACTATGACGTGTTTTCCACCAAATAACATGTCATAGTCTGTCTTCAAAATTTGCTGCATTCTTAAATGCACAAAGGCAAGCATTAAGTTTGATACCATGCTCACCTCATCAATAATGAGAACTTGCATCTTCTTCAATACTCTTGAAACTTCCAAGGATGCTTCTCCAGTTAGCTTGTTGAATTGTATTTTGTTCTCATGCTCCACTGGTAACATTAGCAAACGATGTAAAGTGATTCCTTTTATGTTATATGCTGCTAACCCAGTTGGAGCAGTAACCACACAAGACAAAGTAGAATCCGTTTTTTGCTTTAGGTAGCTTCTGATGACTTTTATTAGGAAACTTTTTCCAGTTCCAGCTTGTCCGCTTACATACATCCTGATTGGATGAAATGATGTGCATGAGCACTCTTTTTTTTCATGTAGAAATCCGTGATCAATTTTGTTTTTGATCTCTTCATAAATTTGTTGCTGCTCTTGATTCAGTTGTCTTTCCAAATTTTCTAAGTCTATAAATTCTTCTTGAGCTTGATTCATAGCCGTTTCCACTTCATTCATGGCTATTGATGCTTCATTTTCAATGATTGGTTGTCCTAGGGGATCTTGACTGAGTGTTCCTGAACTTTGGCTGTCCTGAGAACTATCTCTAGCGATTTCTGCTGCAATTGTAGTTTCCTGATCAATTTCTTCATTTAACATTTGCAGATAAGTTGAGAATGTACTGCATTGTATGCTGTCTTTGCAAGCATTAAAAGAATCTTCATAGCTCTGGAATTCTCCCAGTAGTTCATCCTCTGTACGCCATGGTTTAAACAACTGTAAAAGAGCCAAGTAGTAAAATTCCTTCTTGTCAGTAGTGTCGCAACTCAGCTTCCGGTGATTTATCAAACTTCCTTTTGTTTGCTTCACCAAACATCCTTCCTCACCAACGACTTTATATTTTCCATTATTGATGTCTTCTGTGGCTTTCCGTGAATAAATGTAGTTCTGCAGCACTTCATAGAGACACATGTTCTCCAGATGTTGACTTCTCTTGGGATAATATGTGTCCAACATGTTTGTTTTCAAAATATCTGTACTTTCTGGGTCATTCTCGGCCAAATATTCAATTTCTCCTACAGATTTCAGTACCCGATTTCTCATTGCTGCAAGGCCTAAACTTGCCCAAATTATTCTTCTTGACTTCGAGTAGAGACTTGCAGAAGATAACCTATCTGAACATTCGTAGGATCCAATTTCTCGATGCGATAACATCTTCAAACTGAAACTGTACAGCTTCTTACTGACAGTCTTCTCGTGAGAAATCTCTTCCCACATTTCTTTCAATTCTGTTTTTTCTGATTTCGTAATGTAAGACGTTACATATCGAGCAACAGCAATGGAATTGTCAGCTACATACTGTATATCCATGTTAGCGTTCCACATGGATAAAATGACTGGGTTGTAGTCATTTATATTTTTTGATTCTTCTTTTCTTTTTAGGTTGTAGGTATTCTTAGGTGATTTTCTTGTGATAGTATGTCTCACAGCTGACATAAAACTGTTGACTCTTCCATTTGAAAGAACAGGTCTAGGAAATCCAAATCGACATTTAGTGTAGTATTTTTCTTTGCTCTTGTATTTCCGTCGACAGTATTTTCCACACCGATGACTTTGGAAACGTAAAACTTGCTCCTTTAACTTGTTCTCTTCTGTGCTTTTTGGTATAGCACATGTTGCATATTCTTCAATGTAAGATAACACTGCTTCATCAGCATCTGTTCCAAACTTTGGGGCATCCTTGATCCACAACAGCATATGAATATGAGGAGCACCTCTTGCCTGGTACTCTTTTCTCCAAAAGAAATCCACTACTTCTCCAAGGGGTGGATTTTTTTTATTGCAGATGAAGGACATCATAGCCTCAAATCTATGATTGAAATATCTGCAAACATTAACCGGATCCAATGAGCACAGTTCTCCTGCTGTCTTGTATTCGATGTTTTTAATGTTTGAATTGGCCTCTCGTAGAAAATCCAGTAAATCATCCCAAGCGTACTCGGCACAGCTTAGGGTAAGGAACCATGTTGGTGTTCCTAAATTCCGTAACATGCATTTTAGTTCACCATGGCGTCGGTACCAATATTCATTTGTCCCACGCTGACAAGCCATCAGATTGATCAGTTGTGTTTCCAAATGATCATCTCGGTGCTGCACTTTCTCCATAAAATCCTTAGCAGACACATTTTGCAAATGTACTCCACTTTTTAAAATGTGATTTACTGCATAAGACAGTGCAGACAAGTCGCTTTCAAATAAAAGATGGAACAAATAAGGAATACTTTGTCGAAATCTGGGATCTTCAGCATATAGTCTTGTAGTCCGATACTCAGAAGCTGGAATCTGTTCTGGACGTTCATCGTATCGTCCTCCTTTTCCTTTAGGAAACAGCTGGGGAAAACATCGAGCTTCCAAGCTCTCCTCCCTTACACTCACGGGAGTTCCTTTTGCTTTCTTCATCTGAAAGAGATCAATATTGTCTCCCATAACTTCTTTCGAATGAAGAGGATGTATGCTAAAATGTTCATAAATTTCTTCTTCCTTTGACTTGTCCACTTTTTCAATTTGTCCAGTTGGTATTTCTGTGTCTTCTTGTAAATCTTCTTCTTCTTCTTCTTCTTCTATATAAATTGATTCATACCATTTGTTATTTTTTTTCAAATACAAATTTGCTCTTTGTACTTTCCGCACATCTACCAGCTCCTGCCAAATCTTCTTATTCTTTGTAGGTACACCATTAACCAGAATAATTAATGGTTCAGTTTCCAAAGTATCCGCATCAATAGTTTCCATATTTTTTTTCAAATCCAAGGGCAAATACACCACTCTACCTTTTAAGCCTCTCAGTAAATCTGAAGGAGGTAATTTACCAGTTTTGGGCTCCATACGTACTATGGTCTGGAACGGATGAACACATTGAATGAGTATAGACTCATATGTATTTAATTCAGAAAGTTCAGCAGGAATAGCATCCAATTCTAAATTATTATGTACAGCTCTGGTCGGCATTCTATTTTCCTCTAACTTGTTGTAACAGTATTTACAAATACGCTGATCTTCACCCAATTCAAAACAATTTTCTAGAAATATATATGTGGCAAAATCCTTCCACTTATAATTATCTTCATTTTCACTCTTTCTGTAGAGATCAACATTCCTAGTTTGTTTTCTATAATGAGTTCTGCGGCAACAAATACAAGTAAAATTTGGTCTTTCATTAGAGACTATTGCAAATTTTGTTATGTGATCATTAAATGTGTTACTTACAGAGGGTTCTACATTCTCTTCCACTTCTTCCTCATTTACTGTGTCCTTCTCTGCACTGTTTTGTTCAGGACCAAAGTAACAAAACTGAATTTCATCAACAACCTTCTCTACATCTGATACTGTTCCTCGGAACAGAGCCCTATTCAATTCATTTAACTTTATTGCTGGACTTTTGGCAAAATACAACCGTCTCACAAACTTTCTCATTTCAGTATGATGAACAGCCAGCATCCTAAAATGATGGAAAACACTATTGCACACTTTTCTAGATAGACAAGCCAGAGAATGACCCTGCAAACCAGTATTCTCTCTCACTCTGCATGGATCCAGACTTTGAAGCACCTTAATCTTCTGTTTTACACTTTTTTTACTATATTCTCTTAGAAACTCTCGAAATTTGTCAATAGATTCCTGACGCACAGTGCAAATACTACTACAATTCCAAGTGTACACTGGGGCTTTAGGACGTCTCCCCATTGCCTCATCTGCCATCACTTGTACCTCATCTCTTGGAACCATTATCTCCTTCTCCATTATGCAACCATTTGTTACTTCGTATGAACGACCTCTGGTGTCAACTGCATGCAGCAAACTATTACTTTGAAAATAGCTCTCTTCATTAAAAAAAGGTTCACTACTTGAACTATGCATCCACTTTCCTAAAAACACTTTACAAAAGTTTGTTCTGTTCACTACTCTTTTCCTTTTGCTATGTGATTTCAGTACATTAACCATTTTGTCTAATGTACGCATCCTATTCAAAATTAATATGAATAGTTTCCTTTTTAATTCTAATGCCTTTGCTGCAATGGCTTCAATTTCTTTTTTTCTCTTGTAATATTTTGCCTTTTGCTTATATTTCTTCACATCCTTTATCAAATTGGACATAACTCTTCTCTGAAACATTTTTCTACGTATCTCTTTAAACGCTGTTTTTCTGTTTATGTAAATCTTTTCAGTTGCAGAAGGTATATTTGCATTAACTAAATTCTCAATTTTTTCCTGTTCTGTTCGTTTCGTAACATTCTTTCCAGTACAGACATTTTGTACATTTTTCCTTGTTTTGAATATATTTTTAAGAAATTGTTTTTTCTGCTTACCAGAAGATTTTTTCTTTTTCCCAACATGAGCATCTTCTACTAACTTTGGTCCTCCAGTTGTCTTCAAATATAGTTTTTTTTTTAGCGTTTTTTGAACTCTGGATTTTGTAGGCATCTTAAATTTTGTTCACTGCTCTTCAGCAATACCTGAAAAAAACTAAAAAAAAATTCCTTTATTGTATTTAAATATATTACTACATTTCTTTTCACAATAGTCACAAAACGAAATTTCTATGCCAATTTGAATGCACACTAACTGCTCTTTTTTTTGGGCAAGTGAAAATCACTTTTACAAACTGTCACATTATGAAACCACTTTTCAGATTTTTTAAAAAGCCCATGTCCAGACTGCTACACTACAGCAAGGGCAACCAGCCTTAGTGATGCTGAATGTATTTGCATTACAGACTGAAACCTGAAAACCCCACTCGCTTGTAAATACTGTGCATGATTATACATGGCAAGCACATGGGTGTGTGCTAAGAGTCTGCTTCTTCCCCCAAAAATTCGCTCCCCCTTTCCATCTAATGCAACTGTGAAATCACCAGAGCAATACGCAATAAATCTCTGCCTATAATTCCTCTCTGCACACAGAGTCATGTTTTCACATTAGTCCCAAAACGAAATTTCTTTGCCAATTTGAAAGCACACTTACTGCTCTTTTTTTTTCGGGGCAAGTGAAAATCACTTTTACAGACTGACACATTATGAAACCACTTTTTTTGATTTAATTAAATGCACATGTCCAAACTGTTTTTTCAGACCACCACCATGTGTATTCTCGGTGACTGCCTACACTCCAGCAAGGGCAACCAGCCTTAGTGATGCTGAATGTATTTGCATTACAGACTGTAACCTGAAAACCCCACTCGCTTGTAAATACTGTGCATGATTATACATGGCAAGCACATGGGTGTGTGCTAAGAGTCTGCTTCTTCCCCCCCAAAAATTCGCTCCCCCTTTCCATCTAATGCAACTGTGAAATCACCAGAGCAATACGTAATAAATATCTGCCTATAATTCCTCTCTGCACACAGAGTCATGTTTTCACATTAGACCCAAAACGAAATTTCTTTGCCAATTTGAAAGCACACTTACTGCTCTTTTTTTTTTCGGGGCAAGTGAAAATCACTTTTACAGACTGACACATTATGAAACCACTTTTTTTGATTTATTTAAATGCACATGTCCAAACTGTTTTTTCAGACCACCACCATGTGTATTCTCGGTGACTGCCTACACTCCAGCAAGGGCAACCAGCCTTAGTGATGCTGAATGTATTTGCATTACAGACTGAAACCTGAAAACCCCACTCGCTTGTAAATACTGTGCATGATTATACATGGCAAGCACATGGGTGTGTGCTAAGAGTCTGCCTCTTCCCCCAAAAATTCGCTCCCCCTTTCCATCTAATGCAACTGTGAAATCACCAGAGCAATACGCAATAAATCTCTGCGCACATGGGTGTGTGCTAAGAGTCTGCTTCTTCCCCCAAAAATTCGCTCCCCCTTTCCATCTAATGCAACTGTGAAATCACCAGAGCAATACGCAATAAATCTCTGTTTTTTCAGACCACCACCATGTGTATTCTCGGTGACTGCCTTCACTCCAGCAAGGGCAACCAGCCTTAGTGATGCTGAATGTATTTGCATTACAGACTGAAACCTGAAAACCCCACTCGCTTGTAAATACTGTGCATGATTATACATGGCAAGCACATGGGTGTGTGCTAAGAGTCTGCCTCTTCCCCCAAAAATTCGCTCCCCCTTTCCATCTAATGCAACTGTGAAATCACCAGAGCAAAACGCAATAAATCTCTGCCTATAATTCCTCTCTGCACACAGAGTCATGTTTTCACATTAGTCCCAAAACGAAATTTCTTTGCCAATTTGAAAGCACACTTACTGCTCTTTTTTTTTTCGGGGCAAGTGAAAATCACTTTTACAGACTGACACATTATGAAACCACTTTTTTTGATTTATTTAAATGCACATGTCCAAACTGTTTTTTCAGACCACCACCATGTGTATTCTCGGTGACTGCCTAAACTCCAGCAAGGGCAACCAGCCTTAGTGATGCTGAATGTATTTGCATTACAGACTGAAACCTGAAAACCCCACTCGCTTGTAAATACTGTGCATGATTATACATGGCAAGCACATGGGTGTGTGCTAAGAGTCTGCCTCTTCCCCCAAAAATTCGCTCCCCCTTTCCATCTAATGCAACTGTGAAATCACCAGAGCAATACGCAATAAATCTCTGCCTATAATTCCTCTCTGAACACAGAGTCATGTTTTCACATTAGTCCCAAAACGAAATTTCTTTGCCAATTTGAAAGCACACTTACTGCTCTTTTTTTTTTCGGGGCAAGTGAAAATCACTTTTACAGACTGACACATTATGAAACCACTTTTTTTGATTTATTTAAATGCACATGTCCAAACTGTTTTTTCAGACCACCACCATGTGTATTCTCGGTGACTGCCTACACTCCAGCAAGGGCAACCAGCCTTAGTGATGCTGAATGTATTTGCATTACAGACTGAAACCTGAAAACCCCACTCGCTTGTAAATACTGTGCATGATTATACATGGCAAGCACATGGGTGTGTGCTAAGAGTCTGCCTCTTCCCCCAAAAATTCGCTCCCCCTTTCCATCTAATGCAACTGTGAAATCACCAGAGCAATACGCAATAAATCTCTGCCTATAATTCCTCTCTGCACACAGAGTCATGTTTTCACATTAGTCCCAAAACGAAATTTCTTTGCCAATTTGAAAGCACACTTACTGCTCTTTTTTTTTTCGGGGCAAGTGAAAATCACTTTTACAGACTGACACATTATGAAACCACTTTTTTTGATTTATTTAAATGCACATGTCCAAACTGTTTTTTCAGACCACCACCATGTGTATTCTCGGTGACTGCCTACACTCCAGCAAGGGCAACCAGCCTTAGTGATGCTGAATGTATTTGCATTACAGACTGAAACCTGAAAACCCCACTCGCTTGTAAATACTGTGCATGATTATACATGGCAAGCACATGGGTGTGTGCTAAGAGTCTGCTTCTTCCCCCAAAAATTCGCTCCCCCTTTCCATCTAATGCAACTGTGAAATCACCAGAGCAATATGCAATAAATCTCTGCCTATAAATCCTCTCTGCACACAGAGTCATGTTTTCACATTAGTCCCAAAACGAAATTTCTTTGCCAATTTGAAAGCACACTTACTGCTCTTTTTTTTTTCGGGGCAAGTGAAAATCACTTTTACAGACTGACACATTATGAAACCACTTTTTTTGATTTATTTAAATGCACATGTCCAAACTGTTTTTTCAGACCACCACCATGTGTATTCTCGGTGACTGCCTACACTCCAGCAAGGGCAACCAGCCTTAGTGATGCTGAATGTATTTGCATTACAGACTGAAACCTGAAAACCCCACTCGCTTGTAAATACTGTGCATGATTATACATGGCAAGCACATGGGTGTGTGCTAAGAGTCTGCTTCTTTCCCCAAAAATTCGCTCCCCCTTTCCATCTAATGCAACTGTGAAATCACCAGAGCAATACGCAATAAATCTCTGCCTATAATTCCTCTCTGCACACAGAGTCATGTTTTCACATTAGTCCCAAAACGAAATTTCTTTGCCAATTTGAAAGCACACTTACTGCTCTTTTTTTTTCGGGGCAAGTGAAAATCACTTTTACAGACTGACACATTATGAAACCACTTTTTTTGATTTATTTAAATGCACATGTCCAAACTGTTTTTTCAGACCACCACCATGTGTATTCTCGGTGACTGCCTACACTCCAGCAAGGGCAACCAGCCTTAGTGATGCTGAATGTATTTGCATTACTGAGTCCAACCTCAAACCCTTAAACTATTCTTTTTTTTTCCAGTACACCTTAATTTATTGTGAAAACATACTCCATATTATTTTACATGTTCCTCACATTTAAATTTCTCCCAAAACAGAAAATGATAAACGCAACTACAACAAAAACAATTTCCATTTCTATTATTCATTTCTTAAGTTACCACATACATCCCCTCTCAAACTGTAAACTCACCTTTAAAATTAGTTAGTTGTGAAAGAAATGTGACACTCAAACAGCAGATTATCAGAGCCAGGATCTCTGTTGTGTTCACCTCTCTCCTCTCAGCAGAACCAGATAATGGCAAACTTTCCCTCTATTTTTCCACACATATACATGTAAGTTTCAAATCTCAGTGCTTCCCCCTTTTTTTCAAATGTAATCACACATTTCTATTGGTTGAAAACCAACCCTTTTCCAAAAGTACCCTTCCCCCAACTTGACTTCTGCCTAGTACCCTTCCCCCAACTTGACTTCTGCCTGCTACCATAGCAACAGCTCATGGAACACTGCTGTGTTGAGTTAGGTCAGAAGTTCGCCAAACAATGTTTCAATTCCACAGAGCAAGAGTGCTTGACTTTTCAAACCTAACAGCAAATCCATAGTACTGTTCTTTGGTTACACATTTTTTTGTACCAATACAAAACATGCTTCTATTAATTTACACATACAGCCTAGTTTTTATTCTAGAATGGTATGAAACAGCCAATCAGTTCTTTTTGTTTTGAAAAAAATATGTATGCCTCCATTTCCAAACTGTCTTTCTTTTCATATTGCCATTCTACTGAAAGACACCTCCTGAGTGCATCCAGTTCTCCTTTGAAGATGTTCACAGTGTGGATTGTAGGGCACAGCTATGTCTTCTGGAGTGAAAAGTTTGCAGAGAAAACAGATATGGTGAGAGACCTTGCTTTGCCAAATGTAGACATTAAATGGATTGGTCAGAGAGGGTTAACGTGGCACCAATTGATGCCATTGGTGAAATCCTTCATGCAAATCCAACACCCTGACCTCATAATAGTGCACTGTGGTGGCAATGACCTAGGCACTTTGACTGGGGTAGGTCTGGAAATGCTTATGAAGGACACCTTTGCACAACTGTTTTCTCTTTTCCCTAAAACTGCCTTTGTGTTTTCCAACATATGCCAAAGGCAAAAATGGAACTGGTCCAATCATTTCTGTCCACAGATTGACAAAGCAAGAAAGCACGTCAACAAATCTGTTTCTGCTTTCCTCCGTGACTATGGTATGGGTGCCATTTACCACAACAACTTGCGTTATGACATGCAAGACATTTATAGAGGAGATGGTGTGCACTTCAATGATGAAGGGAACAGAGTCTTCCTTTTGAACCTTAGACTCTGCATCGGTACTTACTTGTAGGTACCACTAAAAAAATGACTTCATAAACACAACAGCTCTTTTTAGAGCTCCCTAATATCTAAACTCTTAAATCTGCTTTTCATTTATTTATTTTTATTTTTTTTACCGTACGCTTACCGTAAGCTTACCGTACGCGTACCCCGTGATTTTTTTAAAAATCAATAAATGTTTTTTTTGTACTTTTCTGTCCTTCTTTGACCCCCTTACAAATGTTAGGGGGTCTGTAACTCTCCTCATTGCCCCCTTTTCTTGTTTTCACTCTTTTTTTTCAGAGTGAAATACACAAAATGGCGGCCGCCGCTTCCTGGTTTCGGCCGATTCGAATGTTTACTAGGATCTAAGAGCCAATCAGAATCGCGCTCGCGCACGCCACCGTACGCTTACGGTAAGCGTACGGTAAGCGTACCGTAAGCGGGCTCAGATATATATATTGATTTAAAGGCTATTTTCTCAGAATCTACTAAACAGATTTACACCAAACCTACAAAAGGCACTTCCTTGACCTAGGGACTACCTCTCTGCCAAATTTCGAGTAATTCTGTTCAGCCGTTCGGGCTGTAGCTCGTTCTAAAGGTCCTATGGAAAAATGCATGGGAAAAACGCGTTTTGGGACCCCCTTTTATCTCAGCCCCCGCTTGACGGATCCCCCCGAGACTTTCAGGGTAGGAGCGGAGCGTAGCGCCCCACCTATTTTGAGAAATTCGCGAGGATTCGTCAACCGGCGCCAAAGTTATTCAAAATAGAATGTTGCGGATTTCCTATCGAAAAGGGGTCCTTACTATAACTACCTACTGGCGACCGCCAGTAGGTAATATATATATATATATATATATATATATATTATATACTGGCGGTCGCCAGTAGATAGTTATAGTTAGGACCGTGTTTCCATAGGAAATCTCAAAATTCTATTTTGAATAACTATGGCGCTAGTTGACGAATCCTCGCGAAATTTTAAAACTAATGGGGCGCTCTGCTCAGCTCCTACCCTGAAAGTCTCGGGGGGATTCGTCAAGCGGGGGCCGAGAAAAAAGGGGGGTCCCAAAACGTGTTTTCCCCATGCATTTTCCCATAGGACCTTTAGTCGAAGGTACAGCCCGAACGGCTGAACAGATTTACTTGAAATTTGGCAAAGAGGTAGTCCTCAGGTCAGGGATGTGCCTTTTGCATATATGGAGTCAATATGTTCAGTAGTCCCTGAGAAAAAACATTTTATTTTTTTTTTTTAAATCGCGGGGTGTGCGCAAGGTGAAAAACCAAAAAATGTAATACGTAGTTTATTGTAAAATAAATATATAAAAAATATAATATTAAATACATACCTTAGCATTTAAAAACCGTACAAATTCACTGAAAAAACCATAGGTTTCACACACTTTATAGTTAGGAATTAGCATTTAAAAAACCTTGCAAATTCACTTAAAAACCATAGGTTTCACACATGTTATAGTTAGGTGGACATTTCACTCGTAAAAAACCAATGAAATTCCCCCGTTATAGTTAGTTCAGATAACTATAACTCGCGTGACCGCCACTCTATCAAAAGGATGATGTCATCAGTGATGTCATGAGTGATGCCACTGACCATGTCATGAGTGATGTAATATGTGACGTCATCAGCAGTGGATTGCAGGCGCACGAGCTATAGTTATCTGAACTAACTATAACGGGGAATTTCATTGGTTTTTTACGAGTGAAATATCCACCTAACTATAACATGTGTGAAACCTATGGTTTTTTAAGTGAATTTGCAAGGTTTTTTAAATGCTAACTCCTAACTATAACGTGTGTGAAACCTATGGTTTTTTCAGTGAATGAATATATATAAATATATATATATATATATATATATATATATATATATATATATATATATATATATATATATATATATATATATATATATATATATATGTATATATATATATATATATATATATATATATATATATATATATATATATCCAGAGCACTCCACCCCCCTCCCGGTGGCAATTCTTTTGTTCACAAAATGGAGCATGGACCACAGAGTAAGTGCTTGAAGTTTGTTTAATTCCGTCAGGTTACATGGCAGCAATATATATATCCAAAATGCATGCGATGCTGTGAGGATGCCCTACCTGGTTGACCGGGGCTCTTTACATGGGTGTAGTCTGTATCATACATTCCAAAAGAAATAGTCACTTCTCCCAGGGGCAAATAGAGCCCAACAGCCAGTGTAGTAGTTTTAAATCCTTTTATTCATTAAATGGAAGGTTCAGCATAACGTGTTTCAGCCTCCTCTAGGCTTAAATCATACGCATCATGTGATGTGGTCAGTTGATCTGTTTTTAAACCCCACAGGTATCAACACTGAAGATGGACAACGAGTAAAGTTACAATTGTTTGTTCAAATACTTAAGTAGTAGCTTTAGTGGTACTCTGGTACAATTTTGACAAATAAGTCTACTACTTAAGTCCGAACTGCTGAACAGAATTACACCAAATTTGGCAAAAAGGTAGCGCTTGCTTCAGAAAGCACTCTTTTTGTTAAATGGTGTAAATGCCTTCAGTAGTTCCTGAGAAATTGAAAGATTTCTCAGATATACAACTGTGGCCGCGGTGGATCCGCAAATCCTCCCGATCTCGTGGCCGAGATCTGATTGGCTGCCAACACTTCAAACCAGGAAGTGTTGGCAGCCATCTTCTGACTCGGATGAACTGAAATCAGGGTGGAGGAGATCAATAAAATGTCTACTAATTGCCTTATGTCATCTACTAAAAAGCTCAAATCTACAACTAAATCCAAGAACATGAGAAAGACATGGAACCTCACCTATGAAGAACACAATGCATTAAAAGAACTACGCAATGATCAAAACATCATCATCAAAGCCTCTGATAAAGGGGGTAACATCGTTATTCAAAATTGTGAGGACTATATTAAAGAAGCTGCCAGACAACTCAATAACAAGGATCATTATGAAAAATTATCCAAGAATCCTATCAGGGATTGGACAGAGGAATATCATCTGAAACTCTCCGCTTGGAAAGACAGAGAACTTATTGATCTGGAAGAATATTTGTACTTAAAAACCAATCATCCCACTACGGCAACCATTTATTTCTTACCAAAGATCCACAAGTCAATTATCAACCCACCTGGTAGACCCATTGTTAGCTCCATTGGTTCCCTACTAGAATCCACATCCCGGTTCATTGACATCTTTTTAATGAATTATGTTACAGCTCTCCCATCATACTTGAGGGACACAATGGACTTTTTGCAAAAAATTGATCAGTTTCAGTGGCACGACAACTACATCATGGCTTCCATTGATGTTGCATCACTTTACACTTCGATTCGTCATCCTGATGGCATCGCTGCAGTAAAAAAATTCCTTGACACCAGAGCAATTTGTTTTTTGGAACATTCTGAGATGTTGATTGAAATGCTAACCTACTGTTTGACACACAACGTCTTCCTGTTCAGAGGAGAAGTGTTCCTGCAAAAACAAGGGACCGCGATGGGCACTTCATTTGCCCCAACCTATGCCAATCTCCTCATGGCAACATGGGAAACTGAAGTCTTAAAAGACGTTCGTGCAAAAAACATCAAATTTTGGTCAAGATATATTGATGACCTGTTCATCATTTGGGAAGGCGATATTGAGCTCTTTACGAACTTTCTGGTCCCTCTCAACACTAACAGTTACCAACTGACTTTTACTTTTACTACCAGCACTACTAAAATTGTGTTTCTGGATGTCGAAGTATTTATACTAGATGGTAAACTCTGCACTAAAATGCATAGAAAACCCACGGCTAGTAATAGCATCCTTCATGCTAACAGCGGACACCCAGCCAAACTCAAATGGAGAATCCCCTACGGGGAGATGCTAAGAGCCAGAAGAAATTGCTCAGAAGTCTCAGATTTTAACACACAAATAGTCGAGATGAGTCAACGTTTCCTACAACGTGGCTACCCTATGGATGTAATTCTAACTGCAATCAACCGAGTTAAAAACAAAAATAGAGATGAATTACTCCAAGTAGGCCGAATCAAAGAGGACACTGCGTCCATAACCAGACTCATAATCGACTTCAACAACCAAAGTAAAGAATTCCAAAAAACTATTTCCAAACATTGGGATGTACTGCTTCTAGATGACACCCTTAAAAACATTCTCCCAGCTGGACCTAGAATTACTTACCGCAAAACTGCCTCTCTGGGAGATATTCTCACTCACAGCCATTTTGAAATCAAACCACAAACTACCACGTCCTGGTTAACGACACCGGGATTCGGGAAATGTTCAAAATGTAAAGCGTGCGAACAGGGTCAAAACATCACTTCTTACCAATTACAGAATGGCCATCATGAAAAGATTCTAGATCACATCACTTGCGAATCGAAATATGTAATTTACAGACTGGGATGTCCATGTCAAAAATATTATATTGGTAGCCCAATCAACAAACTTAAACTTCGCATCCTACAACATCTACGTGCCATCAAGAATAAGGACTTCACATATCCCATTGCTAAACATTTCTTTGATTTTCACTCAAGTGACAGTAATTTACTCAAGTATTCAGGTATCAAAATCATCAAACAAAAAGAAAGGGGTGGAAACCGCATTCTTGAGCTAAGTAGAGCAGAGTCGAGAATGATATTACTAATGGGTACAGAAAACCCATTAGGACACAATTTGGATGCTGAACTTCATGTGCACCTCTAATTCATCTTTAACTGATCAATTATGATGGACTCATCCCTGTTCTTCCTTCTATACTTATACACAAATCCCACTGTTGATCTAAACATTGCAAATCCTCGCCTGCTCTCATAACAATATTTTCATCTCTCTCTCCTCTGATTGCTGTTGTGATCTACATATGAACTTTATATTGTAATAGTTGAAACAATTACATGTTGGTAACATTTGGAATTTCTTGACAAATAATCAACCTTGACTTTACATACTTTATGTAAATTCGCTAATGATTAACATTTTTTCAGTGTGTGGTCTAAAGTTGTGATCACTCACTTCATGAATTGCCAAATAGGATCTCCTTATTTAGAAATTCGTCCAAATTATTTGAAATTATCTGATTCCAATTGACTCCTCTAGAGCCTACAGGTACTTTACCTTGATTGCGATTTTTCTTAAATCCTTTAAAATTAATTTTGCTTAAATTACATTAATTTCACATTACCATCTAATTTACAGCAATCACCATGATGGATGAATTATTGTGGTTCTTTGTGATCTAAAAACTTTATTTACTTTCAAATAACATACCTTGATCAACGATGTATTTCAAGTCCAGTATGTTTTCACTTTCTATTTTTCCGTTTTTTTCATGTATAAAAAGACACTCTGGACATTAGGACTCTATGGTCCAGTTGAAGGCTGAGTGCCGAAACGCGTCGACCGTCCTTTTGTGCGTGTTACTGATGTTCTTTTGCTGAATAAACACTTCAAGTGTTCTCTGTGGTGCCGTGCTTTCCTTCATTGCGACGTACCCCAGGACCAAGGGTGAAGCGAGAGAGAAGTTTGTTTCATATATATATATATATATATATATATTATATACTGGCCAGTAGATAGTTATAGTTAGGACCGTGTTTCCATAGGAAATCTCAAAATTCTATTTTGAATAACTATGGCGCTAGTTGACGAATCCTCGCGAAATTTTAAAACTAATGGGGCGCTCTGCTCAGCTCCTACCCTGAAAGTCTCGGGGGGATTCGTCAAGCGGGGGCCGAGAAAAAAAGGGGGGTCCCAAAACGCGTTTTCCCCATGCATTTTCCCATAGGACCTTTAGTCGAAGGTACAGCCCGAACGGCTGAACAGATTTACTTGAAATTTGGCAAAGAGGTAGTCCTCAGGTCAGGGATGTGCCTTTTGCATATATGGAGTCAATATGTTCAGTAGTCCCTGAGAAAAAACATTTTAATTTTTTTTTTTAAATCGCGGGGTGTGCGCAAGGTGAAAAACCAAAAAATGTAATACGAAGTTTATTGTAAAATAATTATATAAAAAATATAATAATAAATACATACCTTAGCATTTAAAAACCGTACAAATTCACTGAAAAAACCATAGGTTTCACACACTTTATAGTTAGGAATTAGCATTTAAAAAACCTTGCAAATTCACTTAAAAACCATAGGTTTCACACATGTTATAGTTAGGTGGACATTTCACTCGTAAAAAACCAATGAAATTCCCCCGTTATAGTTAGTTCAGATAACTATAACTCGCGTGACCGCCACTCTATCAAAAGGATGATGTCATCAGTGATGTCATGAGTGATGCCACTGACCATGTCATGAGTGATGTAATATGTGACGTCATCAGCAGTGGATTGCAGGCGCACGAGCTATAGTTATCTGAACTAACTATAACGGGGAATTTCATTGGTTTTTTACGAGTGAAATGTCCACCTAACTATAACATGTGTGAAACCTATGGTTTTTTAAGTGAATTTGCAAGGTTTTTTAAATGCTAACTCCTAACTATAACGTGTGTGAAACCTATGGTTTTTTCAGTGAATGAATATATATAAATATATATATATATATATATATATATATATATATTACCTACTGGCGGTCGCCAGTAGGTAGTTATAGTTAGGACCACGTTTCCATAGGAAAACCTCAACATTCTATTTTGAATAACTTTGGCGCCGGTCGACGAATCCTCGCGAATTTCTCAAAATAGGTGGGGCGCTACGCTCCGCTCCTACCCTGAAAGTCTCGGGGGGATCCGTCAAGCGGGGGCTGAGATAAAAGGGGGGTCCCAAAACGCGTTTTTCCCATGCATTTTTCCATAGGACCTTTAGACAGGGCTACAGCCCGAACGGCTGAACAGAATTACTAGAAATTTGGCAGAGAGGTAGTCCGTAGGTCAAGGAAGTGCCTTTTGTAGGTTTGGTGTAAATCAGTTCAGTTGATTTTGAGAAAATAGCCTTTAAATCAATATATATATCTGAGCCAGCTTACGGTACGCTTACCGTACGCTTACGGTAAGCGTACGGTGGCGTGCGCGAGCGCGATTCTGATTGGCTCTTAGATCTTAGTAAACATTCGAATCGGCCGAAACCAGGAAGCGGCGGCCGCCATTTTGTGTATTTCACTCTGAAAAAAAAGAGTGAAAACAAGGAAAGGGGGCAATGAGGAGAGTTACAGACCCCCTAACAATTGTAAGGGGGTCAAAGAAGGACAGAAAAGTACAAAAAAAACATTTATTGATTTTAAAAAAAATCACGGGGTACGCGTACGGTAAGCTCACGGTAAGCGTACGGTAAAAAAAATAAAAATAAATAAATGAAAATCAGATTTAAGAGTTTAGAAATTAGGGAGCTCTAAAAAGAGCTGTTGTGTTTATGGAGTCATTTTTTTAGTGGTACCTACAAGTAAGTACCGATGCAGAGTCTAAGGTTCAAGAGGAAGACTCTGTTCCCTTCATCATTGAAGTGCACACCATCTCCTCTATAAATGTCTTGCATGTCGTAACGCAAGTTGTTGTGGTAAATGGCACCCATACCATAGTCACGGAGGAAAGCAGAAACAGATTTGTTGACGTGCTTTCTTGCTTTGTCAATCTGTGGACAGAAATGATTGGACCAGTTCCATTTTTGCCTTTGGCATATGTTGGAAAACACAAAGGCAGTTTTAGGGAAAAGTGTAAACAGTTGTGCAAAGGTGTCCTTCATAAGCATTTCCAGACCTACCCCAGTCAAAGTGCCTAGGTCATTGCCACCACAGTGCACTATTATGAGGTCAGGGTGTTGGATTTGCATGAAGGATTTCACCAATGGCATCAATTGGTGCCACTTTAACCCTCTCTGACCAATCCATTTAATGTCTACATTTGGCAAAGCAAGGTCTCTCACCATATCTGTTTTCTCTGCAAACTTTTCACTCCAGAAGACATAGCTGTGCCCTACAATCCACACTGTGAACATCTTCAAAGGAGAACTGGATGCACTCAGGAGGTGTCTTTCAGTAGAATGGCAATATGAAAAGAAAGACAGTTTGGAAATGGAGGCATACATATTTTTTACAAAACAAAAAGAACTGATTGGCTGTTTCATACCATTCTAGAAAAAAAACTAGGCTGTATGTGAAAATTAATAGAAGCATGTTTTGTATTGGTACAAAAAAATGTGTAACCAAAGAACAGTACTATGGATTTGCAGTTAGGTTTGAAAAGTCAAGCACTCTTGCTCTGTGGAATTGAAACATTGTGTGTCGAACTTCTGACCTAACTGCACACAGCAGTGTTCCATGAGCTGTTGCTATGGTAGCAGGCAGAAGTCAAGTTGGGGGAAGGGTACTAGGCAGAAGTCAAGTTGGGGGCAGGGTACTTTTGGAAAAGGGTTGGTTTTCAACCAATAGAAATGTGTCATTACATTTGAAAAAAAGGGGGAAGCACTGAGATTTGAAACTTACATGTATATGTGTGGAAAAATAGAGGGAAAGTTTGCCATTATCTGGTTCTGCTGAGAGGAGAGAGGTGTACAGAACAGAGATCCTGGCTCTGATAATCTGCTGTTTGAGTGACACATTTCTTTCACAACTAACTAATTTTAAAGGTGAGTTTACAGTTTGAGAGGGGATGTATGTGGTAACTTAAGAAATGAATAATAGAAATGGGAATTGTTTTTGTTGTAGTTACACATGGTGGATTCATAATGTGTCAGTCTGTAAAAGAGATTTTCACTTGGCCCGAAAAAAAAAGAGCAGTAAGTGTGCTTTCAAATTGGCAAAGAAATTTCGTTTTGGCACTAATGTGAAAACATGACTGTGTGTGCATAGAAGAATTATAGGCAGAAATGTATTGCGTCTTGCTCTGGTGATTTCACAGTTGCAGTAGATGGAAAAGAGGAGCGAATTTTTGGGGGAAGAAGCAGAGGTTTAGCACACACCCATGTGCTTGCCATGTATAGTCATGCACAGTAATTAGAAGCGAGTGGGGTTTTCAGGTTTAAGTCTGTAATGCAAATACATTCAGCATCACTAAGGCTGGTTGCCCCTGCTGGAGTGTAGGCAGTCACAGAGAATGCACACGGTGGTGGTCTGAAAAAAAAACAGCTTGGACATGTGCATTTAAATAAATTTTAAAAAAAAGGTTTCAGAATGTGTCAGTCTGTAAAAGTGATTTCAAAGTGTAAAAAGAGATTTTCACTTGGCCCGAAAAAAAAAGAGCAGTAAGTGTGCTTTCAAATTGGCAAAGAAATTTCGTTTTGGCACTAATGTGAAAACATGACTCTGTGTGCATAGAAGAATTATAGGCAGAAATGTATTGCGTCTTGCTCTGGTGATTTCACAGTTGCAGTAGATGGAAAAGAGGAGCGAATTTTTGGGGGAAGAAGCAGAGGTTTAGCACACACCCATGTGCTTGCCATGTATAGTCATGCACAGTAATTAGAAGCGAGTGGGGTTTTCAGGTTTAAGTCTGTAATGCAAATACATTCAGCATCACTAAGGCTGGTTGCCCCTGCTGGAGTGTAGGCAGTCACAGAGAATACACACGGTGGTGGTCTGAAAAAAAAACAGCTTGGACATGTGCATTTAAATAAATTTAAAAAAAAAGGTTTCAGAATGTGTCAGTCTGTAAAAGTGATTTCAAAGTGTAAAAAGAGATTTTCACTTGGCCCGAAAAAAAAAGAGCAGTAAGTGTGCTTTCAAATTGGCAAAGAAATTTCGTTTTGGCACTAATGTGAAAACATGACTCTGTGTGCATAGAAGAATTATAGGCAGAAATGTATTGCGTCTTGCTCTGGTGATTTCACAGTTGCAGTAGATGGAAAAGTGGAGCGAATTTTTGGGGGAAGAAGCAGAGGTTTAGCACACACCCATGTGCTTGCCATGTATAGTCATGCACAGTAATTAGAAGCGAGTGGGGTTTTCAGGTTTAAGTCTGTAATGCAAATACATTCAGCATCACTAAGGCTGGTTGCCCCTGCTGGAGTGTAGGCAGTCACAGAGAATACACACGGTGGTGGTCTGAAAAAAAAACAGCTTGGACATGTGCATTTAAATAAATTTAAAAAAAAGGTTTCAGAATGTGTCAGTCTGTAAAAGTGATTTCAAAGTGTAAAAAGAGATTTTCACTTGGCCCGAAAAAAAAAGAGCAGTAAGTGTGCTTTCAAATTGGCAAAGAAATTTCGTTTTGGCACTAATGTGAAAACATGACTCTGTGTGCATAGAAGAATTATAGGCAGAAATGTATTGCGTCTTGCTCTGGTGATTTCACAGTTGCAGTAGATGGAAAAGAGGAGCGAATTTTTGGGGGAAGAAGCAGAGGTTTAGCACACACCCATGTGCTTGCCATGTATAGTCATGCACAGTAATTAGAAGCGAGTGGGGTTTTCAGGTTTAAGTCTGTAATGCAAATACATTCAGCATCACTAAGGCTGGTTGCCCCTGCTGGAGTGTAGGCAGTCACAGAGAATACACACGGTGGTGGTCTGAAAAAAAAACAGCTTGGACATGTGCATTTAAATAAATTTAAAAAAAAGGTTTCAGAATGTGTCAGTCTGTAAAAGTGATTTCAAAGTGTAAAAAGAGATTTTCACTTGGCCCGAAAAAAAAAGAGCAGTAAGTGTGCTTTCAAATTGGCAAAGAAATTTCGTTTTGGCACTAATGTGAAAACATGACTCTGTGTGCATAGAAGAATTATAGGCAGAAATGTATTGCGTCTTGCTCTGGTGATTTCACAGTTGCAGTAGATGGAAAAGAGGAGCGAATTTTTGGGGGAAGAAGCAGAGGTTTAGCACACACCCATGTGCTTGCCATGTATAGTCATGCACAGTAATTAGAAGCGAGTGGGGTTTTCAGGTTTAAGTCTGTAATGCAAATACATTCAGCATCACTAAGGCTGGTTGCCCCTGCTGGAGTGTAGGCAGTCACAGAGAATACACACGGTGGTGGTCTGAAAAAAAAACAGCTTGGACATGTGCATTTAAATAAATTTAAAAAAAAAGGTTTCAGAATGTGTCAGTCTGTAAAAGTGATTTCAAATTGAAAAAAGAGATATACACTTGCCCCCGAAAAAAAAAGAGCAGTAAGTGTGCTTTCAAATTGGCAAAGAAATTTCGTTTTGGGACTAATGTGAAAACATGACTCTGTGTGCATAGAAGAATTATAGGCAGAAATGTATTGCGTCTTGCTCTGGTGATTTCACAGTTGCAGTAGATGGAAAAGAGGAGCGAATTTTTGGGGGAAGAAGCAGAGGTTTAGCACACACCCATGTGCTTGCCATGTATAGTCATGCACAGTAATTAGAAGCGAGTGGGGTTTTCAGGTTTAAGTCTGTAATGCAAATACATTCAGCATCACTAAGGCTGTTTGCCCCTGCTGGAGTGTAGGCAGTCACAGAGAATGCACACGGTGGTGGTCTGAAAAAAAAACTGCTTGGACATGTGCATTTAAATAAATTAAAAAAAAAGGTTTCAGAATGTGTCAGTCTGTAAAAGTGATTTCAAAGTGTAAAAAGAGATTTTCACTTGGCCCCGAAAAAAAAAGAGCAGTAAGTGTGCTTTCAAATTGGCAAAGAAATTTCGTTTTGGCACTAATGTGAAAACATGACTCTGTGTGCATAGAAGAATTATAGGCAGAAATGTATTGCGTCTTGCTCTGGTGATTTCACAGTTGCAGTAGATGGAAAAGAGGAGCGAATTTTTGGGGGAAGAAGCAGAGGTTTAGCACACACCCATGTGCTTGCCATGTATAGTCATGCACAGTAATTAGAAGCGAGTGGGGTTTTCAGGTTTAAGTCTGTAATGCAAATACATTCAGCATCACTAAGGCTGGTTGCCCCTGCTGGAGTGTAGGCAGTCACAGAGAATGCACACGGTGGTGGTCTGAAAAAAAAACTGCTTGGACATGTGCATTTAAATAAATTAAAAAAAAAGGTTTCAGAATGTGTCAGTCTGTAAAAGTGATTTCAAATTGAAAAAAGAGATATACACTTGCCCCCGAAAAAAAAAGAGCAGTAAGTGTGCTTTCAAATTGGCAAAGAAATTTCGTTTTGGCACTAATGTGAAAACATGACTCTGTGTGCATAGAAGAATTATAGGCAGAAATGTATTGCGTCTTGCTCTGGTGATTTCACAGTTGCAGTAGATGGAAAAGAGGAGCGAATTTTTGGGGGAAGAAGCAGAGGTTTAGCACACACCCATGTGCTTGCCATGTATAGTCATGCACAGTAATTAGAAGCGAGTGGGGTTTTCAGGTTTAAGTCTGTAATGCAAATACATTCAGCATCACTAAGGCTGGTTGCCCCTGCTGGAGTGTAGGCAGTCACAGAGAATACACACGGTGGTGGTCTGAAAAAAAAACAGCTTGGACATGTGCATTTAAATAAATTTAAAAAAAAAGGTTTCAGAATGTGTCAGTCTGTAAAAGTGATTTCAAAGTGTAAAAAGAGATTTTCACTTGGCCCGAAAAAAAAAGAGCAGTAAGTGTGCTTTCAAATTGGCAAAGAAATTTCGTTTTGGCACTAATGTGAAAACATGACTCTGTGTGCATAGAAGAATTATAGGCAGAAATGTATTGCGTCTTGCTCTGGTGATTTCACAGTTGCAGTAGATGGAAAAGAGGAGCGAATTTTTGGGGGAAGAAGCAGAGGTTTAGCACACACCCATGTGCTTGCCATGTATAGTCATGCACAGTAATTAGAAGCGAGTGGGGTTTTCAGGTTTAAGTCTGTAATGCAAATACATTCAGCATCACTAAGGCTGGTTGCCCCTGCTGGAGTGTAGGCAGTCACAGAGAATACACACGGTGGTGGTCTGAAAAAAAAACAGCTTGGTTTCATAATGTGACAGTTTGTTATACAGATTTTCACTTGCCCAAAAAAAAAGAGGAGTTTGTGTGCATTCAAATTGGCAAAGAAATTTCGTTTTGTGACTATTGTGAAAAGAAATGTAGTAATATATTTAAATTCAATAAAGAATTTTTTTTTTAGTTTTTTTGCAGGTATTGCTGAAGAACAGTGAACAAAATTTAAGATGCCTACAAAATCTCGAGTTCAAAAAACGCTAAAAAAAAAACTATATTTGAGGACAACTGGAGGACCAAAGTTAGTAGAAGATGCTGATGTTGGGAAAAAGAAAAAATCTTCTGGTAAGCAAAAAAGACAATTCCTAAACAAAATATTGAAAACAAACAAAAATGTACAAAATGTCTGTTCTCGGAAAAATGTAACAAAACCTACAGAACAGCAAAAAATTGAGGATTTAGTTAATGCAAATATACCTTCTGCAATTGAAAAGTTTAACATAAACAGAAAAACAGCATTTAAAGAGATACGTAGAAAAATGTTTCAGAGAAGAGTTATGTCCAATTTGATAAAGGATATAAAGAAATATAAGCAAAAGGCTAAATATTATAAGAGAAAAAAAGAAATTGAAGCCATTGCAGCAAAGGCATTAGAATTAAAAAGGAAACTATTCATATTAATTTTGAATAGGATGCGTACATTAGATAAAATGGTTAATGTACTGAAATCACAAAGCAAAAGCAAAAGAGTAGTGAACAGAACAAATTTTTGTAAAGTGTTTTTAGGAAAGTGGATGCATAGCTCAAGTAGTGAACCTTTTTTTAATGAAGAGAGCTATTTTCAAAGTAATAGTTTGCTGCATGCAGTTGACACCAGAGGTCGTTCATACGAAGTAAAAAATGGTTGCATAATGGAGAAGGAGATAATGGTTCCAAGAGATGAGGTACAAGTGATGGCAGATGAGGCAATGGGGAGACGTCCTAAAGCCCCAGTGTACACTTGGAATTGTAGTAGTATTTGCACTGTGCGTCAGGAATCTATTGACAGATTTCGAGAGTTTCTAAGAGAATATAGTAAAAAAAGTGTAAAACAAAAGATTAAGGTGCTTCAAAGTCTGGATCCATGCAGAGTGAGAGAGAATACTGGTTTGCAGGGTCATTCTCTTGCTTGTCTATCTAGAAAAGTGTGCAATAGTGTTTTCCATCATTTTAGGATGCTGGCTGTTCATCATACTGAAATGAGAAAGTTTGTGAGACGGTTGTATTTTGCCAAAAGTCCAGCAATAAAGTTAAATGAATTGAATAGGGCTCTGTTCCGAGGAACGGTATCAGATGTAGAGAAGGTTGTTGATGAAATTCAGTTTTGTTACTTTGGTCCTGAACAAAACAGTGCAGAGAAGGACACAGTAAATGAGGCAGAAGTGGAAGAGAATGTAGAACCTTGTGTAAGTAAGACATTTAATGATCACATAACAAAATTTGCAATAGTCTCTAATGAAAGACCAAATGTTACTTGTATTTGTTGCCGCAGAACTCATTATAGAAAACAAACTAGGAATGTTGATCTCTACAGAAAGAGTGAAAATGAAGATAATTATAAGTGGATGGATTTTGCAACATATATATTTCTTGAAAATTGTTTTGAATTGGGTGAAGATCAGCGTATTTGTAAATACTGCTACAACAAGTTAGAGGAAAATAGAATGCCGACCAGAGCTGTACATAATAATTTAGAATTGGATGCTATTCCTGCTGAACTTTCTGAATTAAATACATATGAGTCTATACTCATTCAATGTGTTCATCCGTTCCAGACCATAGTACGTATGGAGCCCAAAACTGGTAAATTACCTCCTTCAGATTTAGTGAGAGGTTTAAAAGGTAGAGTGGTGTATTTGCCCTTGGATTTGAAAAAAAATATGGAAACTATTGATGCGGATACTTTGGAAACTGAACCATTAATTATTCTGGTTAATGGTGTACCTACAAAGAATAAGAAGATTTGGCAGGAGCTGGTAGATGTGCGGAAAGTACAAAGAGCAAATTTGTATTTGAAAAAAAATAACAAATGGTATGAATCAATTTATATAGTAGAAGAAGAAGAAGAAGAAGATTTACAAGGAGATACAGAAACACCAAGTGGACAAATTGAAAAAGTGGACAAGTCAAAGGAAGAAGAAATTTATGAACATTTTAGCATACATCCTCTCCATTCGAAAGAAGTTATGGGAGACAATATTGATCTCTTTCAGATGAAGAAAGCAAAAGGAAATCCCGTGAGTGTATGGGAGGAGAGCTTGGAAGCTCGATGTTTTCCCCAGCTGTTTCCTAAAGGAAAAGGAGGACGATACGATGAACGTCCGGAACAGATTCCAGCTTCTGAGTATCGGACTACAAGACTATATGCTGAAGATCCCAGATTTCGACAAAGTATCCCTTATTTGTTCCATCTTTTATTTGAAAGCGACTTGTCTGCACTGTCTTATGCAGTAAATCACATTTTAAAAAGTGGAGTACATTTACAAAATGTGTCTGCTAAGGATTTTATGGAGAAAGTGCAGCACCGAGATGATCATTTGGAAACACAACTGATCAATCTGATGGCTTGTCAGCGTGGGACAAATGAATATTGGTACCGACGCCATGGTGAACTAAAATGCATGTTACGCAATTTAGGAACACCAACATGGTTCCTTACCCTAAGCTGCGCCGAGTACGCTTGGGATGATTTACTGGATTTTCTACGAGAGGCCAATTCAAACATTGAAAACATCGAATACAAGACAGCAGGAGAACTGTGCTCATTGGATCCGGTTAATGTTTGCAGATATTTCAATCATAGATTTGAGGCTATGATGTCCTTCATCTGCAATAAAAAAAATCCACCCCTTGGAGAAGTAGTGGATTTCTTTTGGAGAAAAGAGTACCAGGCAAGAGGTGCTCCTCATATTCATATGCTGCTGTGGATCAAGGATGCCCCAAAGTTTGGAACAGATACTGATGAAGCAGTGTTATCTTACATTGAAGAATATGCAACATGTGCTATACTTAAAAGCACAGAAGAGTACAAGTTAAAGGAGCAAGTTCTACGTTTCCAAAGTCATCGGTGTGGAAAATACTGTCGACGGAAATACAAGAGCAAAGAAAAATACTACACTAAATGTCGATTTGGATTTCCTAGACCTGTTCTTACAAATGGAAGAGTCAACAGTTTTATGTCAGCTGTGAGACATACTATCACAAGAAAATCACCTAAGAATACCTACAACCTTAAAAGAAAAGAAGAATCAAAAAATATAAATGACTACAACCCAGTCATTTTATCCATGTGGAACGCTAACATGGATATACAGTATGTTGCTGACAATTCCATTGCTGTTGCTCGATATGTAACGTCTTACATTACGAAATCAGAAAAAACAGAATTGAAGGAAATGTGGGAAGAGATTTCTCACGAGAAGACTGTCAGTAAGAAGCTGTACAGTTTCAGTTTGAAGATGTTATCGCATCGAGAAATTGGATCCTACGAATGTTCAGATAGATTATCTTCTGCAAGTCTCTACTCGAAGTCAAGAAGAATAATTTGGGCAAGTTTAGGCCTTGCAGCAATGAGAAATCGGGTACTGAAATCTGTTGGAGAAATTGAATATTTGGCACAGTTCGAACCTGAAAGTACAGATATATTGAAAACAAACATGTTGGACACATATTATCCCAAGAGAAGTCATCATCTGGAGAACATGTGTCTCTATGAAGTGCTGCAGAACTACATTTATTCACGGAAAGCTGCAGAAGACATCAATAATGGAAAATATAAAGTCGTTGGTGAAGAAGGATGTTTGGTGAAGCAAACCAAAGGAAGTTTGATAAATCACCGGAAGCTGAGTTGCGACACTACCGACAAGAAAGAATTTTACTACTTGGCTCTTTTACAGTTGTTTAAACCATGGCGTTCAGAGGATGAACTACTGGGAGAATTCCAGAGCTATGAAGATTCTTTTAATGCTTGCAAAGACAGCATACAATGCAGTACATTCTCAACTTATCTGCAAATGTTAAATGAAGAAATTGAACAGGAAACTACAATTGCAGCAGAAATTGCTAGAGACAGTTCTCAGGACAGCCAAAGTTCAGGAACATACAGTCAAGATCCCCTAGGACAACCAATCGTTGAAAATGAAGCATCAATAGCCATGAATGAAGTGGAAACGGCTATGAATCAAGCTCAAGAAGAATTTATAGACTTAGAAAATTTGGAAAGACAACTGAATCAAGAGCAGCAACAAATTTATGAAGAGATCAAAAACAAAATTGAACACGGATTTCTACATGAAAAAAAAGAGTGCTCATGCACATCATTTCATCCAATCAGGATGTATGTAAGCGGACAAGCTGGCACTGGAAAAAGTTTCCTAATTAAAGTCATCAGAAGCTACCTAAAGCAAAAAACAGATTCTACTTTGTCTTGTGTGGTTACTGCTCCAACTGGGTTAGCAGCATATAACATAAAAGGAATCACCTTACATCGTTTGCTAATGTTACCAGTGGAGCATGAGAACAAAATACAATTCAACAAGCTAACTGGAGAAGCATGCTTGGAAGTTTCAAGAGTATTGAAGAAGATGCAAGTTCTCATTATTGATGAGGTGAGCATGGTATCAAACTTAATGCTTGCCTTTGTGCATTTAAGAATGCAGCAAATTTTGAAGACAGACTATGACGTGTTATTTGGTGGAAAACACGTCATCGTTTTTGGGGATCTTTTGCAACTTACTCCGGTTAAAGGACAACCAGTGTTTAATACTGTGACACATGAAGACACGAAGAAGTCATTGGGAAGCATCGGTAATACAAATATTTGGTCCTTCTTTGAGTACAAGGAACTTACAACTAATATGAGGCAAGCAAACGATGAAGAATATGGAAGTATTCTGAAAGATATCAGGATTGGACTACTCACAGAAGCTGGCAAAAAAGCATTACAGACTCGGCTGCTACATAATTTATTTCCAAAGGAAGAAATAGTTGCAGAGAAGATATACAAGAACATTGCAGAAAACAAAAGTGTCATCTGCTTAATGCCAACTCTACGTGAATGCTCAATATTCAATGAGGAGCTTTTGAAATTGGAAAAGGAAGAGATCATGAAATTGGAAGCAGTGGACAAAATTGAGGATGGAAGAATTACTGTCACAGTAACAGGCAAACTGAAAAATAAATTGGACTCACTAGAGAAGAACATCTCCAAAACAGCAGGATTAGAAAAAAATCTATATGTTTGCATGAACTGTAGAGTGTTTTTAAGGAGAAATTTGGATGTTGAAAAAGGCTTAGTAAATGGAGCGATGGGAAGAGTTGTGGGTTTTATTAATTATCAGAAAAAAGATGGAATTGAATGGTTAAAAATAAAATTTGATCAGATAGAGGAAGTTAAAGACATTTGTCGTTGTTCAGTTCGTTTCATGCTTGTGAAAGACTTATATGTACGTAGGAAGCAGTTTCCGTTTTCTCTAGCATATGCTGTAACTATTCACAAGTCTCAAGGATTGACTGTAGATTGTGCATTTGTGAACATTGGATCTAGTGTGTTCAAAGAAGGTATGGCATATGTTGCTTTGTCACGAGTCAAAACATTATCAGGTTTATTCATGATAGACTTCGATGACTCAAAAGTTAGTGCTGATACAAACTGTGTAAAGGAGTATAATAGATTAAGAAGAAGCTATGCTCCTCATTTAGGTCAGTATCCTGTGTTGGAGAAACGTGTAGTTTCTCGTAAAAGGAGAAATGAGAATATCTGTAATGAAGATGTAGAGAAGAGGAAAAAAAAGAGGAGTGATGTAATTGCAAGCAAAAAGAATAAGGAAAATGAAGAACAGGTTGTAGGATGTCATTTTGAAAATAGCTCTGGTGTCAACTGCTACGCAAATGTAGTGCTGAATGTTGCTTTTTATCTGGAAAGTTTGCAAGAGCAGATAATAATAAATCAGGGAAAAAGATTCTGTTCAGAGCTCAGTCTCCTTTTTCAAAAGCTGAGTAAAGATAAAACTCAAATAGAAAGTGCTACTGATATTAGAAAACTTTTAGATGTATGTTCAGGACGAACACAGTTTTCTCAAAATGAACAGCAAGATGCTCACGAATTTTTGATGTATTTTCTTCAGGTAGTGGAAGAAGAAGGAGTTCCCATTGACATTTTTTTTGGTCTCTCTTATAAATGGGAACATAGTTGTGATAATTGTTATAATATAAGTGGTTCTATTGTTGATAATGAAAGGTTTATTTATTTGACATTGCCAGAGAGTAAAACAGTCACTTTTGCAAACTTAGTTAAAGATGCTAATCATAGCATGAAATGTGGTGAGTGTAATTCTGACATGTTATCAACATTAATTTTAAGGGAATACGGACAGTATGTAATTTTAATGATGCAACGATGTAGAGCTGATGGATCAAAATTGGATACTTTAATAAAGAAGTTTACAGGACAGCAATTATCAATTTCAGGAAAAACTTTTGTAACTGTTGCAATAATTTTCCATGATGGACCTACTGTTACTTCTGGACATTACACAGTTTATCTAAAATGTGAAAAAGGATGGACACTGTGTAATGATTCCCAATTGATTTTCAAACAACGTTTGCCTTTTGATTTAGCAAATTCCTATCTAATCTTCCTGAAACCTAAATTTTAGAGAGACTTGGCAAGATCTGCACAAAATAATTTTACCATTTTACAGGATTACCATTGCAATTTTGTAGAAAAAAGATTTTTAAAATTATCATTTGGCCTAAAGGAAAGATAACCAATTGTAATGTGGACTTTTTAAATTTTTAATGCAATTTTGAAAAACCAATAATTTAGAGATTATCGGTAACTTCTGCACATTTTAAATTTTGGAATGTTATTGGACTGCCACTGGAAATTTTTTCAAAAATAATTTCAAAAATTACTATTTGGCCATGTGGAAAAGTAAGCAATTCTATTGTGGACTAAATAAATTATTCGAAAAATTTTCGTGAACCAAAATGTTACAGAGAATCGGTGAGATCTGGACAGATTAAACTTTAGAATTTTAATGGTTTTCCCTTGGAAATTTATTCCAGGGAAAGAATAAAAAATACTATTTGGCCTAAAGGAAATAAAATCAGATGTATTTTGGAGTTATTTGAGATATATTATTGTGAATGTACTTCTGAAACAAAAATATCAGACGGTATTTTAAAGAAAAAAGTATTGTTTTTAGATGACATTTTTTAAGAATAATATGCATTTCTGTAATGATAAGTTTAAGTGAGAAGAGATTCTGGGCTTTTTTAATACAATCTTTGAGATTGTTATTTTTTTTTGCCCGCTGTAAAATGATGAATGCAATTGCTTTCACAATTTATAGTGAAATGCAATATATTCTGAAAACAGCAAAAATAAGGCAAAAATATTTTTTGGGAAAAAATGTAAATATGTGTACTGTATTATAAAATGTTTTAAAAATATTAATACTTTTTTCTTTTTTTTCAGATCGATATAGAAAATTTTCGTAAACTACAACCATTTTAAAAACTATTTTTTAAAAAAACAAATGAATAAATATTTTTTTCAGTGAGTATGGTAAGTCAATAGTAATAATTGTAGTCTTTCAAGGACCTTGTAATGTGAAAAATGATTTTTAGTGTTTTTTTTAAAAAATAAAAAAAAAGGTACGCTTACCGTACGCGTACGGTAAAAAAAAAAAGTTTTTTAAAAAAAATGTAAAAAAAAGATGAAAGATAAGGTTGGCTCTTAAAAGAACCGTTGTGTTCATGCAGGGACAGAGGAAAGGAACCATGGGAAAATCATTCAAAGCTACAAATGTGCTGATCTATTTTGTTATTCACTAGGGAAACACTGGTCTCCCTATAACAAATTAGAGCTTTACAAAATGTGCAATGAATATCAACCTTCCGAAATCGAGGGTTCATTTCCAGAGGGCCAGCAAAAGGAGATTCTCCCCCCACAGATGAAGGGCTCACCTGAGCTGCAGAAGAAGGAGTAAGCTCTGCAGGTGATGGTCCAGGCTGAGCTGCTGTGGATGTACTGGCTCGTCTTTCTGAAGAGTTACCTCCAAAAAGTTGAGCATGTGTCCTTTTGTGTACATCCTTGAGGTGCCTCATCATGGTGTGATTCCCAAAGGAATACTTCCTGTCAGGATTACCTCTAGAAAGTACACGCTGACACAGCTTGCAAGTAACTAAGGGTGCATTCACCTTTTGCTGGCCTTCTGGAAAAGTAAAATAATCCCAAACATAAGAAGGTTTTACTTTCCTCGCTCTCTGCCTCAAGACAGTGCTGCTGGTGCTAGCCTCACTCTCAGAAGAGCTCTGCTGTTCTGCCATCGTATCCCAAAGACAAACCAGCTCCTTCTCCCAAGGGATCACAAGCAGAAATGAGGGGAATGGGTGTGGTGTAGGAGAGTTCTAGAACTGAAAGTAGTTTCAACCAATCAAAAGTTGTGTTTCAAGATCACATGACCTACCGTACGCTTACGGTACGCTTACGGTGCGCTTACGGCAAAAAGTACGCGTGCGCGTAAAAAAGACACGCGCTTGCGCACATGCGCATAACAGTCATTTCCCGGCACTTCCGCGTAACGTGCGCGTGTTGCGTAAGCGCGCACGCGTCCCACGCGCAGTACGCGCGGCTACGCAAAGTGCGTAACTATACGCAAGCAGCGTAGATAGATTACGGACGTTGCGTAAACCGTACGCTTACCGTGAGCTTACGGTACGCGTACTATAAAAAAAAAAAAAAAAAATCTGGAAATAAATTTTACATGTTTATTTTAAAAAATATATATAAAAAAAATATTTAAGGATTTTAAAAATTAAAGCATAGTCTTTATAAAAGATAAGAAAATTAAAATAAAAATATGTTTGAAAAAAATGAAGAATATAAAAAAAAAATAGCATTTAAAAAACCTTGCAAATTCACTGAAAAAACCATGGGTTTCACACACGTTATAGTTAGGAATTAGCATTTAAAAAACCTTGCAAATTCAATGAAAAAACCATGGGTTTCACACACGTTATAGTTAGGAATTAGCATTTAAAAAACCTTAGAAATTCACTGAAAAAACCATAGGTTTCACACACGTTATAGTTAGGAATTAGCATTTAAAAAACCTTAGAAATTCAGTGAAAAAACCATAGGTTTCACACATGTTATAGTTAGCTGGACATTTTACTCGTAAAAAACCAATGAAATTGCCCCGTTATAGTTAGTTCAGCTAACTATAACTCGCGCGCCCGCAATGCACTGCTGATGACGTCACATATTACATCACTCATGACATGGTCAGTGACATCACTCATGACATCACTGATGACATCTCAAATGACATCACTGATGACATCACTGATGACATCATCTAGTGAATGTGTGTTATTCTGAAAATTAAATATGTTTTATATATGTATATCTCATGGTCGATGGAAGAATAAATGGGTATATAAGTGTCTAAATGGATGATTTGTTTTTGAAAAATTGATTGTGTAACTGACTGATTAAGTGTATCATAGTGAATACATGGCTTAGTGAATAATGTTTAAATATGTAAATATCTGTATCAGTCTCTCACTTTGTGTATAAGTGGCTGCATGGGTTGGTGAGTAGCTACATGGGTGCCTATTTAGGTTATTAGTTGTTTTTTTGAGTATCAGTCTGAGTGTCTGCATGGTTCGGTGGGGGGTATTACGTAGTGCATCGGTGCATGAATGAGTGACTCACTGTTTGTATGTGTTGAACACAGCATGTGTGCAGGACTGTATGGGTGGATGAGTGTGTGTATGGGTGTGTTAGTGAGTGAATGACTGTCTCAATAGTGTCTTCAGGAGTAACTACATACGTTTTAAACTAGTATATGTGACTATTGGTGTATATATGTGAGTATATGTGAAAGTGAGAGATTGAAAGAGTTCCTGTATGAATAAGTATGTGTTTCTATAAGTGATTGTTTAAAAGACTAAGTATGTGTAAGTTTCCGTAGAAGTAAGTGTGGTGGTGTGTGTATAACTGTATATGCAAGTAAATGTATGTTTGATTCTTTATTAGCATGAGTGACTATGTGTGTGAGTAACTCTATGGATGAGTGGCATTGTGTAACAGGATGTATAGATGTATGAGTACATATGATGAGTGAGTACATGTATGAGTGACTGTATAGGACTGTTGGTGAATGAGTGGATGTGTATGTGGATCTTAGAATTACTGAAGAGGTTGTTGTAACTGGTATTGGTATGTCCATTGTTTTGAAATTTTTAGTCTCTATTTTTGAATGTGTGTATCAAAGCTTATATTAAGGTGAGAGGAGGTCTGCCACTCTATCACAAGGATGATGTCATCAGTGATGTCATCAGTGATGTCATTTGAGATGTCATCAGTGATGTCATGAGTGATGTCACTGACCATGTCATGAGTGATGTAATATGTGACGTCATCAGCAGTGCATTGCGGGCGCGCGAGTTATAGTTAGCTGAACTAACTATAACGGGGCAATTTCATTGGTTTTTTACGAGTAAAATGTCCAGCTAACTATAACATGTGTGAAACCTATGGTTTTTTCACTGAATTTCTAAGGTTTTTTAAATGCTAATTCCTAACTATAACGTGTGTGAAACCTATGGTTTTTTCAGTGAATATATATATATATATATATATATATATATATATATATATATATATATATATCCAGAGCACTCCACCCCCCTCCCGGTGGCAATTCTTTTGTTCACAAAATGGAGCATGGACCACAGAGTAAGTGCTTGAAGTTTGTTTAATTCCATCAGGTTACATGGCAGCAATATATATATCCAAAATGCATGCGATGCTGTGAGGATGCCCTACCTGGTTGACCGGGGCTCTTTACATGGGTGTAGTCTGTATCATACATTCCAAAAGAAATAGTCACTTCTCCCAGGGGCAAATAGAGCCCAACAGCCAGTGTAGTAGTTTTAAATCCTTTTATTCATTAAATGGAAGGTTCAGCATAACGTGTTTCAGCCTCCTCTAGGCTCAAATCATACGCATCATGTGATGTGGTCAGTTGATCTGTTTTTAAACCCCACAGGTATCAACACTGAAGATGGACAACGAGTAAAGTTACAATTGTTTGTTCAAATACTTAAGTAGTAGCTTTAGTGGTACTCTGGTACAATTTTGACAAATAAGTCTACTACTTAAGTCCGAACTGCTGAACAGAATTACACCAAATTTGGCAAAAAGGTAGCGCTTGCTTCAGAAAGCACTCTTTTTGTTAAATGGTGTAAATGCCTTCAGTAGTTCCTGAGAAATTGAAAGATTTCTCAGATATACAACTGTGGCCGCGGTGGATCCGCAAATCCTCCCGATCTCGTGGCCGAGATCTGATTGGCTGCCAACACTTCAAACCAGGAAGTGTTGGCAGCCATCTTCTGACTCGGATGAACTGAGTCACAAGCAAAAAGGTTAAAAAAACAAGACAAGGGGGCAGGGTAAAAACACCCTGACCCCTAGGCCTATTCACGGGTCCAAAAGGGACCCTTACGACCAAAGAAAGCATTTTTTTTAAAAACACTTTCAGCTGGATTTGCTATGGATCCACAAATCAGTCAGAAAATTCTTTTAAAAACAAGACCCAGGCTCCTGTACTTCCTTCCCTTTAGGCCCACGGGGACCCGAGCAGCCCTGGAGACTGCCACCTTCCTTAGCTAATTTTTGTAAATGTGGGGGGCCTCAGACTCTCCCACAGCCCCGTGGACCACCACTTCCCTGGGGCTGTATGTAAAAAAAAATCGTGGGGGGTCCAGCACCCCCATGCAGCCCCGGGGACTGCCACCTCCCCAGGGCAAATTATGTGAAATGTGGGGGGCACGTGGCCTCCCCCACAGCCCCAGGGACCAGCAACTCCCCAGGGCTATGCTTACAATAATGCATGGGGGGCTCCAGCCCCCCACACAACCCCAGTGATCGCCACCTCCCCAGGGCTGTATTTAAAAATAAAGTGTGTGGGCTCTAGCCCCCCCACATAGCCCTGGGGACCACTACCTCCCTGGGGCTACTTTCAAGTTGGGAGAGGGGCCCCGCAGCACCACCCTGCCAAAGCACCACCTGCTCGACAACAAGAAAACTCACAATCTGGTGGGTGGCCAGTGCTCAAACACCACCAAAGCCATAATCAGGCTCTAAGTCTGCTCCCAGTGGGTTGAAACATGTGAATGCTCCCAACTACTTGAAGCATGCTTTTCATCTGTTTCCCTGTATGCACTGAAGTGGGCAGGGAAACAGATGAAACAAATGTGTGGCATTTTAATGTGCTCACTGCGGGCTGTAACTTTTCGTGCAGTTTATTTTGGAAGGTGCGAGTTACAGCTGCTACCACAGAAGGATTTTACTTACCTGAAGACCACATTTACCAGAATGCACGTTATGCACACGCCCATTGGGGCGGGATTACGAACTTCAAAAACTGCACGAAAAGTAACAGCAGCTGTTTCTTTCCTCCATTAGCCTGCCATTGATGAAAGGAGAATTGCTCCGGAAACGCGTTTGGCATGAGGCTTTGAAAAGACTGTGCAGGGAGTAGTGCGCTTTGATTTCCTGCTGCCTTCCGATCAAATAAAGGTTGAAACAAGACATTGTATGAGGCGCTTCACTGTTCGAGCAACTTTCATTTGGATATTTAGTGGCCTGCTCTGGCCACGAAGCTGCTCCCCTGCTGACAGTGCAGGTCTGGTTATTCTCATGCTGGGAGTACCATCAAGAGCGATGTTGCCTAATCGGATGGCATGAAAAGAGCAAGAAATGCAGCACTACTATTATCCAGCAACCTGATGGAGTTAGTATTTTGGAAGGTGCAAGTTACAGCTGCTACCACAGAAGGATTTAACTTACCTGAAGACCACATTTACCAGAATGCACGCTATGCACACGCCCATTGGGGCGGGATTACGAACTTCAAAAACTGCACGAAAAGTAACAGCAGCTGTTTCTTTCCTCCATTAGCCTGCCATTGATGAAGGGAGAATTGCTCTGGAAACGCGTTTGGCATGAGGCTTTGAAAAGACTGTGCAGGAAGTAGTGAGCTGTGATTTCCTGCTGCCTTCCGATCAAATAAAGGTTGAAACAAGGCATCGTGTGAGGCGCTTCACTGTTCGAGCAACTTTCATTTGGAGATATATATATATATATATATATTACCTACTGGCGGTCGCCAGTAGGTAGTTATAGTTAGGACCACGTTTCCATAGGAAATCCGCAACATTCTATTTTGAATAACTTTGGCGCCGGTCGACGAATCCTCGCGAATTTTTCAAAATAGGTGGGGCGCTACGCTCCGCTCCTTCCCTCAAAGTCTCAGGGGGATTCGTCAAGCGGGGGCTGAGATAAAAGGGGGGTCCCAAAACACGTTTTTCCCATGCATTTTTCCATAGGACCTTTAGACACAGCTACAGCCCGAACGGCTGAACAGAATTACTTGAAATTTGGCAGAGAGGTAGTCCTCAGGTCAAGGAAGTGCCTTTTGTAGGTTTGGTGTAAATCTGTTCAGTAGATTCTGAGAAAATAGCCTTTAAATCAATATATATATCTGAGCCAGCTTACGGTGCGCTTACGGTACGCTTACCGTACGCGTACGGTGGCGTGCGCGAGCGCGATTCTGATTGGCTCTTAGATCTTAGTAAACATTCGAATCGGTCGAAACCAGGAAGCGGCGGCCGCCATTTCGTGTGTTTCACTCAGAAAAAAAAGAGTGATAACAAGAAAAGGGGGCAAGGAGGAGAGTTACAGACCCCCTAACATTTGTAAGGGGGTCAAAGAAGGACAGAAAAGTACAAAGAAAACATTTATTGATTTTAAAAAACATCACGGGGTACGCGTACGGTAAGCGTACGGTAGAAAAAAAAAAGAAAAAAAGAAATGAAAATCAGATTTAAGTGTTTAGATATTAGGGGGCTCTAAAAAGAGCCGTTGTGTTTATTAAGTGATTTTTTAGTGGTACCTACAAGTAAGTACCGATGCAGAGTCTAAGGTTCAAGAGGAAGACTCTGTTCCCTTCATCATTGAAGTGTACACCATCTCCTCTATAAATGTCTTGCATGTCATAACGCAAGTTGTTGTGGTAAATGGAACCCATACCATAGTCACGGAGGAAAGCAGAAACAGATTTGTTGACGTGCTTCCTTGCTTTGTCAATCTGCGGACAGAAATTATTGGACCAGTTCCATTTTTGCCTTTGGCATATGTTAGAAAACACAAAGGCAGTTTTAGGGAAAAGTGAAAACAGTTGTGCAAAGGTGTCCTTCATAAGCATTTCCAGACCTACCCCAGTCAAAGTGCCTAGGTCATTGCCACCACAGTGCACTATTATGAGGTCAGGGTGTTGGATGTGCATGAAGGATTTCACCAATGGCATCAATTGGTGCCTCTTTAACCCTCTCTGACCAATCCATTTAATGTCTACATTTGGCAAAGCAAGGTCTCTCACCATATCTGTTTTCTCTGCATACTTTTCACTCCAGAAGACATAGCTGTGCCCTACAATCCACACTGTGAACATCTTCAAAGGAGAACTGGATGCACTCAGGAGGTGTCTTTCAGTAGAATGGCAATATGAAAAGAAAGACAGTTTGGAAATGGAGGCATACATATTTTTTTCAAAAAAAAAAGAACTGATTGGCTGTTTCATACCATTCTAGAATAAAAACTAGGCTGTATGTGTAAATTAATAGAAGCATGTTTTGTATTGGTACAGAAAAATGTGTTACCAAAGAACAGTACTATGGATTTGCTGTTAGGTTTGAAAATTCAAGCACTCTTGCTCTTTGGAATTGAAACATTGTTTGGCGAACTTCTGACCTGACTCCACACAGCAGTGTTCCATGAGCTGTTGCTATGGTAGCAGGCAGAAGTCAAGTTGGGGGAAGGGTACTAGGCAGAAGTCAAGTTGGGGGAAGGGTACTTTTGGAAAAGGGTTGGGTTTTCAACCAATAGAAATGTGTGATTACATTTGAAAAAAAGGGGCAAGCACTGAGATTTGAAACTAACATGTATATGTGTGGAAAAAGAGAGGGAAAGTTTGCCATTATCTGGTTCTGCTGAGAGGAGAGAGGTGTAGAGAACAGAGATCCTGGCTCTGATAATCTGCTGTTTGAGTGCCACATTTCTTTCACAACTAACTAATTTTAAAGGTGAGTTTAGAGTCTGAGAGGGGATGTATATGGTAAATTAAGAAATGAATAATAGAAATGCAATTCTTTTTGTTGAAGTTGTGTTTATTATTTTCTGTTTTGGGAGAAATTTAAATGTGAGGAACATGTAAAATAATATGGACTATGTTTTCACAATAAATTAAGGTGTACTGGTATAATAAAAGAATAGTTTAAGGGTTTGAGGTTGGACTCAGTAATGCAAATACATTCAGCATCACTAAGGCTGGTTGCCCTTGCTGGAGTGTAGGCAGACACCCAGGTTACAAATGATGCTGGTCTGAAAAAGCAGTTTGGACATGTGCTTTGTAAAAAATCTGAAAAGTGGATTCATAATGTGTCAGTCTGTAAAAGTGTTTATCACTTGCCAAAAAAAAGAGCAGTAAGTGTGCTTTCAAATTGGCAAAGAAATTTCGTTTTGTGACTAATGTGAAAACATGACTCTGTGTGCAAAAAGGAATTACAGTCAGAGATTTATTGCGTATTGCTCTGGTGATTTCACAGTTGCATTAGATGGAAAGGGGGAGACATTTTTTGGTGCAGAAGCAGACTCTGAGCACACAGGTAGCTGCTTACCATGTGGAATCATGCACAGTATTCACAAGCGAGTGGGGTTTGAGGTTTCAGTCAGTAATGCAAATACATTCAGCATCACTAAGGCTGGTTGCCTTTGCTGGAGTGTAGGCAGACACCCAGGTTACACATGATGCTGGTCTGAAAAAGCAGTTTGGACATGTGCTTTGTGAAAAATCTGAAAAGTGGATTCATAATGTGTCAGTCTGTAAAAGTATTTATCACTTGCCAAAAAAAAGAGCAGTAAGTGTGCTTTCAAATTGGCAAAGAAATTTCGTTTTGTGACTAATGTGAAAACATGACTCTGTGTGCAAAAAGGAATTACAGGCAGAGATTTATTGCGTATTTCTCTGGTGATTTCACAGTTGCATTAGATGGAAAGGGGGAGACATTTTTTGGTGCAGATGCAGACTCTTAGCACACAGGTAGCTGCTTACCATGTGGAATCATGCACAGTATTCACAAGCGAGTGGGGTTTGAGGTTTCAGTCAGTAATGCAAATACATTCAGCATCACTAAGGCTGGTTGCCCTTGCTGGAGTGTAGGCAGACACCCAGGTTACACATGATGCTGGTCTGAAAAAGCAGTTTGGACATGTGCTTTGTAAAAAATCTGAAAAGTGGATTCATAATGTGTCAGTCTGTAAAAGTGTTTATCACTTGCCACAAAAAAGAGCAGTAAGTGTGCTTTCAAATTGGCAAAGAAATTTCGTTTTGTGACTAATGTGAAAACATGACTCTGTGTGCAAATAGGAATTACAGGCATAGATTTATTGCGTATTGCTCTGGTGATTTCACAGTTGCATTAGATGGAAAGGTGGAGACATTTTTTGGTGCAGATGCAGACTCTTAGCACACAGGTAGCTGCTTACCATGTGGAATCATGCACAGTATTCACAAGCGAGTGGGGTTTGAGGTTTCAGTCAGTAATGCAAATACATTCAGCATCACTAAGGCTGGTTGCCCTTGCTGGAGTGTAGGCAGACACCCAGGTTACACATGATGCTGGTCTGAAAAAGCAGTTTGGACATGTGCTTTGTAAAAAATCTGAAAAGTGGGTTCATAATGTGTCAGTCTGTAAAAGTGTTTATCACTTGCCAAAAAAAAGAGCAGTAAGTGTGCTTTCAAATTGGCAAAGACATTTCGTTTTGTGACTAATGTGAAAACATGACTCTGTGTGCAAATAGGAATTACAGGCAGAGATTTATTGCGTATTGCTCTGGTGATTTCACAGTTGCATTAGATGGAAAGGGGGAGACATTTTTTGGTGCAGAAGCAGACTCTTAGCACACAGGTAGCTGCTTACCATGTGGAATCATGCACAGTATTCACAAGCAAGTGGGGTTTGAGGTTTCAGTCAGTAATGCAAATACATTCAGCATCACTAAGGCTGGTTGCCCTTGCTGGAGTGTAGGCAGACACCCAGGTTACACATGATGCTGGTCTGAAAAAGCAGTTTGGACATGTGCTTTGTAAAAAATCTGAAAAGTGGATTCATAATGTGTCAGTCTGCAAAAAGTGTTTATCACTTGCCAAAAAAAAGAGCAGTAAGTGTGCTTTCAAATTGGCAAAGAAATTTCGTTTTGTGACTAATGTGAAAACATGACTCTGTGTGCAAAAAGGAATTACAGGCAGAGATTTATTGCGTATTTCTCTGGTGATTTCACAGTTGTATTAGATGGAAAGGAGGAGACATTTGTTGGTGCAGATGCAGACTCTTAGCACACAGGTAGCTGCTTACCATGTGGAATCATGCACAGTATTCACAAGCGAGTGGGGTTTGAGGTTTCAGTCAGTAATGCAAATACATTCAGCATCACTAAGGCTGGTTGCCCTTGCTGGAGTGTAGGCAGACACCCAGGTTACACATGATGCTGGTCTGAAAAAGCAGTTTGGACATGTGCTTTGTAAAAAATCTGAAAAGTGGATTCATAAGGTGTCAGTCTGTAATAGTGTTTATCACTTGCCAAAAAAAAGAGCAGTAAGTGTGCTTTCAAATTGGCAAAGAAATTTCGTTTTGTGACTAATGTGAAAACATGACTCTGTGTGCAAAAAGGAATTACAGGCAGAGATTTATTGCGTATTGCTCTGGTGATTTCACAGTTGCATTAGATGGAAAGGGGGAGACATTTTTTGGTGCAGAAGCAGACTCTTAGCACACAGGTAGCTGCTTACCATGTGGAATCATGCACAGTATTCAAAAGCGAGTGGGGTTTGAGGTTTCAGTCAGTAATGCAAATACATTCAGCATCACTAAGGCTGGTTGCCCTTGCTGGAGTGTAGGCAGACAACCAGGTTACACATGATGCTGGTCTGAAAAAGCAGTTTGGACATGTGCTTTGTAAAAAATCTGAAAAGTGGATTCATAATGTGTCAGTCTGTAAAAGTGTTTATCACTTGCCAAAAACAAGAGCAGTAAGTGTGCTTTCAAATTGGCAAAGAAATTTCGTTTTGTGACTAATGTGAAAACATGACTCTGTGTGCAAATAGGAATTACAGGCAGAGATTTATTGCGTATTGCTCTGGTGATTTCACAGTTGCATTAGATGGAAAGGGGGAGACATTTTTTGGTGCAGAAGCAGACTCTTAGCACACAGGTAGCTGCTTACCATGTGGAATCATGCACAGTATTCACAAGCAAGTGGGGTTTGAGGTTTCAGTCAGTAATGCAAATACATTCAGCATCACTAAGGCTGGTTGCCCTTGCTGGAGTGTAGGCAGACTCCCAGGTTACACATGATGCTGGTCTGAAAAAGCAGTTTGGACATGTGCTTTGTAAAAAATCTGAGAAGTGGATTCATAATGTGTCAGTCTGTAAAAGTGTTTATCACTTGCCAAAAAAAAGAGCAGTAAGTGTGCTTTCAAATTGGCAAAGAAATTTCGTTTTGTGACTAATGTGAAAACATGACTCTGTGTGCAAAAAGGAATTACAGGCAGAGATTTATTGCGTATTTCTCTGGTGATTTCACAGTTGTATTAGATGGAAAGGAGGAGACATTTTTTGGTGCAGATGCAGACTCTTAGCACACAGGTAGCTGCTTACCATGTGGAATCATGCACAGTATTCACAAGCGAGTGGGGTTTGAGGTTTCAGTCAGTAATGCAAATACATTCAGCATCACTAAGGCTGGTTGCCCTTGCTGGAGTGTAGGCAGACACCCAGGTTACACATGATGCTGGTCTGAAAAAGCAGTTTGGACATGTGCTTTGTAAAAAATCTGAAAAGTGGATTCATAATGTGTCAGTCTGTAAAAGTGTTTATCACTTGCCAAAAAAAAGAGCAGTAAGTGTGCTTTCAAATTGGCAAAGAAATTTCGTTTTGTGACTAATGTGAAAACATGACTCTGTGTGCAAATAGGAATTACAGGCATAGATTTATTGCGTATTGCTCTGGTGATTTCACAGTTGCATTAGATGGAAAGGTGGAGACATTTTTTGGTGCAGATGCAGACTCTTAGCACACAGGTAGCTGCTTACCATGTGGAATCATGCACAGTATTCACAAGCGAGTGGGGTTTGAGGTTTCAGTCAGTAATGCAAATACATTCAGCATCACTAAGGCTGGTTGCCCTTGCTGGAGTGTAGGCAGACACCCAGGTTACACATGATGCTGGTCTGAAAAAGCAGTTTGGACATGTGCTTTGTAAAAAATCTGAAAAGTGGATTCATAATGTGTCAGTCTGTAAAAGTGTTTATCACTTGCCAAAAAAAAGAGCAGTAAGTGTGCTTTCAAATTGGCAAAGAAATTTCGTTTTGTGACTAATGTGAAAACATGACTCTGTGTGCAAATAGGAATTACAGGCAGAGATTTATTGCGTATTGCTCTGGAGATTTCACAGTTGCATTAGATGGAAAGGGGGAGACATTTTTTGGTGCAGAAGCAGACTCTTAGCACACAGGTAGCTGCTTACTATGTGGAATCATGCACAGTATTCACAAGCGAGTGGGGTTTGAGGTTTCAGTCAGTAATGCAAATACATTCAGCATCACTAAGGCTGGTTGCCCTTGCTGGAGTGTAGGCAGACAACCAGGTTACACATGATGCTGGTCTGAAAAAGCAGTTTGGACATGTGCTCTGTAAAAAATCTGAAAAGTGGATTCATAATGTGTCAGTCTGTAAAAGTGTTTATCACTTGCCAAAAAAAAGAGCAGTAAGTGTGCTTTCAAATTGGCAAAGAAATTTTGTTTTGTGACTAATGTGAAAACATGACTCTGTGTGCAAATAGGAATTACAGGCATAGATTTATTGCGTATTGCTCTGGTGATTTCACAGTTGCATTAGATGGAAAGGGGGAGACATTTTTTGGTGCAGATGCAGACTCTTAGCACACAGGTAGCTTCTTACCATGTGGAATCATGCACAGTATTCACAAGCGAGTGGGGTTTGAGGTTTCAGTCAGTAATGCAAATACATTCAGCATCACTAAGGCTGGTTGCCCTTGCTGGAGTGTAGGCAGACACCCAGGTTACACATGATGCTGGTCTGAAAAAGCAGTTTGGACATGTGCTTTGTAAAAAATCTGAAAAGTGGATTCATAAGGTGTCAGTCTGTAATAGTGTTTATCACTTGCCAAAAAAAAGAGCAGTAAGTGTGCTTTCAAATTGGCAAAGAAATTTCGTTTTGTGACTAATGTGAAAACATGACTCTGTGTGCAAAAAGGAATTACAGGCAGAGATTTATTGCGTATTGCTCTGGTGATTTCACAGTTGCATTAGATGGAAAGGGGGAGACATTTTTTGGTGCAGAAGCAGACTCTTAGCACACAGGTAGCTGCTTACCATGTGGAATCATGCACAGTATTCACAAGCGAGTGGGGTTTGAGGTTTCAGTCAGTAATGCAAATACATTCAGCATCACTAAGGCTGGTTGCCCTTGCTGGAGTGTAGGCAGACAACCAGGTTACACATGATGCTGGTCTGAAAAAGCAGTTTGGACATGTGCTCTGTAAAAAATCTGAAAAGTGGATTCATAATGTGTCAGTCTGTAAAAGTGTTTATCACTTGCCAAAAAAAAAGAGCAGTAAGTGTGCTTTCAAATTGGCAAAGAAATTTCGTTTTGTGACTAATGTGAAAACAAATGTAGTAATATATTTAAATAAAATAAAGGATTTTTTTTTTAGTTTTTTTCAGGTATTGCTGAAGAGCAGTGAACAAAATTTAAGATGCCTACAAAATCCAGAGCAAAAAAAGAGCAGAAAAAAAACCTATATTTGAAGACAACTGGAGGACCTAAGTTAGTTGAAGATGCTCATGTTGGGAAGAAGAAAAAATCTTCTGGTAAGCAAAAAAAAGATTTTCTAAGGAACATATTCAAAAAAAGGAAAAATGTACAAAATGTCTGTACTGGAAAGAATGATTTGAATCGAAAAGGACAGGAAAAAATTGAGAATTTAGTTAATGCAAATATACCTTCTGCAACTCAAAAGATAAACTTAAACAGAAAAACAGCGTTTAAAGAGATACGTAGAAAAATGTTTCAGAGGAGAGTTATGTCCAATTTGATAAAGGATGTGAAGAAATATAAGCAAAAGGCAAAGTTTTTTAAGAGAAAAAAAGAAATTGAAGCCATTGCAGCAAAGGCATTAGCATTAAAAAGGAAACTATTCATTTTAATTTTGAATAGGATGCGTACATTAGACAAAATGGTTAATGTACTGAAATCACATAGCAAAAGGAAAAGAGTAGTGAACAGAACAAACTTTTGTAAAGTGTTTTTAGGAAAATGGATGCATAGTTCAAGTAGTGAACCTTTTTTTAATGAAGAGAGCTATTTTCAAAGTAATAGTTTGCTGCATGCAGTTGACACCAGAGGTCGTGCTTATGAAGTGAAAAATGGTTGCATAATGGAGAAGGAGATAATGGTTCCAAGAGATGAGGTACAAGTGATGGCGGATGAGGCTATGGGGAGACGTCCTAAAGCCCCAGTGTACACTTGGAATTGTAGTAGTATTTGCACTGTGCGTCAGGAATCTATTGATAAATTTCGTGAGTTTCTAAGAGAATATAGCAAAAAAAGTGTGAAACAGAAGATTAAGGTGCTTCAAAGTCTAGATCCATGCAGAGTGTGAGAGAATACTGGTTTGCAGGGTCATTCTCTGGCTTGTCTATCTAGAAAAGTGTGTAATAGTGTTTTCCATCATTTTAGGATGCTGGCTGTTCATCATACTGAAATGAGAAAGTTTGTGAGATGGTTGTATTTTGCTAAAAGTCCAGCAATAAAGTTAGATGAATTGAATAGGGCTCTGTTCCGTGGAACGGTATCAGATGTAGAGAAGGTTGTTGATGAAATTCAGTTTTGTTACTTTGGTCCTGAACAAAACAGTGCAGAGAAGGACACAGTAAATGAGGAAGAAGTGGAAGAAAATGTAGAACCCTCTGTAAGTAAGACATTTAATGATCACATAACAAAATTTGCAATAATCTCTAATGAAAGACCAAATATAACTTGTATTTGTTGCCGCAGATCTCATTATAGAAAACAAACCAGGTATGTTGATCTCTACAGAAAGAGTGAAAATGAAGATAATTATAAGTGGAAGGATTTTGCCACCTATATATTTCTTGAAAATTGTTTTGAATTGGGTGAAGTTCAGCGTATTTGTAAATACTGTTACAACAAGTTAGAGGAAAATAGAATGCCGACCAGAGCTGTACATAATAATTTAGAATTGGATGCTATTCCTGCTGAACTTTCTGAATTAAATACATATGAGTCTATACTCATTCAATGTGTTCATCCGTTCCAGACCATAGTACGTATGGAGCCCAAAACTGGTAAATTACCTCCTTCAAATTTACTGAGAGGTTTAAAAGGTAGAGTGGTGTATTTGCCCTTGGATTTAAAAAAAAATATGGAAACTATTGATGCGGATACTTTGGAAACTGAACCATTAATTATTCTGGTTAATGGTGTACCTACAAAGAATAAGAAGATTTGGCAGGAGCTGGTAGATGTACGGAAAGTACAAAGAGCAAATTTGTATTTGAAAAGGAATAACAAATGGTATGAATCAATTTATATAGAAGAAGAAGAAGAAGAAGGTTTACAAGAAGACACAGAAACACCAACTGGACAAATTGAAAAAGTGGACAAGTCAAAGGAAGAAGAAATTTATGAACATTTTAGCATACATCCTCTTCATTCAAAAGAAGTTATGGGAGACAATATTGATCTATTTCAGATGAAGAAAGCAAAAGGAACTCCCGTGAGTGTATGGGAGGAGAGCTTGGAAGCTCGATGTTTTCCCCAGCTGTTTCCTAAAGGAAAAGGAGGACGATACGATGAACGTCCGGAACAGATTCCAGCTTCTGAGTATCGGACTACAAGACTATATGCTGAAGATCCCAGATTTCGACAAAGTATTCCTTATTTGTTCCATCTTTTATTTGAAAGCGACTTGTCTGCACTGTCTTATGCAGTAAATCACATTTTAAAAAGTGGAGTACATTTGCAAAATGTGTCTGCTAAGGATTTTATGGAGAAAGTACAGCACCGAGATGATCATTTGGAAACACAACTGATCAATCAGATGGCTTGTCAGCGTGGGACAAATGAATATTGGTACCGACGCCATGGTGAATTAAAATGCATGTTACGGAATTTAGGAACACCAACATGGTTCCTTACCCTAAGCTGTGCCGAGTACGCTTGGGATGATTTACTGGATTTTCTACGAGAGGCAAATTCAAACATTAAAAACATCGAATACAAAACAGCAGGAGAACTGTGCTCATTGGATCCGGTTAATGTTTGCAGATATTTCAATCATAGATTTGAGGCTATGATGTCCTTCATCTGCAATAAAAAAAATCCACCTCTAGGAGAAGTAGTGGATTTCTTTTGGAGAAAAGAGTACCAGGCAAGAGGTGCTCCTCATATTCATATGCTGTTGTGGATCAAGGATGCCCCAAAGTTTGGAACAGATACTGATGAAGCAGTGTTATCTTACATTGAAGAATATGCAACATGTGCTATACCAAAAAGCACAGAAGAGAAAAAGTTAAAGGAGCAAGTTTTACGTTTCCAAAGTCATCGGTGTGGAAAATACTGTCGACGGAAATACAAGAGCAAAGATAAATACTACACTAAATGTCGATTTGGATTTCCTAGACCTGTTCTTTCAAAAGGAAGAGTTAAGAGTTTTATGTCAGCTGTGAGACATACTATCACAAGAAAATCACCTAAGAACACCTACAACCTTAAAAGAAAAGAAGAATCAAAAAATATAAATGACTACAACCCAGTGATTTTATCCATGTGGAACGCTAACATGGATATACAGTATGTAGCTGACAATTCCATTGCTGTTGCTCGATATGTAACGTCTTACATTACGAAATCAGAAAAAACAGAATTGAAGGAAATGTGGGAAGAGATTTCTCACGAGAAAACTGTCAGTAAGAAGCTGTACAGTTTCAGTTTGAAGATGTTATCGCATCGAGAAATTGGATCCTACGAATGTTCAGATAGGTTATCTTCTGCAAGTCTCTACTCGAAATCAAGAAGAATAATTTGGGCAAGTTTAGGCCTTGCAGCAATGAGAAATCGGGTACTGAAATCTGTTGGAGAAATTGAATATTTGGCCGAGAATGACCCAGAAAGTACAGATATTTTGAAATCAAACATGTTGGATACATATTACCCAAAGAGAAGTCATCATCTGGAGAACATGTGTCTCTATGAAGTGCTGCAGAACTACATTTATTCACGGAAAGCCGCAGAAGACATCAACAATGGAAAATATAAAGTCATTGGTGAGGAAGGATGTTTGGTGAAGCAAACAAAAGGAAGTTTGATAAATCACCGGAAGCTGAGTTGCGACACTACTGACAAAAAGGAATTTTACTACTTGGCTCTTTTACAGCTGTTTAAACCATGGCGTACAGAGGATGAACTACTGGGAGAATTTCAAAGCTATGAAGATTCATTTAATGCTTTCAAAGACAGCATACAATGCAGAACATTCACAACTTATCTGCAAATGTTAAATGAAGAAATTGAACAGGAAACTACAATTGCAGCAGAAATAGCTAGAGACAGTTCTCAGGACCGCCAAAGTTCAGGAACACTCAGTCAAGATCCCCTAGGACAACCAATCGTTGAAAATGAAGCATCAATAGCCATGAATGAAGTGGAAACAGCTATGAATCAAGCTCAAGAAGAATTTATAGACTTACAAAATTTGGAAAGACAACTGAATCAAGAGCAGCAACAAATTTATGAAGAGATCAGAAACAAAATTGATCACGGATTTCTACATGAAAAAAAAGAGTGCTCATGCACATCATTTCATCCAATCAGGATGTATGTAAGCGGACAAGCTGGAACTGGAAAAAGTCATCAGAAGCTACCTACAGCAAAAAACGGATTCTACTTTGTCTTGTGTGGTTACTGCTCCAACTGGGTTAGCAGCATATAACATAAAAGGAATCACTTTACATCGTTTGCTAATGTTACCAGTGGAGCATGAGAACAAAATACAATACAACAAGCTAACTGGAGAAGCATGCTTGGAAGTTTCAAGAGTATTGAAGAAGATGCAAGTTCTCATTATTGATGAGGTGAGCATGGTATCGAACTTAATGCTTGCCTTTGTGCATTTAAGAATGCAGCAAATTCTGAAGTCAGACTATGACGTGTTATTTGGAGGAAAACACGTCATAGTTTTTGGAGATCTTTTGCAACTTACTCCAGTTAAAGGACAACCAGTGTTTAATACTGTGACACATGAAGACACGAAGAAGTCATTGGGAAGCATCGGTAATGCAAATATTTGGTCCTTCTTTGAGTACAAGGAACTTACAACTAATATGAGGCAAGCAAACGATGAAGAATATGGAAGTATTCTGAAAGATATCAGGATTGGACTACTCACAGAAGCTGGCAAAAAAGCATTACAGACTCGGCTGCTACATAATTTATTTCCAAAGGAAGAAATAGTTGCAGAGAAGATATACAAGAACATTGCAGAAAACAAAAGTGTCATCTGCTTAATGCCAACTCTACGTGAGTGCTCAATATTCAATGAGGAGCTTTTGAAATTGGTAAAGGAAGATATCAGGAAATTGGAAGCAGTGGACAAAATTGAGGATGGAAGAATTACTGTCACATTAACAGGCACACTGAAAAATAAATTGGATTCACTAGAGAAGAAGATTTCCAAAACAGCTGGATTAGAAAAAAATCTATATGTTTACATGAACTGTAGAGTATTTTTAAGGAGAAATTTGGATGTTGAAAAAGGTTTAGTTAATGGAGCTATGGGAAGAGTTGTGGGTTTTATTAATTATCAGAAAAAAGATGGAATTGAATGTTTAAAAATAAAATTTGATCAGATAGAAGAAGTTAAAGATATTTGTCGTTGTACAGTTCGTTTCATGCTTGTGAAAGACTTATATGTACGTAGGAAGCAGTTTCCGTTTTCTCTAGCATATGCTGTAACTATTCACAAGTCTCAAGGATTGACTGTAGATTGTGCATTTGTGAACATTGGTTCAACTGTGTTCAAAGAAGGTATGGCATATGTTGCTTTGTCACGAGTGAAAACATTATCAGGTTTATTCATGATAGACTTTGATGATTCAAAAGTTAGTGCTGATACAAACTGTGTAAAGGAGTATAATAGATTAAGAAGAAGCTATGCTCCTCATTTAGGTCAGTATCCTGTGTTGGAGAAACGTGTAGTTTCTCGTAAAAGGAGAAATGAGAATATCTGTAATGAAGATGTAGAGAGGAGGAAAAAAAAGAGGAGTGATGTAATTGCAAGCAAAAAGAATAAGGAAAATGAAGAACAGGTTGTAGGATGTCATTTTGAAAATAGCTCTGGTGTCAACTGCTACGCTAATTTAGTGCTGAATGTTGCATTTTATCTGGAAAGTTTGCAAGAGCAGATAATAGTAAATCAGGGAAAAAGATTCTGTACTGTGCTGAGTCTCCTTTTTGAAAAGCTGAGTAATGATAAAACTCAAATAGAAAGTGCTACTGAAATTAGAAAACTTTTAGATGTATGTTCAGGACGAACACAGTTTTCTCAAAATGTACAGCAAGATGCACAGGAATTCTTGATATATTTTCTTCAGGTACTGGAAGAGGAAGGGGTACAAATACAAAATATTTTTGGTCTCTCTTATAAATGGGAACATAGTTGTGAAAACTGTTATAATATATGTGGCTCTAATGTTGATTCTGAAAGGTTTATTTATTTAACATTGCCAGAGAGTAAAACAGTCACTTTTGCTAAATTAGTTAAAGATGCTAATCATAGCATGCAATGCAGTGAGTGTAAATCTGACATGTTTTCAACATTAATTTTAAAGGAATACAGACAGTATGTAATTTTAATGATGCAACGATGTAGAGCTGATGGTTCAAAATTGGATACTTTAATAAAGAAGTTTACAGGACAGCAATTATCAATTTCAGGAAAAACTTTTGTAACAGTTGCAATAATTTTCTATGATGGACCTACTGTAACTTCTGGTCATTACACAGTTTATCTTAAATGTGAAAAAGGCTGGACACTGTGTAATGATTCCCAATTGATTTTTAAGCAACGTTTGCCTTTTGATTTAGCAAATTCCTATCTAATCTTCCTGAAACCTAAATTTTAGAGAGATTTGGCAACATCTGGAGAAAACAATTTTACCATTTTATTGGATTACCATTTGGAATTTACAAATAAAAAGATTTAACAAATTATCATTTGGCCTAATGGAAAGGTAACCAATTGTAATGTGGAATTTTTCCATTTTTTAAGGAAATTTTGGAAAACCAAAAATTTAGAAAAAATCGGTAACATCTGCACAATTTAAATTTTGGAATGTTATTGGATTGCCATTGGAAATTTTTTCAAAAAAGATTTTTAAAATTACTATTTGGCCATGCGGAAAAGTAAACAATTCTATTGTGGACTTATTTAATTATTAATTAATCTTTCGGAAACCAAAATATTACAGAGAAACGGTGACATCTATACAATTTAAACTTTTGTTTTTTATTGGATTACCATTGGAAATTAAACAAAAAAAGAATTTTAAAATTACTATTTGGCCTAAAGGAAATGGAACCAGATGTATTGTGGAGTTATTTGACATATATTATTGCGATTATACTTCTGAAACAAAAATGTCAGACGGTATTTTAAAGAAATAAGTATAGATATTAGATGATATTTTTTTAGAATATTATGCATTTCTTTAAAGTTATGTTTATGAAAAAAGAGATTCTGGGCTTTTTCAAAAACAATCTTTGAGATTGTTAATTTTTTTTTGCCTGCTGTTAAATGATGAATGCAATTGCTTTCACAATTTATAGTGAAATGTAATATTTTCTGAAAACAGCAAAAAAAAGGCAAAAATATTTTTTGAAAAATATGTAAATATGTGTACTGTATTATTAAATGTTTTATTAAATATTAATACTTTTTTCTTTTTTTTCAGATTGAGATAGAAAATTTTCAAAAACTATAACCATTTAAAAAGCAATTAAAAATAAATAAAATGAATAAATCTTTTTTTGAGTGGCTATGGTAAGTCAATAATGTCATGGTCCCTTTTTTCCACTTCTCTACAATCACATTTGCAGTTTTTAATTGTAGTCTCTCAAGGACCTTGTAATGTGATAATTGATTTTTAGTGTTTTTAAAAAAAAAAAAAAAAAATTAAGCGTACGGTAAAAAAAAAAAAAAAAAGTTTTTAAAAACATATATAAAAAATAGATGAAAGGTAAGGTTGGCTCTTAAAAGAGCCGTTGTGTTCATGCAGGGACAGAGGAAAGAAAGATTGGGAATATTAGTCGGTACGACAAGTGTGCTGATCTATTTTATTGTTCACTAGGGAAATACTGGTCTCCCTATGACAAATTAGATCATGACAAGTGGCGCACCGTATATCAACCCTCAGAAACCGAGGGTTAGTTTCCAGAGGACCAGAAAAAGGAGATGCTCCCACCACAGATGAAGGGCTCACCTGACCTGCAGAAGAAGGACTCGGCTCTGCAGATGATGGTCCAGGCTGAGCTGCTGTGGATGTGCTTGGTTGATTTACTGAAGGGTTACCTTCAGTAAGTCGAGCATGTGTCCTTCTGTGTACATCCTTAAGGTGTCTCATCATGGTGTGATTCCCAAAGGAATACTTCCTGTCAGGATTACCTCTTGAAAGTACACGCTTACACAGCTTGCAAGTCACTAAGGGTGCATTTACCTTTTGCTGGCCTTCTGGAAAAGTAAAATAATCCCATACGTAAGAGGTCTTTTGTTTCCTCGCTCTCTGCCTCAAGGTAGTGCTGCTAGCCTCACTCTCAGAAGAGCTCTGCTGTTCTGCCATCGTATCACAAAGACAACCCAGCTCCTTCTCCTAAGGGATCACAAGCAGAAATGAGGGGAATGGGTGTGGTGTAGGAGAGTTCTAGAACTGAAAGTAGTTTCAACCAATCAAAAGTTGTGTTTCATGATCACATGACCTAACGTACGCTTACGGTACGCTTACGGTACGCTTACGGCAAAAGTACGCATGCGCGTAAAAAAGACACGCGCTTGCGCGCATGCGCTTAACAGTCACTCCCCGACACTTCCGCGTAACGTGCGTGTGTAGCGTACACGCGTACGCGTCCCACGCGGAGTACGCGCGGCTACGCAAATTGCGTAACTATACGCAAACAGCGTAGATAAATTACGGACGTTGCGTAAACCGTACGCTTACCGTAAGCTTACGGTACGCGTACTAAAAAAAAAATAAAAAAAAGGAAAAAATGTATTGCTAATAAATTTTACGTTTATTTTATAAAATATATTAAAAAAAACATATTATAGAATTTTAAAAATTTAACCATAGTCTTTAAAAAAGGATAGAAAATTAAAATAAAAATATGTAAAAAAAAAAAAAGAAAGAAAAAAAAATTAGCATTTAAAAAACCTTGCAAATTCACTGAAAAAACCATGGGTTTCACACACGTAATAGTTAGGAATTAGCATTTAAAAAACCTTGCAAATTCACTGAAAAAACCATGGGTTTCACACACGTTATAGTTAGGAATTAGCATTTAAAAAACCTTAGAAATTCAATGAAAAAACCAAAGGTTTCACACATGTTATAGTTAGCTGGACATTTCACTCGTAAAAAACCAATGAAATTCCCCCGTTATAGTTAGTTCAGCTAACTATAACTTGCGCGCCCGCAATGCACTACTGATGACGTCACATATTACATCACTCATGACATGGTCAGTGACATCACTCATGACATCACTGATGACATCTCAAATGACATCACTGATGACATCATCCTTGTGACAGAGTGGTAGACCTCCTCTCACCCTAATATAACCTTTGATACAAACATTCAAAAATAGACACTAAAATTTTCAAAACAATGGACATACCAATAACAGTTACAACAACCTATTCAGTAATTCTAAAATCCACATACACATACACTCATCCACCAACAATCCTATACAGTCACTCATACATGTACTCACACATCATATGTACTCATACACCTAAACATCCTGTAACACAATTCCACTCATCCATAGAGTTACTCACACACATAGTCACTCATGCTAATAAAGAAACAAACATCCATTTACTTGCATATACAGTTATACACACACCAGCACACTTACTTTAACAGAAACTTACACATACTTAGTCTTTTTAACAATCACTTATAGAAACACATACTTATTCATACAGGAACTCTTTCAATCTCTCACTCTCACATATACTCACTTATATACACCAATAGTCACATATACTAGTTTAAAACATATGTAGTTACTCATAAAGACACTATTGAGACAGTCATTCACTCACTAACACATCCATGCATACAGTCATCCACCCATACAGTCCTGCACACATGCTGTCTTCAACACATACAAAGAGTGAGTCACTCATTCATGCACCTATGCACTACATAATACCCCCACCGAACCATACAGACACTCAGACACTCATAGTGATACTCAAAAAACCAACTAATAAACTCTATAGACACTCATGTAGCTACTCACCAACCCATGCAGCCACTTATACACAAAGTGAGAGACTGATACAGATATTTACATATTTAAACATTACTCACTAAGCCATGTATTCAATAAGATACACTTAATCAGTCAGTAATACAATCAATTTTTCAAAAACAAATCATCCACTTAGACACTTATATACCCATTGATTCTTCCATCGACCTTGAGATATACATGTATAAAACATATGTAATTTTCAGAAAAAGACACATTCACTGGATGATGTCATCAGTGATGTCATTTGAGATGTCATCAGTGATGTCATGAGTGATGTCACTGACCATGTCATGAGTGATGTAATATGTGACGTCATCAGTAGTGCATTGCGGGCGCGCGAGTTATAGTTAGCTGAACTAACTATAACGGGGGAATTTCATTGGTTTTTTACGAGTGAAATGTCCAGCTAACTATAACATGTGTGAAACCTTTGGTTTTTTCATTGAATTTCTAAGGTTTTTTAAATGCTAATTCCTAACTATAACGTGTGTGAAACCCATGGTTTTTTCAGTGAATATATATATATATATATATCCAGTACTCGTCCCACGATCGGTGTGCTAGGAAAGGACGAGGAGAACACAAATTCAGTGCTTTCACAGTTTTATTTCGTGCCCTGCACCGCCGCCATTACGTGTTTCAGCCCTCTGGGGGCCTTGGTCACATGATACATCACATGGTTCTTACTACACCATTTAAAGTGACAGTACGCGGGAAAGACAAGCAAACACTTCTGTGTCTAAATCATAGACACTGAAAACATTTCAGCATAATGCTGCGTAATTCGCTTTCAGATTTTCCAATACAAATTGTGAATTCCAATTTGATACACCTCTATGTGCAAAGTAACGCTATGTGCAAAATAACGCAAGTTTTTGGTCTAAATACCAGACACTCATGACTAATAAATACATAAATAAATATACTTATTAAAAGTCATACAAGGTTAAACAGGGTTAAAAACAAGGTTATATAAACACTCACATTTTACAAAAAATCCTAAGACACATTATAAAATGGGTTAAAACCATCTGTAAGTGAACCTTTGAAAAATGAGTAACAGAGTTTGAAAGGGGAACATTATAGGTTTAATACCCTACTCCCATATTGATATCATTGAATCATAACAATACCAAAACATATATTTCCAATTTCATGTTATACCGATCGTACTGGTACCCAGTTAACACCTTGTTAAAATTGTTAGAAACTTACTAGAAAATTATTCAAAACTGCCCCTGTGGGTTATTGCACTTAGCGAGTACTGAAAGCACCCAAAGTTTGCTATCCGCCCGGTGTCACCCTCAAATCGTGTCAATAACCTATTGTGCAAAATTGTGCTTAAATAGAATAAAATATATGTAAAAAAAGAATATTGTGGTTTCATAGGTTAAAAAAGAGCTAGCAGCTTAAATGTTTGAGGATAGCAGGATTGAATTTCAAATAATTAAAGACATCATAAGTGAGTAAAACAATCCTCACTAGAATTCAATCCATTTGGAATCTTGCTATCTAACTCAATTATAAATCTAGTTTCCAGTTTTCTTAACAGAGAATCGCGGTTCCCACCTCTTCTTAGGGGAGGAACTGAGTCAATTAAGAAGTATCGTAGCTCACTAGATCTCCTTGCATGTACTTCATCAAAGTGGCGAGCTACTGGGTATGTGGGATCACCATGATTAATAGCTCAGATGTGCTGTAAAATTCTTTTATGTGCCTGCAGTCTTGTGCTACCCACGTAGCGTAGTCCACATGGGCACTCAAGCACATAAATGACAAACGCTTTTTTACAGGTGAGTTTCTTATCAATTTTCGTGATCCTGTTATTCAATGGAGTAGTATATTCTGTTTTGTTCACTCCATGTTTACATGCTTTGCAACTAGCACATTTGATAAAACCTTTGCTAGTCGATAACCACGTCGTGTTTTCAGTCAACTCCGGGCTGCTTTTAACTAGGGAATCACTCATGGAGCGTGCCTTTCTGAAGGTCAAATTAGGTGACCGAGAAAGTGTGTCACCCAGGACCAAGTCACTTTTGACCAACGCCCAATTTCTAGTAATAATCCTCCTTATAGTGTGTTGTTGTTGGCTATAAGTTAGGATTAATCTGGGTGGTTCTGAGGTCCCTGGTTCAGTGATAGGAACGATAGACGATTTAATGGCCAATGCCTGTGTTCTACCCTGATTGTTGGCTTTAGACATGGCTGTGTCTATCATTCTAGTGGTATATCCCCGTCTGAGAAATCTAGCTCGGCATTCAGACTGTGCCCTCAAACAGTCTGAATCCATGGTGCACACTCTTCTGATACGCAACATCTCCCCAAAGGGAATACTGTGGATCAGGTGTGCAGGGTGGTGACTTGAAGCATGTAAAAGAGAGTTACCAGCAGTCGCCTTCCTATGGAGTCTAGAATGCAAATGGTTGTCAAGGATAAAAAGTTCAACATCTAAGAAACAAATGCTGTCACAACTGATTTGACCTGAAAATTTCAGATTTAAGTTATTCTCGTTAATGTCATCAATAAATTGGAGAGCCCCAATCTCCGGGCCCTTCCAAATAATTAGAAGGTCATCAATGTACCTATACCAGCGTACTATATGGTTGAGAACACTTTCTTCAAATGATGACTTGAGGACCTGTTCCTCCCAAAGTCCCATATGCAGACAGGCGTAACTTGGGGAGAAACAGGCCCCCATCACCACGCCCCTTATCTGCTGGTAGACCTGTCTTTGAAATAAAAAGAAATTATTCTCTAGGCACATAGAGATGATTGACATTAACATTTTGTTGTGTTCAACGAAACAAATAGGGCGTTTTCTCAAGTAATACTCAACAGCTTTTAGTCCGTCTCTGTGGTTAATGCTGGTATACAGTGAAGAGACATCAAGGGAAATAAGCAAATAGTCATCATGCCACACAACATCCTCCAATTTGCGCAGAAGGTCACCTGTATCGAGAATGAATGAGGGTAAATGTCTCACAAATTCTTGTAGAAAAAAGTCAACATATTTACTCGCATTCTCTAAGATATATATATATTACCTACTGGCGGTCGCCAGTAGGTAGTTATAGTTAGGACCCTGTTTCCATAGGAAATCCGCAACATTCTATTTGGAATAACTTTGGCGCCGGTCGACGAATCCTCGCGAAATTTTCAAAATAGGTGGGGCGCTACGCTCCGCTCCTATCCTGAAAGTCTTGGGGGGATTCGTCAAGCGGGGGCTGAGAAAAAAGGGGGGTCCCAAAACGCGTTTTTCCCATGCATTTTTCCATAGGACCTTTAGACACAGCTACAGCCCGAACGGCTGAACAGAGTTACTTGAAATTTGGCAGAGAGGTAGTCCTCAGGTCAAGGAAGTGCCTTTTGTAGGTCTGGTGTAAATCTGTTCAGTAGTTCCTGAGAAAATAGCATTTAAATCAATATATATATCTGAGCCAGCTTACGGTGCGCTTACCGTGCGCTTACGGTAAGCTTACCGTACGCGTACGGTGACGTGCGCGAGCGCGATTCTGATTGGCTGTTAGATCTTAGTAAACATTCAAATCGGTCGAAACCAGGAAGCGGCGGCCGCCATTTTGTGTGTTTCACTGAAAAAAAAAAGGGTGATAACTTGAAAAGGGGGCAAGGAAGAGAGTTACAGACCCCCTAACATTTGAAAGGGGGTCAAAGAAGGACAGAAAAGTACAAAAAAATAAATATTAATTTTAAAAAAAATCGCGGGGTACGCGTACGGTAAGCTTACCGTAAGCTTACTGTACACGTACGGTAGAAAAAAAAAATAAAAAAAGAAATAAAATTCAGATTTAAGTGTTTAGATATTAGGGGGCTCTAAAAAGAGCCGTTGTGTTTATGAAGTGATTTGATTTTTTAGTGGTACCTACAAGTAAGTACCGATGCAGAGTCTAAGGTTCAAGAGGAAGACTCTGTTCCCTTCATCATTGAAGTGTACACCATCTCCTCTATAAATGACTTGCATGTCGTAACGCAAGTTGTTGTGGTAAATGGAACCCATACCATAGTCTCGGAGGAAAGCAGAAACAGATTTGTTGACGTGCTTTCTTGCTTTGTCAATCTGCGGACAAAAATGATTGGACCAGTTCCATTTTTGCCTTTGGCATATGTTAGAATACACAAAGGCAGTTTTAGGGAAAAGTGAAAACAGTTGTGCAAAGGTGTCCTTCATAAGCATTTCCAGACCTACCCCAGTCAAAGTGCCTATGTCATTGCCACCACAGTGCACTATTATGAGGTCAGGGTGTTGGATTTGCATGAAGGATTTCACCAATGGCATCAATTGGTGCCACTTTAACCCTCTCTGACCAATCCATTTAATGTCTACATTTGGCAAAGCAAGGTCTCTCACCATACCTGTTTTCTCTGCATACTTTTCACTCCAGAAGACATAGCTGTGTCCTACAATCCACACTGTGAACATCTTCCAAGGAGATCGGGGTGCACTCAGGAGGTGTAATTCAGTAGAATGGTAAAAAGAAATGAAAGACAGTTTGGAAATGGAGGCATACATATATTTTTTTTTTTTTAAAGAACTGATTGGCTGTTTCATACTATTCTACACTAAAAACTAGGCTGTATGTGTAAATTTATAGAAGCATGTTTTGTATTGGTACAGAAAAATGTGTTACCAAAGAACAGTACTATGGATTTGCTGTTAGGTTTGAAAAGTCAAGCACTCCTGCTCTTTGGAAATGAAACATTGTGTGGTGAACTTCTGACCTAACTCTACACAGCAGTGTTTCAAGAGCAGTTGCTATGGTAGCAGGCAGAAGTCAAGTTAGGGGAAGGGTACTAGGCTGAAGTCAAGTTGGGGGAAGGGTACTGTTGGAAAAGGGTTGGTTTTCAACCAATAGAAATGTGTGATTACATTTGAAAAAAAGGGGGAAGAACTGAGATTTGAAACTAACATGTATATGTGTGGAAAAAGAGAGGGAAACATTGCCATTATCTGGTTCTGCTGAGAGGAGAGAGGTGTACAGAACAGAGATCCTGGCTCTGATAATCTGCTGTTTGAGTGCCACATTTCTTTCACAACTAACTAATATTAAAGGTGAGTAAAGAGTTTGAGAGGGGATGTATATGGTAAATTAAGAAATGAATATTAGAATTGGAATTCCTTTTGTTGAAGTTGTGTTTATCATTTTGTGTTTTGGGAGAAATTTAAATGTGAGGAACATGTAAAATAATATGGACTATGTTTTCACCATAAATTAAGGTGTACTGGTATAAATGAGGAATACTTTTAGGGTTTGAGGTTACAGTCAGTAATGCAAATACATTCAGCATCACTAAGGCTGGTTGCCCTTGCTGGAGTGTAGTCAGTCACCCAGGTTACACATGTTGCTGGTCTCAGAAAGCTGTTTGGTATTGCTCTGTTGATTTTACATTTGCATTAGATGGAAAGGGGGAGCTATTTTTTTATGCAGAAGCAGACTCTTAGCACACAGCCAGCTGCTTATCCTGTGGAATCATGCACAGTATTCACAGCCGAGTGGTGTTTGAGGTTGCAGTCAGTAATGCAAATACATTCAGCATCACTAAGGCTCGTTGCCCTTGCTGGAGTGTAGTCAGTCACCCAGGTTACACATGTTGCTGGTCTGAAAAAGCTGTTTGGACATGTGCTTTTTTAAGAATCTGAAAAGTGGATTCATAATGTGTCAGACTGTAAAAGTACTTATCACTTGCCAAAAAAAAAGAGTAGTAAGTGTGCTTTCAAATTGGCAAAGAAATTTCGTTTTCTGACTAATATGAAAACATGACTCTGTGTGCAAAGAGGAATTACAGGCAGAGATTTATTGCGTATTGCTCTGGTGATTTTACATTTGCATTAGATGGAAAGGGGGAGCTATTTTTTTATGCAGAAGCAGACTCTTAGCACACAGCCAGCTGCTTATCCTGTGGAATCATGCACAGTATTCACAACCGATTGGGGTTTGAGGTTGCAGTCAGTAATGCAAATACATTCAGCATCACTAAGGCTGGTTGCCCTTGGTGGAGTGTAGTCAGTCACCCAGGTTACACATGTTGCTGGTCTGAAAAAGCTGTTTGGACATGTGCTTTTTTAAGAATCTGAAAAGTGGATTCATAATGTGTCAGACTGTAAAAGTACTTATCACTTGCAAAAAAAAAGAGTAGTAAGTGTGCTATCAAATTGGCAAAGAAATTTCGTTTTCTGACTAATATGAAAACATGACTCTGTGTGCAAAGAGGAATTACAGGCAGAGATTTATTGCGTATTGCTCTGGTAATTTTACAGTTGCATTAGTAGGAAAGGGGGAGCTATTTTTTTGTGCAGAAGCAGACTCTTAGCACACAGCCAGCTGCTTATCCTGTGGAATCATGCACAGTATTCACAACCGAGTGGGGTTTGAGGTTGCAGTCAGTAATGCAAATACATTCAGCATCACTAAGGCTGGTTGCCCTTGCTGTAGTGTAGTCAGTCACCCAGGTTACACATGTTGCTGGTCTGAAAAAGCTGTTTGGACATGTGCTTTTTTAAGAATCTGAAAAGTGGATTCAAAATGTGTCAGACTGTAAAAGTACTTATCACTTGCCCAAAAAAAAGAGTGGTAAGTGTGCTTTCAAATTGGCAAAGAAATTTCGTTTTCTGACTAATATGAAAACATGACTCTGTGTGCAAAGAGGAATTACAGGCAGAGATTTATTGCGTATTGCTCTGGTAATTTTACAGTTGCATTAGTAGGAAAGGGGGAGCTATTTTTTTGTGCAGAAGCAGACTCTTAGCACACAGCCAGCTGCTTATCCTGTGGAATCATGCACAGTATTCACAACCGAGTGGGGTTTGAGGTTGCAGTCAGTAATGCAAATACATTCAGCATCACTAAGGCTGGTTGCCCTTGCTGGAGTGTAGTCAGTCACCCAGGTTACACATGTTGCTGGTCTGAAAAAGCTGTTTGGACATGTGCTTTTTTAAGAATCTGAAAAGTGGATTCAAAATGTGTCAGACTGTAAAAGTACTTATCACTTGCCAAAAAAAAAGAGTAGTAAGTGTGCTTTCAAATTGGCAAAGAAATTTAGTTTTCTGACTAATATGAAAACATGACTCTGTGTGCAAAGAGGAATTACAGGCAGAGATTTATTGCGTATTGCTCTGGTGATTTTACATTTGCATTAGATGGAAAGGGGGAGCTATCTTTTTGTGCAGAAGCAGACTCTTAGCACACAGCCAGCTGCTTATCCTGTAGAATCATGCACTGTATTCACAACCGAGTGGGGTTTGAGGTTGCAGTCAGTAATGCAAATACATTCAGCATCACTAAGGCTGGTTGCCCTTGCTGGAGTGTAGTCAGTCACCCAGGTTACACATGTTGCTGGTCTGAAAAAGCTGTTTGGACATGTGCTTTTTTAAGAATCTGAAAAGTGGATTCAAAATGTGTCAGACTGTAAAAGTACTTATCACTTGCCAAAAAAAAAGAGTAGTAAGTGTGCTTTCAAATTGGCAAAGAAATTTCGTTTTCTGACTAATATGAAAACATGACTCTGTGTGCAAAGAGGAATTACAGGCAGAGATTTATTGCGTATTGCTCTGGTAATTTTACAGTTGCATTAGTAGGAAAGGGGGAGCTATTTTTTTGTGCAGAAGCAGACTCTTAGCACACAGCCAGCTGCTTATCCTGTGGAATCATGCACAGTATTCACAACCGAGTGGGGTTTGAGGTTGCAGTCAGTAATGCAAATACATTCAGCATCACTAAGGCTGGTTGCCCTTGCTGGAGTGTAGTCAGTCACCCAGGTTACACATGTTGCTGGTCTGAAAAAGCTGTTTGGACATGTGCTTTTTTAAGAATCTGAAAAGTGGATTCAAAATGTGTCAGACTGTAAAAGTACTTATCACTTGCCAAAAAAAAAGAGTAGTAAGTGTGCTTTCAAATTGGCAAAGAAATTTAGTTTTCTGACTAATATGAAAACATGACTCTGTGTGCAAAGAGGAATTACAGGCAGAGATTTATTGCGTATTGCTCTGGTGATTTTACATTTGCATTAGATGGAAAGGGGGAGCTATCTTTTTGTGCAGAAGCAGACTCTTAGCACACAGCCAGCTGCTTATCCTGTAGAATCATGCACTGTATTCACAACCGAGTGGGGTTTGAGGTTGCAGTCAGTAATGCAAATACATTCAGCATCACTAAGGCTGGTTGCCCTTGCTGGAGTGTAGTCAGTCACCCAGGTTACACATGTTGCTGGTCTGAAAAAGCTGTTTGGACATGTGCTTTTTTAAGAATCTGAAAAGTGGATTCAAAATGTGTCAGACTGTAAAAGTACTTATCACTTGCCAAAAAAAAAGAGTAGTAAGTGTGCTTTCAAATTGGCAAAGAAATTTCGTTTTCTGACTAATATGAAAACATGACTCTGTGTGCAAAGAGGAATTACAGGCAGAGATTTATTGCGTATTGCTCTGGTGATTTTACATTTGCATTAGATGGAAAGGGGGAGCTATTTTTTTGTGCAGAAGCAGACTCTTAGCACACAGCCAGCTGCTTATCCTGTAGAATCATGCACAGTATTCACAACCGAGTGGGGTTTGAGGTTGCAGTCAGTAATGCAAATACATTCAGCATCACTAAGGCTGGTTGCCCTTGCTGGAGTGTAGTCAGTCACCCAGGTTACACATGTTGCTGGTCTGAAAAAGCTGTTTGGACATGTGCTTTTTTAAGAATCTGAAAAGTGGATTCAAAATGTGTCAGACTGTAAAAGTACTTATCACTTGCCAAAAAAGCAGTAGGAAGTGTGCTTTCCAATTGGCAAAGAAATTTCGTTTTCTGCCTAATTTCAAACCATGACTCTGTGTGCACACAGGAATTGTTTTTAGATATTTAATTTGTGAAGGTGTTATTGTGATTTTCACTTGTAGGAAAGGGGTACTTAGTATTTTAAGATTTGAAAAGATCATAAAAAATGTAGTAATATATTTAAATAAAAAAAAGGATTTTTTTTTTGTTTTTTTCAGGTATTGCTGAAGAGCAGTGAACAAAATTTAAGATGCCTACAAAATCCAGACTAAGGAAAAACCACAAAAAAAAACTATATTTGAAGACAACTGGAGGACCTAAGTTAGTTGGAGATGCTCATGTTGGGAAAAAGAGAAAGTCTTCTGGTAAGCAGACAAAAGATTTTTTAAAGAACATCTTCAAAAAAAGGAAAAATGTACAAAATGTCTGTACTGGAAAGAATGTTTTAAATAGAAAAGAACAGGAAAAAATTGAGCATTTAGTTAATGCAAATATACCTTCAGAAACAATAAAGATTAACTTAAACAGAAAAACAGCGTTTAAAGAGATACGTAGAAAAATGTTTCAGAGAAGAGTTATGTCCAATTTGATAAAGGATGTGACGAAATATAAGCAAAAGGCTAAATTTTATAAGAGAAAAAAAGAAATTGAAGCCATTGCAGCAAAGGCATTAGAATTAAAAATGAAACTATTCATTTTAATTTTGAATAGGATGCGAACTTTAGATAAAATGGTTAATGTACTGAAATCACAAAGCAAAAGGAAAAGAGTAGTGAATAGAACAAACTTTTGTAAAGTGTTTTTAGGAGAATGGATGCATAGTTCAAGTAGTGAACCTTTTTTTAATGAAGAGAGTTATTTTCAAAGTAATAGTTTGCTGCATGCAGTTGACACCAGTGGTCGTGCTTATGAAGTGAAAAATGGTTGTATAATGGAGAAGGAGATAATGGTTCCAAGAGATGAGGTACAAGTGATGGCGGATGAGGCTATGGGGAGACGTCCTAAAGCCCCAGTGTACACTTGGAATTGTAGTAGTATTTGCACTGTGCGTCAGGAATCTATTGATAAATTTCGTGAGTTTCTAAGAGAATATAGTAAAAAAAAGTGTAAAACAGAAGATTAAGGTGCTTCAAAGTCTAGATCCATGCAGAGTGAAAGAGAATACTGGTTTGCAGGGTCATTCTCTGGCTTGTCTATCTAGAAAAGTGTGTAAAAGTGTTTTTCATCATTTTAGGATGCTGGCTGTTCATCATACTGAAATGAGAAAGTTTGTGAGACGGTTGTATTTTGCTAAAAGTCCATCAATAAAGTTAGATGAATTGAATAGGGCTCTGTTCCGTGGATCGGTATCAGATGTAGAGAAGGTTATTGATGAAATTCAGTTTTGTTACTTTGGTCCTGAACAAGACAGTGCAGAAAAGGACACAGTAAATGAGGAAGAAGTGGAAGAGAATGTAGAACCCTCTGTAAGTAAGACATTTAATGATCACATAACAAAATTTGCAATAATCTCTAATGAAAGACCAAATATTACTTGTATTTGTTGCCGCAGAACTCATTATAGAAAACAAACTAGGAATGTTGATCTCTACAGAAAAAGTGAAAATGAAGATAATTATAAGTGGAAGGATTTTGCCACATATATATTTCTTGAAAATTGTTTTGAATTGGGTGAAGATCAGCGTATTTGTAAATACTGTTACTCCAAGTTAGAGGAAAATAGAATGCCGACCAGAGCTGTACATAATAATTTAGAATTGGATGTTATTCCTGCCGAACTTTCTGAATTAAATACATCTGAGTCTATACTTATTCAATGTGTTCATCTGTTCCAGACCATAGTACGTATGGAGCCCAAAACTGGTAAATTACCTCCTTCAGATTTACTGAGAGGTTTAAAAGGAAGAGTGGTGTATTTGCCCTTGGATTTGAGAAAAATATGGAAACTATTGATGCAGATACTTTGGAAACTGAACTATTAGTTATTCTGGTTAATGGTGTACCTACAAAGAATATGAAGATTTGGCAGGAGCTGGTAAATGTACGGAAAGTACAAAGAGCAAATTTGTATTTGAAAATGAATAACAAATGGTATGAATCAATTTATATAGAAGAAGAAGAAGAAGAAGATTTACAAGAAGACACAGAAACACCAACTGGACAAATTGAAAAAGTGGACAAGTCAAAGGAAGAAGAAACTTATGAACATTTTAGCATACATCCTCTTCATTCAAAAGAAGTTATGGGAGACAATATTGATCTGTTTCAGATGAAGAAAGCAAAAGGAACTCCCGTGAGTGTATGGGAGGAGAGCTTGGAAGCTCGATGTTTTCCCCAGCTGTTTCCTACAGGAAAAGGAGGACGATACGATGAACGTCCAGAACAGATTCCAGCTTCTGAGTATCGAACTACAAGACTATATGCAGAAGATCCCAGATTTCGACAAAGTATTCCTTATTTGTTCCATCTTTTATTTGAAAGCGACTTGTCTGCATTATCATATGCAGTAAATCACATTTTAAAAAGTGGAGTACATTTACAAAATGTGTCTGCTAAGGATTTTATGGAGAAAGTGCAGCACCGAGATGATCATTTGGAAACACAACTGATCAATCTGATGGCTTGTCAGCGTGGGACATATGAATATTGGTACCGACGCCATGGTGAATTAAAATGCATGTTATGAAATTTAGGAACACCAACATGGTTCCTTACCCTTAGCTGTGCTGAGTACGCTTGGGATGATTTACTGGATTTTCTACGAGAGGCAAATTCAAACATTAAAAACATCGAATACAAGACAGCAGGAGAACTGTGCTCATTGGATCCGGTTAATGTTTGCAGATATTTCAATCATAGATTTGAGGCTATGATGTCCTTCATCTGCAATAAAAAAAATCCACCTCTTGGAGAAGTAGAGGATTTCTTTTGGAGAAAAGAGTACCAGGCAAGAGGTGCTCCTCATATTCATATGCTGTTGTGGATCAAGGATGCCCCAAAGTCTGGAACAGATACTGATGAAGCAGTGTTATCTTTCATTGAAGAATATGCAACATGTGCTATACCAAAAAGCACAGAAGAGAAAAAGTTAAAGGAGCAAGTTTTACGTTTCCAAAGTCATCGGTGTGGAAAATACTGTCGACGGAAATACAAGAGCAAAGATAAATACTACACTAAATGTCGATTTGGATTTCCTAGACCTGTTCTTTCAAATGGAAGAGTAAACAGTTTTATGTCATCTGTGAGACATACTATTACAAGAAAATCACCTAAGAATACCTACAACCTTAAAAGAAAAGAAGAATCAAAAAACTATAAATGACTACAACCCAGTCATTTTATCCATGTGGAATGCTAACATGGATATACAGTATGTAGCTGACAATTCCATTGCTGTTGCTCGATATGTAACGTCTTACATTACTAAATCTGAAAAAACTGAATTGAAAGAAATGTGGGAAGAGATTTCTCACGAGAAGACTGTCAGTAAGAAGTTGTACAGTTTCAGTTTAAAGATGTTATTGCATCGAGAAATTGGATCCTACGAATGTTCAGATAGGTTATCTTCTGCAAGTCTCTACTCGAAATCAAGAAGAATAATTTGGGCAAGTTTAGGCCTTGCAGCAATGAGAAATCGGGTACTGAAATCTGTTGGAGAAATTGAATATTTGGCCGAGAATGACCCAGAAAGTACAGATATTTTGAAATCAAACATGTTGGACACATATTATCCCAAGAGAAGTCATCATCTGGAGAACATGTGTCTCTATGAAGTGCTGCAGAACTGCATTTATTCACGGAAAGCCGCAGAAGACATCAACAATGGAAAATATAAAGTCATTGGTGAGGAAGGATGTTTGGTGAAGCAAACAAAAGGAAGTTTGATAAATCACAGGAGGCTGATTTGCGACACTACTGACAAAAAGGAATTTTACTACTTGGCTCTTTTACAGCTGTTTAAACCATGGCGTACAGAGGATGAACTACTGGGAGAATTTCAAAGCTATGAAGATTCATTTAATGCTTGCAAAGACAGCATACAATGCAGTACATTCACAACTTATGTGCAAATGTTAAATGAAGAAATTGAACAGGAAACTACAATTGCAGCTGAAGTAGCTAGAGACAGTTCTCAAGACAGCCAGAGTTCAGGAACACTCAGTCAAGATCCCCTAGGACAACCAATCGTTGAAAATGAAGCTGCAATAGCCATGAATGAAGTGGAAACGGCAATGAATCAAGCTCAAGAAGAATTTATAGACTTACCAAATTTGGAAAGACAACTGAATGAAGAGCAGCAACAAATTTATGAAGAGATCAGAAACAAAATTGATCACGGATTACTACATGAAAAAAAAGAGTGCTCATGCACATCATTTCATCCAATCAGGATGTATGTAAGCGGACAAGCTGGAACTGGAAAAAGTTTCTTAATAAAAGTCATCAGAAGCTACCTACAGCAAAAAACGGATTCTACTTTGTCTTGTGTGGTTACTGCTCCAACTGGGTTAGCAGCATATAACATAAAAGGAATCACCTTACATCGTTTGCTAATGTTACCAGTGGAGCATGAGAACAAAATACAATACCACAAGCTAACTGGAGAAGCATGCTTGGAAGTTTCAAGAGTATTGATGAAGATGCAAGTTCTCATTATTGATGAGGTGAGCATGGTATCAAACTTAATGCTTGCCTTTGTGCATTTAAGAATGCAGCAAACTCTAAGGACAGACTATGACGTGTTATTTGGTGGAAAACATGTCATAGTTTTTGGGGATCTTCTACAGCTTACTCCAGTTAAAGGACAACCAGTGTTTAATACTGTGACACATGAAGACACAAAGAAGTAATTGGGAAGCATTGGTAATGCAAATATTTGGTCCTTCTTTGAGTACAAGGAACTTACTACTAATATGAGGCAAGCAAACGATGAAGAATATGGAAGAATTCTGAAAGATATCAGAATTGGACTACTGACTGAAGCTGGCACAAATGCATTACAGAGTCGGTTGCTACATAATTTATTTCCAAAGGAAGAAATAGTTGCAGAGAAGATATACAAGAACATTGCAGAAAAGAAAAGTGTCATCTGCTTAATGCCAACTCTACGTGAATGCTCAATATTCAATGAGGAGCTTTTGAAATTGGAAAAGGAAGATATCAGGAAATTGGAAGCAGTGGACAAAATTCAAGATGGAAGAATTACTATCACATTAACAGGCACACTGAAAAATAAATTGGATTCACTAGAGAATAACATTTCCAAAATTGCTGGATTAGAAAAAAATCTATATGTTTGCATGAACTGTAGAGTATTTTTAAGGAGAAATTTGGATGTTGAAAAAGGTTTAGTTAATGGAGCTATGGGAAGAGTTGTGGGTTTTATTAATTATCAGAAAAAAGATGGTATTGAAAGTTTAAAAATAAAATTTGATCAGATAGAAGAAGTTATAGACATTTGTCGTTGTACAGTTCGTTTTATGCTTGTGAAAGACTTATATGTACAAAGGAAACAGTTTCCGTTTTCTCTAGCATATGCTGTAACTATTCACAAGTCTCAAGGATTGACTGTAGATTGTGCATTTGTAAACATTGGTTCAACTGTGTTCAAAGAAGGTATGGCTTATGTAGCTTTGTCACGAGTGAAAACATTATCTGGTTTATTCATGATAGACTTTGATGACTCAAAAGTTAGTGCTGATACAAATTGTGTAAAGGAGTATAATAGATTAAGAAGAACCTATGCTCCTCATTTAGGTCAGTATCCTGTGTTAGAGAAACGTGTAGTTTCTCGTAAAAGGAGAAATGAGAATATCTGTAATGAGGATGTAGAGAGGAGGAAAAAAAAGAGGAGTGATGTAATTGCAAGCAAAAAGAAAAAGGAAAATGAAGAAGAGGTTGTAGGATGTCATTTTGAAAATAGCTCTGGTGTCAACTGCTACGCTAGTGTAGTGCTGAATGTTGCATTTTATCTGGAAAGTTTGCAAGAGCAGATAATAGTAAATCAGAGAAAAAGATTCTGTTCTGAGTTGAGTCTCCTTTTTCAAAAGCTGAGTAATGATAAAACTCAAATAGAAAGTGCCACTGAAATTAGAAAACTTTTAGATGTATGTTCAGGACGAACACAGTTTTCTCAAAATGTACAGCAAGACGCACAGGAATTCTTGATGTTTTTTCTTCAGGTACTGGAAGAAGAAGGGGTTCCCATTGAAAATATGTTTGGTGTCTCTTATAAATGGGAACATAGTTGTGAAAACTGTTACAATACATGTGGCTCTAATGTTGATTCTGAAAGGTTTATTTATTTAACATTGCCAGAACGTAAAACAGTCACTTTTGCTAAATTAGTTAAAGATGCTAATCATGGCATGGAATGCGGTGAGTGTAAATCTGAAATGTTTTCAACGTTAATTTTAAAGGAATACGGACAGTATGTAATTTTAATGATGCAACGATGTAAAGCTGATGGTTCAAAATTGGATACTTTAATAAAGAAGTTTACAGGACAGCAATTATCAATTTCAGGAAAAACTTTTGTAACAGTTGCAATAATTTTCCATGAAGGACCTACTGTTACTTCTGGACATTACACAGTTTATCTTAAATGTGAAAAAGGCTGGACACTGTGTAATGATTCAAAATTGATTTTCAAGCAACGTTTGCCTTTTGATTTAGCAAATTCCTATCTAATCTTCCTGAAACCAAACTTTTAGAGAGACTTGGCAAGATCTGTACAAAACAATTTTACCATTTTATTGGATTACCATTGGAATTTTCAAAAAAAAAGATTTTTCAAATTATCATTTGGCCTAATGGAAAGGTAACCAATTGTAATGTGGACTTTTTTAATTTTTAATGAAACTTTCGAAAACCAAAAATTTAGAGAAAATCGGTAACATCTGCACAATTTAAATTTTGGAATGTTATTGGATTGCCATTGGAAATTTATTCAAAAAAGATTTTTAAAATTACTATTTGGCCATAAGGAAAGGTAAACAATTGTATTGTGGACTTATTTAATTATTAATTAATCTTTCGGAAACCAAAATGTTAGAGAGAATCGGTAAGATCTGTACAATTTAAATTTTGGAATTTTATTGGATTACCATTGGAAATTTAATCAAAAAAGATTTTCAAAATTACTATTTGGCCTAAAGGAAATGGAACCAGATGTATTGTGGAGTTATTTGAGATATAATATTTTTGTGATTATACTTCTGAAACAAAATTGTCAGACGGTATTTTAAAGAAATAATTATTGTTATTAGATGATATTTTTTTAGAATATTATGCATTTCTATAATGTTATGTTTAAGTAAAAAGAGATTGTGGGCTTTTTTAAAACAATCTTTGAGATTGTTATTTTTTTTTGCCCGCTGTTAAATGATGAATGCAATTGCTTTCACAATTTATAGTGAAATGCAATATATTCTGAAAACAGCAAAAAAAAGGCAAAACATTTTTGTGGAAAAATATGTAAATACGTGTACTGTGTTATATATTGATTTATTAAATATCAATACTTTTTTCTTTTTTTCAGATTGTGAAAGAAAATTTTCAAAAAAAACCAACCATTTTTTCAAGTAATTTCAATTACATTTTAATTAAAAATTAAATTGTTGGGTGGGTCAGGTAAGTCAGAAATTAGATGGTCCCTTTCTTCCACTTTATCTCAAAAAGATTTTTAGTATTTAGTTATTAATTCCTCAAGGATCTTGAGATGTGGTAATTGATTTTTAGTGTTTTTTAAAAATAAAAAAATAAAAAATACGCTTACCGTACGCTAAAAAAAAAAAAAAAAAAGTTTTAAAGAAAAAAAAGTTGAGAGGTAAGGTTGGCTCTTAAAAGAGCCGTTGTGTTCATGCAGGGACAGAGGAGAGGAAGAATGGGAACATTAGCTGGTCTATTTTGTTGTTAATGAGGGGAAGACTGGTCTCCCTATGAACAATTAGACCATGGCAAAATGAACACCGCATAGTAACCCTCGCAAACCGAGGGTTCGTTTCCACAGGATCAGAAAAAGGTGAATCTGCCCCCACAGATGAAGGGCTCTGCTGAGTTTCCGAAGAAGAACTCGGCTGAGCTGCTGTGGATGTGCTTGCTCGACTTACTGAAGGGTTGCCTCTAGTATGTCTAGCATGTGTCCTGGGATGTACATCCTCAAGGTGTCTCAACATAGTGTGATTCCCGAAGGAATACTTCTTGTTGGGATTACCTCGCGAAAGTACACGCTGGCACAGCTTGCAAGTCACCAAGGCAGCATTGACTTTTTTCTCACCCTCTGGAAAACTGAAATACTCCCATATAAAAGAGCTCTTCTGTTTCCTCCTTCTCTGCCTGATGGTGGTGCTGCTAGCCTCACTCTCAGTAGAAGAGTGCTGGTCTGCCATCGTATCACAAAGACAAGTCAGATCTTTCTCCTAAGGGATCACAAGCAGAAATGAGGGGAATGGGTGTGGTGTAGGAGAGTTCTAGAACTGAAAGTATTTTCAACCAATCAAAAGTTGTGTTTCATGATCACATGACCCACCGTGCGCGTACGTTATGCTTACGTTACGCTTACGGTGCGCTTACGGTGCGCTTACGGTAAAAGTACGCATGCGCGTAAAAAAGACACGCGCTCGCGCGCATGCGCATAACAGTCACTCCCCAACACTTCCGCGTAACGTGCGCGTGTAGCGTACACGCTTACGCGCCCCACACGCAGTACGCACGGCTACGCAAATTGTGTAACTATACGCAAACAGAGTAGATAAATTACGAACATTGCGTAAACCGTACGCTTACCGTACGCTTACCGTACGCGCACTGAAAAAAAAAAAAAAAAAGATTTTCTATGTTATACTAATATATCTTACCTGTTTGGTAAGAGAATAAAAAGTTACAAAAAAAAAAACTTGCTTTTTTTTAAAAAAAACACATATAATATAAGAATTTATAATAAAAAAATCATACAAAATCAATAAAAAAACTATGGGAATCACATATGTTATAGGTAAGAATTAGCATTTAAAAAACCATACAAATTCACTGAAAAAACCATGGGTTTCACACACGTTATAGTTAGAAATTAGCATTTAAAAAACCTTGCAAATTCACTGAAAAAACCATAGGTTTCACACACGTTATAGTTAGGATTTAGCATTTAAAAAACCTTGCAAATTCAGTGAAAAAACCATAGGTTTCACACACGTTATAGTTAGCGGACATTTTACTCATAAAAAACCATTGAAATTCCCCCGTTATAGTTAGTTAAGCTAACTATAACTCGCGCACCCGCAATCCACTGCTGATGACGTTACATATTACATCACTCATGACATGGTCAGTGACATCACTCATGACATCACTGATGACATCTCAAATGACATCACTGATGACATCATCCTTGTGACAGAGTAGTAGACCTCCTCTCACCCTAATATAACCTTTGATACAAACATTCAAAAATAGAGACTGAAATTTTCAAAAAAATGGACATACCAATACCAATTACAACAACCTCTTCAATAATTCTAAGATCCACATACACATCCACTCATTCACCAACAGTCCTGTACAGTCACTCATACGTGTACTCACACATCATATGTACTCATACACCTATACATCCTGTAACACAATGCCTCTCATCCATAGAGTTACTCACACACATAGTCACTCATGCTAATAAAGAATAAAACATACATTAATTTGTATATACAGTTATACACACACCACCACACTTACTTCTACGGAAACTTACACATACTTAGTCTTTTAAACAATCACTTATAGAAACACATACTTATTCATACAGGAGCTCTTTCAATCTCTCACTCTCACATATACTCACTTATATACACCAATAGTCACATATACTAGTTTAAAACATATGTAGTTACTCATAAAGACACTATTGAGACAGTCATTCACTCACTAACACACCCATACACACACTCATCCACCCATACAGTCCTGCACACATGCTGTCTTCAACACATACAAACAGTGAGTCACTCATTCATGCAACTATGCACTACGTAATACCCCCCACCGAACCATGCAGACACTCAGACTGATACTCAAAAAACCAACTAATAACCTATATAGACACCCATGTAGCTACTCACCAACCCATGCAGCCACTTATACACAAAGTGAGAGACTGATACAGATAATTACATATTTAAACATTACTCAGTAAGCCATGTATTCAGTAAGATACACTTAATCAGTCAGTTACACAATCAATTTTTCAAAAACAAATCATCCTTTTAGACATTTATATACCCATTTATTCTTCCATCGACATTGAGATATACATATATAAAACATATTTAATTTTTATAAAAACACACATTCACTGGATGATGTCATCAGTGATGTCATTTGAGATGTCATCAGTGATGTCATGAGTGATGTCACTGACCATGTCATGAGTGATGTCGTATGTTACGTCATCAGCAGTGGTTTGCGGGTGCGCGAGTTATAGTTAGCTTAACTAACTATAACGGGGGAATTTCAATGGTTTTTTATGAGTGAAATGTCCGCTAACTATAACGTGTGTGAAACCTATGGTTTTTTCACTGAATTTGCACGGTTTTTTAAATGCTAAATCCTAACTATAACGTGTGTGAAACCTATGGTTTTTTCAGTGAATATATATATATATACACACACACACACACATATATATATATATATATGTATATTTTTCAAACAAAAGTGCCCATCGAGCAAGGCCGCACTCTCTGCTTCAGAAACCATCCGGTTTATTTTCATAGAAAAACCAGCAGGAACATACCGGGTACAATTTCAGCCTGACGCGTTTCGAGCACTGCATGAAAAGGATGGAGGGCAGCACTGGGCAGTTGAGAGGCTTGTGGAGGGAATGCAAAGAGAGACCTGGATTGATAAAGGGTCACTGGGAAATGTTTTTCCAGACGGAAAGTGCAAACCCCAATAGACTCCAAGGATAAATGCACCCATGTCCCTGTCACCTAGTGCCTGTACTCACCACACTTTCCTGGCTCTTCCTTCTAGCTCACCAATTTCAATTCAAGATGCTGCACCTTATTTTAAACTTTTAAATTCCAACCAAACTAAACATATCAATTCTGAGCGGCACTGCACCAGTGGCAACTGCTCCCCATGCTAATGATGCAGGTGTGCTCTGATTTTACAGCATGGATCCTACCACTCTAATTGCTGGCCACCAGCACCCACATTCACAAATCTACCTTTCCCTGACAAGCCATATAGTTTGCTCACCTTTACAAGTTGTAGTTTAAAGAATATGATGCAGGGCTTGCAGGATTGGGTGGTAGCACTGGTAGTATTTTGACAAGGGTGGATACTGTACAGAACAGTACTAGTACACACTCATCTCAAGCATGCACACACACACAATGAAGCCTCTCGTAGGCTCAAATGCTCATGCATGCACTGCATTTCATAAATTTGCTTTGTGCATATTTTACTAGTAAATACATTGTGGCTGGCAAAGAACTCTAGCTGATATCCTTCCCCCTGTGCTCCCTCGAGGTGCACCTGCTGTTGCACTCTTCAGTCACATCCATCCCACCTTTGCCTGGCCACAAGCAGGCACACTAATTATGTAATTCTCATGATTTACTGCATGTCAAGAAGCATGGCAGGCCCAGGCTTGCATCACACGCAAACAGTGTGATTAACTGGGCCGTGCCTAATTAGACACTGCTCTTTCAATCAGGAAGTTATGCATGCCCTCTCCAACCCCTGGCAACCCTGAACAAATTCAAAAGAAGGCTGCTAGTTCCATCAGCAGCAACTCTACATAGAGGTACATGAAGACTTGTGGACTTACACGTTCATTGACAGCAGAGCAGCACCTGCTGTGCCCTGCACTGCTACCCATATCTAACCTGAGCCCAGAGACGTTTTAAGGCATGGGCAAAGTGGGCTCTGGCCCAGGGCCCCAGCCTTTCAAGGGGTCTCTGAAAGAGCCAGCCCTGTTCTGCAGAGAGTCTTGCACTGAATACCTTGACTTATTTTTATACAGATTGTTTTAAACAACGTTGTTCTATCATTTATTGGCTTGAGAGTCTATTACAGACATTTTACAGACAAAATGTGTTTATGATTCATGCAACATCAATACAAAGAGTTTCTTTTAGATCTATACAAAACCTAACATATGAGAAATGGGAGGGTGTGACAGAAATTATTTGCAATAATACTAGTGAGCTGCTGATGTTACAATACTGAAAACACACATCACTATCCCTGAATGTTAGATGTAAGCACACTTAGAATATGACCAAATAGGGCATGAAAGAGCTGAAACAGGGGCATAAAATCATAGCTGTTCCGGACAGGAGCCCCCAAAATACATCTGGCCCAGGGCCCCCAAAATTCTTAAAACGTCTCTGCCTGAGCCTGCCATGTCTGCTCTTCCTTAAAGTACCTGTACTCTCCCTGACCAAGGAAAAGTACTGGTACTAAAAAGGAAAAAAACTAAAAAAATCCAGTAGTCAGTACTTGTGAGAATCAGCACAGTTAAAGCACTGTTTATATGTAAATTAAATATGCCAATCTGGTATAAGCCTATTTTACCATGTTTTATGGAATAAGCATACACACTTTAGCACTTGATAGCATGGAATGGTGCACAAAGTGCTAATGCACATAAAAACACCTTCAACAAAACTTAAGCTCTGTAGGTAAAAAGTCTGGGGGTGAACCTGCAGAGCGGGCCAAATCCAACACGATCCTCCTCCAGCCAAAAGCCAGGGTAGATGATTCAATATCTTGATGGGCTTCCCTGTTTAGGTGTAGCACATGGACAATGCCCTGTACTGTAGATGCTTCTGGCAATTTAATGACCCTCTGAACTCCGTTGAATCCTAATATCTGCACTCTCCTGAGTCACCGAACTGACCAATGGGGAGACAGCATCTGTGAAGCACCTAACCTTATCTAGATCATACATGCATCTCAGTAGGCAGACACTTCCAAAATTGCCAAAAATGTGATGTGTCCCACTCTACACATTGGATCAGTCTTTTATCCTCAAACCAAGAAAAATTCTGTGCATTAGGATAGCATCCAACAGAAGGCTGATGTAACAACACAGTTAAATTGTGAACACCATTATTGACAAAATAAAATCAGAGAAAAAACCTTTTTGCATCCCCACACCATGGTTTAATTAAAATACAATAAAATAAAATAACGCCAGTTATTTAAAATGACTGTTTAAAGGTATCATATAGATGTACCAAATAATTCACAAGATTTCTATATTCTCAGTTACAGAAGAAATTTAACCTCACAGGTTATTTTATGGATTTATACACTAAATTTGCATTGTTAGTAAAAAACAATGAACATTTACCCAGTTCTTTTCAGAATCCAGACAGCTGTGATTTTGGTATGTTTCAGAAATGCAATTTGCTTACAAGTGAATCTAATAAATGTGTCATTTTCCCTGTGGGTGTTTGTAGGATTAAAATGAAATTCAATAGCAATGGGAAAGAGATGTGGCAAAAATATGGTCTGTACGAATTTGGGATAACATTTGATCAAAGACCTAAGCCACATCTTCGGAAGCCAATACCATTCAAACCTTACAATTTCTCTTTAGTAAGCTATTTTTATTGCAGAGTTCCCAAGGTTAATACAATCATGTGACATTCATTTGCCATATACGCCATACACATGGTTCAGACATGTTGACCACTAGTATGGAAAAAGGGAATTATTTGAATAAAATTGTTTATTTGTATTGAAATTTTTTTTTTCAAGTTTGCCTTGTGGAAAAATGAGAAAATACAAATAATTTATCTTATAAGGTATGGTGATATGACACATACTCCAATCATCAACTCAACAGGGTGAGTTCTTTTTGTATAAACGTAAACATTTAGGGGCAGATTTATGAGGCCTGTTGCGCCATCGCAACGTCACTTTTTGTGACGTTCCGTGGCGCAGAAGCCTGCGTGATATTTATCAGGCAGCACTGAGCCACTTTTTGTGGCTTAATGCTGCCTCATAAACATCAGTCCCTTTAACGCAGTGTTCTGCGTTAAAGGGGCGTGCAATGGGTGTTGCTGGGGGTGTTCCCAGCAACACCCATGGCCTTTTGACACTGCCCCAGATTTACGAGAAATCGTAAATCTGAGGCAGCGCCAAAAGCTTCCGCCTCCCCAGGGGAGGCGTAAGGGAGGCGCAACGGGGAGAAATATCTTTATTTCTCCTCGTTTTTCCTTTTTCTATGTGTGCTGCATTCTGCAGCACCCATACAAAGAGGAAAAACCTCTTGTGATTATATTTGTACAGAAAGGTTTCCCGTCCTGTACAAAAATGTTCATCTCCGCAACGCAGGCACCCTTGCACCATGGTGCAGAGGTGCCTGCGTTGGCGCAGGCAGCCCATTGTGCGCCGGCGCAGGGGAAAAGGACAGGAATGCGCCGCATTTCATAGATACGGCGCATCCCTGCCCTTTTCTTTTGCCGTAGGGAAGCGCAGCAGGAAGGCCTGCTGCGCTTCCCTACGGCAAAACCTCATAAATCTGCCCCTAAAAGTGAAATCTAATGCCCTCATTCACTTTATATCTTTGTAGAGGAACATGAATTGTTTTTCAAAAGCCAGTGAATTTTAAGCTACCTTGTTTTTTTCTTTTAGAAATCTTTAGCCCAACTTAACTTTTGATTCTATTAGTTTTGAATATGGTATTGTCCTTAAATGTAAGTAATTATGATCCACTTTAAATTACATCATCCAAGAACTGACATTGTTTTCACCTTTTTCACTTTTTCTGTACTTTTTCTGTAAAAGCTTGAATATGGTTTAAGTTTTCATGCCATGTTGTTTCCAGGATTGCTTCAATTTTTATTTATATTGCTGTTTTTTTAAATATTGTATATTACTAATACTGTGTAAATACTGCACTTATCATTTAGTTTTACATAATAAAGTTGTATAGTAACCTGAAAACAAGGCACTGCATATATTTTTATATGACAAAGATTTAAAAAAAAAATGAAAAGACATTTGTCAACTTCTCAAAAGCCACAGCTGTGTTTCCATCTTCACCGGCGATATCAGACTAATACCCTGATGACCCTCAACATTCAACAAGTTCCTTAACCCCTTCTGTGCCTGTGCCCCGCCCTTTCCACGCCCTGTGCCGGGCGTTTCATTAGCGGGCGGGATTCATGACGAGATAGTCTCGTCATGGGCACAGCGCAACCGCGCTCCATGATGAGACTATCTCGTCATGGGCACTGAAGGGGTTAATGGCTCTATCCCTCACCATCCTCACATGGAAAAAGCATACCAGATTTTTTTTTTTTTTTTTTGAAAAACCTTTATTGACATTTCAATCGTTAACAAGTATGGGCCTACAACCCCCCTGGGCCGGCCGCTAAACAATCAGAGCAATAAGAGCAAATGTAAACACCGGCGGCACCTCGGAGAGCAGAATCTTCATTCCAATATAGTCCGGCCAGTGAGCCGCGCAGGTAGGACACCAGGAGAAAAAGGGTTTTTCATTTTATAATGAAACAAGACAGTAGGATCAGGTGCCAAACAAGTTCCCAACAGTGATAAGGGGCAAGAATAATAGACGTAAGCAATAAGCAGCAATCTATTGGATCAATGGCGCAGACACAGGAAAATCCGGATGGGGAAGAATATCAAAAACAGTTGCGCCTGCAGGCCCCGGTACCTAACGCCCAGAGAACACCCCGGAAACTGTGGCACACATGAAGAGGCGACGATTCACAACAAAGGAGGTGTACCGCGCTGATCCCAGAAAAGAAAAAACAAAAAGAAGCGGAGAAGAAAAAGGAGGCCATGGAAAAAGTAATAAAGACTAAAGAGTCCCCTCCCCCAACCCCCCACCCTGCACCTCTGCAAATGAGTATGGCCCCCCCCCCAGCAGTGTGCCTGTCGCCCTGGAACTAGACCCGAAATATAGAAGAAACAGGGAAAAAGGAGTAAGAAAGAACCCCACCAGATGGGGGGGTGGAGAAAGTATAATAAACTGGAGGAGGGCCTTCAAAACATACCCCCGGCTTCTCCCTCCCGCACGGTGAAGTCTCCCCACAGCAAACAATAAGCAGCACCAAATCGACCATATCAAAAAGAGGGATGGGGAGCATTATGCACCAACTATGCTAATAACCATGAGAGTACGCAACCATAGGCCCGCCCGTCTACTAGATGACCACCCCCGAAGGATCAGCCTCATCCTTGACCACTCTTTGCAATTCTGCCCATGCCTACCCCTCGACCCAGCACCATGTTCGATGTTCCAAGGTAAAGGAGTGTCCAAAAACAACCGGGAAGCGACGCACACAGGTGGGGTGGAAGTCTCTGAGTACCAACACAGTCCGCATCATGGAGGGACGTCTTTCCCAGTGCTGCCCCAGGATCTGCACTGCACACAAGGTCCAGGAAGGCTGAATCAGCCAAAGTAGACAAACGTTGCTGGAATTGTCCCTGGGTCGCCGGAGGCCGTGCACGGGACAAGGCCACCACCTTCCACTCAGGTCCAATACCTCCGGAACTGATCAAACCCTCAGTTAGCCGATCACACGGTAGCATACTGTCCGGAGTGTCCGGCTGTGCACTAATCGCAGGGGTGGCCGCGACATTATCCTCCTGTGTGCAGTGCGGGAAGCCCCTGTGTACCTGTGGACCAGCATGCCGCCACTGTCCCAACGCTGATGCCACACCATCGAGCTTACTCCCCAAGACCCCGGCGCCACGAGCCAAGGAGAAATGAAGGGCACCAAGGGCCTCTAGGAGGTCGCCGTACCCCAGCACAGCTCTCTGCGATCGCTCCGCCACACTCCCAAAAGTCACACACTCCCAATCCTGCTGCGACCCAGTGGACAGGATGGTAGGCTGCATAGCAACAAGATGGCCGCCGGGAAGGCCCGACTCGTATTGGGGCCGGGACCCAGGGACAAGCGCCTCGAGGTCCACGTCGCTGAAGACAGGGGTCCGGGGGCAGGCACAAACTCAGCCGTTGCGTGGTCACGGGCAACAGTCGTCCCCGCCACGGACCAGCTCCCGCGAAAAGCCGGGAGCAGCCCGCAAGGATCAGGGCGAGCTAGGGGCGGCGTCCGGGCAGTTCACCTTCAAAGGCAGGGGCAAGCACCGAAGAATCTGAGAATTGCACCCCCGGGCATGTCCTCAGTCCGCTACGCTTAGCAGTGGGAGCGACTACGGCAAAATGCAGGCCGAGGGCAGCACCGCTCCGGTGGACCGACTCCACCCAGTCACCACAGGCCGCTGTTGTGAAACTGCCACCCGGCCAAGGCGTCCACTCGAGGTCCCGGCTCCGGGGCTGCACGGGCCGCAAAGTTCAACTGCAGATTTCTCCGGCGGTACGGCAGCCAGAAACCTCGGAGTCACACGATCGGTTGTCTCTCTCATTCACAAACATGATCTCATGGCGCAGACTGAGGATCTCGTGCAGGATATCCGTGCGGGATGCGGAGGTTCACGGAGCCGGGAATCTACGCTGCCGTCCCGGTCGCCATCTTGGCTCCTCCCCCCAAGCATACCAGATTTAATCATTTCACAAACATGCCCTCCCAGTATCCTCCACTTCCTACCATAGCCACAATTGAAAGTCACACTATCACTTCTGTGTCCACATTATCTACTGTCTTGTGGCTCAAAAAATCCTGGAGCACATGCAATACAAAAGGAGATTTGTGTTCTTGCCTACAAAAACCCAGCTTCTATCACAGTTTCAGTATTACGTGCCCCTCTATTAAATTACTTTACTGAGTTCCACACATGATGGTGCTTCACTATCTGACTATGTTATATGTTTACAAACTGTAAGATATCCCTACTGTTGATCAGATATTTATTTTATGTATCAGTTACACTGGTACTAGAGATGCTGAACTCTAACCATCTACTTAACATAACCGCGTACAAGGGTGGTATGCTAAAATATCCCACAAATAGTCATGGCATCACCTGGGTAGTTTCTATTTTCATCTATGAGAGTGCATGTAAAGAAGTGAAGTATTAATTGGAGTAGATTGGAGTCTGCTGGAAATAATAAAGTCACCAAACGTTTAGGTCCAGTCAAAGTTTCGGCAATTTAAACCCGAGGTCAACCCTTTGGTAGTTAAGGCATGGAGCAGACAGGCTTAACTTGAAAAATATTTGCAAAGCATCTAGAAGTACCAAAACAGTTAAAACATCAAAAACATTACACATAAAAATTCCACTCAAATGTAAATTATTAGAGTATAATCTTAGAAACAAACTAACACCAAAATTACTAAGGTCCAATAAGGGGAACCAGAGAAGTGAATTTAAAACTTTTTTAGAGAAAAAGCATTAGGCAAAAGTAGACCACCAATCAGTAGTCACTGTTAGAGGGATACTGGGAACTTGGTGCAATTTCAGGCTGAACATGATGTAGCAGTGGTAGGATACGACAAAAAGGTTTCAGAGTTTAAGGCTGTGCCCCTCACCTGAATTCCAGGTGGTTCCGAACAGCCAATCCCGCACCCTCTTTCCAACCAAGCACTAACCTCAGCATAGATCAGAGGCTCTGCACTGGCGCCAATACCCGAAGGGAAGGGGGGAATGGGATGGACAAAAAAGAAAGATGTAGTCGTATCATTTTCACCTTGTCCCTGCGCTGCTGCTTCAGCCATGATCACTGCTCTGCTGCTTCAGCACCCCAGAATGTTGTAGACCTACTACACATGGTATCTGTCAATGGAAAATAAACCATTTTCTCTGTGTTCATATGAGAGTACACATATTCCACAATATTTTAGAGTTACTCAGTAATCTCACCCAAAACACACAGGATAGAGAATAGGATCTACACCCTGTTCTTCTCAAGGGTCACATTCATGGGAGATTCATAGAACAATTCAACATTCATTGAACAGTGCCACTAGTTACAATAGGAGCGGTTAAGTTGTCCACTTTTACCACCAAACACTCTCTTGGGTTATAATTTATGGAACAAGGCTTAACATCATGACATTATCACAATCAGAATACTAGCCATTAGTTTAAATATATTGACGAGTATTAGTTCTAATAACTGGATTTTTTTCTTTGTTAGTCAAATGTCAACGGTGCACAGTTTTTAAATCACTGTGCCTTGTCTTTCATGCTGTGTGCAACATGCCAAATGCCAAAGTCTTTGTTTACACATTCTTGTCTGTGTTTTGAAATGTGAGTCTTTGTAGCATTAATGATAGTGATTGTAATGTCAACAACCAAGGCCTTTCTTTGTAAATGTGAGTCTCTGAAGCGCTAGCAATGGCGATTATGTGGGTAGCGCACCGCGCTATGCATTTGCTTCAAACCTTATTCATGTCTTAGTTGTTCTTTGTTTGTTCTCTTTCAGGAAGTGGAAGACTGTGAAGGCCGGAGTATGAAGACGCTGGTCATCAGAAGAAGGAGCTGCTGTCAAGGAGTCATAGTGGGAATCATCACAGGAACCAGGAGCAGTGGGAGCCAGGAACAGGTAATTAGAGGAGATGCGACTAGGACAAGCGCCGTCTCATGTGTGGGAGGCACTTTTATAGCCGGAGAGGGGAGCAACTCTTTTAAAGAAATAAGGCTCAGTTACTCCAGAGAGCTTAGTGCGCGACTTTGCATTATAGGGACATGCTGTACTGAGTACTAGAACCCTGACAACAGGTTTGTTTCTGTTAAAGATTGTACCTTAGGACTAGTGTCTGAAATGTAAGTCGAAATCATCTAGCAGTGCAGGGTAGCAAGAGTTCCCAAAGGCAGGATATATTTTCTCCAAAAGCACATTAAAACAGATTTGCTACTGCATTAGCAATGCTCCAAGCAGGAGAGAAAGCTGCTTCCCCATCCCAGCAAACTCACACCTTGGACGGATCAGCCCAGGAGGTTGGTCCCAGTCCTCTGTTGGCTGTAGGTACTAATTTTTTATAAGTCCCACAGCTTTTCAGTGATTGTAGGAGAAGGGATATTAGGCACAGTCAAAGGTCCCAGGACCTCGGGAACAGCACCTAGGAGCCACTAAAATAAAGTCCTCCTCATGATTCAACTCAGGTCCAGTTGCAACTGGTCCAGTTGGCACTACAGGACAAATGCCTGTTTCAGCTTACTGTGTTCCTGTAGCCACATAGGAGATTAGACAACTGATCCTTGGAGTCCATTTCTATGACCTGGGTGCAAGTGGGATCAAGTCCAGCCCATCAGGTCTTCTCACAGGTCTCAAACTGAAGATGGTGTCCTTCTACTGTTATTCCATAGGTTCAAAAAGTGTTCTGAGGAGAGAGCATAGGGCTGCCACATTTATGGTTGGCATTAGCTAGTGGGTGGGGCTGAGTCCTGGCTCCTCCTTAACCAAACTGGTCAAAGTTACCAGGGGCAGCCCTGCCCACTTTTTTGACAGTTTCCGGTTTGCCCTATTGTAAACAATTCCACAATATACTGTATTTCTAAAATCCAAGACAATTAAACCCTTTCTCACCAATGTAGAGCTTTTTTGCAGACCAAGAGATATGGCAAGGTCAATGAGCATCCCCCTCCTCTGAGATCACTCAAAATCAGTTATGTAGTACCTCTCCTCCCAGCCTGGTGTCTCAAAACCACTCCTACATTGGCAGGTGCCAAGGAATACTGTCTGCCCTTGTTCTTTTGTGTGCCTGTCCAAAACTCATTTAACTTTGACAAGCAATTCTATTCATCCCCTACACTTCAATCTAAAATGCAGTAATATAAATGGAAGCAGAGCTATCCACTGGCCCTTGGAGAGCACAGGGCCGAACTGGCTCAGGAGAGCATCCTACATGTTGACTCCCTCTGAGAGTGGAGCATAGCGTGGGGTTCTATGGACTTTGTGGGTTCCATTTTGGAAGAGTTTACAGTTCTTGACAGCACTATCGTTTGGAGACAGTGATTTTAGCCTCTCAGGAAAGACTTGCAGGGTGTGATTGCCACCAACTCATATCAGTAGCACATTATGAAGCTTACAAAAACCTTTTTGATAAAAAATGGATCAGCTAAAGTGTCTCTTTTCAGCAATAAGAAACAGTTTATGTTGTACCAAATGACCATGCAGGTCAGCAAGTGGACAGTTGCTGCTCTGCAGTATTCATTTCCCCTTTGTTCAGGCACCCTACCTATGGGCAGAGTTTTGCCCCAAGCCTGCAAAATACCCCACATGATGCATTCATCTCCTGCCCCCTTCCCTCTACAGCCCTCCACCAACACCCAAGCTGTCCTATCGCTGACTATGTGTTTCCTCCTCTTCATACCTCTTATCTGCATGGTGAGGGATTGCTGTGGTTGTCCTTGTAATTTCCTAGCACGGGATATGCCACTCAAGTAACAACCTGAGTTGAGAAATGCAGTGTATAAGCTATGCCACAGAGAAGGTGGGCAGAGCTGAGAAAATCCACCAGTGTTACTGAAGTAGAATTTCCCAACTACTCATTACTTTGCTTGCTTAACTAAAACTTTGGCAAAATCCCTGCTCCAAATTATTGTTCTACAACATTATCCCTACCCATTGCTGCGAATCACTTGCTAGCCACATGAACAAAAGGCCCTCTTTCAAGTATTGATTGAGGTTGCACATGCCATGTTTAATGGTGGCTGCACTAGCACAGAGCACACAGGGACACATTTACAAAAAGCATTTTCATCTGTAAACATATGTTTAAGGCCAAAATGGTATTTTTTTATGTCTGTTAAGGATCCACAGGAAGATTCCTGTCAGATAAAAATGGTTGTAGTACTGTGTAATTCTCTGCCACAAGTCTGAACATTTTCACTGTAGTAAAACTGGCCCAAGGAATGGAAATTTGAAATGGTTTGCTTTTTCAGTTTCTAAAAGCCGATAACGGGAGTTTTACTAAAGCGCATCATGAAAGAGAAACTCTCTTTCCAGGGTGGAAAGGGGAATGCATCAACTCCAAATTTGGAGGCGATGTAGGGTAAGCGATTTTTCCACAGTGAAAAATGTTTAAATGACAAAAAAAGAGAAAGTAAAAATAAAAGTATGGATTTGCAGATAAATAGCATTTTCCAATTGAGTAATTGATTGTATGCTGTACAATTATACATTGGAGAAATGGAAAATGTGTACCTTTTGAAGTTTTCAAGGTGCACCCCTAAGAAAGTTTGTCAATAACAAAGCTCGGGTTTTTACACTTTTTTTGTGAATCTGGATCCTAGGTGGAATTGAAGTTGCCTTTGCTCAGATACATTATGATATATTTGGGCTTCCGTGTATTAATGGTTTGTTCAGGCAAGTTTGCAATAAACCTGACACTATTATGTGTTAAATACACATTTTTCTAACAAGAGCATGGCCAATGAGCTATCAAGGACCAGTTCACATTCTCGAGACTCGAAGTTTTGAAAACCCGGATGTACACCTCACCAGAGTTAATCATTAACTACTGATAATAATTGAAGCTAAAGGGCATACAATGATGTTTAAATACATGCGATTAAAGATAATTTTGCGGGAATATATTTTCATTTACGTAGCTTTTAATTGTTTGCTGTCTTGAAAGGATATCAGTAAAACAAATTACCACCCAGTCATGCTCAGAAAACCGCAAATGGTGTTTTACGACTGAGAAACAAATTACAGTTTTAATTACAAAGCAATTGAAGATCCAGCATGTAGCATTTTCAAACAAAAGCTCCAAAATTGCTATTGGACTTGTTCAATTAAAGTAAAACAGAGCTATTATGAAATCATTGTTTTCAGTAACATTTGATGGTTGCAAAGATTTCCTTACAGACGTCATTATCTGAATACTGGCCCACCGTGAACCTTTCACAAAAATCTAACAAGTTTCCATAGAAATGCAGTGATTAGACTGTAATTTCGGTTAATATTTTCTTTTTACAGGGTGCCATGCTTGCTTACACGAACTGCACCTTGCCTCTGCAATCGTTTTCTTCCTTTGTCCGGCTCAGTAGGTTTCCTAACTGGTAGATTCTATTGAGTAAATTCAAGCTGTCACTCCACCGCCTGAAGGATGACTCAAATACAACACATGATAATAAAAGAAAAGTAGGATAAAATAATCTTGTCAAGCCAGAAAACTGATTGCTTGAAGTGGTAGACCTCAATCAATACCCTAATTCCACAATTTATACCTCTTTCTATTGCAGAGGAAAGAAACCTTCATATGGTATTTCTTGGCTCACTGGAGAACTTTGAAATTCTCTCTGTGAGCTTGGGATTAGCACGCGGCTCTGCTTAGCAAAATCGCCTATGAAAATATGGAACGCAAATAGCTGACATTTAAAGCTTAAATAAACTTTATTAATTCTATAAACACGAGGGGGACCCCGGTGCTTGAATAATACGGATTGTATAGTATCCTCTGAAATAATATTGTGTTACACTGTATTGATACATCCCTGAAAGAACATTTAGAAAGAAATATAAGAGAGAGTGCAATGCTCCCACTCGTATTTATAAAATTAAGGATTTTTTTTTTGCTGTGAACGTTTTAGATTGAGCAAAGGATGCAAAAACAGAGGAAGTAGGCACAAGATTAACACACAAAACATATTTATAATATAAATAAATACGTGATAGATTCTCAGGCATCCTCTTAACAATAGACTTCACACGTAGTGATTTATTAGCGGAAAAAACAGATTTGGACTAAATTAAATAGAGCAAATAAAATACATGTTGTACCAGTCACACAGGGTGAATAAGATGTTAACTTGGCACGAGTGAAACCCATTTAATTCAGAAACATAAATTCAGATTTGAACCATCATGGTTGCGACCCATTAACCCTCTGGACCGGGTCAATAAACATTTTTGACTGGCACAATTTAATGTCTGAAGTGGCACAAACACCTTTTACCACTGTATAATGAAAGCAGGGTTCTGGAAATGGTAATTGCTCCCAAAAATGTCGAAGAAATCTGTTGTGTGTTATTTTTGTGTTTTCTTCTGTGTGTTTTGCCCTGTTATGTTTTAACTGTGCTGTTATGATGCTTTGTGTATGTTCTTAAGTTACAGTCTGTTGTTTACTTTAGCTAGGTCAACAAATACTATTACATTTCTAGCCGAGAGCAGCACATGCTTGTAAAGTTATTGGGACAAGCACCCATTTACTACTGAATAAGGTGGTAGAATAACCCTGCTTCAGTTCTTCACCTAGTTGAAACACTATTCAGCCCACAGCTGTTGTAGAGACCACAGTGGTCATAATTTGAGACCAGCAAAGATTTCTAAGTACGACCCATGTACTAATTGACCGGTTCTTAAAAAAACTTGAATTGTAGCATGTCGCAACATGACCCACCTCATGACAATTTATGAGGTAGGATGAAAATTGTAACTCACGTCTGTTGGAGGCCATCATAGGGATGGCAGCCTGCTGGGGCCTGTGGGTCACTATAACTGTGATTGGCTTTCTTTAAAGTAATTTTTTTTTAAATGCACCCCATTTCCTTAAAGGAAATGGAACTGGCATTAAAGAGAAAAGTTTACTCTTTTTGTTTGTTTAAGAGTTAGCAGTTGTCCTGTGGACCACTGCCTACTCTTCAACAAACGTTTTCTGTTACATTCACAAAAGGGAATGGATCCCAAGGGCAATCCCTCCCTTTTATAAATGTATTACAACCTTCTTTGAGGTGTTGCTAAAATATCATCTTTTTTTGGAAAAACTTTCTGATACCAAAAAATAGGGATAAGTAAATGATTTTTTTTGTTTAAAGTCACAAACGCGGAGTTTGCGCATTTTCAAACCATTAAATATTTAGTACATCTGGCCCATAGTCCTAACTGAGCATTTACTACACTTATATTTGGGCCTGTTGTACTAAATAATTGCATTTGTTATCCATTCACCAAGGGGCAGATTTGCAAGCCCCTTGCGACAATTTACGCCACCTGCTTGAAGCAGGCGTAAGGAGTGACGCAGCATAATAGAAATAGGCATTCCAAAGCATTGCTGGAGTTGCGTCGTGCTTGCGACACGACTCCAGCAATGCGTTGCCTTTACGTCAATAGATGCGTCACACATCTATCAATCATTGCGCGACCATGCGCTGCATTGTAAATACGACACATCCATGGTGGCACAAGGGTTTTTTTGCGTGACGCAAATTAACTGGCACATCTCTGCTGATATGCAGAGATGCATCAGTTCTTGTAAATCGGCCCCAAACTGTTTAAAAAACACAAAATCACTGCATAACAATATCAGGATCATTGATGAAGAGTCTGCAAATGCTGCATAGTGAGCCGCATAAATGATTCAGAAAACGTAATGTGCTACAGTAATTACCAATGAATATCTAATTGGGATTCACAAATGTTATGTAAGAATAATTCAGAATTAGTGAATAGTGTCAACATTTGTTTTTGCACTCCAAATTACCACGAAGTGGAAGCAGGTGGTAGCCAGGAGCAAACTAAAAAAAAGTGGGTCACAAAGCTATTATGTTCTGATATGGTTTCATCGTTTGCATTGATAAGGAAAATGTGCATTCCGACACCACTAGACAGGAAGATAAAAAGCCAAGAGTCAATTTTCAGGGTTGAATTACAATTTTTGATCAAAGAGAGGAGCACACATATTTTAAATATAGACTGATCACAAAGTCAGATATGAACTAATAGCAGTTTTAGACCAAGTACTAGTTATGCAAACACACACAGATAGTAATTGATGCATATCCTATTTTGGGTTTGAGACTAGTAGGGCCTGAAAAAGTACAATGATCTTGACAGTATGTGCATCTTCAAGGATGCATCTAAGAGATACCCATTGCCCCCCACCTCAACAAATCGTTCTTTACTTCTTAATGGTTGGCAACGCACCCTATGTAGCTCCTGAATTGCTGATACAATCTGCACTTTTAAGTATGTATTGGCCTTTTTAGCCCATTTGAATGAGTGAAGTACATTTATCTTATCTCCAACAGTGTATCATATTTTAATCCGCAAGAACTCCAATTTTGTGTAATTCACCTTGAACCCTGGCTCTCTGCTGTATTTGCTCTAGAGGGGGGACATATCTAGATATCGAGTTCATAGGGCCTGTTAGAGTTATTAAGATGCCATCTGAGAAGAGATGAATCTTTTTGATTTGGAGCCCCCAAAGTCCACCCCTTTCATCTCTGGCACCCGTCTAACCAATTGGACTAGCTCTTTGATTTAGAACACAAAAAGTAGCGGGAACAAAGGCCATCCCTGTCTCGTCCCATGCAATAATTTGCCATCCATTATATCCCTATTCACCAATACACATGTCATTGGGTCTTGGTGGGTAGCCCAGATATCTTTTGGGATAAATGGACTAATACCAGATTTCTTTAATACTTGTCAAAGGAATGGCTATTCAAAATAGCAAAACGCCTTTTGTTTTTCAGTCACCAGTATTTGCATTGGTATGGATTGTCTATTAGCCTTTCAATTAAATGTAAGGACGTACATATATTAGCAAAGATCTGATAGTTCCTGATGAACCCAAACTGGTCTGGGTCAGGCAGAATCAGTATTCTGCCTTGCATCCTATTTGCCGCCAACTTCAAATACATTTTAAAATCTGAATTAAGAAGAAAGATGGACCTCAATGTGGCGCATTGTCCTTGCGGTTTGCCTACGTACGAGAATTACATCTGCTTTACTTGCTGAATCAGTCAGTCTGCCTTTATCAATGAAAGTGTAAAATAGTTTGGCCAGTTGAGGAGTAAGTAACAGGTCAAATCATTTGTTAAACCGGTTTGTGAGGACATCCGATCACGAGGCATTATTAGAAGGTAAAGTCCTAATGACTCTCTCCACCTTCGCGGTCATTAATTCCTATTCTAGTTCGTCTTTCACATTTTGTGGCGGGATAGGTAGGTCTATCAATTCTGAGACATCAATCATTTTCTGCTGTGCAGGATGTTGGATTTGATACATTTCAGAATAATACCTTAGGAATGCCTCAAATGTTTTTTAGCTTCTGTTTTAGAAAGGGATTCATCTTGTTTTCTACTATTAGTTATATAGGAGAGGTTTTTAGAATGTTTCAGCTTTGCTGCCAATAAGGTATTGGATTTATTTGCTTTTTTATGGAAGCTTTGCAGAACAATAGGATGTATTTAGATGGTTTTGTTAGTTGTAAATCTAGTTGTTTTCTTTTTAGTATTTCTTTCAGTAGTGAAATAGTTCTACCCTTAACTGTTTGTTGTGGTGTTCTTTATCTTTCATGTCTGCATCTAATGTGTCTTTGGTCAAACATCACCTATGTCTCTGATACATCTTAATTGTGATTGGGTTGCCCCTAATTATAGACTTAATGGCATCCAGCTGGTGACAGGTTGCCAGTGTTTTTGTTCTCAAAATACATCATTTTTTCTTCTTCTTGTATAGCTTACCCTTGAGTATTGTTTGGTCGAATCTCCAAGTCCTCCCTTGCTTCTAGGGTACCCCATGCAAAGTGCCATATAGAGCACCACTCTCTTCAACATCTACATGGCCCGCTCGCTGCCATCATCAGGAACCATGAACTCAACATCATCTCCTATGCCAGAAATACCCAGCTGATTCTCTCCCTCACCAATGAACACACAGTCGCCAAGAACAACTTCCACAGCGGGATGAAGGCTCTCAGAACAACTTCCACGATGGGCTCTCTCAAGCTCAACTCAGAGAAGACCAAAGTCATCATCATGGGCTCTACCCGCTCTGCCTGGGAAGGCTTTCAGTGGTCCATAGCATTTGGACCCCTCCCACACCAACCGACCACACATGAAACCTCAGCACCATCCTGACTTCCTTGCTCACCATGATACGCCAGATCAACTCTGTCTCATCATCCTGCTTCCACATGTTATGCATGCTCCAAAAGTTCTTCAAGTGGATCTCCCCTGAGTCCAGAAAGACGGTCACTCACGCACTCGTCAGCAGCAGAATCGACTACAGCAACACACTCTACACCGGTATCACCCAGAAACTCCTCAAGAAACTGCAGCACATTCAGAACACCTCTGCTAGACTCATCCTCAACATCCCCAGCCACAGCCACATCACCAGCCATCTGAGAGACCTCCACTTGCTCCCAGTCAACAGAAGAATCACCTTCAAGCTCCTCACACAAGCCTACATAACGCTATATGGCGTGGGACCTGCGTACCTCAACCACTGCCTCGCATCAACGCACCCACCAGAGACCTCCACTCTGCCCAACTGGCCTTGGCTACCATTGCACGTATCTGCAAAACCACAGGCAGAGGAAGATCCTTTTCCTACCTCAGAGCAAAGACCTGGAACACGCTGCCTCTCCGCCGCAGGCAATCACCTTCACTGCCTCAATTCAGGAAAGACCTCATGACCTGTCTCTTCAACTGAACCACTGCATCTTTGATGGACCAGCAGATGCCCCCCTCAGTGCTTTGAGATCCTTACGGGTGAGTAGTTGTGCTAGACAAGCCACCTGATTGATTGATCAGTGTAATGGCCATGTGATCCGAGAGAGGTATTAGTTTGATTCATAATCTCTAGTGAATTTCCTGTCCATTAGGTAGATGCCCTCCACAGGTTGGTTTGTGTTGCATCAGAATTTTTTATAAACGTGCCAAGGATATTTCCCCACTTGTATATCTAAGGGCTGTCTGTCTTGCTCAGGATGGTAGACTATATTGAAATCTCCTGCCCACAAATTTTTTACATGCACTTTTCCTTGCAGTTGGTTCAGGACCCCAGTTACATTTTTCTTTTGTTTATTATGAGGAACATATTATAAGGTGATTAACATGACCTCACACTCTGCTAGTTTACCATTGAGTATTATATCTACCTTCTTATTTGCTTTTTTTTGTCCTTAGCTGTGCAAAAGAACTGTGTGGGATACAATCTATGTGAATTAATCTTGTGTCCATTGGCAACTGGTGGGCTTCCAGCAAATAAACCACATCAGGTGCCTCCTTGCTTATGACTCTCAAAACTTTGTGATTGTGCCTCTTTATAGGGGAGTGTATGTCCCTTACATTCTGGGTTTCTAATCTAACTATCAAGTGTACACAATATATATATATCTTCTTTGTGATCGCGGAAAGCGGAGGGCTACAGCGCCGCTGAAGATTAACTTCGGCATGGGTCTTTATTGCCATAAAAGTGGGCCTTAAAGACACAACAGACCTCAAATTGCAGCATATCTTTTGACATCATCCACTGGAGGATTGGTATTATAAGAGACAGTAAACCGCAAGTACCGAAATGCACTTTTCCAACCCATCTGGGTGTCCACTAGTGGACGAGCATTATAAAAACGTGGTGATCAGCTTGTCGTTTTTTCTGCCTTTTACACGATGTCAAAACGGCTTGCCTCTGAAGAAGGTCAATGGTGACTGAAATATAGTAGGACTGCCAACAATGTGAATAAATAAAAGGATTGCACGTTGTGGAGTGCTGTTGCCTCTTTTTTGAAAGGAGAGGTTATGGAGTGATATATATATATGAGGCTGCACCTTTTCACTTTTGAAAAATAAAGTACGAATATTGGCAACAGCTATATACGGAGTCTGTGGTCCTGTTTGGTGTGAGAGTGCATGGGGATACTGCTAGCGTATATATATATATATATATATATATATATATTACCTACTGGCGGTCGCCAGTAGGTAGTTATAGTTAGGACCACGTTTCCATAGGAAAACCTCAACATTCTATTTTGAATAACTTTGGCGCCGGTCGACGAATCCTCGCGAATTTCTCAAAATAGGTGGGGCGCTACACTCCGCTCCTACCCTGAAAGTCTCGGGGGGATCCGTCAAGCGGGGGCTGAGATAAAAGGGGGGTCCCAAAACGCGTTTTTCCCATGCATTTTTCCATAGGACCTTTAGAACGAGCTACAGCCCGAACGGCTGAACAGAATTACTCAAAATTTGGCAGAGAGGTAGTCCCTAGGTCAAGGAAGTGCCTTTTGTAGGTTTGGTGTAAATCTGTTCAGTAGATTCTGAGAAAATAGCCTTTAAATCAATATATATATCTGAGCCCGCTTACGGTACGCTTACCGTACGCTTACGGTAAGCGTACGGTGGCGTGCGCGAGCGCGATTCTGATTGGCTCTTAGATCTTAGTAAACATTCGAATCGGCCGAAACCAGGAAGCGGCGGCCGCCATTTTGTGTATTTCACTCTGAAAAAAAAGAGTGAAAACAAGGAAAGGGGGCAATGAGGAGAGTTACAGACCCCCTAACAATTGTAAGGGGGTCAAAGAAGGACAGAAAAGTACAAAAAAAACATTTATTGATTTTAAAAAAAATCACGGGGTACGCGTACGGTAAGCTTACGGTAAGCGTACGGTAAAAAAAAAATAAATAAATAAATGAAAAGCAGATTTAAGAGTTTAGAAATTAGGGAGCTCTAAAAAGAGCTGTTGTGTTTATGAAGTCATTTTTTTAGTGGTACCTACAAGTAAGTACCGATGCAGAGTCTAAGGTTCAAGAGGAAGACTCTGTTCCCTTCATCATTGAAGTGCACACCATCTCCTCTATAAATGTCTTGCATGTCATAACGCAAGTTGTTGTGGTAAATGGCACCCATACCATAGTCACGGAGGAAAGCAGAAACAGATTTGTTGACGTGCTTTCTTGCTTTGTCAATCTGCGGACAGAAATGATTGGACCAGTTCCATTTTTGCCTTTGGCATATGTTGGAAAACACAAAGGCAGTTTTAGGGAAAAGTGTAAACAGTTGTGCAAAGGTGTCCTTCATAAGCATTTCCAGACCTACCCCAGTCAAAGTGCCTAGGTCATTGCCACCACAGTGCACTATTATGAGGTCAGGGTGTTGGATTTGAATGAAGGATTTCACCAATGGCATCAATTGGTGCCACTTTAACCCTCTCTGACCAATCCATTTAATGTCTACATTTGGCAAAGCAAGGTCTCTCACCATATCTGTTTTCTCTGCAAACTTTTCACTCCAGAAGACATAGCTGTGCCCTACAATCCACACTGTGAACATCTTCAAAGGAGAACTGGATGCACTCAGGAGGTGTCTTTCAGTAGAATGGCAATATGAAAAGAAAGACAGTTTGGAAATGGAGGCATACATATTTTTTTAAAACAAAAAGAACTGATTGGCTGTTTCATACCATTCCAGAATAAAAACTAGGCTGTATGTGAAAATTAATAGAAGCATGTTTTGTATTGGTACAAAAAAATGTGTAACCAAAGAACAGTACTATGGATTTGCTGTTAGGTTTGAAAAGTCAAGCACTCTTGCTCTGTGGAATTGAAACATTGTGTGTCGAACTTCTGACCTAACTGAACACAGCAGTGTTCCATGAGCTGTTGCTATGGTAGCAGGCAGAAGTCAAGTTGGGGGAAGGGTACTAGGCAGAAGTCAAGTTGGGGGAAGGGTACTTTTGGAAAAGGGTTCGTTTTCAACGAATAGAAATGTGTGAATACATGTGAAAAAAAGGGGGAAGCACTGAGATTTGAAACTTACATGTATATGTGTGGAAAAATAGAGGGAAAGTTTGCCATTATCTGGTTCTGCTGAGAGGAGAGAGGTGAACACAACAGAGATCCTGGCTCTGATAATCTGCTGTTTGAGTGTCACATTTCTTTCACAACTAACTAATTTTAAAGGTGAGTTTACAGTTTGAGAGGGGATGTATGTGGTAACTTAAGAAATGAATAATAGAAATGGGAATTGTTTTTGTTGTAGTTACACATGGTGGTTTCATAATGTGTCAGTGTGTAAAAGTGATTTACACTTGCCCCGAAAAAAAAAAAGAGCAGTAAGTGTGCTTTCAAATTGGCAAAGAAATTTCGTTTTGGGACTAATGTGAAAACATGACTCTGTGTGCATAGAAGAATTATAGGCAGAGATTTATTGCGTCTTGCTCTGGTGATTTCACAGTTGCATTAGATGAAAAGGGGGAGCGAATTTTTGGGGGAAGAAGCAGAGGCTTAGCACACACCCATGTCCTTGCCGTGTATAGTCATGCACAGTATTTACAAGCCAGTGGGGTTTTCAGGTTTAAGTCTGTAATGCAAATACATTCAGCATCACTAAGGCTGGTTGCCCTTGGTGGAGTGTAGGCAGTCACAGAGAATGCACATGGTGGTGGTCTGAAAAAAAAACAGCTTGGACACGTGCAATTAAATAAATCAAAAATAGTGGTTTCATAATGTGTCAGTCTGTAAAAGTGATTTCAAATTGTAAAAAGAGATTTTCACTTGGCCCGAAAAAAAAAGAGCAGTAAGTGTGCTTTGAAATTGGCAAAGAAATTTCGTTTTGGCACTAATGTGAAAACATGACTCTGTGTGTATAGAAGAATTATAGGCAGAGATTTATTGCGTCTTGCTCTGGTGATTTCACAGTTGCATTAGATGGAAAGGGGGAGCGAATTATTGGGGGAAGAAGCAGAGGCTTAGCACACACCCATGTCCTTGCCGTGTATAGTCATGCACAGTATTTACAAGCCAGTGGGGTTTTCAGGTTTAAGTCTGTAATGCAAATACATTCAGCATCACTAAGGTTGGTTGCCCTTGGTGGAGTGTAGGCAGTCACAGAGAATGCACATGGTGGTGGTCTGAAAAAAAAACAGCTTGGACACGTGCAATTAAATAAATCAAAAATAGTGGTTTCATAATGTGTCAGTCTGTAAAAGTGATTTCAAATTGTAAAAAGAGATTTTCACTTGGCCCGAAAAAAAAAGAGCAGTAAGTGTGCTTTGAAATTGGCAAAGAAATTTCGTTTTGGGACTAATGTGAAAACATGACTCTGTGTGCATAGAAGAATTATAGGCAGAGATTTATTGCGTCTTGCTCTGGTGATTTCACAGTTGCATTAGATGGAAAGGGGGAGCGAATTATTGGGGGAAGAAGCAGAGGCTTAGCACACACCCATGTCCTTGCCGTGTATAGTCATGCACAGTATTTACAAGCCAGTGGGGTTTTCAGGTTTAAGTCTGTAATGCAAATACATTCTGCATCACTAAGGTTGGTTGCCCTTGGTGGAGTGTAGGCAGTCACATAGAATGCACATGGTGGTGGTCTGAAAAAAAAACAGCTTGGACACGTGCAATTAAATAAATCAAAAATAGTGGTTTCATAATGTGTCAGTCTGTAAAAGTGATTTCAAATTGTAAAAAGAGATTTTCACTTGGCCCGAAAAAAAAAGAGCAGTAAGTGTGCTTTGAAATTGGCAAAGAAATTTCGTTTTGGCACTAATGTGAAAACATGACTCTGTGTGCATAGAAGAATTATAGGCAGAGATTTATTGCGTCTTGCTCTGGTGATTTCACAGTTGCATTAGATGGAAAGGGGGAGCGAATTATTGGGGGAAGAAGCAGAGGCTTAGCACACACCCATGTCCTTGCCGTGTATAGTCATGCACAGTATTTACAAGCCAGTGGGGTTTTCAGGTTTAAGTCTGTAATGCAAATACATTCAGCATCACTAAGGCTGGTTGCCCTTGCTGGAGTGTAGGCAGTCACAGAGAATGCACATGGTGGTGGTCTGAAAAAAAAACAGCTTGGACACGTGCAATTAAATAAATCAAAAATAGTGGTTTCATAATGTGTCAGTCTGTAAAAGTGATTTCAAATTGTAAAAAGAGATTTTCACTTGGCCCGAAAAAAAAAGAGCAGTAAGTGTGCTTTCAAATTGGCAAAGAAATTTCGTTTTGGCACTAATGTGAAAACATGACTCTGTGTGCATAGAAGAATTATAGGCAGAGATTTATTGCGTCTTGCTCTGGTGATTTCACAGTTGCATTAGATGGAAAGGGGGAGCGAATTATTGGGGGAAGAAGCAGAGGCTTAGCACACACCCATGTCCTTGCCGTGTATAGTCATGCACAGTATTTACAAGCCAGTGGGGTTGTTAGGTTTAAGTCTGTAATGCAAATACATTCAGCATCACTAAGGCTGGTTGCCCTTGCTGGAGTGTAGGCAGTCACAGAGAATGCACATGGTGGTGGTCTGAAAAAAAAACAGCTTGGACACGTGCAATTAAATAAATCAAAAATAGTGGTTTCATAATGTGTCAGTCTGTAAAAGTGATTTCAAATTGTAAAAAGAGATTTTCACTTGGCCCGAAAAAAAAAGAGCAGTAAGTGTGCTTTCAAATTGGCAAAGAAATTTCGTTTTGGGACTAATGTGAAAACATGACTCTGTGTGCATAGAAGAATTATAGGCAGAGATTTATTGCGTCTTGCTCTGGTGATTTCACAGTTGCATTAGATGGAAAGGGGGAGCGAATTATTGGGGGAAGAAGCAGAGGCTTAGCACACACCCATGTCCTTGCCGTGTATAGTCATGCACAGTATTTACAAGCCAGTGGGGTTTTCAGGTTTAAGTCTGTAATGCAAATACATTCAGCATCACTAAGGCTGGTTGCCCTTGCTGGAGTGTAGGCAGTCACAGAGAATGCACATGGTGGTGGTCTGAAAAAAAAACAGCTTGGACACGTGCAATTAAATAAATCAAAAATAGTGGTTTCATAATGTGTCAGTCTGTAAAAGTGATTTCAAATTGTAAAAAGAGATTTTCACTTGGCCCGAAAAAAAAAGAGCAGTAAGTGTGCTTTCAAATTGGCAAAGAAATTTCGTTTTGGGACTAATGTGAAAACATGACTCTGTGTGCATAGAAGAATTATAGGCAGAGATTTATTGCGTCTTGCTCTGGTGATTTCACAGTTGCATTAGATGGAAAGGGGGAGCGAATTTTTGGGGGAAGAAGCAGAGGCTTAGCACACACCCATGTCCTTGCCGTGTATAGTCATGCACAGTATTTACAAGCCAGTGGGGTTTTCAGGTTTAAGTCTGTAATGCAAATACATTCAGCATCACTAAGGCTGGTTGCCCTTGGTGGAGTGTAGGCAGTCACAGAGAATGCACATGGTGGTGGTCTGAAAAAAAAACAGCTTGGACACGTGCAATTAAATAAATCAAAAATAGTGGTTTCATAATGTGTCAGTCTGTAAAAGTGATTTCAAATTGTAAAAAGAGATTTTCACTTGGCCCGAAAAAAAAAGAGCAGTAAGTGTGCTTTCCAATTGGCAAAGAAATTTCGTTTTGGGACTAATGTGAAAACATGACTCTGTGTGCATAGAAGAATTATAGGCAGAGATTTATTGCGTCTTGCTCTGGTGATTTCACAGTTGCATTAGATGGAAAGGGGGAGCGAATTATTGGGGGAAGAAGCAGAGGCTTAGCACACACCCATGTCCTTGCCGTGTATAGTCATGCACAGTATTTACAAGCCAGTGGGGTTTTCTGGTTTAAGTCTGTAATGCAAATACATTCAGCATCACTAAGGCTGGTTGCCCTTGGTGGAGTGTAGCACTGTGGACATGGGCTTTTTAAAAAATCTGAAAAGTGGTTTCATAATGTGACAGTTTGTAAAAGAGATTTTCACTTGCCCAAAAAAAAGAGCAGTTTGTGTGCATTCAAATTGGCAAAGAAATTTCGTTTTGTGACTATTGTGAAAAGAAATGTAGTAATATATTTAAATACAATAACAGATTTTTTTTTTAGTTTTTTTCAGGTATTGCTGAAGAACAGTGAACAAAATTTAAGATGCCTACAAAATCTCGAGTTCAAAAAACGCTAAAAAAAAAACTATATTTGAAGACAACTGGAGGACCAAAGTTAGTAGAAGATGCTGATGTTGGGAAAAAGAAAAAATCTTCTGGTAAGCAAAAAAAACAATTTCTAAACAAAATATTCAAAACAAAGAAAAATGTACAAAATGTCTGTTCTCGGAAAAATGTAACAAAACATAGAGAACAGCAAAAAATTGAGAATTTAGTTAATGCAAATATACCTTCTGCAATTGAAAAGTTTAACATAAACAGAAAAACAGCATTTAAAGAGATACGTAGAAAAATGTTTCAGAGAAGAGTTATGTCCAATTTGATAAAGGATATAAAGAAATATAAGCAAAAGGCTAAATATTACAAGAGAAAAAAGGAAATTGAAGCCATTGCAGCAAAAGCATTAGAATTAAAAAGGAAACTATTCATATTAATTTTGAATAGGATGCGTACATTAGATAAAATGGTTAATGTACTGAAATCACAAAGCAAAAGCAAAAGAGTAGTGAACAGAACAAACTTTTGTAAAGTGTTTTTAGGAAAGTGGATGCATAGTTCAAGTAGTGAACCTTTTTTTAATGAAGAGAGCTATTTTCAAAGTAATAGTTTGCTGCATGCAGTTGACACCAGAGGTCGTTCATACGAAGTAAAAAATGGTTGCATAATGGAGAAGGAGATAATGGTTCCAAGAGATGAGGTACAAGTGATGGCAGATGAGGCAATGGGGAGACGTCCTAAAGCCCCAGTGTACACTTGGAATTGTAGTAGTATTTGCACTGTGCGTCAGGAATCTATTGACAGATTTCGAGAGTTTCTAAGAGAATATAGTAAAAAAAGTGTAAAACAAAAGATTAAGGTGCTTCAAAGTCTGGATCCATGCAGAGTGAGAGAGAATACTGGTTTGCAGGGTCATTCTCTTGCTTGTCTATCTAGAAAAGTGTGCAATAGTGTTTTCCATCATTTTAGGATGCTGGCTGTTCATCATACTGAAATGAGAAAGTTTGTGAGACGGTTGTATTTTGCCAAAAGTCCAGCAATAAAGTTAAATGAATTGAATAGGGCTCTGTTCCGAGGAACGGTATCAGATGTAGAGAAGGTTGTTGATGAAATTCAGTTTTGTTACTTTGGTCCTGAACAAAACAGTGCAGAGAAGGACACAGTAAATGAGGCAGAAGTGGAAGACAATGTAGAACCCTCTGTAAGTAACACATTTAATGATCACATAACAAAATTTGCAATAGTCTCTAATGAAAGACCAAATTTTACTTGTATTTGTTGCCGCAGAACTCATTATAGAAAACAAACTAGGAATGTTGATCTCTACAGAAAGAGTGAAAATGAAGATAATTATAAGTGGAAGGATTTTGCCACATATATATTTCTAGAAAATTGTTTTGAATTGGGTGAAGATCAGCGTATTTGTAAATACTGTTATAACAAGTTAGAGGAAAATAGAATGCCGACCAGAGCTGTACATAATAATTTAGAATTGGATGCTATTCCTGCTGAACTTTCTGAATTAAATACATATGAGTCTATACTCATTCAATGTGTTCATCCGTTCCAGACCATAGTACGTATGGAGCCCAAAACTGGTAAATTACCTCCTTCAGATTTACTGAGAGGTTTAAAAGGTAGAGTGGTGTATTTGCCCTTGGATTTGAAAAAAAATATGGAAACTATTGATGCGGATACTTTGGAAACTGAACCATTAATTATTCTGGTTAATGGTGTACCTACAAAGAATAAGAAGATTTGGCAGGAGCTGGTAGATGTGCGGAAAGTACAAAGAGCAAATTTGTATTTGAAAAAAAATAACAAATGGTATGAATCAATTTATATAGAAGAAGAAGAAGAAGAAGAAGATTTACAAGGAGACACAGAAACACCAACTAGACAAATTGAAAAAGTGGACAAGTCAAAGGAAGAAGAAATTTATGAACATTTTAGCATACATCCTCTCCATTCGAAAGAAGTTATGGGAGACAATTTTGATCTCTTTCAGATGAAGAAAGCAAAAGGAAATCCCGTGAGTGTATGGGAGGAGAGCTTGGAAGCTCGATGTTTTCCCCAGCTGTTTCCTAAAGGAAAAGGAGGACGATACGATGAACGTCCAGAACAGATTCCAGCTTCAGAGTATCGAACTACAAGACTATATGCTGAAGATCCCAGATTTCGACAAAGTATTCCTTATTTGTTCCATCTTTTATTTGAAAGCGACTTGTCTGCACTGTCTTATGCAGTAAATCACATTTTAAAAAGTGGAGTACATTTACAAAATGTGTCTGCTAAGGATTTTATGGAGAAAGTGCAGCACCGAGATGATCATTTGGAAACACAACTGATCAATCTGATGGCTTGTCAGCGTGGGACAAATGAATATTGGTACCGACGCCATGGTGAACTAAAATGCATGTTACGCAATTTAGGAACACCAACATGGTTCCTTACCCTAAGCTGTGCCGAGTACGCTTGGGATGATTTACTGGATTTTCTACGAGAGGCCAATTCAAACATTAAAAACATCGAATACAAGACAGCAGGAGAACTGTGCTCATTGGATCCGGTTAATGTTTGCAGATATTTCAATCATAGATTTGAGGCTATGATATCCTTCATCTGCAATAAAAAAAATCCACCCCTTGGAGAAGTAGTGGATTTCTTTTGGAGAAAAGAGTACCAGGCAAGAGGTGCTCCTCATATTCATATGCTGCTGTGGATCAAGGATGCCCCAAAGTTTGGAACAGATACTGATGAAGCAGTGTTATCTTACATTGAAGAATATGCAACATGTGCTATACCTAAAAGCACAGAAGAGAACAAGTTAAAGGAGCAAGTTCTACGTTTCCAAAGTCATCGGTGTGGAAAATACTGTCGACGGAAATACAAGAGCAAAGAAAAATACTACACTAAATGTCGATTTGGATTTCCTAGACCTGTTCTTTCAAATGGAAGAGTCAACAGTTTTATGTCAGCTGTGAGACATACTATCACAAGAAAATCACCTAAGAATACCTACAACCTTAAAAGAAAAGAAGAATCAAAAAATATAAATGACTACAACCCAGTCATTTTATCCATGTGGAACGCTAACATGGATATACAGTATGTTGCTGACAATTCCATTGCTGTTGCTCGATATGTAACGTCTTACATTACGAAATCAGAAAAAACAGAATTGAAGGAAATGTGGGAAGAGATTTCTCACGAGAAGACTGTCAGTAAGAAGCTGTACAGTTTCAGTTTGAAGATGTTATCGCATCGAGAAATTGGATCCTACGAATGTTCAGATAGGTTATCTTCTGCAAGTCTCTACTCGAAGTCAAGAAGAATAATTTGGGCAAGTTTAGGCCTTGCAGCAATGAGAAATCGGGTACTGAAATCTGTTGGAGAAATTGAATATTTGGCTGAGAATGACCCAGAAAGTACAGATATATTGAAAACAAACATGTTGGACACATATTATCCCAAGAGAAGTCATCATCTGGAGAACATGTGTCTCTATGAAGTGTTACAGAACTACATTTATTCACGGAAAGCTGCAGAAGACATCAACAGTGGAAAATATAAAGTTGTTGGTGAAGAAGGATGTTTGGTGAAGCAAACCAAAGGAAGTTTGATAAATCACCGGAAGCTGAGTTGCGACACTACCGACAAGAAAGAATTTTACTACTTGGCTCTTTTACAGTTGTTTAAACCATGGCGTACAGAGGATGAACTACTGGGAGAATTCCAGAGCTATGAAGATTCTTTTAATGCTTGCAAAGACAGCATACAATGCAGTACATTCTCAACTTATCTGCAAATGTTAAATGAAGAAATTGAACAGGAAACTACAATTGCAGCAGAAATAGCTAGAGACAGTTCTCAGGACAGCCAAACTTCAGGAACATACAGTCAAGATCCCCTAGGACAACCAATCGTTGAAAATGAAGCATCAATAGCCATGAATGAAGTGGAAACGGCTATGAATCAAGGTCAAGAAGAATTTATAGACTTAGAAAATTTGGAAAGACAACTGAATCAAGAGCAGCAACAAATTTATGAAGAGATCAAAAACAAAATTGATCACGGATTTCTACATATCAAAAAAGAGTGCTCATGCACATCATTTCATCCAATCAGGATGTATGTAAGCGGACAAGCTGGCACTGGAAAAAGTTTCCTAATTAAAGTCATCAGAAGCTACCTAAAGCAAAAAACGGATTCTACTTTGTCTTGTGTGGTTACTGCTCCAACTGGGTTAGCAGCATATAACATAAAAGGAATCACCTTACATCGTTTGCTAATGTTACCAGTGGAGCATGAGAACAAAATACAATTCAACAAGCTAACTGGAGAAGCATCCTTGGAAGTTTCAAGAGTATTGAAGAAGATGCAAGTTCTCATTATTGATGAGGTGAGCATGGTATCAAACTTAATGCTTGCCTTTGTGCATTTAAGAATGCAGCAAATTTTGAAGACAGACTATGACGTGTTATTTGGTGGAAAACACGTCATAGTTTTTGGGGATCTTTTGCAACTTACTCCAGTTAAAGGACAACCAGTGTTTAATACTGTGACACATGAAGACACGAAGAAGTCATTGGGAAGCATTGGAAATACAAATATTTGGTCCTTCTTTGAGTACAAGGAACTTACAACTAATATGAGGCAAGCAAACGATGAAGAATATGGAAGTATTCTGAAAGATATCAGAATTGGACTACTCACAGAAGTTGGGAAAAAAGCATTACAGAGTCGGCTGCTACATAATTTATTTCCAAAGGAAGAAATAGTTGCAGAGAAAATATACAAGAATATTGCAGAAAACAAAAGTGTCATCTGCTTAATGCCAACTCTACGTGAATGCTCAATATTTAATGAGGAGCTTTTGAAATTGGAAAAGGAAGAGATCAGGAAATTGGAAGCAGTGGACAAAATTGAGGATGGAAGAATTACTGTCACAGTAACAGGCAAACTGAAAAATAAATTGGACTCACTAGAGAAGAACATCTCCAAAACAGCAGGATTAGAAAAAAATCTATATGTTTGCATGAACTGTAGAGTATTTTTAAGGAGAAATTTGGATGTTGAGAAAGGCTTAGTGAATGGAGCGATGGGAAGAGTTGTGGGTTTTATTAATTATCAGAAAAAAGAAGGAATTGAATGTTTACAGATAAAATTTGATCAGATAGATGAAGTTAAAGATATTTGTCGTTGTACAGTTCGTTTTATGCTTGTGAAAGATTTATATGTACGTAGGAAGCAGTTTCCGTTTTCTCTAGCATATGCTGTAACTATCCACAAGTCTCAAGGATTGACTGTAGATTGTGCATTTGTGAACATTGGTTCAACTGTGTTCAAAGAAGGTATGGCATATGTAGCTTTGTCACGAGTCAAAACATTATCAGGTTTATTCATGATAGACTTTGATGACTCAAAAGTTAGTGCTGATACAAACTGTGTAAAGGAGTATAATAGATTAAGAAGAAGCTATGCTCCTCATTTAGGTCAGTATCCTGTGTTGGAGAAACGTGTAGTTTCTCGTAAAAGGAGAAATGAGAATATCTGTAATGAAGATATAGAGAAGAGGAAAAAAAAGAGGAGTGATGTAATTGCAAGCAAAAAGAAAAAGGACAATGAAGAACAGGTTGTAGGATGTCATTTTGAAAATAGCTCTGGTGTCAACTGCTACGCTAATGTAGTGCTGAATGTTGCATTTTATCTGGAAAGTTTGCAAGAGCAGATAATAGTAAATCAGGGAAAAAGATTCTGTTCAGAGCTGAGTCTCCTTTTTCAAAAGCTGAGTAAAGATAAAACTCAAATAGAAAGTGCTACTGAAATTAGAAAACTTTTAGATGTATGTTCAGGACGAACACAGTTTTCTCAAAATGAACAGCAAGATGCACACGAATTTTTGATGTATTTTCTTCAGGTAGTGGAAGAAGAAGGAGTTCCCATTGACATTTTTTTTGGTCTCTCTTATAAATGGGAACATAGTTGTGATAATTGTTATAATATATGTGGCTCTATTGTTGATAATGAAAGGTTTATTTATTTGACATTGCCAGAGAGTAAAACAGTCACTTTTGCAAAATTAGTTAAAGATGCTAATCATAGCATGAAATGTGGTGAGTGTAATTCTGACATGTTTTCAACATTAATTTTAAGGGAATACGGACAGTATGTAATTTTAATGATGCAACGATGTAGAGCTGATGGTTCAAAATTGGATACTTTAATAAAGAAGTTTACAGGACAGCAATTATCAATTTCAGGAAAAACTTTTGTAACTGTTGCAATAATTTTCCATGATGGACCTACTGTTACTTCTGGACATTACACAGTTTATCTAAAATGTGAAAAAGGCTGGACACTGTGTAATGATTCCCAATTGATTTTCAAACAACGTTTGCCTTTTGATTTAGCAAATTCCTATCTAATCTTCCTGAAACCTAAATTTTAGAGAGACTTGGCAAGATCTGGACAAAATAATTTTACCATTTTACTGGATTACCATTGCAATTTTGTAGAAAAAATATTTTTAAAATTATCATTTGGCCTAAAGGAAAGATAACCAATTGTAATGTGGACTTTTTTAATTTTTAATGCAATTTTGAAAAACCAATAATTTTTAGATAATCGGTAACTTCTGCATATTTTAAATTTTGGAATGCTATTGGACTGCCATTGGAAATTTTTTCAAAAATGATTTAAAAAATTACTATTTGGCCATGTGGAAAAGTAAGCAATTCTATTGTGGACTAAATAAATTATTCAAAAAATTTTCGTGAACCAAAATGTTACAGAGAATCGGTGAGATCTGGACAGATTAAACTTTAGAATTTTAATGGATTTCCCTTGGAAATTTATTAAAAAAAAAAAAAAAAAAAATACTATTTGGCCTCAAGGAAATGAAATCAAATGTATTTTGGAGTTATTTGAGATATAATATTGTGATTATACTTCTGAAACAAACATATCAGACGGTATTTTAAAGAAATAAGTATTGTTTTTAGATGATATTTTTTTAGAATAATATGCATTTCTGTAATGATAAGTTTAAGTGAGAAGAGATTCTGGGCTTTTTTAATACAATCTTTGAGATTGTTATTTTTTTTTGCCCGCTGTAAAATGATGAATGCAATTGCTTTCACAATTTATAGTGAAATGCAATATATTCTGAAAACAGCAAAAATAAGGCAAAAATATTTTTTTGAAAAAAATGTAAATATGTATACTGTATTATAAATTGTTAAAAAAATATTAATACTTTTTTCTTTTTTTTCAGATCGATATAGAAAATTTTCGAAAACTACAACCATTTTTAAAACTATTTTTAAAAAAAACAAATGAATAAATATTTTTTTGAGTGAGTATGGTAAGTCAATAATAATAATTGTAGTCTCTCAAGGACCTTGTAATTTGATAATTGATTTTTAGTGTTTTTTTTAAAAAATAAAAAAAAAGTACGCGCACCGTACGCGTACGGTAAAAAAAAAAAAAAAAAGGTTTTAAAAAACATATGTAAAAAAAAGATGAAAGATAAGGTTGGCTCTTAAAAGAACCGTTGTGTTCATGCAGGGAGAGAGGAAAGAAAGATTGGGAATATTAGACGGTACGACAAGTGTGCTGATCTATTTTACTGTTCACCAGGGAAACACTGGTCTCCCTATAAGTAATTAGATCGTGACAAGTGGCGCACCGTACTTCAACCCTCGCAAACCGAGGGTTAATTTCCAGAGGGCCAGCAAAAGGAGATTCTCCCCCCACAGATGAAGGGCTCACCTGACCTGCAGAAGAAGGAGTCAGCCCTGCAGATGATGGTCCAGGCTGAGCTGCTGTGGATGTACTGGCTCGTCTTTCTGAAGAGTTACCTCCAAAAAGATGACCATGTGTCCTTCTGTGTACATCCTGGAGGTGTCTCTTCATGGTGTGATTCCCAAAGGAATACTTCCTGTCAGGATTACCTCTAGAAAGTACACGCTGACACAGCCTGCAAGTAACTAAGGGTGCATTCACCTTTTGCTGGCCTTCTGGAAAAGTAAAATAATCCCAAACATAAGAAGGCTTTACTTTCCTCGCTCTCTGCCTCAAGACAGTGCTGCTGGTGCTAGCCTCACTCTCAGAAGGGCTCTGCTGTTCTGCCATCGTATCCCAAAGACAAACCAGCTCCTTCTCCTAAGGGATCACAAGCAGAAATGAGGGGAATGGGTGTGGTGTAGGAGAGTTCTAGAACTGAAAGTACTTTCAACCAATCAAAAGTTGTGTTTCAAGATCACATGACCTACCGTACGCTTACGGTGCGCTTACGGTACGCTTACGGCAAAAAGTACGCGTGCGCGTAAAAAAGACACGCGCTTGCGCGCATGCGCATAACAGTCACTCCCCGGCACTTCCGCGTAACGTGCGCGTGTGGCGTAAGCGCGCACGCGTCCCACGCGCAGTACGCGCGGCTACGCAAAGTACGTAACTATACGCAAGCAGCGTAGATAGATTACGGACGTTGCGTAAACCGTACGCTTACCGTGAGCTTACGGTACGCGTACTATAAAAAAAAAAAAAAAATCTGGAAAAAAATTTTACATGTTTATTTTAAAAAATATATATAAAAAAAATATTTAAGGATTTTAAAAATTTAAGCATAGTCTTTATAAAAGGTAAGAAAATTAAATTAAAAATATGTTTGAAAAAAATGAAGAATAAAAAAAAAAAATAGCATTTAAAAAACCTTGCAAATTCACTGAAAAAACCATGGGTTTCACACACGTTATAGTTAGGAATTAGCATTTAAAAAACCTTGCAAATTCACTGAAAAAACCATGGGTTTCACACACGTTATAGTTAGGAATTAGCATTTAAAAAACCTTAGAAATTCACTGAAAAAACCATAGGTTTCACACACGTTATAGTTAGGAATTAGCATTTAAACAACCTTAGAAATTCAGTGAAAAAACCATAGGTTTCACACATGTTATAGTTAGCTGGACATTTTACTCGTAAAAAACCAATGAAATTGCCCCGTTATAGTTAGTTCAGCTAACTATAACTCGCGCGCCCGCAATGCACTGCTGATGACGTCACATATTACATCACTCATGACATGGTCAGTGACATCACTCATGACATCACTGATGACATCTCAAATGACATCACTGATGACATCACTGATGACATCATCCTTGTGATAGAGTGGCAGACCTCCTCTCACCTTAATATAAGCTTTGATACACACATTCAAAAATAGAGACTAAAAATTTCAAAACAATGGACATACCAATACCAGTTACAACAACCTCTTCAGTGATTCTAAGATCCACATACACATCCACTCATTCACCAACAGTCCTATACAGTCACTCATACATGTACTCACTCATCATATGTACTCATACACCTATACATCCTGTTACACAACGCCACTCATCCATAGAGTTACTCACACACATAGTCACTCATGCTAATAAAGAATCAAACATCCATTTACTTGCATATATAGTTATACACACACCACCACACTTACTTCTACAGAAACTTACACATACTTAGTCTTTTAAACAATCACTTATAGAAACACATACTTATTCATACAGGAACTCTTTCAATCTCTCCCTCTCACATATACTCACATATATACACCAATAGTCACATATACTAGTTTAAAACATATGTAGTTACTCCTGAAGACACTATTGAGACAGTCTTTCACTCACTAACACACCCATACACACACTCATCCACCCATACAGTCCTGCACACATGCTGTCTTCAACACATACAAACAGTGAGTCACTCATTCATGCACCTATGCACTACGTAATACCCCCCACCGAACCATACAGACACTCAGACTGATACTCAAAAAAACAACTAATAACCTATATATACACCCATGTAGCTACTCACCAACCCATGCAGCCACTTATACACAAAGTGAGAGATACACTTAATCAGTCAGTTACACAATCAATTTTTCAAAAACAAATCATCCATTTAGACACTTATATACCCATTTATTCTTCCATCGACCTTGAGATATACATATATAAAACATATTTAATTTTCAGAAAAACACACATTCACTGGATGATGTCATCAGTGATGTCATCAGTGATGTCATTTGAGATGTCATCAGTGATGTCATCAGTGATGTCACTGACCATGTCATGAGTGATGTAATATGTGACGTCATCAGCAGTGCATTGCGGGCGCGCGAGTTATAGTTAGCTGAACTAACTATAACGGGGCAATTTCATTGGTTTTTTACGAGTAAAATGTCCAGCTAACTATAACATGTGTGAAACCTATGATTTTTTCACTGAATATATATATATATATATATATATATATATTCACTCGAACTTCGAAGGCTTGCGCAAACTTTTAACATCAACGAAGCACAGACCACAAGGTGTACAAGCAAAGGTTTTATTCTTTCTTCCCCTCGACCTCTACAGCCATGACGCGTTTCAGCCCGGAAGGGCCTTGATCACATGACACGCTCTGTCAGGTGGTTGGTTTTTTTATAGCTTTTTTTTCTCTAGCTTTTTTTTGCTCTTTTTTTTCTCAAGACTGTGCTTTAAACAATACTTTATCAAGTGCTTAACAGTGTAAGTGCTTATATAAACATGTATAAATAAGTAAGTAGTTGCTGCTTGCAGGAAAAACAATTTTGTGTCTAAAACAAATGTTAAAACACATTGTAAATAGCTAAAATGTTTACAATTCGTGCAAATTAAATAAATATTTCAACTTTGTTAAAATGACATTTTAGTCAAATAACATTGTGATAAGTTGCAATCAAAGTGTTGTGTGCATAAATGCACCAAAAGTGCCTATCCGTTGGATTATTCATAGCGAAGAAAATAGCAGTATAAATACTAAAACTTCAAACCAACAATTAAATAGACATTTCAATAGGACTGCGGAATGCACTTATTCAGAAACAAGATGTTACATAATAATTTGCTAAAAAGATTTCCTGTCTTATAGTGCTTAATAAAGTGCAAGTGCCTGTTACTCGGTAAAATACCCGAATCTAATAAAAAGTGATAATAATAAAAACTTATAAAATACCTATAAAAAGACCTATAAAATCACTCCTATGTGCAAAATAATACCTTAATAAAAATTAGCGGTATTTGTGGCGGAAATGTCTGCTAGCTGAATAACATTTAATAGCTATTTTATGGAGGTATCATTAATCTAGTATCCCAAAAAATTGTATCTATTAAAATAACATGACAAAGTATGTGCTAGTTAAAGGCTTGTATGAAGCTCTTCAGTTGCATTGAGCCCTCTAGGATGTTTTGTATCTAAATTCAAAATGTATTTGGTTTCCATGAGTCTCAATGCTTTTTGTCTATTTCCCCCTCTCAATTAAAAAGTAGGTAAGGCCAGTTGGATCAGCGTTGTGTGCCTCATTGAAATGTCTGGCTACTGGATATACCTGGTCCCTGTTTTTGATTGCTCTTATGTGTTGCAGTATCCGCTTGTGGGCTTGTAAGATGGTACTGCCTATATATTTGAGGCCACAAGGACACTGCAACAACTAAATCACATATTCTGATTTACAGTTCAGGGCTTTAGTGATTAATTTTTCTTCATCATTAAAAGGTGATATGTAGGATGTCTGGTTTAGACCATGTTTGCAAGCTTTACAAACCTTACATTTGAAAAAGCCTTTTCTTTGGGCTAGCCAAGTGTTTGTGTTGTTGCTAGCAGGATCATTTTGTACTAAAATATCCTTCATAGATGAAGCCCTACTATATGTGATAGCTGTTTTTTTTGTCAAAGTTTGACCTATGATGGGGTCACTTAAAACCAGCGGCCAGTTTTTGGTAATTAATTTTTTGATTTCTTTTTCATGCTTGCTATATTGGATGATAAATCTAAATGTGTCTTTATATACGGAGTCTGTGGTCCTGTTTGGTGTGAGAATGCACGGGGATACTGCTAGCGTATATATATATATATATCACACACAGAGGTTGCCCTTGGAAGATACCACACGCGGAGGGGTAATGCACAAATCACCGCAGACAGCAGGATTAAACAGCTTGCTTCAAACCTCTCAAATCATGCCATACGCGTTTCGAGCATCATCCATGCTCTTGATCACTGGCTGCAATGACGAGGAAAAATGGGCTAAATGAGAACCATCATTTTATTGGATAACAAGCGCCGCCCTTGTGGGCACCACAAACTAAGGCATTATGGTCCCAGTAGTTCGTGCAGACTCAAATTCCCAGATTTGGGAGGTTTGAAGCAAGCTGTTTAATCCTGCTGTCTGCGGTGATTTGTGCATTACCCCTCCGCGTGTGGCATCTTCCAAGGGCAACCACTGTGTGTGATTTATTGCGGCTGGTCCGGTCGCGAAAATGCCCCGCCGCTTCTTGTGCGGATCCTGAGTGTTTGGTACACAGACACTTGAGGGAACGGACGGGGCCTCAGCCGCAGGTATATATTGGCAGGACTCCGGCAATGCTGATGCTTTCCACCCAACAGGGCAGGACATTTTAACAATGATGGAGGCACCGGCATCCACTTGGACTGGGAATTTGTGTCTGCACGAACTACTGGGACCATAATGCCTTAGTTTGTGACGCCCACAAGGGCGGGGCTTGTTATCCAATAAAATGATGGTTCTCATTTAGCCCGTTTTTCCTCGTCATTGCAGCCAGTGATCAAGAGCATGGATGATGCTTGTAACGCGTATGGCATGATTTGGGAGGTTTGAAGCAAGCTGTTTAATCCTGCTGTCTGCGGTGATTTGTGCATTACCCCTCCGTGTGTGGCATCTTCCAAGGGCAACCTCTGTGTGTGATTTTTTGCGGCTGGTCCGGTCGCGAAAATGCCCCGCCGCTTCTTGTGCGGATCCTGGGTGTTTGGTACAAGGACACTTGAGGGAACGGAGGGGGCCTCAGCCGCAGGTATATATTAGCAGGACTCCAGCAATGCTGATGCTTTCCACCCAAGAGGGCAGGACATTTTAACAATGATGGAGGCACCGGCATCCACTTGGACTGGGAATTTGAGTCTGCACAAACTACTGGGACCATAATGCCTTAGTTTGTGATGCCCTGAAGGGCGGGGCTTGTTATCCAATAAAATGATGGTTCTCATTTAGCCCGCTTTTCCTCGTTATTGCAGCCAGTGATCAAGAGCATGGATGATGCTCGAAACGCGTATGGCATGATTTGGGAGGTTTGAAGCAAGCTGTTTAATCCTGCTGTCTGCGGTGATTTGTGCATTACCCCTCCGCGTGTGGCATCTTCCAAAGGCAACCTCTGTGTATGATATATATATATATATATATATATATATATATATATATATATATATATATATAAATATATATATATATATATATATATATATATATATATATATATTACCTACTGGCAGTCGCCAGTAGGTAGTTATAGTTATAGTTATGGTTGCCCCATGGGAAGCTGGTACATGAAGTTCTTGAGTGGTTCACCCCAGTGGGTGCAAGTAAGTACTTGTTAAACGGATAATCTCTAGACCCGATACATGTCCCGGGTTTTAAAATATCGCCCGAGACATGACTCGGGTTTCGGGATAACTTCCCTCCTCAGTAGAGAAAATAGTTAGGGGTGGAAGAGAGGGCCGCCAAGCAACCGTCAAGGGCCTCAGTGCCCGCACAGGCACGCAGGTGCGTCGTCCAGGAGCTCGTCAGCTCAAAGCTCAAGGGAGCCATTTATATAAACAACCGCAATGGAGCGCACACCGCTAGCTCCTCCTCCGGGTTGCCCCATGGGAAGCTGGTACATGAAGTTCTTGAGTGGTTCACCCCAGTGGGTGCAAGTAAGTACTTGTTAAACGGATAATCTCTAGACCCGATACATGTCCCGGGTTTTAAAATATCGCCCGAGACATGACTCGGGTTTCGGGATAACTTCCTTCCTCAGTAGAGAAAATAGTTAGGGGTGGAAGAGAGGGCCGCCAAGCAACCGTCAAGGGCCTCAGTGCCCGCACAGGCACGCAGGTGCGTCGTCCAGGAGCTCGTCAGCTCAAAGCTCAAGGGAGCCATTTATATAAACAACCGCAATGGAGCGCACACCGCTAGCTCCTCCTCCGGGTTGCCCCATGGGAAGCTGGTACATGAAGTTCTTGAGTGGTTCACCCCAGTGGGTGCAAGTAAGTACTTGTTAAACGGATAATCTCTAGACCCGATACATGTCCCGGGTTTTAAAATATCGCCCGAGACATGACTCGGGTTTCGGGATAACTTCCCTCCTCAGTAGAGAAAATAGTTAGGGGTGGAAGAGAGGGCCGCCAAGCAACCGTCAAGGGCCTCAGTGCCCGCACAGGCACGCAGGTGCGTCGTCCAGGAGCTCGTCAGCTCAAAGCTCAAGGGAGCCATTTATATAAACAACCGCAATGGAGCGCACACCGCTAGCTCCTCCTCCGGGTTGCCCCATGGGAAGCTGGTACATGAAGTTCTTGAGTGGTTCACCCCAGTGGGTGCAAGTAAGTACTTGTTAAACGGATAATCTCTAGACCCGATACATGTTCCGGGTTTTAAAATATCGCCCGAGACATGACTCGGGTTTCGGGATAACTTCCCTCCTCAGTAGAGAAAATAGTTAGGGGTGGAAGAGAGGGCCGCCAAGCAACCGTCAAGGGCCTCAGCGCCCGCACAGGCACGCAGGTGCGTCGTCCAGGAGCTCGTCAGCTCAAAGCTCAAGGGAGCCATTTATATAAACAACCGCAAAGGAGCGCACACCGCTAGCTCCTCCTCCAGGTTGCCCCATGGGAAGCTGGTACATGAAGTTCTTGAGTGGTTCACCCCAGTGGGTGCAAGTAAGTACTTGTTAAACGGATAATCTCTAGACCCGATACATGTCCCGGGTTTTAAAATATCGCCGGAGACATGACTCGGGTTTCGGGATAACTTCCCTCCTCAGTAGAGAAAATAGTTAGGGGTGGAAGAGAGGGCCGCCAAGCACCCGTCAAGTGCCTCAGTGCCCGCACAGGCACGCAGGTGCGTCGTCCAGGAGCTTGTCAGCTCAAAGCTCAAGGGAGCCATTTATATAAACAACCGCAATGGAGCGCACACCGCTAGCTCCTCCTCCGGGTTGCCCCATGGGAAGCTGGTACATGAAGTTCTTGAGTGGTTCACCCCAGTGGGTGCAAGTAAGTACTTGTTAAACGGATAATCTCTAGACCCGATACATGTCCCGGGTTTTAAAATATCGCCCGAGACATGACTCGGGTTTCGGGATAACTTCCCTCCTCAGTAGAGAAAATAGTTAGGGGTGGAAGAGAGAGCCGCCAAGCAACCGTCAAGGGCCTCAGTGCCTGCACAGGCACGCAGGTGCGTCGTCCAGGAGCTCGTCAGCTCAAAGCTCAAGGGAGCCATTTATATAAACAACCGCAAAGTTGCGCACACCGCTAGCTCCTCCACCAGGTTGCCCCATGGGAAGCTGGTACATGAAGTTCTTGAGTGGTTCACCCCAGTGGGTGCAAGTAAGTACTTGTTAAACGGATAATCTCTAGACCCGATACATGTCCCGGGTTTTAAAATATCGCCCGAGACATGACTCGGGTTTCGGGATAACTTCCCTCCTCAGTAGAGAAAATAGTTAGGGGTGGAAGAGAGGGCCGCCAAGCACCCGTCAAGGGCCTCAGTGCCCGCACAGGCACGCAGGTGCGTCGTCCAGGAGCTTGTCAGCTCAAAGCTCAAGGGAGCCATTTATATAAACAACCGCAATGGAGCGCACACCGCTAGCTCCTCCTCCGGGTTGCCCCATGGGAAGCTGGTACATGAAGTTCTTGAGTGGTTCACCCCAGTGGGTGCAAGTAAGTACTTGTTAAACGGATAATCTCTAGACCCGATACATGTCCCGGGTTTTAAAATATCGCCCGAGACATGACTCGGGTTTCGGGATAACTTCCCTCCTCAGTAGAGAAAATAGTTAGGGGTGGAAGAGAGGGCCGCCAAGCAACCGTCAAGGGCCTCAGTGCCCGCACAGGCACGCAGGTGCGTCGTCCAGGAGCTCATCAGCTCAAAGCTCAAGGGAGCCATTTATATAAACAACCGCAATGGAGCGCACACCGCTAGCTCCTCCTCCGGGTTGCCCCATGGGAAGCTGGTACATGAAGTTCTTGAGTGGTTCACTCCAGTGGGTGCAAGTAAGTACTTGTTAAACGGATAATCTCTAGACCCGATACATGTCCCGGGTTTTAAAATATCGCCCGAGACATGACTCGGGTTTCGGGATAACTTCCCTCCTCAGTAGAGAAAATAGTTAGGGGTGGAAGAGAGGGCCGCCAAGCAACCGTCAAGGGCCTCAGTGCCTGCACAGGCACGCAGGTGCGTCGTCCAGGAGCTCGTCAGCTCAAAGCTCAAGGGAGCCATTTATATAAACAACCGCAATGGAGCGCACACCGCTAGCTCCTCCTCCGGGTTGCCCCATGGGTAGCTGGTACATGAAGTTCTTGAGTGGTTCACCCCAGTGGGTGCAAGTAAGTACTTGTTAAACGGATAATCTCTAGACCCGATACATGTCCCGGGTTTTAAAATATCGCCCGAGACATGACTCGGGTTTCGGGATAACTTCCCTCCTCAGTAGAGAAAATAGTTAGGGGTGGAAGAGAGGGCCGCCAAGCAACCGTCAAGGGCCTCAGTGCCCGCACAGGCACGCAGGTGCGTCGTCCAGGAGCTCGTCAGCTCAAAGCTCAAGGGAGCCATTTATATAAACAACCGCAATGGAGCGCACACCGCTAGCTCCTCCTCCGGGTTGCCCCATGGGAAGCTGGTACATGAAGTTCTTGAGTGGTTCACCTCAGTGGGTGCAAGTAAGTACTTGTTAAACGGATAATCTCTAGACCCGATACATGTCCCGGGTTTTAAAATATCGCCCGAGACATGACTCGGGTTTCGGGATAACTTCCCTCCTCAGTAGAGAAAATAGTTAGGGGTGGAAGAGAGGGCCGCCAAGCAACCGTCAAGGGCCTCAGTGCCCGCACAGGCACGCAGGTGCGTCGTCCAGGAGCTCGTCAGCTCAAAGCTCAAGGGAGCCATTTATATAAACAACCGCAATGGAGCGCACACCGCTAGCTCCCCCTCCGGGTTGCCCCATGGGAAGCTGGTACATGAAGTTCTTGAGTGGTTCACCCCAGTGGGTGCAAGTAAGTACTTGTTAAACGGATAATCTCTAGACCCGATACATGTCCCGGGTTTTAAAATATCGCCCGAGACATGACTCGGGTTTCGGGATAACTTCCCTCCTCAGTAGAGAAAATAGTTAGGGGTGGAAGAGAGGGCCGCCAAGCAACCGTCAAGGGCCTCAGCGCCCGCACAGGCACGCAGGTGCGTCGTCCAGGAGCTCGTCAGCTCAAAGCTCAAGGGAGCCATTTATATAAACAACCGCAAAGGAGCGCACACCGCTAGCTCCTCCTCCAGGTTGCCCCATGGGAAGCTGGTACATGAAGTTCTTGAGTGGTTCACCCCAGTGGGTGCAAGTAAGTACTTGTTAAACGGATAATCTCTAGACCCGATACATGTTCCGGGTTTTAAAATATCGCCCGAGACATGACTCGGGTTTCGGGATAACTTCCCTCCTCAGTAGAGAAAATAGTTAGGGGTGGAAGAGAGGGCCGCCAAGCAACCGTCAAGGGCCTCAGTGCCCGCACAGGCACGCAGGTGCGTCGTCCAGGAGCTCGTCAGCTCAAAGCTCAAGGGAGCCATTTATATAAACAACCGCAATGGAGCGCACACCGCTAGCTCCTCCTCCGGGTTGCCCCATGGGAAGCTGGTACATGAAGTTCTTGAGTAGTTCACCCCAGTGGGTGCAAGTAAGTACTTGTTAAACGGATAATCTCTAGACCCGATACATGTTCCGGGTTTTAAAATATCGCCCGAGACATGACTCGGGTTTCGGGATAACTTCCCTCCTCAGTAGAGAAAATAGTTAGGGGTGGAAGAGAGGGCCGCCAAGCAACCGTCAAGGGCCTCAGCGCCCGCACAGGCACGCAGGTGCGTCGTCCAGGAGCTCGTCAGCTCAAAGCTCAAGGGAGCCATTTATATAAACAACCGCAAAGGAGCGCACACCGCTAGCTCCTCCTCCAGGTTGCCCCATGGGAAGCTGGTACATGAAGTTCTTGAGTGGTTCACCCCAGTGGGTGCAAGTAAGTACTTGTTAAACGGATAATCTCTAGACCCGATACATGTCCCGGGTTTTAAAATATCGCCGGAGACATGACTCGGGTTTCGGGATAACTTCCCTCCTCAGTAGAGAAAATATTTAGGGGTGGAAGAGAGGGCCGCCAAGCACCCGTCAAGTGCCTCAGTGCCCGCACAGGCACGCAGGTGCGTCGTCCAGGAGCTTGTCAGCTCAAAGCTCAAGGGAGCCATTTATATAAACAACCGCAATGGAGCGCACACCGCTAGCTCCTCCTCCGGGTTGCCCCATGGGAAGCTGGTACATGAAGTTCTTGAGTGGTTCACCCCAGTGGGTGCAAGTAAGTACTTGTTAAACGGATAATCTCTAGACCCGATACATGTCCCGGGTTTTAAAATATCGCCCGAGACATGACTCGGGTTTCGGGATAACTTCCCTCCTCAGTAGAGAAAATAGTTAGGGGTGGAAGAGAGAGCCGCCAAGCAACCGTCAAGGGCCTCAGTGCCTGCACAGGCACGCAGGTGCGTCGTCAAGGAGCTCGTCAGCTCAAAGCTCAAGGGAGCCATTTATATAAACAACCGCAATGGAGCGCACACCGCTAGCTCCTCCTCCGGGTTGCCCCATGGGAAGCTGGTACATGAAGTTCTTGAGTGGTTCACCCCAGTGGGTGCAAGTAAGTACTTGTTAAACGGATAATCTCTAGACCCGATACATGTCCCGGGTTTTAAAATATCGCCCGAGACATGACTCGGGTTTCGGTATAACTTCCCTCCTCAGTAGAGAAAATAGTTAGGGGTGGAAGAGAGGGCCGGCAAGCAACCGTCAAGGGCCTCAGTGCCCGCACAGGCACGCAGGTGCGTCGTCCAGGAGCTCGTCAGCTCAAAGCTCAAGGGAGCCATTTATATAAACAACCGCAATGGAGCGCACACCGCTAGCTCCTCCTCCGGGTTGCCCCATGGGAAGCTGGTACATGAAGTTCTTGAGTGGTTCACCCCAGTGGGTGCAAGTAAGTACTTGTTAAACGGGTAATCTCTAGACCCGATACATGTTCCGGGTTTTAAAATATCGCCCGAGACATGACTCGGGTTTCGGGATAACTTCCCTCCTCAGTAGAGAAAATAGTTAGGGGTGGAAGAGAGGGCCGCCAAGCAACCGTCAAGGGCCTCAGCGCCCGCACAGGCACGCAGGTGCGTCGTCCAGGAGCTCGTCAGCTCAAAGCTCAAGGGAGCCATTTATATAAACAACCGCAAAGTTGCGCACACCGCTAGCTCCTCCACCAGGTTGCCCCATGGGAAGCTGGTACATGAAGTTCTTGAGTGGTTCACCCCAGTGGGTGCAAGTAAGTACTTGTTAAACGGATAATCTCTAGACCCGATACATGTCCCGGGTTTTAAAATATCGCCCGAGACATGACTCGGGTTTCGGGATAACTTCCCTCCTCAGTAGAGAAAATAGTTAGGGGTGGAAGAGAGGGCCGCCAAGCACCCGTCAAGGGCCTCAGTGCCCGCACAGGCACGCAGGTGCGTCGTCCAGGAGCTTGTCAGCTCAAAGCTCAAGGGAGCCATTTATATAAACAACCGCAATGGAGCGCACACCGCTAGCTCCTCCTCCGGGTTGCCCCATGGGAAGCTGGTACATGAAGTTCTTGAGTGGTTCACCCCAGTGGGTGCAAGTAAGTACTTGTTAAACGGATAATCTCTAGACCCGATACATGTCCCGGGTTTTAAAATATCGCCCGAGACATGACTCGGGTTTCGGGATAACTTCCCTCCTCAGTAGAGAAAATAGTTAGGGGTGGAAGAGAGAGCCGCCAAGCAACCGTCAAGGGCCTCAGTGCCTGCACAGGCACGCAGGTGCGTCGTCCAGGAGCTCGTCAGCTCAAAGCTCAAGGGAGCCATTTATATAAACAACCGCAATGGAGCGCACACCGCTAGCTCCTCCTCCGGGTTGCCCCATGGGAAGCTGGTACATGAAGTTCTTGAGTGGTTCACCCCAGTGGGTGCAAGTAAGTACTTGTTAAACGGATAATCTCTAGACCCGATACATGTCCCGGGTTTTAAAATATCGCCCGAGACATGACTCGGGTTTCGGTATAACTTCCCTCCTCAGTAGAGAAAATAGTTAGGGGTGGAAGAGAGGGCCGCCAAGCAACCGTCAAGGGCCTCAGTGCCCGCACAGGCACGCAGGTGCGTCGTCCAGGAGCTCGTCAGCTCAAAGCTCAAGGGAGCCATTTATATAAACAACCGCAATGGAGCGCACACCGCTAGCTCCTCCTCCGGGTTGCCCCATGGGAAGCTGGTACATGAAGTTCTTGAGTGGTTCACCCCAGTGGGTGCAAGTAAGTACTTGTTAAACGGATAATCTCTAGACCCGATACATGTCCCGGGTTTTAAAATATCGCCGGAGACATGACTCGGGTTTCGGGATAACTTCCCTCCTCAGTAGAGAAAATAGTTAGGGGTGGAAGAGAGGGCCGCCAAGCACCTGTCAAGTGCCTCAGTGCCCGCACAGGCACGCAGGTGCGTCGTCCAGGAGCTTGTCAGCTCAAAGCTCAAGGGAGCCATTTATATAAACAACCGCAATGGAGCGCACACCGCTAGCTCCTCCTCCGGGTTGCCCCATGGGAAGCTGGTACATGAAGTTCTTGAGTGGTTCACCCCAGTGGGTGCAAGTAAGTACTTGTTAAACGGATAATCTCTAGACCCGATACATGTCCCGGGTTTTAAAATATCGCCCGAGTCATGACTCGGGTTTCGGGATAACTTCCCTCCTCAGTAGAGAAAATAGTTAGGGGTGGAAGAGAGAGCCGCCAAGCAACCGTCAAGGGCCTCAGTGCCTGCACAGGCACGCAGGTGCGTCGTCCAGGAGCTCGTCAGCTCAAAGCTCAAGGGAGCCATTTATATAAACAACCGCAATGGAGCGCACACCGCTAGCTCCTCCTCCGGGTTGCCCCATGGGAAGCTGGTACATGAAGTTCTTGAGTGGTTCACCCCAGTGGGTGCAAGTAAGTACTTGTTAAACGGATAATCTCTAGACCCGATACATGTCCCGGGTTTTAAAATATCGCCCGAGACATGACTCGGGTTTCGGTATAACTTCCCTCCTCAGTAGAGAAAATAGTTAGGGGTGGAAGAGAGGGCCGCCAAGCAACCGTCAAGGGCCTCAGTGCCCGCACAGGCACGCAGGTGCGTCGTCCAGGAGCTCGTCAGCTCAAAGCTCAAGGGAGCCATTTATATAAACAACCGCAATGGAGCGCACACCGCTAGCTCCTCCTCCGGGTTGCCCCATGGGAAGCTGGTACATGAAGTTCTTGAGTGGTTCACCCCAGTGGGTGCAAGTAAGTACTTGTTAAACGGATAATCTCTAGACCCGATACATGTCCCGGGTTTTAAAATATCGCCGGAGACATGACTCGGGTTTCGGGATAACTTCCCTCCTCAGTAGAGAAAATAGTTAGGGGTGGAAGAGAGGGCCGCCAAGCACCCGTCAAGTGCCTCAGTGCCCGCACAGGCACGCAGGTGCGTCGTCCAGGAGCTTGTCAGCTCAAAGCTCAAGGGAGCCATTTATATAAACAACCGCAATGGAGCGCACACCGCTAGCTCCTCCTCCGGGTTGCCCCATGGGAAGCTGGTACATGAAGTTCTTGAGTGGTTCACCCCAGTGGGTGCAAGTAAGTACTTGTTAAACGGATAATCTCTAGACCCGATACATGTCCCGGGTTTTAAAATATCGCCCGAGACATGACTCGGGTTTCGGGATAACTTCCCTCCTCAGTAGAGAAAATAGTTAGGGGTGGAAGAGAGAGCCGCCAAGCAACCGTCAAGGGCCTCAGTGCCTGCACAGGCACGCAGGTGCGTCGTCCAGGAGCTCGTCAGCTCAAAGCTCAAGGGAGCCATTTATATAAACAACCGCAATGGAGCGCACACCGCTAGCTCCTCCTCCGGGTTGCCCCATGGGAAGCTGGTACATGAAGTTCTTGAGTGGTTCACCCCAGTGGGTGCAAGTAAGTACTTGTTAAACGGATAATCTCTAGACCCGATACATGTCCCGGGTTTTAAAATATCGCCCGAGACATGACTCGGGTTTCGGTATAACTTCCCTCCTCAGTAGAGAAAATAGTTAGGGGTGGAAGAGAGGGCCGCCAAGCAACCGTCAAGGGCCTCAGTGCCCGCACAGGCACGCAGGTGCGTCGTCCAGGAGCTCGTCAGCTCAAAGCTCAAGGGAGCCATTTATATAAACAACCGCAATGGAGCGCACACCGCTAGCTCCTCCTCCGGGTTGCCCCATGGGAAGCTGGTACATGAAGTTCTTGAGTGGTTCACCCCAGTGGGTGCAAGTAAGTACTTGTTAAACGGGTAATCTCTAGACCCGATACATGTTCCGGGTTTTAAAATATCGCCCGAGACATGACTCGGGTTTCCGGATAACTTCCCTCCTCAGTAGAGAAAATAGTTAGGGGTGGAAGAGAGGGCCGCCAAGCAACCGTCAAGGGCCTCAGCGCCCGCACAGGCACGCAGGTGCGTCGTCCAGGAGCTCGTCAGCTCAAAGCTCAAGGGAGCCATTTATATAAACAACCGCAAAGTTGCGCACACCGCTAGCTCCTCCACCAGGTTGCCCCATGGGAAGCTGGTACATGAAGTTCTTGAGTGGTTCACCCCAGTGGGTGCAAGTAAGTACTTGTTAAACGGATAATCTCTAGACCCGATACATGTCCCGGGTTTTAAAATATCGCCCGAGACATGACTCGGGTTTCGGGATAACTTCCCTCCTCAGTAGAGAAAATAGTTAGGGGTGGAAGAGAGGGCCGCCAAGCACCCGTCAAGGGCCTCAGTGCCCGCACAGGCACGCAGGTGCGTCGTCCAGGAGCTTGTCAGCTCAAAGCTCAAGGGAGCCATTTATATAAACAACCGCAATGGAGCGCACACCGCTAGCTCCTCCTCCGGGTTGCCCCATGGGAAGCTGGTACATGAAGTTCTTGAGTGGTTCACCCCAGTGGGTGCAAGTAAGTACTTGTTAAACGGATAATCTCTAGACCCGATACATGTCCCGGGTTTTAAAATATCGCCCGAGACATGACTCGGGTTTCGGGATAACTTCCCTCCTCAGTAGAGAAAATAGTTAGGGGTGGAAGAGAGAGCCGCCAAGCAACCGTCAAGGGCCTCAGTGCCTGCACAGGCACGCAGGTGCGTCGTCCAGGAGCTCGTCAGCTCAAAGCTCAAGGGAGCCATTTATATAAACAACCGCAATGGAGCGCACACCGCTAGCTCCTCCTCCGGGTTGCCCCATGGGAAGCTGGTACATGAAGTTCTTGAGTGGTTCACCCCAGTGGGTGCAAGTAAGTACTTGTTAAACGGATAATCTCTAGACCCGATACATGTCCCGGGTTTTAAAATATCGCCCGAGACATGACTCGGGTTTCGGTATAACTTCCCTCCTCAGTAGAGAAAATAGTTAGGGGTGGAAGAGAGGGCCGCCAAGCAACCGTCAAGCGCCTCAGTGCCCGCACAGGCACGCAGGTGCGTCGTCCAGGAGCTCGTCAGCTCAAAGCTCAAGGGAGCCATTTATATAAACAACCGCAATGGAGCGCACACCGCTAGCTCCTCCTCCGGGTTGCCCCATGGGAAGCTGGTACATGAAGTTCTTGAGTGGTTCACCCCAGTGGGTGCAAGTAAGTACTTGTTAAACGGATAATCTCTAGACCCGATACATGTTCCGGGTTTTAAAATATCGCCCGAGACATGACTCGGGTTTCGGGATAACTTCCCTCCTCAGTAGAGAAAATAGTTAGGGGTGGAAGAGAGGGCCGCCAAGCAACCGTCAAGGGCCTCAGCGCCCGCACAGGCACGCAGGTGCGTCGTCCAGGAGCTCGTCAGCTCAAAGCTCAAGGGAGCCATTTATATAAACAACCGCAAAGTTGCGCACACCGCTAGCTCCTCCACCAGGTTGCCCCATGGGAAGCTGGTACATGAAGTTCTTGAGTGGTTCACCCCAGTGGGTGCAAGTAAGTACTTGTTAAACGGATAATCTCTAGACCCGATACATGTCCCGGGTTTTAAAATATCGCCCGAGACATGACTCGGGTTTCGGGATAACTTCCCTCCTCAGTAGAGAAAATAGTTAGGGGTGGAAGAGAGGGCCGCCAAGCACCCGTCAAGGGCCTCAGTGCCCGCACAGGCACGCAGGTGCGTCGTCCAGGAGCTTGTCAGCTCAAAGCTCAAGGGAGCCATTTATATAAACAACCGCAATGGAGCGCACACCGCTAGCTCCTCCTCCGGGTTGCCCCATGGGAAGCTGGTACATGAAGTTCTTGAGTGGTTCACCCCAGTGGGTGCAAGTAAGTACTTGTTAAACGGATAATCTCTAGACCCGATACATGTCCCGGGTTTTAAAATATCGCCCGAGACATGACTCGGGTTTCGGGATAACTTCCCTCCTCAGTAGAGAAAATAGTTAGGGGTGGAAGAGAGGGCCGCCAAGCAACCGTCAAGGGCCTCAGTGCCCGCACAGGCACGCAGGTGCGTCGTCCAGGAGCTCATCAGCTCAAAGCTCAAGGGAGCCATTTATATAAACAACCGCAATGGAGCGCACACGGCTAGCTCCTCCTCCGGGTTGCCCCATGGGAAGCTGGTACATGAAGTTCTTGAGTGGTTCACTCCAGTGGGTACAAGTAAGTACTTGTTAAACGGATAATCTCTAGACCCGATACATGTCCCGGGTTTTAAAATATCGCCCGAGACATGACTCGGGTTTCGGGATAACTTCCCTCCTCAGTAGAGAAAATAGTTAGGGGTGGAAGAGAGGGCCGCCAAGCAACCGTCAAGGGCCTCAGTGCCTGCACAGGCATGCAGGTGCGTCGTCCAGGAGCTCGTCAGCTCAAAGCTCAAGGGAGCCATTTATATAAACAACCGCAATGGAGCGCACACCGCTAGCTCCTCCTCCGGGTTGCCCCATGGGTAGCTGGTACATGAAGTTCTTGAGTGGTTCACCCCAGTGGGTGCAAGTAAGTACTTGTTAAACGGATAATCTCTAGACCCGATACATGTCCCGGGTTTTAAAATATCGCCCGAGACATGACTCGGGTTTCGGGATAACTTCCCTCCTCAGTAGAGAAAATAGTTAGGGGTGGAAGAGAGGGCTGCCAAGCAACCGTCAAGGGCCTCAGTGCCCGCACAGGCACGCAGGTGCGTCGTCCAGGAGCTCGTCAGCTCAAAGCTCAAGGGAGCCATTTATATAAACAACCGCAATGGAGCGCACACCGCTAGCTCCTCCTCCGGGTTGCCCCATGGGAAGCTGGTACATGAAGTTCTTGAGTGGTTCACCTCAGTGGGTGCAAGTAAGTACTTGTTAAACGGATAATCTCTAGACCCGATACATGTCCCGGGTTTTAAAATATCGCCCGAGACATGACTCGGGTTTCGGGATAACTTCCCTCCTCAGTAGAGAAAATAGTTAGGGGTGGAAGAGAGGGCCGCCAAGCAACCGTCAAGGGCCTCAGTGCCCGCACAGGCACGCAGGTGCGTCGTCCAGGAGCTCGTCAGCTCAAAGCTCAAGGGAGCCATTTATATAAACAACCGCAATGGAGCGCACACCGCTAGCTCCCCCTCCGGGTTGCCCCATGGGAAGCTGGTACATGAAGTTCTTGAGTGGTTCACCCCAGTGGGTGCAAGTAAGTACTTGTTAAACGGATAATCTCTAGACCCGATACATGTCCCGGGTTTTAAAATATCGCCCGAGACATGACTCGGGTTTCGGGATAACTTCCCTCCTCAGTAGAGAAAATAGTTAGGGGTGGAAGAGAGGGCCGCCAAGCAACCGTCAAGGGCCTCAGCGCCCGCACAGGCACGCAGGTGCGTCGTCCAGGAGCTCGTCAGCTCAAAGCTCAAGGGAGCCATTTATATAAACAACCGCAAAGGAGCGCACACCGCTAGCTCCTCCTCCAGGTTGCCCCATGGGAAGCTGGTACATGAAGTTCTTGAGTGATTCACCCCAGTGGGTGCAAGTAAGTACTTGTTAAACGGATAATCTCTAGACCCGATACATGTTCCGGGTTTTAAAATATCGCCCGAGACATGACTCGGGTTTCGGGATAACTTCCCTCCTCAGTAGAGAAAATAGTTAGGGGTGGAAGAGAGGGCCGCCAAGCAACCGTCAAGGGCCTCAGTGCCCGCACAGGCACGCAGGTGCGTCGTCCAGGAGCTCGTCAGCTCAAAGCTCAAGGGAGCCATTTATATAAACAACCGCAATGGAGCGCACACCGCTAGCTCCTCCTCCGGGTTGCCCCATGGGAAGCTGGTACATGAAGTTCTTGAGTGGTTCACCCCAGTGGGTGCAAGTAAGTACTTGTTAAACGGATAATCTCTAGACCCGATACATGTTCCGGGTTTTAAAATATCGCCCGAGACATGACTCGGGTTTCGGGATAACTTCCCTCCTCAGTAGAGAAAATAGTTAGGGGTGGAAGAGAGGGCCGCCAAGCAACCGTCAAGGGCCTCAGCGCCCGCACAGGCACGCAGGTGCGTCGTCCAGGAGCTCGTCAGCTCAAAGCTCAAGGGAGCCATTTATATAAACAACCGCAAAGGAGCGCACACCGCTAGCTCCTCCTCCAGGTTGCCCCATGGGAAGCTGGTACATGAAGTTCTTGAGTGGTTCACCCCAGTGGGTGCAAGTAAGTACTTGTTAAACGGATAATCTCTAGACCCGATACATGTCCCGGGTTTTAAAATATCGCCGGAGACATGACTCGGGTTTCGGGATAACTTCCCTCCTCAGTAGAGAAAATAGTTAGGGGTGGAAGAGAGGGCCGCCAAGCACCCGTCAAGTGCCTCAGTGCCCGCACAGGCACGCAGGTGCGTCGTCCAGGAGCTTGTCAGCTCAAAGCTCAAGGGAGCCATTTATATAAACAACCGCAATGGAGCGCACACCGCTAGCTCCTCCTCCGGGTTGCCCCATGGGAAGCTGGTACATGAAGTTCTTGAGTGGTTCACCCCAGTGGGTGCAAGTAAGTACTTGTTAAACGGATAATCTCTAGACCCGATACATGTCCCGGGTTTTAAAATATCGCCCGAGACATGACTCGGGTTTCGGGATAACTTCCCTCCTCAGTAGAGAAAATAGTTAGGGGTGGAAGAGAGAGCCGCCAAGCAACCGTCAAGGGCCTCAGTGCCTGCACAGGCACGCAGGTGCGTCGTCCAGGAGCTCGTCAGCTCAAAGCTCAAGGGAGCCATTTATATAAACAACCGCAATGGAGCGCACACCGCTAGCTCCTCCTCCGGGTTGCCCCATGGGAAGCTGGTACATGAAGTTCTTGAGTGGTTCACCCCAGTGGGTGCAAGTAAGTACTTGTTAAACGGATAATCTCTAGACCCGATACATGTCCCGGGTTTTAAAATATCGCCCGAGACATGACTCGGGTTTCGGTATAACTTCCCTCCTCAGTAGAGAAAATAGTTAGGGGTGGAAGAGAGGGCCGCCAAGCAACCGTCAAGGGCCTCAGTGCCCGCACAGGCACGCAGGTGCGTCGTCCAGGAGCTCGTCAGCTCAAAGCTCAAGGGAGCCATTTATATAAACAACCGCAATGGAGCGCACACCGCTAGCTCCTCCTCCGGGTTGCCCCATGGGAAGCTGGTACATGAAGTTCTTGAGTGGTTCACCCCAGTGGGTGCAAGTAAGTACTTGTTAAACGGGTAATCTCTAGACCCGATACATGTTCCGGGTTTTAAAATATCGCCCGAGACATGACTCGGGTTTCGGGATAACTTCCCTCCTCAGTAGAGAAAATAGTTAGGGGTGGAAGAGAGGGCCGCCAAGCAACCGTCAAGGGCCTCAGCGCCCGCACAGGCACGCAGGTGCGTCGTCCAGGAGCTCGTCAGCTCAAAGCTCAAGGGAGCCATTTATATAAACAACCGCAAAGTTGCGCACACCGCTAGCTCCTCCACCAGGTTGCCCCATGGGAAGCTGGTACATGAAGTTCTTGAGTGGTTCACCCCAGTGGGTGCAAGTAAGTACTTGTTAAACGGATAATCTCTAGACCCGATACATGTCCCGGGTTTTAAAATATCGCCCGAGACATGACTCGGGTTTCGGGATAACTTCCCTCCTCAGTAGAGAAAATAGTTAGGGGTGGAAGAGAGGGCCGCCAAGCACCCGTCAAGGGCCTCAGTGCCCGCACAGGCACGCAGGTGCGTCGTCCAGGAGCTTGTCAGCTCAAAGCTCAAGGGAGCCATTTATATAAACAACCGCAATGGAGCGCACACCGCTAGCTCCTCCTCCGGGTTGCCCCATGGGAAGCTGGTACATGAAGTTCTTGAGTGGTTCACCCCAGTGGGTGCAAGTAAGTACTTGTTAAACGGATAATCTCTAGACCCGATACATGTCCCGGGTTTTAAAATATCGCCCGAGACATGACTCGGGTTTCGGGATAACTTCCCTCCTCAGTAGAGAAAATAGTTAGGGGTGGAAGAGAGGGCCGCCAAGCAACCGTCAAGGGCCTCAGTGCCCGCACAGGCACGCAGGTGCGTCGTCCAGGAGCTCATCAGCTCAAAGCTCAAGGGAGCCATTTATATAAACAACCGCAATGGAGCGCACACCGCTAGCTCCTCCTCCGGGTTGCCCCATGGGAAGCTGGTACATGAAGTTCTTGAGTGGTTCACTCCAGTGGGTGCAAGTAAGTACTTGTTAAACGGATAATCTCTAGACCCGATACATGTCCCGGGTTTTAAAATATCGCCCGAGACATGACTCGGGTTTCGGGATAACTTCCCTCCTCAGTAGAGAAAATAGTTAGGGGTGGAAGAGAGGGCCGCCAAGCAACCGTCAAGGGCCTCAGTGCCTGCACAGGCACGCAGGTGCGTCGTCCAGGAGCTCGTCAGCTCAAAGCTCAAGGGAGCCATTTATATAAACAACCGCAATGGAGCGCACACCGCTAGCTCCTCCTCCGGGTTGCCCCATGGGTAGCTGGTACATGAAGTTCTTGAGTGGTTCACCCCAGTGGGTGCAAGTAAGTACTTGTTAAACGGATAATCTCTAGACCCGATACATGTCCCGGGTTTTAAAATATCGCCCGAGACATGACTCGGGTTTCGGGATAACTTCCCTCCTCAGTAGAGAAAATAGTTAGGGGTGGAAGAGAGGGCCGCCAAGCAACCGTCAAGGGCCTCAGTGCCCGCACAGGCACGCAGGTGCGTCGTCCAGGAGCTCGTCAGCTCAAAGCTCAAGGGAGCCATTTATATAAACAACCGCAATGGAGCGCACACCGCTAGCTCCTCCTCCGGGTTGCCCCATGGGAAGCTGGTACATGAAGTTCTTGAGTGGTTCACCCCAGTGGGTGCAAGTAAGTACTTGTTAAACGGATAATCTCTAGACCCGATACATGTCCCGGGTTTTAAAATATCGCCCGAGACATGACTCGGGTTTCGGGATAACTTCCCTCCTCAGTAGAGAAAATAGTTAGGGGTGGAAGAGAGGGCCGCCAAGCAACCGTCAAGGGCCTCAGTGCCCGCACAGGCACGCAGGTGCGTCGTCCAGGAGCTCATCAGCTCAAAGCTCAAGGGAGCCATTTATATAAACAACCGCAATGGAGCGCACACCGCTAGCTCCTCCTCCGGGTTGCCCCATGGGAAGCTGGTACATGAAGTTCTTGAGTGGTTCACTCCAGTGGGTGCAAGTAAGTACTTGTTAAACGGATAATCTCTAGACCCGATACATGTCCCGGGTTTTAAAATATCGCCCGAGACATGACTCGGGTTTCGGGATAACTTCCCTCCTCAGTAGAGAAAATAGTTAGGGGTGGAAGAGAGGGCCGCCAAGCAACCGTCAAGGGCCTCAGTGCCTGCACAGGCACGCAGGTGCGTCGTCCAGGAGCTCGTCAGCTCAAAGCTCAAGGGAGCCATTTATATAAACAACCGCAATGGAGCGCACACCGCTAGCTCCTCCTCCGGGTTGCCCCATGGGTAGCTGGTACATGAAGTTCTTGAGTGGTTCACCCCAGTGGGTGCAAGTAAGTACTTGTTAAACGGATAATCTCTAGACCCGATACATGTCCCGGGTTTTAAAATATCGCCCGAGACATGACTCGGGTTTCGGGATAACTTCCCTCCTCAGTAGAGAAAATAGTTAGGGGTGGAAGAGAGGGCCGCCAAGCAACCGTCAAGGGCCTCAGTGCCCGCACAGGCACGCAGGTGCGTCGTCCAGGAGCTCGTCAGCTCAAAGCTCAAGGGAGCCATTTATATAAACAACCGCAATGGAGCGCACACCGCTAGCTCCTCCTCCGGGTTGCCCCATGGGAAGCTGGTACATGAAGTTCTTGAGTGGTTCACCTCAGTGGGTGCAAGTAAGTACTTGTTAAACGGATAATCTCTAGACCCGATACATGTCCCGGGTTTTAAAATATCGCCCGAGACATGACTCGGGTTTCGGGATAACTTCCCTCCTCAGTAGAGAAAATAGTTAGGGGTGGAAGAGAGGGCCGCCAAGCAACCGTCAAGGTCCTCAGTGCCCGCACAGGCACGCAGGTGCGTCGTCCAGGAGCTCGTCAGCTCAAAGCTCAAGGGAGCCATTTATATAAACAACCGCAATGGAGCGCACACCGCTAGCTCCCCCTCCGGGTTGCCCCATGGGAAGCTGGTACATGAAGTTCTTGAGTGGTTCACCCCAGTGGGTGCAAGTAAGTACTTGTTAAACGGATAATCTCTAGACCCGATACATGTCCCGGGTTTTAAAATATCGCCCGAGACATGACTCGGGTTTCGGGATAACTTCCCTCCTCAGTAGAGAAAATAGTTAGGGGTGGAAGAGAGGGCCGCCAAGCAACCGTCAAGGGCCTCAGCGCCCGCACAGGCACGCAGGTGCGTCGTCCAGGAGCTCGTCAGCTCAAAGCTCAAGGGAGCCATTTATATAAACAACCGCAAAGGAGCGCACACCGCTAGCTCCTCCTCCAGGTTGCCCCATGGGAAGCTGGTACATGAAGTTCTTGAGTGGTTCACCCCAGTGGGTGCAAGTAAGTACTTGTTAAACGGATAATCTCTAGACCCGATACATGTTCCGGGTTTTAAAATATCGCCCGAGACATGACTCGGGTTTCGGGATAACTTCCCTCCTCAGTAGAGAAAATAGTTAGGGGTGGAAGAGAGGGCCGCCAAGCAACCGTCAAGGGCCTCAGTGCCCGCACAGGCACGCAGGTGCGTCGTCCAGGAGCTCGTCAGCTCAAAGCTCAAGGGAGCCATTTATATAAACAACCGCAATGGAGCGCACACCGCTAGCTCCTCCTCCGGGTTGCCCCATGGGAAGCTGGTACATGAAGTTCTTGAGTGGTTCACCCCAGTGGGTGCAAGTAAGTACTTGTTAAACGGATAATCTCTAGACCCGATACATGTTCCGGGTTTTAAAATATCGCCCGAGACATGACTCGGGTTTCGGGATAACTTCCCTCCTCAGTAGAGAAAATAGTTAGGGGTGGAAGAGAGGGCCGCCAAGCAACCGTCAAGGGCCTCAGCGCCCGCACAGGCACGCAGGTGCGTCGTCCAGGAGCTCGTCAGCTCAAAGCTCAAGGGAGCCATTTATATAAACAACCGCAAAGGAGCGCACACCGCTAGCTCCTCCTCCAGGTTGCCCCATGGGAAGCTGGTACATGAAGTTCTTGAGTGGTTCACCCCAGTGGGTGCAAGTAAGTCCTTGTTAAACGGATAATCTCTAGACCCGATACATGTCCCGGGTTTTAAAATATCGCCGGAGACATGACTCGGGTTTCGGGATAACTTCCCTCCTCAGTAGAGAAAATAGTTAGGGGTGGAAGAGAGGGCCGCCAAGCACCCGTCAAGTGCCTCAGTGCCCGCACAGGCACGCAGGTGCGTCGTCCAGGAGCTTGTCAGCTCAAAGCTCAAGGGAGCCATTTATATAAACAACCGCAATGGAGCGCACACCGCTAGCTCCTCCTCCGGGTTGCCCCATGGGAAGCTGGTACATGAAGTTCTTGAGTGGTTCACCCCAGTGGGTGCAAGTAAGTACTTGTTAAACGGATAATCTCTAGACCCGATACATGTCCCGGGTTTTAAAATATCGCCCGAGACATGACTCGGGTTTCGGGATAACTTCCCTCCTCAGTAGAGAAAATAGTTAGGGGTGGAAGAGAGAGCCGCCAAGCAACCGTCAAGGGCCTCAGTGCCTGCACAGGCACGCAGGTGCGTCGTCCAGGAGCTCGTCAGCTCAAAGCTCAAGGGAGCCATTTATATAAACAACCGCAATGGAGCGCACACCGCTAGCTCCTCCTCCGGGTTGCCCCATGGGAAGCTGGTACATGAAGTTCTTGAGTGGTTCACCCCAGTGGGTGCAAGTAAGTACTTGTTAAACGGATAATCTCTAGACCCGATACATGTCCCGGGTTTTAAAATATCGCCCGAGACATGACTCGGGTTTCGGTATAACTTCCCTCCTCAGTAGAGAAAATAGTTAGGGGTGGAAGAGAGGGCCGCCAAGCAACCGTCAAGGGCCTCAGTGCCCGCACAGGCACGCAGGTGCGTCGTCCAGGAGCTCGTCAGCTCAAAGCTCAAGGGAGCCATTTATATAAACAACCGCAATGGAGCGCACACCGCTAGCTCCTCCTCCGGGTTGCCCCATGGGAAGCTGGTACATGAAGTTCTTGAGTGGTTCACCCCAGTGGGTGCAAGTAAGTACTTGTTAAACGGGTAATCTCTAGACCCGATACATGTTCCGGGTTTTAAAATATCGCCCGAGACATGACTCGGGTTTCGGGATAACTTCCCTCCTCAGTAGAGAAAATAGTTAGGGGTGGAAGAGAGGGCCGCCAAGCAACCGTCAAGGGCCTCAGCGCCCGCACAGGCACGCAGGTGCGTCGTCCAGGAGCTCGTCAGCTCAAAGCTCAAGGGAGCCATTTATATAAACAACCGCAAAGTTGCGCACACCGCTAGCTCCTCCACCAGGTTGCCCCATGGGAAGCTGGTACATGAAGTTCTTGAGTGGTTCACCCCAGTGGGTGCAAGTAAGTACTTGTTAAACGGATAATCTCTAGACCCGATACATGTCCCGGGTTTTAAAATATCGCCCGAGACATGACTCGGGTTTCGGGATAACTTCCCTCCTCAGTAGAGAAAATAGTTAGGGGTGGAAGAGAGGGCCGCCAAGCACCCGTCAAGGGCCTCAGTGCCCGCACAGGCACGCAGGTGCGTCGTCCAGGAGCTTGTCAGCTCAAAGCTCAAGGGAGCCATTTATATAAACAACCGCAATGGAGCGCACACCGCTAGCTCCTCCTCCGGGTTGCCCCATGGGAAGCTGGTACATGAAGTTCTTGAGTGGTTCACCCCAGTGGGTGCAAGTAAGTACTTGTTAAACGGATAATCTCTAGACCTGATACATGTCCCGGGTTTTAAAATATCGCCCGAGACATGACTCGGGTTTCGGGATAACTTCCCTCCTCAGTAGAGAAAATAGTTAGGGGTGGAAGAGAGGGCCGCCAAGCAACCGTCAAGGGCCTCAGTGCCCGCACAGGCACGCAGGTGCGTCGTCCAGGAGCTCATCAGCTCAAAGCTCAAGGGAGCCATTTATATAAACAACCGCAATGGAGCGCACACCGCTAGCTCCTCCTCCGGGTTGCCCCATGGGAAGCTGGTACATGAAGTTCTTGAGTGGTTCACTCCAGTGGGTGCAAGTAAGTACTTGTTAAACGGATAATCTCTAGACCCGATACATGTCCCGGGTTTTAAAATATCGCCCGAGACATGACTCGGGTTTCGGGATAACTTCCCTCCTCAGTAGAGAAAATAGTTAGGGGTGGAAGAGAGGGCCGCCAAGCAACCGTCAAGGGCCTCAGTGCCTGCACAGGCACGCAGGTGCGTCGTCCAGGAGCTCGTCAGCTCAAAGCTCAAGGGAGCCATTTATATAAACAACCGCAATGGAGCGCACACCGCTAGCTCCTCCTCCGGGTTGCCCCATGGATAGCTGGTACATGAAGTTCTTGAGTGGTTCACCCCAGTGGGTGCAAGTAAGTACTTGTTAAACGGATAATCTCTAGACCCGATACATGTCCCGGGTTTTAAAATATCGCCCGAGACATGACTCGGGTTTCGGGATAACTTCCCTCCTCAGTAGAGAAAATAGTTAGGGGTGGAAGAGAGGGCCGCCAAGCAACCGTCAAGGGCCTCAGTGCCCGCACAGGCACGCAGGTGCGTCGTCCAGGAGCTCGTCAGCTCAAAGCTCAAGGGAGCCATTTATATAAACAACCGCAATGGAGCGCACACCGCTAGCTCCTCCTCCGGGTTGCCCCATGGGAAGCTGGTACATGAAGTTCTTGAGTGGTTCACCTCAGTGGGTGCAAGTAAGTACTTGTTAAACGGATAATCTCTAGACCCGATACATGTCCCGGGTTTTAAAATATCCCCCGAGACATGACTCGGGTTTCGGGATAACTTCCCTCCTCAGTAGAGAAAATAGTTAGGGGTGGAAGAGAGGGCCGCCAAGCAACCGTCAAGGGCCTCAGTGCCCGCACAGGCACGCAGGTGCGTCGTCCAGGAGCTCGTCAGCTCAAAGCTCAAGGGAGCCATTTATATAAACAACCGCAATGGAGCGCACACCGCTAGCTCCCCCTCCGGGTTGCCCCATGGGAAGCTGGTACATGAAGTTCTTGAGTGGTTCACCCCAGTGGGTGCAAGTAAGTACTTGTTAAACGGATAATCTCTAGACCCGATACATGTCCCGGGTTTTAAAATATCGCCCGAGACATGACTCGGGTTTCGGGATAACTTCCCTCCTCAGTAGAGAAAATAGTTAGGGGTGGAAGAGAGGGCCGCCAAGCAACCGTCAAGGGCCTCAGCGCCCGCACAGGCACGCAGGTGCGTCGTCCAGGAGCTCGTCAGCTCAAAGCTCAAGGGAGCCATTTATATAAACAACCGCAAAGGAGCGCACACCGCTAGCTCCTCCTCCAGGTTGCCCCATGGGAAGCTGGTACATGAAGTTCTTGAGTGGTTCACCCCAGTGGGTGCAAGTAAGTACTTGTTAAACGGATAATCTCTAGACCCGATACATGTCCCGGGTTTTAAAATATCGCCCGAGACATGACTCGGGTTTCGGGATAACTTCCCTCCTCAGTAGAGAAAATAGTTAGGGGTGGAAGAGAGGGCCGCCAAGCACCCGTCAAGGGCATCAGTGCCCGCACAGGCACGCAGGTGCGTCGTCCAGGAGCTTGTCAGCTCAAAGCTCAAGGGAGCCATTTATATAAACAACCGCAATGGAGCGCACACCACTAGCTCCTCCTCCGGGTTGCCCCATGGGAAGCTAGTACATGAAGTTCTTGAGTGGTTCACCCCAGTGGGTGCAAGTAAGTACTTGTTAAACGGATAATCTCTAGACCCGATACATGTCCCGGGTTTTAAAATATCGCCCGAGACATGACTCGGGTTTCGGGATAACTTCCCTCCTCAGTAGAGAAAATAGTTAGGGGTGGAAGAGAGGGCCACCAAGCAACCGTCAAGGGCCTCAGTGCCTGCACAGGCATGCAGGTGCGTCGTCCAGGAGCTTGTCAGCTCAAAGCTCAAGGGAGCCATTTATATAAACAACCGCAATGGAGCGCACACCGCTAGCTCCTCCTCCGGGTTGCCCCATGGGAAGCTGGTACATGAAGTTCTTGAGTGGTTCACCCCAGTGGGTGCAAGTAAGTACTTGTTAAACGGATAATCTCTAGACCCGATACATGTCCCGGGTTTTAAAATATCGCCCGAGACATGACTCGGGTTTCGGGATAACTTCCCTCCTCAGTAGAGAAAATAGTTAGGGGTGGAAGAGAGGGCCGCCAAGCAACCGTCAAGGGCCTCAGTGCCCGCACAGGCACGCAGGTGCGTCGTCCAGGAGCTCGTCAGCTCAAAGCTCAAGGGAGCCATTTATATAAACAACCGCAATGGAGCGCACACCGCTAGCTCCTCCTCCGGGTTGCCCCATGGGAAGCTGGTACATGAAGTTCTTGAGTGGTTCACCCCAGTGGGTGCAAGTAAGTACTTGTTAAACGGATAATCTCTAGACCCGATACATGTTCCGGGTTTTAAAATATCGCCCGAGACATGACTCGGGTTTCGGGATAACTTCCCTCCTCAGTAGAGAAAATAGTTAGGGGTGGAAGAGAGGGCCGCCAAGCAACCGTCAAGGGCCTCAGCGCCCGCACAGGCACGCAGGTGCGTCGTCCAGGAGCTCGTCAGCTCAAAGCTCAAGGGAGCCATTTATATAAACAACCGCAAAGGAGCGCACGCCGCTAGCTCCTCCACCAGGTTGCCCCATGGGAAGCTGGTACATGAAGTTCTTGAGTGGTTCACCCCAGTGGGTGCAAGTAAGTACTTGTTAAACGGATAATCTCTAGACCCGATACATGTCCCGGGTTTTAAAATATCGCCCGAGACATGACTCGGGTTTCGGGATAACTTCCCTCCTCAGTAGAGAAAATAGTTAGGGGTGGAAGAGAGGGCCGCCAAGCACCCGTCAAGGGCCTCAGTGCCCGCACAGGCACGCAGGTGCGTCGTCCAGGAGCTTGTCAGCTCAAAGCTCAAGGGAGCCATTTATATAAACAACCGCAATGGAGCGCACACCGCTAGCTCCTCCTCCGGGTTGCCCCATGGGAAGCTGGTACATGAAGTTCTTGAGTGGTTCACCCCAGTGGGTGCAAGTAAGTACTTGTTAAACGGATAATCTCTAGACCCGATACATGTCCCGGGTTTTAAAATATCGCCCGAGACATGACTCGGGTTTCGGGATAACTTCCCTCCTCAGTAGAGAAAATAGTTAGGGGTGGAAGAGAGGGCCGCCAAGCAACCGTCAAGGGCCTCAGTGCCCGCACAGGCACGCAGGTGCGTCGTCCAGGAGCTCGTCAGCTCAAAGCTCAAGGGAGCCATTTATATAAACAACCGCAATGGAGCGCACACCGCTAGCTCCTCCTCCGGGTTGCCCCATGGGAAGCTGGTACATGAAGTTCTTGAGTGGTTCACCCCAGTGGGTGCAAGTAAGTACTTGTTAAACGGATAATCTCTAGACCCGATACATGTCCCGGGTTTTAAAATATCGCCCGAGACATGACTCGGGTTTCGGGATAACTTCCCTCCTCAGTAGAGAAAATAGTTAGGGGTGGAAGAGAGGGCCGCCAAGCAACCGTCAAGGGCCTCAGTGCCCGCACAGGCACGCAGGTGCGTCGTCCAGGAGCTCGTCAGCTCAAAGCTCAAGGGAGCCATTTATATAAACAACCGCAATGGAGCGCACACCGCTAGCTCCTCCTCCGGGTTGCCCCATGGGAAGCTGGTACATGAAGTTCTTGAGTGGTTCACCTCAGTGGGTGCAAGTAAGTACTTGTTAAACGGATAATCTCTAGACGCGATACATGTCCCGGGTTTTAAAATATCGGCCGAGACATGACTCGGGTTTCGGGATAACTTCCCTCCTCAGTAGAGAAAATAGTTAGGGGTGGAAGAGAGGGCCGCCAAGCAACCGTCAAGGGCCTCAGTGCCCGCACAGGCACGCAGGTGCGTCGTCCAGGAGCTCGTCAGCTCAAAGCTCAAGGGAGCCATTTATATAAACAACCGCAATGGAGCGCACACCGCTAGCTCCCCCTCCGGGTTGCCCCATGGGAAGCTGGTACATGAAGTTCTTGAGTGGTTCACCCCAGTGGGTGCAAGTAAGTACTTGTTAAACGGATAATCTCTAGACCCGATACATGTCCCGGGTTTTAAAATATCGCCCGAGACATGACTCGGGTTTTGGGATAACTTCCCTCCTCAGTAGAGAAAATAGTTAGGGGTGGAAGAGAGGGCCGCCAAGCAACCGTCAAGGGCCTCAGTGCCCGCACAGGCACGCAGGTGCGTCGTGCAGGAGCTCGTCAGCTCAAAGCTCAAGGGAGCCATTTATATAAACAACCGCAATGGAGCGCACACCGCTAGCTCCTCCTCCGGGTTGCCCCATGGGAAGCTGGTACATGAAGTTCTTGAGTGGTTCACCCCAGTGGGTGCAAGTAAGTACTTGTTAAAATGATAATCTCTAGACCCGATACATGTCCCGGGTTTTAAAATATCGCCCGAGACATGACTCGGGTTTTGGGATAACTTCCCTCCTCAGTAGAGAAAATAGTTAGGGGTGGAAGAGAGGGCCGCCAAGCAACCGTCAAGGGCCTCAGTGCCCGTACAGGCACGCAGGTGCGTCATCCAGGAGCTCGTGAGCTCAAAGCTCAAGGGAGCCATTTATATAAACAACCGCAATGGAGCGCACACCGCTAGCTCCTCCTCCGGGTTGCCCCATGGGAAGCTGGTACATGAAGTTCTTGAGTGGTTCACCCCAGTGGGTGCAAGTAAGTACTTGTTAAACGGATAATCTCTAGACCCGATACATGTCCCGGGTTTTAAAATATCGCCCGAGACATGACTCGGGTTTCGGGATAACTTCCCTCCTCAGTAGAGAAAATAGTTAGGGGTGGAAGAGAGGGCCGCCAAGCAACCGTCAAGGGCCTCAGTGCCCGCACAGGCACGCAGGTGCGTCGTCCAGGAGCTCGTCAGCTCAAAGCTCAAGGGAGCCATTTATATAAACAACCGCAATGGAGATTATCCGTTTAACAAGTACTTACTTGCACCCACTGGGGTGAACCACTCAAGAACTTCATGTACCAGCTTCCCATGGGGCAACCCGGAGGAGGAGCTAGCGGTGTGCGCTCCATTGCGGTTGTTTATATAGTTATAGTTAGGACCTGATTTCCATAGAAAAAGCCGTTTTTGTTTTCCCAATAACTTTGGTGTCGTTTGACGAATCTTCGCGAGATTTTCAAAACTAGTGGGGCACTCCAGTCAGCGCCTGTCTGGAAAGTTTTGGGGGTGATTTGTCAAGCAGGAGCCGAGAAAAAAGGGGGATCCCAAAACTCGTTTTCCCCATGTCATTTTCCATAGGAAACTTTAGACAAAGCTACAGCCCGAACTGCTGAACGGAATTTCACCAAATTTTGCAAAAAGATAGCCCTTGGTTCAGAAAGAGTCCTTTTTGTGAAATTGTGTAAATCCGTTCAGTAGTTCCTGGCAAATTCAAAAAATAAAAGTTTCAAAATCAATTTTCCAAAGGAAACTTTAGCCAAGGCTACAGCCTAAACTGCTGAACGGAATTACACCAAATTTGGCTGAAAAAGTGACCTTTTTTTTAATGGTGTAAATCCGTTTATTAGTTGCTGAGAAATTCAAAAAATAAAAGTTTCGATATCTATGACCACGGTTGGTTCGCGAACCCTCACGACCACGAGCTTCACTGTGATTGGCTGCCAACACTCCAAACCAGGAAGTGTTGGCAGCCATTTTGTGACTCGGTAGAACCAAACAAGAAAACAGTGAAACAAAGGTGGAAAACAAGAAAAGGGGGCCTACTCAGGACCCCCAAGGCCAAAAAAAGCATTTAAAAAATATTTTCGGCAGAATTCGCGCTGGGGTCGCAAATCCCGCCGGATTTATAAACAAAACATGAAGTGCGGGCTCCAGCGCTTCATTTAAATGAGACCTCCGGGTGGGTCAGGTCCCGGGGGCATTGCCCAATTTATATTTTATAATTGCTGGGGTCCACGGGGACCCCCACAACCCCGGGAACCGCCACCTCCCCGGGGCTATATACATGATATGCGAGAGGGCATGTGGCCATTCCGGAGCCCCTGGGACCACCACCCCTCAGGGCTTGTGTTTTAATGTGCCAGGAGATGCATGTCAGCAGATCCCTGTGTGGAAAGCAATGCTGGCTCCTGCAGGAGATGTGGAGCTGGCGGGACGTGGGGTCATTGAGGCTCCCCCCTTGATCCGTAACCATGAGGCTAGGTCCTGGGGATGGGGTCCCTGGGGCTCAAAATAGCACATAAGGGGGTGGCAGTCCCCCCTCTTCCATTTAAAAAAAAGAAAAGTATATTTCAGCATGTCCCGGGGGTGGGGTCCATGGGGCGAAAGTACATCAATGTAAGTAGACCTTTTTTAAAAAACAAATTGGAGTCGCGACCCTAGTGCGGTGCTCAGCGCGGCCCCCTGGTGTGAACATGGGTGGTGCGCAGCTCCCAGCATGACCCCCTGGTGTGAACGCGAGGGGTGTGTGGTGCTCAGCGTGGCCCCTAGTGTGAACGGGATGGGTGCGCGGCCCTGTAGTATGAACGCGATGTGTGCGCGGCCCCGTAGTGTGAACGCGATGGGTGCATGGCACCAAGCAAAAATAATTAAATTTTTTTTATATATAAACACAGGTTATATGTTGGCTAATTGGGTGGCTCTAAAAAGAGCCCCTGTGTTTATTATGAGTTTCTTGCAGCTACATGTAAGTGCGGATGCAGAGCTTTACATTGTTGAGAAACACTCTGTTTCCTTTATCAGTGAAGTGTACTCCGTCACTCCTGTAGATGCCCTCCATAAGGAAACGTGGATTGTTGTTCTATATGGAACCCATTATATGGTCTCTGAGGTAAGCAGAAACAGCTTTATTGACATTCTTTCTAGCTTTAGCAATCTGAGGACAAAATTTATTGGACCACTTCCATTTCTGTCTTTGGCATATGTTAGAGTATACAAAGGCAGTTTGGGGGAAAAGCATTTCCAGACCTACCCCAGTCTATGTGCCTAGGTCATTGCCACCACAGTGCACAATCATGAGGTCAGGGGGTTGGAGACGCAAAAAGGTTTTAACCACAGCCATCAATTGGTGCCATCTTAATCCTCTCTGTCCAATCCATTTAATGTCTACATTTTGCAAAGCTAGGTCTTTGTCAATACCTCTGCGTTCAGCATACTTTTTGCACCAGAAAACATAGCTGTGCTCAACAATCCACACTGAAAGCATCTTGAAGTGATGACTGTAGGTAATGAAAAGATGTCTGTAGCTGAGGTAGTCAGTTGGTAGAATGAGAGATATCTAAAATGGTGGACAAGATTCTGTTTTAAAGAAAGTAGACATTTGATTGGCTGTTCAAGAACATTGAACATTCAAAAATAGGGTGCATTTTACTTTGTTTAAAAAGCAAGTTTCTTATTGGTTAGTAAAAAATGTTTGAAAGGGACAGCAGAAAGGATAAGGTCATGTTTTGCAAAGCCAACCACTACTGCTGTTGTCATTTGCAACATTGTGTGGTGAACTTGTGACCTGGCAGTTAAGTTGAATGTTGCATGACCTGTTGCTATGAAAACTGACATTAAGGAGAAGGGGTGAAGAAGTCAGTTGAAAAGGGTTGTTATCTGTGATCAATGGAAATGTGTTTTACAATTTGAAAATCTCTGGGAAGTAATGGCATTTGTTGCTTATGTGTATTTGTATGGAAAAAGAGAGGGATCCTTGCCATTACTGGTTTCACCTTGCAGAGTCTGGTGATTTACATTGACTGTGTGTAAAAGTCGCATAATTGTAGATTGAATGGTCAAGATGTAGCTCAAACATAAACCACCACATATTAATCTTTCTGGTAAGCTGTTCTTATCTACTTAACAAGATAGTATGTAGTGACTCATATATGTGTTCAGATTGCATTTATATAGTTGTATGTATATTTACTGAATTATTGAGAGGTGCCTTACTGATTACAGGAGTGCAAAGGTAGTGAAAATGTGATTTTAGAAGTACACGAGAAATGATTTACTGATTCTATATTGTGCAATTACCCAGTTAGTATCCAAGCACTACCCATGCATTCATGCAATGGCTCATGCACTAACTCATGCAGTGGTCAAATCTCCAGAGCACTACGCATGCACCCCAGCAATCCCCCTGTCACTCCTTGTGTACTCTTTCAATCACTCCACCATGCCCTTATCTAATCACTGCACCAAAACTCAAGCACTTATAAATTCACCATGCACTCTCCTTGCCGTACTCTAATTATCCAGTCACTACCCACGTACCCATGCAATGACCGAGGCACGAACTCAGTACTTTTACAATCCTTTGAGTGCTACCTATACAGTTTACTAATCTCCCTATTACTACCTATGCACTCCTCCAATTACCCAGCCAGTCCTATGTCCTTATCCAATCACTCTGTCAAAATCCAAGCACTTATAAATTCACCAAGCACTCTCCTTGCAGCACTCTAAGCATCCAGTCACTATCCATGTACTCATGCAATGATCCAGGCACTAACACATGTAGTGCTACAATCACATGTGCACTATCCATGCAGTCCTGTAACCACCTACACACTACTGATTCACATCCTCCAATTACCCAGGTAGTACCCATGCAGTCCAGCAATCACACTGTCACTCTCCATGTACTCCTCCAATCACCCAGCCAGTACCATGTACTAATCCAATCAGTCCGCCAAAACACAAGCACTTATAAATTCACCATGCACTCTCCTTGCAGTAGTCTAATCATCCAGTCACTACCCATGTACTCATGCAATTACCCAGGCACTAACTTATGCACTTATACAATCCTTTGAGTGCTATCCGTACAGTTTATTAATCTCCCTGTTACTACCTTTGCACTCCTTCAATTACCCAGCCAGTCCCATGTCCTTATCCAGTCACTCTGCCAAAACCCAAGCACTTAATAATTCACCATGCACTCTCTTTGCAGTATTCTAATCATCCAGTCACTACCCATGTATTCATGCAATGACCCAGGCACTAACTCATGCAGTGCTACAATCCTACATACAGTACCCATGCAGACCTCTAACCACCTACACACTACTGATTCACTCCTCCAATTACCCAGGTAGGACCCATGCACTCCAGCAATCCCCCTGTCACTACCCATGGACTCCTCCAATCACCCAGCCACTACCATGTACTAATCCAATCACTCCACCAGTACCCAAGCACCAAAAAAGTCACTATGTACTCTCCTTGCAGTACTCTAATCATCCAGTCACTACGCATGTACTCATGCAATGACCCAGTCACTAACACATGCACTGCTGCAATCCCCTATGCAGTACCCATGCAGTCCTCTAACCACTTGCACACTTCTCATTTGCTCCTTCAATTTCCCAGGTAGTACCCATGCACTCCATCAATCACCCTATCGTTCACCATGCACTCCTCCAGTCACCCAGCCACTACCATGTACTAATCCAATCACTCCGCCAATACCCAACCACTTATAAATTCAGCATGCACTCTCCTTGCAGTACTCTAATCATCCAGTCACTACTCATGCATTCCTGCAATGACCCAGGCACTACGTATGCACTCTTTCAATCAATGAAGCTCTACACTAACCCTGGGCATAGTTTGCGTAGTAGCGCTATGCGTAGCTACGCGAAGTGCATTTTGCACTATGCACGCTACGTGTAGCTATGCTAACTGTGTAGTGCGGTAGGGATATGCTGTTCGCACTGATTGCACAGTGCAATCATTGCAAACGGCATCTTGCACAGTGCAAGCAGTCGTTTTCTGTCACTCGAGTAGATTTGTACTCGAGGAGCAGCTTTCTCAACGTGGACTGGTAGTTTCTCATCGCAAGCGGTCGCGAGCATACGCAACCACTCGCATGAGAAACCTGACCTCCCCGCGTTGAGAATTTGTTTTCCACGCTCGCGATCGGCAACTTGATGTTGCTGATCGCAAATGAGGAAAAAGTCTTGCCGGGATGTTGATTTCGCTCACTCGCGGTCGCCAACTTGACGTTGAGGACAGCGAGCAAGTAAAAAATGCCCACTACGCTAAGTGTTTTCGCACTGTGCTACGTGCAATTTGCGTAGTGCGTAGCAGTGCAAACTATGCATGCTCTGCGAGCGTAGCGTAGTATTACGTCAAGGTTTAAGCTACACATACACTTATGCAATCATCCAGGCATTATCATGCACATATTTCTCTTTTTTTAACATATAAGGTAGTTCTGAAAAGAACTCTTTGTTTTCTTCTTTTTTTGTTTTTATAATTTTTGGGTGTTTGTTTAACCATTTTGTATAATTTTTGGTGTTTTTTTTTAAAAACTGGAAAAAAGAACAGAACTAAATTTTAACTTTTGCAATTAAACAGTCATTGCAAAAATTAAAAAAATTAACAGCGGTGATTTCTTGCTGCAGAAACCGCTGCATCTACAGATTGCACCCCACAACAAACCAGAGCCTTGCATTTGATGCAGTGGTGCTGTAGAGTAGCAAGTTCAGGACAAATGTCCGGACCTCGAGATGAGGAGCTTGAGGATCCAGAAGTGCTTGTTCCAGCTCCCTGGTCATTCTGCTGCATCTCTTCTTGGGCACGTCGCAGTTGTTCACGTCGAGGGTAAATTGTCTGAAGATGCTTCATCATGCTAGATGTTCCGCATGAGTACTTCTTCTCACTTCCCCTCGACAGTACTCTTCCTCAAAGACTGCAGCTAACCTTGTGGGCATTTACTTTTTTTTCACCAACTGGAATAGTCAAAAATGTCCACACAATGGATTACTTCTTCTTTTCCAAAGGTGGGTCCAACTCCTCTTCTTCAGATGGTATATCTACAATAGGATTTGAGGAAGGCATTTCTACTGAAGAAGGAAAACACCAAAAAAATATACAAAGCAGATGAAAAAATACAGCAGGTGTGTCTCCTGAGATGGTGTAGCAAGAATGAGTAAAATGGGTGCGTTCCTTCAAGTTCTAGAATGGAAAACCTTGTAAACCAATTAAATGCTTTCTTTTTAAGTCACATGGGAGTTGCGCACCCGGCGTGCACACGGCGCGCACACGACACGACTTCGCAAAAGTATCTTTAAGAGTAATATAACTTTATTGTAATTAGAAATGTATGATTTTTATAATAAGTTTACGTAATCTCTTGGTCTAATATACATATTAAACTACTATACATATCGTTTTTAAACATACATTTTTTTTAAAGGAGTCGCGGACCAAGCACGATCCCACACGCACATAACATTATGTGGGGTGTGGCTCCGCGCACTTGTTGCATACCAAACATGCACACGACGCGATCCCATACGTATCTGATGTTACGTGCGGCCAGGCACCACGCACATGTCGCATACCAAACGTGCACACAACGCGATCCTATACGTATATTACATTGTGCAGCGGCTGGCACCGCGCACCTTCGCTAACCCATAGCGCATAGTTCACGACTTTGGCAATATGGAGCCTTGACTCCGCGCACCCACCGCGATAGGTATACGATGGGTACGCAACTCCAATATTTTCTAAAAAAATATATATATTTAAGAAAACACAAGACATTACATAATTTTAATAATGAAAAAAAATATTTTTAGGATATTAAATTTACACAATATCAATAAAAAATCTGAAAATAACTGGAAAAACCACATGATTAATGAACATCATAATTAAAAATTAGAATTTAAAAAACCGTTGCAATTCACTGAAAAAAACAAATGTTTCAGGGACGTTATAGTTAGAAATTAGCATTTAAAAAAAACATTGAAATTCACTGAAAAAAACATAGGTTTCAGGGACGTTATAGCTAGAAATTAGCATTTAAAAAACCTTAGAAATTCACTGAGAAAATCATCGGTTTCAAGCATGTTATAGTCAGTTGAACATTTCACACGTACAAAACTAGAGAAATGTGGCCGTTATAGTTAGTAGATCTAACTATATCAGTGATGTCATTTGAGATGTCATCAGTGATGTCATCAGTGATGTCACTGACCATGTCATGAATGATCTAATATGTGACGTCATCAGCAGTGCATTGCTGGGGCGCGAGTTATAGTTAGCTTTACAAATTATAACGGACAAATTTCTCTGGTTTTGTCCGTTTGAAATGTCCAACTAACTATAAGGTGCTTGAAACCTATGTTTTTTTCAGTGAATTTCTAAGGTTTTTTAAATGCTAATTTCTAACTATAAGGTCCCTGAAACCCATGTTTTTTCAGTGAATATATATATGTATATAGATATCTCACCACAATTCCTCCAGTTGGAAGTAAAAACGGGATGCACTCCCATAGTCTTTTCAGCATAGATTATTTTATTCTTTTCCACTCCTTCATTTGCAGGGAAAGCATATATATATATATATTATCTACTGGCGGTCGCCAGTAGATAGTTATAGTTAGGACCGTGTTTCCATAGGAAATCCGCAACATTCTATTTGGAATAACTTTGGCGCCGATTGACGAATCCTCGCGAAATTCTCAAAATAGGTGGGGTGCTCCGCTCCGCTCCGCTCCTACCCTGAAAGTCTCGGGGGGATTCGTCAAGCGGGGGCTGAGAAAAAGGGGGGGTCCCAAAACGCGTTTTCCCCATGCATTTTTCCATAGGACCTTTAGTCCGAGCTACAGCCCGAACGGCTGAACAGAATTAGTTGAAATTTGGCAGAGAGGTAGCCCTCAGGTCAGGGATGTGCCTTTTGAAGGTCTCGTGTAAATCTGTTCAGTTTTTCCTGAGAAAATAGCATTTAAATCAATATATATATCTATGGGCGCGCTCCGAGCGCGTACCGTAAGCTTACCGTACGCGCACGCTGCCGTGCGCGAGCGCGATTCTGATTGGTTGTTAGATCTCAGTAAACATTCGAATCGGTCGAAACCAGGAAGTGTCGGCCGCCATTTTGTCTCTCGCAGTCTGAGGGGGTTAAAAACAAAGGTGGATAACGTGAAAAGGGGGCAGGCTGGACAGTTCCTGACCCCCTAGCCTTTGTCAGGGGGTCCCAGAAGGACCCCCAAGGGCAAAAATTAATTTTGATTTTTTTTCGAAAAATCGCCAAATGCGAGTAGCGTACGCGCACGGCGTAAACGGAGAAATTCCGCGAACTTCGCGGAATCAGCGTACCGTGCGCGCACGGCAAAAAAAAAAATTCAAAAAGGAAAGCTTAAAAAAAAATAAAAAAAATTGTGAGCTAAGGTTGGCTCTTAAAAGAGCCGTTGGGTTCATACAGGGATGGAGGAAAGAAAGAATGGGAATATTATGAGCGTCTACAAACGTGCTGGTCTATCTTATTGTTAATAAGGGAAACACTGGTCTCCCCAAAAACAATAAGACCACAACACGTTGTAAACCTCATTGCAACCCTCCCAAATCGAGGGTTAACGTCCAGAGGAGCAGAAGAAGGTGATGCTCCCACCTCAGAGGAAGGGCTCAGCTGAGCTGCCGATGATGTACTCAGCTGAGCTTCTGAGGTTGGGCTCTGGTGACTTACTGAAGAGTTTTCTCCAGTATGTCGAGCAAAGGTCCTGGGATGTCTATCCCTAAGGTGTCTCATCATAGAGTGATTTCCAAAGGAATACTTCTTCCTTGGATTTCCTCTAGATAAAACACGGTCACAAAGTGTGCAAGTGACCAATGGAGCATTGACCTTTTTCTCCCCCTCTGGAAAAGTAAAATACTCCCATACAAAAGAATTATTTTGTTTCCTCCTTCTCTGGATGATGGTGGTGCTGCTAGCCTCACTCTCAGAAGAGGTCTGCTGTTCTGCCATTGTATCTCAATGTCAATTCAGCTCCTTCTCCTAGGGGATCTCAAGCAGTAATGAGGGGAATGGGTGTGGTGTGGGATGTTTCTGGAACTGAAAGTAGTTTCAACCAATGAAAAGTGTTCTTTGTGGATCACATGACCTACCGTGCGCGCTCCGTAAGCTTACGGTACGCGCTCGGAAACAAGTACGCATGCACGAACGTGACGCTTACGGAGCGCGTACGTAAGACGCACTCGCGCATGCGCATTACACGCCCCTGCGTAACCGCGACTTTGCTTCCGTGTGTACGCGTACGTCACGTACGTATCACGTAAGCGCGCTGTACTTATGACGTACGGAGCGCGTAGCGTCAGCTTACCGTACGCGCACGGAAAAAAATGCATACAAAAAAAAAATAACCATTCCATAATGCAGGATATAGTACATATATTATTTTATACATAGGTTTACCAAAAATTTCAAAAAAGAATTTGCATTTAAAAAACCGTACAAATTCACTGAAAAAACCATAGGTTTCACACACGTTATAGTTAGGAATTAGCATTTAAAAAACCTTGCGAATTCACTGAAAAAACCATAGGTTTCACACATGTTATAGTTAGCTGGACATTTCACTCGTAAAAAACCAATGAAATTCCCCCGTTATAGTTAGTGCAGGCAACTATAACTCACGCGACCGCAATCCTCTGCTGATGATGTCAGATATTACATCACTGATGACATATGTGTCTTCATGAAAAATAAATATTTGTAATATATGTATAGCTAAAGATTAATCGAAGAAGACATGGGTAAATAGGTGTCTAAATACAGTGATGTAATATCTGACATCATCAGCAGAGGATTGCGGTCGCGTGAGTTATAGTTGCCTGCACTAACTATAACAGGGGAATATACATATATATACATATATATATATATATTCACTCTAAAAACCATAGGCTTCAGGAACGTTATAGTTAGTTGGACATTTCACTCATACAAAACCAGAGAAATTCTGACGTTATAGTCAGTTCAGCTAACTATAACTCGCACCCCTGCAATGCACTGCTGATGACGTCACATATTACATCATTCATGACATGGTCCATGACATCATTGAGGACATCTCAAATGACATCACTGATGACATCATCCAGTGAATGTGTGTTTCTTTAAAGTTTAAGTATGTTTTATATATATGCCAACGTGTATTGAAGAATGATTGGGTATATAAGTGTCTGGATGGAGGATTTAGTAGGTGTGTGACTGACTATATAAGTGAGTGATTAAATGTGTCTTACTGAATACATGGGTTAGTGACTAAACTGTGTGAATGTCTGTATCAGTCTGTCTGTTGTTGTGTAACCTGCTGCATGGGTTGGTCAGTACCTACACGAGTGTTTATATGGGTTATTGATTGGTTGCCTGAGTATTTGTATGGGAGACTGAGTGTGTATGTGGGTGGGAGGTGTGTGACTCTGTTCATAGATGTGTGAGTGGTTGATATACTGGGTGTATGGGTTCAAGAGTGCATGTAGAAACATCTGTATGGGGGGTGAGTGTGTGTACGGGTGTGCTGGTTAGTGAATGGATGTCTCAGTGGTACATGTCCAAGTAAATACATATGTAAAAGGCAGTGTATGTGAGAGTTGGAGTAAATAAATGATTATACATGAGAGTGGATGTATGGATGAGTGTGTACTTGTATCAGTGATTATATAAGAGAGTAACTATGCGTTAGTATCTGTATGAATAAGTGAGATGGTGTGTGTATAACTGTGTAGGTGAGTAAATGAGAGTGTGATTGATTCTTTGCATGACTGACTAGGTGTGTGAGTAACTCCATGGATGAGTGGCAGTGTGTGAGTGTCTGTTTAGGTTTTTGAGTGCATATGATAGTGTTGTATTGATAAGTGACTGCATGTATGAGTGATTGTATGGATGAATGAGTGGATGTGCGTGTAGACCTAGGAATCAGTGAGTGCGTATGTAGTAACTGGGATTGGTGTGTCGATGGTTTTCAAAAATGGTAGTCTGTATTTTCCAGTGGGTGTATCAAAGGTTATATTAGAGTGTGAGGAGGTGCATCAGATTTTTACGTGGATGATGTCATCCATGATGTCATCAGTGATGTCATTTGAGATGTCATCAGTGATGTCACTGACCATGTCATGAATGATGTAATATGTGACATAATCAGCAGTACATTGGGGGGGCGCAAGTTATAGTTAGCAGAACTAACTATAACGCCAGAGTTTCTCTGGTTTTGTACGAGCGAAATATCCAACTCACTATAACGTCCCTGAAACCTATGGATTTTTCAGTGAATTTCTAAGGTTTTTTTAAATGCTAATTTCTAACTATAACGTGCCTGAAACCGATGTTTTTTTCAGTGAATATATATATATATGTATATATATATATATATATATATATGTGTCCAACTCTCTTAAACAAGAGAAAATAGGGTCGCACTCCGCAAAATACAAGAGCTTTAATAAAAACAGTTCTTGTATTTTGCGGAGTGCAACCCTATTTTCTCTTGTTTAAGAGAGTTGGACACATTGTAACGGTCTGGGCTCGACCGTAGGATACCGCACTGGGGAGAGCGCCATTCTTTCCGACGAAGCGAGCCAGCAACGTGGGATATATATATATATATAAAGAAAAGGAGGAGCCCACCAGTTGAGATGCAGTCGCAGGAGGTAAAGTGAAGATCAGGGAAAGTCCTTGCTATGAGCCCATCTCAGCTATTCCCGACACGTTTCGGGCTAGCGGCCTTTCTCAAAGGCAAGCTGCTTGTGAGTAACAACAAACAAAACCTTCCAGGCCACTCCTTTATTTAGAATATAGTTCTCTGGTGAGTATATCGCAAAGTATTATGGGACTCGAAGTCCTTACACACCTAAGTGAGTATATATATATGTGTGTGTATTGTGTCTATTTGGCAATGGTATACAAGTAGCATGTTATGGCTCAGGGGAGAGGAGTTGCTTATACCTTCGGTGGTGGATTGGGGCACCCTCACCCCCTATCAGCCCAAAATCAACACAACTATCACAAAGTTAACAATCTTCATAATCTAGGGTACAGCAAACTGGTGGTGTGGCAGAGAACCCAAAACCCACTCATCTGATTAGTTTCCACTCTGACCTTTTAATCCCTCTCCTCTACACCTTGTGAAATGCTGAAAGTTCTACTTCTCAATAGTTGTTCATGTCTCTTGGTGTCATTTATCTGCTCAATTTCAAGCATACAACAAAGTTTATATGCATTCTACATTATGTATTCCAGCTATGCAGTTGTATCTGGTTACCTATATAGATACCTATATAGATACACCCAAAAAAGAATACTTAGAGCCACACAGTGCTCTAGGTACTACGATCATGCACTATGCGTTCCACAAATCTGCTCTGAAATATTGGATGATGATGATGTTTAGTGATATAAAGTTTTTGTCACACTTCTTCTGACCAAAGCACCATTTGTGTTGATGTTTTAAGTGCACAATGTTGATATGCCTGATTCACATTTATTTATTTATTTTTCTTAGCTTTGATATTCCAGAATTGTGGTAAAAAGAAAATGCACCTATATATCAACAGCGAACTATACACATTTGTGGAGAACCAAATGAATTCTACATCAACCTATCCTATTTATTATACTCAAAACCGATGATACTTTTATTCATATTCATATTCAAAAATTTTCTTTTTCACTTATTTATTTGACATCCCAGACAGATCCACATTAAAAACACACTCTATAAAAAAAAATATGACTAAAAACCCTAATCAATGTTCTCCTTCATATACATTCAATTTACATTAGAACATGAGATGTTTCCTTTGTCCTTCACTCTTGTAACAAACTGTTCAGTACATAAAGAAAGTGTCACTAAAAAATAACACAGCCAACATGTGTTTTGCAGTGGTGTGCCTCTTCTTCAGGGCTGTAATGAGAACATGTGTAATGAAAATAAAAACAGATGATACCTTTCTACTACTCCATAAATACATTTCCACATACAATATACAGATACATACAGTACGTATTCTTAGCTTTACATACATCTTAAAGAGAAAATAAATATATAATGAAAATATATCTTTTTTTGCTATTATCTGATATCACAATATGTAACTCAATTCCCAAATTTGTCAATTTACAACACAATTCATACATTTAATTCATAAAAGAGAAAAGACAGATGTTTCACCAATTCTCAGATCAGTTGTTATTTCGTCAGTAACAAGGGTATATGACAAAGCTAAAGATTGCCAAGTCTGTCAATATATTTAGGTGAGCTATCTATCCTTCCTGTACTAAGCAGTTTTTCTATGCAATGGTTACCCAGAACCTATTCCATACCTCATTGTTGCATGAGCTTCCTAATTAAAAATTATGTTGTCCTGTAGCTGTTGATTGACTGTCCTCGTGACATAGGATAACATCTCACACAAACAGACCTCCTTCATTCAACTACATACATGAAAAACAGGATAATATTGTATCCATACCTATTTACCCCTTTATTAATAAGCACACTCACCATAAACTAGGTAAAACTAATTTTCAGGATATAACTCAAGTTGTATTTCAGATGAAAGATCAATTATTCACTCCTTCCTCATTTTCTGGTGTCACTAGAGGGACGCAGTAAATCCTGCACAATGTTTACATTACGCTATGCCAAAAAACAAAGCTTTAGATTTGTTTTACTTAGCACTATATAAAATCCATTCCATCCTCATATTGTCCTCTCCTACATCAAAATCAAAATTAGAGGTCAGATCCTCTCCTAATTATATTCCAAATTGTTATACAACTTTAAATTACAGGTACAGGAGTTGCATGCAGCTAGTTCCTGATCTTTTCACTTAGTGATTATATCATCCAACAAGCTAAAAAACAGACGAGAAAAATGTGCACATTACTAATTTGGTTGAGCTTACTTTTCCCATAGGTCATATATCCACCACAGTGCGTAACCCCTAAGATATCTCCATCACATGAAAATTCACCTTCTACGTTCAATCAACAATAACATAATGGCATATTTTCTGCTAATATAAAACTCTTCAGCAAAAAACCTCATCATCTCTGCATTCACATATATTACACCTCATCTCACAGATGGATAGTTACAGCAAATTGTAACATGCCCCATTGAAGGTTTTTCACCCATTCACTCACCTGTCAACATTTCAATCTGGGTTTTATCCTGAAAATAGACACAAGTACAAACCTATTGATAATCCCTTCTTCTCAAGGTCAGCATCTTACTTCAGTTCCTTTCGAGTTTGGTGCCAGAGAAAATGTTGCCTCTAAGTCCTGGACTGGATACTCCTGCTATCTTTCACAGTCAGACCATAGGTTTTCCTAAAGTATCACACAAAAAATACAAATACAATCATTCCATTATCAATCCACTCAATAATTAATGCTTTTGCACGTCGAACAGGGCTCTTCCAACAGTAATACCCTTCAAAACACAACACAATGAGAATCCCAAACTGAATTAGAACAATACAGTAAATTGTAATAAATTAAATGACATCAAAATGACAAAAAAAAACATAAGGAAAACCAGAGATGCGAATATTAAAAAGCGTTAGGTGCCAACTGCGGTCAAATGGTTGCTTTTAGACTAAGGCGGCTCCACAAGGTCAGAAAGCCAGTGGAGGTGGCCCAGGTGAAGCCATTCATTTTTGGTGAGAACATTTTGAGAGTTAGAAAATAGAATTTCCCGCTCAGGTAAGGTCCCTCACCAGTTGGATACTTTTGATGCTTTTGCCTGCCAAGATTTCTACTTTCTTACTTAGAGCCTGATTTATATCTTGGAGGAAATTTTACTCCATAACAGCAGTGACTGAATACCACCAAGATAATGGTCCGCCCACCAACTTTAAAAGTGGGCAGACCTTAGGTTCAATCGCAGCAGAGACTAGTCTGTCAACGCTATGATTAAACCCCTCCAATGGCCATGCAAAGTAGATTCCACTGCCCATCAATGCCAGAAAAACATTGGCAGTAAGGGACAGTGAAAACTGCTAAATGCTCCCGCCGCCATGGGAGAGGACTCCCATGGCAAGGGGAGCATTTTCTTCTTAAATTTAAAAGGAAATCTCACTTTGGTATTTTCTTTTTGAAAATAAAACAGAAAATAGTTGGGTGCAGGGCTCCATCATGTTGATGGAGTCATGCACCAAACTTTAAACAGCGTTAACAGGAATCACTGTTACTGCGGTTGCTGCTAATGCTTTTGAAATGACCGTCAGCTAGGTGGTCAATTCTAAATTTGGCACAAGGCATCTCAGTCAGAGTGATGGAGTAATTTACTCCTTGTCCCTTATGGAGAAAGAGGCCCCCTGCCATTATATAAATCAAGCCCTTAGTCACTTTTTCATAACTTGGAATAGTTCGAAGATCAAAGCTGCAGGCCAGTAGCCAAAGATGGCCTAATGAAGCTGGATACCTTCTCCATGCAGTCCAGCTGAATCGGATTTGCTGCTGCAGAGAAGCTCCAAGTCGAAGAAATGTACTTCCTATCTGAAATGTACTTGGCTCAGATCTGCCTAGCAGGTTTTCTCCAGTCCTCTGGAGGTGTAGTTGAAAGTTCCTAGGCACAGCCTAAATAGTCCTCCTTCCAGGGGAATTAAAATACCTCTCCATACCCAGGCCTTTTTTATCTGCTCTGAGAGCAGTTTTCACACCTCATTCAGGGCTTGAGTACTCAAAGGGCTGCAACTGACATCCAATACAATTAACCTCCAGAAGCTTTAGGCATGGAAAAGGTAACTTTCTAAAAGTTAGTTTTCCTTAGTGTGTATCAAAAGTATGACTTCATCATTAAATTACGTTTTTTGATCAATATAGTTTTTGTATCATGTTTCTAGCTGGTCCTTACCCTGATATAAAATTAATAATTAATATTTTTACCCAGTGTTTCTCTATGGGCCAGCCAGCCTTCCTACAGTGAAAATTGCTTTTGATTGCTAGTAACCATAGGAACATGTGAACATTACATTTCTACATGTCCAAGGTTTTTAAATACTATCCTCTCTCCCCGGTGGGAGACACAGCCTATTTGTGATTACAATATTATTCATAAAAAGAAGGTATAAACCTGTCGAAATGGTTTATTTTGACAGGTTTAACTGTCATTTTAAACCTGCTTCTGGCAGGCTATTATGGCAGGCCTGAAGCCATGGTTGCATTGCTAATGTAGTGGATGCCATGATAGGTGCTGCAGCCCACTAGTGACATTTAACCTACATGCACTGGATACACCTTGCACCTTAGGTATTAGGGACATAAAAATAAGTTATATATGTCAGTTAGGGTTATGGAAATTGTGTCATGTTTAACAAGCATTGGCATAGCCAATAGGTCTCGCCTTTGGGACCTTATAAGTGTTTAGCCATGCAACCATTGATATGTTGCACCGACAAATATTGTGCTGCATAACTAAATACTTATGAGGTCCCAAAAGCGAGACCTATTGTCTATGCAAATGCTTTGTTTTGTAACTAACAGCTCATGTCATGAACGGCGCGGTTTCTCCGGAGCTCAATCGCTTTCTGTTGTGCACATGAATGTTTGCAACTGTGGGCACTCTTTGAATCAGTGCAGTGCTATGCTGCAGACACTGCTAATAAGTCGCACTTCAAGGGGGTTACTACTAAGCTGCAGACTTGAGACACAGTGTCTGGAGGGCTTCAGGATGTGGCAGTTACCAAACCTGACAACTACAAAGCCATACCTGCCGGTAGATACATCACAAACATTCTGCTGCATCATGGTAGCACGCGCAGCTTCGGGAAGTGCAGAGCTTGACTCTTCTCATGCTGCACTGGTAAATCTAACCAGGGATTGAAGAGCTACACAATTGCTATACACTGGGTATGCCTGTGCTGATGTAGGTCATTATGCAGAGTATACCAAATGTGAAAGGTAAGCTTTTAATTTGCTGAGTCATTTTGCTTAACTCACTGAGCCACCCTTGCAGCTTAAATCGCTGTCTGGGTTGTAGTTTTTCCCTGAAAGTTAGTGTTAGTCTGAATCTTTTTTTTTTTTTTTGTCATTCAATCATCTGTTATGAACTTTGCCCTTAGAGTATTATCAAATTCCTTCACTTCTTCAGATGCTGTAAATAAACATTTTATTTGCTTACAACCCCCATTCTTGTAAGTATGTGAACAGCGTTATCAGTGTAACGCATGAAGGGGTAACGACTTTGGCGAGATTGGCATGTCGCAAACACACTGTGCAAAGAGAATATTCGTGTGCTCTAGAAGAGCTTGCAGAACAAAAGGCAATATTTCCTTTGTGATGGTGAGCCCATGACATTGTAGGACACACACACCCCCAGTAGTCCCAGCTTGCACCAGGCACACATTCCACCCGGAGTTTTCACAACACAGTAGATTGCATGTGTACTGACTGTAAATAAATTTTAACTAGACAGCTGGGACAGTGAAGGTCAGTCTCACCTCACTCCGCTGTTAACCCCTGCCTGGTCGCAGACAGATGAGCAAAGAGTATTGGGAAGAACATACCAGTGAGAACCAGCTGAGAGTGGAGCACAGACAGCGAGGTAGAGGAGGTGGGGGAGAAGCTGGCTGAGGAGGGAGGGACAAATACAGAGGAAAGACAAAAAGTGTGGAAATTCAAGAGGGAGATTGAGATAAAGAGGTGGCAGGTTAGTAGAGAGGGGGAGAAAGGAGGGTGGGAGAGGGAAAAAGGAGGGCCCGAGAGGGAGAGAGAAGCGGCTGGGTGAGTGGGAGAAAAGAGGGTGGGAGAGGGGTAGAAAGGAGGCTGGAGAAGGGCAGAAAGGAGGCTGGAGAGGAGGAGAAAGGAGGCTGGGATAGGGGGTGGAAGAGGGGGAGAAAGAAGGGTGAGAGAGAGTGAAAAGAGGGGGAGTGAGGGAGAAAGAAGGGTGAGAGGGAAAAAGGTGGGTGGAAAAGGAAAAAAGAAGGCTCAGATTGAGAGGGGGAAACAAGGGGATAGCTGTGAAAACAGAAATGGGAGGAGATGGGAGAAAATTAGAGGGTTGTCGCAGAACAAGTAAACAAGAGCTCGGCGCAGGAGGGACTGACTGACAGTGGAAGGAGCCGACGCTATTACGTAATGATAGTGGAAAGAGGACTAAAACCATTGAAGATTTTACCAACGAAAGGCCCGATTGAGGTGGCCATCTTTAAATGGCAATAATTTTGTAAACAATGCAGAGAAGCCTTTTTCTTTACGAATTCTGGATTTTTTTGCTAGTGCTTAGAAACATCCACACATCACTAAACTAGCACAGAATTGCTAAGAACACTGAATATATTATAGTGTCAAAAAGACCTGACCAGTGCATTCGAATCAAGAAAACCTGAGCTCTGTCTATGAACTATAATGAGCGTTTAGAATACACAAACATTGGTATTCATACAACGGGAAACGCGTAAATGTCAGCTAGCTCTTGTGCGCATCGTAGCCCTCAAAGATTGATAGCCATGCGGTATCGTAACAACGGCTCCTCACAGTATCATGTTCTTCATGTTTTGCCCTCAGTCATTCCCTCGGGGCAGTGCAGGCTCCCTCTGATTAGCTAACACTAGTCTTGCTCCCATTGGCTGCAGTTCTGGCAGGGTACGCAATTGGTTTGAAATATAAGTTGTAGTAGATGCCCTAGGTGTACAGCGGGCAACGGCGAGATTGGCGCCTTTTTCATAACAGAGAATCTGTTCACCGTGGCTTCTTCAACCATTGCACCTGTCGGTCTCCTGACCTGAGAAAGTGGATACTTGAGGGCTTAGGCAGCCAATTACTGACAAAGGTAAAGAGGAAGGAGGGTGAGTATTGTCAAGGGAGATGAGGGCAGAAAAGTTCAGGACCGAAACAAAGGAGATAATGAAAACCAGCGCGCGCGTGAAAGAGGAGGAGGCAGCAGGGGGAGGGGAGAGAGGAGGGGGCCTGCAGCTGTTTCCCTTGCAGGAGCGAGTAGAAACCATATGTTAAAGCTCGCTCCCGCAAGGGAATTGCCAGACGTGCACGCGTTGCATTCAAAGCAATGCAATGCGTGCACGTTTTTGGCAGCAAAGCTGAAGCGATTGCTAAAGGTCTTTTCCTACGTAACGCATGCGCACTGCGTAGGCGAGACCTAAAAAGGGAGAGCAAAGGCAGCAGGGGTAAAGTTCACTGAGTTCTACAGCTAGCAAAAACACATAGGGGAACATTCTCTTTTTTTGTTTTTAGATTTCCTTTTCTTTTTATTAACATTGCTCAAACAAAAGATCATTCTGTACATGAATTACATATAGTCTCACATGGTACAGCTTTGACATCACCGCTTTTGCATGAGGGATATGCAGGGAATCGTATAATTACAATGGCTTCAAAGACACAAGTCAACCATCAACAACATCAATAGACCAAAGGCGAAATGGCCCATCCACTAATCCCCTGCCATTCTTATATCCGAACATGACCTACGCGTCCTATTCATCCCCCAGCCTTTCTCTGTATTGGCGCCTTGAATGCCATATTTTTTCCCACTTTTTAACACAGCCCCTAGTTTTGTACACTGTTTCCTCTGCATGTTGGCACCAGTCCAGATCTCTTTCCCACTCTCTCAATGATGGCGACGAAGGCAATAGGGGAAAATTCTCGAGGCACACCACACAAAAGATGGTCATTTCCTAGAGGGATTTGCCACCAAGTTCTTAACTTTAAAGAAATATGCAAATATTTTACAAAAGATATCTGATCCCCTTTTAAAATCCTAAATTAAAAGTGTACTTTCACATAACTGAGTAACTGTGAGTGACCGCAGGTGAAAGAATAATAATAAACCCATTGTTAAAAGTTGTGTGGTGGAAATAGATATGGTAGTCAGAGATTTGTTTTTACCTTTTATCTTTTACAATGTTTTGATTGTTATGCATGCAACTTGTGTATATTTACAAGGCATAAGTTGCCGAATATTTAACAAAATGTCACTAAAATAAAGGTTTCTTTCTTTGTGAATGCCATCTACTTACATGTCAAAAGTAAGACTTTCTTGAGTGAAAATTCTTGTTGTTTTGACTGGTAACTTAAGAGCTGGTGTAAACATTACATTTCACTTAACCCCTTCGCTGCTGCGGACATTCCGCTGCAGCGCTGGGGGGCGCAGGGGGGCAGCGCGGTGGGCCTGTGCTCATGACGGAGCCGCTTCGTCATGAGCCACAGTTGAGCTGTGCTCATGACGGAACGGTTCCGTCATGACTCCGCCCATTTGCGTTGTCCCCCCGCACAGGCGGGGAAACAGCGCCGCGTAGGCGGAGCGGCTGCCAACGGGCGTGTCATGACGGAACCGTTCCGTCATGAGCACACGGCAACCGTGGCTCATGACGGAACGGTTCCGTCATGAGCGGGGAAGGGGTTAAGTTGCATTACTTTTGTAAACCAGCGCAATAGACTCAAGTGCAAAGAGTCCCTGATATGTCACATGCAGAAAGAACAGATATTGTTTTTAGAATTTCTGAGCTGCTCTGTTTCATTCACTAGCAGGCCACCAAACCCCTCTTTAGAATTGGTGGTAATAAGTTTCAAATTACAATATAATTCAATATAATACAAATCTTAGTTGATGAACAGATTTATATTAATTAAAAAATAATGTATCATGCGATATTAAATTGGAAAATCGGTGTGAGAAAATAACTTTAGATAAAACATTTTTTGAAGTTCTATCCATACTTTTATAGCAATTTGATAAGCTGAATTTGTTGATTTTTTTGGTGAAGGAGTGGCTGTGTTAGTGGCTCTATAGATGGGTAGGATGGTGTGTGAATGGCTGTATGGGTGAGTAACTGTCTGTTTGAGTGGGTGTTTGGCTGAGGGATTGGGTGTGTAATTGGTTGTGTGACTGGGTATGTTAGTACTTGTATGAGTGAGTGAATGACTATGTTTTGTAACTCTAATATTTCTTTTTTTGTGAAATTGTTACGTTTCTAGCAAGAAATTATTTAGATATTATAAGATGCGTATATAGTTTACATTTTTCATTGTTTTTGGTTACTTTTTTGTTATTTAAAATGTTAAACTTTTTTTGATTTACACTTTTTATGTTTTTTCTGCATTTTTTTCTTGTTATTTTAAAATATTTTTAAAGAACAATTCATTTGTTAGATAACAAGAAAAATTACAAATTTTGTGAAAAGTTTTGTGAAAAATATTATTTTTTTCAAATTGCTTTTAATAATTTTAATTTCATTTTATTTCACTATTTTTTTGTGTTGCGGTTCCTCCGGTGCACAGAAAACTGACACTGGACTTTATGGTATCTTATTCCAATCACTTGTACACAATGTATATATATATATATATATATATATATGAAGTACACCAGAATTCCCACCACTTGCTCCACACTCGAGGCAAAGATAGGGACATGGACTCCAGGTTGGTGCATGATTTCTTTCTTTCTTTATTCAAATAAGCAGACGCTTCGGCATGGTGGCATGATGCGTTTCGCCCAACAGGTGGGCTTGTTCACATGACGAGACTCTCGTCTCTCACAGCATTTAAACACATTTTTTACCACTCATTGCGTCACGTGATTTAGTGAAGGTAGAAGAAATACTTTTTAGGTAAATCATTTTGGTGTTCAGTGTAATTCATGTTATTTTTTTTAATTGTTATTTTAAAAAAACACAACAATATTATTCTCATGGCTTTTATATTGCACAAAGTGCAACGTGCAAATAAATGGTCATGAACAATTGAATAGTATTGGTTTAAATACTACAACAAATCAAGTGCAAAATAGGCATTCTTTAAAAAAATAGTTTGAAAAATAGATTCTTATAGATATAAAATATACATATCATTGTCAAGCAATTCATACTCGTCTAATGAATGTATGGGTTAATTTGCCTGCAACTGCCCAAGGGAAATCTTACAGTCCTATGATGTGATGTTACCTTCTATATTTTATGCTGAAATGACAGCATTATCCTAAATATTTTTTTTGTTTGGGGGAAAAATATAATGGACCGCAATAATTCATGAAGAATTCCCTTATGTCTTGCTCTCGATCCTTAATTTAAATTAATTTGCTATTGTTTTACTTTGTTAGCCATTGATCTAAGTGTGAACACCATATAAAAATATACTTCAAAGTTCTTCTAAAAAGTGCTGTTTAAAGTGTGTTTAGTGCTTAAAACTAATAAATAAATAAATAATCACAATTGTACTTATTGGGATTAAAAAAAAATTCTAACAAGAAATCCGAATTGACTTAACAATTCAGATTTTTGGGAGTTAAAGGGAAGATTTTAAGCAAACTGCTGTTTCTGATTATTATCGTAAACATTTTAATTGATGGAGAAAATATGTGTCTTAGGTCGTTTTTACTAGCCTGATACTATAGTCATTGATTCAAATTTTAGTTAATGAGACAGAAATGATTTCAGGAAATCAATAATTAAGAATTAAGAGATTTCGCTCACCAGGTACAGTTAAATGGGGACCTTAACGGATACAGTGGGGATGTTTTAAGAATATCAGCATAAGAAAATGTGAATAAATATGTCAACAAAGATGTTCATGGAAAAGGGAAGATCTGTATTTAGTGTATTGGCATTTCCTCTATTCTAAAAGGGGTTGTTAAAATTGCTAAAATTATGATATATTGTAACAATTTCATAAATAACCTCTAAAAATACATATAAAAATATATATAAATATATATAAATATATATAAATATTTATAGAACAAATGTAAAACAAATGTATAATATTGCATTCCTATAAAATACAAATATTCTAAAAGACAATCCACAAGATCTAATAAGGCTATATTTTCTTATAAAAAGTTGTTCAACTCTTCCCCATTATTATGTCCATTGGGAGTGCGGGTATTTATTTTGAGTATAAATTTTGCCTCCAGTTGTCTAAGGACTTTTTCCCTGTTCCCTCCCCTTCTCATTGGTGGAACCGCAGCTATGACATAATATTTAAGATCTTCTAGTTTGTTCCTGTGGACTGCCTTAAAATGTCTAGCCAGGTGGGCGTGGCTTGGGCAAGATGGCCGATCGGACCTAATCCGTGTCGGCTCCCGTGCCACCCTGGGCTTACCCCGGTTGCTGAGCTGTCCCAGGGCTCCCAGACAGGCTTGACGCCCATCGAGTGCCATGACAAGCGGCTGGGCATGCGTCGGCGTGGTCAAGACGGGCTTCCTGGCCGTTTGAAGCGCCCGCCGTCCGACAAGTGCAGCCACGGCAGAGTCCCGCAAGATGGCGGCCCCCGGAGACGTGAACGTGCTGCACGCCTGAAGAAGAAGAGCCGACAGGGTATGGATCGCGGCTGACGACCCTGCTCCCCGCTGGTTGCCTCCGTTGCAGTCCGAGCTCGGATGGGAGAGTTACGGGCCGCTCATCTGCCCGCCTCAGGTTCCCTCAAGACACCAAGCAGTGACGCGGCCGAGAGACACAACCCGGCGGCGCCCGGTGAGGAGGCCGCGCTGGTGACCGGCTGGAGCACGAGCGGTGAGCTGAACGGCAGAGAGATCTGGCGGCTTGGTGTTCGTGGCGCTGCAGCGGCTGACGATGTGGAACTCTCTGCGGGTCAGTGTGTGAGACCCTGTCCGATGGGCCAATTAGTGGAGAGGTCCCAGCCCACCGGGTGAGTGCAGCGTTCCCCCCTGGGGAGGAAGAGAGGCGTCGTCTGGGCACGCACGGCCTCCTCGAGGAGGCCGCGTGCGCCCAGACGACGCCTCTCTCGTTTTTTGTCGGGGTCTCTGAGAGACGCACAGATTCTTCCCCTCTCCGTCTCTGACCACAGTCTTGTCATGATCACCCTCCATTGGGCTGGCCCACGGGATAGCCGAACCAAGTGGTACTTTCCCGCCTCTCTTACTAGAGACATTGTGCTGCGCAAATCGCTACGTGAGACCATAGACAAATTCTTTACCCTTAACGACACGGAGGAGACTTCGGAGCTGATACGGTTGGACGCTTTTAAGCAGTGCTTAGGGGCAAGTGCATCGCACTTAACTCTGCGCTCAATCGTAGGAGAGTGGCGGAGTGGGAACGACTGGAAGCTGAGCTGGTGGCTGCGGAGCAGGCCCATAAGGCCAAGCCCTCCCGCATCACGTTACGGCCCCTTACGGTGTTACGGGGCAAACTGAAGTTGATATACGCAAACCGGGCCGAACTTACCCTCTTGCGCCTGCGCCACACCTCATACTCTCAGGGGAATAAAATTGGGAGGCATCTAGCCCGGCAGTTCCGCGTTAAAAGGGACAAAGAATATATAGAGGGGATACGAGACGCTGCAGATACGGTCATACACTCCGACAAGGGGAAGGCGGACTGTTTTCGATCCTTCTACAGCGAGCTGTATACCTCTGATTCTCTTGAGGCCTCAGTGAAGAAGAACTATCTGCAGGGTCTGACACTCCCCAAGGTCACCGCCTCTACCAATGCAGAACTTTGCGCTCCCATCTCGTTAGAAGAGGTCACCAAAGGCATTATGGCGCTCAAACTCAACAAAGCTCCCGGGCCTGATGGCCTCACAGCCCTCTTTTACCGCACTTTCGCGCCAGACCTGGCCCCGCACCTGCAGTCTCTTTTTAACGCTATAATCGCCCAGGGTGTGGTTTCGCCTTCCATGGCGGAGGCCGTCATCACGGTCATCCCGAAACCGGGGAAACGTAAGGATCAGTGCTCCTCCTATCGCCCTATCGCGCTGTTAAACTTGGACGCTAAATTGTATTCCACTATCCTGGCCGCCAGGCTCAATCCCCTTATGGCAGCGCTGATACACCCCGATCAATCGGGATTTATCCCGGGGAGACAAACTCATGATAACAAGCGACGTATTGTACATCTGATAGAAAAAGCCTCCAAAAGATGCATGCCGGCTCTCCTAGTTGGTCTGGATGCTGAAAAAGCATTCGACCGGGTGGATTGGGGATTCTTATTCTCCACTATGGAACAGATGGGCATTGCTGACTCATTCATTACAATGATTCAGGCCAACTATCGGATTCCTACATCGCGCGTCCAGGTCAACGGGACTTGTTCGGCTCCTTTTACCCTTTCTAGAGGCACGAGGCAGGGTTGCCCACTTTCCCCCCTTTTGTTTGCCTTGAGCATTGAACCCCTAGCGCTGGCCATACGCCACAATCCGCAGATATCGGGTACTCCGTTTGCGGGGGAGGAACACAAGATATCTCTTTTCGCAGATGACGTCCTCCTCTCCCTTACTCACCCATCCATGTCGCTCCCGACTCTGCATGCCGAGCTGCAGCTCTTCGAACGGGTGGCGGGGTTCAAGACCAACTTAGACAAATCCTACATTCTCAACCTTACGATACCCAGGGAGGAGCTCCCGGGGCTCTGACAGAGCACGACTTTCCGATACCTGGGAGTTCGGCTTACTCCGTTAGTGGAGGATTTGTATAAGGCTAATTTCCCCCCCCCCCTTCTTGCTCAAATTAAGGCGGATCTGGCGCGCTGGAAACCACTATTTATATCTTGGCTGGGGCGCATTCACTCGCTTAAAATGACGGTCTTGCCGAAGCTGCTTCATTTATTTCAGGCCCTCCCCATTGAGGTCCCCCTCTCCTTCTTCTCGACCATGCGCTCTCTTTGTTCTCGTTATATCTGGCAGGGAGGGAGAGCCCGCCTGTCGTATTCCCTGTTACGAAGGCCCCACTCTGCGGGCGGAGCGGGTCTTCCCGACTTCCACCTCTACTATAAGGCGGCACAGCTGTGTGTGTTTATTGAATGGTCTAAAATAGAGTCGGATAAACATTGGTTACATATGGATAGGTCGGTTGCGGGACGGACGATCTGGGACCTGGTATGGCGCCCGAAACAGGATAGGCCGGATAACACGTACATTAGTACACCCACCAGAACAACGTTGCGGGTCTGGGATACTCTATCCCGGGACGACCGATGGACCACTTTCCCTGCCCCTCACACCCCCATCCACGGGCATGCGGCCTTTCCACCGGCGTTCACCAGGGTCCTTTCACCGCTTGGGAGGAGGGGGGTTGCTTAATGATTGGGCATTTACTTAGAGGTTCTAGGTTGATGACGTTCTCAGAATGTAGAACTGACTTTAGCCTCCCGCAGACTGAACACTACATATATCTCCAATTACGTCATTGGCTCCAGTCGTCTGGGATGCAGGTGGCGATCAACAGGCCCCAGACCCCGTTTGAAAAATTCATTTGATCTACCACTACCATGAAGGGGGCAATTTCTTTTTTATACGGCCACCTTCTGGCCACTGTGGTCTCACCGTCCCCACGATTCAAGGTTAAATGGGAAGGGGTGGTGCAGAGGCCGATTGAGGAACGGGAGTGGGAGGCACTTTGGTCCGACATCACAAAACACAACCACTCGATAGAACTCAGAGAAGCGCACACGAAAGTGATGGTGGATTGGTACCTATACCCAGCTAAACTACGGCGCATCTTCCCGGGCACCTCTGACCGCTGCTGGAGAGGATGAGGGTTGCTGGGGAACTTTCAGCACATCTGGTGGACCTGTCCGACTATCCGCCCCTTTTGGGAAGAGATACTGGGACAAATCAAGACTATGCTGGGCTACCCGGTCCCCACCTCCATTGAGGCGGCGTTGTTGGGCCTTCGGGACCCCTCCCTGCGCTACCAAACCCGAGCAGATAAGGCCATAATGTGGCTTTGCTTGGGGGCGGCGAAGGTGGCTATCGCGGGGTCTGCCGGCGGCTGTTTTCCCGCCCCAGATTAGGGGGTTGCGGCTGTTCCAATTGTAGCCCGCTGGGGCTGCCACTGGTGGGTCCCCCTGGTAGTCTGCCTCGCAGTTCCTAGGCCGTCTGGATGAGGCATTGCCCTGACCCCGCCCTGGATGGGTCCGTCTCCGGTCCTGGGCCTCCAGGTTCCCTCCCTGGGTCTCTCCTCTCTCTCTCTCTCTCTCTATTGCTCTCGCTTTCCTTTCTGTTGTTTCTCTCTTTTTCTCAATGGGGTGTGCGGGGTGGGAGGGGGTGGGATCCTGGGGAGTTGGGTTTACTATAAAACGAGTTTGATGTTCCATGGCACGGAGGCTGCGGTTTGAATGGACACCTCCTTTCTACATAGACTGCGGACACCGGACTACTAGACTCCAGGTACTGCCCACTGGGGATCTCCAGGGCATGGTTTTAGGACTTGCTTCGCCTCATCTTTCGCACTACTGTACCCCTACATTAGCTTATGTTATTATTGGTGAAGCTTGCCTCTTCTACGTCCGGGTTTGGGTCTGTACTTTTCTCTCTCGTAATTCTCGCTTGCGGGTCCATTCAGTTGTATTACAAATGTCATGGTCTGTATTTTCCCTTTTTTGATGCTAATAAACACAATTTTGAAAAAAAAAAAATGTCTAGCCAGTGGATAAGTCATATCTGAATTGACTATTGGTCTCAGATGCTGCAAGATGCGTACATGCACCTGAAGTTTGGTGCTGCCTACATATTGCAAGTCGCATGTGCAACTCAATACGTAGACAGAAAACTCAGTGCGGCAGCTATATCTGGCCTTGATTTGGTTGATCGGTGCACCGAATACGGTAGTGTACTGAGTTGTATTTATTCCAAACTTACATGCTCTGCATGTGTTACACTTAATAAAACCGGTACGTGGTGCTAGCCACATTGTACTGGGTTGGCTGGCTGAAGTTGTCAATTCAGGACTAGGCCTGACTAAGGCATTGTACATAGACTTAGATTTTCTAAATGTCAAAGCTGGGGGGTCGGGAATAACTGACTAATTACTGTATCTGTTTGGATTATTGGCCAGTGTTTGTTTATAATAGTCCTAATTCTCTTGTGTTGGCTACTATATGCTGTTACAAATCTCATTGAATTGGTTTCTGTGTCCTCAAAGGCGGAATTCTCCTTTCTCTTGAATCCTGTAATGTTAGAGCAGGTTAGTAAATCGCTCCTGGATTTAGTTATGACTTTGGCCAAAGCTGTATTAATGACCTGGTCACTGTAAACCCTAGCTGAGAACCTGAGCTTACTCTCATTGATACACTCTTCAAAGAATTGATCAGTGCTACAGATTCTACGAAGCCTTAAGAATTCCCCATATGGGATACTTCTTATCAAGGGGGTGGGGTGAAAACTTGACGCATGAAGCGTCGTATTCCCAGCAGTACTTTTTCTGTGTAGTGTGGTCTCAATGCCTCCTTCTCCAATGCAAACATGAACATCTAGAAAGTCAATGGATTTATTATTGACTTCTGCAGTGAACTGAAGATTAAGGTTGTTTATATTGAGTTTCTGGATAAAATCTCTGACTAAAGTCTCAGCTCCCTTCCATATGAAGAATATGTCATCTATGAAGCACATCCATCCTATGATGTGCTCTTCCCATATGCTTTTATATTCCACCCTGAGGACCTGCTCCTCCCACCATCCCACATGTAAACACGCGTAGCTGGGGGAGAAACAGGCCACCATGGCAACTCCCCTGATCTGATGGTAAACATCCTTATTGAATAGGAAATAGTTATTGTAGAGGCATAGTGTTATCATTTCTATATTCATTTTGCCATGTTGGTAAAATTCAATCGGTCTACTTCCTAAAAAGGATTTTACTGCATTGATACCGTCTATGTGATTAATACTAGTATATAAAGCACATACATCGAGTGATAACAAATAAATATTCAGATGACCAAGTGATATCTTTAAGTTTCTCAAGGAAGTGAGTTGTGTCCTTAATATATGATGGCAGGGTAACTACTAATTCTTGCAGGTGGAAGTCCACATATTCAGAGATTTTCTCCAGAATTCCTCCTCTCACACTGATTATGGGTCTCCCCGGTACAGGCACAGTTCTGTTAGGTATTTTAGGTATGAAATACATTACTGGGGTTATTGGAAACTCAGTTCGCAGGTAGTTGAAATCCTCATTGGTGATCAAATTGTCTCTTTTCCATTTAAAAAGTTGTTTCAAACATGAGGCATTAAGTGCTCATAGTTGTTGTGCATTGAATTTGGCATAACATTGGGCATCATATAGGTGTTTCTCCGCCTCCAGCATATAATCTTCTCTGGGCCACAGGACTGTGTTGCCCCCTTTATCTGATTGTTTGATAATCACCTCGTTATGTTTCTGTAGTTTATTAATCAAGTCCTGATATTGTTTAAATTTGAAATTGGTGCCAGTCTTTCATTTTTTAATAGTCAAGCCAAGCTTTTTGATTTCTTCAATAATGATGTCCTGATAGATATCTATCGCATCACGCGGCATGATAGGAAAGAAGGTGGATTTAGGTTTGAAGGGGGATTTGACTCTACTGGATACACTGACACCCATTTCTGCGGCCAACTCCTGTGTAGATCCAATGGAGTCCTGCTCGTCAGTGTCTATCAAATTGCCCATAATCAAAAGAGTGGGAATGTCTGATGTTAAAAGGTTGGATACTGGCTCTTTATTGGTTGTTTTTAAAGATTCTGCGCTTTTTTTAGAGTTCTTTATTTCAAAGTACTTTTTTAATTTCATTTTGCGGATGAACTTATAGATGTCAACACGCGTTTGAACGTAGTTAAAACTACTCTCTGGGCAGAAGGATAACCCCAATGCCAGTAATTTGGTTTCTGCCTGATTTAATTGAATAGATGATAAGTTCACCACAGTATTGGGATTGGACTCTATTTTTTGTTGTTCCATTTCTTTTTGCGCTGCTGTCCGTTTCTTGCATTGCCGGGCTTTCCTTCTGGCTTTCCTTCTTTTGCTGTTTCTTGTTGCAGATTTTGTGCGGGCTTCCGTGGTATTAGCGTTTGACGCCACACCCACTGTAGAAAATCCAGTTCCTCTCCTGGAGTGAGGGCACCCATATCTCCCTTCCTTGGACTCTAGTGAATCCACTGCCATCCAAGTCAATATCACTGATTGTTGAATTGGATTCAGATGGGGACTCGCTTACTTGCTCTTATTTAATGGTACCTTGTGCCCCGCTCGATATACCTAAGGGAGGTAATTTATTTTTTAAGCCTTCAAATTTTTTTGAGAATGTAAAGATTCGCCCGGTTTTGCAGTCATGTTTGTCCCGTGCATACTTATATGATTTTCTTGTTTTTATAATGTCTTCCTGTTTTTTTAGACGTGCATGTATCTCTAATCTCGTTTTCTCAATCAGATCTTTAAAGTCCAGTTTAGCCAAACTCTCATTATTTCACTGATTTCTTTAATTATCAAATCCCGATCTATTCTGGCGTATTTGATAAGGATATGGACTATTCGCATGGAAGCCTCCAAGTTACTGCTGGCCCATTCTTTTAACATTTCGGGATTTGGATTTTCAAACCTAGGGGCAAGCAAAATTCGCAATCCTCGTGGCACCCTGTTAACTTCAGCATATTTTTCAAGAGATTTCTGCTCCCACCACTTGGTCATTTCCGACTTCATTAGCTTCTCCAGTTTTTTAAAAAGAATCTTTACCTCACCGTCAGGTTGATCGTTGGTTGGTAATTTGATCCGTCCATTATTTTGAACTGTGGGCAGGTTTTCAAATAAATCAGCAGCTGCTGATTCTCGTTCTCTTATCGTCTCATCAGCCATGCCTACAGCTAGTTATTGCTTAATGTCCCTTGTTTTTCACAAGTAGGATAGAAATCTTCAGATAAATAGACAAACGAACGAGTCCTGTTATGTTTAGGGAGTGAGGGTTAATCCGTTGACAGTTTCACGGAGCACTGTTTACTGTCCTTTTTTCCCATGTAACCCTTATTCACTCTCCGCTGACCATCCGTTGCTCCCGCGCACCTCCCAACCTGCATATAACAGTGAAATAGTGGCTGCAACCGTAACAGCTTACCGGCCTGCACAGATCCTGGAATCGTCAGCCCTCCGACGGGCGGCTCCTGGTTCCTGCGGCTGGGTCCCCTCTCTGTTGCATTCGCCAGTAACACTTCCGGGTGCAGGGGGTCACCGCTACGAATTCCTTCGGGCAAGAAATACACAAAGTTAGGCTGGTGATGGTTGACCCTTGCAAGGGAGGGGGTCCGTGTATTCGGGTACAGCCTGGTCCCGAAAAATTGTACACCAGAATTCCCACAACTTGCTCCACACTCTAGGCAAAGATAGGGACACGGACTCCAGGTTGGTGCGTGATTTCTTTCTTTCTTTATTCAAATAAGCAGACGCTTCGGCATGGGCTTGTTCACATGACGAGACTCTGGTCTCCCACAGTATTTAAACACATTTTTTTACCACTCATTGCTTCACGTGATTTAGTGAAGGTAGAAGAAATACTTTTTAGGTAAATCATTTTGGTGTTCAGTGTAATTCATATTATTTTTTAAATTGTTATTTAAAAAAAAATATATATTATTCTCATGGCTTTTATAATCACTGGATAAATCCCAGAGTAAATATATATTTCACAAAGTGCAACGTGCAAATACATGGTCATGAACAATTGAATAGTATTGGTTTAAATACCACAACACATCAAGTGCAAAATAGGCATTCTTTAAAAAAAAAATTGAAAAATAGATTCTTATAGATATAAAATATACATATCATTGTCAAGCAATTCATACTCGTCTAATGACTGTATGGGTTAATTTGCCTGCAACTGCCCAAGGGAAATCTTACAGTCCTATGATGTGATGTTACCTTCTATATTTTATGCTGAAATGACAGCATTATCCTAAATCATTTTCTTGTTTAGGGGGAAAAAAATAATGGACCGCAATAATTCATGAAAGATTCCATTATGTCTTGCTCTTGATCCTTAATTTAAATTCATTTGCTATTGTTTTACTTTGTTAGCCATTGATCTAAGTGTGAACACCATATAAAAATATACTTCAAAGTGCTTTGTACATATTGGGATTAAAAAAAAATTCTAACAAGAAATCTGAATTGACTTAACAATCCAGATTTTCAGGAGTTAAAGGGAAGATTTTAAGCAAACTGCTGTTTCTGATTATTATCGTAAACATTTTATGGAGAAAATATTTGTTTTAGGTCATTGCTACTAGTGTGATATTATAGTCATTGAACAGTGGGGAAGTTTTAAGAATATCAGCATAAGAATATGTGAATAAATATGTCAACAAAGATGTTCATGTAAAAAGGAAGATCTGTATTTAGTGTATAGACATTTCCTCTATTCTAAAAGGGGTTGTTAAAATGGCTAAAATTATGATACATCTTAACAATTTCACAAATAACCTCTAAAAATACATATAAAAATATATATAAAAATATATAAATGTATATAAATATTTATAGAACAAATGTAAAACAAATGTGTAATAATCCATTCCTATAAAATACCAATATTCTAAAAGACAATTCAAAGATCTAATAAGGCTATATTTTCCTTTAAAAAGTTGTACAACTCTTCTCCATTATTAAGACCATTGGGATTGCGGGTATTTAGTTAGAGTATAAATTTCGCCTACAGTTGTCTAAGGACTTTTTCCCTGTTCCCTCCCCTTCTCATTGGTGGAACCGCAGCTATGACATAATATTTAAGATCTTCTAGTTTGTTCATGTGGACTGCCTTAAAATGTTTAGCTACTGGATAAGTCATATCTGAATTGACTAATGCTCTCAATATTTTGGTGAGTAAAGATAGTGTAGACATGTTTGAACCCATTTGTATCACAGTATATCTAGACTTACATATCAAGGACATTCTCCTGGTCACTTGGTCGGATCACACGGTGATAAAAGTTAGTAAAACCAAAGGGGATGATAGAGTGTTGAACATTGCAAGCACTCACCCCCAGTCAACTGATCGGGGTTTAATCCCTTATCATTCTTTAGCTCACTCTGCCACCCCAGTTCAGACATGGCCATATGTAAATCAGTCTGACCCTGTGCCTCATGGGTACAGTCCAGCCCCAATTGCCAAGCCATGTCTTCCCTGGACCAGAAACAAACATCCTGGGACCGGTTTCTGGCTAATCAGCCAGGCTAGATTGAATCCAGTGGCAAAGTGAGCAAGGGACCCACATCTGGGAATACCCTGCCAACTTAGGGTGAAGAAAGCAAAACCAAAGGAGATGATGTATGGAGTGTTGAACATTGCAAGCACTCACCCCCAGTCAACTGATCTGGGTTTAATCCATCATCATTCTTTAGCTCACTCTGCCACCCCATTTCAGACATGGCCATATGCAAATCAGTCTGACCCTGTGCCTCATGGGAACAGTCCATCATCCCCTTTGGTTTTGCTAATAAATCAGCTCTCCGCAATGTAATTAAAAGTCATAGAACACGCCCTACGGTGGGCTGGTATTCACAAAAGCTGAGGGAGCTAAAAAGAAGCTGTCGAAAACAGGAAAAAATCTGGAGGCATAGTTACTCCCCAGGAGAGAAGTTTAAATACAATTGTCTCATCCTAAATTACAAAAAGGATGTTAAATCTGAAAAAAACTAACTTTTTACTGAGAAAATCAAATCGGTAAGCAACTGTCCAGCTGCTTTCATGCTCTCCTGATGCTAGCACCTTAGTTCCAATGCAAAATCAATGCGACAACTGAGCCGAATTTTTAATAAACAAAGTTGAGGCGGTCCATAGGGATTTTAAGGTAGGCCAAAGTGATAATTCCACATTCTCTGAAATTACCTCCACAGAGACAGCCACTTTGTTTTCTATAATTTTCCACTGCTTACAACTAAAAAGATGATGTAATTGATAAAGATGACTAAGTCTGGGGCTCCATCAGATCCCTGTCCTGCGAAAAACATTTAGGAATTAGCGGGTACCTTAGCATCACCCCTCACAGCATTACTGAACAATTTCATAAATGCTGGGAGCTTTTCCTTATAATAGAAAAAAAAAAACATCAATCCTTTCTTTGCTCAAAAAGCCATCCCTAAATCCAAGTGAAGAAAATAATTACTGCCCCATCTCTAGGTTCCCAATACCAGCCACATTTCTTGAGAGATAGAATGACATCCTGGATGGAGCACAATTTGGATTTAGGAAATCACACAGTACAGAGTCCACACTAGTAGTGGCCACAGATAAGATTAGTTTTTAATATTATGGACAATGGTGGAAAGGCTGCGGTGGTCCTTATGCACCTATCAGCAACCTTTGACACAGTAAGCCATACTGTCCTAAAACAGTGCCTAGTGAAGATTGGGATTGGAGGCGCAGCCTTTAACCTACTAGTGTATTTTCTAAGTGATAGAGTATAGTCAGTCTCCTTTGAAGACTTTACCTCCAGTTCCCTCTCCCTGCCTTGTGGAATCCTTCAGGGTTCATCATTGAGCTCCACGCTGTTCAAGATTTATGCAGCACCACTTGCAAAACTGATTAGATCGTTTGGCTTTAATACAATATCCTATGCGGAGGACACACAAATATTTATGTCAATCACCAGCAATGTAGAGGAGGTAACTCTCCAGTTTAATAACTGTATAAGAGCAACCGTTAACTGGATGAACAAACAATGTATTAAAAAACTGAACTCGGATTGGTGGCCGTCTACTATGGGCCTTTTACATAAACCAGTCACCAAAGTGAAAAATGTAGGTGTAGTTTTTGATTCTAAACTTTTGTGTGCTGACCAGACAAATCAGCTTATTTCCTCCTGTTTGTACCTGTTAAAGATACTGAAAAAAATTCTCCCCTACATCTTGTCTGATCTTCAGACACCAGTTGTTGTCTCTTTAGTGTTATTTAAGCTGGATAACTGCAATGCCTTATACTTGGTCATGCAGCAAGGCTTACTAAAGAAACCCCCTATGCTGCAGTTTGCAGCAGTCCAGCTTCTGAAACACATCAGAAAATTCAAATCAGCCTCCAAGGGGCTGGAGAAGCTACACTTGCTCCTGATAAAAGCAGAGTGACTTTTAGAACACTCTGTATTACACATAGGGCCCAGAATATCTGAAGAAAACAATTTGATGGTATTCTCCCACAAGATGTCTTCAATCTGCTGTGGCTAAAATGATGCAAGTTCCCAAGATCTTTAAAACCACTTGGGGAGGCAGAGGTTTTGTTCATGCCATCTCTTTGGAATCCAATGTGTCTTCCCGTGAGATGTCTACCTAACTTGTTAACTTTCAGAAAGCCTTTAAAACATGTCTCTTTACTTTATCGGTGTAATCTTCATACTTTTGGTCATTGTCAGCAGTATTATCAGAGTAGACGATAGCGTCAAGATGTCTTTGCGCTCTACAAATAAAAAAATCAAATCAGTATATATTTGTATGTACGATTAATAACACTGTTTATATTTTTTTGCGGTGTCACAAATCAGTTGATTGGCACCATGGAGTCCCTGCAATGAGCCAACCAAACCTGCTCGTATTATTGGCCACATAGGCACCACACCTTTTTTCTGAAAGAAATCCCCCAGCACCTGTTACTTTTTCTTCAACGGTGTGAGAGCTACATTGCTTTGTAGAAATCTTCAGATTTTGAGGTTTCTTCTACCTGTGAAGTACAGCTTTGGAAGACATGGCTGAAGCTACCCCATCCAGAGTAGATCTTGGTGCGGTTGAAGAGGAAGAAGAGCAGGATGCAGCTCCTGTAAAAAAGAGAGTGAGGTGTGGTAATTCTGTGCGATCCCTTCTAGTGAGAAGAAGGTGATGGCCAGAATTGTAAAATGCACCATCTGTGGCAAAGAACTATCTTGCAGTATTTATTTATTTATTTATTTGTGGGTTTGTACCGCGCTGGAATCAACTCCCAAAGGGGTATCTCCGCGCCTTTGGTCGGCAATAATGCAAAAGGAAAAGAGGATCCAAGCAGTATATCGTGTTAGTTTTGAAATAGGAAAGTTTTTAATTGTTTCCTGAAAGGAAGGTGATCATCACAGAGCCTCGAGGATTTTGGGAGGCTATTCCATAGAGTTGGACCAGCAACTGATAGGGCTCTGTCTCCCTGTCTTGCTTTTTTTACTCTGGGTACACACAACATACCAACAAGAAGTACAGTCATGGTACCTTATCGATGTGGAAACATCTTAAAACCATGCATGAAGGGTCTTACTTGAGGACGGTCCATGAGAGGGAAACCAGTGCTCATCCTTCAACATCAGCAGCCCCTCTGCCAGCACCTTTCACCTCCGCCACAATACGTGTACCAACTCTATGTCCTAATTTAGGGCACATGACAACCCACTGCTTGCGATGCCACATGCAAGTTGGCTTAAATACCACATATGTGGCAGAATAGTTGGATGCAGTAAATAAACATCCCAGCTAATTTTTTTGTTTTGTTTTGGCAAATAAAAAGTTTTTTTTAGAACCACACCAACTAATCAGAAAAATCTGTGCTTGTCCTTTCATTCCTAAATTGTGTATGTAGTGTGTAAGTGGGTGCCTGGGTGCCTGGGTGTCTCAGTGTCTGTATCAGTGTATGCCTTGGTGTGTCATTGTTTACATAAGTGTGTGCCTGGGTATGTCAACGTGTGCATAAGTATGTGCCTGGTTGCGTCAGAGTCTGTATTACTGTGTCCTTGGATGTCTCAGTGTGTTAGTGTATGCATAAGTGTGTGCCTGTGTGTGTCAGAATCTCTATTAGTGTGACCCTGGGGGTGTCAGTGTACATATCATTGTGGGCCTGAGTGTGTTAATGTATGCATAAGTGTGTGTCTGGCTTGTCAGTGTCTGTATCAGTGTGTCCCTGGGTGTATTAGTGTATGCATCAGTGTGTACATGGGTGTCCCAGTATCTGTATCTGTATCAGTGTGTGCCTAGGAGTGTCAGTGTATGTATCACTGTGTGCCTGGGTGTCTCAGTGTATGCATCAGTGTGTGCCTAGGTGTGTCAGTGTAGGAATGAGGGTTTGCCAGGGTATGTAAGTGTATGCATACATGTGTGCCTAGTGTATCAGTGTCTGTTTCAGTGTGTCCCTGGGTGTATTAATGTGTGCATCAGTGTGTACCAGAGTGTGTCAGTATAAGCATCAGTGTGTACCTGGTTGGGTCAGTGTATGTAACAGTGTGTGCCTGGTTGTGTCAGTGTATGTATCATTGTGCGCCTTGGTGTGGTATGTATGCATAAGGGTGTGCCTGGCTGTGTCAGCATCTATATTAGTGTGTCCCTGGGTGTATCAGTGTGTGCCTGGGTAAGTCAGTGTATATATCAGTGGGAACCTGGTTATTTCAGTATCTGTATTAGTGTATGCCTGGGTATGTCAGTGTAGGTATCACTGTGTGCCTGGGTGTCCCAGTATATGCATAAGTGTGTGCCTGGGTGTGTCAGTGTCTGTATTATTGTGCCCATGGGTGTCTCAGTGTATGCATCAGTGTGTGTCCGGATGTGTCAGTGTATGCATGAGTATGTCTCTGGCTATTCCAGTGTACAAATGAGTGTGTGCTGGGTGTGCCAGTTGATGCATACATTTGTGCCTGAGTGTGTTAGTGTATGCATAAGTGTCTGCCTGGATTTATCTGTATCAGTGTGCGCCTGGGTGTGTCAGTGTATGTATCACTGTGTGCCTGGGTGCATTTGTGTGTGCATCTGTGTGTGCCTTGGTGGGTCAGTTTATGCATCAGTGTGTGCCTAGGTGTGTCAGTTTATGCATCATTGTGTCCCTGGGTATGTCAGTCTAAGCATCACTATGCACCTGAGTTGCAACAGGCCATGTGAGTAGTGGATGGGTGAGTGAATGGGTGTGTGGGTGGCTGTATGGGTGAGTGAGTGCATGCGTGACTGGCTGTATGGGTGAGTGAATGTTGTTGTGAGTAGTGTATGGGCAAGTGAGTGGATGCATATGTCAGTGGCTATACGAGAAAGTGAGTGCATGTGTGAGTGGCTGAATGGATGAGTGAGTGCATGTGTTAGTAGCTGTATAGGTAAGTGAGTCGGTGTGTCAGTGACAGCATGGGTGAATGAGTGGGTATATGAGTGCATGTATTGATGCATGACCGGGTGTGTGAGTGGCTGTGTTGGTGTGTTTACTGGATGTCTCAGTGGCTGTATCACTCTCTACCTCATTGTGTACCTTGACAATGTAAGCTTGTTGAAGAACACAGAAAGAATTAATTAGGAAATTACATCACTCCAATAGATGCTGCCATTCATCTGTATAAATAGAAAAGGAACATATCTGTAAGTTAGTATTACATTTTACAAAATTATACAAAAAGTGTTCAAGTTCTTCAATTTGCAAGTTAATATTATAAACAAAACAATAAACATTTCATATGCTGTAGAAGTATTTCACATTAAATTAAAGAATTTCATTTTCCCAATACAATAGTCATTAACATACTTGGAAGCCTTGGTTCTTCTCAGAATGTATGTGTTTTTTGGTGATTTTCATGTAAATGTATGTCTGACCGCAGATAAAAAACTGTTCAGTCTTCCATGGGAAATGACAAATGGCAAGACGTGGAAATCCAAAACAAAATCTTGTGCAAAATGTTCCTTCACATCTGTATTTTCGATGTCAGTATTTGACAAATCTATGTGTTTTGAAAGCACAAAACTTTTTGTCATAGGCTTTTTTTCCATCATTGTCTTTCGAGATGGTGCTAACGCATACTTTTCTATGAAAGAGAGTACAGTCAGCACTGTCAGTTCTAAAATTTGGTGCATCTTTTATCCATAACTGCATGTGAATATGATGAGCACCTCTCGCTTGGTACTCTTTACACCAAAAGAAAGCAGTACATTCACCAAGAGGAGGATTTCTTTGTATGCAGATGAAAGACAGCATCTCTTGAAATCTGTGGTTAAAAAATATACAAACATAAGCAGGATCCAAAGAGCAAAGTTCTCCTGCTGTTTTCAAATTGATGTCCTTAATGTTTGATTTGCTTCTATCAGAAATTTAAGCAAGTCATCCCAAGCATACTCTGCACAACTGAGTGTCCGAAACCAAGTAGGTATACCTAGGTTTCTCAGCATGCATTTCAGTTCTCCATGACAATGATATCAATACTCGTTGGTCCCACGTTGGCATGCCACAAAATTAATCAAATTGTATTCTAACCTTTCATCCTTTCCATGAACTTTGTCAACCAGATGCTGTGGAGAGAGATTTTGTAGATTAACTCCTGTTTTTAGTATGTGGTTTACAACATATGATAGTCCAGACAAGTAACTTTCAAATAATAGATGGGATGTGTGTGAAATACACTATTGAAATCTAGGGACCTCTGAATATAGTATAGTTGACTTGTACTCAGCTGCTGGTATTTGTATGGGACTGTCATCATAGTGGCCACCTACTGCAGTGGGAAGCATTACTGATAACGTCTTTGGAATGCAGTGGTTGGATGCTATAGGGTTCATATATTTCTTCTGATTTTGATTGATCCACTTTCTCAATCTGTCCACTTGATCATAATACTTCATCCTCCATACAACTTACATCTCCAATAACATCAACATTTTTGTACTAAATATTATTCTTTTTCAGGTATAATGTACCTTTTTAAAAATGTATTCACATTCACTAAATCTTGACAGATTGATTTGTCCTTGGTAGGCACCACCATTTTCTAGAATGATAAGTGGTTCATCAGTATCTCTTTGTACACCCACAGTTTCAATATTCCATTTAAAATATATAGGTAATTAGACAACTCTTCCCTTAAGGCCTTTCTCCAGCTCTGTCGGTAGTAATTTCACAGTATTTTGTTCCATATGAACTACTGCTTGAGAAAGGTGTATATATTGTATGAGAATTGATTCATCAACATTTAATTCTTGAACTGCTTCTGGAATTTATACCATTTCTAACTTGTTATGTATTGCTTTGGCTGGCATTTTGCTATCCTCTAAATTATCATAGCAATATTTACATATAATTTGCTGTGTTGACAAGTCAAAGCGTTACTCTACAAATAAATATACATTAAATTCTTGCCACTTATCTCTATTCTCCTGTTCAGTTTTAGAGAGTATAGCTACATTGTGAGTTGAACTTTTGTAGTGAGTATTTTGACAACAAATACAAACACAGTTTGGTTTCTCTGAAGATATGTTAAACTTTTCCATCTCTTGTGCAAAGTTATCAGTATTAATGACTGTGCCCTGTTCCTCTACACCTCCAGTGACCAACTCCTCTTTTTCCCTAGACTCCTTTTCAGGACCAATGAAATGAAACTGAACATCTTCACAAACTTTTCCTACCTCTGCTAGTGGAGCATATAATAGACATCTACTCATCCCTCCTAAACATAAGACAGGAGATTTCACAAAGTAAAATCTCTTAACCAAATTTTGCATTTTAGAGTTATGAACAACTAACATTCTGAAGTGATGAAAGGTGCTTCTGCACACTTTCTTTGAAAGACATGCCTTTAAATGTCCTATAAATTAGTATACTTTCTCACTTCCAATTTTCCTCTTCACACTGATGCATGGAAATTCATGTAGGAAACTTCTCAATAAATCAATTTATTCATGCTAAACACTGCAAATACCACTACAGTTACATGTGTATACAGCGGCCTGTCTACGTCTTCCTTGTACCTCTTCAGCTATCACTTCTGCTAAATTTCTAGGAACCATCTCCTCTTTTCCAATAGAAGTACCATCATTCACCACATCACAATGAGCAGTTGTTTCAAGTGCACGCACTAATATGTTTTTTTGTAAGTAGCTTTCTTCAATAAATAAAATCTCTGTACTAGAGGTGTGCTACCATTCACCTTTAAAAATCTTGAAAAAATGTGTTTTTTTAATAAGACTTTTTATAGGTTTTTTTCTTCATATACAATACTGTTTTGTCTAATGTCCTCACTCTGTTCAATATCAAGATAGTTTCCATTTCACAGCAAATGCTTTGTCAACTATACTCTCAATATGTTGCTTTTGCTTGAATGCAGCACTTCCCCTTTTAGAATTTGCCATCCTTTATAGCAAATTCTGTATTACTCTGGTTCAAAACATTTTAGCTCATTACTCTTAACACTGTTTCTATCTCCATTTAAACTTACCTGTTTTCTTATAACATTTCCCATTTCAAAATCATGTACTCTCTGCTGTTTTTGAGTTGATTTCAAGCTTTGGATTTTACTTCACACTTTTCCCTTATTCTGCATTTTACAACATATTGTTTCCAGAAACTGCTTAGTGCTCTTACCAGCTAATCTTTTTTTCTCTGCATATTCCTCATTTTATTTTATTTTCCATTCTCAGTTTTAAGTATGTAGTGCTGTTTCTTCAGTTTATTTCCTCTTTGTCTCTTGTCAGGCATCTTCTCTAAACACAAGTGGATATCTGGAAAGCAAATAAACAATGCATTTACCTCCACAGAACATAGTATTAATGTAGGTACTATATGCAAGTAAATAAGTACACAACTGGTCATTTCAGTGTCTAAAATGATGTATGAGTCTCTCAGTATAGCTCTAGACATGCACACTTTAGTTAGTATATGGATATCACTAGAGGTGTTCAAGTTTTTCAAAATATATTAAGCAACTATATAACTAATTCACTAGGTAGCTGGTGTCCTATTAACTCTATGAGTTGTAAATAGTTACACAACTGATTATTTACATTGCTTATTTGCTCTGTTTCTTACAATAGGGACCTCTAACTGTCTGTAGAATTACCTCTCTTACTCTTTTATTGATAGGCTGAATGTATCAGTGTCTGTATTAGTGTGAGCATGGGTGTGTCAGTGCATGCATTAGTGTTTGGCTGGGTCTATTACTGTGTATCTCAGTGTATACCTGGGTCTCTCAGTAGCTGTATTATTGTTCAGCTGCCTGTGTTTGTCGCTATATTATTTGAAACCTGGGTCAGTGTATGCTTCAGTATATCTAGGTGTGTTAGCGTGTTCATCAGCATCATTCTCAGTATGTCAAGGTATGCTTCAGTATGTGCCTGGTTGTGTTAGTGTATGCAGCAGTGTCTGCCTGCATGTGTTAATGTAGGCATCAGTGTGTACCTGACTGTGTTATTGAATACAGGAGTGTGTGCATGGGTCTGTTAGTTGTATGCAAAGGTAGGTGTCTATGTTTATTAGTCCATGCATCAGTGTGTGCCTGGGTGTGTCAGTCTAAGCATCAGTATGTGCCTGGCTGTCTTCGTGTATGCATCAATGTATACCTGGGTGTTTTGGTGTATATATGACAGAATGCCTGGATACATTTATGTTTAAGTGGTTAAGTCAGTGTCTGCATTGGTGAATACCTGGGTGTTGTTACTCTTTTACACATTTTTAAAACTCCTTTGGTGATCACTGTATTTTCCTCATTTTCATCACATGCTCTCCTTTTATATTCCCTTTTACTTTTTGAAAACAACCTACTCGTTTCATCCACCTTACATACACTCATGCCTTTTCTATAAAATTTTCTTTTAAACTGTAGCTTAATTCACATACCTGTGAAATGGGATTGTTGGCCTGTGTTTTTGTTTCTCAAGATCATTTAGAAGTTACAGAAATTGTGCAAAAAACGAGCACAAGAATGGTACACCACTCTCATACAAGGGACGATTAATGGCAACCTTTTCAACTTTGCTTTCAAGGTTGCTCAGTCAGTAAACATATCCCAGCATCATTTTCTGATATACCTTTTCTGATTGGTCAGCATTGTTAACCCTTTCTTATACTCCTCTAAAGAAAGTCCAATCCAGTAGGGTTTTTGGGTGGATCCGCGGATCCAACACGACGATCAGCACAGTCCTTGTGTAACTGCATGGCATATTGCCGGATCCACCCAGGATACCAAAATAATTTTTATTAATTGTTCATATACAGTGTCATTTATACTCCACTTAATAAATGGCTAGGTTTGCATCAAAATATTTCTTATTCACCATTTCTCCTATTAAAACTTTTCCTTCCCATGAACATTCTAGCCTTTTTTGTTCCCTTCCCCATGCTCCTGTAGCTCTGCTACCATGGTGTTCAGTTTTGAAACATTCTCGCTAGCAGTAGATCACAAGTTAACAACACTTTCTTAGACCAGCATGCTAACTCCTAAATGAATAGTAGCAGGTTTGGTTGAGTGTTTGCAATCAGAGCCATATCCCAAATACCATTACTTGTTATTATTATCTCCAAAGCCAATCACACATCTACTTGCTTTTATCTCAATATCACTACCTAGTTTTATCCACTAGCATATTTACACCATCCAATCAAATTTGATCTCTTAAAATTCATTTGCTAGGCTCCTTTTTAACTGCCTTGCTTTCAAATCTGCCTCATGCAGCTGCAGCAGTCTCCTGTGTGCTATCCCTCCTTGCCTTCAAAATGCTTAGAGTGTGGAGTGTGGATCACAGCTTTATGTTTTTGGCTAGATAGTGTGGAAGAAAGAGTGACATTGACAGGGAACTGGGTTTGCCTAATGTAGATATTACTTGGGTTGGCCAGAGAGAGTTATGGATTGCCAACATCTAAACCCAATGATTGTGCACTGTGGTGACAATGACCTGGGCAAACTTCCTGAGGTAGGACTGGAAATCCTAATGAAGGATACCTTTGCTCCATTAATGACACTTTCCCTCAGACAGCCTTGGTGTTCTCTAACATTTGCCAAAGGCAGAAATGGAAGTGGTCAAATGAATTCTGTCAATGGACAAACAAAGCCAGGAAACATGTTAATAAAACTGTTCCTGCATTCATCAGTGCCCATAACATGGACAATATCTACAACAACAATGTATGCTTTGACATGGATGGATGGTATCTATAGAATTGATGGAGTTCATTTTACAGAGAAGGGCAACAATGTGTTCCTCAACTTGAAACACTGCATCCTCTTTTATCTGTAGTTATATTCTACATGCAAGAAACACAAAAGCTCTTATCAGAGCCACCCTATTTTCCAAACACTCGTTCATGTTCTTTGCAAATCCTTCGAAAATTAATTTTACTCAAATCTGCGGATTCATCACAAATCTGCAAACCAAATGCACATATTTAATAAAAACAGCACATTTATTGATTTTCTTCAACAAGTTTGTGAGTGGAAGAATGATTGTGCAGGTGTATATATGAGTGGGTATGTGAATGCCTGTGTAGACATGTAAGTGGATGTCTTACATGGCTCTACACACAATAAATTCTATTCAAAAGCTATGAGAGTGGCAACAGGAAGATATTCATATCCTAATACTACAAAGAATAACACAACATAACAAAACAAAACAGACATATTTGAGAAATACAGAGCTAAAAGATATAAAACACCAAGTTAGAAAGATGCAATGTACCTGGCTCAAAACAAAAAACAATCAAGTCAAACTTCACCTACAGAAACTCAACAGATTATACAAGTCAGCAATCAAAAAGGGTAAGACATAATACTATTCAGACACAATTCAAAATGCTAAATAAGCAAATAAAGAATTCTACAAAATTCTCACAAAATTTCGTAAACCAAATTGCCTAGAAGGCGCTCATCCAATTACTCAAGAATTCACAGACAAACTGGAAAATCATTACACGACCAAAGCAGACACGTTAGACTCCTATTTAAAACAAAGAAAAACCACCAGCACTACCCCTTTTCCAAAAAATCCCTCAAAGAGTAGGCTAACCCAGACTCTGCATTCCTTTAAACAAATATCACACAATGAATTTATGGACCTGGTCAAGGCCAGCAGTCCTGACGGCAGGTCTTCAGACACATGTCCACCATAATCCTTTAAGAAAATTCTACCTCTGCTGCCACACCAGTAAGAAAAATCATCAACAATTCCTTAACTATAGGAATATTTCCAGAAGATCTATAAAAAGTAATCCTAATGCCAATTAGTAAAGAAAACACACCTGGAGCCGCTTAACCTCAAAAGCTACAGACCAATCACAAATGGGTCTTTCCAGGGCAAACTGACAGAAAGAGCAGCATTCACCCAGATGTCATAATTCATTGAAGATAATTCCTTACTTTCAGACTTCAAAACAGATTCTGTCAAGGAAGAGGCACAGACTCTGCCCTCATTGCAATCTGGGATGACCTTAAGAACATAGTTGACTGTAACAGGGTTGCTGTACTACTTCTCTTGGACCTCTCAGCTCCCTTTGACATGGTTGATCATGACACTCTAATACAAAGACTCTACAAAGCCGGCATAGAGAGAACTGCTCTCGACTAGATTACATCCTACCTTCAAAATAGAACTAATGTCATTCATACACCCCCTTTCTCATCCAAACCGTACTTCACAAAAGCAGGGGTTCCTCAAGGCTCTATCATCTCACTCATGCTTTTCAACATCTACATAAAGTCATTACTGGCACTGACTAACCAATTTCACCTTACATGCTATAAATATGCAGATGACACACAAATATTCCTTAAACTAGAAAGCCCCAAAAGTCATTGGAAACTCATACATTTTCAGTTGCCTCGGAGCCATTGATCAGTGGATGACATGGAGCCATTGATCATTGGATGACATGGAGCCATCTCAAATTGAATGCTTCTGAAACAGAAATACTCACATGTGGTGATTGGAAAAATTCTGACCCACTTGCTCCCTCGCCTGACGTTCTGGGAATACCACCTAAAGTATCAAAGGAAGTAAGAAACCTCTGAATTACCATGGACTACTAGCTATCGATGAATGCCCAAGTAGGCAAACTAGCAAGCTCAAGTAGTGTTACTAGTAAAACCCTGCGACGCATCTTCCCCCACATTGGATTCCACACAAGGTCCAGGCTACTATCTCTCTTGTCCAGTCTAAACTCGATTACACCAATAGCCTCTACCAAGGATAATTTTTAACAATTATGAAAAGACTACATTGGATTCAGAACACTACTGCTAGATTACTCTTACATATAAGCCACACACCCATATCTCATCTGCCTTTAAGGCCCTACATTGGTGACTGGTTGCCAGAAGATCCACATTCAAGCTGCTTTGTATCACCCACAAAGCGATACATGGAACAGGACCACTCTTCATCAGGAATAAAATCACCAAATATATTTAACAAAGGAACCACCACTCTAGATTGGCACCTCACCACATGAATCTCTGTTCAAGCAGCCAAACTATGGGACTCTTTACCCCAAACATAAGATCCACCAACAACTACCTTATCTTCATAAGACTACTCAAGAGTTGGCTCTTCTCCACATAAACACATACTCAAACATAAATATACAGCATATCCCTGTGTATATAAGCATTTATTTGGACTATATATGTGTACCTACATATGTGTATTTCTTTGTATAAACGTGTATAATAATTATGTTTATAAATATATAGATATTCGTTAGTTCTGCTTAACAAATGTACATATTACTTATGGTTATATTATTCCATGTTTAGCATGAGAATAGATCACTGGATAAATAAGTGCATCTTTATCATAACTATTTATCTCCAATTGCTCCACTATTGAATTACAGAAAAAATTATAAAAAACAATATACATGAACCTAGAGTGCAGCAGCCCTTGAAAGTCTGAGTTTATTAAATACAATTTAAATCGACATATATTACCTTCCTTATACATATGTATCTTTTAGTTATGTATCTTTATATTTATTACTTAACTCCTAATGCAGCACCGCCAATGCACTGCCCTATATCTCACAATATACCTCTTTCAACATATCCTCTACCTCCACTCTCTGACTCATCCCAAACCTCATTCTACTACCCTATTTCTCACCCTATACCTCTCTCAATATATGCTTTACCATCACTGACTCATCCCAAACACCATTCTACTACTGTGATCCCCAACATAACCCTTTCTAAACACTTCCCACCTCTACCCCTCCTTGCATCATCTCATACCACTTTTACTATTCAGATTGCCCAAACAAGCCCTTCTAAACCCTTCCCTCTGACTCTTCCCACCTCCACCTCCCCTTCACTCATCCCAAACCTCCTCCTACTGCTATGAGCTCCAACTCCAGAAAATGCTTTCTAGATCCTTCCCTCTTCTATACCTCCACTATCCTTTTCAATCCAACTAACCGACTAACATGTCCACTGTTCAGATGATTTTCATATTTCCCTATACTAATTCCCCACTAATTCTGTTTGGTATCCAGAGTAGCATGCTACCCACTGAAAAGCACTTTGACACGTCATCAGGTGTAGCAAGTGCTATATAAATGCAAACCCTTCCCTCTTCTATCCCTCCCCTATGCTTTTTCAATCCAAATAACAAACTCACATGTCCACCATTTAATTAATTTCATATCTCTCCATACTAAGTTATCAGAAATCCTCTTTGGAGTCTGGAGGAGCATGCTACTCGCTAAAAAAGCACTTCAATGCCTCGTCAGGTGTAGTAAGCATATATATACACACACATATATATATATATCCAACAAACAGGTTTGCACCATTCGGAAAAAACCTCACAAGTGGGTGATAAATTCCTTGTTTGAAGGTGCAGCGGGAGGGAGCATACCATGGTGCCAAAATTCTTCTACCAGACATCTTTCGGGCTATGCGCCCTGGTTCACAGGCAGCACAGGATACACACATGGAAAAATGCAGTCACCATTTTATTTCAAATAAGCCCTGCCTAACAGCCTCCGGGCATTCTGTTACTTGTAGTGTTCCTTAATATTATCACAGTGGATTTCATGTTGTTCTCCTTCTTAGTGCACAATAAAAAACCCCAGTGGGTTGGCCTCAATGTCCGTCACTACACCCCTGCCGATACCAAAGCCTCCACGAGGACACCCACCAGTCACAAACAGCACGCTTTCGTGGTCTCTTGATCCGCTGTTCTGCGGCGGGCTTTTTCCACGACCGGGCCAGCTGTCAAAAAAATCCAACGAACAGGTTTGCACCATTCAGAAAAAGCCTCACAAGTGGGTGATAAATTCCTTGTTTGATGGTGCAGTGGGTGGGGGCGTACCATGGTGCCAAAATTCTTCTGCCAGACGCGTTTTGGGCTATGCACCCTTGTTCACAGGCAGCACAGGATACAAACATGGGATGTTGGTCATGGGGGCCCTGCATTCCATATGCTGTCTGATAAACCCTCAGTTGTTCCAATGCAAGTTTCCAGTGTGTCTAATACTGTAGCCCCCCACCCAAACTTTTCCCAATATATCAAGGGTTTTTTAACCTGCATTACGGAATCCTTAATTGCCAGTGATTAATTTGCCTCCGGCTTGATGTCCCTACAGTAGTGTATTAGCTGGTGCCCCCCCTGTGTTAAGTGCCTCCCAAGTGTCTCCTACCCAGCTCAAAAACAAAGTGTGCCATTGGTTGATTAAAAACTCTGCTATTAATGTGCAGGATCATAATAATAATTTAATGATGTGCCGTGTGGCTTGGGACGGTGCTTCCCTTAAGACCATTCAAGGGGACAGTATCATTGTGAATTTTAGGCATACCTTAATCGCGGAAAGAATTTTGTTTCAGCACTCTCATTTTCAGCCCTTGACTTTAAATAGTGATGTATGCATTCTTCCGCTTGGGTTTTTTCATAGGCTGCCCCTTTTTGCTCCACCTGTAGAGCAGCCCCATGGCCCCATAATACAATTAGTGAATGATAATTTTAACATAGAATGTTCCAACTGCTTTGCACCTTTAGCAAATCTGGTCAAACAGGATTGACAACCCGGGGCTTAGGTTGTGGCCCCCTCACCAAGTATTAGTAAACCAATGATAGGATTTTGTGGACTTAAAGAGTAGTGATGAAATGATTTCATCTCCAGTTACGATGGATATTAAGGGTAAAACAAACTATATAATTTTTATAATAACCCATCTTCAATTTGTGGTCCTCAATGGGTTGATCCTTTTATATTTCATTGTTTTACTGTGATTAGTTGGAACGTAGCCGGACTTAAAAGTAAAGTTATTATCCCCGATTGGCTTGCCTCTATAAGCGGGAATGATTTCATTTGTCTTCAGGAAACATGAGCGGTATAACCTGTAACATGTAATGACTTTGCATGTTATTCATGTCCGGGTGTTGCTTCCCCTTCCAGAAGAGCTAAAACTGGTCTTGCCATCTGGTTCAAGCTCAATCTTAGGCTCAAAGTGTCCACAGTAAATACAGGTAGCCATGCATTTCAGGCTCCGTTAATTAGAGACTGCAGAGGTTCTTTCAGATTTTATATAGTTAATTTTTATAATACTGATTTTTCGAAGACTAATTAGCTTCATAAATTATTTGGATTTGTAATGGCTTTGAAACCCCAGGGGGTAATTAATGTATCCTTCCCGAGGATCTTAACTTGTGGGGATTTTAGTGCTAAAATGGAGACTGAATTTGATTAACTGAGTTTCCGAAACACCAATGTTGATATCAGACCTGGAGATACTATGGGTGCGGATCTAATTAACTCAATTGCACAAATGAAATCTGAGGACGTTGTAAATTATTTTCGGGGGGTGCCAGAGCAAGCCAACATTCAGAGGTGGGGGACAAATGTCCATTATTGATTACATGTTTGCTTCAAAACATTTTTTGTAATGGTGTCGGCGAAGTACTGTAATTGAAACCCAATGGAGTGACCACAATGCCCTGGTTGTTGAAGGAGCCTTCTCTTCTTTAGATAGGAATTGAAGCCCCCTATCAAATGATGGTATAAGTAAGCACTTTAAAGATGGATTGAGGGTGGTATGGCATCTTAAAGATACCTCAGCAACATTAAACACTTTATTAAAGAAGAATCTCCAGGCTTTCCATAGCTGTATATCTAATTGAACTACTAAAGAGATGTTCTATTACTATGAACAACTATGTAGTATTATCAAAAACTCCCTATTGAAACCTTTTGCACCTGCGATTGACCACCATCAGTGGTTTGATGGGGATTGTTCCACAGCAAACCGCCATCTGAGAAAGATGCCAGCCAGCTCCCCCAGTGATATAGGGACAATACGGGAGGCTAGGACTTTCTATAGGATGACTCTTAAAGAGAGGAAGCATTTATTGTTTCTCAAGGATTGGGAGACATTAGAGCAGGCCACTTTGCAAAATAGCAGTAAGACATTTTGGGAAACGGTTAATTGGTCATCTTTGCACAACAGCCCCTGCCCCCACGCCCTATTAATGTGTAATATTTCTGGGCAGGATTGGGTGGAGCATTTTACAGGTATATATTCTTTAGAGAGTTATGGCACAAGCAAAGGTGCACTGAAGCAGCTTCTCACCCCTTCCATACCTCTACAGATAACTGTTCAGGAGGTTGAAGTGGCTATATGAGCTAGTGTCGGTGGCAATGTGTCAGGCCCGGATAGGATTCCCACAGATCATTTTAAATGTAACCCTGATAATCGGGGACCCCTTTTTGTAAAACTTTTAATAACTCCCTGTGTAATAAGATTCCAGAGCCCTGGGCCATGCCTACAATTGTACCAATTTTTAAGAAAGGTGATAGCGGTTTATCGAAATACTATAGGCCCACTCCCTTGGTGGATAGTTCTGTAAAGATATTGGGAAGGGTCATTTTTAAGAGCTTGCAGACATGGGCCATAGACAACAACATTTTATCTGTGTATCAATATAGTTTTCCACATGGGCTGGGTACTGTGGATCAGTGCCCGAACCTACACCTCATAGTAAGTAAATACACTGGTGCCAGGCACTGCCTGCTGTACCTAGCCTTTTCTTTCTACAGCCTTCAATTGCATCTATAGAACTATATTATGGTTGATGTTAATCAAAATGGGGTTAAACATTGCATTGGTTAATTTTCTGAATAATTTACATGAACATCTGAGTGCTAAGGTATGATATGGCAAATCAGGAGAACTTTCTGATTCTTTCCCTCTACCAGTGGCGTGTGACAAGGGTGTGTGTTAGCACCACAGCTTTTTATACTGTATATTAATGAGTTGGGTGTGTCTTTATCACATTCAACTAAGGATGTGCCAAAAGTTGTGAACCTTGCTGTTCTGGCTCTGTGATACGCCGGTGATGCGATGTTGATGGCCAGAACACCGAGCGTCCTTCGCAGTTTGGTCAAATCATTTGTGTCTTTCATGAATGCATTAGATATGAAAACTAATTATGAGAAATCTCATATTATGGCAAGTGGCCAGTGGCAAGTGGCCCAGGCAAGAAAGCTCTGTCCATACTAAACTTAGGCGGAAAGCAGCTAACAGCAATTACAAACTTCCGTTATTTAGGCCTGCTGTTTTATGCTAATAATTAATGGCAGTCACAATTAAACAGTGTGTGGCTAAAACTTGGGAGGGCAGCGGGCTCTATTTTTAACTTGGCTAGGAGGGATGACAAGACTACAATCTCCCCCTTCCATAAAATTTACAAGATGCAACGTGTTCCCACTGCTACCTATGGATCTGAGGTTTGGGGATTTCACTCAACGTCAGGTGGAAGAAAACATAATATGTAGGAGATTGCTAACTTCCCTCCCTCCAGTCCAAATTTTATTCTGCACTCCGAATTGAATTTAGAATTTTTACAGGACAGTATTAAACTGGACCCCTGAATCTCTGGGTAAATATTTGGAGTAATAGGGAGGCTTATTTTAATAGATCAGTTATTGCAGACTGCTTGAATTGTAAGTGCTGAGCGGGTGTGCAACCTGCGATGATCCCCAATTCCGGTGGTCCGGACAGCTAATGTGTTGTGTGCCCTGCTGGACCGCAGTGTAGGCCTGAGCAATCGAACAGCGGGGGCCTACCACGTGGCCTCACTGGCCACTGAGTTAGTGGCACCGCAAGGGCTGAGCGGATGTGCACCCTGCGATGATGGTGGGTGCACTGGTATGTCCTCTGTCTCTGTAAAATCAAGACGCAGCACGCAATGTGAGACCTGGTGGCCTGCGGAGCGGGGCTGCATGATGTGGAGGGTTCCCTGTCTGCGAAAAGGTGAGCAGTGAGGCCTGGGTGTGCAGAGGCGGGCAGACACCTCTGGCCGGTGGGAGTGGATAGGGTTCAGCAGCCTGGGTGCTCAGCGGCGGGCATACACCTCTGGGCAGTGGAGGTGGATGATGTGCAGCAGCCTGGATGCACAAAGGCGGGACAGCGATTTAGGCATGCGCAGTCATATATACTCTGCCATTCCTGATTCTGTACTATGTTTCAGATGTGGAGCTTGAGGGCTCCACTAGGTCCCGGCACGTGGTTGGAGACATAGCGGTGGCGTAAAGGTGAGCTGTGAGGGTTTTGTCCACAGTGTGGGCACTCACTGTCCCTCCGCATCTCTTCCTTTCTTCCTTTCTCTCCCTCACACTCTTTCTCTCTCTCTTCCTCTCTCTCACACTGTTGCTCTCTTTCTCTCACTCTTCTTCTCTCTCTCACTCTTTCTCTCTCTCTCTCTCACTCTTCCTCTGTTTCTCTCTTCCTCTTTCTCATACTCTCTCTCATTCTCTCTCTCTTCCTCTCTCTCACTGTTTCTCTCTCTCTCTTCATCTCTCTCACTCTTTCTCTCTTTCTATCTTCCTCTCACTCTTTCTTTCTTTTTCTCTCTCTCTTCCTCTCACTCTTTCTTTCTCTCTCTCTCTTCCTCTTTCACACTCTTTCTGTCCCTCTCTCTCTCCTTTGATGGATGCATGATACACAATCTTATCTTGCTTTTTGTCTAACAGGCTGTGATTCACGGATTGACGTCCCCGCCCCAACACAGAACTCCCGCCATTCAGTGCCACCAGAGCGTAACGTGTGTGCAGCCTGCGATGATTTGTGGCCATCCTGACAATCAACACCCAGTCTGTATGCAGCGCCTGAGAAGGTTGCTTCGGCATGTGGTGCACCCTCTTACACACACGCTGGTGGCAGAAGGTGAGCAGAGAGGCTTGTTTCCGCAGCAGCGGATAGTCACCTATGGGTGATGGGAGTGGATAGTGTGCAGCAGCCTGGGTGCACAGGAGCGGACAGACACCTCCGGGCACTGGAAGTGGATGGGGTGCAGCAGCCTGGATGCGCAGGAACAGGCAGTCACCTCCGGGCACTGAGAGTGGATGGGGTGCAGCAGCCTGGGTGCACAGCAGCGAGCAGATACCTCTGGGCAGTGGGAGTCGATGGTGTGCGCAGGCCGGACAGAAACCTCTGGGCGACGGGAGTCGATGGGGTGCAGCAGCCTGATTGCGCAGGGGCAAAACAGAGAATTACCCGTGTGCAGTTGTATGTACTCTGCCATCACTTTTTCTATACTATGTTTCAGATGACTAAACTTGAGGGCTACATTATATCCTGGCACGTGGTTGGAGACACACAGGTGGCAGAAAGGTGAGCTGTGAAGATTTTCTCCACAGTGTAAACACACTCACTCTCCCTCTCCATCTCTTCCTTTCTGTCACTCACACTCTTTCTCTCTCTTAGTCTCTATCTCTTCCTTTCTCTCTCTCACACTTTCTTTCTTTCTCTCTCTTCCTCTCTCTCACTCTTTCTCTCTCTCTTCCTCTCTCACACTGTTTCTCTCTTCCTTGTATCTCACTGTTTCTCTCTCTCACTCTTTCTCACGTTCTCTGTCTTCCTCTCTCTCACTCTTTCTTTCTTTCTCTCTTCCTCTCTCTCACTCTTTCTCTCACTCTCTCCTTTGCTGGACGAATGACGCACCATCTTATCTTTCTTTTTGTCTTTCAGGCTGTGATTCACAAATTGTCGAGGAATGACACACCATACCTGTACCTATTTGTATTTTGTTTTTTTGTTTAAATAAAATGCTTTATATGTAAATCCATACATGACTAAAATTCTTATTTGTCCAAACTCACAAGCATCTTCTTATTAATAATTGCATGACATTAGCCAATTTTTTATGTTCCAGATTCCCTAACGTGACTGTCACATTTGTTTGTGGGGGGTGGAGGTGGGGGTGAGGGGGGATGGCAGAAAAAGAGCTGCTGCTGGGGGGTGTCGGAGCAGTGTTGGGTATCCGACCTGCATGATCGTTGGCTCCATTGCATCTGTTCTCAGAGACTTGCAAGCCGGCGGGCTGGCTCGTAGATGAAGAGCTGCGAGCCGACTGGCTGGCTCGCAGAGGGAGAGCCACAGCCGTCAGTTCGCAGAGGGAGAGCTGCGGGCCAGCTCGCAGAGGAACAGCTGCGGGCCGACAGGTGTAGGGAAAGGTGCGGGCTGTCGGCTTCCAAAGGGATAGCTGAGGAACAGTGATGTGGGGAGAGGGAGCGTGAAGGGGGTATCTCGCAGAGAGAGACCTGCTGTATATTTCCAGTCTTGACTTCACAGATACAAGTGCGGGCCCGAGAAGTCGCACCCGAAGAGCTGCGAGCCGACCAGTGGTTCACAGAGGGAGACTTGCGGGCCCAAGATGGTTGTTGGGGGTATGCTGGTGATGTGGGAAGAGGGCGCGTTACCTGCTGATGTCGGGAGAGGCAGCGTGAAAGGGGTATCTCGCGCAGACAGAGCTCCGGTATGTTTTCAGAGTTGCCTCGGACAGATGCGAGCTGACGGACTGAATAACAAAATGGCTTTTCAATGCTCATATAGTGTGACTTATCAACAGTTTGCACCCAGGCTCGCAGAGGGACAGCTGTGGCCCATGGACTCGACTCGCAGAGGGAGAACTATGGGCCGTCCGCTCCCAAAGGAACAGCAGTGTACTAGCTTGCAGAGGTAGAGGCACAGCAGCGTACTAGCTTGCAAAGGTAGAGAGCTGCGAGCCGACAGACTGGCTTCTAAAGGCATAGCTGCGTAGTGGTGATGAGGGGAGAGGGAGCGTGAAACGAGAATCTCGCACAGACAGAGCTCCGGTATATTTTCAGTATTGCCTCACAGAGGTAGAACTAAGGAGAGATACGAGCTGATGGACTGAATCACAAAATGGCTGCCAACACCTCCTAGTCTCAACTGTTCACAGCCAATGAGCCGCAAGCTCGTGCTCGTAACGCCTCAACCAATCAGATGTCAGAATTCTCAAATATCGATATCTGTACAATATAATATTTCTCAAAAACAACTGAACGGATTTACCCCATTTAAACAAAAGTGTGTTTTCTGGACCACGACCTTTCTCCCTGCCAAATGTGGTGCGTCCACTCGCAAAGAGGCACAGCAGCGTACTAGCTCGCAAAGGTAGAGAGCTGCGAGCCGACGGATTGCATTCTAAAGGCATAGCTGGGAGCTGGTGATGTGGGCAGAGGGAACGTGAAAGGGGTATAAACAAAAGCATGCTTTCTGGACCACAACCTTTCTCCCTGGCAAATGTGGTGCGTCTGCTCGCCAAGAGATGTAGCAGCGTACTAGCTCGAAAAGGTAGAGAGCTGTGAGCCGACGGACTGCCTTCTAAAGGCATAGTTGCGAGCTGGTGGTGTGGGCAGAGGGAGTGTCAAAGGGGTATCTCACACAGACAGAACTCTGGTATATTAAATTGCCCCTGGCACCTTTGTTTTATATTTTCACTCAATGCGAGGCACAAGATGGTTGCTAACAGTTCCTGGTTTGAAGTGTTAGCAGCCAATCAGAGGACACTTCCTGGTTTGAAGAGTTAGCAGCCAATCAGAGGCAAGCTCGTGCTCGGGAGTTAGGCTCCTCCCAGATATATATATATATATATATTTTTCCCTTTAATATCTCAAAAACTACTGGACGGATTTACACCATTTCAACAAAAGTGTGCTTTCTGGACCAAGACCTTTCTCCCTGCCAAATTTGTCGTAATTCCTTTCAGCAGTTTGACCTGTAGCCTTGTCTAAAGTTTCCTATGGAAAATGCATTGAGAAAACATGTTTTGGGATCCCCCTTTTTTCTCAGCCCCCATCTTGACCATTCACCCCCAAACTTTCAAGATAGGAGCTGATCAAAAAAGAAAAACCTTTTAGAAAATTTCGTAAAGAGATATATATATATATATATATATATATATATAGATAGATATATATGCTAAAAAACAGAGGTTACAGCGCCGTTATAGTTATTATCAGTGATTTCATAGAAGATTTCATGATTGATGTAATTTGTGGGTCAATTAGTAGTACATGGTGAGGGCACAAGTCAAAATTACCTCAGGGCACAAGTTTATTTACTTGAGATAACTATAACTGCCGAAATTCTATGGTGTTCTGTGTATCAAATCTGAACCTAACTATAAAGTAGGTCTGTGAGTGGTTTGTGTGGGTGTGAGAGAGTATGTGTATTTTTTTTTTATTCAGTGCTGGATCCGTGGATCCATCACAGATTAACACGGAGTGCCCCAATGGGCGCTGCAGTGTAAATGGGAATTTCTTCCCTAGGATGAGTATCTCACAGACCCTTCCACCATGAGCATGGGGTCAGGGAGGAGTACCTCCTTCCTGACCCCTTCATTCAAATTTCTGTGGTATTTTTGCCCCCGGTATCCAGTCCAGATGTACAAAATGCCAGCTGCAACTTTTCTGTCAGGTTGCGGCTAGCCAATCATGGCATTGCTCTTGGTGCATGGATCGGCAGATCCACCGCAGTGGATCCTCATCTCTAGATATACATAAATATTTTTTTCTTTAATAACACCAAAACTACTGAACAGTTTACACCAAATTACATAAAGAAAGACATGACTAAATTCCCCAATGGGAAATTGCATGAGGAAAATGTGTTTAGGGAGCCCCCCTTTTTCTCAGCCCTCAGTTGACGAATCACCCTGAATCTTTCCAGACAGCAGTTGAAGTGACTTGCATACTAGTTTTGAAAATATAATGAAGATTCAGCAACTGCGCCAAAGATATTAGCAAACAAAAAATGCTTTGTTTATGGAAACTAGGTTCTAACTATAACTACATAATGGTGACCACGAGTGGATAATATATATATCATCATGGGGCATCCATAGTGGTTTCTACCCAATAAGTTGTGAGCCCCACTTCTTCATATAGGGTGCAAGAGAGTATTCGTTTTGGCCTTGAGACAGGTTTAGGAGCAGAAGATCAAGGGCGAGCTGAAGTGAATTGTGCTTATCATTACCAAATATATCAATGTGATCACTTGTGTATGTACCAAGACACATATGGGTATACAACAAGAAGTCTAGATTTGAAATAGATTTTGGTTACAACTATTGTGGGAATGTATCCTTGTGGCACACAATATTGACAGAACAAGGAAAATTTAAGAATGTCCTGCAAGGGATTTTACTTAATATCTCATAACCTCATTCTTCTAGCTAGTAGTGTGCCTACTGTATCCCCTATATCATAACATTTCTGATCTCGTTTTAGAAGAGTGGTCTCTGTTCCATTTTGTATTTGAGTTCACTTCTAGGTATTGCTATCTATGACATGTTCATTTACTATTCTGCTTTATCCAATGTACTTAGTTCATTGGTCCATTTGTCTTCTAGGACATGGTTATGACTATGCTTTTGCTTAGCAGCAAAGGTGTGGCGCAGCGAGGGAGAGGTGTGGCGCAGCAGGCAGGTATGCTGACTCTGAAGTGTAGGGCTCATGGTTCTATTCCCGTCGGCAGCTCAGCACTATGTGACTCTGGTCAATAGCTCACTTAATCTACCCAACAGCCCTCAGTGCCTGAGACCCTTAGGGGTGAGTAGTTTGCACTTTACAAATATCGGATTTAGATTTCGCAGCTTGAAGGCACTTAGGTGAGCATGGCCTTTAAATACATCCCCATTTTACCTCCACAACACTCCTGGGAATGTTTTGCACTTCAGAAGTATTTAATCTCATTCTGACCATGAGCTAACATAGAAATATCAGAGATCTCAACCTTGTGAAGTGACAACTCTAGGGTCATAATTATGTCATGAAAACAGCAGAATGTTATGTTTATGTAGCAATAGAACATATAATCTCTTTCATCTCTGTAAAGATTATGTCATGTGACTCCAGCTTTCTTTCTAAATCCTTGAAGACAGCCCAAAAGTGGTATTTTACAAGATTGTCCTATCCAGTTGTGGATGCTAGTTCTGGGTGAATTCTACATCCAGTATTACTTCCCCCTTGTAATGCGGTATAAAGATTGATGAATGCAGAAGGACTGCTGCATAGTTTTATCTGTACCTGGGTAAATCTCTTTTCACTCTCCCACCTCACTCCAAACTTGTCACTTGCTAAGTTTACCTTGGAGTGCTAATCTTGCTCTTTTGTCTCTGCAGAACGCCAGAAATGCACTGGGTTTATCCTGCACCTCATTCAGAATTGGTGTACAAGGATGGGGTGTGCCTCCTTCACAAATATTAGGTCTTGTGTCTGCAGCCTTATAAGGGTCCATATTAACTGCCTCCTATTCGAGGAGTTGAAGCACATAAGTGAAAGTAGCTTAACTCTACTTTGTATGGTGCTTTGATGCACGACTACTCTATAACCACAAGTCCCTTGCCAGTGTTGAATATACCTTAAGCCATAGACATTATAATCCAAAATAACTTTAAAACAATTGTAAGAAAACTGGGCCCTAACTCCGTCATAAACTAGGATGGCAATACTATCTTTTGGGGGGTATGGTTAATTCCCACACTCTCTTTAAATGAAGCTAACAACATTAGACATGCATGATTATTCTCACCTTCTGATTGTGTAACAAACTTCTCAGTCTGGCTCCATTCATCAATCCCTCCCAGCATATTGTGGCCTCCTAGGGATGCCCCTTTCTAAACCCTCAGCATAGTTCTCTCTTTTTCCTAGGATTGCTCCCTTACAGCTTTACTTCGTTAAATTGTATCACCCTCATAGATCTAGAACATATAAAAGTAATCGTCACAGAGATGAGTTCAGTACTGCTTTTCTCGTTGTTCCCCTCTCTTTTGCAAGAGTCTCTCCCTCTTTGCTTCTGGCATATTGTGTCATCAATCGGCTTTGCTGCTCAAGTCATCTGAATGGATAACCTCTACTTCTATCTGCAAAACGTTTGTGCCCTCTTCCGCAGTCTGAACATTTAGCTCCTTAAACTCCCAGCTAAATTGTTGAACATTGTGAAGGACCTATCCGTGTCTGTGTATTTTCTTTCTTTCCAGCTCATGTCACCGGGCAGAATTCCATTCTATGTCACAGAGTCACCACTGTGTTATCCTGAAATAGTGTCACCTGATGAGCTGTTTGTTTAACTTGTGGCATGATTCATTTTGCGAGCCTTATGGTGGCCATCTTTGCCAAGCTTTTTTGCTATACCCCAAAAATCTAAAAGAAAACTTGGAAAGCTGCTCTAGGCACAGGTTTCCAGGTGTACAGCTGGAAATATCATACGAAATTTCTTAAAGGGTATTATTGACCCTATGTGAAGTTCCCCATAGCAGAGAACTCTGCACATGCACAGTGAAGCCTTCCTGGGCAAATACAATTATTTTGCTTGTGGAGAAAGCCCTTCCCCTAGCCTCACAAAATCTGGGAATGCTCTTTACCACCATTAAAAGAGATAAATCTCCAATCATTTCCACGGTAGGAGAAAGTCAAAGAGGAGTTTGAGAATGACCAGAAACATGTAAAAGCCCCAACCTTGCAAGGCAAACCATACATTTCTAACCTCTTGGGTGGGATTTACTACCGTCGATTTCTCTGCACTCCCGGGGAAGAAATCTGCACTACTAAATATACACATACGCCTGAGATTAATACCTTCATGAATTGCTGGCAGCCATAAAAAAAAAAAATTCTGTTGTAAACTTATGTTTATGACCAAATTTACTTTTGAAAACAGGGCTGAAGATATTGGTGTGCAGTAAACTCTTTCTGGAAATATGGGGCCCTAAGTCTTGATTACTGAATGCTAAAATGCAGTCACCATTAGGAACCAGTATTTTTGCAACCAGTAAACAATGTAAGAAAACTACCTATGAATTCATAGATCAGTGAACAGTGGGGGTCATTATGATGGTGGAAGGACTGCCACCGCCGAGCCGGCGGTGGCGGTCCCTTCGCCATCATACTGAAAATTCCCACCGTCAAATTAGGATGGCGGTGGGAATCACAATGGTTCTGCGGTCCGCCATGGTTCAACAAGGTGGTCCTTTTCTGCCCATCTTGCGGAACCCGGAACCGGGGTAACATTGCTGGGGTGCCGTGCAGGCACCTCCGTAGTGATTAGGGTATGTCCTTCCGCCTGTCTTTTGCGGCAGATATCCCGCCGCAAAAAGACAGACGGAGACTGGCTTTGGGGGCCCGTTGCGGGCCCCCTCTCTGTGTGTGGGGGGATGAACTGGGAGTTCCATGAACCAAGTGGCACGCACCATGTGGTGCCTGCCACAGGGTGCAGAGAAATGCTGTGCATGCTCTTTTGACATTGCGGACGGTGCTGCAGCCAGCAGCACCGTCCACAATGTTAAAAGGCCAGGATGCGCCTGCCAGTAAGGCGGACACATCCTAATTGCACTAGTGAGACCGCCGCACCTCTAGCAGGCGGTCCCAGCACCGTTATGATGGCGGGCGGACTTATGTCCGCCCGCAATCCTAATGAGCCCCTAAATTACAATTCAAAGAGGGTTACAATCTGACCTATCTCATGAATGTTAATGAGGTAGTTTACAATTTGTGACTCACTCTCATTGGTGTCAATTACAGAGAAGGTGGCCTGCTAAGGTTAGTAAACAACCCTGTCTGTGATTATCTTATAATAAAGTAAATGGCTTTTTTTTGTCTGTTTTCCTTACAGAAAGTGTGGCTGTCCTGAAAAAGAAAAGTTTTCTTTTTTTGCAAAGTTTGTTAGAGAGTTGCCAGTGGTTACATGGGCCAATGCCTACTTCCCCCAATCGTTTTTTTTAACATTCACAATAGTAAAGGGGTCTCAGGGAGTGCATTGCTTGAGTCATTAGACCAAATTGTCAGAGAGCAATTGTTTTTTTATTAGTGGAGTCTGTTTAAAAAAATACGTTATATGTGACCCCTTTTCCCTGTCCAATTGGGTTATTAACTCCTTTCGGGAGTCAGTAACCTATGAATGGTTTGCCACCGAAACTGCAGTTGCAAGCCATTGATATGGAGCATTCCAAATCACAAGGCAGAAAGGACGTCCTTAAAATGCCCTTTCGGTATTCATTTCTAAACTCATTTTGTAATTCGGTAAGCACTTACCGAAAAGCAAAATGGGTTTGGTACATAGTAAACATCAATTTAGGGGTGATAAACGCTGTGATTTAGTGAATCGCAGGTTTTAAGACCACTAAATGGTTTCGTACATCTGGCCCTAAATATCTACAAAATTCACATTTTGCAATTGCTTCTAAATTCTCTTATGCGGTCTCTCACTTTGCTTGCATTCTCTTTTACAAGTTTTACTCCGGCATTGTCATTTTAGCCTCTTTTCCTATATCTTTCACGTTAGGGAAAGAGAGAAAATCTGGTGCATAAATGAGGGAAAACCAAGCTCAGATTGAATAACTTCCTGAATGTGACATTACATGCCTATTTGTGACACAATAGAAAGAAATCCTTCTGTAAAATGTTGGCCACTAAAAAATGCTTGAAATCGAGGATTAGAATGGAGATTTCATCTCATTTGCAAGTTTGCTGCAAATGCCTACTCCGTTATGCAATAAGCACCCTTAAATCCCCTTTGGATTCTAATGCTGAACTAACATGATTACTCACTCAATATTTTACCCTTAACATTCTTATGCTCGGTGACATTGGCTATTAGTAAAGTGCATGTGAAACAGAAAACTAAATCATGTTCGTGGCTCCAAAGCACACTACGTTCTCTGCTCTACACGTTGTGCTGCAAGGCCTTGATTTCCTCTGGGAGTACATTGCTGTTTGATCTCCTCTGGCACTTCGCGCACATCACATTATATGTTTTCTGTGAGCTGTTAGGAGAAGGAAGCTAAACTCTTCTTTGAAGAAATTCACATTCCAATTGCCACCGCATGCAGCACTTATCTGGGGAATAAAGCAGCAAATGAAAATTGAATGAGCTTATTATTGTATTTGACAGTATAAAGGCTATTTATTTTCAAAGATGTGTGTAACATTAATTCCAGTATTGAATAGCAATTTGGCCTACTCAAAAACACAACAATTTATAATCAATATTTAATATGTAGCAATCAGAGAACCTCAACATTTAAAAAACAGATAAGAGACAACAGCGTATTTTATTTGCAGGTATCTGCAGCACTTGTTTATATGCGAGCAATTGGATATAATATAATTTGATGCCCATGCTCATCGTTTCCTACTATTAAATATGAATAGATTGCAGGTAAATACTTTTTGTACATTGAAATTGAATGGCATATTCGAATGAATAATTCTTATTAGGTTGGTAAAATGCCAATTTTGTAAAATGAAATTGTATGTTAACACTTTACTGCGTAGGTTTGATTAAGCCTGCTTATCATCACTTCGTTTTCAGCTTATCTGTCTGAGACGAGCAGTGGGCAGATATGCTATGCTGGCACAGACACTACGAACTAGGTGAAACACTTCAATCGCTGTCTGATCTTGCGCAAAACAGTTCATAGCATTAACAGTTTGTCCCTCTTCCTCAACACCATTTTTAACTGTGAGAGAGAGCCAATCTATCCAGGCAGCACGCTGCAGCATGACTATTTTTTTTTTATGAACTTGGAGTAGGATAATTTTGGCTCCATCCTTTTACGTTTGTCTAGGCCACATATATCTATATTAATACTTTGCCTTATATACTCATGTGGCGCAATAATACAGATGTGATGTGGTTAACTAAAGGTATAGAAAGTGCATCTATTCCGGGTTTTGATAAAAATATGTGTGCATATTAATGCTTTTTCTTCACAGAGATATCTTGATTGCTGATATCGATCTTCTATAGGTTTGGATTGTAAGGTGGTACGCTAAAATGCGTTTACTGCAGTGCATTCGCCAGGGATTAGTGAGAGTGGATCATATGTGTGTTTAATGCTTTTCTAATTTGTGATTAGATTGTCGTGGTTGCTTAAAAATGACATCTATTTGTTGTTGTGCCACATTTAAGAGTACAGCACGATATAGCTTGATTCATTATCAAATATATCCTTTATTGGATTATATGTAGGTTGTAGAACTAATGTGTTTTAAAGAGAAAATGTTAAATTAGCATGATTGTGGGCCTTAAGCTTGCCGTCAAGATAGTCAAAATTAATGTAAAGGTTCTTTTTCTGCATGTTTTTCTCCTTTGCAGGTGCAGACCAAAGGCATTCATTAGTTTGTGAAAGGCACATTGTATTTCAGAGATAGTAATGTGAGGAAGAGTTGACAAGGCAGAATTATTTTAATTGAAAGAACAAAAGGATTGATACCAGTTGGCACTATCGGACGAAAGGAGGAACCCAAGGACACTTTGGAGGTGGAGACTGGAATATGGGAGTAGTGTTTAAGGAGTCAAGTTCTTTTTTGTGAACTGAAAAACATATTATCATGTGGATGAGGTCATGTTTTCTTGAATGTTCTTTGTTCATTTTTAATGAGTAAACCCACCTTGGGTTCAGTCAGATTCTCTTTAGACTTGGAGAGGTACAGACCTCTCTTGACATCTCTGATTGGGTGGTGCCATGCTTTACAAGACTCCTTACTTATCAAACTTCTACCGAGGTTCTGATGCTGACACCTTCCTTGCTTCCTTGAATTAACTGGGTTTTCTCTAGCCATAGGTTAGTGTAGGGATAGTATATGCTGCAAATCTATTCTATGTATGGAGAGAAGGATCGGAATTATTCATCCAATCATCAAGTTCTTTTCCACATAGTTTGCATTGCAGCAACAGATATTCTTATATGTTCTTTATTGTTAAGGATCAATATTGTTAGACGTTGTGGTCTATGATTGATAATTCTCTATTTTTACAGTATGTTCTTGCAATTGATTTATATTAGTTCGGGTTTGAGTTTGCAATATACCTTTTAATTTCAAATGACTGATTCTGACTTTCATTGTGTGTTCCTAGTAATCACACTGTACTTTAAGATTTAAGTTGTCGTTAACCCCTCTTCCCCTCAGGCTACTACAAAGGTCTATTGACAAGTTAAATTTGAAGAAGTGGCCCAGAACATTCTCAGATGGTAGCATATCAAGGATGGCTAGTATTTGAAGTAGAAGGGTTAGAAAACTGTTATTTTAGATTAGTCTAGATCCAATTACACTCCCCAGTGCCCATGGTTTGACCTGGAGAATCTGTGCCAGTGATGTTCTAGTGGTTTGAGAGCGAATTGTAACAGCAGTGGATTATCAATAGGGTTGTTTGTAGACGGCTCATGCTTAGATAGTGGTGTTGTGGTAATTGTGTTGTGTTTTGCGGAGATACTATGATATGATGTGGTAACGTTTTGGATGAAGTTTGAGTGTAGTACTTATTGTGGAGAAGTTGTTATTGGGTCCGACATGGCCTAAGATCACAGGATGATATAAAAAGTTTTGAAGAAACTGTTTTGTAATTGTCTTCTGAGATTTTGTGGGGTTTGTCGTGAGACGTCATCGACAGCTGAATTGAGATAGGGATGTTTATCTTTTCTGTGAAAGTGAGATATGATTACTGTGGTGAACCTTTTGCATAGAGGAAAGCTGTACTTATCAGAGTGATTCCACACAGGATGAGGTTTCATTTTAATGTGTGCTTGGGTAACTTTGTATCAATCAATCAGGGAATTTTAAAGCACACTACTCACCTGTGAGAGTCTCAAGACGCTGAGGGGGGAGGTGGGTGCAGCGCCAGGATTAGCTGAAAAGACAGGTTTTTAGGCTCTTCCTGAAGGTGTGCAGGTAGGGGGAGCGTCTGATGTCGACTGGGAGTTAATTTCAGGCCTTGGCAGTGTTGTAGGAGAAGGCTCTTCCACCCGCTCTGGCTATCTGGATGCGCAGGGTTTCTGCCAGGGCGAGATTGGCTGAGTGGAGGATTCTTTTGGGTACGTGGAAAAAAACTCGGTCGTTGAGGTATTTGGGCCTGGTGTTGTGGAGTGATTCGTAGGTGTGGGTGAGTAGCTTGAAGGTTACTCTCTTCTCGACGGGGAGCTAGTGAAGGTCTCACAGGTGTTGGGTCATATGCTCATGTTGGGGGGTCCGAAGGATGAGTCTGGCCGTGCTGTTCTGAATGGTCTGGAGTCTATGTAGGAGGAAATTGTTGATTCCAGCATAGAGGGTGTTCCCGTAGTCCAGTCTGCTGGTTAGGAGTGCGTGAGTAACGGTCTTTCTGGCTTTGGGGGGATCCACCTGAAGGTCTTGTGGAGGATGTGGAGGGAGTAGAAACAGGTTGAGGTGACGGCGTTGATCTGGCAAGTCATGGCGAGGGAGAAGTCTAGGATGATGCTGAGGTTTTGGGTGTGATTTGTGGGTGTGGTGGGGTTTCTGAGGGTGGGTGGCCACCAGGTGTTGCTCCAAGCCTTGCAGGATGATCTGAGGATGAGGACCTCGGTCTTGTCAGAGTTGAGGTTTAGGCAGCTACGGCTCATCCAGTCTGCGACGTCCTTCATTCCTTCCTGGAAACTGAGTCTTCTTGCTTCAGGGTTCTTCATGAGGGAGAGGATGAGTTGGGTGTCCTCTGTGTAGGATACTTTAATGAGTCTGTGCTGTGTGGCGATGGCGGCAAGGGGGTCCATGTAGATAATGAAGAGCGTGGGGCTGAGAGATGATCCCTGGGGTACTCCACTGTTGATCTCTGTGAGTTCGGAGAGGAAGGGAGGGAGTCTGATCCTTTGGGTTCTATCAGGGAGAAAGGAGCGGATCCAGTCGAGTGCTGTTCCCCTTATGCCGGCATCGTGGAGTCTGGCTGCGTGAGTGCGGTGGGAGACGGTGTCAAAAGCTGCGGACAGGTCTAGCAGGATGAGGGTGGCAGTGTGGCCCTGGTCGAGGAACACACGGATGTCATCTATGGCAGCAAGGAGGGCGGTGTCGGTGCTGTGGTTTCTTCTCTTTGGTTTCTGTTGATCATTTAGTAAAGCAGGCAACTGTTATTTGTTAATATTGCATTGTATTTAGCTGCAAGAGTATTGTTGGAAATTGTGTGAAAATTGTAAAGGAGGGTGAGCTGCTGCGAGGATTGAGATTGTCATCACAGCATGGTGCGCTGGGATAGGTTGGTTTGTGAGAAGCCACACTGTTATTGGCTGTCTACATCACGATGTGCCGCACTGATATTGGTTGATGATTTGGAACAAGATTGTTATGCAAAATTATTCATTTTGAATTGAAATGAACACATTTTATTAAAAAATGATATGTTTTATAGTTGTAAGAGATTTGTTTAGAGGAGATTTTCACATACCTCTTACAGGGGAGACGAAGCCCTGCTTAAAAATACCAGAGTCCATCGTATGGTGATAAATGTAGGGTTGTGCACACTTGTATTTGGCTAGAACAATGTCAGAAGATCACTGAGAAAGAAGGAGCAGTGGCGTTTCCATGTTATGATACATTTAATTTGAGAATTATTGAACATTTTAGGAGAATTCTATATGAGATGAAACCACAACCTAGATCCACACAATTTAAAGTGCTCAGAGCTTGGGAGCATGTGGCTCATGCAAGAGAAAAAGAAAAATATCAGGGATGAATGAGTGCATATGCATGCAGGTGCGAGGTGGATGCAGAGCAGAAAAGGTGGAGAACTGACATGATAGAGGGAGAAAAATTATAACCATTATTGCAAAACGGAGAAGTGGAAAGAGGGACCTAAAAGCGAAAGAAGGATAAAACAAGAGAGAAAGATGAAAACACTGATACTAGTGACACATTTTTAGACGTATTAATGTCTGAGCGACCACCTCCGTCTAGTAAGATTTAAATAGAGGGGGGTGGGAGCGAGACTGCAGGTCGGAATACTGGGATTGCCCACTGCACCAGTAGGTGTGAGTCCTGCTATGATAGGGATTTCTCCTGTACAGAAGGACCAGAGAATGATGGGGACTATCACAATGAATCAAAATATGGAGAGAGGAAATGCAGGGCCATGCTTTCCTGCAACCTTCACTGGTTGCATAGTTCCAGATGCACTTACAGATCCTCTTACCATTGGACCAGTGGTTTCAATGTATAAACCTGGTTCCAGGGAGAATGGGATTAAACATTCATCTGGTCCCGCTCAACAAATGGCATCAGAAATTACCTCCGTCAGTCGGAAGGAGGGAGAACTTGTTCCTTCAAGTTGAATTAATGTAATCTCTACTTGCAGTTCAAGTATAGACCCATCTGTGCATCAAACTGGATTTGGACCTTTAAGGTCATTCCTGGGTTTACTGTATTTGGGCTCACTTACCTGGAAACTGCCTTTAAATATTAATAGCAGTACCCCAGAGCTAAAGGTAATATCTAAAGCTTCGAAGGTACATCCTGGTATTAATGCCCCTGAATTGGAAGACTTTTTGAAAGCTCTTAATGCTACATCTAATGAGAGTGGGAGGATAGTAGTGAGTCAGAGAACTCTTCAGTCTACTTTGAAAGTAAATTTGATGGATGTGGGGAAATTGAATTTGGAATTGGATGACATGATAAGTGATTGTCCTGAGTTTTATAGAATAGAAACATATCAGCGGAGTGAACTTTTGTTCAAGAGTAAAGATGTTAGTTACTAGGAGAGCAAGACAAGCATGTGACAACTTATCTCAATTAGCCCAGAAATATGAGGTAGATCTGGAGTGGACAAAGGCTTTACAGAAGAGCCACCAACTTGTGTTTAGCGATCAGGACATAGAACATATGAGAATGCCAGGGATGAGGATGAAAAGTCAGGATTTAATCCACTGCATTTGAATTTGGAGTGAATTAGAGAAATGGGAAGTTAAATGGCCAAAATGGACAACTCCCAAGAAAATGATGGGAGAGCCAACTCAACCTGGAGGGGGGGAGACAGGAGCTACTAGCTTTCCTTTATAGGAGGTACCTAGGGGAGGTTATATATATGAATCATAGAGTGGGAGCGATTTTGCGTCATTTACAAATTAATTAGGTTGGGGCATTGGAAGTGAAAATCTCATTTTAATCCCACAAATCAAGGTCAGAATTCAGGGTTTGTACCACGTCAGAACAGTAATTCCATGCAGCAACAGAATGTACCTAGACTGAGATCTCTGAATTTTAAGCCCCAGTGATGCAGGTTCCCCAACTTCCGATGTCACAGCAAGCTGCTAATGTACCCAGATTTTCTTTGAATTGGGTCCTGAATTTGAATAAGAATGCTTTCCAGAATAAGGACCCTTACCAACAATGTCCTATGTTTGAGACAAGTGAAAATCTTGGCATCGAACAATCATCCTGACAGTGCCTGACTGGGGAAGAAGATTGCATGCTTGGCACAGTCTTGGAGGTAGACCAGAGTGGCCCATGTATAGGTGCTGAGGTAAATGGCTATGATGTATCATTTTTAGATGATACTGTTGCTACCCATTCTAGTATGAGATCAGTGGAAGTTCCAAAACTACCCCTCTCAGTATGAACTATCCAAGTTGTTGAAGTTGCTGCTCAACAAATGAAGAATCCGAATATTGAGGATGTCCCTTTAAAGATTTGGAGTTTTGAGGATACTTATCAGTTCTTGTTTTGTGTTTCAGGTCCTGTGAGTTTGTGAGGACGTTATTTGTTGTGCAAACTGAATTGCACTATACATTGTACCCCAAAAGGAATAGAACTACAAACTCATGTTGAGGACATTGTTTTTAAATTGGCTAATTAGAATCTAATTATCTGAATGTATCCAATGCTGATGACAGTAGATTTTTATCTTTAGATCTCAGAGATTCAGTGAGAACAGAAGTTCGCGATTTTCCAGGAAAGGTCATTGGACTCATTAAAGGAGATGAGCCTGTCAGTATACAAATAAAGCTGAATTAAGAATATCCTAGAACACAGCAGTATAATTTGACCGCTGAAATGATTGCTGGAATAACTCTGGTGATCGATACAATGAGTCAACGAGGAATACTGAAACAAATCATGGGAAGTCACTGTCATCACCCATTATAAGTCTGCAGAAGCCTAGTGGCAAGTGCGGCATAGTGCAGGAACTTTGCAAGATCGAAAATATTGCGGTCACTTGCCATCCTGTGGTACCGAATACTGCTGTGAATTTTTTTCAAATTCCACGTGAGGCTGAGTGGTTTACTGTCATTGGTTTGTGACAGGCGTTCTTCTCCATACCCTTGCATGAGGACAGTCAGCTCCTCTTTGCATTTCAGCTCAGGAACCGTGCATGTTTTAGCATGTTGCCTAGTTCCACGAGGGTATACAGAGAGTCCCTCCAACATAACATGACATAACTGTTGAACCTGGCCCTCTCTGCCGGAGCACACCCAAACCTTTTCCCTTTTACCCTCCACTTTTTGCAGATATGTTAGCCTTAGCACTCTGTGCACTTTACGACTGCTAACCAGTGCTAAAGTGCTTGTGCTCTCTCCTTAAAACATGATAGAATTGGCTTATACACAATTTGCATATTTAATTTACTTATAAGTATCTCGTAAAATGGGAACTACATGTGTGCACAGGCCTGCAAATAAAGGCTACTATGGGTCTGCAGCATTAATTCTGCCATTCACGTATGTGGCCTTTTAATCATGTCTCAGGCCTGCCATTGCAGAGCCTGTGTGTGCAGTTTTAAACTTCCATGTCGACTGGAAAAATAAACCCTTTGCCAGGCACAAACCTTTTTTTTTAATACATACATATAAGTCACTCCCAGGGTAGGCCCTGGACAGCCCAGAGGGCAGGGAGTATTTAGAAAGTTGGAGATTGTACTTTTAAGTTCTACATGTCCTGGTAGTGAAATACTCTTAAATTTTATTTTTTACTACTGAAAGACCTATCTCTCCCATAGGAGAACATGTTGCCTTATTACATTTTATAAGTGTAATGTGCAAATGAGTAGAGATGACCAGTTCATGTTTGGTGTCCTGTAATCTTAATTTAAAATTCTAGTTTATAGTGAAATCAGATTTTACATTTTAGCTCTGAAAATGCAACTTTTCGAAATATGCCATTTTCCTGCCTTAGCCATTTGATGTCTGTAGCCTGTCTTGGGTAACATGACTGGGGGAAACTGACAGACTTTGTGAATTCCACCCAGACAGAATAGTGGGAGTATGTGTGCCTGAATGGGCCATCTGTAAGCCGGATGGGATGGGTGGAGTTTAGCAAAGCCCCCTTGCAATTGAATAGCCTGTACTTTGCCTTCATACAATGGGCCTAATGACCCCACAGTTACTGCAGCCAGCTTGGACCCAGAGCAGGGGAACTAGGGAATTCCATGCACTTTCAACACACTGTTCAGAAGCTTTTCCCACCTTCCAGAACCTGGACACCAGGATATAAAAAGGGGACCTCAGACACCAATTCTTCAGTACACTTCTGGACCTGTGGATACTCTGCCAGGAGGAAGGACTGCTGTGCTGCTAAAAGGACTGCTACTCTGCTGGACTGTTGATCTAAAGAAACTTCTATCCTGCTGTGCTGGCCTTCTGCCCTCTTGCCAGAGAAAGAAGAGCTTGACCTGCATCTTCATCTTGAACCCAGTTCCCCAGAGAGACTAAAAGGGCTAGTCTGTTGGCCTTCTGAGCTGATTATTGGGGACATAAAAGGCTTCCCAACCAGCTCCTAGACCCAGCTGCAGTGAGTTCCTGACCCAAAGTGGTGTCTCTCAGCTTTTGGCCCCTTGGTGTGGCTCACAGGCTCTTGAATTCAATCTTTTGGGTTCTTCATGACCACAAACAGGTACTTATGCACCGAGACCTCGCTGCTCAAACTGAAGTTCATCATGAGCAGCCAGTCTCTTAACACAGCAAGCATTGATGGCCCGAGGAGGACCACCACCGCAAAGCTCTAGCCCACCTCTCTGCAACGCCAGACTTCTCTTCGTGCCGTGCCAATCACCACCTATGACGCTGTCCTTCCTCCCTGCAACCCTCTCCAATGCAAACGGGACTCTATGCACAAAACTTGAGTAGGTAAACCTTCAGCTGGACTAATCTGGGACTATATCTGATCAGCGCGCCTTTGGCCTGAAATTTTGACTTTGACCCAGTTCAGTGCAATCGGATATGTATGAAGAACAAGGGGACCCCAGTAGTATGACCAGGGGTGGTATGTATAGTTGAAAGGAACAATGGTCTAGGGGAGGCCTAAAAAGGTCCTCGGGTAGCCTAGGCTACTTATTTAATGAGCGCAGTATTAATCTAGAGGAACACTTTTATAGGGAGTCCAAGCGGGACTCAGTAAGCAATGTATGGAGGGACCCCGCAACCAAAACTCTTCCAGCTGTATTTGAATAGATTGGAGTTTTGAAGTCTGTCAATGTGATGTAAAGCTTTTAAATGTCACTAAGCACCTTCACTTCACGCACCTGTACTTTTTTTGTGTGAGCACCAGAATTATTATCGAAAAGAATTGAATGATACTCCATTTATGCTGTTAATAAATGTGATGTCATTCCATACCCTGTGTCCCTCCATACATTGCTTACTGTAGCCTCCCCTAGACCATTGTTCAGTGCAATCTGATAGCACTGTTAGTGCCTTATGCTTGTAACTATTTTATAGTTTGTTCTTTATAAATGTATAACTCCTATTCTACTGATTGGATTTTTTTCATTTTGGACTTGTTTTATTTATTTAATTAAGCTCTGTATTCTAACCTGGTGTAGGATTTTTTTGGGATGTTTTCACTGTTTTACTGTTTGAAGTGTTGCACGAATACTTTACACATTGCCTCTAAATTAAGCCTGATTGTTCTATGCCAAGCTACCAGGGAGTGGGCACAGGTTAATTTTGGGTTTGTTTGTGCCTTGTCCTGACTAGGATTGTGGTTTCTGCTTCACCAAGTCTCACACACCAGTCAACCAGTAACCCAATTTCTAGCAATAACATAACATAAAATAAAGTGACAGGAGGGGGAGAAAGAGAATTTGATTCTCCCCTCTATCACACTTCCCCTTTGTCAAATAAAACATGATATGAAGAATTTACTGGCATTAAATTAATCTTTTCTGGAGAGAAGAGTGCCAGGTAAACTTCCTGTTGCTTTTATGTTCTCTAATTAGGTACTTGTCTCTCCAGAAAGAAGTGCGAGTGAAGTGTAAATGAGTACAGGGAATCTAGACCCTTCTTAGAAAGGGATTATTAGAATAATTGTATTTTTTCTAGAGAATTATGATTATATGGACGCATGCCAAATGCTGGAGTGACTCACGGTCTAGTATTTGCTAGAGACAGCCCCATTTGTCATTTAGCGCGGCCAGCCTGCGTACCGCTACACTTTATTTGATTGAACGTTGTATACGGATTTTTACAGACACAATACATTATTTTATACAGAAAATAACTTCGTATGAGGGTTGTCCCACAGATAATTAAACTAAAAGGTTCACCTTTTAATCAAAGTACGAGGAGAAAAAATGCCAGCCAATAGGAGGGCTGGAATGAACAATGAACGCGAGAAACGGCAGCTGAGCTGGCTGCTCAAATGCATCATCCGAAGACAAATGTTTTAAATTGCATGAAAGAAAAAAACGAACAAAATGTATCTTGTTTATAATTGACTTGCCATGTCATGGCATGATGATAAGTGACTCCTATAACCCAAATCAATAGAATTTAATGGTATATCATGATAGTTTGGGAGAAAGAACCACACAAATCAATTCATCAAAGAACAAAGCAGGCCTACAAAAGCATCTGCCTCTAGAAGGAGGTCAGATAATGCACCGGGCACACTTTAAAAAACACAAACAACTTCTGTTAAAGTGTTTTAGTGAGCTCTCATTTGTAGCAGGTACTGGCCTAAAATGCGCATCACTCATGAAAGTACGTAGCTGTCATTTTCTGATGCACAGTTGCACACATATCACAGACTTTGCATAAGATGCTCAAAGGAAACGACCGACCAGCCACACGGTGCCCTAAGCAAATACGAGAACAAGGGGTGTTAAATGCCATGCCAAGACTAGTCAATAAAGAAGCCAAGCCCACAGAAACGCTGCTGAATAACAAAGCAGGGTCAAACTAATTGCCACAAAATATTACCATCGGAAACTGCTTCAATTACAGCCAGAAACAGAAAATAAGCTGTGCAGTTTATAGTTCAACGCTTTCCGAAGAAGCAATCCACATGAGGTTGGTGCTGTATTAGAAGACAAGGATGTGAATGATTGAAGTTGTAAATCAAAATATCGCAGTCAAAATATCGATCTGCAGCTATATCACCGTAATGTCGTCAAGGTAGAGCGGAGATTTTATTATTAAATCCGCCCTGACGGTATTTTGGAGTTGATATTATTGGCACGATATAGCTGCCGTTCGAGATTTTTACCACGCGATGTTTAACCACATTTAATACCAAACACCATCATTGTGTATGGCCACACAAAACGCACATTCCTTTCCCTTGCACTTTTTTCAAATGACAACCTCTTGAACGCGCTGCCATTCCTGGCCACAGTGCCCTTTAAAAAAATCTTAGAGATTACACCTGCCTCACCCAGGCTAGGCACGGCCCAGCACCGATGAAAGTTATAAACATATCCTACGTCCTCTTTCCAGGCCCACAATACTCTGGGAATTGTGTGGCCAACTCAGTTTAGTAGCTCGCGCCACTGCTGGTGCTCTGGTGTCAATGGCAATGAGGTCATACATATTCGGGAACCATACTCCTGTCATTTAATTGGTGTTCATCTGCTGTACGATGCAAACCACATACTCCTCACTGTGAGCGAAGGTAATCTGGAGTGGCCCATGAAATTCACTTTTTCCCCCATTCTGCAATTGTCAATATGTCTAGGCTTTGAGATGCATGGGAATGCACCCAGGTCAAACAGGATTACTTTAGAAGCAATCCCAGAGTCATTGGATGATCATCCAACTACTCTAGAAGTCATTTTCACATCATCAGACATCATCAAGCTCTTGAAGTCATCAGCAGAGTTTAGAAACTTGAGCTCGATGACTTGTGGATGACTTGAAAATGAGCATCTGATGACTTCACAAGGTGTGACTATTCCTGATGACTTCAGGAGGATTTAAGAATGAGTATGCGATGACTTCACAAGGTGTGACTATTCCTGATGACTTCAGGAGGATTTAAGAATGAGTATGCGATGACTTCACAAGGTGTGACTATTCCTGATGACTTCGGGAAGACTTAAGAATGAGTATGTGATGACTTCACAAGGTGTGACTATTCCTGATGACTTCAGGAGGATTTAAGAATGAGTATGTGATTACTTCATAAGATCCAATTGTGCTTGATGATTTGAAAATAAACATCCAAATCTCCACAAGCATCATTTCTTCTTAACATGATGAAATTTCTCCTTATGTTTTGAGAATGATTATACTTCTAGTGCAAGAGGTAAACACCCATTACAACTAATCGTTTACCACTACTACCATCACCCCGCATACCATCACAATGCAACTACCATTACTCGGCAATGCCATTACAACGCATGGCATTACAATGCATATGCATTTACCACACATGCTTTTACAACGAAATTTGTTGTAAATGCATGAATGGTAGAAGCATATGTGATTTATATGTAAGTATAAGGTATGTATAGGGTTTGGGTTTTGGAGTGTAGGGTTATATGTTTTGGGGTTCAGGGGTAATTTTAGGGTTAAGGCGTTTGGGGTGCTGGGGTATTTATAGGGTTCAGGGTGGGTTTAGGTTTTGGGGTGTCTGGGTATTTTTAGGGTTCAGGGTGGGTTTAGATTTTGGGGTGCAGGGGTATTTTTAGGGTTCAGGGTGGGTTTAGGTTTTGGGGTGCAGGTTTATTTTTAGTGGTCAGGAGTAATTTTCGGGTTAAGGGCATGTTTGGGTTTTGGGATGCTGGGGTATTTTTAGGGTTCATGGTGGGTTTAGGTTTTAGGGTGCAGGGGTATTTTTAGGGTTTAGGTTTTGGGGTGCAGGTTTATTTTTAGTTGTCAGGGGTAGTTTTAGGGTTAAGGGCATGTTTGAGTTTTGGAGTGCCCACGGTATTTTTGGGGTTCAGGGTGGGTTTAGGTTTTGGGGTGCAGGGGTATTTTTAGGGTTCAGGGTCGTTGTAGGTTTTGGGGTGCAGGTTTATTTTTAGTGGTCATGGCTAATTTTAGGGTTAAGGGTATGTTTGGGTTTTGGGGTGCTGGGGTATTTTTAGGGTTCAGGGTGGGTTTAGTTTTTGGGGTGCAGGGGTATGTTTAAGGTTTAGGTTTTGGGGTGCAGGTTTATTTTTAGTGGTCCGGGGTAGTTTTAGGGTTAAGGACATGTTTGGGTTTTGGGGTGCCCAGGGTATTTTTGGGGTTCAGGGTGGGTTTAGGTTTTGGGGTGCAGGGGTATTTTTAGGGTTCAGGGTGGGTTTAGTTTTTGGGGTGCCCGGGTATTTTTAAGTGGCATGGTGGGTTAGGGTTTTGGGGTGTAGGGGAATTTTTAGGGTTGAGGGTGTGTTTGGGTTTAGAGGTGCTGGGGGATTTTTAGGGTTCAGGGTGGCTTTAGGTTTGGGGTGTAGTAGAAAATTTAGGGATCAGGGTGTGTTTTGTTTTTGGGGTGCTCAGGGTAATTTTAGTGTACAGGGTTCAGTTTAGGTTTTGGGGTGCTAGGGTAGGTTAAGGGTTCAGGGTGGGTTTGGGGGTGTAGGGGTATTGTTAGTGGTCAGGGTGTGTTTTAGGGTTCAGGGTGGATTTGGGGTGCCAAGGGTAATTTAAGATTTTAGTGGGCATGGGTATTGGGGTGGTATGGGTAATTTAACAATGTTAGGGGTGTTTAGTTATTGGGATAAAAAAGGCCTTTTTTTGTTTTTAGTTTTTTTAAAAAAATAATTAAAATAAAATATATATATATATACATATCATATTAAAAAATATATATATATTGACCATAAACACTTTTACAAACTTTATGCATTCACCGTGCACGCCTTTGCGTTGTCATGGCATGCGTGGTAAAGGCATATGGTCGACCTCGGAGATGGGTATCTGGTTCGAGCCTCGGCAGGGAGGCTGAAAATACTGTGATCCTGGGCATATCACTTAATCTCCCGGAGCCCAACAAAAAAAGAATGTGTCCGTCTGTATTGTGCCTTAATGTAGAATAAAGTACCTGTTTTTTTCCATAAGAGTAGCACTGGGTTGGACAATCACATTATTGCATGGCTGGGTGTAGTGTTGAGTGCTGAGCCTGTGTGCCACCAAACTTACCTCCATGAGAAGCCTGTGACTGCTCACCATTGCTACCACCGAGAAGCTAGTGTTGAAAAGGTTGTAGTTTGCCCAGTTTTGCAGAGTCATAGTAGAATGGGCCCTGGGACAATAGAGTAAAATGACTCCAGCCTACACACAGCCGTGGCCCATAGCCCCTAACTGCTCCATTGCCCATGAATGGGGTTTAACAATCAGATCACATGCCTAATTAAAAATCAATAACATCTTTTCAAAGTCGGCCTCCTTGCCATTAAAACATATTTTGTTGCTTCCCATCTGGCATCTTCACTGAAACCCTCTTGGACCTTTTTAAGGTAAACCAATCTTTGCTGGATCCTATTAGTCATGCCACCATGGCGATGCCTTCAAAATCACTAGGAAGAACGTGGCCCTCTTTTATTTCAAAGCAAAATCAACACACACACACAAACACATACACACTGCAAGTCTCATTAAGGGAGACAAGCCCAGAAGCCTCTAGGATATCTCGCTGAGCCAGCTTCCTGATATGTCCATGGCAGGGGTCTTCTTAGCACTATCCAACCTGAAATCAGGATCACTCTATAATCCATGTTCTCCCTCTCCCTTAAAATAATTGATGCCTGTTCTTGCCCCAACTCGTTGCACTGCTATCAGCTCCTCTTTTAACATGAGCATTGTTAGTCAGCTTTACAAGAAAGGCATCTTCATTTCACTCATGAAAAAAGCTAGCCTGGATCCTAATGAGCTAAAGATTTAGCGCTCTATCACCCTCTTTCCAGCCTTTTCCAAGGTCTTGAAACAGCTGGCCAAGTTGCTTCAACATCTTGAATTGCTTAACCCACTATCTTGGATTGGGAATGGTGATATAGGCCTGGTGTACCTCTTCCTGGGAAACTATGGACCAGAGAACACAAGACAACGGGCTTTATTAGACAACTCATGGTTCTGGTGTCCGCTCACAGGAATCTTCCACGCTTGGCATAAAAGATTTTTAAACCTGCTATTACAAGAGGACTGCTAGTCACAATTAATTGTGCAGTGACTGGGCAATGAACCGTCCCCCTTCCATACTGTGAATTTAATTTGCCAAGACTTTGGGCAGTTTTTAGGCCTTCATTGGGGGGCAGGCATAGGACCAGCAGAGGACCCGAGGTTTTTCTCTTCAACAGGCACATGAATCCAATGGACTATCCTACCTGTATGTAAGGCTACTGAAATCATGCGACAGGGTAGCACTAAATTATTTGGCACCGTTAACTAAATAATGCGTCAAGAAAAGGTAAATTATGAGGCATGGCGCAGCACATTTTTGTACAGGATTACTTCATTAGTTTGTAATTTATACATATGGTAATACTGTCTGGGCAAACGTTTGACCTCATTAGTACCAGCTTAACAACCAAACACAAAAATAAACAATTTAAAGATGCCCAGTTAACCTTTGCAAAGGGCTTTCCACAAAGTTCTAACACATTGCCACATTTTTAGAAATGTTTGATCCATTTGAGTTATAAAGAAGATTGTTTTTGTTAAAATCTGCAGATTAATTAGCAAATGATGTATTATTTGGCAAAGGGGAGGGGATGTGGAGGGGATGTGGTCCGTCAGCTGCGCTGCCCACTTTGGTGCAGGAAACCAGGGTTCGAGCCTCGAGGTCGCGTGTACATCCTGTGATTCTGGGCAGGCGCGCAACACCCATTGGACTCAAAGGGCCTCAGCCCCCCCCCGTCGTGTGTGGCCCGGGAGGAGACTAGCTTCCCGGCGCACACATAGCAGCACCCGAGCACTTCACAGGTCTTTAAAAGACCATTTGCATGTTAATGAGGCCTCGCTGTTGTTTCACCCCTTCTAAGAGCCCCTGCAGTTCCACTTTGCCTATGGCTTAAAAGATTCAGCCCCCCCCCCCCCCCGAAATTTTTTCTTAGCCCCCCCCCCGAAATTTGGCTCTAGTTGCACCTCTGATTCTGGGCAAATCACTTAATCTCCCTGTGCCTGAATATGTAATGTAAATACGGTGCTCATGTACAGCGCTCCAATACCTTCGGGTCCAGTTCGCGCTATATAAAAGATGCAACAAAAAAAAATGCCGCAAATCTATAATTAGCCCAAAAAAATGCAGTGACTGCAGAATCGCATGATTCCAGTGGCCCTGCCTATATGCATATTTTTATACATATACCTGTGGCACCTCTGGTATATAAATAATAACAGAACTTTCTATTGAAAGTTTAAAAGCTGTCGAAAAGCAAAATGTGTCACGTTTTAATTGAACTATAGATATCGTAGCAGTGAAATAACAGCCATACCTAATGAGGTTCACGATAGATGTTTAACTCAATATCATTGTTATAACTTTATGCTGACTGTTAATTATTATACCAAAAACCCTTTCACTCTCATGAAGTGAATATTTCATTAATAGACTTCAAGAGTATAATGGATTATGATTTTGAAAATGTGCATTCTTCTCGCTGCGTTCAGAACGGCAGCGCTGTCTTCTAGCCTTTCTTGAGTTTTCAATAAAGTTGGTTGACAAATGGAAACGGCCTTTCCTGCAACCAACCTTTGTCCGCCTACAGGCCATTTCGGCCAATCAGCAGGAGGATTGTGTGTCCAGACCTGCAATCGGGCTACTCGACCACAGGCGGCTCGTGTGTGTTCTTCTTTGTGCTGCTGCTCAAACAAGGGAAAATGCCGATCCTTCCGAGCTGCGCTTACCTTGCTCCAGGACAAGAAATGGCGCTTTCTTTCTCATTTCAGATGCAAACAGAGGAAGGTGCTTGGTTTGAATTCGAGTGTAGCGCTCTGGCAGGAAGGGAATGAGTGTAGTCGCAATAGCAGGGAGAAACAAAGGCAAATAAGGCACTGAATTCCCCTCCCCCCCAAGGTGAGAGATTGACCAGGGTTGCACTTTAAGTAGGGGTCGAGGACTCCTCTCTCGGTCTTGTGTGTTTTTTTTTTTTGTTTTTTTTTTTTTGCGTGTTTCCATTCTCTCCGATAACTAATCATTCTCTTTTCACACTCGAGACAAAAATACGCTTTTCATCTTTTTTTTCCTATGCATCTTTCTTCACCTCTCCACCCAGCAGGTTCAACACTTCCCTCTCGTCCTGGTGAAGCTTGCTTTCTTCCTCCTGAACCCTTGCTCTATTTTCCTGATAGTCGTCCTTTTATATTACTACTCTTTCAAGTTTGCTCAGGGTCGGACTGGCCTGGTAGTGCCACAACGGCTGATCTGATAGGTCAGAATGTGGGGCATTATTTAGGCTGTTTGTGGACTGGTTTTGTGGTTCTGGTGGGCCACTGTTTACTGTTGCTTTCCCAGTTAGTACCATATTGCATGCAGCAAGCACAAAGAATGTGGGTCCCAATACACAGTGTAAATAACCTATACAAATGGCTATACAAGGTCAAAACTGCCCGATTTATAACTGTGGGCCAATTTTTAACTAGCTGATTTACGGGGCCACTTTAATTTTACTGCCTGGGTCTATTTTCTGTTCAAGTCCGGCTCTGCGTCTGCTTTACAAACTGCACACTCCGGACACTTGGTCTCCATCCTCTGCATGCGCTCTCTACTCGCCACATAGACTTCATTCGCATTATGTTCCCTATTCTTCAGTGGTGTTAATTGTCAACCCTCTGTTTTACCAGATTCAGGAAGTGTGGGGTTCTTTTGTTTGCAACTCGGTACAGGGAAGGTGGGCGGATCAGTGATACGGTGGAGGGGTGGGTGAGTGAAGGGATGCATGGATAGATGAAATAGTGAAAGGATGGATGTAAGAATGGAGTAGTGAAAGGAAGGATGGGTGGATGTGTGAAAGGATGGATGAGTAAGTGAAAGGATGGCTGAATGAAAGAATGGATGGATGGCCAGGTTGAAAGGATGGATGGCTAGGTTGCAAGGAAGGGAGGATAGATGAAGGTAGGGTGAAAGGGTGGATGAGAGTGAAAGGATTGATGGATGAGTCAAAGCATGGATGTGTGTGTGAAAAGGTGGATGGATAGATGCATGGATGAATGAGTAAAACGAATGTAAGAATGGATGATTGAAATGCTGGATTGATGATGGGAGAAAGGCTGCATGAGTGAGTGAGTAAAAGGATGCATCGATGAGTCAAAAGATACATGGATGGATCAGTGAGTGGATGTATGAATGGACTGAGTTAAAGGGTTAATTGGTGGATATATGGATGAGTGAAAGGGAGAATATATGGATAGCTGGATGGAAGGGTGGATGAATAGATCAATGAAAAGGGTGGATGGATGAGGTAGCAAAAGAATGGATGAGTAAAAGTGTAAATGGATGAGTGGAGCAATGTGTGGAAGGGTGAATGGATGAGTGAAGAGATGGGTGGCTGAATGAAAGGGTGGATTGATGGATAAGTGAAAAAGAAGATGGATGAATTAAAAGGTAAATGGATGATGGATGGAGGGATGTGTGAGTGAAGAGGTGGATGGATAGATGCATGGATGAATGAGTGAAGGAAAAATGGATGGATGAGTAAAAGGATGGATGGATGGATAGATGAGAGGAAGGCTGGATGGATGAGGGAAATAGTAAATGGAAGGACTAAGTGGATGGATGAATGGATGGGCTAAATGAAACCGTGAATGGATGGATGTATGCATGGATACATGAAGGAAGGGTAGATGGCTGGCTGTATTAAATGGTAGACAGATGATGAGTGAAAAGCTGAATGGATGGATGAATGAGTGAAAGGATGGATGGATGAGTGAGTGAAAGGGTATATGAATGGATGAGAGGATAGATGGGTAAAAGGGTGGAATGATGAGTGAAAGGATGGATCGCTGAGTAAAAGGGTGGATCAGTCAATGAATGAGTGAAAGGGAGGATGGATGGAGTAAAAGGATAGATAGATGAGAAAAGGGTGGATGGATGGAAGTGGGGATAGACAAGTAAAATGATGGATGACTGAGTGAAGGGATAGATATGTTTTGTGGATAGGTTTGAAGATGGATGAATAGGTTTGCATGTAGATGGGTATATAAATGGACGGAATGGTGAAGGACAGAATATTGGATGGAAGACAGAATGTAAAGGTGAAATGATGATAATCAGCAAGTGGATGGAAGAATGAATTGATGAAAGGAAAGGTGCTTGGATGCAAGAGACAAGCAAGTCTTTCTGGGATGGTCCCGATGACTTGCTTCACTTGCTTGGTCTCATAAGATTTTTGGTTCAAAGTGGGGGGTGTTTTAATTTTCTGGCTACTCCCTTGCCCATACTCCTGTGTAATTCCACTTTCTAACCTTTTATCTTCAATCTCCACTCACCAAATCCGATCTCTACCATGCACATTGTTGTCCACATCAGGCATCTTCTCTATACTGCTCATGTGCTCTCCACCCTCTACCAGCCATTGCCACCCTATTTATCTACTCTTTACACTATAGTTTTTCTCTCAACCGTTCACTTGCTCTCTTCCCTCTGCACACAACTCAATATATCAGATTAAGGAAAGCACAAATGAGGCACATTTTTTGTAATTCTTTGAAGTATGGTGGAAACAAATATTTCAATATGATTTAGAACAATTCAGTACACTAGGAGATTACACTTCCACACATTGTTTTGTGCACTGTATACTTTAAATCAGTAAAACTGTATGCCTTAGCAAATGTAATAGTCATTTAAGTTGCAAATGTGTTGACTGTACAGGCAGTGCACCATCACACCAGGCATACTCCACGCTACACCACTCTACTCTGTACAACACCATGCCCCTCCCCTCTACCACACAACCCTCTACCACACACTACTCCACTCCCTTCTACTTTACAACATGCCACTCCACTCTGACACTACACGACATACCACTCTTATACACCCCTCCACTCACGCTCCTATATTTTTTGCAACGACTCTCTACTTTGATACTCCAATCTTTGACACTTCACTATACTCTACACCACTCTACTGCACTCAACAACCCTCTCTGCCACTCCACGACACTGCCACTCTGTTAAAGTCCCTCTACGCCACTTTACTCCACTCCATTCTGACTCACTTCTCTGCTCAATGACTCTCCATGCCCCTCCACTATTCAACACTCCACTCTGCAACCCTTTACTCCACTCTACACTACAACAATCTACTGCACTCTATGCAACTCTACTCTACGCCACTTCACTCTACAAAACTCTACTCCATTTTATGCCACTCCACCTCACTTTACTGCACCCTACAACACTCTGTGCCATTCCACCCTAGGACACTATCGCTCCACTCTACAACACTCTACTCCACTTTATGCCTCTCTACGCAACTCCCTCATTGTCACTCTTTCCACCATCTGAATGTGTTCTCCATCCTAAACATCCACTGTAACCCTCTCTACCCATTCTCCAAGCCTCACCTCCTCTTTCTGTCATTTGCATTGGCTCGCCATATCCATGATCTATTTCGCCCATCCTCCCTCTGAACATTAGATCTTCTCTCAGTGCACCACATGGGCTTTTAGCCCTCTACTTCCAACACCCACACTGTTTATCCTACTCCCACACAGGATCTCCACCAATGACATACATGAACTGTCTGCCATATACACTCTCTACCCAGCACATTCACTCTCTACATCAGCCCTCGTATAGTACTCTGCACATGCTCTCTCCAGCCGCCAATTGTGCTTGTCACCCTGTCATACGCTCTTTACCTTCCAAATAAGTTTCTTACCCTCGTTGGTCTCTTTCCACCCATCACTTGTTGTCTTCACCATTTACTTTCTCTTGTCTGCATTCTACAGCCCACATGTTCTATCCATGTTCCACTTCCACTGTTCATATCTACACATAACACCCGATTACTAAACACTGTATATCTGTCCTCCACATGAGTGCTACACTCTGTACATGCGTTCCCTACATTCACACTTTATTTGCATGTTCGCTTTCTACCATCCATAATTGTATTCTACCCAACACTTGCACTGCTTGTGTATGTACATTGTTCACCCTCTGTATCCACCATCTACATCTGTTGTTTATCTCACATATCCAATCTAAGCCTTCTGCATCCACTCTCCAAGTACTGTATCCTCTCTGAACCCTGTACATCTGTTCTCGACACTTGCTCTAGCCACTCCAAACACCACTTCTGCTCTTGGTGCACTACATCCACTCTCCAACATCTTATCTGCTAAATACAAACCTCACCAACTCCCAGCCCTTTTCATTCTCAAAGCATTATGACCGCTGCTAACACCATTTAAGTTCCCTCTGTGGGTATCTTCTAGCCATTAAATTCATCTTCTACATCCACTCTTCTTCCATGATAGGAGCTTTCCACTTCCACTAAACATTTACTGACACGCCACTTCTACTCCTCTATAGCCTCCAAATGCGTACTCTATTTTTCTCTTAGAACTGCTATCTTGCTGCTAGCCCACACTTCAGATATGCTCTTCATAGAAGCTCTCCATATCCAGTCTCAACATCCACTATGCCCTGTTATCTTTACAAGCACTCTTCAAATCATCTGTCCAAATTTACTGCACAACATATTTCACACGCCTTATCCTTACTCTTCTATCCAGTGCTGCACTGTTCTACCATTCACAAACAGTACTCAACTCTATGTATTCGGCCTTAGCATGACACGTATACACCTAAAGTCCCATGCCTTTTTGTTCCACACTACATATGTTAATATCTCCTCTTTGCAGTCAGCATCTGCTATCCACATAGACTTTCCACATGAACATCCTCTCACACCATATAGCTGCAGAGTTCAATATCCATTTGCACTTAAATCCCATTCTTAAACAAAGCGTCAGAACAATAATTAAACTATTTGCCAACTGGGATTTAGAACACTTCACTGCATGGCTTACTAACTACACACATGTAACACTGTGACCATATACAGCTACACAATCCATCACCACGCTCAGTTATAGTACTAAAGACACCTAAGCAATAGCCAAGAGTGCCCATCCAGTGGATACTCTTGGATGTTACGAATTGGGATTACTTCTTAATAATTCCACTGAGTACTCTTGGTTGTTAGGCAGTGATGAGGGGATGTACCGTAGGGTTTTCCCAATACCCTTGTGTACATTAACTCCAATTTGAAGTTGTCATAAAATCATACTACAGTAATGCATAATAATTCTGAAGATATTAGCAAATCATCCAGTGGTTGTAGACAGTAACCATGAGGTTGTCCTGAAATCATCCGGTAGTATTTCAAACTCATCCTGCACTTGTCAGTTAGTATTCCTTGAGAAGTACAAGATCATCACGCATTTTTAATTGAAGTAATCAGGACACCATCCTGGAGTAATTCACACTCATCCTGAAGTTGTCAATTAGTATTCTTGGAGTTGTAAAGGATCATCACGCATTTTTAATTGAAGTAATCAGGACACCATCCTGGAGTAGTTTTTGTGATTACAGTAAGAGTCATCTCATTTAAATATTTAGCCCTGTGGGCAGACTTCAGGATGGCTTGGGATGACTTCCCCAGATAATTACAGGAATAGCCTGGCTGAAGTCATCGGATGACGCTAGAATGAGTCCAGGATGATCTTCCTTTTTGACTTGGGCAGTTTGTCAGGTGGGAATAAAAGCAGCAACTCGAGAAGTAAGCAGAGGCAAATGCCAAAGACAGTGACAGCAATAACACATTCTCATCAGCCGACCATTGAAGGTTCATCAGCTGTGTCTCTTTGGAAAGTCCACCACCATTATTTGCAGTAGCAGTTATCTGTCCAGCAAGCTGGTGTAATCACACTGAGGGCTGTGGAAGAGAACGTGAGAAATGAGCTGATCGAGCTACTCTTCACATAGGCATGCCATGGTATTTATTTCCAGAAGTGCAGGGAACATTCTGAGACAATATCCATTGTTAAAGAAAGTATCATGTATGGGGACTTACTTATGAATGGTTCAAGTCGCACAGTTATCCTAATGGTGTACACCATTCTGCTAATTTCAGGAATATGTGTAAGGTATTTTTACAAATTATAGAGAGTTGGGCATAAGACCTGATTGTGCATGCCTTATTTGGCCAATGGATAGATTTGAAGCAGTTCACTTAAAATTCTATTTCAGATGAGGTGTTTAACACGCAGATAATCATCAAACACTCTTTTGAACAAGGGAAAGTTTAATCAATTTCGGGGCAATTCACAAAGTTAACTCACACTGGTAAGCATTTTACACATGTAAGTTTACTCCTGAATAAATTGATGATTGTATTACGCACCTGAATACCAGTAAAAAAGAGAGTGATAATATCTAAATGTGGGTGATTTCACAGATATGCTTTGTGTTCTGTACATTGCAAAAGGTTGCACCCTTTAGCTATATGGTGGGTTACAGACAATTGGATCCAGATGTACCTCACAGAACACCTTCCAATATGAAAGACATGTAGCAAGCTGTGATATTCATTAAATTATGTCATAAGTGATGTCATCAATGATGTAATTTGAGAAGTTATCACTGCTTTCATCAGTGATGTCACTTAACATGTTAGGAGAAATGTAATATGGGAGGTCTTCTTCTTCTTCATAAACTTTATTTCGCATCTTTTTCGGTGCATAAAAGTAGAGCCATATCATAAATCAAATGTATACATTAAGAACAGGTATTTAAAACAAATTCCAATATAAAATCAGCTAATATAGAATTCATTTTTGTACATGACCAATAAAAATAGATATTTAAACCAGAGACTAAAGAGAGACCAAGTATGCCCACATAACATTAATAATTGAGTAACTTTATATACACAAATATACATAGCAATATATCCCCATTTGGTTCTCTATTTAATCCCCCTGCTCTCATTGCCTCTATTTAAGACAAACTCATCCCCTCTTTCCCCCATCATAAAACATATATACCCCTTGTTTAATCAAATATATCTTATCACAAGCCAAACAGATAAAATAAGGGCTAATAAAAGTTATCTAATGGAGTCTACTAAGTAGTAATTAACACTGCTATAGTCACATACGATAGCCAAAATACTACTCGTGATGCAAGCATCTACTATTTAATGCGTCCCAGAAAAAGTGCATAACAGACATAAGGATTTTCCAACTGTTGAATAAAAAACAATGCCGGTCGCCATTGCATGAAACTGAATATACGCAAAAGCGGGACAATAAAGCATTTCTTTTGAGGGCCATAGAAAGAACAGGAAGATAAAATGTGAAGGTTTGACTGTGTCGACCTCCCGTCGCAGGGGCAAGGCAGAAACTCGTTTATGGAATAGATGCTGGCAGGAAAGCCAAGCGAAGGGCAGGTTGTAATTCAGGTGGAACCTTTTAAAAACCTAACAATGCTGGGGATTGTGTAAAACAGACAGGTAAGATTGCACTCCATTTTTGACAGGGGGCAATATGTGGCATAAACCTATGAAACTTTTATCTTTGTTTTTCTTCCATCTATCCATGGAGGCTTTTGCCAAAAAGATTTCTTTTAGCTTAGTCTTTGGTAAACTAGCACACATCAATGGGGACTCAAACAGAACATGAAGAGCCAGTTCTGACAAAGTAGATTCTATATAGTTTAACCATATTATCCAGCAGCCATCCGTGGAGGGAGTTCCGTGGGGCGGAAAGGCGGGGCGGGGGGTACTAAACACCGGAATATGGATAATTGGAGGTAAGTAAACAATTAAATAAATAAAACGAATTTCGTAGCGCGCGCTGCACCGCATTTTGTGATGCAGGGCGCGCTACGAACTTCGTTTTATTTATTTAATTGTTTAGTTACCTCCAATTATCCATGTTCCGGTGTTTAGTACCCCCCACCCTGCCCCTCCCCTGCCCCACCTTTCCGCCCCACGGAACTCCCTCCACGGACCGCTGCTGATATTCTCTTATGGCAATAGCACAGTTTATAAACAGTCTCTTAGCACCGCTTGATTCAGTTTTACATTCTCCCTTTTCCATGTTGAGGGCCATAATAAAATAGGAGCCAATCCAATTAGATCTCCAAGATATGGTAGACCTAATTCTCTATGATAGATGTAATATGCGCAGCTGCTGGCCACTGAGAGCATTCTTTTACAGAACGCATCCTCCACAAGCTGCAATGGTTCTACATCCACCATGCCCCAAATTGCTACCCCATATGAGTTGATGGCCTTCGCTTTGGCTGAATAGATATTTAATATTTCAGGACTCCTAACTTTACTACTACTAAACTGAGAAAAATCCTAATTTTAATACTTTCGGTATTCACAGAAGGCATTTAGGAGTCTTAAAGTTAGGACTCCTAACTTCTGTGAATACCGAAATGAGTAAGTGCCTTCTGTGAATACCAAAATGAGTAAGTGCCTTCTGGGAATACCAAAATGGTAGTAAGTTTAGGATTTTGTCTTAAGTTAGTTCTGTGAATCAGGCCCCATAGGTCTGACCCACCGTGACGTGGACGACCTAAAAAAGAGGTGGACTGAGCTCAGGAGTATGGCGAAGAAGAGGATGTCTGAAAGGAAAAAGCAAGCAAACCTGACAGGTGGAGGAAAAAATAGAGCACCTGCACCGACTGCCCTGGAACTGCTTGTGGAGTCCACCATTGAGCCTGAGAGTGTCAGCGGCCTCGGGGATGCAGACAGCTCAGCCAGAGCTGCAACCAAACAAGGTAAGATGCATGCACACCAAGCTGCACCCCCCACTCCCTAACCCCATTCCCCAATGAGGCAGTGTGAATCCCACTCCAGTACAGGTTTTACTAAACACCAGCAATGCATTATGGAAGATGTAGTCAGTGTAACACCTATCATAACAGTCATCCCACTGAACCCAAAGGCATGTGACACACATCAGCGATAAGCAAGCAGAGGACAGTCAGATTTATTGGCAGACATGACATTTATTTGTATGCAAATGCTGCCAGACAAGTGAACTAATATATAATCTGTCTCCACGGGCGAGACATCGCGCAGGGCTGCGCCAGGCAAGGCAGGAAAGGCAGGCCAGAGAGATAGAGCGGAGGAGGAGGATGTCATTTTGCCTGCGGGCCACACCTCAACACCACCACCGTCAACACCACCACCGTCAACACCACCACCATCAACACCACCACCACCGGCATCAACACCGGCATCACGACCGGCATCACCAGCAACGTCACCAACGCCATCATCTCCAAGACCCAGGAGGCATGCAGTTGCCAGCCTCCAACAGATGGAGTTGTCCGACGAGGACTGCAGGGGAGAAGAACACTCACTCACTTTTAAAGCTCTATACTGCTCTATTTGCACTGCTTTTTAACCCTGATGGTGAAACCTACAAAATAAAAATATTTTGGTTCTCACCACTCAGTTTTAACTTCACCACACTCTTTTTCCTAAATTAGCTTATTGTTTGCGCTGCTGTTTTCTCAATCCACTCACCTCATAAGGGACTAAAAAGGATATCCTTTGTATACAGCCTCATCTTTACATATAACATCCCTGGACTCCTCCCTCACAGTGAGGGGGTTGTAGCCCTCGGTGGAACTAGGTTTTTCCATCGGGAGAAAGAACTCAATGATGAAGCATGTCACCTAGGGTGAGTGAGGGTTCCACTCCTATAAAGGGATTTTTCCTAGTGGGAGTTTACCGTAACTAACCTCTGTCACTTGTGATCATTGTTCACTCTTAGACCCAAAATAGTTCTTTGTGTTTTGTAGTACACTGTAGTAATGCCAGTTGCTATTATGGAAAGGAGTCTTACTGGAGATGGTGTTTATCAGAGTGTACTTTTTATGCCCATCTGCTTTGTAGCAGTTGTGACAAGAATATAGTCTCTTCCCATACCCTACTATGCACACCCATTATCAGAGAGAGGGGATTAGCAGGAAGGACAGTCCATGGACAGAGCATATTATGCACAAATATAATCAAAGAGAGAGATCTCAGAGTTGAGGCCAGATTCTCTCCACACAGCCTACTACCCACATCCGTCATCTGAGATAGAGGTATGTATAAATCCTAGTATGCATACCCATCATCTGAGAGACAGGCCAGGCCATGCACATACCCCACTATGAACAGTCATCATCTGAGACAGAGGTCTGACAGAAGAGACCAGTCTATGTACACACCCTAATTTGTACACCCATCATTTGAGAGAGAAGACTTAGTGGAGACGTTAGTCTTTTTCCATACACTCTATATGCAAACCTGTCATCTGAGAAAGAGGTCTGGAAGGAGAGGCTAGTCTATGTATACACCCTACTATACACAGCCATCATCCAAGATAAAGGTTTGACAGGGGTGTGACAGAAGACGTTAGTCCATGTATACACCTTACCAGGCACACTTGTAATCTGAGACAGAGATCTCACTGGAGAGGCCTGTTTTTCTCCACATAGGCTACTATGAGCACCTGTTGCCTGAGAGAGAGGCCTGGAAGGAGAGGATAGTCCATGTACATACTCTTATACCTGTCATTTGAGAGAGAAGACTTAGTGGAGAGGCAGTCTCTCTCCATATACCCTACTATGCAAACCGGTCATCTGAAAGAGAGATCTGGAAGGAACGGTCTAAGTGTACATCTTACTATGCACTCTCATTACCTGAAAAAGAGGTGTGGAAAGAGATGGCAGACCATGCAGACACCCTACTACGCACACCTCTCATGCAAGAGAGAGGTCTGAGGGAGTAGGCCAGTCTCTCCTCACATTGTACTACGTACACCCATCATTCAAGAGAGGGATCTTAATGGAGAGACCAGTACCTCCATAGACACTACTACTTTATCTTTTCTCGAGATTTGGGATACTATTAGACAATAACAGACGTAACACGCAATATACACATCCGACCATCTCAAGATGGCCGCCACTATATGGACACTAACTTCGACTATCAAATCCTTAGTCTACTTTCTATCTCAATGACTTTACGTATTACGTATAATTTATACAATGGCGGGAAGGACTCAATCTCAATACGCTCAGAAACTGTGGGAGAGTACGTAATGTTAGCAAGGTGAGTGTGATACTGTTTTTTTCAAGACGCTGTCTTTTGAACATGCCGTTTAACTTAGCGGTAATCTAGACTTGGAACATGGACGAGACAGCACCATGCGCGTTTATTATGGCCACTGTTGTACTTTCGTTCTAGCTATACAAAAGAGGGGGGGACCGGGAGCTTATAAAAGGTCCAGTGTCCACGCTCCTAATATCTGCATTAATATCACAAAAAGGACACTGTTCCTAAAAAGTAGGGTGCAAAAAGTCACCCATACAATAAGGTGCAAAAAGTCACCATATGTTAAGAAGAGGAATCAGAAAAAAGAGAAAAGAGGAAGGAAAAAGAAAAAGAAAGAGAGAAATACCTAGGTGAAGGGACCCTCAGATGAAAGGGAAAACCATAATGTGTCCTCTGTTGCCCTCACACACCCCAAAGGGTGTCATGCTTCATCATCGGGCAGTTGCTCCTCGTAGGGCCGGCGCTGCAATTCCCTACGGGTCCCCCGAAGGGTCTCTTTGTCGGAGATCTTTTATAGTACTGCCGGATGGTGCATGTGGGTGTGGGGGGTCCAATGAGGGTGAAAACAAAAGTGCGTGCAAGTGTCAAGAGAAAATTCGTGAAGGGTAAACCTGCAGCGATTGTCTGAATTGTGTACCCTAAGCAGACTCAACTGCTAAATAAAATCTAGCCCCAAAGGCATACTATGCCCGGGTGTAGAAAGACATAGGTCAACATGTTTCGCGCCTGCGTCGCCATAAGGGTCGTTGGCGCTTCGTCAGGACCAGAACTTTAAAATGTAATGTGCACGTGAAAACCAATTAAAATACCCTCAAAATAGATCAGGGCGGGCAGTAACCTGTATCACCCGAAATCTGGCTACAGCTGCATGATGTAACCGCTCCTGATCAGTACCCTGTATCACCCGAAATCTGGCTACAGCTGCATGATGTAACCGCTCCTGATCAGTACCTGTATCACCCGAAATCTGGCTACAGCTGCATGATGTAACCGCTCCTGATCAGTACCCTCAAAATAGATCAGGGCGGGCAGTAACCTGGATCACCCGAAATCTGGCTACAGCTGCATGATGTAACCGCTCCTGATCAGTACCCTCAAAATAGATCAGGGCGGGCAGTAACCTGGATCACCCGAAATCTGGCTACAGCTGCATGATGTAACCGCTCCTGATCAGTACCCGCGGTGATCTCTACATTCGGATCCCTTGTAAGATAGTTGATGACCGGGGGGAGCAGGGAGCACGCACAGCTGTTGGCCCTGGGTGCAAAGAAGAAAATCCTGGTTCTCGGTTCTGGGTATGTCTCTGGTCCGGTCATCAACTATCTTACAAGGGATCCGAATGTAGAGATCACCGCGGGTACTGATCAGGAGCGGTTACATCATGCAGCTGTAGCCAGATTTCGGGTGATCCAGGTTACTGCCCGCCCTGATCTATTTTGAGGGTACTGATCAGGAGCGGTTACATCATGCAGCTGTAGCCAGATTTCGGGTGATCCAGGTTACTGCCCGCCCTGATCTATTTTGAGGGTACTGATCAGGAGCGGTTACATCATGCAGCTGTAGCCAGATTTCGGGTGATACAGGTACTGATCAGGAGCGGTTACATCATGCAGCTGTAGCCAGATTTCGGGTGATACAGGGTACTGATCAGGAGCGGTTACATCATGCAGCTGTAGCCAGATTTCGGGTGATACAGGTTACTGCCCGCCCTGATCTATTTTGAGGGTATTTTAATTGGTTTTCACGTGCACATTACATTTTAAAGTTCTGGTCCTGACGAAGCGCCAACGACCCTTATGGCGACGCAGGCGCGAAACATGTTGACCTATGTCTTTCTACACCCGGGCATAGTATGCCTTTGGGGCTAGATTTTATTTAGCAGTTGAGTCTGCTTAGGGTACACAATTCAGACAATCGCTGCAGGTTTACCCTTCACGAATTTTCTCTTGACACTTGCACGCACTTTTGTTTTCACCCTCATTGGACCCCCCACACCCACATGCACCATCCGGCAGTACTATAAAAGATCTCCGACAAAGAGACCCTTCGGGGGACCCGTAGGGAATTGCAGCGCCGGCCCTACGAGGAGCAACTGCCCGATGATGAAGCATGACACCCTTTGGGGTGTGTGAGGGCAACAGAGGACACATTATGGTTTTCCCTTTCATCTGAGGGTCCCTTCACCTAGGTATTTCTCTCTTTCTTTTTCTTTTTCCTTCCTCTTTTCTCTTTTTTCTGATTCCTCTTCTTAACATATGGTGACTTTTTGCACCTTATTGTATGGGTGACTTTTTGCACCCTACTTTTTAGGAACAGTGTCCTTTTTGTGATATTAGTACTTTCGTTCTAAATAGCATTAACACTCAGACTCCAGTCGGGTTTTTTTAAAATTGAAAATGATACGCACGAGGCATTTCGCATAATAGGTGCGACATTGTGTTCTATGAAATACGCGGTCTCTTAAACGTGCTGGGGAAACTTAACGGCAATATAAACTCTGAATACGGACGAGAAAGTACTAAGTGTTGACTTAATGGCCACAGTTAGACTGTTACATTAAACTCACTTATTTCAGAATAAGTTAATCATGGATAAACGCGCGCTAGTTATTTTCTCTTTAAAAACGACATGTACGGGGCATTCCGTGAATACCTGTTTCTACTATATATTTCTCTAGAGAGGACGGATCCTGGTCCTACTCGTCGCTCCAAGCACTACAGCAACGGAAACGCCGATAGTGTCTAACTTGAGGCACTTCGTATTAAATACACTTGACCGACCTGTTGAGATTAGGTAAGCGATCCCAAATGCGTAAATAGACGACGTAGTAGATATCATGACAGTAATATGATTAGTATTTACATACGGATATATCTTTTTTACAGGCTTTATTTTAAGCCATATACATTGAAAACGAACGAGACATTGAATCTTACAAGGTGAGACCTTATCACCTTGAATAATACTAACCGGAGTACCTTATCGGGTATTCTTTTTGTTTTCATCTGGTACTTGACAACACTCACCTTTTGCATCAATTTCACGTGGATGATTTACTTGGGGAGTTTGAGAATACAGGACCAGGTCACTTTGTTTCCTTTCTTTTACTCACGTTCTGTCCACTTGGGGAACTTTCTGGCATCTATCTCTCTGCGAATTACGCAACCTAGGGGACCACTCTTTTGGGGGGCACTTTCCCTTGGAGCCGTGTTCTCAATTTTTGTACCTTATTAGGGGTCTTTTTTTCAAAATAATGGATTTGTTTTGTACCTGCATGTACGGTGCAATATAGATTAAAATACTGGTTATATATCTGTATATACAGAGTATTAGATACTATGTTTTTCTCTTTTCTTGTATGTATGCAGCCTTGAGAAAGCCCGTTGGGCGAAACGCGCGTCGGCTGCGCTGTGAAAATTGGACATCTGTATGATTACCAATGAATAAACACAACATATCCAGTCATATCAAGAACGGATATCGATTGTTTTCTTTGAATGAAATTTACAATTAATGGAGTATACCCGGAGAAAAGATTGATTGAGGGGTGTATGTTACTTTTGTGGTGTGCTGCATTGCCTTCTTAACAAATTTAACATCTTTGGAATCTTGTATTCTTTGAGATGACTATTACTCTTAGTGGATGAGTATGTGGCTATATGCTAGCACCCAATACAATTGCTATGAATAATTCATTACATTACAGCATATACTTCACGATGTGCAGGTCCTTATAGCATATCCACTAAATAGTATATTTGTACATAGACACTACTACGTTCACCTGCCATCTGAGACAGCGTCTGTGTGGAAATGACAGTCTCTCCCCACACCCTACCACACACACCTGTCATATAAGAAATAGGTCTCAGTGGAAAGGATACTTCATCCCACTTACTACTATTTCCATAGAATTACGTTGCAATTCAGAAAGACTCTCACAAGAATAGCTCACAAGCTTCAGGGAGTGAAGCTTGCTGCATGGACATGTGCAAACTCAGGAGAGACTCACAAGACCCGACATGAAATTCCTAAGCCTGCCACAAAGTGTTTCAAAATCCTGCGAGCCTCTTGTGAGACCTGCATGGAAAATTACTGGGCATCCCACGAGGTATTTTACTATCCCCCAAAAGTCTTGTGAGATCATAAGGGTGGAAGTAAAAAAAAAAGGGCCAAGACTCAACCAATAGTTACCCTTTGCATTACAAGGTTGAAGAAATGCTGTGATGTGATTGGGTGCAGAACTAGAGATTCATTGTTCTTGGTGATTTGAAGGAGAAGGAAGTGTGTTGGAGTTCTGCTGAACAGAAGTAGTGGCAAATGAGGCAGACTGGTGTATTTAGCTCTATATAAGAAACTGCTCTAAGTTCAGGTAATTAAAAATATACTGTATGAATTTTGTTGAGAAGCATCAGTAAGTGCTCTACTATTGGTAAACGTATTCTATAAAAAGTTTAGTTAGTGAAAAGCTGTTTGTAGAGGTGCATGTTTTTCAACATAGCTTTTGAGGGGCAGAGTTTAGAATGTTGGGAGATTTCACCAAGTTGTGGACATTGTGTTAAAAAATGAAATGTTTAATCTGTGTGAAGTTGTAAGTATAAAAGGCTGTGTTTCTGAAATTGTAAAACAAGGAACCCACAATCTGTTAATACAAGGCCTAGTATTCTCTGAACCTTACATTAGACATAATTTATCCCTATGAGATGTTTGAGTGGATATATTGCTATTTTTAGAGTAAAACAATGTGCTCAGTGTTAGGAAAGATGTGTCTGGAGGAATGTGTTCCTTTATAAACTGTTATGTAACCAAGTTTGATGGCATGTTATGAATTTAGGGCCTCATTACGATGTCGGTCTGATTGGCTTCGAACGGTATTCGGATTTTCCTAACCCGTGTCAGAACCCATGTTTCCAACCGACTCGGAAACATTTCTGACCGACCGATTACGATAGAATGCAACTGTTCAGTCTTTCTGACCGGCATTCGGAGACTCAGAGTCGGTCAGAGCAGAATCGTACAGCTCTACAGACCGCATTTCCAACAGATGTATTATGATGTCCGATTTGGACAGAATTTCCAAATTGGTCTGGCTGACATGGAACGGCTGTCAGAAACTGACTTTGGGAGCCAGTGGCAGGCCACCCTTCATCCAGAGGCCTCCGGTTGGGGCCCGTGGAGGTACCCAAAGGACACCCCTTTAAAACCATGCACAGTGTGGCAGACACCATGGGATGCCTGCAACAGGGTGAAAGGTTTCCCATAACCATCCCTTTTTTTTCAATTGGAGTCTGTGTTGTCAATGGGAGACTTTCCTAATGGTGTTCGGAACCATCGTAATCGGTCGGTCGGACTCGCCGAACTAGAGACGGTAGGAACCGATTCCGACAAGGAGTCGGTCAGAATGCTTTCCGACCAACAGCATAATGAGGCCCTTAATTGTGAAAAAAATGCACTGGTGAGCATGTTGAATTCTTCAAGAGAAAATAATAGGAAGCTAGTGGTACAGTACATATATCGATGTGATTGTGTGTGAAAAATATAAAAAGAACTTTAGAGTATATAGTGATGAATCACTGTTATCAAATATTGATCAGTATGTAACTTTAAATGTTTTGGTTTTCTTGTCTTTCTTTAGGTAGGAAATAGAAAACAGAAGTTTTGAAAAACAGAAGTATCATGTTGCAAAATATATGGAGGATAAAAACTAAAATTGTTCACTTTGGAAGAAAAAGGGAACAATAACTGTGTGGAAAGTCAGGAAATAAAAAATTGCACAACTGCTGTTGTTGTTACTGCCTACAGCGACGTTCGTACCCTTGAAAAAGCTTATTCTGAGTAGCTCTACTTGTTTTTGATGGCAACATGATCTGCTTACTTAAACAGCAACAAAGTGCTTTATTTAGAAAAGGAGGATTATCTGCTTCAGCAGGTGTAGATTCCTGTAATGGAGTACACATTGGAAGTTTCTAATTTCCCTGCTGAACTCCTTTTTACACATTTTAATTTATTTTAAGCGACTCTTTTGCCACCTTGCTTGCAAGATAAAGACAATTTAAGCAGATACTGTTTGACTGGATAAGGTGGCTGAAACAAAGGAGAAGAAGATCTACGTACATCAATATCCAGTAGGTAAATGAAGAAAAAGGGGTGGAGGTGTTGGTGCCGGAGTGAAGATTTTTTTTTACAGATTAGTAAAGTTTGTTGTTTTGTTTGTTTTGCAGTTATTGTTGTAGTTTGTTAAGCGAGTTGTTATTGTTTGTAATGTTAGTAATTTTATACTAAAAAACTACTACTGATTTATTCCCTTAATAACTTTTAACGATTTTAATGTTATTACAGTCTTGCAATATCGACTAAAAGTGGAAGTTCCATCTTCAAGAACTGTAACTTTGCTGCTTGATGTATATGTATGTTTAAGGTACTTTAGAGAGAATAGTGCTTCTTCCCGATGTAGTGTAAATATTTTGATTTAAGGGAGAGTTTTTGGCACAGAGACAAATGGATCTTCATCATATACAACGTCCTACTGTCACCTAGTGGAGATGGAGGTATTTGGACATAATATCGAGTCATAAATATCGAGCTACACAAATATCAAGTTTTAAATATAGTGTCACATAAATATCGTGATGCAGAAATATGGCTGACAAAAATATCGATTTTTTTAGGCTAAGTAATATTGTTTTCAAGAATCTTGTTGTTGTTAACATCATTTTCAATAATAAAGTTATAAAAAAATATAATTTTTCAATGATCTTTATGTGTTTTATATAATGTCTTTATTATATATTCTTTGTATAATTGTTGTTATTGTTTTTATACATAGTTTGTTATTTTAAATTGTTCATAATTCAATTTTAAATGTTATTAGTAATTTATAGTGCTATCGCGCCTTGTGAGGTATGCCAGGGTATAGGGTGGGAAGTTAATTAAGTATAATAAAATAATAAACAATGATTAATTATTATTCATTATTTTATTGATAATTAATTATGTAAATTGTGTAACTATTATATTTTTAAGTTATATTTAGGTGCAGGTTTTTCGGGTTTGTAGGAGTATAGCTTGGGTAGGTAATTAAGTAATAATTATGAATTTGTTATCAATTATTTAATTGATGAGCAATTATGTAAATTGTGTAATTATTATATTTTTGAGTTATCTTTTAGGTGCAGGTTGTTGGGTTTGTAGGGGCATAGGATGGGAAGTTAATTAGGTAAATATTAAATATAAATTAATTATTATTACAATATTTAATGTCTATATGTAAATTGTTCAATAAATATATTTTTTATGTTATATATTAAGGTGCCGATTCCGATCCGTTAAAAAAAATTACCGTACGACTCGTATCCGTATTTTTTTACGTACGAATCATACAAGTCCTGTACAAACGGCGAAGTATGATTCGGACGTGAAAAATACATACAAATCGCTTCGGGAAAAGTCTACGAGACGTCCCCGGACAGTTTTACATACAAATCGTAAAACTGAAGTTCGAGCGCGCAAGTACGATCCGTACCGCCCGTCCGAAAACACAAGCGCATGGAAAAGGCCCCGTACGGAGCGAACGCCGTATCACTCGTATCCGGGTAAACTTGTGCCCGGGATAAGAGTCGTACAACCCCCTCCTGCTCCCCATATGTCAGCACCGTAACCCCCCATGTCCGCACTCTACCCCAGCCCCGTACGTGTACGCACCGTACCCCAACTCTGTACCCCAGCCCCGTACATGTACGCACCGTACCCCACCACCGTACCCCAGCCCCTTACTTGTACGCACCGTACCCCACCACCGTACCCCCACCCAGCCCCTTACTTGTACGCACCATACCCCACCACCGTACCCCAGCCCCATACTTGGACGCACCAGACCCCAGCGCCCTACCCCAGCCCCGTACCCCAGCGCCGTACCCCAGCCCCTTGCTTGTATGCATCGTACCCCACCACCGTACCCCAGCCCCATACTTGGACGCACCATACCCCAGCGCCGCACCCCAGGCCCGGACTTGGACGCACCGAACCCCAGCGCCCTACCCCCGCGCCGTACCCCCACGCCCTACCACAGCCCCGTACCCCAACATCATTCCCCAGCACCGTACTTGTACGCACCGTACCCCACCACCGTACCCCAGCCCTGTACTTGGACGCACCGTACCCCAGCGCCGTACCCCATGCCCCACCGTACCCCAGCACCGTATCCCAGCTCCGTACATGTACACACCATACCCCAACACCGTACCCCAGCACCGTACTTGTACGCACTGTACCCCAACACCGTACCCCAGCCCCGTACTTGGACGCACCATACCCCACCACCATACCCCAGCATCGCGTATGTACAAACCGTACAACAACATTGCATATGTGAGCACTGTACAACAACATTGCGTATGTACGCACCTTACATATGCTAAAATGACTCGTACAGAACCAGGACACTGTAAAACAGCACAAGGAGGGTCAATTTGACTCGCACAACACCACTAAACACGTCTACAGTACAAAAAACATCTAAAAGACTGACCTGGCACATCCAAACAGGCAAACAGAGGCCCAAACTCACAGCCACCTCTTATAACACACCCACCAAAAGTTCAAACCCAGCCACACCCACAAATGGACCAATAAAAAGGGCCCACACTCACAAACCGTGAGCCTTTGCAACAGACCCACTGCTGACAGACATCACACACAAACAACTGCACCCATACACCTTAACTTAGACACCTTCACACAACCTCCTTCACACATACCCCCTCTACACATTCACACACACACCTACACATTCACACCCACACACCCACAACCATCCACACCCACACCCCACACCATGCCCACAGACAAGAATCCAAAGTTCACAAGGGAGGAGCTGGACATCCTTGTCAACGAAGTCATCAGAGTCGAGCCACAGCTCTTTGGAACATTGGTCAGACAAACCAGCATAGCCGAAAAATCACGCCTGTGGCAGAGGATCGTCAATCGTGTGAATGCTGTTGCGCCCATCAGAAGGACCAGGAATGAATGCCAAGCCAGGTGGTACGATCTGCGTAGGGCAGTCAAGCGCAAAATGAACGAGGACTACGCCCAGAGTAACATGACTGAAGGTGGGCTGCCCCGCAGACCGGTACATTACCATCCCTGGGAGGAGAAGGTGATGGCCCTGCTTCTGCCGGTGGGAGTACACGGAGTCGAAGGAGTTGCCGAGCCTGGTGAGTACACAAACAACTTACGTAACATGGGGGTAATGGCATTCACACCACAACTACAACAAATGCACTCACCTACCTCCAAGCCCTCACCGGACACAACCACACTCAAAAACAACACTCATGCCACTAACATGTGTATGCCCCATTCACAAAGCAAGGCCATGCCATGTCCCAGCCTACACAAACCACAAACCCAAGACTGGATGTCCGGGATGCTGGGAAGGTGGGGATCACTAAACATATTGCACAACTCAGAAACAGACACCATTGCCCTCAGCCCATATGGCCCAGGTACATACCCATGCACCATGCGCAATGCACAGGGACTGGCAAAGTACTGACAAGGTAGCTGACACTTGGCCCTGCTGTAGGCAGCACAAGGCCCTCCTGTGACAACTGCAAACTCCAACATAAACACAACAAGCTCAGATATCTAGGACAGGAACTCAGACTCAATGACATGGCAGCATGCCCCATGGGGGGACAGATACATCACCTGGGAGACCCACTGCCAAATCACACTACACCCACCAGCAGGCACCGTCAATCAATCAACAATCGATCAGGGTACTTGTAAGGCGCGCTACTTACCTGTGAGGGTCTCAAGGCGCTGAGGGGAGGGTTCCACTACTGCTCGAACAGCCAGGTCTTGAGGAGTCTTCTGAAGGCAAGTAGGTCTTGGGTCAGTCGTAGGTGGGTTGGGAGGGTGTTCCAGGTCTTGGTGGCAAGGTAGGAGAAGGATCTGCCACAGGCGGTCATACGTTGGATGCGGGGGACAGCTGCGAGGGCGAGGCTGCCGGAGCGGAGCTGGCGGGTGGGGGTGTAGAAGCTGAGTCTGATGTTCAGGTAGGCTTGTCCAGCGTTGTGGAGTGCCTTGTGTGCGTGGGTGAGGAGCTTGAAGGTGATCCTTTTGTCGATGTGGAGCCAGTGCAGGTCACTCAGGAGGGGGGTGATGTGGCTGTGGTGGGGGGCGTTGACGATCAGTTGTGCGGAGGCGTTTCGGAAGCGCTGTAGCCGCCGTTGGTGTTTGGATGGGAGTCCTGCGTAGAGAACATTGCCGTAGTCCAGTCAGCTGCTGACGAGGGCCTGTGTCACTGTTCTACTTGTTTCGGTCGGGATCCACCAGTAGATCCAGTGGAGTGTGCGTAGGGTGTCGTAGCAGGAGGAGGAGACGGCGTTGACCTGCTTGGACATGGAGAGGGAGGATGCGAGGATCAATCCTAGTTTGCGTTTGTGGTGGGTGGGTGTCAGTGCTGTCCCCAGAGCGATCGGCCACCAGGAGTCATCCCAGGCTGAGGGTGTGGGTCCGAGGATGAGGACCTCCATCTTGTCCGAGTTCTGTATCAGATGGCCGCTCCGCATCCAGTCGGCAATGGCCCTCAGACCCTCATGGATGTTTGTTTTGGCGGTGTGAGGGTCCTTGGTGAGGGAGAGGATGAGCTGGGTGTCGTCGGCGTAAGGAGATGTTTTTGAGGTTGTGGTGGCGGGCCACTTGTGTGAGGGGGGCCATGTGGATGCTGAACAGCATCGGGTTGAGGGATGATCACTCACCCCTTACACAAGCACACACCCCCGGGGCAGCCAATGGAGTTATCCACTCTCACAATGGACATGTGACACAACAAGATCAAGCCACAGCCAAAGAAGCATCCAAGCCCAAATTTGACATGTCAAACACCCTGGAGAACATTTCAATCATTCCCCTGCAACATACCCATCCACAAGTGAACATTGATGTGAATGCTAGGCACATACAACTACCTGGAGGAACTGTGGCAACTAGAATATGTATGAAACATGGATGTTGCATTAAACAGCATTAACATTGTTCTTCTTTCCTGTTACTGTGCGTGTTTGTGGGGGTTCTTTTACCTTTTCTTTTGCCCCTCCTGGGTCATCTTGTGACTCTGGGCCTCCCGCTAAAAAAGGATCAGTAGAGGTTGTAGGGGTTTCGTCACTAATTGTTTGTGGAGTGGCTGTTGCTTGTATTGCTAACAATAAAGCTATAACCTGCACAAAAGCTGACAAAGGCGGAGCCATTGTTATCTTAAATACATCATACTATGAGGAACAAGCGTTTCTTCACCTCGCGGACACCAATACATATTTAAAATTAGAAACAAATCCTACCAATGATTTCAAGCTGACATTGGATGCTATACTAGACGAAGCAACCAAGAATGGAACCATCAATGAAAAAACGAGATAATATCTCATCACGACTTATCCTAAAAGCCCTAAATTTTTCTTGGTCCCAAAGATACACAAGAGCTTACAGAGACCTCCATGTAGACCCATAGTCTCCACCTGTGGGGAGCATCCACGAGCCGGTGGGCAAGCTTCTTGACAAATACTTACAACCCACATCAAAGACACCACAGATTTTCTTAACAAGATTAACAACTTATCTATAGAGAATCTTGAAGACATCCATTTATGTACCATAGACGTTACGTCCTCTACACCTCCATTCCACATTCCATAGGCATTGAAGCAATAGAAAATGGATTACTCGGTACAGATTTGCCAGAGGACTTCAATTTTTTCTTGATGAAACTTCTACAGTTCACATTGTTCAACAGTTACTTTCTATGGAAAGAGGATTGGTACCAGCAGCTTACTGGTACATCAATGGGCAATTCAGCAGCACCAGCGTATGCTAATATGTTTATGAGTAGGTTTGAAGAGGAATGGATTTTGTCGAAAGAAGTTTGGAAATCTCACAGTAAAATGTTCGTCAGATTTATCGACGATATTTTCTTGATCTGGCAAGGACCAAAAAGAATACTCCAAGATGAGCTTCAAAAACTCAACATCATCGACACACGGATACAATTCACTCATGACATACAAGACTCATCCATATCCTTTTTGGATGTGAGAGTAATCAAAACAGCTGCAGGATTTAAGACTGAACTCTTCAGAAAGACAACAGATTGGAACAATACTTTGTACTACTCTAGTTTCCATCCTCAGCCTTTTAAGGACCATTTACCATATACCCAGTTCATAAGAGTGAAACGTATAGTATCCAACCCCATAAAGCTTGACAACCATTTGAAAGAGATGACATCTAGATTTACTGCACGAAGGTACCCTCCCCAAATACTTGAGCAGGCCAAACAACGCTGTAACAATGTCAACAGACAACAACTACTTCACAAGAGTCCACCTACCAACAAAGATTCCATAACAGTGGTATCCAAATATTCGACTTCTAGCTTCAAATTCAGGCAGATCATTAAAAGACATTGGGAAATACTGCGAATTGAACAGGATTTTAATAATATTTTCAATTCCGACCCCATATTCGCTTACACCAGGAGCAAAAATCTTGGAGAACTCATCAAATACAAAGAAACTACAATCACTGTTCACAAAGGGACAGTACCCTGTTGGAATTGTAGCCATTGTAGCAATGTAATCAAGGGGACAACCATCAGTCACCCTAAGAAAGGAAACAACATCAAGGTCAGAGCTACAGCAACATGCGACAGTGCAAACCTTATTTACATGATCAAATGCCCGTGCGGGAAGGTTTACATTGGACAAACTGAACGCAAGATTAAGATACGACTTAACGAGCACAAGTCCATCATTCGCACCAAACAGTTGAAATCGACAGTGGCACAGCATTTCCTGGAAGCAGGCCACAGCATCAGTCAATTACGCTATTGCATATTAGAGACAGTTCCCAGACTAGAGGGTCGAGATAATCATAATGAACTCCTCAAAAGAGAGAATTACTGGATATCCCTCCTATGTAGCATGAAGCCAAATGGTCTCAATGACCGTATGGAATTTAATTGTTACCTTTAAAGTTACAACAGCGCTAATATTTGATCATTAGCTTCCTTGGCCCTGCCTATAGCCTTTACCATGTGGTTTAATGCAATTTTTCACCATGATATTTAATGTTTCATTCATCGTATAATGTGTCATTTATCTTTCCTTAAATCAGATATTTTCCTTGTTATTATTTACTGTTACCATCTCCTTGCTGGAACAGATATCACCCACTACACACGTTCTGTCTACACCACTATAGTTAATTTAACTCTCCGTTTTCATTTTGATTACCAGTACGCTTTTATTTTTATTTTTATCACCATTCGACCCTTATCACCTTTCATCACCTTCCTTACCGTTTATGGAATAGCTAACTTTATTAGTACCAACAACCGACACTTTTATCACAACGTTGCCCCGGTTGCTCAACAACCCTAGTTCATTTAATACACTTCCGGGTTACATGCTCGGGTTTCACTTCCGGAGCACACTACGCGAGAATCATCACGATTAACTCGGTAAGAACATTACTGTTCGATTCTAAAAGCATGTTTTTTAGCCATATTGGATTGCATGGAGCACTATAGCACACATTTAAAATTCATTTGTCTTATTCTAACTAATATCGAAAACACACGTGTTTACTAGCACGTTTTATTATAACACACTCCGAGCCAGCTTCATTGATCCCCGTTCTGTATTCACTCAACAGTGCACTTAGCTAACCTTCACGGACCTTCCTGATATTACGGACAACTACATAACATAAAGTCGGCTCACTGCGAAACACGTCGGATTAATGCTGTCAGCACGCATAGTACTTTATGATAATGCTCACAAATACCGATCGTTTTTAAACACTTTGTATTCCGTAACATCACAGTTATTGCATATAACCATGTACCTGTCCAGAATCACTTATTGAGTGCTACGCTTTTTGTTTACATTATAGAAACGTTTCCCCTGATGAAGGCATGTTATGTTAATGCCGAAATGCATTGGGATTCCGCATTGGAATAATGCTAAAAGAAAACTTTAAAGAAACTTGTGTGTGAATAAAACACCATGAAACATCAACCTATGTAGAACCTTTGATTACTTTATTGAAACCCAATTGAGGGGCATTGGAGCCCGGGGGACTCCACTCAGTTGAGTGGCGCAACCGACTCATTGCAGAAACACCCATATTACATCTCACTAACACACCTAAAAACTGGACTAGAATGCAATTAAAGTCCTTTGCTGAAATGAAAACGCCTAAAATGTCTATAAATTCATGCAATGCCAAGTATTGCAGATGCTAAATTAATTTGTTAACTTGAGCACTCAACACAACTTTTAAAACAATTTTATTACAACAATGCTGCTCTTCACATATATTCAGAGACTTATTCAAATGAATCCTGGTTTAATCCTCCACAGACACTCTGCCCTTGCGATCCCAGTAAATTGTCAGAAACTGCTTTTCGAGGCTATGCTTCTATTGCCTATTGCAATACTCACAAGGACAACAGCACTAAATTTGACTTCAATTCAAGTGTGATTCGATACTATAATAAATGTTAGGGTCTCATGACCTCTCCGCTCAGCCAGTGCCTTTATCATGGTACTCAGCTCAAAGCAAAGGTGGCAATTCTAGGGTGGGGTCCAAACTTATCGTGGAGTCTCTTAAGTCCCCGCCATGAGAGTCGCTGCTCCCTGCGTCAAACCCTCACCTCCACCCAGACCATCTCCTTGTCTCCTTTGTCTCACTCCTTGCTTGGGGGCACTCCAGCCTTATGTATCAGGAAAATGGTTACGATGATGCTGGCATGCTACCATATCATTAGTGGTGCTCGTAAAGTGGCGCCACCGCTGGCGTTAGTTTTTCAAAATACCTCCCCAAACTCCAATATGAGTAAGGAAGCTGGCACTGAAAGTCAAAGGGACATAACCTGTTTAATAACTCAGGTCACCACAGTCACTAGAGCACAAAAGAGGTGCGTTTCGGCAATATCACTGAATTTCTCAATCTAAAATGCGCCATTTTGGCGCTCCATTAAAACCTTAAAAACCATAGACATAAACAACGCACATCTATTAGCGGCAAAATAATAAATAGGCGGGAGCACGTTAACCATTAGAAACATTTAAAGCTTTTGAAACATTACTATAACTTCTCAGAATTGATGGCAAAACAATATTTAACTCTTAAATGAGTTCGCTATAAAATAACATCAAGCCAGGGCCAATGAGCACTGTTTCTGTAATCAGAATGGTCCATGTTTTGCTGCAAAAACTCCCACATTGTACCTCACTGACACACCTTAAAAACAGACTGGAATGCAATTCAAGTCCTCTGCTGCAGTGAAGACATCTAAAAACGCCTTTAAATTCATGCAATAGCAAGTATTGCAGATGCTAACTGAGCACTCAACATGACTTTTAAGAAAATGTTATCACAACAGTGCTGCCCTTTGCATATATTCAGAGACTCAGTCAAATATATATATATATATATATATATATATATTACCTACCGGCGGTCGCCAGTAGGTAGTTATAGTTAGGACCCTGTTTCCAATAGGAAAACCGCAACATTCTATTTTGAATAACTTTGGCGCCGGTCGACGAATCCTCGCGAAATTTTGAAAATAGGTGGGGCGCTATGCTCCGCTCCTACCCTGAAAGTCTCGGGGGGATTCGTCAAGCGGGGGCTGAGATAAAAGGGGGGTCCCAAAACGCGTTTTTCCCATGCATTTTTCCATAGGACCTTTAGACACAGCTACAGCCCGAACGGCTGAACAGAGTTCCTTGAAATTTGGCAGAGAGGTAGTCTACAGGTCAAGGAAGTGCCTTTTGTAGGTTTGGTGTAAATCTGTTCAGTAGATTCTGAGAAAATAGCCTTTAAATCAATATATATATCTGAGCCAGCTTACGGTGCGCTTACGGTGCGCTTACCGTACGCGTACGGTGACGTGCGTGAGCGCGATTCTGATTGGCTGTTAGATCTTAGTAAACATTCGAATCGGTCGAAACCAGGAAGCGGCGGCCGCCATTTTGTGTGTTTCACTCAGAAAAAAAAGGGTGATAACTTGAAAAGGGGGCAAGGAAGAGAGTTACAGACCCCATAACATTTGAAAGGGGGTCAAAGAAGGACAGAAAAGTACAAAAAAAACATTTATTAATTTTAAAAAAAATCGCGGGGTACGCGTACGGTAAGCTCACCGTACGCGTACGGTAAAAAAAAAAAAAAAAAGAAATGAAATGCAGATTTAAGTGTTTAGATATTAGGGGGCTCTAAAAAGAGCCGTTGTGTTTATTAAGTGATTTTTTAGTGGTACCTACAAGTAAGTACCGATGCAGAGTCTAAGGTTCAAGAGGAAGACTCTGTTCCCTTCATCAGTGAAGTGTACACCATCTCCTCTATAAATGTCTTGCATGTCGTAACGCAAGTTGTTGTGGTAAATGGAACCCATACCATAGTCACGGAGGAAAGCAGAAACAGATTTGTTGACGTGCTTTCTTTCTTTGTCAATCTGTGGACAAAAATGATTGGACCAGTTCCATTTTTGCCTTTGGCATATGTTAGAAAACACAAAGGCAGTTTTAGGGAAAAGTGAAAACAGTTGTGCAAAGGTCTCCTTCATAAGCATTTCCAGACCTACCCCAGTCAAAGTGCCTAGGTCATTGCCACCACAGTGCACTATTATGAGGTCAGGGTGTTGGATTTGCATGAAAGATTTCACCAATGGCATCAATTGGTGCCACTTTAACCCTCTCTGACCAATCCATTTAATGTCTACATTTGGCAAAGCAAGGTCTCTCACCATACCTGTTTTCTTTGCATACTTTTCACTCCAGAAGACATAGCTGTGCCCTACAATCCACACTGTGAACATCTTCAAAGGAGAACTGGATGCACTCAGGAGGTGTAATTCAGTAGAATGGTAAAAAGAAATGAAAGACAGTTTGGAAATGGGGGCATACATATTTTTTTTATAAAAAAAAAGAACTGATTGGCTGTTTCATACCATTCTACAATAAAAACTAGGCTGTATGTGTAAATTTATAGAAGCATGTTTTGTATTGGTACAGAAAAATGTGTTACCAAAGAACAGTATTATGGATTTGCTGTTAGGTTTGAAAAGTCAAGCACTCCTGCTCTTTGGAAATGAAACATTGTGTGGTGAACTTCTGACCTAACTCTACACAGCAGTGTTTCAAGAGCTGTTGCTATGGTAGCAGGCAGAAGTCAAGTTGGGGGAAGGGTACTAGGCAGAAGTCAAGTAGGGGGAAGGGTACTTTTGGAAAAGGGTTGATTTTCAACCAATAGAAATGTGTGATTACATTTGCAAAAAAAGGGGGAAGCACTGAGATTTGAAATTAACATGTATATGTGTGGAAAAAGAGAGGGAAACTTTGCCATTATCTGGTTCTGCTGAGAGGAGAGAGGTGTACAGAACAGAGATCCTGGCTCTGATAATCTGCTGTTTGAGTGCCACATTTCTTTCACAACTAACTAATTTTAAAGGTGAGTTTAGAGTTTGAGAGGGGATGTATATGGTAAATTAAGAAATGAATAATAGAATTGGAATTCCTTTTGTTGAAGTTGTGTTTATCATTTTGTGTTTTGGGAGAAATTTAAATGTGAGGAACATGTAAAATAATATGGACTATGTTTTCACGATAAATTAAGGTGTACTGGTATAAAAAAGGAATACTTTTAGGGTTTGAGGTTGCACTCAGTAATGCAAATACATTCAGCATTACTAAGGCTGGTTGCCCTTGCTGGAGTGTAGTCAGTCACCCAGGTTACACATGTTGCTGGTCTCAGAAAGCTGTTTGGTATTGCTCTGGTGATTTTACATTTGCATTAGATGGAAAGGGGGAGGTATTTTTTTGTGCAGAAGCAAATTCTTAGCACACAGCCAGTTGCTTATCCTGTGGAATCATGCACAGTATTCACAACCGAGTGGGGTTTGAGGTTTCAGTCAGTAATGCAATTACAGTCAGCATCACTAAGGCTGGTTGCCCTTGCTGGAGTGTACTCAGTCACCCAGGTTACACATGTTGCTGGTCTGAAAAAGCTGTTTGGACATGTGCTTTTTTAAGAATCTGAAAAGTGGATTCATAATGTGTCAGTCTGTAAAAGCACTTATCACTTGCCAAAAAAAAAAGTAGTAAGTGTGCTTTCAAATTTGGCAAAGAAATTTCGTTTTTTGACTAATATGAAAACATGACTCTGTGTGCAAATAGGAATTACAGGCAGAGACTTATTGCGTATTGCTCTGGTGATTTTACATTTGCATTAGATGGAAAGGGGGAGCTATTTTTTTGTGCAGAAGCAGACTCTTAGCACACAGCCAGTTGCTTATCCTGTGGAATCATGCACAGTATTCACAACCGAGTGGGGTTTGAGGTTTCAGTCAGTAATGCAAATACATTCAGCATCACTAAGGCTGGTTGCCCTTGCTGGAGTGTACTCAGTCACCCAGGTTACACATGTTGCTGGTCTGAAAAAGCTGTTTGGACATGTGTTTTTTAAAGAATCTGAAAAGTGGATTTAAAATGTGTCAGACTGTAAAAGTATTTATCACTTGCCAAAAAAAAGAGTAGTAAGTGTGGTTTCAAATTGGCAAAGAAATTTCATTTTCAGACTAATATGAAAACATGACTCTGTGTGCAAAGAGGAATTACAGGCAGAGATTTATTGTGTATTGCTCTGGTGATTTTACATTTGCATTAGATGGAAAGGGGGAGCTATTTTTTTGTGCAGAAGCAGACTCTTAGCACACAGCCAGCTGCTTATCCTGTGGAATCATGCACAGTATTCACAACCGCGTGGGGTTTGAGGTTGCAGTCAGTAATGCAAATACATTCAGCATCACTAAGGCTGGTTGCCCTTGCTGGAGTGTACTCAGTCACCCAGGTTACACATGTTGCTGGTCTGAAAAAGCAGTTTGGACATGTGCTTTTTTAAGAATCTGGAAAGTGGATTCAAAATGTGTCAGTCTGTAAAAGTACTTATCACTTGCCAAAAAAAAAGAGTAGTAAGTGTGGTTTCAAATTGGCAAAGAACTTTCGTTTTTAGACTAATATGAAAACATGACTCTGTGTGCAAAGAGGAATTACAGGCAGAGATTTATTGCGTATTGCTGTGGTAATTTTACATTTGCATTAGATGGAAAGGGGGAGCTATTTTTTTCTGCAGAAGCAGACTCTTAGCACACACCCAGCTGCTTATCCTGTGGAATTATGCAGAGTATTCACAACCGAGTGGGGTTTGAGGTTGCACTTAGTAATGCAAATACAAACATGTAAAATAATATGGACTATGTTTTCACCATAAATTAAGGTGTAGTGATATAAATGAGGAATACTTTTAGGGTTTTAGGTTGCAGTCAGTAATGCGAATACATTGAGCATCACTAAGGCTGGTTGCCCTTGCTGGAGTGTAGTCAGTCCCCAGGTTACACATGTTGCTGGTCTCAGAAAGCTGTTTGGTATTGCTCTGGTGATTTTACATTTGCATTAGATGGAAAGGGGGAACTATTTTTTTCTGCAGAAGCAGACTCTTAGCACACACCCAGCTGCTTATCCTGTGGAATTATGCAGAGTATTCACAACCGAGTGGGGTTTGAGGTTGCACATAGTAATGCAAATACATTCAGCATCACTAAGGCTGGTTGCCCTTGCTGGAGTGTACTCAGTCACCCAGGTTACACATGTTGTTGGTCTGAAAAAGCTGTTTGGACATGTGCTTTTTTAAGAATCTGAAAAGTGGATTCATAATGTGTCAGTCTGTAAAAGCACTTATCACTTGCCAAAAAAAAGAGTAGTAAGTGTGCTTTCAAATTGGCAAAGAAATTTCGTTTTTTGACTAATATGAAAACATGACTCTGTGTGCAAATAGGAATTACAGGCAGAGATTTATTGCGTATTGCTCTGGTGATTTTACATTTGCATTAGATGGAAAGGGGGAGCTATTTTTTTGTGCAGAAGCAGACTCTTAGCACACAGCCAGTTGCTTATCCTGTGGAATCATGCACAGTATTCACAACCGAGTGGGGTTTGAGGTTTCAGTCAGTAATGCAAATACATTCAGCATCACTAAGGCTGGTTGCCCTCGCTGGAGTGTACTCAGTCACCCAGGTTACACATGTTGCTGGTCTGAAAAAGCAGTTTGGACATGTGCTTTTTCAAGAATCTGGAAAGTGGATTCAAAATGTGTCAGTCTGTAAAAGTACTTATCACTTGCCAAAAAAAAAGAGTAGTAAGTGTGGTTTCAAATTGGCAAAGAAATTTCGTTTTTAGACTAATATGAAAACATGACTCTGTGTGCAAAGAGGAATTACAGGCAGAGATTTATTGCGTATTGCTGTGGTAATTTTACATTTGCATTAGATGGAAAGGGGGAGCTATTTTTTTCTGCAGAAGCAGACTCTTAGCACACACCCAGCTGCTTATCCTGTGGAATTATGCAGAGTATTCACAACCGAGTGGGGTTTGAGGTTGCACTTAGTAATGCAAATACAAACATGTAAAATAATATGGACTATGTTTTCACCATAAATTAAGGTGTAGTGATATAAATGAGGAATACTTTTAGGGTTTGAGGTTGCAGTCAGTAATGCAAATACATTGAGCATCACTAAGGCTGGTTGCCCTTGCTGGAGTGTAGTCAGTCACCCAGGTTACACATGTTGCTGGTCTCACAAAGCTGTTTGGTATTGCTCTGGTGATTTTACATTTGCATTAGATGGAAAGGGGGAGCTATTTTTTTATGCAGAAGCAGACTCTTAGCACACACGCAGCTGCTTATCCTGTGGAAACATGCACAGTATTCACAACCGAGTGGGGTTTGAGGTTGCACTTAGTAATGCAAATACATTCAGCATCACTAAGGCTGGTTGCCCTTGCTGGAGTGTAGTCAGTCACTCAGGTTACACATGTTGCTGGTCTCAGAAAGCTGTTTGGTATTGCTCTGGTGATTTTACATTTGCATTAGATGGAAAGGGGGAGGTATTTTTTTATGCAGAAGCAGACTCTTAGCACACACCCAGCTGCTTATCCTGTGGAATCATGCACAGTATTCACAACCGAGTGGGGTTTGAGGTTGCACTTAGTAATGCAAATACATTCAGCATCACTAAGGCTGGTTGCCCTTGCTGGAGTGTAGTCAGTCACCCAGGTTACACATGTTGCTGGTCTCAGAAAGCTGTTTGGTATTGCTCTGGTGATTTTACATTTGCATTAGATGGAAAGGGGGAGGTATTTTTTTATGCAGAAGCAGACTCTTAGCACACAGCCAGCTGCTTATGCTGTGGAATCATGCACAGTATTCACAACCGAGTGGGGTTTGAGGTTTCAGTCAGTAATGCAAATACATTCAGCATCACTAAGGCTGGTTGCCCTTGCTGGAGTGTAGTCAGTCACCCAGGTTACACATGTTGCTGGTCTGAAAATGTTGTTTGGACATGTGCTTTTTTAAGAATCTGAAAAGTGGATTCATAATGTGTCAGTCTGTAAAAGTACTTATCACTTGCCAAAAAAAAAGAGTAGTAAGTGTGCTTTCAAATTGGCAAAGAAATTTTGTTTTCTGACTAATATGAAAACATGACTCTGTGTGCAAATAGGAATTACAGGCAGAGATTTATTGCGTATTGCTCTGGTGATTTTACATTTGCATAAGATGGAAAAGGGGAGCTATTTTTTTGTGCAGAAGCAGACTCTTAGCACACAGCCAGCTGCTTATCCTGTGGAATCATGCACAGTATTCACAACCGAGTGGGGTTTGAGGTTTCAGTCAGTAATGCAAATACATTCAGCATCACGAAGGCTGGTTGCCCTTGCTGGAGTGTACTCAGTCACCCAGGTTACACATGTTGCTGGTCTGAAAAAGCAGTTTGGACATGTGCTTTTTTAAGAATCTGGAAAGTGGATTCAAAATGTGTCAGACTGTAAAAGTGTTTATCACTTGCCAAAAAAAAGAGTATTAAGTGTGGTTTCAAATTGGCAAAGAAATTTCGTTTTCAGTCTAATATGAAAACATGACTCTGTGTGCAAAGAGGAATTACAGGTAGAGATTTATTGCGTATTGCTGTGGTAATTTTACATTTGCATTAGATGGAAAGGGGGAGCTATTTTTTTCTGCAGAAGCAGACTCTTAGCACACACCCAGCTGCTTATCCTGTGGAATTATGCACAGTATTCACAACCGAGTGGGGTTTGAGGTTGCACTTAGTAATGCAAATACAAACATGTAAAATAATATGGACTATGTTTTCACCATAAATTAAGGTGTAGTGGTATAAATGAGGAATACTTTTAGGGTTTGAGGTTGCAGTCAGTAATGCAAATACATTGAGCATCACTAAGGCTGGTTGCCCTTGCTGGAGTGTAGTCAGTCACCCAGGTTACACATGTTGCTGGTCTCAGAAAGCTGTTTGGTATTGCTCTGGTGATTTTACATTTGCATTAGTAGGAAAGGGGGAGCTATTTTTTTATGCAGAAGCAGACTCTTAGCACACACCCAGCTGCTTATCCTGTGGAATTATGCACACTATTCACAACCGAGTGGGGTTTGAGGTTGCACTTAGTAATGCAAATACAAACATGTAAAATAATATGGACTATGTTTTCACCATAAATTAAGGTGTAGTGGTATAAATGAGAAATACTTTTAGGGTTTGAGGTTGCAGTCAGTAATGCAAATACATTGAGCATCACTAAGGCTGGTTGCCCTTGCAGGAGTGTAGTCAGTCACCCAGGTTACACATGTTGCTGGTCTCAGAAAGCTGTTTGGTATTGCTCTGGTGATTTTACATTTGCATTAGATGGAAAGGGGGAGCTATTTATTTGTGCAGAAGCAGACTCTTAGCACACACCCAGCTGCTTATCCTGTGGAATCATGCACAGTATTCACAACCGAGTGGGGTTTGAGGTTGCAGTCAGTAATGCAAATACATTCAGCATCACTAAGGCTGGTTGCCCTTGCTGGAGTGTAGTCAGTCACCCAGGTTACACATGGTGCTGGTCTCAAAAAGCAGTTTGGACATGTGCTTTTATCAGAATCTGAAAAGTGGATTCAAAATGTGTCAGACTGTAAAAGTACTTATCACTTGCCAAAAAAGTAGTAGAAAGTGTGCTTTCCAATTGGCAAAGAAATTTCGTTTTCTGCCTAATTTCAAAGCATGACTCTGTGTGCACACAGGAATTGTTTTTAGATATATAATTTGTGAAGGTGTTATTGTGATTTTCACTTCTAGGAAAGGGGTACTTAGTATTTTAAGATTTGAAAAGATCATAAAAAATGTAGTAATATATTTAAATAAAAAAAGGAATTTTTTTTTAGTTTTTTTAATCCAGACTAAGGAAAAACCACAAAAAAATCTATATTTGAAGACAACTGGAGGACCTAAGTTAGTTGGAGATGCTCAGGTTGGGAAAAAGAGAAAGTCTTCTGGTAAGCAGACAAAAGATTTTTTAAAGAACATCTTCAAAAAAAGGAAAAATGTACAAAATGTCTGTACTGGAAAGAATGTTTTCAATAGAAAAGAACAGGAACAAATTGAGAATTTAGTTAATGCAAATATACCTTCTGCAACAATAAAGATTAACTTAAACAGAAAAACAGCGTTTAAAGAGATACGTAGAAAAATGTTTCAGAGAAGAGTTATGTCCAATTTGATAAAGGATGTGAAGAAATATAAGCAAAAGGCAAAATATTATAAGAGAAAAAAAGAAATTGAAGCCATTGCAGCAAAGGCATTAGAATTAAAAAGGAAACTATTCATTTTAATTTTGAATAGGATGCGTACATTAGATAAAATGGTTAATGTACTGAAATCACAAAGCAAAAGGAAAAGAGTAGTGAAAAGAACAAACTTTTGTAAAGTGTTTTTAGGAGAATGGATGCATAGTTCAAGTAGTGAACCTTTTTTTAATGAAGAGAGTTATTTTCAAAGTAATAGTTTGCTGCATGCAGTTGACACCAGAGGTCGTGCTTACGAAGTGAAAAATGGTTGCATAATGGAGAAGGAGATAATGGTTCCAAGAGATGAGGTACAAGTGATGGCGGATGAGGCTATGGGGAGACGTCCTAAAGCCCCAGTGTACACTTGGAATTGTAGTAGTATTTGCACTGTGCGTCAGGAATCTATTGATAAATTTCGTGAGTTTCTAAGAGAATATAGTAAAAAAAGTGTAAAACAGAAGATTAAGGTGCTTCAAAGTCTAGATCCATGCAGAGTGAGAGAGAATACTGGTTTGCAGGGTCATTCTCTGGCTTGTCTATCTAGAAAAGTGTGTAAAAGTGTTTTTCATCATTTTAGGATGCTGGCTGTTCATCATACTGAAATGAGAAAGTTTGTGAGACGGTTGTATTTTGCTAAAAGTCCAGCAATAAAGTTAGATGAATTAAATAGGGCTCTGTTCCGTGGATCGGTATCAGATGTAGAGAAGGTTATTGATGAAATTCAGTTTTGTTACTTTGGTCCTGAACAAGACAGTGCAGAAAAGGACACAGTAAATGAGGAAGAAGTGGAAGAGAATGTAGAACCCTCTGTAAGTAAAACATTTAATGATCACAAAACAAAATTTGCAATAATCTCTAATGAAAGACCAAATATAACTTGTATTTGTTGCCGCAGAACTCATTATAGAAAACAAACTAGGAATGTTGATCTCTACAGAAAAAGTGAAAATGAAGATAATTATAAGTGGAAGGATTTTGCCACATATATATTTCTTGAAAATTGTTTTGAATTGGGTGAAGATCAGCGTATTTGTAAATACTGTTACAACAAGTTAGAGGAAAATAGAATGCCGACCAGAGCTGTACATAATAATTTAGAATTGGATGTTATTCCTGCCGAACTTTCTGAATTAAATACATATGAGTCTATACTTATTCAATGTGTTCTTCCGTTCCAGACCATAGTACGCATGGAGCCCAAAACTGGTAAATTACCTCCTTCAGATTTACTGAGAGGTTTAAAAGGTAGAGTGGTGTATTTGCCCTTGGATTTGAAAAAAAATATGGAAACTATTGATGCAGATACTTTGGAAACTGAACCATTAGTTATTCTGGTTAATGGTGTACCTACAAAGAATAAGAAGATTTGGCAGGAGCTGGTAGATGTACGGAAAGTACAAAGAGCAAATTTGTATTTGAAAAGGAATAACAAATGGTATGAATCAATTTATATAGAAGAAGAAGAAGAAGATTTACAAGAAGACACAGAAACACCAACTGGACAAATTGAAAAAGTGGACAAGTCAAAGGAAGAAGAAATTTATGAACATTTTAGCATACATCCTCTTCATTCAAAATAAGTTATGGGAGACAATATTGATCTCTTTCAGATGAAGAAAGCAAAAGGAACTCCTGTGAGTGTATGGGAGGAGAGCTTGGAAGCTCGATGTTTTCCCCAGCTGTTATCTACAGGAAAAGGAGGACGATACGATGAACGTCCAGAACAGATTCCAGCTTCTGAGTATCGGACTACAAGACTATATGCAGAAGATCCAAGATTTCGACAAAGTATTCCTTATTTATTCCATCTTTTATTTGAAAGCGACTTGTCTGCATTATCATATGCAGTAAATCACATTTTAAAAAGTGGAGTACATTTACAAAATGTGTCTGCTAAGGATTTTATGGAGAAAGTGCAGCACCGAGATGATCATTTGGAAACACAACTGATCAATCTGATGGCTTGTCAGCGTGGGACAAATGAATATTGGTACCGACGCCATGGTGAATTAAAATGCATGTTACGAAATTTAGGTACACCAACATGGTTCCTTACCCTAAGCTGTGCTGAGTACGCTTGGGATGATTTACTGGATTTTCTACGGGAGGCAAATTCAAACATTAAAAACATCGAATACAAGACAGCAGGAGAACTGTGCTCATTGGATCCGGTTAATGTTTGCAGATATTTCAATCATAGATTTGAGGCTATGATGTCCTTCATCTGCAATAAAAAAAATCCACCTCTTGGAGAAGTAGTGGATTTCTTTTAGAGAAAAGAGTACCAGGCAAGAGGTGCTCCTCATATTCATATGCTGTTGTGGATCAAGGATGCCCCAAAGTTTGGAACAGATACTGATGAAGCAGTGTTATCTTACATTGAAGAATATGCAACATGTGCTATACCAAAAAGCACAGAAGAGAAAAAGTTAAAGGAGCAAGTTTTACGTTTCCAAAGTCATTGGTGTGGAAAATACTGTCGACGGAAATACAAGAGCAAAGATAAATACTACACTAAATGTCGATTTGGATTTCCTAGACCTGTTCTTTCAAATGGAAGAGTAAACAGTTTTATGTCATCTGTGAGACATACTATCACAAGAAAATCACCTAAGAATACCTACAACCTAAAAAGAAAAGAAGAATCAAAAAATATAAATGACTACAACCCAGTCATTTTATCCATGTGGAATGCTAACATGGATATACAGTATGTAGCTGACAATTCCATTGCTGTTGCTCGATACGTAACGTCTTACTTTACTAAATCTGAAAAAACTGAATTGAAAAAAATGTGGGAAGAGATTTCTCACGAGAAGACTGTCAGTAAGAAGCTGTACAGTTTCAGTTTAAAGATGTTATCGCATCGAGAAATTGGATCCTACGAATGTTCAGATAGGTTATCTTCTGCAAGTCTCTACTCGAAATCAAGAAGAATAATTTGGGCAAGTTTAGGCCTTGCAGCAATGAGAAATCGGGTACTGAAATCTGTTGGAGAAATTGAATATTTGGCCGAGAATGACCCAGAAAGTACAGATATTTTGAAATCAAACATGTTGGACACATATTATCCCAAAAGAAGTCATCATCTGGAGAACATGTGTCTCTATGAAGTGCTGCAGAACTACATTTATTCACGGAAAGCCGCAGAAGACATCAACAATGGAAAATATAAAGTCATTGGTGAGGAAGGATGTTTGGTGAAGCAAACAAAAGGAAGTTTGATAAATCACAGGAAGCTGAGTTGCGACACTACTGACAAAAAGGAATTTTACTACTTGGCTCTTTTACAGCTGTTTAAACCATGGCGTACAGAGGATGAACTACTGGGAGAATTTCAAAGCTATGAAGATTCTTTTAATGCTTGCAAAGACAGCATACAATGCAGTACATTCTCAACTTATGTGCAAATGTTAAATGAAGAAATTGAACAGGAAACTACAATTGCAGCTGAAGTAGCTAGAGACAGTTCTCAAGACAGCCAAAGTTCAGGAACACTCAGTCAAGATCCCCTAGGACAACCAATCGTTGAAAATGAAGCATCAATAGCCATGAATGAAGTGGAAACGGCTATGAATCAAGCTCAAGAAGAATTTATAGACTTACAAAATTTGGAAACACAACAAACTGCTGGATTAGAAAAAAATCTATATGTTTGCATGAACTGTAGAGTATTTTTAAGGAGAAATTTGGATGTTGAAAAAGGTTTAGTTAATGGAGCTATGGGAAGAGTTGTGGGTTTTATTAATTATCAGAAAAAAGATGGAATTGAATGTTTAAAAATAAAATTTGATGAGGTAGAAGAAGTTATAGACATTTGTCGTTGTACAGTTCGTTTTATGCTTGTGAAAGACTTATATGTACAAAGGAAACAGTTTCCGTTTTCTCTAGCATATGCTGTAACTATTCACAAGTCTCAAGGATTGACTGTAGATTGTGCATTTGTAAACATTGGTTCAACTGTGTTCAAAGAAGGTATGGCTTATGTAGCTTTGTCACGAGTGAAAACATTATCTGGTTTATTCATGATAGATTTTGATGACTCAAAAGTTAGTGCTGATGCAAATTGTGTAAAGGAGTACAATAGATGAAGAAGAACCTATGCTCCTCATTTAGGTCAGTATCCTGTGTTAGAGAAACGTGTAGTTTCTCATAAAAGGAGAAATGAGAATATCTGTAATGAGGATGTAGAGAGGAGGAAAAAAAAGAGGAGTGATGTAATTGCAAGCAAAAAGAAAAAGGAAAATGAAGAAGAGGTTGTAGGATGTCATTTTGAAAATAGCTCTGGTGTCAACTGCTACGCTAATGTAGTGCTGAATGTTGCATTTTATCTGGAAAGTTTGCAAGAGCAGATAATAGTAAATCAGAGAAAAAGATTCTGTTCTGAGTTGAGTCTCCTTTTTCAAAAGCTGAGTAATGATAAAACTCAAATAGAAAGTACTACTGAAATTAGAAAACTTTTAGATGTATGTTCAGGATGTACACAGTTTTCTCAAAATGTACAGCAAGACGCACAAGAATTCTTGATGTATTTTCTTCAGGTACTGGAAGAAGAAGGTGTACACATTGAAAATTTGTTTGGTCTCTCTTATAAATGGGAACATAGTTGTAAAAACTGTTTCAATACATGTGGCTCTAATGTTGATTCTGAAAGGTTTATTTATTTAACATTGCCAGAGAGTAAAACAGTCACTTTTGCTAAATTAGTTAAAGATGCTAATCATAGCATGGAATGCGGTGAGTGTAAATCTGACATGTTTTCAACGTTAATTTTAAAGGAATACGGAGAGTATGTAATTTTAATGATGCAACGATGTAGAGCTGATGGTTCAAAATTGGATACTTTAATAAAGAAGTTTACAGGACAGCAATTATCAATTTCAGGAAAAACTTTTATAACAGTTGCAATAATTTTCCATGAAGGAACTACTGTAACTTCAGGACATTACACAGTTTATCTTAAATGTGAAAAAGGCTGGACACTGTGTAATGATTCCCAATTGGGTTTTAAGAAACGTTTGCCGTTTGATTTAGCAAATTCCTATCTAATCTTCCTGAAACCTAAATTTTAGAGAGAATTGGCAACATCTTTACAAAACAATTTTACCATTTCATTGGATTACCATTGGAATTTTCAAATTTAAAGATTTTTAAAATTATCATTTGGCCTAAAGGAAAGGTAACCAATTTTATCGGAAAACAACATTTTAGAGAGAATCGGTAACATCTGTACAATTTAAATTTTTGTATTTTATTGGATTACCGTTGGAAATTTAATCAAAAAAGATTTTTAAAATTACCATTTGGCCTAAAGGAAAGGTATCCAATTGTATTGTGGACTTAATTAAATCCTAATTAATCTTTCGGATACCAAAATTTTAGAGAGAATCGGTAACATCTGTACAATTTAAATTTTGGAATTTTATTGGATTATCGTTGGAAATTTAATCAAAAAATAATTTCAAAAATTAACATTTGGTCTAAAAGAAAGGAAACTAGATGTATTGTGGATTTATTTGAGATATATTATTTTTGAGATTATGCTTCTGTAAGAAAATTGTCAGACGGTATTTTTTAGAAATAGTTTTTGTTATTAGATGATATTTTTAATGAATAATATTTTGCATTTCGATAATGTTATGTTTAACTGAGAAGAGATTCTGGGCTTTTTTTAAACAATCTTTGAGATTGTTATTTTTTTTATGCCCGCTGTTAAGTGATGAATGCAATTGCTTTCACGATTTATAGTGAAATGCAATATATTCTGAAAACAGCAAAAAAAAGGCAAAAAATTGTTTTTGGAAAATATGTAAATATGTGTACTGTATTATAAAATGTTTTATTAAATATTAATACTTTTTTCTTTTTTTTCAGATTGAGAAAGAACATTTTCGAAAACTTGAACTATTTTTATAGCAAATAAAATTATATTTTAATTAATAAATAATTTTTTGAGTGGGTATGGTAAGTCAGAAATTTCATGGTCCCTTTTTTCCACTTCTCCACAATCACATTTTCAGTTTTTCATTGTAATCTCTCAAGGACCTTGTAATGTGATAATTGATTTTTAGTGTTTTTTACAACAAAAAAAAAAATTACGCGTACCGTACGCGTACGGTAAAAAATAAATCAAAAAAAAGTTAAAAAAAATATTTAAAAAAAAGTTGAAAGGTAAGGTTGGCTCTTAAAAGAGCCGTTGTGTTCGGTCAGGGACAGAGGAAAGAAAGAATGGGAATATTAGTCGGTAGGACAAATGTGCTGGTCTATTTTATTGTTAACTAGGGCAACACTGGTCTCCCCACGAACAATTAGACCATGGCAATTGGAGCACCGCATTGTAACCCTCGCAAACCGATGGTTAATTTCCAGAGGACCAGAAAAAGGAGATGCTCCCCCCACAGATGAAGGGCTCAGCTGACCTGCCAAAGATGGACTCGGCCCTGCAGATGATGGACCAGGCTGAGCTGCTGTGGATGTGCTTGGTTGACTTACTGAAGGGTTTCCTTCAGTATGTCGAGCATATGTCCTACCATGTACATCATGAAGGTGTCTCAACATAGTGTGATTCCCGAAGGAATACTTCTTGTTAGGATTCCCTCTTGAAAGTACACGGTCACACAGCTTACAAGTCACTAAAGGTGCATTTACCTTTTTCTTGCCCTCTGGAAAAGAAAAATACTCCCATATGAAAGAGCTCTTTTGTTTCCTCCTTCTCTGCCTCAAGGTAGTGCTGCTAGCCTCACTCTCAGAAGAGGTCTGCTGTTCTGCCATCGTATCACAAAGACAACTCAGCTCCTTCTCCTAAGGGATCACAAGCAGAAATGAGGGGAATGGGTGCGGTGTAGGAGAGTTCTAGAACTGAAAGTACTTTAAACCAATCAAAAGTTTTGTTTCTTGGTCACATGACCCAACGTGCGCGTACGTTACGCTTACGGTGCGCTTACGGAGCGCTTACGGTAAAAGTACGCATGCGCGTAAAAAAGACACGCGCACGCGCGTATGTGCAAAACAGGCACGCCCCTTCACTTCCGCATAACATGCGTGTGCAGCATACGCGTTACGTGCCGCATGCGCGTGACGCACGTCTACGCAAATTGCGTAACTGAACGCAAACAGCGTAGAAATCTAACGTACTAAAAGCAAGACGTGCGCTTACCGTACGCGCACGTTAAAAAAATACTAAAAAAAAAAAAAAAAGGGAAAAAAAGATTCACTATGTTATACTACTATATCTTACCGGTTTAGTTTAAAAAAAAGGTAAAAATAAAAAATATATTGTAGAATTTTTAAAATGTAACCATAGTCTTTAAAGAGGATAAAAATTTAAAATAAAAATATGTAAAAAACATTGCAAAAAAAAAAAAAAAGGTAAATATAAGAATTAGCATTTAAAAAACCTTGCAAATTCACTGAAAAAACCATGGGTTTCACACATGTTATAGTTAGGAATTAGCATTAAAAAAACCTTAGAAATTCAATGAAAAAACCAAAGGTTTCACACATGTTATAGTTAGCTGGACATTTCACTCGTAAAAAACCAATGAAATTCCCCCGTTATAGTTAGTTCAGCTAACTATAACTCGCGCGCCCGCAATGCACTGCTGATGACGTCACATATTACATCACTCATGACATGGTCAGTGACATCACTCATGACATCACTGATGACATCTCAAATGACATCACTGATGACATCATCCTTGTGATAGAGTGGCAGACCTCCTCTCACCCTAATATAACCTTTGATACACACATTCAAAAATAGAGACTAAAATTTTCAAAACAATGGACATTCCAATACCAGTTACAACAACCTCTTCAGTAATTCTAAGATCCACATACACATCCACTCATTCACCAACAGTCCTATACAGTCACTCATACATGTACTCACTCATCATATGTACACATACACCTATACATCCTGTTACACAATGCCACTCATCCATAGAGTTACTCACACACAAAGTCACTCATGCTAATAAAGAATCAAACATCCATTTACTTGCATATACAGTTATACACACACCACCACACTTACTTCTACGGAAACTAACACATACTTAGTCTTTTAAACAGTCTCTTATAGAAACACATACTTATTCATACAGGAACTCTTTCAATCTCTCACTCTCACATATACTCACTTATATACACCAATAGTCACATATACTAGTTTAAAAGACATGTAGTTACTCATAAAGACACTATTGAGACAGTCATTTACTCACTAACACACCCATGCACACACTCATCCACCCATACAGTCCTGCACACATGCTGTCTTCAACACATACAAAGAGTGAATCACTCATTCATGCACCTATGCACTACGTAATACCCCCACCGAACCATGCAGACACTCAGACTGATACTCAAAAAAACAACTAATAACCTATATAGACACCCATGTAGCTACTCACCAACCCATGCAGCCACTTATACACAAAGTGAGAGAATGATACAGATATTTACATATTTAAACATCACTCAGTAAGCCATGTATTCACTATGAAACACTTAATCAGTCAGTTACACAAACAATTTTTCTTAAACATATCATCCATTTAGACACTTATATACCCATTTATTCTTCCATCGACCTTGAGATATACATATATAAAACATATTTAAATTTCAGAAATAAACACATTCACTGGATGATGTCATCAGTGATGTCATTTGAGATGTCATCAGTGATGTCATGAGTGATGTCACTGACCATGTCATGAGTGATGTAATATGTGACGTCATCAGCAGTGCATTGCGGGCGCGCGAGTTATAGTTAGCTGAACTAACTATAACGGGGGAATTTCATTGGTTTTTTACGAGTGAAATGTCCAGCTAACTATAACATGTGTGAAACCTTTGGTTTTTTCATTGAATATATATATATATACACATCTTTACAGGTGTAGGTTGGCCAAGATCTGGATCAGAAAGTTTTATAGGACAACTTACTATGTATAACTGGGTACTTGCTTCCACCTATGTTTCAAGGCGGTGATCTAGAAGTCTGTAGAATTGTGGTTTTTGGTGTCATATCAGTACACAAATGTATGTGAGGCCGGCAGGAATCCTTCCAATGGTGCTCAACCAGAATGAGCATGCACTCTTATTTATGGACAGCACTGGGATGCACAGTCACTTGGGATTTGTCTCTTGTGGGGACTGCTCAAGAAGTAGCAATTCTGTCATGTCCTGAAAACAGTTACGCAGGTCAAGAATGAAAACAGTGCAACGGTCACTGTGAGTGATGATTGCACTGTTCTCAACAATCAGTGTCTGTGACTGTTGAACTGTTCTTGATGTGTGTGTAGTTGTGTGCCTCAGATATACATTTTTTATTTTGGGTGGCAGTGTGGAGGATAATGCCATTAATGATGTCATCAGCGATATCATCAATGATGTCATTTGATTTGCCAGCAGTGATGTCATCAATGATGTCATTGAACATGTTATGAGTGATGTAATTTGTAAGGTGATAGGCTGTGCATGACGCAAGTTATAGTTAACACAGTGAAATATAACTGGAACATTTCAGTTGTTTTCTAAGTTTTAAAACATAAGATTTAACACACATGCATTACCTCACTATACTCTCCATATATATATATATATATATATATATATATATATATATATATATATATATATATATATATATATATATATGCAAACCAACGGTAACCTACTTGAGCCGCACTCGAGCTGAGATGAAAGGTTACCAGCCTTTAATGAAAGGTATGGACACTGTTCAACATGCCAAACAATTTAAACAGCCTTATGTAGCCTGACGCGTTTCGAGAGGTTTTCTCTTCTTCAGAGTCGAGATAAGGTGCGTGCTTCGGCGAACGCTGACATCCCCTTAATTTATGCATGATGACACGCCCCCATTGGGGCTGCTCCATTGAGACAGTGTGCAAGCATTATGGGAGTTGCAGTGTTCGTAATCCCTCCATTTGAATATGCGCACTCATTACTGTTCCTGACAATGCAGGCCCAAGGTGAGCCTCGGCAGATATATATATATATATACATATATATATATATATATAAATATATATATATATATAAAAATATATATATACATATATATATAGTTGTATAATTATATAGTCTATATAGTATCGAAGAAAAGTCCAGCCTTACTTCCAATTGCTTCCACCTGATGGAGTTGGTGCTGACAGGTGGGCGCTGGAGCTGCTGTAATATTTGCATTAATCTCGCGCTGCCAGAACGCAAGAAGAGACGCACTCAGGATTTCGATTCAGGAGTTGTTAGTATTTATTGACTTGACGCGTTTTGACAGCACAGTCTTTGACAAAAAGTCATACAAAGACCCGAAAGTGGCAGTGACCATTGAAGCATTTCCTGGGTTACAATGGACATAGAAACACTTTGCAAACTGATCATCTGTCTACAAATTTAGAAGACAGACTTGAAAACTTTATCAATTAATTTGTAAAATAACAATTCATGAAAGGAGACAAGTAAACAATTCATTTGCAGAATGACAGTTCATGAAAGAGAAAAAATAATCAAATCTCAACAAAGCAACAGTGATTAAAGATTTCACAGCGAAAAACAGTGAAAGCGCAAGCCGGTATGCCTAGTATCGAATAACACTGGTGTTGTACCTGCCTGCGCTAGAATGGGGCGATTTGTGTTTGTGCACCAGAGCCACAAAGGAAAGTGATAATTTTAGTATGGTGCTTATGAGAATGTGGGCTAGTGCCCGAGTCTATGTACTCCATATTGAAACCAAGGATTTGCTTAAAAACGTAGGACACTGAGTTAAGCCCACTACGGGTCCAATCACAAAAACAAAGTTAAAGGTACTTTCGGAAAAGGCAGTGAGGGGAAAAAAGGAGGAATACTATGTGTAGTGGGGGGCAGATCTCTGCATATCCGCAGAGCAGCCGCTCTGTTCACGTGGTCAAATGGGGTACTGAGAGGAGTGTGGACAAAGGTATTAGGAGGTGATGCTTAGACATACCAAGAACAAAGCTGAGTACAGTTTTGTTATCAAACAAGGCATGTGAGATCATGATGTAAAAAGAACAAATAACAGATTTGACAGTGCAAACATGATAAATGATTCTTATTCCCCTAACCTAAATGAACATGGAGGTCCTCCTCGTGGTTGAGGCCTCCTGGGGTCTTGCTTTGTAGTCTCACAATGTATTCAGATTCCAGGCGTCGCAGATCACATTCCCGATCCCCTCCTCTCGGTGATGCAGGGACCCTGTCAATGCCAAAGTACATTATTTTAGAACTAATATCTTTGACATTTGGATGCATCAGTTCACAATGTTTCGCTATGGTGTAAGACATGTCACCATTCCTAATGGCGCGCAATTGCTCAAGGACGCGCTTCTTCACCGGGAAGATTGTACTTCCCACATAGCGTAAGCCACAAATACAGGTTTAAATATAAACAACAAAGTCAGTATTGCAATTGATGAAGTTGTAAATCTTCCCAATTTTTCCATTTGGCTGATTAAAGGTTTTCACATTAGTGCTGTTACTACAGGCTTTACATCTCCCGCACTAGTGGAAACCCGGGAGATCCCTCAACCAGGTACCCCGTGACTTATTCTTGACGGATAAGTGGCTGTGTACAAACATGTCCTTTAAGGACTGGCATTTCCTGTAGGTGATATGTGGTGATGGGCTAACCAGTTTGCCTATTACGACATCGTTCTTAACTATGTGCCAGTGTTTGCACACTATCTTGTGAACTTCCTGTGAGGCATGGTTAAAAGTGGTGATGAGTCTTACTTTCTGTTTCCCACTGTCCTTCTCTTTTGGAATGAGTAACCTTTTCCTATTCTTAGTAGCAGCTTTCTCCGTGGCTATTCTGATGTTCCTCCCAGTGTAACCCCTACTCCTGAAACGACCCTGCATGTTTTTGGCTTCTTTTTCATAGGAATCAGGGGAACTGCAGTTGCGTCTTACTCTTAAGAGCTCCCCGTAGGGTATACTCCTCTTCAGCCCAGTTGGATGATGGCTGTGTGTGTGTAAAATACTGTTGCCAGATGTCGGCTTTCTATATAGGCTAGTGTGTAGTGTCCCATGTTTGACCTCAACCAGAGTGTCTAATAATTCGATGGTGGAAGGGTCGGTCCTGCTGGTAAATTTTAGATTTAGGTTATTGGCCGCAAGCCCCTGAATAAAGTTATCCAGTGCCTCCTCTGGACCATCCCATATCAGAAAAATATTGTCTATGTAGCGGGTCCACAGGATGACATTGTTCATGTGAGTGTTATTGCCATCATGCCACAGATGCTCATAAACAAACAGGCATAGGAAGTAGCGAAGCAACTTCCCATGGTAGTACCAGTATACTGGGCCCGATTCACAGAACTAACTTAAAACAAAATGCTAAACTTAATTCTTTTGGGATTCACAGAAGGCATTTAGTAGTAGTAGTAAGGTTAGGATTTTGTCTTAAGTCTGTCTTAAGTCTTTCTTAAGTCTGTCCTAAGTTTGTCTTAAGTTTGTCTTAAGTCTGTCTTAAGTCTGCCCTAAGTTTGTCTTAAGTCTGTCTTAAGTCTGTCTTAAGTCTATCTTAAGTCTGTCCTACTACTTTTGGTATTCACAAAAGGCATTTAGAAGTAGTAAAGTTAGGATTTCGTCTTATGTTTGACTTAAGACAGACTTAAGACAGGCTTAAGACAGCCTTAAGACAGTCTTAAGACAAACTTAAGACAAACTTAGGACAGACTTAAGACAGACTTAAGACAAACTTAAGACAGAATTAGGACAAACTTAGGACAGACTTAAGACAGACTTAAGACAGACTTAAGACAGACCTAAGACAAAATCCTAACTTTACTACTACTAAATGCCTTCTGTGAATACCAAAAGTAATACATTTAGGATTTTGTCTTAAGTTAGTTCTGTGAATCGGGCCCTCAGTTCATACCACTCATCCTCAAATAGAAAACAATTATTGTGTAGGCAAAAATGCAACATCCTCATTAGCAACATGGTGTGGTCATACATCATCAGAGGCCTATCTCTAAGGTAATATTTACACGCTTCTAGGCCCAAATCATGCTCAATTGAAGTGTACAAGGCAACAACATCTATTGTTGCCAGAATGTAAGTCTCCTTCCATGGAATCTCCTGGATTTTGGACAGGAAGTCCATGTTATCTCTGCAGTATGGGGGTAGATTGAGGATGTATGGGCAGAGAAAGTAGTCTAAGTAAATGGAAGTACTCTCAAGAAGGCTTTGATTAGCCAAGATGATTGGTCTGCCTGGAGGATCTGTGGGGTGTTTGTGCACCTTCGGCAACATATAGAAAACAGGGGTCACTGGTTTCTGGACCAGCAAAAACAGGAACTTGTTTCGACTCAGCATATCATTTTCAAACCATTCATGCAGTAAGCTGTGATATTCCTGTATAGTTTTGTTGTACCTTGCCAGACTGGATCTCAGGTAGCTCCCTGAAAATTCCAGTTGTCTCTTTGCCGCAATACTGTATTTATTGATGTCCCATAAGACCACATTACCCCCTTGTCAGATGGTTTTATCACAAAGGAAGTTGCTTGTTTTAAGGACTTCAATCCTGCCCTTTGTGATGTAGTGATGTTTTTAGCAAGGTTATTTCCCTGTTTCTTCCATAGATCCAACAGATCCCGGAGGATAGTCTCATGGAATGTGTCAATTCCATCATGTAATGTCACCAGGTTAAATTTTGATCTGGGTTTAAAGTCATTCCTAGACCTCTTACTGACTTCCATGTCCATACTGATCAATAAATCACGATCAGTATCCCAGTCTCTTGTTCCTAGCTGGAATTCCCTCATGGTAGCAAGTGTCTCTATGTCTCTCACGGAAAGTGTAACTTCCGTGGGATCGGAGGCGCTCGGTGTTTGTGTGGCCCCAGACATGCCTCTGTTGTGCTTCAAAGTGTGTAACTTCAGCAATTTCAATTTGCGCGTGAAAAGGAAAAGATCAATGCGAGTTTTAGCAAAATCAAAGTTGGCTGTAGGGCAGAAAGATAGGTCAAGTTTCAAGACCGATCTTTCGTCTGGAGTGATAATATGGGGGGAAAGGTTAATGATAGAAAGATTGGGTTGCCCACCTATCATTTGTTCCTCTTGGACCGTCTTATGCCTCTCCCATGTGGCGTCAAGTTGTCGCTGGCCTTCGCCCCCTCTCCTGGTCTTTCTGTGTCCTGTTCTTTGCCTCCTCCTTTTCCTCTTCCCCGCGATGGTTTTTTCTTTGCGCTGAGGCTCAGTTGCATAAAACGGTCTTCCTCCAAGGATGTGAATGGTCCTCTGTCCTGTCCCTGTGCAGCCTGTCTATCCTCGTCATCCGACGGTGCCGCAGAGCTTGAGCCGGAAATCTCGGATGCCTGTACCCGAAGTGCTTCAATCTTTTTGTAGCCTTTCCTTATGGCGTCATATTTTTTGCTGAAAGTCAGGATGCGACCTTGCACGTAGTCATTCCTGTCCCTCACGAATTTCCAGCATTTTCTCCTGCGATACCATCTTCGTACTTGGTCAACCTCGTCTCCATGTCTTTGATGAAACTGGTTATCTCATCTTGGGCTGGCATTTTGCTTAATGCCTCACGTAGCTCTTTCAGCTCCTCCCCAATCTGTTGTAGTTCCATAGCTGCATACAGGTTTTCACCATAAGTGTGGACCATTCCTCCAATAGTTTTGGATTCGGGTTCTGGTAAGTGGGGGTCACCAAGATTCTCAACCCTCTTGGGACGCGTCTTTATATATATATATATATATATATATATATATATATATTCACTGAAAAGACCATAGGTTTCACACATGTTATAGTTAGCGGAAATTTTACTGATAAAAAACCAATGAAATTCCCCCGTTATAGTTAGTGCAGGCAACTATAACTCACGCGACCGCAATCCTCTGCTGATGCTAATACTGTATTTAGACACTTATTTGCCCATGTCTTCTTCCATAAATTTTTAGCTATACATATTTACAAATATTTTTTTTTCATAAAGACACATATGTCATCAGCAGAAGATTGCGGTCGAGTAAGTTATAGTTGCCTGCACTAACTATAACGGGGGAATTTCATTGGTTTTTTATCAGTAAAATTTCCGCTAACTATAACATGTGTGAAACCTATGGTTTTTTCAGTGAATTTGCAAGGTTTTTTAAATGCTAATTCCTAACTATAACATGTGTGAAACCTATGGTTTTTTCAGTGAATTTGTACGTTTTTTTAAATGCTAAGTTACTTTACGCCATTCGTGGCGTGCGCGCCCACTTAACGCAGTTCGTTCCGTTCCGTTCCTATGGAAACAGGGTCCTAACTATAACTACCTACTGGCGACCGCCAGTAGGTAATAAATATATATATATATATATATATATATATATATATATATATTATCTACTGGCGGTCGCCAGTAGATAGTTATAGTTAGGACCGTGTTTCCATAGGAAATCCGCAACATTCTATTTGGAATAACTTTGGCGCCGGTTGACGAATCCTCGCGAAATTTTCAAAATAGGTGGGGCGCTCTGCTCCGCTCCTACCCTGAAAGTCTCGGGGGGATTCGTCAAGCGGGGGCTGAAAAAAAAGGGGGGTCCCAAAATGCGTTTTCCCCATGCAATTTTCCATAGGGACCTTTAGTCCAAGGTACAGCCCGAACGGCGGAACAGAATCACTTGAAATTTGGCAAAGAGGTAGTCCTCAGCTCAGGGATGTGCCTTTTGCATATATGGAGTCAATCTGTTCAGTAGTTGCTGAGAAAATCAAAAGTAAAATCATATATATATCTGGGCGGAGCCTAACCACACATCTCATCCTGAGATCTGATTGGCTGTCAGCACTTTATCCAAGAAGTGTTGGCAGCCATCTTGGGACCAATATACATGATAGCACCTCATTAAAAAGCATTGCAGTTAATAGAAGGTTTTAAGACTTTAGTTACATTATAAATCATTTGTTGATGGTACCATACTCATTTAAGGAACTGTGGTGTGTTCTAAGGTGATTTTACCATGTGAATAAGCCTTCTGCTGTGATATCATGAACCATGTTTTAGAGAAAACTATTTTCTCATGCTTTTCCCACAGAGGTTTGGAAGGTGATCTATAAGCTAAACTGAGAGCATATTTTCTGTAAATTCACATTATCTTTCTCAGTCATGTGAGAATGAAGTCTGACATTCTCAGTAAAACATGTACATCCAACAAGGGCAGAGACTGTCAGTTGATTCCTTTGTGTTCTACTGCAGCTTCCCAGAGTGTTCTAAAGAACAACTAGAGCGCTAACAGTCTTACTTATGACAAAAGTATGGCACACCTGAAGCCATCTTGATTGGAATAAAGTGGTAACACTAAAAACATTTAATTTACAAAGGAACAAAATGAGGGGGTTCATTTTGCCAAATAAATTATGATTAGTGCTGCAGAAAGAAAAACACATTTTGACTTCTGAAATCCTCTTTTATTTCATAAAAAAATTCTGACATGCAGACTGAAACATGCACTTTCAATACCAGCAGCAGATTTGCCTGGTGAGCAGTAGCTTTACTACAGTGATCTAATGAGCAACTAGAGTGCTAACATTCAGAATTTATGGAAAATGTGTGACACATCTGAATGCCTTCTTGATGGATTAAAAGTAAAAAACTGAAAGTATTTCCTACTGAGGAGACTGCAGTAAATGAGGAAATTAGGAAACTTCAAAACAAATAAATCTCCCAAGATGGCCACCAGAGATAAAAGAGCCCAAATGTAGCCCAAATGTAGCCCAAATATCACCCAGATGTAGCCCAAATGTAGCCCAACGACAGAACGTCCCAGAGTGTTCTTAAGATCAACTAAAGAGCTTACTGTCTTACTTATGACAAAAGTATGGCATACCTGAAGCCATCTTGATTGGAATAAACTGGTAACACTTAAAACATTTAATTTAAAAAGGAACACAATGAGGGGGTTCATTTTGCCATAGAAATTATGATTAGTGCTGAAGAAAGAAAAATTAGGGCATATTTTGAGTGACTTCTCAAATCCTCTTCTATTTCATTAAAAAATTCTGATATGCAGACTGAAACATGCACTTCTAATACTAGCAGCAGACTTCCGTGGTGAGCAGCAGCTTTACTACAATGATCTAATGAGCAACTAGAGTGCTAACATTCAGAATTTATGGCAAATGTGTGACATATCTGAATACCTTCTCGATGGAATCAAAGTAAAAAACTGAAAGCATTTCCTACTGAGGAGACTGCAGTAAATGAGGAAATTAGGAAACTTCATAACAAATACATCTCCTAAAATGGCCACCAGAGACAAAAGAGCCCAAATGTAGCCCAAATATCACCCAAATGTAGCCCAAATGTAGCCCAATGACAGAAGTGTGCAAAAGACTTATTTGTTGTGTATTTGCAGTTTTATATAGTGCAGACTTTTCAGGTATTGGAGTGCTTTACATGAGCATTGGTTACATCACACAAGATCAAATTCATTTTGGTTGTAGACATGGGGAGATTAAGGGCCTCATGTAGGTAGCCTAATACCGGTCGGTAACAGACGATTTTCGGTAAATAAACCGTTACCGACCGGTATTTAGGCTTTTGCTATGTAGGGGGACAATTTCATGATTCGGTAATTTACCGAATCGGTAATTTTACCGATTCGGTAAATACCGAATCATGAAATGAGATGTAGTGGGAGTGTGTGGGTGTTGTGTGGATTCGTTATTTACCACCAACTAATAGTTGGTGGTAAATGACGAATAGGTGTGAAAAAGCATTTTTGTGCACTTTGCAGTGTGCAATGTGGCAGACATACATGCCCTTAGGGCATGTATGTGTGCCACATGTGCACACATGCAGGAATCCGGGGTGCAACAGGGTGTCAATGTGACACCCTGCCACCCATGATGATGCCTCCCCCATTACCGAATCAGTATTTACCGAATCGGTAATGGCAACTGGCTTCCCATTCATTCCTATGGGCCTCCAGGCCCATAGGAATGAATAGGAAGCCAGTTGCCATTACCGAATCGGTAAATACCGATTCTAAAATACCGACACTTACCGATTCGGTATTTTTCTACCTACATTACATTTACCGATTCATAAATACCGAATCGGTAAAATTCGGTATTTAAGAATCGGTAAATGTAATTTACCTACATATGGCCCTAAGTGATTTGACCAGAATCACAGAATGTTGTGCTGAAGCAGAAACTCCAACCTGGTTCCCCAGTTGCAAAGTCTGCAGGTCTGGAAGTAACACCACACCCTCTCCCCTTGGATGCAACATTTAATCAAGTGGTCAACTGGATAAAAAAACTAAGATTACAAATAATTTAAAAGTTCTTTGTCGCTATTTGAAAACTCCGAAAATATGTCCTCATTTTAGTTTTTTAGAGCACTAACCATAATTTTGATGCAAATAAGACCATCTCATATATGTAATTTCTAAAGGAAATGCTCTAGGCATTACAGTTTTGATTACATCAAGATGACGTCAGGCAGTCCACACTTTTGTAATAAATATAGAATGTTAGCAATCTAGTTGTTCATTGGGATACTGTTGAGAGGCAGAGGCCAGGGGCACGGACTCTGAAAATTGAAGGCAGGTAGGAGTGTGCAGAGGCAACAATTTGACCACACTAGGCAGGCAGGAAGGGCAGTGGCAGCACAACAGACTATGTAGGGCAGTGGAAAGGGGGGCAGGGGCTACAAACCAACAATACAGGACTGGCAAGAGAGGCTGTGGTGATGTAATAGACCATTGTGGGCAGAAGGAAGAGGCAGTGGTCATACAACCATACATGCCAACAGACCCGTTTCAGCCAGGAAACGTCCAATGTTTTTAAGCTCAAATGGGCTTTACTTGATCTGGTTCCTGTCTACAATCTTCTCTTTTTCAATGTAACTCAAAGGGGAAAATCAATACCCCAGTTTTATTTCAAAATCTCCCTCTTACCAAGTTCAAAATGTTCGCAAGTATGGTACATTGGATCATGGTAGGCAGGAGGAATTGGGGTAGGGACATGGACTCGGATAACAGAGGACAGGAGGGACATTGAGAGGTGCATCAAACTGACCCTACAGGGCAGGCATCAGGGTTTGCAGCAGCACAATACACCACACAGGGCATGCGGGGCGGGAGTGCAGCACAACAATCCATAGAAAGCAATAGGGAGGGGACAGGACCATGCACATGGACAACAGACAACAGAGGGGAAAGAGGCAATGGTAGCTAGCTGACCATAATGGACAGACAGGAGAGAAAGCTGCAGCATAACAGACCATAAAGGGCAGGAGGGACGGATCAGGGGCATTACAATGGAACCGACAAGCCACGAAGGAGGGAATAGGGGTCTGCACATGGAAACAGAGGGCTGGGGGCAAGGGGGCAGGGCAGGAGCAGCAAGATGACCATGGAGGTCAGGCAGGATGGGCACTAGAAACAAGACACACCATGGAGCGCAACAGTGAGACTGATGGCATACACACAGACCATGGAGGGAAGGTGGGAGGGGGTCAGGAGCAGCTAGCTGACCACACAGGGAAGGTGGGAGGGGCCATGGCAGCACAGAAGACCATGCATGGCAAGCGGGAGGGTTAGTGGCAGCACAATGGCTATGATGGGCAAGAAGGAGGGTGCAGGGGCATTCACAAAGGACCATGGAGGATAGAAGGGAGGGTCAGGACCTGGGCACAGACAAGAGAGTTCAGGGGAAGGGGCCTCACAACAGACCGCGCGGGGCAGGCAGGAGGAGCAGTTGCAGCACAACAGACCAGGGAGGGCAGAAGGGTGTGGCAGTAAAATGGACCATGAAGGACAGGAGGAAGGGGATAGGGGCATGGCATGTGGACAGGCAGGGTGGAGGTGGCAGGGACAGGTTACAGTCATCTGACAATGCTAGGCAGGTGGGAGGGGAGTGGCAGCTCAACAGAACACTCAGAGTAGATAGGAGTGGCAGGTCCATGGAACATGGTGGTCAAAAAGGATGGAGCAGGGGATGCACAAAGACATCGGAGGGCAGGGGGAAGGAGAATAGGGGCAGCAAGCTAAGCACAGAGGCTCAGCAGGAGGTCAATGATTGCCCATAGAATTGGGCAATGGAGGGCAGGAGGAGTGGACTGGTACATCATGCTAAATGGAGGGCAGTGGCAGCACATCAGACCATGCATGACAGGAGGGAGGAGGCTAGGCCATGGATTCAGACAACAGAGGATAGGGAGGAGGTGGATGGGGCAGCAAGCTAACTGTTCATAGAAGGTGGGTATTAGGAACTTTATTGTTTTTATAATGTGTGTCTGTGCGAACTACTTAAAATATGAACAAGTATGCAGCATAATCTCACTTTTATTCAGGAAGAAGAGAACGTTTGGGACTGGGACTCCGGGCTCACTTGGCAGAAACATCCCCTGACCTTCCACCCCCATCGCAAAATGTAATGCCCGTGAAAAGGGTAGGTGGACGCAGTGTTATATAGAACATAGTCCTGAGAGCACGATTGAAAATGAAAACTAGATATAGTATATGGTATAAACTATGCACCAAAAAGTGTGATATAAGATGAACCGGGGCGTGAAATATAATATGCAATACATTGTGCGCAATGACAGATTCATTGGAGAGCGCGAGATAGCACAGGCACTAGCGCTTGCTATGTGATATGCGCCTTGGAGTGTAATATGCACAGGGCAGTGTTGTGTAACCTAAGTAGTCTCTAAAGTTGTAATATAAAATATGTGCTGGGTAGTGTAACATTGCATATGCACTGTGACAAAGATATGGATCCCAGATTGTAATAAGTATGTCATAGCGCTGTGCTTTATAACATCGGCATCGAGGAAGGCACGTTAGATGGGGCAATATAACCCGTGCGAAGGCAAGTGTGGCATGACATATTCACGGGGTGGTGTTACAGTGCACATGGGCTAGAGAGTGTCATAGCATAAGCACTAGATGGTGGAATACAACACAGAGGTGTGTGGCACTCGGCAGGCAATGGTGGGTGTAACACAGCATTGGGCTTAGCCAGGAGCACGCTGTGACTCTCAAGTGAGGTTTGTCTCATTTCCAGAGAGTAAAATAAAAAGTATTACACATCCGGCGGTGGATGTGTGTTTTATTAACCGTGAGGGGGTTTCTTGCATAGTTTGGTCGAATTTTTGTCGAATCTCCTTTGAATGGCTTGGTGTGCATGTGTATTAAATGTGCCCGTCAATAGCTACCCATGTTTGTATAAATAAACGACAAGGATGTCTACTTGGAGAGTACCCACCAGCGGGGGCGCCGGGATTAGGCACAGTAGGGTGTCAGACATGTCAGAGCTTCACTAGCGGTGTGAATACATTCTACGTGGATTCATTGTATGCATAGTCGCCTTTTAATGAATATCACGCAAATCGTCATGGTGAATGGTACATACGGTTTGTCCAGCAACACAGCCCCCCTCCTAAAGAATAAAAAAAAAAAAAAAAAAAAAGGCCATGACCCGGGGGTTGGGGTCCCCGGGGACGATTAAGGCCTTGGGAGGGCCAAAATAATTTTTTTCAACAAAAAAAATTAGGGTGCAGGCCCTGGGGGATGGGGTCCCCAGGGCTAATAAATTAGAAAAAGAAAGGGGGCCACACAGCCCTCCTTCTTAAAAATAAATAAATAAAAGACCGGCATCGCGCCGGAGGCCATGCCCCCTCCTTGCAGCACTCTGCAAACGTGCCCCCTGGCCAATTGTAAGTTGAGGAATTAATTCCCCTTCAATACTGAGGGTCCCTGAGGGCCAACTAGCCCAACAGGTATCTCCAGTATGCGCCAGGGAGCTGCGTTGCAGACAGGTGTTCTGAGGCCACGCCACTTTTTACACTTCCATTCAACGCAGCTCTGTGGTGCTTACTGGAGGTACCTAGTGGGCTAGTTTGACCCTAGGGACCCTTAGGACTCAAGGGGACTTAATCTCTCAACTCAGAACGGCCACAGGGCGCGTTTACACAGTGGTGAAGGGAGGGGACAGGGCCTGAGGTGACGTGTGCAAACACGCCCTGTGGCGCGTTTTTAAGTTGGGGAAATAATTCCCTTTCAATCCTGAGGGACCCTGGGGTCCAACTAGCCCACCAGGTGCTTCCAGGAAGCACTACTGCTCTGCGTTGCAGAGAGGTGGTGCAGGCCGTGCCACTTTTTACACCTCTCTGCAACGCAGCTCTGTGGCGCTTACTGGAGGTACCTAGTGGTCTAGTTGGACCCTAGGGACTCTCAGGATTCAAGGGGACTTAATCTCCCAACTTAAAATGGCTACAGGGTGTGTTTACACAGTAGGGAAGGGAGGGGACGGGGCATGAGGTGACGTGTTCAAACACGCCCTGTGGTGCATTTTAAGAGGTAGTTTTAATCCCCTGCCCTATTATATACTAGGGGCTTACAGAGGAGGTCATGCTAATCACAGGGGGACCCCAACGCATAGTGTGCCCTAGTGTATGTAGGTGTTTTCACTGTATTCTGAGTGTCTTTTAACATAGCACTGGCTCTAGGACTGCTTAGGCAGACTCAGTTACCACCAGTATCCGTCTGAAAAAGTTGAGGGTACAGGATGATTTTGCAACAAGGCTTCTTTCTGCTCTTCTGTTTGTTCTTTCTGCACGTTATATTTCTTCCTGCACTTTTCTTCGTCTTTGAGGACTTCTGTTGCTTCTTTCTGCATTTGTTTTTTTTCTTTCTGTGCGTTTTTCCTTCTTTCTTCACATGTCCTATCTCTGTAGGCATAGTTAGAAATTAGCATTTAAAAAACCTTTGAAATTCACTGAATAAACCATAGGTTTCAGGCACGTTATAGCTAGGAATTAGCATTTAAAACCTTAGAAATTCACTGAAAAAACCATAGGTTTCAGGGCCGATATAGTTAGCTGGACTTTTCACTCGTACAAAACCATAGAAATTCCCCCGTTATAGTTAGTTCAGCTAACTATAACTCGCGCGCCCGCAATGCACTGCTGATGACGTCACATATTACATCACTCATGACATGGCCAGTGACATCACTTATGACATCACTGATGACATCATCCTTGTGATAGAGTGGCAGACCTCCTCTCCCCCTAATATAACCTTTCATACACACATTCAAAAATAGAAATTAAAATTTTCAAAACAATGTACATACCAATACCAGTTACAACAACATATTCAGTAATTGTAAGATCCACATACACATCCACTCATTCACCAACAGTCCTATACAGTCACTCATACATGCACTCACTCATCATATGTATTCATACACCTATACATTCTGTTACACAACGCCACTCATCCATAAAGTTACTCACACACGTAGTCACTCATGCTAATAAAGAATCAAACATCCGTTTACCTGCATATTCAGTTATACATACACCACCACACTTACTTCTACAGAAACTTACACATACTTAGTCTTTTAAACAATCACTTATAGAAACACATACTTATTCATACAGGAACTCTTTCAATCTCTCACTCTCACATATACTCACTTATATACACCAATAGTCACATATACTAGTTTAAAACATATGTAGTTACTCATAGAGACACTATTGAGACAGTCATTCACTCACTAACACACCCATGCACACACTCATCCGCCCATACAGTCCTGCACACATGCTGTCTTCAACACATACAAACAGTGAGTCACTCATTCATGCACCTAATCACTACGTAATACCCCCCACCGAACCATACAGACATCAGACACTCATACTGATACTCAAAAAATCAACTAATAACCTATATAGACACTCATGTAGCTACTCACCAACCCATGCAGCCACTTATACACAAAGTGAGAGACTGATACAGATATTTACATATTTAAACATTACTCACTAAGATACACTTAATCAGTCAGTAATACAATAAATTTTTCAAAAACAAATCATCCATTTAGACATTTATATACCCATTTATTCTTCCATCGACCTTGAGATATACATATATAAAACATATATAATTTTCAGAAAAACACACATTCACTGGATGATGTCATCAGTGATGTCATTTGAGATGTCATCAGTGATGTCATGAGTGATGTCACTGACCATGTCATGAGTGATGTAATATGTGACGTCATCAGCAGTGCATTGCGGGCGTGCGAGTTATGGTTTGCTGAACTAACTATAACGGGGGAATTTCTATGGTTTTGTACGAGTGAAAAGTCCAGCTAACTATATCGGCCCTGAAACCTATGGTTTTTTCAGTGAATTTCTAAGGTTTTTTAAATGCTAATTCCTAGCTATAACGTGCCTGAAACCTATGGTTTTTTCAGTGAACATATATATAGTTGTTTTCTGACTTTCAAAAAACATAAGCCTTTTACTCACATACATTATCTCACTATACTGTCCATTTATATATTTCGTTTGAATATAGCTCATTATCCAGGATTCTTTGTAACTTAAGTGGGAACTCTTCATCAATAATTCCACTCTCAAAATTACTACTATTGCTAGATTTGGTAATCCCAGGTTTTGGAATTATGAGACCATTCTAACTGTTACGCTGAGAATGGGGAATTATTACCATAGAAAATAGTTTTTGGCACCAATTTCTTGATGTTCCCACATTATAGCATATTTTCTACAGATGTATTCTGCATGGTTTTACCTGACATATTGTATTTGTGGAGACCCCTGAGGTTGCAGTATTGACGCACATCTCATTGTCCATATTTTGTTGAAAATTGCAGTTTATTCCCAAATAAGGGTTTCCGTGACTCCCAGAGCAAGGCCCTTTCTCACATAGTTCCGCCAATCTACATATCCGTCCAAAAGGACTTGTTGAATGCTAAAAACTGCCTTTCTGCAAGTGGAGCCTCTTTAGGAAAATGTTTTTTACTTTCCAATGATGTATGACAATATCCAGTGAGAAGCACAGATAAGCACCTATAAATTCCATTGCCAAAGTTTCAGACTGATTTGAGGTATCAAAACCTTAATCACTAAGAAAAAATTAAAGGCAGTATCATGGCTAGTGCCCCCCAGAATTGACATTTGGAATACAGTGCAGCCTGTTTTACCAAAACTCCATCTGGTCTGCCTGAAACCTGCCTTCCTTGCAGCAGCATGTTTAATTTCAGGAAGTAGAATTGTTGACCGTACCGTCGGATCCTGATCATCCTCTAATGGTTTCATAGTGAAACAGGATATTCAAGAAGAATGCATAGCATATGAATGAGGACACTTGTGATCCCCCACATTTACAAATGAGGTACAAGCTCATTGCAAAGCATATAAACCCAGCTCTTGTAACACCATTCTTCTAGAAAACAGAAAGTTCAAACAAGATTTTTCAGGAAGCAAACCCTAGAGATGTAATTTTATCCCACAGCAATTTGAACTAATCCCTACTATGAAGTGTTCAATAAAGAATTGATAGTACTTGCGATTCAAAGTCACTATGGCTTTTAATGCTCTCTCTGACTGACACTTCTACAGTCTGAAAACCATCAACTTTCTTGATGACCAATAATATCTATGGAAGATTGTCCTTTGATAAAGTCTTTATAGTAGAATATTCTTTACCTTTTGGGATATTATGACTATGTGCCAAATGTTCAAAACGTTTGATATTCAATGATAAGCTGCTGTGGAGGAATTGGGTTCAGGCCATTAAGTCCAGTTTGTGGTGGAGAAGGCTGCTTGGATCAGGGAGAGGGTTGCGGATGGTCATTGTTGTAGCATGAAGAGCAGGCCAGACGTGTCCGCGGGCTGTTAAAGCTGTAGCGCTAAGTGCAGATCTTGTGTTGCTGGTTGTCGCTGGCAGTCAATGTAGCATAAAGAGTCAGCTTCACCAGAGCTTTGCATTGGTGGGCAGTATGGGTGGCAAAATCCCTGCACATTTTGGCCCATTCTCAGTTGGGAAGAGCCAAAAAGTTCAGGATGTCTCCTTTTCTTCAAAGGAGGAGCTCGACTGCTGTCGGCCAAGGGTCCAGGATCTGGGGAGGAACCTCTTGGGGATCATTCATCCAGGCAGAAGCTAGCAGGGCTCAGGCAGGTCCATTTGGTCCAGGCAGTGTCAGCACAGTAGGTAATCTGGGCACTTGCAGGGAGGCCTCTGGACCTTTCTGTGTTCCTGAAACAGAAGGTCAGTCACTTGGCCTGTGAAGTTTCTCTGTCTGGGATAAGGGAGCAGGACCAGTCTTCCTTCTCTGAGAGCAGGACAGGCCTCAAGCAGCAGGCCAGTCCTTGTAGTATCCACAGCTCCAGGAGTGGACTGAAGAGTTGGTCTGAGGGTCCAATATTTATACCTGGTGCTAGACAGCCCCACAAGTGGTTCAGGAATTTCCTTGTCCCCTGGTACCAAGATGTATGGGGTGACAAATGTTAGTAGGAAGTCCTTTGTGAGTGTGCTGAGACAGGTCCTTTGAAATGCAAGTGCAATCGGTGACAGCTCGTGCAGATCATCGTGGTGGTCATCTGTCCCTATTAAGGACAGGATAGCAATCACTAATTTTCCATGTCCATTACTGCCATGTGAAGTATACATGACATGGGTAGGAAAAATGCAATCTGGCCCCATGGGCAGGCAGGAAACGTCTGGTGCAACACGCCATTTTTGTTTTCACAGGACAAAAAAGTCTGCGGATGAGACATTTTAAACAATACTTTAAACAAGATGAGACATTTTAACCTTTGGTGCTGTGAAAGTAGCAGCCACCGCTCCCTTCTCAGCACAAAGATCTCCACCAGGTAGATGGAGATTTGTAAATAAGGCCGATGGTCCTTACCCACTGGAGGACTGGTGGGCCATCTGCCGGGGTCTAAATATGGTTTATGCCTTCTCTTTCGGGTATTTTTTCTGCCCATTCTTATGTAACCAAATCCTTGCGTGCATCTACATAAAGCGCTCTGTAACACATGTGGATCTAGAATGTGCTGCATAAAACCTCATAAGTATATATCTATTTAAACACATAAATATATTTGGCTGATCAAAAGTGAATTTTATGCAAAATACAATTTGATTCTTGTACATTCCAGGCCAACAACAACAGGGTGCAGTATTTTGTATGCATAACTGCATCCATTTTTGCTCCTATTTTTGAATTTTATGCGTTTTAATGGGGAATAACATATGTGAAAAGTATTTGCTAACGTTTTTGAGCATTGCATTAACTTAACACAATGTTTGTCATGTAAATTTCCTTCATATAGAACCTGGACGAAATTGCATTTACAAAACTCAGGAATGAGTGCTAAAGGAGCTCCTCCCATCATGAATGCTAAAGCACACATTATATTGGTAGACGTGACAACCCGGGTGCATGTCGCACACTTGATAAATACTGATACAAGGGGTTACAGCATTTACCAGCTTCACAATTTGTGTTCCATTTCACTTTATACAACTTTTAAAGGGAGATATTGCCTTGATAGCAAATGCCATCGATGTTCCTATATGCTCGCTAATATTCATGACTTGGGATCAAATCTGAGTTTACACCCCAATCAGGATTCGCACCAGCCATTTAATGAAGGCCTAAGTAAAAGCCCAGGTGCAGAGGACAATTGCATCCAATTTTACACATTCTGCACTACACAAAATATTGCATTAAGATATCAGCAGATGGTCTATATACTACAGATATGAGCAGGAGCTCTTAGTTTAGGTTGAAAAGCATTAACATAACTTGAAAATATTTTGTTAATCCAGGTCCTGAGTATAGCACAGTGATTAGTGATTTAAATTGCTTCTTTTTCAGAATAAAGCATTTATTGTTGTCAAAAGTTTATAGTCAAGCTAGCCTAAGAATTGTTTGCATTGCTTTTCCTGCATTTGTATGGCATTTGTGGTATGGTGACTGTAACATTGTAACATTTTATATGATAAGTATTATTACAGACATAATGGAGAGTAAAGATCATAATGTTATAACAGACACTTTCATGTGCTTAATATCTAACTTATGCATAACTAATTTACAGAATCATAGCTATTTTTCAATTTCATGTAAGTTTGAAATGAAAAGATGCTCTAAGGGCAATAAAAGGGCACGTTTCGCTTAAAAGGGTTCATATTAAAGGCCAAAAATCTTTATGATTTCTTTATAACTACAGCTTGTAATATTGAAGCACTCGGTGACCACATATTATCATGCTTTCTGTACTCTATTATTGCAACCAGCAGGAAGTAGTACTCTTTTTTGTCATTAAAATAATAACCAATTTTTGATGAAACCCCGTGTCCCACGATCTTCTTAATTTTCAAATGTGTAAATTACACACTTAAGAATTTAAAGTGAGATGTTCATAAATAAATACAGTTTTCAAGTACTATGATTCAGGCACAGTTTACTTTGCCTACAAGTACTTCAACCTTTCCGAGAAAGCCTGTTTTTTCACATTAATATTATGTGACAAACGTGATACTTTACTAAAGGACATCATCTTCTATATGGAACAAATTTGAAGAAAGTCGGATTAAAAGGAAAATAAAAGTTTTTTATATTTTATTTTAAAAAGTAGCCATGTATCAAATGCTGCATACAATAAAAAAAGAACTTTAATCTCACTTAAAATGCACAGATCAAAAAAGCATAGCGAGTGTGTGATCCCCTCAAAGTAACGTTAACATCAATTAATAACAAGAACTTTTTATCTAGAATTTGTATATATTCCTTGTAGAATGTTCCATTCTTTTAGAAATCGATTGCTATGTATTTGTGAATCAAGCTATGTAGAAGGGGATGCAATAAAAAGGGAGCCTCGTGACTTGAAAAATAAATATGAAAATATTGTATTTTGTAGGCAGTAAATGGCTTTGGACTTAAAAGATCAAACAAGTCCTACTAAATAAATGGAGTGTTGGTTGCTCTTACACTTTAAGAGTCAGGGTGAGTCTCACTCACAAGTTAATCCCTACATCTTTACCACAAAGGGCCTTATTATTATGTTGGGCGGACGTTACACTGTTGCAGAATGGGGAATGACCAACATGCAGTAGGCGGTCCCAACTGCAGCGTTACAATGCGGTTGCATTCTCCCATTTTTCTATGGACGCTTGCACTGCGGCGGTAAATCGACCATAGCACATGCTCCCATAGAGAAATGGGAGAATCTGTGCAACCCTGCATCGCGTGGCAGGCACCTTAAGGTGCATGCCACTCAGTGCAGGGATTCGCAGGGTGAAGGGGCCCTACAAGGGCCCCCAAAGCCGCTTTCTGACAGGCTTCCCATGCCAGAAAGCCCAAAATGGAAAGTATGTCGGAAACCAACATAGTAATCCCTACAGTGGAAATGCCGTCCATAGGGATTACAGTCAGGCCTCTGAGTGACCGACGGGCTCCTTAAGCCCATCAGAATCCATCTGGAATGACCAGCCAGTTTCACTTTCGTCCACCTGCATCGTAATGCAGCGAAAGTGAAACCCGTAATGAGACTCGGAAAGCCTCCTACCTGGGAACGTAATGAGGCCCAAAGTCATAAACTCACATTTCCATTGCCAGCCTGATGCCAATTCTCATTTTCCATGTTAGCTCTCCCATCATTGTGTGCCACCCTCCTCTCAAGTTCTTGCCTCAAACATTGTCTACCCACTTTGCTAATTCATATAGCTTAAGCACACACCCCTCCCTCCAATGTGCCATAAAACATCTTGCCTTTGTGAAACTGGACAAATTCCAACACCATTTCAGTATTTGGTAAGCTTTCATACCTTCCGCCATGCCTAAAGAAAGTGGTTGTCAACATATGGATTAAAAACAAATCCTGAGCATAGACTCCATTCTTATCAGTTACCATATTTCCGTACAAAAAACTCACCTCTACCATGCTATATTCAGTTGTTGAACTTCAGTCTCTGTTAACTGCACTTGAGGATGTCAGTATTCACCCCCATCTCCAAATTGTTCATATCTGCAATTTTTAACCGCCTTGCCACCCAACTCATTTTCTCAGTTCTGCCTGCAGCATTTGAAAACTTTTAGCACCTCACAGTCAATGGTTCTGCATTGGCCTTGATTGCTCCTCCTACATATCTGGATTTCCCTGAAGTAATTTGAGGCTCTCCACAAACCCCATGCCCATTCACATGCAGATAGGCACTCCCTGAGATGCTGTCCTTTGCCCTGTCCTTTTCCGACTACTGTTGAACTTAAATTCAGAGTGGATTAAACTGCATTATCTGCTTGCTTCTCCCTCTAAGACAACCACAGCACTTTTCTTAAGGCATGGGCAAAGTGGGCTATTGCCCTCTGGGAACGAGAATTCTCTCTCTAATTGATCTGTGCCTATTATATTTTTGTATCTAAACCTCTGTCTTGCCTGACCTACCAACATTTGTGACTCCGTATCTATACCCAGGGTCCTAGGCAAGGCATATTTCAACATTTTATTTTTACCTTGATAAATCTTAACATCTAATTTAGTATTGTTTGACATCATGTAGCCTTGAATTAGCAGGAATGGGAAATAAAATTCAAATATATTCAACACAGGGACCCCAACATATGCCGTGCCTGGGGCCCCCAGAATCCTCATAGGGACACGGGTCATCAAAACACCCAACACCCACCACCAAGTTCATAGAAAATTAAACTTGACCCCACTCTTCCTTTGTGTTAGTTTTCATCTTCGTAGTTTGCATTCTGTTCATCGTGTTTTACACCGTACCTACTAACTTACTTATGTGTGCCTGCTACCTATCCTGGGATACAGGCCATCAACCAGGACTCTTCAGCCACCTCTGTCCTGGGCTTTTCCTTCAATCTGATTACTGGTGTAACCCATCTCCTGGCAGTCAGCCTAGAGGCCTTGATGCCAGGTTTTTTTTTGGCCTTCCCCTTTTTCTTTTTTTTCCCCTTGAGAGTTACCGGTGAGCGCTTACCTAGTGGTGTTTGATGTGGGATTGTGGACAGTGTGACCTATCCAGCCCAGCCTCTTTTCATGATTTCTTCATGAGCAGGGAGTTGGAAAGTCTGCTGCCACATATCGTTGTTGCTGATGGGGTTTGGACAGCAAATTTGGTGGATTTTTCTCAGACCGGTGTTGATGAATGTCTAGACTTTGTTGGTTGTGGTCACTGTTGTCCTCCAAGTTTCTGCTCCATGCAGAAGGACCGATTTTACGTTGATGTTAAAAAGCTTGATCTTGATTTGAAACATTAGGTCCTTGGAGCTCCAGATCTTTTATAGCTGAATGAAGGCAGCCCTTGCTTTGCTGATTCCTGCCTTGATGTCGGTGTCTGTGCTACAATGTTTGTCTATGACTCTGCCAAGGGAGATGAAGGCCTAAAACCTCTTCCAGTGCATTGCCTGCAAGAGTGACTGCATTTGTGCTGTCTGTGTTAGACTTTAGGATCCTGGATTTTCCTCTGTAGATGTTGAGGCCAAGTTGGGCTGATGTGGCTGCCACTTTGTCAGTCTTCTCTTGCAGCTGGAGATGGATGTGGGAGTGTAAGACTTGGTTGTCTGCAAAGTCCAGGTCATCCAGCTGTGTCCAAGGAGTCTACTGGATCCCATTTCTTCTCCTTGCTGTGGATTTATTCATGAGCCAGTCTATGGACATAAGGAAGAGAAAAGGGAAGAGGAAACAACCCTGGCACACTCAGGTCCTCACTTCAAAGGCTTCCATGAGTTGCCCTCCATGGACTATGTTGCAGGTAATTTCCTCATAAGAGTTTGTGATGAGTCTTATGAGTTTATCTGTCAAACTCTAGTGTTGGAGGGTCTTTCTGTCCACGCTGTTGAATGCCGTCTCATAGTAGATGAAGGTGATGCAGAGGGGGGGTTTCAACTCCATTGACTGCTCAATGATGATGCACACTGTTGTAATCTGGTCTGTGCAGGGTCTAACTTTGTGGAAGCAGCTTGCGGGTCTCACAGCTGAGAATCAACGTGTTCTAGGGTTGATAGAAGAGTTTTCCTTCTGTACTTTGCGCAGTTACTCAGGTCATCTTTCTTGTGGATGACCTTGAGAATACATTCCTCTTGCCAGTCTGACTGCACCTTTTCCTCTTTCCAAATCCTCCCAAACATAGGGTACAAATGGTCTAATCTTGTTTCAATGTCTGCCTTAATTGCTTCTGCATGAATGTTGTCAGGCCCTGCAGCCTTCCCATTTCTCAGATGTTTGATGGCTTGGCGTATTTCTTCCTTGGTTGGTCTGCTGCAGATGATTGGCACGTTCTTGTCAGCTGGCTGTATGTCTGGTGGAGAGTGCAGCATAGGCTGATCAGCAGTTCTTCAAAGTGCTCCACCCATCTTTGTTGTTTGCCTTCGTTACTCATGATTTTCTTCCCAGCTTCATCTTCAACAGGTCTTCCTGGCTTGCTGTATCAGCTGGAGAGTTTCCTTTTTATGTTGTAGAGTTCTTTGAGGTTTGCATCCTGGGCTTCTGTGGCAAGACTATTGCTAGAAATTGGGTTTCTGGTTGGCTAGGGTATGCACCTAAGTCAGGCAGAACTCGCAACTCTAGTCAGGGTAAGGGAGTTACACTCCCAAGATAACCCCTGCTCACCCCCTTGGTAGCTTGGCAGAGCAGTCCTGCTTTTCCCAGATGCAATGTGTAAAGCGTGATGACACACTAGGCACACCACAAAAGAGACTCAACACATGGTTACATAAAAATATCTCATATATTGTAGATAAAATACATAGACCACAATCACATAAGTAACTTTGCCAACTATGCAGTTGTCATAGCTAGACATAGATCATAAATCAGGTAGTGCACTAAAGCAAAAACCTATATGTTGCACATGTCATGAAAACTTCATCACTGTACGTAATATGTAGGTCTTGACAGAGTAATCCTTATTCTGTCAATACACTGTTGTGAGCACACACATATCATTAACCAGGGAACAACATGTAGGCTCTGGGCACGTAAGTAACCACAATATGCACCCTAACATCAGGGCCCAAATGCAGCTGTTAAGTGGGGAGGAAAAACACATAGATCCACCTCAACATTGTCTGTAAATGCAGTCATAACTCATAGGCCACAGGAGCACCTGCACGCTTACTACAAGTCTTATGATATTCTAGTGAACAGGGAAAAATGCAGCACGTTTTCTCAAGGCGACCCAGGGGCCTCTGTCAAGGTTTGGCCTGTGTCGCAATATTTCAGCCAATGCCCCAATGTAGGTTACCACCGGGTGTGGGGGCGGTCACACCTGTGCCATTACAGGCAGCAGGGAGACCTCGATAGGTGCTAACCCACACTTCCAGGGACAAGGCAGCTGCCCGCATTCGTGCGGTGTAGCTGCAAGACCCAGGGATGTGCTGGGGCGGGGACGATGCTCTGGGCCTCTTGTGCCTGGCCTGCCCCGTATTACCTGGCAACGCGTCATCGCAGGGAGGGGCACCGATGTCACAGGTGGCTTGTTCCTGTGGCAATGGTTTCTGGTGCAGCTTTATCTGTGTTCACGAGGGCACCGTCGTACTTCCCTTGGCAACAAAGGTGAATTACCCAAGAATGGGAGTGTTCACCACGTGCTTCATGGGTCTTAAATCAGGGCCACCACAAAGCGCTCACCACGTGTTTCCTGCTGGCCAAACGCTCTCCACACGCTCTAGGCTAGGGGAACATAGCTCTATGTTATTCAAAGGACAGGAGCCATGGCAAGCACTCCCCTGTGCAAAGCTGAAAAGGCATACTGCACTCATCACATGATTTAATAGAACACAATAAAGTGCTCAGCGTGTATTTTTGTTTACCAAAGGGGGAAGAACAGTCCAGTCCTTCACCTGCTCCAGTCAGGAGCAGCAACTGCAGGCCATCCCACCACATACACATCAGGGGCAGCACTCCTCATGCATTTCTTCTGCTCTCCTTCCAAGCAGGTTCCTTTTAGATCCAGCAAGGATCTGTCTTGAAGTCTTTTTTCTCCCTGAGACTTCCAACAGGAGGCATGCACACTCAAGCCCTTGGAGATTCTTCCCAAGCAGGATACCACAGCAGGGCAAAAATAGTCAGTCCTTTTCCTCCACCATAGATAGAAGTAGCAACTACAGACCTACCCACCCCTCACACAGAAAAGGCAGCACTCTTGACACAGCTCATCAGCTTTTCTTCTCGGCAGGGCCCTCTTGTTTCTTGAAGTAATCTAAAGTCCTGGGGTGTAAGGTCTCATGCTATTTCCCCATTTTGTCACTGTTCTCTTTGTGGAAAATGTCTCTGCGCTCAGTCAAACCCAGTTCTGTCCTCTCTAGTTCAGCATGAACACAGGGGATGAAGATAGCATTTTGCAGATGAGGCAAAGCCTATTCAGGTGCTAGCAAAATTCATCCTACCACTCTAAATGCAGACCAGGTGTATTCAGCGCAACCATGAGTCACCCAGGACAAGACAGGACACACTTTACCCCCTTGTGATGTTCTAGAGGGAATGCACATACCCAGCTCCTGCCACTCCATAACCAGAAATTGAATACACAAACAGTCAGAGGCAAACAGAATGGTAAAGCAAGAAAATGCCCACTTTCTGGAAGTGGCATTTTCAAATACACAATTTAAAAGCCACCTTTACCAAGAGGTAAATTCTGTGTTCAGAGAGCCTAAACGCAATTTTCCATCTTGCTCAAATTGAAAGTTACACATGTAAAATGTTACAGTGTAACCCCAATATTATCCTATGGGACAGGCAGCCTTTCAACAGTGAAAAATAAAATACACAGTATTTCAATGTCCGGATATGTTACACACACCAGTACATGTCTTACCTTTCACATACACTACACCCTGCACATGGGGGAATCTTGGGCCTACCTGAGAAGTAACCTACATGTAAGAAAAGGGAAGGTTTGGGTCTGGCAAGTGGGTGCACTTGCCATATCAACATGGCAGTTTACAACTGCGCGTGCAGACAATACAATGGTAGGTCTGAGATATAATTACAGGGCTACTCGTGTGGGTGGGTCAACCAGTGCTGCAAGCCCACTAGCACCATTTGAATTACAGGCCCTGACACACACCGTGCACTTTCCAAGGGACTTACCAGTAAATCTAATATGCCAATCATGGATAACCAATCATAATCACAATTTACACAGAGAGCATATGCACTTTAGCACTGATCGGCAGTGGTAAAGAGCCCAGAATCAATTAGCCAACAAAAACTGGGCCAGAAAAATAGGAGGAAAAAGGCAAAAACATTGGGGATAAACCTGCAAAAAGGGCCAGGTCTAGCAACCAGTGATGAATCTTTGCTTGTCTGCTCTTAAGCTCCTCTTTGCTTCCTTGTTGGCGTATTTGCCTCAAGCTTTCGCTTTCTCTACTCTTGTTCGGCCGGTGATGACTGCATCTTTCTATTCCTTTCTCAATTGGTTTTTGCAGAGAATCTTGGCTGGGATCCATTTTTTATGCTGGTGTTTCTTGGGACCCAGTTCCTCCTAGCAGGTTGATGTCACTGTTTCTTTGATCTTCTCACATTGGCTTTCTACTGGGTCTCTGTCATCCTCTAGTTTTTACAGGACTTGAAACGTGTTACTGAGAGTGACTGACTATTCATTGTGTTTCTGTGCACTTTTGAGGAGGGTGGTGTTATATCTCGGTCATTGGTTTGTCGGTTCCATCCATGCTTTCATTGGCTTTAGCTTTAGCATAGCCATGACAAGGTAACGGTCTGATGCCATGCCCACTCCTCTCATTACTCTCACATCCTGAATTGACCTTCAGAACCTCTTGGCAATGCAGACATGGTTGTTTTGCTTGTCTGTTGAATAGTCTGGTGACACCCACATTCCCATGTGTATTATTTTGTCTGGGAATACACTACTGCCTATCACCAGACTGTTCAGAGCACAAAGATCTGCAAGCCTTTCGCCATTCTCATTCATGTCTCCAAGGTCATGGATGCCCATGACTCCTTTGTACAAAGTGTTTTTGTTTCCAATCTTGGCACTGAGGTCCTCCATCAGTATGGTGGTGTCTCTCGCACGGTCTTTTTCTTTGTACGAAGGCCACTGTAATTATTTTGGGACCCTGGACTTTCCATCCAATCAGAACTCTGTTGGCTGCTGTCATTAATATTATTGCTACTCCCTGAGTAGGTGAGCGTTATCTTCCTTGTGTCCTGAACACAGCAGCATTCCTCCTGGAGCTAGTCTTTCCGGTCCAGACTGTATCCATCTGGTCTCATTCATGCCAAGCAGGTCAACGCTGTATTTTTTCATCCCCACAGCCATTTGGGCTGTTTTACATGTTTTGTACATGTTCTCACATTCAATGTCCCAATTGTGACGGTCTCGGTCAAAAGCAGGTGGATCAGCTTTGTGGCTTCCAGAGATCTTTGGCTTTCACCACAAGGCGTCATAGCTCTCTGTGAAGGAGATTCCTCTCTCCCCGAGACTGGGACATCTTTTGGTCTTTTAGTTGAAATTACTGTGGCTAGGGTTTTTTTTTATATGGCGGGGTAGCTAGCCCTACACATAACCCTCCTCCTTTTGCAGATGGACTTTGTACCAGCCATGGCAGAGTTACCACACCTACAGTCACAGCATATTTGCTGCTTGAAACTAAACAGAAGCATAGTCTTGTGATTACCAGTAGAAGGGCTTTATCTTCAAAATTAATAATGTTTTGCCGTAGTGGAGCTATGAGATAGAGAGGTGTTTGATGCTAAACAGCAAGAGAACTGATTTAACATAAAGCACATACAATTAATTCCACTAAATCTCCAGCCTACAACACACTAAAGACCTGTTTACTTATCAAAGTGTCCAGTTACCAATTTCAGTAACTTTCCATCACTCACTGCTACCTTCCTAATGCATGGTTAGAGAAGTGAAATAATGAATAGATTCATGATTTAATACTAGAAATTAAAGTAGTCTAGACTGACCAGAGCCATGGCAATAGGATGATTGTACCGCAGTTGTAGAGTGATACATTACCAAACAGAATCCTCACAGCTCCAATGTCAGGGGTGGTTTAGCAACCATTGAAAATCGACTAAATGGGCATGACTGACTTACCACTAATGTGCACCTGAATTATTCCAGTCAATGCTTTTCCTGATGGTCACTGATGGTCACTCAACAGTTAGGATGTTAATTTGTCATTGACTAGTTGGGAGTAGGAGTAGTTTCTTGACTATTGAAATAACTGTCTGGTTGGAACTAGGACCATCCACCAGGTCTTTGGTTGGAAATGTATTTTTAAACTGAATGCCCTGGAATAATCCCACATACAAGTTTATGAAACTAATGGAAGCACATGCATTGGGACTGGTTTGTATCTGTCGTAGACTTAATGCCCGGATGCTATATTTACCTGGAAATGGCAAATGAATCCAGAATAGTCGACCCTGTGGGATGGTCAGATCTTGGCCTATGCTGTTTCAATATCTCTACTGACCAGGCCATACAAAGAAACCTGAGACTGAATTGCTATGCCAAAAGAAATTAGTCTTAGGCGTTCGAGTTAAACTCTGATTGATTCAAATAATGTATCATGTAATGTCAACCCAAGTTATGCCATTTATCTAGTATTTTATGGTCAATCTAATATATTCTGTTACAGGGATTTCTCACATAAGTGTTTTTAGGTTAGAAACTAGGGGCTTGTAGTTGATGGCCATCCAATTAAACTGAAAATGTAGCTGCCGTTCTTTTGAAATTAACATTCTCATTTAGAGTGCCATTGTAAAGTTGTTTATCAGCTAAAGTGTGTGTGGTAGCCTGTTTGCCACACATTTTTGTCTTTTTAAGTGACCTGGAGTGATTTAGTGACACCACGAAAATACTATGAAAGGTTTCTCCCACTACAGGGATGCTGATAAGTAATTTTTTTTAAAAGCACGTACAAGAATGCATGAAAGCTAACGCTAAAAGGTACCACAGGTCATTGCCCTCGTATTTCAGAAAAAGACTAAAATGTGAGGTAGTACTGAGTGGTTACTTATTGCCATTTTACAGTATTACTAATAGAATTAGAATAAACCTCACATTAAGACCAAAACGTGGGTAAACTCCAAATTGAATAAGAACGTGCCTGCCTCAAAACTCAATATAAAAAACCTATGACTGTGGCAAAAATAACATAAATTTAAAATTTGGCACAACAGTCGTTTTTTTGATAGCGCGAACTCGACCCGAAAGTATTGGAGCGCTTTACGTGAGGACCGGTTAACTTACACATTCAGGCACGGGGTGATTAAGTGATTTGCCCAGAACCATAGGATGTGGACGCGACCCCGAGGCTCGAACCCTGGTTTCCAGCACCAAAGTCAGCAGTCTAGTCGACGGACCACATCCTCTCCCCACGACGGACTGCTGATACTTACTGAACTCTACTTGATTATTTGATTCATTGAATATGAACATGAGAATAGTACAATACCATTAACTGATTCCTTATTTTGAAGGATGGAAATATTACATTTGATACTTTAATGAAAAAGCCAATTGCTGTTGAAAGCTAGAAGTAGAGGTTCTAAAGAGATTTGTGCTGGCAAGGACATAGATCACACGTGTCCCATGAGGCTGCTACGAAGCTGCTAATAGTGTATATAACTCTCTCCCTGATTTGGCAGGGAATTAATTTTATAGCACATTTGTTTCACACATCAATAAATGGGTTAACTCTCCCACTTGCTTGGGATGATGTCACATAGTATTCAGCTATGGGCACATCCTTTGTGTACCATGGAATACCAGTAGGACATGGAAATGGAAGAATTATAGGGTAATATGAAAACTACCTCTCTTTATATGTTGTACATTGATTTTCATTATTAAACAGACAACAGAAATAATGACAACTGATATTGTGTTACCCATAGACTTGAGCATGTGCAACATATTGATATTCTATATGAAACTAGATGAATCTGAAAACGGTGAAGTGCTATCTAGAATGTGAGTGCAACTTTCTAAGTTAGAGGGAACACCCACCGCCCCACTGCAAAGGATGCTTGCTGACCTTGACACAAACCCAAAAAAAGTGACAATAAAAACTACACGGGGGACCACAGGCAGACCTGGAACTGGAATATATGCACCTGCTGCGAGAGCAGAGCCTAAGGAACCTGAGATCCTCTGTGCCACATAATGAAAACCAAGGAAGTGCTAAACCCCTGTTGATTAACCACCATCCCTGATATGTAAACCACAAAATAGCAAACGATTTTGCTGTAGTTAATTACGTAAACAAGACCCTTTCACATCTCACCCAAAACCAAAACAAAAACTAAAGATAGAATGAAAAGCAACTTAGATACAGATACAGAACAGAATCCGGCCAGATCCCTCCTCTGAGAAACAGCCAACTAGGACTTCCAGGTGAGAGGTCAAATATAATTTGCCCTAATGCGAGGGGCAAGTGGGTTGGGTTGATATTGTTTGCTAACTTTCAATAAGTGGTTGCATGATACCTACAAATGATATACCACTATAATGTTAGGACAGCAACTAGCAAGAAGGATAAAGCAGTAATGAAAGTGATGAAAACATCTGACCAGAAGAGGAGACATTCCTGAATATTAGCATTTTTCGCCTTTCTCTGTACAATTCTCGAAGAGGTTTATCATTTGAACATCGCATTGTGGCATTCATTAGGCAGTGGGGACAGCCCAGTCTCAAATTAACTTTGGTTGTTGCCTTCCAGTAAAATGTGAATCAAACGGAGCTAAGCAACCAAAGTGGCATCATTTTATCACAGAAATGTTCATCCCATGCTGAAAATGTGACCTTTCCGCCCATAGAAGATTCATCAACACTCAAAGCTTCAAGCAAAGATTGTTTATCGGTATTATATATTCAGAGTCATTGAATTGAATCCCCGGACTGATTGTCTCGGATAGAAATGAGATATTTAATTTATATATTTATGTTGGTTAAGTCTGTATAACGAATGTGGCATTTACCTAAATATTTAAATCGACACCCTCCAAATAAGCAAAGCGCATGCATGCCTACATGTAACATCGTGTATAAGATGCATGACGTTAGCTCTGCAGCAATGTTTATAGCATATTTCCGCATTTTGAATTAAAGTGTATTCTTCTGATACATATAGAAGTATTTGTTACTTTGAAAAATATGTGTTTGTTCGCTTAGAGTTTGACTTGGGGAAGTGACGATTACACTCCGGAATTTAAAATGTCCACCTTTCGAACACGCCTACTCAATATAAAAAACAGTTGCCATACTCATGTCATTATAAGATGCGCATTGCACTGTGAGCCGGACCCACAGGTGCATAAGACAGTGCAAGGATGCTAGAACTATTTAATTCATCTAAAAATGCAAGAAATGTTCAATGAGCCTAAGGATGAAAGCACATATCTCCTACAGGAATTATTTTGCCTACATCCAAGTTTAAATTCAGTTTTACTGTTAGGGTGGTGAACAGATTTGAGGATTCTAGGAGGTACTGCATATAAACAGTTCTTCTGATTACATCAACATCTCACTCCCTGCAGTTTCAATTTGGGATTCAGTACATTTCATCACTGTCATAACATGGAGAAGAGACAATGGGCCCGATTAAGATCTTGGCTGTCTTACGCCGTCCCGCTGTGGTTACTAGTACTCCGACAGTCTTTTATCTACCGCATTTAGATGCATGCAGACTGCCTCACCATCGGCGTCGACAGAGTCTTTCCCACTACACTCGTGGCACACCGTCGCTGAAGCAGTGGACTCCAATGCTGGCAAATACTACTCTGTTGCCATCAAGGCGTGGGTTCCCACCGAGCAGATTTAGATTTCACAGTTGTGCTGGCGGTCTACTAGCGGTGATTCCCAGACAGAGTGAGTCTGTCGTGGTAAGCGCTGAACAATGCATCATCACTCTGGCCATTGGATAGATGCTAGTAGAACACACCTGATATCCATAGACCAAATGGACACACCTGCATACCACACTGTAAAACACACCCCATTTCAGACAATAATCCTTTGCCATTCCAGCTCCACCACAAATTTTGATACCACAGGCTTTGCCAGTCAAGAGAGGTTTTTATTTCATTCTTCCTGTCTCTTTTCCCATTATTCCCCTTCATTTAGTACCTTGTGGTCAAATTTTTTATTTAATCTTTTTATTTGCACATTCCAGGCCCCAAAAATCCACGTTTTACTGAGGGAGAATTGTTAGTCATGGTGGATAAAATCCTAAGAGAGGTGTCAAAATTGTTTAGAGCCCAAGTCCAAAATACTTCCCCTATCCCAGAAAAGGCTACGGTGGGCCTGAATAGTCGACAGACTGAATGCTGTAGCAAACAACCTGTGCACACAGGATGAAATTAGGAAGAAGTGTAACTACCTGCAGGAGGGGGTGCATTACCTGGCATCCAAGCATCAAATGGAGGTCAAGAGAACTGGTAATGGTTATCCATTGCCCCCAATACCACTCATGCACTGGGAGGAGAAGGTTGTGAAGATGCTACATACTGAAGGATTGACAGGAATAGCTGGTGGAGTGGAGTGGAGTGGAGTCTGGTGTATTACCCTTTGGAAAGTCTGAATAAACCTCCAAACCTCAATGTCCTAGTTGTTTCAACACAGTTGTTCCCAATGTGTCCTACATATATTTTCTTAAAATACAAACCTTAAAGTATCAGTATCAGATCATTTAGATTGCTTGCATGATTATATTGTGTTGCATCTAAGATTACAGGTGTCAATCTCCATTACATGTCACATGAAGGTATGGTGCCTTTGAGTGTTAGTAAACCAAATAACACATTATCCATAAGTGTGTCAAAATATAAGTGGCTGACTCATTTCCACTGTATATTTTCCACAGGTATATTCCATTAACGATTTTTCAAGTATTGGGAAGTTGCCTTTGAAATGACTACAACTACAATGATGGGCTGTTCATGTTTCTCAAAAGAATATTGTTATGTAAGGTGTCTCATTCTCTGTTGCATAACAGATTTCGACATATGGTAAAGTGTCATGTAGTGATCAATCACTATTCAATGATCTCTTCTGAAAATGGTTTCCGTTGTATTCTGAATGTTGTCCTGTTCAACTCAATCAATTGCAATTATGTCACGAGTTTCACTATTCAAACTGTGTTGACACAAAATTGTCAGGTGTGCAAATTGCTATGCTGAATATAAGTGGTACTTGCAAACATTGACACTGCACTGTTCACATGATGACTAATGGCAAATAACCATCCAAGTAGAGGAACTGTCTGTTTTGCAGTCAGTTAGGCCTTGGAATTATCAATTGCGCATTTCACTTCTCTACTGTGTTGGGCTGAATGTTTGGGAGATGTTAGGTATACTCCCTAATCACTTCATGAACATTTCATGACATACTGATTTGAAGTTGTACTGTTTGAAATGTATAAATGTTAGGGTAATGTGTGCAATACCCCTGGAAGCTATCATCACAATAATCCCTACCTATTTTGTCATCTAGATATCTACATTGTTTGTCTCTAAAGGGTTGAATGTACAATACACACTTTTACAAATAGGAAAGTTCTCCATTCAATAGGTCAAACTGGCAGAGCATGTGGACAGGTTCCAGCCTGAAGAAACCCCCACTCCAGCCTGGTATATCTGGTCATTCTGGGCAGACAGCTCCAGTGACATTCCCTGCGTCCACACCAACACATCCCATCCCAGCTGTGACATCTCAGCAACCGAAAGAATCCACTTACTGTGTTCCTCCCACTATGACACTGATCGTTTGTCCCCATGTTGAGACCACACCACTACCAGCTCACCCGGGACCCAGTTGAATGGGGTACACTGGGGCAAGGTTAGTGGGGTTAGGGTTTATGGGAGGCTGTCTGTGGGTCTGCATACTGAGTCCACTGGGCTCACTGACACCCAGCCTAGCCCACCATCGACCAAGTCTTGGGAGCCTACCATCATCCCAAGACATGATGGGCCAGATACTCACCAAGATCCGAGAAATGAAGCAGCTGCAGAGGGAGCACAACCACCAGACGGAGGCCTGTAACTCAAATACGGGCTCCCTGATTGTGATGCTAAAGGAGAATTTACACCCACATGTGCAGGTCTTTCCCAGCACCATCTACCCTTTCCTGTAGTCCTACCACATTTGAGCCATCGACATCGGCCACAGCCACAGGAAGGGAGGCCCTGCCACCAGAAGAACCACCTGCAGCTGCCCTAGCCTCTGCATCTGTGGATCCCTGCCCCCCGTGACAGGGGATGTCCACACAGTTCATTAGAAGGTGAGGATGGCAAGACCTATGCCACCACCAGCAAGAAACCTCAATGCTAATTTCCTTCAGTGTGTGCCTATGTTTCACTCTGTTGACTATTTCTGGACACATTTGCCTTTCTGATGCCAGTAGTGTTTTAGACATTGGACTTCAAACAATTTTGGCTCTCCATCAATAGTTTCATTTGCCATGACTGATGTCTTCACTTTTTGCTTTTGTTTTGTTATGTTCACCCTCTTTAATTTCATCACATTTAGTACAAGACATTTACAAGTGAAAAAGTCATAGACTGGTATTGTATATTTCAACTCTATTAATGCATTTGTTTTATTCCTTCATAACTTGACAATGACAAAACATCAAAAGAGTGTGTCAACATAGATGATTTGCAAGTAGGTAATGTTTATTTCAAGTTCCCAAACATGACTCCCAAAATGTGTCATACCCTTCAATCATGAACTGCAATGTTTATCCGGTTTGACCAATACTTGTCTGCCAACATTTGCACTAACATAAGAATCCATACATTACACTAATGCTCACTGCTGGTTGGCACATTTCTAGTTCAAGACCTTGCCAACATGGAAGAAGGGGATATATTCAAAACAATAAGGTAGCATAGGCAGATTATCATTGATTCATGTCATCAGCTGCAGCCAGATCTTCTGGCTCACATAAGGAATCCCACATCAATAACACCAAGGGGCAAAACCATGGCAGCACAAACATTTTCGGACACAGGATCATTACAAACTACTGCTTCAGTAACTGGTGAAATGTCACAACCAAGTTTCAGTGGTGTGCCACACGAAGTATGCCCCACAATGATGTGACACATCAACACCCACATTCACTTTACACACAATGAGGATTTAACAATGTGAAGGGAGATTATCAAGATTTGGCTCCACTACCGCATGAGGTTTGAACAAATGATGGCACACATTTATTTTAGTGCCTATACACAACAGTGAGCACATCCAATGTAATCTTCAAATCTCCGATTTAATCACAGTGCAAGTTGCCTTGGAACAAGAGTTGTAGATCCAAAGTTTGCACCTGTCTTTCCCAGGATCATCCCAGGTTCCCTTTGTACTGGGAAACAGCACCAAATACCTGCAAATGTCACAACTCTGAAATGTCAAAATAAAGATGGCATGGTGAATGAACCTAAAACAGATTTAAAAAAAACACATTGCCAATCACACGGAACATGATGGCCGCATTACAAGCCAGGCCCTCTCAGGTCCAAATTGAGACATTTTCAGGGGTATGGGGCTGTTCCGTAGTACAAAGGAATCATGGGCAGAGTGGGGAAATAGGCACAGATGCTGTGATGTACAAATCTGGTAAGCAGACAACTTGCATGTTGATTGAATGGAAGTTCTTTCATTTCCACTGGACCTGCTCTCTGAAATGTGGTGGCACTAAGGCATGGAAACTGGATGAAGCTGTTGATGTGTTTCATCACAGAAGATAGGACTCTTTTAGCACACCACTAAAGGTTGGCTTCATGCCCCACTAGATACTGCCACAGTGTATTGGAAGGTTCCTGTGGCCCCAAAATGAAGTACAGACTTGATTTTGGCAATTGGTGTAATAGAAGATCTGGCTCCAGCTGATGATATTGATCCAGTATCATTCGCCAATTCAACCTTAACTTCTTGATTATATCCCTCCATGGTGGCAAACTCTGAAAATGTTTGGTACATCGGAGGCTATCTTCTGCTCACTCTCCCATGGTTGATATGTCTGGATTTGGAAAACATGTGAACCTTTTTTATATCATCCACAGTAACATATTTGCAACACAAAGTCATGTATTTTGCAAAAAGGTAAATGGTTTAGTACATATTTTGATGCATCATTTGATTCTTGTCCTTTAACCATCACAAATGGCATTTATGCCATTTATATGAATCATGAAAATACCTAAGTAAATAATTAATTTCAAATGTATTATTTCCAAGTTAAAAAAAAAATTCCACCAGAAATACCGTCAATGGAGGTATTCACAACACCGCCTTAATATCACATTTCAGCACAGTAATGTTAATTGAAAAAAAATAAGTGTCTATCGAAGTGTGATTATATGAACAAAGTAGCCCCTATTTTAACTGGTAGTGATGCACTCAACAGTCATAGATGTAATTTGGGAGTAGTTAAGGGTTGCATCTCCGACTTCTAACTTGCACCCTGCTACTCCTGGCACTTCCTTTGCAAACCCCTGGCCTCATAGGAGCCAAATGTTAACGATCCAAGCTGTGACCCCTGATTACTCCCAAATGACGTCCATGTTAACAGTCAGTAACACACTAGTTTGAAGTCCTGAAATGGCAGGCCTGACCTCACTGATAAGATATTTGGAATTAGATGGTGATGGAAGAAGTCGACCAAGCGATGGCCAGTAAACTCCATGAAGGATACAGCCATAGGCTAACATTGATGAACGTAACAGTAGGGACCAATGGCTGTGTCCATCTCTGCTGAAGATGGCGTACATCACTTACCAATATACAGTGGTTAGAAAAAAAGCTCAGTTGCCTCCTATTACTGCTGCTATCAAGACCTCCTCCACTTGTGCTGCTGTTTCCCACCATAGGGAGCAACCATGCGAGGTCCAACAGGTGAGAGGGCCACTGCCTTCATGCCAGAGGAGCTGGGGTTGCTGGCAAAGGAGATCCTTTCCCTTTATGGCCATCTCTGTAGCTCACCAGAGGAACAGGTACATGTATGGCATACAAATGTGAATATGTTTAACTTGCTCTTTTTCATTTACACAGACTACAATGTCCCTTTAAGTTCTAGAGTGAAGTCGAGTGATTGATGTTAAGTGTTACATAATGTGGTCCTTACGTAGGACAATGATGTTAGGGATTTTTATGCACTCTCCCATGTCAAATACACAACTCCATCAATATGTGTTGTGTGTTTAAATCTCTAGATTCAAATTGGTCTGTATTTAGAGATCTATGCATGCATGTGTTTGATGTACTTGTGTTACGTTGCCAAATAGCATCATGGTAAATGGTAAACATATCATGTACGCTTTACACCTGTGGATGTGTATGCACTGTGTAAAAAAACTGTACAAAAACAATGTTAGCTATATGCATTGTCCCACAAATCACTCAGCCTAGATCAGGGCTCTCCAAAATGTCATTTGGGAGCTAACAGTAGCTCCCAGTCCCCTTCAGAGTAGCACACAGCTTTGAAGTCACTTATTGGATAGGCAGAAGGTGACCCGTTTAATGTAAAAGTTGAGGAAAGGTGGTGTTTATGTGACATCATGATCATCAGGATGCAGATATCAAGACCTGTCAATGAGCAGTGCTTATTCAGAATCAGTCATGGGCCAGGCAGATCCATACAACTGAAGCACTGAGGTACAGCTGTCAAGAACGAATGTATGACGTTAGATCGTGGTCTTTACACCACGATATATTTACAACGCAGTCATTACAACACAAGTCGTTACAACGACTTGCGCAGGAAGGCGCTGGACTTAGAAATAGTATGATTTACTATTCCAACTCCATCCTACGTAACAGTAGGGAAGGTGTTGGAATAGTAAATCATACTATTCCATAGTGTATAGCGCCATCCAGCGCAAGTCATTGTAACAACTTGCGTTGTAATGGTCACGTTGTAAACGTAACGCGGTGTAAAGACCGCGTTGTAACGGATGTCTCCAGTCAAGAACATTTATACTTTGCAGGTCAAAATCTGAGGTGTGCTTAAAATATGCCCCTGAATGTTTTAAATGAACGACAGTTGAAAGGGAATGTTCCCTGACTTATTGAGCTAACACTTCCTTTCTATTGACTCACATTTCAAAGTATGTCATGTCCAAACTTCAGGCTCCTTATTCACAGTGGCAACTAGCCACTGTCCTATAATTATTAATATTTAGCCTTCAGTACTTCACAATCTTTTGCACTGATCAGATGTAGGTAACATCACAGATTATGTAGGGGCCCTTGGGCTAGATAATGTTGCAGGCCGGAATTTGTCTGTTAAGACCATGACATGGAATAAGGATGGGCTATTAAAGTGTTTATGAGTATATTGATTTAGGTCAGCATGTGATAATTCACATGTTGTATGGAAACGGATGAGTTATGCTAGTGATAGCTGTAGACAATTTTTGTGACAGCAATACAGACACACAAAAAGTCACAATACCATTGTTTGCTCTTTCCTTTCATGCATCCATACAGGTCTACGCCCATCAGAAGTGCGACATATGGAAGGCCATTGTCAGGAAGGTAGAGACCTTGGGGGTCTACAAGTGGCGCAGCATCCATTGCTGCAAGAGGTGGGAGGACCTAAGATGCGGGACCCGTAAGATCACTGAAGTCTAGCTCGGGAAGATCTCAGAACATGTGAGGGGTGCACGCCGCACTCTTGCCACTCTAACGGCCCACATTTTGTGGTGGCCTATCCGGAGTTTGATGGACAGTTGAGGGCCCAACAGCAGCAACAAGGAGGTACGTTTTTATCAGAGTTACACATATTACATGACCCATTTAGTGTTATAGCCAGGATTTTGGCCATCAACATTCAGAGTGACCAATGGCCAATGCTTTAGAAGAGTTCTTGAATGTGTAAGCTTTGTACAAGGTATATGATGATGTGCTTTGCCTTTTGTCTTTTTTTAAATTATGATCCCACCTGATTCCTGTCTACAACCAATGGACTTCTCTGAGCAGACACATGGCTGTCTAAACTCCTCACATGCATCATGTTGTTTGCTGTCATGAGGGGCACTTACACTAAATAAAAAAATAGTCTTTATTGTGTCAGGTGTGATGCTCCCTCACTGATGTGGATGATGTAAAGGTAGCCCTATTACAGGTGATATAGCAGACTAGGCACTTATGAGACAGTGGATGTACCAACAATCACCTTGGTAAATTTGGATTCTGCACAAACCAGAGTGAGCATGTGATCCAAAATCACTAGTGACAGCAGAATTGAGGGCTACATATTGGTATCAAGACATATCCAAATTGTGTTTAGCCTCAGAAATACTGTTTCACACATGGTAAACAGATTTTCATGATGTCTTACTGCTTCACAAACGGTGATGACGTCACATATTACATCACTCATGACATGGTGAGTGACATCACTGATGACATCACTGATGACATCTCAAAATGACATCACTGATGACATCACTGATGACACCATCCAGTGAATGTCTGTTTCTGTAAAGTTTAAATATTTTTCATATATATCTATGCCAAGGTGTATTGAAGAAAGAGTGAATTTACAAGTCCCTGAATGGATTATTTAGTAGGTGCGTGACTGACTGTATAAGTGAGTGATTGAACATGTGTTACTGAATGTATGGGTTAGTGACTAAACTGTGTAAAAGTTTGTATTAGTGTCTCAGTTGGTGTATAAGCGGCTCCATGGGTTGGTGAGTAGCTAGATGAGTGTCTATATCGGTTATTGATTTGTTGTCTGTGTTATGTTATGTTATGTTAAGTGCACTTATTACGCGCGCAGATACTCCGAGGAGTGTATCTGTATGGGTGCCTGAGTGTCTGTATGGGTGGGTGCGGGGATGTGTGACTGTGCATTCATGTCTGAGTGAGTGATTCACTGGTTGTATGGATTAAAAAGTGCATCTGTGAAGGGCTGTATGGGTGAGTAAGTGTTTGTATGGGTGTGTTGGTGAGTGAATGAATGTCTCACTGGTATATGTGTGAGTAACTACATATGTTTTAAGGCAGTATATGTCAGTGTTGGAGTATATAAATTACTATAAGTGAGAGTAAGTTGTTTGAAGAGAGGGTGTATAAAAGAGTGTCTGCTTGTATCAGTAATTGTTTAAGACAGTAAGTATGTGTTAGTATCTGAATAAATAAGTGATGTGATGTGTGTATAAATAACACAGTTGCTGTGTATAACTGTAAACACAAGTAAATGCCTATGTGATTTGCATGACCGACTAGGTGTGTGAGTAACTCTATGGATGAGTGGTGGACTGTGACTGTATGTATAGGTGTATGAGTGCATATTATAGTACTGTATTGATGAGTAACTGCATGTATAAGTGAGTGCATGTGAGTGTAGACCTAGGAAATAGTGGGTGGTATGCAGTATCTTGCATTGTTGTGTGTATGGTTTCAAAAACAGTAGTCTGTATTTTAGAGTGCGGGTATCACAGTTTATATTAGGCCATCAGTATGTGCATCAGATTATCACGTGGATGATGTCATCAGTGATGTCATCAGTGATGTCATTTGAGATGTCATCAGTGATGTCATCAGTGATGTCACTGACCATGTCATGAGTAATGTAATATGTGACGTCATCACCAGTGCATTGCGGGCGTGCGAGTTATAGTTAGCTCAACTAACTATAACAGGTGAATTTCTCTGGTTTTATATGAGTCAAATGTCCAACTAACTATAACGTCCCTGAAACCTATGGTTTTTTCAGTGAATTTCAAAGGTTTTTTAAATGTTAATTTCATATTTTAATATTTATAAAACCTATGTTTTTTCTATTTAAAAAAAAAATATTTTGCAACTCTTTTATCCTTTTTTTAAATGTGAAAAAATCTGTAATTTTTTATATCTTACCCAAAAAGTATGAATATATATATTTTTTTTTTAGAAAACTAGACTCCTGTACCGGTAGTGTACCAAGCTCCATCACCACGTGAATCCTATCCGCGATATTGCGAAACTCGTTAACGTTTGGTATCCGACGGCTTCGTAGCACCGTGTCCTGCCTAACATCATATACGTATAAGGTTGCGCCAGCTCCTAGTTTGGTATGCAACGGCTGCGCGGTACCAATCCATGCTTTCCGTCATCTATGGATAGGGTCGCGCCAGCTGCACGTTCCGTATGCGACGAGTGCACACTGCCAGGCCCTGTGTTACGTCATAGGCGTATGGTATCGCGCCGGGTACGCCATTCCCTCATTTATTATTTTATGTCTCAAAACAATATCTAAAAAAGTTTAAAGTGTATATGAGAGCAAGCGATAATCTAAATTATTTTCCACATTTATATATTCCTAACTGTAATAAACTTATATTATGGTAAATATATTTTCTCAAAATCGTGCTGGGTGCGGCCTTCTTGCGCGCTCGGTGCGCGCTTGCCATGTGACCTTAAAAAGAAGCTATTCATTGGTTCATAACATTTCCCATTGTAACAGTTGGAGGACCCCACCCATTTTAGTCATTCTCTCTACACCGTTTGATGAGAGACACCTCTTCTGCTTACAGAGCTTTTTTGAAAAGTTTTTTGCTGTGTACACATATCTTATAGTACACACAACATGCAACGATCATCTTAATCAATAATCATGCTCTGTACTGTAGCCTTCCACATGTGATAGCCATGCATCTGAAACGTTACATAAAAAATCAAATTTGTGTTACACGATGCCCCTGGTGTGTGTGTGCGCGCGAATTATTGTGCTGCCTTTTGGCCTGGGTATTGGTGGCTTGAAGGGGTATCATCAGCCACGGGCAGAGTGCACATCCTAGATCACATGTGACAAAGAGCAATGTGTAGATTTGTGTTGCGGTATGCTCTGTTGTCAGGCTTTACCAGTATAGTAGTGTGTCATATGTGAGACTTTCAGATTCACGTTTGGCATGCATTGCTTGACTGTAATGAGCGTTATCACTGTGTGTGACGTAGCCTCACTGCTGATCCTCCCTCCATCCGAGCACATTCACATGTGTGCGCTTCGCGATAGCAACACTTTCAATAATACCGCACACCATTGACTTGCGTGTCTGCGCATATCCACAAGCTTGACAACGACATGTGCTGTTGTCCATTCAATATTTTCGGACAGCATCTCATTAGCGATAGTTGCCGCCCTCCCGGTACATGCTACATTAATGTAAATTGCGGATTGTGCGACGTTAAAACTGCAACAGGGACACACACATAAGTACACTTTCTGCCCAGGCAGGAACTGAACAACGCCCAGGTCCCCGAAATTATTATTCACACCCCTACGCTGGCCTGGCGTACACAAGCCCAGCCCACTTTGCGTACGTACAAATAGGATAACAATGATGACACATGTCAATCAATCAGTTAATTTGTAAAGCGCACTACTTACCCGTAAGGGTTTCAAGGCGCTGGGGGGGGGGGGGGGGGTGCTGCTGCTACTGGTCGAAAATCCAGGTCTTGAGTTGTATCCTGAAGGTCAGCAGGTCTTTGGTTTGTCGTAGGTAGAGGGGGAGGGTGTTCCAGGTCTTGGCGGCGTGGTGGAAGAAGGACCTGCCTCCGGAGTTGGTTCTACGGATGCGCGGGACCGCGGCCAGGGCATGGTCAGCGGAGCGGAGTATTCTGTTGGGTACTGTTAGAGTCGGGGATCTCTGGTTGGCGCAAGGTTGCCCTTGTGTCAAGCAGGAACCCTCTCCTCCACGTCAGGGCGCAGGATAACCCCTCGCGAATGACCCTTGCTCACCCTCTAGGTGCGTGGCGTGAGCAGCCAAGGCGATTCCTCAGGCGTTGTTGGTTAAGCACTTACAATCATACACACAGCAAATACATCAATCCCCCCAGAAACGGACACCAGACTTGGATATATATAAAAATACGATTCTTTATGTAAAAATAAGGTATATATATCTCAGCAGACTTATCACAAGACCAATAACGTTTCCGCTAGGCCACCAGGTTATACAGCAGGCAAATGTTCTGGGTTCGTTGTTTCAAATGGATACTTTGTAGTCTCTTTACTTGTAGTTCCAGTACTCACAGAGATCGGTTCCTGCGAACGGGGAAATAAGGCGTTGCGGGCCCCGAGCCCGATACTGGGACTTCTTTCGTGATGTGGAGAGTCGGCACAGGTCGGTGCGACTCTCGGCTTGGGAAGTGTTCTTGGGTCCTCAATCAGCAGGTGTGGGCACGTAGGCAGGCGCGGCCAGCGACCCTTTAGCACGGCGGTGCAGGAGGGTCTCCACAGCGGGGGCGGCGCGGCCTGAGATGTCCGAGGATAGCGAAGCGGGGCCACAGGGCACAGTCAGTGCAGCTGGGTGACCCGGCGTAGATCACAGTCGTCGGACGGCTTCCGGCAGGAGGGGTGATAGCGCGTTCAGCGCGCTCCAGTAGCAGGCGGTGACAGGGATGCAGGCGGCCTGGCCCGGGGACAGAGAGCGGCTCGGGACGGAGCGGGGCTCTCACGGGTTTGAGGCAGGCGAGCTTCTGGGTGTCACGGCCCTAGGAGGGGCGATGAAGGGCGCAGTCTCTTTTCCAGCGGGATGCACACACGGCTCGAATTGGAGGACGAGCAAGAAGCACAAAGAACCCACTGTTCCTGGGGTTCAGTTCAGGGGGCAAGCTCAGATCAAGCCCTTGGAGAATGTTCAAGCACAAAGTAGCAAAGTCTTTTCAGTAAGTCTCTTCCTCTCCTCTCTCAGCAAGGCAAGCAGCAGGCCAGCTCCTCCGGCGTCTTCTTCTCCTTCTAGTCGGGCAGAGGTTCTTTGTGGTAAACAGGATTCTGATTTCTTAGGAGCCAGGCTCCTACTTTTATACACCAATTCTTTTGTTCTTTAGCGCCAGGGGGCCTAGGCCTGGCTCAGTCCAGTTCTGGAGCACTTTGTTATGGTGACTCTGCTCTTTCCTTTCAGCAGCAGGGCAGAGACATCAGCCGCCCCACAGGGGGTGGCGCCGGCTTTGTGGTGGCAGAGCACAGGTCTATTCAAGAGTCAAGGTGTACTCCTCCCACCCATCCAGGTGTAATCTCTCTACCCGCCACCTGGCAGCCAACCTGTCTCTGGGGATCCCCCCACCCTGCTCCTTACTGTTGCCAGGCAGAACACATACACACAGCAGAGGCGGACTGAGATGGTCAGGTCAGTAGATACTAACTTTCTAAAAGTAGTATTTACAAACCCAGGATATTAAAATAAACTTGACTACAAGAAGTATCTTATCATCCTGAGTTCAGGCATACCAAACTTGACACTCTACCATGCTCTCTGAGTCCACTGGGGTCACAGCGTTGGCGGGATCCCAGCAGCCCATTCTGGCCTATGGAGAGCAGGTAGCCTTCAATAGTGAAAAACGACAAGGGCTGTAATTCACTACTAAGACATGCCACACACATCAGGGCATGTCCTACCTTATGCCTACAATGCACCCTGCCCTCGGGCCTACCAGAGGGGTGGCTAATATGTAGGTAAGGGAAGGTTTAGGGACTGGCAAGTGGGGGCACTTGCGCAGTCAGCGCGACGGTCCCGGACCGCGCACAGGGTCGGCGGTGGCAGACCCTAGACACACTTTACAAGGCCGCTTCCGTGGGTGGCGCAACCAGCGCTGCAAGCCCACCAGCAGCATTGGCATTCACAAGCCCTGGCACCCCTGGTGCACTTTACTGGGGACTGACAGTGAATCCAATAAACCAATCGGGAACATCAATTACAGGTACACTTTACTTAGGGAGCACTTGCACTGCGGCACGGATTAGCCGTGGCGCAGTGCCCTGAGCGGACAACACCAGCAAAACAGTCGAGGCACACCATCAAAAAAAGTGGAAGGGAAACTCACGCCAAGGTGCCAGGTCTAACACGTGTCCCCTCCAGCTGAAATGTGGGGAGAACTACCCTTGCCCAGGGGGTTCCTCGTCACTAAGGCGGAAATACCTGGACAGACCGTCAGCGTTGGCGTGATCTGTACCAGGACGGTGTTCCACCGTAAAGTCCATACCCTGTAGGGAGATGGACCACCTCAACAGCTTCGGGTTTTCACCCCTCATTTGCATCAACCATCTGAGGGGCCTGTGGTCCGTCTGAACCCGGAAGTGAGACCCAAACAAGTAGGGTCTTAGCTTCTTCAGCGCCCAGACCACAGCAAATGCTTCTCGCTCAATTGCACTCCACCTACTTTCCCGTGGAAGTAACCTCCTACTGATGAAGGCTACGGGTTGGTCCCAGCCCTCCTCAGTCATCTGTGAAAGAACAGCCCCCACACCATGCTCTGAAGCGTCTGTCTGGACTAGGAATTCCTTGGAGAAGTCAGGGGCCAAGAGCACGGGCGCCGTGCACATGGCAGTCTTCAGGGTGTCGAAAGCTTTCTGACAGGTGTCAGTCCAAATCACGTTCCTGGGCTGCTTCTTCGAAGTCAGCTCTGTCAAGGGGACAACGATCGTTCCATAGCCCTTGACAAACCTCCTGTAGTACCCCGTGAGCCCCAGGAAGGCCCTCACTGCGGTCTGCGTCTTGGGGGGTTCCCAAGCCAGGATGGTTTCAATTTTGGGTTGCAAGGGTGCCACCTTGCCACTCCCCACTTGGTGTCCCAAGTACACCACGGAACCCTGCCCGATCTGGCACTTGCTTGCCTTGATCGTGAGGCCTGCTCGGCGCAGCGCCATCAACACTTCCCAGAGGTGGCGCAGGTGTTCAGGCCAGGTGGCACTGAACACCGCGATGTCATCCAGGTAGGCGGCACTGAACGCATCCAGCCCAACCAGGACCTGGTTGACCAACCTCTGAAAGGTGGCAGGGGCATTCTTCATCCCAAATGGCATGACTCGGAACTGGAAGTGCCCATCTGGTGTAGAGAATGCTGACCTCTCTTTGGCCCCATCGGTCAAGGCGATCTGCCAGTACCCAGACGTTAAATCAAACGTACTGAGGAACCGGGCAGCCCCCAGCCGATCAATGAGCTCATCAGCTCTGGGGATGGGGTGCGCGTCAGTCTTCGTGACTGAATTGAGTCCTCTGTAGTCCACACAGAACCGGAGTTCAGGTGTGGCTCCCGGCGCAGCAGCTTTGGGGACCAAGACCACGGGGCTGGACCAAGGACTGCTGGAGGACTCAACCACCCCTAGCGCAAGCATTTTGGAGACCTCCTCCTTAATGCAAGCTCTGACCCTGTCAGTTACCCTGTAAGCCTTGTGCTTCACGGGTAAGCTGTCTCCTGTGTCCACATCATGGACGCACCAATCTGTGACACCAGGAACCAGGGAGAATCGGTCGGAAAATTGTCCCAGCAAGTGGCGGCAGTCTTCCTGTTGTTCGGGCGTCAGTGTGGGTGAGAGGTTAACTCCATCCACTGACCCATCTTTCTCAGAGGCCACTAAGAGGTCAGGAAGAGGCTCGGTCTCCTCTTCCATTCCATCATCAGTGGCCAGCAGCATGCCCACTTCGGTCCTCTCTAAGTGGGGCTTAAGGCGGTTAACATGTAGGACCCTCAAAGGGTTCCTGGGAGTCTGCATGTCCACCAAGTAGGTGATAGGACTTTTGCGCTCCACAACCTCAAATGGACCGGTCCACTTATCCTGAAGTGCACACGGCTCCACTGGGGCCAAGACCCACACCTTTTGTCCAGGTTGAAGCTCTACCAGAGTGGCATTCCGGTCGTACCACCGCTTCACCTCCTCCTGGCTGGCTTCCAGATTTGCCTCAGCAAGTTGCCTGAAACGCCGAGTCTGGTTTCGGAAGGCCAGCATGTAACTATATACATTCTGGGGAGGTTTCCTGGGAGATTGCTCCCAGCCTTCCTTTACCAAACTCAGAGGTCCTCTTACCGGGTGACCATACAGAAGCTCAAAGGGGCTGAATCCTAGAGACTTCTGTGGCACCTCTCGGTAAGCGAAGAGCAGGCATGGCAAGAGGACGTCCCACTTACGCCTCATTGGACCGTCCAGGCCCATGATCATGCCTTTGAGGGTTCGGTTGAATCTCTCAACCAACCCATTTCCTTGGGGATGGTAAGGAGTGGTGAACTTGTACGTTACCCCACACTCCTTCCACAGGGATTTCATATATGTGGATATGAAATTGGTCCCCCTGTCGCTCACCACCTCTAGCGGGAATCCCACTCGGGAGAAAATCCCCATCAGTGCCCGTCCCACCACGGGGGCCGTCACTGTCCTCAGAGGGATGGCTTCAGGGTACCGGGTGGCATGGTCCACCAAGACCAGGATGAACCTGTTGCCCAGGGCTGTCTTGGGGTCCAGAGGCCCCACAATGTCAATACCCACTCGTTGGAATGGCGTACCGACCACAGGGAAAGGTTGCAGAGGAGCCTTGTGCTTCCCTCCGCTCTTACCACTTGCCTGGCAAGTCTGACAGGTTCTGCAGTAGGAATCTGAATTCTTATGCATTTGGGGCCAGTAAAAGTGGGTGACAAGCCTGTCATAGGTCTTGTCCATCCCCAAATGTCCTGCTAACGGCACATCGTGAGCCAGCCCCAGTAGGAAGGTTCTGAACTTCTGGGGTACCACCAGCACACGGGCTGACCCAGGTTCAGCAGCCTTAGGCTCGGAATACAGGAGGTCACTCTCCCAGTATACGTAGTGTGTTTTGGCCTGAACACCATTGGCCTGGTCTGCAGCCTGTTGCCGCATACCCACGAGAGAAGGGCATTCTTTCTGCTCCCTGCAGAATTCCTCCCTGGAGGGACCTCCTTCTTGCTGCCAATGGGTCAGCTCAGGCAGATCTCCCAGTTCGGCAATTTGTTCCCCGGTAGGCTCCAGAGCATCCCCCTCAGGGTCTACTTCCTCCTGGGCCGTGGGAACTTCGGGGGCCGGTTTCCCGCGCCTCCTGCGCCTTCTCCCTAAGGCCGGTTCCTGGACCTCTCCCTCAGGCTCCAGGGCCCTCTCAACACCCCTACTGGCTGCCATGGACCGGGTGGTCACGCACGCCCAGTCGGGTAGACCCACCATCCTCAGATGCGTGGTCTTCTCCACCTTTTCCCAAGGGGAACTCTCCAGGTCGTTCCCTAGCAGACAGTCTACAGGCATGTCAGTTCTCACAGCGACTTGTAGAGTACCAGAGACCTCCCCCCACTCAAAGGGACCTTGAGCCATTGGACAACGACTCTCTACGTTGTCAGCATTGACAACCCTACAGTAGGCATTGGGTACAATCTGCTCTTGAGACACCAGGTGTTGCCTCACCGAGGTCACGCTGGCTCCTGTATCTCTAAGAGCCTCCACCTTCTTTCCATTGATGGTCACCACCTGCCCATATTTCTTAGTGTTAGAGGGCAGGTAGGTTACAGGGACCATCTCACTGTCTCCTAGCGAGACTAGGGTCATCTGCCCGGGACCCCCACCCTCCTGGACTGCTACTTCCTCCCCAAAGTTAACACTAGCTACTTGCCGGGGTGGAGCACCAGTGGGTGCGGTCTTACCAAACAGGCGACACTTAGGATCAGAGGCAATGTGACCCGGATCACCACACTTATAACAATTGAAGGGCCCCTTTGGAACAGGTCTACCTGTCGGGGCCCCGTTCTGCTGCGGGGTTGGGGGAGGCTGAGAACCCTTCTGCTGGTTCCCTTGGGAATTACTTTGGGGGCCTTTTTGGAACCCCTTCTGTTTACCCTTGTCCCCCCCACTCTTCTGCTGGGGACCCTGCCCACCTTTGGCGGAGTCTCCCACTTGACCCTTGTGGACCCTGGTGCTGAGCCAGCGGTCCGCCTCCTCAGCAAGCTTCCTCGGGTTGGACAGCTTGCTATCAATCAGGTGCTGGCGTAGCTCAGGAAAACATTGACTGGACAAGTGCTCCCATGCAATTAAATCAAGCAGCCCTTGATAATCATTCACTTTGCTACCCTTCACCCAACCATCCAGCGCTCTGCAGAAAAAGGTCACATATTCCACATACGTACTCTCAGGGATCTTCTTGGTCTCCCTGAACCTCTGTCGATATAGCTCCGGAGTTAACCCATACCGGGTCATTAAAGCTTCCTTCATATGGGGGTATGAGGTTTGGAGATCTAAGGGTAAATCTAACAGGGTGTCACGTCCCTCAGCAAGGAACCTTCCCCACAACCCCGCTCCCCAGTCTTTCTCAGGGACCCGGTGTGAGGACATGGCCACCTCGTAGGCCCTAAACCACTGCCCTATGTCATCCTTTCTGAAATACTCCTTTACTACATCTTTGGGGATGTACACCTTGGACTCTACCTGCGCTGGTGGAGTGCTGCCACCAGAAGGAGCGGTGTCCAAACTTTTCGCCTTCAGCTCCAACTCCTTCAATCTGATATCATGATCCATTTGGCGTTGTTGTGCCTCCAGGGCCAACTTCTGCTTTTCCATTTCCATTTGTCCTGCCAACTTTGCCATCTCCATTGCATGCGCCCTGTCTGCTGCCCTGTCTGCCAGCTCCTCTGGCGACCGGACTCTGCTGGGCTCCTCAAGGTTGTCGGGTGGAACGATGTCCCCCGCATTCCGTAGGTCTCGTGACTCCTTCCAGGCTCTCAACGCCTTGGTGTACTGGGTCTTCCTCTTGCATCCAGCATGGGGGACTCTGAATTGTACACTGTAGCCTTTCAATTGCTCCATCGTGTAGCCTTCCAGTCTCTCCCAATCCACCTCATCGATTCCAGAAATCACAGAGAGTGCTCTCCCAGCGGAGTGTGAGCCAGGCATGGTTGCAGTAATGGCAGATGTCTCAACAAAGTTCAGAAAATGAAAACCTGTGGCTGCGTTACTTGGTCTGCTCTCACTATCTGGTGATTAACAATTCACTGTATGCAAATTACAAGTGCAAATCCGAAATCCCACCCGCTGCCAACAATGTTAGAGTCGGGGATCTCTGGTTGGCGCAAGGTTGCCCTTGTGTCAAGCAGGAACCCTCTCCTCCACGTCAGGGCGCAGGATAACCCCTCGCGAATGACCCTTGCTCACCCTCTAGGTGCGTGGCGTGAGCAGCCAAGGCGATTCCTCAGGCGTTGTTGGTTAAGCACTTACAATCATACACACAGCAAATACATCAATCCCCCCAGAAACGGACACCAGACTTGGATATATATAAAAATACGATTCTTTATGTAAAAATAAGGTATATATATCTCAGCAGACTTATCACAAGACCAATAACGTTTCCGCTAGGCCACCAGGTTATACAGCAGGCAAATGTTCTGGGTTCGTTGTTTCAAATGGATACTTTGTAGTCTCTTTACTTGTAGTTCCAGTACTCACAGAGATCGGTTCCTGCGAACGGGGAAATAAGGCGTTGCGGGCCCCGAGCCCGATACTGGGACTTCTTTCGTGATGTGGAGAGTCGGCACAGGTCGGTGCGACTCTCGGCTTGGGAAGTGTTCTTGGGTCCTCAATCAGCAGGTGTGGGCACGTAGGCAGGCGCGGCCAGCGACCCTTTAGCACGGCGGTGCAGGAGGGTCTCCACAGCGGGGGCGGCGCGGCCTGAGATGTCCGAGGATAGCGAAGCGGGGCCACAGGGCACAGTCAGTGCAGCTGGGTGACCCGGCGTAGATCACAGTCGTCGGACGGCTTCCGGCAGGAGGGGTGATAGCGCGTTCAGCGCGCTCCAGTAGCAGGCGGTGACAGGGATGCAGGCGGCCTGGCCCGGGGACAGAGAGCGGCTCGGGACGGAGCGGGGCTCTCACGGGTTTGAGGCAGGCGAGCTTCTGGGTGTCACGGCCCTAGGAGGGGCGATGAAGGGCGCAGTCTCTTTTCCAGCGGGATGCACACACGGCTCGAATTGGAGGACGAGCAAGAAGCACAAAGAACCCACTGTTCCTGGGGTTCAGTTCAGGGGGCAAGCTCAGATCAAGCCCTTGGAGAATGTTCAAGCACAAAGTAGCAAAGTCTTTTCAGTAAGTCTCTTCCTCTCCTCTCTCAGCAAGGCAAGCAGCAGGCCAGCTCCTCCGGCGTCTTCTTCTCCTTCTAGTCGGGCAGAGGTTCTTTGTGGTAAACAGGATTCTGATTTCTTAGGAGCCAGGCTCCTACTTTTATACACCAATTCTTTTGTTCTTTAGCGCCAGGGGGCCTAGGCCTGGCTCAGTCCAGTTCTGGAGCACTTTGTTATGGTGACTCTGCTCTTTCCTTTCAGCAGCAGGGCAGAGACATCAGCCGCCCCACAGGGGGTGGCGCCGGCTTTGTGGTGGCAGAGCACAGGTCTATTCAAGAGTCAAGGTGTACTCCTCCCACCCATCCAGGTGTAATCTCTCTACCCACCACCTGGCAGCCAACCTGTCTCTGGGGATCCCCCCACCCTGCTCCTTACTGTTGCCAGGCAGAACACATACACACAGCAGAGGCGGACTGAGATGGTCAGGTCAGTAGATACTAACTTTCTAAAAGTAGTATTTACAAACCCAGGATATTAAAATAAACTTGACTACAAGAAGTATCTTATCATCCTGAGTTCAGGCATACCAAACTTGACACTCTACCATGCTCTCTGAGTCCACTGGGGTCACAGCGTTGGCGGGATCCCAGCAGCCCATTCTGGCCTATGGAGAGCAGGTAGCCTTCAATAGTGAAAAACGACAAGGGCTGTAATTCACTACTAAGACATGCCACACACATCAGGGCATGTCCTACCTTATGCCTACAATGCACCCTGCCCTCGGGCCTACCAGAGGGGTGGCTAATATGTAGGTAAGGGAAGGTTTAGGGACTGGCAAGTGGGGGCACTTGCGCAGTCAGCGCGACGGTCCCGGACCGCGCACAGGGTCGGCGGTGGCAGACCCTAGACACACTTTACAAGGCCGCTTCCGTGGGTGGCGCAACCAGCGCTGCAAGCCCACCAGCAGCATTGGCATTCACAAGCCCTGGCACCCCTGGTGCACTTTACTGGGGACTGACAGTGAATCCAATAAACCAATCGGGAACATCAATTACAGGTACACTTTACTTAGGGAGCACTTGCACTGCGGCACGGATTAGCCGTGGCGCAGTGCCCTGAGCGGACAACACCAGCAAAACAGTCGAGGCACACCATCAAAAAAAGTGGAAGGGAAACTCACGCCAAGGTGCCAGGTCTAACAGGTACGTAGAGGGAGAGTCGACTGTTGAGATAGGCTGGGCCGGTTTTGTAGAGTGCCTTGTGTGCGTGGATCAGGAGCTTGAAGGAGATCCTTCTGTCGACGGGGAGCCAGTGCAGGTTCCTCAGGTGGGTGGAACTGTGTCCCAGTTCTTACACACTGCTTCAGGTGATATGGCCACATCCACCTCGCATATCACAATGCGCAATAAAAAAAAAGGGATCCATGAGGTGTACATCATCCTGGCAATCAAAACTACATCTGAAATGTGAACCCTGCTGGCCGTCGTGTTTTGACACAAACTAATGACAGCAGGTGAGCAGTGGGGCCTGGGTACACAGGGGCTGTAATTGAGCGCGGTGTGGCGGAAGGGATGGGGTGCATCAGCCTGGGTGCACAGGTGCAAACAAGCGATGTTGCCGTGCGCAATGATGTGATCTCTGACCTTATTCAGTCACATCCGTACTGTAGGCCTGAGCCAGCGGGCAGCACTGCTCTACAGACACGTGGCGTTGGCTTTTGGGGCACTGTAGTGAGCTGATTACTAAGTGTACATGCACACAGGCTTGCCCAACTGCATTGCACGTGCACATTATCCTTCTAGCATGTGTTCTGTTCCTTTGTATGTGAACGTTGGCATAATATATTATTATTTACCTTTGTGTATTTTCGTGCACTCCAACTCCTCTTTGAACCACTATTTCCACTAACAGTTGGTAGATCGTACTTCAAGAAGGAAGGATGCACTCAATTGGTGTTCTCTCTTAAGCTTGAAATAAACCTTCATTTACCTTAAGATGTGTTCACCATTATATTGTTTTTCCCTTTTCAGATACTGAGTTAGTTGCACGAAAAAGCACGCAGCAGGTGCTCAACTGGTGCTGATGCTCTGGCCTTTCTGACGCCTTCCATCGTGGTATCAAGACACTGTCCCCGACCGGAGACCTGCTGTGCCACCCTGAGAGGGGCACCTCGGAGTGGGAGCTCGCACCGGCACGTCGTTGGACCCACTGGTTGTGGAAGGTGAGCAGTGAAGCCTCGGTGCGCAGAAGCTGCAATTGAGCACAGTGCGGGGGAAGGGGCTGGGGTGTAGCAGACTGGGTGCACAGTTGCAGACAAGCGATGTTGCCATAGATAATAATATAATCTCTGGCCTCATTCATATCGCTGTTTCATTTGAAATACTTGCTGGACCGCACTGTTTCTCGCGGACCCCAGCATCCCAGACACATGGGTGACGGAAGGTGAACAGTGAGGGCTGGGTGCAGTAGGCCGACGCTCTGTCTCCTCCTCCCTCTGTTCTTTTGACTCTCCCTCCCCTTCTCCCTTCCACCCACTCGCTCTCTGTCCCATTCTCACTTTCTTCCTTTTATTCTGACTACCTTTCTTTTTAGGTCTCGCCTACGCAGTGCGCATGCACTGCATAGGAGACCTTTAGTCGTCGTGCAGCTCTTTTTACAAAGCACATACTCGTGCTTGTGGCGTCATACGGCTTGTGGGGGTGCCCAGCCATGCGCCACAAGCACGAGTATGTGCTTTGAAAAAGAGCAGGATGCGCGATCACATACCCGCTCATCGCCAGCGTACTCACTCAAGCACCTCTGAGCACCACTCGCATGCTTTTTAAAATTTTATTTTAGCGCGCATGCACACAACTCCCGGGCTTGTTATTTCATTGTTTTTATTTTGACGTTTTTAGAGCGCCTAAGTGGAGCCTTATGAGAACTTCAGGGCTGGACTGGTATTTTCTGAAGCCAGCTCATGAGCGTGGCTTAAGTTTGCCTCTGGTCTCATGCGGTGAGCCAACGGTGGTGAGCTTTAGGGATAGAAACCTTCTACTGTGAGCAGGAGCAAGTGTCACTGGGCAGGGTGCATTGGGTCAAAGGGCAAGGAGCCTTTAGTCTCGTGCAGAGGGCGCTTGCTTGAAATGTACAGTGCCCAGGGCTTTAAGTGGGCCGGGTCCCTCCTGGTCGTAGACCTGCCAGCAATTAACAAGCATTTGCAATGCAATTGGTCTCGCATTTACACGAGTTTGAGCTATTGACAATGCAAATAACGATGCCTTTTATTTTTGTTTTTAAAACATCAATAAAAGGCATTGTCATTTACAATGCCAATAGCTTAAACTCGTGTTAATGCAAGACCCCTTGTTCTCTTTGACATGGCACACATGCTTATGTTTCTTTTTTCTCTTGCAGGTTTTGTACGCTGCTTCCGGAGGAGTCCCACCCACTTCTTTCATGTTTTACTGTTGTTCGAATAAAGTTACGTTTCCATTTATTTGTGTTGTTTTAATAAAAGTAATTTTTTTTACCAATAAATAAGTGAGTGTATGGGTCTTCTTTTTCTCACAACACTTGTCTGTAGTTTATTGTGAAAATCGGTGGTTGATAGTAGGTTATGAGGGAAAACATTTTTAATTTTGCGGTGCACCTACCAAATATAAACCAACAGACTATTACATAAATGAAGCCTGGGTAATTCTACAACGGCAAGGGTTCTATGAGTGTGTCACTTTACACCATGAGTACTGCCAGTGTGATTTCAGAACCAATAAGGCACTGCCTAGGGCCACCGAGGCTTCAAGGACTGGCAAGGCCCACCCTGCATATTTAAGTAAAGCCCCGGAGGTTGCTGATCCCTGGTCTTGAGTTGGCCTCGAAGCCCCCTGAACAATTCGTAAACAATACCTGGGGAGGTGTCGATCCCCTAGCCTGCGAAACGTCTCTGTGCCCTCCCGTGCCTAATTTACATATGAGATTAAGGTCCCCAGTGCTGCAGAGACCCCGCAATATAATAATAAGATTGGCTCCGGAACATTACCCACCAGTGGGCTCATTTAAATGAACGGGTGAGACCCAGCTTCATTTTTTTTTCTCCATTTTTACCATCCGGATCCGCTTTATTGAGGCGATACAAGGATTTCCTCCTCTCGCTTCAACGAGGCAAACAAGAATTTACAATCACAGGGTGGAAGCAATGCTCCTGCCCTGTAATAGCAAACATAAATGTCCCGCGGATGCACACCCTGGGACATTGCATGACCTGTGCCTGGGATGTGGCGCTCCATAGGGCCAGGATGCATTGGTTAAAGCATAACTACAGAATTAGTATAAACGCATACTAACACTACTTAAACACTTGTAGTACAGCAACCAGAGTGTAGTGAAGAGGCAGAGGAAGCCCAAAATCAAAAAATATAAATCCTACCAGTAGGATCACATAATTTGATCAGCCGATGACTCTGGGATGAGTCGAAACAGCATCACCAAGAAAACGGGTCTTCAGCAGAACGCAAGCAAGCTCAAAAACTTGGTGAGTGCTGCCTTCTTTTTACCTTCTTCCGCTCGTCACCAAATTTATGTAGTGAAGAGGAAGACAGCAGTGGATCCGATAAGTAGATTTATTGCAGGAAAAGAAGACATCTTAAACAGCCGCCAACAGGAGCACACAACAAGGCAACCGTCTTCTCCAGCATCGTGTACAAACTCCCCAAGATTCCCCTCATGACAGCCCTACATTCTAACATTATATACTTACATTATAGTAGCATTATATAATAACATTCTACTATGACTTACATTGGAATACTACACAGAGCACATGACTTTACAGCAATACGCTCATGGTTTCATCCATGAGTCTTGAGACCGGTAGGGGTAAGTAGTTCACTTCCCACTCCCTGTATTGTATAAATGCAAACTAACACTACTTCCACAGGTATACTACAGCACCCAGAGCACATCACTTTACAGCAATGAGCTCACGGTTTAATCCCTGAGTCTTCAGACGAGTAGGGGTGAATAGTTCTCTTCCCACTCCCTGTATAGTATAAACGCATACTAACACTACTTACACAGTTATACTACAGCCACCAGTATGCTACAGTGCCCACAGCCCATCACTTTACAACAATTAGCTCGGTTTGATGCCCGAGTCTTCACACCGGTAGGCGTGAGTACTTCACTTCCCACTTCCGGTATAGTATAAATGCACGGCAGAGGTCAGTAGTTCGCTTCCCACTCCCTGTATGAATAAATGCCTACTAACACTTCTTCCACAGGTATGCTACAAACACCTGAGCACATCACTTTACAGCAATGACCTCTTCCTGTTTCCTACTCTTTTTGCCCTTTTTCCCCCTTACTCGTTTCAACAGAATCACAAAATGGCTGTCAACACTTCCTAGTTACAACCACTTTCACCACTTGCAGCCAATAAGCAGCAAGCTCGTGCTCGTAACGCCTCAGCCAATCAGATGGCAGAATTCCCAAACATCGATATCTATAAATTTTGATATTTCTCCAAGACTACTGAACGGATTTACACCAAATAAACAAAAGCGTGCTTTATAGACCAAGACCCTTCTCCTTGCCAAATTTGGGGTAATTTGTTCACCCGTTCGACCTGTAGCCTTGTCTAAAGTTTCCTATGGAAATTAATATGGAGAAAACATGTTTTTGGACCCCCCTTTTTCTCAGCCTCCCCTTGACAAATCACCCCCAAACTTTCAGCATAGGAGCTGATATGAACAAAGAATTAGTTTGGAAAATGTCATGAAGATTCATCAAATGACGCCAAAGTTATAAGCAAAACAAGAAATGCTCTTCCTATGGAAACTTGATCCTAACTATAACTACCTACTGGCAAGCGCCAGTAGGTAATATATATATATATATGTATATATATATATATATATCCGCTACTTTCCGTAGTTTCGTCAAGTCCGCCCGCTTCTGGTGCCGATCCCCAACAGTACAGACACGGACCTCGGTTTTGGTGCAATTTTTATTTACAAATCTCGCGTGCTAGTCGCCATAACATTTCGGCTCCACCTGAGCCTTGTTCACATGACCATATATATATATTCACCGAAAAAAACATAGGTTTCAGGCACGTTATAGTTAGAAATTAGCATTTAAAAAACCTTAGAAATTCACTGAAAAAACCATAGGTTTCAGGGACGTTATAGTTAGTTGGATATTTCTCTCATACAAAACCACAGAAATTCCCCCGTTATAGTTAGTTCACCTAACTATAACTCACGCCCCCGCAATGCACTGCTGATGACGTCACATATTACATCATTCATGACATGGTCAGTGACATCACTGATGACATCTCAAATGACATCACTGATAACATCACTGATGACATCATCCAGTGACTGTGTATTTCTATGAAGTCTAAATATGTATTATATATATGCCAAGGTGTATTGAAGAATGAGTGGGTGTATAAGTGTCTGAATGGGGGATTTAGTAGGTGCGTGACTGACTGTTTAAGTGAGTGATTAAACATGCCTTACTGAATGCATTAGTTAGTGACTAAATTGTGTGAATTTCTGTATCAGTCTGTCTGTTGTTGTATAAGCTGCTGCATGGGTTGCCCAGACACAGCGGGGCAGTGACCCAATAACAGTGAGTACGGCACAGTCGGGGACCCTCTTTGGCGCTCAATCGACCTGGTAGTACGCCAAAGTGTCCCTTACCGGTACTGATACCTTTGCATATCACCATTTTTCTTTCTCTATATTGTGAAGACAGGCACCCCGTCACAGGCTCATGGGGCAACTTTATCTCTCAATTCGAGTAGGTCACCCTTTTTCCACTCTGCTTACTTCCATTCAGGAACCAACCCCCCCAACCCCACCCACCCCTCCATTTTTTCAATGCATCATCTAACTCAACCTTTTGGGATCGCTAGACGTGATCTTTTGACATAGTGTGTGCTTTATGTTTAATGTATGTGTGTCTCTGTCTGTCCTTTTTCCTCCTACTATTTTAGCGGGATACACCACCAACAAACTGCACTAAGAATAATGATAATGAGATATATGGTCACTCATTTCACCTCTTTGTTGCAGGTATATTATATAGTCACCACGGCGGGCTATGCATTATGTCGCGCATTAAGACACTTGTACCTCCTTTCTTTATTTCAGATGAGTTGACTCATGATACCTAATCAGGTATCCAACAAAGTGCATTGGGAATCGACATGCACTTACATCCTTGTGACTATTAGCATAATTTTGCAGTACACATAATTCGTGAGTGTAGACAGGGATCATTCCAGTCCTGATGAAGAAGGTTGGGGAGCTTCGAAACATGTTGACAAACCTAGGAGGCATAGCTCATTGAGGCATATCTACCTCCGCCCCCTTATTTTTAATAATACTAGCTCACAGGTATATTAAAGATTTTTCTAAACCGACGTGCCAGGTATTTTTTAACCTCACCCACCCATTCACTCCTGACCCTAGCACTCACTTCCCTACAAACCACATAGTCGTTTTCACAACCAAAAGGTTCTGCCACGTAATTGTAGGTTGTAGCACGCCCCGTCCCGTAGAGGGGCGGGAAGACCCCTATGATGAAGCATGACACCAAGGGTGCTTTTCGTGTGTGAGGGGTATTTTAACAACACTGTGTGTTCTTTTCCCACAATTGTAGGAAACACACATTACCAGGGAGGACATTAAGATATTCTTTCTAAAATCTGTTCTGAGGGTTGATCTTTATGGTTTACTAGACTACATGACCAGGTGCACCCCTATTTCAGTGACTACAATCTTGGATCTGTAGCACAGAGGTGTCAAGCAACGTCTGGGGTTGGTTGTGCAGGAATACTATGAATTGGGACGAGCGGGTGGTGCGGATACAGGGGCCCGAAGTGCTTTTGTAGACATGCATCCAAGACGTGTGAGAAAGTTTAATAGGGCTGAATGTGAGACTCCTCCGACTCTCGCAGTTGTTAGTTGGAAGGTACCAGAGACTAACAGGTGCAGCACAGCCAGCAGCTTTGTCTGCGTAAGGATGTTGATTGTCCACTGTGTTGGTACCATCAGCCTGTGGGCAATGTGGGCAATGTGGGCAATGTGGCAGTGTGCACCAACTTGAGAATGGGGTGAAAATTCGTTTGCCACTTTTGCTGCGCTAAAGTGCTGATAACTCAGTCGTAAGTCCCAACTGTTGGGTTATAGGGTGACTCTAAAATGAGCCCTTGTGTTATTATGACTTTGTTGTAGCTACATGCAAATCACAAGAAAAAAGATGAAAAACCAAGAAAAAGTGGGCAGGGTACAAACACCCTCACCCCCTATACCTGCTCAGGGGATCCCACAAAAAGCCCCAGGGCCCAAAAATTATTACTATTTTTTTTTTAAACCGTCTGGATGCACGAATCTGGACAAATAAAAACAAAAAATGATGGGGCGTATTCTCAAGGAGTTATCGCTGAGTTATCGGCACTTTAGCGCAGCAAAAGAATTATCATCCCAATCTCAACCTGGTGAAAATTGCTGTTATCGCCAGTTTTCCAGCGATAGCTTCCGCAAAAAACAGTGCCACCAATGAGAGCGACAACTAATGCTAATGATATGCAGAATAGACGTTTCCGTGCAAAAAAAACACGAAAACACCACTTCCGGATATTTTCAACGACCAGCCAAATCTGCGATGTGATCCAAAAACAGGTGATAAGCCACGGTAGCAGTAAGAATTTAACATCTGCCTTTTACTGGTGTAAAGCAGGATGACTAACTACAGTATGAAAGGGAGCCCAACCCAGAGCCACATCTGAAGCCCAACACATGTCATAGAACTACTGATCATGCAGCTCCGACACCCAAGAAGGCCACAACACCCACCGCCACTACCCCCAGGACCTCCCCCATACCACCCTTCTACTACCACCGAGGCAGTGCAGAACACAACAGCAGACCTTCCCAAAACGGCATGCCACACAATGCCAAGTGTAGCGGTGATGTGCTGGACAGACCTCACTGCACAGACCTCTCCATGTGTACATATACTGCTGGTGCTTGTACTGTTGAGGACAGTGGATGCAACCATGTTACCTCAGGCAGTGAGGAAGATCTCAGTCATGCAGCTGTGTCGTCCCCTACTATAAGTGGAAACGGAAGCAAAGTGGTCTGTTCCAACATACGCCACTCCAGCGTAGGAGTGTGAATAAATAGGCCGGGGCTCTGGGCGTGGTTCACTTCTGGGAAGGCCAACGCATCTGCCAGAGCGGCGGCCCTCACCCTGTCACTCGGCCGTCGCCGTGACCGCCGGCCTCTTTGACACAGGCCCCTTGCGAACCCAGTGGCACAGCACTGCAGATTTATGTCTGTACAGACTACTGCCTTCAATGTACACTGCAGACAGCAGGGGGTTTACAATTCAGATCAAGTCGAGATTGCAGATGACGCAGTTCAGTAGGTAACAGGCATTGCTCCCAGTGTGACCCACCCGCACCACACATTATCGCAGGCTGCGCACACGCTGAGTGCTTCAGGTGCCACTAACTCAGTGCACCACAAGTCATCGCCACATAGTCCTATTAAGGCAGAATTCATTAGGCAAAAGACATTGCTACCAGTGCGGCCCGCCAAGACCATGCATCATTGCATGCTGCGCAGACGCTGAATGCTTCTGGTGCCACTAACTGTGCAGCTGAACTCAATGCTGCCTCCGGCCTACACTGCAGACAGCAGGGCTCACAATTCACATCGAGTCGCGATTACAGATGACGCAGTCCAGTAGGCAGCAGACATTGCTCCCAGTGCAGCCCTCCCGGACCACGCATCATCGCTGGCTGTGAACACACTGAGTGCTTCAGGTGCCACTAACTCTGTGCAGCTCAAGTGAACACCAAATGGCTGTTGACCCTTGCTGACCGCTACCTCCGGCCTACACTGCGGTTAGCAGGGCTGACAATTCAGATATAGTAGCGATTCCAGATGACGCAGTCCAGTAGGCAACAGACATTGCTATCAGTGTGACCTGCCCAGATCCCACATCATTGCTGGCTGCGCACATGCTGAGTGCTTCAGGTACCACTAATTCTGTGCAGCTCCCCAGGACATTGCAGGAGCCGGCCCCGGGGTGTGGCGGTCCCCAGGGCTATGATGGTTCCAGGAGGGGGGCCGCGCGGCCCCCTTCCCTTTATTTTCAAAGCCTTGGGGAGGTGGTGGTCCCCGGGGCTTCGGGGGGCTCGCAAGATCCCCCTGCATATTTAATTAAAGCCCCGGGGGTGGCGATTCCCGGGGCTTGGGGGGGCCTCGGAGCCCCCCTAATAATTACAAAACAAGCCCCGGGGAGGTGGCAGTCCCACAGGCCCCCGCAATATGTTTATAGGATTGCCCCCGGAACCAGGCCCACCCAGGGGCTCATTTAAATGAAGTGGGGGAGGCCTCGCTTCATCTTTTTAAAAAATCTCATCCGGATTTGCACACCCAGCACGCAATCGGACATTTTTAAAGACAAAATTAAAAAATGTTGGGCCTGGAGGTCCTTGTGGGACCCCCTGAGCAGGACTAGGAGGTCAGGGTGTTTCTACTCTGCCCCCTTTTCTTCTTTTTAAACGTTTTTCGACTGTTTTCTTATGACTTGGTTCGACCGAGTCATAAAATGGCTGCCAACACTTCCTGGTTTGGAGTTTTGGCAGCCACTCACAGTTAAGCTCGTGGTCGTGGCAGCCAATCACAGTGAAGCTCGTGGTTGGGAGGGTGCGCGAACCCACCGCTGCCCCAGATATCGAAACTTTTATTTTTTTAATTTCTCAGCAACTACTGAACAGATTTACACCATTTAAAGAAAAAGTCGCTTTCTGAATCAAGCACTAACTTTTTGCCAAATTTGGTGTAATTCCGTTCAGCAAATCGGGCTGTAGCCTGTAATAAAATTTCCAATGGAAATTAACATGGGGAAAACACTTTTGGTACCCCCCTTTTTTTCTCAGCCCATGCTTGACGAATCACCCCCAAACTTTCAGGATAGGAGCTATCCTGGATAGACCTTCTTTTGGAGAATTTCGCGAACAGTCGTCAAACTACGCCAAAGTTATTAGCAAATCAAAAAATACTTTTCCTATGGAAACTAGGTTCTAACTATAACTACCTACTGGTGACCGCCAGTAGGTAATATATATATATGTGTGTGTGTGTGTGTGTATATATAATTATCCCATCAGGAAACCTCAGATTCAAGCCAAACGCATGACTCATTAGGCAGATGTTGAAATGCATAAAGGTGCACTATGTTGCATATTGTGATTCATGTTTCAATCTCTGAAGTAAATATCATATATGAGTCATTGTATGTAACGATTAGTGTGATATTCTTCAAAATTTTGACTGCAGTGAATGCCAGCAGATTTAGTGAAACCATTTCACAAAGATACAGTAAGGTTCAAATAACTATAGATATTTAGTAGTCAAATATGAAGATGCTTTTTGTTCTGCACCGAGGGCTATGTAGTTCCTTATTTTGTAGTAGTCATTTATCAATCCTCAAAAATATTAGTGTTAGACTGTCTTCAACAACAAAGGTATGTAGACAGTATGTGATACACTGCTAAACCACTTCAGTACAGAATTGATGTATGAACTTTGATACTTGAGATACACTTTAGAGGCTTGAAGTGAGTGTTACCATCATGTAATGTCTAAAAAAAGGTAACCTGCTTTCAGTTTATGCCAATATTGGTACAACATTGCAGTATATGTTTACAGACATTGAGTCATATTTTACTTATTATGCAGATTGCAGGGCTCAGTAAACACTCAGTACAAAGGTTTTGTTTGGTGTGCATCCTTTTTGGTGACATCAGTTCATTAATCTGTACAACAAAGGGCAACCATTCTAAGGTTTAAAACAGTTCATGAAGGGACATAACCCTGTCTCCCCAGTTGTGCTGAATAAGAAGTCTATTGACCTCCTCCAGAGCACCGCTGTAGGCCAGACCTCCCTGCTGAATGCTATTAAGGGGCTTAGCTGCCATATGAAACAAATGGTAGTTTACCAGGAAGGCCTTCTCAGTGGTGTATCTGTCCTACAGTGGTCATTTCAAGCTCTGGTCTCTTCATTCACCAAAGTTTCCCAGCCATACCAACCTTCTGTTCAGCTTATGCATCTTTCCCATTCCCTAGTCCCAGCCCTTTCCAAATCACACTCACAAAATGTTCATCTAAAAATACAGACTGAAAACACACATGCATCACACTGACAGACAGCACACCCACCTCCACACACACATGTGCCGCTCCCAAAGACAGAACGCCAACAGCCAGCACACCCACCACTACACACACATGCACCACACCTTTTAATGAATAGGCACCCACAGTGATTCTACCTTGACATATGGTTAACGCACCTGGGAATGTGATGCACATCCTGATATTTAATAGCAGTACCTGAGTCAAATATGGTGAAAACAGAGGCAATGTTTAAATATATGATGGCATTATCTGATAGTATACTAGCAGTAGCACATATAATGAAAGCATATGTCGCCAGAAATAGAAAAACATTATTGCACATTTTGGGTCTATAATAGCCCTACTTGCACATGCATGGCAGCAACTGAAAAAGTGGAGGCAGTACCTGGATGCATTGGAATAGCTTGTGGCCAAATTATGATTGTGCCAGGTTAAAATATGCCAGAATCCAAGTAAATGACAATAGTACCTCATCATTTTATGGCAGTACCTGGACAGGGTTTGACCAAAATGTCAATGCAAAATGATTGTGGGTAACATATATACTTGTAGCCAGAATATCGTTGTATAATATTGTGGGAATTAATATTAAAGATAAGAATATATTTTTAGTGTATAATATTGTCTTATTTAATACAATTCTTTAAAATATCAGTACTTAATTAGTTTAATAAATATGAGTTATTTTTGTGTTACTACTATTATACTATTATTAGTGTTTAATAAATTGTTTCCATCTCCTTTATAACTTTTTTAAATGAAATTAGAAATTGTTAATTGAGTAGCAGGCATTAGTTTTGCAGGGATTTATGGCGGGAGTTTTTTAAAATGTAAATTATTATTTTTAATTTAGAACTAACTTTTATGTAATTTAACTTATAATTGATAAATAGTTATGTAAATTATTTGTTTGAGTAATTCTATTTTTTTGTTAATTTTTAATTACCTATCAATTGGTTGATCTGTTTTTGGGGTAATAAATATGCATTTTGTTTAACATTTCTGCTTATTAATTGTATTACCATTCTTCTTATTATTGTGCCATTTAACAATAAATTACATTTTTCTTGTAATATTATTTATGTTTTAATTACTTTTAATTGTTTAATGGCGTTAGTTTTTTATGGTATTAGCTTTTGTGCTTAAATAATCTTCTTTTTTCAATTTATATATTTTTATTTTTATTTATCTATTGCATCAATGTATTATTTTAATATGTATTCTTTTATTGTATTTTAGGTACTTAGTTTTTGATCTCTATTTCAATCTTTTATTAAAAAGATAGCAGTGGATATAGTAAATCTGATCCCTCAAAAGTCCAACCCTATTCCCATTGTTTCTCAAATTGGTGTTGGAATACTAAATCTGACCCTTCCAAATTCCAACAGTTTCCCTACTTTTGCTGAAATTGGAATGGAAATAGTAAATGTGACCCCTCCAAAGTTCAACAATTGCCCTACTTTTGCTAACATTGCAGTAGGAATAGTAAATCTGACCCATCCAAAGTCAAACACTTTCCCTACTGCTACTCAGATAGAAGTGGGAATAGTAAACCTAGCCCCTCCAAACTTCTGCACTTTTGCTACTTTTGATTGCATTGGAGTGTTAATAGTAAATGTGACTACCCAAACTCCAACAATTTCCCTGCTTTTGTTTACACTGGAGTTGAAATAGTGAAAATGAGCCCTGCAAGGGCCAATACTTTCCATACTGTTGCCTGAAGTGGTGTGGTAATAGTAAATTTGACCCCTCAAAACTCCAGCAATTTCCCTACTTTAAGCATACATTGGAGAGGGAATGGAAAATCTGAACCCTCCAAAGTCCAAAACTTTCTATAGCTGTGCTTAAGTGAGACAGTAATAGTAAATGTGACCATTCAAAAGTCTCTCAATTTTGTCAAATAATTACAAATTCGAATCATTTCTCATTTGTTGTTTTATATATATTTTTTCAATTTTTTCTATAATTTGCAATGCGCTAATTTTATATGTATGCTTATTATTTTTTCTTATTGATATTAATTTCTTTGTAATTTATGTTTAATAATTTGCAACGTAATTTAGAATTTTTTAAATAAGATTTAGAGGTAATTTTATAATATTTTTAATAATATTTCTAAAAAATATATATTATTATTATTATTATTATTATTATTAATATTGTAACAGGCAAATCAGTAATTAAATGAAATGCAATGCAATATAGAGTCAATTTGAAATACTTAGCTGTTTTGGGAGCACATACAAATAGGGAATAAATGGCTCAGTGTTAACCAAAAAAATGGCTTAGTAAGATGAAGGAATTGGTTTCCCACCTGCACACCTCCTAATGACTGTTAATGCTGAATTTTACATTTTAAAGTGTTTCACAACAATGCATGCAACTGAGAGCTTGCGGGCGTGCCTAAACGCCTTGTGACCAAAAATGTAAAATAAATTAAACAGAAGATTCCATTCCAGTCTCTCAATGCGCAGCGGTAGTCCCTAAGGTTTCAAAAGCAGATTCAAATTTATAATATTCGTATAAACAAACTTTTTGCTTTTTATCACGATGTTAAAGATATAGAATCAAACAACTTTTTTGTGCATCTCAATGCACGGGGAAGGTATAGAAGCTGTGGAATGGAGACTGTTCCGGCAGGTGCTTTTATCCTGATCATGTTGTCCGTATAGTTGTTTCCCCTGAAGAAGGGTTTTTCAAACCCGAAATGCATTGGGACTTGGTTTAAAACTGTACAATAAGCCATCTGATTTTCTATAGACATATTCCTACTTTGTGTTTGAAAACATATCATTGTACATATGGAATTTTTCACAATGTGATTATAAAGCATTGAGACGCGCAAAAAAGTTGTTTGATTTTATATCTCTAACATCGTGATAAAAAGCAAAACGTTTGTTTATACGAATGTTATAAATTTGAACCTGCTGTTGAAACCTTAGGGACTACCGCTGTGCATTGAGAGACTGGAACGGAATCTTCCGTTTCATTTATTTCCCTTCTCAGTAAGCCATCGCTGATCTTTTGACTCATCAACTAAATTGATGATTATGTTCAGACATCTGTTGGTAGGGTCAGTTTTCAATGGACAGCAGGCACTGGTTACTGCAAGTCGTTTCAAGCATTCTTCTCTACAAGAAGAGGAATCCATGATGACATGGATTATATGCTGGTTTGATTGTGATCATCTCATCCCTGCTCAAATTCTGTAAGGCTTCCTCCTCTGTTTTGAAGAAGTTCTTGAATAGAGACTGATGAGTCACTAGACCCAGGTTTAAATCTTTCAAAATGGCCTTCTCAAAAGTGCTAACCTATGGTGGTATGGTATGCAGTGGAGGCATGGACGTAGATTTCTTACAGAGGTTATTGATGACCAGAGGGTACAGTCCTTTAATAGTATCTTTGTCAGAGAAGAAAAAGTTCAGGCAAACTCTTCTGAAGAATTGGGCAATTTCCTGGTGTATCTGGAAGGGGTCCTCCTGAGAGGAGGGTACTTAGCCAAGCCCAAGTTCAGCAAACCAATCTTGGCCGAGTACAGGGTGCGTTGGTTCAAATCGACAAGCAAGTCGTCTCCCTGCTTGATTCTGATAATGTTGTCATATTGTTCATTCTCCCTGTCATCCATGGGGATGGAGGTGCATCCCAATGCATTTATGGCTGTGATCTTCTTCTGCCTCTTGACCGACTGTGGCCCTGCTCTAAAAAAGTGGGATGGTAGAAGGGTTGTGGTGGTGGCGGATACTGGGCTGCAGGATGATGGAAAGGCAGGATGGGAAATGCCCATGGACCTGGGGGTCCCCTTTGTTGCTGTTGGTTCTAGGTGGGGTTGTTAACCTGTCTTCTTCCCTAGTGTAACGCCCTGAACGTCTCAGGATCGTTTAACAGACACGATAATGAGAACGCAACCACTTGTGAAGGTTTAGTTATTTTAATGAAGGCAAAAATAATACAAGGAATAAACAAAGGTTATAGTCACTGGAATCCTCCAGGCTAAGTACGTTACCAGCCCACAGCACGGATGGTCCTAACCGTCCTCTGCATATACGCCGATCCCGGCGTATGCCAACAGAGGGCAGAAATGAAATGGCCGACAATGCCAATCGGTAGGCTGTGAGGGGCACGAAGAGTGTTGGGGAGAAACGAGGAGTCAGGGAAACACCCAGCCGGGGTCTCTACCTGAAGGGAGCAGCCGCTCAACCTCTTCCTCAGACTGCACCGGGACGCGGAGTCACCTCCTGGTGATGCGTCACCGATACCCCAATCACAAGCAAAGAAAACTGAACCGAGAGCAGCCGCTCGATCGATCCTGTGGACTTCCGAGTCTGTAACGCGGCAAACACCTCCTGGTGTGCGTTACAGCTGGCAGTCCCTGTATCTCTGGTCGGGCTGGGAGTTACGACTCCAACCAGCAAAAGCGCCACTGCGCTTTGACTCAGCCGAGTCAAAAAGCGAAGCTCAATGGTTATCCGGTAGAGCTTCCGGGTCCTTCACAGGTGACGATGGGGCAAGACACGGCCCAGGGAGTAACGACTCGACCTACCTCCGTTCTTGCCTTACTGGAGCACCACTCCGGAACACTGCTCTTCACTAAGCAGGTACGTCGGTGTAAACACAATATCCGACAGCGTTGTACCTCCCGGTTCCTCCCTTTATAGGGCGTGTTTTCCTTGAGTTATGTAACAGCTCTCCTGTTTACATAAGGGCGTGTTTTCCTTGAGTTATGTAACAGCTCTCCTGTTTACATAAGGGCGTGTTTCCCTTGAGTTATGTAACAGCTCTCCTGTTTACATAAGGGCGTGTTTCCCTTGAGTTATGTAACAGCTCTCCTGTTTACATAAGGGCGTGTTTTCCTTGAGTTATGTAACAGCTCTCCTCTTTACATAAGGGCGTGTTTTCCTCCCCTCGCATGACAGGAATTCTTGACAGTACATCCTCCCTCTTAGCGGCTCCCCACGTGTCCAGCGCTGGCAGGAAAACGCCGATGGAACAAGGAGACCAAGCGCGGAGCATGAACCCCTTTCAGCCGGTTCCCATGACTGCTCCTCCGGGCCATAGCCTTTCCACGCAACCAGGTACCACAGCTTCCCCCTGCGCCATTTGGACACCCGTATGCCCGACACTTCATACTCCACCTCCGACTCCACGCATACCGGCCTAGGTGTCCCAGACGGCTTGGAGGGTGCTGGTTTGAGCAATGATACATGAAAGACAGGGTGTATCCGCAATGACTGGGGCAAGCACACCTTCACGTTCACGGGACCCATACACTTGGTAATTCGATAGGGGCCCATGTACTTGGGATGGAACACACTGTTCTTTCGAAACCTCATGTTTCTTGTGGATATCCAGACGTAGTCTCCAGTGCGGTACAGTGGCCCGGGCCTTCTCTTCCTGTCTGCCGCAGCCTTGTATCTTCTCTTGGCCTCTATTAGGACAGCCCTTGAGCGCATCAACGTGTCTTTTATGTGTGCCACCCTGTCCGCCGTGGCGGGAATCCTGTCCTCTCTGAACGGATGTAGAAATGGCAAGAACCTGGGATGTTGGCCATAGTTGCTATAGAACGGAGATGACTGTGTGGAGCTGTGAGTGGCGTTGTTATAGGCTATCTCTGCAACCCATAGCAAGTCGACCCATTCTTCCCTGCCCTGGTCCACAAAACATCGCAGATACTGTTTGAGCGTTTGGTTCAGGCGCTCGGTTTGGCCGTCCGTTTGAGGGTGGTAGCTGGTGGACAGGGCGGTCTTAACATGCAGCGCAGTGCACCAAGTCTTCCAGAATTGCGCAGTAAACTGCGACCCCCGGTCCGACATGATCACCCCAGGTAATCCATGCAGTTGTACCACATTCTTTAGGAGTAGTGACGCCAATTCCCCGGCCGTAGGGACTCTCTTGCAGGGGATGAAGTGCCCCATTTTCGTCAAATAATCCACCACCACCAGTATTGCCGTCATCCCCTGGTCTACCGGCAGGCCCACCACGAAGTCCAGTGATATGCTATCCCATGGTCTATCCGGGGTCGGAAGTGGATGTAAGAGCCCTTGGGTTCGGCCATGGTCGGCCTTCATGGTAGCACACGTAGGACACTCCTGTCCCCACCTCCTGACATCCACTCTCATGGTTGGCCACCAGAAATGCCGTCCCATGCTAGCCACTGTTTTTTCAAAGCCCAAATGACCTGCGCATGGAGAGTCATGGCACCAGATGAATGCTTGTTTCCTTAGCCTAGGCGTGGGTATCAATAGGCACCTGCCCTTCAGGGGTATCCCGTCCTTCAGCTGCCATTCTCTGTGACTGAGGAGCCACCTCCGCCATGCGAATGACCTGATCCCTCTCTTTATTCCCCTCAGGAAAGTATCCGGTTGGATAACCCCCAATACCATCCTCGGGGAAATGATGGAATGCTCGGTCGCAGGCAATGGTTCCTTAACTGCAGATTGACGGGACAGGGCGTCCGCCTTCCGGTTTTCCGTCCCCGGCCGATATGTGATGCGGAAGTTGAATCCCGCAAAGAAGATCATCCACCGCAGCTGTCTGGGAGAAAGGTGTCTTGTGGCCGTCATGAACTGTAGGTTCCGATGGTCCGTGTACACCGATACCACATGTCTTGCCCCCATCAACCAATGCCTCCATTCGGTGAAGGCGTCCTTGATTGCGAGAAGCTCCTTCTCCGCAATATGGTAGTTGCGTTCGGCGTCGTTGAGTTTGCGGGACATGTACGCAACGGGATGAAGCACCCCTGTGTCGTGGTTGCGTTGGGACAAGATAGCCCCCAGCGCCACATCCGATGCGTCCGCTTCCACCACGTAGGGGAGATCCGGATCGGGGTGAGCCAACACCGGCGCCTTACCAAAGGCGCTTTTCAGGGCCTCAAAGGCTTTGTTCGCTTCAGGGGACTAGACAAACTCCTTGGACTTCCTCAGCAGCTGTGTGATTGGGGCCACCAATCCTGAAAATCCATCTATAAACCGCCTGTAAAAGTTGGCGAAGCCAATGAAACTTTGGATGTCCTTCACGCTTTGGGGCACCGGCCATTCTTTCACCGCCTTGATCTTTCGTTCTGCCATCTCCTGTCCCTCTGGACTCAGCATCACTCCGAGGAATTCCACGGATGTGACGTGGAAGTCACACTTGCTGAGTTTACAAAACAGCATGTTTTCCCTCAGCTTTTGGAGCACAGCTTTGACGTGGTGTACGTGCTCCTCCACACTGGACGAATAGATGAGGATGTCGTCGATATATACGACCACGTAGATATCCAACTCCTCTCTGAATACCTCATTCAAAAAGTACTGAAAGGCTGCCGGGGCGTTGCACAGACCGAACGGCATGACGAGGTACTCAAAAAGGCCAAACCTGGTCTTAAAGGCGGTCTTCCACTCGTCTCCGTCCCTCATGCGCACCAGATGGTATGCCCCTTTCAAATCCAACTTGGTGTAGATACGAGCTTTCTTGACCTGTTCCAGAAGTACACTGATGAGAGGCAAGGGGTACCGATTCTTTACGGTTATCGCATTCAATGCCCTAAAGTCCACACAGGCTCTCAGCTCCCCATTAGCCTTCGGGATGAAGAAGAGTGGCGAGGCGGCCGGAGACTTGGACGGGCGGATGAATCCTAGCTTGAGGAGTTTATCCAGGTACCCCCGGAGATGCACGTTTTCAGGCTCCGTCAGGGCATACAGCCTGCCGCTGGGAACGCTGGCCCCTGGCACCAGGTCGATCTGGCAGTCAAACTGTCTATGTGGAGGTAGCACTTCCGCCTTCACCTCATCAAATACATCCTCAAAACTGTGATAAGCCTGGGGGAGAGCCACATCTTTTTCTGCCGCTGTAGCCACCGTCTGACTCCCGCTCTCATCTGCGTCAAGGGATTCCGTTCTTATTCCACAATGCAGGATGCAATACGGTGACGTCAGTTCGATGCGGTGTATTGGCCAATCCACAGAGGGGGTGTGTTTCTGTAGCCACGGCAATCCCAATATGACGCCATATTGGGGCGCTCGGATGATGTTAAAATCGATTTGTTCCAAATGGTTCCTCCCACATCTCTTCAGAAGGACCCCCGTGTGCTGCCCAATGGGCCCCGTCACCAATTGCCTTCCGTCTACAGCATAGACGTCTTCGGGTACAGCTTTGGGAAGAAGCACTAGCCCTAGCCTGCATGCCTCGTTGTGGTCCATAAACATGCCAGTGGCCCCTGAATCCACCATGGCCACAACGGGTATCCACTGGTCATGCACTCCCACGTGCACCGTGAGAAACAGGTGTCGTTGTCCCTTAGTGACCGAGTTGGAAAGTGAAGGGATGGATGAGTGACTCCGAGATGCCCCTTCTTTGGTCTGGGAGTCCTCTAGTTTTCCGCCGGTACGTCCACCACGGCTGTTACCGACCGGTTGGCCCGATAACGTGACGTCTTCGGTTTGGCAGGGCATTCACGTACGTAGTGGCCTTTTTTGCCACAATATAGGCACAATCCTTGTTTACGGCGTGACTCTTTCTCCGTGGCTGTGAGGCTCGCTCGTATTGTGCTGATGTCCATGGGTTCTCCCTTGGATGCGTTGGAAGTTTCAGGACTTCCCACTGTCACATAGGATGGAAGGGATTTTCCTTTTCTCCCATGATCCCCCTTTCTTTCACTTAGCCTATGTTCCAGCCGTAATACCAGGTTGATAAGGCCCTCACATGTCTTGGGTTGTGGGTCAATATGAGCCACGGCGTCCTTGAGCTCATCGCACAGCCCGTGATGGAAGAGCGCCGTCTGTTTAGCAACAGGCCACTTGCTTTCCGCAACCAGCCTTCGGAACGCGTTGAGATACTGCACCAAGTCGTTGGATCCCTGTCTCAACTCAAGCATTTCACGGTCCGCCGTGTACGAGTCAGCCCTTCTGTCGAAGACTTTCAGGAATTCCTCGCGAAAAGCACCCCAATCACATAAGATGGGGTCGTCCCTGCTCACCAGAGGTACGGCCCATTGTGCCGCGTTTCCAGCCAAATAGGATATAAGGAAAGCCACACGAGCCTGACTCGTGGGGAACGCCCTTGGTTTGCACGATAAATGTAGCGCCACTTGTGTGAGGAATACCTGCACTGTGTTAGGATCCCCACTGTACCTCTCTGGTGTTGCCAAGGGGACGGCTACCGGCATTTCCACTACTACCGCAGGGGTCTGGTTCGTGAGGGAGGTGCTGGGCGTGAGCGGGTCCAATTGGATAGCATCCAGTCTGGCTTTTACATCGGCTGTTTCTTGCCTGGAGGCAGCCAATTCAATTTGCACGGTCGCTAAAGCAGCCAGCACATCATCAAGTGTTGCCATGTCTGTTATCGACCGGGAGACAGTTAGTGTTATTAAGGTCGGATATTTTGTAACGCCCTGAACGTCTCAGGATCGTTTAACAGACACGATAATGAGAACGCAACCACTTGTGAAGGTTTAGTTATTTTAATGAAGGCAAAAATAATACAAGGAATAAACAAAGGTTATAGTCACTGGAATCCTCCAGGCTAAGTACGTTACCAGCCCACAGCACGGATGGTCCTAACCGTCCTCTGCATATACGCCGATCCCAGCGTATGCCAACAGAGGGCAGAAATGAAATGGCCGACAATGCCAATCGGTAGGCTGTGAGGGGCACGAAGAGTGTTGGGGAGAAACGAGGAGTCAGGGAAACACCCAGCCGGGGTCTCTACCTGAAGGGAGCAGCCGCTCAACCTCTTCCTCAGACTGCACCGGGACGCGGAGTCACCTCCTGGTGATGCGTCACCGATACCCCAATCACAAGCAAAGAAAACTGAACCGAGAGCAGCCGCTTGATCGATCCTGTGGACTTCCGAGTCTGTAACGCGGCAAACACCTCCTGGTGTGCGTTACAGCTGGCAGTCCCTGTATCTCTGGTCGGGCTGGGAGTTACGACTCCAACCAGCAAAAGCGCCACTGCGCTTTGACTCAGCCGAGTCAAAAAGCGAAGCTCAATGGTTATCCGGTAGAGCTTCCGGGTCCTTCACAGGTGACGATGGGGCAAGACACGGCCCAGGGAGTAACGACTCGACCTACCTCCGTTCTTGCCTTACTGGAGCACCACTCCGGAACACTGCTCTTCACTAAGCAGGTACGTCGGTGTAAACACAATATCCGACAGCGTTGTACCTCCCGGTTCCTCCCTTTATAGGGCGTGTTTTCCTTGAGTTATGTAACAGCTCTCCTGTTTACATAAGGGCGTGTTTTCCTTGAGTTATGTAACAGCTCTCCTGTTTACATAAGGGCGTTTTTCCCTTGAGTTATGTAACAGCTCTCCTGTTTACATAAGGGCGTGTTTTCCTTGAGTTATGTAACAGCTCTCCTGTTTACATAAGGGCGTGTTTTCCTTGAGTTATGTAACAGCTCTCCTGTTTACATAAGGGCGTGTTTTCCTCCCCTCGCATGACAGGAATTCTTGACACCTAGCCTCTCCTACTTGTCATGGGTCGTGTCATCTTATCAGCCCATGAATCGGAATCACTGTACCACGGGTCTTGGTCTGGAATATCCTGATTCTGATAAGGAGTATCTGGAACCATGTTAACAACCTTGTTGATTATGGTCAGGTGGTTTGTAATCATCCGAAGAATATGTGTAGACCTTTTCTAATGAGAAACGGGCTAGATCCTTCTGGAATTTCTTGATCTTTGACACTAGAAGTCTCTCTTTTAGGTCCTCTTTGGTTTTGTTTGTCTTCTTGCCCATGGGAGTTGAAGCAATATACGAACTGCAACTCGGATTGCTTGATTTGCTTAATCACCTGCCCATGTGGACTGAGATATGTGGGCATGAAAACGAGGAAGGTCAAGACATGGATCCTGGAACATAAGAGCACAATCCACTACAGAAAACAGGTAAATAAATTGACTCCACATTTTCAGGAAAAGGAGCATGATGCAAATGAATTCATAAGGTGTGTCTTAGACAAACCCAACATTATTCAGCCAATTGCAAACATGTCCCAGTATTTGTTCAGAAAGGAGCAACATTAGGTCTTCAGGCTATGCACTGATAGCAGGTGTTTACATTATGATATCCCCTTATTCAGTTTATCCCGTCCTTAATGGGTTAGTCCATAAACCTGGTATGCCCAGAGTCTGTACACACTTTATATTCATTTGATCTTGAAGCAGTCCTCTGCAGATGGACCAGGAACATCAACACCTAACTATCCCATCTGAGTTTTTAACTTAAAAATCATGACGCTAGTTTCTCTCGTTGCTTCCATACAGGGTGTACCAAGTCTCTGTTTGGCCTCATTCACAAATGCTACCTGGCCTCAGGGGACACTGCGCCCTGGCTTCATTCTCAGAAGTTTCACTTCCACGATGTGTGGCTTTTTAGCAAACCCCCTGTTTCCCCCACACTGTTCCTGGCATCACACTCAGGCACCACTGTGCCCTTAGTGGTAGCCCTTTTCAATATAGTTGTGCAGACCTGATTCAATACGAGTCCCTTCATCTAATAATGCTTTATGCCCTCTTCTGGCATCCAACAACCATGGTTGACACTAGTGGACAAACATGAGGTGTTCAATAAAGTTTTTCTCATTCAAAAACCAGTGTGAGTTCTCTCCATACAGGAGTTGTCTTCAAGTTTGCCAATAAAGTTTAAACAGCACTTTTCAATACAGTGTTTATATGCGCTTTCATTAGGTTTGGGCGACATTGTCACTCTTCCTTTATCGATTTCCTTTACTTATTATTTCGGGGGACAGTCTCCCCAGCCTCACGCTGACTATTTCTTCACTCTCCATACACTACCAGTCAGATGGTGGGTGGAGTCATGCCTCGAGCTGAGGCTGGACTACTGGGCTTGTTTTATTCACCAGCTTCCCTTCCAAGGCACACGTTGGGGTGTGAAGACGCCATCTGCTAGATACTGTTACATTAGGTGTTAGATTTCATGCCTTAGCCTATTTAAGTGAACTGGAGCTCCCAAGCTCCTCTGAGCCTCCAGCTTCTTTGCTTAGTTTCACTCATGGCCCTAATAGTTTGTCGGGGGTCTCACGGGCTCCATTGAGCCTCGAACCATGTGCATGCCTCCTTTGTCTTAATTTATATGTATGACTTTGGCCGCACATTTGCACATTTTCTTTACATTCCGGGCACTCATGAGCTCCATTGAGCCGTGAGCGACGCTCAACATCGACATCCCTTGTCCCATTGTGTTCAATTGTAGCCTTACGGATCGGGCATTGCCCCCGTAATTTTTGTGATATGTACATACCAGTCACAGGCACCTCTGTTTTCATGTGGGTTTGCCAACCGATTTAGGGCAGTTAATGGATGTATTAACCCTTTGGTTCCCAGCCCATTCGAGGACTGGTGTGTTCCTGGACAGACGCCCTGCATATGGAAGCCATTAAAAGTCTTTCCCTCTTTATGCGTTTTGACACAGAAATGCTTAAGGCCAAACAATTGTAATTTCACTGGGATATGATTAACCCATTCCGAGCTAAGTAACTACCCTCCTTTGATGCCCCCGTATTCATGTGCGGCTTTGAGCCACGGGTTGCGCATCGCTTTTCCATATCCTGCTTGTTTGCAAATGCAAGGCTTGCTGGTTGCTAACCCCATAATAACAATTTTTTTAATTCCTGCCATAATATGCCATGCCCCATCATTTGTGAGGGGTTGACAGATTTATAGTTTTTTTGAGAATTTATTGTGCCAATACATGGAACAGGTTGTGTCACTTGGGACCAGTGTACTGAGCACATTGAAGCAAAAATTCACCGCCAACAGAGAAGCCACCCTCTTTCTCTACTTGGCGTCCTAATTATATTCTGAGGTGGATGCCTATTCTATCAGTGGTTTTAGACATTATTTCGACTTTTTTTTATAGAATCCATTACAGACACATTTTGAATGGTAGCGAAAATGCCATTCATAGGATATTTCCTTGCCAATTTCTTGGATAAGCAAGTTTTTTGCTACAACAAGGCTCCAGTAGCTCTCTTCATTGTTTTTTTAATATGTGTATCAGGTCAAGTGTGTGTTTGTGTACTTTTATGACCACGTTACAGTTAATCCTAGTTTTCCCCACTTTTTCCCAACATAGAAATTGGATGCCACCTCAAGTGTGTGTGTCAAGGTTAAGGTACCATTAGCTCACCCGATAATACGGGTAAGCATTTATAACAGTCATTCTGATACTGTAATAGGCCACAAACTGCATTTACAGCACCTATTTGTGACAATTTACAAGTGAGTGTGTGTAATATTTGTTATACATTGTTTATATAACACTTTGTCTCCTTTTAGGGAAGATGCTGACCAGCGGCAAATTCGAGTGCTTATTATACCCACTAGCTGGTTGTATGCCTTTTTCTCACCACCTACTAAGTTTGGTTTGCATGGTTTTTTCACCCCACCTTTCACGTTTGGTCCTGAAGAAAGCCACTACATCTCTGCGGAGAGTACCAGGCTGAAACATGTTGACCACTATTAGTCTGGGTAAGGTTGAAATCTCCTGCCATAGGATGGTGCCAGACTGATTACATGCACCCCTGCAGGATATGTTGTTCCTCGGACCAGCTAGCTCACAGAGCCACAGTTAGCCCCCCTAGACCTAGATAGGGAGCGAACAGTTCTGGCAACTACTGATCATGACAACCTTGTTCCCTCGAGAATCGTGGTGACAGACCTAGAACTTTTCACTCAGTCATTTGTGCTCTCTTTCACTCAGAGAAATATACAAAGAATACACGAAGTGATGTTTTCAATATTTATTAAACCGTAGTGATTCTTGTTTAGAAAATATGTGCTGCAATGATTAACAGACAGAAGCAAACAAAAGTTTTAATGAGTGTCAACACAGTGAATAAAACAGAGTTCTACCATCTTGTTGAGACAGCTTATATTTGCATACATATAAAGTATTTATAACAATCTAGCCTACTCCTATGATGCAAAACCTTGCTACGGTGTGAATGTATGTTCTGCAAGACATCCCCTTCTGGATGATTTAACCCCTTACCTGGTGGGTAAGAGTGTAGGACCCTGTCTTGGTCAAGCACTGAACACCCCTCATGGAGATTTCAATGAGCTGCAAGGGGAAAGCTTCACCATGCAGGAATCCCTTTAAGTCAGCAGAAACATCTCCTCTGATTGTATTTGGAAACAAAAGGATTTATATAGAAAAGGGCATCCTTGCCTTGGGCCATGATTGTGATCAGGCTGCCTATTGTTTGTATTCTACAGATAGGTGCGTCACCATATGGATGTCATAACAAATGCATTTGTATAACACACGTGAAGGCCTTGCACATAATGCCAAGGCAATGTGATAGTGTTCTCACAAAGTTTGTTTGTGCCAGCAAGGTCAGTGTTTCTTAGAAACGAACCCAAGTGTCACAAATGCAAATGTGTGTCAAGTCGATGTGACAAAGTGTAGGCAACTTTAGGAAAGAATTGTGTACATGTAAATTGGCACAATTTACTACCAGGCGGAACTCTGGCACATGACAGTTTAAAGCTAGCCACGGTGCTGATTCCTTGCCTTGGTATCAGAACCCTCATGACATACCTTCAGCCCTTCACTTTATAGACCACAAATCTATCCATTCTACCAGCTCCATGCATCGACCTGCTGATCACTGCTGATTTCAGGGCTTTTCCATGTTTCATGAGCACTTGGGTGACACAGTCTCCTCTGCTTCATGTGTATGGGAGGCTTCAGTCTCCCTTGACAGCAGAACTTTGCCCGAGATCCTGAGAGAAGCTCAAGTCTCAGAGGACATCTTGGGTGTTGCAGTCTAAAGACTGCACCCATGATTGCAACCATGCTTTGTCTCTGCTCACCTTTATGAGTACTTACCTGTGCCCAGTTGGTGATTTTTTGTTGAAGACTCGATTTCAGTTTCTCCACCTCTCCTAAAGCTCTACATCCAGTATTCCCTTGGTGGAGCAGGTAAAGCAAAAATGTGTATACCTTCTCTATTTTGAATGAAAATACTAATTACGTAATCATTCTAAATATTAACCTGTATTAATGGTTTGGAGTGTTGTGTTTAACCAACAATTGCACCTTAATAAACACAAGATACCCGTGGGACTAAAATGCTAATTGCATGGCTAATAAAAGTATTGAGTAACTATGGTACACAAACTAAGTGTACAATGTGTTGACATAGAAGATTGCAAGATTTGTGTTGCTTTTGTGATGGTTTGTGCTTCTAGTGTTGCGGAATGGTGAGTATTATTGCTTTAAATGTTGCTATAAGCTAGGCCAGTCCTAATATATATTTGGGTTAGTGTGGGTTCAAACGTTAGAATCTTCATTTCCATATATTAATTACTTTTATGTTTATTTTTGCTTAAGTTGGCATTCGGGCCTACTAGGCCGCGTTATTCAAAATGGAGTTCGGAAGTGGCCACCGTCATTTGAGCGCGATGTCTACTGCGCAGACTCGGATGGCTCTGAAGTTCTCCAGGCGACCTCTAACCACAAGACTACATGTTCCTTGTCAAGGATAGGAACGTGGATGATTGCCAGGACCCAGCCAGTGTGAATGACTGAAAGACAATAGAGACCTATACCCGGAGGTCTACATGTTGTTACTGCGGAACTTTCGCTTGAGAACTCGTGAAAAGATTACAATTTTGGGAGATGTCATACTATGTCCCATGGGAAGCAAACAAACTTGGGAAAATCACCACTTCTTGCAAATTCAGAGGGATTTAGCCAATCAGAACACTTCTGCCTTTAAAATTGTTGCATATTTGTTCTAGAAGTAAGAGGAAAAAGGATAAAAAGGGGGGTATCTAGTAGAAGAAAGAGGTCGGTACCATTTTTCCGTTGGTGACTGTTGATGTGGAGGTTCGATTCGTTAGCGCGATCACCCGGTCCCTTAGCTACATTTTTGGGACTGTTGTCGTGCTGAGAGGGACTTTCTTGGATAAAATTGAGTTTCTATTCAAGACTAATAGGCTGATTCCATCTGAAGGGATTTTGAATTATGCTGTGGGTTGACGGGTTCTTCCGGAAAATGGTCGCCAATATTCAAATCTAAGTAAATATCATTGTCATGTTCATTTGTGTTTATGATCCAAGTGTAAGAAATCGCTCATTAGAATTCTGATTTGACTGAAATTTTGATAATGCTGAACGGAGTGAATTAACTAGATAAACTAAACATTGATTAATAAGAAATGAGTCTGTGATTCTTTTAGTAAGGTACTGATTTATTGAAGGTTTCCGAAGCTTTAAATGTGTTTTAGCTGGTTCTAAATCACCATCAACCAGTCCAACTAATTGGTCCATCGACCAAGTGGTGGAGTGCCTTGAAGCTAAAGTTAGGATTCTATTGGTGCAGATATATATAATGTATATAATGTAAAAGAATTACTTCCGATAGGTAACAAGGTACCCCACATGTCCAGTGCTTCTTTCCTCCTGTGTGCAGATTCGGAGTGAGGCGTATGAGTGTTGGTGTTATGGGCCCCACCAATGGATGCGTGCGTGCGTGAATGAGTAAGTGTGATGACGGGTCTGTGACGCAGGGAGGATATGTAAATTTGCCCTTTTCCGCTGGAGCACCCTCAATGTTTGATGTGAGGTACCTAGAAAAAAGAAAACAATTTGAAACTAAGAACATAATTGTGAGATATGGCACCGTTCTTCAAGGATAATTTCAAATAATCAACGATAATTCATTTTAGAGTAAACAACAACCTATTTATTTCAATCAACAAAATGTTTTGAAAAGGTAATGAGACCTGATTAAAAAGTTGAGATTTGTAAAAATGATACTACAATAATAATTTTGATAGAAGTTCTACTGACATGTTTTTTTTTCTCCAGAAAATGAAACATTTAGGGGCAGATTTACAATAACTGGCGCATCCCTGCATATCAGCAGGGATGCGCCAGTTATTGTACATCACGGCTCCGCCACCATGGATGCGCCGCATTTACAATGCGGTGCACCATGGGGCAAAAACAGACAGATACGTAACGCATCTGTGCCGTAAATGCAGCGCATTGCTGGAGTTGTCGCAAGCGCGACGCAGCTCCAGCGAGGGTCTGTGGTGCCCTATCTGCACAATGCTGCGTCAATCCTTACGCCTGCTTCAAGCAGGCGCAGGGTTTTGACGCAGCATTGGCTCAAAAGTGACTGAGTGAAATCTTGTAGATTTCACTCAGCCAGTTTTAGGAGGCGTTCCTGCGACGGAACGCCCCCCTCTGCACAGGAACGCCTGCTTCTGGCGCAGGGCTTTACAACGTGACGCATCTCCCAGATGCATCACGTTGTAAATACCCCGCAGCATGGCGCTGGTTTTGCGCCGCCGCTACGTCACAAAAGTGACGCAACAGCGGCGTAAAAGAGGCGCAAGGGGCTTGTAAATCTGCCCCTTAGAACTCATTAGCGCTAATACCTGAAAAGTAGAAGCACATTTTTTTTAAATAAAATACTTCGGATCCCAATGTAAGAAACCACAAGCAACTCTGATGTTGGTTAAAGCCACAAAAGTGGTTAGGGTGCATTTTATGTTTTGTGTTATTTATAGAAGGTGATTTGATACATCTGATGCAAGAACTGATAGAAGTGTTTCCAACATAATTCACACAAAATAGAAAAGCAATAAGAAGACTCTTACCTATTTCACCTTTCCTCAAAACTCACCTCATCGCCTGGATATGGCTACACTAACCTGGAGGCAATGAGCAAAGAAGCATGAAGAGGGGATCCACATTGCTCCCCAAGATGTCTGTTCAAGCGAAAGGTTAGTCTGGGGCCTCTGATTTGCCATAGAAAAGCCTAAAAAGATGGTGTGGAATGAGTGAGAGAGTGTGCTAGATTTCTCCAGAATGCCCAGTTACACAAGTTGCATCTCAGGTACAGCTGAATTTGTTTATGCTTTCCTATCTCTAGCTTAGGTTTTGCTTTTTTTATTTTTTTTGAAGAAGTGGATATGATGAAGGGACCTGTAAAGTGATTGATTGTTTCATGTGTGGTACCCTGACTTTGATTTATAGAGTGTTTATTGAAATTCTAGAATGTGGTGGTTTAATGAAAGGGAAGAGTGAGAGTGACTCTCCATGGAGTTCTTGTTGTGTTAGAGTTGTTCTAGCCATCTACTCCCTTCTGGGGTGTGTTTTTTGCTTTCACTCAATCAACATCTACTGTAATAAGGTTGAAGTACTGTCTGTTCACTACTCTCTTCCGTTCTTAAAATTCTTACTAAATAAATGTGGTGCTCTAGCATATGCCCATCTCTGGTCTACCCTCTTTCTTTACGTTAATGATGCTTTTGAAAAGGGAAGACTTTGCATCATGTCACTCTCTCCCAGGTTCCTCAGTTGCCCTCACTCCAACAATAAAGAGAACTTTCTACAACTTTCTCCGGGCTTTCTCTCAATCTCCTTCCAATCCCTTTGCTACCAGCTTCTAACTTGCCATATAGTCAAGCTCTCATGCCTCATTTAAGATGAACTTTGCTCAACAATTAGTAGGATTTTCCAATGTTCTATTCTATTCCCAAGCAGGAGGCAAGAAAATGATTTCGATAAATTCACAATTGTATTCCTCTGGATGTCCTAATTGATTCCCTTACACATGTTCATTAAATCTTCCATAAAAGAAAATGTATCAAGACTCAGTTATGACAGTACCGAGTCTCACTGAAGTCTGAAAAGTATTTCGGATTTATCTGCATTGTCGTAGAAAGTAGTAATGATGTTATCATTGCAGCCGTGGTCGGATGTATACTTTAAACGAAATTTGAGACATTGATGAACATTTCCTTTCTGTCTTCAACAAAAATCTGTGATGGTCGGTAATTATTTGATCTCCTTTGGCTGTCTTCGAAGCCAACGCCGAGGTAGTTATCACAAGAAGAAGAATATATCTTCATCCTCAAGGCGGATTTCAGATATTTCTCCCTCCTCCTGGGTCAGAAACCAGCCCAACATAAGGATTTTCGACAGGAATCAGGTCCAGCAACTTTTATTCCTGTGGTAATTCTCCATTTCTTTGAGAACGCACATGGGACGACAAAGTATACTTCAGTATTCCTGCATGCAGTATTCACCTTAGACTTAAGGCCTCAGCCTGCTAAGAACAGAACTTTTGAAAACTAGACACCAAGGGGCAGATTTACAAGAAACTGATGCATCTGTACAGATGCGTCAGTTTCCCTGCACCTCCATACGAGACCCTTGTGCCACCATGGAAGTGCCATATTTACAATACGGCGCACCATGGCGCGAGGATTGACAGATGCGTCAGAAATTCCAGCAATGCACCACAACACATAGGTGGGTCCCATTCAAAAAGCCCTGTGTCATTCCTTATGCCTGGTCTGAGCAGGTGTAGGGATTTTGACACAGTGAAGGCGTAGAGTGACGCATTGAAATGTAAATTTCACTGTCAGTTCTACATGGCTTTTTGCATGGGAACGCCCACAATGCATACATTATACCTGATGCAGGTAGAATGTGGCACAGGGCTTTACAAGGTGACGCATCTCCCAAGATGCATTTGAATTGTAAATTAGCTGCAACGTGACTCATTATTTATGCCGCCGCTGCGTCACAAAAAGTGACACAACAACAGCTCAAAAGTGTTGCACGGGGCTTGTAAATCTGCCCCCAAATATTTTTTCATTTTAAGTCATAGCTACATATAGATCTTGGTTCTCTGTTAATTATATACGGGAAAAGTTTTGAGAAAAACAGTATGTAACTGCGGGCTATCAAACACACTCATATGTATTGTAAATGCACACAAAGAACAGTATGAATATGTAAAAAAAAGAATTCTATGACTCTAATTCCTAATATTGAGCATTAACTTGTTTTCTTGTTGATGGTGTTGCACGTTGTCTTGTTCCAGTCTTACTATTCATTTAGATGTATAGTTTTTTGTTTAGAAGGTTTGTTTTACATACAGCCCTTTTCCATGTCACAACAGAAATACTTAGCAATCAGTTACTTTAAATGTAATGTTTTTACCACCCCATCAATTCGAACAATAGGTGTTGATCATATTCTAGTACTGCTGTTAGTAATCTCGAAAATCACTTATAAAATTAATGCAAAATATGATCAAACACAGGTATTTAAAACCAGTCTCACCTAAGTAGAATACGCTTTTGCACCATGGGTAGATTTAGCACTTCGTTGTAATTAATGCGACAGTGGATGCCATTTTACACTGTCAGAAATATTGTAATAAACAATTAGCATTAAAAACTATGATTCATAACATGCTCGTTTTGAAAACACAAGGGATTGAAGTAATCGAAAAGCATTTCCTCATTTCCATTGGATTCTCTCAATGCGGCGTCCTGGTGGGAATAAGACTGCTTTATTTAATGCAGCACTCTTAACTGTTTGCTGTACATCATGTGTTCGTAGATTATCTCTTATCCCTTTCTTACACGTCTTCGAAAGATTTGAGTTGAAAAGAAAAGAGGAACGTAAATCATATGATTATTGACCATATTTCTTTCGAAAAATGTTCAGGGGCAATAAGTCCAAGTATAGGTAAGGGACCTACTTTTCACCACATGGTTGATAGTGTACAAGAGAGTTTCATGACAACGAAAAAAATGAACTGTTCAATGTTTAACTCTAAATGGAAACGCAGAGAAAATCCAAAGAAAACCCAAATAACTAATTAAAGGGGATGCAAAGAGAAACCACACATGTGCATATAAAGCACTAAAAAAACAACAACAATATCTCAACTGGTGTGATTCATGTAAGACAGTTTAGACAGGCATGTCAAATACTTTGCAGTAAGGAAGAAGAGAGAGTCTTGGGAACAAAATTTTTTGATTGGAAGGTGCACTAGGCATCATATATTTAAAACAAAATTGAGTACAGTTGTACCAGCACTGTAAGCATGAACTTGTATAGAGACAACCCGAAATTGACCTTGATGCTAGTTGTGTAACTGAGTGAACAAGTGGCGACGCAAGTGACAAAGTGCATTCAGCGGAAGAGGCGCAGAGTGAGATTGGTGACTTGAGATATACAGTGAATCTTGGTGGTTCCGGTAGTATTTAGATACATTTAGAATTTAAGGTAATCATTGGAGGGAACCACAGCATATAAATGAAGAGAGTAGTGGTTGGCGACGTTTTGATCCTCTAATTCAGGATCATCTTCAGGACTGGGTTGTTGGTTTGGGCGGCGCAGAGGAAACGCGCCGGGGCTCGTGTTGCGGTGGGAACCAATTGAAAAGTTGGGGTGTCGATCAATGTGGAGGGCGAGAGCTCGATCTGTGCTGGAGGCACCGTGATTTAGTGTCGAGCGTTGGGGTCTGCGGCAGCATTCCCGGAGTGCGTGTAAGAGCGCCGGATGAAAGCCGGAGGGTCAGCCAGTAACTTGGGCGGTAATTGAATAGATCCGTCCAGGAAGGACCGCAAGTCGGTCTCGGCGGGGGGGAGAGTTGTTGTTCTTGAATGAATCAGAACGTGAGGGAGTACTGAAGTGGGCGACTTCCCGCTGCAGCCAAGGCAAGTGTAGACATTATTTAGAGTTTGGCTGTTGGGATACTCACAATATGTGAAGGAACTCCTGTCCTCCGTATTACAGGTGCCATGCATTTGCAATATGGTGGACAAGACATCTGCCATGTTTTTGACAGAGTATTCAATCCAAAAAACTCTAAATAAGGCCCTAAGATATTTGCAAATTAAGTATAATGTCTATCCAAAATGCTGATAATATGCTAGATTTGGGAAAAAGACAAACATTCAAAAAATACCCAGTGGTGGAGAAGGATGAATTTGCAGACCCTCCACGGAAACCACATCTTCTAGCAGCCTCTGTCACTGGAAGGAGACTTGCTGAGAGCTTTTTATGGCACCACCTGCCTTATAGCCAAATGTCGACTCCCTCATCACAGGACATCACAGACCCACCACGGAGACCACATCTCCCAGCAGCCTTTGCCACTGGGAGGTGACTTGCTGACAGGTTTTCTTCACCACTACCAGCCTTATAGCCGAGCGCCAACTCCTGCACCGCTGGACTTCACAAACCCTCCACGTAGACCACATCTACCTTCAGTCTCTGCCACTGAAAGGAGACTTACTGACAGGTTTTCTCACCACCACCAGGGTTATAGCTGAACATTGACTACAGTATCACAGGACGCATGCGGGTGGTGCCCAGGCAAAGACTGGGCCAAGAGCAGGCCCGTTTACGACCGTCTGAACCCAAAAGATGCTGGGCCACCCTCCTTTCACTGTAATTTCAGGTAAGTCGCCTCCCCTTTCCTGCACCCACACCAGCATCTGCCCCTCTGCCTGTCAGGCATCATTTACTTGAAGCAGCAGCAGCTTGCTGCCCTGCAGTGCTCCCCCGCCCCCTGGCAACCTTGGCCAGCAATGCGTGCCCTCTCTCTCTGCCTGCCCTCCCCCCGGGACTAGTCTAGCCTGCCTTACCTCTTGCCCTGTCTCTTGCCCTACTGCTGTGCAGAATCACTGTTGCCCCCTCTAACTGACCCCATGAGCCAGTAGTCCTCCACAATCCTACCTCCTGCTCCTCTCTCTGCCATGCCAGGTTTTTCTCTCATGGAGGTCCACTGCCATTCTTTCCTCCACAGCACCCGATTCCCTCCGGCATGTACTGCAGTGCAAGTAATGTAGTGGAAGCACCCAGAGGGCTCTCCATGCACCCGCATGGACCACATCCAGCGACAGGACCCCAACTCCCATGGACCTCTTCCCTTTTACCTGGGACCTACTTTGAGCCCTGAACCCTGAATGTCAGGGCAATAAAAACTGGGTCCATGCCTCCCCCAGGACTGTCAAAGGCACTTTAGTTTGCTTGAACTGCCACTTCATGTGCATCCCCAAGGATATCATCTATGTCACACTCATCAGCCACACTGCGTCACACACACACACAAACACACAGACTAGCAAGGCTGAAGTCAACATCTCTGGAAAGATCCACTGCTTGCTGATCAATGTGAAACCCACTCGGAAAACATGCCACAGAAATCTGGGATACCATCATGATCCACTCCCCCTGATGTCGTCTTCATCACAGAGACATGATGGAACCCTGCATCAGCTCCAGACATCACCACAGCCACAGCTGATAGATCGCACACCGGGACCGACCCAACAGAAACGACGGTGACATTGCTATAATCTACAAAGAGAACCTCAAATGCTCTACCACAACAGACGACTCCACCCCCTTCAACTTCCAACTCTGAACAAACAGCAAAATCACTCTCAGATTCACCCTCGCCTACAGACCTCAAGTACCCCGCTCTGCCTTCTGCAACACCATCCCCAACTTCATTGCCCAGTTTACCATTGACTCAAATCTCCTAGAAAGTATTACCAACCTCAGATTCAAACAGCTGGTCACTGACCCCATGCACACTGTAGGACGCATGCTCGACCCTATATTTTCAGCAAGCAACAGAGTAAAATCCACCCAAACCCAGTGGTGGCTGCCTTAGAATGGGGGTGGTAGGGCGGGGGAATGGATAAAAAATGTAGGAAAAAATAAGCTTACCTTTGCCACTTCGCAGCTGCATGCCTCTCCTCTGTCCTCTTCATCTGCTGGTAGCACCAGAAGCACCCAGGCTCCTGGACTCTGCCAGCCAATCACAACGCTGCATGAACAGCATCGTGACTGGTCTGAGCAGCCTGTTTGGCTGCTCAGGCAGGGCCTGGGAGCCTGGACATGTTCTCCATGGGGCTCTACAAAACAGCCCGGTGGGGAACATACTAAGTGTCCATGAAGGTTTGGCCAGCCAAAGAGGTGCAGCCAAACCTTCATGCACACCTAGAGTGCAATCCACTCCTCACTCTGCTCTGACATGACCGAGCCCAACCACACCCGACCTGGTTCTGAGTCCTGCATAGAAAAATAAAATGATAGTAACGCCCTGCTGTTATAATTTTATTTTATTTTTTGCACTGCTGAAATAGCAGTGGGGCGACGTTCCTCCACCTTTATGGAGGAGCTGCCCCTTCCCACACCAAGAAGCTCACATCGACCAACCACTACTGCATTCACTTCATAATCTCAGAGGCCCCCAACACCTTTGCCTCCACCGCCAGCTAGGCAATGGAATCAGAGCAACAATGGCCCAACGACCTCAACTCCTGCCTACCCACCACCACCGAAGACACAGAACAAGTGGCTGACAACTTTGCAGACAGAATCACAGCAAGGGCTGATAAAGACGCACTGAAGAAACCCATCAACCCCAAGAAACGAATATGACATCCCAACTAGTTAATGGCAGAACTGAAAACCCAGAAAAGTGACTGCAGACAGAAGGAAAGAAGATGACATGCCAGCAAGGCCCTCGAGGACCAAAAACACTTCAAAAACGCCCTCAACCGATACCACCACCTCCTAAAGAGCACCGAGAAGGCCACCCTAGCCACCTGCATCAAGGATAGATCCAACAACAGCAGGGAACTATTAAACATAGTCAAGGAGTTCACCAACCCCAAGGCAACCGAAAACAACATAACACCCACACCCAATGCAAGCTCTCTGCGACACCTGAGCAGACTTTTTTCATAACACAATTAACACCATCTACCAAGACTATGCAAGGAAACGGCGTCCATCATGAGATCCACCCACTCCGGAGCCCCAACAAATCCCTGCACACACCATACTTTGAACCTCCGCAATCAACCCACCAGAAAAGAACGTACTAAGCTCCTCAACTTCTCAATCACAAGGCCCACTCTCCCCAGAAATGGAACCATGCCAACATGAAGCTGCTGCTGAGGAAGCCATCCGTGGACCGAGGAGAACCTAAGAACTACCAACTCATCTTACTGCTCCCTTTCCCAGCAAAGGTAATTGAGAAAGCCATCAACATCAAGCTCACTAGACACCTGGAGAACCACAACCTTCCGGATCTCTCACAATCTGGCTTCAGAGCTTACTACAGCAGTGAGACAGGCCTAATCGCAGTCACGGACAACATCAGAATCCTGCTAGACCACAGAGAAACAGCAGCCCTCATCCTCCTCAACCTTTCAGCTGTCTCTGACACCATATCCCATCACACAACAGACTCCACCAGATCGGAATCCAAGGAGCAGTCCTCAAGTGGATCACATCCTACCTCACAGTAGGAACGCAGAAGGACATCCTCCCACCCTACTCCTATTTCCCCAAGAACATCACCTGAGGGGTGCCTAAAGGCTCTACCCTCAGCCCAACCCACTTCAATTTACACATGAAACTCCAGGCTAACATCATCAAGAATCAGACCAACTGGGAAGGTACTGTTCTTATCAAAAGAAATAGAGGGGGAGACAAAACAGTGAGCAAACCTTGGAAAGGGAATGCTATGAACTATTTCTTGTTATCCTGACACATCCTTGGGGATGTCATGCTTCATTATTGGGCATTGCTCCTTGTTGGGCATGCACTGCAATGCCATATTGGCCCCACGAAGGAAACAATTGGGGAATAATTTTTGTTGTTGTTTAAGCAGTATGATGAATGGTGCAAGTATGATGGCATCCTAAAAGAGTGGGGTGATTGTGTATGTAGGAGTCAGGAAAAATAAGATAAAACTGTCTAGGAAAAAGCAAAGGACTTTTAATGTGATGGTTCTCCGGGCAGGATTAAAAAAACAAGGAATATTTGGGGCTATTGTGAGGGCGTAATGTACCAAAGTAGCTTCAAATTTGTAGGCATAGTGTAGTCAGGTCACATGTTTCATGCCCAATGGTCCAGAAAAGATCCATGGTGCTTCTTCAGGACCAACCAAGGGAGGTGGTGAACCTACACCACACCTGTGCTGTGATATGTAGTTTATGTATTCCCTAAAGTAGGAAAATATCTGGTTCAAAGATAAAAATGATTGTCCAAACCCACGGATCAATCAAAATTGTCCCAATGGTCGGAACATAGGTTAGCGCACAGCTGTAAATGGCTCCTGCTTGTAAAGTGTGAGATACCCACCCTCCTCTGCTCACCCAGATCAACCAGGTATTTTCTCCTTTTGTGAATACCGACACAACATATCTGATATTAAGGAGGAGGCGAAGAGGAACCCCCTCCATTGAGCTCCAAGCTCCCTGGGTGCTGCCACCTCCCTTTGACTTTATTTACACCAAAGGAGGGGGTCGAATGGACCGCCCTTCCTCCTCTAGCTTTCACATGCCCCGGGGACCACCACCACCCCAGGTCTAACTTACAAATTATGGCGGGGCTGCACAGACCCTCCGACCCCAGGGAACACCACCCCCCTAGGGCCAAATACTTTATTTAAAGTGGGAGGGGATACACAGCACCACTCCCTGGTCAGATTTCAGCCTCGAGGACACAATCCCCCAGGGTCCAGCCCTAATTCAATCGGCAGGGGGGCCACGTGGCCCCCTCCCAAGACCAATCTCTTGTTTGTGGGTGCTATGGAGCCTACCCAGTCACCACTGTTGGAGGCTGTGGGGGGCGCCTCACGGCCCCCTTAGCCCCTGCCAACTCCCCTCCTCCTGCGGGAGCCAGCACTGGTCTTACAGACACGGAACTGTTAAACATGCAGCTCCCTGTCTGTGAGAGCAATCTTTTTATCTGTTTTCCTGCCCACTTGACAACAGTAGGCAAACAGATGAAAACTCTGTTCTCAGTTAAGGGTGGGCGACAATTTCCGTTCCGCTTGCGGAAATTGTGAAAATTCGCAAAAATGTCAAAACATCTGCGATCCACGAGGGAACGGAAATTGTCACCCACCCTTAGTTGCACTTTGCCAGGCAGGTGAGATGCTGGTGCAACTAGCTGAGCGAGGTGACTTGCAGCCAAGCCATCTAGCCTGCCACCTTGGGTCATACAACTAAGCAAGTACCTTGGGACAGCGCTAGCCTGCCTGGATTCAGGCACACACACCCACTGCCAGGCAGGAATGCCTACATGCATACATGCCTTGTATGCACGTGTCAACCAATAGGCTGTGCAATTCGACCAACCAAAGCGCCTACTGAGGAGGATAAATTAAGGTACTTTCTCAAAAACAGATTAGATGTATGTTTCAGGCCGTGGGACCTAGAGAGGTGAATCCACAATCTGAGGGACCCTTGAAGAGCATGCTCAAGTACGATTTCTCGGCATGCCATCGGTGGGTTGTAAAGCCAGCAAGAAGCAGACACTACGGCATGTGCACTCCAAAATGGCAGGCACTGAAACCGGGTGTATGGCACCTCTGCTCCATTGAGGAACAATTCCCAAACAGATGGCTGGGAACTCACTGACCTGAGATCACTGCTCCTAAGATCACGTACTCCGTCACTTTAAGTAATCGAGCTGCACTTCTTTGAGCGTGAGCCAGTGAGTTTCTGCTGCCAGCGTGCGCCAACAGCGTGTCTTCCGTTGCGCACACACAAAACGGTGTCAGACTTTCCAGCTGATTAGATAACGTCCGAATACAAGAAAGCCACGCGTCACGTGTCTGAACTACAAGCAATGGTAAACAGCACTCTCAACACCTGTGTCCTCACAAGCAGAGGACCTTTTAACGATAGAGAAATCCTAGACTCCCACTTGGGGCTTTAAAAAAAAGTTTTATCAAGCGTACGATCACTAGAGAGGCGTCCTCATTAATGAGATGTGAATCGGGCCTTCTCTGGCAGCGCGACAATGATTTGGAACTCCCTCCCTTCGGGCTTACGCACTACAATGAATCAAATCCCTTTCCAGTGGGAACTCAGCCTTATAACTAAGAGACACCTAATTTAAGTATCAGCCTTCCAGAGGAGGTGATACTGGGCTCATATGTTCACCCTCTCATTGTATGATGTGGGAACGCTGCGTGACCAAAGCTCCTACTGAGGAGGATAAATTAAGGCACTTTCTCAAAAACAGATTAGATGTATGTTTCAGGCCGTGGGACCTAGAGAGGTGAATCCACAATCTGAGGGACCCTCGAAGAGCATGCTCATGTACCATTTCTCGGCACTCCATCGGTGGGTTGTAAAGCCAGCAAGAAGCAGACACTACGGCATGTGCACTCCAAAATGGCAGGCACTGAAACCGGGTGTATGACACCTCTGCTCCATTGAGGAACAATTCCCAAACAGATGGCTGGGAACTCACTGACCTGAGATCACTGCTCCTAAGATCACGTACTCCGTCACTTTAAGTAATCGAGATGCACTTCTTTGAGCTTGAGCCAGTGAGTTTCTGCTGCCAGCGTGCGCCAACAGCGTGTCTTCCGTTGCGCACTCACAAAACGGTGTCAGACTTTCCAGCTGATTAGATAACGTCCGAATACAAGAAAGCCACTCGTTACGTGTCTGAACTACAAGCAATGGTAAACAGCACTCTCAACACCTGTGTCCTCACAAGCAGTGGACCTTTTAACGATAGAGAAATCCTAGACTCCCACTTGGGGCTTTTAAAAAAAGTTTCATCAAGCGTACGATCACTAGAGAGGCGTCCTCATTAATGCGATGTGAATCGGGCCTTCTCTGGCAGTGCGACAATGATTTGGAACTCCCTCCCTTCGGGCTTACACACTACAATGAATGAAATCACTTTCCAGTGGGAACTCAGCCTTATAACTAAGAGACACCTAATTTAAGTATCAGCCTTCCAGAGGAGGTAATACTGGGGTCATATGTTCACCCTCTCATTGAATGACGTGGGAACGCTGCGTGACCAAAGCGCCTACTGAGGAGGATAAATTAAGGCACTTTCTCAAAAACAGATTAGATGTATGTTTCAGGCCGTGGGACCTAGAGAGATGAATCCACAATCTGAGGGACCCTTGAAGAGCATGCTCAAGTACCATTTCTCGGCACACCATCGGTGGGTTGTAAAGCCAGCAAGAAGCAGACACTACGGCATGTGCACTCCAAAATGGCAGGCACTGAAACCGGGTGTATGGCACCTCTGCTCCATTGAGGAACAATTCCCAAACAGATGGCTGGGAACTCACTGACCTGAGATCACTGCTCCTAAGATCACGTACTCCGTCACTTTAAGTAATCGAGCTGCACTTCTTTGAGCGTGAGCCAGTGAGTTTCTGCTGCCAGCGTGAGCCAACAGCGTGTCTTCCGTTGCGCACTCACAAAACGGTGAAGGACTTTCCAGCTGATTAAATAACGTCCGAATGCAAGAAAGCCATGCGTCACGTGTCTGAACTACAAGCAATGGTAAATAGCACTTTCAACACCTGTGTCCTCACAAGCAGAGGACCTTTTAACGATAGAGAAATCCTAGACTCCCACTTGGGGCTTTTAAAAAAAGTTTTATCAATCGTACGATCACTAGAGAGGCGTCCTCATTAATGCGATGTGAATTGGGCCTTCTCTGGCAGTGCGACAATGATTTGGAACTCCCTCCCTTCGGGCTTACACACTACAATGAATGAAATCACTTTCCAGTGGGAACTCAGCCTTATAACTAAGAGACACCTAATTTAAGTATCAGCCTTCCAGAGGAGGTAATACTGGGGTCATATGTTCACCCTCTCATTGTATGACGTGGGAACGCTGCGTGACCAAAGCGCCTACTGAGGAGGATAAATTAAGGCACTTTCTCAAAAACAGATTAGATGTATGTTTCAGGCCGTGGGACCTAGAGAGATGAATCCACAATCTGAGGGACCCTTGAAGAGCATGCTCAAGTACCATTTCTCGGCACACCATCGGTGGGTTGTAAAGCCAGCAAGAAGCAGACACTACGGCATGTGCACTCCAAAATGGCAGGCACTGAAACCGGGTGTATGGCACCTCTGCTCCATTGAGGAACAATTCCCAAACAGATGGCTGGGAACTCACTGACCTGAGATCACTGCTCCTAAGATCACGTACTCCGTCACTTTAAGTAATCGAGCTGCACTTCTTTGAGCGTGAGCCAGTGAGTTTCTGCTGCCAGCGTGAGCCAACAGCGTGTCTTCCGTTGCGCACTCACAAAACGGTGAAGGACTTTCCAGCTGATTAAATAACGTCCGAATGCAAGAAAGCCATGCGTCACGTGTCTGAACTACAAGCAATGGTAAATAGCACTTTCAACACCTGTGTCCTCACAAGCAGAGGACCTTTTAACGATAGAGAAATCCTAGACTCCCACTTGGGGCTTTTAAAAAAAGTTTTATCAATCGTACGATCACTAGAGAGGCGTCCTCATTAATGCGATGTGAATTGGGCCTTCTCTGGCAGTGCGACAATGATTTGGAACTCCCTCCCTTCGGGCTTACGCACTACAATGAATCAAATCACTTTCCAGTGGGAACTCAGCCTTATAACTAAGAGACACCTAATTTAAGTATCAGCCTTCCAGAGGAGGTGATACTGGGCTCATATGTTCACCCTCTCATTGTATGACGTGGGAACGCTGCGTGACATGCTTCCTTTCCGTTGCCTTAAGCCAGGGTTACATTTGTGACGTGCGGAGAGGGCAGCCTGCCCTTGACTCTCATGCAGACCCCATAATATGTGGGGTCTGGGCTTGTTCGTGGCAGAGCCCAGTGCAAGGTTTGAGTGGAGGTTCGACAGTGGCTGAAAACAGCACAGGGCCGGCTGTAGGGTGGGGCGGTCGGTGCAATTGGTGGTCATGGGGGAGCGCCAACAAGCATTGTTGCACAGGGCGCCACCGGTGTTAGAGCCGGCCCTGACGCCACATGGCACCTCCAGAGGCTCATTGAACCGTGCACCTCTGCCTCTCGCTCTTAACCTTGTGACCCGTGAAGGGAAGGGTCAGTGGGCACACGGGTTTGTCGGGGGGGCGCTCACACACAGAAGCCACTCCTGAAGCACCAACTAATGGACGCCCTCGTTCACACAAATTTGAAATTAGATTGGCTGCCAACACTTCAACCAGGAAGTGTTGGCAGCCTTCTTGGGATCAATATACATGATAGCACCCTATTGAAATGCATTTTAGTGAATGGCAGGTTTCCAGGGTCACAAAAATTAGAACGTATAAATGTTGATAACAGATTTTAGTTACAATATAAATAATTTGTTGATGGTATCATTTTAACTTTCGGAACTGTGGTGTGTTCTAAGGTGATTTTGCCACGTGGAAAAGACTTCTGCTGGGGTTTCAAGAAACATGTTTGAAAGTAAACTGTTTTCTCATGATTTCCCCATGGAGGTAATGGAAGGTCCTCCAGAAGCTAAAATGAGAGCATATTTTCTGTAAATTCACACTATCTTTCTCAGCCATATGAAAATGAAGTCTGACAGTTGATTCCCTTGTATTCTACTGCAGCCATCCAGAGTATTCTAAAGAACAACTAGAGCGCTAGCTGTGTTACTTATGACAAAATTATGGGACACCTGAAGCCATGTTGATTGAATCAAACTGGTAAAACTTGAAACATTTAATTTAGAAAGGAACAACATGAGGGGGTTCAGTTTGTCAAAGAAATTATAGTTAGTGCTGTAGAAAGAAAAGTTAGGACACATTTTAAGTGAGTTCTCAAATATCTCCCTTTTCTATTTCAATAAAATAGACTGAAACATGCAGACTGGAACATGTACTTTCAACGCCAGTAGCAGACCGCCAGGTAACTCCCCTGTGATCAGCAATTTTACTACAGAGTTCCAATGAGCAACTTGAGTGCTAACATTTTGAATCTATGCCAAAGATGTGGGACATATGAACACCATCTTGATTGAATCAAAGTAGAAAACTGAAAGCATTTTCTACTGAGGATACTGCAGTAAATGATGATGGTAAGGAGCTTCATAACAAATAAGACTCCCAAGATGGCCACCAGAGAAAAAAGAGCCCAAATATAGCACAAATATCACACAAATGTAGCCCAAGTGTATTCTAATGTCAGAAGTGTGCAAAACGCTTAATTAGTTAATTTTTTTTTTGCAGTTTTATATAGCACAGACTTAACCCAAAGGTATAGGAGTGCTTTACGTGAGCATCAGTTACATTACAGAAGGACACATTCATTTTTGTTTTATGCATGGGGAGATTAAGTGAATTTTGCCCAGAATCACAGGATGTCGATCTGACTCTGAAATTCAAATCTAGTTTCCCAATTGCAAAGTCTACAGCTCTGGCTGTAACACCATATCCTCTCCCTTAAGTGTAACATATTATCTGGATAAAAAAAAACATAAAGATAGCAAATTATTGAAAAGTGCTTTATTATAATTTGAGAACTCAGAAAATATGTCTTTTTTTTAGTTATTTAGAGCACTGACCATAATTTCTATGGGAATAAGACCGTCTCATGTAGGAGGGTGCAGATGCAACAAGTTGACCATGCTGTGCATGTGGGAAGGGGCATTGGCAGCACAAAGGACTATGGAGGGCAGGGAAAGGGGGGTCAGGAACAACAAACCAACCATGCAGTACAGGAAAGAGATGGCAATATAAAAGATCATTGAGGGTGGAAGGAAGAGGCAGTGTCAGTACAACTATACATGCCAACAGACCCGATTCAGTTAGGTGACTCCCAATACTTTTAAGCCCAAAAGGGCATAAAATCACCTCTTTTTCAATGCAAGTCATAGGGGAAAATCAAATCTTCCTCTTACCAAGTTCAACATTTTGGCAAGTTTGGTCCATGTATTTACAAATGGCAGGAGGAATGGGTTAGAACCACAGACTCGAATAAGTGAGGGTAGACAGAAGATGGGCAGTGGCACCAAATTGACCTTACAGGGCAGGCATCAGGGGTTGTAGCTGTAGAATACATCGCACAGGGCAAGCAGGACAGCAGTGCAGAAAACAGACCATTGAAAGCAATAGGAGGGAACTGGGCCAAGCACATGGACAACAAAGAGCAGAGGGGAAAGAGGAAGAGCAGCAAGCCGACCATAGGGGACTGAAAGGAGGGACAGTTGCAGCTTAACAGACCATAAAGGGCAGGAGGGAGGGAGCAGTGGAATGACAGTGGGCCAAACAAGGCAGGAGCAAGGCAATAGTGGTCTGCACATGGAAAACAGAGGGCAGGGGGAAAGGTGGCAGGAGCAGCAAGCTGACAATGGAGGGCAGGAGAGATTGGCACTGGAGCACAACACACCATTGAGGGCAACAGTGAGACTATAATGGCATACACAGAGACAATGGAGGGAAGGCAGAAGGGGGTCAGGGGCAGCAATCTGAACACAGAGGGCAGTTGTGAGGGGCTGGGGCAGCCGAGAAGACCATATATGGCAAGCAGGTGGGTTAATAGGAGCACACCATTCATGGTAGGCAAGAGGGAGGGGGAATGCACAAAAGACCATGGAGGACAGAAGGAAGGGGCAGGGGCTTGACAACAAACCATGCAGGGCAGAAAGGGGGAGCAGTTGCAGCTCAGCAGAGCATGGAGAGCAGAAGGGAGTGGCAGCAAAATGGACAATGGGGGACAGGTGGGAGAGGATAGGGGCCTGGAACTTGGACAGGCAGGGTGGATGTGGCAGGGACAGATGGCAGCCATCTGACCATACTAGGCAATTGGTAGGGGCAGTGGCAGCTAAACAGAACACTCAGAGTATATAGAAGGGTGGCAGGTCCATGGAATATGGTGGTCAGAAAGGAGGGAGCAGGGATATGCACACCGATATTGGAGAACATGTGAAAGAGGGGAATAGCTCTGCAGGAAGGATACCACTTTTTATTTGTGACCTCTGCTGGAATAACTCACATGCTATTATTTCATTTTTTGGAAACAACTGTATATGAAATAAATCAACAAGAATTATAAAGGTATTGCTGTGCACGATCAAAGAAGATGATACCCCCACAAGATGACATTCTTCTTCAAAAAATGTATTTACTTAATGACCTAATGTTTATTATTAATCACGTTGTGAATTACAATACATATATTTGTATTACAATCAATTTCAATGTAGCAACTAGAATAGTACAAACAATATAGAAAAAAGTAAAGAAAAGATTAGGTGAAATAGGTGTCTGCATGTGATAGATGATGAGCCCTTCTTTGGGTCACAGTCATTAGACCGTCTTTAAGTACCAACAATCAACTCATAATAAACCAATAAGTGCATATCACAAATTAATTGGATGCAATATTAGTTCTGTGGTCCAAACCATGTCGTTTTTTTTCTTCCTTTGAGATGAACAGTGTTGGTCCTAGGCTATAACACATTTTGGCCTTCAATTTTGGCCTCCTCAGAACAAAGCGGGACTGAAATCACCCAACCTACAATGTTCGGAACTACTATATGGAGCATTTCAATTGGAAATTCCAAAAGCCAATGTGGGTTCCAGGGTCAAATGTAATCAGGGAACATAACAACTTCCCGAGTGGCACATATGATGTGAGTCATTCTGAACGTGAAGGGGGAAAACAGCTCGCTCTGTACTCTGGTCTTGTTCTACAATCGGAATCTTCCTAAAATCTCATTTGGGTCGCATCCGCGATCCACAACATTTCCGCAGTGTCTTGTTACTCCATCAAACATCGGAGGGCAGGGGAAGGAGAGTAGGGACAGCAAGCTAAGCATCTAAGAATTAGTAACTGAGTGTGTAAGTACTGGTATGGGTCAGTGAATGGGTTTGTGAATGGTTGTGCGGAAGTGGGTGTGTGAAAGGTTCTATGGGGTATGATTGGGTGTGTAGGTGATTTGTGGATGATGTCATCAGTGATGTCTTTTGAGATATCATCAGTGATGTCCCTGACCATTTCATGAGTGATGTAAGACGTGAGGTCATAAGCAGTGCATTGCGATAGCGTGAGTTATAGTTAACTCAGCTAACTATAACTGCTAAATTTCAATAGTTTTGTATGAGTATATATATTTATTCACTGAAAAAACCATAGATTTCAGGGACGTTATAGTTGGGAATTAGCATTTAAAAATTTTTAGAAATTCACTGAAAAAAACATAGGTTTCAGAGCAGTTATAGTTAGTTGGACATTTGACTCATATGAATTTCTAAGGTTTTTTAAATGCTAATTCCTAACTATAACGTCCCTGAAACCTATGGTTTTTTCCAGTGAATTTCTAAGGTTTTTTAAATATTGAACTACTATTGTGCTATTTGTCATTAGTACTGTTTTTTCTAACTTGTCAAATACATAAAATAAACTGCAAAACTGCTATGTAATGTTATATATTTCACAAATTACAGTGAGTTATTAAATAATACAAAATAATTTAACATTCAGAAAACAATTTTTCTCCCTTTTTTTGCTGTCATCAGCTTCTACTTAACTTCACTATTCACAGTGATGTCAGTGTAGATTCATCATAAAAATCAGGGGAAAAAAACAATCAACTAGATTGTTAAAAAAACCAAATCCCTAATTCTCGCAAATATAATACAAAATCAAAACAAATAACACATCCAATACCACTTCCAAACTTCAAATCTTACCTTTACTTTGTAGTTTCTGTTCACATTTTGCAATACGCCAAATAATGTATCAAAAATTTTGCTTTGAAATCATCCAGTATGAATTCCTTAAAGTATCTTTACACCTTCCCACTAGGCCGAATGATGTATCTAAAATCTTTGTTTCAGAAATATCAAGTATGAGTTGGGTAATTCATGAGGCAATCTCAGTTTCATTTCTAAGTGTGTACCATTGCAGTGACTCCAACCATTATTACACTTTAAATAAACTGTATAATGTCTACTTGTGGTAGTACTTCCAGCATGGAAAACAATAGCAACTGTTGCAAAAGTTCTTCCAGAAATAGATACTTGACTAGCAACAACATTTTTAATTTTGGTTTCCACTTTTCTTCCATTTGGTCTACAGCGTTGCAGCATTATAATAAAATATTTTCCATATCTTTGTAGGCATAATGTAGATAGCATTGTTGATTTACAACGAGAACAGATCATATCGTGATCAGCTTCTTTTACTAATTTGGAAAATGGTACAGATTTGCAGTCAGGTATTGTCAAATATAGAAATCGTTCTCTGTCAACTATAGTGGTTCAGGTTAATGAACACTGTTCACATTTATGTTCCCATTTGTAACTGAGTCTAAATAAACTCTCAATCTGAATTCCTTCATCTTCTAGTACTCCAAGCATAACCATCAGAAATTCTTGTGCATTTTGTTGTATATTAGCACTGAATGTTAAAGATCCAGTAGATGTATCCAACAGTTGGCGAATACCAGAAGCAGAATGGATTTTACTTCTATCAGTTCTCAATTCTTGAAATAAAGTATAAAGTGCCGAACATAATCTTTTTTCCTGACTTTCCATAATTTCACCATAAACATCTTCAAGATAAAATATAACGGTTAGAATAACATTACCATAGCAGTTGACACCAGAAGCATTTTCTAATTGGTATCTGACAACATCATCACTTGTTTGTATTTTCTCTTTCTTTACATCTTTTTTTCTCTGGATTTTGTTTCTGCTTTCCAACCATAGTTGATTCTTCAACATGTTTGCATTTTTAACACCCAACACGTTTCTCATAAATAGGATATTCACCTAAACTTGGAGCATAAAGCCTTCTCAAACGATTATATTCTCTTACACAATTAACATCAGCACTAACCTTGTTCTCATCAAAATCAATTAAATACAAACCAGACAATGTTCTAACTCGAGATAATGCAACATATACCATTCCCTCTTTAAACACATTTCTTCCTACATTTACCAAAGCATTAACTACACTTAAACCTTGAGATTTATGAATAGTTATTGCATATGCTAAATAGAAGGGAAGCTGTTTTACGAACATACAAGCAAAAAACATACAGCACAACGCGAAATCTGTCTTACCTCTGCAATCTGATCAAATTTAACTTTCAAGAATTCAATTCCATTTCTATTTTGATATTTCACAAAATCAACAACTTTTCCCATTGCTCCATTCACTAAACCTTATTCTACATTCAGATTACGCCTCAAAATTACGCGACAGTTTAAACATACATCTACATTTTTTTCTAAGCCAGCAGTGTTTGATACAGACTTTTCCAGAGAATCCAATTTAGTCTTATTTTTTTCTGAAAGAAGAATTGCTATTCCTTGATGCTCGATTTTATCAATAGCTTCAATGTGAACTATTTCTTGATTTTCTAATTTCATAAGCTCTCTATTAAATGTATAACACTTTTCCACTGTAGGTATTAAGCAAAGTAGAGACATTTTTTCTTTCATTTTTTTGTACATTACTTCTGCTGGTGTGTTTTCATTTGTAAACAAGTTCTTTAGTAGACGACTTTGAAAATCTTCTTTACCATGTTTGCTTAGAACACCAATTCTTACATCTTTTAGAATATTTGCATAATCTTCATCTCTTGCTTGTCGCATATTCTGAGTGTGTTCTTTATATTCAAAATGTAACCACAGATTCACATTTCCAATACTTCCCAAAAATGTATTTGTGTCTTCATGTAGAAGAGTTTTAAACACTGGTTCTCCTTTACAGGGGTTAGTTGTAGCAGATCTCCAAATACAGTTAAATGTTTTCCTCCAAAGAGAAAGTTGTAATCAGTTTTTAATACCTGTTGCAATCTTAAGTGTACAAAAGCAAGCATTAGGTTTGAGACTATGCTCACCTCATCAATAATTAATAGTTTCATTTTCTTCAGCACTCTTAACACTTCTTGAGAAGCTTCTCCATATAACTTCTGATACTGTAATTTATTATCATGCTCAACTGGTAACATCAGTAATCTATGCAAAGTAACTCCTTTAACATTGTGTGCAGCTAATCCAGTTGGAGCTGTTACCACAGAACATAAATGTGAACCAGTAGTTTTTTGAAGATAACTGGTCAAAACTTTAATTAAAAAAACTTTTACTTGTCCCAGCTTGACAACTGATGTACATCAGAAGAGGTTTAAAAGATGAACACACACATTCTTTTTTTTCATGCAACAAACCATGTTCTATCCTTTCTCTCACTTGTACATATATTTCTTTCTGTTCAACATTTAGTTGTTCTTCTAACTTTTCCAAAGTAATATTCTCCTCGTTTGCTTGTAGCATTGCAATTTCAACTTCATGCATAACAATCGCTGCTTCATTTTCCAGTATTGGTTGTCCAAGAGGATCTTGACTACATTGACCACTACTTTGACTATCTTGAGAACTTTCATTAGCTATTTCAGCTGTAATAGTCTTTTCCTGTTCAACTTCTTCATTCAACATTTTTAAATATTGTAGGGAAAATTGTACATACAATGCTATCTTTACATGCATTAAAAGAATCTTCGTAGCAGTCAAAGTCTCCAAGTAATTCACTTTCGCTACGCCATGGTTTAAAGAGTTGGAGAAGTGATAAATAGTAAAATTCTCGCTTATCTGGAGTTTCACAACTGAGTTTCTTGTGGTTTATAAGATTACCCTTTGCATGTTTTACTAAACAACCATGACATCCAACTACTGCATATTTCCCTTCATTTAAATTCTGTTTAACATTTCTTTTGAAGCTGTAATGTTGAAGTACTTCATACAGACATAGCTGTTCCAGATGTCGACTCCTTTTCGAATAGTATGTGTCCAACATATTAGTTTTAAGAATGTCTGTACTGTCTGGTTCATTTGCTGCTAAGTATTCAATTTCTTCTAATGATTTCAACACTCTATTCCATGAGCAGGCAAGACCTAAACTTACCCAAATGATTTCTCGTGACTTTGAATACAAACTTGAAGAGCACAAGCGGTCTGAACATTCATAGGATACAATTTCTTGGTGGGAAAGTATTTTCAAAGTAAAGCTGTACATTTTTTTGCTAAGGCTTTTCTCTTGTGCAATTTCTTCCTACATTTGTTTCATCTCTGTTTTTTATGATTTTGTTATGTACGATGTAACATAACGTGCAACAGCAATTGAGTTATCTGCAACATACTGGATGTCCATGTTCACATTCCACATTTTTAAAATGACTGGATTGTAGTCATTTATATACTTTGACACTTCTGTTCTTTTTAAGTTGCAGGTATTTTTTGGAGATTTCCGAGTTATTGTGTGCCTTACAGAAGGAAAAAAAAGAATTTACTCTTCCTTTACAAATGACTGGACGTGGAAAACCAAACCGACATTTGGTGTAAAATTTTCCTCTAGACTTGTATTTTCTTCTGCAGTACTTTCCACAACGGTGACTTTGAAAACGTTAAACTTGCTGTCTCAAGCTTCTATCTCCTTCTTCTCTCGGAATCTCACATGTCACATACTGTTCGATGAATGACAATACTGTTTCATCAGAATCAGTTCCAAATTTAGGTGCATCCTTGACCCATAGTAGCATATGTATATGAGGTGCACCTCTTGCTTGGTACTCCTGTCTCCAAAAGAAATTGGTAACTTCTCCAAGAGGTGGATTCTTTTCATTGCAGATAAAAGACGTCATAGCTTGAAACATATGATTAAAATATCTGCACACATTTATAGCATCCAATGAACACAGTTCACCAGGAGTCTTTATTTAAAAAAATGTTATATTGGAATTCACTTCTCTTAGAAACTCAAGCAAATCTTCCCATGCATACTCTGCACAGCTAAGTGTGGCAAACCATGTTGGTGTATCTAAGTTCCGTAACATACACTTGAGTTCTCCATGACAACGATACCAATACTCATTTGTTCCACGTTGACATGGCATCAAATTGATTAACTGTGCTTCTAAATTTTCATCTGTTTCTTGAACTTTCTCCACAGATTCTTTCGCAGAAAGAAATGATTGATGAACTCCAGTTTTAAGTATGTGATTTCCTGTGAACGACAGAGAAGATAGATCACTTTCAAACAAAAGATGAAATATGTATGGAATGCACCATCGAAATCTAGGATCTTCAGAATATAATCTTGTTGAAAAATATTCTGAAGCTGGAATCCGTACAGGTCGGTCATCATATCGTCCACCTTCTCCAGTAGGAAACAGCTGCGGAAAACAACAAGCTTCCAAGCTCTTCTCCCATACACTCATTGGAGTTCCCTGTGCTTTTTTATTTGAAATAACTCAATGCTGCTTCCTATTTCTTCTTTTGAATGCAAAGGACATATTGTGTAATGTTCATAACTCTCTTCAGCCCTTGACTTGTCCACTTTCTCTGTTTGACCACTTGAAATTTCACATTCATCTTCTAAACTTATCACCTGTTCATCCACATTTACAGTTTTGTAATAAATATTGTTCTCTATAAGATATATGGTAGCCTTTTCAACTTTATTAACATCCACAAACTCTTGCCATATTTTCCGACTCTTTGTTGGTACACCATTTACTAGAATGACTACTGCCTCATTTTCCTCTTTCTCTCCAGCAATAGTATCAATATTTTTCTAAAAATTCAAAGGTAAGTACACCACTCTTCCTTTCAGCCCTATTTGCAAGTCTGTTGGTGGCAGTTTACCTGTTTTAGGCTCCATCCGAATTATAGTTTGAAAAGGATGAACAGATTGAATTAGAACCAACTCATATGCATTCAATTCTGCCAGTTTCTCCGGAATAGCTACTAATTCTAAGATATTATGTACTGCTCTAGCAGGCATTTTGTTCTCTTCTAATGTGTTGTAATAATATTTACATATACGTTGATCACTACCTAACTCAAATCGACCTTCCACCAACAAGTAAGTTGCAAATTCTTCCCACTTACTATTGTTCTCCTTTTCACTTTTCAAATACATATCAACATTCCTAGTTTGACTTTTATAATGAGTATGTCGACAACAAACACAAACATAGTTTGGTATTTCAGAGCTCACTACATTAAACTTTCCAATTTCTTCTTCAAACTGATCAGTGCTAATCACTTTCCCATCTCCTTCAACATCTGTAATTGTCAAACCTTCATTGTCTATGGACTGCTCTTCTGAACCAAAATATCGCATTTCAATATCATCACGCTTTTTATTGAAAATCTGATAAAGAACCATGTAAAAGACCTGTATTCCGTTCACTTAAACATAATGCAGTACTTTTTACATAGTACAGTTTCCTTACAAACGTCTGAATTTCTGAATGGTGTACTGCTAACATCCTCAAGTGATGAAAAACACTTTTATATCAATAGATTCCTGTTGAATACTACAAATACTGCTTCAACCCCACTTATACACAGGAGCTTGTGTGCATTTCCCTTGCACTTCTTCAGCTATTAACTCTTCTGCACTTTTACCAACCAATTCCTCATTTGGAAGGGGACAACCATCCTGAACTTCGTAGCAACGACCTCCAGTATCAACTGCAAATGGTAAACTATTTTCCTGGAAGTAACTTTCCTCATTAAAAAAAGGCTCACTAGTAGAAGTATGTTTCCAATGTCCACTAAAGATTTTGAAAAAGTTGGTTCTGTTCGCAAGTCTTTTTATTCTACTTTTCTCTTTCAACACTTTGATTACTTTATCCAACACTTTGATCCTCTTCAAAATCACAATGAATAACTTCTGTTTTAAAGTGAAAGCAGTATCCACTATACTTTCCATACGCTGCTTCTGTTTGAATTGCAGCACTTTCTTTTTATATTTGCAGCATGTTTTCATTAAATTCTGAATCACTCTAGCTCGAAAATGTGTCTGACGAATTTCTTGAAATTGTTTTTGTCTCCGGGTTACAGATATTGTTTCTTTATCATGTTTTCTTTTCCTGGTATTTAAAATTGAAGTCTCCTTCTCCTTACTTGAAAAATTCTTCTTTTTCCTTTGTATGATGTTATTTTCATTAAATGTTTGTAATATTTTTTTCAGAAAATGTCTAGTGTTTTTACAAGAAGAAACTGTTTGTGTAGTACTCTCATTTTTTTCTAATTGAAAATCTTTCCTTTTCTTCAAATATATATTTTTTCCTCTTGTCTTTTTTTTCAGTTCTTCTAGGCATTTAAAAATTTAAACCAAACAAAATCATTTTCTGAAAAAAATAAAAAATAGATTCAATTATTTTTTGCATCAGTTCAATATATTAAAATAATACCATACAATTACATAAGTTCTACTGATGGCTTCCAGAGGCAGTGCTGCAATGTGATGAAGCAGGGCAGGGGAGCAGTAGGATGACCGGTAGTGCCATAGAACATACAGCAAGTATTTATTTAATTATTTACATACACCTTCACAATTTACATGTAACTGCACTACCTCGTACTTTTCACCTCTCCACCGCACCCCACCACCTCACAGCAGTCCCTCTGCAACCCACCGCAGACAACTTTATAGATAGTATTTTTAGAAATTGTAATCTATGTATTTAGGATGATATTATCAACAAAACGGCACACAGAAAAATTACCATTATTAGCCTAACAATTTTGTCTACAACTTCGCAAACATAACACTGCTCCCACAGCTTTAAGTGGGGGGGGGTTGTGGGGGTCTGAGTACCAGCAGTTTATTTTTGGGGGCCTCAAAACGGATCTCTATGGGGCTCTATTTTCGGGCCTCACAAAGGTAGTCCGTTGTTTTCTTTTTTTTTTGGACTGTAGTGAGACAGTGAGACATTGCACATTGCTCACTACTGAGAAGTGGAGACATCATGCCAGAAGAGTCACGTTGCAGGAGAAAAGAAATCCTTTAAAGAGAGCCATTTTCTCTCACGATTTCCCTTCTCTTTTTGCAGCGCAGAAGCAACATCATTGTGGCGTGATTAGCAGAGAGACCACCAGGCGCGCAACACCCATTGCCCCGGACTCCCTGAATCAGCTTCCCAATCGCACACACAGAGCCGCACCCGAGTACTTCACAAGTCTTCAAAAGACCATTTGCTTGTAAATGATGCTCTGTTCTTTACAACCCCTTTTTAGAGCCCCTACCTCCCCACTCTGCCTTTTGCTGAACGAATTAGCCTCCCCCGAAATTTAGCTCTGGTTGCACCTTTGGAGACGACCACACGCAGCCAACTCCAGCACAACCCTGCTCTCACCTTTCACAGTGTCTTCTTGTAGTGCTACAAAAACACACGCTTTGCCTGGCTCACTTAGGGGCATATTATCAAGAACAGTGTTAAAATTGTCGCCGCTTTAGCGGCAGGAAACTGCCGCTAAAGCACGGATAATGAGCTTGATAATATGCCCTTGTGAATTCCCATAGAAGCCCAGCTTCACACCAGAACCTGGGCTGCTATGGGAATTCACAAGGGCATATTAGCAAGCCCATTCTCGCTGCTTTAACAGCAGTTTCCTGCCGCTAAAGCCTCGATAATTTTAACGCCGTTCTTGATAATATGCCCCGTTATGTTTCCTAAATTAACGTCTTACACTGAAAAGCTGCTTTACATTTCTTTCACTGGATCAACCTTTGTTTAAAACACCACCAGAGAAGGGTGGTGAACTATGGTCCACAAAGAGCAACTCAAAGCTTTCTTGTTCTTTATCAGAAACTTCTGCCTGTCAATGATTATCGCCAGCCTTTTCGGGCCCTTAAGAGGCTGGGTGGATGAGTATAATAAGCGGTATTTAGGATCGGGGTGGAGGGTGCACAGTCATAAGGACGGATAGTTGAATAAAGTGCAAGTGGATGGATGGCTAGATGGATGAATGGATAGTTATATGGATGGATGTATGGATGTACGAATGGATGGAAGGATGAATGGATGCATGGACCAGTACTTAGGATACACGGGTGGGCTAATAGATACTTAGGATTGGTTCTGGGACAGATGTATGTATGGATATATGGTAGGCCTGGGCTGTAAATTCCGTCCCGCTCGCGGAATTTGCGGAATTTCGGTAATTTCGCGTTCCGCGGAGAACGCGAAATTGCCCAAAATTCTGCTGTCCGCGACTTCGCAAAATTTTTTCTTGTTCGCGTTCTCAAAATGCGTGTTCGCGAGATATTTCTCCCCGAGCACGCAAACAGCAACTGTGAACAGGAAAAAAGCATCGCGAACAAGCAATTCCGCGTGTTCGTGGAATTTCCGCATGTTCGCGGAGATTTTTTACCGTTTCGCGGAGATTTGCGTAACGCGATTACGCAAATTCCGCCCACCCCTAATATATGGGCGTATGACTGAATGAATGACTCAGTGCTTACCATAGGCGAGTGGGCTGATAGATGCTTAGGATAAGTGCAGGGACAGATTTATGTATGTATGTAGGAAGGAATGTATAGATGAATTGAAAGATGGTTGGATGTTGCAGTGCTTAGGATGGATGGATGCTGAGCTTTAAGTGAGCCGGCTCTGAGCACCGGCAGTTATTTTCAGAAGGCCTCAAAATGGGCCTCTATCGGGCTCTATTTTCGGCCCTCGCAAAGGGAGTCAGTTTTCTTTTTTTTTTTTTATTGGACTGCAGTGAGAGCATGCACATCGATGTGCGCATACTCATTTTGCTCACTACTGGGAAGTGGAGACATCATGCTAGGTGAGCCACGTTGTAGGAGGAAGGGAAATCCTTTAAAGAGTGTGCTTTCCGAACGTAGGATAAGTGGAGGGGATTTTCTTAAGCACACAATGCTAGTTATCTTGATTTAGACCACACCCCTACTTGGATTGCCCACACCCCTTTAAGAGGTTTGCCCCGCCCCTTTTAGAGCACCCCTAGTTTTTGTTCCCACTTAAAGCCCTCACTGCACCATAGTAACAAAGAAATGGCCCAAGCTTCCATTTATATGTACAAGGGCACCAAGTTTCATAATATGTAGTTAAGGGAAGGTTTAGGGACTGGCAAGTGGGTGCACATGCGCAGTCAGCGCGACAGTACCAGACTGCACGCAGGTTCTGCAGTGGCAGACCCTAGACACATTTTACTAGGCCACTTCTGTGGGTGGCACAACCAGTGCTGCAAGCCCACCAGCAGCATTTGTATTTACAAGCCCTGGCACTCCTGGTGCACTTTACTAGGGGCACTTTTACACACTTTTCTTGAAAGACAAGCCAGAGAATGCCCATGCTTCTCAGTATATTTTCTTACATTACATGGATCTAGTCCTTGCAATAACTTAATCTTCTGTTTAATACTTTTCTGTGTATATTCTCATAGCAAATTGCGCATTATATCAATATCATAATTTGCCATCAACGTTGGCAGCCTTCTTCTACCACAGTGCAAGAGTGTCTATCAGCACAAAGATTTGTTATCCACAGAAATGTTGTGTGATTTGCGTAGCTGTCTGCTGGAACTCTCATCACCAAAAGGTATTAAAACATGCAAATTTGCAAGTAAAACATATACCATACCATAAAGTGGTTCATAATTGAGCCCAGTGCCACTATACCACCCTGATCCCCATCCTTGTTTAACCTTACGAAATCAAAGAATGAGCCCCAGCAAACCTGGGAAAGCCATTATAGCAATACAGGGACTTAATTTCAACAAGTGTCTCCCGGAACGCTCAGCAACAAAAGGTATTAAAACATGCAAATTTCCGGATAAAACATATACCATGCCATAGAGTGCTTTATAAATGGACCCAGTGGCACTACATCACCTTTACTAGCTACACATGTGCACGTTACAAATGTTCATGTTATAATCAGCAACATACCCACCTCTCCCACCCCCACCCCGCCCTTGCTTAACCTTACGAAATCAAACAACGAGCCCCAGCACTCCCATTAGTGACAAGGTGGCAGATCCTTTTCGTACCTAGCTCCGGCCTCCTGGAATGGATTGCCTGTCGATCTCCGATCCATCCCCATTCATAGCTGTTTTCGAGAAAAAAAATGAAGACATGGCTGTATGCTTAGTACCTTTCCAAGTTCCTCCCGCTTCAGAGCCGCTGCAAGCGCCATGAGACTCTTCGGAGTGATATGTCCTGCACTATAGAAAAAACCTCTGACTTGACTTGACTACTGCAGCCATACATAGACTTAATTTCAACAGGTGTCTGCCAGAACGCTCATCAGCAAAAGGTATTGATAAAACATACACCATACCATAAGGCGGTTTATAAATAGTCCCAGTACCACTACACCACCTCCACACCCACCCTTGCTTAACTTTATGCAATAAAACAAAGAGCCCCAGCAAACCTGGAAGAGCCACTATAGCCATACAGAAGCTTAATTTCCACAGATGTCTCTCGAAACGCTCATCAGCAAAACGTATTAAAACATGCAAATTTGCGGGTAAAACATATACCATGCCATAGAGCGCTTTATAAATGGTCCCAGCTTTACTACATCACCTTTAGTAGCTAAACAGCTGCACGTTACTAAAGTCTGTGTTTTAATCACCAACATATCCACCTCCCCCACCCCCACCCTTGCTTAACCATACGAAATCAAACAGAAACCCCCACCATTCCTAGTAGCGCCACTATACCCGTACACGGGCTTAATTTTAAGAGCTGCCAATTCCTAGTAGCGCCACGATACCCATACACAGGCTTAATTTTAACAGGTGTCTTCCGGAACGCTTATCAGCAAAAAGTATTCAAACATGCAAATTGGCAGGTAAAACATAAACCATCCCATAGCACGGTTTATAAATGGGCCCAGTGGCACTACACCACCATTACTAGCTAGACATCTGTATGTTAATAACGTTGTTTAAACACTCTGTAGGGTGTATAGCAGAGGATGGGGAGAGTAAACAAAGTTCTAATTCCTAAACTTTTGATATACCGTTCCTTTACTGTATGTATATTAAGGACATTAAATGGAATGAAAAAATTGACGAGTTTCTCAAAAGGGATAGTGAAGCTGAGCACCGGTAAAACACGGACCACTTAAACACCAGCGTATATTCAGCACAAGGACACAGCCTGACAATTAGTATCACTTATAATCACATGTAGTTTACTAATGTCAAGAAAGTCATACAGAAAATATACCAAACATTTTCATTTCTTTTTTATCTCTCACACATTTATAAAACGTCTCTTCTAAAGAAACACTCCCTAACCACTTCTATTTTATAGGAACAGACAATCATTAATACGTTTACTACCATATATTTTAGTATATCTACCTTTTTATTATTCACTAGTCACAAACTACTAAAACTATTAACTATGCCCAAATGCAAACCAGAAACCATGTTCATATTATATCTCAACCTATGTTCAAATGATTCAAACTATGCGTATATACAAAAAGAACGTATCAATTTTACTATCTCCATCTCCTCTCCATGTAATCTCCAAACACTGTAGACGGCCTCAGAGTACAACACCCTACCTAGACTTATATTCAAATCTACCTCTCACTGTCAACAATGAGACCACAACCTGTTCACATAACATTTCTGGGTTTGGTTTTATCGCTTTTAACTTAATAACACATACATCTCCTACCCCCCTTCCCCACTACTTCCACAAAAAGTATAATTTGCAAACGTGAGAAATTTGTTTATCTTGCCTGAATATATTAGCAAACCCAAATTAACACTGTACCTCATTTTCAAAACCATACAGTCCTTTAAAGATGACAAACTACATTTCTTTTTTGTGAAAAATTCCTAAACATATATAAAGTACTTATTTAACAACAGGTCAAACTTTATGCATATTTTATAATCAATATGAAACACCACACTTTACTAACAGTATATTATTTTGAAATAAAAAATACCTTCAAACTTACAAATATCACCTCAAATACTTAATCACTACCACAGAACACATAACACACTTTATTAATTTCTACCTCACCTTTGTAGTTGGTATGCAGATTTCAAATGTCACACACGCATGCAATTCTTTCTTTGTCACACAGTACAGGTAATGCACCGCTTTCATCAAGAATGGAACCAGTAATGGCACAATTTCTCTGTCGCTCCACATATAAATACATGTAAAGAACAAATCAGAATACTTCATTCCTTCATCGACATTCCAAAACTTATCTCCATTGGTTATTTTTGAATTTTCGATCTGAAAAGCTACTTAATATTCCGCGCCACATATAAAGTCAGAAGTTCAACCTATTTTATCACCACACTTTCTGGAACATTTTACGACACCGCAGGTTAGAAGTTCATGATTTCTTTAAACATAACTTTTTTTTTCAGCATATTCTCGAACATTTGACAGCACCTGCGGGTTAAAAGTTCACCAATGTTTTAAGTTCCAAATGTACCTTCCAAATGCAAGTAGCACGTCTGGTTGAGCTGAGCACATTTCATCCTATCGTATGGACTCCAAGTTTAGACTGCTCTTTATTAACCAATGACAAACATGCTTTTTCACGCAACTAATATGCACCCTAGTTTTTAGTACCCAATGCTTCTTATCTTTCAATCAATTATCGTTTTCTGTGGGAAAAAAAAGATTTTTCCCTATCTTTAAACATATCTCTTACTCTACGAAGGAACTGCATGAGCTACAGACATCTTTCCATACCTTCCAGTCATACCTTCAAAATGCTAGTGTGGATCATAGGACAGAGCTATGTTTTCCGGTGCAAGAGGTATGCAGAACAGAGATGTATTGACTTAGACCTAGGTTTGCAAAATGTGGACATTAAATGGTTTGCACAGAGAGGATTGAAGTGGCACCAATTGTTGCCTTTGGTTAAAACCTGTTTGCATCTCCAACACCCTGACCTCATGATTGTGCATTTTGGTGGAAACAACCTAGGCACATTGACTGGGGTAGGTTTGGAAATGCTGATGATTTTGAAAATTGATGTTGCTTTTGCCTCAAACTGTCTTTGTATATTCCAATATATGCCAAAGACAGAAGTGGAAATGGTCAAATCAATTTTGTCCTCAGATTGAAAAATCTAGGAAGAATGTCAACAAAGCTGTGTCTGCCTACCTCAGAGACCATAGAATGGGGTCGATCTACAACAACAACATACGTTTTGATATGGCTGATATCTACAGAAGCGATGGAGTACACTTCACAGGTCAGGGAAATCAAGTTTTTCTGAATAACCTGAAGCTGTGCATCCGCACTTATATGTAGCTCCAACTAATAAACACAATCTCTCTTTTTAGAGCCGCCTTATAACTGATAGCTTAGGCCCGCTATTTTAGGGCCAGGTAACGGCAACTCCCGCACCCTCGCCAAAATGTATTCTCCACACAGCTGTGGCGCAGCGGCCACACCATCTGACTTTGGAGCACAGAGCTCTCGCTTTGATCACCGACTCTAGCGACAGCTCTGGATAGCACCATTTGACTCTGAGCAATAGCTCACTTAATTTCCACGCTGGCCCCCAGCGCCTGCAGACCCATACGAGTGAGTAGTTTACACTTTACAAATACCGGATTGATTGGAAACTGCAGAATTGAACTTAACACTCCCTCTGTAGCACCCCCATATCACCCTACAGACGTCACACTGTTTAAAACAAAACTTCCTCCTAGTACGTATGCACACATGTTGATATTACTTAGACAGGTGTGCCGCAGCGGCCAGAAAACATGAGTTCAGAGCACAGGGCCCACGGTTTAATCCCCTGCTCCAGCAGCAGCTCAGCTCAGCACCATGTGACTCTGGGCAATAGCTCACTTAATAACTCACATAATTTCCACGCCGGCCTCCAGGGCCTTCAGACCCATAGTGGTGAGTAGTTTGCGCTTTACAAATACCGTATTGATTTACCTTCGCACTCCCTGTATAGCACCACCTAAGCACCATTTACAAATTACCGTGTTCCAAACAAAACTTCCTCCTACTATGTATAAAATATTACTGACACTACTTGGACAGGTGTGGCACAGTGCCCAGAGCACATGACTTCACAGCATAGGACACACAGTTTGGGCTCACGGTTTCATCCCCCAGTCCAGCAGCAGCTCAATTTAGTAGCATAACACTCTAAGCAATACCTCACTTAATTTTCATACCCCGCACTTTCAGACCTGTAGGGGTCAGTAGTTCTGCGCCTTTATCCCCGAGTCCGGCAGCAGCTCAGCTTATGCAACCAGCACCATCATGCCCGTACGAGTGAGTAGTTTGCACTTTCCAAATACCTAATTGATTTGATACGCGCACATTTACCTTTGCACTCACTGTATAACACCCCCTAAACACCATATACAACTTGCAATATTCAAAACAAAAGTTCCTCTGAGTAGGTTTAACAACATGCTGACACTATTTGCACAGATGTGGCACTGCGGCCAGAGCACATGAGTTCACAGTATAGGACACACAGTTTGAACTCACGCTTTCATCCCTGAGTCCGGCAGCAGCTCAGCTTAGCAGCATAAGACTCTAGACAATACCTCACATATGTTCCGTACCCCAGCACTTTCAGACCAGTAGGGGTCAGTAGTTCATCCTAGTAGGTATAAACACATGCTGACACTACTTCCACAGGTGTGGTGCAATGGAGAGGGCACCTGACTTCACAACATAAGACACACAGTTTGGGCTCACGCTTTAATCCTCGAGTCCCGCAGCAGCTCACCTTAGCATCATCAGACTCTATGCAATACTTCACTTAATTTTGCACTTTCAGACCGATAGGAATGAGGTTTTCACTTTGAAACCCCCTATATAGCATACCCTAAACACCCCACAAAGGTTACAGTGCTCCAACCCTCCTCTTTCCTACTTTTTGCACTCTTTTTTCCCCTTACTCACTTTGACAGAATCACAAAATCGCTGCCAACACTTCCTAGTTCCAACCGCTCGCACCGCTCGCAGCCAATAGGCAGCAAGCTCGTGCTCGTAACGCCTCAGCCAATCAGATGGCAGAATTCCCAAATATTGATATCTGTAAATTTTGATATTTCTCCACAACTACTGAATGGATATGCACCAAATAAGCAAAAGTGTGCTTTCTAGACCAAGACCCTTCTCCCTGCCAAATTTGGGGTAATTCCGTTCACCCGTTCAACCTTTAGCCTTGTCTAAAGTTTCCTATGGAAATTAACATGGAGAAAACACGTTTTGGGACCCCCCTTTTTTTTTGGTCCCCCTTTGATGAATCACCGCCAAACGTTCAACATAGGAGCTGATGTGAACAAAGAATTTGTTTAGAAAAATTCATGAAGATTCATCAAACGACATCAAAGTTATAAGCAAAACAAAAAATGCTCTTCCTGTGGAAACTTGGTCCTAACTATGACTACATACTGGCGACCGCCAGTAGGTAACATATATATATTTATATATATTCACTGAAAAAACCATAGGTTTCAGGGGCGTTATAGTTAGCTGGACTTTTCACTCGTACAAAACCATTGAAATTCCCCCGTTATAGTTAGTTTAGCTAACTATAACTCGCGCGCCCGTAATGCACTGCTGATGACGTCACATATTACATCACTCATGACATGTTCAGTGACATCACTCATGACATCACTGATGACATCTCAAATGACATCACTAATGACATCACTGATGACATCATCCTTGTGATAGAGTGGCAGACCTCCTCTTCCCCTAATATAACCTTTGATACAAACATTCAAAAATAGAAACTACAATGTTCAAAACAATGGACATACCAATACTAGTTACAACAACCTATTCAGTAATTCTAAGATCCACATACACATCCACTCGTTCACCAACAGTCCTATACAGTCACTCATACATGTACTCACTCATCATATGTACTCACACACCTATACATCCTGTTACACAACGCCACTCATCCATAGAGTTACTCACACACATAGTCACTCATGCTAATAAAGAATCAAACATCCATTTACTTGCATATACAGTTTTACACACACCACCACACTTACTTCTGCAGAAACTTACACATACTTAGTCTTTTAAACAATCACTTATAGAAACACATATTTATTCATACAGGAACTCTTTCAATCTCTCACTCTCACATATACTCACTTGAAAAGTCCAGCTAACTATAACGCCCCTGAAACCTATGGTTTTTTCAGTGAATTTCTAATGTTTTTTAAATGCTAATTCCTAACTATAACGTGCCTGAAACCTATGGTTTTTTCAGTGAATTTCAAAGGTTTTTTAAATGCTAATTTCTAACTATGCCTACAGAGATAGGACATGTGAAGAAAGAAGAAAAAACACACAGAAAGAAAAAAAAGAAATGCAGAAAGAAGCAACAGAAGTCCTCCAAGACGAAGAAAAGTGCAGGAAGAAGGATAACGTGCAGAAAAAACAAACAGAAGAGCAGAAAGAAGCCTTGTTGCAAAATCATCCTGTACCCTCAACTTTTTCAGATGGATACTGGTGGTAACTGAGTCTGACTAACCAGTCCTAGAGCCAGTGCTATGTTAAAAGACATTCAGAATACAGTGAAAACACCTACATACACTAGGGAACACTATGCGTTGGGTACCCCTGTGATCAGCATGACCTCCTCTGTAAGCCCCTAGTATATAATAGGGCAGGGGATTAAAACTACCTCTTAAAACGCGCCACAGGGCGTGTTTGCACACGTCACCTCAGGCCCCGTCCCCTCACTTCCCCACTGTGTAAACACGCCCTGTGGCCGTTTTAAGTTGGGAGATTAAGTCCCCTTGAATCCTGAGGGTCCCTAGGGTCCAACTAGTCCACTAGGTACCTCCAGTAAGCGCCACAGAGCTGCGTTGCAGAGAGATGTAAAAAGGGGCACGGCCTAGACCACCTCTCTGCAACGCAGCGGAGTGGTGCTTACTGGAAGCACCTGGTGGGCTAGTTGGCCCCCAGGGTCCCTCAGGATTGAAGGGGAATTATTTGCCCAACTTAAAACGCGCCACAGGGCTTGTTTGCACACGTTAACTCAGGCCCCGTCCCCTCCCTTCACCACTGTGTAAACACGCCCTGTGGCCGTTTTTAGTTGGGAGATTAAGTTGATTTGAATCCTGAGGGTCCCTAGGGTCCAACTAGCCCACTAGGTACCTCCAGTATGCGCCACAGAGCTGCGTTGCAGAGAGGTGTAAAAAGTGGCACGGCCTGGACCACCTCTCTGCAACGCAGCTCAGTGGCGCTTACTGGAAGCACCTGGTGGGCTAGTTAGCCCCCAGGGGCCCTCAGGATTGAAGGGGAATTATTTCCCCAACTTAAAACGCTCCACAGGGCTTGTTTGCACATGTTAACTCAGGCCCCGTCCCCTCCCATCACCACTGTGTATGCACGGGTTACATTGCCCCATCTAACGTGCCTCCCCTCGATGTGTATGTTATAACGCACAGCGCTATGCCATACATATTACAATCTGGGATCCATATCTTTGTCACAGTGCATATGCAACGTTACACTCCCCAGCACATATTTTATATTACAACTTTAGAGACTGGTTATGTTACACAACACTGACCAGTGCATATTACACTCCAAGGCGCATATCGCATAGCACGCGCTAGTGCCTGTGCTATCTCGCGCTCTCCAATGAATCTGTCATTGCGCACAATGTATTGCATATTATATTTCATGCCCAGGTTCATCTTATATCACACTTTTTGGTGCATAGTTTATACCATATACTACATCTAGTTTTCATTTTCAATCGTGCTCTCAGGACTATGTTCTATATAACACTGCGTCCACCTACCCTTTTCACGGGCATTACATTTTGCGATGGGGGTGGAGGGTCAGGGGGTGTTTCTGCCAAGTGAGCCCGGAGTCACAGTCACAAACGTCCTCTTCTTCCTGAATAAAAGTGAGATTATGCTGCATACTTGTTCATATTTTAAGTAGTTCGCACAGACACACATTTTAAACACAATAAAGTTCCTAATACCCACCTTCTCTGAACAGTTAGCTTGCTGCCCCATCCACCTCCTCCCTATCCTCTGTTGTCTGAATCCATCGACTAGCCTCCTCCCTCCTGCCATGCATGATCTGATGTGCTGCCACTGCCCTCCATTTAGCATGATGTACCAGTCCACTCCTCCTGCCCTCCTTTGCCCAATTCTATGGCCCATCATTGACCTCCTGCTTAGCCTCTGTGCTTAGCTTGCTGCCCCTATTCTCCTTCCCCCTGCCCTCCAATGTCTTTGTGCATGCCCCTGTTCCATCCTTTTTGCCCACTATGTTCCATGGACCTGCCACTCCTATCTACTCTGAGTGTTCTGTTGAGCTGCCACTCCCCTCCCACTTGCCTAGCATTGTCAGATGACTGTAACCTGTCCCTGCCATCTCAACCCTGCCTGTCCACATGCCATGCCCCTATCCCCTTCCTCCTGTCCTCCATGGTCCATTTTACTGCCACACCCTTCTGCCCTCCCTGATCTGTTGTGCTGCAACTGCTCCTCCTGCCTGCCCCGCGCGGTCTGTTGTGAGGCCCCTTCCCCTGAACTCTCTTGTCTGTGCCCAGGTCCTGACCCTCCTTTCTATCCTCCATGGTCCTTTGTGCATGCCCCTGCACCCTCCTTCTTGCCCATCATAGCCATTGTGCTGCCACTAACCCTCCCGCTTGCCATGCATGGTCTTCTGTGCTGCCATGGCCCCTCCCACCTTCCCTGTGTGGTCAGCTAGCTGCCCTTGACCCCCTCCCACCTTTCCTCCATGGTCTGTGTGTATGCCACCATAGTCTCATTGTTGCTCTCCATGGTGTGTCTTGTTTCTAGTGCCCATCCTGCCTGACCTCCATGGTCATCTTCCTGCTCCTGCCCTGCCACCTTGCCCCCAGCCCTCTGTTTCCATGTGCAGACCCTCTATTCCCTCCCTCCTGGCTTGTCTGTTCCATTGCAATGCCCCTGATCCGTCCCTCCTGCCCTTTATGGTCTGTTATGCTGCAGCTTTCTCTCCTGTCTGTCCATTATGGTCAGCTAGCTACCATTGCCTCTTTCCCATCTGTTCTCTGTTGTCCATGTGCATGGTCCTGTCCCCTCCCTATTGCTTTCTATGGATTGTTGTGCTGCACTCCCGTCCCGCATGCGCTGTGTGGTGTATTGTGCTGCTGCAAACCCTTATGCCTGCCCTGTAGGGTCAGTTTGGTGCACCTCTCCATGTCCCTCCTGTCCTCTGTTATCCGAGTCCATGTCCCTACCCCAATTCCTCCTGCCTACCATGATTCAATATACCATACTTGCGAACATTTTGAACTTGGTAAGAGGGAGATTTTGAAAAAATAACTGAGGTATTGATTTTCCCCTTTGAGTTACATTGAAAAAGAGGAGATTGTAGACAGGAGACAGATCAAATAAAGCCCATTTGAGCTTAAAAACATTGGAAGTTTCCTGGCTGAAACGGGTCTGTTGGCATGTATGGTTGTTCTACCACTGCCTCTTCCTTCTGCCCACAATGGTCTATTATATTGCCCTAGCCTCTCTTGCCAGTCCTGTATTGTTGGTTTGTTGCCCCTGCCCCCCTTTCCACTGCCCTCCAGAGTCTGTTGTGCTGCCACTGCCCTTCCTGCCTGCCCAGTGTGGTCAAATTGTTGCCTCTGCACTCTCCTCCCTGCCTTCAATTTTCAGTGTCCGTGCCCCTGGCCTCTGCCTCTCAACAGTATCCCAATGAACAACTAGATTGCTAACATTCTATATTTATTACAAAAGTGTGGAACGCCTGACGTCATCTTGATGTAATCAAAACTGTAATACCTAGAGTATTTCCTTTAGAAATTACATATATGAGAGGGTCTTATTTGCATCAAAATTATGGTTAGTGCTCTAAAAAACTAAAATGAGGACATATTTTCTGAGTTTTCAAATAGCGACAAAGAACTTTTAAATTACATGTGGGCTACATCAAAATGTGCCCTAATTTTTCTTTCTTCAGCACTTATCATAATTTCTATGGCAAAATGAACCCCCTCATTGTGTTCCTTTTTAAATTAAATGTTTTAAGTGTTACCAGTTTATTCCAATCAAGATGGCTTCAGGTGAGCCATACTTTTGTCATAAGTAAGACAATAAGCGCTCTAGTTGTTCTTAAGAACACTCTGGGACATTCTGTCATTAGGCTATACTTGGGCTACATCTGGGTGATATTTGGGCTACATTTGGGCTCTTTTGTCTCTGGTGGCCATCTTGGGAGATTTATTTGTTATGAAGTTTCCTAATTTCATCATTTACTGCAGTCTCCTCAGTGGGAATACTTTCAGTTTTTTATTTTGGTTCCATCAAGAAGGCATTCAGATGTGTCACACATTTGCCATCAATTCTGAATGTTAGCACTCTAGTTGCTCATTAGATCACTGTAGTAAAGCTACTGCTCACCAGGGAAGTCTGCTGCTGGTATTCAAAGTGCATGTTTCAGTCTGCATGTCAGAATTTTTTTATGACATAGAAGAGGATTTGAGAAGTCAAAATGTGCCCTAACTTTTGTCATAAGTAAGACTGTTAGCGCTCTAGTTGTTCGTTAGAACACTCTGGGACATTCTGTCATTGGGCTATACTTGGGCTACATCTGGGTGATATTTGGGCTACATTTGGGCTCTTTTGTCTCTGGTGGCCATCTTGGGAGATTTATTTGTTATGAAGTTTCCTAATTTCCTCATTTACTGCAGTCTCCTCAGTAGGAAATACTTTCAGTTTTTTACTTGGTTCCATCAAGAAGGCATTCAGATGTGTCACACATTTGCCATCAATTCTGAATGTTAGCACTCTAGTTGCTCATTAGATCACTGTAGTAAAGCTACTGCTCACCAGGGAAGTCTGCTGCTGCTATTCAAAGTGCATGTTTCAGTCTGCATGTTAGAATTTTTTTATGACATAGAAGAGGATTTGAGAAGTCAAAATGTGCCCTAATTTTTCTTTCTGCAGCACTAATCATAATTTCTATGGCAAAATGAATCCCCTCATTGTGTTCTTTGTAAATTAAATGTTTTAAGTGTTACCACTTTATTCCATTCAAGATGGCTTCAGGTGTTCCATACTTTTGTCAGAAGTAAGACTGTTAGCGCTCTAGTTGTTCGTTAGAACACTCTGGGACATTCTGTCATTGGGCTATACTTGGGCTACATCTGGGTGACATTTGGGCTACATTTTGGCTCTTTTGTGTCTGGTGGCCATTTTGGGAGACTTATTTGTTATGATGTTTCCTAATTTCCTCATTTACTACAGTCTCCTCAGTAGGAAATACTTTCAGTTTTTTACTTTGATTCCATCAAGAAGGCATTCAGATGTGTCACAAATTTGCCATAAATTCTGAATGTTAGCACTCTAGTTGCTTATTAGATCACTGTAGTAAAGCTACTGCTCACCAGGGAAGTCTGCTGCTGGTATTGAAAGTGCATTTTTCAGTCTGGATGTCAGAATTTTTTAATGAAATAGAAGAGGATTTGAGAAGTCACTCAAAATGTGCCCTAATGTTTCTTTCTGCAGCACTAATCATACTTTCTATGGCAAAATGAACCCCCTCATTTTGTTCCTTTTTAAATTAAATGTTTTAAGAATTACCACTTTATTCCAACCAAGATGGCTTCAGGTGTGCCATACGTTTGTCATAAGTAGGACTGTTAGCGCTCTAGTTGTTCTTTAGAACACTCTGGGAAGCTGCAGTAGAACACAAAGGAATCAACTGACAGTCTCTGCCCTTGTTGGATGTACATGTTTTACTGAGAATGTCAGACTTCATTCTCCCATGACTGAGAAAGATAATGTGAATTTACAGAAAATATGCTCTCAGTTTAGCTTATAGATCACCTTCCAAACCTCTGTGGGAAAAGCATGAGAAAATAGTTTTCTCTCAAACATGATTCATGATATCACAGCAGAAGGCTTTTTCACATGGTAATATCACCTTAGAACACACCAAAATTCCTAAAATGAGTATGGTACCATCAACAAAAGATTTATAAAGTAACTAAAGTCTTAAAACCTTCTATTAACTGCAATGCTTTTTAATGAGGTGCTATCATGTATATTGGTCCCAAGATGGCTGGCAACACTTCTTGGATGAAGTGCTGACAGCCAATCAGATCTCACGATGAGATGTGTGGTTAGGCTCCACCCAGATATATATATGATTTTACTTTTGATTTTCTCAGGAACTACTGAACGGATTTACACCATTTAAGCAAAAGGCACATGCCTGACCTGAGGACTACCTCTTTGCCAAATTTCAAGTAATTCTGTTGAGCCGTTCGGGCTGTACCTTCGACTAAAGGTCCTATGGGAAAATGCATGGGGAAAACACGTTTTGGGACCCCCCTTTTTTCTCAGCACCCGCTTGACGAATCACCCCGAGACTTTCTGGGTAGGAGCTGAGCGTCGCGCCCCATTAGTTTAGAAAATTTAACGAAGATAAGTCAACCGGCGCCAAAGTTATTCAAAATAGAATTTTCAGCTTTCCTATGGGAACTCGGTCCTAACTATAACTATCTACTGGCGACTGCCAGTAGATAATATATATATATATATATTTTGCATTTGTCATGTATATCCTATTGTTGGTTGCAAATTTTTAAGCAGAATTGGTCATTTCATTTTTGTTTAACTTTACTCAATTTACAAACGAACAATTTACGTTTTGAGGAAAAGAGGACACACGTTTATACACGTTTAGCACACGTTTGGTATTGTATGTGTAGCGGCGAGTATTTGCGACACACACCCTCTATACATAAACACGATCTTTCTGGCAGTGAGGACAATTTACGACAGACACATGTCTAGTTATTTTTGTCTGCTTAAGCGGTTATTCCTTTAGTTTATTATTTGAGTGACTGTTTAACTCATTTTATTCTCAGGAAATAATGACATATGTTGGCTGTTAATATTTAATCTTTCTTAGAATGTTTTCACATTTGTTTATGTTGTACCTAAGCAATTGCATCACAATTACGGTGAAAACTTCTATGTCTATGACGTTGTTGGTTTCTATGGCAACCAATGGCAAATGGTGGTGGTATTTATATGGTTGACACTGACAGAACTGATCATGCAGTGAACAAGGCGGTTTTGCCGCCGAAACGCGTCTGACCAAGGTTTGAAATAAATCGTTTTCTGTGCCAGAATTAATCACGGAGTTGGTGCCTGTTTGTTGATGAGACGCTCAGGTTGTTAATATATTTAAGAGGTCTGCCGTGACCTGGACACCAACCCTCCTCGTTCAGGAGCACTGAGCATACGGACCCCATTGTCACAGTTCCTAGCGAAACGAAAACTCAGCGCCCCCCAGCAGGAAATACGCACGATCATCTTCACGATCTGAGACACCCGAGACACTGCGGTATTGGAGAGTGACTGATCGGTGTGGGAGCCGGAGGGCATTCGCATTATCAGGTAAGCTTCTCTAAGCGGGAGTTCTCGGAGTGCAGAGTGTTATTTGAGTGGTGCCTGCTGGGAGAGGTAGTCCCGTATAGCTAAGCAAACGGGCAGTGTATGACACAGAAAATAATTGCATTTTTCAAACAATGGCCGAGGAATGGGTGAAAGAACGTGAGGAGGCAGCACTTGATGTCTTTAACGATATGGATGATGGCATAGAACAAGCACGGTCTGCTAGCAAAGGAACAGAACAGATGGAAATAAACAATAGTGCGAAAATGCTCAATGAGCTAGAGAAACTCCGCAAAAACTGAAATAGCCAAATGGTGGGAATGCAAATCCTTACAGAGATATATGGATGTGGGCAGAATCCCTAGAGGACTCCGGATTCTTGTAGCACCGACATACGAAAACCCTGATCCCGAAATGCTCAAGGATTGGGCTGAAAATAGTGCTGATTCCTCGCGGAGGATGCTACAGATTCTGATCAAATACGCCGAGAGTGACCGCAAAACAATGCTTACAAAAATGGAGACGCTATTAAAAGAGCTAGAGCAATGTGAAAATCAAGAAGAAATTAAAAAGAAACTAGGTGAAATGACTGCCAGACTATCTAAACATGAAGACTCGATCAAAGAGAGAAAGGCGACAAAATTCCAACGAGATAGGAATGATTACATGCAAGGGAGAGTGTACACGTTTTCTAAAAAATTCGACAATATATGAAGACAACAACTATCGAATACTGCTGAATTATTACAAAAAGGCCCAGATCCCACTGCTTCAGAATTGAGCTCGGAAGTGGAATAAGATACGGAACAACTAAACGATATGGCGCAAAGACGAAAACCGCCAACAGTGATCCAAGAATTGGGTTTTTTACGCTTAGAGAGACTCACAAGTCTGCGCCCCCGGCCCCCACACCAGGATCAACAAAAAGACACATCCCGGGCACACCAAAGGGAAGAAAGAGAAAAAACAGACGCTGGGGCAAGCGGTGCACAAACACAACAACAACAGAAAATAAACAAACAGCAATACAGAAGAAACAAACGCAGATAAAAGAAAACGGAGATATAGAAAACACAGTCATAAATCTAACCAAAATGGATCTTACTAAAATCGAACAGAAAATTTTCGCATTGGGACTCTCTTTTAGTGGAAGAACTAATTTTGACTATACGCAAACGCGGATAGACTTTTTTCAGTTTGTAAGGAAATTGAAGTTACAAAAATACTTTGCAAACAGTGTCAACAGAGACCTTCTCCAACCCACTTGTGATGAAATACACAATGGATTGTCAATGGCAGATGAGAATCTATTACAGGATCTACTATCAATGCAAAATGAAAATCAAGAAACAACGAATGTTGGGATGAGCAATCATATACAAGAAACGCGAGGTCCCATCCATACACCATTCAAACCCAAGTCCATATTTACACCGATGATGCCCAAAGATGGTTTGGATATTTTTGCAGAGAATGTGGTCAAAGACCTTAAGAATTTGGCACTCAAAAGTGATAAAGAATTTACCAAATCACGCAACACAAACAGGACGAATTACAACAAAGTCATGAGCAAAATCAAAGAACATCAGCATGTTGTAGTTAGATGGTCAGACAAAGGGGGCAATGTGGTCCTGTGGCCCCTGGTGGACTATAACTTGGAGGCAATGAAACAACTCAACGACAAGGATTGCTACTGCAGGATTGCCCCTACGGTTATAGTAGGTATAAAGGAAAAATACCACAAATTACTATATGAATGGAGAGGTGCCAATTTGATCACTAAATCAGAATTTGACTATCTAAAAATTGACTATCCAGTAACACCGCAATTGTATCTAATCCCAAAAATACATTAAAATGCTAGAAACCCGCCGGGAAGGCCCATCATTGCAGCTATTGGGAGTTTATTTGAAAATACCTCCCGGTTTATTGACTTTTTCCTACAACCACTGGTCTGTGAACTTCCATCTCACATTAAAGACACTGGTGATTTTCTCACTAAGATATACGATGTCAACTGGAATGAGGACTATGTTTTGATGACCCTAGATGTTAACTCGTTATACACGAGTATAAGACACAAGGATGGCCTCAGTGCTCTGAAACATTACTTAAACACGAGACCAGCGAATTTGGAGGAACATTCTCTGATGCTGCTGTGTATGGCAGAATGGTGCCTTGAGAATAATGTGTTTATTTTTGAAAAACTGTACTATAAACAGCTACAGGGAACTGCCATGGGTACTTGCTTCACCCCAGCTATGCTAATTTGCATATGGGCTGGTGGGAGGAGCAAGTACTCATGAGGGATCAAAAAACGGTAATGACTGAAAATGTGGATATTTATGTACGTTACATAGATGACATATTCATTTTGTTGCATGGCACCTTGGATAGTGCCTTTGCCGAGGAATTAAATAACAACAGTCTAAATCTATCATTTACCAGTCACACTAGCAAAACCAGTATACAATTTTTAGATATTGAAATATATATTGAGAATAATTGCATACAGACCAGAACATACAGGAAAGATACCGCAGGCAATGCAATACTGCACGCAGATAGTTTTCACCACAACAGCGTCAAGGAAGACATCCCATATACGGAATGTCTCAGAATGAGACGCAACTGCAGTACAGAAGAAGGTCTCAGGAAATCTACTAATGAACTTTTTGGTAGATTACAAAGAAGAGGGTATAAAACCGAAACCCTAGATAAAGCAAGAAACAGAAGGGAGCTGCTAACAAGGGAAGACCTGTTGTTCAAAAACAAAGAGCAAACTGCGAGTAAGATAGCCGGTATACCCAGACTGATTACAGGGTTTAATGTATACCACACCACACTTAGAAAAATACTACACAGACACTGGCAAACAGTCCGCAATGATCCGGTTGTGGGACTTATGTGTCCAAAAACCCCTGCTATCAGTTTCAGAAGAGCTAAATCAATGCGTCAAGAATTGGTACGCAACTCACCAACGGTAGTGAAAACACAGAATTGGCTTCAATCACCAAAAGGATTCACCAAATGCAGCAGATGTAAGGCCTGCAGACATGGTACTAACACGAAATCTGTCACCATGCCTTTCAGGCATTTGCCATACATTATTAGAGGCAGTTTTAACTGTAAAACAGACTATGCTGTTTATGTGTTACTTTGTACATGTCCTAAAATCTATGTAGGCAGCACGATCCATCAGGTTCACGTTCGCATCCTTCAACATCTGAGGGCTATTGCGAATGATGACCAAACATACCCTGTGGCACGCCATATAAATTCGTGCCATGGAGGTAAGTCCCAGGACCTCTCCTATTTGGTCATTGACAGTGTTCCTAAAAACCCTAGGGGAGGAAACCAACAACAGGCATTACGGAGATTGGAATCAAGGTATATTATCCTTCTAAACTCCAAAATCCCACAAGGGATGAATGCCGATGAAGCGCTTAATGTCCATCTCTGATCTTTTAATTAGGGACATATGCCCCTCTGTTAACAGCCGTTCCCCGTAGCATGTATGTTTTATTAACCTAACTACAGAATTTGACTGCACCTTCACTTGGAATACCGCTTTTTATGCAGTCTCCTCACTACCCTTGTGTACGACATACACATCACCTGTGTATCCTGTCACTAATTATTGTATTCCAATTCGAGGGTTTCAACCAATAGTGTACCTTTCGCTTCCACTAAGATCTTTGCAAATATTTTATTTAGCCCACTTGGGCAGGATGTTTTGCATTTGTCATGTATATCCTATTGTTGTTTGCAAATTTTTAAGCAGAATTGGTCATTTCATTTTTGTTTAACTTTTCTCAATTTACAAACGAACAATTTACGTTTTGAGGAAAAGAGGACACACGTTTGGTATTGTATATGTAGCGGCGAGTATTTGTGACACACACCCTCTATACATAAACACGATCTTTCTGGCAGTGAGGACAATTTACGACAGACACATGTCTAGTTATTTTTGTCTGCTTAAACGGTTATTCCTTTAGTTTATTATTTGAGTGACTGTTTAACTCATTTTATTTTCAGGAAATAATGACATATGTTAGCTGTTAATATTTAAGCTTTCTTAGAATGTTTTCACATTTATTTATGCTGTACCTAAGCGATTGCATCACAATTACGGTGAAAACTTCTATGTCTATGACGTTGTTGGTTTCTATGGCAACCAATGGCAAATGGTGGTGGTATTTATATGGTTGACACTGACAGAACTGATCATGCAGTGAACAAGGCGGTTTTGCCGCCGAAACGCGTCTGACCAAGGTTTGAAATAAATCGTTTTCTGTGCCAGAATTAATCACGGAGTTGGTGCCTGTTTGTTGATGAGACGCTCAAGTTGTTAATATATATATATATATATATATATATTGTGGGTGCCCTAGTCCTGCCCGTGGCACCCAAAAACTATTGTTGGGGACCGTGGGGGAGCCTGAATTCCCCCGCAGTCCTTGCTGTCTCCCCAAACTCCTGTGGGAGCCGGCATTGCTTTCGCCCACAGGGAGCTGCAGGAAAGGCAGCTCCTTGTGTGTGAAAGCAAGTCCCCTCTGCTTCTAGCAAGCAATTAAATTAATTCTGCTCTGCTTCTAGCAAGCAATAGTATTTTTAATGTTGTCACTTCCTGGAAGCAGAACATTTGCTGTAGTGTGACAGGAGCTGTACTCCTGCCAAGCCACAGCAAACAGCTATGTCCCAGGATGAGCAACCCAGGACATAGCAGTAGCCGACCCGGGGTGGGGGGGGGCGAACCCCAAGGCCATTATTGCCTCCAGGAGGGGGGCACATGGCCCCCCTATTTTTTTATAGGGCCTGCTGCATGGAGTTGGCATTTTCTTGTGAGCGTTTTCTAATTTTTGCTTGTTAAACGTATATACTAAGGAACCACAAAAGTTAAAATAGTGTACTTTCTACAAGAGTGATTCCTCTTTCTAGCATTGTTTATGTGAGGTGCTGTGTGACTGTGTGTTTTCATGTGTGAGTGGGTGTCTGAGTGACTGTACAGGTGTGTGAGTGGTTAAATGGGTATATAAGTGGGTGTCTATGTGGCTGTGTGAGTGGCTGTATTGGTAATTGAGTGGTTATGTCAATGACTATAGGTAGGTAAGTGAGTAGCTGTGTGAGTGGCTGTGTGGGTGGGTGAGTGGGTGTGTCAGTGACTGTATGGGTGAGAGAGTGAGTGTCTGGATGGCTGTATCAGTGAGTGACTGGGTGTGCAAATTGTTGTATCAGTGAGTGAGTTGTGTTTAAGTGAGTGTTTGGTTAAGTGAGTTGGTGTATGAGTGGCTGTATGGGTAAGTCAGTGGCTCTGTTGAAAGACTATGGGTGAGTGAGTGGGCATGTGAGTGGCTGTACAAGTGAATAACTGGGTGTGTCAGTAGTGTGAATGACTCTATTGATAAGTAAGCGGCTGTGTACCTACATGTAAGGGTCTGTGAATGGGTATGTGAGTGGTTGTGTGGGTATGTGAGTGGGCGTATGAGAGGTTGTATGGGGTGAATGGGTGTGTGAGTGTTTCTGTGGAGGATGTCAGTGATGTCATCAGCAATGTCATTTGAGATGTCATCAGTGATGTCACCAGTAATTTCACTGTCCATGTCATGGTTTATGAAATATGTGAGGAGTTAAGCAGTGCAGTGTGGGGGTACAGTTATAGTTAGCTCAGGTAACTAAAACTGCTGAATTTCACTGGTTTCTTAAGAGTTAAATCTGAACCTAACTATAATGTCCGTGTAACCTTTGGGTTTATTCAGTAAATTTCTAATCTAAGGTTTTTTTTAAATCTATTTCCTAACTATACTGTCCCTGTGACCTTTGTTTTTCTGTAAATTTCTACAGTTTTTTTAATGTTCTTTCCTAACTGTTTGAGTGGAAAGTGTGACTGGGTCCCTAACAATTTGAGTGGGTCTGTCACTGGATCCATTAGTCTCTTATTCACACTGTGACTGGGTGCATCCGTGTCTGAGTGCATTTGTAAGCGGGTGCATAATTCTCTGAGTGGATGTGCGAATGGGTGCATGAGTCTTTGACTGGGTTTGTAACTGTCTGTCCACGTCTTTGAGTGGGTATGTCAAGGAATGCATCACTGTCTGTGTGGGTCTGTTAGTGAGTGCATCACTGTCTGAGTAGATGTTTAAGTGGGTGCATGAGACTGTGAGTGGGTCTGTGAGTAGGTGTGTCACTTTCTGAGTGGGCTTCTGAGTGTGTGAGTCTCTCAGTGGGTCTGCACGTGGGTGTGTGAGTTTCTGAATGGGTCTGTGAGTGGGTACATGAATCTCTGACTGGGTCTGCAAATGGGTACATAGGTCTCTGAGTGGGTTTGTCACTGGGTGTCTAAATCTTTGCGTGGATATGCCAATGAATGCATCAGTGTCTGTGTGGGTCTGTTAGTGGGTGCATCAGTGTCTGAGTAGATGCTTGAGTGGATGCATGAGTCTCTGAGTGGGTCTGTGAATAGTGTCAGTCTCCGAGTGGCTGTGTGAATCTCTAAGTTGGTCTGTGAGTGAATGCATAACTCTCTGAGTGGCTCAGTGTATGGGTGCATTAGCCCTTGAGTTGGTCTATGAGTGGGTGCATGAGTATCTGATTAGGTCTGTGAGTCACTACATGAGTCTCCGAATTGCTCTCTCAGTGAGTGCATGAGTCTCTGAGAGGGTCTGCGAGTCAGTGCATGAGTCTCTGAGTGGGTTTGTGAATGATTGCATGAGTTTCTGAGTTGGTCTATGAGTGGTTTAATAAGTATCTCAGTGAATCTCTGAGTGGGTATATTAGTCTCTGAGTGGGTCTGTGAGTGCCTATATATGTCTATGAGTGGGTCTGTTAATAGGTGCGTCAGTGTCTGAGTAGAAATGAGAGTGGGTGTCTGACTTTCTGAGAGGATCTGTGCCTGGTTGCATCAGTCTCTGAATGGTAATTTTGAAAAATAGGGACCCCTACATATACAATATACTTGCTAGTCGTAGATAAACAGTTGAGGGAAAAAGTACATACGCAAGTGTATTACTCTCCACACAATATTATTGGCAACAAAACCATTTGATTTTTTGCAAAAAACAAATGTGCAAATGTACATTAATTCACGAAAGAAACCAACAAAAAGTAAATTTTATTAATGAAATAGTTTGTATGTATGTATGTGTATATATATATATATATTCACTGAAAAAACCAAAGGTTTCAGGGGCGTTATAGTTAGGAATTGGCATTTAAAAAACCTTAGAAATTAACTGAAAAAACCATAGGTTTCAGGGGCGTTATAGTTAGCTGGACATTTCCCTCGTACAAAACCCTAGAAATTCCCCCGTTATAGTTAGTTCAGCTAACTATGACTCGCGACCCCGCAATGCACTGCTGATGACGTCACATATTACATCACTCATGACATGGTCAGTGACATCACTGATGACATCACTGATGACATCTGAAATGGCATCACTGATGACATCACTGATGACGTCATCCAGTAAGTGTGTGTTTCTGTAAATTTTAAATATGTTTAATATATCTATATAGGGAAAAACATATGGAAGAATGAGTGGGTGTATAAGTGTGTGAATGGATGATTTAGTAAGTGCGTGACTGACTCATTAAGTGAGTCATTAAACATATCTTACTGCAGACTAGTGACTAAACTGTGTGAATGTGTGTATCTGTCTGTATTATTATTTGTTTTTATTGGTTTTTTCAAACATATTTGTTTATATTTTTAAAAATAATTTTTTAACAATATGTTCAAAACTTTATTTTATATATTTTTTTTCCATGTTTTTTGGATCCGCGCACCCTATGCGCACCGTTCTCGATCCCTACACGATAGCATCTGCGCATGGTATGCGTTGGGTACGTGTTTAGTGCGCGATCGCAATGCGACCGGTACGCGTCTCCCAGCTTATACGCGACACGTTCGATGTACATAACGCGACGTTTACGCGCTTCCACGATGCATCATATGCATGTATGACGCGGTAGGTGCACAGATCCCGCGAAATATTTAACATTTAAAGAAACATATATATGTATTTCATATGAATATTAATTGAAGACAAACTCTAAACTAGTCTTAAAAGTAATATATTTTTACATCTAATCCTATTTTTCTTTTTAATTCAATTTCGCGGATGCGCGCTGGGTGCGTGCTGCGTAAGCGCAGGGTGTGCGGATCCCATGTGCAGAAAAAGAGATTTGATTTGTTCATTACACTTCCTGTTCTAACTATTGAAAGACCTCACCCATTTCAATCATTCTTCTTTCACCTTCTTTGGAGGAGCATCTCTTTGCAGAGAAGAAGATTTTTTGGACTAAGTTTACACTTAGCTCTAACTTTTTTCTCCTAACAATGGCTTCAGGACAGCAGGCATCACCTGCATCTCCTCATACATCTGAGGATGAATTTTTGGAGGAGCCACCACGCACACCACATTTTTCTTCAGTGGTGTGGAATTTTTTTACTTTTCCCGAGGGACAAACTAAGACCAATGCCACCTTGGTCACGTGCAAGATTTGTAAAAAAGTGCTGTCTCGAGGGGATCCGACAAAGAAAAGCTTATGCGGGACAGCCAGCATGATGAAGCACCTACGGACCCTTCATCCTGTCAATCTTGCACGAGAAGAATGCCGACGGATGAGAGACACTACTGCTCCTGCGCCTTCCACCTCATCGCAGCCGAGCACTTCAAGAGTGCATCCGTCAGCCCAAAACTTCCGTCCTCAATTTAAATTTTTAAAAGTGCTCTGCACTAAGTGCAATGCGACTTTGTGCTACGGGGAGCAGTCGATCGATCTGATCTGCCGCCGGCAAGAAAGTCACCATTGCTAGTTTATTTTTTGGGGGTTTTTTTTCCCCCTGAAGTTCATTGTTTTGTTCCTCCTGTTTTGTTCTTTGTTTGTTTTTTCCAGAAAAAACAAAAAAATCACAAAATCGTTGAAACCCCCCCCGCCCAAAAAATATAAAAGAAGAAAGAAGAAAAAAAAAGTTCTTCTAAGAGCTAACTTTCCTGGTTTAAAAAAAGAGCTAAATTTCTTTGTTAGTGTGTGAAAGTTTAGATGAATGTATGTGTAGTACGTAATTAACTGAATGAATGTATTAGTAGCGTATGTGAATGTATAAGTGCAGAACTATGAGGAAGTGCTGCAGCATCACACAGTAACATCTTTAACTGCAGTGTGCTGTAGTACTTTCGAAGCACAGGGATGCAACATATGTACATAAATATGTTGCAAATCTATGCTTCTCTCTGCACGGCTGCTTAAACTGCAGCCATGTGGTGACACAGGCACCCTTGCACCATAGTACAAGGATATCTGTGTCATGTGCTGTTTGTTTTTCTGCAGGAAGACACACCTTCCTGCACTAAAACAATGAGAAAATGCATTTTTCTCCTTCATGTATGCTGAACATTTTAGCATGCATTGAAGATATAAAAATGTGGAGAAATGAAAACAATTCTCCTTGTAGTGCTTTCCTACACCAATTTTAGAATGGTGCAGCATTCACACACATATCGAGATTTATGATTTCTGATAAATCTAGAGATGTGTCTTGTTCTATGAGTATTCAGTGCAATCATGCACAACAACACTTATAGAACACCCTTTCAAAGCAAAGTGGTGTGTATGATGAGGTTGTATTTACATGGAGTAGAAAAAGTACACAGAGTGCCTTTTCCTCTCTTTGTAAATATGAAAGAATGTCTTGCGCAATAGCTATGTTACAAAAAGTGACATATTTCCGGTTTTAAAATTCATTGCGAATGATAGAAGGTAAGCACAGAGTTTTGTATGCAAAGATGTTCAAAGAAGAATGATTGAAATGATTGCGGTCCTTCAATAGGTACAATGGGAAATATTATGAACCCCTCAAATATCTTTTTGTGCAGGTCACATGATATCTGATTACGGTCAGATTTCAAAACTACATAGGTATAAACAGAGTGTTTTTAGAAATGTGTTTCAACTTTGTAGCTTCTTGCAGACCTCCTCAGTCTGCATATTGAGACTTAGTTAAACTTACCTTCACAGTAATAGGAATAAAAAATGGTATACATTTTTTTCAGATTTTCATTGCAATCTAAATTGATATAAATTGCTTATTTTGAAATTTGGATCTGTGAAAGAAAAGAAAAAAAAATTATAACATGTAATAATAAATTTTTTACAACACAGCATAATTTCCACAAAGTAATTTGTTTGCCTTTTTTGCTGTTCTCAGAATATATTGAATTTCACTAGAAATAGTGATTTCAATCGTACTCATCACTTAACAGCGGGCAAAAAAAACCAATCAGAAACATTGTTAAAAAAAAAACAACATGCTATTCTCAGTAAATTACCAGAAAATACAAATCACACATATATGAAATGCTTACGGATTACAAAAGTCCATAATTCAAAAAAATACCTTTCCTTGAGGCCAAATGGTATTTTTGCACTCCTTCTTTATGTAAATAGTCCAATGGTAGTCCTATTAAATTATAATAATAAATTCCTCAGAGAATGAATTATCTTCCTAAAACTTTGACTTTAAAAATATTAGGTAGGAATTTTGTAATTCCCTAGGCAAACGTTGTTTAAAAACCAACTGGGAATCATTACAAAGTGTCCAGCCTTTGTCACATTTTAGATAGGCAGTGAAATGTCCAGATGTGGTGGAAGGACCATCATGGAAAATTATTGCAATTGCTACAAAAGTCCTTCCTGATATTGATAGTTGTGCTGCTACAAATTGCTTTATTAAAGTATCCAATTTTCTTCCGTCAGCTGTACAACTTTGCATCATTAAAATTTTGTATTTTCCATATTTTGTTAAGAATAATGTGAATAACATTTCTGATTTACATTGGCTACACTCCATGTTTTGATTTGCACCTTTAACTAATTTATTGAAAGACACTGATTTACAGTCTGGTAATGTTAAATACAGAAATCTCTCAGTGTCTACATTGGTGCTACATGTATACATGCAATTTTCACAATGATGTTCCCATTTGTAATAAAGGCCAAAAATATTTTCTATTTCTACACCTTCATTTGCAAAAATGGTAAGCATATACATTAAAAATTCCTGAGCATCTTGTTGGATATTTTGTGAAAATTGTGTAGAACCAGAACACACATCCAAAAGACTACGAACATCTGAAACAGATTGTATTTTACTTGTATCTGTTGTCAACTTTTCATAAACAGAATGCAACAGAGAGCAAAATCTTTTTTGCCGATTCTGCATAATTTGTTCTCGCAAACCTTCCAGATAAAAAACAACATTGACCACTACATTAGCATAGCAGTTGACACCTGAACTATTTTCAAACTGATAACCAACAATCTCTTCAACAGTGTCCAATTTCTTTTTATCTGCAATCACAACATTATCTTGTTCTTTTCCCTTCTTGACACCTTCAGAACAGATATTCTCTAACATTCTTTTTCGAGCAACCACACGCTTTTCAAATACAGGATATTGACCTAAATTTGGAGCATAAACCCTTCTTAACCTATTATACTCTTTTACACAGTTTGCATCTGCAGTAACCTTCGTCTCATCAAAATCAATCAAAAACAAACCAGATAATGTTCTGACTAGCGACAAAGCAACATATGCCATACCCTCTTTAAATACGGTAGATCCAATGTTCACCAATGCACTATCTACACTTAATCCTTGAGATTTATGAATAGTCACTGCGTATGCCAGAGAAAATGGAAATTGTTTCCTACGGACATATAAATCTTTAACAAGCAAAAAACGAACTGAACAACGACCAATTTCTTTAACTTCATCAATCTGATCAAATTTAATTTTTAAAAATTCAATTCCTTCTTTTTTCAGATAATGCACAAAATCCACCACTTTACCCATTGCACCATTAACTAAACCTTTCTCTACATCCAAATTACGCCTTAAAATTACCCGAAAGTTTACACACGCATATAGTGTCTTTTCTAAACCAGCAGTTTTAGATATTTCTTTTTCTAAACAATCCAGTTTTGATCTCAACTTTCCCGTCAAAATAATAGTGATTCCTTCATGCTGTATTTTATCGATGGCTTCCATTTTTACAATTTATTCATTTTCCAGTTTCAGTAGTTCTTCGTTGAATATGGAACACTCGCACAGTGTTGGCATTAAGCAAATCACTGATTTATTTTTAGCAATTTCCACGTACACTTTTGCAGGAACTGCATTTTCATTTGGAAAGACATTGCAAAGAAATCGACTCTCCAAAGCTTGTTTGCCTTGTTTTGAAAGAATTCCAATTCTTATATCTCGAAGAATACTTTCATATTCAGCATCATTTGCCTGTCGCATATTTGTTGTCAGTTCTTTGTATTCAAAATGAGTCTAAATGTTCACATTACCAATACTGCCAAGAGACTTTCTGGTATCTTCATGGGCTAGTGTTTTAAATACTGGTTGTCCTTTTACCGGAGTCAGTTGCAGTAGATCTCCAAAAACTATGACGTGTTTTCCTCCAAATACCACGTCATACTCTGTTTTAAGAATTTGGTGCATTCTTAAATGCACAAAGGCAAGCATCAAGTTTGAGACCATGCTCACCTCATCAATAATGAGAAGTTTCATTTTCTTCAGGACTCTTGAAACTTCACAACAAGCTTCTCCAGATAGCTTGTGGTATTCCAATTTGTTCTCATGCTCTACTGGCAGCATTAGTAAACAATGTAAAGTAATTCCTTTAATGTTATGTGCTGCCAACCCAGTTGGAGCAGTGACAACACAAGACAAATGCGAATCAGTTGTTTTCTGCAGATAACTTGTAATTACTTTAATTAAGAAACTTTTTCCCGGTCCAGCTTGACCACTCACATACATTCGGATAGGTTGAAATGATGTACATGAGCACCCTCTCTTTTCATGAAGTAATCCATGGTCACTCTGCTCTTTCACTTGCTGATATATTTGTTTTTGTTCAACATTTAGTTATTCTTCCAAGTTTCCTAACAGTATTGCATCTTCTTGAGCTTGATACATTGCTGTTTCCACCTCATTCATTGCAATCGCTGCTTCATTTTCAACAATTGGTTGTCCTAGTGGATCTTGACTCAGTGCAGCAGAACTTTGACTGTCTTGAGAACTGTTTCAAGCAATCTCAGCTGCAATTGTAGCTTCTTGATCAATTTCATCATTCAACATTTTGACATAATTTGCGAAAGCACTGCATTGTATGCTATGTTTAGAAGCATTAAATTAATCTTCATAGCTGGGAAAATCTCCAAGTAATTCCAGTTCTGAACGCCATGGTTTGAACATTTGCAAAAGGGCTAAATAGTCAAATTCCCTTTTGTCAGCAGTGTCGCAACTCAAGTTTCCTGTGATTAATTAAATTTCCTTTCCTTTGTTTCACCAGACATCCTTCAGAACCAATCACTGCATATTTTCCATTATTGATGTTCTCTGTAGTATTCCGTTTAAAAGTGTAGTTTTGCAGCACTTCATAGAGACACATGTTCTCAAGATGATGACTTCTATTTGGGTAGTATGTGTCCAACATATTCGTTTTCAAAATATCTGTACTTTCAGGTTCATTTTCTGCTAAATATTCAATTTCTTGAACAGATTTCAATACCCGATTTCGCATTCCTGCAAGACCTAGACTCACCCAAATGATTCTTCTACTTTTGGAATATAGACTTGCAAATGATAACCGATCTGAACATTCATATGCTCCAATTTCACGATGCGATAACATCTTCAAACTGAAACTGTATAATTTCTTACTTAGAGTCTTCTCGTGAGTCTTTTCTGATTTAGTAATGTAAGACGTTACATATCAAGCAACAGCAATGGAATTGTCCGCAACATACTGAATATCCATGTTAGCGTTCCACATGGATAAAATAACTGGATTGTAGTCATTTATGTATTTCGATTCTTCGCTTCTTCTTAAGTTGTAGGTGTTTTTCAGAGACTTTCTTGTGATGGTATGTCGCATAGCTGACATAAAACTGTTCACTCTTCCTTTGGATAATACAGGACGTGGAAATCCAAAACGACATTTGGTATAGAACTTATCCTTTGACTTGTACTTTTGTCGACAGTATTTTCCACACCTGTGGCTTTGAAATCGTAAGACTTGTTGTTTTAAGTTTTTATCTTCTCTGCTATTGGGAAGAGCACATGTAGCATAATCTTCAATGAAAGACAAAACAGTTTCATCTAAATCTGTTCCAAATTCTGGGGCGTCCTTGATCCATAACAACATATGTATATGAGGAGCACCTCTTGCTTGATACTCCTTTCTCCAAAAGAAATCCACAACTTCTCCAAGAGGAGGATTCTTTTTATTGCAGATGAAAGACATCATAGCTTCAAATCTATGATTGAAATATCTGCATACATTGACAGGATCCAAAGAGCACAATTATCCAGGTGTCTTGTATTCAATATTATTTATATTGGAATTTGCCTCTCGAAGAAATTCAAGTGAATCATCCCAAGCGTACTCAGCACAGCTTAGGGTAAGAAACCACGTAGGAGTTCCCAAGTTCCGTAGCATACATTTCAGCTCTCCATGTCGACGGTACCAATATTCATTAGTCCCACGCTGACATGCCATCAGATTAATCAACTGAGATTCTAAGTGATCATCTCGCTGATGCACTTTATCCATAAAATCCTTTGCAGTTACATTTTGCAGATGCATTCCAGTTTTTAAAATGTGATTTACTGCCTATGAAAGTCCAGACAAGTCACTTTCAAACAGAAGATGAAACATATAAGGGATACATTGTCGAAATCTTGGATCTTCTGCATAGAATCTTGTTGTCCGATATTCAGATGCAGGAATCTGCACAGGACGTTCATCATATCGTCCACCTTTTCCTGTTGGAAACAACTGCGGGAAACAACGAGCTTCCAAGCTCTCTTCCCATACACTCATGGGACTTCCTGTTGTTTTTTTCAATTGAAACAACTCAATTGTATTCCCCATCACCTCTTTGGAATGAAGTGGATGTACTCTGTAATGTTCATAGATCTCTTCACATCTGGACATGTCCACTTTTTCTATGTGTCCACTTATTGTTTCAGTATCTTCTGCTAAATCTATTTCTTCTTCTCCAAGAAACACATTTCTATAGTACTCATTATTTTTTAACAGATACAATGACGCCTTTTGCACTTTTCTAACATCCACTAACTCTTGCCAAATTTTCTTATTCTTAGTAGAATGACTAGTGGCTCATTTTCTGCATTGTCTACACCAATAGTTTCAATATGTTTCATTAAATCTAACGGTAAATACACAACTCTTCCTTTCAATCCTCTTTGCAACTCTGATGGAGGTAATTTACCTGTTTTGGGTTCCATACGAACAATAGCCTGAAACGGGTGAGCACATTGTATGAGAATAGACTCATACGTATTTAAATCTATCAGCTCTGGTGGAATAGCAACCAACTCTAGATTATTATGAACAGCTCTAGCAGGCATTTTATTCTCATCTAATTTGTTATACAAATATTTGCAAATATGCTGCTCAGATCCCAAATCAAAACAATCCTCTACCAACAAATAAGTTGCAAATTCCATCCACTTATCATTATCTTCTATTTCACTTTTTAAATACAGATTCACCCTAGGCTGATTTTTATAGTGACTTCGCCGACAACAAATACAATAAATATTTGGTCTTTCACCTGAAATTACCTTAAACTTTGTGATTTCATCCTCAAATGTTTCTGTAATTACGGGTTGTACATTGTCTTCAACATTTTGTTCTACTAAGGTGTTAGTTTCCTCACTCTCTTGCTGAGGACCAAAGTAACAAAACTCAATATCATCACAGACCTGCTTCACATCCGATACTGACCCGCGCAAAAGAGCACTGTTCAACTCACTTAACTTTAGTGCTGGACTTTTTGCATAATACAACCTTCTCACTAACTTCCGCATTTGAGTATGATGTACTGCCAGCATTCTGAAATGGTGAAAAACACTTTGACAAACTTTCCTAGAAAGACAAGCCAGAGAATGACCTTGCAAACCAGTATGTTTTCTCACTCTGCAAGGGTCTAGTCCTTGCAACAGCCTAATCTTTTGTTTTACACTTTTTTTAGTATAGGCTCGTAAAAAACGACATAATTTTTCAATAGATTCCTGTCACACACTGCAAATACTACTGTAATCCCAAGTGTACACAGGGTTTTTCAGCACGTCTCCCTAAAACTTCATCAGCTATCACTTCTTCTGCATTTCTTTCAACCATTTTCTCTTTCTCAATTGGACAACCATCTCTAACCTCATAACCTCTACCACTGGTGTGAACTGCATACAATAATTTTTCGCTCTGTGAATAACTCTCTTCATTAAAAAAAGGCTCTGACTGGAACTGTGTTTCCATTCTCCCAAAAAAAATCACAATTTTTTTTTTATGAATAACTCTTTTCCTCCTACTTTTGACATTCATTACATGGATTGGTTTATCTAGTGATCGAATTCTGTTTAATACTAAAATAAACAGTTTCCTTTTTATTTCAAAAGCCTTTTCCACAATGTTTTCAATATGCTTTTTCTTTTTATAAAATAAAGCTCTCTTTTTATATTTCTTCACATCTTTCAGCAAATTATGCACTACTCTCTTGTAAAATATTTTTTTGCGTAATTCCTTATACTGATTTTGCCTTCTTTTACCATACTTTATCTCGTTTGACTGACCATTTGCTTTTTTGCTTTTCCTCTTATTTTGAATTTTTTTCTTACTTGAAGCATTCTCAGTAGTTCCTGCATTATGTACATTCTGTTTGGTCCTACAAACATTTTTAATAAATTGCTTTGTGATCTTACCAGAAGATTTTTTCCTTTTAGCCACATTATCTTGTACATTCAATACTTGTGGTTGATGTTTCTTCAAGTCATCATCCTGTCTCTGTTCTTTTCTTTTTTTTTTTTTTTTTTGGCATGATTTCTCTATTTTAACGTTGAAAAACAGTATCTGTAAAAAAGAATCACAAATAAATGTATATTAATAACTTTCAAATTTATACAATTCTATTACTGTAGAAACACATTTTATATAAAAACTGACTAAGAAACTATAGCCCTGAAGCACAAGTGTGACAATGGTTAAAACACTACATGCATAGTGCATACTACTTTGAAGCAGTTCATGCCCTAAAGCCTACCTCACTAAAAGACTACATGTTAACTGACTGAATGATTACAGTACTATAAGGAGACACACTGGGTGAGTGACAGGGTGTTTGCTAGAAGTGTATGAATACTGACTGAAGAATTGAAGGTGTGAAAGACAAGTGTGTAGGTGGTTAGAGGACTGCATGCATAGTGGATAGGCGTTTGAACCAGTCCATGTGCTAAGGCCTGGCTAACTGCATGAGTACTTGGGTAATGACTGAACGATTAGAGTACTGCAAGGAGAGTACCTGGGTGAATTTATAAGTGGTTGGCTTTTGGCGCAGTGAATGGATTAGTACTTGGTACTGAATGGGTCACTAGAGGAGTGCAAAGGGAGTGACAGGGTGTTTGCTGGAGGGTATGGATACTGACTAGGGAATTGAAGTTATGAAAGAGAAGTGTATAGGTGGTTACAGGACTGCATGTATAGTGGATTGGGGTTTGAAGCAGTCTATGTGCTAAGGCCTGTGTCGCTGCATGAGTACTTGGATACTGACTGAATGATTAGAGTAGAGCAAGGAGAGTGCCTGGGCGAATTTATAAGTGGTTGGCTTTTGGCGCAGTGAATGGATTAGTACTTGGTACTGAATGGGTCACTAGAGGAGTGCAAAGGGAGTGACAGGATGTTTACTGGACTGTATGGATACTGACTAGGGAATTGAAGGTGTGAAAGACAAGTGTGTAGGTGGTTAGAGGACTGCATGCATAGTGGATAGGGGTTTGAAGCAGTCCATGTGCTAAGGCCTGGGTCGCTGAATGAGTACTTGGGTACTGACTGAATGATTACAGTACTACAAGGAGAGTGCATGGGTGAATTTATAAGTGTTTGGGTTTTGGCGCAGTGAATGGATTAGTACATGGTACTGAATGGGTCACTAGAGAAGTGCAAGGGGAGTGACAGGGTGTTTGCTGGAGTGTATATATACTGACTGGGGAATTGAAGGTGTGAAAGAAAGGTATGTAGGTGGTTAGAGGACTGCATGCATAGTGAATAGGCGTTTGAAGCAGTACATGTGCTAAGGCCTGGCTCAGTGCATGAATACTTGGGCACTGACTGAATGATTAGAGTACTGCAAGGAGAGTGCCTTGGTGAATTTATAAGTGTTTGGGTTTTGGCACAGTGAATGGATTAGTACATGGTGCTGAATGGGTCACTAGAGGAGTACAAAAGGAGTGACAGGTTGTTTGCTTGAAGTGTATGGATACTGACTGTGGAAATAAAGGTATGAAAGAGAACTATGTAGATGGTTAGATAACTGCATGTGTAGTAGATAAGCATTTGAATCAATGCATGTGCAAAGGCCTGCCTCACTCCATTACTACTTGAATATTAACTGAATGTTTACAGTATTGCAAGGACAGTTCCTCGGTGAATACATAAGGAATGACTACCTTTTAATTCTACCTAAACTTGAGAACAGGACACTTTTTAAGCAGTTATGCATATTCAAAGAAATGAAGTACTCGAATGCTTCTCTCACACTGGTTACACAAATGCACACAGACTCACAGTGTGATTCTAGACAACAACCACTATCCCTAGGAGTTTACCAAAACTCATTCACTACTGTAGAAGTGGTAAGGGAACTGCACACAATCTACATATTTCAGGACTGCACTTTTGTGTCAAAGCCTGACTCATTTAATCAAAGCATAAGCAAAAACTGTCTTCTAATGCTACTAAAACTTGACAACAAGACAGGTTTTAAAACAGTTATCTGTCAGCAAATACACAATGTTACCAAATGCTTCTCTCACAGTGGTTCCCAAATGCACACAGACTCACAGTGTGATTCTAGACAAGCAACACTATCCCTACCAGTTTACCAAAACTCATTCACCACTGTGCAAGGGGTAAGGGGACTACACACAATCTACATATTAAAGTACAGCACATTAGTGTCAAAGCATGACTCATTATATCAATGCATAAGCAAAGACTGGCTTCAATTGCTACTAAAACTTGACAACATGACGGGTTTTAAAACAGTTATCTGACAGCAAATACATGATGTTACCAAATGCTTCAGTCACAGTGGTTCCCAAATGCACACAGACTCACAGTGTGATTGTAGACAAGCACCCCTATCCCTTGGAGTTTACCAAAACTCATTCACTACTGTGGAAGGGGTAAGGGGACTGCACACAATCTACATATTTCAGAACTGCACTTTAGTATCAAAGCCTGACTCATTTAATCAAAGCATAAGCAAAAACTGCCTTCTAATGCTACTAAAACTTCACAACAAGACAGATTTTAAAACAGTAATCTGTCAGCAAATACACGATGTTACCAAATGCTTCTCTCACAATCCTTACCCAAATGCACACAGACTCACAGTGTGATTCTAGACAAGCAACACTATCCCTAACAGCTTACCAAAACTCCTTCACTACTGTGCAAGGGGTAAGGGGACTACACACAATCTACATATTAAAGTACAGCACATTAGTGTCAAAGCATGACTCATTTTGTCAATGCATAAGCAAAGACTTGCTTCTAATGCTACTAAAACTTGACAACATGACAGGTTTTAAAAGAGTTATCTGTCAGAAAATACATGATGTTACCAAATGCTTCTCTCACAGTGACTCCCAAAAGCACACAGACTCACTGTGTGATTCTAGACAAACAACACTATCCCTTGCAGTATACCAAAACACATTTCTTCATCTAGAAGGAGTACTACATTTTAGTGTAGAAACATAACTCATTTCACAAATTCATAAACAATCACTGATTTCTAATTGTACCAAAATATAAAAACAGCACAGTTATCGCCCTGCAAACACATGAAAAACACAAATGCTTATCACAAAAGACCTCCTTTCAAATAAATAACTCACCTTTCAAGTAGTTTTGTAGATTAAGAAGTATATCAGTCACACACCAGATTTTCTTATACAGAATCTCTGCACTGTGCACCTGTCAGCAAAACCAAAGAATGGCAAAGATTCCCTCTCATTTTCCCCACATATACATGTAAACATCAAATCACATTCCTTCCCACATAAATTCAAAACCAAACACACATTTCTATTGGTTAAACATTTCAACCCTTTCCAAATGACATAAATTTGAACCCTTCCCGCAATCTGCCTTCTGCCTGTTACCATAGAAACAGGTGATGGAACACTGTACTGAGCACACAGGTCACAAGTTCAGCACACAATGTTGCTAATCAAGACAGCAAGTGTGCTTGACTTTTCCACATATCAGCTTATCATATATAATGTTCCTTACAATCAGTTTTTGTTAACCAATAAGAATCATGCGTTTAGAAAACTGAAATATGCACCCTACCTTTCAGTTTAGAAGGTTGTAAAACAACCAATGATTTCTTGTCTTTTTTCAAAACTGCATCTTAGCCACCATTTTAGAAAAATATTACTTTCCAAACTGCCATTTCATTTACAGAGACCATCTGAGTGCATCCAGACCTCCTTTCAAGATAGTTAGAGTGTGGATTGTGGGACACAGCTATATTTTCTGGAGGCAAAGGTATGCAGAAAACATAGGCATTCACAAAGACCTAGGTTTGCCAAATGTAGACATTAAATGGATTGAACAGAGAGGGTTAAAGTGGCACCAATTGATGCCATTGGTGAAATCCTTCATGCATATCCAACACCCTGACCTCATAATAGTGCACTGTGGTGGCAATGACCTAGGCACTTTGACTGGGGTAGGTCTAGAAATGCTTATGAAGGACACCTTTGCAGAACTGATTTCACTTTTCCCCAAAACTGCCCTTGTGTAGTCTAACATATGCCAAAGGCAGAAATGGAACTGGTCCGATCATTTTTGTCCACAAATTGAGAACGCTAGGAAACATGTGAATAAATCTGTTTCTGCTTTTCTCTGAGACTATAGAATGGGGTCCATTTTCAATAACAATCTTCGCTTTCATATGCAAGAGATATATAGGAGAGATGGAGTACACTTTACTGATGAAGGAAACAGAGTCTTCCTCAACAACTTTAGACTCTGTATAGGTACTTACTTATAAGTACCAAAAACTCTCAATGAACACGACGGCTCTTTTAAGAGCCACTCAAGAACAAAACACTTAAGTTTGATGTTTATCTCCCAAAAATGTCCATTTTTGTTTCCTTGGATCCGCGCACCCAACGCGTTTGGAACCACTCACCCAACGCGAGAGAATCCGTGCACCCAACGCGATAGGATGCGCGCACCATGCGCGCATTTCGCCGTTTTTTTTTTTTTAAAAAAGGGGGACCCCCTAAGCAGATCTAGAGGGTCAGAGTATTTCCACTCTGCCCCCTTTATATGTTTTACACACTTATTCCCCTTGCTTCTTCAGCCTCGTTCCTACCGAGGCAGAAAATGGCCGCCAACAGTTCCTGGTTTCGAATGTAGACAGACACTCGACAGCCAATTAGCATTCAGCGCGTGATCGTCAGGGTGCGCGCTCGATTCGGCGAGGGTGCGCTTACGGTGCGGGTAGGGTGCGCGGATCCTCCCCGGCCATAGATATCACTAACTTTTTTACCCTAATTTTCTCAGGAACTGCTGAACAGATTCACACCATTTATGCAAAAGGCATGAGTCTGAACTGAGGACTACCATTTTGCCAAATTTGGTGTAATTCCGTTCAGCAGTTCGGGCTATAGCTGCGACAACAGATCCTATGGGAAATTGCATGGGGAAAACGTGTTTTGGGACCCCCCTTTTTTCTCGGCCCCCGCTTGACGAATCACCAAGAAACTTTCAGGGTAGGAGCGGAGCTGGCCAAAAGTTTGGAAAATTTCGCAAAGATTCGTCAATCGGTGCCAGACTTATTGGGAATAGAATGTTGCAGATTTCCTATGGAAAATAGGTCCTAACTATAACTATCTACTGGCGACCGCCAGTAGATAATATATATATATATATATATATATATATATATATATATATATATATATATATATATATATATTATCTACTGGCGGTCGCCAGTAGATAGTTATAATTAGGACCGAGTTCCCATAGGAAATCTGAAAATTCTATTTTGAATAACTTTGGCGCCGGTTGACGAATCCTCGCGAAATTTTAAAAACTCATGGGGCGCTCCGCTCAGCTCCTACCCTGAAAGTCTCGGGGTGATTCGTCAAGCGGGGACTGAGAAAAAAGGGGGGTCCCAAAACGTGTTTTCCCCATGCATTTTCCCATAGGACCTTTAGTCGAAGGTACAGTCCGAACGGCTGAACAGAATTACTTGAAATTTGGCAAAGAGGTAGTCCTCAGGTCAGGCATGTGCCTTTTGCATATATGGTGTCAATCTGTTCAGTAGTTCCTGAGAAAATTGAAGTTAAAAGTACATAAATATCTATATGCGCGCACCAAATGTGCGCGAGCGTAATTCTGATTGCTGGTTAGATGTCAGTCAACATTCGAATCGGTCGAAATCAGGAAGTGTCGGACGCCATTTTGTGTGTGGCAGTGAAAAAGAAAGGTGGAGAATGTGAAAAGGGGGCAGGGTAGAGTGTTCCTGACCCCCTAGCCTTTGTCAGGGGGTCCCTGAAGGACCGCAAAGTGTGAAAAAAACATTTTTTTTTTCAAAAAATCGCGGGGTGCGCGCACAGTGAAAAACCCTTAAAAAAAAAAAAAAAAACATTTTAAACTGTTTATAAGTTTATAGAAGATATTAACTATGCTGTTCAACTTTATCCAAATTCAAAATAAAAGAGCTGAGCCATTCCATATTACAGGATACAGTCAATCTATAACTATATACATAGGTAGTTTATTGTAGAATAAATATATACAAAATATAATAATACATACATAAATTAGCATTTAAAAAACCTTACAAATTCACTAAAAAAACCATAGGTTTCACACACGTTATAGTTAGGAATTAGCATTTAAAAAACCTTGCAAATTCACTGAAAAAACCATAGGTTTCACACGTTATAGTTAGCTGGACATTTCACTCGTAAAAAACCATTGAAATTCCCCCGTTATAGTTAGTTCAGCTAACTATAACTCGGACGAACGCAATCCACTGCTGATGACGTCGCATATTACATCACTCATGACATGGTCAGTGACATCACTCATGACATCTCAAATGACATCACTGATGACATCACTGATGACATCATCCAGTGAATATGTGTCTTTCTAAAAAAAAAATATTTTTTATATATGTATATCTAAAGGTTAATGGAAGAATAAATGGGTAAATAAGTGTCTAAATGGATAGGTTTTTTTTGTAAAATTAATTGTATAGCTGACTTATTAACAGTATCTTAGTGAACACAGTGATGTAATATGCGACGTCATCAGCAGTGGTTTGCGGTCGCGCGAGTTATAGTTAGCTGAACTAACTATAATGGGGGAATTTCAATGGTTTTTTACGAGTGAAATGTCCAGCTAACTATAACATGTGTGAAACCTATGGTTTTTTCAGTGAATATATATATATATATAGACTTTGCACTTCCTCGAAAATGCCGGGACACATCACGCGTCGGTGCACTATTGGGTCCGAGGTTACCCAATAATTTACATCCTTCTCACCATGCACTTATCGTACATATGCACTCCTCCCAGAAATACACACCAGCTCCAGAATCAATCGATCGCAGGAGATTTATTGCATAGCAATAGCCAGAAAAACACACCCTACGCGTTTCAGCGGGAACCGCCTTGCTGACGGGTAAATTTGTTATGAATACAAACACACATATAAACGACCATCACAGGTTACGTACAACGTAACGAGCATAAACATGAACAAAGGACTATCATTCAAAAACTGAAATCAAAGTGGCGGCAATCTTAGTATGGTTTTGAACAGTCAATAGAGTTATATTCACATTAAATGAAAACTTTACAAAGCAAAAATGAAAAGTGATATAAAAACATATTGTGCAACCGTGACATAAATAAATCATATATGCCGTTGCTATCACAGCGGTATAAATTCTAATTATTCAAATCTTCCTTATTTACTCGACATTACAGTTCCCTAAACGATGTCAAGATCTATGAGAACTTAATCAGTCCATTCCGCAATATGATTTGAACCTTCAATATCATATATAATAGATCAATCACATAGTTAATATCACATCCTGGACCGGAATAATCCCATATTTTTTATTTATTTTTTTATTAGATCACTTATATCGCGCACGAATCATCCCCAAGGGGATTTCTCGGCGCTGGCAAAAAAGATCAGCGATCAGAGAGAAGAAAAAGAACGGTTAGAAAAGCCATGTTTTAAGCATCTTTTTAAATAGTGCCAGATTTGGGCAGTGGCGAATAGATTCAGGGAGGCTATTCCATAACTTGGGGGCTAAGTAGGAAAAAGCACGACCCCCTAACCTTGCTTTCTTAATTTTATGTTCGCACAAGGTTTTTCGATTGCTGGATCTAAGCTGTCTTATGGGCTGATACCATTTAAGTTTGTCCATAAGATAGACCGGTCCAAGTCCGTGTAGGGATCTGAAAACCAAACACAACATTTTAAACGTGGCCCTTTTTCTTACTGGCAACCAATTTAATTGGCGCAAAAGCGGCAGAGAAGGAGTTCGCGCAGGCTTATCAAGAGCAAGGCGAGCAGCCGTATTTTGCACCACCTGCAGTCGAGAAAAGAGGTCTTCCCTGATTCCGACCAGAAGGGAGTTTCCATAATCCAGGCGACTCGTTAACAGGGCCTGGATAAGAGTTTTTCTAGCACTCAGCGGAATCCAAGGGAAAATCTTCCTTAACATCCGCATGGTACCAAAACACGAGGAAGCCAGAGTTTTAACTTGAGTCTCCATTGAGAGCTGGTTATCTAAAAAGATCCCCAAGTTTCTCGCACAACTTCTAGGGATAGGGGCTGGACCTAGTTCAGGAGGCCACCAGTCAGGGGTCCAGAGGTCCACAGCTTTGCCGAACAGGAGAATCTCGGTCTTGGAGGAGTTCAGTTGTAAAAAATGACTCCTCATCCAGTCGGCGATGTCAATCATACAAGCTGCGAACTTAACTTTCGTAGCTGCAGGATCTTTTCCAAGGTTTATGATCAATTGCGTGTCATCAGCGTAGGAAATGGCCTCAAAGCCACAGTTTCTAATGACTGACGCTAGGGGGGCCACATATAAATTGAATAGTGTAGGGCTCAAAATAGAGCCCTGTGGGACTCCCTTATCGACCCGCACTGAAGAGGACACGCAAGGTCCCAGTTGGATAGATTGAGATCTATCAGATAAGTAGCTCTGAAACCACCTAAGAGCTAGGCCGCCAACACCCACCTCCCGCAATCTACTTAACAGTATAGAGTGGGAGATGGTGTCGAAAGCTGCCGATAGGTCTAATAGCACCAGCATGACCGGAGAAGCCTCATCGAGTAACAGCCTGATGGAATCCGTGACTTCAAGCAGCGCAGCTTCAGTGCTATGAGATGTACGGAAACCTGACTGAGTAGGATCCAAGAGCTTATTCTCTTCTAAGTAGTTGGACAGATGACCATTTATGATAGATTCCATAACTTTAGACCAACAAGGAAGAAGAGAGATAGGTCTATAGTTGAGAACTTCAGTAGGGTCTGCTGATGCTTTCAGTGGCTTAACACGAGATACCTTCCATTTTTTCGGGTAGGTGGCTGACACTAATGACATATTACAGATAGCAGCCAAAGATTCTGCAAGGATAGGGGACAACTCCTTCATAATCCTAGGAGGTAGGGGATCCCGAGTTGATTTTTGCCAACAGAGCCTCAACCTGGGCAACTGTGATAATAGGAAAAGCCTCCAGACCAGATGAACATAATACTGGTCTAAGGACCTGTCTATTATTTAAGTTATTGTTCCCCTCAAAAGTACGATAAATCATGGCAATCTTGTCAATAAAATGTGTCGCTAATGCGGTACAGAAATCCTGTGTAACTGGAAGGAGCACCTCATTATTCCGAGGACAAGTAAATTCTCTCAAAATCTTGAAAAGCTCCTGTGAGGAGTCCTTAGCCTCCAAGATCCGCGTACCTAAATGAGCTCTCCTAGCCCTGTTACAATTGTTTAGGTAAAGTCTGTGAGCTGCACGATAACTATCTCTGTCGGCTGCTGCTTTCGATTTTCTCCATCTTCTTTCTAAAGATCTGATGCTGTTTTTTCCTTTTTTAAGGCTTCAGTGTACCATAGCGCCGGGGCTATTCTAGGCGCGATTTCCACCAATTTCAGTGGTGCAATCACATCAAGGGCCTCCATAATGGCGGCCTTGACTCTCTCTAAAGCGACATCGCAATCAGTCTCCCCAGAAGATGGAGGAGAGTAGTTATGGCTGAAAAAGGCGGCCGTCACTCTTTTCCATGCTCTACGGGGTTCCATACGATGCTTAAGTTGTTTTGGACGCCCCAATGCATTCCAAGAGAAGCAAAGTACGAAGTGATCTGTCCAATCCACATCCATCGGGATCTCTACTTTTAGGTCCAGCATATTGGAGAAAATAGTATCCAAAGTATGGCCAGCACGGTGGGTGGGGACGGTCACTCTAGAGATAAGCTCTAAAGATTCCATACTTGCGAGCAGACTTACTGAGTCCCTATTTGAGAGGACTTCCAAATGATAATTAAAGTCCCCCACCAGTAAAAATCTAGTTGACCGCAGTATAAAGGGGGCCAATCTTTCAGAAAGATCAGTGCAAAAGCTCCTATTTTCACTATTCGGAGGATGATATACTAAAGCTCCTGTCAGCTCAATAGTGTGAGCTTGTTTCATTCGAAAGATCAGTAGCTCAAGAGAAGGGGAGGATACCCTATCCAGAATTGTTATATGATACGGACAGCGAGTTGCAATAGCCAGACCTCCACCCCTCTTTCCAACTCTATCCAAGCGTATGACCGAGTATTCACCTGGGAAGGCCGTTTTTAAAGAGGAAATATTTTCATCGTTGAGCCAAGTTTCTGTGAATAAACATAAATCCGGCTTAATGCTGTCTAACAGGTCCCAAATTTCCGTGGCATGTTTTGGTAATGAGCGTACATTTAGATAAAGGGCTTGAATGGCGAATTATTTTTAACCCCCGGCTTCTTCTCTTCCTCCTCCCCCGCAGCGGGTTCCACCCGCTGATCTAGCTGACCCTTCTTTTGCGTACCCATATATGGGGAAACGACGGCAGGAGGATGACTCTAGCATGATAAATTACTCTCCTGCATAGTCACAACTGTGTCATTTGCCGATTTCTCCCCCAACCATTTGGGGACCTTCTGACCCAGGCTTAACAGTTTTTCTCGAGGATACACTATCCTCCGGACAGAACATACCTGAGCAGACGTCATGTCAATGCAACCAGCAGCCGGCAGCGTACGAGGCGCGGCCGCTTCCGCTCTGCCCTTTATACCCCCGGAAGGCTGCACCGCTAACCGCAATAATGGCGGTCTATCATCTGCCGATCTGCAGTAGAAAGTTACCCCCCGCAAATGAGGCACTGAGGTAGAAAGACTGACCCAAGTATGCGCCGATTTATTCTTTTTATAATAATTTGTAGGGAAATACAGACACAATGTTCTCCTATTTGCCAGTTCCCCCCAATTCCCACATTCAATAGAGCTCTTCGGTTAATTTGCCCAGCATAAAAGCATCACACAAAGAAAACGAACTAAAAGAACAATGATTTTAAAAGCAATGTTTCAGCATAAAACAGAGGCAAAAATGCTTAGTCTTTCTCTGTCACACTAGTCGATGTTACCCTATATGTATATTGTTTTATATTTGTGAAGTTTGTAAACAATAACTCATTTTGTAAACAAAAAAGGCCTTATAATAGGGCAAGATGAACCTTACATCATCACTGAGTGTTATTATATTGCATATCATTCGCCAGTAGATAGTTATAGTTAGGACATTGTTTCTATTCAAAAAGCGTTTTTTCTTTTCCCAATAACTTTGGCGCCGGTTGACGAATCTTCGCGAAATTTTCAAAACGTTGGTCCCGCTCCGGTCAGGTCCCAAAAACGTGTTTTCTCCATGTTAATTCACATAGGAAATTTTTGACATGACTACAGCCCGAACTGCTGAATGGAAGTACACCAAATTTGGCAAAAAGGTAGCCATTGGTTCAGAAAGAGACCTTTTTTTTAAATTGTGTAAATCCGTTCAGTTGTTTCTGAGAAATTAAAAAAATAGAGGTCGGAAAATCATTTTTCCCATAGGAAACTTTAGACACGGTTACACCCAAAACTGCTGTACGGAATTATACCAAATTTGGCAAAAGGTAGTGCTTGGTTCAGAAAGCGCCCTTTTTTTAAAATGGTGTAAATCCGTTCAGTAATTTTCGAGATATTAAAGTTAAAAAACCTTTATATATCTGGGCTGGACCTAACTACACAAGCACGAGCTTGGCTCTAATTGGCTGGCAACAGTTCAATCCAGGAAGTGTTGGCAGCCATCTTGATGCAATGCTTTTTAGGTCTCGCCTAGCGATGCAGTGCATGTGCTACGCACTACACAAACACCACTGCACTTCCCTAAACCCTAAAACACTACCCCAGCACGACCCCCTACACTGCACGAACACCACTGCACTGCCCTAAACCCTAAAACACTACCCCCAGCATGACCCCCTACACTGCCTGAACACCACTGCACTGCCCTGAACCCTGAAACACCACCCCCAGCACGACACCCTACACTGTCTGAACACCACTGCACTGCCCTAAACCCTGAAACACCACCCCCAGCATGACCCCTTACACTGCCCGAACACCACTGTACTGCCCTAAACCCTGAAACACCACCCCCAGCACGACCCCCCACACTGCCCGAACACCAAAGCACTGCCCTAAACCCTGAAACACCATCACCAGCACGACCCCCTACACTGCTCGAACACCACTGTACTGCAATAAACCCTGAAACACCACCCCCAACACAACCCCCTACATTGCCCGAACACCACTGCCCAAAACCCTGAAACACCACCCCCTGCAAGACCCCCTACACTGCCCGAACACCACTGCCCTGCCCTAATCCCTGAAACATCACCCCCTGCACTACCCCCTACATGGCACGAACACCACTGCACTGCCCTATACCCTGAAACACCACCCCCAGCATGACCCTCTACACTGCCCGAACACCAGTGCTCTGCCCTAAACCCTGAAACACCACCCCCAGCACGACCCCCTACTCTGCCCGAACACTACTGCTCTGCCCTAAACCCTAAAACAACATCCCCAGTACGATCCCCTACACTGACCGAACACCACTGCTCTACCCTAAACCCTGAAACACCACCCCTAGCACAACCCCTATACAGCCCAAACACCACTGCACTGCCCTAAACCCTGAAACACTTGCCCCAGCATGACCCCCTACACTGCACGAACACCACTGCACTGCCCTAAACCCTAAAACACTACCCCAGCATGACCCCCTACACTGCATGAACACCACAGCACTGCCCTAAACCCAAAAACACTACCCCCAGCACGACCCCCTACACTGCCCAAACACCATGGCACTTCCCTAAACCCTGAAACACCATCCCCAGCACGACACCCCACACTGCCTGAACACCACTGCACTGCCCTAAACCCTGAAACACCACCCCCAGCACGACCCCTTACACTGCCTGAACACCACTGCCCTAAACCCTGAAACACCACCCCCAGCACTACCCCCCACACTGCCCGAACACCACCGCACTGCCCTAAACCCTGAAACACCATCCCCAGCACGACCCCCTACACTGCTCGAACACCACTGCACTGCAATAAACCCTGAAACACCACCCCAAGCAAGACCCCCTACACTGCCTGAACACCACTGCCCTAAACCCTGAAACACCACTCCCTGCAAGACCCCCTACACTGCCCGAACACCACTGCCCTGCCCTAAACCCTGAAACAGCACCCCCTGCACGACCACTACATGGCCCGAACACCACTGCACTGCCCTATACCCTGAAACACCACCCCCAGAATGACCCCCTACACTGCCCGAACACCACTGCTCTGCCCTAAACCCTGAAACACCACCCCGAGCATGACCCCCTACTCTGCCCGAACACCACTGCTCTGCCCTAAACCCTGAAACACTAGCCCCAGCACAACCCCCTACACTGCCCGAACACCACTGCACTGCCCTGAACCCTGAAACACCAGCCTCAGCACGACCCCCTACACTGCCCGAACACCACTGCCCTGCCCTAAACCCTGAAACAGCACCCCCTGCACGACCACTACATGGCCCGAACACCACTGCACTGCCCTATACCCTGAAACACCACCCCCAGAATGATCCCCTACACTGCCCGAACACCACTGCTCTGCCCTAAACCCTGAAACACCACCCCGAGCATGACCCCCTACTCTGCCCGAACACCACTGCTCTGCCCTAAACCCTGAAACACTAGCCCCAGCACAACCCCCTACACTGCCCGAACACCACTGCACTGCCCTGAACCCTGAAACACCAGCCCCAGCACGACCCCCTACACTGCCTGAACACCACTGCACAACCCTAAATCCTAAAACACTACCCCCGCACGACCCCCTACATTACCCAAACACCACTACACTACCCTAAAACCTAAAACACTACCCCCCCGCACGACCCCCTACACTACCCAAAGACCACTGCACTACCCTAAACGCTAAAGCATAACCCCCTACACTACACAAACACCGCTGTACTACCCTAAAGCCTAAAGCACTACCCCCAGCATGACCCCCTATACTACACAAACGCCACTGTACTACCCTAAACCCTAAAACACTCCCCCTACACTATAAAAACACCACTGCACTACCCTAAACCCTAAAACACTACCCCAGCACGATCCCCTACACTACTCAAACACCACTGGACTACCCTAATCCCTAAAACACTACCCCCAGCAGTACCCCCTACACTACCCAAACACCACTGTACTACCCTAAACCCTAAAACACTGCCCCCAGCAGTACCCCCTACACTACCCAAACACTACTGCACTACCCTAAACCCTAAAACACTACCCCCAGCAGTACCCCCTACACTACCCAAAAACCGCTGCACTACCCTAAACCCTAAAATACTGCCCCCAGCAGTACCCCCTACACTACACAAACACCATTGCACTATCCTAAATCCTAAAACACTACCCCCAGCAGTTCCCCTTACGCTACCCAAACACCACTGCACTACCCTAAACCCTAAACCACTACCCCCAGCATGACCCCCTACACTACACCAACACAACTGCACTTGCCTAAACCCTAAAACACTACCCCAGCACGACCCCCTACACTACCCAAACGCCACTGCACTACCCTAAACCCTAAAATACTACCCCCAGCACGACCCCCTACAATACACAAACACCACTCCACTACCCTAAACCATAATCTACTCAAAGCATGACCCCCTACACTACACAAACATCACTGCACTACCCTAAACCCTAAAATACTACCACCAGCATGACCCCTACACTACACAAACACTACTGCACTACCCTAAACCCTGAAACACCAGCCCCAGCAAGACCCCCTACACTGCCCGAACACCACTGCACTGCCCTAAACCCTGAAACACCAGCCCCAACACGACCCCCTACACTGCCCGAACACCACTGCACTGCCCTAAACACTGAAACACCAGCCCCAGCACTACCCCCTACACTGCCCGAACACCACTGCACTGTCCTAAACCCTGAAATACCACCCCCAGAAAGACCCCCTACTCTGCCCGAGCACTACTGCACTGCCCTAAACCCTGAAACACCACCCCCAGCCTTCTGTATAATATTTAAAAAAAAAGAATGAATATAGTTTTCCTAACTAAAAATTATTACGTTTTTCAAAAACAAAAAAAAAATATATATATATGGATATATATCAGAAAGTATTTCTCGCGCTGTTCAGGACGCAGGAAAATGGAGTCGCACACAAGTTTTCTATTGTTTAGGAGATTGTATTAAATGACTCGACGCGTTTCAACAGCACGGTCTTTGTCAATAAGTCATACAAAGACCAGGAAGTGGCAGTGTCATTTCAAGCATTTCCTCTTACAAATTAGTAGACATTAAGAAAACATTGCATATGTTGCTAGCCTGCATCATGGTTTGAAAGACAGACTTTGCAAAACTTTATCAATGTGAATTGAAACAAAGTGTGAAAATGAATTGAACAGTTAAATTGAACTCTATAATTCATAGCATATGCAACGGAGCAGTTTTAAAAAATAATTAATTAACTGAATTCGTTGTGGCAATAAATAACAACGCGCAAACCAAAATGTCCTGAAAATTGATAAATGAAAGGTGCCAAGTGGCTGTGAACATTGTTACCGTTCTGTGCTCAACCTTAATGCAAGCCCAATCTAAATTCTACCAAAAGAAGTTCATATTGGGGGCACGGGAAATAAGTTAATAAATGTAAATTAATGCATTAATTGGCTGGTGCCTATGGTTGCATGTCCTATCGATGCCACAATAGGTGCAAGTGGATGAAACACTGGGTTAAGACCACTCCTGGTACCATAAAGAAAATCAAAGGTTAACATCGGTTGCTGCGGAGGTGAAATGGCGTGAATTGGCGTGGCCGGGTGGCGGGGGGAGCAATGCGGGGAAAGGGAATCAATAATGGGTGATGCCGGTAAATACATTGCAAACAATTACTGGTAGATAGAAGGGGGAAGGCCCCCTTAATAAGACAGGGGAAGGAGAGAGATGAAGGGGGGCTCTACCATATTGCTGTAGAGTAATAGGAGGCATTAGTTATTCTCAGTTCAGCCTAAGTGGATGTGGAGGTCCTCCTCATGGTTGCAGCCTCCTGGGGTCTTACTTTGCAGCCTCACTATATATTCAGATTCCAGGCGTCGCAGATGATGTTCCCGATCTCCCCCTCTTGCTGCTGCAGAAACCCTGTCAATGCCAAAGTAAGAGATTTTAGAGCTGATATCTTTACATCTGGGTGTACCAAATCACAATGTTTAGCAATGGCCTAGGACATGTCGCTGTTTTTCATTGCGCGCAAATGCTCAAGTACACGTTTCTTCACCAGGAAGATGGTGCTCCCCACATAACGAAGACCACAAATGCAAACCAAAACATATACAACAAAATCAGTGTTACAGTTTATAAAAACATTGATCCTTCCTTATTTGCCATTGGGAAGGTTGAAAGTTTTCAAATTTGTGCTGCTGTTGCACGCTTTGCACCGCCCACACTTGTGGAAACCTGGGAGTTCCCTCAACCAGGTCCCTTTTGACTTGGTTTTTACAGAAAGGTGACTGTGTACCAGCATATCTTTTAAAGCCTGACATTTTCTGTACCTTATATGTGGTGATGGACTGACCAGTTTTCCAATAATTACATTTTTGACTATGTGCCAGTGCTTGCGTATGATGCGATGTACTTCTTGTGAGGCATAGTTAAAAGTAGTAATTAGCCTCACTTCATGTTTGTTGCCTTCCCTTTCCTTTGGAATTAGTAAACTGTTTCTGTTTTTGCTGTCTGCTTTTTCAGTGGCTATTCTGATGGTTTTGGCCGTATAGCCTCTGCTTTTAAAGCGACTCCTCATGTTCTTGGCTTCCTTCTCATAGGAAGCGACCGAGCTACAATTCCGTTTTGCTCTTAGTAGTTCCCCGTACGGAATACTATTCTTTAGACTGGTTGGATGATGGCTATATGCATGTAAAATGCTGTTGCTCGATGTTGGTTTCCTATACAGACTGGTATGGAGTGTTCCTAGTTTAACCTCCACTAGGATATCAAGGAACTCAATGTTATGACGGTCAGTTTTGCTGGTGGATTTAAGATTTAAATTATTCACCGAGAGTCCTTGAATGAAGTCATCCAAGGCGCCCTGTGGACCATCCCAAATTAGAAAGCTATCGCCAAGTGTCTGTGAACACTGTTACCGTTCTGTGCTCAACCTTAATGCAAGCCCAATCTAAATTCTACCAAAGAAGTTCATATTGGGGGCACGGGAAATAAGTTAATAAATGTAAATTAATGCATTAATTGGCTGGTGCCTATGGTTGCATGTCCTATCGATGCCACAATAGGTGCAAGTGGATGAAACACTGGGTTAAGACCACTCCTGGTACCATAAAGAAAATCAAAGGTTAACATCGGTTGCTGCGGAGGTGAAATGGCGTGAATTGGCGTGGCCGGGTGGCGGGGGGAGCAATGCGGGGAAAGGGAATCAATAATGGGTGATGCCGGTAAATACATTGCAAACAATTACTGGTAGATAGAAGGGGGAAGGCCCCCTTAATAAGACAGGGGAAGGAGAGAGATGAAGGGGGGCTCTACCATATTGCTGTAGAGTAATAGGAGGCATTAGTTATTCTCAGTTCAGCCTAAGTGGATGTGGAGGTCCTCCTCATGGTTGCAGCCTCCTGGGGTCTTACTTTGCAGCCTCACTATATATTCAGATTCCAGGCGTCGCAGATGACGTTCCCGATCTCCCCCTCTTGCTGCTGCAGAAACCCTGTCAATGCCAAAGTAAGAGATTTTAGAGCTGATATCTTTACATCTGGGTGTACCAAATCACAATGTTTAGCAATGGCCTAGGACATGTCGCTGTTTTTCATTGCGCGCAAATGCTCAAGTACACGTTTCTTCACCAGGAAGATGGTGCTCCCCACATAACGAAGACCACAAATGCAAACCAAAACATATACAACAAAATCAGTGTTACAGTTTATAAAAACATTGATCCTTCCTTATTTGCCATTGGGAAGGTTGAAAGTTTTCAAATTTGTGCTGCTGTTGCACGCTTTGCACCGCCCACACTTGTGGAAACCTGGGAGTTCCCTCAACCAGGTCCCTTTTGACTTGGTTTTTACAGAAAGGTGACTGTGTACCAGCATATCTTTTAAAGCCTGACATTTTCTGTACCTTATATGTGGTGATGGACTGACCAGTTTTCCAATAATTACATTTTTGACTATGTGCCAGTGCTTGCGTATGATGCGATGTACTTCTTGTGAGGCATAGTTAAAAGTAGTAATTAGCCTCACTTCATGTTTGTTGCCTTCCCTTTCCTTTGGAATTAGTAAACTGTTTCTGTTTTTGCTGTCTGCTTTTTCAGTGGCTATTCTGATGGTTTTGGCCGTATAGCCTCTGCTTTTAAAGCGACTCCTCATGTTCTTGGCTTCCTTCTCATAGGAAGCGACCGAGCTACAATTCCGTTTTGCTCTTAGTAGTTCCCCGTACGGAATACTATTCTTTAGACTGGTTGGATGATGGCTATATGCATGTAAAATGCTGTTGCTCGATGTTGGTTTCCTATACAGACTGGTATGGAGTGTTCCTAGTTTAACCTCCACTAGGATATCAAGGAACTCAATGTTATGACGGTCAGTTTTGCTGGTGGATTTAAGATTTAAATTATTCACCGAGAGTCCTTGAATGAAGTCATCCAAGGCGCCCTGTGGACCATCCCAAATTAGAAAGATATCGCCAAGTGGCTGTGAACACTGTTACCGTTCTGTGCTCAACCTTAATGCAAGCCCAATCTAAATTCTACCAAAAGGAGTTCATATTGGGGGCACGGGAAATAAGTTAATAAATGTAAATTTATGCATTAATTGGCTGGTGCCTATGGTTGCATGTCCTATCGATGCCACAATAGGTGCAAGTGGATGAAACACTGGGTTAAGACCACTCCTGGTACCATAAAGAAAATCAAAGGTTAACATTGGTTGCTGCGGAGGTGAAATGGAAAAACCATAGGTTTCAGGCACGTTATAGTTAGAAATTAGCAATTAGAAAACCATAGAAATTCACTGAAAAAACCATAGGTTTCAGGCATGTTATAGTTAGAAATTAGCATTTAAAAAACAATAGAAATTAACTGAAAAAACCATAGGTTTCAGGAACGTTATCATAGTTGGACATTTCACTCGTACAAAACCATAGAAAGTCCGGCGTTATAGTTAGTTCAGCTAACTATAACTCGCGCCCCCGCAATGCACTGCTGATGACGTCACATATCACATCATTCATGACATGGTCAGTGACATCACTGATGACTTCTGAAATGACAACTCAAATGACATCACTGATGACATAATCCAGTGAGTGTAAGTGCTTTGCAAAGGTTTCTGAGACTTTAAGATATATTCTAAGCTACTCCATAAGTTAAATTACTATTATTTCTGTACTACTAATGAGTGATACTGTTCCTAACATATGATATCTGAGTGGCTTTGTGTCTGTCTTTATCAGTGTGTGAGTGGGTGTGTGAGTGGCTGTATGGCTGTATGAGTGGGGGTGTGAGTGGCTGTATGGGTGAACAAGTGGGGGTTTAAGTATCTGAATGGGTGAATAAATGTGTGTGTGTGAGTAGCTGTATGGGTGACTTAGTGGCTGTGTGTGTGTATATTGATGATTGACAGGGTGTGTGAGTGAGTGGCTGTATGGGTGAGTGAGTGTCTGTATGGGTGGGTGAGTTGGTATGTAAGTGGCTGCATGGTGACTGAGAGCTTGTATGAGTGGGTGTATGCATGAGTGAGGGATGTGTAAGTGGCTGTATGGGTGAGTGAGTCACTGTTAGAGTAGATATTTTTTTAACTGAGTGGGTGTGTGAGTGGCTGTATTGGAAAGGGATAACTGTTTGAGTGGTCTGTATGGGTGAGTGAGTAGTCATCTGAGTGCTTGTAGCAATGAGTCAACGGGTATGTAAGCATTTGTGACAGTGTGTGAGTGGGTATGTGAGCAGTTGTATGGGTGTGTAAAGAGATCTGTTGAGAGGCTTTATGGGTAAGTGTCTGTCTGTCCAAGTGATTGTATGATTAATTAAGTGAGTATATAAGCAGCTGTGTGGGTGATTGTATGGCTGTATAAGTTGTTGTATGGGTGAGTAAATGGTTGTATGAGTACCTGTATGAGTGAGTGAGTTAGTTGTTGTGTGAGTGGCTATATGGGAGAGTCAGTGGGTATGTGAGTGATTACATGGACGAGTGAGTGGGTGTGTTACAAGTTGTATGGATATGTCAATAGGTATGTGAATGGTTCTGTGGGTGTGAGTGAGTGTACAAGAGACTGTATGGGGTATGAATGGATGTGTAAGTGATACTGTGCCAAATGTCATCAGTGATGTCATTTGTAATGTCATTTGAGATTAAGGGTGGGCATCAAATTCTGTTCCGCTTGCGAAATTGCGATATTTTGACATTTTCACGTTCCGTGGAGAGCGCAAAAATGCCCAAATTTCCTCTATTTGCCGCGTTGCGAAGATTTTTTTCATGTTCGTGCTTTGAAAATGCGTTCTCACGCGCGCGATCATCTTACCGGGATCCCTGCGTTCGTCGACGAGTTTTCCAATCCGTTCGCGTGCCCCACGAGATGTTGATAGCTGGTCGCGCTATCCTGTGAGAGTTAGTGATCACGTCATTCTCCTTGCCATCAGACACCGCGAGAGTCTGTGATCGCAAACATGTCATTTTCCACCGCGAGAGAGAGCGTGAGGTTGCAAACACGTCAATCTCTACCGCGACAAAGAGCATGAGATCGCGAACATGTCATTTTGGACGCGCCATCGACATCCGGCGGAAGTGTGGTGAAGGTCGCGATTGCGAACACGCCAAATGTTCGATTTGGAGAACAATATTAACTCTAGCTGCATAAAACCTTCTCTAAATGATGATTTGGATGGAAAAAACTCCTCTGATTGACATTTGGCTGTCCTTTTTCGTGCAAGGAGTTCTTTAAAAAAAAAAACTTTTGGGGGGGGAGAGGGAGGTAGTGCCACAGAGTCTCAAACTTTCTGTTCCTGTCCATCAGGCTCATCCCAGTGCTTTGACCATCTCCTGTTCATTCTGCCTTTGGATTTCAGCTGGAAGGATCACTCTTTGTGTCTGCTGCATCAGTATCATTGGATTTGAGGACTTTTGAATTTGATATTTTACAAGTAAGTTGGTGTTGTGTCTGTTTGATTGGGGGCATTGCAGTTTCTGCAACTACAATTTTGGTACTTATCATTCTTTTTTCTAAATTGTTGGGGGTAGCCAGTAGGCCCAGAGCTAGTCATGGGTGGGTGCAAATGTTCCTTTGGTGTGTGTTGAATGTTTTTCAAACATCATTTAGGTCATGGATGGCATTGGATTGAGTTGGAAAATGTGTTTTTTTTTGGGGGGGGGTATTTCTGTTTTTGGGTGTGTGTTAAAGAAATGCCTTTGTTGTGTGTGCCTGGTGTGTTGGTGTGCACCCTGCAGACCTTGTTTTGCCCTGTGGATTTTCGTTTTTGCATTTTATTGCATTAAAAAGGCACAGCAGTGTGGTTTACCATGCATCTTTTGCCTGGCTTCTTTATAGGCCTTTTGGCAGTTCATTGTTTGCCAGGCCTCCAGCTTGTTGCTTGTGATTTGCAAGTGTCCATGTCGCTGTGGGCCTTTTCTGGTGGGAGTTATTAGTGTGCTGCTTTTGCCATATATAGGCCTGCATGGTATTCCTTTGTGGCCTAGGCTTCTTGTTGTGGGCCTGGCCATGAGGCTGGCGGCCATTTTGAAGGCAGGCAGTGTGTTTTTTGCAACAGGCCTGCATTGTCTGTCTTCTGTTTCTTGTAGTTGGGTTGGCCTGGCCATGTGGCTGATGGCTATTTTGAAGCCTAGGCCTCCAAGCTTGTGTGGCCTTGTCTGCCCACAGGCCTGCCATCAATCCAGTAGGCTCAGAGCAGGTAGCCACAAGTACATTAAACACGTTTTTATCTGTGTGTTCTGTTGAATTGAAACATCATTTAGGGCATGGATGGCATTGGATTGAGTTGGAAAATGTGTTTTTTGGGGGGTATTTCTGTTTTTGGGGGGGTGTTAAAGAAATGCCTTTGTTGTGTGAGCATGGTGTGTTGGTGTGCACCCTGCAGACCTTGTTTTGCCCTGTGGAATTTCGTTTTTGCATTTTATTGCATTCAAAAGGCACAGCAGTGTGGTTTAGCATGCATCTTTTGCCTGGCTTCTTTTATAGGCCTTTTAGCAGTTCATTGTTTCCCAGGCCTCCTGCTTGTTGCTTGTGAGTGTCCATGTGGCTTGTGGCCTTTTCTGGTGGGAGTTAATATGGGCCTGCATGGTTTTCCCATTGGCTTACTGCTTCCAGCCATCCCTTTTGCCAGCAGCAGCTCTCTTCCATTACATTTGTATTTTTGTGGTTGTTCTTATTCTTTCCTATCCTTCCTGAGAGTGTAGTGTGTGTATACTGTACACAGTAAGTAGTATACCATAGCCCTTGTTGCCAAAGTCTCTCAAATGGCTACACTATATGTTCTATTCTTTTGTTTGTACTAGTAGTAATTGAACCACAACAACAAATGCAACATTTCACTGATGTTTTTCTCCTGGCTTATTTGCTTTTAGGTGCACAAAAAGACAGAGGAGAAGGTAACTATCAACATCATCTGTTGTACTGCCAGACAGAAGTCCTGCTGCAGACCACATCACGTCCAACTGTGACCACAGACATCTCAGCAACTTGTGCACCTGTGTCCTGTCTGACCTCTGAAGAAAATGGGCCCAAAGAAAGGTACCAGGTCCTCCAGTACCATGAAAGTTGCCGGTGAGAAGAAGGAACAGAAAGTGCAAGAGGCACTAACCACGACTGGTGTGCTGGCAAATGTGTTTTTTGAGACCAAAAAACACACACCTGCAGCATCGTTGTCCGGCGGGAAACAAGCTGGGAGCAGCACATCCGCACCAGCGGGCCAACCCCACGAACCTAGGCCCAAGCCCATGAGTGTCGCAGAGGTAGCCAGTCTACCAACGAGCAGCGATGTTGAAATGTCAGTATCGCAAAGTAGTACACAATCAACGCATGCGGAAACTCAGCAGATATGTCTGCAGCAGCAGGCGCAGCCGCAAGTACAGCAGCAGCAGGCGCAGCCGCAAGGACAGCAGCAGCCGCAAGAACAGCAGCAGCCGCAAGAACAGCCACAACAACAGCCCACAATAGTAGTTGTTCCTCCTGAAGTAGGGGTATTTCAGGAAATCGAGCTTCCTGCAGACAAAGAGGGGCAAGCCACTGTTTCAGAAGATCCATTGTCTTCCAGACCCTTAGCAAGGAAAAGGAGGGTTATTCCATCATCTTCTTCTTCAACCCCACTTCTGATGACCTTGATGCCACTTGGAAGCCACCAGCTCAGTCTGAGAGTGATGCACGCCACAAGACAAGGCTAGTGAAAAGGAAGGTTCCAGAAAGCCTTAGAGTTATGGAGGTAGATGTACAAGAGGGGGATGACGATGATGACTAGCCAATCATCACAACATCACTCCCGGCCCAAACAATATGGAGACCAACATTATTACCATATTCAAAATGGCTGCAAGGGATGTAGCACGGATACCACCAACACAGGTAACACCACCACGACCTCCAGCTTCCATATTTTCATTTGCAAAGGAAAGGCAGGGACCTACATTCAGCTCAACCACCACCTCAGTAGGTAGTGGTAGAAGTTGCAGTGTAGCTGCTCAGAGTCACATTCCAAGCACACCCTCCAGTTCATCTGGTATTGAAAGTGGCACATCCAGCAGCACCAGAAAGATCTCCTCCCCAGTTTGGGACTTCTTTTCGGTTAGCAGTAAGGAGGAGAACATTGCTATATTCTCAATTTTTCGACATGCTGTTAGGCGGGGTAAGCTTGGTACAAACTATGTCACTGGAGGCCAAACAATTCATCTCAAAATACACCACACTATCGTGTGGGAGGCTCACCTACTTCGCTGAGAACAAAGTAAAACTAAACCCATTGTTGTTGGGCATGAAGAATCAGGGGACAATATTATTGCGGTGGAAGGTGAACAAGAGGGAGACAATTCTAGCCCTATCCCCAGTAGTGTAGCAGTACCGCCCACATCCTCCTCAGCAACATCTCAGTTGCACCGCAGTAAGAGTTTGAGTCAGGCTGAGACACCGAGGTGACCAAGTAGTACTGCAATGATTATAAAACAAAGTCGTTGAGCCTAACTGGGTTAAAGAAAACTGCACCACAAAGGAAAATAATCCAGACTACCATTGACAGCATGCTTAGGTTGGAGGGGCAGTACCAACGCAAGCACCCAATGGCACGGTTGTACAATGCGAAGCTGGCTAAAATGTTAGCGCTGGACCTTCTCCCTTTTTCATTTGTGGAAGGGGTGGGTTTCCTTGAATTTGTGTCAACCATCTGCCCTAAATGGAAGGTTCCCAGCCGGTCCTATTTCGCAAGAGTTGCTGTTCCAGCACTACATCAGGATGTGCTGGATTTGGTTGGACAAGCTTTGCAGCAGAGTGCTGTTCACAATATCCACCTAACAACAGACATGTGTCTTACAAAGTCATCCAATTATTAAAATCAAACACTGGCTGTGGGCGACCCTGCACCAGCAAGGAAAGAAGGATACAGTGTGATGTAAAACAGTAACCCGCCCAGAAAACATTAACAACATCGTATGTAAACTTAAGTAGAAATATATTATTTAATACCTTAACAAAAATAAACTATGTAAAAAAAATCCCACACCTGACCCACCCCTCTCCATAACCCCAACCAATGTCTGTAAAGAAAATGTCCAATTGTCCAAAAGAGAAAACCCAACACCCGGATCCCACCCACTCCAAGAATAATTAATAAAGGGGCAATAATAACAGGGTCTAAGTTCGGCGGGCTTTTTTCAGGAGGACACAAACTTGCTCCTCCAGGCAGGCAACACGGCACTTCAATGCGCGGCAGTTGCATCCACGGGGGGGCAGCACTGATGGAGGGGCTGCGGCTGCCAGACGGTGTCGCCGTACCACTGGAGGGCGGTGGCTGGGGCCTGGGGCATTGGAGGAGGTTGCAGCTGCTGCCGCCCCCTCCTCCTCCTCTTCCAGGACCACCAGCTGACGATATTCGGTCTGTATGGCCGCCAGTTTCCGACGCCGGGCCTTGGCTGCCAACTCCTTCCGGTCAGGTTTCCCCTTGGAAGGAGTAGCTATATATGAAGAAGGAAAAACAAGACCATTGTAAAATATACTCTTAGCAAAGCAGCAAGACAAATATTTCTACACATAGTGTCACGGTAGCACTAGCAAGTACATAACATTTGTGGTATGTACTATCTATCCTCCCACTTTCTTAGACTTTAGCATTTGTGGGCGTTTCAGGCATTCAACCAACCATGCATCTGATTCCTATCAGCCACCATTATGCATGCTGCATGCATCACACAAATCCTTTTCTGTCAGTCATAAATCTTAAATCTCGCCCGTCCTTCTTCCTTCCACTCTTCTTTCCCTTTTCGTTCAACCCATCCATCAAGGTCATCTGATCTGACTTTTAGTCTTCTCCATAAAACATTCACAGCTGAGTTGAAATCATCAGATAGAAGAGGCCATTGGTTACTCAACACTCCCGCCACTAATGCTTTTACTACTGCTAAGTAAAGGGTGTCTTCAAGCATTCACAACAACCTCTTACTTAGTAAGTCAACTGCACAGTATTATACAGTACACTGTTGCAGTGAGTGTAATGTCAATAAGTAAGGATTAGGAATCTAACTTACCACCACCCGCCACTGCTGCTGGCTCACCCCCTGCAGCTCCTCCTGCAACTGCCGCCTCCTCCTCTCCTCCGTCAGCAGCCACGTCGCCGCTGGCCCCGGCACTGGTGGTTGGTAGTGTGTCTTGAAAAAACATCACACCTTTTTTAGGTGTCATATCCACTTTCCCTTTTTTTTCACTAGCAAGATTGAAAAATGAGTTAATAGATATACATACATATACAACATACATCACTAGTACAATCAGGTAGTAGTAGAGTAGACACTAGTAGTTATATGGTCCCTAAAGTCATTCTAGTCTTTGCTTAGTTAGCCCGAGCCATGCTACCATTTTACCTTTTTTGCCTTTTATTTTAGCACACGCGTCGTTACCTCGCAGCTGGTTGTATAAAGAGTGACGCCTTTGAGCCCACATGAGCTCATACTGCTGCTGTCTAAGCGCTGCATAGAAGGTCAATCAAAACACGCCACTTTGTTATGGAGTTCTAGTGTTAGTCCATATTGCTTATCCAAAATGCTACACTTTTTGCCACAACTGAGAAATGCTTGCAATATACTAATGTGCACCATTTTTCTCCTAACAGACGGAAGATTCCATTCTACGAACCGGAGCTTTGCAGAGCTTATGATGTAACTAGTACTAGCTTCTTCTAAGGTTAGGGGTCCACAGAATTTGCTCAGTTATTCGTTTATAATTTTATATAAACTATATTCCTATTCCTACAAAGGGGGTGTTGGTGCGTCCACCACTGATCACTTATTATTAATCATGATTTTGCTTTTTTTTTCTTCGTTCTATGGACTTGTAGTTGTTGTAAGTGTAACTAAGTGCAACAATGTTTATAGTTTTAATATTATGCATTTTGCTGTTGGTGCTGCATTATAGAACAACGTACAGAGCTTGTCAGTTGCAAATAAAATCTTTGAACTTACATAGACTCGGTGGTATTTGGTGTGGATGGACTTACACGAGTGAGCGAGCGAAAGAAAGGGTGTGCAAACTGTGCATGTGCATTGCTTCCACGGCTGAGAGGTCGGGTTGTTATGTTCTGGGTTGTCTACTCATTGGGTATCTTGGGGGGGGTTCGGAGAGCTAATAGTAATAAAACACTATTATAACTAGTCGGGCAGGGGATTGTGGTGGGTTCTGTTCTGATTGAGGTGTGAGTGTGAGGAAGGTCCAACCTCCCATCACCAACAGCCTATTTTCTTGTGCAATGTTCTGTATGTGGAAAATCCCTACAACAGTAGTAGTATGTCCTATCATTTCAAAATAGTAAAATCTGGTTGGGCATTTTGATTGTGGGAATTGTCAAAAAACATCTAGATTATTAAAGCCTCAAACATTAAGAAGAATAGAAGGAGTACAAGAGGACAACCCAAAGGACTGGACTCATCAACAGCTAGAGCTACAGGTGAATCTGAGTTTTATTTAAAACCTTTTAAATAAAGAGTGGCCAACTGGGCATGCTTAGCTACAGACAGACTAATAGTAGTAGTACAGAGAGTCATAGCAGAGGCAGTTAGAGGTAGGGATATCAAGAATCTAGAAACAGATAGTCTAGATCGAAGGGTAATTGTTGGTAAAAAATAGCATTAGGAAATGGAAACAATAGTTCAGGAATAAAAATACGGTGCAGTAAAAGTTAGTGAATAAGAATTAATATTAAAAACAGGAAGACTTACTGGGGCCAGCAAAAGAGCCCTCGTTCTGGCCCTCCTGTCCGACTGGAACTGCTCCCGCCGACTCTGCCCCGTCTTCTTGCCCCTGGGTGCTGATCATGAAAGATATAACAAAGAAAGAGACAAACATTGATGATTGGTGTGAAACAAATAAAATATTTTTATAAGACTGTCAAAAAAACATTTGTGTAAACAACAAAAGCAATAAAATTGACCTATCTGGTCGACAAGTAGTATCTGGGGATGCGCTTACCTACTAGTTATTATTTATCTACACTAATCCAGTGTTCCATTCTGATTCCAGAATACTAACTAAGCCTAAGTAGTACGTACCACCTGACCGAGCCCACCTTTTCCAGGTGTGCCAATTGTTCATTAAGTAAGCATTTCCACTTCTTTTAGTCCTCAAAAATGCATAAATGGAGGACATATGCCTGTATTTTTGCATACACAAAATTGGTGGTTGGTTGATGCAGATGTTCTGCTAGTGCTAAGCCTATTAGCACTCACTGAACAAACTACAAAAGGTTCTACTAAGGACTCGGGTAAGCACTAGAAGCACTCAGCAGCACGTGACGTAATAGAGGGGGGGTCGCAGACCACTAAAAAATTAGAAACTTATAATAAGTAACTAAACCTAAGTATCAATCCACCCCTATCTCTTAGTGACAGGACAAAGAAAGGACTAGAGTCACTCTAGCATTACCTAACTTAAGTTTTCTAAAATAAACTCTTACATAATCTCGCAAAACGAGCGCAAACGCAAAGTTGCAAATAATAAGATTAGTAGCGCAGAGCACCAGTGTCATAACAATCACAGAAGACTTAAACGTAAATTACCTGTAATGTATGTAAGCAGCAGCATTCTAGCTGGTCGGAAAAAAATATATTTGCAATATATAACACAGAGCAGAAGAACAGACACAAAGTAGTAATAATTAAATAGCTACTCACCAAGACCCGGGACCTCCACTCCTAGTAGGTCCAGCAGGTCCTGCTCCCAGTCCAGGATATCGGACCACTGGTGCGTCAGCTGGTTCTGGCTGTGCCGGACACCCGAGCAGCGAAACATTGCCAGGCGTACCTTTCCCCACCGCTGCCGATGCTCCCGGAGCCCGTACCCGGACCCAGGCCTGCCGCCTGCTGCCAGGGTTAAGGGAAGGTGGCGCTGCACAAAAAAAACCAGTGCAGCCAACTCCACCTCCCCAAATAAGGCCCGTGCCTGCACCCCTTGTGGGCGCCGCCTTCAACAAGGAAGGCGGTCGTGGCTCAGGCTGCGATGCCCCCTGTGGCCCTTTGCCATGGTTCTGGGGTAGGCGGAGGGCGGAAAAGAAAAGGTAAAAATTAAAAAAGTAAGTAAAAGAAATGAAAAAAGCAGGTAATAGAAAAAGAGTGAAAAAGTAGTTAAAAAACACAAAAAGTAGACAAAAACAAAAAATATAGAGTCAGGAAAATAGAGAGAGAGATAATAAATAAAAAAGATAAAAAAAAAGTTTTCAGAAACAAAGGATTGAAAAGATAGAAAGAGTGAAAAACAAGATGGCCGCACCCATTGCGACCACATGAGCAAGTTCGCGAGATATTTTCCCCCGAGCACTCAAAAAGCATCGCGAACACGCAATACGCGTTCCCGAACAGGAAATACCTAACGTGAACAAGCGCGAGCATGCATTGCGCAACCCGGAACAGGAAACAGCTTCGCGAGCGGGCGAGACAAGTGAAAACAAGATGGCTGCGCCCATTTGCGACCGCATGGACAAGTTAGCAACACATTTCCAACGCGATCAAGCAAAAAACATCGCAAACGGGCGGGACAAAAACTTCTGCGTCTTCGCGATATTTCCGCGTGTTCGCAATAATTTTGGGCGTTTTCGCAAAGATTTGCGTAACGCGATTACACATTTTCTGTATTTGAGATGTCATCAGTGATATCACTGACAATGTCATGAGTGATATAATATATGAGGTCATAAGCAGTGCATTGTGGGGCTGTAACACACAGTTAGGTCATGTCACTGTGACTGCTGAATTTTTAATATTTTGTTAGAGTCAAGTCTGACCATAACTATAACGTCCTTCTACCCTTTGCTTTTTCTATGAATTGCTAAGGTTGTTTTAATGTCAATTCCTAGATATAACTTCCCTGTAACCTTTGTTTTTTTTGTGAATTTCAAAGGTTTTTGGGGAGTTTATTTCCTAACTGTAACCTGTAAATTTTGAGAGTGTGTGTGAGGGGCTGTGTAGGGTGGTGAGTGGGTGAGTGGCGATATGGGTCTGTGACTGGGTATGTGAGTAGTTTTGTGGGTGTAAGTGGCTGTATGGGTCTGTGAGTCAGTGTGCGAGTAGCTGTAGGGGTCTGAGTGGGTGTGTGAGTGCCTGAATGGATCTGTGAGTTGGTGTATGAGTGTCTGAGTGGGTGCATAGGTGCCTGAGTGGGTGTCTAAGAGGGTCTTTGAGTTGGTGAGAGACGATCTTGTGCGTTTGCGAGTACCTCCATGAGTGTGTGAATCAGTCTGTGAGTGAGTGAGTGCATGAGTGTCTGAATGAGTCTGTGAGTGGGTGTGTGAGTCCCTGAGTGGTTCTGAGAGTATGTCTGTAAGGTTCTGAGTGGGTCTATGAGTGAGTGTGTGATTCTCAGTAGGAGTGTACAGTGGCTCAAGAGTGTCTAAGTAGGTCTGGGACTAGCTGTGAGAGAGTGTGAGTGGTTTTGTAAGTGGGTGCATGAGTGTCTGAGTAGGTCTGTGAATAGATGTACGTGTATGAGTGGGTCTGTGAGTGGGTGCATGAATGTCTAAAGGAGTCTGTGAATGGCTGTGAGAATGTCTGCATGGGTCTATGAGTGGGTGCATAAGTGTCTGAGTGGGTCTGAGTACCTGTGAGAGTGTTTCAGTATGTCTGTTAGTAGGTAAGTGAGTGGGTGTATGAGTGTCTGAGTGGGTCTGTGAGTGGGTATATCAGCACCTGAGTGGGTCTTCCAGTGGTTGTGGGAGTGCCTGGGTATGTGAGTGGATGTCTAAGTACCTGTGTGGGTGTGTCAGTAGCTATAGAGGTTGCTGGGTCACAATGTAACCAGACCTGCCCCTTTATCCAACACGAGTCCACAGTTTTGCATAAAATATCTACTCAAGTGGAGTACTTTCTTCTGATTAATTAGTAACTGCTTCCTCATTGGTTAAATATCCAGTGTAATGGGCCAAGATGAATCATCTGTGTAATGGACCAAGAAGACATTTCTTCAGTGACCTTGTGTGCATTTTGACAATTTGATTGTTCCTTCTGCAGAATCTTTGATACCATGAATCCTTCTATAAAGAAGATAACAAGACTACAAAGAGGTACATCTCTACCAAACAAGGGTACTTCCTCTTAGCCATATGAAGTAAATGCTTCTTTGTTTAGTGGAGCTATCATCATATTCCCCAGCATGATGAAGGCATCACCAAAATTGACAGGTAACACACTGGGGGGCCTTTTTGCAAGCAGTCCATCATCCTGGCAAAAGGCAGGAAGACTGCTAAGGTGGGCAGGGAGGCTCACTCAATTATTAGAAGAGGAGGGTGGCCGTTTTTGGCCCTGGGGACCCCATCCCCCGGGGATCAGCTACATGTCAATGGGGTCCTGGCAGCCCGATTTTGGCCCTGGGGCTTGGCCTTGATATGCTGGGTGCCCTGGAGCTCACCCAGGGCATGCTGTCAGCAGCATTGGGGACCACAGGGAAACAGGAAGGCATCTGCTGACCCTGCTGGCTCTCCGCCTCTAGCAGGAGCTGGCATTGCTCTACCACACTAGGAGCTGCTAAACATACAGCTCCCTGAATGTGAGAGCAATTGTTTCGTCTGTTTTCCTGCCCACTTAACAGCGGGAGTGAAACAGATGAAAACTCTGCTCCCAGCAAGTAGGAGTGGTTTGATGGCTCCTGCTTGCTGTGAGGAGAGTTAGTGTTTGCTATGATGTGGCGGGAGCTGTCAAAAGCTCCTGCCAATTCAGAGCAAACAGCTATGTCTGGGTGATGGGCACCCCGGGACATAGGGAGCTGGCCCTGGTGGTGGCAGTTCCCAAGGCCATATATGCCACAGGAGGGGGGCTGCACAGCCCCCCTCCAAGTTAAAATTTTGTATTTGGTCCCAGGTAAGTGGTTGTCCCCACCCGTTTCTTTCTGACCGCCAGCAGTTTCATGGAGTTAGAACCTCCATGAGACCTTTGGCAAAGAGGAAAGTTGTAATATGCTTGGCGGCGCTGCAGGGCACCGCCCAGAGTATTGCGGTTCTCAGACCGCCACCTTGCGGTGGTGCCATGGGGGTCCAACTGCCCAATTTGCAAACCGGCAGTTGGTCCACCAGTGCAGCAGTGTCTGGACTGCCACCGCTAAGCCACCGTGACTTCGCCAGTCCTCGGACCGCCAAACACATAATCAAGACCTTAGTGTATATTTTAGAGGTGTCTCCATATACTTTGACTAAAGAGACAATAAGACCCTTGTATTTGGGTGCATTGTTGAAATCATTGCTTGCTCAGAGGAAAGGATTATATTTTGCTGATAGTAACAATCAAACAAAAGGAAACAAGGCTTGGATAACAACACTGGAAGAAGCATTGAAAAGTTTAGACATGCAAGAGACGTGGATCTCTAAACATACCTTCGCGGCCTTTAAAAAAATTGCCAATGGAGCTGCAAAACAGAAATCCTGGATGGCTGATAAAGCAGCTCTGACAAAGAAAAAATATGGCTGGATGGTATTGGCCTCATATGAGAGATGCGCCCCGCAACCGTATCTAGTCAATCACATAACATCATTAACGCAACAAATGTTACTACGGCTGGGGACGTACACCACAAAAGATCAGACCCCGGCATGGCTGCAAACATGGCCAACAGCACTGTGCAGGCTTTGTGGTCTCTCCGAAGAAACCTTGATTCATGTCCTGTGCATTTGTCCCCTTTTGAGTAAATTGAGACGGTATTATCTCTTACAGATATTCCGCCTTTTCCAAATTAGAACATGTCGGTCGGCAGTACTGTTAGTACTGAACAGCCAACAGCTGCAGACAGCTTGTAGGGCCACCAGATTTTTTCAGAAAGTGAGTCTGCTTCTGCTGAAAAACGAAAAAGAGGTGACCTATTGGGCAAAACCTAAAGCCTTATTGGAATAAATGACTTTGAAGATAGTCAATGAAAGTTGGACTTTATTTCTCCAAATGTTTTCTTAATTATTTATTTAAATGAAATAAGATCTTTTGAATTGTATTCTTTTGTAAAGGTTTTAATTAACCATACACAATAAAATGTTACTTACTTAAGATTATTTTTTGCTGATAGTAGTTGATAGTTTTCAATTTTATTTTAGTTAGTAGTCCATGGTATGTTGCACTTTTTTTTTTTTGCAAAATGAGTAGACCAAGGCTTTGTTTGTGTTGTGGCATTCCCCATGGATTGTGTAGATTTGTATGAATAGTGGAGGGCATGATTTCGAAGTGCCATATATTACCCCATGTTGATCCGAGTTGATGTTAGAAGGTTACTTTTAGTTGCATGCATATTTCTAATTCTTTCATTTTTTGTGTTGTTATGTAAACTGAAAGTTTCATTGGTGTATATTACAATTACATTACGGGGATTTTTATATCCATATATATCTTCTTGGAAAAGCAGTGGCTTCTCTTGTTACTTCTCTAATTCTGCCTATGAGTCTTTTTCTTTTTAAATTAGTTATGGAAGGGAGATGGCATGTGGCATAATCAGGAATATGTGGTATTATATTTCTTTTAATTGTACCTGTAGGCACTTATGAGCTCATACTAGCTTCCCTAAGGTCTTGCAGTACATACTTAAATTTCAGTAACATTTGGGGGATGATTGTGCTATTAATGTTTTCAACAATTTAATTTGTTGCAGCTGCCCTCCCGTTACATGTATTAGAATACTATTTTGAACATTTCTAGTGTGTTCTCTTACTGCTTATATTTTGCTGTACATCACATAGGATTTAAAATAATTAAACAAATTGAGATTTGTTGTATCCGGCTCTTTCCAATATTATATCTGTGGGTTTTCGAATAATAAAATAATTATTAAATTAAACTAATATTATTTTCATCTAATAACATTATTTAAATATACCACTTTTTGCACATTTATACTTAGAGATTGTTTTGGCATTTTTTCTGAGATTTTTATTGAGATTTTCATTTTTGTAAAAAATGGTTCGCCTAGGTTTAGTCCAGGCTGGAGCCTTTCCCATTGGTTTGTCAGTGGTGACTGTCCCCGTTTCTGAATTACATCTGTGTTGAAAGGCAAAATTGTCTGCTACTTTGCTGTTTGGTATCAACTAGTATGTTCGAGGGATAAGATCCTAAGTGCCTGGGAAGTTATGACCAAACTTTCCGAAGGTTCACAGGAGACAAGAAGCTTCTGTTTCTTTTGGGGGTATAGCCACCTGTGTCTCAAATTAAGGTGTTGGAGCTTTCTAGTTTCTGTGGTATGGAAGTCTTTTTCACACTATTAAAAGGATTTGCTAATATTTTGCCTTACCTGTTCACTCAGGATGCTCTATTCATCAGATCCCCAGCGGAACCCCAGTGGAACGGCTCACCTTTACAGGCAGGAATAAAATCAGAATTGAGTATGAGAGGGTGATTAGGAGAGGGGAAGGAAATGAGTGCCCTTCAGGCAACAAATTGATCCTGCATTTCAGTTTGTGTTGGGGTAGAAAGATATGCTTTTCAGAGCCTATTCCAGCCAGGGCACATCCATAGATGGGTGCTGTGCTACAACCTCACACATATGTAGCCTTTGTGTGTATTTTTTTCACTCACTTCCCACTCTGATACAACGCATAATTGGGCCCTCAGTGATAAGAAAAACATTGAGCCACTCCTCTCCCATGATGTCATCTGAAACTTGTCTTTGATGCATGATTTCTTGCCTCCCCATCACTGGTGGCCAGTCAATAATAAGTACCACGCTGAGCCACTTCTCTCCCTTGGTGTCATGTAATGCATAGTTTCTTGCCTCCCTATATACATTCTTTCCATTTAATTTGCAAGGATCCTATGAGTTTTAAAGAGGTGGGTGTTGGGAGGGACTGAAAAAGATTTAGTTCCCTGGGAAGCAGAGTTATTTTTACAATGTTCCTTGGTCTCAAACACAAAATGTGGCAGCCAGTGCATAAGATCTTCCGAGATGTTTATGTGGAGCCAAGCAATTGGCATTGGTCCACTTCTCTGAATGATTATTAATATTGCACATCAAACAGAGTTGCCTGATCAATGATATGGGGCTAGGCTACCTAATATTGTCCAAAGCTTAGACTGAGATATTTATTACTTGCAATTTATGGTTATTGACCCTGAAACCTGAAATTCATTCAAACTGGTCAAGCTACTTCAGTGACAGCTTGGAGGGGGGTGAGTGGACCAGATAAGGTAAGGAGCAAGTCATCATGAGAAGAGTCAAGCCTCATGTGTCTCTCCCATAAAAGTGATGTTTCTAACCACTCTCTCAAGGCTCTGATCCAAATAGCGATATAGTGAACCAATTGTAGGGCAAAAGCTGGCATCCCTGTTTACTTCCCCTGATGACAGGAAATATGAAGAAATTATGGCCATTAACCCTTGCAGATGCCGTGTGATCTTTATATATAATGTGAGGATCCAGACTTTCATTTTTGGACCCATCTAAAGTGTATCAGATGCCATCTGTAGGAATCTCCAGCTGACATGGTCAAATGTATTTTTGGCATTGAATGGTAGTATAATGGCCATCATTTTCTTGCATTGCACCTTTTCATTAAGTGAACCCTTCATTGGATACCAGATCCCTGTTTGATGTATATGAACCCTATAAGATTGGGGTATAATATTAGGGGCAGAAGGGCCACTAGGTGCATCACTGATATTTCAGTGAAAATCTTTGCGTCTGTGTTCAGGATCACTATAGGTCTAAAGTATGCCCAGTGTTGTAGATTCTTGCCTGGTTTGTGATTTATTGGTCTTCTACTTCTCTTATAGTTGGAGTGAGACCTGTGGATATTTTGAGGCAAAAATGTCTTATAAAACTCAATCAGGAGGTTGTTTGGGCCCAGTGACTTCCAATAGGGTACTGGTTGTAATGCTTTCTTTTTCTCTGATAAGTCTATGGAGGACTTAAGGGACTTCCTCTGCTCTTTCAATGAGACCAGCCTGGTTGCATTTTGTGAAGCAGCCAGCTAAGGAAGCTGGGATTTCCTCTCCACCTAGATCAAGAAACATAGAAGTCTTTGGCGGCTGTCCTATTCTTTTATTGGCCAAGTACCATCTTTGCTTTTGACATTGGAAATATGTCTTAGCCCTTTATAGGCACATTTTCCTTGCCAAGAGGGTCTTCACCTTGTCCCCTTTGTCATAGAAGAGTTAGCCCTGTTTCAAGAGGCCCAGTTAATTATATGTGCCTTGAGCTTGTTTTTAATGATAGATAGTTGTTGTTGGGACCTCATTCTAGGATTCTACGTGCTCTGATGATGAAGGCATTTGATTTCTGCAGTATTTCATCCAACAATCTATATTCTCTGGGGAAATCCATTTATTTTGATCTCATTACCTGAGGACCATCACCTTGAAGGCATTCCAGATCGAGTGCAGGGACAGATCAGGAAACGTGTTTAGCTCAAAGTATTCTTCATTTGCTATCTTTAAGGCTGACCTATGCACTAGGTCTCTCAATGTGTTCAACTTCATGCGCCACCTGTAATTCTCTGGTCACTGCCACGTTGTTCTCCACAACTTAACTCCAAGTGTGCATCATCTAAGACAGCGATGTTGGAAATGTTGGCATTTTTCAGGCACCATTTTAAGGAGTGTGAAATTAGTATGTAGTACATGTGAGAATGTGTGGCATGGATGACAGAAGAATGTAAACTCACTTAAGTTGGGGTATAGGTACCTCCATACATCTACTATCCTCAATTCTGGGATTTCTGTTTTGACCGACCCTGACATTGCCCCACCTCCTAAGTTGTGTTTTTCTTTCTATGTCCACCATGGTCCCAGGCCAAGTGGAAGTTGTCTCCTACCACGAGGTCCCCTCTAATGACTTGCAGCTGCTCCTTGAAAGTTTGATGGAAAGAAAGGTTCTCGTGCAGTGTCAGTCAGAGCTCTCAGCTCTCTACCAAGTAGTCTCTGTGTGCAAAAGAGGCTTTTCAAGCCCAAATAGCAGGATATCTTGAAGGTCTCTCTTTCATGAGAGGACCCAGCTTCTTTAGGATCTCTCATCTCCTGTTGTTGATCCATGGCACAGCCCCTCACCGGAGCCCACCAAGGAGGGCACCGGTCCCCTCGACATGAGTCCAACACCACTCAATTGACCTCTATGTGCCACTAGGCTTCCCAATCAATGTAGCTACTGTAGCTCAAAATGGTGGTCACGGCTGAGAGGAGCACTTGTCCTGCAACCACCAGAATGGATTGCGCTCTACACAATGGGCAGAAGTCTGGTACCTTTTAGAGCTTCTCTGGTTTCTGAGGTAGTTTACAGGTAGTTCACTATGGCATGAAAGGATGCTAATAGATGCTGAAAATGCCAGAATGGGACAGAGCAATGGTGCCCAGTAACCTACTCATTCCCATATTGGCCAGACTACAGCTACTGTTTTTTATTGTATTTCCTCAAGACTTTTCAACTATTTGGCCAGAGTACTTTATGTTCTTCTAATTTCATTTTACTTTTTAACCTTTACTGTCCTGATGTTCTAAGAGTCAATTCGCAAACAGTGGTCACAAATTACATTCCAACATTTAGCTAATGGACTCTGATGTTGCTAATCAGCCTATGTACAATTAGGTCCAGTCGCAAAATCTCCCTCAGTAGGGGAGGGTTGCCGAGCAACTTGCCTAATGAATAATAATTAGGTTGGTTGCAGCTTGTGATACTCTGTGATTGGCTATAAAAACTGGAATGATGGCCTGCAAGGAACAGCAGACCACCATCCCTGTGTTTGCATTACTAAATGTGAACCTTTTTTTAAAGCTGCCTGGGATCATTAAATTAACTGATGCTGTTTTAAAAAACATTTGGGAAAATATCATAGCGAGCAGGGGCTACTTCCCCTGAGGTTCCCAACATGATTCAAAGGGAAAAGGGTAGGCTTTGAGTCTCGACTCCTTTGCAAATCAGTTACTACCTCCTTTCAAGAGTAGGTTACTGGTTAATGATTTGCGAATTCAATTGTGGTTGAAAGCCATTGACCAATACCAATCTGAATTTCAATTTGGAATGAAAGATTTTTTTACCACCCTTCCAAATTGTGATTCGGAATGGTTTGTAATTCTGAAGTTAAAAGATTTCACAAGTTAAAAAATCTTTTCAGACTTGTAGAATTGGTGTTTTACATTGGAAATAACCATTTTGTGGTTGTGAACCCTTTGATTTTATGAATCATAGGGCTTACAATCACAAACATGCTTATTATACCTTGACACAAGTTACTTATCTTTGTTATTGGGTTTTTGGATGATGAATTGAACATAATACCTCATGAATTGTTCTGTAAAATTATTGTTTTCCTTTGGAAAACCTTCCTTTAGAAATAACATGTAATTCAGAATCATACTATTTATGAGAGGGAGCAAGTCAGAGGTACATAAAATAAACCAGAACCCACCGTAAGGTAAAACATCATTGAGATGTATATCTGTAACTCAGATGTGGCAAATACTGTCATAAGGGAAAGAACTTCACAACGGATAACCCAAGAGAAGGCGCTACCTCAGAACATTTCCATGAATCAACTTCGCTAGCAGACTAGCATCCTTGACCGTGTATGTCAACTTGATAACACCCTATCTCTGCAGGGTCATCCCCACATGTTTTGCCTTCACCCTCCTGTTTTCTGAATCCGTTTTGGTGGCTTTTAGGACTTTGTGCTCTTTACCACTACTAACTAGTGCTAAAGTGATTGTGCTCTCTCTCTTAAACATGGCGAAATTGGCTTTCTCTTAAACTGCAAATGTAATTTACTTGTAAGTCCCTTGCAAAGTGGTACTAAATATACCCAGGACCTGTAAATTAAATGCTACTAGTGGGCCTGTAGCACTGATTGTGCCACCCACTTAAGTTGCCCTGTACACCTGCCCCAGGCTTGACATTGCAGCCAGTGGGTGCAGTTTTAAACTTCCATTTCCAACTCACAAAATACACCTTTTGCCAGACCCAAACCTCCATTTTTAATATATTATAACCCTTGGGTAAGCCCTACCCAACACACAGTACAGCATACAGTGTATTCAACAAGTTGAACATGCACTTTTAACTTCTACATGTTCTAGTACAGAAAACTATTAAATTAGTTCTTCACTACTGCAAGGCCTACCTCTCTCATATGATAAGATTTGGTTACCTTATTACATTTAATTAGAGATAACTTTCAAACTGGAGCAGGTAGGAATGTCGAGTTTGGTCTCTAAATATTTATAAATTAAAACCCTTTCTAATGATAAAGTTGAATGTTAAGTCACAATTCTGAAAATGCCACTTAGGTTAGGATTTCTAATGTGGAAGGGAAATGGGTTGATATCAATTAGCCAGGAACTTAATAAAACAATTCAAAATCTGGTCCTATCTCCCAAAGGCCTTTGAAGGTAGTAGAGTGGGAGACAGCATCACATGTCACCAGTGACCAACAGAACTGGGTCAGAAGACCCACCTTTTTCTAGGGTAAGCCTTAGACCATTCAGTGGAAAGTTATTTCTCCGAGAGGTCTCTAGGGAGAGGCGTGTATTGTCAATTCACTAAGATTATTCTGGTGCATGGAAGGTTATAGGGCAGGGCGCAGTGTGAGTGCATGATGAGTAGGGGCAAGATCAAGAATTAAGGGATGCTGCAAAATGTAGATCTGTTTCAGAACAACAACAGTGATGCAGGATCATGGAGGGTATGGGGCAAAAAGAAGTTAGAGACAACTGGTATGGAACAAAGACATGTGTATAGTATAATGTGGCGTTAGGGCACTGAGAGGTGTGAGGGCAAGGATAAGATTGGGTTGAAAGGCAGGGAGAGCTGGATATGGGATGCAGGGCAGGGAGAGTTCTTGGGGCATTGTGGGTTGCAACTCAGAGAAAACAGACAGAAGAAAGCTTGTGAGGTGTGGGGCAGATTAGTTTTAAGGCAGGAACAGTTTTGTCTACTGGTCAGTCGGTGTATGGTGAATGCAGAAAAGAGAAGGTCAGTTCTGGAAGCTATATCCTATAGACCAGAGCTGGAAAAGTCTTTGTAGACAACATTGTTTAAATGTCATTGTAACATGCTGCCGTATAGTGTGAAAAGCAAATGGATTCTGGGGCATCCAAAAACAATTATAAAAAAACTCCTTAAAGCCTTTTCATGGTCACATATAATATAATGATTAGAGGGATGAAAGACTGAGTAAATTGTAGTGGGATCCGGCTTTTATTGGTAAGTTTATCAAATGAAATGACGACCAGTAGCAAATGCTTCAGTAAAAAAAAACGGCATTCTTTTTTCCACCATAGTCAGCATTTCCTGTAAGATATATAGAATTAGTTTTAAAGGATTTATGTTTCATAAACCCTTTTAAGGTAATCTTCTTCGAGTATCTCTAATCATTTTTTTTGTTGATTGTCTGTTGACCTATTTGGTAATAAGTCAAGTCTGCAGTCGTTTTAAATATGCCTTGTGTTTTTATGTTTGTCTTTAGGAACGCTGCTTGCAAGACTCAGATGCCAAATCTCCTTTCTTTGACTTTTGAACAGAGGACAACTGATGTTGCAAGTGGCTTTGAGATAGAATATGCTGTCAGTGTCATGCTTGTGGGAATGAACTTTTCTTCTGCAGCATATTGGTCAAACAGCAACTATTGTTTTCATCAGCTTTTTGGAATATGTTAAGAACAGTCATTGGTGAAGTGAAATGCTTATACTTAATTTATTTTCGAATCAAATCACTTCATTTACAGTTTGGTGGAGAGGGAGCTCTGCCTTGAATTGCCAAAGCTCTCCCACCTCAAAGTCAATGTTCTCCTTCCTCATTTTGGGGCACATTTACTATTAATTCACACAACGCATTGCAGCAAGGTAAGTTGCTGAGCAATGTTGCGTGAATTGGAGAAACCGAAATTCGCCATATTTAAAAAGATATGGAGCACTTCTGCTTTCTCCCTGTGCTGGCACACTGTCCTGCCTAGCACCAACGCAGACACATTTGCACCATAATGCAAGTGCGCCTGTGTTGTAAGCAGGATTGTGTTTGTGCAGGAAGCTACACCTTCCTGCACAAAAACAATCCTCCAATCCTCAGAGAGATATTCCTCTTTTTATGTGTACCACACATGGAAAGAGGAAGGAGGAAGTAATAAGGAAAAATGAAGATATTTCTCCTCATTACACCTCTGTCAAGTAGGCACATAATTTTGATGCAAGCCTAGGTTAAAAAGTCTTTAAAAATCTGGGTTTGTGTCAAAATACATGGCTGGATGCATGAAAATATCCATGCTCCATCCTTGAAACACATGCTCTGCGCAAAGTAACGCAGAGCAGCCACTGAGTTCATTGTTTCTGCGAGCTGTTCTTCCTTAAATATGTGGGGGCAGATTTACAAGCCCCCTGCGCCACCAGTACGTCACCTTTTGTGATGTACTGGTAGCGTATTTTACTGCTCCATATTTACAAGGACAGGAAGAGCCACACTGCGTGGATTTTCCTGTCCTTGTAAATATGGCCCCTTTACATGTAGCACTTTGCGTGAAAGGGGCGTTCCATGGTGTTGCTGTGGGTATTCCCATGCAACACCCATGGAACAAGACACATTTCAAGATTTACGAAGAACTGTGAATCTGGAAATGCGTGTGAATGCCACGCCTCAGAAGGGAAGGCGCAGGGCGGCACAACGAGGAGAAATGTTTTAATTTCTCCTCCTTTTTTCCTGTTTCAATGCGTGCTGCATTCTACAGCACTCATTGAAAGAGGAAAATGCCTGTAGTGTTTGTTTTTGTGCTGGAAGGTGCCCCTTCCTGCACAAAAACAATCTCTCCATGACGGAGGCATTCTTGCACCATGGCTGCTGTTTGTGCGCCAGCGCAGCGAGGGCACAGGAATGCGACATAATATTGTAAATATGTCGCATTCCTGTGCTTTGGAAGTGCTGCAGCCAAAGGGCTTGCGTTGCCGTGTGCCGCACTTCCTCGTAAATCTGCCCCGTGATATTTACCTGAATTGAGACCTGTCAAAACAAGCATTGACACCTTATAAACACAAAGCTATTAATCACACCTGCCAAAACGTTTAGATTATGAGGGATTCGTCCATACGCTTAGGCCATTGTCTGCTTACAAGGTCTCCCTTTTTAAAGGTTGCTGGGTGCCTTTCTGTATCAAACAACATTGTCGGGATACCCCATGGGATTCATGAAATTCCTGCATTGTTTGCGAGTCTGAAAACTGGAGCTACGCTCCATGAATGCTATTACACCCTATATCAGAGAATGATAAGTGACATGACAAATATTCACACACGGCCATAAACAAACGCAAGCTGGCGCAGCTTCTCATTAGACGTGGCTTACCTGGAATAGACCGACAGACTCTCCCATCTGTTCAGCAACTTCCATGAACATGCAGCACTCGTTAAAGCAAAAGCGGCCAGGGCCAGCATCATCCGTCTATCCACGTCAACAGAAACAGGTCACGTTCCTGCACCTCAACTAGCACCCATTATTATAAATGCACACCTTCACCTGGGTAATTTAGCAGGCAAAGACATCAGCGCAATTACTCCTACCATCAGGGGTGACTGCAGAAACAGCATGGTAGGTACATGCTCCAGAAACGGGGGCGGTACCACTGCAGGTTTGCTGCTTCCATTTCCGAAGATTTCCTGGAGTATATTTGTCCTTCTGAAGGCAACGGAGGCAATATAGTACAACTTCACTTCAGCACCTGCTATAAATGAAAAACCTTCAATAAAACTGGCAAAACAGCAAAAACATGACTTCGAAGCAAGCAACCATAAAAACACGTACTAAAGTCGTATTGTAACCCTTTCTACAAGTACACAGCATGTCTGACCACGTACCTTTAGTAACGCTGAATTGTGGACACTGTGTTGCAAGCAACAATTGTAAATTGTAAATTAATTTATATAGCGCTTACAAAACCTGACGAGGCATTGAACAGCTTTTTCGCCGAGTAGCATGCTACTCCGGAATCCAATGTTAGTAGTTATTCTTTTTTTTCTTGTGCATTGGTTTTGTTAGGTTTGTGTTCTTATTTCATGTGTGTTTAGTAGAGTTTGGAGTAGGGATAGAATCGTAGGAACTGATTTGAAGAGGGGAGTTTGGAGTAGGGATAGAATGATAGGAATGGATTTCTAAAAGGGAAGTAGTAAGTTTTATTATAAATAGTGAGCGTTGGGTGATGTGGCTAAAAAGGAGGGGTGGCATTTTGCGAAGGATGTTTGAGAGTTCATAGTAGTCAGAAAGGTTTGTGATGAGAGAGAGAGAGGAGGGATGGAAGGATGGAAAATATTTTTTTAGCTAGCAAAATAAAAATAATTTATACATATAAATGCAGATCACAAATTTGTTTTTGATTCAGTAAGGTAACAAAGCTACTGCTTTTGATACTGAGATTATTTTCTTACTTACCGTTTGCTGAACCTGACACCTACTGTGTGGTTTCCCCTAATTTTTTGCATTCCATCCTCCTATTTTAACTGACTTTGTTTTTGCTGGCCTTTAGCACAGCCAATCAGTGCAAATGTGTTTCTGTCCTCTCCCTAGAACATGGTAACATTGGCTTGCACCCAATTGGCAAATTTAATTTTCTTGTAAGACCCTAGTAAGGTGGTACTTCCTGTACCCAGGGCATATAAATTAAATGCTACCAGTGGTCCTGTACCACTTACTGTGCCACCCATCTAGTAAACCTTTCAAACATGTCCCAGGCCTGCCATAGCAGCTTTCAAACTGGCTTTTTGACTTGGCAAAAACGCTGTGCCAGACATAAACCTTCTTTTCTAATACATATAAGTCACCCATAGGGTAGCCCCTACACAGCCCAGAGGGCAGGGTGCAGTGCATTTAAAACTCAGGACATGTACCTTTAAGTTTTACCTGTCCTGGCATTGAAAACCCCTTTTATTCATTTTTTGCAGTACTGCAAAGCCTACCCCTGATGTATGATAACATTGGGTTACCTTATTACATTTAATAAGTAAAAGGTTTCTATTGGGAGCAGCTAGGAAGGTCGAGTTTGGTCTCTACAGAATTGTAATTTAAAATCCTCTTTAAAGCTGAAGTTGGATTTTAAGTCACAATTCAGGAAATACCACTTTGAGAAAGTTGGAGGAAAAAAGGAGGCATTTGCCCATATTAACCCACATAACCAGAGCTTTAACTAATGGATACTGAAAAAAATGGTATATCATGAGGATCAATTGCATCCACACTAGTCATGACAATGAGACATTTAATCCTCATTGGCAACCTCATTTAATCAAGGACATGGATCAGTGATAGAGTATCAGAAACACAAATATTGTGTGACAGAATATCCTGTCAAAAATATAGAGGACAAGAATATCAAGAAGGTAAGTGCAAATAGTTAAGTATACATTTACTATTCCTATGTCCAGATCTACGTCCCTTGAAGATATATTTAGCGTCAAGGTACATATATATGGAGTTATATGTAGTAACACTTTACTTACCCATGGAAAATGACCTACATGATATTCTTGTCCTTGATATTTTTTACACAATATTCTGTCCGATGGTATTGCAATCAATGAATATTATTCCATTAAGAATCACTTATTACATCTAGAGTACCCCACAGTCCCTAAATACATATATATGTACAATTTTACACAACATATACCACAAAACACATCTGTACAAATTTTATACACCATGAAAACATATTTGATTTCCTGTCTCTTGTTGAACTGTTTTCACTAAAGGTGTCTAAATAATAAAATCATAGCAAATCTACCTCAGAGGTAGTCAAGCAGACCAGGAGAATACAAAACGTTTTGTTAGAATTTTTCCTTCTTGTCATCTCAATACATCATTGCAGCTTAATTTGTTTATCGAAGGCTCCTCCAAAGAAAAATATAGACGTGTTTAAGCCTTGACAATCTATGGCCTCCTCAGGACAGAAGTGGAAGAGAAGAAGAACTTTGCTTGCAGGAGAACATAGCAGAACATAGGTACAGCTTGTTAAACAGGGTCTTGTCCTGCCTTATAGTCACTGTAAAGATTTGCACCAAACAGGACTAATTATATTGAATTTTAAACATTGACAATCAATCTGGGTAAATAATGGAAAGGTGCCACGTTCCAGCCAAGTTAATCCTCCATGTACCCAACATGTGATGTCTACAAAGAGATTGTTGTTGAAGTGTTTAAAATGGATTTTCACAAACCGCATACATGATTAGTAATAATGGTACCAGAAATTGTATAGTATAAAGCTCAAAAGATATGCCTGGAAATCCTAAGGGCATCACTGTTCATTACCAAGAGCAAAGCACAATATTCAGTGTCTTGGACTGGTAATATCCTGCTGTAAACAAATGTTGCACCACAAACTCGAATGCAATGTCTATACAAAACCACAACAAATTCTCAAAAGAGTAACTTCTCACCTCCAATACTCAAAGTTCCAAAGTTTCTCTCGCCAAATCAGCTAGCGCGGTAGAGACCTTTAAAGTTCAGCTTTTCAGGAAGAAGTATGCGAGTGAGTGAACCACTGAATTTTATCTGTGGCCAAAGTAAGTTGGGAGACGATACCCGCACGTCATGTGATTAGCTTGTATTACTAGATGCCATATTTAAATACCACTGAGCTTAGTAACAGCCTATTAACAAAACAGCCAAACCAAAAGTGCAAATGTAAACATATTAAATTAAAAAAATAAAATCAAAACACTAACATTGAAATAAAAAAATGAACATCCCGTTGGGATTAATTCCAAGCCATAAGCAAGTGCCTGCAGCGTGTTGCATGATCAAATATCAAAGCCCACAAGTCATGTGACCGGCTCATAGCACATGAGCAATAAGAACAGATGATGAATGGAATGCTGAACAAATCAAACATTCACCCTCAGTCATAGATCTAGGTTTAATCCATCGTTTTTTTGCTCGCCACACCAGTTTGGACATTGCCATTTGCAAATCAGTCTTGACCCTGCTCCCCATGGGAACAGTCGAGCCCAAACGGTATTGCTAGGTCCTTCCTGGACTGGAAACAAACATCCTGGGACTGGTTTTGGGGTATCACCCCATATCAGACAGGCTAGCATGAATTCAGTGGCACAGTGAGTACAGGACCCATGTCTGGGCATAGCCTTCCCACTTAAGGCGCAAAAAGCAAAAAGAACAGATGATGGACGAAATGCTGAACAAATCACAAATTCACCCGCAGTTACAGATTTGGGTTTAGTCTAGCCTGGCTGATGAGAGTTGATACACCAAAACTTGCCCCAGGATGCTTGTTTTCGTCCAGGGAAGACCTGGCTTGAAAATTTGGGCTGGACTGTTCCCATGAGGAGCAGGGTCAAGACTGATTTGCATATGGCTGGGTCGAAACTGGGATCATGAGCAAAAGAGCGATGGATTTAGCCCAGATCTCTTGACTGGGTGTGAATATTTGATTTATTCAGCTATCTGTCCATTTTTTGTTGCCACAGAATTGCTCCCCCTAAGTGGGCTGGATATACCCAGACGTGGGTCCCTAGCTCGCTGTGTCACTGGATTCAAGCTAGCCTGGCTGATGAGGGGCGATACACCAAAACTGGTCCTAGGATGCTTGTTCTGGTCCAGGGAAGACTCGGCTTGGCAATTCAGGCTGGACTGTTCCCATGAGGAACAGGGTCAAGACTGATTTGCATATGGATGGGTTCAAACTGGGGCAGAGTAGTGAGCAAAAGAACGATGGATTTACCCCAGATTTCTTGACTGGGGTTGAATGTTTGATTTATTCAGCATTCCATCCATCATTTGTTGCCACAGCATTTTATGGCTCATAGCACATGACATGTAGCATCCTCACCAGCCTGGGTACTCATCAATGACTACGTCACACATGGAGTTAATATAACAAATCTTTATTCTTCTGCTTGTAACCACAAACTCAAACATTCTAAATCTGTTTTCACTTCAATACACTCTAACAGTTACATCACAGTTCTAAGGAGTCCATCAGGAGCCATAAAGGTTCCGTCATTCCGTCATTGCACACTCACACAACTTCACATCTCCCCCTCGGTTAAATAGAAAATAAATATATTTTTACAAATATATACACAATCATAGCTCTTTAATGAGTCTTTGTGGTGCTTTGATCACACGTCCCTACCGTGTTTTCGGAAACTGAGAGCAGGCAGTAGAAATGTTCATGACCTGTGTTGGCTATACAGTAACAACTGTAGTCAGGGGGACTTCACTGTCCTTTCAGACCCAGTCTCTACATTGACATTAGTGCCTGACGAGCGATGAGCCACATCTTAGAAATGCAAGGAATCTTGCATAATGGCTTTCCCAGGATGTTGTGCGGTCACCATGTGTCCTTTGCTGGTCACAACATGAAATAGATCAGCATTGAAAGGAGCATCAACTTTCATTTTCTATGCTGAGAAACAAGACTTTGATCTCCTCTAGTGAATGTAATGTCTTTTGCATGTTGACGCGTGTCTGCATAGGCCTTCATTTTCCTTTTACGATCCAAATCTTTAATGTGGATTTCTTCCTCAGTATTTAATCTTCTGTTGGTCCATTGAGGTAACTTGGTCATCATGGCTCTCCCGAACATCAAGGTTACAGTGCTTTCACCTGTGGTCGAGTGAGGATTTGAACTTTAAGCTTAAAGAGTTAAATTTAAGGCAGATTTATGGTCAAGCTTTTCTAGTACAGCATGCTGGACAGCTTTCTTAAGAGTACTCATGAAATGTTCGACAATGCCATTGGCCTGTAGCCAAAGAGGTGTGCTCCTCCGATGTTTCACATTAAGATGACTGAGAAAGTCTCTGAATTTTTGACGTTTGAAAGGTGGGCCGTTGTTACACTTTAAGATCACAGGAACACCCTATGTCGATAAGATGCTGTCTAATCTCTTGAAGACTATTTCTTGAGTGATAGATGAGAGATCTTCTATCAATGGAAAATAGAAGTATTCATCAATGATCACCATCAGGTGATGTCCGTTGTCAAGAGGAGTGAAGAAGTCAACAGCAATACTTTTCCCATGCATGCGTTGGAGACTATGACAAGTTAATGGTGTGCTGAGTGGTTTTTGATGAAAGGCAGTTGCATAAATGACAGGCCTTCAATTCTCTTTCAACTCTGTCTTTGAGAAGTGGAAACCAAACTTGGTCTCAAAGAGCTTGTTTGGTGGCACCAATTTCACAATGTCCTTCATGGGCCTCTTCAATTATCTGTTGTTGCAGATGCTCCAGAATGATAATCCCTGAACCTCTTAGAATAATGCCTTCCTGAGTAATGAACAGTTCATCTTTGACATTTTTAAACTTCTGGTATTCACTGTCACTAGTAAGAGGTTGAGCGTGCTGGTACCAAGACTGATGTGTAATAATGTCTTACCGTTTTAGCATGTCAATATCTTGTGACAGTGACAATTTGTTCCAATGAAATTAAAGCTGTGGTGCATGATTTCACTATGCAATTTTTGTATGTTTCAGCCGTCTTAGAATGGGTGCATGGGCATTGTAGAGGTGCTCAGGGAGAAGTAGTCAGCAGGGTGTTTATCTTTCCTTGGACCTACATGATGGTGTAGTTGTATCCATCTATCAGCTCCTTGTGTTTGCTCTGTTCACCCTAAGTTTGCAGGGTGTGCCCAGCGGCAAAGTGGTCCTTTGCTCACTTTGCAACTGGATTCAAGCTAACCTGGCTGATGAGGGGTGTTACCCCAGAACCGGTACCAGGATGCTTGTTTCCAGTTCAGGGAAGGCCTAGCTTCGCAGTTCGGGCAGGACTGTTCCTATGAGGCACAGGGTTAAGACTGATTTGCATATGGCTGGGTCTGAACTGAGGTGGTGAAGGGAGCTAAAGAACGATGATGGATTCAACCCAGATCTGTAACTGGGGGTGAGTGTCTGAAAAGTTTTGGTACTCCGTCCATCATCATGTGTTTGTAGTTGTATTCTTGCAATCTCAGACTCCAATGTTCAATGCGAGTAGGGATTTTTCCCTTTGTATTGTAAAATATGGACAACAATGCTTGATGATCTGTCATAAGAGTGAAGAGCTTCCTATACAAGAATACATGGAAATGTTTACAAGACCACACCACTTCTAAGCTTTCTTTCTCAGGTTTTGAATAAGCACATTCAATTTGGGACAAACTTCGGCTTGTATATGGCACACTGCAACTGCGAGCATTTGGGTGTCCTCTATGCTGTGCAAGAAGGGTGCCTAACCCGACGGGGCAAGCATCAACAACAACCTCAGAATGATGCTTTGGATCAAAGTATTACAACAAACAATTGATGGACGGAATGCTGACAATGCAGACATTCTCCCCCAGTCAAGAGATCTGGGTTAAATCCATCGTTCTTTTGCCCACTACACCACCCCAGTTTAGACATGGCCATATGCAAATCAGTCTTGACCCTGTGCCTCATGGGAACAGTCCAGCCCGAACTGCCAAGCCATGTCTTCCCTGGACCGGAATCAAGCATCCTAGGACCGGTTTCTGGCTATCAGCCGTCATCAGCCAGGATAGCTTGACTCCAGTGGCGTAGTGAGCACGGGTCCCACGTCTGGGAATACCCATCCCACTTAGGGCGAAAAGCGTTACAACAAACAATTGATGGACGGAATGCTGACAATGCAGACATTCTCCCCCAGTCAAGAGATCTGGGTTAAATCCATCGTTCTTTTGCCCACTACACCACCCCAGTTTAGACATGGCCATATGCAAATCAGTCTTGACCCTGTGCCTCATGGGAACAGTCCAGCCCGAACTGCCAAGCCATGTCTTCCCTGGACCGGAATCAAGCATCCTAGGACCGGTTTCTGGCTATCAGCCGTCATCAGCCAGGATAGCTTGACTCCAGTGGCGTAGTGAGCACGGGTCCCACGTCTGGGAATACCCATCCCACTTAGGGCGAAAAGCGTTACAACAACCAATTGATGGACGGAATGCTGACAATGCAGACATTCTCCCCCAGTCAAGAGATCTGGGTTAAATCCATCGTTCTTTTGCCCACTACACCACCCCAGTTTAGACATGGCCATATGCAAATCAGTCTTGACCCTGTGCCTCATGGGAACAGTCCAGCCCGAACTGCCAAGCCATGTCTTCCCTGGACCGGAATCAAGCATCCTAGGACCGGTTTCTGGCTATCAGCCGTCATCAGCCAGGATAGCTTGACTCCAGTGGCGTAGTGAGCACGGGTCCCACGTCTGGGAATACCCATCCCACTTAGGGCGAAAAGCGTTACAACAAACAATTGATGGACGGAATGCTGACAATGCAGACATTCTCCCCCAGTCAAGAGATCTGGGTTAAATCCATCGTTCTTTTGCCCACTACACCACCCCAGTTTAGACATGGCCATATGCAAATCAGTCTTGACCCTGTGCCTCATGGGAACAGTCCAGCCCGAACTGCCAAGCCATGTCTTCCCTGGACCGGAATCAAGCATCCTAGGACCGGTTTCTGGCTATCAGCCGTCATCAGCCAGGATAGCTTGACTCCAGTGGCGTAGTGAGCACGGGTCCCACGTCTGGGAATACCCATCCCACTTAGGGCGAAAAGCGTTACAACAAACAATTGATGGACGGAATGCTGACAATGCAGACATTCTCCCCCAGTCAAGAGATCTGGGTTAAATCCATCGTTCTTTTGCCCACTACACCACCCCAGTTTAGACATGGCCATATGCAAATCAGTCTTGACCCTGTGCCTCATGGGAACAGTCCAGCCCGAACTGCCAAGCCATGTCTTCCCTGGACCGGAATCAAGCATCCTAGGACCGGTTTCTGGCTATCAGCCGTCATCAGCCAGGATAGCTTGACTCCAGTGGCGTAGTGAGCACGGGTCCCACGTCTGGGAATACCCATCCCACTTAGGGCGAAAAGCGTTACAACAAACAATTGATGGACGGAATGCTGACAATGCAGACATTGATGGACGGAATGCTGACAATGCAGACATTCTCCCCCAGTCAAGAGATCTGGGTTAAATCCATCGTTCTTTTGCCCACTACACCACCCCAGTTTAGACATGGCCATATGCAAATCAGTCTTGACCCTGTGCCTCATGGGAACAGTCCAGCCCGAACTGCCAAGCCATGTCTTTCCTGGACCGGAATCAAGCATCCTAGGACCGGTTTCTGGCTATCAGCCGTCATCAGCCAGGATAGCTTGACTCCAGTGGCGTAGTGAGCACGGGTCCCATGTCTGGGAATACCCATCCCACTTAGGGCGAAAAGCGTTACAACAAACAATTGATGGACGGAATGCTGACAATGCAGACATTCTCCCCCAGTCAAGAGATCTGGGTTAAATCCATCGTTCTTTTGCCCACTACACCACCCCAGTTTAGACATGGCCATATGCAAATCAGTCTTGACCCTGTGCCTCATGGGAACAGTCCAGGTTGACAAGTTAATGGTGTGCTGAGTGGTTTTTGATGAAAGGCAGTTGCATAAATGACAGGCCTTCAATTCTCTTTCAACTCTGTCTTTGAGAAGTGGAAACCAAACTTGGTCTCAAAGAGCTTGTTTGGTGGCACCAATTTCACAATGTCCTTCATGGGCCTCTTCAATTATCTGTTGTTGCAGATGCTCCAGAATGATAATCCCTGAACCTCTTAGAATAATGCCTTCCTGAGTAATGAACAGTTCATCTTTGACATTTTTAAACTTCTGGTATTCACTGTCACTAGTAAGAGGTTGAGCGTGCTGGTACCAAGACTGATGTGTAATAATGTCTTACCGTTTTAGCATGTCAATATCTTGTGACAGTGACAATTTGTTCCAATGAAATTAAAGCTGTGGTGCATGATTTCACTATGCAATTTTTGTATGTTTCAGCCGTCTTAGAATGGGTGCATGGGCATTGTAGAGGTGCTCAGGGAGAAGTAGTCAGCAGGGTGTTTATCTTTCCTTGGACCTACATGATGGTGTAGTTGTATCCATCTATCAGCTCCTTGTGTTTGCTCTGTTCACCCTAAGTTTGCAGGGTGTGCCCAGCGGCAAAGTGGTCCTTTGCTCACTTTGCAACTGGATTCAAGCTAACCTGGCTGATGAGGGGTGTTACCCCAGAACCGGTACCAGGATGCTTGTTTCCAGTTCAGGGAAGGCCTAGCTTCGCAGTTCGGGCAGGACTGTTCCTATGAGGCACAGGGTTAAGACTGATTTGCATATGGCTGGGTCTGAACTGAGGTGGTGAAGGGAGCTAAAGAACGATGATGGATTCAACCCAGATCTGTAACTGGGGGTGAGTGTCTGAAAAGTTTTGGTACTCCGTCAATCATCATGTGTTTGTAGTTGTATTCTTGCAATCTCAGACTCCAATGTTCAATGCGAGTAGGGATTTTTCCCTTTGTATTGTAAAATATGGACAACAATGCTTGATGATCTGTCATAAGAGTGAAGAGCTTCCTATACAAGAATACATGGAAATGTTTACAAGACCACACCACTTCTAAGCTTTCTTTCTCAGGTTTTGAATAAGCACATTCAATTTGGGACAAACTTCGGCTTGTATATGGCACACTGCAACTGCGAGCATTTGGGTGTCCTCTATGCTGTGCAAGAAGGGTGCCTAACCCGACGGGGCAAGCATCAACAACAACCTCAGAATGATGCTTTGGATCAAAGTATGCCATTTCAGTGGTGTTCTCAATAGCTTGCTTGATTGTCTGGAAGCTTTGCTTGCATTCATGTGACCAATCAAAAGAAACAATCTTTTTTATCAAGTCTCTTAATGGTCCATTGGCAGTGGAAAAGTCTATATCTTGAACAATAGCTGGCTACGCCAAGGAATGAACGTAACATGGAGACATCTTGTAGGGGACTGGCAGTTGACTATGCTTGCACTTTAGCTGGATCAGGTGTCATGCCCTAATCAGAAAAGATAAGGCCAAATAATTTTAACTTTGTCTTATGGAACTCACATTTCTCAGCATCCAAAGTTAAACCTGCATCAGCGAGCAAATTACATACTTGTGTGAGAGCTTTATCATGGTTCTTCTGTGTATCTCCTAAAACTAATACGTCATATAGTCATCAGTATAATTGAAAGCATTCATGATAGGCTGCATGATATGTTAAATTACAGTTTGAAACAGCTCGTCAGCTGATGATACACCGAAACTTATTTTTTTGCAATGAAACATACCAATATTTGTAGAAAAAGTTGTAATATACCTGCAATTCTCCTTGATTGTCAACTGATCATATCCTTTATTCAGATCAGGTGAGAAAATACCTTTGCACCATTTAATTGCATTATCATGTCAGCAATGTGCGGACCTGGATGTCATTTATCTTTCGATTGCCTTATTTGCTTGATGCATATCCATGCAGATGTGTACAGCTCCTTCACTGTCCTTTTTGGGTACTATGACTATGGGAGAAACCCATGGAGTTGGGCCAGTCGAACCCTCAATGATATCATGTTTGAGTAAGAATTCAAGATTTTTTTAAATAGCTTCCTGTAAGTGAAAGCCAATTCATCTGTCTCTGAGCAATAGGACGGATGTCTTCATTATTGCCTAATTGAGATTTTATAGTCTTGCGTTTCCCAACCCATGAAAAAATGAAGGGAATCGACGTACTATTTTGTGATAAGAATTCATGTCCTAGTTCATGGATATCAGTCCCATATCAGTAGCTGTGCTGAAGCTGAGTGAACAGGCACTTGATGCCATACTTTAAAGTTCATGAATGGGTGCTTGTATGTTTGTTTTCTTGTGTTTCATCTTTGCTACAAATTAACATTAACTTTTTAGAGTTATTGATGCAGCACATGTATGCACTTTAGTTGTTGATGGCATAAGTCAGAGCAATGGAGACAGTTCACTATATTTCTCCTCATGCATAATATTTTTTGTTGCACCACTATCAATAATGAAAGGTATTGAACAATTATTGACTTTTAGTGTGATTTTTAGACAACATGCGTATTCTTCATTGAGGTAAACATCAACATGGAACAACCATCTTCTTCACTATCACTTGACATTTATACTGAAGAACTGTTTGATGATGATCTTGATGCTGATCGACTTCATTTGGTGTCGATTTGCCTCAGTTGATGTGGTCGTTTGGCCTTATGGGCTTACATCGAACGCAACTTCTGGAACACTTGGGTGGCCATTTTTTCTCCATACCATGTTACACTTACATTTTCCTTTGCCTTGCAGACCATTACTAAATGGTTCTCCTTTCCACATCCTTTGCAAATCTTCCCAATGGCGGGAAATTTACCTTTGTGTGGGAAAGAAAATCCACACCTAAAGCACATCTTCTTTTTTTGTGGCGAAATCACCCTGTGACCCGCACCCTTGTGCTTTGACTTACTTTTCACGTGCATGACTAACTCACTCTGGGAACCTTCATCATTCATGTCAGAAGCTTGTTAACCAGGACACACTGGTAGCCATGAGAACTCACTCCAGACTAAGAGTTTCTCTCAACATTTATCGTCTGATTGTTTCTGACAAGTATCCATAAATCAATATGAGGCATATAGCTTCCTCATCATTAAAGTAATTGTACTTACAGTATTTGATGAGCGTATCCAGTCTCTTAACAAATAAGTCGATTGTCTGACCACCGAACTGTCGTTCATGACTGAAGATGTACCTTTCGTAATCTACATTCGGCATTGGATTTAACTTGAGATTCAAGGCTGCTTTGATTTGTCTGTATGTAATTTTGTCAGATGACGGCATGTTCTGGATGACTTCTTTTACAACTTCACCACCAAGATTCTCAACGTACTTGGTAATATTCTTGTTATCTGTTCCTTCTATCACAACAATGAAATCATCAAATTTCTCTATCCAGACAGTCCATCTGTCACCAATATTCAACTTTCCAGCAGTTTTGAATGGCGGTGGTGGTTTCAAGAAGGCGGCTGCATTTTAACCATTTACGAGATTGGCTGACATTGAGGGAGTTCTCCCCTACACTCTCTGCTCACTAGGACCTGCTTCATCCATACCATCTGTAAGGCCCTGTACTGTGCTGGCTTCTGGGTCATCGTGGACAGACTGTGGAACCTTGGCCTCCCTCTTGGTCTCCACGGGAGCCCTTTGCTTTCAGGAGACTTTTGGAGTTGTTCTGAGCACCATCTGGCAGCTTTCCTGGTGTGCTGCTTCAGATATCAACAGCTCCCCAAGCACAGCCCTGTGTGCTTCCTCTAAGGTCACTTCCCCTAGCACTGTGGCATGATGACTCTCTCTACTCAGTTCTTGCAAGGAGATGACCGTTTCTTGTATTTTAAATATATTGCTTGTAAGCATCTCTTTGCACTGCCTGACACCTGGTTGACCTCTGCCTTGCAGAACATCTGCTCGCAGTGTTATCACTCCATATAATGTATGGCTTTAGGTTGCTTGTAGCACGGTACCTCTCTTTGCGGCCTTCCCAGCAGATTTTTGGCCAACGATATGTAGACTTCTCAACAAAGCGTTCATTATCATCAAATGTTTCACACTGGCTGGAGTTGCGCTTTGACTCCACATATGCCACACGTCAATTCCACACTTCAACTGAGGCACACGTAGCACACACAAGCATTTCTCTGGATGACGGTAAACTCATCGGGAGAGCACTGCCAATCTGCACATTGTTTATTCCTATCTCATCGCCAGTTGTAGTGTCCTTCCCTGCATGGGTACTCGCCAGTGACTACACCACACACAGAGCTTAGTATAACACATCTTCAAACATTCTAAACCTGCATTCAGTTCACTATGCTTTAACGCTTACATCACAGTTCAAAAGAATCCATCAGGTGCCACAAGGGTTCTGTCATTGCAAACTCACACAGCACTACATGGCGGACATCTTGAATTCTCTGACTTGAATAGCAGAGGCTGCAAAAACGTTTTTTACATTCCAAAAACACACTTCTAAACAATAATATTTAACACATATGTACTCGGTCAACCCAAAACATATGCTTTTCTATATTTTTCAATATCATGAATTAATGGTCCTCATATCTAAACCCGTTCTGAAAATAGCAACCATTATCAGAGAAAAGGCCGTAATATATACATCAAAAACTTAGATATAAATGTAGATGTGACTTCAGAAAAAGTTGCACCAGTGCATGATGACTATCAAATATTATATTAATGCTCAAATTTCTTCCAGGTTCTTCAATCCAGAAGAAGCTGTATGAAATTTCTCAATCATTCGTGACCAGCCGAAGTGTGTTGTACAACATACAAAACCGACAAGAACAAATTGTTTTAGCGATTGACTAACTTCACTGTGAGTGACATCATTCTCTCTTTCATAAGGAGGACATCTGTACACAAAGTAGTTCTTTCAGGCCAAGCACTACAATTGTAACAAATTATTTTTGAGGCCAAAAAAATATACTTTTGCTTTTAATCAATTTTGTATATGTATTGGTGAGGGGCCAGCAGCTATCCCAACAATAATGCAATAATGTTTCACAAAAAACATTAAAACAAACATTTACACAGCCAAAAGACTGATAGACAAAGCCAAAATTATTGGCTGTGCCAATGTTTATTAGCTTTTCTATTAAAGCCAATAGGCTATACCTGTGATGGATGGACTCAGTAGGTTATTCCAAATGAGGGTTCCCACTATTGAGAGCATTGTATTCTCTCTTCTCGAGTGTACTTTGGTGATATTGGTGGTTTTTCCAATTGGTGAGTTGAAAAACGCTGAAGCCGCTTAAATACAGATTAGTTCGTGATTGGAGGGACAGCAGACACAAATCCATGCATTACTGAGGCTTAGAAGTATTTGTAAGTGTTTTAGAGAGATAGAGCTTTGAGTGTCAGACCTATGCATTTTATTGCCAGATTGTACCCTGGCATCTCCAAATCAAAAAAGGTAGTGTTGAAGTTTTCACCTGTTCTGTCAACTGTCTCTGGCCAATCCAGTTGGTGAATTCCTGGTAAGTGATCTGCAATTAATGCCCTTGGCCTTTCCTGGGCCCAACAGCAAGCCATTGTCTCCTGAGCAAAGAGTTGTTAAGTCTCCTAGCCAAGGGTGTATATTGTAGCTCTGAAGGTGTGATAGGTGCCAAAAGTGACCAGAGACTTGCTGTCTCGGAGGGATCTTGGAATGAATAGGAAAAGCCATCCATGAAATCTCCAAGTCAGAAATGATCGTGCCCAAACTAGACCTTGTTCTGCTATTTGCTCCATTCCACTCCTCGCTAGCCTATTCCTGCTAAGTGGGCATCAGTTAATACATGGTCTTTCCTGGGCTCAGAGGTGGGTCATTGTTTTCTGAGCCAGGTTCATTAACTACCCCAGACAAAGGTATGTATTCCAGCTTTGGAAGTGTGATGATTGGCGGAACTTGTTTTAAATCAGTTCCGGCCAGGCAGCACCTTAAAGTACATGCTTACAAAACTACTTTTCTGCTTATGGTATCAAAAATCCAAATTCACCATGAAATCTGATTTTTAAAACAAAGCAGGAAATAGCTTTATACCACGTTTAAGCCCTTTTCTAAGGGAAGGTGGAGAATAAAGATTTTAATTCCACCTACGACTATTGGGGTAAAATCAAACTCAGCCTTTTGTTTTTTCTTTTACTGTAAGGACAAATAAACTGCAATAGGCAGTTTGCCCTATTTTTTACACTAGCACTATGCGCTCTTGGATTACAAAACACATTGTAGGTATGACTTTTGAATATATAAAATAGGCTTTTGAAAGACAGCAAAGGCATTTTTTCCTGCTCTTTATTTTTCCTTCCTGAATTTCATGTTGGCCTATACCTACATCTACTAACCCCACAAACACTGTTTTTATTGTGGAAGGTCTAGCTCAGGGTTGTCCAACCTTTAGAGTATCAGGAGTTACTAATGAGCACGCCACTTAAGCTTTGTCCGTAGAAAACCCAGTCCTTCTGTAATCAGCAATCACCATTAATGGCAGAAGAGCTGTATGGAAGTTTTATCTGTGTGGTCTCCAATGGATGGAGAAAATTACAAGAAAGGGAAACATAAAGGAAAGAAGAAACAAAGCAGAGAAGGAGGAAAGAAAGAACAACCAGAGAAAAGAAAGAAAAGAAGGAACAAATGTGAGGAGACAAATATAGAAGCAGAAGATAGATGTAAAGAAACAAACAAAAAAGAAAAAGTAAACGTTTAAGATCAAGTGAAAGAAAGAAATATAATGCAAATATTAAAAACAAAAAGAAAGTAGAAAGGAAGGAGAAAAAAGAGAAAGAAATAGAGAGAGAAAGAAAGAAAGAAAAAGAAAATAGAAAAAGAAAGAAAGAAAATAAAGGTGGGTGAACAAGGAGAAGATAAAAGGGGAGAGACAAAGAAAGAGAAAATGAAGAAGGAAAAAGAAAGCAACAGAACAAGAAGAGGGGCATAGGAAAAAGGCATATAAAAAGTGAATGAGAAAGACACACAAGAAAAAGAAAGATTTAAATGTAATGAAACTCTCTTCAAGATATATTGTTGCATTTGACTGTAAGGAAATACATTTTTTGTGGATACAATATTTCTTTCCGGGTAAAGGATTCCAGACAATGTGCTTCGATGTGAGGCATTTGTATCATTTTTATTTATGGATTCTTATCAAGCAGCAGCCCTCACAGTTTCCTTCCTGGGCTTCACAACTGCATATTCCAATCCAGTCTGACAGGCAGGGGAGCTACTACCAGACAGTCTGCTAGCTTAAGGTATCTCGAGATCGACCTGTTGGAGACTCCAGGTCTAGGTGTTCTATAAGAAAAACTAAAGTTCAGATAAAATGATAATTCTGCTATCTCTGGTTTGGGGTAAGATACAGAGAAGGTTAAACCACTATTTTTAATTCTTATTAAAAATATAGTCCAGTGGTGAAGTTGGATTTTTAATCAACATTAAGGAAAAGTAACTTTTCATAAGTTACAATTTGTTTGCCTGAGTCTTTAGAGAAATAATTTGCATTAGCCTTCCAGGAGCCAGTCCCTATCAGGGCCTCCCCTTAATTAGGTGTGAAGACTGCTCCCATAGCAAAAACAATGGCTCAGTCTTTTTGGCAAGAAAACCCGAGTCTCAGGTATGTGACTCCTATCTGTTCTGTAATGACTGCTGGGGAGGTTTTATTAAAGTGAAAGTAACAAGGGTGAGGCCTGCCAATTCCTAGTTAAGGTAAAGGGAGCCATGGGCAAGAGAATCCTTTGATCCCTGGGCAATTTTCAGACAGTTTGGCACCAGCCCAGTGGGAGGATTAGTTTGATGTTGTTGCATTGGAGGGAACTGATCGTTCCCATACATACACTCCTAGCTAGCACACCAGCAACCTCCAAGGGCAGAAGGGCACTGATATGTTGAAATGTACTCAGAATGGTGCACTGTGGCATAGTTTGCATTGTGGAAAACAGCATGTGCTGCAAATTTGGGAACAGTTGCCCTTGTAAACCTTTTTATCACTGGTTAGGTACTATCCAGGAGTTACCTCTGCCCACTGGCCAGTGAAACCTACAAAAGTGGAACTTCAGCGATAGCTCTCAGAACACTTTCTGAACCTGTGAATGAACAAAAGAAGATTGGACATCTTGTTTGATACCTATGTGGAGACCTTAAGCGCTGGGCCTGCTCCCGCATACACAGTCCTAATACATGGATTCCAAGGGTCAGTTGGCAGACATCCTGTATGGCTACAGGGACACAACCAGCTGCAAGAGGCATTTTTCCTAAAGTATCCTGATGACCAATAGCAGCTGGATCTGGACATTATCCTGCTGATGGCCTCTGCTGGAGTGAGTATGAGTACCTGAATCCTGTCCATGTGGTCCTGGTAGCCTTAGAGGTGACCAAGGAAGTACTCCAGAAAGTGTGAGAGTCTGAAAAGTTAGGGCTTAAAATATGCTTGCCTTTCCAGGACCTTTGTCAGATACATCTTCTGGGCTTGCCTAGCTGGAAGATTTTGATTTTCCAAACAAGAGACCAAGGGTTTGATTTAGGATTCGATAAATGGTACTCTGTCCTTTAGGATGGCAGAGGAGATTACCTCCACCATCCTGACTACCATCTGTCAGTTTAGAGATGACCACTGGCCCAGTAGGCATTTCTGTACATTGAATGGATCAAATATTTTGAGAGTTCTCTTCAATGTGCAACAAGATAGGTTTACAACTGCTCTTGATTTTTGCAGACATTGACCAAGTTTTCAAAACGTTTTGTTTTTCTGAAACAAGCTCCAAAAGCAGAAGTTTTTTTTGGAAAAATAAAAAATAATGACTCTTACAACATTTTTTTGTACCTCCCTGTCAGGTTTAACTGGTGGTGACAGACAGGAAAAAAATACATTACACCATGCACCCCAAATAGAGCAGGTCGACCCCTACTTCATTTGTCTGTTGTAGGACATTTTCCATTGGAGAACCAAAGGGGGCTACTTTGACAGAAAATTTAAGTTCTGCCCATTTCTAAATGAGGTGGGATGACTGAGGGTTTGGAGGCTAGGATGCTCTGTCTCATTTGGGACAGAGTACCCTTTTGGTCAAACTCTAAATCAGGCTCTAAGTACAAAGGTAGAAATCTTGACCGGGTGAAGATGCGAAAAAGTTCTGCACCAATAGTGGACTTCAGACATCATGAAATCTGAATTTCCCCCTGAGCTTTTACCGCCAAAACCATCGGCTTTAGGGGGATCTTATGCAGCAGCGATTCAACTTGAGACAACTTCACACCAGCTATCCAAATATGAGAGGACTTAATTGGAAATAGACTGTATACTTGCCCCGCAGGAGGATATTGACATCCATTTCAGACACTAAAGCCCTGATTTATATATCGGCGGATGGGTTACTCTGTCCAAAAAGGGACAGATGTCTCTTCCACTGAAATCTAAATCCCATAGGATAATATTGGATTGGTATTTCAGCGGCCGGGATATCCGTCCCTGTTGTGATGGAATAACCTGTCCGCCGATATTTAAATCGGGCCCTAAGTCAAAAGGTAAAATCTTTGACCATGAATACTTGATTGGCGAATCCGAACTGTGCTTGATTGCAAATGACCTAAATTTATGCCTAGGTCCCAGTCAACCACGAGCAGTAATTTGTGATTGAAACTTTATTTTTTTTTGCTCTTTTGCCTTAAATCTTTCAAAATTTATATTTCCTGTTCCTCGTATTCTTTTTTTGTAGTTTTGATGTCATTTTGCTCAGAGAATTGTTCACCTCGTTTAGAAAATGGTTGTGGGATTATTATTGTGTTGTGCTTTATCATTTTAGCTGTTTTGTTGCTGCAAAAAACTTTACACAGTTCCCTAAGTTAAACCTATCTGCTCTGTACCATAGCAACCAGTGGTTTGAGCCCTGGTTTACATTATTGAAACTGTTTTTTTCCTTCATATGTTTGTGACCTTATTTTTTTGTGGTAGACTCACATGCCCCAATTGATAATCCACTGTCTTACAATGGTGTAATGCAGAATTTGCTAATCCTTAGTTTTCACTCTTTGTGCAACTAAAACTCATTTTTCTCATTCATAACTTACTTTGCAATGGCAGATTCACATGTCTCTGAATATCTGGCCTGATGCTTCTTTTAGTATGATTAATTCACACATTTGTCCTTGCCCTCTTCCTCCCCACATTCCTTCCTATTGGTACTGCTCACTGATACATCATCACTCTCATCAGTCACTAATTTGTTTTATTTTGAATTTCTTTATTTGCATTTTCTGTTGCATATAAGTACATACTTTTCAATATATATTTTACATATTGAATGTTACCATTTGGCATGCACTTGATGTGTTATACTGCATTGGCGTAGAAGGTTTGATACATTACTATTTCTAGGCAGCTTTCAGTTAACTGAGATACTAGGTTCTGGTATACAGGGAGAATGTAAGAGGTGAAAATGGAGAGGTGTACAGCATTCCTATATTATCCCTAAATATATTGATCATGCTTGGCATTTAGTTATCTACAGATTTCACAGATTCTGCTTTTTGCTTGTATTATGCAGATTAGGACAATGCAACATTAATTTAAGAAGAATCTAAATCAACAACTCGAGACACATGAACCGATCAATGTCAGCCTGATAGCTTTGTCATGAGATCACCCAACCCCACCCCCCGTGACCTCCCAATTTGGGTCGTCGTATCAGCGGCTTTTATATGTCTGCCCCCCTGGCTCGCCTTTGGATGTACCGCCAGATCAGCAATGTTAGCCCATTTATTGTCAGTACTTGGAGTTTGTGTTAATTAGAATTCCACTTCATTTCTATCATTGTTCCCTTCCCTCATTAGTCACTCATGTGTCACTTTTCAATCACATATCCCACAACCAAACCCCATTATATCATTTAAACCAAATCTTTCAATTTCCCTGATCTTTCAACTTACGTACTTATGCCTACTACCCCTCCTGGGGTATATGCCAAATAACAGGACTCCCCAGGAATCTCTGTCCTGGGCTTTTCTTCCAATCTGACTCCATGTGTAAGTAATCTCCTTGCAGTCAGCCCTGAGGCCTTGGTGCCACATGTTTCTTGGCCTTCCTCTTTTCCTTTTCCCTTGAGGGTTCCAGGTTAAGGTTTGCCTGGTGGTGTTTGATGCGGGCTTGGGGAGGGTGTAACCTATCCAGGCCCAGTGTCGTTTCAGGATATCTTCTTTATGAGCAGGAAGTTGGAAAGTCTGCTGCTATAGGTTGTTGTTGCTGATGGTGTTTGTCCAGTGGATGTGGAGGATTTTTCTCAGAAATGTGTTGATGAAGGTCTGGACTTTGTTGGTGGTGGTCACTGTTGTCCTCCAAGTTTCTGCTCCACACAGAAGGACTGATTTTACATTGCCTCATCTTGGTTTGCAGCATTAGGTCATTGGAGCTCCAGATCAGCTATAGCTGAATGAAGGCAGCCTTTGCTTTGCTGATTCTTGCCTTGATGTCCACATCTGTGCCACCCTCCTTGTTTATGACATTGCACAGGTAGATGAAGGCCTGAACCTCCTCCAATGCATCACCTGCAAATATGACTGAGGTTGTGCTGGCCTTGCTAGCCTTCAGAATCTTGTTCTTCCCCTGTTGATGTTGAGGTCAAGTTGTGCTGATGTGGCTGCCGCATTGTCAGTCTTTTCTTGCATTTGCAGACAAGTATGGGAGAGTAGGGCCAGTTTGTCTGCAAAGTCCAGGTCATCGAGCTGCATCCAATGAGTTCATTGGATCCCATTTCTTCTCCTTTCTGTGAATGTCTTCATGATCCAGTCTATGGTCAACAGGAAGAGAAAATGTGAGAGCAAACAACCCTGGCGGATTCCGGTCCTCAATTTGAAGGTTTCGGTGAGTTGTCCTCCATGGACTATCTTGCATGTCATTCCCTCGTAAGAGTTTCTGATGACTCTTACAAGTTTATCTAACACACCATAGTGATGGAGGAGTTTCCAAAGGGTCTCTCCGTGCACATTGTTGAATACCTTCACATAGTCAATGAAGTTAACATAGAGCAGGGAGTTCCATGCCATCAACTGCTCAATGATGAAGCGCATTATTGCAATTTGGTCTGTGTAGGATCTATATTTGTGGAAGCTGGCTTGCTGGTCTCACAACTGAGCGTTGACTTGTTATTTAATTATGTTGAGGATCGCTCTGTTGAACACTGTGCCTGGGATTTATAGAAGCGTTATCCCTCCGTAGTTTGTGTAGTTACTCAAATCACCTTTCTTGGGGATCTTGATGAAATATCCCTCCTTTCAGTCTTATGGCACCTTTTCCTCTTCCCAGATCCTCCCAAACATGGGATAGAGCATGTCGACTGACCTTTCAATGTCTGCCTTCAGGGCCTCTGCAGGAATGTTGTCAGGTCCTGCTTACTTCCTCATTTTCAGGTGTTTGGCTTGCTTCATTTCTTCTTTGGATTGTCTGATCTTTCACCCTTTTAATTACCTTATCTGTCTCTGCTCCCCACCCTTACTCTTGATCCATTCATACCGCAACCCTTTCTGTCTGTTCAAGTTCCTTCTAGTCCAGCAACCTCTTCCAGTCATGTCTCCACTGTCACACAAATCTCACTCTTACCACAATCTCCTATTTAGTATAGTCTGTAACCATTAACCTAAGTCTGATGTCCTGATTTAGAGTTCAGCAGACAGGTTGGTTCCTCACAAACATGACAGATATCTCATCTGCCATATTACAAGTGCCATTGGATATAATGCACTTGTAATATGGTGGACGGTATTTTCATCAGCTTTTTGACAGTAACCTATCTTCTGAACTCTAAATGAAGCCATTAGATTTGTTTCCATTACTGACTTAAACTCCCTCTCTTAGTTATCAGAACATTGGCATAAGAATTTTGTTGGTTGAATAAATTGAAGGGTAAAATTCTGTGACCATTTGTGTATGTGTTTTATGCACCCTTTTTTCATTTGCCCTGGAGGCTCCCCTGAATTTTCTTATTTTGCCTGATTTACAGGACTCTAATAAAAGTGTCACTCATCCATACTACATATCTGATGCTCCTTAGGACTCCCTCTATGCACCCTATGCTCTGATTGACCCTAATTTGGTCTTCTAACCCTCTAGTTTCAAGGAAGTAGCACTTCCTATTATTAGCTAGTTGCAGTATATTTTATAAATTTGGAGTGTAGTAGCTGCGTCCAAAGGTGCTGTCTACAGCTCTCTCCACCTCCAAAATTAAAAGCAGAGATCTGGTACAAAAAGCCCCTTTGTGCTTATTTGTTCATGAATATGGATGTTTGTGAATACTATGTTATGTTGCTTTACATTACATTATGCTCTGTTATGTTAGTAGTGTTTGTAATGCGTACATGTCATCCCCGAATCACTGACAGAATATCGAGCTATAAAAATATCGACACAAAAATATCGAAGTCAAGAATATCGAAGTCCTATCTACATAATGGTAAGTACAATAATATCGGAAAAAGAATATTGTTGTCAAAAATATAGTTGTTAAAAATATCGTTTTTTAATGTTTCTAAAATAATGTAAAATAAAGTAAATAATACATATAATTAAAATAAACATAGTTAAAATTGTTTTAAAATGGTTATAATAATAACTAATACATATAGGGGCCGATTCCAATCCTGGAAAAAGGCTGTACAAATCGTTGTAAGGAGCGTTTTTCCCGTACAACTGGTACCCGGTAAACTTTTCTTACAACCTAGGAAGTACGATTCGTACAGAGAGCCTCTTTCCATACAAATCGTACAAAAGACCATGCAGCTAAAATAAACCAACGATTCTGATCCGGAACAGCTTGCACGCGATGTCTTTATGTATTTAAGCAGCGGTTTCCAGCCCAGCAAGTACGATTCGTCCCTTCGGCACTCCGTACGGCTCTTTTCTTACGGGAGCCAAAAACAGCTGTAAAAGCAGAGTCCCCAGGGGTACGAGTCATACAGGCATACACCCCCGTGCGTTGTGTATGTACGGTGCGTACCCCAACATCGCGTATGTACTGTGCATACCCCCAACATCGCGTACCCCAACATCGCATACCCCAACATCGCGTATGTACGCACCGTACATACGCGATGTTGGGGTACACGATGTTGGGGTACGCGATGTTGGGGTACGTGATGTTGAGGGTACGCACAGTACATACGCGATGTTGAGGTACACACCGTACATACACAACGCACGGGGGTGTATGCCTGTATGACTCGTACCCCTTTACGACTCGCACCCCGGGAACAACTTTTCCCGGGATACGAGTCGTACAAAGTTTGCTTCATAGCGAGTAATGGCATTCCCTGTGTACGGGATGTTTTCCGTACAAATCGTAAATCGGAAAGCCGGTCCGGATCGTACTAGTACGGTTGGACTGCATTTTTACAACTTGTACGGAAAAGTGTCCGGGTCCGTCTGGTAAAACTTTTCCCAATCCGATTTGTAAGGATCGGGCCGATCTGTACAAATTGGATCGGGAAAAGTTGTATTTTTCCCGTACGAATCATACTTCACGGGTCGGACGGGACTTGTACGATTTGTATGGAAAAATTTACCGATACGAGTCGGACGGGAAATAAAAATACAGGATCGGAATCGGCCCCATAATGTAAAAATAAATTTAACATATATATGTATAAAATATGATATATATACTTACTTAATAATATTTATAAATAATTATTTTAATAACTTATACATTGGAAAAACACATTTAAAAAATTATAAATACATATGTATACACATACACCAATAATATAAATAAAAATATAAAAAACATATCACATATTTTTAATCTTTTTAAAATAAATTATACACTACATTAACTAAAACAGTAGAGAAAAAATTGGATAGCAGAGGGGGTAAAATGAGTATTCTCACTCCAGAGAGTGCAACAGGAGGGAAAGTTTTGGATAGCGAAGGGGTTCAAATTACTATTCCCACTCCAGTGAGTGCAACAGTAGGGAAAGTGTTGGATAGCGAAGGTGTAAAAATTACTATTCCCACTCCAGTGAGTGCAACAGTAGGGAAACTGTTGGATAGCGTAGGGGTAAAAATTACTATTCCCACTCCGGTGAGTGCAACAGTAGGGAAAGTGTTAGATAGCGTAGGGGTAACAATTACTATTCCCACTCCAGTAAAGTGCAACAGTAGGGAATGTGTTGGATAGCGTAGGGGTAAAAATTACTATTCCGACTCCAGAGAGTGCAACAGTAGGGAAAGTGTTGGATAGCGTAGGGGTAAAAATTACTATTCCCACTCCAGAGAGTGCAACAGTAGGGAAAGTGTTGGATAGTGTGGGAGTAAAAATTACTATTCCCACTCCAAAGAGTGCAACAGTAGGGAAAGTGTTGAAGAGCCAAGGGGTTAAAATTAATATTCCCACTCCAGAGAGTGCAACGGTAGTAAAAATGTTGCATAGCGAAGGGGTTTAAATTACTATTCTCAATCCAATCAGTGCAACAGTAGGGAAAGTGTTGGATAGCGAAAGGGTAAAAATTACTATTTCCATTCCAATGAGTGCAACAATAGGCAAAGTGTTGGACAGCATCGGGGTAAAAATTACTATTCCCACTCCAGAGAGTGCAACGGTAGGAAAAATGTTGGATAGCGAAGGGCTTTAAACTACTATTCTCAATCCAATGAGTGCAACAGCAGGAAAAGTGTTGGATAACGAAGGAGTTAAAATTACTATTCCCACTCCAGAGAGTGCAACAGTAGGGAAAGTGTTGGATAGCGTAGGGGGAACAATTACTATTCCGAATCCAAAGAGTGCAACGGTAGGGAAAGTGTTGGATGGCGTTGGGTAAAAATTACTATTCCCACTCCAGAGAGGGTAACTGTAGGGAAAGTGTTGGATAGCAGACGGTTAAAATTAACATGTTTATCAAATAAATAATTATTTCAATTAAATAACCAATTAATAATTAATTAACAATAAATTAATTATGAATACTAATAAATAAAAATTTATAATTACTTTAATAAAATTAAATTATTTCCCACCCTATTCCCCTATGAACCCACAGCCCGCTCCTAAAATAAATTAACACAATTAATATAATATTCAATTAATCAAGTAATAAAAATAAGTTACCAATTAATAATTGATTGACAATAAATTAATTATCAATTGCAAAAAATAAAAAATGATAATTACTTTATTATAAATAAATTACTTCCCACCCTTTTCCCCTATAAACCCACAGCCCCCTCCTAAAATAAATTACCATAATTAATATAATTATCAATTAATCAATCAATACAAATTCATTACCAATTAATAATTAATTAACAATAAATTAATTATCAATACCAAAAAATAAAAAATAATCATTGCTTATTATAATTAAATTACTTCCCTCCCTATTCCCTTTAAACCCACAACCCGCTCCTAAAATAAATTAACACAATTAATATAATGATCAACTAATCGATTAATACAAGTTAATTACCAATTAATAATTAATTAACAATAAATTAATGATCAATACCAATAAATAAAAATGAATAATTACTTTATTATAATTAAATTACTTCCCACCATATTTTCCTATAAACCCACAACCCGCTACGTAACTAAAACGCAAAATGTAATTAAAAATAATTAATAATTCCTAAAAATTATTATTTAATTTACTATAATTAAATTACTTCCCTCCCTATTCCCCTATAAACCCACATCCTGCTACTGTACTAAAACGCAAAATTTACTTTAAAAAAAATTACTAACTTCTAAAAAGGTAATACATATATTTTTTCAAAAATACAATACTTAACAAAAATATAGAACACATACATATAAGATACATACTAAAATACACAACACTAATATAAACATCGATATTATTAACGACAATATTTTGGCAAACGATATTACTGATTTCGATATTAACAAAAACGATATTTCTTGCCTTCAGGTCGATATTCTGGTCACCAATATTCTTGGCGTCGAAATTCTGTCCCTTCGATATTTTCAACTCGATATTTCTGTGGTCGAAATAAAAAACTCGATAGTAAGTCTGTGCACCGTCACCCCAAGGGTCTCAGAGAAGAAAGACATTGCTTAGAGCCTTGACCACCATAAAGGTGGTAAAAACAGCCAGGTTTTATTCTTTTCTGAAGTCATTAAGCAAATGGGTAGAGCAAATGGATAAGGGAAGCTAAGAGACTGCTTGTGCTATATAGGAGAAGGAGCCCCCCTCAGCTCTATAGCTCTGGATGTGAGACATGTGAGCAAACAGGAGAGATGCAGATCACAGGTGTCTGGATGGAACATGGAAGTGAATTCTATTACTAAGGTTATGCATAACCTTGCAAGCATGACAGAGAAGTTGAAATGGGCATGTTTGTGAACTTGAAGCCAGTGGACGGCTGACAGATGATTTGAGAGTGAGGCCCGATGAGCAAGATTAAGTTCTGAACCAATTCTGTCCTGTTCAGCATCGAGCTGAGATCCCGACATAGATGGTGCTATCGTCATCTAGCCGGCTAGTAATGAGCACTTGGGTGACTGCCTTGAGACCAGTGACAAGTACTAAGACTAGCAAGGGCTGAATTAGTGTCAGGCTCTAGATGTGAGGTATGTTTTGAGAGTTCAGAATTCCAGTGTTCTTTCATGAATTTAAGCCAAGTCTTAATTTTGAGTGAGGCCGTTGATTGGGACAGAGAGATTGGGATGTGGAAAGCTGTCAAGTAGTGATCTATCTTGTCATGGACAAGTCCAACACCTATTTGAACGATTGCCTTGGCTGCTGGTATGAGCATAAGGAGGAAATTAGCAAATCCACCGTATGAACCAGTGTCTGTGGGCTCACACAGCGAATTGCCACTCTTGGTCAAAAAAGTATTATACCCCCAGCGGTACTCCAAGGCTGGCCTGTATGTTTCGCGTGCAATCTGATGCCATTTGTTGTCTGGAGGTGCATGTTGCTGCATCCCTGTGATTGTCACCATATTTGTGCCTGTGATCTTCTCTACAGCCTGAAGCCATTGGTTTGAGGTTCCTAGGTTCATTAACTTTGAAGATATTTTAGGGATCGCCTAAAGATAATCTTATATAAAGAGGAGTGTCTTCCTTACTAATGTTGTTACACTGAGTAAATAACCCTGTCACTCTGCTTTTATTAAGCTAGGACCCTGTTTCATTTCTTCGTAGGTTACCATTGCTCATTCCTTTATTTAGGCCTATTACTGATCCACAAACCTCAACATTCATTTGCACTGTGTCCATGTAGTCTGAGCATGTGTGTGCATGCATACATGGCATGATTAAAATCGAATTTTTTTAAATGAATGTCTGTGAATACCAATATCTGTGATTTTGTCTCTATCTGTCACATCTGTTGCCTCCAAAGAGACAAAGAATTTCTAACCAAACACTGACCTTGGGCCCTCCAAGATAGACTACACGGTCAATTTGGCTATGGATTCAGGGTATTAGCTAGGTCCATAAATGTTGAAAAAAATCCTTGTATCAATGATATACATGTTATGCGAATAACAATCAGCTCGACTGCTAAATTTGTTTTACAATATAGACCTATTATATACAGTTTTCTTGTGCTCATTAGCTAGGTCCTTAAATGTTGAAAAAAATCCTTGTATCAATTATATGCATGTTATGAGAATAACAATCAACTTGACTGCTAAATTCTTTTTATAATATAGACCTATTATACACAGTTTTCTTGTGCACATGTATAACATGTAAACCCATTGCTTCTAAGCAGTCACTTTGATATCAGTACTTTACTGGAATTCCCTGACGGCTAAGGGGATATAAAAAACTAAATCAGTTTGTTATCTTACACTGCAGAGACATATAACCTATCGTATATTTGTAAAGCGCAGGTTCACCCAGAAAGGGTAGCTTGCTGCTGAATAACACGTACTAATTTTTAGCAACTCGAACATTTCATTGACCTCATAAGGATGAGAGGTCCTGCTGGGATTTGAACCTGTGACCATGAGGTCAAACACAGGACCCTACAGTGGATGCATCAGTCCACTAAGCCAGCAGACCCAGCATAACTCGAACTTATAGTAAAATGAATAAATCACATAATTCTAGAACCATAATAGATGCAAGTAAGAGAAGCTATAAACAGGGGACATAGGATACACGCATGCTCAGTGTTCCTCAAACTCGCACACTACCTTTTGAGAAAGGTTTGCATAAAAAGTTTGTTGTTGCCTAATACTGCGCTTTTTTCTTCTGGAAGGGTCATGGAAGTGCCGCAAGATGAATGATAAAGTACTGATGAATAGTTGAGCGGAGACGATTTCCAAGGTATTTAGTCCTGCACAGTATTCTCTCAACCGAGTAATAGGAATTATGCCATTCGATAGGCGTTTCATTCACCACTAAATCAAAATCGTTCACATTAAAATTGCCAAAATTCCCGCAGTGGCGCCTTCTTAATATTTGTCTCAAAAAGAATTCTAATTTCCCTGGGATTGTTAATTTATTTCAATTTGACGCGTAGAAAAAGGCAGATTATTTAATTAATCGGTCGCGGATTTCTAGAAACACGCATTTGCTCAATTTCTCACTGATGCTCAGAGGAATGTATGTATGTATGTAAAAGAAGATGTTGTAACAATAATGTAAGTCATAGGATGAACTTGTCCACACCCAACTGACATGACTGTGCTTATTATGTCACCTCACCTCGGTCCTGCTTGAATCAACATTTATTCGAAGAAAGCTTTCAGGTCCTTCTTTGGTGTTCAAGTCTCGGAAAAATTCCAAATTATTACCAAAGGACATCATAATGACAGCTGACTCACTGCAGCCCATTATATGACTGTGTCCATGGCTGGAGGGAGCTCTGGTGTAGGCCCTTTATTACCCATTATTAAAAAAGCTGCTGGTAGCAAATCCGACTCTGCTGCACATGAAACCAAAAAAACACACCGAAGGGGTTGGAAGGAATGCTTGCAAATAGGGCAACCACTAGTGCTCGTGGTAGCATTTCAACCTATTGTTTTCATACCCGCCATGGCACCTTATATTACACCCAGACATACACAGCCTTGGTCCTGCTCCAATAGGGACAGTCCCGACCAAACTGCAAAGCCGTGTTCTCTCTGAACCAAGAAAAACAAGCAACAAAAGTATCCACGTCACTATATTGTGCTATAGTTACCTCATTCAGGTGCACACTCACTTTACTAGTGGATTCCCCTGGATCAACTATCTTTGGCACCCTCGTTGTTGTGTGGTGATTTCTTCCAGAGCTCTTTTGATGTGTGTAGGGACCATCTAGCCACGAAGAAGTCTCAAGTGAGTCCAAGGGGATGTGTGCTGTACCTTATTGAACACAACCTGATTGGGGAAAACAGGTTCCTCTCAATATGTGGGTGCAGAGGTGAAGCACAGAGGCAAGCAGTGCAGCCATGAACTTCCAAGGCACTTCCCTTTGCACCACGGTGAATTCACAAATGTTGGCCTACATTCTGTGCCTCTCATACAGCAGTTGCTGGTTTGCCGCAGTGCAAGTCCTGTAATTGTGCCACTTTGCATAAAAAAGCATTCATTTCTATAACAATAAGAACACTCATGTCAAATGTATGGGTGCCCCACAACCGATGAGCAGTGTGCATTCTCGGCAAACCTGGATATCACTTTGACTGGCAGTGTGAATCTTATTTTTCCAGACCGTCCGAAGCTCCTTGTGTTTATAAGAACCCCACCACCATTACATGTAAAAATAAACTGCAAAAGGGGGTCAAAGACACTTCTCCTGTGTAAAAATATCAACGGTGAACTAAAGAGGGTCAATTAAAAGAGTAAATGCAATTACAACAGACTCGCCCAGGGCTCTATGGTCAAGTAATTCTAACAGGGCAGACATTACTGAAAAATCCCAGACCTTGATCTATTTGACAATATCAACACTTGTGGGATTTTCTAGCTCGTCTTTCACTATTATTGCCAGTAAAGAAGCACTGGGTTGAGGTAAGTTTAACTGAGTGTGTTATCAAGATTTGACACTGAAATTAACCTACAGATCTCTACTACATAAATCTCATTTTAGCCCAAAAACTAATTTTAAAGGCGTTTTTGATTTCTCACCAATTCCACAGTTATTGTAGCATGTACTATACAACTATGCCAGGTCTTGATTAAAAAGAGACTAAGGGCCTCATTTATGAAAAGTGACGCATCACTGCGTGAAAACAGTGATGCGCCACTTTTCACTGCGCCCTCCCTGCGACTCCAGTGATGCGTCATATTTACAGTATGACGCATCATGTCGCAAGGAGTCACAGAGACGTCAGTATTTCTGACGTATCTGTAGGCGCAAAAGTGACGCATCGCTGGAGTGTGTCACAAAAGTGACGCAACTCCAGCAATGTGTCCTTTCACATGGGGCAAGCCCCATGTGAAAGGGCCTGCGTCAGTCTTACGCCTGCTGTGAGGCAGGCGCAAGAAATTGACGCATTTGCACACTAGAAGTGGCGCAGTGAAATCTCGTAGATTTCACTGCGTCACTTCTACGACCCTTTGTTGCGTCAAAACGCCCCCCTTGCATACATTATACCTGGCGCAGGTATAATGTGGCGCAGGGGTTTACAAAGTGACGCATCTACCTAGATGCGTCACTTTGTAAATATGGCGCAACATGGCGCATGTTTTCTGCCACTGGTGCGTCACAAAAAGTGGCGCACCGGCGGCGCAAAAGTGACGCAGGGGCTCATAAATGAGCCCCTAAGTTCTGATAGAACTGGGCAAAGTAAATAGACCTCATCTTTGGCAGTCTAAAAGTGAAAAATAGGTTCTTATTACAATTATAGGGCTAAACCACATTTCTGGTGCAAACTCATGTTTGCATCAGGAAAAAAAGATTGTTTACCAGCACAATTTGCTGTTGAAGTTTGCCCACTTATACTGATTTGTTTAAAATATAGAGCAGGTCTCAGAGGTAAATTTAAGGCAATTGTGATTTGCACGCCCCAGATGCACTGAAACTATGAAAATTATGAAACGGCAAATTAGCTGATTGTGAGAAATTGTGTTGCTGGTTGACTGGGTTGTGAGCCCTGGTCAAGCAACAGCCACAATCCCTTGCACGGTGAACCTCAAAAAGTTACTAAATTAACCTGTGCCGGGTAGCTTAACCCTGAGTCGCTATGTACAAGAAAGCAGTCAAGCTTAACTTGGAGGCAAAGTGTAAAGTATTTTTGCAGCACACAAACAGTAATAAAGTGAAAACACATCAGAAGGTAAATCACAAACATGTTTAGAAAAATAGACTAAATTGTAATAAATATATTCAACACCAAAAAGTGAAAACTACAACTTAAAAGATCAAAGCTCAAACCATGGACATCTAGTCGCGTGAGACCAGGTCAAAGATGATTTGGCCCGGTCAACACTTACCTTGGACTTAGAAGAAATTCTGAGAAAAAGTGTTTAAGAAGGGAACGTTCAGCAGGGCAAGACTTCAGGAGGTGTCTGAGGAGGGAGCATTGTCAGTGGAAGGCATTGGGAGGAAGCCGCAGTGAAGATTTCTCATCGGACTTAGTCGCTGAAGTCGAAGATGAAAATCTCCAGTGGGACAAGGCAGAGGGCTGTAGCTGAAGAAAATTCCACAAGGTTGGATACCCCTTTGGCGTAGGACCGTGGAAATGTATTTGCTGCTGCGTAGAAGAACGTAGCAGGAGAAGCCTCAAAGTCAATCCGAATGGTAATGCACCTTCAGTTTTGGTGTTTGGACATCGGGGCACCTTTAGCGCCACAACCAAGTGGCCAGGACTGGTGTTGGCCGCTAGTGACATCTGAACTCACTCAGGCCGGGTCCAAGTGCGGGTTCAAGATGGTGGTAACCTTTTATGTCCCTATGGCTCTGAACAGAAGGTGAGCAAACTAGCCCTTGTGGTCACTTCTGGTAGTCCTAGGTGCAGGTAAAGATGCAGGGCTCAACAGCAGGACTGGCCTCTCACTGCTCAAGGCAGACTCCAAGCTGTAAAGCTGTCCTTCTGGATACAGCAGTAGTATGACAGATTGCACAGCTGGTCACAGCAGCAGGCAGTCCTCTGAGAGTCTTTCCATAGGCCCAGTAGTGAACAAAACAATGGGTTTGAAGATCATATTTTTATATCCTGGTCCCCATCTTATGGGAGGTGGGAGAAGGTTCTGGAAAGGTTCCTTGAAGTGCATGGAATTTCCTACTCCCCTGTCCAGGCTTCAAGCTGGCTGCAGTGAAAGTCATTAGGACCTTTGTGTGAGGGCAGAGGACAGGCTATTCATGTGTAAGCGGGGCTGTGCTCAGCTCCGCCCCCCCATCCTGCCAGCATATAACCCATTGTGGCACACTTAATTCCTCAATTGCATGACTGTCTGGGAGGAATTCAAAAAGTCTAACTGTCAGATAAACCCAGTCAAGTGGCCCAAGACATGCTGCAGGCACAAAGTACATGGGGCAGGAAAATGAAAACTTTCTAAAATTGTAATGAGAAATCCAACTACCATTAAATAGGGTTCATCATTGCAATTTCTTAGGTACCAAACATGACATATCTATCTACTCCCAATTAGGAATTACAGTGTATTAAATATGATAAGGAATCCACAATAATATCCTATGGGAGGGGTAGGTTCACAGTAGTGAAAAGAAAATGTAGGATTTTTTCTCTACCAACACACGTAAAACTTAAAAGTACATTTCCAACCTTTTAATTATATAGCACCCTTCCCTATGGGCTACCTAGGGCATACCTCTGGGGTGACTTATGTGTAATAAAAGGGGAGTGTAAGGCGTGGCAAGGGGGTTTAAATGCCAAATTGGCATGACAGTGTAACACTGAATTCAGGCTGCATTGGGAGGCCAAGGACATATTTTAGGGCACTACTTAAATGGGTGGCACAATGAGTGCTGCAGACCAACTTTTAGCATTTAATTTACAGGCCCTGTGTACATGGTATAACAAGTTACAAGGGACTTACAAGTAAATTACCTGCCAATTAGCTATATGCCAATCAAATCATGCTTAGGGAAGTGAACACAAGCACTTTAGCACTTTAGCACTGGTAAAGTGCACAGAGTCCTAAGGCCAACAAAAACGTAATTTAGAAACAAATGGATGTAAGTAGGCAAAACTTTTGAGGGAAGTCTGGCAGGTCTAACACTGACTCTAATAGTGATTTGTGGCTGTGTAAATTACATGTCACCTGTGTCCCATTTTGTATTGCTCTTTATGTTAGTGTGAATGTTTATAGGGTGCAGTAGAGCTTGGTGGAAGAAGCTTGGGCAGATGGATGGATTTCAAGAAAGGAAGGTGATTTCCTGATGAAAGGTAAACAGAAGACACCGTATATATGTACACAATCCCAAAGATACACAAGGACCTAGAGACTCCACCAGGTCGCCCGATAGTGTCGGGAATAGGATCCATCTTAGAACCTGTTTCTAAATTTGCAGACGCCTATCTACGACCGCTGGTACAGAAGACCTAGACATATTTGAAAGACATTAAGGATGTCTTGATACTTCTTGAAGACATGCCTTTCGACCCCCAGCATCAACTTATGATTAGTTGTGATGTGGGGAGTCTGTACACCAGCCTTCCCCACAATGAGACTTTAAACATCATTGAGAAAGTGTTTTTTGATACAGACTGGGATTACCAAACACCTCGAAATGTCATCATGGAATGAAAGTTTTTTTTTTTTTAGTACAATAAGACCCTGTACCTCCAAAAACAAGGGACCATCGTGGGGAGCACCTTTGCTCCCAGCATAGTTGGTCTCTATATTCACCATCTGGAGAAACAAAAAATCGTACACGTTGACAACCCCTTCTGTAACCATATAAATATATGGAAACGGTATATAGATGATATACTCATCATATGGGATGCGATGAAACTACAGCTAAACAATTCATTACTTGGCTAAACTACCAGGATGAATTTTGGGAATTTAATAGCACCATTTCAAACAAAGAATTGGTCTTCCTCGATTTGAACATTTACCCAAAAGATGGGAAGCTTGTAACAACTACACATTTCAAATCCACCTCTAAAAACTGCTTGCTGCTGTATCAAAGTTCCATCCTAGACATCTCCGGGACAATCTCCCCTATGGCCAGTTTTTACGCCTAAGGAGAAATTGTACAGAAATCACGGACTTTAAACTACATTCGGATGATTTGAAAAAGAAACTTGAGAAAAGGCTATACCCGAGGGAAGTGATAAACCAGGCCTACAAACGAGCACAAAATATTTGCAGGGACAGTCTGTTGGAACCCTCATTCTCAAAACAAGACGACAAACGTCCAATTTGCATAACCACATTCAATAAAAATTCCAATCAGATAACCAAGATTGTTAACAAACACTGGTGGATTTTAAACAGTGGTGGAATTAATCTTCCCAAACCTATATTCTCTCATAGGAAGGGAAAAAGCATCAGAGATATGGTAGTACATACCAGACCGCGTGAAACTGAACCCATGAGACAGACAACCTTACACTCACAAATCACAGGACATCACCCATGCGGCATGTGCCAAGTATGCAGATTAACAAAAAAAAGCAGACATATCACCTTTCAGAATGGCACAAGGTGGGAACAGAGGAAATACACTACGTGTAACAGCAGGAATGTTGTGTATCTGCTCACATGTCCCTGCCAAAAAGAATATGTAGGTATGACCATGCGCCCAGTCAAGACCCGAATAGGGGAACACAATAGTGATTTCAAATGCAAAAAGAACACTACAAAAATGGCCCCACATTTCTTAGAAATGGGATATACACAAGAAGAGATCTCGTGGACAATAATAGAGCAAGTCATGAATGAAAGATATCTATTTGAAAAAGAACAGCGGTGGGTGTTAAAAACGTATGACACAGGACTAAACTATGAAATTCCTTGGAGCCAACTACAAATCTCAACAGGACCATATGGCTTCTGGAGAGAGATCTAAAGAGCCATCTGATTCCAACATGTACATCAAACTAATACCATGGATTATACATACCCTATCATACGTTAAAGTCTCCCTTCCACCCCCGCTCTAACATCCACCTATAAGGATCCATGAGTAGGTATATCATTGTACCACTAATCAGTGAGTAAATGTGCATACCGTATCATCTGTCTACCGTAAAGAAAGAGGGTCAGCCAAAACTCATCAGTATTGCACACTTAGGCAGCCATTTTGTATTGAGCAGCATACCAGTTTTGTTTTGCCACCTCAATAACAATTTCTTGTACCAAGGATTAAACGTGGCATTACCTGGATTCATAGTGTCCACTGAGAAGAACATTTTACATACGAGGTGAACATTTCACAATGAGCTATGAGTTAACACCTTATTATGACCTTATATGACAGTGGCATTTCTTGTCAACTGATTTAATACAATAACGGCGGCCACATTTATGTAGGGTAGCTTCAATGTGGTTTAGTTTGCACATTGATGTAACAATTGAATCATTCAGAACGGGATACAATTTCCTTTTTAATTTTGCGACTTCCAAAATATCTTTGACAACATCTTCTTTCCTCTAAAAGTACCGAACAAAGGGAAGTTAGCACGGTAACAGGAAGTGTAAATTTTTTCGCATTGTGAACACCCCATCATCGGCGGCCATTTTTTAAAGTAACACTCTAGTGTATCGATCCTCTTTTTTAGCGGGCTTCTGTGAAGCCGGGAATACAAATACAAGCCCCGAACGTTCAGTTAACGTTCCACAAAGCCACAAGAAGGTATTTATTGGAGAGTATGCAGCCTTGACATTGTAAGTAAGACTTAGGCGGGTCTTTAAATATAGCCCCCCACGCATTATGGCAAGTGTTTAATGAGAAATTGAACCAGGCAAACTTAACGCTATATCTTTACTGTTTTTTTCTGCAGCGTTTGACTACAGGCGCCCTCCCCTTCCGTGACAGCTCATGAGGCCATGATTATCTATAAGCAATGTATGTATAAACGTATGATTGCGATCACATGAACGTGAGAATGAGGTGAAATCCTGGAAAAACAACCGACAAATGCCTTTATAACGCAGGGCAATCTGTGTGTCATGTGTATATATATATATACGTGTGTGTTTTTAAGTGTTTTAACGGTGTGATGTCACTATTGGGCTACACAGCACCCACTCTAGTGAATGAGTATGCTGCACTTAGATTATTTGAGAAAGAAAAATATATCATGGTGGTATTCACCACCACATGTACTGTTCCACAAAAGGTTGCCATGATGGTGATATGTTACATACAGTGTCATTCTTTTGTTTCTTTCATAGGTTACTAAAGATACCAATTAGGTATTTTTTTTGCATGCTTAAATTAAGCATCAACTGAGGCTAAATACCAGTTAGGCATACTATTTACACATACTTATTGTGTGAGTGAAGTAGGGATCATGCATGGTCCTGAAGAAAAAAGCCAAGGGGATGGCTTTTGAAACATGTTGACCAAGTAGGAGGCAACTCATCATAGTACACCCCCTACGTCGCCCCATTTTTAATGTTTCCAGCTAGAGAAGCGATTAAGTCTATTTTTTCTACTAGCCAGGCACCTTTTCATTTACCATCACCATTCCTCCTGACCCTACCACTCTTATTTCTTTGCACTACACATGTATTCTTTTCACTGAATTAAATGCTCCTGCGTCTTCGTAGGTCGAAACCCGCCCGCCCCGTAGAGGGACGGGAATACCCCCATTGTGAAGCATGACACTGAGGGATTCTTAGTGTGTGAGGGGTATTTTAAAAACACATAGGGGTCCATTAGGATGTAGGGTGGTGGGACCACCGCCGCGCTGGTGGTGCGGAAAAATGCCTTTTTCCGCTCGCCAGCAGCAGACATCATGCCCGCCATATTAGTATGGTCAAACATAGGCCAATTTCCGACCGCCGCGGTGCGACGTGCACCGCCATCAAAGCACGCCCGCCACCGCGGTGGTAGGAGTCAATGGAGACCCTCCGCCGTGCGGAATGATGTCCGCCCCGCTCCACAAATTAGGATGACACAAGCAAGCAGACGCACCGCAGCGGAGACACCGCCCAACCAGAGACGGTGGAAGCTCGACAACGGAGCGTGAAACCAGAGTCCCGGTCACGACCGCCATGGACCCAGCTCTACACGTCTTTCTGGTGCTGTACCTGCTACATCACCAGGAACTCATGGACCGCCGCGGATGCCGCCGCAGGTACGCAATAACACAACACACAACCCACGGCCTGACACAGGGTCCAAATCCACATCAGACACCCTAGGGGGAACAGGGACACATCCACAAGGGCACCCACACATCACCCACCTGCCACAAAGTACCCCCGCTGCATCCTGTACACATAGCTACCGCCACCATGCAGCAATGTCCCATTCATGTCACCGCAGCGGCGAACACAAGCAAATACATGCACATAATGCAGAAGGCAGGGCCAGTGCCTGGCATGGGCAGGGCACAAAGACCACAGGGCCATACCCACTCCCACCACACACTAGCACACCCCATTAAGGCTCATGCAATGTGCCCCCCCTGTGTACCACATGCACAACAACAAGCCAGGGCAATACATACCCTGCACCACACAACAGACAATAATGGAGACACACAATGCAGGAGTGGCTGCACAGGAACACACAACAACAGCACAATAGCACATGGACGGGGAAACACACACAGCACCACACTCAGGGAAAAAGCAATGAGGACAAGCAACAGATGAACACACACAAGGAATCAGCATCCAAATGGACACACAGCCTGCACAGTCACACATACATATCACAGACTGACATACACACCCCACATGCCAACAGCAATGGAGCACAACAAATAGGGAAACAAAAGTGGGCTGCACACAAATGGAAGGCCATGGAGAGTGGAGACACAACAAGCATGTGTACATCACATCAACACAAGGAACAGAGCACAACACCCTCACACCTTCAAAGCACACATGGCTGGCACAGTCAGTGAAATCAAACCACAGACAGCTCAGTGCAACAACACAGGGAGACAGCAAGGCAAACCATGTATAGGCACAAGGATGAAAGGATGAAAGGAAGGCCCTGAAGTCAATCTAGGAACAGCCAAAGATCCATACAACTACTTCACAGGAGTACACCAGCAGCACTACACAGAGGGACCATCTACACACCTCAGGACTGACAAACACCAGTAAGAATCTACACACATACCCCCCTCACACCAGCAGCACACAACACCAGTGCCAAACACACTGAAGGCTGGCAATACTTGACAGGCAATACACACACAAACAACCACACACCCTAGTCACAGCCACAAACATCACACACACACACACAGGGATGCCACCACAAATGTGGAAACAAATACAACAGAAAATCACATAACCCAACAGAAACACACACAGAGCCACAACAACAAAAACAGACATGCCCTGTGCAGCTAAACTGGGGAAAGGCAATGGGAGCACAGACACAACAGGAGTGCACAACCTCATCACTCAGGAACAATGCACAGACAACATACCAAAACACACACAAGAAGTGCACCATCACAGAACAACACAGCCACAGCAAACAAACAACAGATGCACAGGCAGAACAATCACATAGCAAACACAGCAGGGCATCAGGGGATGCACACCAGGCAATCACAAGGCAACATACACACAGCACTGCATGCAAAACAAGCTGTGTGTGCACACCAAGCATACCAGATACAGACAGACATCAGTGACAGAACAGCAACCCACACAACACCATACAGCACAGCACAAAGACAACAGCACACCCAGGAAGTGAAGCAATAACACAAACAACACACATACATCCAACACAAGACCCAATAGATGCACAAGTCTGGGACACAAAGCTGGAAACAACTTGACCACAGGACTGGGCAGCACACACAGTTGAACTGCATATGAGCAACCATGACTGACAAACAGCACCAGAACATCACACATGACCCATTGGGGAAATGCACTGACTGACACATTGACCCTGGACCAAGAACTGTACCACAAAGCACAGTGGCACAAATAAAGTCATGGGGAGGCACACACACATACAAACCAAAAAGACAGCTCACACCAAAGTGAAGTGTACTGCATGTCAGTAGGGGACATGGCAGGTGTGTACCATACACAAAGAGAGGGAATGCAGACCCACAATGGGTATGCAGCTGAATGCACATATAGGGGAAGGCATGACAACACACACAACATGCCACACTGAAGGCAAGAAGGGTCTATGGGACAGCAAGGCATGAGAAAACACAACCACAATGGCAGTGGGGAGCAGCAGGTCTGCACAGACCCCACAACCACCAGACACATGGATGTGCAACAAAACACAACACTGACTTGCCAGTAACTCCCTCTGCATACTCACAAGTGATAAAAACAACAAGTAGGAGACAGACATAACTGCAAGGACACACCAACACACTGCACAGTGCACAATATACAACGCACCCATCGGCATACAACCACATCCACAGGGATGAACAATCAAAACAACAGGCACACAACTCCTTGGTGACATATGTGTGTAGTTGACATTGCATAGGCATGCACACATCAACACTCCCCACAAACTCACTCCCTTCACACTGCACACTACCTGGCCCTCCAAGAGCACAAATGGAAAGTAAGACATGGGACTAGTATGACTGGCCATCACAAGATGACCACACACATACACCACTGGGCACACATATAGGAAGAACACACACATGATGACCCTGGACAGCCTGCCTGCAATACTATGTGCAGAAACCCACTCTGTGCTGGCAGTGCCCCCCAACCTGACATGTGTACAATAGAGCCAACATGAACTAATCAAGTAAATGACTACTGCTAACCATTCAAAATTGACACCATTGCCACCACAAGTATCTGGGCCAAGAAGAACTGAAGACCCTGTCCCCCCTGAAAAAAAGAGAGCAAGTGAGCCCAAACATTGACCATGTTGAAGTGCCACACAGACCATGTGGCACAGTAAGCCATTTACACACAGGAAACAAACTTTATTCAGTAAGGACACTGACAAAATAGACAACTGGAGCAACTGTCTTTATTCACAAATTGCACATATAGGCACCATGAGAAGAGAAAAGTAAGGCACAAAATGCAGAGCATGTCCATGAGAAGCTGTACAGGCAAGGGCAAAACAGCAGTGAACAACAAGGCCAGTGGCCAGGGCAGAGTGCAGAGCATGTCCATGAGAAGCTGCACAGGCAAGGGCAAAACAGCAGTGAACAACAAGTCCAGTGGCCAGGGCAGAGTGCAGATCATGTCTGTGAGAAGTTGCAAAGGCAAGGGAAAAACAGCAGTGAACAACAAGTCCAGTGGCCAGGGCAGAGTGCAGATCATGTCTGTGAGAAGTTGCAAAGGCAAGGGAAAAACAGCAGTGAACAACAAGGCCAGTGGCCAGGGCAGAGTGCAGAGCATGTCCATGAGAAGCTACACAGGCAAGGGCAAAACAGCAGTGAACAACAAGGCCAGTGGCCAGGGCAGAGTGCGGAGCATGTCCATGAGAAGCTGCACAGGCAAGGGCAAAACAGCAGTGAACAACAAGGCCAGTGGCCAGGGTAGAGTGCAGAGCATGTCCATGAGAAGCTTCACAGGCAAGGGCAAAACAGCAGTGAACAACAAGGCCAGTGGGCATGACAAAGTGCAGACTGAGTCCATGAGAATCTGCACAGGGAATGTGTGTGACTGTACCTTTCCATGGTCAGCAACACAGTCAGGGGGCAACAATGTGCAGTACAGGCCCAACTGTGTGAGACACAGGTGTGTGAGGGTGACTACCACTCAGACTTGGCTGACAGGCAGAGTGGGAGCTGGCTGTGTCTCGGGGACTGTCGGGGCACTTGTATGTATTAAAATGTATTAAATTCTTATTGAGCGCAACTGTCACCCCAAGGGTATCCTGGCGCTGGACCATAGGTGAGTCATCAGATCAAATACACTACATTACTTTGGAAAGAGATAGGTCTTCAGCTCTTTTTTAAAGGAGGGGAATTCTTGCTTACTCCTTAGCAACAGAGGGAGAGTATTCCACAGCTTAGCTGCTGTAAAACCAAAGGCACGACCACCCATCCTCACTCTAACGAATTTAGGGACTATGGTCAAAAAAGCCGAGGAGGATCTTAAGGGTCTAGCAGCCTGGTACCACGAGAAGAGATGTTGAAGTGGCAGCGGTCCCAACCCATGCAGCGCTCTGAACACAATACAGGCAGCTTTATAGAGAATACGCTGCTGAACAGGCAGCCAATGGAGGTCAGACAGAGCTTCTGAAGATGATGCAGAGCGAGGTCGGTCTAAAGCCAGTTTGGCCGCCATGTTTTGAACCCTCTGCAGCCTACCTACTAAAGACTTAGGTGCCCCCAGAAGTAGTGCGTTGCAGTAGTCTAACCTACTGAGTATAGTACTGCGCACCACCTCTATTCGAGCCTGTGGGGGGAGCAACGGCAAGATTTTACGTAGGATTCGAAGCAGGCCCATGCACGTAGCTATAGTCTTATTCACCGAGGCATCTAGCTGCAGCCCAGGCTCAAACACAATCCCCAGGTTACGGGCCGACTCCGCCGCTATCACCGTACCTAAGATAGAGGCTGGCCAGAAACCTTCTGGTAACGTACGGGAGGGCTGATCCAATGAGCAATGAAGCACTTCAGTCTTTGCCCCATTGAATTGGAGTGAGTTGAGTCGGAGCCATTCTGCTGTTTCCGACATACACTGATGGAAAGTGCCCCTCGAAACCGCCTCCTTTCCCTCAAAAGAAAAAATCAGTTGTGTATCATCGGCATAATTGATAACCGAGATGCCGAAGGATTTTATCAAACTGATTAGGGGCCGGAGGTATAGGTTAAAGAGGATCGGGCTGATCGCAGACCCCTGTGGCACACCCTGCTTCACCTGACGTGTGTCTGACCGAAAAGGTGGCAATGCAACTGCTTGCTGCCTATTTTCCAGGTAAGATTCAAGCCAGCCCAGCGCCAGACCACCCACGCCTGCCCCCTTGAGGCGATCCAGCAGGACAGCGTGATCCACCGTGTCGAACGCGGCCGACATGTCCAGCAGCACCAAAAATGCTGCCTTACCCATATCGACACGCGTTCGCAGATCGTCAAGCACGGTGATCAGGGCGGTCTCGGTCCCATGCGCCGGCCTGAAACCAAACTGGACTGCATCCAAACAAGCGTTGGATTCCAGAAAGTTTGATAAAGTTCTTGTAACCAACTTCTCTAGAATTTTTATAGGGAAAGGAAGCAGCGAGATGGGTCTATAGCTGGCAGGACAAAGCGGGTCCAGGGAGGCCTTTTTTAGCAACGGTGTCACAATTGCAAGCTTCCAGCTATCAGGAACCGTGGCTGAAGTCAAAGACTGACAGCAGATGGTATACAACGGAGGTAGCAACTCTATCTGAAAGGCCTTCCATATCCTATGTGGCAGGGGGTCCAGTGGGGAACCCGACGACACACCATTAGCCACTATGCAGAATTCCTCCAAGGAAGGGGTAGGAAAACAAGATAATAGCTGTTGTTCCCCCTTAACCTCCTCGACGCCTAAAGGGTGAGGAGGTTTCCGTGGGGAGGACTCCATCAGGGCCACGTGGCTCGGAGTCGAGAGGCCACTCAAGATGAGTCTGATTTTTTCCTCAAATGCAGAGGCCAAGGAATCACACAGCTCCTGAGATGGTGTGGTAGCTGGGGCTGCAGAAGCCGGATTTGCCAAGTTGTTAACCAGCTTAAAAAGGGTCTGCGATTTATTAGTGGCTTTAGTCAAAGAGTCTTCCAGAAACTTCGCCTTAGCCAACTTTAGATGGTCTTTATATTGCCGCAGGGCCTGTCTGTATTGTGCACGATCTGAGTCTGCGTACCCTCTCCTCCAAGCACGCTCCGCCTGTTTACAGCGGAGTTTCTGTTGGCTGAGATCACCAGTGAACCAAGCATTGGTTCTCCGAGGCTTGTTCTTCACCCTTTTTAAAGGGATCAGTACATCCAGTGATGTTACAATCTGTTTACACAGGGTAGTGTAGCTTTTATCCACCGTTTCCTGCACCTCAAAGGTTGTAGGCAACAGAGAAGGTAAACTTGACCCCCTTAGTAGACGGGACCACTGTCTGCTAAATTTATACCCAGCCGAGCTGTCAGTGCGCTGCACTCCAGCCACAAAAATAGACATGAGGATCAGAGCATGATCAGTCCAGCATTGATCCAGGACTTCATTAATGGCAACCAACTTTTTATCAGCAAAGACCAGGTCCAAAATGTTCCCCTTCACATGTGTGGGACATTGCACAAGCTGTTCCAGCTGTATGTTGTTGCATGCTTGGCAAATTTCTCTGTAGGCTAGATCTTGTGGGCCTAATGGACGTAAATTAAAATCACCCAGCACTATAAAGTTGGAATGTGAGTTGGATAAATTGTACACAAGGTCAATAAATTGCTGAAAAGAAGGGGCTATACCGGAGGGAGGTCTGTAACACAAAAGACCAGCAAAAACTGTGCCACCCTGAGCCATTAAGGAAAATCCCAGGAGTTCAAAGCCCACCACCTGTTTAACTGTAAACTGTGAGAGGGCAAGTGTGTCTTTACAAATAAACCCCACTCCGCCACCTCTACCCGTAGTTCGAGGGATATGTCTGATGAAATATCCTGGGGGACATGCCCAGGCCAACTCTGCTCCACTATCTGATGTAGTCCAGGTCTCTGTCAGGAATAAAATATCCAATTTAGCTGACTCAATCAACAAAAAGATTTCGTCATAGTGCTTTACAAGGGAGCGGACATTAAGAAGGCCACAGGAAATGGGGGGCGAAGACGGTGGCCACACGGCAGAATCTTTATGTGAGGCCAAGTGGTGGTTCAGAGCACACAGTTCTTCTCGAGAATACACTAAGTGTGTTCTCATTGGGTCTCTGGAGCCAGGAGCTACCGGGACGCGAACGGGCGCAAACGGGCTTACCTCTGGCGCACCTCCGGCGCGCCCACGGTGCACCCGCTGCGCACGAACGCTGCGCGCCCGCATCTCCATTGATTTTATAGTATTACGCCGCGCGGGTACCGCCTCGTAGGTGTCTGACCCACCCAATATGGCGCCTACAATGTCCCAAGCCTCACTCACCCACACACTTGACGGGTGAGAGAGAGGAACAGCTGAGGTAGAGCTATCAGTGGCTTGGCAAGCTGGAGGGCTGCTTGGACCAGGTGGTGTAGTGGCACGTGGAGGTGGAGTCATGCAGAGCCTAAATGGCTTGACTGACTGTGGATCAATGGGAAGTGGTGTGGGCAGAACAGGCACACTCACCACCACTGCTGCAGCAGGTGCAGGCACTGGCAGCCCCTCTGGTGATGTGCTGGACCCAGTGGAACGCTTTGCCTTGCTTCGCCTCTGCCCCCCTTTCCCTGTTTACTAGGTGTTACCTCTACAGTGCCCTCGGGCCCCTGCTTCACTGGGCTTGGAATGGGAGTCGAGGTGGTTGGTGATACTGCCTTGGAGCGCTTCCTAGGTTTACCCTTGGCATGCACCACCTCCTTGGTGGGCACAGACACTGTACGATTATGTTTGCGCAATGCTTTAGGGGCAGGAGAGTCCTTGGATGGGGATGCCACTGAGGCATGTGTGCCTGAGGTCTAATGCTTTGCTAATTGTCCACTAGTGTTGCCTGATGGGCTTTTCTCCCTGCACTCTGGAGTGCCTTTGGTCTTCTGTGGGTATGGTGTCTGCGCCCAGGACCGCTTGTTTTGCTGCTGCTGTGTGCTCAGTGTTCTGTATAGTGACTTTGATGTATGTGGACCGTGGTCACTATCGTCAGATGTGGCCACTGCCTGGGGGGTGGACAAAGGAACTGCAGCTGAACTGTGTGAATGTGCCTGTTGCAGGGCAGACATCACTGTTGATGACAAAGCCTGGACTGTCCGTTGCAGCCCACCCACGTCGGAATGTATGCCCTCCATGAAAACAACCACCTAGGCCAATTTCTTGTCGTGGTCAATGAAGGCATTGAGGAGAGCTGTCTGGCCTAGACACAGCTGGCGCAAAAGCTTCACAGACTCAGCACTAATGGCAGCATGGGGGACAGGGGCAGGGGCAGCAGTGCCAGGGGTGAACAACACTCTTCCCCTCTTACTGAGGAGGACATCGGTAGCACCAGAGGACGTGGCTGGGAGGGTGGGCAATGGCCGCTGTGTGGTGGAAGTCGACGCAGAGTCCCCATTCCCTGTGCCTTCCAACATGAATGCATCCCCGCTGGCATCAGATGATGTGCTGCTTTGCGTCTCAGGCTGGGACTCCTCCAGCAGACTCCTGTCCCCCTCTGAGGCGCTGGTGACATCTGTGTCACTGGGCTCCTGAGCAGCTGTGGTGCTAGTTTTACCCCCACTGGTGTCTGTCTCCTGTCCCTCCGTAACCACAGGTGATGCTGCATGGGAGAGAGAGATGTAGGGTCAGGTCAGTGGCAAAAACAGAACAAACATATGCAAGCAATGCATGACAAAGTCGAGCAAATCTACATGTTGCACACCACCCTGTGCAATCACATCTTGCCAACTCACTACTTAGACTCAAGCAGTGCGTGGAAACTGGAAACTCAGGCATGAGTGAGCCATGTGATGACCACACAGCACAACACCCTGCTTGTGGCTCTGTTCAAACAGACACACAACTAGTTCTGAGCACACCTAGGGACATGATGGGGGCACACTACTATTTCCAATGACAGAACTGGATGGAACAGGAGGGGACAACACAGACCCAGACTACAACATGACCGTCCACAATGGACATTAGCCCATGCCACCCACCATGTTGTACCTTGGGGACAATAGAATGCTGCACATTGCTGTAAGATGTCTAGCCCTCCCCAATATGGGTGCATGTAATGGACGCATTGATGTACGCACAGTCAGATTGGGCACACTGCCGTTCCCCCCCATGGGATTCCCAAGACTACACCAATGAAGAAGAAACCTGAAGAGCACAACTCAGAATGTAATGTGAAGGCACAGCATCCGTATCACCTTTGTAAGTACAGGTAGTGCAAATGCATGCCACAGGCACCCAGCGCAGCAGCCACTTACATGCCACAGAATCACACTACAAACATCACAGAGGCCAGCGCTGGCACAGGCTCTGTACACATGCAAAAAAATCAATTGTAGAGTGGATCACTGGTCCTGGGAAACCAGGGTATTGCATGGACAGTACATTGTACCGTATAAGAAACCCTCATTCACGTTTAGTTGGGATCGAGATTAGCGGTATATCTTGATTCTCCGCTGAATGTGGTCTTCAACGTGATCGCATAATCATTGGGTCAATCCAATGCTTCCTCCACCCGGAGGCTTTAACCACTGGTTATCACAGTAGTGATCGTGAATCAAAAAGAGTGAGGTGATCGTGATAAAGAAAAAATGTGTATTAAAATTCTCGTAAAGCCAGTAGATATTTTTATTGGTACTGGGTTCGAGACCAAGATAAAAATGTATTCTCGTTGTGCACGTATCTGACTGATTATGGTCAAGTGCACTGGTTAAAAACTGTGTCCAAAAAAGGTCGACATGTTTCAGCCCTCGTCAGCCCAAACGGGTCTAGCGGGCTTTCTTCAGGACCTGGTGCAAAACAGAGGCCCGTACTATGGGCTCCCTTGTGGATGTGCGGGAAACTTTTCCTTTTGAATGCACATTCAATCTAAAACCAATGGATTGAAAATGTTTGTGGGAGGAAGGAAAGAAAGAAAGAAAAGGGAAAACATAAAATCATTGCGAATTCATTCTGTATGCAATCATAAAATGGCAAAGCTTTGTTTATAAGAGACCCCCAATGGGGAACCCCTGGTATGGCAAAGTTCGTCCCTCCTTTACTTGTAAGAAGCAGATCCCGTACACAATCCATTTTGTCATATTCCCAAAGCAATGATAACCAAATCTCCGACCAACACCTCATTGTCACAAACGATGTGTATGCTCTGTACGCCCCTATGCGCAAAGTGAGGCTGAGGGGTTCGAGAGAACAGCACCTACGAACGTTTTATGAGGGTGGCTGGGATCTCTGTCATCACTTGGGATCAAATCATTAATCAAAACTGAGTATGGCCTCATTCAATAGTATACGGTCTATGGATTTGGTTCAGACCGATTGTGCTAGGCGGTACATTCATGTTAACTCTAAACGAAAGCAGCTCTCCAGTGGAAGCAAGAAAATAGACTTATTGACCAGTGCAGTGCATTATTCCGTTATTGTCAAATGGCTACTAGTCGCGAAAAAGCATAGAAATACACAGAACAAGGTGAAAAGATTCCGTGATTACCTGGTCTCCTTTGTTTCAGGCCACAACGGGTACTCTAGGGGAGTCGCTTCACGCTCTAGTGGTGTTTAAAGAAAGAGTAATGCTTGAAAAGAAAGTTATCTGGGCAATACGTTACGTTTTAGTTCTGTGTTCTCGATTTGTGCTCTCGGCGCTCTCGATCTCCTGCCATTACCTCTTTGGCGTCGGTCTGGGACCTGTGCTGACTCTGCCTCCTAGGACCCGGTGAAGACATTGAATCCGGGTCTGCTGGTTCTTAAATAGGCGGAGTGGTCATGGATACGGAGAAAAGACTTGGAGAAGAATTTCGACTAGGAGAAGAAATTCGTTCGTTTACTGATATATAAAGTAGAACTCTATTTTTTAAGTCGCCAATTTATGATCATATTTTGTAATTTGTAAGTTTTCTGACATACAGCTTATGTCAAGAATATTCGATACACAGTACCTGCTGAGCTCAAAGGAGCCGTAAGACTTCTATACAGTTGTCGTATGTTATCATGTGACATTCTTTTGACAGTGGTGAGTGGTGGGGAATTACTCAATTAGATACGATCCTTGCTTCTCCAGGCATATCGTGACTCGGTGGGTCATATGTGCAAATTACTAGTAATTTGGTCAGTCCCAGTTCATAGGTATGACGTCTCTGTGCGACAGAGCATTGCGGTCTCTCTACTGTTGTCCCAGGACGAGGTTTGCAGCATTGGTCATTGTGCTGAACTGCAAAGGATCTTGTGAGAGGGGAATTCCATTTGGCCACCTCTATTCTTTGACAAGCGGAAACGTCGGGCCACCTAGGTCAGTGCCCATATTGATCATGTTCCTTTCTTGATTTGTCAAAAGAAAAGTCAGTTTAGACAGGTTGCTGAGGTTCCCAATATGCTCTGTGTCGGTGGATGTGTGGTATCAATCATATGTTTTTAAAGCTGAGCCACGGGATATTGTCGTTCAGTCCTCGTCTGTGTGTCTGGAGACGGTACACCCATCTTTGTTCCTTTTCGAACAGTATCTTTTCTGCATTGGAATTTTTGTAGGTTAGAGTCTCTAAGATTATCCATTGTAGATCATCTACTGTGTGTCCTTGCTCTATGAAGTGGCAGCTCATCTTTGTGGTCATTTTCTTGCATCTCACATTGCTTCTGTGTTCTCCCAGTCTCATTTTGGCTTTTCGTGTGGTCATGCCAATGTATCTTAAACCGCAAGGGCAGGTAATCATATAGATTACATGCGTAGTATTGCAGTTTGTATGTGTTCTAATTGTCCATTTCAGGTCAGGTAGTAGTTGCAATGTTTTAGTTGCTTTTGTTAGGTGACATACTGAGCAGGTGCCACATGGGAAGTGTCCCGTTACGGGTGAGTTGTTCCATGGACCTTGCGGAATTTCATTGATGGTTCTCTCTGGAGGTCTTGTGTGGACGAGTAGATCTTTTAAGTTCCTGGTCCTTCTATTCGAGAACCTCGGTTTCGGCCATTTCAGAGATCCAGAGGTCAGGATCTTCCAGTTTTTGTTTATGATTTTCTTGATGTTATTGGAAGCAGTACTGTAGGTACTCACACAGGTGATCAGATCTGGTGTCGGTTCTTTTGGGATGGTTTCAAGTAGCGCTTCTCTCTGTTGATTTTTGGCCCTCTTACGGCATTTTTCAATGGTCTTTACTGGGTAGTCTCTTGCTTGGAGTTTTTCACTGAGGTCCTTGGCTTGACGTTTGTAGTCTCTCATCTCACTACAATTACGTCTTAACCTGAGGAATTGCCCATAAGGAAGATTGTCTCTTAATGGGCGTGGGTGGAAACTTTTGTAGGACAAGAGACTATTCTTGGCGGTTGACTTAAAGAACGTCTTTGTGTGTATAGTGTTATTCTCGATGAAGATAGTGACATCAAGAAAGTCCAGACTGTTAGGACTTGCTGTATATGTGAATTTTAACCACATATCTCTTGCGTTCAGCCAGTGGTGAAATTCAGTTAGGGAATCTCTATCCCCTTCCCATATAAGGAGCACATCGTCGATGTAGCGTTTCCAAAAAACTATTCTGTTTCGAAAAGGGTTCGAAATGTCAAAGATATGGTTTGTCTCAAAGTCACTGACATACAGCCCTGCCACACTAGGCGCAAAGGTGCTCCCCATAGATGTTCCGTGGCACTGTTTGTAAATTGTTTTGTTGTATTGGAAGTGGTTCTCTGTTAGTGCTAATCTGCAGCATTCGAGTACAAAGTGTCGTGGTGTTTTGTGCTCCCATTGTTGGTTAAATAGAAGTGCCTCTAGGGTCTCTAGAGTCTTCTGTTGGGGCAAGCTTGTATATAAGCTTTCAACGTCTAGACCAACCAGAAGCATCCTGTCTTCAGAAAATTGTAGATTTTTTGTATCTTTCAAGTAGGTAGCGGTCTGCTGTACTAATGGTTTTAAATAGTGATCAGCGAATTGCGATAATGGTTCTAGGATAGACCCTATTCCCGAAACGATAGGGCGACCTGGAGGTGGTCGTTTTTCCTTATGGATTTTGGGAAGGGAATAGAAGTACGGCATTCGGGGGGATCTGGTCAGTAGGAAATCTGCTTCTGATTTTGAAATCCAGTTATTGGTCTCTGCTTCATCGACCATTAATGCGATCGTGTTCTGTAGGCGTGGGGTAGGGTCTATAGTGATCACTTGGTAGAATTTGGTGTCGCTTAGAAGGTCTATGCATTGTTGGTTATAACCTTCTTTACTTAGTAGCACGATACCCCCACCTTTATCTGCTGGTTTGATCACCAGTTCGCTGTTCAGACGTAACGAGTCTAATGCTTTTTGTTCAGCTTTTGAAAAATTGATGAAAGGTTTATTGGCGGCATTTTTGAGATCTTCAACTTCCTTCATTACTGCCTGTTCAAAGGCAAGGATCTCCACTGGAACCTGATGGTTCAGTGGGCAAAAATTCGATTTGCGACGAAGTGTTGTGTCTGCATCTTTGGGTGTTTCTTCTTGGTTACTGAAAAAGGCTTTCAGTTTAATTGTTCTGCAGAAATCTGCCATTTCACATTGCAATTTGAATAAATCAAGTGGGGGTGTGGGGACATAGCTAAGGCCTTTGTTGAGGACGTCTTCCTGTTCTTTCGTGAGTGTGATGTCGGTCAAGTTGAAGACAAGGTTGTCGCACTGGTCCCTGGTTTTGCATTCGTCATGCTTCTCGTGTGTACCTGACGTTCTTGGTCGAACCAGGTCACTCCTTTCCGTCTCGTTCTGTTGTTCGGTTGGCCTCTCCCTAAAAAAGGCGGCCTATGTGTATAGCTCTGTCCCATCTCTTGTGGTGTTGGGTTCCCCATAGGAGCAGGTGGGATTGGGTAGAAGGCGTTTGCCCAGCTTTGAAGGTTCGGATTGAATGTATTAAAGGGGATGGGATGTGGCTGTGGGCCAAAGTAGGGGTTGAACCAGTTGTTTGATCTCCTCCTGTTTTGGCGTCTGTATTGGCCTCTGTTTCTTCTTGGTGTGTATGATTCATCGCCGCTCCAATCTGATCCATTTGAGGAGCTCATACTCGAGTTGCTTAGGTTGTCCGTTGTGCTGTCCGGGATCTTATAGTCATCCGCACTATATGGATGCATCCGTTCCCTGGAGAATTTTTTAAGGTCTTTCCCTAGTTTCTGAATTTTATTGTTTGTGATGTAATCTTTAGTTTCGTTGATCTCCTTGTTAATCTCTTCCAATCGTTTCTTATAAACTGTCAGTTGTACCATGTTTTTCAATTTGGTCTCGATAACTTGGATTTTGATGGTAAGTTCTTCTGTAAGCCTCGTGGCTGTCTTGATAATCAACACTAGATAGTCTCTTGTGCACTTCCAGGAGATGGAAGACCAGTCTTTACGAAAGATCAGGTCATTCAGAAAGATGCGTGGGGCATTGTTTACCCAAAGTCCTCTTGGTGCCGCGTTAGCGCGTAGATATTCTGTCATTATTACGCCATGAATAGCTGTTCGTACTTGCTCTTTTTTGATCTCTGAGAGTTCTTCCCAGTCGGTGGTTTGGGCCAAGGTTTGCGTGAGGTCTTTATCCTGCAAGAGTGACGGGAGGGACAGAATTGCGTTGATTTCTTCTGTAGAATAACTTAAGCCTAGATTGTCGGCCATGCTTAATGTTCACCAGAAGAAAAAGGTATGGTTCGTGTTTATTAATGGAGAAAAACTCCCACAGCTGCACGCTGCTAAATTATTCAAAAATCAATTTGGAGGGAGAAAGAAGGGCTTAGATCCACTCAGCTTCCTTGTCTCAATATCAAAAAAATCAATTGTAGAGTGGATCACTGGTCCTGGGAAACCAGGGTATTGCATGGACAGTACATTGTACCGTATAAGAAACCCTCATTCACGTTTAGTTGGGATCGAGATTAGCGGTATATCTTGATTCTCCGCTGAATGTGGTCTTCAACGTGATCGCATAATCATTGGGTCAATCCAATGCTTCCTCCACCCGGAGGCTTTAACCACTGGTTATCACAGTAGTGATCGTGAATCAAATTCCCTGGTTTCCCAGGACCAGTGATCCACTCTACAATTGATTTTTTTGATATTGAGACAAGGAAGCTGAGTGGATCTAAGCCCTTCTTTCTCCCTCCAAATTGATTTTTGAATAAATCTGTACACATGCAGCCACTCCCAGCCAAAGTCAGACTCCCAAAATGCTCACCCCTGGCTTGCTGCTGATGCTCCTTCAAACGTGCATCCAGCTCAGGCTGTCTCACAGCCAAGATGTCATACTGCACCGTGCCAGATGCCCAGTGCGAGGAAGCAGCCCCAGGGTCATCTCCGCCACATTCTTTGACAGCCGGCTGATGTCGTCCCATCTCTAGTGGCAGTGGGTGCGCCATAGGTTTGAGACTCCCAGGGCTCGCACCTTCGCTGCAATGGCCCTCCACACGGCCTTACGCTGGTGTACCTTGAGCTACAGGCATGGGAGACAAGAGGGAGAAATGATCAGGGACACAGTGTCATGTACCGACATCTATCAGTATAGCAGCAAGATACAAAATCATCACATATCCAACAATAGGTCATTCAGAGACTATAGTACAGCCCACATGGGACCCCTGCATTGGAAAAGCTGATGTTAAAGCATGCAGGTGTGAGGGGGAATACAGTCCCTGCACATCTCACACACATGCAGGATGCCAGCACTGAAATACCCACACAGCCTGCCCACATCTCCAGTCCATTGTTGGCTTGAGCAACACATACATCACATGTCAACCTGTGTTTGGGGGTGGACTCACTGTGTCCAAGACTGCGCAGCCATCAATGTACCTGTCCTGTGAATATTTGAATGTGTTTTGGTGGTCACATGGATGGACATGATAACACAAATACAAAATGCCAATCACAAGGGCAGTCGTGTGCAAACCACAGTGCTGAGATGGCCCATAGCTGAAGTGCTATGTGAAAAGACTGATGTCATACTCTTTAAGTTCAGTGAGTTGTCCTTGTCTTTGTAGGCAGAGACTGTGCAGGCCAGCTGGGCTCACACAGAGATGGACTACAGGGGCACACACAGCCATCCAGCCAACCACTCACTGTCCTGACTACAGCATGAACAACCTTTTGTGTCACTGTATGGCAGACAACACAACACAGGTCACTCATACATACATGTGCAGGGAGGGAAAGCTGTGGGTACACACACCCTCCCACTGGAGACAGCATGTCAGGCAGTGCATGACACTACCCCACACTCCCAGGCACATACTGCATCAGTCCAACTACATGTGTGGCCCACCTGCCCTACCCCACCACTGTTGAAGACTTACCATGACATTTGGGGCACCATATAGGCTTGGGTACTGTGTGAGCAACTCATCCACCATTACCTCCAGCTCCTCGCTCATGAAGGGACTGGCACGGATCTTCTCTGTCCTTGCCATCACTGTGGACGTGAGACAACAGCAGGGGATTTTGGTGGTGAGGGGTCTCAGGCAGCAGTCCCTGGAGGTAGCAGCAGGTGAGGGGTCTCAGGCAGCAGTCCCTGGAGGCAGCAGCAGGTGAGGGGTCTCGGGCAGCAGTCCCTGGAGGCAGCAGCAGGTGAGGGGTCTCAGGCAGCAGTCCCTGGAGGCAGCAGCAGGTGAGGGGTCTTGGGCAGAAGGCTCTATGAGCAGTGGCAATGTGAGGCTCACTCCCACATATATAGGCCCCTGGAATCGTTTCAAAGGTGCCAAGCTGCAGCAAATGTTGGTCCAGGTCTGCCTATTTCAAATGCACCCAATGACTGCCTCCGCGGTGGCGGAGCACGCCTACCGCGATCTTCAAAATTGCATCATGTCACCACAATCATGGCTCCCATTGGCTGTAAGGGCATGCTCCATGGCGGTGATAAAATGCTGGGGTCCGGGGTGCACTACCGCGATGGTGCATCTTTCAAATCCAGCCAATGTCTGCCTCCGCGATGGCAGAGCACGCCTACCGCCTTCTTCAAAACTGCATCATGTCACCACAATCATGGCTCCCATTGGCTGTAAGGGCATGTTCCATGGCGGTGATACAATGCTGAGGCCTGGGGTGCGCTACCGCGATGGTGCATCTTTCAAATCCAGCCAATGTCCACCTCCGCAGTGGTGGAGCACGCCTACCGCCATCTTCAAAATTGCATCATGCCACCGCTATCGAGCTTCGCATTGGCTCTAGGGCGAGCTCCATGGCAGTGAAACACCGCAGGGGTCCGGTGTGCGCTACCGCGATTTTAGTGGCGGAGCATGCCAACCGCCATTTCAACATGTCTCCATGCCTATGACTACCGCACTCGTGTGAATGGGGGTGCTGGTGACACACCGCCGGAGCCAGACGGTAGCTACCACGATATGGGTGCCATGCATTGACACGAGGCACTGCGATTTGGGTGGCGGAGCATGACAACCGCCATTTCCACATGTCTCCATGCCTATGACTACCGCACTTGTATGAATGGGGGTGCTGGTGACACACCGCTGGGGCCAGGCAGTAACTACCGCGATATGGTTGCCATGGATTGACGAGGCACCGCGATTTGGGTGGCGGAGCATGCCAATCACCATTTCCACATGTCTCCATGCCTATGACTACCGCACTTGTGTGAATGGGGGGGCTGGTGACACACCGCCAGGGCCAGGCGGTAGCTACCGTGATATGGGTGCCATGCATTGACACGAGGCACTGCGATTTGGGTGGCGGAGCATGGCAACCGCCAATTCCACATGTCTCCATGCCTATGACTACCGCACTTGTGTGAATGGAGGTGCTGGTGAGTGACACACCACCGGGGCCAGGAGGTAGCTACCACGATATGGGTGCCATGCATTGACACGAGGCACCGCGATTTGAGTGGAGGAGCATGCCAACCGCGATATCCACATGTCTCCATGCCTATGACTACCGCACTTGTGTGAATGGGGGTGCTGGTGACACACCGCCGGGGCCAGGTGGTAGCTACGCAATATGGGTGCCATGCATTGACAAGACGGTACAAAAGGGGGTGGTGATGGACGGAGCATCAGAACCAATCAAACACTCACACCCAGTCAACAGATCCGGGTTTGATCCATCACCATGCTTTAGCCCACTCTGCCACCCCAGTTCAGACATGGCCATATGCAAATCAGTCTGACCCTGTGCCTCATGGGAACAGTCCAGCCCAAACCGCCAAGCCATGCCTTCCCTGGACCGGAAACAAGCTTCCTAGGACCGGTTTCTTGCATTTCAGCCGTCTTCAGCCAGGCTTGCTTGAATCCAGTGGCAAAGTGAGCAAGGGACTCACGTCTGAGCATACCCTGCAAACTTATTGCGAACAAAGCGGTACAAAAGGGGGTGGTGATGGACGGCGCATCAGAACCAATCAAACACTCACACCCAGTCAACAGATCCGGGTTTGATCCATCACCGTTCTTTAGCCCACTCTGCCACCCCAGTTCAGACATGGCCATATGCAAATCAGTCTGACCCTGTGCCTCATGGGAACAGTCCAGCCCAAACCGCCTAGCCATGCCTTCTCTGGACCGGAAACAAGCTTCCTAGGACCGGTTTCTGGAATTTCAGCCGTCTTCAGCCAGGCTTGCTTGAATCCAGTGGCAAAGTGAGCAAGGGACTCACGTCTGAGCATACCCTGCAAACTTATTGCGAACAAAGCGGTACAAAAGGGGGTGGTGATGGACGGAGCATCAGAACCAATCAAACACTCACACCCAGTCAACAGATCCGGGTTTGATCCATCACCGTTCTTTAGCCCACTCTGCCACCCCAGTTCAGACATGGCCATATGCAAATCAGTCAGGACCCTGTGCCTCATGGGAACAGTCCAGCCCAAACCGCCAAGCCATAAGTTGGCAGGGTATGCTCAGACGTTAGTCCCTTGCTCACTTTGCCACTGGATTCAAGCAAGCCTGGCTGAAGACGGCTGAAATGCCAGAAACCGGTCCTAGGAAGCTTGTTCCGGTCCAGGGAAGACATGGCTTAGCAGTTCGGGCTGGACTGTTCCCATGAGGCACAGGGTCAGACTGATTTGCATATGGCCATGTCTGAACTGGGGTGGCAGAGTGGGCTAAAGAACGTGATGGATTAAACCCAGATCAGTTGACTGGGGGTGAGTGCTTGCAATGTTCAACACTCCGTCCATCATTTCCTTTGGTTTTTGCTATGCATTGACAAGAGGCACCGCGATTTGTGTGGCGGAGCATGCCAACTGCCATTTCCAGATGTCTCAATGCCTTTGACTACCGCACTTGTGTGAATGGGGGTGCTGCTGACACACCGCAAGGGCCAGGAGGTAGCTACCACGATATGGGTACCATGCGTTGACACGAGGCACCGCGATTTGGTTGGAGGAGCATGCCAACCGCCATTTCCACATGTCTCCATGCCTATGACTACCGCACTTGTGTGAATGGGGGTGCTGGTGACACACCGCCGGGGCCATGCGGTAGATTCCGCGATATGGGTGCCATACAATGGCGATGGCCATCTGTCACACATCAACAGTGCACAGTGACAGCATGTACAATGGCACATCATTGTGCACACAATGCCAATGTTCAATTTACTCCACTGATGGCTACACATGCCATGTTTGTCTTTGTGTAACGTAGCTTTGCCCCTACCCACTCACATGTCACTTAAGGATTTGATTTTGGTGTAGGCTGGACAGTGTAGTCCTGGACTGTACATTGTGTACACCTGTCAATGTTTTGAGGTCCAGTGACAATCACAGCAATGCTCGTCTCGATGAATGATGATTGTGAGAAGTAGGACTGGTATATGCTGGTCACTAGTTAAAGTGGCCACCTTGCACCAGTCCAATTCGACTCTTATGGTAGATAGGTTTAAGACAACCTTTTAAAGAAAGCTATCCTAGTGGTAGCTGTGGAGAGCAGCCTTCAGGCTAAGTCTCAGAGGAATGTAAAGCAGCTTGTTTTACCTTATAATCTCTTGAATCACTAAATGAAAGGACACCACAGGTATATATATAAAATATATATGTATTTATTACTAGACACTCTCTACTAATCTCTTTATGAGATTAGAAGTCAAGGACATATGCACAAATCAAAGTTTCACAACAAATTAAGCACTTATATGGCTGGGGCCCTAGGGGCGTACCAGACCATATACTGAAAAAGAGGTATAAGAAGAACGAATTGAGAAGGGAGAAGGCCTAAGTTCTTCAGAAGCGCTGGGGCCTCACTAATCCACCAAGGCAGGCAAGTAAAGGACCCATGGGAGACGCACGCAGTGTGAGAACACAGCCACAGATCCCAATAGAGTTCAACGGAGCAAGTCTCGGTTGGAAATAAAAATTTTTAGGATACTTCAGGAGAGTCTACAAGCAAGTCACTTACAGGGTAAGTAGTTCTAGAGCTAACACATACAGGAGCACCGGAGTGCTCGAGTTGCCTCACCCAGGGAAGCCGGGTGCATAGGTGTCTTTTGGTGTTGGGTCGCTGCGTCATTTTCAATGGGAGCCAAAGAAAGACAGGAGAAGTGTCCGGTGGAATCCAAGGCTGGATTCTGAAGAAAGAAGACCTGAAAGCAGAGGAAACAGTGTTCAAAGTCACTTGCCAGTGACCCGGGGACAGGAAGCTGGATGCCCACAGTAGTCGGGTGATTTCAAGTGATCATGGGTGTCTTGACTCTTCAGCCATGAGGTCCAGGAGGAATTGACGACAACCATGAGCTGGATTCGGAGTGTCTCACAAAGTCTGCAGCTTACTGAGGTGTCGGCAATCAGATTGGAGCCAACAAGCCTTGGCAACAGCAAGTCTCATGGAAAGTGAAGAAAGTAAGCGGTGCAAACCAGTAAGGTCTGAGGGACTCACCCAGCGAGGGTAAGTCAGGGCAGGCCTGGAGCAACCAGAGGAGCCCTTTGTTTCTGTAGAAAAGTCTTCAGGGGACCCACAAGCTAACCGGCAAGGGATCGCAAAGATGCCTCAGGAGGATTCACTCACCAGGAGCCCACGGTCACTTGGGACAAGGTAGACCTCTGATTTCTGGAGAAAATCCTGCTGGAGGCTTGGGCCACATGTGGTCCAAAGCACAAGTTTGTAGACCATCGTGAAGGGGTTGCACTTGACAATAGTGCACGGTACGCAGGTATTGCTGTTCCTCATCACTCGTGGGGTTCACTCGCCTCAGCTTCACTGGGGACTCACAATGGCCATCAAGAAGTCAGGAAATCTACTTGTGGGGCTGCAGGGACTTCGGACTCTGGCGGGAGTGGGAAAGTTTGTCACCATTGATGGAAGGTTTTGGTGCCTGCCATGCAGGGGAGTCACTCCTTGACTCCAAGGGAGATTCTTCAGTCTTCCAAAGGTAGTGGAACGTCGAAGGTCCAGGATTCTTCTTCAGAGCGTCGTCTAAGGATATCTAGTTTGCAATGGCAAGGGTTCCCTAACTTATACTACAAGGAAGGGAGGGACTAGCTCTATGACCACTTCTATGGGAGGGTCAGGGGAGTGGGTGGCTACACCCACTTCCCTTTCTCCAGTTTTACGCCAGAGCAGGGGCTGGTAGCCCCTGAACCGGTTTGAGCTGGAATATGCACAGAGGAGCCTACTGCTCCCCCAGTGCAGGACTTCAAAGCACTCTAGGAGTGCACCCACCCAGCCCAAATACACTAAATCCTGTCTGGAAGGTGGTTACACCTCCCTGTGACAGGATGCCTATTGTTGGGCCTCCTCCACTGCGAGTTTCGGTCAGCAGCAGGAGGGCAGCCCAGTTTCTGTGCTGGTGGCATCCATTTTGTGATGCCAGGGCTCTTCATGATTCTGCTGTGTTTCCACAGTGGGTACATGTCTATCTCTCTAGAAGGGTGGGATCATACTCCCACACCAGTTACTGGTGTGGGGGTATGATTCCAAAGCGTTTGACACCAAACACGACATGTTTTGATGCAGCCATCCCAAAGTTAGCATTTACCGCTAGGTTATAATGCACTTAAGAGTATATGGTTTAACCGCATTCACAAACAGCTACAGAGAATGGAAACTGAGAGCTGCAGAGGGGCACTGCTCAGGCAGAGGCACCCCCTCACACGGAAACCAAGCATCCTGCCCACAGGATTGTTAGGGCCTGCCTTAGGGGTGACTGATAGGTTTATATGTGTGTGTAAGGTGAGATATAGGGAACCTATACCTCAGTGAGGAGTGCTAACACTACCTCACCCAGGCTGCAGTATTAGGCTTGTGGTGTCAGATTTAGTCTGCTTCCCAGGGGTGGCATAATACATGCTTCAGGACCTGGTAGGCCTGTGAAGTACCTATGTCCTTGGTACCTAAGGTACCATATACTAGGGGCTCATAAGGTACCACAGTATCCAATCACTAGTGCATCTAATATGCACTCCAAGTTGTTTAGAGAGAACAGAGAGGCTGGGGCCCTGATTAGCAGGGTCCCAGCCAGACTATAGCCAGAAACCAGTGTAAACATCAGGAAAAAAGTGGGGGCAACATAAGTGCAGATCCTACTCTCCTACACGCCCCCCCCCCAAACGCAGGGACACTAAACTAACCTTGACCAGTTGAGTCTTCGTGTTCTAAGTGGAAATACCTTGAGAGTCCATCTGCATTGGCATGTTGGGTCCCAGGTCAATGTTCCACTGTATAGTCCATCCCCTGTAGGGAAATGGACCACCTTAAATGTTTTAGGTTTTCAGCTTTTATCTGTTTAAGCCATAGGAGGGGCTTGTGGTCTGAACTATGAAGTGAGTGCCAAACAAGTATGGCCTCAGCTTCTTCAGGGCCCACACCACAGCAAAGGCCTCTCTCTCTATAGCTGACCAACATTTCTCTCTAGGGGTCAGCCTTCTGCTAATAAAAGCTACTGGCTGGTCTTGACCTTCATCATTCAGTTGAGACAGTACAGCTCCCACACCCAGCTCAGAAGCATCTGTTTGGACAATGAACTTTTTGGTGTAGTCTGGACTCTGTAAGATGGGGCAGTGCACATGGCCTGCTTTAGGTCTTCAAATGCCTTCTGACAGCTAGCTGTCCACTGAACCTTTTTTGGCATTTTCTTTGAGGTAAGATCATTTAAGGGGGGTCTCTATAGATCCATATCCCTTAACAAACCTCCTATAGTACTCAGTCAGGCCTAAAAAGGCTCTCACCTGTGACTGGGCGGTTGGAGCAACCCATTCCATGATGGTTTGGATTTTGCTCTGTAAAGGCTGAACCTGGCCTCCACCTACAAGGCGGCCCAGGTACACAACCTGACTCTGCCCTATCTGGCACTTAGTGGCCTTGATAGTGAGGCCTGCTTTTTGCAGAGCCTCCAAAACATTTCTGAGGTGGACCAGGTGTGGAAATATGGATTTTTCTGATCAGTTATGTCCCCTATCTTGGACCCCAACGGTTCCATGTATGAATCACAAGTACATGTATGTTCCCTCCAGCTCCAGTTATGAAGACGCAAACACATGTGCGTCCACCGTCAACATGTCCTCTGTTAGATCCGCCATGAATAGGTCGGATATTTCATTCCTAAGTATGAAAGGCCACCGGCTTTATATGGTTCACTTATGCCATTTTTCAGTCCAGGCAAGTAGGCCCTGATTCTGTCATCAAACTCTTCTTGCCTTCTGCCTCTGAAAGCTCCAGTCTGAGCCTGCATCTGTGACCATGAACTTTGTCTCATTCTCTGCGCGGCTCACGAAGCCTGACATCAGCTTATTCTCTGCCAAGAACTGTATTTCACCTTCGAGTTATCTGCTTCGTTCCTCAGCCGATGCATTCCTGTCTGGTAGTTTAAGTAAACATTCTTCCAGCTACCGAGCAAAGGCTCGGCTCCTCTGTCTCTATACAAGCAATTCATCGCCCTGTTACCATGGAAGGTTTCTGCCCCTTGCATCTCATATAGACACTTAGACGCTTGTACACGCACGCACAGGCAGTATAGAATAGATTCTGTCCGAGAGTCCTTCTTTTGTGGATAACATAGTTCTTTAAACATAGGATGTTAGATATGATTTGGGATTAGGTTAACTTGACCCCCCAGACTTTTCGTCTCCACATGTAGAGCTAAATGTCAAGTCCCCTTCACCCCCTAGTTGCACGTCAATCACACGTCATACTGCTGCGCGCGCATCTATGCCAAGTATTATCTTATAGATCCACCTATATATGACATCATAACCAATTATGTTCCTTTTTACTCCTTATTACACCCATTTTCGGTTACGCATGTGAATCGTCATTTTCCTTATCAATTGTTACGCCTACCGTATTCGCTTCATTGTAATGTATGTTCTATAAAAGTCATTTCTTGTCAATAAAGTATGTACTTCACTTCCTGAACCTTCGTGGTGACGGAACCTGGAGCAACCGATTATAATCGACCATTGGAATAAAGCCCATTCCGAACCTCTAATACCACGGATTCTGCCTCTTATTTACTGAGCTATTTTATTATGTTTCTGTATCAAATTAAGTCCCGGTAATATTTTATTTACCACATGAATGGCGCCCGAACAGGGACACTTTCTCATCTCACGCGCCGGCGGTGAGTTGCAGGCCCGGTCTCCTGCCACAGCTGGACGGACAATAACGCGTACCAGCAGGATTTCCAGTATCTCCCTCCGGTCAAGCGGGGGCGATTGAGGCTGCGATCAACACCCAGACGAGGCGGTGAGAAGTGCGAAGTATCCCGACCAGAGCCTAGCTGAGAGAGCAAGATCCGAGGTATACAGAGGCCCACCAGTTCCCGAAGTCCGGAGTCGAGTCCAGTTTCCGACGAGTCGAGTCGAGTCCAGTCCGGTTCAAGTTCAGTTCAAGTTCCTGAGGCCTTCCGTTTCCGAAGCTACCCGGTGAGTACCATTACTGGGGAGGCATTTCTGACGTGCACATAGGTTGTGCCGGTCAAGACGGGTTTGGGTACACAAATCCGGTCTGCACTGTTTTAGCAGTGTATCTGTACTGTTTAGCAGTATATCTAGTATATCAAGTATATAAATTCAGGAAAAATCAGTTAAAGCCGAGTATTATGTTTTCATCATTATTGACTGTTCAGGTAAATGTTAAATGTTAAATGTTTTAAGTACGTTCTGCATATTGTGGTATGAATGACTGTTCATTATCGTGTTTACTGTATTAAGTTTGTTCAAAATCAAGTATCAGATCAGTTCTCAATATGCCGCTCTTTTCGAAACTAAGACAGATCACTACAAGGAAAGGGGTACTCGAAGAAGCCGTTCCTATTCCTCCTAGGGACACTCCAGGGTACTTCATGTATCATAAACATGGCTTAGACGCTATATTATTTCTTGATTTATGGGTAGACTACACCAAGGAATTACCAGAAAGTCAGAGGTGGCCCACAGCGGGAACCTGGGATGCAGAGTGCATCATGAAAGTAGAGGAAGAATTATGGAAAAGGAAAGTCAGACAGTCACAGAAAGACGCCGTTGAGTTATGGCGTAAAGAATCTCATAGACGCACGGAAAAAGCACTCCGACAGGAAGAAAAGAATAAAGAAAGTTCAAATAAAGTTCGAGAAAATCTATTAGTTGAGGAAGGTATCCGAGTGAAATCAGAACAAGTAGACAGACAAAGAAATGCCCTTATGAATGGTATGTATCCCCTTCTGGCCGAAGGATTACCTAAGGCTACTCCAGAGATACCGAAAGACTTGCCACCCCCATTATTCCCAATAAAGGTACATCCTAAGGGGCATCCTAGAACCGCAGAAGATGTTTTTCTTTCCTCATATTTAGATGACGTAGCTCCCGAATATGCTAATTCCGCCCCACATAGATCGCATACCAGGGAAGTTCAACGCCAAGATCCAGTACCAGTATCCCTACAGCAACAGATCGTGTCACAAGTTCCGGCAAGCACATCTGTTTCTGCCTCTGTTCCTACAGCTACTTCTATGGCTGTGTCCACACCTATAGTTGCTGTGTCGCGTTCAACGAATCCTTTCACACCCGACACCCCAGATGGGGCTACGGGAGGTGCTACCAATATTTTTTCTACGCCACCCAGAATAAATAAACTTACCTTTCAAGAGTCAGCACATTCACGTACCCCCAAACTCATAAATGCCCGGACGCTTAAGGAACTTCTTGTAGATTGTAGATATGACCCTGTGCCCGGCAAAGAGGACGAAATGACCCTGGCATCATTGCGTATCAGACGAGCCGCAGTGTATTTAGGGAAGTTACCAGGAATGACTGCGCATCTAGATAAAATATATCATTTTGTCCAAACAGGGCAAGATTCAGAATGTATTAACAGAGCTATGGAATACCAGAAAGTGGAGATACAGGGGGAACTGTTACGTTTCCTCATAAATTGTGTGATCAGAAATCAAGACCGACCGGGGGTAGACCCGGAAGCAATGCAAATTCTTACCAGATGGAGCCAGAATATATCAGAAGGTAGACATGATAAGCAAAATTGTATAATAGCCATGTGCCGAAAGATCCGTAAAGAAATAGAACGCCTGCACAAAGAAAGATTAGCGATAGACCAGTTCGAACAAAGCGAGGACGAAGGGTCAGGACTGCCCGCAGGACAGTCAGACACCATAGCCTATGTAGGTAGAGGAAGATCTTGTAATAGTAATAGATGCCTTATTGACCGGATACGTCCGATATGTCCAGAGAATAACAGGAATTTCCAAGTACCTATAATTAATATAAGGTCTAACGAGCATTCGTTCCAAACCGCCGACAAATTACTCCGAGAACGAAGGGGTTATCATTTTCTCGATTCTATGGATGAACAAGATTTAGCTAGGTCAGCTGTCCATTGGGTGGACAGTCCCGGAAAATATAGTGATGATACAGTAGCACGCACATTTTTGAATCTCACCCCAGATGAACAGCGGTTAGCTGGGATTTATATGATTCAACAACTCCTCATACTATATCAGAGTCAGCATTCGGACCCTGGTCCCTTGCCTGACATATTGACTGAATTGCTCATGAATAGATGGAGAGGTTCAGGTACTAAATTAATTAAAGAAATTCTAGAATCAAGAAAGCAGTATATTCTTTTTGTATGTTCAGAACGTGTCTCATTGCCCATCAAGGAAAGAACCACGTATTACATGGATAGACAGAATCCCTTACGAGAAGTGCACCCCATAAAAGGCGAGGACAATGAGTTTAAACGCGTATTTGTATATACGCCTATATCGAAAATAGAATTGTTAGAAATGAAGAAAGTGGTACCCAGTCATGACAAAGATCCAGCGGGTTTTCACCGAGAAATTAAAGACATGTTACTCATGGGAGAGTATACCTATCCCGACATTATGACAATATTAAAGGTATTGATGCCTGCTGGCATTTATGAAAAACTCAGGGAAAAAGAGTGGGAGGTAGGAGACCAAAAGATAGAATGGTCAGTATTAGAAGCAGAAGAAAAGGCCCGAACTGCAGGAGCAGGACTTGGGGATAAAACTAAAGCACTACCAGGTTTACTAGTACAGGTACTGCCACGTTTATTAACTACGAAAAAGGAAGATTGGGGTACCATCTCAGCCTGTAAGCAGAAGCAAGATGAAGACACTAGTGATTACTATGCCCGATTTGAAAAATGTTTTGGTATAAATAGTGGCATAAAAGCAAGTAGCGAATCATATCCGCATCTGTTTGTAACAAAATTAGTAGAAAATGCCCTGCCCCAAGTAAAGAATAGAGTATTAAAATTCGAGAGTACCTGGCAAGGTAACACTCCATCACAAATGTTACAAATGTTACAGTACCATCACAATCGAATTAGAGAGGAACAAGAACATGAACACAGGCGCAGGAAGGACACGAAAATGAAAATGCTAGTTTCTCAGACAGTTCCAGCTGAAGGACATAAAAAGGGTATGACACATTCCGGTGATTCAGCAGGACCTGTAAAAGGGACATGCAATTATTGTAAAAAGCCAGGTCATTACGTACACGATTGTCCAGTTTTGAAACATAATATCGCCATAGGTAATACAAAAGAAAGACCACGGCCACCTAGACAGGATCAGAATGAACAAGGAGCCTCGCAGCATGCACAGTCCATGCCAGCTCCACCACAGTCTGTACAGTTTGTGCCAGCTGCACCAGCGCTGCCTGTCGCTGCCACACAAACCACGACACGACAACTGTACCAGACCGCACAGTACGACTATCCTGATTACCAACGATACGCATGAACCAGCCTAGAGAGGGAAGTTGACTTACCCCTTATCGAGATCCCTGTAGATCAAGAAGGACCTTATGTACATAGTGAATTATTAGGCCAAGACAGAAAATTTTTACTCGATACAGGGGCAAGTCGAACAACCATAAAACGTAGTGAAGTTCCAGGGGCACCCCTCTCAGGCTCTCAGAATATTTCCCTTGGTTTTTCAGGAAAACCTATTATTAATGAAGTGTCACAGCCCCTTCCACTTACGATAGGACCTCTGACCCGAACTACAGACTTATTGCTTACTAAATCATGTCCAGAAAATCTGTTAGGAATAAAAACACTGAAAGCTCTAGGAGCCATAATATGTTGTTCTCCGGAAGGAGTAAGATTGTTTTTACGTGATTTTAAAGGTCACTATGTATCTAGAGACATGGATCCCCGACTGCAGACTTTACCTACACATCTATGGGCACAAGGCCCTACTGATGTTGGTTGCATGAATATTACACCATATCGAGTCACATTAAAGGCAGGAGTGGTACTACCACGAATGCGACAATACAAGTTACCACCAGATGCTGTAGTGGCTTTGCTGCAAATCATTGACGAGCTCATTGCCCAAGGAGTAGTTGTGGAAACAAACTCCAATGTATGTAATTCACCGATAATTCCGATTCTTAAACGAACAGATCCAAAGGCCCCGCCAGTATATCGATTGGTTATTGATCTGCGCGAATTAAACAAATGCATTGTGCCGCAATTTCCTGTGGTCCCTGATATCTCGTCATTATTGACAGCTATTGATTCCGAAGCAACATTCTTTACTGTAATTGATCTCAAGAATGCCTTTTTCAGCGTCCCAATAGATCCGGAAAGCCAATATTTGTTCGGATTTAGTTTAAATGGGCGTAGCTTTAAATTCTCACGCGCACCTCAAGGATTTACAGAAAGCCCCAGCATCTATAGCCAAGCACTGAAACGAGAACTCGACAGTATCCACATGCCAGTTAACACTGCTTTGCTTCAATATGTCGATGATCTGCTGATCACCGCGAGAAGCGAACCCGAATGTGAAAAAGCATCACTGACAGTTTTACAATTTCTAGCCGAAAAGGGGCACAAGGTGTCCCCTTCTAAGCTGCAATTCTGTGTCCAGCGAGTTGTTTATCTTGGACACTCGCTGTCCAAGGAGGGAAGGCAACTTACACCCGACCGCATTCAGTTAATAGCTAACATGCCAATACCCAAGACACAAAAGGAAGTACGGGCTTTCATAGGCCTCACTTCATATTGTAGGCAGTGGATCCCTCAGTATGCATTTCTAGCAAAACCACTCATTCAGTTGACAACACAGGAGGCAGCCACATCGACTGTTCTCCCTTGGACTCAGGAACATACACAAGCTTTTGAAAGCCTAAAGAAAGCTTTATGTCAAGCACCTGTTTTAGCAACGCCATGTTACAGAAAACAGTTTACACTCTTTGTTACAGAACGCGAAGGTACTGCCTTGTCAGTACTCACACAGGAACAAGCAGGAGCACACAAACCGTGTGCTTATTTTTCTAGTACATTAGATCCCGTAGCTCAGGCTTTGCCTGCGTGCCTGAAATCAGTAGCAGCGACAGCTTTAGCAATAAGACAGAGCGACGCCATAGTGTTAGGACATCCACTGACAGTTCAAGTACCACATGCAGTAGAGGTTCTTGTAAATAGAACGCAAACACAACACTTGACTATAGCGCGACTTACAGGGTACGAACTTACATTGTTTCAGCCACATATAGAAATCAGACGCTGTAACACATTGAATCCTGCCACACTTTTGCCAGTAATTGGAACAGACCCACTAGCCCATGACTGTATTGAAGTTATTACTATAACGACGAAGCCCAGACAAGACTTAACCGATGTCCCATTGTCAGATCCAGACCTGACATTGTATGTAGATGGTTCATGTATGAGAACAAATACAGGAGAGTTAGTGGCTGCTTACGCAGTCACAACAGATACTGAAGTCATTGAAACAAATCGTATAAATACTTTGTCAGCTCAAGCCGCAGAGCTCATCGCTCTGACACAAGCCTGTATTCAAGCCACGAATAAAAAAGTCAACATATACACTGATTCACGTTATGCATTCGGAGTTGTACATGACTTCGGCGTGCTGTGGCGAGAGAGAGGTTATTTAACTTCCCACGGTGCCCACATTCAGCACGGACCCCTCATTCATGCCTTATTAGATGCAATACATCTACCCACTGCAATATCAATTATGAAATGTAAGGCTCACACGAAGGTTACTGATATCATTTCCCAAGGCAATGATCTAGCCGACAGAACAGCTAAACAGACTGCTCAAACTCAAACCTCCGACATGACAAAGACAATAGTCCCGATGTCGACACATTGTATGACAATTAAAGATCCTACTCTTGACGTAATTGACATCCAGACACATGCCACACCAGATGAAATAAAGAAATGGACCGAATTAGGAGGGATCCAAACGGACCAAGGATGGATGATGAAGGAAAAGTCTGTGTGGTTCCTTCCTGATTCAATGGTCCCAGTTATAATTAACACTATACATAGTCCAGCACATCTAGGAGAAAAAGCTATGCTAGATAGCATTCAACACATTTGGTTCAATAAACATTTATGAGCAGCAGCCAAACAAAAAGTTCGTACCTGTATGATCTGTTGCCAGTTCAACCCAGGAAAAAGCGTTCCTGTAGAACAGGGTGGATTTCATCCTCCTAATCACCCTTTTGAAGTACTCCAGATGGATTATATCCAGATGGAACGATGTCGAGGATTCAAATACGTTCTCGTAGTTGTCTGCGCTCTTTCCCGTTGGACAGAGGCATACCCGGTTTCAGATTACACTGCCCCGACTACTGCCAAACAGTTGGTTCGAGAATTCTTCCCACGATACGGTTTACCACGTGTTGTTCACTCAGATAACGGCCAGCCGTTCTCATCCGAATTAATGAAACATGTTTCACTTCTGTTAGGATATCAGTGGAAATTCCACTGTGTCCGACACCCCGAGGCAGCAGGTCTCGTAGAAAGACATAATCAGATACTGAAAATCCGATTGTCCAAAATATGCAGAGAGAAAGGTGTCGACTGGGTAGTAGCGCTACCAGTTGCACTCTTTTACATGAGAATGGTAGCACACTCTCGAACAGGGCTATCCCCGTATGAGGTGATCTTCGGCAGACCACCAAATATGTGGGGGACGCCTATGCCACGCAAAATAACTGATATTGACTGTAATATGCTGACAGATTACTTGGCTTCCTTGATGTCTGCACTACAATCTTGTCGTTCACAGGTAGCTGCAGCCTTTCCCGACAACACTGAGGTGAAACCCCTTGACGTAGTTCCGGGGGACCTCGTTCTTGTGAGGAATTTCGACCGAAAGACTCAGCTGGAGCCCAGGTGGAAGTCACCCAAGTTGGTCCTGCTGACCACAAGAACAGCCGTGAAGATTGAAGGCAGAAAAGGATGGATTCATTCAAGTCATATCAAGAAATTTCATGGACTTCCTGCAGATGTAAATAGCCCACCTCGTGTGTCTTCACCCATTGACTCAAAACTACCTTTGGCTGAGGCCAACAGCCAGGAACTCTATAAACTAAACCTCAGGCCTAGACCGTCGGACGATTTGATTGTTTAAGTCCTCTCCAAGGTGAAGCGGTTGAATCTGTCTCCGACATGCATCCCTTAGACCTGAATCATGGAGAATCGCGAAAAATGTCGAAACGACAGGCGTATTGTAAATCACTGCGTAGTCATTGCATAGTGACATTATTAACCTTGTTTTTCTTAAGTCTTTTAATAATTACTGCAAGTATATTGTTGCACATATATTACCCTATTGCCAGAAACGTTTACAATGTTACTGCTGAACATTCTTTTAGTGACCTACCCCCGCATGAATTGTCCTATAGACTTGCGCTGCGCAATAACACTTTCATTAGTATGTTACATCATTCCCATCAGACTAGTAATGCTACTAATTGTTGGGTGTGTGGCCGGCTCCCTCCCTATCAGAATTATGAAGGAGTCCTGCCTTTCTTCCCACATCCGTTTACACATAATGGCTCCTGTGGAGCATGGTTTAGTTTAATCAATTCCATAGACTCAGACACAGCAGTTTATCAAGACCATTGGGTGTGGGGAAATCTGAACCTCGTTTTATTTAAAGTCTGTTACCCCGACAAGGAGGGTCGCCCCAAAGGAACAGGAACTGATCTAGAAAATGAAGTATATGGATTAGGTAATTTTACACCTAATCTCATGATTCTAAATGTCGAATCCGAAGTTGAACTAGTTTTACCCACCATGTCAGTATTCCCAGCGAAGGGTGAATTGTGTGTAAGAAAAGTTGGTTCGATACATATGGGCCATAGTAAATGCACTACTATAGTAGAATTCAGTGATCAAGGCAAATCTTCATTTAGAGCTTATTGCCACTCCTACTTTATATGTGGTCAGACTGCATATATGCGTCTACCTCTAGATTGGGATGGTACCTGCTACATTGCATTTCTTTTGCCACCTGTTTTCCTAGCTCCTCCTGATTATTATAGAAGTATTCATTTAGTACACAACAGAGAGCGGAGAGATCTCCCAATTGTCGATTATACTGAGACGGCATGGGACAAGTATGTAGATTTTAATAAAGGCATCTTTCCCTACATAGGTACTGTTACTAATAGTAAGCTGATACGTAGATAAACTAGAACACTTGAAGCAGTAGTGAATGAAACTATTTCCGCTTTAGGCAATTTAACAGAAGAGCAGTCTGCTATGCGGATTGTTGTGCTTCAAAATCGTCTTGTCCTTGACGTCATCCTGGCTGATAGGGGCGGAGCTTGTAGGGTCATCGGATCAAGCTGCTGCGTATTCATACCAGAAAATTCGCCATCTGTATATAAAGCTATAACTCGCCTTCATAAGATTGTAAGCCAGATACACCAGAACCCAGGCACTTGGACTTGGTCCAGTTGGTTTTGGAGTGTGATATCAGCCTGGGGATGGAGAGTTCTATCCTTCCTAGGTATTTGCCTTCTCATACTATTCAGTTGCTGTCTATGTCTACAATGTGGACCAGCGATCTGTGGTCTGTGTGCCACATCGTGTACTCCACCACCAAGATTTCATTCGTCACGGAAGAAGAAAGAAGAACAAATGATGTTATATGAACAGATCAATGGATTGATGAAGATTGATATCTCTTAACGGGCAAGTAGGGGACAAGGAGGGAATGTGGAAATATGGATTTTTCTGATCAGTTATGTCCCCTATCTTGGACCCCAATGGTTCCATGTATGAATCACAAGTACATGTATGTTCCCTCCAGCTCCAGTTATGAAGACGCAAACACATGTGCGTCCACCGTCAACATGTCCTCTGTTAGATCCGCCATGAATAGGTCGGATATTTCATTCCTAAGTATGAAAGGCCACCGGCTTTATATGGTTCACTTATGCCATTTTTCAGTCCAGGCAAGTAGGCCCTGATTCTGTCATCAAACTCTTCTTGCCTTCTGCCTCTGAAAGCTCCAGTCTGAGCCTGCATCTGTGACCATGAACTTTGTCTCATTCTCTGCGCGGCTCACGAAGCCTGACATCAGCTTATTCTCTGCCAAGAACTGTATTTCACCTTCGAGTTATCTGCTTCGTTCCTCAGCCGATGCATTCCTGTCTGGTAGTTTAAGTAAACATTCTTCCAGCTACCGAGCAAAGGCTCGGCTCCTCTGTCTCTATACAAGCAATTCATCGCCCTGTTACCATGGAAGGTTTCTGCCCCTTGCATCTCATATAGACACTTAGACGCTTGTACACGCACGCACAGGCAGTATAGAATAGATTCTGTCCGAGAGTCCTTCTTTTGTGGATAACATAGTTCTTTAAACATAGGATGTTAGATATGATTTGGGATTAGGTTGACTTGACCCCCCAGACTTTTCGTCTCCACATGTAGAGCTAAATGTCAAGTCCCCTTCACCCCCTAGTTGCACGTCAATCACACGTCATACTGCTGCGCGCGCATCTATGCCAAGTATTATCTTATAGATCCACCTATATATGACATCATAACCAATTATGTTCCTTTTTACTCCTTATTACACCCATTTTCGGTTACGCATGTGAATCGTCATTTTCCTTATCAATTGTTATGCCTACCGTATTCGCTTCATTGTAATGTATGTTCTATAAAAGTCATTTCTTGTCAATAAAGTATGTACTTCACTTCCTGAACCTTCGTGGTGACGGAACCTGGAGCAACCGATTATAATCGACCATTGGAATAAAGCCCATTCCGAACCTCTAATACCACGGATTCTGCCTCTTATTTACTGAGCTATTTTATTATGTTTCTGTATCAAATTAAGTCCCGGTAATATTTTATTTACCACAGGAGGAACTAAAGACGGTAATATCATCTAGATTCGCTGAGCAATACGTTTCCATTCCTGTCAGAACTTTGTTCACCAACCTCTGAAAAGTGGCAGGTGCATGTTTCAAACCAAAGGGCATCACCACAAAGTGGTAGTGCCCACCAGGGGTTGAAAATGCAGTTTTGGCCTTGGCGTCCTCAGCTAACCTGATGTGCCAGTAACCAGCTGTTTGGTCAAATGTACTCAGATATATGGCTGAGGCCAAAGTATTAATCAGTTCATCTGCCCTGGGAATTGGATAGACATCAGTCCTGGTGACTGCATTGAGGCCTCTGTAGTTTACACAAAACCTCATTTCTTTCTTACCACCCTGGGTATGAGGTTTGGGTACTAGGACTACTGGACTAGCCCAAGAGCTATCTGTAGGCTCAATTACACCTAGTTCCAACATTTTCTGGACTTCAGTCCTGATACAGTCCCTGACATGGTCAGGTTGCCTGTAGATTTTACTCTTGACAGGCAGACTGTCTCCACTGTCCACCTCATGGGTGCACCAGGAAGTCTGACTAGGGGTCAGGCTAAACATACGTCCAAACTGTTGCAAAACTTGTCTGTACACAGTTTGCTGATGATCTGTGGGGCTGCTTGCCAAAGCAACACCATCAACTGACCCATCATCAGGGTTCTGTGAGAGCCGGTCCGGGAGAGGGTCACTCTCCTCCTCCTGTTCCTCATCAGTTGCCATGAGCAAGCCCATGTCAGCCCTGTCAACATATGGTTTCAATCTGTTGACATGGAGCACCCTAAGGGGGCTCCTGGGAGTTCCAAGATCCACCAGATAGGTGACTTCTCCCTTTTTCTCAACAATTGTATGGGGGCCACTCTACTTGTCTTGGGGAGTTTCTGGGGCCACAGGCTCCAACACCCACACTTTCTGTCCTGGCTGGTACACAGTCAGCACAGCCTTTTAGTCATGCCAAGTTTTTTGTAGTTCTTGGCTGGCCTCCAGGTTTTTAGTTGCCTTCTTCATGTATTCGGCCATCCTGGAGCGGAGACCAAGTACATAGTCCATCACATCTTGTTTGGGAGGTTTGAGAGGTAACTCCCAGCCCTCCTTCACCAAACATAATGGACCTCTTACAGGATGCCCAAACAGAAGTTCAAATGGGCTGTAACCAACCCCCTTCTGTGGAACCTCTCTGTATGCAAACCGAAGGCAGGGAAGTAAAAGGTCCCATTTTCGCCTAAGCTTTTCTGGGAGGCCTTTAATCATTCCCTTTAGGGTTTTGTTGGAGCGTTCAACTAACCCATTGCATTGTGGGTGATAGGGAGTAGTGAATTTATAAGTTACACCACACTCATTCCACATTGCTTTTAGATATCTTGACATGAAGTTGGTACTTCTGTCAGATATGACCTCCTTTGGGAAGCCCACTCTGGAGAAAACTCCAATGAGGGCTCTTGCCACCACAGGGGCTGTGGTGGTCCTCAGGGGAGTTGCTTCTGGGTACCTGGTGGCATGATCCACTACCACCAGGATAAACCTGTGCCCAGATGCTGTTGGAGGGTCAAGGGGACCAACAATGTCAATCCCTACCCTTTCAAAGGGTACCCCCACCACAGGTAGTGGTATCAGTGGGGGCCTTTGTTGTGCCACCTGACTTGCCACTGGCTTGGCAAAAGACACAGGAGCAACACAACTCCTTGGTGTCCTCTGACATATGTGGCCAATGAAAATGTGGAACAAGCCTGTCCCAGGTCTTGTTTTGGCCCAAGTGACCTGCTAAAGGGATCTCATGTGCTAGGGTCAAGAGGAACCCCATAAACTTCTGAGGTATTACCAACCTCCTGGTGGCCCCAGGGGTTGGATCTCTAGCCTCAGAATATGGGAGTCCCTCATCCCAATAAACTTGATGGGACCCACTAGCACTCCCAGCAGCCTCAGCAGCAGCCTGCTGTCTGAGGGGTTCAAGAGAGGGGCAGCACTGTTGCTCCTTACTCAGATCTTCCCTAGAAGGTCCCCCTGCCCCCAAGAACTCAACCTGATCAGGCTCAAGTCCCTCTGGGGCAGTTCCTTCTTCAGGATCTGCTTCTTCTCCCTCAGGAGGGGAATCTGTGATCTGAGACAGAGGGGAAGGCACTGCCTTAACCCTACTGCTCCTCCTCTTGGGTAGCATCTCGTCCATAGTTTCAGGATCCAGAGCTGGTTCAGCTTTATGCATTTTGGCCTGTGATCTGGTCACAGCAAATACCTCTGCAGGTATGCCCAACATCTCAGCATGAGTCCATAACTCTACTTCAGACCAGGCTGAAGTCTCTAGATCATTGCCCAATAGACATTCGACAGGGAAGTCTGCACTGACTACTACTTTCTTGAGGCCGGTTACTCCTCCCCAGGAGAGATTCACAACCTGCCAGGCTATGGTTGGTCCTGACATTGCTTGCATTGGTAACCTGGTACATTTCACCCAGGTTGATCTGCCCAGGGTCCATAAGATCCTCTGCGACCATGGTGACACTAGCACCTGTGTCCCTGAATACCAAAGTCTGTTTGCCATTTATTACAGGCTGCTGTTTGTATTTGCCCAGATTACTGGGGCTCACTAGGAAGGACATATCAATGTCTCCATCACAAATCAGCAATGCCTGAGTGGGTACTCTGACTAGGCCAGAGTCCACTTCAGAACCCAGGGTCAACCCTACTACACCCTTATTCTGATTACCACCTCCAACAGTAGCTGTACTAGGGGGAACAGTTGCCTTACGGGCAGGAGTGGTGGTGGTTTGGTCTTTGGACTTGTTACAATCAGAGGTCCAGTGCCCTTTCTGTTTACAGAATTTGCACCAGGGCTTCTTTTGGCCTTTCCCTTTGTTAGACTGTGAATCCCCACCAGATGCAGCTTTTTGGGGCCCTTGTGAAGACTTCTGGTCTTTTGACTTATCCCCACCTTTCTCAGAGCCTTTAGGATCTTGTTTCTTAGTGTCACCCCCTTGGTTCTGGGTTTTCTGCCTCACCCTGGTTCTGACCCATTTGTCTGCCTTCTTTCCCAATTCTTGGGGAGAGTTCAGATCAGAGTCCACCAGGTACTGATGCAACAACTTGTTTTGGCAATTATTAAGGATCTGGTATCTCATCATAAGATTATACAATCCCTTAAAATCAGTAACTTTTCTACCAACCAGCCAACCCTCCAGAGCCTTGGATGCACAATCTAAAAAGTCAGTCCAGTCCTGAGTCTGTGCTTACTGGGTGTCTCTGAGCTTCAACCTGTACTGTTCAGTGGTTAAGTCAAACCCATCTATTAATGCACTCTTCGGGACTTCATAATCATCAGCATCCTCTTCTCTAACAGTGAGGAGCTTGTCTCTGCCTTTATCCGAAAAGGAGAGCCACAAGATTGCTGCCCACTGTTTCTGGGGGACCTGTTGTACTCTACAGGCCCTCTCCATAGCAATTATCCATTATCCTTGGACAGGTTCCTATGGTCTGGAATGTAATTTTTGACTCTAGGGACACTGTTGCTGCCACCAAGGGGTTCTAACCCCTCTTTTCTAGAAGCTCTTTGGAGCTCAAAGGCTTCTCTATCTAATGCCAACTGCTTGGCCTTGAGGGCAACTCTTGCTTCCTCATACTGCAGCAGTTTGTACATTCTTTCAGACGAGGTCTCTCTTCTAGTAAGGTATAAGCTCCTCTGCTGGACAGATTCCCTGCCAGAGTGATATGAGTGGTCAGATTCCCTTGAAGGGGACCTATGCCTCTCTTCCACTCTGTCAGCTCTCTTAGGGAGAATTCATCTGTCCTTTTCAGATCCCTGTGGATCTGGCCCTTCAACCACAGAGTCCAGGTAATCTTGATTTTCATCATCTGACCAAGAGACTATAGCTGACCCACCCCCTGATTCAGACCCCTTAGCTCCTAGAGCTAATTTAAGATCATCTGATGTCAGCAGATCTATCATGTGTAGTGTGGAGGGACTCTGCCTATCCTCAGGTGCCTTGCAGCACACATGGCTTTCAAGTCAAAGAAAGTCATGTCCTTATACTGAGGCTGGGTGGACCCACTGGTTCCAACCCTTAAGAACATTCTAGTGTTGTGCAGTGTTGTACTACCTACACTAGTTTGTGGCCTACTGATCCTAGCTTAAGCTGTAGAAAGGGTGTTCTATCCCTTGACACACAGCTCTAAGTTCAGTAGAACTTATTGATACTAAGCTTGACTCTATATGTACCTTGAGTACGTATAGTGGTTTTCAGTTAGTAATTCAAATAGAGATGTTCTGGTAAAACAATGGCAAGCTGTAATCCCACACGCTGCCCACCAATGTGAGAAGTTGGCCTGGTATATGCTGGTCACTAGTTAAAGTGGCCACCTTGCACCAGTACAATTCGACTCTTATGGTAGATAGGTTTAAGACAACCTTTTAAAGAAAGCTATCCTAGTGGCAGCCTTGGAGAGCAGCCTGCAGGCTAAGTCTCAGAGGAATGTAAAGCAGCTTGTTTTACCTTATAATCTCTTGAATCACTAAATGAAAGGACACCACACAGGTATATATATAAAATGTATATGTATTTATTACTAGACACACTCTACTAATCTCTTTATGAGATTAGAAATCAAGGACATATGCACAAATCAATGTTTCACAACAAATTAAGCACTTACATGGCTGGGGCCCTAGGGGCGTACCAGACCATATACTAAAAAAGAGGCATAAGAAGAACGACTTGAGAAGGGAGAAGGCTTCAGAAGCTCTGGGGCCTCACTAATCCACCCAAGGCAGGTAAGTAAAGGACCCACGGGAGACGCATGCAGTGTGAGAACACAGCCGCGGATCCCAATAGTCTTCAATAGAGCAAGTCGCGGTTGGAATTTTAAAGTTTTAGGATACTTCGGGAGAGTCTACAAGCAAGTCACTTACAGGGTAAGTAGTTCTAGAGCCAACACACACAGGAGCACCGGAGTACTCGAGTTACCTCACCCAGGGAAGCCGGGTGCATAGGATTCTTTTGGTGTCGGGTCGCGGCGTCGTTTTCAATGGGAGCCAAAGAAGACTTGCTGCTTGTGAAGACAGGAGAAGTGTCCGGTGGAATCCAAGGCTGGATTCTGAAGAAAGAAGACCTGAAAGCAGAGGAGACAGTGTTCAAAGTCACTTGCCAGTGACCCGGGGCCAGGAAGCTGGATGCCCACAGTGGTCGGGTGATTTCAGGTGATCATGGGTGTTTTGACTCTTCAGCCATGATGTCCAGGTGGCGTCGACGATGACCAGGAGCTGGATTTGGAGTGTACCACAGAGTCTGCAGTTTACTGAGGTGTTGGCAACCAGATTGGAGCCAACAAGCCTTGGCAACAGCAAGTCTTGCGGAAAGTGAAGAAAGTGAGCGGTGCAGACCAGCAAGGTTTGAGGGACTCACCCAGCAAAGGTAAGTCAGGGCAGGCCGGGAGCAACTAGGTGAACCCTTTGGTTTTTTAGAAAAGTCTTCAGCGGACCCACAAACCAACCGGCCAGTGATTGCAAAGATGCCTCGGGAGGATTCACTCACCAGGAGCCCACGGTCACTCGGGACAAGGTAGGCCTCTGATTTCTGGAGGAAATTCTGCTGGAGGCTTGGGCCACACGTGGTCCAAAGCACAAGTTCGTAGAATGTCGTGAAGGGGTTGCACTTGACAATAGTGCACGGTACCCGGGTATTGCTGTTCCTCGTCACTTGTGGGGTCCACTCGCCTCAGGTCACCGGGGACCCAAAATTGCCATCGAGAAGTCAGGAAATCCACTTCTGGGGCTGCAGGGACTTCGGACTCCGGCAGGAGTGGGAAAGTTTGCGACTGTTTAGGCAAAGTTTTGGTGCCTGCCAAGCAGGAGAGTCACTCCTTGACTCCAAGGGAGATTATTCAGTCTTCCAAAGGTAGTGGAATGTTGAAGGTCCAGGATTCTTCTTCAGAGCTTCATCCAGGGATATCTAGTTTGCAATGGCAAGGGTTCCCTAACTTCCACTACAAGGAAGGGAGGGACTAGTTCTATGACCACTCCTATGGGAGGGTCAGGGGAGTGGGTGGCTACACCCACTTCCCTTTGTCCAGTTTCGTGCCAGAGCAGAGGCTGGTAGCCCCTGAACCGGTTGGAGCTGGCATATGCACAGAGGAGCCTACTGCTCCCCCAGGGCAGGACTTCAAAGCACTCCAGGAGTGCACCCACCCAGCCCCAATACATTAAATCCTGTCTGGAAGGTGGTTACACCTCCCTGTGACCGGATGCCTTTTGTTGGGCCTCCTCCACTGCGAGTTTCGGTTAGCAGCAGGAGGGCAGCCCAGTGTCTGTGCTGGTGGCATCCCTTTTGTGATGCCAGGGCTCTTCAGGATTCTACCGTGTTTCCACTGTGGGTACATGTCTATCCCTCTAGAAGGGTGGGATCATACTCCCACACAAGTTACTGGTGTGGGGGTATGATTCCAAAGCGTTTGACACCAAACACGACATGTTTTGATGCAGCCATCCCAAAGTTAGCATTTACCGCTAGGTTATAATGCACTTAAGAGTATATGGTTTAACAGCATCGACAAACAGCTACAGAGAATGGACTCTGAGGGCTGCAGAGGGGCCCTGCTCAGGCAGAGGCACCCCTCACATGGAAACCAAACACCCTGCCCACAGGATTGTTAGGGCCTGCCTTAGGGGTGACTGATAGGTTTATATGTGTGTGTAAGGTGAGATATAGGGAACCTATACCTCAGTGAGGAGTGCTAACACTACCTCACCCAGGCTGCAGTAGCAGGCCTGTGGTGTCAGATTAGTCTGATTCCCAGGGGTGGCATAATACATGCTTCAGCCCCTGGTAGGCCTGTGAAGTACCTATGCCCGTGGTATCTAAGGTACCATATACTAGGGGCTCATAAGGTACCACAGTATCCAATCCCTAGCGCATCTAATATGCACTCCAAGTTGTTTAGAGAGAACAGAGAGGCTGGGGCCCTGATTAGCAGGGTACCTGCCAGACTATAGCCAGAAGCCAGTGTAAACATCAGAAAAAAAGTGGGGGCAACATAAGTGCAGATCCTACTCTCCTACAATTATCTATTTAGCATTGCCTCTCATGTCTGCTCATGAACAAATTTGTTATTCCAGCGCCGACTGAGGTCATTGTGTGGTGGATGTGTGCCAGGTTGTAATGACGCATTAAGGTGTGACCAGTACAGCATCTAGGTATGAGACAGTGATTTTGATTAGTTACACATATGCTGGATGCTAGACTCCCAGGCGTGCACATGTGTACTGTGGCCATATCCTTATGTGGATTCACATTGCCCAAGGTGATGTTTGAGGTACTTGTCATGTGTAAGTTGGCAAGTGTGCACTTTGTGTAGCTGAAGGCGTCCCTCCATGTAAGCTGGTCTGTTAGTCACTATTGATGTCAGTCATTTTTGTTGTTGTGTCATCCAGAACGTGATATGCTGTGCATATCTCATGATGTATTGCATTGACATGTGTCCACTATCATCTCCAATAGACGGAGGCCAAATTTGACTCATCACATAACAGTGCTGGAGGGCATGGAGGATGTTGCGATCATACGAAAATGCCGCCTGGACAGAGCCACCCTGAAAACCCTTTGTGATCTGTTGGAGCCCCACCTGCAGCCACGCAGGACATATCCAACAGCTTTCACCCCTACTTATAAGGTGATGGCAGCTCTGCATTTGTTTGCCACTGGATCGGTCCAGAAGACTGACCAGAGTTGGTGGGATGTCACAATTGATGTTCAGCATGGTGCTGCGTGATGTACTGTCCGCCATGATGCTATACAAGGACAGATACATCCATTTCCCCAGGGGTGCTGAATTGCCAGCTGTGAAGGGAGACTTCTATCCCCTTGGACACATCCCCAATGTTGTTGGGGCCATTGATTGCACCCATGTCGGTCTTGTGCCACCACAGGCAAGTGAGCACATATACCGCAATCGCAAGCATTACCACTCCATCAATGTGCAGGTGGTGTGCCTGGCAGATATGACCATCTCGCAGGTATGTGCCAAATTCCCAGGCTCGACCCACGACTCCTATATCCTGCGGAACAGCATAGTGCCCCAGCTGAAGGCTAATCTTCTTCCGGAGCGTGCATGGATTGAGGGTGAGTATGCCTAGTCGTGTGGCGTGCTGTGTGTGTGACCTGCTGCCCTGCGCCTCTGCGACGTTGCAATGTCTATTTGTGTTTGTCATACCTAAGTGACTCTGCATATCCCAACCGTCCCTGGTTGCTGAGCCCACTGTGGAATCCCAGGTCCCCGGCTGAAGTACGCTACAATGAGGCCCATGGGAGGACACGCCGTGTGGTGGAGCGTACTTTTGGACTGCACAAGTCAAGTTTCCGGTGCCTGGACAAGACTGGAGGTGCACTGGCATACTCGCCTGGGAAGGTGTGTCAGATTGTGGTAGCATGCTGCATGCTCCACAACCTAGCCATTTGCAAGGAGATTCCCCTGCTCCTGGATGATGGTGAGGACCCAAGGCCCCAGCCTGCAAACCAAGCCATGTCCAGTGATGAGGACAGTGGAGAGGAGGAAGGTGTTGACCTGCGTAAACAGCTCATCACCCGCTACTTCACTTGACGGTGGGTGTCAATGTGCAACATACTAGGGGTGGGCGTAATTTGTGAAAGTGACTTTCACAAATTATTGCGAAAATGTTACAAATCTCCGCAAACACGCGGAAATATCGCGAAGATGCAGAAGTTTTTTTTCTCGCCCGTTCGTGGTATTTTCTGCATGGTCGCAGCTCGCCAACTTACCCATGCGGTTGCTCGCGGGCGCGGCCATCTTGTTTTCACTCTTCTCGCGGTGCATGATCGCGAGAAGAAAGACGTGATCGCGCGACCAATGACATTACTGCGGGCGCGAACTGTCGCGAGACAGCGCAAATGGCTACCAACAATCCAATATCTCGCGGAGAACGCGACCGGATTGGGAAAACTTGTCGGCGAATGCGGGGATTCAGGTAAGGCGAGAATGTATTATTTTACAGCGCGAGCAAGAAACAAATTATCGCTAAACTGCGAAATGCTGAAATTTTGACATTTTCGCGCTCTCCGCTGAACGCGAAAATGTCAAATTATCGCAATTTCCGCGAGCGGAGCAGAAATTTAGCCCAGGCCTACAACGTACCCATTGTCTGATGATATTGCTGTTGTCGTGAAGGTGGTAAAAAAGAGGGTGGTGATGGACGGAGCATCAGAATCAATCAAACACTCACACCCAGTCAACAAATCTGGGTTTGATCCATCACCGTTCTTTAGCCCACTCTGCCACCCCAGTTCAGACATGGCCATATGCAAATCAGTCTGACCGTGTGCCTCATGGGAACAGTCCAGCCCGAACTGCCAAGCCATGCCTTCCCTGGACCTGAAACAAGCTTCCTAGGACCGGTTTCTGGCATTTCAGCCGTCTTCAGCCAGGCTTGCTTGAATCCAGTGGCAAAGTGAGCAAGGGACTCACGTCTGAGCATACCCTGCCAACTTATGGCGAACAAAGTGGTAAACAAGAGGGTGGTGATGGACGGAGCATCAGAACCAATCAAACACTCACACCCAGTCAACAAATCTGGGTTTGATCCATCACCGTTCTTTAGCCCACTCTGCCACCCCAGTTCAGACATGGCCATATGCAAATCAGTCTGACCCTGTGCCTCATGGGAACAGTCCAGCCCGAACTGCCAAGCCATGCCTTCCCTGGACCTGAAACAAGCTTCCTAGGACCAGTTTCTGGCATTTCAGCCGTCTTCAGCCAGGCTTGCTTGAATCCAGTGGCAAAGTGAGCAAGGGACTCACGTCTGAGCATACCCTACCAACTTATGGCGAACAAAGTGGTAAAAAAGAGGGTGGTGATGGACGGAGCATCAGAACCAATCAAACACTCACACCCAGTCAACAAATCTGGGTTTGATCCATCACCGTTCTTTAGCCCACTCTGCCACCCCAGTTCAGACATGGCCATATGCAAATCAGTCTGACCCTGTGCCTCATGGGAACAGTCCAGCCCGAACTGCCAAGTCATGCCTTCCCTGGACCTGAAACAAGCTTCCTAGGACCGGTTTCTGGCATTTCAGCTGTCTTCAGCCAGGCTTGCTTGAATCCAGTGGCAAAGTGAGCAAGGGACTCACGTCTGAGCATACCCTGCCAACTTATGGCGAACAAAGTGGTAAAAAAGAGGGTGGTGATGGACGGAGCATCAGAACCAATCAAACACTCACACCCAGTCAACAAATCTGGGTTTGATCCATCACCGTTCTTTAGCCCACTCTGCCACGCCAGTTCAGACATGGCCATATGCAAATCAGTCTGACCCTGTGCCTCATGGGAACAGTCCAGCCCGAACTGCCAAGCCATGCCTTCCCTGGACCTGAAACAAGCTGCCTAGGACCGGTTTCTGGCATTTCAGCCGTCTTCAGCCAGGCTTGCTTGAATCCAGTGGCAAAGTGAGCAAGGGACTCACGTCTGAGCATACCCTGCCAACTTATGGCGAACAAAGTGGTAAAAAAGAGGGTGGTGATGGACGGAGCATCAGAACCAATCAAACACTCACACCCAGTCAGCAAATCTGGGTTTGATCCATCACCGTTCTTTAGCCCACTCTGCCACCCCAGTTCAGACATGGCCATATGCAAATCAGTCTGACCCTGTGCCTCATGGGAACAGTCCAGCCCGAACTGCCAAGCCATGCCTTCCCTGGACCTGAAACAAGCTTCCTAGGTCCGGTTTCTGGCATTTCAGCCGTCTTCAGCCAGGCTTGCTTGAATCCAGTGGCAAAGTGAGCAAGGGACTCCCGTCTGAGCATACCCTACCAACTTATGGTGAACAAAGTGGTAAAAAAGAGGGTGGTGATGGACGGAGCATCAGAACCAATCAAACACTCACACCCAGTCAACAAATCTGGGTTTGATCCATCACCGTTCTTTAGCCCACTCTGCCACCCCAGTTCAGACATGGCCATATGCAAATCAGTCTGACCCTGTGCCTCATGGGAACAGTCCAGCCCGAACTGCCAAGCCATGCCTTCCCTGGACCTGAAACAAGCTTCCTAGGACCGGTTTCTGGCATTTCAGCCGTCTTCAGCCAGGCTTGCTTGAATCCAGTGGCAAAGTGAGCAAGGGACTCACGTCTGAGCATACCCTGCCAACTTATGGCGAACAAAGTGGTAAAAAAGAGGGTGGTGATGGACGGAGCATCAGAACCAATCAAACACTCACACCCTGTCAACAAATCTGGGTTTGATCCATCACCGTTCTTTAGCCCACTCTGCCACCTGTCGTGAAGAGGCATGTGAGAATTGTAGCATCAGCCAGTTGTAGACTCAGTGGTGGTTGGAAATGTTTCTAGGACATGCCATTTGGGAACATCAACAGGATGTGTATGTTGACACTTGTTGCCCATTGTGACGTGTGCATGTTGAGTTATCCTGATGGTAGGTGTGTGATATCTATGATGCCACAACCAGACCAATGAATGTTGTTCTGTTGTGTTTCCCTAGGTGCCTTCGACTTCTCCTTGCCTACATACAGCCCATGCTCCTAGTACATTGTGATCATGTTGAAGACTGTACACCCTGCAATAAAGACAGAGCAGACACAACAACATGTGTGTGAGGATATTTTATTTACTATGGTGAGATGCGAGGGAAGTGTACATTTGCATTGGGAGGTGGGGTGGAGCAGTGAGTTGACAGTTGTGGTAGATGAGATAGTCGAGTAGTCACCACATTGCTGTGGTGACCCAGTCCAACAGACAGATGCCATTCACAAGGCAGTCCAGTGTGGGGAAGGACAGTCCAAAGAGTCAATGCAGTGGTGGAGAGGGTTGCCATCATGGCTGGCTCCGTGACTGGCATCTGGCAGGTGCTTGGCCTCCAGATACTCCCAGGGTCTTCTTGGGACGGCCCCTTCATCGTTTGACAGGGGGGGGCCTGCTGCAGGGCCAGTTGGATCTGAGGACTCATCCCTCTCTGTGGGCGCAGGGAAGGATGGTGCAGCCCATCAGAGGGAGGTGAAGGTGTTGTCTGTGGCGCATGCCTGTCCCTCAGTACTGCCACTTGCTGGCCCAAGAGGTCCACAATTTGTCCTATGCGGGTGTCGATGGACCTCATCAGAAGGATGAGCTCATGCAACAGATCGTCCGACCGGCCTGTTCGTCCCTGGGCCTGTTCGTATGCACCCAGGACTCTGGTGATGTGTTCCAGGGAGTGGGTCCCAGCCTCCTGGTGTCCCTGGGTGACCCTGTCCCTCCCACCTGCCCTGCTGCCACGGACCTGTTGCCTCACCACTGTGGGCACCCGCATCCTCTCCCTGCCCTTCTCCATCGGTGGTGTGTGCTGGGCATCCTCTGGGACAGGGAGGGTGTTGCAGGCAGCACTGGTGGTGGTGGCGGTGGCCGCACAGGCCGTGACAGCAGGGGTCTGCTGTGGAGTTGATGTTGCCGCAGATGTGGTGGGGGGGACGATGGGGTCCTCGGACCTGTTGCTCCCCAGCACACCAGATGGGCCGGCCTCGAGCTCATCGTCCATGGAATCCTGGGAGTCAGCATCCGAGAGTCCTTGTACCGGGGGTGGAGACTGGCTCTGCAGGTTGCTGGTGTTGTCCTCTGCAGTGAGTTCTTGGTCACCTGTGGGTCAGATGTGAAATGGTCATTGCAGTGCACCCAGCAAGCTTTGTGTTAGCTGTGTGTCATTCACATTTTGTACACTGTACAATTGACATATCATCACATTGTTGACTATGTGCAGTACTGTGCTTCCTGACATGATGCAGTGGTACAAGCATTAATTGTCCATGGTGTGCGGTGTCAAGGCATACCATGTGAACCGTGCACAATTGAGGTTTACAGGGACATGTTGCCATCTAGGGCCTGACACAACATGTGTTTAATTGAGGGCTCATAGTTTATTTGTCTGACCTAGCAGACGTCACATCTGGCCATGGACTGGCTATTGTCATCTCCTGCATCCCTTTGTCCTATCATGTGCATATCTTGATTTGTGCCACCACACATGCTTTCATATTTTTCGAATGGTCCTTGTTGCACTTGCCCCATGGTGATGCACATGAAACTAGTTGCTATGCATGATCGTGCCCTGACTTTTTTCTACTTGTGCATTTTTGTGTCACACTTTGGTGGTTGTGACAGTTTCCTCAGCTTGCCTGTGAGCACGCTGTGCTTGGCAATGGGGTAGGTAGGCCTCTTTGTGCAATGAGAGGGCAGGTGTTGTCATATGGCACCATTTAATTTGTTAAAAATGGGTGGGTGCACATACTGGCTACCTACCTGTAAGTTTGATTGGTGTACTGCAATGGCTTCCAACTGCTTCTGGGTGGGGTGGGGGAGGGATCCATCTTGCTAGGCTGTAGGACAGGGGGCATGGCGAGAGTGGAGGTGCAGGCCCCCCACTCCCAAACACCCTCCCAGGGAAGATGGCTACCTACCTGTAAGTTTGTTTGGTGTACTGCCATGGCTTCCAACTGCTTCTGGGTGGGGTGGGAGAGTGATCCATCTTGCTAGGCTGTGGGACAGGGGGCATTGTGGGAGTAGTGGTGCATGCCCCCCACCCCCAAACACCCTCCCAGGGAAGATGGCTACCTACCTTTAAGTTTGTTTGGTGTACTGCAATGGCTTCCAACTGCTTCTGGGTGGGGTGGGGGAGGGATCCATCTTGCTAGGCTGTGGGAAAGGGGGCATGGTGGGAGTAGTGGTGCAGGCCTCCCAGCCACAAACACCCTCCCAGGGAAGATGGCTACCTACCTGTAAGTTTGATGAGGGTTGTGTAATGGCTGACACATGCTTCTGGGTGGGGTGGTGGGAGGGATCCATCTTGGTAGGCTGTGGGACAGGGGGCATGGTGGGAGTAGTGGTGCAGGCCTCCCACCCCCAAACACCCTCCCAGGGAAGATGGCTACCTACCTGTAAGTTTGTTTGGTGTACTGCAATGGCTTCCAACTGCTTCTGGGTGGGGCGGTGGAAGGGATCCATCTTGCTAGGCTGTGGCACAGGGGCATGGTGGGAGTAGTGGTGCAGGCCCCTCACCCCCAAACACCCTCCCAGGGAAGATGGCTACATACCTGTAAGTTTGTTTGGTGTACTGTAGGGGTGGGCGGAATTTGCGTAATCGCGTTCCGCAAATCTCCGCGAAACGGTAAAAAATCTCCGCGAACACGCTGAAATTCCGCGAACACGCGGAATTGCTTGTTTGCGATACTTTTTTCCTGTTCGCGATCGCTGTTTGCGTGCTCGCGGTGAAATATCTCGCGAACACGCATATTGAGAACGCGAACAAGCAAAAAATTTCGCAAAGTCGCGGAACGCAGATTTTTGGGCAATTTCGCGTTCTCCGCGGAACGCGAAATTACCCAAATTCCGCAAATTCCGCGAACGGAACGGAATTTACCGCCCAGGCCTAGTGTACTGCAATGGCTTCCAACTGCTTCTGGGTGGGGTGGGGGAGGGATCCATCTTGCTAGGCTGTGGGACAGGGGGCATGGTGGTAGTAGTGGTGCAGGCCTCCCAGCTACAAACACCCTCCCAGGGAAGATGGCTACCTACCTGTAAATTTGATGAGGGTTGTGTAATGGCTGACACATGCTTCTGGGTGGGGTGGTGGGAGGGATCCATCTTGCTAGGCTGTGGGACAGGGGGCATGGTGGGAGTAGTGGTGCAGGCCACCCACCCCCAAACACCCTCCCAGGGAAGATGGCTACCTACCAGTAAGTTTGTTTGGTGTACTGCAATGGCTTCCAACTGCTCCTGGGTGGGGTGGGGGAGGGCTCCATCCTGCTCAGGTGTGTGCCAGGGGGCCTGGTGTGAGTTGTAGTGCTATTTGCCTGTACACATCCCCACATGGTTATGTTGTTAGCTATGTTTGGCGTGAATGGGAGTGGGTGAATGTTGGATCTGTGAGCCATGTTTTTGTGAGTGTGTGGTGCAGATGGATGGTATGTGTCCTAGGTGGTGTAGCTTTGTAGTTGTACAAGGCAGTACATTGCAGAGTGGCGGTAGTCATTTGTTTGTACTTACCAGCCTCCACTTCCCCGGCTACTCCTGTGAGACTCTCTGGATACAGTATGGCAAGCACCTTCTCCTCCCATTGTGTGAATGTTTTTTGTGTAATGGGAGGGCCACTGCCAGTCCTCTGAGACAGCTCACAGTTTCTTGCTCCTCCTCTCCTTGACCACCCTCTTCAGATCATGCCACCGCTTCATGATCTCCTTTTTTGATCTTGGGGTGGTCCCTACTGCATTGGCCCTTTGGACTATTTTAGCCCACATCTGTGTCCTTGTCGCTAATGGTGTCTGTTGAACCAGGCTACCAAAAAGCTGTGGTTCCACTCTGACTGTCTAATCTACCTTGACCTTCAACTCACTCTCAGTGAATTTGGGCATTTACTGTGTGGCCATGGTGTGTGGTGTGCAGGGGGGTTAGTTGTGCTGGTGTAGAGGTGGTGGTGGTGGTGCTGTGTGTGGTGTGGCTAGTGATGTTGTGTCCTTTGCCTCTCCTGTCAGCTGTGGTATGTGTCCCTTCTCTCCTGGAGTTTTGCAAGGGATTGTGGTCAGGGAAGGGGCTGGTTTTATATTCAGCTATATGGGTGTGTCCAATTGGAGTGTTGCTGACAGGTGTGTTGTCCTGGGATTTGTATTTTTCTTTTTGCCATGTGGTTGTGTCATTGGGGTGTGTTTTGTGTATTTTGGAGACATGGCTAGTTTTCTGTGTGTACTTTTTGTCCTTCTTGTGGGGTTCTGGCTTCATCCTCCATAATTTTGACGGTTCGTCCGCCGCGGTGGCTGTGCTTCAGCTCTTCCGCTGGCTCTCCCATTCATCCCATTGTGTGACCGCGGCGGTCGGAGACAGCGGTACGTACCGCGGGACCGTCGGGGATATACTAATTTCCGGTGCGGTGTCTCCGCTATACTTGCAGCGGGTTGTTGTTTTTCCGCCACGATTCTGACCGCCGCTGTTTTTCTTGGCCTCGTAACGCCACGGTCAGATTTTTTTTGCGGTTAATCCTAATTTGGCTGCCGGTTTTCCCACGGTGATGGCGGGTGGTTGTTTTCCGCTTCCATGGCGGTCGGGGTGCTTTTCCGCCCACCATCCTAATGGACCTCTTAGTGTTTCCGGTTACAATCTATGAGGTTTAACACATTTTTTGACCACCATCATTCTAGACCTCCATAAGCATGGAGGGATATTTTGTTAAGTGGTAGAATCTTCTTTTGAATTAAAATATAGGGCATAGTAGACATAGGCAGTTTTTGGAATGAAGGAGGACGTTACGATGATTGCTCAAGGACTGGCATGTGCAACCAAAATTATGATATATATTCCACCCTCAAGCTATCTTCATATTCCTTTTATGATTAACCATGGATAGGCTAATGTGATAGTGCGGTAACTCAATATTTCTAATATAGATGCAAGTTCAAAAAGTTTATCCTGAACAAAGGATCTTTTGGTAATTAATATCCGCTTTTTCTACACACATCAAATAAAGTTTATAAGTCGTAAAGCAATACACAACTCAATTTACAGTTAATATATCAATATATAAATACATATATTAAAGTGAATGAGTCATCTGTACAAATGCTACTTAGGGCAGGCATATTATGGTGTAAGGAGCATATATTGATATTACGGACAGGTTAAAAAACTGATTCTAAATGTTCAGTTCAAGAGCCAAAACAATGTATGTCCTCAGTGTGACGGGTATCTTCGGATGTCGATCTGTTGGCCCCTGTACCTTAGAGATCTAGTTATGCCTTAGGCCTCTATAACTTTTATCCCACATAAGGTACCCAGGCAAAATGTGTGTCCTTTTTTTTCAACATCCTGGAGATTCTAATGGTACTAGCTAAGGGTACCCAGAGTTTAAATTTTGTTTTTGGGGAAGACTAGGAAAAAAGAGTTTCACAAAAAAGCGTCGTTTTTTTCCCTACAAAATGTCATCAACAAAATGTTTGCTGTGCTTAAAATCACCATTTACTGGTTGTCAGGAAAATGCAGAGCTAAATCAAAAAAACTATTGTTTTACCACAGTTTTGGCATTTTTCAAGGAGGTAGCCCATCTTTCCTAATTTTTGTGCTTTCAACCTACTTCCAGTTTGTGATGCAAACCAGGGTGAAACCCATGGGTAATCCGGGAAAGCTATACATTTCTGAAAGTAGAACAATTACTACATTCAGCAAGGGGGTATTTGTGTAGATTTCTCAAGATTTTCCCCAAAAAACTGTTGAAATAAAAAAATATTGAAAATGAGCACGGAAAAATTGCCATTTGTGACAGCCTTTCCATTTGTAACTTCTCGTCACATTGGTCTATTTACAAAAGCAGTATACCATTATGTTCGCTAGACCCTTTTAGCTGTGGGGATGCATAGTGTTTATAGGTTCTCCAAAAACCTGAGGTGCCCAGAGCCATCAAATGAACTGCATCTTACAATTTTTTTTCATTGTGTACCAGGTATAGAGCAATATATAAAATGTGAAAAATAAGTGTCAAAGAAACCTACGTACTTCTGAAATATACATCAGGTGCAACGTTTATGAGCAGTGGTTATTTGTACATCTCTGAATTTATTTGTGGGTACCCATACAACCATGTGATTTAGAGGGCATTTATCAAAATGTATTTTTTCTTACACAGTGCCTTTTTTCCCCTGAGTTTTATATAGCGCAAACTATACCCGAAGGTATCAGAGTGCTTTACACGAGCACCAGTTGTGTTACAGATGGACACATTCATTTTGTTGGGCACTGGGAGATTAAGTGATTTGCCCAGAATCACAGGATGCTAAGCATCCCTACCTAGACTCGAACCCGGTTTCCTAGCTTCAAGGTGGACCGCTCTAGCCATTAGGCCACATCCTCTACCCAAAGAACTTCCAATCTACCCCCAGGGGGACAGAAAGACTTTTGTGCCTGAGGAGGGGGAGCACTAGCCCACTGCAGGGGGGCGCTCCCCCCAAGTATAATCCCTGATGATGTAGTGGGCTTTCGACCCTTCACTGGGGGCAGATTGGAGGAAAACACCTCCTATCTGCCCCTGACGGGGGTAAAAAGAATGCTGGGAATAATCTGGGTGGGTGGTGGCTAAGCCGGATGCCTGGGAGAGCCTCCCCCACCCATCCTGCCTTTAAAAATTAATCCCTGGTGGACTTTTTGCTACCTCTGGGTGGCAGATTAGAGGTAAGAACCTCCAATCTGCACCCGGGGGGCAGAAAGACCTCTGAGTCCAGAGGAGTGGGAAGTATAAACCCATTGCAGAGGGGCGTCTTCCCCCTCCAAATATAGTCCCTGGAGGTATAGTGGGCTTTACGGGCCAGAAAGACTGCTGGGGCTATTTTGAAAGTATGGGGCCACACCCGATGGCTGGGTGGGCCATCCCCACTCATTCATGCCCCTATTAAAACCCCCTGGTTTCTAGTGTGGTCCTGACCCCCCACCCTCCTGCAGACAGTAGATTGAAGGTAAGAACCTCCAAACGGACACTGGGGGAGCAGAAAGATATTTGGTCTGGGGGATGGTGGAACACTAGCCCATTGCAAGGGGGAAGCTCCCTTCCTCATTAAAGAGTCCCTGAAGCCTAGTGGATTGGATGCCTTCTTAGGGATCGCTCTCCTATGGCGATCACCAAGCAGGGATCCACTAGCGAAAGGTACCAGTAGAAAGGGGAGATACTCCTCTTTCCAACAATACCTCTCCTATTGGCTTCGAAGATCGGCGGGATGAGATATGCCTCCGAGCACCAAAGCAGTGAAAGTGAAATGAGCCGATCTGCTCAATTTACTTTCACTTTCTCTGAACTGACATCTGCGCGCCACACGCGTGATCGTCATACAAGAGAAAAAACATAAAATAGCCTCCGGAGCTGGGGAAGCTCCTGCTAAAATAAACTAAAGGAAATCTTTCTAGTACTTGCACCAGAGGAATTTCCTGCCTCGTGTGCCAGGAGGGCCTGGAGGCATCCTCAGCACACTAGCACAGGTGCACAGGATGGCCTCAAGCCGTCCTCCGCAATGAAAGGGTTAACCCCCAGTATGTCAGATTCACTGCTTATGGTGCACCAGTGGCTGGTAGGACACCAAATAACATATCAACAAGTTTGTCAAGGTTTTTGGAGGAAAATGTCGAGCAGGTTCACTATGCCTTGGGTATGATGGAATGTCCATTATGAATGTGGGTTCAGGAATTTGATTACAAGTTAGGAGTTCCTTTTCTGGATCAACAGAATGAATAACATTGATGTGCAGAGAGTTTCTTCCTGCAAGTCAGTAGCTTTTCCATGGATGTCTGTGAGTCACCACCAAGTAGTAAATGAGTGCCCTGTACAGATGAACTTCAAAATGGGTGTTACCAATGGTCAAACACATGGTGGCTCCCCCAGTAGGGATAACACATTCGGAAGCCCTTCGTATGGGGCATTAGAAATGTTTGACTAATTCATTTTATTTCCTTGTAATAAATCAGGACTAAAGTGCCCACATCAGGCATGAAGGACAAATTCCCAGTGAAAAAGATAGGCAAGGAACAACTATGCAGGATGTCATATCATAAGAAGGAGCTTAATGGGCTCCTGCCTTCAACAGAGATTAAATCATATGGCTTACCTGCTATAGAATGTGTCTAAGATACAAAGTAGCAGTGAAAGAGCTTCTCATTGATCACTAAGGCTGCATGGCTGTCTGCCACATAGGAAGTAAATTGCCTTCTAAACAATGGTATGCACTCAAAGACGAGCCATGTGGAACCCCAGAGGTATTGCAATGGGGTAGAGAACAGGAAATGTCAAATTTAAAGTCCACTGACATATTGCCTTTGAAGGGGTTGTAACATCAACATTAATACAAAAAAAATGTTGGCTGGAAATGCTTGAAATAATCATAGGCACTCACTACTGGTCTAGTTCTTATCCTTAATGCCATTGTCTTTTGCTCACTCTGCAATTGTAGAAATGGCAGGCGCAAAACAGCCTTGACCTTGTAGCAAAAGGGACCAGCCAACCCTAAAGGTGAGGCCATGTCCACTATAAATAGAAACGGAAATAAAACTCTTAACTTGTCCAGGACACTTCTTGTTCTCAGACCCCTGCTGCACTGGACATTTTGAGCCTAGGGGCTGTATTATATAGAGAGCATTGCAAATGCTAATTAAAGATATGGTCTCTGCAACAGTCTTAGGCTGACTGATCTCTTAAATACTTGAAGAGCTGGAGCAGTGCTATTTTACCACCTTAGCAAGTGGTAAATGGTTTCCAAACAGAAAACACTGTAGCACACCACACTAGATTGTAGATCTAGTGTAATCAACTTAGTTTTGATTCACGTCGAGTTGTTGACAATTGGCTTTTATTCCATGTTCAAAAAGATATAATCATTTTCAATTCACAGCCAGCCGACGCGCGTTTCGCCCAATGGGCTTCCTCATGGCTGCAAAGATCATATATCACAATCAGCATTTTATGCTTCATATAAAATGTGCAAATATGTAAAAAATGCATTCATTAATACACATTTAACTCTATATAAATTCATATAAAACCAAATTCTTACAAGAGAGTATACGCGTAAAGTTATAAACGATACTGTATACAAGCAATATCACAGTGATATATATTATACCACAAACACAAAAAACCACAAATATTAGCAAACTAGTAACCTGTTCTATCAAAAAATGGACCACCACCAAAAGAAGAATCAGTCAGACACCATTAGAGTGAACCTTAAGAATATTTCTCAGTACGTGATAAATAGAAATAGATTTAGTGCACCTAGTGTGTCACCCAGAACCAAATGGGTGAAAAGAATTTTACAAATTATATCAAATGTGGCCAAATGTATCTCACCTCCGATACGAAACAGTATTGCTTCTAAAAGAATTTCTTCACAAATCCACGTTCAAAAAATATAAGTCATAAAGATTCTGCAGGGAAAATTAAGGGAATATTTGTATTAGGATAATCGCTAGGCAGAAAGCCATGAGAGATTATATGGTGCTACCGTACGTCCAAAGATATAGAACAAACCGGTACCTTATCCGTTCTGAATGTGTGATATAGTCGAATTTCCAGTAAATCCCAAATCAAGTAATTGTAAGAAGAGTCTAATCGTCATAAATAGACTGCAGAATTCACATTCAGACCATGATAAATCCAAGCTGTTGAGAGAATATAACAATGTCTCCATTTGTCTCTGAATGATAATAAGATCCCATCCAAGTTAACCATTATAAGTTGCAACATCATACAATATGATGTTAACATCAATTGTCATGTTTTATACAGTTTATGTCTGTCGCAAAATAGTAATGGAGTTTGAACATCATATGTGATATTGTCTTAATAGAAAACGATAAGCGTACAATGTAACCATATTCAAATCGGTCACCATATATTAGAAAAATCCTGTCAAGGTTGGCCATTACAGGTGAAAGCCTTGACAGCCATGAGATTATCACAAGGCCACTCTTATTATCTAATTCATGAACTTAAAGTATAACAGACTCATGTCAGGGGTGCAATAAGAATCAAGTATTGATCATGTCAATAATATCGTTCCGAAAAGGAGACGAATTTGCATAATGATTACATGAGAAATCCCTCATTCTGCGTTGTCAAACAATTATTTTGTATGCTAAGGGTAAACCTCGATTTTTACTCTCGTCCATCATGTAATCAAACCCTATCTAACACTCCATATTATGGAGGAAACCCAAATATCCTGAATGATAAAGGACGTCTATATTTTGTTTTAGACCTGGGGTTTAATAATATAAGTTGTGTCGATCGAGTATCTCTTACCTTCAATGTCGGGTCATAGTCATGTAGTGTCCGGGTTGTTACGAGTTGGCGTTCTCATTTCACGCCATTTAACCGATAACAGTCATTCCCAAACATCAAAAAGGGAAAAAGGACTACGGACTCAGTATGGAAAAATAATCCGGAGAAAGGGCCCTACTACCCTCATGGAGAACATATTATATCTAGGACGTTATATTGATGACATCCTAATGTTCTGGGCAGGAACGAGGGCTGAATTGGAAGAATTTTTCTATTACATCAATGATAATCCATTCAATTTAAGTTTCACAAAAGAACAAAGTACATCTAGGATTGATTTCTTAGATATAACAATAGTAGTAGAGAAGGGCAAATTGGAGTCGGTACCTTTTAGAAAAAAGACTGCATGTAATGCGACACTTCATGCGGCCAGTGCACACCCTCCATCACAGATTAAATCAATTCCGATGGGGGAAATGATAAGAATAAAACGAAACTGCAGTGACACAGAAAAATTGTCTGAAGAACTAAATGCTGTAGAAAAGAGATTTGCAAATAGAGGTTACAGCAATGTAGATATCAAAAGGGCACGTAACAAAATTGACAAACTTGATAGAAAAGTTCTCTTAAAGGGTAATACAACAAAAAGAACTAAAACACAGACCAGTAGGAAAATTAGATTTATTACACCGTACTCAACAGCTAGTACGGATCTTTTCAAAATCCTCAACAAACACTGGCAATTACTCACGGATGATAAAGACATCTTAGACGTAATTGGGCATAAACCGAACATCGCTTTTGAAAGAGGAACAACTCTGAGACAGACATTATGTCCTAGTTTTATTCCAGTGAACACGACCAATACCTGGTTATCTGTGAAACCAAAGGGTTTTTATAAATGTGGCTCCTGCTGTGTGTGTTGTTTTGCAATGAACAAAATCAAAACTTTCAAATACAATACCAGAAGAACGTATACAGTGAATGAATTCATAAATTGCAATACAAAATATGTAATTTACTGTATTAAATGTATTTGTAATAAGATCTATATAGGCAGCACTATCAGGACACTGAAGGAAAGAATACAAGAACATATTAGGGCGATACGCAATAACAACATTCAGTATCCCCTAGCATCACATTTTAATACTATGCACAATCAGACAGAAATGATCAAACTGGGTTTTCATGGCTTAGAGTCCGTGCCCGCCAATAAGAGAGGGGGCAGTAGAACTAATAAATTGCGCCAAATGGAAAGCAAATGGATAATTAATTTGAGGGCAGTGGAACAGGGAATCAACATCGATAAGGAAATGTTTGAATTTCTATGATGTCAACCTGTAACTATACTGTGGGATTCATTGCATATATATGTTATATCAAGTGAACTTGCATGTCGGATAACTTCACGCACATGAACTTTGTCTATTGCATGTTGCACCCTGACCAGATCTATAAACATATATTCATATACAGGGTACTTCTATTCCCTTTAAATGATCTTTGGGTGACTAATCAATCTACGTCTCTGCGGCTCTCTATAAGAAATTTTGTATCTGACTAAATCCATTGTGCTTTCCATGTACTGACTGGGGTACTGTGCAGATGCTTCTGTTCATATTTACTATTTGTGCATGATACACGAAGTATCATTTACAATTTGATTTCTATATATCAATATACTGATATTAATTACCAACGAAAGGACCATGATGCTTTTGCGGTGTGTATCTACAAACAGACACGCTTGGTACTGTGCTTCTGACTGGCCGGGTAGTTTCTGCTTATTCCCGTCTGTAAATTATGAAGAATGGCTCTGTGTATATTTGCTATACTAAAAAATGTGTTTTATTAGCCTCTCACATGAAATATACTGATATAAATTACCAATGAAAGGGCCATGATGCTTTTGCGGTGTGTATCAACAAACAGACACGCTTGGTACTGTGCTTCTGACTGGCCGGGTAGTTTCTGCTTATTCCCGTCTGTAAATTATTAAGAATGGCTCTGTGTATATTTGCTATACTAAAAAATGTGTTTCATTAGCCTCTCACATGAAATATCTTTTCTCCTACTTGTTTTGGGCTTACTTGCGCCACATTTGCCATTGATTTGTCGCAATATGGTGCATTTTAAATGTATATAGCTGCCAAAACCCATTCCCTCTGCACGTTCTAAGATGGCCACTAAAAACGGATTCTTTTTCCATACTGAGTCCGTAGTCCTTTTTCCCTTTTTGATGTTTGGGAATGACTGTTATCGGTTAAATGGCGTGAAATGAGAACGCCAACTCGTAACAACCCGGACACTACATGACTATGACTCGACATTGAAGGTAAGAGATACTCGATCGACACAACTTATATTATTAAACCCCAGGTCTAAAACAAAATATAGACGTCCTTTATCATTCAGGATATTTGGGTTTCCTCCATAATATGGAGTGTTAGATAGGGTTTGATTACATGATGGACGAGAGTAAAAATCGAGGTTTACCCTTATCATACAAAATAATTGTTTGACAACGCAGAATGAGGGACTTCTACATGTAATCATTATGTAAATTTGTCTCCTTTTCGGAACGATATTATTGACATGCTCAATACTTGATTCTTATTGCACCCCTGACATGAGTCTGTTATACTTTAAGTTCATGAATTAGATAATAAGAGTGGCCTTGTGATAATCTCATGGCTCTCAAAGCTTTCACCTGTAATGGCCAACCTTGACAGGATTTTACTAATATATGGTGACTGATTTGAATATGGTTACGTTGTACGCTTATCGTTTTCTATTAAGACAATATCACATATGATGTTCAAACTCCATTACTATTTTGCGACAGACATAAACTGTATAAAACATGACAATTGATGTTAACATCATATTGTATGATGTTGCAACTTATAATGGTTAACTTGGATGGGATCTTATTATCATTCAGAGACAAATGGAGACATTGTTATATTCTCTCAACAGCTTGGACTTATCATGGTCCGAATGTGAATTCTGCAGTCTATTTATGACGATTAGACTCTTCTTACAATTACTTGATTTGGGATTTACTGGAAATTCGACTATATCACACATTCAGAACGGATAAGGTACCGGTTTGTTCTATATCTTTGGACGTACGGTAGCGCCATATATTCTATCATGGCTTTCTGCCTAGCGATTATCCTAATACAAATATTCCCTTAATTTTCCCTGCAGAATCTTTATGACTTATATTTTTTGAACGTGGATTTGTGAAGAAATTCTTTTAGAAGCAATACTGTTTCATATCGAAGGTGAGATACATTTGGCCACATTTGATATAATTTGTAAAATTCTTTTCACCCATTTGGTTCTGGGTGACACACTAGGTGCACTAAATCTATTTCTATTTATCACGTACTGAGAAATATTCTTAAGGTTCACTCTAATGGTGTCTGACTGATTCTTCTTTTGGTGGTGGTCCATTTTTTGATAGAACAGGTTACTAGTTTGCTAATATTTGTGTTTTTTTGTGTTTGTGGTATAATATATATCACTGTGATATTGCTTGTACACAGTATCGTTTATAACTTTACGCGTATACTCTCTTGTAAGAATTTGGTTTTATATGAATTTGTATAGAGTTAAATGTGTATTAATGAATGCATTTTTTACATATTTGCACATTTTATATGAAGCATAAAATGCTGATTGTGATATATGATCTTTGCAGCCTTGAGGAAGCCCATTGGGCGAAACGCGCGTCGGCTGGCTGTGAATTGAAAATGATTATATCTTTTTGAACATGGAATAAAAGCCAATTGTCAACAACTCGACGTGAATCGAAAATAAGTTGATTACACTAGATCTACAATCTAGTGTGGTGTGCTACAGTGTTTTCTGTTTGGATTTTGTTGATTGGGAGTTAATTGTGATCCCAATATTTGGGATACTTGTGGTGGATAAGTATCTAACACTGTTGAGCACCCTATACTCTGTGCCATACTAATTTTTCCATAACTGTGTTCTGAAACCAAGGTTGATGTGCAGGTCCTTATAGCATATCCACTACTTTTTGTTTTCAAGTGGTAAATGGTTGCTTGTCTCAGGATCCTGAAAGGCATATTCTGCTTTTTTGGCTGGAATTGTACTGCATTTATTGACATAATCTACGGTAAACTACAGAACATTAAGCAATAACATATACAAAGCAACATAACAACACAAACTGTGAAATGGCACCCCACCATCAACCAATCAAAGTAGAAGGCAACACAACAACCACAGTATAACACAACATCACACTGCGGTAATGCAGCACAGAACACAGCAGCACAATAAACAACATAACACATCACTTATATAGCAAAATGCCACACGGCAAATACCCCAAAATATTTCTGCCTCACAATACCAGCTCCATACATCTGTTTTTATACATTGGTAGAAAAAATGTTTGCACCAAAGACTACCTTAACCTCGCACCATCTAAATGAAATAGCACCAGTGAAACATATATTGTCATCTGCCCGTTGATAATGTTTCAGTCAATTCTGAACTATGCTTATCCTTTCTAATTGCCACTAATGCTTGGAATTTTTTTTTAATGTGTGTTACAGTTAAACTTCAACACATTTTTGTTAACTTCTTTCACATAAGCACGCTGGCTTTAGGCTTTAATTGCCACCTCACTATTTCTGATCTAGCTGCTTTGCGGATCACGTAGTTGTATGTTTACCAGATCCTCTGTTACATCACGTTCAAAAGTTTCAGTTGCCTAAATTCCAATGTCCCAAAGCCTTATCAATCTAGTTGATACAGGTATAGTAAACAGTTCCTCAACTACACCATCACTGCTTAATATGTATTTTTACTCTCTCTGGAGCTCCTCAGAGCAGTGCAGTATTGTTGGTTTTTGATCAAGCAACCCAAATTTATATTAAGAGTTGCATTGTATCAAAATGGGAGCGTTAAACTATGAAGAGAATTATTAAAATCGGAACAATGACGTAGCTAGCCCTATGGGTACCCGTGGAGGTCTCTGGCAGCAGTGAAGAGCGGGTGGACGTGCTGGCGAGTATTCTGTCTGTTTGCTGCCCCCTCACGGCAAACGTATTGAGGAAGGATCTGTTGCCTCCCCAAGACGGCCGCCGCCCCTAAAACTTGTGCATCCAGTGGTGGACACCCAATCTAAGCCATTGAATGGCCACAATCCTTGTAGATGGTGTTGAAATTGCCCATCGTGATGTGACAGATTAACTATGAAATATACAGCTTCAAAGTCCACAATGCAGTGGAAGATCAGAGAAGTAGGAAAGGCCTTAACCTGATATGCTGTGATGCTGTTTTTTTGGACTGTGGTCAAAACACACGAGTCTGTTACTCAGGTGCTTGATATGTCAAGTTACCAAACGTCACATGCAACAATTACTTGCAATGTGACAACAGAAACTGTGGTGCATTAATTTGGCCATCCATAGTACGCACTAGGAACACTTTTTGTTGCAAGATATTCCTTCCTAGGTAGGTCTGCATTGCATTTTTCTGAAACCCTGAATGATAATTCTAGTTAAGACCTCGACAATTAATCAGAGGCACATAAATGCAGAGTAAAAGTCCTTGAAAATAAATAAATATCATGTTATCTTTATGTTTCAAATTGTAAGTATAATCTTTTAGGTCAGTTGTCAAATGCAAGAAAAAAAATCAGATTTTGAAAAAGAATCTATTTTGATATTAACACAGACTTTTTTAAATCTCTCAATACTGTATGTGTAAATAATGAATTAGTATCAAACGTAGTTGCTTAAGAAAATGCAACCTAGGCCACCTCCAAGGGCTATCTTTTGCAGGGATGGGGCATAAGGCAAAATAAGTGTGTGGTTTTGTCTCGTTTTTAAAAAGAATTCTTGCAGACACAGACATCCACAAATGTACAAGCACAATCAACCTGATTCTCAAACTGCACTTTGTATTAAATTTTGTAGTATTACAAACCTTACTACAAATGTTCTTATAAAATGTAAGTTTTGTCTATAGTTATATTGTGGAGTCCTCTGCCCCCAAATGCGGAGTCTCTGTACATATAATTATGGAATTTAGTAGTAAATGTGGGAGGGATACACAAGAGTGGGTGTGCAAATGGGCAGACTCATTACTAATGGGGATGGGATTAGGGAGGAGTAAAAGGAGTTTAGGGAGGCCCAGGGAGGGGTTTAAGGAGGGGCGTCACCCACCCAAGAGTAAGCTAATTGCATTACTCTGTCGTTGGCTCCATGTACCAGATACTTTTTTAGTAAATTTACACTCGGAGTTTATGAATACAGAAGGCAGTATACTTACTACAAAGTGTAAACTTACTCAAAAATGTAACATCTTTGCGAATCATCCCAAATACACACACATAGTATGTAAGCCGATGTGTAGAATGTAATATCCCATTAAATGCCATTGTTGAGTGTGGGGAGTGGCCATATCTCATGAGAAGCATACAATGTAATTCACGTTATCATGTGTAGTTGTTTAAAAAAAGGATTTAACTAAAATCCCCCTAAAGATGCCGCATGACTATTTTGAGAATTGTCCCCCTGTGTAAAGTGATTGTAACACACAATCTGTGAGGTATTTCACTGTATTTTCTTAAATGCAATTTTGCTGTACTCTAATCATGTGTGTGTGTGTGTGTGTGCGTGTGTGCGTGTGTGTGTGTATATATTCACTAATAATTCCAAAGTTTCAAGTGACCTTATAGCTGCAGGTTAAATTGAGATAAGTACTAACATTTGAAAACTGGAAAACCACTAAAGTTCACCAGTTATTTAGTGAACTAACTATAACTGGCATCCCCTAAAAATTAACTGCTTATGACCTTACATAATACATCACTCATGAGATGTTAAATAACATTGATGACAACAATGACATCTCAAATGACATTATTGATGACACACTGATGACATCATCCACAATATTGCTATTCACTTTATTCTATAAGCTCTTACATCATTTTAGAAAATAAAAGTTGGTATTAAAGTGCCTGCACGCATATACAACATAAAATTACCTTGTGTACATGTGTGGGTGCTTACAATGGAAATAACGTAATCCATGGGGCCAAGTGGGGTTGTACATGGTGAAAGATATATGTTGCATGGTGTACGCAGCAGTAAAGTTTTGGGTGCAAGAAGTACTCCATGTTAAATAAGGTAACAAGTGAACACAACTGCTGTGTCGCAGAAACATGTTTCTAGGTAGGCTGTTGCTTAAAGTCAAAGCCTATTTCAATAAATCTCTGAGAAAAGCTAAAGCTTCTGTTCACAATAAATTAACCACCAGTAGAAGCGTGGGACTGTGCCACTATTGAATAGTTGCTATGCAATGCTTCCGAAAAATACCTACCTAAAGTGAGTGTTTCTAAGGTGTGAATGCTTCCAGAACTTCATTGAAGATTTTGAGGCACTGCATAATGTTGGATAATATAGAGTGTAATGTAGAGATGGTTTAACTCCCAGTTAAGTTGTAAGAATGGTATGTAAGAATGGTTATGCCATCTATTCTGCTCATCTTAAAAATGCATGTAGTTTATTTTGCCAGACTGTGAAGGGTTGTCCATAGGGCCTGGCTGAAAGTGTTTTCTCAGAGGCTAATGCATACATTTCAGTCTGAATTAAAATAGGGGGTCATACCAGTCTTTAAGAGGGTGATCCCATTACACTTTTCTGGATGGTGTTCACTAGAGTCTATAAAACCTATTTATTTGTTTTGGCAGTAAATAAGTAAAAAAGGTGTTCAAAATAAAAATATGCCCTTTCTACAGAAAACACCTTATCTTCCCATGATCAACTCCAGCAACGAAGTCCACAATGTATTAAAGCTCAGAAAGACACATACATGTATTGCAACGTATTCTTTCATGTTCATTCTGTATATGATTCTACAAATTACATCAAATCCATTCCACATCATGACACAATATTGCACAGTGAATCTCAAAACGTGTTACAATCTATAATAAACAATTATCTGCAGATCACATAACAACAACTGTATCTCTCTTAAACCATTATTGCACACTTATCATCATTCAATCACCACAACCACCAATCACTCTTATTCACTGCAATTTTCCCTTCATATAAAACACATAACATATTTTTCTCAATTGTTCTTCAATAGGTGTATATCATATGCATTCCTCAACTAACTACACATGTATTTCCATATATCCTTCTGTAGCTGTGGACCTTATGTGTTTATTGAGTGGCTACAAATATAATTCTTCGTGTGTTTCAGTGAAAAACGCCTTCTTCAGGAATGCCACTCGACGTTGGTCCACAACTATTCACCAAATGAACTGCAGAAATAGAATATGAAATCCTACTGAGCAAGAACCAACATTTTTAAATAATGAAGTGTTACTCAGATAAAAAGATCCTCCACCTCTTGTGAAGACCTACTCATTAGTGTATGTGAATGGGCAAAAGCTAATCGACAAAAACAAAAATCATTCCAAGAATCTGCACAACCTCAAAGAAATATATACATAAAAAAGCCTCCATCACCTACTAAATCATCATAGGGTGATCCAAAAGTAAATTCATGCACCAGTGTAGTATTTCTCTTCTAGACACCTCTTTTATATACCTCTTTTTATCTGAGCATATTATCGAGGTGTGTCACATGCACCCACAAACTCCTTCTGTAGTTATGTGACCCCCAACATCTCATCTGTCTCTGTAGCTTAAATGTACCAGCCGTAAGGGGATCTATTGAATAAAAACAAGGTGTTTTACATACAGGGTGTGCTCTCCATAAGGGTACACTGAGACTAACGAAGAACACACTAAGGAGGAGAAGGATAGAAACTTCTCTGTCACTACCTTATGATCACACCAGACACAAAGGTAATTTTTAAATTCTTCTTATTCTTGCTTACCAATTGAATATGGGCCTCATATGTATTTCAGTATCTGCAGAGAGACCCAAAATCAACTATGTAGTTCACATTGTACTTGCTCAAATAACTATCCCTGATGTATAATGTTGGGCTAATCGGAGATCTAGACTCACTATAATTGTTTTGTCTAGTGTATATTATAACAGATTTTTCTCTCCACCATGTTTGTCCCGTTCAGGAAAAAGACATAAGCCTCCTAAATTTCCTGTATGCCTTCTTAGATAAATATCTGCTGTTATGAGCCCCAAAATTGGCTCAGGTAGCTGCATGATCTTTTACCTACATTTTTCCTGCCTTGCCCTACATAACAGCTCTGACCTTTTGCCTAGTTACGTGCCAAATAAATATTGTGTAGTTTTCTCCAAAAACTAGCCTCATTTAGTATGCATGAGGATTCTTAGTATCACACAGAAGGATTACCATCTTCTGTATAATAACTCTGTGCAAAAGTCACTGCTAGTGTCATCCTTGACCAACAGTCCCACAGTACCATTACACAACTAGGTCGATACCCTATGGCTGGCACGCCAAGGGCTTTTTCAAGGCAAGCATCACAATAACAATTCCAATCGTCGTCCCGTAGAAATTCTCGTTAGACTCAGCCAAATAAGAAAAGTGTAAAATAGTCTGTAGACTGCAGAGACTATTTCCACCTCTCCTATTTTGCCGAGTCTGAAGAGAATTTCTACAGGACAATTATTGGAATTGTTATTGTTATTGTGATACTTGCCTTGATAAAGCCCGAAACACATGTCGGCTGTTAGACATTTGGATACCTGGACATTTATTCCAGAAATCAAACTATAACCATTTGGCACAACCTGTCTTTTTCTCAGTTATCTCTTTCCGTCTGATGCATTTTTGCGTTTTGAGGTGTAGCCACCTGACAGGTTGTCCTGCCTTTGGATCACTAACTAGGGTCCTGCCCAGTTTGTGTGAACCCCTGGAGCTCCACCCCTCAGATGACAAAACTACATCTTACCTACAATGCCTTTACAAATCCATAATTCCATCGATCAAGTGAACAAAAAAAATGCAATTATGCGGGCATGCCGACAAACTCCTATTTCATATTCAAACTAGCATGAAAGAATTATTAGCTGGTTTAAGAGTGTTACCGTCAGACCGGCTCAAAAATGGTGAACTAACTGGCAGGGGCCGACATTAAATGCCCAGGGCACATAAGTCTAAGAAAAAATGTGCTCAAAGCCACCAGAATAAACAGTCATGGCCAGATAAGCGATTGGGACATGCAAGTCTCTGGGATTCATCTAATCTGTCTATGGCCCTCCTAACCAACCGCTGTTTACTATATATTACCATATTATCATGGGATCTCATAGTAAAACTCCAGCATGTGGATGTCAAAACTAAAAAACATCCATAAGACCAGATGAACATGGCAGCCATATTGCAGAGGGACACCCTAACTGTAAAGAAACCCTGTATTAGGACAAAACACAACCCATGGATTATCAGTATCGAGTTAGACATATTTAACAGCATTTTCCCATGGGAGCTCATTATTTAGCCCTAACAAGTGGGTTTTAGGAGTAAAGATCCCAAAAACGTCCCTTAGCTTTCTAAAGTCCGCTATGTCCCCATGCAAATGAGGGAACGCCCTCTTGAGAATGCGCTGGTGCTGTATGTGTGCCAGCGCTTGCAGTTTTACAGAAGGAGCCGCACGAGCATCTGTGGCCCCTTCTGTAATACCAAAGTGGCCTGGGAGCATGCAAAGTGGGTGCAAACATCCATTGAACCCTAGGGCACTATGTGTACTACGGCCCCAGATGCTCTAGCAGTGCCACAATTTTGATTTTTTTCTCTATGTCACACAAAGTGGCCCTGGAGTTCAATGGGAATGTGCACACACTTTCAGTACCCAGTGGCACTATGGTATTGCAAAAGGCATAGATACTTACGCAGCCTGTTCTGTAAGACAGATTGTGCTGTGGGCATGTAGCATGGCTATGATCCTAAGAAGACATTTTATCATTTGCAAGGGGACATGGCCGCATTATAGATGTGGGAACAGAAGCAGAACACTGACTGTTTGCCACAGTCAGTGTGTCCCCTCAAGGGCATTCCTTGAAAGTGGGGAAAGGGGTCCACTGGACTCCCAGACAGACATGCCCCTGCAGGTGGGTGCTGTCACCTACTGCACATTCTTTCAAGGGCATCTCTGACCCCCCCTTTTAAATACAAGCCGCATTGTCATCAGAAAAGTGATAGAGGAACTAGCTGCTTCAAGCAGCCGGTCCACCGTTCAATAATACACTGCCCCCAGGGCTGATGCGAGTTTACAGCTGCCATGGGGACAGTTTCATTATCTGTAATGTGGCTCACTGTGTGCGTCTGCACCTGGTGGATTCAGCTAAATGTACGCTGAAGTGCAGATGTGGGCAGTGCATCCTCTACGTAATGCAACCCCTAGAGAACTGGCTCACTACAAATCAGATCGACTGTTTTTAGATCTGGCATTAGCCAAGACCTTTTGAATTTACTAAAATTATATGTATAATATACTTACATAAAGGGCCTTTCAGCCACCTCTCTTTTTCCTATGGTCTGTGCTATGTCATTATTATTTTGATACCGCCCACAACAGCTTACACTATGGGGCAGTGGGTCAGTCTACTTCAGTCACTGGCTACCTTCACTTTGATTCACTACATTCAGCCCTTTCACAAGGAGCACATCTACACACAATAATTCTTGTCAGTCCCAGTGTTGTTGTTTCTACTTTATTATTACTTTAGAGTTGTCTTTGTTGTAGAGTTTGATGTGATAGCTGGCCGCTTTCTACCAGATGAGAGCACATGGCACATTCCAGCTTTATCAGTTCTTGTATTCTGTCAAAGCTGTTTTGAAGCAGCCTTTGTTTATCTGACTACTGCTTTTTCACAACATAACAGCTGCTCACATGACCTCTGAATATAAACTCATGAGGGCACGCTATCTTTGCAACTCTACCTGTTTGTCCTTCATTACTTCTTCCTGTCCTTTTTTCCTTCTTTCTTTTAATGATTCTTTCTTTCCCTCTTTCTTTAATTGCTTCAATTCTCCTTCTTTCTTTGCCGCTTCCATCCTTAGTTGCTTATTTCTTGCTTCTTTATTTTGCTGCTTCTTGCCTGCCTCTTTCTTTTGTTACTTCTGTTCTTCATTGCTTCTTTTTTTCCTTCTTTCTTTTGCAGCTTTTTGCCGTCCTCATTCTCTTTCTTTCTTGCCATCCTCTTCATTTATTTCTTTTTTGCCTTCCTCTTTCTTTCTTGCTTTCCTCTTTTTTCTTCCTTTTTTGCCTTCCTCCCTCTCTCTTTCCCTCCCTTCCTTCCTCCCTTCTTTCCTTCCTTCTTTTCTTTCAGGGAAGGGGCTGGCAGTCAATGGAAGACCCATTGGCTTTTTTAAGTCTGTGTTAGCAAAGACCTTTTGATTTCGCAAAAATTATGTGTATAACATAATTACCTACAGGGGTTTTCAGCCAGACTTTGTCCATTAGTCTGTGGTTCTGTCATTCATGTTTTTCATCCACCCACTCCAGCATGCATCAAGGGGCAATGTGCCAGCCCACTTCAGCCATTGGCTACCTACACTATGAGTTATGGCTTGCTGCCCTTTTACAAGAAGCACATCGACACACAAAGTAGTACCCGTTAGTGACTGGGAGTACTATGGCAATGTGCGCTTTTTGTGAGACCAAAACAGATTTTTTGTCTTTAGCCAAAGCTTTGTTTACAATACTAAGGCCCTGGCAGCATCTTGCACAATACATTTTTGCAAAAACCATGACACACCATAACAAGAATTGCCAAAATGCTGGCGGCCACCACCAGACCTATTGGCTTTGCCAATGCTTGTTTGCATTAATTCATAGATGGCAGACAGCGAAAGGCAAAACACTGAGCAGTGATGGCCAGTCTGTGTCTGGGAGGTACTATCTTCTGTTCTTGCATAAACTCATACAACATCTGAGTTCCATGTTTGAGCTTCAGACAGGGCACTGGGCTAAAAACACTGGCACTCAGCCCTGCAGTGACCCAGCTCAACTATTCATGACACCGTCCGAATGTTTCCGAAAAGAGTGAAAGTATACCCTTGGCGCATTATTGTTAACAAATATTAATGGAGGAATTGGCAGGACATCAATATTCTGCTGTTAAGAAGCCATATGCCACAAATAGAAGGCTCCAGACGTCAAGGAAAGAGAGAAGTCATGGATTGTCATGGTGTCGGCAAAGTAATGTGCTCAATGAAGTTATGAATTCTCATAAACTTAGTCAAGCATAATAAAACGTATTTATACCTGGCCATATGAAATTAAATATTCCACGTACATTACATCATGTTCATCACTCAATTAGCCTAGCTTACTTTTCGACCTATTTACATTAATTTGCATTTGCCTGTTTTCTAACGTAAAGTATATTGTTTGGAACTTGTACGCATTTGCACGCATGCGTGCTATACATTCTAATATCTTTTTCATTCTATCATCTGACTGTCCAGATGTCTAGGTACAGGGCGGTGTTATTGCACAGATTAGTACCGCAGTTTAGGAGGAATTAAGCTAAATATGAGCAACATCTGTGGTTTGTCTAGAGAGTGTTAATTTCAATTAAATAAATGTGTAGCTAATGTAAAAAGGCTTTCAAATTTATTGAGAGAGACATTCGAGCAGAGCTAATTTAAATCTACTACCAGGCATGGGAACTGCAAAACAATTTTTCAAAGGCATAGTAGCATGGTTAATATACTGCGCAGCAAAAGAAATATTTAATGCCACAAATTAAAATATATTACATTATTTGTGAACGTTTAGCCAATTTAGCTCGATATTAAAGCTAATTTATTTGCATTCCAGTAAAAATAGCTGTTTACTCTGAGACATATTTCAAAATGTGCTTAAATAATCTTTTGTGGCTAAAATGAAAGCTAGATGCTGTGCTACGGTGGCACATTATGTATAACAATGTGCAGTTTTTGGAGTCAGGAAGGATCACGCTAATGATATTTCACCAACCCTAGATTAATAAGACGTACAACAGCATAGCCTACTTATGATTACCCATGTGATGTTTAGATGAATTACCTCCCCATGTAATCTCTTACAAAGTATTTTGTCATTATTCAGGCATATGGAAAATGGATTTTTTTTATGGAAAAAAGCTTCCCACTGGCTGCTGCATGCACGTTCATCCAAACTGTAGCAAATTAAGCGTAATGGATTATACCAATGCCAGGAATGTAACTTGAAAACTACAGATAAAGTCTTCCCCGTCCTTAATTTGTAGTGAATTTTTCAGCCCCAGTGGCAGAGATGTGAGCTCCTTTATTCCTACTGTTTGACCAGCCAATTGATTAGTTCTAAAATAAAAAGAAATGCACAAGAATGAAGTGTATTGGCTTCTACTGAAGAGGGAAAAAATAATTCTACAGTACTCTTTCAGAAAATGTTTTTTCCGTGAATGAGTCATCCTTTCTAATAGTGATGGTATTTTTGTGAATTGACCCCAGGTGTAATTAGTTCAAAATCTTTTCAACATTTTTGCTGTCAATAGCCTTCACCGGGACTTTAAGTGGGAAGAAAAAAACTGGGGGGTTTCTCAAAGGTGAGTGGCCGATGTAATTAGAGGCGTGGCTTAAAAACAAGTAAGCTAAAAATCTGTGTTTAGCATAGTGTGCCAACCGACTGGTATTTTGCTCTTTCTGTCACTGCATCCAGATATATAATACAACAAGTAACATTATAACCAGTGCTTTAAATGGGTGGGTACTCGCTGGTACTGAGTACCGGCACGTCCGATTTTTTTTGCCGTCAGTACCGGCACTTCTCTGTAGCCAAGGAGAGTACCGGTACCCTGATCCACGGCACGGCAGGCGCATGTTAAGTTTCTTCTCAAGTGCAGGGCGGATGAACCGAGTTGTGAAGTAGCCTTTTGCAGAGTTGCTGCGCCCATTTGAATGTCCCCAAACTGCAGGGGTTTGAAACGGCTTGTGTCACGCTGTGATTAACAGGCCAGGATCTCTAGACAGACCCTGCACTGTCAATCAGGTGCGCAGCGACCAGTCCAGTGAAAGTGCCATCATGGCTTTCGTTATGTGTAATGAGTAAATCTGTTTTGTTGACACAAACACATTTCTCGTGTGCTTTAATATGTGCTGCAACTAGTACAAGTCATAATGTATGAGCATACCTTGCCCTTAAACCCGCCCCTAGCCCCGCCCACTTGCCACACCTCTATTTTATTGAGTACCTGCACTTATTTTTCCCCATTTAAAGCACTGATTATAACTACAAGAAGCCAGGACTATTGGCTTTGTCAATGGTTGTTAGTTGCATAAAATATAAATGAGCAACAACTATGGTTTTGTTGTATATAAAAGTGAAAAAGCTTCAGTTCTGAAATGATGAGACTGTGAGACAACTAAAACGAGTCTCTTTGAAGGCTTTAAGCAGTGGTACTGCTGCAGAGTTAGGATTTTTTTTTCACCCTGATCCTGAAGGCAAAAATGGAGAGTCCGATAGGGACCTGTCTCAGCACTTGCTATTAAGAACTGTCAGTACTGACCACCGGCAGGACCCGGCCCACTTAAAGCCCTGCCCATTACCATGTTTTATACTAAACACGTCACCTTGGCCCTCATTATGTAATGCCCAGCCATTAGAGGGAGAGATACCTGGACTCACGCCCAGTTACCAGGCATACTGAGTCTCAGGGGAACTGGGGAAAGCATGTGGGGCATATTATCAAGAAACAGAGTTAAAATTATCGCTGCTTTAGCGGCAGAAAACTGCAGCTAAAGCGGCGATAATGGGCTTGATAATATGCCCTGAGAATTTCAATAGAAGCCCATGTTTTGGTGACAATATGGGCTTCTATTGGAACTCTCAAGTGCATATTATCAAGCCCATTATCGCCGCTTTAGCGGCAGTTTTCTGCCGCTAAAGCAGCGATAATTTTAACTCCATGCTTGATAATATGCCCCGTGGTGCTTGGAATGATGGTGTCCAACTTTGCATGTTTTCCTTGATGACAAGCGTGTTCATCAGAAGCAAACGAGCACGGGAAATTTACGTGGGACTGCCCTTGGGTAGACAGCTCTGGCTGAAATATGAGGAAAAAACTGAATTGATCTGGTAATTCCATGCCCCACATATTTTCCCTGATATCAGCAGGAGGGAAATATCCACAGAAGCCCCCAAGTTTGGTCTCTCAACCAGTATAATTCTAATCTGGAGCGGCGGTATCCCCACTTGGGATTCCGCCTCACCTCACTTGTACTGTGTCCCTCGGTCATTAACTGACCAAATGTAATGATTAATTAGGGGAGGTTTCACATGTTGACGCCTGTGTTATCTCCATACATAGTGAACAAGGCTGCAAGCCTTTCAGTGCACACTGTTAGAACAAAACAGTGGATTGCACAGCCAGTCGCCTTCTCCAAAGGCTAACAAGCCTTTTTTTGATTCCTTTAAGTTGTAGACATACCTGGCGAATAAAACACAGAAAATTAAACTTAGGAGCATTTTGCTATTTGAATGACCTACTCGGCTAAAAGCTAATCCTCTAGGAGAGATGGCTCTATCAATCTTTGGATTTTTCTAATGTGGAAGCTACTCAATTGCATCTCAGAAATCAGGGAGGTAATTACTCATGCAGACAGCACAAAATGAACGAAAAAAATGCAAGTTCTGCTGAGTGTCCCTTTTAGAACTAGCAATAGAGCAAGCAAAACAGCCCATATAATCAGTCAAATACTTAGACTAATTGTTCAGGTGTTGAAAGCTACACTGAGAATACTTGCTGTGAAAGTTAACAAAGCAGACCGATTTTAATAGGGGAATGTGTGAGGAAGCTCTGATTTCTATTGCAAATATAAAATGGCTTATGTTATTTCCAAATTTGCCATTGTTTTAAGGTAAGGCAGCCTTGTAGAAAATGTTTCTGTGCTATATACATATCTCTCATGTTTTGTGTATATGAATATATCATAAATAGAGAAGTTACAATAATAGATCTATTCACTTATAAGGAAGCTTTTTAGTCCAATCTAGTCTGAAAACCTAAGTTACATTTGTTCTATTTATTTAAAGTAGATGTCATAATGTTGCAATTCACTTTAAATTAATCACACCTCAAATATCAGAAAAATGTCATAGATTACAGTAAACTATATAAAGTAATCACATTATTCGGTTTATATAGCAATTGTCACCACAGTTTTGCATCACTGTGCATAACAGGTGGTGATACTAGCAAAGCCATTGACATCTGCCCTTTACCCTGAGAAGAGTAAAAAGGTCGAGCTGGGCATGCCAGAACTTGAACAAGTGAATTTTAAGTTTCTGGAGGTGATGATGTTTGACAAAAATGTTTACATATATTTGGCCGGTTGTATTTTGTTGTGGTGGTGATGTGTTGTGTTGTTTTTATGTCTATTTGATATTTTTATGTTATGTCCTACCTCAATTGTGTAGTGTTATTCTGTTATATTTTATTTTGTTGTTTTATGTTCTGTTGTTTACACCAGAGGCGCTTCCAGCTCCACCTAATACAGATTATGACAAATTCCTCCTTAAATATCCCTCTGTTTGCTAACAAAACACTGCCTTACAATCCTAACATTCTGCACAACTCCTGATTTCAATACTTTTCACACCTGGCAGCCCATGACTATACATTTGCTCATCTTCGACCTGGCAATAAAGAGGCTTAAATTAATGTACTATCAGGTCTTGACTTCTTTACTACTCAATTTCTACTTTTCGGTTTCTGTTGGCAAGCACTGGGAGAAGTCCAAAGAAAGTATGTTTCTTGCCATATTATCTGTACACCACGTTTGCATGAATTACCGAATAAAAACATACAGGGTCAAAAACATGGTGGAAGTTTTTTTTTCCGCATACCATACTTAAACATATAAATCTCGTGTTACATCTCTGCTCCCAATAGATGATCATTGAATGTATTCCACACAATAAAGTTGAGTCCCTCAACCTACTGCAAGGAATAGCTTAGTAAATGTACAGAACAGATCATGAGAGGCCCTCTCCATCTTTTATAGTGATGCTAACTTACGAAGTTAGTGATGTAAGATGTGTAAAGTTTTGTCACACTTTACACATCTTACACTTTGTCACACTTCCTTAGTAATGTTAATAGGCCATTAACCATTTTTAGGTCTCTGCTAGCCAGAGCATGCGCTGTCTCGAAGGGACATGTTGTGTTCTATCTGTGGGCTTACAGGCCGCCCATTTCCTACCATTGGTAAACTTCAGTGTCGCTCTAATTTTGTTTGATGCCATTCATCATGGCAAGTGGGTGTCATGCCCTCTTCTTGTGGTTGGCTTTCTGCTAGTTCATGGACCAAGTACATGTCCCCTGCTCCCGGTTTGCAGAGCTATTTTTTTCTTTGTTTTCAAGCACTCCACTCGAGTACTTGTGTTTTCATGCTGTCTCGCTTGTACACATACACACATAGCACTAAAATGCTCCCGCCTGTACATAAACAAATGCATTTCCTAAAATGTTGTTAAAACACAAACAATACTTGTTTATTTTTTTTTTTTAAAGATCCAATGGTATTGGAGCACTTGCTCCTTCCTTCATCTTGCCATAGTGCTAACACCAGCCAATGGTATTGGAGCACTTTCAGTGCTCACCAGTTACATTACACAATGACGCATTAATTGTCATAGGCAGGGGGAAGTGTAAGTGATTTACCCAGAATCACAAATTGGTTAGCTGACCTGAGATTCAAACCTGGTTCTCCTGTCAGGAGCTCTGGTCGTTACGTCACATCCCCACTTCACTTCAAAGCTCCTCAACTGTTTCTCACTATCACTTCCACATTTGTTTACCAAGACCCCATCAACACCGAGCAAGCATTAGCAAAGCCAATAGATCTCGACAATGAGGGAGCTATTGGGCTTGTCAATGTGAATGTCTTTTAGCCATGTGGTCTAGAAGCACATCTGCTGTTCAGCATGGCTGAAAGTCACTGAAACAAGCTCTATGATGCGGCCAGCGCATGCTACGCAATATCAGTTTTTTGTGTTAGGAGGGACAGGACAATAAACTCAACATGGGGGGCGAAGAGGTTCGGCGTTGGCTCAACATCCTGTCATTCTGGGCTTTCAGTAACTTTCAGCCATGCTACTAGCAGATGTGCTGCAAGAAAACATGGTTGAAAGACTTTCACATTGACAAGGCCAATAGCTCAGGCATTGATGAGACTTATTGACTTTGCCAATGCTTGTTTTATACTAATCTTAGTTCGGGTAGATGTTTAACCCTGAAATAAACTTCAAGATGTAAAGTTTCTCTACGGTCACATTTTAATTTATATTTACCTACTTGCAGCGTTTATGTGAATTGCCTTTGTTGACCCTCCTCACAGACCATGTACTTAAACCCCTGTGTTTGCTTTTGCATCTACTTTTAAAACTACTGTGTATTATGACCTTGGGATTTCTCATCTACTTCCTACCAGTGCACTGCAGGATTAGGTGTCTCATCTCCCTGCCTTACACACAAGGACCCGTATTATGAATGACCCTAGCTCCTCCCTGTTAAGTGTTTACCTTGGAGTTACTAATACTGATGTTACCAGTAACTCTGGATTCAGAGTTAAACTGAGTAACAAGCAGAATACTAGAGTTCTCTCAGGAAACGAGGAATTACCAGGAGTTCATGTAATACCTGTTCCCTTTCCCCTGGAAATTCCTCACTCTCCCTCACATTTCTTCCCAAAGATTTCACCTGCTTCAGTCGATTGTATTCTATCCTGAAAGGATCTACAGACAGATGGATTGGTCTGAAAAGAGTAGAAATGAGCAAAAGAACAAAGAAAATATTAAAAATGTTACTGGTAAAGCAATGAGAGATACTTTCTATAGAAACATTACGCAAACCCTCTAGCTATTTGTTGATTTCAGTTGAGTGTTTAAGCCATTTGCACACCCAAGTTGAGCTTAGATGTTTAGATGTGCAACTAGCGTATTTCGGAAGTGAAAAGCCACATTTTACATTAGAAAATGAGAATTTGCACTTGCCAATTAATTTACTGATATTTAAATATAAACTAGTTGGTGGACTTAGCCCTCTCTGCAGGGTCACTGCCAAACATTTTTGCCTTTGCCCCCCACTTTTTGCTGGAAGTCTTTTTTGTTGTTCTTAGGAGTCTGTGTACTTTTCCACTGCTAACCAGTGCTAAAATGATAGAATTGGCATACACCGGATTGCATATTTTATTTACTTATAAGTCCTTGTAGAGTGGGATACCATATATCCAGGGAATGTGAATTAAACATTACTATTATGCCTGCAGCACTTATTGTGCCACCCACTTAAGGAGCCCCTTACAACATGTCCCAGTCCTACCATTGCATCCTGAATGTAGTCTTAAACTGCCAATTCAACTTGGGAATATACCGCCCTTGCCAAGCCTTAAAATCCTCTTCTATCGCATATAAGTCGTCTCTAAAGTAGGGCCCAGGTAACCCATAGTGCAGGGTGCCTTGTAATAAGGATTCGCAGTTTTACATTTTTAGTGATTTTTACAGATAAATACAGACAGAAAACGATTAATTTTATGTCTGTATTTATTTTTAAATATAGAAAAATACGGAAAGTAGGCCTTCTTTGTATATTTTCTCTGTCAATCATGAGTGCCAGGTCAGTAAGGGTACAGATTGAGAGGTAGGGGAGCTTAAAAAAGATGATGGATTTCCTAATTAAGCCTAATTAAGTGCAGATCAACAGTTATTTATGATATTATACAATGCAAGTATTTTCACATAACGCTATTGCACTGTATACTGCTGAGACCTTTTGGACATTCAAATGCAAGCATACATTTATCAGTTAAATAAATGTGGAAAAATACCCAATTCAGCTTCATTTATACAGAAATCACAAAATAAAAATTTATAAATATGATAAAAATAATCAAATAATACATTTGGATAAATACAGACAGAAATGTCAAAAAAAATAAATACCATAAAACGGAGATCCCTAATTGTAATTATAAGGTTGGGCACGTACTTTTCAGTTTTACATGCCCTCACAGTGAGAAATGCTTAAATTCATCTTTCATTATTGTGAGGCCTACCCCTCCCATATGATAACATTGAGTTGCTTTATTACATTTAATAAGTGCTAACTTTTGATTGGGAACAAGTAAGAATTTCATGTTTGGTGTCTGAAATATGAATTAAAATCTTATTTAATGGTAAAGTTGGATTATAAATTACAATTCTGAAAATGCCACTTTTAGAAAGTTGTCATTTTCCTGCCCTAAAACCGTTGGTGCCTGCAGCCCATTCTAGGTCACATGACTTGGTGTAGTTGGCAGTTAGTTTTTGTTTATTCCTCACGGGAAGCCATACAGTAGAGTGCACAGCCCCACTAGTTGAAATTGAATAGGCTGCACTCTGCCATCACACAGAGAACTTGTGTTATTCATGCATCCAGCTTGAAGCCAGGGCAGGTGAAACAGGAAATGTCTAGCCCTTCAAAGGGAATTCTTTAGAAACATCTCCTACTTCAAAGACACCACCATGTATAAAAAGGGGACCCTCAGAGCCATGCTTCAGTTCACTTTCTGGACCTGCAGAAGGACTCTCGGAGGACTGGTTAGCTGGCCTCTTGTTCAGAGCCTCGGGGGACAGAAAATGATTCCACCATCTTGAACCCACACCTAAACTAAGCCTGAGTGAATTCTAACACCAGAGGTGGTGCTCCCGTCCCAGTCCAGGACACTATCGGCCTCATTTTGATGCGGTTTAAAAGCATTCCCACCTAGGACCCGATTACAAAGAGGTTATGAAGGCCTCCTGCTGGCATTTGCTCCTTCCAAATTGGATCGGGAACGTGTCTTCCCTGCCGAGGGCCAGATTACGATGCGCTTAGGAACATAGGATCCCATAGAAGTCAATGGGAGTCCAACCAAATCGTATCTGGAAGCATCTGGATGCATTATACTCAGTCGGTTGGACTCTTCCGATCCAAGTTGGTCGGAAACCATTTACAAACCGATTTGATCTGGAAGATTTCCTAACCGCATCAGAATCAGGCCCTTAGTGGTGATGCTAAGGTGCCCAGATAGCCACAGTCCAAAACATGAGATTTAGATTGAAAATTGCTCTGAGAACTGAGAAAGGACCATGACCAACCTGGTTGTCTATCTGCCCAGGGTGCATCACTGGCCAGACTGACGTCACAGCAGCTCATGCTACGTTCTTCTCCGTAGATGCAAATCCTCTACAGGGGTCTTCAATCTATAGGGTAACTGACCTGTGGAACTCTCATTGGCTACAGCCTCCGGCCTTGCCCCGCTGGAATTTTTTGACTTCCAACAAAAAAAAGACTAAGGAGCTTATTTACAAGCCCCTTGTGCCGCTGGTGCATCACTTTTGTCAAATTTATTTTTATTGTGGAATTTTATGAATAAGGCTTGAAATACATTCATAACATGTGGACCCTCATATCAACTTACTTTGTTATTTCCAAATACAGTCTTCGTAACAATTCAGCTGTCTCCTTTTCGCCTGTATCTGCCCTATTGTCTTAATAGGCCCCTACCCCTCCCTACCCTTCCCTCTCCCTCCCTTATCTATACAATGAGTAAACTTAACCTCTTCGCTGCGGCGCAAATTCCGCCGCAGCGCTCCCGCAGTGCTGACATTCCGATCGCGGGCGTGGTCATGACGTCTCCCGGCCGTCGTCCGTACACGCCCATCGTGACTCATGGCGGCCGGGAGACGTCATGAGCTTTAAGAGGCTAAGTAAATAACCAAAATGAAACTAGTTACTAAGGGTGGGCGGAATTTGCGTAATCGCGTTACGCAAATCTTCGTGAAAGCTTTAAAAATCTCATTTTTTTGATCTCTCTAATTTCCTGATTCTATATTTTTTGTTTTTGTCTACTTTTTGTGTGTTTTTTAACTACTTTTTCACTCTTTTTCTATTCCCTTCTTTTTTTCATTTCTTTTACTTACTTTTTTAATGTTTACCTTTTCTTTTCCACCCCCGCCTACCCCAGAACCATGGCAAAGTGCCACAGGGTGCATCACAGCCAGAGCCGCGACGGCCTTCCTTGCGGAAGGCGGCGCCCACAAGGGGTGCAGGCACGGCCCTTATTTGGGGAGATGGAGTTGGCCGCACTGCAGTCGCGGTCCATGGAGGGAGTTCCGTGGGGCGGAAAGGCGGGGCGGGGGAGGGGCAGGATGGGGGGTACTAAACACCGGAATATGGATAATTGGAGGTAAGTAAACAATTAAATTAAAAAAACGAATTTCGTAGCGCGCGCTGCATCACAAAATGTGATGCATTACGCGCTACGAAATTCGTTTTATTTATTTAATTGTTTACTTACCTCCAATTATCTATATTCCGGTGTTTAGTACCCTCCACCCTGCCCCTCCCCTGCCCCGCCTTTCCGCCCCACGGAACTCCCTCCACGGACCGCGGCTGCTGCACTGTTATTTTTTTGTGCAGCGCCACCTCCCCTAACCCTGGCAGCAAGCGGCAGGCCTGGGTCTGGGTATGGGCTGCGGGAGCATCGGCAGCATTGGGGAAAGGTGCGCCGGGCAGTGTTTCGCTGCTCTGGTGTCCAGCGCAGCCAGAACCAGTTGACGCACCGGTGGTCTGATATCCTGGACCGTGAGCAGGACCTGCTGGACCTGCTGGGAGTGGAGGTCCCGGGTCTTGGTGAGTAGCTATTTGATTATTACTACTTTGTGTCGGTTCTTCTGCTCTGTGTTATATATTGCGAATATATTTTTTTTCCTACCAGCTAGAATGCTGCTGCTTACAATACAGGTAATTTACGTTTAAAAGTCTTCTGTGATTGTTATGACACAGGTGCTCTGCGCTACTAATCTTGTTATTTGCAACTTCGGGTTTGCGCTCGTTTAGCGTGATTATGTAAGAGTTTATTTTAGAAAACTTAAGTTAGGTAATGCTAGAGTAACTCTAGTCCTTCCTTTGTCCTGTCACTAAGAGATAGGGGTGGATTGATACTTAGGTTTAGTTACTTATTATAAGTTTGTAATTTTTTAGTGGTTTGCGATGTGTGACGCCCCCTCTGTTGCGTCATATGCTGCTGAGTGCTACTAGTGCTTACCCTAGTCCTTAGTAGAACCTTTTGTAGTTTGTTCAGTGAGTGGTAATAGGCTTAGCACTAGCAGAACATCAGCATCAACCAACCAAAAATTTGGTGTATGCAAAAATGCAGGCATGTGTCCTCCATTCATGCATTTTTGAGGACTAAAAGAAGTGGAAATGCTTACTTAATGTACAATTGGCACACCTGGAATAGGTGGGCTAGGTCAGGTGGTACATACTACTTAGGCTTAGTTAGTATTCTGGAATCAGAATGGAACACTGGATTAGTGGAGATAAATAATAACTAGTCGGTCCGCAAATCCCCAGATACTACTTGTCGACCAGATTAGATAGGTCAATTTGATTGCAATTGTTGTTTACACAAATATTTTTTTGACAGTCTTATAAAAATATTTTATTTGTTTCACACCAATCATCAATGTTTGTCTCTTTCTTTCTTATACCTTTCATGATCAGAACCCAGGGGCAAGAAGACGGGGACAGAGTCGGCGGGAGCAGTTCCAGAACACCAAGGACAGTAAGTCTTCCTGTTTTTAATATTAATAATTCTTATTCATTAACTTTTACTGCACCGTATTTTTTTCCGAACTATTGTTTCTGTTTCCTAATGCTATTTTTTACTAACAATTATCCTTCGATCTAGACTATCTGTTTCTAAATTCTTGTTATCCCTGCCTCTAACTGCCTCTGCTATGACTCTCTGTACTACTACTATTAGTCTGTCTGTAACTAAGCATGCCCAGTTGGCCACTCTTTATTTAAAAGGTTTTAAATAAAACTCAGATTCACCAGTAGCTCTAGTCATTGCGTCCAGTCCTTTGGGTTGTCCTCTTGTACTCCTTCTATTCTTCTTAATCTTTGAGGCTTTATTAATCTTGATGTTTATCAACAATTCCCACCAACAAAATGCCCAACCAGATTTTACTATTTTGATAGGGTAGGACATACTACTACTGTTGTAGGAATTTTCCACATACAGAACTTTGCACAAGAAAATAGGATGTTGGTGATGGGAGGTTGGACCTTCCTCAAACCTCAATCAGAACAGAACCCACCACAATCCCCTGCCCGACTAGTTATAATAGTGTTTCATTACTATTATCTCTCCGAACCCCCCCAAGATATCCAATGAGTAGACAACCCAGAACATAACACTCCCGACCTCTCAGTCGTGGAAGCAATGCACATGCACAGTTTGCACACCCTTCCTTTCGCTCGCTCACTCGTGTAAGTCCATGCACACCAAATACCACTGAGTCTATGTAAGTTCAAAGGTTTTATTTGCAACTGACTAGCTCTGTACGTTGTTCTATAATGCAGCACCAACAGCAAAATGCATAAGATTAAAACTATAAACATTGTTACACTTAGTTACACTTACAACAACTACAAGTCCATAGAACGGAGAAAATAAAATGCGAAATCATGATAACTGAACAGTGGTGGAAGCACAACCATCCCCTTTGTAGGAATATAGTTTATATAAAATTATAAATGAAGATCTCTGAGCGAATTCTGTGGACCCCTCACCTTAGAAGAACCTAGTACTGGTTACATCATAAGCTCTGCAAAGCTCTGGTTCATAGAAGGGAATCTTCCGTCTGTTAGGAGAAAAATGGTGCGCGTTAGTATATTGCAAGCATTTCTCAGCCATGTCAAAAAGTGTAGCATTTTGGATAAGAAATATGGGCTAACACCAGAACACCATAACAAAGTGGCTTGTTTTGTTTGACCTTGTACGCAGTAGCAGTATGAGCTCATGTGGGCTCAAAGGCGTCACTCTTTATACAACAAGCTGTGAGGTAACGACGCATGTGCAAAAATAAAAGACACAGAGGTAAAATGGTTGCATGGCTCGGGCTAACTAAGCAAAGACTAGAATGAACCTAGGGACCATATAACTACTAGTGTCTACTCTACTACTACCTGATTTGTACTAGTGATGTATGTTGTATATGTATGTATTACTATTAACTAATTTTTCAATCTTGCTAGTGAAAAATAGGGGGAGGTGTATATGACACCTAAAAAATGTGTAATGTTTATTCAAGGCGACTACCAACCACCAGTGCCGGGGCCAGCAGCGAAGGCGACGCGGCTGCTGACGGAGGAGAGGATGCGGCAGTTGCAGGAGGAGCTGCAGGGAGTGAGCCAGCAGCAGTGGCGGGCAATAGTAAGTTAGATTCCTAATCCTTACTTATTGACATTACACTCACTGCAAGGGTGTACTGTATAATACTGTACAGTTGAGACTTACTAAGTAAGGAGTTGTTGTGAACGGTTGAAGACACCCTTTACTTAGCAATAGTAAAAGCATTAGCGGCAAGAGTGTTGAGTAACCAATGGCCTCTTCTATCTGATTTCAACTCAGCTGTGAAAGTTTTATGGAGAAGACTAAAAGTCAGATCAGATGACCTTGATGAATTGGTTGAACGAAAAGGGAAAGAAGAGTGGAAGGAAGAAGGACGGGCGAGATTTAATATTATGACTGGCAGAGAAGGATTCGTGGGATGCATGCAGCATGCATAGGTGGCTGATAGGAATCAGATGCATGGTTGGTTGAATGCCTGAAACTCCCACAAATGTTAAAGTCTAAGAAAGTGGGAGGATAGATACATACCACAAATGTTATGTGTTGTGCTTGCTAGTGCTACCGTGACACTATGTGTAGAAATAATTTGTCTTACTGCATAGCTAAGAGTATATTTTACAATAGTCTAGTTTTTTCTTCTTCATATATAGCTACTCCTTCCAAGGGGAAACCTGACAGGAAGGAGTTGGCAGCCAAGGCCCGGCACCGGAAGCTGGAGGCCATACAGACTGAATATCGTCAGCTGGTGGTTCTGGAAGAGGAGGAGGAGGAGGCAGCAGCAGCTGGTGCCTCCTCCAATGCCCCAGGCCCCAGCCACCGCCCTCCAGTGGTACGGCACCACCGTCTGGCAGCCGTCCGCCGCTGCCCCTCCATCAGTGCTGCTCCCCCCGTGGATGCAACTGCAGCAAATTGAAGAGCCGTGTTGCCCACCTGGAGGAACAAGTTCCTGTCCTCCAGAGTCAAGCCCGCCAAACTTAGACCCTGTTTATTGCCCCTTTTTTAATTATTCTTTGGGTGGGTGGGAATCGGGCGTTGGGTTTTCTCTTTTCATTGGACAATTGGACATTTTCTTTACGGGCATTGGTTGGGGTTAGGAAGAGGGGTGGGTCAGGTGTTGTGGGATTTTTTTACATAGTTTATTTTTGTTAGGGTATTAAATAATATATTTCTACTTTACATACGATGTTGTTAATGTTTTCTGGGTGGGGTTACTGTTTTACATCACACTGTATCCTTCTTTCCTTGCTGGTGCAAGGCCGCCCACAGCCAGTGTTTGATTTTAATAATTGGATGACTTTGTAAGACAGAAACAGATAGATGTGGCACCCCTCACTGAGTGACTTCTCCTACTAGTACTGTCAGTCTCTTCTACTCTAGGCACTCTGCAACTGGACTCAAAGGGGTGTGTGAAATTGAATTAATGAAAACATGTCCATTATTAATTATGCCTCCCCCAAACTTCTCTTACCTTTGCTTGATGTTTAACTTAGGCACTGCGATGGCTGCATGGTGTTGATGATTTTCTTTCCTAACATGCCATGGTTGTGGTGGTGGTAGTAGTAGTAGTAGACACTGGGAGCAGCATTTGCAAAAAGAGAAAATGAGACAGTCAGTAGCCTGAGAGAGACTCTTCGAGGAGTAGTAGAATAAAGTACAGTACAGAACTTACTGTGAAACAATAATATGCAAACATACAACAAAACATAATGGTGGTGGGGATAGCCTAGTAGTACACAGAGTTATAAACTCGAGTTGTGTTGAGTCACTTGACTAGGCCTACAGTACACTGGACACAAGCGTAACTGTTAGTGCTGTGTAGGAGGATGACAACAAATGAAATCCATTAATCCAATCAATGCTGGCAATTAATGCTGCTGTATTAGGTTCCTTTGGTAAAAAAATTACCTCACAAATATACTGCTCATGGGTAGGCAAGCAGAAGAAGATCCCCGCCCTGCCTTGAAATTGAAGTACTGTTGCTTTTGCCACATCCGCCCCAGCAAGCGTGTGATAAATTATTGGTGTACATTTAATGTAGTCATACCTCAATAAGTCACACAGCCCGGGGGAAGAGGGTTAGGGTTTGTTGAATGGTTGGGAAGGGGGGTTTGGGGAAAGGTTTGAGAAAGAAAAACAGTACGCATGGACAAACATCAAACAACAGAATCTTTGTAGACTACTATATCCATATCAATATGTTGATGGAGAAAAAGGAAATGCATGCATGATGATGATAAGGAGACCTGGATTACATACAGTTTGTGTTCAGTGTTACCGGGCTTACTTTTGCAGATATTTAAGTAAATGTTAAAATATCTTTAGGGATGAATTATAGACAGAGAGCAAACCTAATGATAATAATAATAATAACAACAAGAACACACTGTTGTAATGACAAAAAAATGAATCTAATTATTTAAAAGATGATGAAAGTTGATACTGTTACTGTGTTATCCTGGTCAAATGGGGAATTGAATCTCGGCATTCCTATTGGTCCTCCCTTCCAAGAATGCCCTGTCCATCAATCTTGGGTGATGCCACTGCCTGCCTGGCAGTTATAGATTCATTGGTAAGGTAAGTGTGCATTGTCTTCCCAAGCACAGCACAGGGTATGGCCCGGCCTGTATTTGTAGATGCAAAAACAAAAGGGATATTGAGAAACCAAGTTGAAAAAAATGTACAAGGTATGGTGTAGTGCAACAAGAACACTTTCCGAGGCGGCATGGATGCATCATCTCTACTCAAGTCTGTTTCCAGCATTAAAACACCAACAGGACAGAGCAGGCCCACGGTGATGGCACCCTTTGCACATCCTCCATTTAGCGTACATTTTTTGAAAGAGTTGGACAAAGCAAATATACAGCAACATAGCATTTTACAATTTAAGTGGCTAAATCAATGCACCACAGTAATACCACTTCTACACTTGACTCCACCGCTACACAGACATTTAGGTCTGCTGTGGTTGTTGTTTACTTGTTTACCTTATATGCCACTCATGAAACGCCCTGACTTATTCCATCAATCATCTCAGATCCGTGTACTGACAGACTGTGAAGATAATGTCACTGTGGTCATCATGATGGTGTTGTTCAACTCAGTCTGCAGTGTACTGAGTGAGTCCCCTTCCTATATTAAAAATGCAATTATCGGCCTGCAGTAGAAGTACAAATTTGTTATTAAAAATACAAGAAGGGAAAAGGGACTTGAGTTACTTTTAGTATATAGATTATTACATAAAGTACACAATGAAGTAACTTCATGCACAACAAACAACAACAAAATCACTCAGTCAGCGTCCAATGCATGGCATCATTCATTACCTGTTCCTTCTCATCTTCAGTTAATGGACAGTCTCTCTCGGATCAGAAAGGAGGATAGCTATAGTAGTCATCATCAATCATGTTCCACATCTTTTGAGGGACTAGGAAATATTTTCTTTTTTCTTCTATTTTGCATCATCCAATCATCAACTGTCTTCTTGAGGGCAATGGATTTAGGGAGATTCAGGAGGATGGAGGAGCAGGATTTGGAGGAGTGTACTGTGATATGCAGACAGCCGAAACTTGTATATGGCAATAAAACAATTAGATGACGGTGGTGATGGATTTGTTGTGATTAGAAGTTTCTAACCAGAAAGACAGACACACAAAGAAAAGAAAATAAGGGAGGAAGACAGTAAGAACTGGAAGTGCAAGCCTAAATGTCAGGGAAGTATAGCTCGTCCTCAAAATCTGGGGGTTCAACCAGAAGTAGGTAATCATCATCTAACACACCACTTCCGTCACCTGAGCCGCTGTCCTCATCTTCCTCCGTTGATTCATGTATTGTGTAATTTGGTGGTATAAAGTGCTGATTCATTTTAATCATGGTTAACCTCTCCACGTTTTTGGGCAAGAGATTGGTCCTTCTCACTGTTACAATGGAACCAGCAGCACTGAAAACACTTTCAGAAGAGACACTTGCGACAGGGCAAACCATATAGTTTATCGCCAGCCTGCTGAGCAGTGGCCATTGGCCCCTTTTCCCATACCAATGCCGCAATGGGTTTTGATCAATGTACACCTCTGTTGGGTCGTCCAGATAGGCCTGGACCATCCGCTCAATGTTCAGGGGTGCTAAACTGTTTTTGGGCTCTTTTCTCATTTCATCAGCACTGGACTTACCAATGCCTTGCTGTAAATACCAATCCTGTAATGATTTTACTGGGCCTGAAGATCCAGTTCTTGCTGTTGTCTATAGTGTTGGTGAGTGTTCTGAGCCAAACGCACTGCCCTCAGGCTCCGAAGTTGAACTTGACGCCGGATGCCCTGCTGCAGTACTTGTTGTGGGTTTATCTAACGGCCTTTTAATTAACAGCCGTTCATTTTCCAACTTACTCGCTGACTCAGCTATCCAAGTTTTGTACCGGGCAACATCCATTTCTGAAAAAGGAATTAATGTCTTCAGTGCCCATTTTGTCTGTGGATCCAGAATTGTGGCACAAATCTTATTTTGCACCCTTGTATTGTCAGCTAAGCGACGGGCTAAGCTCTCCACCAACTCATATGCTTCTTTTTTTCCCTCTATATCTTTGTATGCTTTAGACACCTCCTAGCATTTGCAACAATGGGATAGCTTGGCCCATAGTACAGTCCTCCTTGCTGACTTCACGTGTGAAGACCTCGAAAGGAAGAAACATCTCAGTCAGGCATTTAACTATGCACCATTGGTCCATCTGAAGGGTCATGCCTTTCACAGTATCATCCCCTCTTCGCATGACATATTCATTGATTGGCCTGTACTGCTCAAACAGACGATCAAGCATATAATAAGTTGAGTTCGAATGTGTTGCCACCTCCTGGATGAGTGCTTTGACTGGCATTCTATAGTTACGTTGAATGATCCTCAGCTGCTTCCGAGCTTTAAAAGAATGGCTAAAATGAGTGCATATTCTTCGGCAGGTGGTCAGTAAGTTGCTGACTATGGCTCCTTTTTTGAGAAAGTCTTGAACAATAATGTTAATGCAGTGCGCCAAACATGGAACCCTGAAATAGGAACCAAGCTCCATGACCTTAAGTACATTACTGCCATTATCTGTGGAAACAAAACCAATCTTAAGCCATCTTGGGCGCAGCCATTCAAAAACCTTGCTGTGAAACTCTTCCAATATGTTTACAGAAGTATGAGAATTCTCCATGGCGAACATGGATACAGTTGCATGTTTCCGAGTAGGTTTAAAAATCTCAGCTGTGTTAACAGCACCAACTTCAAATAGCTTATCTCTAACCCCCACAAATGAGACCCAGTGTGCAGTGATGCACATGTAATCAGTGGCTTAACAACTGGTCCACATGTCTGTTGTTAGGTGGATATTGTGAACAGCACTCTGCTGCAAAGCTTGTCCAACCAATTCCAGCACATCATGATGTAGTGCTGGAACAGCAACTCTTGCGAAATCGGACCGGCTGGGAACCTTCCATTTATGGCAGATGGTTGACACAAATTCAAGGAAACCCACCCTTTCCACAAATGTAAAAGGGAGAAGGTTCAGCGCTAACATTTTAGCCAGCTTCGCATTGTACAACTGTGCCGTTGGGTGGTTGCGTTGGTACTGCCCCTCCAACCTAAGCATGCTGTCAATGGTAGGCTGGATTATTTTTCTTTGTGGTGCAGTTGTTTTCTTTAACCCAGTTAGGCTCAACGACGCACTTTGTTTCATTGCAGTACTACTCGATCGCCTTGGTGTCTCAGCCTGACTCTGACTCTTACTGCGGTGCCACTGAGATGTTGCTGAGGAGGATGTGAGCGATACCACTACACTACTGGGGACAGGGCTAGAAATGTCTCCCTCTTGTTTACCTTCCACCACGATAATATCGTCCCCTGATTCTTCATGCTCAACAACAATGGGTTGAGTTTTACTTTGTTCTACGCGAAGTAGGTGAGCCTCCCACACGATAGTGTGGTATATTTTCAGATTACTTGTTTGGCCTCCGGTACCATAGTTTGTACCAGGCTTACCCCGCCTAACAGCATGTTGACAAATTGAGCATATAGCAATGTTCTCCTCCTTACTGCTAACCGAAAAGAAGTCCCAAACTGGGGAGGAGAACTTTCTGGTGCTGCTGGATGTGCCACTTTCAATACCAGATGAACTGGAGGGTGTGCTTGGAATGTGACTCTGTGCAGCTACACTGTGACTTCTACCACTACCTACTGAGGTGGTGGTTGAGCTGGATGTAGGTCCCTGCCTTTCCTTTGCAAATGAAAATATGGAAGCTGGAGGTCGTTGTGGTGTTACCTGTGTTGGTGGTATCCGTGCTACATCCCTTGCAGCCATTTTGGATAGGGTAATAATGTTGGTCTCCATATCCTTTGGGCTGGGAGTGATGTCCGTGATGACTGACTCGTCATCATCATCATCCCCCTCTTGTACATCTACCTCCATAACTCTAAGGCTTTCTGGAACCTTCCTTTTCACTAGCCTTGTCTTGTGGCATGCATAACTCTCAGACTGAGCTGGTGGCTTCCAAGTGGCATCAAGATCATCAGAAGCGGGGCTTGAAGAAGAAGATGATGGACTAACCCTCCTTTTCCTTGCTGGGGGTCTGGAAGACAATGGATCTTCTGAAACAGTGGCTTGCCCCTCTTTGTCTGCAGGAAGCTCGATTTCCTGAAATGCCCCTACTTCAGGAGGAACAACCACTATTGTGGGCTGTTGTTGTGGTTTTTCTTGTGGCTGCTGCTGTTCTTGTGGCGGTGGCAGTTCATGCGGCTGCGGCTGTTATTGCGTCTGCGGCTGTTCTTGCGGCTGCGGCTGTTCTTGTGGCTGTTCTTGCGGCTGCTGCTGTTTTTGAGGCTGCTGCTGTTCTTGCGGCTGCGCCTGCTGCTGCAGACTTATCTGCTGAGTTTCCGCCTGCGTTGATTGTGTACTACTTTGCGATAATGACATTTGAACATCGCTGCTCGTTAGTAGACTGGCTACCTCTGCGGAACTCATGGGCTTGGGCCTAGGTTGGTGGCGTTGGCCCGCTGGTGCGGATGTGCTGCTCCCAGCTTGGTTCCTGCCGGACAACGCTGCTGCAGGCGTGTGTTTTTTGGTCCCAAAAAACACATTTGCCGGCACACCAGTCGTGGTTAGCGCCTCTTGCTTTTTCTGTTCCTTTTTCTTCTCACCGGCAACTTTCTTGGTACTGGAGGACCTGGTACCTTTCTTTGGGGCCATTTTCTTCAGAGGTCAGACAGGACGCAGGTGCACAAGTTGCAGAGATGTCTATGGTCACAGTTTGACGTGATGTGGTGCGCAGCAGGACTTCTGTCTGGCAGTACAACGGATGATGTTGATAGTTACCTCCTCCTCTGTCTTTTTGTGCACTTAAAAGCAAATAAGCCAGGAGAAGAACATCAGTGAAATGTTACATTTGTTGTTGTGGTTCAATTACTACTAGTAGAAACAAACAAATAAAAGATATAGTGTAGCCATTTGTGAGACTTTGGCAACAAGGGCTATGGTATACTACTTACTGTGTACAGTGTACACACTACACTCTCAGGAAGGATAGGAAAGAATAAGAACAACAACCAAAATACAAATGTAATGGAAGGGAGCTGCTGCTGGTAAAGGGGATGGATGGAAGCAATAAGCCAATAGGAAAACCATGCAGGCCCATATGGCAAAAGCAGCACACTAATAATAACTCCTACCAGAAAATGCCACCAGCCACATGGACACTCGCAAATCAGAAGCAACAAGCAGGAGGCCTGGGAAACAATGAACTGATAAAAGGCCTATAAAAGAAGCCAGGCAAAAGATGCATGCTAAACCACACTGCTGTGCCTTTTTAATGTAATAAAATGTAAAAACGAAAATCCACAGGGCAAAACAAGTTCTGCAGGGTGCACACCAACACACCAGGCACACACAACAAAGGCATTTCTTTAACACACACCCAAAAACAGAAATACCCCCCAAAAAACACATTTTCCAACTCAATCCAATGCCATCCATGCCCTAAATGATGTTTGAAAAACATTCAACACACACTAAAGGAACAGTTGCTTCACCATGCACCCACCCATGACTAGCTCTGGGCCTACTGGCTACCCCCAACAATTAAAAAAAAAGAATGATAAGTACCAAAATTGTAGTTGCAGCAACTGCAATGCCCCCAGTCAAACAGACACAACACCAACTTACTTGTAAAATATCAAATTCAAAAGTCCTCAAATCAAATGATAATGATGCAGCAGACACAAAGAGTGATCCTTTCAGCTCAAATCCAAAGGCAGAATGAACAGGCGATGGGAGGAGCCTGCTGGACAGGAACAGGAAGTTGGAGACTCTGTGGCACTTCCCCCCTCTCCCCAAAAAAGGACTCCTTGCACAAGAAAGGACAGCCAAATGTCAATCTGAGGAGTTTTTTCCATCCAAATCATCATTTACAGAAGGTTTTATGCAGCTAGAGTTAATATTCTTCTCCAAAATGAAAATTGGCGTGTTCGTGATCGTGACCTTCACCACACTTCCACCGGATGTCGATGGCGCATCCATATTGACGTGTTTGCGACCTCACACTCTCTCTCGTGGTGGAACTCTCATAGGATAGCGCGACCGTCTATCAACATCTCGTGGAGCACGCGATTGGAAAACTCGTCGGCAAAGGCAGGGATCCCGTTAAGGCGATCACGCGCGCGAGAACGCATTTTCAAAGCGCGAACATGAAAAAAATCTTCGCAACGCGGCAAATAGCGGAAATTTGGGCATTTTCGCGCTTTCCGCAGAACGCAAAAATGTCAAAATATCGCAAATTCCGTGAGCGGAACGGAATTTGACGTCCACCCTTACTAGTTACTCAAATAGTACTCAACTGTGTCGCAGGGTTGTCAGGATTAGTGCTGGTTCTGACATGTGTTACAAGTCCACTGTGCTTCTGGGATTTGATCGGGTACTGTATGAGGGGGTGATTAAAATTCAAAGGTGTGCAATGCTCGGGTTTGTGATGGACAGGTTAATAGTGGCAGGCCTTTTGAGAGGTAGCTTATGAGAGATATTCATGTGTACTCAACATTTTTGGAGTTGTCCCTGAAAATATCACTCATCTGTTCCATTGTTACTTCTTGCCAGAGTCGGGCCATTGGGTTACAGTTGGGGTGTCAGGTTTCTTCCACGCGGCCTCCACCGCTGTCTTTGCCGCCCCCAAGCATAGCCAAAGTATACCTTTATCTGCGTTTGTTTGGTATTTTAGTGATGCAGTCTAAGCCCCAGCAATGCAAAAGTCAGTGTGTCTGAATTTGGGTACCCCAAGATTTCTTTAATCTATGCTAAGATTTCAGCCCAGAAAGGGCGGATCCTCGGGCAGTCCCACCAGATGTGGGAAATATCGCCCAGGAGGCCGCAACCCCTCTGGCACCTATCAGACGTATTTGGAAATTATTTCTTCAATTTGGTCAGATATAGGTACCACTCGTATAGGATTTTGTAATGTATTTCCCAGAGGCCTAATGAGTGGTTATGCCTGTGAATATCCCACCACAGCTTTCATCATTCTCCTTCTGCGATGCCGTGGCCCAGGGTGTGTTCCCAAAACATCATATGGCAGGTCGGATGTGAGTGCATGGTGCGGAGGAGAAGATCTATCAAAAGGCTATGATACACTAAGTACAGTTGGTCTTTTTCACAAATTTTTCCAGCGGGGTGAGTTCCCTCATGGTTGTTGCCTGTGTGTCTGGTTGCAATGCTCAATGGTGCAATTGGCAGGTGCAGAAGTACTCCTCTTGTGTGAGGTTGAAGTCCTACAGGCAGTGCTCAAATTTGAGTATGTCTGTGTTGTGAAAGAGATGTGATAATGTTAATCCATAGCCCTCCCTCCATGCATCGAATTTACCCAGACATGCTGCTGGGATAAATGCTGGGTTATAATGAATCAGGGTAATGGTGGAGGAGAACGTTGTCAGGGCCGTTTTCTCTCAGAGTAGTCCCTGTTGGGGTACTAAGGTATGCGTTGAGGGGAGGTCCTTTTTCGGTTTCCACAAGAGGTCCTAGATGACCTTACCTGCGATTGCCCTATCCATGTGTAGCCAGTGCTTGTCTAACTCCCTCTGAGACCGCTCAATGATGACTCTAAGTTGAGCCGCTTTATGGTAAAGATTACCAAATTTATGTGGAAGCCTGCCACCTCTTCGAATATTTGAAGATTGCATGGTAGGGCATTTAGTGAGTTTTTTGGATCCGTCAGGTGGCACAAGATATCATCTGCGAATAAGGAGAACTTATGTTCCTCTGTTCCCTAAAGTAACCCCATTGTTTAGCTGATTAGCTCAAACCATTGCCGCAAGGGGTTTAATGCTTAAGGCCAAAAGAAGGGGTGATAGCGGACAGCCCTGTCTGGTTCCTCTTTCCAATCTAAAGGGTTTTGCGCTCACTCCATTTACCAAGACCCTTGAACTAAATATAAATTTTATTCTTCATCCTTTTTCTAACACCGCTCCCTAATATGATGATACATGAGGTGAGAGTATACCGATTCTGTATTTCTAAGTACAACGCACATGGGAATACACCATCATGTTGAACTATTCAAAAGTGTACAGTAACTCTTAAGGCTCCAGTGGAGCAGATCAAATATTGATCAATTTTTTAAATGCTCGCAACTGACTGCACAATTTATAATTATGCCCTTAAGAAGTCGATAACATGTAGCTTCAAGAACAAAACATGTGTTGGCTAGTGGGCCTATGAGAATCTATTGAAGAAAATAAAGCCGTGCAAGGACTGACATAAGACTTACAGTGTTGCTTACCCATCTGCTGAATGAGTACGAGAAGAGTAAATCTGTAATTTGGACTTGTTCTTTAATGGCTGTTTGATGGCTATTTTGACTATCTTAAGCAAGGGATACTTGAGTCTCACATATTCTGATTGTCACTCAGTAGAAAATCTGAAAATGTGTGTCGTACGAAATCCAGCCACCATAGATTTTCTGTTTCTGTTATCTCCAAGAAACACCGGTAAAGAATAAAAGCTTTTTTTTTAAGGGTAGGTATGATTTGTTTTCAAGTGGGTATATTGTTTATGGTAATCTGGAATATAAAACAATATAGTTACCTGCCGCTCCCCCCGCCCCGCCGCCCCAGAGCACTCCCTCGAGGAGCCACTACGGATCACATCATCTATTTTAGTTTTTTCAGCCAACAAAATGTTGCATTGTGGAGCTTGCAGTTTTACTTTTAACAATGTAATTGTATGCTCAAAACCCTAGCATGCAAATTTCTGGCATACGCTGTAGCAATGAGCTTCATATCTTGTACTGAAAAGCATTCAAGAGTACTACTGTTTGCTGATTGTACAGTCTCCTAGTTATGTATTCCCTAGTACGTGTGAGGTTATATCACTTATATCAACATATATGTTCTTATTTTGTTAATTTGTCAGACTTATATTAAAACGATATGTGGGTGAGCTAAAAATGTTTTTTCTGGTGTCTCCCTACCACAAGAATGAAAACAGGAGGCTGAGCAACAGACCCTACGTCTCTTTTCCATCGATCTGTGTTGGTGCTCGAATATATCTCCCATGGGGTCAGGGTTCGTCTCAAAGAATACAGGTATCTTACATCAAATAATGTGAAACAATCCCTGATTCATAAGGTACGTTCACCAGCCTCAGAAAGGGGCAATGTTCCTCAGGGCCGATTCATTGAAGAGGCAGTGCAACATGCTTGTGCTGCTTCTGTAAGCATGTGCAGTATGTTTCTCATGGTGAATCACTGTAATTATAGACTGTGCTATGAAACAGGCCATGCCTATGCTCCCAAGCCACACTCGCAGCTAACGAGGTGTGGTGAGTGGAACTGCATACACTTTCAGACCATGAACCTTTTGCCCAACACAAAAGCATCTCCTTCTTGCTACCAGTGCCTGTAGTTTCTAAAGAAACAAGGGTCCCTTAAGTGAGGAATGTCACAAATCAATTATACATAGAGATGCAATGAAGTCTAGGTATGATGTCCGAATGGAATACTCATTCATATGCATTAAAGCGAGATAAAAGGATTGCAGAGGGAAAACAAACGAATGGAAAATCACGTAAAGCTTCTAATCCCGGGCATATCAATGTGGTAAGAATAAGAATACAATGGTTGGGTCACAAACTGTAAGTATCAATGCTCACATATCGTAATAAACAGTTTTAGCATTTGAGTCAAGGTACCATAGTCGGAGATGTTTTGATCCCTTGGTTAGATAAAGGGATCATCTTCAGGACATAAAAGGTTAAGGTGAGACGGTAGATGGGTTAAGACATATGTAACCATTTGCCAAAAAGAGGGAACCAATTGGTGGTCTTTCGAAGGTGAAACGGTATGGGATATCTAATGTAGGACACAGTAGTAGCCATGGCGGAGATGGGTGAAAGCTACCTCAGGCCAAATGCGTTCCAAGCATTGTAAATGAGGTACTGATATTCCCATCACATGGCTTTGAATCTGGGAAATTAGTATGCAAGAATGATAGTTTAGGGTAAAATGGCCACACGGAAGGGAACCACGTCAATAGGTAGTGGTCCCAACCCTCGGGGACGACAGCCCTTGATGCTAAGAACAGATCCGTCTAATGAGAAAGTATGTACATAAAGAGGATGGGTACAATGGGCTGAATAGGACTGGAGGTAGTATAATAGAGTGTCTAAGGTTCCGGCAAGTCCGCGACTGCATAGAATAATCAGCAGTGGTGGTGAGGCAGTGTTACATCTGTTCCATGTTTATTAATTTACTTAGGACTCAATTCAGTTTTATTGTTGCACCTATTTAAGATTTTAGTTTTATGGATAGAGAAACATTATGACCACATAAACTATAATAAAGATTGTTGTACAGTGTGCATTGTTAACCGAATTATTTCAATATGCTCTCAGATTTGATGATCATGTAAAAGGATGCGCAAAAATAATTGCCTGGGCCACGCTATTTGGTCAAGCTTGGAAGTCAGGAATGAATCCAGGTTTCACTGCTCATATATTGTACAATTCAGATCCTGCATGGATATCACATTCTATCCCCCATCTGCCCTGATGACAAGGTCTTTATTGTTATAGTTGGAGAAACGTTATGTTCTATTAAACAATATACATGAGACGTTTTTGCACAGTGCACACCCTGAAGGGAATCATTTCATGGTGATCTTAAATGTATGTGATGATCACGGAAAAGGAGGTAGAGGGACAGAAACAAATTGCCCAGAGTCACACAGTTTAGTCAAACGAGAAAGCGGTGCATGAAACTAGGGTCTCTGGGTCAAGATTCCACAGCTAGTGTTTTCTTTTGGTCCAACAAAAGCTTCTGACTTGGCTAAGAATGTTATGCAACTGCATTCGTAATATAATTTTTTTGTATAAGATGGGGCAGCGGCAGTGGGAAAAGCCCTCTTCATAGAACAGGTATTCCTTGAAACAGCACATACTTCACTCTTTTAGAGGACAGGTATGCTAGGGTAGCATCAGCACCACCTTTTCCCCTCACAGTACAAGTATAAATCGGGGAGCAGCAGTGCAAGCTTTACTTCATCATAGAAAAGGAGCAGCACAGGTGCAGCATTAGCAAAACAAGCTCGCCCCTCTTACAGGAGACAGTAAGTGCAATATTCAATTTCCCACAGAACAGATCCAACGGGGCAGATTGGTACAAGCTTGTATGGCTCATAGAACACGTACAGTTAAGGCATGAGTGGCATGTATCTTACAAACACATCTGCAGAGCTGGTGCATAACTCACTGAGAGGAAGGTATAGGTGGATGATTTAGTGACTATGCAAGATCTGACACTGTTCTCACTCGGGTTGTATTCTAAGTGAGCCTTTGAAAGCCGTGCTGCTCTCAATTGGAGACCTGATGGTTGTCTTGATTCATTGGTGTTCTATGTATTGAAAAGTAGGTGTTACCTGATAAAGATTGCTGTTTGAAGCAACCTTGCCACCAGACAAATTAACCGTGTTTCAGACAGACACAAAGGGGCCAACCCCTTCAAAAAGATGTTGGATCTCCTCACACCAGGTTCTGTGCAAGCCCAGACTCAGTGCTGCACCTGTTCAAAATGTTACAGGCCGCCAGCTCTATGTGTTTCGCTCTGGAATCTCCAGTGCTTGACATCTCTCTTGGAAAACCAGTACGTACATCATTGTATGTATGTTATTGGCAAAAAGATGGATTTTCCATTCGGGTCAGTGAGAGATTTTTACAAGAGGAAGTCATGTGATGCTGTGTTTTAACTTAGAACAGGGCTTTATGGAGTATTGGCAACTTAAACACTCCCACACTGCTCCACTACTGCAAGCTTCCTCACATTACCCCAGCAACATGTCAAGACTCAACACACTTTCCTTTCAGTTTCTTTTTTTTTTGAGTTTTATTGGGCGTGGACTCGATCCAAAGGTATCAGAGGACTTTACATGAACACTAGTTACGGTAAAGACGGACGCATTCATTTTTTTTTTATACACTGAGAGGTTCTTTGCGAAGCACCCAGTAATGCAGGATTCCCCGCGCTATGTCAGTATTGTGTAAACGGAAGTGGAAGCAGACAGGGCAGGAGCAGCAGAGACCTGCAGTATGCCACGTGGCTTGGAGGATGGACATTGCTGCTCCCTCTTCTAATCAGCCAGCTCAAGCCATCGTAATCTTTATGGTATAAACAGGGACTCTTTTTTTTGTCACTCACCGATGAAAAGGTCAAACTACAAAATGTAAATGGGCTTATGCAAAACTCAAAGGACACTTCAAACAGGCACTGGCAGATGGGGGCTGATCCAAAGAAGCCAGTTACAGCGAGACTTATTTAACTCCCTTTATGCTTATCAATAACACAAAGACTTTACTATGACAGATCATACTTTATACATGCAAATGCACGAGTGTAATAGAAAGGCACATACAATTACACTAATGCGGAGAAATCTGCAGTAGAAAGTCCCACTCATGGACTAGGAAATGAGTATTCCAATACATGGTTTGCCAGGGAAGTTTGTAAACACCACAAACATGTGCGTTTGTGGGCATTCCCAAATTTCAATCCAGCACCTTTTCTCCCTGAAAGTGGGTGAAGATTACTGTGGTCAAAAGCAGTATTTTTTTCTCCAGGATGGGAACAGAAAAATCCCTCCTATAGTTGTTCGGAATGTAGCTGGAGGGCTTTTTCCATGGAGAATAAATGTTCCCAATGGGAAAAAAAATAACAAAAGGCTGAATTGGCCTTTTGTAAACTTGCCATATCGAGAGTTCAGCACAGCTGTAATAGGATCCTGCCTAACATGTTCCCTGACATTCCCAGGAGTAGGCCTAGAAACTTGCGTGTGGAGTATCTTTCCATGCACAGTTCTGGCAATGTTGATAAATAAGAAATACAGATAAAAATGTGCTCAGAAGGCTTAAGACTTCTCCCTTATTTTTTGTGAACTGGGACCATTGTATTTCATTGATTGTCAACATTAAAAATGTAGTCTGGCCTTTTTGTCACACCTTCATGATCACAGAACTAAATGTGCTACTGGAGAATCTGAATGAATTGTTGCTTTCGAAATGGCCTTCAGAATCAGTGGTTCTTCTGTGAAATTTAGAAGACCGAACTTATTAGCTGGTGAATGTAAAATGCTGAACAACGACTGATGGCCTTTGAAGAATGAAGGGAAAGAACTGGAAGAAAAAAACAGAAAAAAGGAAACAGTAAACTAAGTTGAAAACTGCACACATCTTATTCTTACCAGAGCAAAAGAGAATCCATCTCTTTCATTTCTGACATTAATGCACATGTAAGGCTGTCTAATGGGTTGGGACTAATTCCTTGTTAAACTCCTCGTTAAAACATTACCTTAAATAGGGGACTGAACATGGTAGAACAAGTAGGTAAATTACGAACGTCTACATTAGCCCAGATACAGTAACTCATTCATTACTCCTCCGACATCTCTAAGAAACATCAGCTGAATTCAAACAAGGAGGAAAGCTTCTGCTTTAAGAATTAGTCATTGGTACTAGATAGCAGAAATCACGTTGGTAGGGAAGCTTAGTTAGTAGTAGATTGGGCACATAATGCTACATAATATACATTCTGTACAGTTTTTGATTTAGTAATAATATTAAATTTGTAAACAAAAATGTAACTATTTGCAAAAATGTAGCTCATCTGGGTCAAATTGCACTCCCAATTGTGATATGTTTTTTATGAAAGTACATATTATCGGAATTACAAGTCAGGTGAAACAGAGCAACGGCATTGAATCCTGGTCCTTCTTATTATGAGTGGGTAGGCTTTTCAAAACCCATTTTTCCGGGTGCGAGATACCCAGACCCTGTTTTAGTATGCTGTAATTCGTCGCAGTAAAATCGCTCGAGGCTTTGCATGCAGCATATAATGCTCTCCCTGTCAGAATTTACCTTCCACTTCCTTCCATTACTTCCCACACTTGCCTTCACCTCAGTACCACCCAGAGCCCCTGAATACATTTAACGCCTCCCAGATTAGGTGGCAAATGTGTGCATTAAACTCCATAGAATAGGGATTGCTTTGTGTTTTTTCGAGCACAAACATCTGTCCCACATAGTAATGACCCATTCATGGAGTTTAACTTTTGATTGCATGGTATTGGAGCAGATATAGTGCATGGTTAATTCACAAGTGCAACACAGAATAAGGGCTATATGTTATGAAACTCTCTTGTGCTAGCAGTGCAAGCGCTCATTATTAATATGCTTAGAAGCAAGACATACAGGGGCCTATTTACAAAAGGCCCACACAACAAGATGATGGACGGAGTTGTGAAACTTTTCAAACACTCACCTCCAGTCAAGAGATCTGGGGTAAATCCATCGTTATTTTGCTCACTATGCCACCCCACTTTGGACCCAGCCATATGCAAACCAGTCAGGACCCTTCTCTTCATGGGAACAGTCAAGCACGAACTACCATAGGTGGTCCTCTGTGGATTGGAAACAAGAATCCTGGGACCGGTTTAGGGGTACCACCTTCCATCCGCCAGGCTAGCTTGAGTCCAGTGACACAGCAAACAAGGGACCCACATCTGGGCACGTCCTTGACCACTAAGGATAAACATAGGAAACACAGCAAGATGATGGACAGAGAGTGAAACTTTTCAAACCCTCATGCCCAGTCAAGAGATCTGGGTTAACTCCAATTTTCTTTTGCTCACCATTCCATCCCAGTTTGGACACAGCAATATGCAAATCAGTCTTGACCCTGCTCCTCATGGGAACAGTCCAGCTAGAACTGCCAGACCAGGTCCTCGCTGAACCGAAACAGGCATCCTGGGACTTGTTTTGGCGTATTAACCCTCATCAGCTTGGTAGTTCGGGTTGAATTGTTCCCATGAGGAGCAGGGTGAAGACTGCTTTGCATATGGCTGGGTCTAAACTAGGATGGCAAAGTGAGCAAAAGAATGATGGATTTAATCTAGATTCCTTGACTGGGAGCGAATGATTTGTTCTGCATTCCAATATATTTCTCCATGGCCGGTCCATGTGGGGTAGCGTCGTATTTAGGTTGGACATAAGTGTACTTATAAATACATGCTAGATAACCATCTCCAATACGCTTAGGAGTCATTAATTCATTGTATTTGTGTTTGAGTTTGCTAACTTTAGAGATATAGGATCTCATACATGCTCCTCACTTGAACAGTCACCAGTATTTGCTCTCTTCAAATTATCACCTTTTAGTACAATGGACAAGCTTCAAACATTTGGGTTCACAGATGAGAATCTTGCTTCACTATTGGGTGATTTTGCTCTAGGGGGCCAAATGGCTCATTCAACTAATATCGTAGGCAATGAAGATCTTAACAAATTAACATCCCTCAAGAAAAAATCTAAACGAATTGAAATGCACGGACATTTTATGCTAGAGTACTTAAAAGTAGGAATCATTCCACAAGGGCTGAGAGTGAGGAACATTCCAGGTCTTTTTGTTAAAATTCGGAAATTCCTTGAACGTTGGTCGCATATAGCCAACAGATGCTCTCGGGATCTAATGATCCTCATTATAGAGACATCGAAGGAGATGATTCAAACACTAATGGAGGAAATTCAAGAACTAGAAAATAAAATCAAAAGCAACCAGGCAATCGAAGAGGCTAAAAAGAAATTAGAAGAGGTAGAAATTGAAATGACATCTTATCATGACTATTTAATGAAACGGAAAACAGAAAAGCTCAAAAAAGATGTGAGGTACACTAGCCAGGAGAAAATGTATCCATATCAGGCGGGCAATTTCTACCAACACAACCAGTAGAGGAAGATCATTTTCAACCTACAACTGATAGATTTGCCAAAAAAATAGTTACCTTTTCGGATACGACGGATTCAGAAGGGGAAAGCTATAATGAATATCAAGCCAATACCCCAGGCCGTCAAACTCCAGGTAATAGTAGAGGTGAACGCTCCGGTTTTTTAGCCAGGCGAGGGACGCAGAGAACCAGATGGCGACCCAGATACCAACGACGTCAACGGGGAGGTTACCAACAAACATACAATTACCCACAAGGACAGAATTTCTATCAAGACGACCCTCAGGTATTAGTAACGAGGCATGCCCACTACTGGCGCGAGTAAATCAAATACCTATCTTCAATCTCAGTACACATGAGATTGATTGCCAGACAGAGTCTATGCTAACTAAAAGTCTATCCTTTATTCCCCATACGAAAGCTAACAGGTTTGAGCCATTTCAGGACCTAATTTCTTTTTTTCGCAAGATCAGATTACGTGCCTTTTTTCAAGGACGAAACGATCAAGAACCACCTATTTTGAATAAATCGGGTTTGGCGCCTCCGTCCACCTTTGTCCCAACACTTGAGCAGGTGGGACCGGAAATTGCTATTTTTGAACACGTTGTGTTCAATAAAATCATGGCAGCCACGAAATTTATTCCGGCTCCTAAATACAATCTCCCCCGGAAGAACATCAAGCCCTATCTATCCTCAAGAATAACAAGGATATCACGATCAAGGGCTGTGACAAGGGCAGCGGTATAGTGTTGATGGACACTGATCAATATGTGATGAATATGATCACTATGCTCTCTAACACTATACCCCCGTACGTATTGATCCCACCAAAAAGGTATCTAAAATGATAAGGGACTTGACCAACAATGCTTTGGAAAATGGAGTCATATGTGAAAAAGAGTGGACTTTTTTGAATGTTGTAAGGCCCAAGATGGCCTCTATATATGGGATTCCCCAAATTCACAAAAGTACCACTAACCCACCATATAGGTCCATTGTAACCACTATTGGGTCAGCCACAGAAGCACTATCTAAATACGTTGATGCCATGTTACGTCCACATGTCCCTAAAATAAGATCCTACATAAGGGACACGACAGACATCATCAATAAAGTAGAACAGATGAACTTCAATCAGGCCACGCAACGCTTAGTCACTATGGATATAGAGGCTTTGTATAGTAATATCCCTCAGGCAGCTGCACTAGAAGCCGTGAGATGGTTCATTGAAGCTTGTGACATAAATTGTCCGGTCCAATTCATATTAGAATGCCTTTACATTATACTCCAAGAAAACACCTTTGAATTTAATGGGTCACTATATCAACTGACCCAGGGAGTAAGTATTGGGGCTTCATGTGCATCAACGGTGGCAAATATCTTCATGGCACATTATGAGTATAGATACATCTATAACGATGTGGCCCCGTTCAGTGAATCCATCACCAGTTGGTCTAAATTTATAGACGATGTCTTTTACATCTGGAATGGGACCGAGGAAGATCTTGCGGAATTCGTTTCATGGCTCAACCTTTGTGATACTAATATCCGCTTTGTAGCAATGAGTAGCAAGCACAATGTCGAATTTCTCGACGTTATCATTAAATCTAAGGAACAGCAGCTATCAGTGGACTTATTCACGAAGCCTACAGCATGTAACACGTTGTTACATTTTGCTAGCTATCATCCAAGAGCACAAAAAACGACCATCCCATTTGGACAGTTCCTCCGTCTTCGGAGGAACTGTACTAATTTAATGGACTATGACAAACAGTCTGAGATCATGAAAGCTAAATTTATAGCAAGAGGCTATCCCAAAAGACTAGTACGTGACTCGTACAAAAGGGCGCGATACTATGATCGCCAATGTTTACTGGGCAAAAAAACATCGAAACAACAAGACCGCCTTGTACTGGTTATGCGACATTCAACCATGAATGACACCATACGCCAGATCGTCAATTCAAATTGGCATATTCTCAATGCCACAAGAACTGATCTTAACCAACTAGCAAAACCCATGTTTGCATACCGGAAAAATAAGAATCTTAAAGATCTAATAACAAGGTCCCGGATGCCAAAGACTATATCCGCCTCCATACAGACTACTATCAGAGCATTACCGGTCATAAAAGGAAATTACAAATGCATGTCGTGTCTTGCATGCAACTCTGCATTGGAAGTGAAACAATACTCCATTAATGGAGTTAAAATAGACCTTCAAAGTTTGACCAACTGCAAAACTACTAATGTAATTTATGCAGTTTTGTGTCCCTGCAACAAAGCTTATGTGGGTGAGACAGCCAGATCAATGGCAACTCGCCTAACAGAACACAGGTCGGCGATTAGGACAAAGAAATTACAAGCGCCGCTAGTACAACATTTCATTGAGTTCAACGATACCATAGAAGACATTCGATGGTTGATTCTAGAAAAAATTAATGCCAATGGACCGCAAGGAACTGAAATCCGTAAAAGGAGAGAGGTTTATTGGATATTTTCTCTAGATACGTATAAAAAAGGATTAAACAATGAGGTTCCGTGGAGTCAAGCCAGCCGCTACAATAACTAACGGCTTGCATTTACCATAAACACTCATATGGCAAAAACCTAAAGAAGTCTATCAGAGGCGTTACCATATAGAGAGTTTGATATGGTATACAGCAAGTGACTTGATACTTTAAGTACCTATACGTGATTTAGCGTGCTAAGGCTGAGATATTATAGCTTTTCTAGCAAAATTATTCATATACCCATAAGTACACCAATGGGTACCATGTAATCTTCAATTCGATATTATCTGTTAATTTTCTAAATACGAAGTATCAGTACACAGGATATCGCTAGTATGCATATTCTTTTACTACAACGAACAACATTTATCCTACGAAACATGTCATTGGAGGCTTCACAATAACGCTGATAGAATTTGACCAATGACCAATGAGTTGAGGATACATATAAAACTCCCCTAGGGTTAGTCCGGTTTCTACCTCTATACTTCATTTCAAACGCAGATGGAGCGAAGACCAATGTGATCGGGTGAGTGTGACGGAACCGCGCTCTCTAGACAGCTCATTGAATACCGAACGAACCGTTGGAGAAATTTTCTTCCCGGTACGTTTTCGTTTAAAAGCAGCATTAACTAATTATACGCGCTTTTCTTTAGATATCGAGATTAGATCTCAGAAAAGCAAGTACATCTTTACGCGCTTCATACTTGTTAGAAACGGTCAAACGATGGACACTCAGAGTACGCCAGCGTTCATTAGTAAGTGTAACAGCGCTGCATTTTCATGAGTGCTTGTAACGGGTTCCACCCCAATAAAGGTCTTATCTATTCTTATCCTCGCTTATTTCCGTCTTTTTAGATCTATCTGGACCGCTCATATTGTGACTGCCCAACAATCACGTTTGAATCTATATAAGCACAAAGATACCGACACATGAAACGAAGTAATAGGACATTCCAATTCAATAGGAAGGATTGTGCATTCATCCCATCTAAATCCTGGAACGTTAGAAAGCAAAGGTAACAATAGTAGCACGTTAATACGGTTACAATTGCAGCATAGGGATTTGAATGAATTTCACCCTTATTGCTGATAGAGTTACTTTGTTGCATAAAAAGACTAGGTTTATTTACTACGGGTGATTAGTTTCTTTGTTTACAGACACGCTGGGAGGGTTTGTTGACTCTCTAGCGATAAAGTAAAGAAAGGATTGCGCAGTACGCTGTGAACTCAGTCACATGAGCCCAAGCATGAATGCAAGATTGATATAAATAAGGTAGGCAGTTTCTGTATCTACCCCTGGGCATAATACTATGTCATACAGGGAAATTAATAATGAATTTTGACCAACAAAACAGTTTGGACCTTATAGCGTAATTGGAGATGGTTTATGTTTGTTTTGTGTAAATATTATGTATAGAAATGTATATATGTAGAGGACCTGTGTAGGCCCCCTCTCTTCTTTTAATGAAATGTGCACTTGAGTGATTTGGTATATACAAACGATTACAGTCTATTTATTTATATTTTTTTCTTATTATGTTATAGGAATTAAGAAAGTATGGCCGCCTGAAGAAGGCTGAACGCCGAAACGCACGTAGACTGATTAAAGCCATATTCAATAATCACCCCCCCTCTTTTTTTTGTTGTTCGATGTGAATTATAATGCAAATGTTTGACCAAATATGCAATGACATTATAAAAAAGAAAATGCTTGCTTAGAAAGACTCAGAGAAAATGTGCGATGATGCAGTACAAGTTTTTGAAATGTAGTAATTTTTGAGAAAAATTGAAAAGATTTTCTATTGCAAAAATATAAAATAATAAGCAATAAAGAAATAAATAGCAATTAGTGTTTTCGTAGAATCATACTTGGTCAATGGGATTATAAAGTTTTTTTCTGTGTTTTTGTTTGTATATTACCTAGCCTTTTTTAATAACTGTTTCCTATATATTAATTCAAAAATATTTGCTTTAAAACCCTGACATAGGAAACTAAATTAGGGGTACCCTTGTTACATTGCAATATATTGTTCTGCATTCCATCCATCATTTCTGTGTCTTTTTATTTACAAAAGGACTGCCCAGCTGAAGCATCACTTTTCTAGAAGCTATGGTGGTGCAGGCAGGTCCCTCAGTCATATCTATGAGGTGACGCAAAACCACCCTGCATGGCTTTTCATGGCCTCGTTGATATGGAGTAAGGTAAGGCAGGGCAAACACTACCTTGCATTAATCTGCATCAAGGAGGCATTCCTTGGGCATTGCGGTGGGTGTTTCCACACAGCACTCATGGATTTTGGCTTCCCCAGATTTACATCATATAAGCCTGCAGAAGTGCCAATACCTTACACCTCCCCAGAGCAAAAGTAATGAGGAGAATGGTTTTAATTTCTCCTCATTTTTTTCCTCTTTCCACTCCTGCTGCATTCTGCAGCACACATAGAACTAGGAAAACGCCTCCATGGATTGTTTTTGTGTAGGAAGGTGGTCTCTTCCGGCACAAAAATAATCCTGCCAACAATACAGACACCCATGCACCATGGTGCAAGGGTGCCTGCATTGGTGCTAGGCGCCAAATTGTGCTCCAGCACTGGATGTAAGGACAGGAATGCACCATATTTCATAAATGCAATGCATTCCTGCCTTTTGAAATTGACGTAGGGCAACACTGCAAAAAGACTTGCGGTGCTGCCCTACGCCAATAATTTGTAAATATGCCCCACACACCTTTGTAGTGATATAGTATTGATCAGCTAAATAAGCATAATGATCGTAAAGCCATGTTGTATAATTTTGAATCTGTTTATCTAATAATGCACTATTGTTTTCCTTAGTCTTATGATGCTATCAATCATAACATAACGTGTATTTGTAAAGCACATGTTCACCCAGAGGTATCTTGGAGCTGTATAACAGATGTTTATTGTTACCCAACTCAATGGTACTCATTTTATTGACCTGAGATGGATGAAAGGCTGAGTGGACCCACCAGGATTTGAACCTGTGACCATGAGGTCGAACACAGGCCACTGCAGTGAACACGTTATTCCACTGAGACACCAGACCCGGCAGTCAGGAGAAATCAGAACACATAGGTAGTCCCACGTGCTGGAGTAGTTCTTTCAAATTATTTTGATTTTTTAAAACTTGTGACATGTCACATAAAAAAAAATAATTTTGAAATAAATTAAGCCCGATGTACCAATCTCGGATGGTATTATGGATGCCATTATTACACAATGCTTGCAATACATTCTAAAAGTTACTTGTGTGCAGTAATTGATATACTTACCCAGAACACTGCATTCAGTAGGATTTTCGAAATCCCTGGCACCATTAACATTTATTAGAAAGGGGCTCCATTTTATGTGACTGGAGGGATGAAGGTCTGTGGGGTGCAGCAGACATTCACTCCTGCATTGAAACCTAAAGAATGTCATCATGGAAGCCTCTGATCCTTAAAGGGAAATAAGCTGAAATGCTTTTAAAAAATCAAGCATAATGTGAATGGATTAGAAGATGTAGCGATCCTCTCAGCCACTGTCTGTTCCCCCAAATGCCAGCATGCCAACAACTTCAAGATTCAAGGCTTCAGAGGTACAACAGACTGCTATCTGTCCATTTTGATGTTGCCCTAATGGCACCCCTGTCCCCCATATGCCCTGGTACTGATTATTTTAAGATAAGAGGCATAAAAGTCATGAATCAAACGTTAGTAGATGAACTCAGATGAACGTCCCAAACCTTCACACAATTAGACCCAAGAGCACAGAGCAAGCGTTCATGGAACTATAGCCCCTGTGTAAGAGAGGGGTTAGGAAGGAGACAAAAGACACCTGTAGCTTGATACGTCTTTAAAGTTGCTATAATGTCTCTTGACCAACGTCTTTGCCCAGTGAGGGGGGGTCACAGTAATGAATGTGAATAGAGAAATCAGCAAAGGCTGATCATATATGTTAAGCTATGTGAACCCCAAAATAAGGTAAATACATTGATACATATCATTGAAGTCTTACCCATTTCTCTAGGATAACAGCATTGACAAGCACTAAGAAATTGCAGAACACACAGGGGAAGTTAAGACAGCCTAGTGGGGAGCAGAAATGTGATCAATCCATCTTGCCAAGTTGACCTCACCATATCTATCCATCCCAACAGTATAATGGTGAATAGTTTATTATAATCAGACATCTATCAGTATGTGGCTGGGTAAGACCCAAACAATTCCTAGTCTTAAATCCCCGTGCAATGTCAAACGAAGACAATGTTACAATATCACTTCTAATAAGGTTAATTCCTGTTCTATTATCACCTTTATTATTACTTCAGGAGAGAGAGCAATCTTAGTAACATTTTATAAAGTGGTGGAAGGCTTTACATTTTATGTCTTTCAAGTCAACTTTCCTCAGAGTTGGTATATTTTTGAAAATGGATAGTATTTTTTGTTAGTTTAAATGATCCATTTTCTTTATATCTTTGCATTCTCTATAGTACCAATAAAAACAATGGTCAAATCTCTAATATCTTGATGCGCATTAGAATTGATATGTCTTTGCTCCTTAGCTAAATTGTGGTTGACATAGACTAATCTGGTGCTCATGTTAGTTGATAAGGCTCCGAGGTCTTCCTTTTGTTGTTGTCCACATTGTTGTTGTTCAATTTGACTATTTACAGTTTCTTTTCAAACATCAGTAATATCCCCTGATCTAAGTTATCATTTTTGTAACTTAATGTAACTTTTTTCACGAATAGTTGACAGTGACCATTTCACAGTTTATGTATTGATCAACATTCACAGTACATTTGCATATATCATTGACCTTCCATGTATTAATTTTCCTAAACTATAAACAAAGAAGCAGCATACAGGAGCACATAGTAATCCACTTCAAAGTGAAGTTTAACAGGGGTATGCCTCACCTCCCAACATATACAGGTGCCTTTCTATTGATTATACCCATTTACAATGTTCACTGCATAATCAGGATACGGCTATTGCGTAGGAATAACTATCTCAGAACCCACCACGTTTCATTGATGAAATCTACAAGCCCCTCTTTCAACATTGTATTCCTTTAGTTATTTTCATGAAGGGGGTCTAGTATCAGGAGGTCTAAGCCTTAAAGTAGTGCTGTCCATCCCATCAGATAAGTCATTATTTAGTCACATTTCCTTACTGTTTTAATCAGAACCCTTCTCTGTGACGTCTCATTCATGCATTTAGAATCTTCTCACTGACATTTGTCTATGGCCCTTACTTCCAATACAATTTATAACTTAATTTTAGGACTTAACTTTTTTCTGAATTTTTCTTCAGACGCTTCTGATTCTTTGTATTCTTTTTTTTCAGCCATCTGAGTCCTTACTTTTTACTTTACATTGCCCAGTACAGAGCTTTACATTGCTTCTTGAATCATTTTATTTAAATATAATTTGGTATTGTGAGAAGTTGGCCTTGTATATGCTGTCCACTAGTTATAGTGGGCACCTGGTACCAGTCCAAACAACCCCTTGGAGGTGATGGTTAAAGACAACCTTATTTGAAAGCTATCCTAGTGGTAGCTTTAGAGAGCACCCTTCAGGCTAAGTCTTGAAGGAATGTAAAGTAGCTTGTTTTACCAGTCTATAATCTCTTGAATGACCAAATGAAAGGAGAACCACACCAGGTATATATATAAAATATATGGGGCAGATTTATGTTAGACTTGCGCCACTTTTATGCCGCCGTTGCGTCACTTTTGTGACGCAGCGGCGGCGTAAACCATGCACCATGTTGCGCCTTATTTACAACGTGACGCATCTAGGGAGATGCGTCACGTTGTAAAGCCCTGCGCTACATTAAATCTGCGTCAGGTTTAATGTATGCAGGGTGGGCGTTCCATCGGAAAAAGCCTCGGAAAAGTGACGCAGTGAAATCTACAAGATTTCACTCAGTCACTTTTCCGACGCTGCTGCGTCAAAACCTTGCGCCTGCTTGAAGCAGGCGTAAGGCATGACGCATCATGTTAGGTATGGGCAGCCCCTAAACATTGCTGGAGTTGCGTCGTGCTTGCGACGCGACTCCAGCAATGTGCCGCCCTTACGCCATCAGATGCGTCACGCATCTGTTTATCCTTGCGCCACGATGCGCTGCATTGTAAATGCGACGCATCTGTGGTGGCGTAAGGGTAAACTTGCGTGACGCATCTTTCCTGGCGCATCCCTGCTGATTTGCAGGGATGCGCCAGGAAACATAAATCTGCCCCTTAGTATTTATTACTAAACACACCCTACTAGTCTCTATATGAGGCTAGAGGTCAAAGCACAAATGTTACACTTAAAATATCACAGTAAATTAGCACAATATACGATAGGCCCTAGGGGCGAACCAAACCATCTGTTAAGAAAGTGGTATAAGAACCATGATTTGACTAGACACAAGGCCTAGAGCCTGCAGCATCGCTGGGACCCAAAGGAACCACCCAAGGTAGTGACACAAGGGACCCACGGGGGACGTGTGCAGTGTGAGAACATAGCCGCGAGCTCTGTTAGTTTCTATGGGGAAAGTCGCAGTTGGAATTTTAAAGTTTAAGGACACTTAGAGGTGGACTAGGAACAAACCCTTTTGGACTTAGATGGTTCTAGGGCCAACACCCATGGGAGCACTGGAGTTCTCGTGTTACCTCACCCAGAGAAGCCGGGTGCATAGGTGTCAAATGGTGTTAGGTCGCGTCGTCGTTTCCAATGGTGAGATGCTGCAAAGTGCTGCTGCCGGGAAGAGGAGAAGTGTCCGAAGAGATCCAAGTCTGGATCGATGATGTGAAGAACCTGAAAGCAGAGGGGACAGAGTCTGGGTCACTTTCCAGTGACCAGGGGCATGATAGACAAATGCCCCCCGATGTTGGGTGCTTCAGGTGCGAAGAGGGGAAGCTTGACTCCTCAGCCACGAGGACCAGGAGGCATCGACGACAAACAGGAGCTGGATTCAAACTGGCCTATGAAGGATGTTGAGTGCTGCAGTTTCGGCGCCCGGATTTGACACAACAAGCCTTGGCAACAGCAACCCACGCAGGAAGAGGAAAGATGCTTCGGTGCGGACCAGCAAGGTCCAGGGGACTCCACAAGCAATGGAGAGTCAGGGCACACCTGGAGCAACCAGGAAAGCCCAATTAAAGTTAAAGTTTCCTTCACAGGGACCCACCAGTCGACGGACCAGGGATCGCGAAGGTACCTCAATCAGGAACACAAAGGGCCGACTCACGGAACACTCGTGGAGCTAATGCACTTGCAAATGTGCACAGTGTCCAGGGGTTCCGGTTCCACTGCACCCACGAGGGCTACGGGTCTCAGCTTTGCTGGGGACTCGGGTCAGCCTCTGGGAAGTCTGGAAACCCACCTCCTGTGTTGCAAATATTTCAGAGTTCAGCAGGAGCTTCAGAGATGCAAACCGGTCAGATGCATCTTTGGTGCCTGCCAAGCAGGGGAGTAACTCCTTTACTCCAAGGGAGATTCTTCAGTCATCTAGTCGTGTAGATCGTCAAAGTTCTGGGATTTCTGTATCAGGGTTTCGTCCAGGTGTAATCTAAAGTCCTGTAGCCAGGGGTTCCTTTCTTATACCCAAGGAAGGGGTCGGACATACTCTGGGGACCCACATCTGGGAGGGTCAGGAAAGAGGGGTGGCTACACCCATTTCCTTTGTCCAGTTTCACGCCAGAGCAGGGGTTGGTAGCCCCTGCAACCAGTTTGAACTGGACTATTCACAGGGACACTAAATGTGCCCTCAGTGCTGAACTTCAAAGCACTCTTGGAGTGCACCTACCCAGCCCTAATCCACTAAGGCCTGTCTGGGAGGTGATAACACCTCCCTGTGACAGGAAACCTATTGTCCAGGCCTCCCCTGCCGGAGTTTCGGTCAGCAGCAGGAGGCCAGACTTATGTCTGGGGCTGGCAGCATCCATTTTGTGATGCAGGGCTCTGTTAGCTGGTACCGGGTATACCAGTGCTGTCATGTCTCTCCCTCTAGAAGGGTGGGATCATACTCCCACACCAGTTACTGGTGTGGGGGTATGATTCCAAGGTGTTTGACACCAAACACAACATGTTTCCGTGCAGCCATCCCAAAATTAGCATTTACCACAAGGTTATAATGCACTTAAGAGTATATGGTCAGGCTGCATCACTGACAACCCCGGAGAATAGATTCCGAAGGCTGCAGAGGGGATCTGCTCATGCATGGGCACCCTCTCACATAAAAGCAAGCACCGTGCCTTTAGGATTGATAAGGCCTGCCCTAGGGGTGACTGATAGGTTTATATGTGCAGTGATAGGGTGAGATATAGTGAACTTATATCTCAGTAAGGGGTGCATGCACCACCTTACTCAGTTTGCAGTAGCAGACCTGTGGTGTCATTTTGGAGGCTGCAGCCCCTGGTAGCCTCGGGGGTACCTATGCCCTGGGTACATAGTATACCATATACTAGGGGCTTATAAGGGCAACCCAGAATCCAATCTGTGGTGTACCTAAGGTACATGAAATCCATTTAGAGAGGAAGCAGCTAGGTTGGGGTCCTTAATAGCAGGGCCCCAGCCAGACTAAAGTCGAAAAATAGTGAAACATCAGAAAAAAGTGGGGGTAACCATAAGAAGCAGATCATACTCTCCTACAGGTATGGTGAGTGATATTTTTTTACTATCTCATTAAAATTAATAAGGACCCCCTATTCATTAAATTATGTTGCCAAACAATCCTGGAAGAATTACAATAAATATGAATATTTTCATCCAATGAAGCCAATCTCTTAGTAGAAGAAGTTCCTTGTTTTGAACATTTATCAAATTCAAGTTTGATCTAATCTAGAGGAACTCAGTTTTAATTCATGAAAAATGTGTGAATGTATCACCTGCTGCTTATTTACAGCTTACTTTGTAAAGTATTTTGCATGAGCATCATAACATTTCTCATGGAGAATTGTATCCAGGTCCGCTATGTCCAACAGCAGAATCCAGAACTGTAAAAGACAGCGGATTACTCTGCGGGCCGTAGGACCTATCGACAATGCCCTGGAGAGCTCGTCCAATCTATGCATTATCCACCACGTAGCATCTGGAGCACCCTGACAAAACAGGCAAGTTCTCTTTTCAGCAACTCACTGAGACCAAAATAAGTGATGCGTGAGTAAGCAATTTAAAATTGTGCTCTTGGAAAATCAATGGTTTCGGCAGCAAGACAGAGGAGGTGCACCTTTTAACTTTTCTTAAGAAATTTGATATCTTACTATTCTAGGAGACCTGGGTCATGGCACCGACATCGATCAACGGTTTTAAAGAATACCATCAATACGCTACTAAGTGAAAAACATCAGGTAGAGCATCTGATGGTTTATCAATCTACCTCAACACCAATACACCTTGGATATCTGAATCGATTGAGTTAGGACAAACCTGGATACAATGCACTAAAATCATACTATCGCAAAATCGTTCAAATGAATTTTTGAGCAAACATGAGAAAGATTCACTTTTAATATCCAATGTGTACATCCATCTGGGACCAAAGGAAAAATTGGGGAAAATTGAGACTCTAATAGCCTTGCTCAAATCATTGCAATCCACCTTTCCGCAAGCAGGCATTGTGCTGTCAGGCGATTTCAATATGATTTTACTACTAGAGGACCCAGTCCAAAGCAAACAACAAAATAAATATAAAGGGAGAAGCATTCACTCAGTAAATATAAATCACCGCAAACACTATCTTCACGGCAAACTCTGTGCCTCATCATTAGCTGAAATAGGTGTGCTAACGCTAAATGGACGTCTACCACAAGACCAACCAGCCACACCAACTAGAATATCAAAGCATGTTAATTCCGTCCCAGACTACACAATAGTGGACATAGAGCTATTACAAATGATCTCCAGCTACCAAATCATCCACAGACTAGAGAGCGATCACAGCCTTCAGGCAACTGATTTTTGCATCCACACTCCGAGAGCGGCTGAAAGTAATGACTTGCTAGAAGTTCCTAGTCCGTACAATCTAAAAAGGCTGGTGTGGAATGGCACAAACGCGGGTGTATTAATGAATTACATTTAAAAAAAACTCACGGCAAACAAACAAGCACAAAATATGAAACACCCATGGACAAAATGGGAAAATAGATAATGATGATTATTTCCAAATTTTCATCAAACAATAAGCACTATGAAAATAGACCCAAGAAAGCAACACCAGAGTCTGTCATCTCATTAGCAGGGAAAAAAAGGACATTCAACAGGGAAATAAGAAGACTACGTGGTAACGCCCCTATAATGAGGGAAGGCACAAATCATCAAATCCATCAATTAAGGCGGAAATGTAAACAGGAAGTATGGATTGCAAAGAAATCACATCAAACAAATATTTGGGTAAAGCTCCTGTAGACAAGCAAATCAAATAACAACAAGAGGTTCTGGGCAGAAATAAATAATATAGCAAATGGTTCCTTCCATCATCATAACGCAAACATCCTTGAGGCAGAATGGGTAGCCCATTTGAGCCAAAACAACAAACATGCAGCTTCCGAAACACATCAGTATGCCAAGCTCCAAACAATAAACGATCATGCATAAATCGAGCTTGAGGGTATCAAACATGTAGCCATGGACAAACATAAGCATGCCCTGCACAAATTGAAAAACTACCATGCAGAAACTGTGTCCGAGGACAATTGGATTCGAACCAACCAAGTTGAGACAGCCCTAAAAAAACTTAGATCTAGTGGAGCCCCGGGACAAAACAGCTTGGCAAACAAGCTTTTTAAACAAGATAAATGTTTCTGGGCTTTAATTTCTCACACCGCTGTTTAATTACACTTTTCAATCAAACAGCTTACCAGCATCATGGAGAGGCAGTGTTCTCCACCCGATTTTCAAAGCTGGCACTAGATCAAACCCGGTGAATTATAGATTACTTGCGCTCATTGACATAGAAGCCAAACTATATGCGTCAAATCTCCTTACAGATCTCAAAGAATGGTTCACTTCCAACAAGATTCTTCCAATTTCACAAGCAGGTTTCAGACCTGGCACAAGTACAATGTGTAACCTTTTGGCCCTGAATCTCCTTGTCGAAAAAGCACAGCGAAAGTCCATCAAACTGTATACGTGTTTTGTTGATCTGAAAGCAGCATTTGACATGGTACCTAGAGAACTCCTATGGCAAAAGATGGCAAAATGGGGCATCCCGCTACATCTTCTGAGGGCAATAGTTAATCTATACTCAGCCACTTGGGTCCAGATAAAATTAGGAAACGGGGAAAGAACCAAAGCAAGGATACCAATGCACATAGGCATGTGCTAGTCCCCAGCCTTTTTAATATATTTACCGCTGATTTAGATAAAAGGTTCACAAAAGTCCAAAGTGACCCTCTAAAGCTAGCTCCCCACCAAGTCAGAAGCCTGCACTATGCAGATGACCTTGTCCTATGTAGGCCTGGGCGAAGCACTACGCTACGCTCGTGTAGTTTGCGAAGTTCGCGCAACTTCGCACTACGTGAACTGCACGTAGCACAGTGCGAACACGCGTAGCATAGTGTTGCGTAGTGCTGCGGTCATTTTTTGCTTGCTCGTGGTCCTCAACATCAAGTTGGCGACCGCGAGCAAGCAAAATGACATCCCGGCGAGACTTTTTCCTTGTTCGCGATCAGCAACATCAAGTTGGCGATCGCGAGCATGGAAAATACACATCCCGGCGACATTCCCAACGCGAGGAGGTCAGGTTTCTCATTGCGAGGGGTCGCGTATGCTCGCGACCGCTCGCGATGAGAAACTACCAGTTCGCGTTGAGAAAGCTGCCGCTCGAGGAAAAATCTACTCGAGCAGCAGAAAACTACAGCTCGCACTGTGCAAGATGCCATTTTCAATGATTGCACAGTGCCGGTTGCTTGTCCGCACTGTGCAATCATTGAAAACAACATCTTGCACAGTGCGAACATGTTACTACGCAGTTCGCGAAGTGCTACGCGTAGCTCGCGTAGTGCGAACTTCACTTTGCGTAGCTTCGCGAAGTGCTACTTCGCGAACTACGCCCACCCTTAGTCCTATGTAGCCAGACCCGAGTAGGGTTACAGCGCCTGATCACGAAGCTGTTGGAATACACAGAAGAGCTCAGTCTATCACTAAATTACAACAAAACCAAGGTCATCTGTTTCTTCAGGGAATACCCATAGAAAAAAACATAAGTGGCATGCAGCAGGGCATAGCATAGATCAGAGTGACTCCTACAAATATCTGGGAGTGGTTGTAGATTTAAGATTCACACTTAAAGAACATCTAATTAAAAGAAGAGCACAGGCAACTAAATTACGCTTCACACTAAACACTCTAAAAACAGAAATTAAAGTGTCCATCAAACTCCCACTTACTAAAGTTCATCGCACCCAAGTATCTTCCAACCCTTACCTACGGCTCCAAATTATTTAAGGGCCAAGATGCACATTTTTTAAATCTCCAACAATCTGGCCTATTCAAACAAATTTTTCGGATTCTGCAATTTACATCTCAGACACAAGTTTGCTTAGAATTTGGGTTATTAAATCAATTCCCGGAAAGGCAAGCAGCAATATTAAAACTGTGCTGGAAACTAAGAGCAGCCCAAGAAGAATCCTTGCTGGGGCATTGCTGGACGGAACAGAAGAACCAGCCAAAAGGAAAGAAAGACTGGCCAACAGCACTTGAACATGCATTACTTATGCTTAACCTGCATGAAGCCTGGGATACAAACTATAGCTTCTCTGCATTTCAAAAAATAGCAAACAATGGAGCAAAACAAAAAGCCTGGCTATTGGGCAAAGCTGCCCTGGCAAAGAAAAACCACGACTGGATGTTTTTATCTTCATACGAGATCCGGTCACCACAGCCGTATCTTGTCCAACACAACTCCAACTGTCCAGTATTTTCTACTCTTGATTCGACTGGGAGCCTTTTGTTCAAAAGATCAGGTCCCAACATGGAAACAAACATGGCTGACCACCCAGTGAGACTCTTACACTTTCTGTGTATCTTCCCAGCAGTGAACAATTGGAGATGGCATTTTCTACTCCGTGCTTTCTGAACTCTTCAAGTTAGATCATGCATACCAGCCGTAATGGCATTATTAAACAGCCAGTCATTACAGACCTCATGCAGGGCAGTTAAATTTCTGCAAAAAGTCAGCACACTACTACAAAAATCAAATAAATAGTGCTTACTTTAGTGTTTTTAATTACATGACCGCCATATTACATTTGCATAGATTTCACACAATTATTAACGAGGTGTTGGCTAAAAAGGGCTCTTTGCACACTTTTCCTCATGTCTTAATGCACTTAGTGCCAAGCTGTTTTAAGACAGTGCCATCTTCAAAGTGATATGCACATTTTTCACACAAATTTTTAACCACAAAATTGAGAATGAACATTATCCGGTACTAACTTGCATATAGTTCACTTTTCTCTCGGGTTTTAGTTGTATGCCGCCAATTTTATGGACAGGCGCAAAGACCTGAACAATTATTTGCTCGGACCAAGAGCTTCCACATAATCACGGGGAAGCAGCCAGCGGACTTTTTACAATCTGTAATAAGTTGTGCTGATCCGGCATCTAATACACTAGGTTCACGTTTCTATGTAACAAGGTAAAATGATTTTATTCATCTTTTGAGACATTGAAAATGTAAATAGGAAAGTTTGTCACACTGATGATTTTACCTTACAATTGTAATGGTTTTAATTAACTATACGCAATAAAATTTTCTTCATGGAGAATGCAAATATTCCTTTCATATTAATCTCTTGCAAATCCCTCAAATAGTTTACTACACATTATTTACATTAGTTCAAGCCAAAATATTAATTATGCTGGAGTAATACGCATAATGTTGAGAATTTCGATTTATGTGTTTTATGCAAAATTCCTGAAGCTACTGCATTACCCCACTTCGGGCGACAATAATGACCGTAAGCCAATAAGTGGGGTAAAGGGCCGCTTTATTGGACAGGTGGCAAATATATACATTATTAGCACAAAATACATATTTTTCCTATCACCCCCACCCCTACAAGATTTCCCCAACAACCAACTTCCCCAACGTTGTTCGGCCTAATCCTCCTCCCCAAACCCCTATCTACCCCTCCTGCCTACCCCTTGCCTCCAAGCTCGCTCCCTTGCTTCCCTCTGCCCGAAACTATTCCTGATGCCCGACCCTTCCTGCCTGTCTTGCTCTCCTCCAACTCTGCCACCAGGAAAAACCCTCACAGAGGAGTTTTTCCTGTCCCCCCCCCCCCCTACCACCTGAAAAACCACCACTTTCATTGACTGGACGCACGTCCGCAGTTGATATAACACATGCCACCAATGTCGCCAAACAGGTGAAAACGTTATTCATACATATACTCTTTGCCATATATCTCAAAATTTTCTCAACGATACTTCAAATTTCAAAACACGTTTAAATAAGCAAATCCCCCAAGCGAAAAAACATTCAAAAACCTACGCTTTGTGACTCTTAAAATTTTTGAGAGAAGCAGGGAAAAGTGTGTATGTGAAGCAGAACGGACAAAAAAGAAGTGGGTGAGGGAGGAGAGGGGAGGGCGGAGGTTCGGAGGGGTGGTACTGGTTTGTGGGATATGAAGGGAAACCATGTCCTTGTCGAGACAAGAAAATACAAACCATCAGAACCTTTGTTATTTAACAGGGAAACAAGCTGTTGCTAAAACAGCGTAAAAACTAGCACCACGTGCTAATCTGAAAATTTTTTGAAACCTTCTCCCTTATATTTAGCAGATAAATTTCATTACCTATAAAAGATAAATGAAAGCCATCGTGTCTAAAAAATTGATAGTCCTCTTTCGTAATTGACTCATGAGTCAACCAATCTATTCCGGCACTGTGACAAAAACGATGAAGGTCTCTATTTACTTTCCTTCTTGCTCTTTCTATTGCTGTAAACCTTTTTGCTCCTTTCCAAACTCTTCGGGGCATTAACTCTGTTAACACCAAATGTGTTTCAGGCCATGTTTTTAAAAGGATTTCAAGATCTGTTTTCATGTCGATAAGTAAACCAAGACCTGACAATTGCACGAGATCATTTTCGCCGAGGTGAATCAGCAACATTGCCAGTTTATTTTTACAAGACAGTTCGCTGAGTAGAGGCAAAAGCTGACCCCACTTCATGCCGCTCTTACCAAACCATGACAGCAGGATCTCTTCGGAACAAAAACCCAAATTTCTCCCAAACTGCCTTTTCTCCGCTTGCTTAGCGGCCCACTTAATAAAAGAGTGTCCAATGATCTACACTCGGCGTTGGGACAATGTGTCACTGGCACAAAAACCTGAAAAGAAAAGGCAATTAGTATCATAACTTATGAAACCTCGCCTTCCAAATCTCGAATATACCGCCAGCAACAATCAGAAGACTAGCGTCCCAATTTTTTGACATCACTGAGGGAAAAACCCCACCTGGCGGCTTCTGAAGCCGCTCCTATACGGAAGGAATGTGTCCCAAAATTAACGGGGCCCTCGCCCACCCTTTCTAGCGCCCTACGCATAATCGCTAATGCTTGGGAGGCTGTGAGCCGTGAACAATCCTGATGTCTAAAAACAAATTTTGATGTGGCCCCCCCCCCGCTGACATAAAGTCTGACCATGCTTGCTTGGGGCACAAAGGGCCATTTATAGCTTGCAAAACCACCTTCGACCCCTTCCCAATCTGGTCCGTTTTTGACTGTTCTAAGAAGATAAAAATAGAAGAGTGAGACATGGAAGCATTATGAACTTTGAGGCCCTCCTTGTGGATTGTACCCAACAATTCTGAAACCCTAAATGCTCCAAAAAAGAGCCAAATCATACATAATTTCAGCAAATGATATTCAAAATCAGAAAAACAAATCCCGCTGAGGACACATATAATCTTGTATAATAGTTTTAGCGATATAGGTTCCTTTTTGTACAGACCCCTCTTTTTCGTCTTTGCCCAACCTTGCAATATTCTCCGGCCCATCTCACCTGCTGAAGGCTCATAACCCCAGAAAAATTTACCATAGAATGACACCCCGGCCAATTTGCCGGCTATAGTGGTGGAGGATATATTCTTTTGGATATTGCTCATTATGAATCTAATTATGTCGTCATTACGCCGCTGTAGACCTGACTCATTATTAGATCTATACTTGGCACCTGATTCTAAAAATTCCAGCCAAGCACGTCTGTACGCCAACTTGGTGCTGGTGGCCAAGGAGCTCTCGATCAGATGATGAGTGGTCAACTCGCCAAGTCCCACACCTCTCGGGGAACCGGTGTCTTCTGACAATCTGCTCCGGGTGCCAAACCACGGAATCTCGCCCACTGGAAACGAGAGAGGGCATCTGCTATGTTATTCGCCACTCCCGCAACATGTTTAGCCTTGAAGATCATATTAAACTGTAAGCATTTTAACATAAAGAGTTGCAACAGCTTTAGTAACTTTGTATCTCTGACTCTTTGCCCATTTACTAGATCAACTACAGTCTGTTGTCCACGTTGAAAACCACTGCTCTGTTAGCTGACTGTGGCCCCAGATAGTCAATGCCACTATAAGAGGGAAAAATTCTAGATAAGCTATGCTTCTCTTTTCAGCAATCTACGTTTGCGGCCACTGGTCCGCACACCACTTCCCCTCCCAAAATATACCAAAACCATGGGCACCAGATGCGTCAGAATAGAACTGTATGTCCCAAACGAAATCCTCATCCAACGACCAGATTGTAACGCCGTTGAATTCTTTCAAAAAGTGTAACCACACTTCCAAATCAGCCCGTATGTTGGCAGTAACTCTGATCCTATGGTGTGGAAGCTGAATGCCTGACATGGCAAACCCCAAACGTCTGCAAAAAGCTCTTCCCGCTCGAACCACCCTACAGGCAAAGTTCAAGTGACCAAGTAAACACTGCACTTCAAGCAATTTCAATTTTTCCGCTCTTATGGCCTGTTCTAAAAGCCTGGACATCTCAAGAACCTTTTTCACTGGCAGTCTAGCCTCCATCTTCTGAGTATCGACTTCAATACCCAGATAAGTTAAACAGCAGCTGGGCCCTTCTGTTTTGTCTGGCGCTAAGGGAACCCCCAACTCCTGAGCAAATGATTGAAAATCTTTCAACGCTGTGCCACATTGATGGGAACCTGCAGCTCCCATAAAAAGAAAATCGTCCAAATAGTGTGTTACACCCTCATGGCCCGTTACCAATGAAAAACACCACTGCAAAAAGGAGCTAAAAGATTCGAAAAGCCTGCAAGATGTCGCACACCCCATTGGCAGGGCCTTGTCCACGAACATTTTTCCTTCAAAATGAATGCCCAGCAAAGGAAAATCGGAAGGGTGAACAGGTAATAAGCGAAAATCCGACTTAATGTCACATTTTGCCAGCTCGGAATCTTGCCCTGAAAGCCTTTTCATGCCTAAAGCCGTATCCACAGAGGCAAATTTCACCATAGAGTCCTCCCTGGCAATGAAATCATTGATAGATGCACCCTGTGGCCAGGAAAGATGCTGAATCATCCTAAACTCCCCTTTTGACTTTTTCGGAACTACACCCAGGGGTGATACAATAAGGTCCTCCAACGGCCATGTGTCAAAGGGGCCTGCCATCCTGCCTTCTGCTACCTCAGTCAACAATTTCTTCCTAACCACATGCGGAAACTCATCTGCAGACTTCAAATTTTTTGCTAAGCGGCGACACCTGGGTCCTTGGTATCCCAGCTTGAACCCTTCCTTAAAACCCCATTCGAGCAGTGATGCTTCGTTGTTATCAGGATAGAATTTCAAATATGCACACAATTTATCTGTCTTAATTGGTGTAGAAGCCCTTGACACCAGATTGAAAGCCTCCACCCCGACCTCTTCCAGGCAAACCGCCCCCCGACTGCCATTGCTCCCCGAAACATTGAGTGACGGCATGTCTCCCTCCGCAACGGGAACACTCATGCTTGTATTTACAGGGATTTCTTGTGCAAAATCCCTTATTAAAATTCCAGCATGCGCCGGAATTGGGGGTCTGCTGTCTATTCCAACTGCCCACCCCCCCCAGGGTGGGCCTAGTTTGAAAGGGCCGACTGTGTACTGCTAGACCACTCGCAGTATGCATGGCTGGGGGTGGCCTTTGTGGATACATCCATTGCTCATTGTCCACTTCACCCCATGGTTTCTCAGGTAGAAGAACTAATCGTGCCCTAAATTCTTCATCGTAATGCAGCCATGCATACCCACCAAATTCAATGGCCGCTTTCCGGATGGTGTCTATATATTTAAAAATCGCCACTGACCTGTCAGGGAACTTTTCGCAGTATATACTCGCGAAGATGAGAAACGCTGAGGTCCAGCTGTCTATATTAGTTGGTACCCTAGGTCTCCTAGCCAACTCCCATGTCTCTTCTTTGGAACCCTCTTTTGCCTGGGCTTCTCTATGCAAGAGCTTAAATACATCAACGAAATCCCCCCTCCAGATCTTCTCCTTCGTGACTTTGGACAAGTGGGCCCCTAATGGCATCGAGAAACCCATATAAGGCAAGCGTTTCAGACCTGACTGCAGTGTGCTACACTCCTCCTTTGTCCCCTTCTCTGTATTTACGGGCTCCTGATGTTTTTTGTCTGAGCGTACCGTGTCTGTGACTGCCTGACTAGCTGCCTCCTCCAGTGTTGCCTTGACGTCACCACCCTCCGTGCCCACGCCTTTATCCACACCTGAACTTTTGCGACGAGATTAAAAAAATGCCTCACCTGTCCTCATGGCCAGCCTTTCTTCCGACACTATTCTCCTCTTCTTCCCCTTAGCATCATGACCGATCTTGATCCCCTTCAGTGCATCAACCTTTGATTTGTCCTGCGAAAAATAATGTCTGGAAATATCTTTAGTAGACCCCCCTGTTCCCCAAAAGGAAGAGAAAAATCCTGCACCAGGGCGTCATCGTCCTCAATTTCCCCATCCTCTAAAGAGGCAGTATCAATTTGAACTGGCGTGTTTTTATTCATCCCTTCCTCGCCTACTCTACCACCCCTTCTACTACAACCAGGCAACTCCCCGTCCCCAATACCCCCATCATAAATGTTCCATTGAATTCCTTGCGCAAAACGAGACGCTCTCTTGGCATCCAACGGCGCGGGAAATTTCGCAAAAATATTTTCCTCCTTTGAAGTTCGTACGTTGCAGGACGCAAAAAGCCTGGCAGACGTGTCCCCACTGCCCTTTTTTGTGCATGGCAGCGTCTCGCCCACAGGGGGCTGCAAGGCGCTTGAACTTGCAGCAACATGTGTTCTGCCCTCTTCCAACTGTGAAAGACGAGCCGTATCCATAATCTCTTTGGGCATCCAAACCCACTGCCCCTCAAACCCTTCTTTCATGACGTCCTGTGCCTGACCTCCCAGTGCCCCGCCTGAATAAACTGAAGAAGACTCCCCCCCAGCCCCCCCGCCTGATCCCCATGACATCAAATCCCCATCATTACTCTTCTGTGACAAAAAACTGCGTTTGTCTGACATACTAGTTACATGTACAGTTTGCGACATTAAATCGTCCCCTGCGCTGGAAAACATTGGTGACAAATACCTTTCTGTTGATGGTTGTGTAATACAGCTTGAACCACTAAGCTGTTTTTTATTAAAAATACAAATATCGTGATTTTTCTTTAACAATGCTTGTTGTTTACTTTTTGCTTCATGCAATTCTCGTGACAAGCCACTAGGTGGTGTATTTTCTTTCCCCAACACTCCCTGAGCAGTCTGAGGAGAAAGCGAGTCTTTCGCGTTCTTCTCTTGCTGCTGTGTAAACAAATCTTTAGCAGCCCGTGTGCGTGGCCTGCCCCTCCCTCTCTTTGTCAGAGCCGGTCCTGACACCATCCCAGGAGCCTGAGGTAGAAGCGCGCTACTCGCCGGTAAGGTGTCATATTTTAAATTGCTGGCGCCGAGTGAAGGCACTGGAGAGCCTTCACTCGATATACATGCTGCTACGACAGCTGCCACCCCTCCTGCTGCCTTGCGTGGTTTCTTTTCGAGGCCCACCCACGCCTGTGACAGGACTCCAGGCATCACCAAATCATCCCGCCCTGCCTCGCATAACACCCGCAGCGCTTCGCGGACCGAAGCGGCTGTGTCCATGACCAAGGATAACCTTAACAATAAAGCGAACGCCCAAAAACACCACCGCCTACCTCACACCCCTCAGCCACAATGCGCGACGGTTGCTGCGTTGCCTTCGCGTTCGCGCCGCCGCCAATCAACATGCAGCGCGCGCGCCACCTGTCCGGCCGTACTATCGCCCGAAGCAACCCGGGGGTGGACAATCTGCGATTGCCACCCCCAGGAGCCCCCATTGCAAAATTATGTGCTATACCCAGTAAAACTTTAACACAAATGCACTAGAACAACAGAAAAAAGCAACTGTTGTTATCAAATCTTTTGTTTTTTTAAACTATTTTTTAGTGCAGAATACGTCACTGCATACAAAAGTGACAGAAGAGAACATTTAATGAAAAATATATTTCAAAGGGATGGAAATCTCATAATTATGTGTAATTTTGCAAAAATGTTACACAATTATTCAAAAGCAAATCATGTGAAATTTGCACACCCCTAATTTATGGTTATACTTCCTTTGTGTTCTCTCGAGAACTCTTGTGAGTGATGTAAAGGTTCTGGGCCAGTTCAAGAATCTAACACTAAATTAGTGTTTGGCCAAAAGATTTTGGGATGGTAAAAACTGTGACGTGAACAGGTGAAGTTCCCGCTCTTGAAGGCTGTTTTGTAATTTATTTTGATCGAGCAAGGACAAAGGCGAACACACAATGGATGCTTCCTCTAAACAAAGGTTTCTAAGGAAATGCTTTTTATTTACAATGAAGTGAAGGCAGGCAACCGATCCCGGTGGTGAGCAGGAGAAACTAGGTGCACTGAGGAGCCACCTCTTTTTGCTGGAAATTAATCAAAAGTGTAGCATGCATTAAGGGGATAACACAATCTTGGCACAAGGAAATGCAGTGACTTATATAGGGTTTGGTGGAGAGGTAAGGATTCCTTAAAATGGCATTCCTTACACCCTTCTAAACCTGTGGATCCTCTGCTCTAATTACAATTGGGGGAAATACTAATTAACCACCAGCTGAGTATCTGCCGCCTCCACTGGTTGTCACCCTTGATACAGTAGTCCATCCACTATAGGACAACAGGGCTACAGTGACTGTCATCTGCCCTTTTGATGGTAGGATGGCCATCACTCATTTTCCTGTCCTTGGTCGGGAGCCAAGAGAACTGTCTCCTTATAGCAGACACAGAGCCATATGACTCATGCATTTTACAGGTCGAAAATTGCCCGATTTGCAGAATGGGGCTGTTTGTGTCCAGTAAAATAAATTTTGGCATATATGAATTCCAATTTGTGATTTGGTAGCATGTTACTGAATCGTAATTTAGAATTGCCAACACATACCGATTCGGTATTAGGAACGGGTGTGTTTATGGCATCTCTTCCTAATACCGAATCACAGCAGTATGTAAGAATGTTTTGCCACCAAAACAAATTGCAAAACATTTACATTTTACCACCTACTTCAAGTAGGTGGTAGCTATTTCGCAAATGGGAAGGGGTCCCCAAAGGGACCCTTTTCCCTTTGGGAATGGGAGCATAAACGTTTTTTATAGCAGGCAGTGGTCCCATGAACCACTGCCTGCCCTTAAAAAATTAAAAGAAAACTTTACATTTTACTTTTTTAAATACAGCCTGTTTTCCTTTAAGGAAAAAGGGCTGCATTTAAAAAAATATTGCTTTATTTAAAAGCAGTTATGGACATGGTGGTCTGTTGACCCCAGCAGGCCACCATTCCCGTGATTTTAGTGATGCCTAATGGGTCGCGAATTGTGTCCTACTCCATTAATATTCATGAGGCGGGTCGATTTGCAACCCACTAGGAATTGCTAAATGAAACTCATGGGGTTTCATACACTAAGAATAGCGATTAACTAATTGCGATTTGCTAAGAATCGCAGTTAGATATTCGTTATTTCCAATAATGATACATAACGTCCATTGTCATAGAGAATGATAAATGGCCTCCAGGCAACAGGAGAAAGTTCCCTGGGCATCCAGGTGTTTAGGGCCTGATTTAGATCTTGCCAGATGGGTTACTCCATCACCGCTGTGACAGAGTAACCAGCCCACCAAGATCTAAATCAGGCCCTTAGTTCATTTGTTTTGGAGAAACAAACTCACATGTTGGTAGCTTCCTGACAACAAAAATGTTTGCTAAGCAAGTGCTTTAAACATGATGCTAACTTGGCAAACACCACAAAAGGAGTCAATATTAAGGCAGATCTCTTCAAAGCAATAAGATTCCTGCGAAGCAGACCACAATCTCTATGAATGAATCAGCATTTATAAAGCGCACAGCTCCTCATAGAGTGTCCTGGCACTAACAGGTGACTCTCCACTACTACCTAGGGGGGTCTCCTATTTACCTGTGGTGAGGCTAGAGGCTCGAGTGTATTCCCTGCCTTGTACGGACATTTGCTGCAGGCTTTCCTTTGTTTGTGTCCCCCTCCCGCCGCCGCGTTTGGCACTCTCGCGGCCGCGGTCGGAAGGGGGACTACATCTCCCGGCGACATCTGCTTCCTGGGGAGGAAGTTCCCGCCCACCACCTGCGCCTGGAGGCGCTACATATTCCAGCCTACCCTCGGTGGAGCGGGGGTCTCCTATTTACCTGTGGTGAGGCTAGAGGCTCGAGTGTATTCCCTGCCTTGTACGGACATTTGCTGCAGGCTTTCCTTTGTTTGTGTCCCCCTCCCGCCGCCGCGTTTGGCACTCTCGCGGCCGCGGTCGGAAGGGGGACTACATCTCCCGGCGACATCTGCTTCCTGGGGAGGAAGTTCCCGCCCACCACCTGCGCCTGGAGGCGCTACATATTCCAGCCTACCCTCCGCGTCGCGGGTCCGCGCGCGAGCAGCGCCGGGCCGAGCCGGGCTACCCCCTGAAGCCTTCCAGGGTCATCACGTCGCGCTTCTTGCAAGGTACTGTGCCGAGAGTTATTTCTACTGTCATCATCATCGGCTGTAGAACTCTCCGACTTTATTGACATATAACTTTGAGCACCTGTGCCGCCCCTATCACTTTCACCATGGGCAAGAGGAAATGTACTGAGGGAGAGCTGACTGGTGGTCCTAAAAGGGACAAAAAATCTAAAAAAAACGCTCATGCTGCTATGAATTGTGTTCTATCGCGAATAGAGGAGATTGTAAATGATTGTGAGGAGTCGCTTGGGGGTGGAAACACTGACGTAGTACCCAAAGGGGGGTGTAGTATTTACAAATCTGCGCCAGAGAACAGTGTGAAAGTGATTCCCTCTATGTTTGTTAATTCTCATAAAAGTAATACTATGCCTGATCAAGCCTCAGCTGCATCGATCTCCACACTTGTTGCACCAGCTACTGTAGATTTGACCATAGTAACTGAGCATGACTCCGTACCAGATGTATGTTCCTGCGAGTCTCCATCTATTCCTATTCTCTGCTCCAATAGATTTGCTGTACTAGACCCCAACCCTGACAAGTCTAGCTCACCCACAGAAAGGGCACTCCCAATACCTTCCAGCCCTCATGGGCTTCCACCCGGCTCCTTTGAAGATCTTCAAGTTAGAATTAATAAGCTGGAAGACTTGGTTGCGGCACTTAGTAGAAAGGTGGACTTACTTGTTTCTGGGCAGGGTATGTCACAGGTCCTCCTCCCTCTCCCACCTCCTCAGGGGGCTACCCTGGCCCCTAAGTTGAGTGATCAGATCCTCCCTATTTCCTCCCAGTCTCAGGGTTCATTGGGGTTGACTCAAGGCTGGGTATCAGGGGAGGGTAACATTAGATCTGCTCTTGTCCATAGGGCCTCTGCTGAGGTAACACAACATTTTCCTCGTAATAGATCGCTGAATACACACCCCCGGAATAGGCCTAGTATCCATGCCATTCCCTCTCAGAACAGGGTTGATTGTGGCCTTTTTTCCCACTCCATGGTTGCCACCCCTGGGCCCCACCAGTCTTCTTTTAAACCTTCTGTCTTTATGACTCACGTACCTAAATCTACTAGTCGAGGGGGTTTTGAAGGAAGCGAGTCTTTGCATAACAAAGTTATCCACTGGTTGAGGCATACAAGAGGCTGTAGGTCGATTATTAGAGAGGACATAGTGAGAGTGTGTCGTCTGTCCAGGGTGGACTCCTCACTGGATTGTGTGGAGATTGAGTTTATACATCCGACCTTGGCGGAAAATCTAATTAACTTAGAGTACAGGACATCACCCCCTGCACATTCCCACATCCAAATCCACCTAGGGAATGTTTAACTGCAGAATAACCAGGTTTTTAGTTGCTTCCTCACCACGGCCAGTTCCACAGTGGCTCAAAGGGCCGGAGGGAGTTGGTTCCAATCTTGGGCTTCCAGGAACACAAAAGATCTTCCTCCAGTTATGATCTGGTGGACTCTGGGAATGGTAGCCAGATGGCTGGATGAGAATGGCAAAGTTCTAAAAGGAGTGCAGTGTTGTATTCTCTTCCTGATGTTGCTGCCACCCTAGCCATGTATGTGTCAAGACTAGTGCCTTGAATTTAATCCTCTTTCTCACTAGCAACCAGTGAAGAGCCCTGAGATGAGGGGACATATGAATCCAGTGGTTCAGATTAAGGACTAGTCTTGCTGCTGCATTTTGAAACCACTTGCAGGCAGTTTAGAAGATAGTCTGGTAGCCCCAAATATAGAACATTTCCATAATACAGTCTGGAAGTGATTAAGGCCTGGATCACTGTCTGTTTTCCTAGTGACAGTAGACAGAAGGGGCAGAAATTTCCTCTAGTTTCGAAGTAGCCCAAAGCAGGTGCCTACCACCACTTGGATTTGATGTTTCATGGTTAGAGAGTTGTTAAAATGAATGCCCAATTTTTTTACTGTGTTTTAAAGAGCGGCTGGTGGAGGTGTATTTTGGTGCCACCAAGATCTCAAATCCTCACAATATGGAGTGCTAAAAAAGATAATCTCCCATATATCGAGATTACATTTAAATTGGTTAATGGCCAACCAATTAAACATCTTAGAGGGGCACTTTCTAATAGTCTCGCCCTCAACATCTGTACATTTTTTACATGTAAACAGAAGCTGGGTGTCATCTGCATAGGATATTACTTTGGCCCCACAAGATTCAGCCAAATCCGCAAGTGGGGTCAAGTAAACAGAGGCTCAGAGCAGAGTCCTGGGGGACACCCATCTTCAGATTCTGGATTACGGTGGTGTAGAAAGTAGTCCAAACTTCCTGACTTCTAGCCACCAAAAACAAGGCTAGCCACTTTAGGGCAGTACCACCAATTCTAATTCATGGGAGATGCTTTAATAGTCTGTCATGGGGAACAGTATCGAAGGCCGCCGAGAAATCCAACATGAACAGGGCGGCCCTTTCCCCATGATCCAACTTCTCTTTAATGTGCTCAGTAACCTCAAGCAGCGCTGTTTCTGCGCAGCAACTTTTTCTAAAACCAGATTGACTAGCGTGCAGCAAATTGTTGTTTTCAAGGTAGTCTGAGATTACTGAATTTACATGTTTTTCCAACACCTTGGAGAAGACGGGAAGTAGAGCTATCGGCTGGCAGTTGGCTAAGACTTTATGATCGGCTGAAGGTTTTTTGAATAGGTGGAGAATTTTAGCATGTTTCCATTCTGGAGGCGTTAGTACAGAGGCCAGCGAGGCATTGAGAACCTTATTGGCTACTGAATTAATGACCAGAGCGACCTTGGCAAGAAGCTGAGCTGGACAAGGATCGGGAAGGGATCCCAAATGTAATCGACTGATGGTAGACAGAGACTACTCTAGAGACATAGGAGGTAGGTGGAGAAGCATGGGGGTTCAGCCTGTAAACATTCTCGGATCAGGTGGTGTTGTGTCATAACTGTTGCTTTGGGACATAATATCGAAAGAGCTTTGTATAGCAACAATTTTAGCATGAAAAAAACTCAGCCAATTGATTGGTACATTCCACTGAAGGTTGATAATCTCTAATAGGGGTCTCAGGCTTGAGAAAAGATTTAACAATTTAAAAAATCTCCTTTGATTTGTTTTCAGATTCTGCAATTTTTTCCTAGAAGACGTTTTTTTTCACTAGAATGACTTTTACTTAGTGAGCCTTCAAAGCCAGTTTATAATTACCTTTGTCCTCCAAACTGTAGTTTTTCCTCTTTCTCTTTTCCAAACACTTACATGCTTTTTTACTTGTTTTTAATGTCTCATTTATCCAGGGATATATGAACAATGGTTCCGTAGGGAAAACAATTAATTACAGTTGAGATAGATCAATTAGACACAACACACAGCATTAGATGATCTAGCAAATAATTAATCTTAAACAATGAATAGTAATTCAAAAGAACATAATAATTTATTTTTTGTTTTTCATATGAATTTCAAATCATTCATCAACTCCTTTGGGTATGAACAAGAAATGAAAAAGGCTGTATATACAATAATATTTGCAAGAAAGCGACGCAGTGACAGAGTGAATAAGGTGACTAGGTGTGATAGTGAAAATGTGAATATTTACAATATATGTACGTGATTATCAATAAAATACACAAAATGTTTTTGCAAATTTTTTTGCAAAAAAGTCCTCAGCTGAATTATGGATAGATAATAGCCCTTGTAAGGCACAAGTCCTAACTTTTCTGTATATACAAGGAATTCCAATTGGTACGGGACTGTGGAACCGTCAACGTTTCGACCCTATATCAACCAGTTGTTGTATACAGTCATATCGGGTCTTCTTCAGGACACAGGAGATGTATAACAGCCTAATTGTAGGTGATAGGACAATTGTCCACCAGTATGACGTGGTTGCCGCTCGATTTCAATCAGAAGGGACTACCAGTGTTGTAGAAGATCTAGATTCGTCTAATTATTTAATCTTTTCTTCTCTTTCCATTCTGATTAACGAGACCTGTGTGAATCGCTGACTTCAGGGTAGATACTTTAGTACTGCAGGGGGCACAGTCATCAGGATACAATTTCAACTGATGTTTTCGGTTTGTTTTCCTTAATCTCGGGGAGTCCGTCTGAAGCACGAATCTAGATCTTATACAACAACTGGTTGATATAGGGTCGAAACGTTGACGGTTCCACAGTCCCGTACCAATTGGAATTCCTTGTATATACAGAAAAGTTAGGACTTGTGCCTTACAAGGGCTATTATCTATCCATAATTCAGCTGAGGACTTTTTTGCAAAAAATTTTGCAAAAACATTTTGTGTATTTTATTGATAATCACGTACATATATTGTAAATATTCACATTTTCACTATCACACCTAGTCACCTTATTCACTCTGTCACTGCGTCGCTTTCTTGCAAATATTATTGTATATACAGCCTTTTTCATTTCTTGTTCATACCCAAAGGAGTTGATGAATGATTTGAAATTCATATGAAAAACAAAAAATAAATTATTATGTTCTTTTGAATTACTATTCATTGTTTAAGATTAATTATTTGCTAGATCATCTAATGCTGTGTGTTGTGTCTAATTGATCGATCTCAACTGTAATTAATTGTTTTCCCTACGGAACCATTGTTCATATATATTGATGAGGCCCAGGTTCCTTGGGTTATAGGGTTACCCCTGTGTGCTTAACTCTCATTTATCCAGGGGGCAGAATGCTTTGCTTTATTGGAGTATCGTGCAATAATCGGAGATTGTACATTTACATTCTGCGAGATCCAAGCATTTAGCTGGAGGGCATCCGTCTCTGGATTATCCGAGAGAAGGGGTATGGAGGACTCAAGGGCTTTGCCCAAGTCAGTCAAAGAGATTCTATGGAAAGCTCTAGATGTCGTTGAGGTGCTTGTGGAATGCATCTGCCTTTTTTCTGAAATATAGGCCTGCTAAAACTCACCGACCAGGTTAGTGGTACAGGATACTCTACTTTAAGTGAGACATTTGAAAAAAAATTGATCTAGGGTGTGTCCAGCCGTGTGTTTCTAGAAATACATATGGGGGTAAGGCTAAGAGCTGAGTCTCTTTCAGAGAAATCACTTCCGTCTCCAGAGGCTTACCCATGGATAGATTTAGGTCACCCAAGACCAGAAAAATGGGAGTATTTAAGAGTCCAGAGTGCCAAAACCTGATTTAAGGCATTCAAAAAGGCCTGCACTGAGCCAGGCGGTCTATAGATCAAGGCCCCGGATATGGATTGATAGGGCGATAAGGAGCAGCAGAAACCCAGACATTCTGCTCCATCAAGTTCGCCCAAAGTGATGGCGATACAGTTCAAATCCTGTTTAAAAATTATTGCCACTCCCCTTTGCCTATTGATTGATCTTTCCTAAGAATTGCCTACCCTTGTGGGATGAACGTTGCTTAGGTGGGATTGGAATACTCATTGAGTCAAGTTTCTGTTAAAAACAGCAGGTCAGACTGGGAGTCCTAAAGAAGATCGAAGACCTGCAGGTCATGTTTCTGTAGGGAATGAGTGTTTAACAGAAATGCTGAGATCTCTCCCCACCTGGGTCTAGGATGGCCATGGAGGGAGAGGTTGGGGTTAGCCTTAGCTGCAGATTTGGGGGCCCAGTCGCAGTATGAGTAATGGGGCTCACCCTTCCCCTCCAAAGCGATTGCATCTGCCAGGCAGGATACCTTTGGGGCTAATTTTCGTAGGGTAGCACCATCATAAACTAACCTCTGCTTCCTGTCCGGTTGAAAATAAATACGGCAGGCAGCCCTCCTCGTGGTAAGAGTTGTCATAACTCTCTCCTCCTGCAGACAGCAGGATGCCCAACGAGGGGAAAATCAAATCAACATCTTTATCCACAGTCCAATGTTTATTGGAAGTGAATTTAAACAGGTGCATGCATACATTAGTTTGGGTGTGTGTTTGTAAGTTGGGTAGCTTTTTCAGTACATCTATATTTTAGGCATTTTCTTGTACCAATGCACATATGTATACAGTGCTTGGATTTCAGTGAGTGTACATATTTAAGAATACATTTGCATGTTATTACTGCTATCTCTGCCAAACACCCCTATCCCAACTTAAATTTGGCTGAATTCACTAACATTGTTACAATGTCACCTTTCAATTGTGGAGTCTGCTCAATCCTTTGGCTGCATACAGGACAATAACTTTAATCTACAAGCACACATAAATGTGATGGCAAAGGGGGTGCAGTTTCAACTCAGACTACTCTGTGATGAAATACCTTTAATCTGGATCCACACTTTAAGATAGTTTTCCAATCTCTTATTCTCTCAAGACTGGTCTTTGGCACTGCCCTGCTCACAGGCACTCTCAAACTACATCTAGTTACACTCAAAGAAGATGTCATGCTGATAGAACAAGAAAGTGAAACAACATTGCACCTAATTTTATCTCTTTGAAAAGATGAGCCTCTATTAAAGAGACTGGAGTTTTTTAGGGACCTCTTAGCTACCTTGCACACAATAGAACTATGGTCACCATCTCCACTATCCATACGGATAGCTCTGTTGTATGATGTTTTTGAAAAAGAGTTGACTAGAGGGTTAGTTTACCATTTTCAGCTATGAAAAATCGATATGTCTTTGCTGTAATCTTTGGGAACTGGTACAGTTGAAAATGTGCTGATTCCACTGTATGTCCCTCCCAGGACACCCAAATCACTTTAGGTGACTTGATTTTTGTAGTTTTGTTGTATACTTTATGGTCTTATGTAGTAATATATTGTATAATAGATTACATTTAACTATGTTATTATATAGGTGAAGATGCTTCTTCTAGTCATCAGATCTTGCAAGAAGTATTGCCTTTGTAGATTAAGTATTTGTTCTGGGAATGGGCAGTCTGATCTGTGAATCTGACTTCTCCGAACCCACCACCCGAGCCCTCCTGACACAGTCATTTAATTTTCCAACCAAACGAGTTTGCATTAAAGAGGGCCTCACAGACCCATTATATGATCAGGGAGCTGGGAATGGTAATTTACTATAGGGTCAAGGTCCATAGCTCTCCAACCTAGGGTGAATTGCATTCTGATGATGTCCTAATGGTGTAAATGCAGGAGAAGAGTGTTTCCAATGGTTTTCCATTTCATGTTCTGCTTGTAGTGTGAAGTGTTAATCCAGGTGGTCAGTCTGCAATGTTTTACCATGGTATTGGTGATGAGCAGGCCATGATATGGGCATCACCACCTGTACTGGAGTGCTAACAATTTCCGGTGGCTCTTGCTGTGGATCCAGTTACCAAGCTATATACCATGACAAGCTTTATGAGAAGTACAGCTTGAATCTGAGAACGGAAGCTGTTGAGACAGCAAATTAGCTGTTTGCAGTATTCTGGAGTCATATAATCAGATAAATACAAATAAAGTACAGCTGAAGACCCAGGAGGGGTAGAACGATTTCATATGGACTCCACTTAGCAGCCTAGCTCTGACAGAGTGCTAAGGGTAAATCCTCGGGCTACTTAAGTCAAGTTTCCTCACATATCTTAGACATTCTGGGGCAGATTTACAAGCCCCTTGTGACACTTTCATGCCACCATTGCGTTCCTTTTTGTGACGCAGCGGAGGTGTAAAGAATGCACCACATTGTGGCCCGTTTACAACGTGATGCATCTAGGGAGATGCGCAGTGTTGTAAAGCCCTGCGTCACATTATACCTGCATCAGGTATAATGTAAGCAGGGTGGGCGTTACAACACGGAAAATCCTTGTAGAAGTAACGAGGAACCCTTGACGCAGGCATCCTCGCACCATGGTGCAATGGTGCCTACGTCGGCGCATGACAGCCCATAGTGCGCCAGCACAGGGAGAGCACAGGGATGCAACATAATATTGTAAATATGTTGTATCCTGTGCTTTGAAAGTGCTGCAGCGTGGCGCAGCCAAAGGGCTTGGTTTGCTGCGCTGCGGCACTTTCTTGTAAATGAAGCCCTCTGTTTTTCAGAGTTCCATTATATTGTGCAATCTTTCCAGAGGATTAAAGGTGATAGTCTCACTAAAAGTGTTGCCAGATCCTGAAGTTTTTAGTAGCTCCTGAACATTTGAGGACACAAAGCGAGCTCCTTTGTCACTTCAATTCTGGACTGATAACCCAAACAGGGAAATAAAGTTTTGCAATATTCTCTTTTCTACAGTAATAGCAGTAGCTCAAGCACATGGGAAGGCATCAATCTTCCCAGAAAACAAACACACTAATACTATTGCATAAACATAAAAACAACACAGGGCATCTGCATGGAATTCATCTGTACTTGTATAAAAGTGTCCTAGGAGGCAATGTGTGCAGCTGGGATGGTCTTCTTACATTTATCAACATTATATACTTGACACATGGCACAAATGGGGGAGTATTGTTGAGTTATGGAATGAAATTAGGGTGCAAACCAATGGGTACCAGTGGCATGGTTCATACCATTTCAACTAACGTGCAATACTATGATACAAGCAGGCTAAATTCAGGTTTAATACTTTGGTAGCAACCACTGATATATGATTGCCTTACCATAATTCATCAGGATGCTTTTGACATTGAGATCCTGTAGGGAGGGTATGAGGGGCTCAGCACTATTGGACACATATGAAGGTACCTCAGAATCAGGGGACAAAGCAGAATTGTTGCAGCACGGTCAGCAAAAAGAGAACCTCTGGACACCTCATCATAAGTCCGGGCATCAAGCAAACCATCACACAGGACGCATATTCAGTTGACGTTCTCACTACATTGGAGCAACCCTTGCTGCATATTCAAAGGAATCCAAAGTCATGGCCTACATCAAATGCCTACTTGGAGTCAGCACAGATTATTAGATTTTTCTGAAAAGCTTGAACCAAACATACAAGCATTCAGTTTAGCTATTTGAACATAGCACATTTGGGGTAAGCAACAACTATGAACATCTTTACATATAGGGGCCGATTACGATATGACCAATGTCGTAGCCTTTAGGGCGGCATCATAATGGGCTGGTCAGTTTCGTTTCCGACTGCCTGATTATGTTGGAGGCGGGTGCAAAGGAAACCGGCCAGCGGAAACCAGCAAGTAATCTCAAGGGTGAGTCTTTCCACCCTTGAGATTATGATCACAGTTTCCGACATAGTTTCCATGCCGGTCGGTCCGACATGAAAACCATGTCAGAAAGCGTCTTTGGGTACTCTTAGCGGGCCGCCTTTGGTGCACGGCCTCCGGTTGTTGATCCCTGCACCTTGTGGCAGGCACCTTGAGGTGCCTGCCACAGGTTGCAGGGATGAACCGCACTTCTCATTTCTCCATGGGAGCATGCATTGTGGCCAGTGTATGCCCGTAATGCATGCTCTCATAGGAAATATAAGAATGCAACCAAACAGTTTTTGGTGGCATCCTAATGAGGTTGTCGGGACCGGGTGTCGTTGGTCCCATGACTGAGTTGGTGTCAGGTGGAAGTGTTTCCGCCCGACATCATGACGAGAGACTATGTGTAAACACATACCTACAAACTTGCGTTTCCTTATAATTTCTGAAGCAAAAACCTTCTTCATAATATACAATATCACAAATTGGTAAGGTATCTCAGTGAGATTGACATAGGGTTTGGTATAATGAGTGTTGGTTAGAATACAATCATGCTGTTTTCATCAAAGGAAGTAGGGCACAGTGAAGCAGGGCTTAGCAAATGTATTTTAAAAAAATATGGCTGCTGCTGCAATAGAGCACAGATATGGAGGCAGCCATGCCACCATGCCATCAAGGAAAGGAGGGTAATAAGCACTCAGCTTTTTGGGCAAACACCGCAAAGATCTCCTTTTCATGGCTGTACAGTGTAAAAGGTTTGGCATAATCAGGCACATCAATCCCCTGCTGGAACAGGAAAGCTGAGGACATCTAATATGTCTTCCTACTTTTCTAGTATTTTTTCAGTAATATCAATGGTAATTCGGGAAGATAAAAATTAAGGCGGTGGTGCAGTAGGGGCACAGGATGTTGATCTATCTCGCATATGCCACATTCCTCGAATCCCTAGAGGACCCCCTAAATCTTTTCAAGTTCACATTCAGAGTTTGCATAGTTTTTTACACAGTTTAACCAACACTTAAAAAATAGATTGTGGGAGGAACCTAGCGCGCAACCAAGATGGCCGCGTAGGCTTGTGGCTCCCGGGGGCCTCCGCAACCTCCCACGTCTATCCTGTCATAATCCTGATTTTTTCGACGGGCTTTTGTTTATGATCTTGCGCTAAGGTGCCACTCGTTTTCCAAATCGAAATTGGACTCCGGGAACGGGTTTTTTGGTGATCTGAAGTTTGCGGCCTTCTCCGGCTTTGGTCCCGGACTCGGGTTGGTGAGGTGCCCGGCTGCAAAGTGAACAACAGCGGCATGCCAGGCTGGGCCTGCCCCGGAACTCGTACTTTCACTTTCGGTTTCGAGTTGACCGACTGAAACTGTTGAGGAGACATCGGGAGAGCTGCGCTGAGTGCGGAGTGCCAAGCCTGGACTTCAGCTAGCGGCCCGGATCCTCGGGCCTTCCTCCGGGTGCTGGAGGGTGCTGACCTTGCTGATCGCCAACGATGACGACAAGAGTGGATGGCGACAAGCTGAAACCCAAATCTACCCGGAGGGGAGCCTATTCTCAGGCCAACAATATGGACCGCTATGCGCAGCCAAAGGGATCCCCTAGCGGATCACGTAAATCGCCTGAGCCGCCCAAGGAGGCCTCGGGCGCATAACCCGAATTGACTCTGCTGGATGTCATGGGGGCCATCGAGGAGATGAAGGTGACTGTGAACCAGCAACTGGATACTCTGGCCAACAAATTGGACTCGGTGCTGATTGATGTCACCTTGGTCAGAGCGGACCTGTCGAAAACCAACGACCGGGTCGACTCGTTGGCCCAAGCGGCGTCGAGCCTAACGGTGGATGTGGCCGCTTTGCAGACGACGGTGCGGAGGTTTCAACTCGCTAGTGACCTGACTGAGCGTCGCCTCGAGGACTCTGAAGGCAGGGCCAGGCGGAACAACGTCCGCATTATCGGCGTGCCCGAACGATCGGAGGAGTCTGCTGTGGACCTCTTTGTGGAGGATCTAGTGGTGACTCATCTAGCACCCAAAGGGCTGAGCAAGTTCTTCGCCGTGGAACGGGCCCACAGGGTTCCAGGGGGTGTGCCTAAGGTGGGTGCCCCCCCGTGGCCGATCATTGCCCGACTTTTTAATTTTCGGGATAGAGACGCTATCCTGCAGGCGTCGAGGGTGGCTGGGCCATTACGATTTGAGAACTCTAATGTTAGCTTTTACCCAGACTTTACGCAAGCGGTTCAAAAGCAACGGATGGGTTTCTCGGCCATCAAACGGCGCTTGAGAGACATGGACTTTAAGTATGCGATGCTCTTCCCGGCTAGGCTGCGAGTCGAGCTAGATGGTCGCTCACACTTCTTCGACCGGCCGGAGGCGGTGGGAGAGTGGCTGGATGCCCTGCCCAAGAGTCGGGAGCCGGAGGGGCGGATGACGGAGAGCGGAGAAGGTTCGCCGGAGTAGGAATGGAACTGTGAACTTGGCGCTGGACTGCTTTGGTAACGTTTTGCACCTGTGGCTGCACCGGACTCCAGTTGTTGACACTTTGCCCCGTGGTGTTTGGAGGTAGCGGGGGGCTTGCTGGGGCCCTTTCCTCCTTCTGGGGTTCTTTTTTTGTCCTTTTTGTAGCGAATTTTATAATGGGGCGACAGGCACACTGCAGGTTGGGGGGGCTGTTCGGGCTCACGCAGGGGTGCAGGGAGGGGGGAGTTTTGTTGGGATTGATGGGACGGGGTTGGGGATTGTTTGTTTGTTTCACAAGGCGGGATAATATTTCATGCTGTTCTACTATGATTGTGCTCCCCGGGAGGGGTATGTTCTGTGTTGGGAGGGATGGGGGCTAGGGGGCTGAAACTTCTTTCCTGGAATGTGAATGGGCTGGGGGACAGGATAAAGCGGGGGGTAGTCCTGCAGTTTCTGAAACGTATTTCGCCAGACATTGTGTTCCTGCAGGAAACACACCTCATCGGGAACTCTTTCCATGCCATGAACAGACGAGGGTATCGCCTTCTGGCCCATTCTGGTTTCACCTCTGGCTCGAGGGGAGTGGGCATTTTGGTCAGGACCTCTCTCCCGTTAGTGGTTGATGAGGTGATCCACGACGACAGAGGGCGCTACACTGCGCTGGTGGGGAGGTGGGAGGGTAGGTTGATTACGCTGGTCACGGTCTACGTCCCGCCGGGCCTGCAGACGGCCACCTATGCTGATTTGGGACGTCTGCTGCTTGGGCTTCCGGGGGGGGTGGTGGTCCTGGGGGGGGATTTTAACGCTGTGGTTTCCGGAGTTGAGGATCGATACCCCCCTAGGGACCTCCCTCGGGCCCAGAGTTGGTTGGGGGGCTTTCTGGATGCCCTGGGACTGATAGATTGCTGGCGGTTGAAACACCCTGGACAGGCGCAGTATACCTTCCATTCTGGGGCCCATGGTAGTCTCTCGAGGCTTGACTATATGCTAGTTCCTGCGGCCCAAGCTGGGATGATCGGGGAGGTGAGACACTTGGCACGCGGTATATCAGATCACTCCCCCCTCTTGTTACACCTAGATATCGCCCTGGGGGCGGAGGGGAGGGTGGCGCCGATCAACCCCTGGTACCTACGAAACCCCACGATTCGTGCAGACCTGGTTAAGTCTCTGGAACACTACTTTAAGAACAACGTGGGGTCGGTGTCTTCCGCCATCTCCCTTTGGGAGGCCTTTAAAACGGTGCTCAGGGGACCGGCCCTATCTCTCATTTCCTCCACCAAAAAATGCGCTGCGCAGGAGGTTGTTCAGCTAGAAAATGAGATTACTGAGTTGGAGAGTGAGTTGGAGCAAGGTGTAACGGATGACAGATTGCATGTATTGGAGCTCAAGCAGGCCGACTATAAGGCGCTGGTTACTGAATCTGCTAGGAGTATGAGCAGGGAGCAACAGGGGCGTTTGTATGATATGGGGGATAAGGCCGGGAAATTGATTGCTTGGTTGGATAAGAAGGAGAGAGCGAGTCGAGTGGTACCGGAGGTTGAGAGGGTGGACGGTGTGCGTGTGACGGACCCCGGTGATATAGTTGATTGCTTTGCGGAGTATTTTCACGGGGTCTACTCTCCGGTCTCGGAACGCTCGGAGGAAGACTCTCGACTGCTGCTTCGAGACATGACTCTGCCTTCCCTATCCGATGAGGATAAAGTAGTGATGGATGCGGCCCTGTCGCCAGATGAGATTGCTTTGGCCATTCGCTCCATTGCATCGGGCAAGGCCATGGGTCCTAACGGACTCCCCATTGAATTATACAAGTTGCGCCCAGATGTTATTGCGCCTTATCTCAGGGACATGTTCCTTGAGGCTAGGGCGGCAGGCTCCCTCCCCTCTGAACAACGTCTTGCTACTATTGTTGTTATCCATAAGGAGGGGAAGCCTCGGGATCGATGTGCTTCTTACAGGCCCATCTCCTTGTTAAACGCGGAACCTAAAATCCTCGCCAAGGTACTGGCTAATCGTCTGATCCGGGTTGTGGGCGACCTTATTCATCAGGATCAATCCGGCTTTATACCCCATCGCAATACCGCTTTGAACCTGCGGCGGTTGCATGGCGTCTTTGCTCGCGCGCCATTCATTCGTGAGCCGGCCATCTTGGTGTCCTTGGACGCTACCATGGCGTTTGATACCTTGGAATGGCCATACATCTGGGCAGCATTGGCGAAGTTTGGTTTTGGCCCGGGGTTCATCGGTTGGGTGAAATTGCTCTATGACAATCCGCTGGCACAGGTAGTGGTCAACGGACGGGTATCGGCTCCCTTTGTCTTGGGCAGGGGCACCCATCAGGGTTGTCCGCTGTCGCCTCTCCTATTCGCGCTTTGTTTGGAGCCCCTTGCGGAGTGGTTGCGGTGGGAACCCTCGATGCGTGGTCTTAGATGGACGCCGGAATACGAGGACCGGGTCTCCCTATACGCGGACGATATCCTTTTGTATCTTGCATCACCGTGCAAATCGCTCATTGTGTTGATGGATGTTTTGAGCTCCTTTGGTCGCAACTCCGGATTGGTCATTAACTGGGCTAAGTCCTGTGTATACGTTCTTTCCGGGGAGGCCCCCCCCCCTTCCGCGGGGGTGCCCTATCCAGATTGCGACGTCGGGATTCACTTATTTGGGTATTTTTATAACACTGGACCCAGTGGCCCGCTACGAACGGAATCTTCTCCCCCCCCTCCAGTGCCTAAGGGCGGATGTGGCGGGGTGGCGGCGGCTGCCGCTCTCGCCACTTGGCCGGGCAGCTCTGTTCAAAATGATGTCGCTGCCACGCTTTTTGTACGCCCTACAGAACACCATGGACCTGGTGCCGGCCCGTTATTTTCGGGAGGTGGAGTGTCTCCAGCGTCGATTGTGTTGGGATGGGCGGCCGCGGATTGCTCTTGCCAAACTAACCCTGCCATGGTACGATGGGGGGGTCGCCCTCCCTGACATTAAGCGATACTACTGGGCCTCCCAGTTGGCTGCCGTCAATCACGGGATGTATGGCCCTGCTTTGAACCCGGCGTTTGAGATGGACAAATTGCTATTGCCGGGCGGAGACTATAATCGAGCATTATACTCGGGGTCCCTCGATGCGCGGTTGACGGGCCCGACGCGGGTCGCGGTACAGGTGTGGCATGCAGCAAATGCGGCGATGGGGTGGAGGGATCGCTTGACTCGGGCTACACCATTGTACGCATCCCAGCGCTTGGGATATCTGTATACTACGAAAGGCTTTGAGAAGTGGGATACGATTGGTATCAGCACGGTAGGGGATCTCTGGACGAAAGGGAAATTTAAGACGTTCGACATGCTGAAAACTGAATATCAGTTGAATGATAGGGAATACTATCGGTATGCTCAGGTTCATCATGCCCTGTGCTCCGTGTTTTCGGACGCGGCGGCTATTCTATTCCGGAGCATTCCCCGTTGGAGGACAGGGTCTTGGACGGCTATATGCCGGATAGCACCATTTCGCTGATTTACAAGAAGCTTATTAATGATCGGATGGGTTTGCTGGCCTCATTGCGGGAGACTTGGATTGCCGACGGTTTGGAGCTGGACGACGAGGATTGGATGTCGGCGGTGGCCTCCCCGAAAGAGGTGGCTATCCCGGCCCGATTGCGATTCGTCCAGCTTAAAATACTCCATAGAGTGTACGTCACGGGGCCTGGTTTGATGCGTATGGGATATTCGGTGGATGGGTTGTGTAAGCGAGGCTGTGGACTACTGGGGAGTTTCCTCCATATCCTGTGGGAATGTCCGGAGGTGACTCGGTTTTGGTGCAGAGTGCATGCGGTGTTAGAAGAAGTCACGCATGTGGCCTTGTCGCCGGAGGCACGACGATGTCTGTTGAATGTCTGGGAGCCGACTGATTACAATGCGACGCAGACGCAGTGGGTGACTCTGGGCTATATGGTAGCGAAGCGTGACATTGCACAATTGTGGGGCTCCCAGAGGCCGCACACGGTCAGCGAGTGGAAAGAACACATGGACTGGTGTATGTTCAGAGAGAAAACGGTGTACGTGGCGAGAGGCAAGCCTGGCAAGTGGATTAAGGTGTGGGGTCCCTGGAACTCCTATCGCGGAGGTATATGTGCCCCGCCTCAGATGCGTGAGATAGATGCCGCGCTGTCTCCCTAGCCCGCGCATTCCTATATGCTCCTGCGACATGCGAGTTTGGTTTCTTCGGCCTTGCCCCCCTCCCCCTCTGTTTACCCGGGTTGGTTTACTCCCTCGACACGAGGGGCACATGCTACTGCTATTAAATTCCTTTGCCTTGTGTGTTTGTTGTTTTTCGTTTCTTAAAAATATGAAACCTTCGTTTGTTCATGGACTGCGACTGCGGCCGACTGCGAGGATTTACTCTCCAGTGACCCCTTTTTATGGCTTCATCGACGTGAATGTTCAGCTGTACCTAGGATCACACTGCATTTTAGCGGCCGGCCTATTGGTTGTAGGCCCATACTTGTATTTCTCTGAAATTGTAATAAAGGTTTTTCAAAAAAAAAAAAAAAAAAAAAATAGATTGTGCAATTATATTTCCAGATGTCATAATTTAGTCATACTCTCATTGTAGTTCCAAAGGGCCCCAAACACACAAAAATGTGGCTAACCTTTTTCGGAAGAGCAAAGAGCCTCTCGAAAATGTGTGCCTGTGAGTCCTGAGCCTGCAGACGTTAATTCAGAATCTGGACTTGCGGTCAAAGGAAGGGACAGACGGGGGCACATATACTGTACTCTCAGTTTAGAATCATCCCTCCATATATAAAGAGGCATTTGGCATGCACCATTTGCTCTGTTTCACCTTCGCTCTCAGTTACCACATGAATTTGCTGGGACTTCTTTGTCCTCTGCATGCACAGCACCTTTTACTTCTATGCCCTGCACCTTTTAGACTATGGTATGGGGGAAGAAAGTGCGATACATTTAGCACTTCCCATATCCATCAGTAACTGAGAGATGATTTCATTTATTGGATGTCTCACTCCCAGGTATGCTGACAAGCACATAATATGGCTTGGGGCTCACTGATGTGTGCAAGTCCATTTGAGCATACACGATCAATTTTGTGACTGCACACAAATATTTCTAAATATCTCAGACCTAAAAAGATTTTTTTTTGTTGCTTTATGTGTGCTAGTGAAGGTGGAAAAAATAGCTTCATGAGGCGTCCAGAAACTGTCCATCAAGTAGGAGTTAGTTCATCGCTTCAGTCTCCATGGAACACTGAACTAATAAAAACTCGATTTACACCTGATGTCTGATTGCAATTATATTTCTTCAGGACAGAAAGAACAAATGGGAGCATTTCACTAGGTGAAGCATGTGTTCATGAACAATACACTACCTAACAAATTAGGGCGATGTGCACATTAATCAGCAGAAAGGGGTAATTAATTCAGTCTTTCGCAAGTAAGTTGTCCAACACATTAATTAGTCACTATGTGGCCTCTTTTCATATGTGTGCTGTCCACCATTCTAATGCTCTATCCCAAATAGTGTAGTATTAAATGGTATATATTCTACCTTGACTAGTCCAATATTTAAAGTTGCAGGTTACTCTCTTCTAAAATATTTTACTTAATTATGCGCTATTTCACTCGCTTCACTTTCAGATTTCATTTTTTCTTTAAATACAGGATAAATCACAGTAAATACAATCTACCCATACAATGCGAGTAGAGATAATATGTAATGTGTTAGGGAAGGCCGGCGTACCCGTCATCACTTCCCATGGACATGCTATTGCACCGCTCCTGCCGTAAATATGCCAAGACCAATTCACAAAGATATTAATATAAAAGGAGGAGAACGGTGTTCTCTAAGGAAAAAGTTAGTTTAAGCATTGAGAAACAAAAAATAAAAATGTCAAAAAGCAGATTCATCTGTCTGGAGTTTAAGACCAAGTGTACAATCTGCAGGGCTGAATTTTGTCCTTTCAAGTCTATAATTATCAAAGATGCCCTTGAGTACTCCAAAGATGCTTTGTGAATCATATTACATTTGGAAATTGCTCCAAATGTAAGAGTGATCTTATTATTTACCTTCAAAGACCCTCTCCTGCAGGATGGAGTGTGCTACACTCAGGACAAGGTAATGCAAAGGATGCTGTTCTCCACTGAGTGCTCCATGAAGTGATGGTGCACGTGACCAGAAATCAGTGCAGAAAAATATCCACCTGCACATGGGGCACTCGATTGCAAATGTACTGTATGGGAAGTGTGTTTGTTGGGGTGTTAAAAATGTATTGTGAAGGTGTACACGGGAGACAAAATGCTTGAGGGCGCACGTTAAGACGAATGTGTTCAATATCTACGAGCACACATGAATTACGTTCTCACTCTGAAGGACAATTTCTTGATTCTTTTTTACACATTACGAACATAGAAGAAGCCTGAGGGTATGGTGTAATCTGAATTAAATGTGCAGTGATATTGTCTGTGTATGCTACATGTTGATAACATAAGGAGATGATAAATAACACGTTTTAATGCAATATTGTAGAGTATTGTACTGCAACATGTATATAGTGCACACTGCCCCTATATAGCGCACTGAAGGGCTTGCCTACATGGGCAGCATGCTACACTGTGTGCGGTAAGTGCTTCCATGCTGTGAGTGAGGACCAGTGAGGAGGGGTTACCATGGTATCGGATGCAGAGCTAAGCAGTATGATGGACGAAGAAGTGTGAGAAATAGGTGCCCAAACTATGGTTTTCAGTAAGCCGGGAGCTTTGAGCAGCTATGCTGGTCCCTTTTTGGTATCTTTTATATTCATGGTCCACTTAGCTGATTAATATACTGGGTTGTCCATTCTGAGATATTTTGTTTAAAGTTTATGGTCCTGAGCAAACACATGTGAAAGGAAGAAGTGGCGGAGAGATCTGCTGGGATGGACTTTGTTAATATCATTCCAAATGTGATTTTCATTGTGAGAGGCCAAAAAGTGCTCATAGTATACTGCTAGTTGGGACCCGCAGTAGTGGACTAAATTACAGCAAGTGATATGTGGCCGATCTCTTTAGTTATTTTGTGCCTGCTCAGTTGGTGATGCTTATTGCAGAGGACTGATCTAGTACTGGGTGATGGATATGGCTCTTAGCAGTTTTGTCCTATATGTGTCAAGCAGAAAAGGGGTATTAAAGAGCAGGCTGTTTGAACTACAATTGACTGTCTGCTGAGTGCTATGGTTTTCGTTTCAGTGTGGGTATACATTTTATTACAATTGCATTATACAGCACTTATATTTTGCTCCAGGTCTAAGAGTTGTTATTTGTTTGGTTTTTTTGTAGTTATTTTTGGTGATTGGGATTAGTCATGTGCTCTACAGGAATAATTTCATGCCTTTGCTCCAGCTTCTATGTGGTAGATTCAATGTGTATGATTCAGGTGTCATCTTTAATAGAAGGGGGGGATATGGGAATGTCATGCATAGTTTGGTGGTATTAATTGAAGAACTACAGGAAACTAGATATTGTTAGGGTACAGAGTATGACTTTAAAGGAGAGGTTGTGATCTTTGAATAAAACATGTGGGCAATTTGCAGAGATACAATAGTAAGGATTAAGGCAAATATGCATGTGATTTAGAGTAGGCTGTACTTAGAGAGCAGAGGCATGCAGAGGATGGAAAGGAAGAAGAGAGACATTTGAAAGAAAAATAGTTGGAAGTTTTAAGTCAAAGTCAGTTTCCATGAAGGGTTTGTAGGGATATTCTGCAGGCTGTGAGGAGTTTCTGAGAGCATGCAAACTTGCAGAAATAAATAACATTATTTGCATGTGTTGAAATATAATTGTACACCATGAGAACAACACTGTACACAAATACAATCATCAATCGTGTTTGTGTAGAGATGTGCCTCCACTTTCAGTGTGGGATAAAAGAGAACAGTGCCAACAAATTACCCAAAGTACAACAGCTCCAAAAGGGTGTGCATTGAACAATTAGTGACCTGCTCAATGTGAATCTGAACCTGTTATTTGCTCTTAGCGCCCGATTACGATGTTGGACGGACCTGAGTCTGTCCGACATCATTTGGGAACTGGGACTGAACGATCTCCTGTCATCGGTCCCAACTTAGCAATTAGGATGCGATCGAACACTGTTCGGTCGCATTTCTATTCTTTGCAATGGGAGCATGCATTCCAGCTGGAATGCATGCTCTCATTGTAAAGAGGTGAGGTGCAGTTCATTTTGCATCCGGTGTCAGGCACGTCAAGGTGCCTGCCACAAGTAGCAGGGATCAACGGGGTGGCACATAGGTGTTCCCTCGGCCGCCATCCAGAGGCCTTGCACCCAAGGGGGCCCTGCTGGGGGCCCCCAAAGTCAGATTCCCACAGCCTTTCTGAGCCGGAAATGCCGGCACAGAAAGGCTGTTGGAATCTGCCATCGTAATCCATCGGGCGGAAAAAGCCGCCCAAGGTATTACCAAAGGCTTTCTGAAAGGTAGATGGGCTCTCCAAGCCCATCAGAGGCCATTCCGAAATCCGGTTAGGATTCTTTTCCGACTGACCCCATCAAAATGGGTCTGTCAGAAAGGAATCTGAACAGCCAATTACGATGCCGTAGGAGCAGCTCCGACCGGGGGTTGGAGCCATTTCCAACGGCATCGTAATTGGGCCCTTTGCCTGTATAGATGGTCCTCATTATCTGGAACACTGTCATGCTGTCTTACTTGTGTTTAAAACTCAATAAAGAACGTTTGAGAGAAAAAATTGATATATTATTTTTTGGCTGCCCAAGCAGAGATATTTTGACAGAGGAAGAGGCCTGGGGCATTGGAGGGGACCTTGCTAAGTTGCAAAGAGACAGACAGGACAGCAGGTGTCAGTGAAAGGGCTCCCTAGCTTTGCTGTAAAGTAGGCATTTGTGTATAACTAAAGCATAATAGAAGAAAAGCACAACTGTAGTCACCTTTTTATCAAAGCAGAGAGAACCTTCCTATAATAAGCTTTCTCCAGCAATAAACTAACAGCCTGTATTTTGCCAGGCTGGGATCTAGCTAATGACAAACAAAACATGGGCCTATTCAGAGCAGTTTCTCCTTCTAAAAGGACAGATTTATCCAAAATCTGAGGGTACTAGGATGAACACTGAGAGGTGCAAAATCAAACATCACAAAAACTTAGCATTTTTTTCTTTTTAACATGTAAGGGTAGTGTGACCTTTCTTTGAATTGTGACAACTTTCACAGAAATCACATAACTGTATGGCATTGTTGGAAGCTATGCAGCATTTTGTAAACTGCATTTTGTATTCTACTCATTGTTTGTTAGTTAAAGAGGGGCATGCATTAATCTGAGGTGAAGAAGGGGATTGACACGGTTTTCAAGAACTCTCATCCAGCACCACTTACCTGCGAGCCAAGGTAGCACTTGAGGCACTCCTCACGCACTACTGTTTTGTAGCAGGGTAGGGGCTTCAGCAGCCAGTCCTTAAAACAGACCCAGCATTAGACGAGCACCTGCCAGCCTACTCCCTGGCTACAGGTATAGGGGACATCCTGACTCCAGCGGACCTGAGAATTAGAGTGTTGGGTCGGTAAAGTCCTCTCCATGGTAAAGACATGTACCCCTGCCTTGAGTGCCCAACAGTACTGTTGCCAGGATCCCTAATGCTAAGTTTTTCATCATAGGTGAACACAGATCCTTCATGTGCACCATGACATGGGTCTGTTTTGTAGATTGTGGTCTTGTTGGACCGGGAGAGGTGCCCAAAGTGGTGCCCTCATAGTGGTAGAAAGCTACCCCCTTCACCAGGGGTTAAGAAGCATCAGTGCTGTTGTAGCAGTATAACATGTAGTGATCATTAGTAGTGAACAGGACCTTTTGTTACCCTGTGATACTGGAAAAAGCCCTTCAGGCTCACTCACCTTCATAAAAGTTGCACTGCTTTTTGCTTAACCTACCCTAGGCCTACATCAGGTAGATGTGGAGTGATGCATAGTGCAGGAGTAGTGCCCCTGTGTTAGCTCTACATGTTCCAGGGAAGGGTACAGTACAAGGATGAAGCAGTACTGTGCAGTACATCTGGTTAGTACGTGTACTGAGTGGAGGTATGCCTGTGAGGAATACATTACATGGAAGATGAACTGCTGTGCAGTATATGCTCAGGAACAGCATGTGCTTGATATATGTGTGCTTGCATGAAGTACAATACATGAAGGGTGAAGTGTTGTGAAGCACACACATAGTGAGTGTGTGTGCTGGTACTGTGTGTGTATGAATAACACACCCTGGTTAAAGATAGAACAGCTTCATTGCCAAACAGTGCATGCAGATAGACTTTCTGTACTAAATGCATGTGTACATGTGTACATGTAAGGGTACAATGCATAGCAGTGACAGTGCTGGACCAAAAGAGGACCTGCAATGGTACATTTTATGGCGGAACCTGGGTTCCATTTTGGGAATCCCAGGCCTGGGTAGTAAAGACATGAGGAGGAGGGGAATCACTCCAGCCAAATTTGTGTGTCACTGAATTCCTGTGAGCTGTGTGGGTACATACCGGATGGAAAAGAAAGAGACTCCCTTTCCGTTTCCAAGGGCTGCTCTTTGATTCAGTGATAGATCACACGTAAATGGCCTGAACACATCTCAGGAAGGGAAATGGGGCTCATAAGAGAATCATAAAGAGTAGGGCTGCTAGCCTGGGATTAACCTTTTGCTGAACATATCACTATGGCTGACATCCAGGTATGAATTCAGGTCTCTCTCATGAATTGTGTTTTGGACAATCAGCTTCAGAGTCATGCCTGCTGTGACAGACCTCTCTCATGAAGGACGATGAAAAGGAGAAGTGCTCACTTCCAAAGAAGCAGAACACCAACATAAAACTTCAAAGATACAGACCCTAAAACACAATTGATGCCTCAAAAAGGAAAATAAGAAGGGGAGATTGGCTTCCAAAAATGTGTCATCTGCCAAGCAGCCAGATGGGCTGTGAGAAAAATGGAAGCTCTGCAAAATTTCTACCTGTGACTAGGACTGGGGCCAACACCTGCTAGTCTACATGTTGGGTGAGTGAAAATCACCCAAGGAAACCAAGACCACCTACCCTGGAGCCTGGAGTACCAACGCTTGCCTGCTCGCCAAGACCAGTGTGTTTTGTGAGGAAGAGGAGAGTGTTGGTGGGATTGAGATCCAGTGGGGAAGTCCTACTTTGAGCACTCCCTGTGCGAGGTGTGAGGATTTAGATGTGGACCAGTTGCACTGTAGCCTGAGTGCAAGACAGTTTTTGGCAACCCCCGTATGCCAGGAGAGCAACGCTGCAGACTGTGACAAGTATTGAACACAGTATGAAGGTTTCCGAGCCCTGTATGCCAGAGGGGGACACCAGTGAAGAAGTTGTGTGACCACCATACTAGAAATCATGAATGCCTGCGCGTCAACCACATATGCCAGGAGAGGCTGCAATGGTGCAGACGGTTCCACTTTAGAAGTCTATGTTGCATCCAGAAGGTACCCTAGCAACCCCATATGGCGAGGGGGGGAGTTGCCGGTACCAAATCATCACAGACTTTAGGATGTCGCCCTGGACTGAAGTGAGGCTAAGACCAGTGGGTCTAGCCACACTGAAGGATCTGCCTCGACTGACAACTGTAGACCAAGAGGATGCCAAGGAGGACAACATGCCCTCGCAGGCCTCCAGGCGAGAGCCGAGGGATTGAATTCCCATGCTGGGGAGTACTTGACTTACTGCATTGCTGTGAGCTGGAAGCTGCTCTTATCTCTAGGGAGAGTGGCCGTGCCACTGCGAAGAGGCTACATCCACCCCCGATGGAGCCTTGACTACTCGACCACAGTGACCACTGAGACCCATGTGCAGAATGGGTACTTCACCTATCTGAGTGGGATGCATAATAGGTCAGGCCCCGGGACATCAGGAGTAAAAGGCTTCTTCCACCATTGTTGGGTCCAGTGGCTCCTGCATGGCCCTCAGCCTTCCGAAAGGGATTCCTGCCGTTGATTTCCCTGATATTAAAACAAACATTGATTGCAGCAGCCTCAAATCCATGCAATCTTCTATACCTTGCACTTATACAACATGTCTTTACAAGTTCAAAATGGCACCAAGTTGCAAACATGGGCCACGTTTTTTAGCTGTCTTATTCACTAATGGGGCCCACTTTTATTTTGGGCACGGGCCTTTTTTATGTCCCAGTCTGACCCTGGCACTTTCTGACAAATGATAGTTCACTTCAAAAGTAAAGATGGAATCTGTCCCAAAATGTGTTCTCAAAACAGTCCCTAAATGTATTGTTGCAATGTTGTGTAATGCCACCGTTGTTGAGGTTCTCTGACGGCGCTGTTTGTAATGATGGCAGAGTTTGTGACTTAACATTTGCCACTTTCCGTGATGTCATAGTTAGTGCACTTGTTTGACATCTCTTTTGGCAGTGTTCACGATTAGCTTTGTTTTTACGCCACATTTTGTCTGTGTCCCATAAAGCATGTGATCACAGAAGACAAGATGGTGGTTAAACATTGAAGTTGGTGTTCAGACTTCACAGAGGGCAGAGTCCACTGAAATCAAGGGTGGCATCTACATCCTTTTTCCTAAGTTTGTTTTACAAACGTTTCACTTGACGCAGTGGATGACTAAAGAAATGAGGGAACAATAAATATGCCTTGTACTCTCGCATGTCCACAAATGCTGATTGGGCCAAACCTTTCAAAAAAACGTTGGTAGAAAGTTGAGTGCAACAGTGGTACGTAAATACAAGTTACAGGTGATTTGTCAAACGATGACCCTTCCTTGCCTGGACTCTGACGCTCATGTTCTGATGGAGGCTGGTGTGCTGTTTTCACAGCACAGTTGAAAGCCACCCTGCTTTAATGAGTTCATGGTGGTTTCATTGCTAATTGGTGTAACTTCTGAGTTTGAGCTGTAAATGTTCAAGTGTGCTGCAACACGTGCATGCAATTGGTTGCTGAGGGTGTAGAAAAAGTAAAGTTCGCCAACTCTGGAATAAAATCATTTCAGTGCTGTATTCTTCTCCTAAACATTAATAGAAATGGCAGTGATAAGTGGAAATATAGGACGGTCCTTTACTTTCTGCCACAATTAAGGAGGGTACCTGGGACCCAAAAGCAGCCCAGGCAAACTGCTCAAACCAGCCCAGCTACCTTCCTCTATCTGCATAATCTGTTTCTTTCCATCCATTCATTCTCTCTCTCCTTCTCGCACTCTGATCGCTTTTTCTCTACCTTCCACTCCCTACCTCTCTTCCCTTCTCTCTCGACGTCTCTCTGTGCCTTGCAATTACCCTAAGGGAGCTGGGAAAAGTAGCAGAGGAAGGGGTGGCCCTTGGATTTTATAACCTGGCTCCAGGCTTCAGCCTACCACAGAAATCCCCAGTGGAATGAAAGACCTGTCCCACCCTGGAACTGGTTTTAGAGCATTCCCACTCCAATGACGACCACTGTTTGGCACTGATGCATTGGCATTTTTTATTTAGCAGTTTTATATAGCGTGAACTCAACCTGAAGGTATCAGAGCGCTTTACATGAGCATCAGTTGCATTGCAGACGGGCACATCCACTTTTTGGCAGGAGAGATTAAGTGATTTGCCCAGAATCACGGGACTCTTGAGCCTCCTGCCAGGCTCAAACCTTCTTTCCCAGCTTCTAGCCGTTTAAGCCACATCCTCTCTCCCTGGGCGCAGGGATATGCTATGTATCAACATTTGTTTCCATGTTGTTGCTTAAGTGGACACCGATCAGTGTTTCAGTAAAAGTAGATTTTTACATTGCACTCTGATTCCAAACAGAGGTGTTGGCGCTGTATGTGAATGTCCAATAGCAACTGCAGCCTTGATTGTGCTCCATTGTTTGGTGCTTCGGAGTCTTGAATAACCAACGCTCCTGTGACCTGAACAGATGACAGTGACATCATATTATTAGAAGTGCAGCTTTTTACTGAGACACAATTGGTCTAATTCACAAAAGCATTTATAAGCCCATGAAATAGTACTGCAGGGATATACTTGTATGTACACTAAAATGTCAATTTGTTAATCGGCCCTAAAAAATCCAACTACCTTTTGGTAAAAGTGCAAAGAAGGCACATTCGTTTTTGTTTGTTCTAATTGCATATTAATATTTCCCCAATAAATAAATCGTATTCTCCTTTTAGAAGTTTTGTTGGCAATTCACAGGGTTATGTAACAGCATATAAAATAGTACTATTGTGCTACTTTACATATTTCACAATTATGCCTTTGTGAATTGGTCCCATTGAGTTTGCACTGTCACAGGTTTATGTGTGGTTGTGCATGTGTGTGTGTGTGTGTGCATGACAATGAAACAATGAATGCTTACACTGTTATTGGTTGTGCACTAACTGTGTGTGTTGACACTACATGTGTGAGGGGTAATGAACTGCTGTCGCTACACATACTGTACCTGATCTCCCTGCAAGAAGGAAACTTACACTGTTGCTATTGTCTATGCTGTATTTGTGTGACACTAACATTTGCACTGCTGCTGAACATGCAATGCCTCTACTTTGTCTTCTAGTGATTCTTAGGATAAATCCTTTCACTTAACACGAACGAAAACTATTGGCATTGCACTGCAGTCAATACAAAAAAACTGTAGGCCTCCTTGATGGGGAATTTGTGTAGGGTAGCACCACAAGTCTTTTAGCTGCGTTGTCCTACGCCAATGTGAAAGGGCAGGAATGCACTGCATTTATGAAATATGGTGCATTCCTGTCCTTGCTCCCTGCACTGGTGCACAATTTGCTCCCTAGCACCAACGCAGGCACCCTTGCACCATGGTGTCTGCTTTGCATGCAGGATTTGTTTTGTGCACGAAGGGGCACCTTCCTGCACAACAACAATCCCAAGAGTCGTTTTGCTCTTTCTATGTGTGCTGCCGAATACAGAACACATGAAAAGTGGGAAAAATTAGGAGAAAAAATATTACTACTTTGAGGAGGCGTAAGATTTTGGTGCTGCCCCACAGTTACATGATTAAGTAAATCAGGGACACCGTTAAAATGAATGGGTGTTGCGTGGGAAAGCACACCACAATGCCCATGGAACGTCTCCCTGGTGCAGAGTAAGGCAACGCAGCAACTTGCGCTGCCTTGACTTACTCCATATCTCTGAAGTCATGCGTGGCCTCATACATATGGTTGAAAGGTTTGTGGCATCGAAAAAGTGAAGCTCCAGCAATGTAAGCCTCTCATAAATAAGCCCCTGAGTATTTCTGCTTTTATAGCATTTTGCTCTGTCTGCCCAGATCCCCTACTCTTTTCAATGTGTGTCTTAGCCTTGTGAACTCTGCCCCTGTTCCCACCTTGTGTTATGATCAACCTGCTTCTTGGACCTGGCCTCCTGCCCTGATTAGCAGAAGTCTCTCCCGGCTCTCCTTGCTAATCTGTCATCTACCTCTCTCTTTCTCTAATTTATTCACAAGTCATGCTTTCTGCATCCCACTCAGCAATTATTGCACCTGTTTTCCAAAGCGTTAAGATAGCATACATTGTGAGATGGTTATATAGGTGGACTTGAAGTATGGACAGTTCTGCAACATTTCTATCGAATTATTTTTAATGGCTTTTTCCTATTCAAAACCATCGATAATATTTATCGTTAAAACACAATGAACCAGTTAAAATATAGAACATGTATTGGCTGGATATTGTTTCCATAACAAAGCCTGTTTCTACAAATTAATATAGTAATTTAACATTTATATATATCTTCTTCTCCATTAGCCATGTACGTCTTACAGAATATTTGCTTTAAAATCATTGTGGATTTTTAGGGACCAGGAAAATTGACGGATATGGAGAACATGTATTTCATTGGCATCGAGAGAGCTGGAAATTTAAAAATGAAGTAGTGTATATTGTTCACATTTTATTAAGTAATGCAAAAGATTTAGAAAACAACTGTCAACTCACTGCCTTTTCTTTCCACTAATTGAGCTAACTCAAAATAAATTGAAGCTAAATGAAAAATAAGCCTGCATAAAACAAGAAACGTCTTTTATTTAGAATATCCTATTTTTTATCATGGCTTGTAATGTTGTTAATATGTTTCCATAGTTGGGGACGTCACACTTAGACTGAACTCTCGGCTTTAGTGAATGTTTTAAATAAGAATACCACTCAAAGCATATGGATATGTGGCTTAAAGATGCTATTTTCATTTATATTGTGGTATATAATTGTAATAATCATTTTTATCTAATTTTGAGGTTTCATATAAAGAGTAAACTTCAGAACTGTAACTGTTGTTACTTTAGAGCATTACATAAGGTATGCTTTAGCATTTAACTAGCAAGTATTTAAATAATCTTCTGAAAGAGATAAAGGGCATGGTTCAAAGTTTCATGAACGGAGTAGCGTCTGTCATGATGTCGAGGAGGACATTAACTCTGCCATTCCACTTGTACTCCAACCACCACATTTTGAGGCGACTGGTTCCCCTGTGAGCATCTCTGTACCTCTGTCACAGCAGCTCCTTTCAAGGTACTAACAATTTGTATACAGTGGCCATCGGTTTTGTTGACAATACATTAAAATATAGACATTTTTTCAGTGGCGGCTGGCACAGATTGGGGTGGTAGGGCGTAGGGTGGGGGGGAATGATTAAAGAAATAAAACATACCTTCTTGCCGGGTCTTGTCTCTCCTCCATTACCTCGCCGCATTGTCCCTCTGCTGGGCCGGAACAGGAAGCACCCAGGCTCCCCTGCCCAATCACAATGCTGCAATGCAGCATTGTGATTGGTCTAAGTGCTGCGGTTTGGTGCTCAGCCAGGGACTGGGAGCCTGGGCATGTGCTCCACCCAAGCTGTAATGCAGCATTGGTGGAAAACATGGAAACTATGCATGATTGTTTGGGCAGTCCAAGATGGCTGGCCAAACACTCATTGTGAACTTACAGAGTACCTACCACCTCTTCCCCCCTGCTCTGAGAGCAGAGCAGCCCGACCGGCAAAAACACTGTAGCAGGAACAAATAAAATGATACTAACAACGAGTTATATACTTTTTATTTTTTCTTTATTTACACTGGTGAAAGCAGTGAGGCATTGCTCCTCTGCCACTGAGAAAACAAAAAAATAATGACCTCTACAAAATGAGAGTATTCCTAGGGTGTGGGGTCATTATTGTTTTTTTCCTGACCCTCACCACCAGGGTTTTTGTGGTGGTGATGAATAGGTAATAAAAGGTATTACACTGCCAAACTTAAAAAGGGTCTACAGTGTAATGTCCTTTCAATTGCCCCCTACTCTGTCTGACATTGACGGGACAAATGTGGGCCCTATAGACAGCATACGTAAGGTCTGTGCATCTCTGTACATCTCTAAATGAGGAAGGTGGACCAAGGGTTTGATGGGTAGAGTACACTGTTGCATTTGCAACACAGTATGCTGCCTGCCAAGCACAAAATCTGGACCAAGATGCCATTATTTCTTAAAATTAAAGAGAGAAGGTTGTATCTTAATATAAAAAAGAATGCTGTTCCATTGCCAGTAGCACAATTAGTCAACGTTTTTCAACAAACTGTTTTGCATGTTCTGATGTAATTTTGGAGACTTTTATTGTTGCTGGTATGAATTTCACAAAATAAATCTTTATCCGTTAGACACTGAGATACTAGGGCTAATTTGCTATTAATATATCATGTGTTCAAACGGCATGGAATATTTAGTAGAGATGGCAGGAAAATATACAACCGATTCCCTCTACCTGCAAGTTCTGGTTTACTCAGCGTACAATAGATTGGCAGAGGTAATAAAGTCACGACATTACTAATGCACTTCCTACAGCTATAGGCAAAAAGTTATTTCAAAGTTTTACACATAAATAAACACACCTCACCATCATAAAGTCCAGATTCAATAGTAGGCTATTATGTTTTCAGATGTATATTGATGAAGAATAATGTGGCAAGGGCCAGGAATTGCTTCTCTCCTCTTCTTCAGCACCCCATGGGCTTCTATCACATAATCAGCAGCAAACGGATGCTACTGAACTGGAAGGTGTATAGTCTGCTAATAACTTTAGGGGAGCGTGAGTGGGGCGTAAGATAGAGCCATGGCTATATTTTGGGACAGTGAAAAATTAGCATTCATTTGTCAATTTACAAACTGCTCTTGGACAAAATGTCCATTATAAGAAAGGATTTGTGCTCAAATGTACTCCACAATAGAAGACAGTGCTGTGAATTAATATGGGGTGGAGGGCACACTACTGCGTGTTATTGAGTTATAAAAGTTAGAAATACCTGTCATCTTGATAATCTTAGTGTTTAGAAGAACCACATACCAACAATTTATGTATAAATAGGCATTCAGTAAAGATCAAGTGGAAAGATCCAATTCTTGTGTGTAACATTATTATACGTCACTGTGAGAGAATGCTCCTTTTTGCGTGGTACAATGCCCTTTTTTGCAGATTTGTGGTGCTGATTTTTGATCTTTTCACACTGGGGCATTTCTGTCCAATGTTAATGTATGAACTAGGCCTGGGCCAAAATTCCGTTCCGTTCGCGGAAATTGCGATATTTTGGCATTCTCGCGTTCCGCGGAAAGCGCGAAAATGTCAAAATTTCCGCATTCCGCAGCTTAGCGATAATTTTTTTCTTGCTCGCGCTGTAAAACAATACATTCTCGCGCGCGCGCGATCGCCTTACCTGAATCCCTGCGTTCTCCGACAAGTTTTCTTGACCCGGTCGCGTTCTCCACGAGATGTTGGATTTTGGTAGCCATTTTGCGCTGTCTCGCGAGAGTTCGCGGCCGCATTCAAGTCATTTTTCACGCGATCACGTCATTTGTCGCGCGATCACGTCTTTCTTCTCGCGATCATGCACCGCGCGAGTATGAGAAGATTGAGATCTCGAACATGTCATTCTACATCGCGAGCCAGAGAATGAGGACGCGGGCACATGAAATCGAACGCGAACAGGAGAAAGAGACCGCGAACACGTCATATCCAACGCGACAGGGACAAAGAAGAGAACGCGATCATATCGTTTTCGACACGCCGGCGGAAGTAATGTGAAGCTGGAGAACTCAACAACGTAAAATTTACAATTTGGAGAGGAATATCGGCTCTAGCAGCATGAAACCATCTGCAAATACTGATTTTGGATGAAAAGAACTCCTTACATTCACATTTGGCTTTCCTTTTTTGTGCAAGGAGTCATTTTTTTTTTACAAGTTGGAGAGAGGGAGGAAGTGACACAGATTCTCCAACTTCCTGTTCCTGTCCAGCAGGCTCCTCCCAGTGCTTTGTCCATCTCCTGCTCATTCTGCCTTTGGATTTGGAGCTGGAAAGATCACTCTTTTTGTCTGCTGCATCATTGCAATTGGATTTCAGGATTTTTGGAATAGGATATTTTACAAGTAAGTGGTTGTTGTGTAACTACAATTTATTTTTGATAATTAATTATCATCATTCCTTTTTTTTTTTTAAATTTATTTTAATTTTGTGGGTTGTAGTAGTAGGCCCGAGCTAGCCATGGGCATGGCCTCATGGGTGTGTGTGACTGTGTGCATGATGAAGCAACTGTTCCTTTTGTTTTTTGAATATATTTCATTTTCAATCACATTTAGGGCATGGATGGCATTGGATTGAGTTGGGGAAGTGTGTTTTTTGGGGTGGCCTTGCTGATGTTGTTGGGGCTCGCCATGTGGCTGGTGGCCATTTTGAGGCCTAGGCCTGCAAGCTTGCCTGGCCTTGTCTGCCAGCAGGCCTGCTTTCATCCACTGCTACCAGAGCAGGTAGCCACAGCTTTAGTAATCTACTGTTTTCTGTGTGCTCTGTTGAATTTAGACATCATTTAGGGCATGGATGGCATTGGATTGAGTTGGGGAAGTGTGTTTTTTGGGGTGGCCTTGCTGATGTTGTTGGGCCTGGCCAGGTGGCTGGTGGCCATTTTGAGGCCTAGGCCTGCAAGCTTGCCTGGCCTTGTCTGCCAACAGGCCTGCTTTCATCCACTGCTACCAGAGCAGGTAGCCACAGCTTTAGTAATCTACTGTTTTCTGTGTGCTCTGTTGAATTTAGACATCATTTAGGGCATGGATGGCATTGGATTGAGTTGGGGAAGTGTGTTTTTTGGGGTGGCCTTGCTGATGTTGTTGGGCCTGGCCATGTGGCTGGTGGCCATTTTGAGGACTAGGCCTGCAAGCTTGCCTGGCCTTGTCTGCCAGCAGGCCTGCTTTCATCCACTGCTACCAGAGCAGGTAGCCACAGCTTTAGTAATCTACTGTTTTCTGTGTGCTCTGTTGAATTTAGACATCATTTAGGGCATGGATGGCATTGGATTGAGTTGGGGAAGAGTGTATTTTGGGGTGGCCTTGCTGATGTTGGGGCTCGCCATGTGGCTGGTGGCCATTTTGAGGCCTAGGCCTGCAAGCTTGCCTGGCCTTGTCTGCCAGCAGGCCTGCTTTCATCCACTGCTACCAGAGCAGGTAGCCACAGCTTTAGTAATCTACTGTTTTCTGTGTGCTCTGTTGAATTTAGACATCATTTAGGGCATGGATGGCATTGGATTGAGTTGGGGAAGAGTGTATTTTGGGGTGGCCTTGCTGATGTTGGGGCTCGCCATGTGGCTGGTGGCCATTTTGAGGCCTAGGCCTGCAAGCTTGCCTGGCCTTGTCTGCCAGCAGGCCTGCTTTCATCCACTGCTACCAGAGCAGGTAGCCACAGCTTTAGTAATCTACTGTTTTCTGTGTGCTCTGTTGAATTTAGACATCATTTAGGGCATGGATGGCATTGGATTGAGTTGGGGAAGTGTGTTTTTTGGGGTGGCCTTGCTGATGTTGTTGGGCCTGGCCATGTGGCTGGTGGCCATTTTGAGGCCTAGGCCTGCAAGCTTGCCTGGCCTTGTCTGCCAGCAGGCCTGCCTTCATCCACTGCTACCAGAGCAGGTAGCCACAGCTTTAGTAATCTACTGTTTTCTGTGTGCTCTGTTGAATTTAGACATCATTTAGGGCATGGATGGCATTGGATTGAGTTGGGGAAGAGTGTATTTTGGGGTGGCCTTGCTGATGTTGGGGCTCGCCATGTGGCTGGTGGCCATTTTGAGGCCTAGGCCTGCAAGCTTGCCTGGCCTTGTCTGCCAGCAGGCCTGCTTTCATCCACTGCTACCAGAGCAGGTAGCCACAGCTTTAGTAATCTACTGTTTTCTGTGTGCTCTGTTGAATTTAGACATCATTTAGGGCATGGATGGCATTGGATTGAGTTGGGGAAGTGTGTTTTTTGGGGTGGCCTTGCTGATGTTGTTGGGGCTCGCCATGTGGCTGGTGGCCATTTTGAGGCCTAGGCCTGCAAGCTTGCCTGGCCTTGTCTGCCAACAGGCCTGCTTTCATCCACTGCTACCAGAGCAGGTAGCCACAGCTTTATTGATCAAGTGTTTTCTATGTGATCAGTTGAATTTTTAGACATCACCTTCCTGAGAGTGTAGTGTGGCTGTACACAGTACTAGTAGTATAACATAGCTCTAGTTAAAAAAAATTCATAAATGGCTAGACTATCTTTTGTTTGCACTAGTACAGTACTAAGTAACTGAACCACAAAAACAAATGCAACATTTCACTGATGTTCTTCTCCTGTCTTCTTTGCTTTTAGGTGCACAAAAGACAGAGTAGGAGGTGTCATCGGCATCACCTGGCTACCCGTTGTACTGCCAGCCAGACAGAAGTCCTGCTGCGCATCACGCCCACGTGTGACCAGAACTTGTTGTGCATCTGCCTCCTGCCAGACGTCGGAATAAGATGGCCCCAAAGAAAGGTACCAGGTCCAGTACCAAGAAAGTTGCTGGTGAGAAGAAGGAACAGAAAAAGGAAGTGCCATTAACCACGACTGGTGGTGTGCCGGCCAAGGTTTTTTTTGGCACCAAAGCGTTGTCCGGGAACCAAGCTGGGAGCAGCACAGCGGTCCAGCAACCCCACCAACCTAGGCCCAAGGGCTTTACTGTCGCAGAGGTAGCCAGTCTACTAACGGGCAGCGATGTTGAAGAAATGTCATTACCGCAAAGTAGTACACAATCAAGTTCAACGCAGGCGCAAACTCAGCAGATCAGTGTGCAGCCGCCGCAACAAGAACAGCAGCAGCAGCCGCCGCAACAAGAACAGCAGCAGCAGCCGCCGCAACCAGAACAGCAGCAGCAGCCGCCGCAACCAGAACAGCAGCAGCAGCCGCCGCAACCAGAACAGCAGCAGCAGCCGCCGCAACCAGAACAGCAGCAGCAGCCGCCGCAACCAGAACAGCAGCAGCAGCCGCCGCAACCAGAACAGCAGCCGCCGCAACCAGAACAGCAGCTGCCGCAACCAGAACAGCAGCCGCCGCAACCAGAACAGCAGCAGCAGCCGCCGCAACCAGAACAGCAGCAGCAGCCGCCGCAACCAGAACAGCAGCAGCCGCCACAACAGCCCACCATAGTAGTTGTTGCTCCTGACGTAGGGGCATTTCAGGAAATCGAGCTTCCTGCAGACAAAGCGGAGCGAAGTCAAACCACTGTTTCAGAACATCTATTGTCTTCCAGACCACCAGCAAGGAAAAGGAGGCTTAGTCCATCATCTTCTTCTTCAAGCCCCGCTTCTGATGATCGTGATGACACTTGGGTCCCACCAGCTCGGTCTGAGAGTGAAGTACGCCACAAGACATTGCTTCTGAAAAGGAAGGTCCCAGAAAAACTTAGAGTTATGGAGGTAGATGTAGAAGAGGGGGGTGATGATGTTGATGAAGACGAGCCAGTCATCACGCACATTACTCCCGCCCCAAAGGGATTTGAGACCGACATTCTAACCCTATCCAGAAAGGCTGCTACTGAGCGGGATGTAGCACGGATCTCACCAACACAGGTTACACCACCACTACCTCCAGCTGCCATATTTTCCAAGGCCCGGCAGGGACCTACATCCAGCTCAACCACCTCAGTAGGAAGTGGTAGTAAAAGTCACAGTGTAGGTGGACAGGGTCACATATTTTCAAGCACCCCCTCAAGTTCATCTGGTGTTGAAAGTGGCACATCCAGCAGTGCCAGAAAGTTCTCCTCCCCAGTTTGGGACTTCTTTTCTGTTAGCGCCAAGGAGGAGAACGTTGCTATATGCGCAATTTGTCGGCAAGGTGTTCGGCGTGGTAAGCTTGGTACAAACTATGGTACCGGAGGACAAGCAAGTCATCTCAGAATACACCACACTATTGTGTGGGAGGATCACCTACTTAAGTTAAAAGAAAGTAGGAAAACTAAACCCTTTGAAGTTGGTCAGGAATCAGGGAGCGATATTATTGTGGTGGCAGGTGAAGAACAGGGAGGCATTTCTAGCCTTGTCTCCAGTAGTGCAGTCACTGCAGTGGTAACGCCCACATCCTCCTCAGTAACATCAGAGTGGCACCGCAGTAAGAGCCATACTCAGAGTGTGGGTGAGACACCAAGGCGACCGGCGAGTACCTCAATGAGACAATCTGTGTCGTTGAGCCTTAGTGGGTTAATGGCACCACTAAGGAAAGTAAGCCAGCCTACCATTGACAGCATGTTTAGGTTGGAGGGGCAGTTCCAACGCAACCACCCAACGGCACGATTGTACAATGCGAAGCTGGCTAAAATGTTAGCGCTGGACCTTCTTCCTTTTTCATTTGTGGAAGGGGTGGGTTTCCTTGAATTTGTGTCTGCCATCTGCCCGAAATGGAAAGTTCCAAGCCGGTCCTATTTCGCAAGAATTGCTGTTCCGGCACTACATCATGATGTGCTGGAATTGGTTGGACAAGCTTTGCAGAAGAGTGCTGTGCACAATATCCACCTGACAACAGACATGTGGACCAGTTGCCAAGCCACAGATTACATGTGTATCACTTCACACTGGATCTCTTTTGTGGGGGTTAAAGATCAACTATCTGCACGAGGTGTTGTTGACACAGCTGCGATTTTTGAAGGTACTCGGAAACATGCAACTGTAGCCATGTTCGCCATGGAGAAATCTCATACGGCTGAAAACATTTTAGAAGAGTTTCGCACCAAGGTTTTGGAATGGCTGCAGCCCAGAGGGCTTGGTATTGGTTTTGTTGCCACAGACAATGGCAGTAATGTACTGAAGGCCATGGAACTTGGTTCCTATTTCAGGGTTCCGTGTTTGGCACACTGCATAAACATTATAGTGCAAGACTTTCTGAAAAAAGAACCCATAGTAAGCAATTTACTGTCCATCTGCCGAAGAATATGCACTCATTTCAGCCATTCTTTTAAAGCTCGGAAGCAGCTGAGGATCCTCCAACGTGAGCGTAGGGTGCCAGTCAAGGCACTCATCCAGGAGGTGGCAACACGTTGGAACTCAACGTATTACATGCTTGATCGTCTGTACGAACAGCACAGGTCACTCAATGATTATGTCTGGTACAGAAGCAGTGATGCTAGTGTTAAAGGCATGACCCTTCAGAGGGAGCAATGGACCCTAATTCAATGCCTCACTGAGATGCTGTCTCCTTTTGAGGTCTTCACACGTGAAGTCAGCAAGGAGGACTGTACAATGGGCCAAGCTATCCCATTGTTGCAAATGCTAGAGCATGAGCTGAATAATGTGTCTGAATCCTACAAAGGTGTAGAGGACAGAAGGCAAGCCCATGACTTGGTGGAGAGCTTATCCAGGCGCTTATCAGAAAATGTAAGGATACAAAATAAAATTTTGTCACAAGAACATTACATTTGTGCCACAATTCTGGATCCACGTGCAAAATTAGGACTATTCCGTTCTTTTTCCGACACTGATGTTGCCCGCTACAAAAGTTGTATAGCTGAAGCAGCCATCAAGTTTGAAAACGAAGGGCTGCTAATTAAAAGCCCGCCACATCAACCCACAACAAGTACTGATACTGAAGCAGGCCATGCAGAATCAAGTGCAACTTCGTCGGCTGAGGGCAGTGCGGTTGGCTCACAATCGCAACACTCACCATCACCATCGACTACAAAAACAATAACTGGATCATTCTGCCGAGTACAATCATTATCAGATTGGTATGTAAAGATTGGCCTTAAGCACAGTGCTGATGCACAGAAAAAACAGCACAAAAGCTTACCAGCAGCAACCCTGAACATTGAGCGGATGGTCCAGGCCTATCTGGACGACCCAACAGAGGTGTACGTTGATCAAAACCCAGTGCAGTATTGGCATAGGAAAAGGTCTGAATGGCCACAGCTCAGCAGGCTGGCGATAAGCTATCTGGCTTGCCCTGTCGCAAGTGTCTCTTCCGAACGTGTTTTCAGTGCTGCAGGTTCCATTGTAACCTTGAGAAGGACCAGTCTATCTCCCAAAAACGTGGAGAGGTTAACAATGATCAAAATGAATCAGCACTTCATACCACCGAATTACACAATGCATGAATCAACAGAGGAAGATGAGGACAGCGGCTCAGGTGACGGAAGTATTGTGTCAGATGATTACCTACTACTGGAAGATCCCCCAGAGTTTGAGGACGAGCTATACTTCCCTGACAATTAGGCTCGCACTTACTGTCTTCCTCCCTTTTTTCCCCCTTTGTTTGTGTCTGTTGTTCCGGTTATAAACTTGTGAATCGCAACCAATGCATTATCACCGTCTTCTAATCTTCTAATTTAAGATACAAGTTTCAGGTGTCTGCCATTTGACACTACAGTCCTCAGAATCCAGCTCCTCCGCTCGATCATACTGCATCTCCTGGTCAATTCCATTTCCCTCATGAATGATGATTGGATGATGGTAACAACAAATTCAAACTTTCCTCGTCCTTCCAAAACAAGTGGACCATGAATCTGATGACTTCTATAGCTATCCTCCTTCAGAGCCGAGAGAGACTGGCCATTAACTGAAAATAAGATGCAACAGGTAATGATTGATGCCATGCATTGTCCGCAGAAAAGCAGACTGAGTGATGTAGATTTTGTTGTGTGTGTTGCGCATGAATGAATTGATGTAATTGTGCACTGCCACTAATCAACATTCTACAGAACACACTAATTTTCCTCTTCTGGCAAACAAGAAATGTGTACTTCTCCTGCATCTTGGTGATACATTGCTTTTAATTCAATACAGGAAGGGGACTCACTACCTCTGCGCAATGCAAATGACTGTGACTTAACAGCACCGTCCATCATGATGATGGCGAAAGAGACGGCCTGCAGCGTTAACGAGATGAGATGCAACAGGTAATGATTGATGCCATGCATTGGCCGCAGAATAGCAGACTGAATGATGTAGATTTTGTGGTGTGTTGCGCATGAATTGATGTAATTGTGCACTGCCACTAATCAACTTTCTACAGAACACACTAGTAATTACTAATTTTCCCCTTCTGGCAAACAAGAAATGTGTACTTCTCTCCTGCATCTTGGTGATACATTGCTTTTAATTCAATACAGGAAGGGGACTCACTCAATCTGCGCAATGCAAATGACTGTGACTTAACAGCACCGTCCATCATGATGATGGCGAAAGAGACGGCCTGCAGCGTTAACGAGATGAGATGCAACAGGTAATGATTGATGCCATGCATTGGCCGCAGAATAGCAGACTGAATGATGTAGATTTTGTGGTGTTGCGCATGAATTGATGTAATTGTGCACTGCCACTAATCAACTTTCTACAGAACACACTAGTAATTACTAATTTTCCCCTTCTGGCAAACAAGAAATGTGTACTTCTCTCCTGCATCTTGGTGATACATTGCTTTTAATTCAATACAGGAAGGGGACTCACTCAATCTGCGCAATGCAAATGACTGTGACTTAACAGCACCGTCCATCATGATGATGGCGAAAGAGACGGCCTGCAGCGTTAACGAGATGAGATGCAACAGGTAATGATTGATGCCATGCATTGGCCGCAGAATAGCAGACTGAATGATGTAGATTTTGTGGTGTTGCGCATGAATTGATGTAATTGTGCACTGCCACTAATCAACTTTCTACAGAACACACTAGTAATTACTAATTTTCCTCTTCTGGCAAACAAGAAATGTGTACTTCTCCTGCATCTTGGTGATACATTGCTTTTAATTCAATACAGGAAGGGGAGTCACTCAATCTGCGCAATGCAAATGACTGTGACTTAACAGCACCGTCCGTCATGATGATGGCGAAAGAGACGGCCCGTTAACTTAAGATGAGAAGTAACAGGTAATAAATGATGATAATTAATGGCATGCATTGGACACCTGACTCTGAGCTATTGGTCTTTGTGTTTGCGTTGTTTGTTGTGCACAAAGTGATGTCAAAGTGTACTAGTGTTAATCTATCTTTCTGTACACAATAAAGAATGACTCAAGTCAGTAATATTTATATTTCTACTCTTGTTGTGTTATAAAAATTACACTTGTACTGCAGGCCGATCTTCAGTCAGTAGAAGTATCAGAGCTGATGATGAAGTCAGGAGGATGTTTCATGAGTGGCATAAAACGGAAAAGCCTAAAGGTAAACACGTGAACCACAACCACAGCACACCCAAATGTCTGTGTAGAAGTTGAATAGAGTGTAGCGGTGGGATGACTGCAGTGCATTGATTTTACTAACTTTAACTGTAAAATGCTATGTCTGGAATGGATAATGTGCTTTGCGTTTGTCCAACTCTTTGAGAGAAAAAAAAAAAGGACTCTAAAGTGTTAACGTAGGATGTGCTAATGGTAAGCACTGTGGGCCTGATCTCTCCTGTTACTGTTGAAGGTCTATGCTGGAAACAGACTACAGTAGAGATGATGCATATGCATACATGCCACCTCGGAAAGTGTTCTTGTTGCACTACACCATCACTTGTGCATTTGTTTTCACTTTCTTTCTGAATATCCCCTTTGGTTTTCAATCTAAAATTACAGGCCGGGCCTTGTCCAAAACTTTGTAAAACATTACAATGCATATTAATTACCTTACCAATCAATCACCTTTTTATTCCAGCCGGGCAGTGGCGAGTGGTGAGGCGACACACCCAAGATTGATGGACGAGAGGAGCAAGAGGAATGCCGAGATGCAAAAAACCAGTCCACATTTTTGACCAGGATAAGACAGTAACAGTATCCACTTTTCACTTCTTTTAAATAATTTGATTAATATCTTGTATACATTCTTTACAACAGTGTGTTCTTGGAGTTGTTGTTATCAATCATCATTACGTTTGCTCTGTGTTTACGATTCTTCACTACCAATATTTTAAATTTCTATTTGCTATCTGTTAAAGTATTAAGGCCGGAACAGAACAAGAAATAGAAGTGTATGTAATCCGGGTCTCATCATGCATGCATTTCCTTTTTTATACCTTAACATATGGAATGGATATGGTATGGTAGTCTTCAATGATTGTCGTTTGTTTGTCTATGTATGCATACTGTTTTTCTATGTCAAACCTTTCCCAAAATCCCCCTTCCCATCCAATCAACGGACCCTAACCCTCTTCCCCCGGGCTGTGTGACTTATTGTCGAGGTGTAACTAAATTAAATGTACACCAATACTTAATCACACACTTGCTGGGGCGGATGTGGTGAAAGCAACACTACTTCAATTTCAATGCAGAGCGATGAACTTCTTCTGCTTGCCCACCCATGAGTAGGATATTTCACAGGTTATTTTATTTAACAAAGGAACATATACCTCAGCATGAATTGCCGGCATTGATTGGATTTGTTTGTTGTCATTCCTCATATACAGCACTAACTGTTAGACTGTAGGCATAGCCAAGTCGACAAAACTATAGTTTGTAACTCTGTCTAGTAGGCTATCCTCATAATAACCAGCATTCAGTTTTTTTGTCAAATATTTGAGCATATAATTGTTGCTCGGTAAATTCTGTGATGTACTTCATTCAACTACTCCTCTAACAGTCTCTCAAAGGCGATTGACTATCTCCTTTTCTTTTTTTGGAAATGCTGCCACCCTGCCAGTGTATACTACTACTACTATACTACCACCACCACCCCAATCATGGCATGTATGAAAAAGGAAACCATCTTCACCATGCAGCCAGTGCTGTGCCACAGTTGGACATAAACATCAAGCACCGGTAAGAGAGAAGTTTGGGGGAGGCAGAATCAATAATGGACATGTTGTCAATGATGTCAGTTTCAAACACCACTCCAAAGAATGCATAGTAGGACCAGTCAATGAGTGAGGTGTGTCGCATCTATCTGTTTGTGTCTTATACAGTCAGCAAATTATTGAAATCAAACACACGCTATGGGCGGCCATGCACCAGCAAAGAAACAGTGTGATGTAAAACAGTTACCCCACCTACAAAACATTAACAACATTGCATGTAACATAGAAAAATATATTTAATTGACCCTAACAAATAAACTAAACCCACAAAAGCTAACCCACCCACCTCCCTAACCCCAACGACTGTCCATAGAAATAGAGAACGCCCAAACGAGTCAAGAACGAACAGGAATTAAAAAAGGGGCAGTGACAGGGACTAACTGGTGGGGCGGGACTGGAGGAGGACACGAATCTGGTCCTCTAAATGGGCGACGCGGCGTCTAAGGCCGCGGCAGTTGCAGCCACAGTGGGGGGGGGCACCGGAGATGGCACGGTGGCGGCGGGCAGCCGCCAGACGGTGGCGCCGTACCGCTGGAGGGCGGTGGCTGGGGCCCGGGGCACTGGAGGAGGCTTGAATTGCTGCTGCAGTCTCCTCCTCCTCCTCGGCTAGGACCACCAGCCGCCGGTATTCATGCTGGATTGCCTCCAGCTTCCGGCGCCGTGCCTTGGCGGCCAACTCCTTCCGGTTGATTTTTGGAGTAGCTGTGTATCAAAAAGAAAAAGCAAGACAATTGTAAAATATAGTCTTAATAAAACAGTAGGACAAGGTAATTATTTACACACATAGTGGCATGGTAGAGTAGCACTATAAAATAAAGCACAGTAGTACATAACATTTTAAATGTCGCCCGTCCTTCTTCCTTCCACCTGTCTTACACTTTTTAGTTGAACAGTGCACCAGGTGCTCTTCTCCATAAAACTTTCAAAGCGGAGTTGAAATCAGATAGATGAGGCCATTGGTTACTCAATACTCTGGCTCCTAGTCCTATACCAATTAAAGGGAATTCTAGTCTTCTAGTTCACTCTTCAAACATCCCCAAGAACTCATACTTACTTACGACATCGGATAGCGGGCGGACTTTGTCCGCCCGCCATCCGACTGCTAAAAAAGGGTGGGGGTCCCGTGGGGACAATTAATTAGGATGATGCGCCCGGCACAGTGGCGGGCGCACCCTGTTATTTTAAATTTAAATTCTGGTTGGCTTTGCTGAAAGCAATGCTAAAATGTTGTGCTGCTTTTCCAAGCACAACATGACGGGCCTCGCACGGAGCCTGTCACGTTTTGCTTTGAAAGTCGGGGGGGTACCATAGCATCGGTAGGTACCCTCCATGGGGGCCCCCAAGCATACTCTGCAATGTGTGCATGCCTTTCCGTGGCGGACGGTAATGCCGCCACGCAAAGGCATTCCAAAATGCAGATTATATGGCTGCCGGTGTGGTGAGAGAGACACCACCGCCATATTGAACCCTTTTCCGCCTAGACATGTCTGAATATTTTCTACAGGGATGGCGGGAGGTTTGCTCCTGCTGTGACGGCAGTGAATTCCAGCCAGCCCGGCGGGGGCAATACGCCCACCATCCTAATGGGGCCCTAATTCACAACTTTACAGTATACATATACATACAGTACACCTTTGCAGTGAGTGTGCTGTCAAGTTAAACAATAGTTAAAGATTATGAATCTAACTTACCACCGCCTGCCACTGGTGCTGCCACTCCCCCTCCGTTGCTATCTGCAACTGCCGCATCCTCGCCCTCTGCGTCGCCTTCGCTGGCCCCAGCAATGGTGGTCGGTAGTGCGCCTAGAAAACATTACACATTTATTAGGCAACATATACACCTCCCCCCTATTGATCAGTAGCAAGGTTGAAAAATGAGTTAATACTAACATAAATCACTAGTACAAATCAGGTAGTAGTAGAGTAGACACTAAGTTATATGATCATTGTAGCATTTGCTTGATTAGCCCTAGCCATGCACATGTGACGTTACCTTTACCTTGCAGCTTCTTAAGACACCTTTGAGCCCACATGACCTGCCTCACACTGCTACTGTCTAGTCTACGCGCTGCGTACAGGCGGTCAACAAACATTAACAAGCCACTTTTTTAGGAAGAACTGGTGTACTACTGTTACTGTTAGTCCATATTGCTTATCCATAGATGCTACACTTTTTGGCACGGCTGAGAAATGCTTGCAAGTTGCAATATACTAACGCACACCATTTCTTTTTTCGCATTACAGACGCAAGATTCGCTTCTACGAACCAGAGCTTCTGAACGATGCACCAACTACCAGTACTAGGTTCTTCTGAGGTGAGGGGTCCCTTCACTCACATCTTCATTTATAAATGTATATAAACTAAATTGCTATGGGATGGTGGTGCTGCCTTCCACCACTTCAGTTATCATGATTTAATTCCCAACTGTATAAGTGTAACAATGTATATTGTTTTAATGTTATTGATTTGCCGGTTGGTGCTGCTAAGAAAACAGTGTACAGACCTTCTCAAATCGAAATAAAAATTTGAAACTTACATAGACTTTGTGGTATTTGGTGTGGAGTGGACTAACTTACACGATTGAGCAAATTAAAGTAAGGGTGTGCATGTGAATAGCTTCCACGACAGAGGTTGCGTGTGTTAATGTTCTGGGTTGTCTACTTGTTGGTTATCTTGGGGGGAGGGTTCCGAGACCTAATAGGTATGACAAGACAGTACTATAGTCAAGCAGTGGAATTGTGGTGGGTGCGGAATTTCTGATTGAGGTGTGCAAGGAAGGTCCAACCTACCATCACCAACATCCTATTTTCTGGTGCAAATGTATGTGCAAGATCCCTACAACAGTTGTATGTCCTATAGGGTATCATATCAAAATATTAAGAAATCTGGTAGGGCTGTTGCTGTGAATTTTCAAAGCCTAAACATCAACAAGAGTAAAAAGTAGTACAAGACAACAACCCAACGGATTGTATGAGCTACTGGTGAATATGAGTTTTATATTACAACCTTTCACAAAGAGTGGCACTGGCCAACTGGGCAAGACTAGCTACTACAGTACAGACAGACAGACTGATAGTATGTAGTGGTACTCAGTCATCATAGCGGAGGCAGAGATAAGCTTTTTGAAACCGTACAGATCGAAGGATAATTGGTGGTAAAAGAATAGCATTTGGAAACACACTATAGTTCGGGAGAAATGGGGCAGTAAAAGTTATGGAATAAGAAATATTATTAAAAACAAGAAGACTTACTGGGGCCAGCAGAGGAGCCCTCAGCGGTGTCCTCCTCGTGGTGTTCCTGTCCCGCCGACTGCCCAGTCCCTGCCCGTCTGCCCCTGGGTGCTGATGAACAGGAAAGATATAAGAAAGAGACAAACATTGATGGATGGTGTCAACTTAAGCAAATACAATATTTTTCAACAACGGTCAAAAAACACTTATGTAAACAATTGCAATAACTACATTGACCGATCTCATCTGGTCAACATGTAATATCGGGGGATTCACAGTTCGACTACTTAAGTTACTATTTATCAACAGTAATCCATTCTTCCATTCTGATTCCAGAAAACTAAGTTACAAGTAAGCCTAAGAATTAGTACAACGTACCACCCAACCTAGCCCACCTATTCCAGGCATGCCAATTGTACATTAAGTATGCATTTCGACTGTATTCCTCAACAATGTGTATGATCCAATCATGGAGGACACATGAACATGACTACATTTTTTGTATACACCAAATTTTGGTTTGATTGATGCTGATCTGCTACTGCTAAGTAACTGCAAAGCCTACCTCCACTCATTGAACAAACTAGAAAGGTTCTAAAGACTGGCGTACTAGCAGCACGTCACGTAACTGAGTGAGGGGGGCATCACGCATACCACTAACCAATTAGAAGCTCATACAAAGTACCTAAACCTATGTATCAATCCGCCCCTATCTATTAGTGACAGGACAAAGTAAGGAGTGGACGTGAGTCACTGTAGCATTACGTAACTTAATTTCTCTAAAATAAACTCGTAAAGAATCACGCTAAGCAAGCGCAAACGGAAAGCTGCAAACAAGTAAGATTAGTAGTAGCGCAGAAGAGCACCTGTGTCATAATCACAGAAGACTTTTAAACGTTATTAACCTGGAATGTATTGCAAGCAGCAACATTCTAGCTGGTTGGAAGGAAAAAAAGATATTCGCAATATATAACATAGAGCAGAAGAACAGACACAAAGTTGTAATAATTAAATAGGTACTCACCAAGCCCCGGGACCTCCACTCCTAGCAGGTCCAGCAGGTCCTGCTCACGGTCCAGGATGTCAGACCACCGGTGCGTCAGCTGTGCCTGGGTGCGCCGGACCCCAGAGATGCGCGACACTGCCCGGCGCACCTTCCCCCACCGCTGCCGACGCTCCCGGAGGCCGTACCCGGACCCAGGCCTGCCACCTGCTGCCAGGGTTGAGGGGAGGTGGCGCTGCACAAAGAAAATTAGTGCAGCCAACTCCGCCTCCCCAAATAAGGCCCGTGCATGCACCCCTTGTGGGCGCCGCCTTCCGCAAGGAAGGCGGTCGCGGCTCTGGCTGCGCCGGCGAACAGCCCTGCCCTTGGACATGGTTCTGGGGACGGGGCGGGAAAGAAAAGGTAAAATAAATAAAGGAGTAAAGGAAATAAATAGCGGGCAATACAAAGAGAAAAAGTAGCTAAAAAACAAAAAAAAAGTACACAAAAACCAAAAATATAGAGGCAGGAAAATAGTTAGAGAAATAATAAGTAATAAAGATCCAAAAAAAGTGGCTATAAACAAAGGATTGAAAAGATTTAGGGAGGATTGAAAATCAGGCCCCAGAACCATGCAATAGAGTGGAAAACAAGATGGCCGCGCCCGTTGCGACCACGTGCGCGAGTTCGCGCGATATTTTCTCCCTGAGCAAGCAAAAAGCAACGCGATCAAGTAAAAGCGATCGCGAACAGGAAATATCGACCGCGAACATGCATTGCGCGACCCGGAACAGGAAGTAAACAACGCCAGAGGGCGGGACAAGTGAAAACAAGATGGCCGCGCCCGTGAGCGACCGCATGGGTAAGTTGGCGACCCGCGAACACGCAAAAAATACCGCGAACAGGCGGCAAAAAAACTTCCGCATCTTCGCGATATTTCCGGCATGTTTGCGGAGATTTTCTGCATTCTCGCGATAATTTGCGGAGGTTAATTCCGCAAATTCCGCCCACCCCTAGTATGAACCCTGTCCCATTAAACATGTAAGCAATTTCTAACCCATGATTGGCATATTTATCTCTTCTATATGGCAGTAGTATATGGTGCAGAAATACAGCCATGATATGGAGAATGTGTAATGTCTCCTGAGGACTGCAGCACTTATTGTGCCATACACTAGTGTAATGGGGAAACATGGCTTCAGGCCTACCAGTTTAACCAGACTGCTGTAGATTAATACTTCAGACTGACCTGACAAACTGGCCCTTGTTGACACAGCAAAATGTTTATTATAAATATGACTAAGATACCATTATGTAGGCCTTGTAGATCAGCCACATGGTATGGTGCAGGGTATTTAAAAGTGGAACATATAGAAAGTTAATGTCATCATGCCCATACAGTGACAAGGAACAAAAGCCATTTTCAAGGTTGAATGCTCCGGTTGATCTGGGAGAAAAGAAGAGTACAGATTATTTCTGCTACCTTGACAGTGGGACCAGCTAGAAAACATATTCAACAAATAATATTTACATTTATTAAAAGCTCAATTAAGTGGTGAAGTCAGACATTTAGAAAATATTTAGAGAAACTAACTTTTAGAAAGTTCCCTTTTTCCTGCCGGAAGCTTCTGGGGGTAATTCCATTAGCTCTCCAGCAACTGTTCAGCAAGTGACTGACATTAAAGAGATGTGAGACCTGTTTCCAGAGCAGAGACAATGGCATGGGTGTGGGGAGGTGTTTTTCTTCGCCTTGAAGAAAGACGATTTGGGGTGGGCCCTGGAAGTTAATTGACTTCATAAGGTAATGCACAATAACAAGAAAATGTCAGGTGACTCCTGGAGAGAACCAGTCTTTGTCTCTACACAAAAGCTGGTACCAAACACAGTGGGAGGAGAGCTACACCCAGAACTGGTTTTTAGTGCCTACAAAGGAGGGAACTGTTCATTGTCCTTGCCAAAACTCTTGGTAGTCACATGCTCTGCTTAAAGGGAGAAGGGTTGCCTCATTTAGCACTTTGGGAGCAAAATTCAATCTGGGATTGTGTGCAGTAGGACAAACATTAACAGCTGCAGACGTGGATATGTTTGCCCCTGGGAAATTTTACTCTTTGGACTGGGGGAGCCAGGTTTCACCCTGACCCCTCACTGGTGCCAAGCATAACTGTGATCCTTGGAACACACTTAGCGCAGCAACAGAAGAAGGACTACACCTGCTGTTTAAAACCTGGGAGGGGACCTGAAGGGATTGACCCCTGCCCACTAGTACCCAAGACAAAGAAATAGGTTCCTAATGTTGGTTGGCTGACCTATTGTATGGCTACAGCAACTCAACAAACTATAAGAGGCATATTCCCTGAAGTGCACAGCTGACCAGCAGCAACTGGATTTGCACTGGACCCTACTAGTAGCCTATGCTGAAGTGAGTCTTGACACCCAAGTGCTGTGTCTGAGATCTCGGTCCCCTTGTCTACGTCTAAGTGGACTTCTCTTAACACCACTGGAAAGTTGGGACTTGGACACATTTTGGAGTTCCAGACCTCTGGAAGACCAGGACCAACTAACCAGGCCAGTCCACCCTAGGTATGGCTTCAATGTGTAGAAGCATGAGGTTTCTCCCACATGAAACTTCTCTGCACCAGCAAATACAATTTAGTGGGCCCTCAATGAGAAGGTTTCCAAACACATGGATATCATCATAGGATACAGCCTACAACCTGGTCTTGCTAGAGGAATCTGGGCTCCAAAGTAGCAACTAAGACCAAATGTAGAAATATTGACCAGGTAAATATGCAAAATGTATCTGTACAATGAGAAGACTTCTCTGGGTGTGAAATTCAAATATTTCCATTTGAAGCATTTCCTGCCCAATCCAACAGCATTAGCAGGTCCTCGTTCAACAGCTTTCTGGAATAGAGCCTGAAACCATTCCGTGGGGATTCTGAGTTCCAATTCAGAAGATTAGGGCCTGATTTCAATATTGACAGTAAGCATACTCCATCACAGTGGTGACATAGTAACCTTGCTGCCTATATAATGGTCTGCCCACTGAATTAGATGCGAGGGACCATAGTTTGGCAACAGCAGAGACTACTCCATCTCTGCTATGGCCAAACATTTCTGACAGCCCAATGGAGTTGTTAATATTGAGAAAGTTGATGTCATTATGAATGACGATACATTCATGTAGAAGAACGAAATCACATCTCTCTTGACAAATTCCCCCATTATGAACTTCACGTCAACTCAACTCACAAATACATAGTCAGGCAGGCTCAGAGACCCAGGCTTGAGGTCACTGACTGACAGATCACAGGTCGGGTGGCAAGTAGCTGGCAGACAAACACGCAACCAGGAAACCCACAGATCTATCGCACAGATAGGCGCAGCAACACCACAATTGTTCAGGGAGATTGGCCCCAACAAACTACAAATGGCCAGAGGGGTACACGTGTTCACAAAGCACCATAAAGTCAGATGCCACATGAAGCTGGAAACACAGAGCCAATCAGGACACAGCACGTACAGTACACGCAGTGATCACATACTTCCCATGTTTGACATCTGGACACGTTACCCACTGGCATTGTGTCCATGCAAAATCGAGGCACACCTGCATTCCTCATTGAATGCATGCATTTATGGCTCCAAAGAGGGTGGTTCACATTCCTTACCAAAAAAAGGATCGCCAGAACTGTTCTTTTACATTCAACATATTGTATAAAATCCATAGCTGATCGATCGTGCGTTGAGACAGTCGTCGGAATCTATGCCTGTAACTGTTCTCCCACCGTTCTGTTTAATTAAACAAACAGTTCATGTTTTGCCAAACGCCTCTTGTCTTTTGTTTTTTCAAAGTATTTCATGTTCCAGCAACATTCTGGTGAGCCACCTTCAGAGATGATTAGTACCTCAAACCCGACTGCAGCCAAAGAACGGGGATCCCACCTGGAAGGATTCAGATTTGCGCAATAAAGAAGGTGAGCAGACACAGCAATTGATTTGAAGTTCTGCTGAATATGCAGGGTGGAGGTCTGTCCTGAAGCAACCATCACAGAGTTAAGAGACTACTTCAGAACCTTAGTAAAGCATTTGGTATATGGCAAACTATGGAGAAGCATAAACAGATAACCTTAGCACCATGCCACTGACAGATATCTGGCAGATTACCTATTTTATATGTCCTAGCTGAGTAGTCGTAAGTAGGCCTGGGCGAAGCACTACGCTACGCTCGCGTAGTTTGCGAAGTTCGCGCTACTTCGCACTACGCGAACTGCACGTAGCACAGTGCGAACACGCGTAGCGTAGTGTTGCGTAGTGCTGCGGTCATTTTTTGCTTGCTCGCGGTCCTCAACGTCAAGTTGGCGACCGCGAGCAAGCAAAATGACATCCTGGCGAGACTTTTTCCTTGTTCGCGATCGCGAGCATGGAAAATAAACCTCCCGGCGAGATTCCCAACGCGAGAAGGTCAGGTTTCTCATTGCGAGGGGTCGCGTATGCTCGCGACCGCTCGCGATGAGAAACTACCAGTTCGCGTTGAGAAAGCTGCAGCTCGAGGAAAAATCTACTCGAGCAGCAGAAAACTACAGCTCGCACTGTGCAAGATGCCATTTTCAATGATTGCACAGTGGCGGTTGCTTGTCCGCACTGTGCAATCATTGAAAACAACATCTTGCACAGTGCGAACATGTTACTTCGCAGTTCGCGAAGTGCTACGCGTAGCTCGCGTAGTGCGAACTTCACTTTGCGTAGCTTCGCGAAGTGCTACTTCGCGAACTACGCCCATCCTTAGTCGTAAGGCGGCCTCTGAGGCAATCCTGCGGAAATCACTTTTTTTCGGCACACTTGGAAAGGTGAATTTTTATTTATTTATATAGCCGTATACGGCTCCTAGGATGCTATTTTTATGGTAAAGCTATCCTGATTGGGAGGAGTTGGCCCCTCAATCTAAAAGGGTTTTCTTAGTGACACTGGTTTCTTAACACCAGTGGTATCTGAAAGAAGTGAGAGTTGTTGGTTGCTTGGACCGCTGGGCATGATACAGATGGTACGCATGGCCCATGCGTGTGATACAGGGTACGATGCAGGTGTTTAGGGAAAAGGATTTGAACCTGTGAGGTTAGGTGTAACGTGTTTCGGCAAGAGGGGTCTGTGGTTCTCAAGTTATTCCATTTTTTGGTGAACTATTGTTATATTCTTTGTACATAAGCAGATAGTAACAGATTGTCAGGCTCACTTATTGCTGAATACCACGCAAAGCTTCCCCTGGTCACAGGATAGCATGCAATAGTGGGCAAAGGGACTTTTGACAAAGTCATCATTTTTTCTCTGACATTATTTATTGTTGAGATTGATGTAAGAGGTATGTGATGTCATGGTGCTGTTAATTACTGCAAACTATGTTTTAAGTATTGTGTTTTTGTCGATTACCTTATGTTTCATATGAGGGTGCTACCATTTCTCACACACTATATTTGATACAAATGCACTTTTTCTATGTTGCAACCCTTCATATGCTTTGTTATTTGTGTTGATGAAATGTTTATGTTGAATTGTTGATGTACCTTTAAATAGCCCTGAGTTCGTAGTAATGTAATTATAAGCAGTAACCCCATGTCTAATTTCCCCATAATTAGATAACCCAAAGATCCCCTAAAACAAAGAAGCTAAAGTGTATCTTATTCTCCAAAACCAAGAACCTTATCATGGAGTCACCATTAAAACACATGCAAGCCAGGTTCCGCAGACAGACTAAAAAACTTAATGAGATTTTCCAAGAATGGCACACACACACGAACACAAACATTGCCCTGCCCAAAGTAGATAACCTTTGACACTAACGTAATTGAACACATCAGAACATACATACAAACCAAATACACAGGTAAAAAGAAAGACAGAAGAGAGGCATTATTAGAACTATGGGCCATCTTCCAGGAAGCCCGGATCAACAGTCCTGCATCACAGCTAGCAAGCAAGGTGCCAGCACCTCCCCCACCATATGCAGGTATGGAAGTGCTTTTGCCCAGTCTCCATCCATTAGGATACCCCATTCCACCAGTTGAAGAGGTTGGTGGCCACCCACCAAATAGCGAGCGGTTAGGCCAAGGCATGAGAAACTAACAGGCCAGCAGGCCCAGGTAGTCCAAGAGCAACCGCAGTCTGGTGCAAGAGCTCCCAGAATTGCGAACACCCCCTGTCCATCGTACCCGACATGTAAACCCCAGCAGCCAAGAAAACTTTCAATGATTTAGGCAAACACACATAAGTGACGGTGATATTTGTGGCAGTTCTAGACAGTAATACAGCTATCGGGAGTGAGGAAGGGGGCCACCGTCCCCCGGGATCGGATGCTGAGGCTGAAGCTACAGGATTTGCTGAGGTAGCCAAGGAAACAACAAAGAATGAATTTGAGGACAAAACCTAACTGCAAAGAACAGCATATAGTGAAAGATAAGTGCAAGTTAAGAATAGAGAGATAAATTGCTTGCACCCAGCAAGCACATTGATAAAATAGAACAGCAGCCACCGACATGAGGACTGCCGGGGTAGGTACAGGGCACCAATTGGGAAAGAATCAGAGGTAGATTTAGATGAGAGGCTTCTAGCAGTGATTTGAGCCTCATCAGGTTTTTAGCGTAAAAGAGGGGCAGACCAAGGAATAAGAGACCAAGGTACCTGGTACTGACCTAACCAAGACATAGCCATAGACATAGACATAGCAAAAAAGGAATTACACCTTTGTGCACACACAAGGGAAGCAGCGACGAATATATACGCTGCTCCACCCGAACGCACAGGATACATAGACTGACCTCAAGGGAGATAGCGGTCAGAGAGGAAGGTGAGTACCTTGCGCTGCTATTCTGTCACCTGCTAGCCTAATGGATGGAGGGAAAAGACCAGTAGGATAGACCTTAGCTGGTCCTTGGAAGGATCCTTCAAACCAGAGGACATAGCCATAGGGAAAAACTGCATCAGCTTGGAGGAGGAGATCCCACATGGAACTTCTCCTACATGCAGGAATGCCTAAAAAGATGGGAAAGACATATTAGGGAGAAACCAGTAGAGCTACCCACAGTAAAAATGTACCCACTGCTACAGAAGGGCACGTCAGGGACCATCTATATGCCGTGGGCTCAAATGGATAAAGGAGGGCTAAGGACAAAGTTACGTCACTGCAGGAATAAACCGAGTGATAGGCGCTATCAAATTTCTGCTACGTTTTCCCGTCAGAGACCAGACTTACACGGTGTTCGCCCGAGCTGGCATCCCGGCAATTACGCTGACAAACACTGAGCACACTCAATTCATAGAGGCACCAAATATGGACAGCCCTAAGGATGATGTTCCCTGACCGCAGTGATGTTGGCAGAGATCATGAAGCCAGGGGAGACTGCAACTGATTTCTGGATAGGATGAGGGAAGGATGGGGACAAGAGACAGGACAGCCATAGACTGATACAGGCCCACTGGTCGCATTCTTTTGCACTATCCTAAAAAATGGGCTGCCCACTGAGCTACAAAGTGGATTGGACAGCGTAGTTGGGTTTGACACCTATCCCGTGTGAGAGAAACAAGTCCATATATTGCATTACCACAAAAAGAAGCAAGAGAAGAATAGAGATAAACCGGAGCAATCCCAGAGAGACATTGCTAAATTAGTCCACCACAAATTGAAAAAGACCACCCTTGAGGGGGTCGCACTTGCCGCAAGCGTGCAAATGGCACTAGTCTTAAGGGGACTTCAGAGGGTTTCGAACTAGCTATAGCACCAGAGGCAGCAGCCAGACCCTAGAGAATGCTACTCTTGCCACAAGATGGGCCACCTGGCATACAGATGCTGGCTAAAAGCATACATTGAATAAGGTTCGATGGGCCAGACCTAGCCACAACAAAACCCTCATCCACAAAACTAAGCTGATCAAAGCCCGAATGCACCTTACACTCAGCTGCATGAAGATTAGTAAGCAACTGCAACAGCGGTCTGAGAGTTGGAAAAACACATTGCAACAGCAACCACAGACAGGGAACTAGCCCCACAGAGACCAGGGCCACAGCCTCGACAGGGAAGGGTAACTGTCTAGAAAGGTAATGCCTTCAGACAAACACAGAGTTTAAATGTGCAGTAAGATAAACTCCCCAAACAAATAACACCCATTAATCCACATCCCAAAACAAATATTGTTGATGTTTAAGAGGGTAATGGGTCTATAGCATGGATACTCACAAACTTTCTCTCGGGGGCCAAATTTACAGTGTGGTTTGTGACCGAGGGCTGCACTGGTGGGGACAGGGTCAGTGGGGATGGGACGGGGCTAGAGCAAAAAAAAAAAATGTGACCATGAGGTTGAACACAGGCACTTGCAGCAGATGCATTCGTCCACTGAGCCACCAGTCCCGGCATACACACATCTCTCTCTCTCAATCTCTCTCTCTCTCTCTCTCTCTCTCTCTCTCTCTCTCTCTCTCTCTCTGTCATTAGCTATCAATTTCTCTCTCTCTCTCTCTCTCTCTCTCTCTCTCTCTCCCTCTCTCTCTCTCTCTCTTCCTCTCTCTCTCTCTGTCTCCCACCCTCTCTCTCTCTCTCTTTGTCTCCCTCTGTCTCACTCCCTCTGTCACCCTCTGTCTCACTCCCTGTGTCTCCCTCTCTCTCTCTCTCTCTCTCTCTTTGTCTTCTCCCTCTCTCTGTCTACCTCCCTCTCACTCTGTCTCCCTCTCTCTCTCTGTCTCTTTCCCTCTGCCTCCCTCCCTCTGTCTCCCTCCCTCTGTCTCTCTCTGTCTGTCTACCTCTGTCTGTCTCACTCTGTCTGTCTCCCTCCTCCCTCTGTCTGTCTCCCTCTGTCTGTCTCCCTCTGTCTCCCTCTCTCTGTCTCCATCTGTCTCCCTCTCTCTCTGCCTCCCTCTCTCTGTCTCCCTCTGTCTCCCCCTCTCTCTCTGTCTCCCTCTCTCACTCTCTCACTCCCCCTGTCTTCCTCTTTCTCTGTCTCCCTCTCTCTCTCTGTCTCCCTCTGTCTCCCTCCCTCTCTCTCTCTGTCTCCCTCCCTCTCTCTCTCTCTGTCTCACTCTGTCTCCCTCTCTCTCTCTGTCTCCCTCCATCTCTCTCCCTCTGCCTCCCTCCATCTCTCTCCATCCGTCTCCCTCCGTCTCCCTCCGTCTCCCTCCATCTCCCTCTCCGTCTCTCTGTCTCTGTCAGCCTCTCTCTCTGTCTGGCTCTGTCTCTATCGGTCTCTGCCTCTATCTGTCTTTCCCTGTCTCTGCCTCTCTCTATCTCTGTTTGTCTCTGTCTCTGTGGTCCCTGTCTCTATCTGTCTCTGCCTCTATCTGTCTCTGCCTCTATCTGTCCCTGCCTCTATCTGTCCCTGCCTCTATCTGTCTCTGCCTCTATCTGTCACTGCCTCTATCTGTCTGTCAGTCCCTGTCTCTATCTGTCTCTGTCTCTGTCTGTCTCTTTCTCTGTGTCTGTCTCTGCCTCTGTCTGTCTCTGCCTCAGTCTGTCTATGTCTGCCTCTATCTGTCCCTACCTCTATCTGTCTCTGCCTCTATCTGTCTCTCTCTGCATGCCTCTATCTGTCTCTGCCTCTATCTGTCTCTCCCTGTCTCTGTCTCTATCTGCCTCTATCTGCCTCTGTCTGTCCCTGTCTCTGTCTCTCTCAGTCTCTATCTCTGTCTGTCCCTGTCTGTTTCTTTCTCTATCTGTCTCTGTCTCTATCTGTCTCTGATCTATCTGTCTCTGTGTCTCTATCTGTCTCTCTGCCTCTCTCTGTCTCTCTACCTCTATCTGTCTCTCTGCCTCTATCTGTCGCCTCTATCTGTCTCTGCCTCTGTCTGTCTCTGTCCAAACAAGAAGCTTCCCAAAACGGCCTTTTAAAAGTCAGCTGATAAAGCGCTTACAGCTGACTTTTATAGGGCCTTTTGGGAAGCTTTCCGAAGGTGTCCTGGCTTCACTGAGGCCGGCGGTAAACACAGATGCTGGCCACAGGAGCATACTAGTGAATACCTATTTAATATGTATTCATTACGTTTGCTCCTGTGGTCATCTTCTGTGTTTACTGCCGGCCATGGAAACTGCAAGGCAAGATCCGTGAGCCGCCAATGAAGGCCTGCTGGGCCGCTGGCGGCTCACGGGCCCTACTTTGAGTACCACGGGTCTATAAGATGCACAATCCCCTCGGTCTTTCCCCAGTTTATTTATCAGTGTAATAATCTCCTCATTCATGGAGGGTGTCACAGTTTGGGTGGAGAGGAAGAAATAATATACCCATGTTAATATGGGAACTAGTTGGTTCTGGAAAGACGTGTAGAACGTCCCTATCCAGCCATCTGGACTAAGTTATTGAGTTTGAGGGTCTTAATACTGCTGTATTTAACATTCCGTTCAAGGCGCCTCTATTCTGGCGTACTGGTCAAGCAAGATACAGGGTAGGTTGCAGACTAGTAAATAGTCGTCTTTTGCCTGGTCCGATGTGGGTCAAACAAATATAATTTTGTGTAGAAGGCATTGAAGAAGTTCAAGTTGTCATCTTCCTTCGTGACCCTAGTGCCATTGTCCAAAGTCAAGTTTTTCACAATTGTTCTCTCCTATATTATTGTGAGCATGTGGGCCAAGTGGGGTCTTACCCGGTTCCCATACGTAAAGTAGGCCTGTTAAACAGGAGAGTTCTACTTTATTCATATGTAGGGTCCTCTTGGAGAGGTGATATTTCTTAGGTGTTCATGGATGGGTTTGATGCTACATTGTTCTTCTCCCTCGTTTAGGTCTTTATTCTAACTGAATTCTATATTGATGCCTCGGTATTTTAAGGTGGGCCCCCTTGCTGATACAAACCCTCCATTGGATGCCTTTAAATGTATCCCAGACAGTTGACAGTGATGTTTCCAGGTTGTCATTGTCATGAAAGTAATTTGATATGTGTGACACCAGTTCCTCTCTAAGGATTGGGTCATGCAACAGGGAGGGGTGGAAAGTCCATTGACTCCTTCGTCTACTAGTAGGCTAATCTAATGTTAAGGTGATCCGTGCATGGTCTGAGACTGCAATTGTGACTATAGTGGCCTCAGAGGTGAGCAGGCATGAGGGCAGAGCGGGTGCAAAATGTAGTCTATTTGGTAGTACACCCTGTGGACATATGAGAAGGAATTGTAATATTTGTCTTGTTCATGAGAGTGTCCCTCCGCAAACTCTCCCAAAGCACCCTGCGCCCTGTGCATGAAGATGTTCTGGCAAGAGATGGGGGCATATAATGCCGCCATAGTTAAAGGGCAGCTTTCTAGTGTGCCTTTGACGAATAAGAACCTGCCTTCCTTGTCCATCTTACGATCTGTCTTTATGAATTGAAAGTTATGATGTATAAAGAGAGCTGCTCCATTGTGTTTAGAGTTGCTTATGAAGTACAACACCATTTGGTAGTGATTGTGTTGTAGTCTTGTCAGAATAATTTAGTTGGGTTCCCTGTAGAGAGATGATATTGTGTGGCGTGTTCTTTCCTTACGTTCCATATCTTGGCTCATTTGTGTGGGGTCTTCAACCCCTTCACATTTAGGGATAATATTTTACTCATGATGGTGCAGTGTCAATGCCAGTGGTCGTCAGTTGTGGCATGTAGCAGAATCGGATAATAACATAGGAGTTTAAAGTGTGCCTAACCCCTTCCTGTACATTGGACTATGGGTCACCACTGTGATCCCCTCAAGCCCTCTAACTTTCCCTTCTCTTCTCTCTCCTCCCTCTCGTCCCTCCCCATGTAGTAAATTAAAACAACAGTAAAAAAGCATTAATAGTGGTTCATAATTTACTAGGGGCTTCTGAGTCCCTGGCAGAACCCCATACCCTTGCCTAAAGAGGAGATGATGCACCTGTCGAGTGGGTCCCTTCATGGTGCAACAAATTGTCCGGTGCCCGCTTGGTCGCATTTGAATTTTGCCCATCATGTTGCATCCATTAGTCAGTTGTGAAAGTGGTTGTTGCGCCACTTACTTAATGGCAGCATTAGTTCATGCAATTTTGCAGAGTATTATGCCATGTCTCCAGCATTTAGTGCTCCGAGGAGCACTGGACGCTTATCTCATTTGGATCCTCTCTCACATTGATGGCACAGTGTCTGCCATTTCTGAGATTGTCACGCTAAAACTCCCGGTGTCAGCTTCCCCATCGCAGTCTTTGTGGGTGTGGTTACCTCTATAGGGATCCTTCGGGGATGAACCACCGCATCCTAGTCTAAACATTGAATTGTTTAATTTTTCATCTCGAAGGCAATCCAAAAGCGGAAGATCCATCAGTATCTGATTTTGGGGCATATCAACAAGGGCTTTATCTCTGCTTTTTTGGCTTTAAAAGCCAAAAAAGGAGAGATAAAACTAGCGCCCTATCAACAACAGGGTGCTAACATGCAAATTTGGATGTTAGCACCCTTTTACTCTACGCTTCCCCTTGCATCTCTAATGAGATGCAAAGGGGGCGTTCCAGAGTAAAATAATAGGAGAAATGTCGCTAAGCGACATTTCTCCTATTATCAAGAATGTCGCTAACCCTGTTAGAGACAAAAAAAGCAGCGCTAACCGCGGTTAATGCTGCTTTTTTACGTCTGGTATTTTTTTTGACTTAGCCATGATATCCTATGGAAGGAGGATATCATGGCTAAGTTTGCCTGTCCCTATCGACAAGGTAACGTGAGATTATCGCTGGGTTTCCAGCGATAATCTCACGTTAGCCTGTTAGCGTGAGGATTTTTATCACTGATGAGATAAGCGTTGCTAATAGCACGCTATCTCAGCGATAAAAATTCACGCTAGCCGGCGATAATTATCCTAGCGCTAAGTGCGCTTAAAGATAATTATCGCCGGTTGTTGTTGATATGCCCCTTTGTTTTGTAGCAATTTGATCCATGATTGGCTGCAGCTGCTGGCACTGACACAGGGTGGCCAGGAATATATCTTGGTAGAGGGAACATGTTGGTCCTTCGTGTGAGATTTTGTCAAGTGTCCTGGCTGTGCTCAATACCTTCTCCTTCAATAATTATGGGATTTAGCCATGACATCTTGCAGTCTATTCAGACCTTCCGTACCTGTGAAATTGGAAAACAGTCCTCTGACAAAGTCAGAGGACTGATCTGATCTGAACCTTCTGCTCCCACGCTGAGGTCTCTTATGTGGAGTTTGTGCCTCCTCAAGAGGAATTTAAAGTCTTTAATCTTCATTAGAGCATTATTTTACACATGAAGAGAGATACTCTTATCCATCAAGGTAGAGGGTTTTTCCGTCAGTGTCTTAACACTGCTTTCTAACTCCAGCATCCTAGTCCCTGCAGAATCAATATCTTTTCTCTCCAAGATCGGATCATAGAGTGGAAAGTTTTCCTGGATATACCTGACTGCGGTTCTTCCCTTTGTTCATTTTTGACTGTCAAACAAGTCCACTTTTGTGAGCACCATGTTCCTCTGCATACTCTCAGGATGGCTGTCTAAATCAAGGCGGGGAGTTATGCCCGGCTACGTCTTATTAGGGCTGATGAATCTGGTGACATTTTTTGTGTCTGCTTTTTGGGTGGCATGGGCTGGCCTTGCAATTTCCCCCAAAGTGTCAGCAATCATCCCTTGCAGACCCAGATTGCACATGGTCTACTGAGTGCCTTAAGCATCCCCCGGCTACTTCCTCCTCTGGCTCTCCCACCCTGGATTCACTCACGAGGTCGAGGCCCCCACCACTTGATTCTCCGATGGGGGGGCCCCGGTGTTCGTAATGATGTTCTGGTAGAGTATCAGACTCAGGGGTGAGAGGGATGGGAGGAACTATGATTTAGTCTCCCAGTCCATGAAGTCCTGTTAAAGCAGGACCAATACATCAAATCTCCCCCCGTGCCTTTGGCCCTCCTCATTCCTCTTCAGGTGTGCTGGGTTTCAGTCAATGTGGGTTACGCAGCCTAATAGCAGAGTGGGCTGTGTAGACCCCATCTAAGAGCCAGAAGGGATGTACCGAGGCCCCCTCCATCTTAGTTCCTTTTCTTTGGGGTGCCACAGAATGCGATAACGTACTCCCGGGCACTAACAGGAACTGTCCAACAATTCCTCATTGGCATCGAACATTATGTGCACAATTTGCTGTAACCCAGCTGGATCCAATACTGGAGGTCTAAAGTGGCACAGCCATCTTGGTCCGCATAGTAGCTCAACCCACTCTCTCCATGTTTGACTCACTGTGTTCCTGGAGGCCAATCCAAGTCGCCTGCAACATTGGCCCGCGCTCGTGTATGTGCATTTCTTGCGAGAAATGCGTGGGTGTGTGCACCAGCTCAGTTTTCGCAAGGATTACCAGAGACGTGAGGAAGAGGAGGAGGGCAGCCCGGGGATGCCGCAGTACAGGTAAGTGGTTTTAAATTTACTTTTAATTAATGTAGAATTAATTGTTAATCGGGGGTGGAGGCTGGGGCTGGCCAACTCTGCTTCGCTGCAGAGTGTGCAGAGATTTGTCTTCTCCACGTTCTCCGTGGAAAGCGGAGTAGGCAAATCTCTGCACACTCCGTGGGCGGAGCGGAGTTCTCCGGACACCCCTAATTTCCTCTCTAAAAGTATGATGAGTGGCAGAATTAGTGTTAAGCCAGTTCTGCTTAAATGTGGTCTACAGGGATTTTTTTTAACAAAATTAAATGTGTTATTATCATCAAATCAGATTTTGAAAATTAGGTATGAAATAATTTTATATGTCTTTGCTAGCATTTTCCTTAGTAGAGATATAAAATTAAATATTTTCATCACAGCAAAGATTATCTTATGAAAATGTAGCTGAACCAACAGAGTTCAATAGCTTTTTGGCTGTCAGACTGTCACGATCACTGCACTTTTACAAGTCACAGTGCATTTATAATCATGATCATTAAGAATGTGGCCCTCCTTCCCTATGGAAGTCGTGTGCTGTTTATACTTTCGATATCCCTGGTGGTTTTGGAAAACTTGGCTGACTAATTGGCAGCTATGGCTAAATGATTATTGCATGTTACATTTCCTGATTTATGTTGTGGGCACTGTCCATATTATACTATTAATGCACAAACTTTTAAACTACTCAATTTCCCTGGTGGCACTGGTAGGACAATGTAACCTGTGTAAGTATTGCGCATGCAGTGCAACAACAGCTGCTTTTTGGGACTGCCTGCTGAAAAGGATGTGCAGCTGCACACGGGGAAGACTGAAGTGCCCTCCATGTGCATCTCCGGCCATTTTGAGAGGGGTGCAGCTATATAAAACCCATCTTCTCTCTACCACGTGCTTGGCCTCTTCGGACACCAAAACTCACCTCTCCTGTTGCTCTCCCATCTCCTGCCTTGTCTTCTCACCAGCTCTAACTGGTTCTCTACTTCGCCACTTCTGCTGAACATGCTCTCAGTTTTGCAAGAGAATTAAAACTAGGTATTTTTGGCATTGCAATTGTTGTAGCCACACCGGAACACATCTCAAGATTACAAAGGTACTTTGAATAGCTCCAGCTCACTGCTGCGCTTTAGTCTTTGTAGTACTATTTGAGTCTCACGCTTTGCATAGCACTCTTGTCCACGTACTTTGCTGTGCCATTTCCCATAAACTTACACTGCGCTTTCATGCTTGCCATCTTGTTGAAACTTCCTAGAGCAATTGTGTAGCCTGCTGCTGGCTCATGGACATGCCACTTGGTGATCAAGAAAACTTTGCACATTGGTAATAGTGCATCAAGGAACATTCTGTCATAAAGACTGTGGACATAATTTTGTCTGATAAATGAAAGACACATGCATAATTGGTATGTACAGATTGGATTCTAGAAGCTTGATTTGTGGTGAACCTTAACACACTGTGCTTCAAACTAATGCCTCCTGCACTAACAACACTAATGCTACCTTGATTCCTGAGGTGGAAGAATCCATTATCTGAATCACTTGAGTATTAAATGTATCACATGTTTTAAAGAGAGTCTTTGTATGTCATTGTGTACAACTGCTTTGCCAATGTATGGGACTGTTATAGTTGCTATCTGTACTAATTGTGATTATCATTTACAGATCTAATCACTCAATTGCATACCTGATACCCAAGAAAAAACAATACTGTGAAAACCCAAGACCCTGCACATCCCAATGAAAGGAAGATGGGACCAAACCAGAGCAGTTTGTCTTCTTTTTCCCTCCATCCCAATTCCTCTTACCTTCTGAAACTTTCTCCAGTACAGCGTTCAGTGGCTGCTACCAAGGTTAGTCCCCAGAGGGAGAGGAGGCCCAGTTGTCACCCCATAGGAACCACCTGGAGTTCAGGTTAGTGGCTTGTAACAGTCACTGTGAGGGCACCCATTTTGAATGTATAGTATGCTACTTTTTTATATATTAGACAACCTAATGAGCCACTTTTCAGATATTATGCTCCCTGCTTAGTGGGCTTACAAGGTACAGTCATTTCCCCTTGCAATCAGTAGTGCCTTTAAACTGCATCCCATTCACAGAACAGTGTTGAACTCAGTACTCATCCTATAGATACACATTGCAGCCTACATGTAACATTAAACCTTCCATGCCATATGTATTTTTTCTGCTCCATTGACTGTGGCCTCACAGGAAAGCTAAATAGACCAACTTGGTGAAAGTAATTTCACCAATATCATTTTAGGGATATAGCACTGTGGCACTGACTAGCAGTGTTACAGTGCAGAAAGTCCTAATAACAAAACATCGGGCATGACCAAGCAATGAAGGTGAATATGCGTCAAGTGTAATATTCATAAAGCATCCACCTAAGATTCAGAGTGACCTGTGAAAAATTGCATGACATTTTGCAGCTCTTATAAACATTAGACACAACATCCAGAAACATATCTGTATTAAATAATCATGCATAATTGGAAAGCACAGCTGTTTATGGTCCTCCACTTCGCTCTCACTCTTTTGTTTGCAAACACCCCTCTCATAACTGCTACTGACTCTGCCATTGACATTGCTCTAAATAGAATACAATGAACCCAGCCTTCTCCGTGCTTGTCCTTAAAGTGCATTTAATAGTAAGGATCTGCACTGTTAATCCCCTGTAATGCCTCCTGGGATTCTGCCATTTCCCAGAGTATTTTATATAAATAAAAATGCAAACAAATTATTAAAAAGATCCAGTGATTTTAGCTGCTGACCCTTGAAAATGTTTGGCAGGCTTCTGAACCTCAAATAACATGGATACTTGGGGGTTCAAACCTAGAGGTTTATTGGGGTCTTGCTGCTGGGGCATTGATGTTTGAAAAAAGGAGAAGCCTCCACATTTGTATTGTTGTATACACATATATTCTTAAAATGCAATGTATACCTCTCCGTAGAAAAACTAGGACAAAACACAGCTACAAAAATCCCTTGCTTCCCTACAGAAGACAGTGAAAGATAACTTTGTTCATATCTCTTCAGTGAGCTCTTTTCGGAGATACTCTGAAGTTGCTGATGAAAATCATCGGTCACGAAGTCTGCATGGTTGATTTAAAGAGCTTTGTAGAAGCAACACTGCTGTAAATTCTGGTCTCAGGTACCATTCCAGTATGCTCAGCAGCAACAGAAAGATAGTCCAGAAGCTGAAGTATGTCTGGCAATAGACAAAAGTCCTTAGATCACCAGTCTAATCTGTGAACCTGAAGAGTAACTTGTTGGTGCAGAGAGAGCAGAGATGTCATCTCATGGACCTCAGGAGCTGTATGTTCCTGTCAATTGTACCCAGGGTTCCCTGCGTAGGAAGTGGAACAGCAACCAATTGTCACTAGCCCTCTCTTCATGTCTCTTAATTGAGTGAAAGTTTCTGCCTGTTTTACAAGTGGCATGATTGATATACATAACCAGGTGTTAGACCTGGCATCATTGGTGTGGGTCTCCCTTCCCCTCTCCTCTTCCTATTTTTTATGTTGTCTGGATTTAAATGCTCTGGGCGCAGTGCCACTGCTAATCAGTGCCACAGCGCAAATGCTCCTTGTATATAAATGACTGTATAACTTAGGCTAACCATAATGCCCAGATCTGTGTAGCATGTCCAATAGTGAGTTACCCTCCATTTCGCTGTCGCTACTGTGACATGATCCGTTCTCATAGGCCTGGCTGGACCGGTTGAGGATTACTTGCTATCATCCTATCTGGCCCCAGGAACCTGATAGGAACTTCGAGTTTGATATGTTTGTGCTCAGGACATTGAGAGACACCTGTTAGTAAGGACCGTTTATATATCCCATGTTTGGAAATGCCTCTTCTGAAAACACGGTAGTTTCTTGCCTAAGCTTTACTGTAGACTTTGCGAGTATGTGTATTGGCCGTCTGGTTTTGGAGCAGAAGGGCCAGCTGGGTCAGACATGGCTAGAGAGAGATATCGGTATTCAGAGCCTGGGGAGGGGTGACTCTTTGATCCGAGCAGGGCCGTGCCTGGCAAGGTGAATGATGGCTCCACCTCCCACTGGGCATCTGATAGCAGACCCCCTCATTCTGAAAGGGCAGGATGTCACCTCATAAACCAAGTGCTCCCCGACCCCACCAAACTGGTTCTGACTGGAGCCAGTGATTTGCGACCTTAGAGAACAAAGACATTTTAGGTATAAAATGCTGTGCTGGAACTTTGTCCAAGTGTGTTCCTTCTGGATGTCAAGACGAAACCCTGTCCGAGTGAACAGAGGAAAGGACTTTGAAACTTTCACCAAGCTTGCTTAAGAAACTACCTGAGGGCCTGAATTGAGGCGCTTCCTGCAGAAGTCTCAGGGACATTAGACTTCACCCCGTCAGCCGTCGGAATTCCGGTGCGAGGAATTCTGCTTGCAGGTGAGGCCGTCGAGTAATCTGGAGCCTCTAGGTCTACTGTGAGGACTGCGGACTGGGCATCTTGAACCTTTCGCTGGATCCGTGTGGGCTGCTGCAGCTAAGAGAGAGCTGCCGCCGCTGAGTGCCCGCCTGAATCTGAACCCTTGAACCTTTCGCTGGATCCGTGTGGGCGGCTGCAGCTAAGAGAGAGCTGCTGCCGCAGAGTGCCTGCCTGAATCTGAACCCTTGAACCTTTCGCTGAATCCGTGTGGGTCGCTGCAGCTAAGAGACAGCTGCCGCTGCTGAATGCCCACCTGAATCTGAACCTTTGAACCTTTCGCTGGATCCTTGTGGGTCGCTGCAGCTAAGAAAGAGCTGCCGCCGCTGAGTGCACGCCTGAATCTGAACCCTTGAACCTTTTGCTGGATCCGTGTGGGCAGCTGCAGCTAAGGGAGAGCTGCCGTCGCTGACAGCCCGCCTGAATCTGAGCCTTTGAACCTTCCGCTGGATCCGTGTGTGGGCCGCTGCTACTAAGAGAGAGCTGACGCTGCTGAGAGCCCGCCGGAATCTGAACCCCTGAACCTTTCACTGGACCCGTGTGGGCTGCCGTAGCTAAGAGAGAGCTGCTGCCGCTGAGTGCGTGCACCCTAGCCAATGTTTGCATCATCGTGGCTCGTCCTGTAGGCCTCCGCAGCTAAGAGAGAGCTGCTGCCGCTGAGTGCCCGTACCCTTGGCCACTTTGCCTCATCGTGATTTGTCCGGTGGGCCACCGCAGCTAAGGAGAGAGCTGCTGCCGCTGAGTGCCCGCACCCCTTGCCATTTGGCACCATCATGATTTGTCCTGTTGGCCGCCGCAGCTAAGAGAGAGCTGCTGCCGCTGAGTGTCCGCACCCTTGTCAACTTTTGCATCATCGTGATTTGCCATGTGGGCCGCCGCAGCTAAGAGAGAGCTGTGGCCGCCAAGTGCCCACCAAGGAGCCGTACAACCAGAGTCATTGCCACCACCAGCCCGGGCCACCGCAGCCGCCGTTGAGAGCCCCCCTGTCCCTGAGTGCCCGAACCATTGTGGGTGTGTGGTAAATTTAATTACCTAGACTTAATTTATGCGGTAAAATTCAATAAGAATAACTCAGTAAAAATAAGAGGCAGAATCCGTGGTATTTGAGGTTTAAAATGGGTTTATTCCTTACAAAGGAATTGGTTCGAACCAGGCAATCGTATTCCGTCACCACGAAGGTTCGGGAAGGGATAGAGCGCAATTTTATTGACAGGTTATCATATATATAGTAAATGCATTACAGTGAAGACATATACAGAAGGCGTGACAGTTGAGAAGAGAGATAAGAATACACATACGTAATGAAAAAGGCGTTACAATAGGCGTGCATGAGGGCATGTACTGGAAACGTCATTCTGATGATGACACAGGTGGGTGGATCCATAAGTGAATCCTGCAAAGTCAGCAGAAATACTTGGCAGAGATGTGCGCACAGTAGCATGACGTGTGATTGACGTGTAACTGGAGGGTGAAGGGGACTTGACATTTAGCCCTACATGAGGAGACAGAAGTCTGGGATGTCAGAACAACCTAATCCCAAATCGTATCTAATATCTTGTGTTTAAGGAACTGTATTATCTGGAAGGAAAGGTCTCTCAGGCAGAGGCTATCCTATACTAACTACTAGTGCGTGTATAAGCGTCTATGTGTCTACATGAGATGCGAGGGGGCATGGGCCTACCATGGCAACAGAAGCCATGAATTACTTGCACGGAGACAGTAAGGCCGGGCCCTTTGCTCTGTAGCTGGAAGGATGTTTACCTAAACTACTAGACAGGAATGCATTTCTCGAGGAGCGGAGCAGATAACTTGAAGGCTGAATACAGTCTTGGCAGGCAACAGGCCGGGCCTGGCACCGTTAGCCGCGCAGGAAGTAAGACAAAGGTCATGGATGCAGATACAGGTCCAGGCTGGAGCATTCAGAGGCAGAAGGCAGGAAAAGCTCGATGGCAGAATTCAGGGCCTACCTTGCCAGAGCTGAAAAACGTGAGAAGTATACCATATAAAGACGGTGGCAAGGCATACTTAGGAACGGAATATTCGACCCATTCATGGCGGATCTGAAAGAGGACATGTGGACGTTGGACACATATGTATTTGCGTCTTCATAGCTTGAAGTGGAGGGAACATACATGTACTTGTAGCATGTACATGGAGCCGTTGGGGTCTAAGATAGGGGACACAATCGATCATGAAAATTCATATTTCCTCATTCCCTCCTTGTCCCCTACGGACCCTTCATGAGATATCGATCCTCAGGAATCCATCAATCTGTTCATGTAACATCATTTGCTCTTCTTTCTTCTTCCGGGATTTTGAACGAGAACTTGAACGTGGAATACATGATGTGGCACACAGGCCGCAAATCGCTGGTCCACATTGTAGACACAGGCAGCAACTGAATACTATGAGAAGGCCAATACCTAGGAAGGATAGGACTTTCCATCCCCAGGCTGACAACACGCTCCAGAACCAACCGGACCATGTCCAGGTGCCTGGATTCTGATGTATCTGGCTTGCAATCTTGTGAAGACGAGTTATGGCTTTATATACGGATGGCGCGTTTTCTGGAATGAAAACACAACAACTTGATCCGATGACTCTACAGGCTCCGCCCCTATCGGCCAGGATGACGTCAAGGACAAGACGATTTTGGAGAACAACAATCCGCATCGCAGACTGCTCCTCTGTTAAGTTGCCTAGGGCAGAGGTAGTTTCATTCACTACTGCTTCAAGGGTTCTGGTTAATCTGCGTATCAGTTTACTATTAGAGACAACACCTATGTAGGGAAAGAGACCTTTATTGAAGTCTGTATATTGTTCCCATGCTGTTTCAGTGTAGTCGACAATCGGGAGATCTCTCTGGGGTCTATTGTGTACTAGATGGGTATTTCTATGATAATCAGGAGGGGCTAGGAAAACAGGTGGCAGAAGGAATGCAATGTAACAGGTACCATCCCAATCTAGAGGTAAACGTATATATGCGGTATGACCACAAATGAAGTAGGAATGACGGGAAGCTCTAAATGTAGACTTGCCTTTATCACTGAATTCGATCACAGTAGTACATTTACTATGACCCAGGTGTACCGAACCATTGTTTCTTATACATAATTCACCTTTGACTGGTAATACGGACATAGCAGGCAAGACTGATGCAGCTTCGGATTCAACATTCAGAATCATGAGGTTAAGTGTAAAGTTACCTAATCCATATACTTCATTTTCTAGGTCAGTTCCTGTCCTTTTGGGAAGTCCCTCCTTGTTAGGGTAGCAGGCTTTAAGCAAAACTAAGTTCAGGTTTCCCCATACCCATTTGCTCTGGTAAACTACGGTATTTGAATCTAAAGAATTAATCAAACTAAACCATGCGCCACAGGAACCATTGTGTGTGAATGGATACGGAAAGAGAGGCAGAACTCCCTTGTATTTCTGATAGGGAGGGAGTCGGCCACATATCCAACAATTAGTAACGTTGTTGGCCTGATGGGAGTGTTGTAACATACTAATGAATGTGTTGTTGCGCAGCGCAAGTCTATAGGGCAATTCATGTGGAGGTAATTCGCTAAAAGAATGTTCGGCAGTAACATTGTAAGCAGAATGAGCACGCTTGAAAATAGGATAGTATATGTGCAACAGTATACTTGCAGCAATAATCAGAAGATTTAGGAAAAACATAATCAACAATGTCACTATACAGTGACTATGAAGTAATTTACAATATGCACGTTTCTTGAGCTGTTTTTGTCTATCTCTCTCTCGATTTCGGTCTAGAGGATACATGTCAGAGACTAATTCAACCGATTCACCTAGGAGAGGACTTAAACAATCAAATTGTCTGACTTTCTAGACCCTAGTTTATGTTTATAGTCTTGGGAAGCAGTGTTCTCGACCAGGGGGAGTTTTGAATCAGTCTGTGGAGGGGGGCAGGGCTGAGAGTTCAAATCAGAAGGTAGTCCATGAAATTTCTTGATATGGCTCGAGTGTAGCCAACCCTTGCGACCCTCGACCTTCACTGCTGTCCTCGTGGTCAGAAGTACTAATTTCGGCGTTTGCCAGCGAGGCTCCAGCGGGCTCCTCCTGTCGAAATTTCTTATAAAAACAAAATCTCCGGGAACCACTTCATGGGGCTTCACCTCGGTGTTGTCGGGAAAGGCTGCAGCTACCTGTGAACGGCAAGATTGTAGTGCAGACATCAAGGAAGCAAGGTAATCTGTCAGCATATTACAATCAACATCAGTGATTTTACGAGGTATAGGCGTCCCCCACATATTTGGTGGCCTACCGAAGACCACCTCGTACGGGGATAGCCCTGTGCGAGAATGTGCTACCATTCTCATGTAAAATAGTGCAACTGGTAAGGCTACTATCCAGTCGACGCCTTTCTCTCTACAGATTTTAGAAAGTCGAATTTTTAGAGTCTGGTTATGACGTTCCACGAGACCTGCTGCCTCGGGATGCCGGACACAGTGGAATTTCCATTGATAGCCTAACAGGAGTGAAATGTGTTTCATTAGCTCGGATGAGAACGGTTGGCCATTATCTGAGTACATGATACGGGGCAAACCATACCGTGGGAAGAATTCACGAACCAACTGCTTGGCAGTGGTCGGAGCAGTGTAATCTGAGACTGGATATGCTTCTGTCCAACGGGAAAGAGCGCATACAACTACGAGGACATATTTGAATCCTCGACATCGTTCCATCTGGATATAATCCATCTGGAGGACTTCAAAAGGGTGATCAGGAGGTTGAAATCCACCTTGCTCTACAGGTACGCCTTTACCTGGGTTGAACTGACAACAAATCATACAAGTACGGACTTTCTGTTTGGCTGCAGCTCGTAAGTGTTTATTAAACCAAATGTTTTGAATACTGTCTAACATAGCTTTTTCTCCTAGATGTGCTGGACTATGTATTGTGTTAATGATAACTTGAACCATTGAGTCGGGGAGAAACCATGTCGATTTTCCCTTCGTCATCCATCCCTGATCTGTTTGGATCCCTCCTAGTTCAGTCCATTTCTTGATTTCCCCTGGCGTAGCATGTGTCTGTATGTCAATTACATCAAGGGCGGGATCCCTAACTGTCATGCAGTGTGTCGGTGTCGGAACTATTGTTTTTGTCAAGTCAGTTGCATGAGTTCTATTCTGTGCTGTTTGCTTAGCTGTTCGGTCTGCTAGGTCGTTACCCTGGGAAATGATATCGGTGACTTTTGTATGAGCCTTGCACTTCATGATAGATATCGAAGTAGGCAGATGTATTGCATCTAACAGAGCTTGAATGAGGGGACCGTGTTGAATGTTGGCACCGTGAGAAGTCAAATAACCTCTCTCTCGCCAAAGGACTCCGAAGTCGTGTACAACTCCGAATGCATAACGTGAATCTGTGTATATGTTGACTCTTTTATTTCTGGCTTGAATACAGGCTTGTGTCAGAGCGATGAGCTCTGCTGCTTGAGCTGACAATGTGTCAATACAATTTGTTTCAATAACTTCGGTGTCTGTCGTGACTGCGTAAGCAGCCACTAATTCTCCTGTACTTGTTCTCATGCATGAACCATCCACATAAAGTGTCAGGTCTGGATCTGGTAATGGAACATCTGTCAAGTCTTGTCTGGGTTTCGTCGTAATAGTAATGACTTCAATACAATCATGTGCCAGTGGGTCTGTTCCACTTAATGGCAAAAGTGTGGCAGGATTTAATGTACTACAGCGTCTGATTTCTATGTGTGGCTGAAACAATGTTAGTTCGTAACCTGTCAGTCTTGCTATAGTCAAGTGCTGAGTCTGAGTTCTGTTTAAAAGAACTTCCACGGAATGTGGAACTTGCACTGTCAATTGATGTCCTAATACTATGGAATCGCTTTGTCTGATTGCTAAAGCTGTCGCTGCGACTGATTTCAGGCATGTAGGCAGAGCCTGAGCTACTGGGTCTAATGTGCTAGAAAAGTAAGCACACGGCTTGTGTGAACCTGCTTGTCCCTGAGTGAGTACTGACAAGGCAGTACCTTCGCGTTCTGTAACGAAAAGTGTAAAAGGCTTACTGTAACATGGTGTCGCTAAAACAGGTGCTTGACATAAGGCTTTCTTTAAGTCTTCAAAAGCTTGTGTATGTGCCTGAGTCCAAGGGAGGACAGTCGAAGTCGCTGCCTCCTGGGTTGTCAACTGAATGAGTGGCTTTACTAAAAATGCATATTGGGGAATCCATTGTCTACAGTACGAAGTGAGACCTATGAAGGCCCGCACCTCCTTTTGTGTCTTGGGTGGTGGCATGTTTACAATTAACTGGATGCGGTCAGGTGTGAGCTGTCTTCCCCCTTTGGACAGCAAGTGCCCAAGGTACACAACTTGCTGAACACAAAATTGCAGCTTCGAAGGGGACACCTTGTGCCCCTTGTCGGCCAGAAAATGTAAAACCGTCAGTGATGCTTTTTCACATTCGGGTTCGCTTCGGGCGGTGATCAGCAGATCATCGACATACTGAAGCAGGGCAGTGTTAACAGGCATGTGGATACTGTCAAGTTGTCTTTTCAGTGCTTGGCTGTAGATGCTGGGGCTTTCTGTGAATCCTTGAGGTGCGCGTGCAAATTTGAAGCTTCGTCCATTTAAACTAAATCCGAACAAATATTGGCTTTCCGGATCAATTGGGACGCTAAAGAAGGCGTTCTTGAGGTCAATTACAGTAAAGAACGTTGCTTCTGAATCAATAGCTGTCAATAGTGAAGAGATATCTGGAACCACGGGATATTGTGGTACAATGCATTTATTCAATTCGCGCAGATCAATAATCAATCGATAAACTGGGGGTGCTTTTGGATCAGTTCGTTTAAGAACCGGAATTATAGGAGAATTACATACATTGGAGTCGGTTTCCACAACCACTCCTTGTGCAATGAGCTCGTCAATGATTTGCAGCAAAGCCACTACAGCATCTGGAGGTAACTTGTATTGTCGGATTGGTGGTAATACCACTCCTGCTTTGAGTGTGACTCGATATGGTGTAATATGCATACAACCTACATCAGTGGGGCCTTGTGCCCATAAATGTGCAGGGACATTCTGTAACCTGTGATCCATGTCTCTAAATACATAGTGACCTTTGAAGTCACGCAAAAATAGTCGGACCCCCTCCGGGGAACAACATATTACAGCTCCTAGAGCTTTCAGTGTCTTTATACCTAACAAGTTTTCTGGGCATGATTTTGTAAGCAATAGATCTGTAGTCCGTGTCAATGGACCAACTGCAAGAGGTAGAGGTTGCGATACTTCATTAACAATAGGTTGTTCTGAAAATCCAAGGGAAATATTCTGTGAGCCTGAGAGGGGTGCCCCTGGAACCTCGTCGTGACTTATAGTTGTTCTGCTTGCCCCTGTATCAATTAAGAACTTTCTGTCTTTCCCTAATACTTGACTATGTACATAAGGACCCTCTTGATCTACGGGAACCTCAATAAGGGGTAAGCCAACTTCCCTCTCTAGGCTGTTTCATGTGTATCGCTGATAATCTGGATAGTCATTTTGTGCATACTGGTACATCTGTTGTGTCGTGTTTTGTGTTGCGGCAATTGGCTGTGGCTGTGGGGCCGCTACGGTCTGTTGTGCAGCTTGCATAGGCTGTACATTCTGAGGTACTTGTTGTTGGATCTGATCCTGTCTAGGTGGACGCGGTCTCTCCTTGGTTTTACCCGTAGAGATATTATGTTTCAGAACTGCACAATCGTTTATATAATGACCTGGCTGTTTACAATAGTTGCATGTCCCTTTAACAGGAACTGCTGAATTACTGGACTGTGTCGCACCCTTTTTATGACTGTCAGCTGGAACTGACTGGGCGACGAGCATTTTCATTTTTGTGTCTTTCATACGTCTTTGTTCGTGTTCTTGTTCTTCTCTCATTCTATTCTGGTGGTACTGTAACATCTGTAACATTTGTGACGGGGTATTAGCTTGCCAAGAGCTCTCTACTTTCAATACTCTGTTCTTAACCTGAGGCAAGGAATTTTCGACTAGTTTCGTTACAAAAAGATGCGGATATGAATCACTACTTGCTTTCAGGCCGCTATTAATACCAAAACATTTTTCAAATCGGGAATAAAAATCACTAGTGTCTTCATCGGGTTTCTGTTTGCAAGCTGAGATTGCTCCCCAGTCTTCCTTTTTCGTAGTTAATAAACGTGGCAACACTTGTACTAATAATCCTGGTAATGCTTTAGTTTTGTCTCCAAGCCCTACGCCTGCAGTTCGGGCATTTTCTTCATTTTCTAATGCGGTCCAATCAATCTTTTGTTCTCCCACCTCCCACTCTTTTTCTTTGAGTTTCTCGTAAATACCGGCAGGTAATAATACTTTCAATATTTTCATAATGTCAGGATAGGTATAATCACCCATGAGTAACATGTCTTTTATTTCACGGTGAAAACCTGCTGGATCTCTGTCATGGCTGGGCACTAATTTTTTCATTTCCAATAGTTCTATTTTAGTTATAGGCGTGTACACGAACACGCGTCTAAAAGTATTATCATCATTTCTAACTGGGTGTACTTCGCGTAAGGGATTCTGTCTGTCTATGTAATACGTCTTTCTTTCCATGGAGGGAGCTGGGTCATGCTCTGGACACAAAAAGGCACTATATCTGTGTCGATATTCTATAATTACTTTAATTAGATCTGTACCTAGACCTCTCCATTTATTCATGAGTAGTTCTATCAGTATATCAGGTAGGGGACCAGGATCGGAGTGTTGGCCTTTATATAATATAAGGAGATGTTGTATCATGTATATACCAGCTAATCGCTGTTCGTCTGGTGAAAGATTCAAAAACGTATGTACTAGCGCATCATCACTAAATTTATCAGAACTGTCAGCCCATTGTACTGCGGACCTGGCTAATTCTTGTTCATCCATAGAATCGAGTACATGGTACCCCATTCGTTCTTGAAGTATTTTATAAGTAGCCTGAAACAAGTGTTCGGGGGTCTTTGGGTTTGACATAGCTGCTTGAAAAATTCTCTTACTTTCTGGACGTATCGGACATATTGGATTATTGAAGGATCTTCCTTTTCCTACATAAGCTATCGTTTCTCTAGCTGGTAATTGTAATTGTCCTGTTGTCATTTCTAGTTGTTCCTCATCCCCTGAGGACTCGGTTTTATCTGCATCTGTTTCTCTTTCAGGCTGTTCTTTTTCACATATTTGTTCTACTTTTTTCCTGATCCTTCGGTACATACTTTCTATACTATTCTGTTTATCATGTTTTCCGTCTGCTATATTCTGGCCCCATTTGTTAAGGGCTCTCATTTCTTCCGCGTCTACACCTGGCCTATCTCTGTGTCTTATCAGGCAGTTTATAAAGAAGCGTAACAACAGTTTCTGCGTGTCCACTTTCTGGTATGCCATGGCCTCGCCAATACTTTCAGGACCTTGCCCTGTTTGGACAAAGTGATATATTTTGTCTAGATGTTCAATCATTCCTGGTAATATCATTAAATAGTTCGCAACTCGTCGTAGACGTACTGATGATAGCATCATTCTGTCGTCTTTACCTGGTACTGGATCATATCTACAATCTGTAAGAGGCTCTTTAAGTATGTCATAATTCGCTGTTTGCGGTGTACGTTGGTGTGCTAAATCCCTATAAGTCAATCGACGCACTGATGGCGGCGTATGAAAACTTCCTGTCGCACCTCCTGAGGTGCTAGGTCCAAAAGGATTCGTTGGGTGTAAGGTAGGAAGAATAGATGCAGGGAGAAGTGAAGGAACGGGCGGAAGGTTTTGAACGGACGGAGGAGTATGTTGCTGCAGAAGCGGGGGCGGATTATCTCGGGGTCGAGCACCATTAGCAGGCGGTGTGCGTGGCGGCGGAGGGTTAACATATTCGGGGGCTACATCATCTAAATAGGAAGAAAGGAAAATGTCCTTTGCAGTCTTGGGGTGCACTTTAGTCGGAAGCAATGGAGGTGGCAGATCTTTCGGTACTTCCAGGGTGGCCTTAGGTAAACCCTCGGCCAGAAGAGGATACATACCATTCATAAGAGTGTTTCGTTGTCTGTCTACTTGTTCTGCTTTTACTCGGATACCTTCCTCAATTAATATATTTTCTCGGGCTTTGTCTGAATCCTCCCTACTTTTCTCTTCTTTTCTGAGCGCTTTCTCTGTGCGTCTATGCAATTCTTTACGCCATAATTCAATGGCATCTTTCTGTGACTGTCTGGCTTTCTTTTTCCATAATGCTTCTTCTACTCTCATGATGCAATCTGCATCCCATGTCCCAGCAACGGGCCATCTCTGATTCTCTGCTAAATCCTTGGTGTAGTCTACCCACAATTCGAGATATAATACGGCATCTAGGCCATGTTTATGGTACATAAAGTACCCTGGAGTGTCCCTAGGTGGAATGGGAACGGCTTCCTCGAGTATCCCTTTTCTAGTTTTTATCTGTCTTAATTTCGAGAATAACGGCATCTTGAACCTTGCTACTTGGTTCTTACTCGGACTTGAACACAATTAATACAATAAACACAGTAATGAAGGTCGAACAATCACTCATACCACGACATTTAAAACATATTAAAACATTTTAGAACGAACAATAATAATTAGAATAAAACTAGTTAACTGCATAATACTAGATATACTGCTAAACAGTACAGATACACTGCTGAAACAGTGCAGACCAGGTCTGTGTACCCAGACCCGTCTTGACCGGCACAAACCAATGTGCACGTCTAGATGCGTCCCCAGCAACGGTACTCACCGGGAAGCACGGAACGGAACAGAAGGCCTCGGAAGTCTGGACTGGACTAGACCAAACTGGACTGGACTCGACTCGTGACTTAGATACTTCGGAACTTCGGAATCTGGTGGGCCTCTGTATACCTCGGATCTTGCTCTCTCAGCTAGGCTCTGGTCGGGATCCTCCGCACTCCTCACCGCCTCGTCTGGGTGTTGATCGCAGCCTCAGTCGCCCCCGTTGGCCTGAGGGAGATACAGGAAATCCTGCGGGTACGCGTAGTTGTCCGTCCGGCTGTGGCAGGAGACCGGGTCTGCAACGCACCTCCGGTGCGTGAGGTGTGAGAGGTGTCCCTATTCGGGCGCCAATTATGTGGTAAATTTAATTACCTAGACTTAATTTATGCGGTAAAATTCAATAAGAATAACTCAGTAAAAATAAGAGGCAGAATCCGTGGTATTTGAGGTTTAAAATGGGTTTATTCCTTACAAAGGAATTGGTTCGAACCAGGCAATCGTATTCCGTCACCACGAAGGTTCGGGAAGGGATAGAGCGCAATTTTATTGACAGGTTATCATATATATAGTAAATGCATTACAGTGAAGACATATACAGAAGGCGTGACAGTTGAGAAGAGAGATAAGAATACACATACGTAATGAAAAAGGCGTTACAATAGGCGTGCATGAGGGCATGTACTGGAAACGTCATTCTGATGATGACACAGGTGGGTGGATCCATAAGTGAATCCTGCAAAGTCAGCAGAAATACTTGGCAGAGATGTGCGCACAGTAGCATGACGTGTGATTGACGTGTAACTGGAGGGTGAAGGGGACTTGACATTTAGCCCTACATGAGGAGACAGAAGTCTGGGATGTCAGAACAACCTAATCCCAAATCGTATCTAATATCTTGTGTTTAAGGAACTGTATTATCTGGAAGGAAAGGTCTCTCAGGCAGAGGCTATCCTATACTAACTACTAGTGCGTGTATAAGCGTCTATGTGTCTACATGAGATGCGAGGGGGCATGGGCCTACCATGGCAACAGAAGCCATGAATTACTTGCACGGAGACAGTAAGGCCGGGCCCTTTGCTCTGTAGCTGGAAGGATGTTTACCTAAACTACTAGACAGGAATGCATTTCTCGAGGAGCGGAGCAGATAACTTGAAGGCTGAATACAGTCTTGGCAGGCAACAGGCCGGGCCTGGCACCGTTAGCCGCGCAGGAAGTAAGACAAAGGTCATGGATGCAGATACAGGTCCAGGCTGGAGCATTCAGAGGCAGAAGGCAGGAAAAGCTCGATGGCAGAATTCAGGGCCTACCTTGCCAGAGCTGAAAAACGTGAGAAGTATACCATATAAAGACGGTGGCAAGGCATACTTAGGAACGGAATATTCGACCCATTCATGGCGGATCTGAAAGAGGACATGTGGACGTTGGACACATATGTATTTGCGTCTTCATAGCTTGAAGTGGAGGGAACATACATGTACTTGTAGCATGTACATGGAGCCGTTGGGGTCTAAGATAGGGGACACAATCGATCATGAAAATTCATATTTCCTCAGGTGCACGCAACGGACCTCTGCAGCCGAGACTTGTGGTCGCTGGGAGTTCGCCTTCTTCTACTTGCCGTTGATCCCTTTATATGACACTGGGGCACAGTCAAGCAGGAGGAAAGGGGAATGAAATGCGAGTGAGAAGGAGACATCGAGCTCAAAACCGCAGATGTCAGTAGTAGGTGAATGTTCATCTCCTGTTTGTCGTCCCTGACACTTCTGAACTTGGCATATTACTGTGTCCCATGGCAGCATAGTCAATGCACAATGACTAAATCAAACAAGAATTGCCACAGGGATCTCAGTTAAAATAAGCATCTTATTCAAAACCCTTCCAGGTGGGTCGCTCCCACTCTGCACAGCACCACTTGTGTGTCCCTGCCCCAGCTGCTGCTGCTGAGGAAGTTCGAGGCCCTCCTCCACCCGCAGGCTACCACCTGCGCCTCATCCCTGGTGGCCAGTGGTAGGCCGTAGGTTTGCTCATCTTCCATTGTATTGCCTGTATTTTTCATTGCTCTCGTTGTACTGCCTGTATTTTATCATTGCTCTTGTTGTAGTGCCTGCATTTTTATTGCTGTGTCTGTGACTGCTGTTGTCTGTCTCCCCCGCTGCCTGTACGTGGTCTGTGCCCGTTCTCGCCCTCTGTTCCCTTCGCTGCCCCCGTGTCTCTCTGCCCGGTTTTTCTTCTGTTCCCCTCGCTGCCCCCGTGTCTCTCTGCCCGTTTTTGCCTTTTGTTGCTTATCTGCCCCTGCATTTCTGTGACCTTTTTGCCTTCTGTGACACTCGTTTCCCCCCGATTTTTGTGACTTCTTTGCCCTTTTTTGTGAACTTTTGCCTTCTGTGCCACTCGTTTCCCCCAAAATTTTGTGACCTCTTTGCCCTTTCTTGTGACCTTTTGCCTTCTGTGCCACTCGTTTCTCCCCGATTTTTGTGACCTTTTTGCCCTTTCTTGTGACCTTTTGCCTTCTGTGCCACTCGTTTCCTCCCGTTTTTTGTGACCTTTTTGCCTTCTGTGCCACTCGTTTCCCCCCGATTTTTGTGACCTCTTTGCCCTTTCTTGTTACCTTTTGCCTTCTGTGCCACTCTTTTCCTCCCGTTTTTTGTGACCTTTTTGCCCTTTCTTGTGACCTTTTTGCCTTCTGTGCCACTCGATTCCCCCTCAATTGCTGTGCCCTTTTGCCTTCTGTTTCTTTCGTCGCCCCTCACCGCCCCGCCGCTGCGTCCCCTGCGGCCCTGCCCCCTGACTGCCTATTCGCTGCCCCGCCTCCCGCCTCCCAGCTGCTCCTCACTCCCACCTCCCCATATATGCCGGCCACTGTGCGGCCGCACCGCTGGCGTGCCAAAGGTGCGTCTAAGGCAAGCCTGTCTGCGCCCGTCCTCGCTTGGACTGTGCCCAGCGCCAGAACCCCTGGCCCCCGCACCCGCCACTATCACTCCAGCACTCTGCACGCTCTCAACCCGGGACGGACCCACACCTGCTTCAAGGCTGCCCCGAAACGCACACACTGTCCCTTCACCTGCCGGAACTGCAGCTACACCAGCCACAGAGCCGACGAACCACCCGCCAAGAAAGACCTCAACCACCTCCGATGCATACTACTGAACACCCGCTCCGCATGCAAACACGCCGTCGAGCTCTGGGACCTGCTCAACACAACCGCCCCGGACGTCACCTTCCCGCCAGAGACCTGGTTGAACAACTCCTCCGCACCCAACATCGCCATAGCCATCCCAGACGACTACAAGATCACCTGCAGAGACCGCACCAACGGAGTCGGAGGAGGAATCGCCATCGTCCACAAGAACAACATCAGGGTCTCGACCAGCACCGACGACGCGGTCAGCACCGCCGAACACATGCATTTCCAGATCCACACAGACCCCAACTCCACCCTCAGAGGCACCCTCATCTACCGACCCCCCGGACCCCACCCCCAGTTCAGCAACTCCATCGCCGACTTCATCAGCACGCACGCCCTGACCTCCACCAACTACATCCTCCTCGGAGACCTGAACTTTCACCTTGAGAACAACAACGACAACAACTCCACAACCCTGATCGATAACCTCTCCAACCTCGGACTGAGACAACTCGTCACAATGCCCACCCACTCCGCCGGCCGCACGCTCTACCCCGTCTTCTCCTCAAGCCCGCACGTCTCCGTCAGCCACACCACCGAACTCCTCTGGACCGACCACCGCTGCATCCACTTCACCTTCCAGAAACCCACCACACACCACCGCACCCAACAGATCCCCCGCCGCCGCTGGAGCAAAATCACCGAAGACCAACTACATGCAAACCTTGCTCTCAGCCCATCCACCGAACCCTCCAACACCGACGACGCTGCCCACAACCTCAGAAGCTGGATCGAGGACTGCGCCAACACCCTCACCCTGCTGAAGAAACCCCCCCACAGACACACCAGCAAGAGGGCCAGCTGGTTCACCCCAGAACTCCTAGCCTCCAATCAAGCCTGCCGGAAACTAGAGAAGAAATGGCACAGTGAACAAACTCCGAACAGCCACGCAGCACACAAGGACGCCGTCCACAACCAGCACCACCTCATCAGGGCTGCCAAGAAGACCTCCTTCAAAGACCGCCTTGACAAAAATGCACACAACAGCAAGGAGCTCTTCAACATTGTGAAGGAACTCTCCAGCCCCAGCTCCAACACCAATGACATCCCGCCGTCGCAAGCCCTGGGCGACTCCCTCGCCACCATCTTCCACTGCAAGATAGCAGACATCCACGACAGCTTCAACACCCAGACAGCCCCAACAGACAGCAACACAACAGACCCTACGCACACCATCGACGACGTCCCCTTGCTAGCCTGGGCCAGCGTGAGCGTCGATGTCACCATCAAGACCATGAGCACAATCCACTCTGGCTCTCCTTCAGACCCATTCCCGCACCACGTCTTCAACAAAGCAAGCAGCTCCATCGCACCCCACCTGCGCAACATCATCAATCTCTCCCTCGGGACCGCAACCTTCCCTGAGAGCTGGAAACACACCGAGATCAATGTCCTACTCAAAAAACCCAAGGCAGACCCAAGAGACCTCAAGAACTTCCGGCCCATCTCTCTGCTCCCCTTCCCGGCCAAGGTCATCGAGAAAATCGTCAACAGAGAGCTAACCCGATACCTTGAAGAGAACAAAATCCTGGACCCTTCCCAGTCTGGGTTCCGCAGCAACCACAGTACCGAGACTGCCCTCATCACCGCCACCGACTACATCAGGACCCTGCTAGACAATGGGGAGACCGCAGCAGTCATCGTCCTAGACCTCTCCGCCGCCTTCGACACCGTCTGCCACCGCACACTATGCGTACGCCTCCACGCCGCAGGGATCCGAGACAAGGCTCTGGAATGGACCACCTCCTTCCTCTCCGGCAGAACCCAGAGCGTCCGCCTCCCCCTGTTCCGTTCCAAAGCCTCCAAGATCATCTGCGGCGTACCCCAGGGATCCTCCCTCAGCCCGACACTGTTCAACATTTACTTGGCCCCGCTCACACACGTCGCCCGACAGCACAACCTCAACATAATCTCCTACACTGATGACACTCAACTGATCCTCTCCCTCACCAAGGACCCCATCACCGCCAAAGCCAACCTCCACGAAGAAATGAAGGCTGTCGCCGACTGGATGAAGATCAGCCGTCTGAAGCTGAACTCAGACAAGATGGAGGACCTCATCCTCGGCTCCAACCCGTCTGCCTGGGACGACTCCTGGTGGCCAACGGCACTGAGGGCAGCCCCGACCCCCACCGACCATGCACGCAACCTGGGAATCATCCTCGACTCAACGATCTCAATGACCAAGCAAGTCAACGCCGTCTCCGCAAGATCTACAGATGGATCCCGACAGATACAATAAAGACAGTCACCCAGGCCCTCGTCAGCAGCGGACTCGACTACGGACACGCCCTCTATGCGGGAGACCCAACCAAGCTCATCATTCAACTACAATGCATCCAAAACGCCTCGGCACGACTGATCCTCGATGTACCATGACGCGGCCACATCACACCTCACCTAAGAAACCTGCACTGGCTCCCCGTCAACAAGAGGATATCCTTCAAGCTCCTCATCCACACACACAAGGCACTCCACAAGACCGGCCTAGCCTACCTCAACAGACGGCTCTCCTTCTACATCCCCAGCCGCCAGCTATGCTCCGCCGACCTCTCACTCGCCACCGTCCCGCGCATCCGAAAAACAACCACCGGCAGAAGATCCTTCTCCCACCTCACTGCCAAGACATGGAGCACCCTCCCACTGAGCCTACGACAGACCCAAGACATGCTGACCTTCAGGAGGATACTGAAGACCTGGCTGTTTGATCAGTAGCGGCCCCACCGCCCCCCAGCGCCTTGAGACCCTCGCGGGTATGTAGTGCGCTTAACAAATGACTGATTGATTGAAAACTATGGATATTTATATATGATATTCCATTACCTGGAAATATTTTTCACCTGTTGTTTTTGGATATTGGAGTTTGATACTAACTGAACAGGGATTTGGGATCCTGTAAATGAGAAACAAGTATACCTGCATTAGGATTGACCAACTTATACTTCTCTGTCCCGGTCCCTGTACTGAATTGCTCAGTGACCATACCTTATGATATTCTTGTTATTTTGAAGGTTCGGCATTAATAGTCAACAAATAGAAAAGTATTTGATACACAATGAAGAAGTCTCTAATAAGTTCAAAATGCTTTGAAATTCAAAATATAGTCAAAAATGTTTTTTCCTCTTTCTTTTTATTCTACTGGTTACTCTATGCAAACTATACAATTTTAAATGATCTGAGCAAATGGATTTATTATTCGCTGTACTCTGAAAATATAGTTTTCACTCAAGGCGTCTGCACCCTACCTTTTATCTTCTAGGTCACAAAATATACATTTATTCGCCATTTTGTTTGCATCGGTTCAATGAAGAATGATGCTATAGAAAAAAACGCAGCCACAGCTGGATGTCTCTCTGCGGATCACAGGTAAGTTATTTGAAAAAGAGGACATATAAACCATCCTCTCCGGAAGCCACAATAACAGGTGAGGCTTCTGGAAATGTTCATGGTTTAAATACAAGGCCGTTCCCAAGATGGCCGCAACTCTCGTGAGACTTGGAAATCGTTCCGGAGTGACAGAAACAATTGAAAGCAAGCTGGGGAAGCCTCTGACACTTGCCTGCTTGCTCCCTGCCTGTAACTGTCAAAACAGCAGTCAGCTTTCTTTTGACATCTGGAAAGGAGAGCAATACTTCAAGTCGGCCACAATAGGCAGGAGCTGTTTCATACTGGACGAGGAAACTCGGTTCTCAGTTTAAGCTTTGTCACTCATGATACTTCCAAAATCATGACAATAGAGACGTTTGGTTCTGGGACATGACAGGAACATTGAATTTGCTACATCCCTTTCTTCTAATAACCACGCTACTGCAGAATAAGCTAACGAATAGAATTCAACTTGGTGTGTGCGCGCGCATATGTCTGTATGTCTTGTTTAGGGGTGTGTGTGGTTGTATGCTTCTCTGTGCGATAAAATGTGGCATGTGGCTGGTTGTAAAAGACGGCGAGCATTGTCACAGCAAAGGTGGTTTTAGTGTCAAAATTTGTCTGGATTTTATGTCCTCAGATTGTGCTGCACCATATTGCTTATCAAAGTGCAGCTACACATTTTATGGAGTCAGGTAGGGCTGCTGATATTTCCCATTTTCGTGGTTATGTTAATGCAGTATGATTCAAGCACTAGTCCCTTTCTCTTGACCAGCTATTTATTTCTGCCCAGGATGAACCTTTCATTCCTTCACTCATGGGCTGAACTGAGAAAGGCCTGGAAAGCCCATCTGTTTGTATCGATTTGGGGCTGACAAAATGTGATGTATGAGAGCGTGTGATGGTGGAAGAAAGCACTCTTGCATGTACGGATGGATGTAGTATTAAAGGAATAAGCTGGAAGGGGTCACAGGATTCAAATCAATCTCCCAAAGTCTCAGGCTGCAGATTGTGGGAGGCAAGTGAAATGGGGAATTTGACCAATTGGACAGTCTCTGGTATAACTGTCTCCTACATGGGTGAGGGCCGCTTACTCGATTTCAGGGGCTTCAATAACTTGATATTGTAGCTGGGGTCCGAGGTGTATACCCAGTGTCAAAAGGAACAGGTCTGACGTCTGTGGTACTGAAATGGAAGCAATCTTAGTTCCTGCAAGATAATTAACCCTTTCTTGGAAGTCCACGAGGTTCTGCAATATTGTGTTCTTCACGACCAGAAATACTCCTCAGGCTGAACAGGCCATTCTGCCTATTTTCAATTTTTAATATAAGAATGGAATAGTCTGATTTTAAATAAAGACTTACAATTAGGTTCCTTATTGCATATATTACAAGTAATGCATAATGAATGTATTCATTAATTGAGACTCGTTATCTCAACCTTTGTTACATTTTATGTATTTTTCTATGAGGGAAAAAAACAACATACAGTTAATTAATTCCATGTAAAGATGCAGTGTCACATAGTTGTTAGCACAAGGGTACAGAGGTGCAGTGTAAAACTTGAACTGGGCTGCAATAATTACAATTTCTTAGTATCGATGGACAATTTATTTATTTAAAAGCTATACATAGTTAGTATTGTAATGCTGACGTCATAATCACTCTTTTGATAGTTAAATGAACTGTTTATTCAGTTTAGAGAACTAAATTCTCATGGAGTTTAATATTAAATGACAACACAATTCACTTTTGTTTAATGGCCAACCAGTGTGAAAATCAGACTACTGTGCACTTAAAAGCAATTCTTTAATATCCATTTATTGTTGTGCATGGATCCGGTTGATAAAAGAGAGGCTGGACAATCTAAAGTCAATAGGTACAAGTTGAATGACGTTAGTAGCTTGGATTAATTACTCCTGTCACTGAAGGGGTTGAACCAAGGTAGGCCATAAATTTGACTGGGAATGGTAGACATATTGTCCGTGATGTTAAATTTCACTTAGATGTTGTAAGCCTGTTGTAACAGCCTCTCAGGTTGCAAGAGAATCATTGTTTCCCCAAAACAACTGGTTTGCAACCTGAGAAAAACTATGCTCTGTGGTGGAAAAAAAAGCTTATTTGGTAGGATTCATGGGAGACAAGGGACCTCCATCCCTGCATTCACAATCACAATATATTTTGTGAGTGCGCCTCCTCAGAGCTTCTTTGCCACGCAGCCAGGTCTTTAATAGGGCACAGGCCCAGAGGCAAATGGATTCCCTAATCTGCATGGGGCACACCCCCATGCAAATGAGGGAACACCCCCATGAAGATAGTGCTGACGTGTTATGTGCACCAGCACTATCTGTATTACTGAAAGGGCCCCTTCTGTAATGCCAAAGCATTCTGTAATACCAAAGCGGTGTGCAAAGCGGGAGCAGACGCCCAGTGCGCCCTCGGGGTACTTATGTAATACATCCTCTGGTGTGATGTGGAGGGCAGTACAAGGAGCGTACAATGGTTCCATGTAATGATGTGTGTTCTCCCAATGCCCAATGCTAAAGGCCAAAATCACAAAGTAGAAGCTACACTCATGGACACCTTCCATTTGTGAATGCCATACTACCTTTATTTAGAAAGGGTATGCAGTTCCTTAAGGGGATGGTTTATTAGTGAGGTCAATTCTCAAATCCGTCGATATTGATTGGACTCAAAGAACTTATAGGTAGGGAAGGGGAGTTCCCATATTCGGAACTAATGCCCTCACACACCCAGCAAGCTAGGTGTCATGCTTCATCATCTGGGCCTACTCCTTGTCGGGCCGGCGGTGCAATGCCCGACGGGCACCCGTGAAGGGGCTCTTTAGCGGAGATCTTTTGTTTCTTGCCATTGAGTGTGTGGGTGTGAGGGGCCTGAAGGAGTGTAGATGAGTAGAGTGAGTTAAAAAAGGTTGGATAGTCTGTTGAATGTGTTTATTTAGGACAGCTGTCCACCTCATTAAAAAGTTAGAGGAAGATGGACAGTTAGTGTGACTTGTATTTGTCTCTAGTTAAGCGCATTTTAAGTTGCAAACAAATTTGTGACTCAATGTTCCATCTGTAAATTGCAACTGAAGACTTAATAGTCACAAAGCGTGTGCTTAGGTGAATCACAAGCTTAGCAACTGCAATACTATTTAGTACATAATAACTTAGCTGCATAAAGTTTGAGAGTGAAGGAAAACGTTTCTTTTTTCGATAAGCTGGGTACATTTTCTGGATGCATTTAGTACACTATTTACAATTGACACGTGAAATATAATGTGGTAGTCCAAGGTTTTTGATATTACTGCATTTTTTAAATGAATTGCCGTTTATCTTCTATTGGCCTGTATGTTAAGAGATACTTTTCCATAAAAAAAATATCTCCCAGGCAGAAGAAAGAAAGATATCTGGTTTGCTTTACTTTTTTCAAAATAGTTCTGAATTTTTATCAATTTTATTGAAAAATCCACTAGACTACTTGAACATGTTCCAAACTGAAACGGTGCTCCAATAACTCCATATTCTCTTAGCACAAGCAGCAGCATACTCCAACATTAATAAATAGGCTGTCTAATGGCATGAATTTAAGCAAATTAAAAACAGCTAGCCCAGTGTCTCCCCAGAACAGTATAATAAATAAAGAGCCATACTTACAACATAATGTTCTCTTAAGAAAGATCACCTATTTAACAATTATGTATTTAACACATATGTGCTTCAATATATTTGATTGGTACATTAATAAAAGTGTTTTGCTTATATTAGCATACATTTGTATTAAACAATTAGGAGCTACAGGAAGCCAATCGCACAACATTAATCAAAAGACAAGTAGAATAATATGAGGTGCTTCTGTTAGTAATGGTTTATTGAAAGAACAGAAAGTAAATAACGCATGCATCTCTGAAAATATGTATTTGTGGAATCTATAAATATGTCACATACTATAATATTTACACAATCACCCTTGATGGAGCTTTTAAAGAAGCTCAGTGCATGCTGTCTCTTTAAGACTCATGCGTGTCTTCATTAGAATGATGTATGGTGTATTTAGCAAACTGGTCATGTTTAAAAATATTTATATTGTAATTACTACGCAGGTTTACTATTTCATAATGTATTTAAGATTTTACGTGGTCACAAAACTAGAGTTAATAAATAATACCAATATGTCCAATAAACAGAAAAACACACATACATCCTGCCGATGTGAATACAAACTAAATCAAGTAAAATAAAAAATAACTAAATAAACATTTAGCCTAATGCTTTGCTCTTATAAATATTATAACATTCACTTTTGCTTGAATTCCATGTCAAAACGATGTATTGTCTAAATTAACCAGCTGATTTTGTTACCAGTGTTACCTTTTCTGTTTGAAGAATCCCTTCATAGTCATAAATGCAGAAGTTCGAGGTGTGGTTCCAGCAACGAAGCCGGATGGCGGCTCAATGAAACAGCTCTTGACCCCGGGGCACTACCGGAGGGGCTGCTGCCTGTGTAATTTTCCTGCAGGGAAGAGGGGCAACGGGGGAGTACTAAGTGGTCCACCTCCTGTCAACCCTAAACGTACCACGAGCAGACCTGTCATGGCGATGCGGTTTACCGCCTCACTTTGGCCGCTTCGTAGGAGCCGAGGCACCATAATCTCAGTGGGTGCTGGTGGTGGCTGCAACCTTATTCTTGTTGCCTTGGGTCCCATTCCATATGCCATGCTTGCTCCTTAGTGCGGCAGACAGAGTCATGCCACTCAGGGTTCCTGCTGGCTCCCATGACTGCCTCAGCTGCAGCCGGACCCCTCCGCCCCTTGAGCACTGCCATTAGGCATCTATGCCACTGCCTCGCACCTGCAGGGGAACTCCTTTTGACTGTCACAGAAGGGCCCTCTCACCTGATGACAGTCCTGGAGAGCCATGGTGAAATCTTGTGGGATTTCCACCTGCCACCCCCTTACGTGGAGGGTTTGAGAGGAGCGCTTGCTGCAGCCCTCTCCACTGGCCCACCCAGAAACCTCCTACTAAGTCAATTACATCTCATGACACCTGGACTGAAGTGTCGGTGCTATGTGCTCCTGGTGTGGGTGCCCCTGACAGGTGGGGTGGGCAGCTTCTCTTTATGGCGGCCTTAGGGCCCCTCAGCCTCTCCTAGCTGGGCTGCACCTCATTTTGAGACTGCCCCTGCATTGTCTGGACTCATAGGGACGGATTGAGGGATATGTCATCTGTACATTTGCATACTTTACTCCAGTGCTCCCCTGACACCCTTCAAGGCTAGCCCTGCCAGCCTAACTTATGTCAGGCTTGACAAAGCAGCTCACGTTCTCTGAGGTGCTTGCAGGCCAGAAGCAGGCCTCTAAACAGCACATCATGCAGGAAACTATCCTCAAAAAAATGTCAGGTCTGGGCCCGAAAATGACAAATTTAAAATTCCCAAAGTCAACCCTATCTTCTGACATCAGGTCACTCCGCATGGACTTTGTCACTGTTCACAAGTTTCTGGATGCTGTAGACCACCATCTTGATGACCTCATCAGGCAGTTGACCCAGCACCCGGATTGGGGCACAGAGACAGGGCACCTTCACGGAAGATCACTGGCTGGCAGAATAACATCGGCATACATGGGGTGCAAGATGATACAGAAGGATTTGACATTATCCTCATTCTACAGTCCCTTTTGCCTTGCCTCCTCTCCATTCACTTTAGGGTACCCCTGGAATTCCAAAGGGTTTACAGAGTGCATTCCTGCTGCTATATGGCAGGGCCCCTTTCAATACGAGGGCCAATGCATTCATGTTCCTGTAGACTTTGTCTATAAAATGGTGATTAAACATAAGACACTTCTATTGTTGCGGCCCCAACTTCGTCAACATAATATTAAGTATGACATTATCAACCTTGCAAAGATGCTTATCACCCACAAGGGCCAGTTTTTTTTGTTGTTTTTTTGGGGGGATTTTAAACAAACTTTATTGGTTTCCTCAAGATCACAACGTGCATCATCATCAGTACACTGCAGAACATAGCCATATCGACCGGTGCTTCGAAGAGACTCCAACCCAGGAAGCCGTGGGACAGATATCTACAGATTACCAAGGAACCAAGCCAGCCCGTGGCACCTAGCAGTGGTCCAGTCGTTGCGTCATCCAGAAGCCTATTATTAAGTCTGCAGCAATCGCGCCTCACATATGGGTGCAATTCCTTGTAGAGTTCATTCTCTTTCATGATGTACAATCGATGTCTCTGTGAATTTGCTTTATGCAAACCAACCTTAAAAACAATACCCCCCTCCCACCTCCCATCCGCTGCCCCCAACCCAACCCCCCTCTACCCCTCCCTATCCCACCCCCCCCGCTGCCGGGTCACCGTAACTCAAGGGTCGCTTATCAGAGTACTCACACGGGGCCACCTGCGATCTCCCTCTCTCGACCTAGGGTCTCCCCCGCCTCGATGGACAGTCCCGCTGTACTGGATATAGTGACCTGGGAGGCCTGTCCCGCTATGTCCTGCATCATTGCCCCCCATGCTAGTAGCACCTCAGGCAACTTGGGGTCTCTCCTATTGCTTCGTATGTGCCCCTCCTCTGCCAGGGCCCATTCCCGTAAATCTGACCTCCACTTTTCCAATACAGGTCCTTGCTGCGTCAACCAGTGGATTGCTATACGCCTTTTGGCTATCACTAGCCCCAGGACCAGAAACCGCCTGCTTAGCTTGCGTTTCGGGTCTCGCGGAATCAGCCCCAGCAGACATACACGGGGATCCAATGCGATCGTCCAACTGGTTATCCGGGTCAGCTCGTCAATAATCGCCCCCCCAGTAAGTCTGGATCGTTGGGCACGTCCACACCATATGCAGAAAATCTGCTGGCTCACCGCGACATCTGGGACAACGGGGGTCCCTGGAGCCATCAATGGCGTGCAACCTCCTAGGGGACAGGTATGTCATGTGTATTATGTTGTACTGGATTTGCTTAAAGCGATTGCTCACTGCCACCTTCCGCACACTTTCGTGGATTCGCACCCAGTCTCGCGGTGCAAGCTCCTGCGGGCCCACAAGGGCCAGTTGATAGAATTTCGTGATCCGGATGGACTGGTGGAAATCTTGTAGGTGGAGGACATCATGAAGATGGACACAAAGCAGCATTGAATGCTGTTGAAGGAGGGAAATCAGCAAGTCACTGAGAAGGGACAATGGCCTGACTTGTCAGATTCTTGATCATGAACTTGCACCTCTTTCCAAAGAAAATCCAATAGAGCAGGTCGTAACAAATTGCCTCCTCATGACCGGGACAATCAATCTCCCCTTCTGCTACCTCTTCCAAAAAGCACGGGGTCACAATACTAGCAGTAATTTCTTACTTCATACTCTGTTGTGTACCACGGAAGATCCAAAACGCAGATAGTCTTTGGCAAAATCAAACCACTGGCCTTTTGCCTCACACTGGGATCGATCTATGCTCCTAACTCGGGCAAAGCTCATTTTCTTTACTGTATCTCCTGCCTGCTCCCAGAACTCAGCTCCACAATGGTAGTTATAGGAGAAGACTTGAACCTCACCATTGACCCCCACCTAGACAGGACAAGTCCCTTATAATTCTTCGGGCAGGGCCCCACTGTGGGATGTGATCTCAAACATGGCCTGATTGATATGAGGCACTTCTCACATGCCACCGGGAGGCACTACACCTACTTATTGAGTGTTCACAACTCCTGTTTGAGGATAGGCTACTTCCACATTAGGGGCCACCTCTTTCACCTTCCATTCCATATCGGCATCACTGCCCTATCCTGCTAGACATCCATTTAGAATATCAGTCACTGCCCCGGTGTCACGAACTCTGTGCCACAATTATTAAAACAAGTCTTAAAAGTCCATCCATTCAGCATGTCTGCACCAATAATGTTCCAATACTTAAACAATACAATATGTAGGTATTACTATAATATCTTTATTGTTACTGTTTTGTGTGCTTTAAGACTCATGCCAGTAAGGGGCTTCACTATGTGACTCATTTATTTGTGTCAACTCTAATGACTAATTTGTTATTTCACTTTGGCAACATGTGTCAGTTCTGGAACATACTCAAAGGTCCTGCTGACAATGATGACTCGTTTGTGCTGACTCTGGTGATTTTATTGTTGTTTCCCTTTAGCAGAAGGTATATCTTATGGAACATGCTCAAATGACCTGCTGTCCCTTATGACCCATCTGTTTGTGCTAACTCCTACGACTTCATTGTTGTTTCGCTTAGGTAGCAGTTGCAAGTTCTGGAAAATGCTTGTAGGCACCACCTTCTTAGACAGTACATCTCTTTAAAGAGGTTGTGTCATTTCAGCTGCACTTTCTATTGATGTTTGATTTTGAAAGGAGCTGCAACATCAAGGAGCCATACACCCAAGTGGTTCTCTAGATTTCAGAGAGCTGATCCGGTCAGTGGTTAATTTGTAAAAAATATAAGTGCTGGGGCTCTTGTCAGGAAGCAGTTTCCAACAGCCCATTTCTCATGTTAGCGCTGCCTAACACAGAACCAACAAACCCTAAAAGCGGGAGAGGGTGTGGCACAATGGCGAGAGCTGCCAACTTCTGTGCTGGGGATCCAGGTTCAAGCCTCGGCGTCAGCTCAACATCCTGTGATTCTGGGCCAATCACTTAATCTCCCTGTGCATACCATAAATTAATGTGTCCTTAACTTGTGCTCAAGTGCCGATGTTGATGATTAAGTGCCGGTGCTGAGCACAGAAAATCACCAGATCAAATTAAGCACTGGATTTGCTCTTCCTACAGATCAAGGCTGCAAGTGTTTCCTGACACCATGCTCTCGAACAGCATTCTTTCAGTCCCCGCTCACCTTTTTTAGTCGTTTGGATGAGGTACCACCTTCTGGTGCTCAAGCAGAAATCTTTCTGGTGAAAAGGGGAAACCAGCACTCGGGTACGGTGGCGAGTTGGGGGGGACATTTAGGTCTACACTAGTGGTTGGTGAAGGTAGATCAACCTACCTTAGTACAAGAGAAACATTAGGAACTAACTCCTAGTTCCCCCTTAGTAGAAATGTATCTTTGGATGTATAGGCTTGAAATGGGAACTCGCAAAGCACCCTGAAAAGAACTGTAACTGCTTTTGATTCAGGAATATCAAGAACTTTATGTTTTTAATATTAGGAACTGTAATTCTGGACATTGCTCTCCCAGTGAAAACAACGAGCATTTTCTTGTCTGAAAGGCAAAACCACTTCTTCGTGAAAGTAGAACAAAGAGTTGTGAATGAGCCTTTTTCCGCCCAGGTCTCCTCTCCTGCAGTACCCACCCTAACTTTCTTCCCTACATTTGACCACATTGATTCTCTGGTGTAATATAAAAATCAGAGTGGGTGCTGCCAGAAGGAGGTCATATTAAGAGCATTGGTCCCAAAGAACCAGGCCTGACATGGAGGATGAACACAGCCTTTCACAAAACCCTGACGATAAGGCTTTTCTGAATTCCCATGTCCAGGTTTATGATTCAGAGAGTGTCCACTCTGTGTCCTCTCCACAGAGACTATGGACTGTGGGAAAGACCACCTGGCAGTGTCTTCTTATGAGGGATGCAGCACTTAAGAAACAATGGGCCCGATTCACAGAACTAACTTAAGACAAAATCCTAAACTTACTACCATTTTGGTATTCACAGAAGGCACTTACTCATTTTGGTATTCACAGAAGGCACTTACTCATTTCGGTATTCACAGAAGTTAGGAATCCTAACTTTAAGACTCCTAAATGCCTTCTGTGAATACTGAAAGTCTTAAAATTAGGATTTTTCTCAGTTTAGTAGTAGTATAGTTAGGACTCCTAACTTTAGGACTCCTAAATGCCTTCTGTGAATACCGAAAGTCTTAAAATTAGGATTTTTCTCAATTTAGTAGTCCTAAATTTAGGACTCCTAACTTTAGGACTCCTAAATGCCTTCTGTGAATACCGAAAGTCTTAAAATTAGGATTTTTCTCAGTTTAGTAGTAGTATAGTTAGGACTCCTAACTTTAGGACTCCTAAATGCCTTCTGTGAATACCGAAAGTCTTAAAATTAGGATTTTTCTCAATTTAGTAGTCCTAAATTTAGGACTCCTAAATGCCTTCTGTGAATACCGAAAGCCTTAAAATTAGGATTTTTGTCAGTTTAGTAGTTGTAAAGTTAGGAGTCCTAACCTTAGGACTCCTAAACTGAGAAAAATCCTAATTTTAAGGCTTTCGGTATTCACAGAAGGCATTTAGGAGTCCTAAAGTTAGGAGTCCTAAATTTAGGACTACTAAATTGAGAAAAATCCTAATTTTAAGACTTTCGGTATTCACAGAAGGCATTTAGGAGTCCTAAAGTTAGGAGTCCTAACTATACTACTACTAAACTGAGAAAAATCCTAATTTTAAGACTTTCGGTATTCACAGAAGGCATTTAGGAGTCCTAAAGTTAGGACTCTTAACTTCTGTGAATACCGAAATGAGTAAGTGCCTTCTGTGAATACCAAAATGAGTAAGTGCCTTCTGTGAATACCAAAATGGTAGTAAGTTTAGGATTTTGTCTTAAGTTAGTTCTGTAAATCGGGCCCAATGTACCTTACAAGTTAAGCAACATCTGGAAGAAGCCATTGTGACTTTCACCACATGCTATAACAGAGACCTCTTGTTACATAATCAACAAATGCTTGAGGCAGACAAATTTGCCATAAACCAATATTACACATCAGCCATGAAGAAGGCCCGGAAGCATTTTAAGTGTGGGTAAAAGTGGGTAGACTACTTGTCCTCCAACTACAGCAGAGCAAAGCCCAACTGGTGATCTTTGTTATCCGTGACTCCGAGGCTCACTTCTTACCCATCCAGAGTTTTATGCTTTGCTCTACTTTGCCTCTCACTTGATTGACCATGGTAAGGAAGGTTGATTTTTAAATACTGTTCCCCGACCTTCCTTGTCTGAGGAGGGCATGGCCCTCCTGGAAGGTGATGTCACAGGAGAGGAGATCAATGAGGGTATTTCCAAACTTCCCACTTGTAAATTGGCTGGAAAGGATGGGTTCATGGTGAATTTTATAAGACCTGTAGGACTGTAGACCCGTGATGCTTCATGAGGCCATTATGGCAGCTGAGACATTCAGGGCTCTTGGTGCCATTTCCAACAAAGACATCATCATCCTTTTACTAAAAGAAGACAAGGACCCTTTGGATTGTGGGATCTACTTGACAATACCCCTTATAAATGTGGATATCAAAACCCTGACCAGGGTAGGTAAAGTGATAGTGTTCCTTTTCATCCTACTCAGGTTGGGTTTGTACTGGGGCACTCTTCTAGAAATCATCTCCATACACTGGCGCATCTAATGTGGACCGCCGCCCACTTTGATGATGTGTTTCTTGTCATCTCTCTCAATGTGGAGAAGGAGTTTGATCGGCTAGAATGGTTAAACTTGTTCAAAGTCCCTGCAAAGTCCGTCTGGGGACCGATTCATCAAGAAGGTAGAGTGGCTTAATCAGGCAGCAATGGCTAAGTTGAACTGTGACAGTTTCCTCTCATGCAGTTTCTTGGTTAAATGTGGAACTCTGCAGTGCTGTCCGCTTTCCCAACTCCTGTTCCTACTAGCACTAGAACCTCTGGCCTGGGTGAAAAGGACTTGGCACAGATCCAAAGTGTCACAGTGCCAATGTCTTGATCAAAGCCCTCCTTTAAGCAGATGACATCCTCATGACTTTAACATGGCTGACTGACACCCTCCCTGACCTTATTAAACTCCTAGTTAGAAGTGCAAAGCAACGCCCATGTCCAGAACTGCTACTAGAGCCTGTATAGAGGGCTACAACATTCGGTGGGTGCCAAAAGGGTTGAAGTAGATGGAAGTCCTTCTTAACAAATATTTTTCCCATATGGTACAAGACAATCTAAACTCCCTATCCCTCTCATAACATTTTGACAGGCCTAAACATTCTTTTTAACACATATATGTCACCCCTAGGATAGGCCTTAAACAGGCCATAGGGCAGGGTGCAGTGTATGTAAAAAGTTGGACATAGGCTTTTATGTTTTACATGTCTGGAAATGTGTTTTTCACTACTGGAAGGCCTGCCTCTCCCATGGGATAACATTGGGTTAACTATTTACACTTTATAAGTGATAACTTTAAATTTGAAGCAGGTTGGAATATCGAGCTTGATGTCCAAAGAATTGAAATTTAAAACCTTCTTTAATGGTAAAGTCAGATTTCAAGTCACAATTCGGAAAATGCCACTTTTAGAAAGCTGCATTTTCTTGTATCCTGGGTGACATGACTAGGTGTAGCTGCCAGTTGGTCTTTGTATATTGCTCCCAGACAATGAGACAAAGAAACATTGATTTTGGCAAGATGGGCCATATCTGACTTGGGGAAGCTATCACCATTCACACTTGCATATCACAAAGGCTCTTCCTGAGCACACTCACAAAGGACTTGATATGGGTCTATTATGACTCCAGACTCAAGTCCCGAAAGAAGGACAACTACTTTGCTGCCCTGTTGGTCTGCTGCCCTGCTGCCCTGCTGCCTGAGTGAGAAGGACTGGACCAGCATCTTGACTCCAGGACCACCAGAGTGACTCCAAGGGCTAGTTGACTGACCTCCTGATCAAAGCCGCAAGGACAGAAAAGGCTTCCACACCAAGACCCCTGCACCTGAACTATGTCTCTCTGTGAGTCCTACCCCAAAAGTGGTGCCAGCCCAGTCCTTGACCTTTGGAAGTGAAACTAACACAGAGCAATGCATCTCCTCACAGCTCTCCTTGAAACCCCCATATAGCAATTAATCTGTGATGGCAGGACTCACATCAAAGCCTCCTCAGAGCCACTGTTGTGCATCTTTGACGCAGGTCTTGGCATCACAAACTCCTTGTCTATGCAACCCTTGACGATGATGCAGGACTTCATATTGGAGCCGCTATTCACAATGTGATTGAGGGCCATTGACTCGGTCCGCTAGATTGGAGTCATTACCCAACCAAGGGCCCGAATAGGGGAATTGTCCATCTAGGGCATAGGATTATCACTGGCATTCAGGCACGTCTACATCACTAGTAGAGGCTTTCATGAATAATAGGCTGCTTTGGCTCCTTGATCAATGCTATCCCCCTTGCCATCCTTCACCACACCTTCCCTGTACACTCCCCCAAACCTCCTTTACCACTATCACAAGGCAGTGCCTCTTTCAAAATGGACCAATGTCTTTCTACCCTGTGCCAGGATTCATAATTGTCCACTGCACAGTTTTGTTCTGCTGTTTAGAGGATACACTCTTAGCTCTGGGTTAAAAGCACTGCGCCTGTCTTTGTTCTGATGGCATAATATTAGCAAATGTGGATGCATTTCTTATCGAAAATTTTAATATAAATATGACCATTAAAGAAAGAAATTCAGAAATTCTTTTTTTTGCAATAATAATATAGGAAGAACATGTGCTCTTTTTTCAAATTGAAAGTTTGAAGTTGTGAAGTTTGTAAAAGGTTTTCTTTTAAAAGCATGTTTTGTAAAAGTGGCACTCACTCTCCATGAAACACGTTTAAATTATACAGGTACAAATTCAAGGCATATATTCTAAAAACAGATATTTTGTGCTTGTTCAAATATCTCTTCGCTCAAGCGACCAGTTGCATAAACTGTGCAAATGGAAATTTCTCTAAGGTCAGTTGTGGGTAAGCAGTTCAAAATCCATCTTGAGAAATGTTTGCATTTACAGAGTACACCAGCTGTGTCAAATTTGACATATTTATTCTTGTGATTTGTTCGATCTGCCTTTCGCACAAATAAAACAAGCGCAAAATATGAGCATACTCTCCAAATGCATTAAAACACAAGCAAAATTAAGAATTAAACAGTGACATTTGAGATAAAGAAATAAAAATTACGAGCTGGTCAGGAGCTGCAAGGTGGTGCAACGTGAGGCTCTGCGTTGGTCTTTGCCGCACTGAATTGGTGAAGACGCAGACTAGGTGCTGCAAATTGCTGCAAAGTGAGGGCCTGCATCCGTCTGTGCTGTGTGAGATCCGGTGGAGCTGCTGATCAGAAGCTGCTAGTAGGCCCAGGCGGTAAATTCCACTTTGCTCACAGCATTAGCAGAATTCTGTTTGCACGCTCGAGATTTGTTTTCGCACTTGCAAGCGCCACAATCTTCACAGGCAAGACTTAGTGCCTGCTCGTATGGCCACCAGCCGCAATGGGGCCAATGTAGTGCTGATTGCGGTCACAAGCACATCACTCAAGTAGCTTTTGTGCTCAAGAAGTAGCTAAAGAAACTTTCTTCACCAACGGACCGTTGGAGTTGTTTTTTTGATCAAGAAGTCTTTTTTTTTTTTTTTTTTTTTTTTTACATTTTCTTTTTTTTTTTTTGAAACCGTTTATTGCAATTCGTAAAAGTTACAGGTATGGGCCTACAACCATCCGGCCGGCCGCTAGAATGACAAAAAACATATTGCACACATTCAGTAAAAGTCTCTAGGCAGTGTAGAGCAGTGAAACAGGAGTAATCAATGGTGCAGGCCACACAGCTCCAAGCCCACAGTACGGTTCCCTTTTCTTGAAACAAAACAACACCAAAAAACCACACCCGCAAGGCAACCCGCGATCCAAAATAACAGCACGTGCTCCATAAGTGGGGGATCCAAACCAGCAGCAGAACTCTGGAGAGGGGAATGGGAATAGATCAGGGACTGGGGGACCGCGCGCCCGCGGCTGAGGGAGGGGGGCCGTCTAGGGAGACGGAGCAGGCGAGGCCGCCTGTAGCAGTGGTGGCTCACAAATACCCCCGCGGTAGGCGTTCCAGGGGCCCCAGATTTTCACCCACGCCCCAGGCTTACCTCTCGCCACATACACCACCTTTTCACGAAACATACACCAATCCATATGCTCTTTCCAGGCCAACACCGCAGGGGGCCTCTGGGATCCCCACAATTGAGCAATGTCGCGCTTGGCTATCATGTATCCCAGAGTCACCCACCGCGTCTGCGGGACCGAATAGTCATTCGGTTCCCATACATTCAGCAAGCATCTCCTCGCTTCAGGCAGCAGCGCAACACGCGTCACCACACGCAGGACCTCATGCACACCACGCCAGAATCGCTCCACCCTCGGGCACTCCCACAGTATATGCATGAAAGTCGCCAACGCACCACAGCCACGCTTACACATTCCGTCACCAGCAAAACCCATACGCAGAAGCCTTGGCCCCGTCACGTAAACCCGGTGAAGGATCTTGAGCTGGACGAAACGAAGGCGAGCCGGGATGGCCACCTCTTTTGGAGAGGCCACCGCGGAAATCCAATCCTCATCGTCCAGCTCCAGCCCGTCGGCAACCCAAGCCTCGCGGAGACTGGTCAGCAGGCACGATCTATCGTTGATCAGTTTTTCGTATATGAGGGAGATCGTGCTGTCCGGGACATGGCCATCTAGGACTCTGTCCTCCAGGGGGGAAGACTCCGGAATGGATGCGACATCCGGGAAGACGGAGCCCAGCGCATGGCGGACCTGTAGGTACCGAAAGTACTCACTGCCCTGCAGCTGGAACTCCGCCTGCAGCGTCTCAAAAGTTTTGAATCCCCCCCTCGTCCAGAGATCTCCCACCGTGCTGATTCCGATCGTGTCCCACTTCTCGAAGCCCTTCGACGTCCACAGGGAGCCCAACCTCTCAGACGCATACAGCGGTGACGCCCGGGTCAAACGGTCCTTCCACCCCATAGCTGCATTAGCCGCGTGCCAGACACGCACCATGACACGCGTCGGTCCCGTCAAACGGGAGTCGGGCGCGCCAGCGTAGAGCGCTCGATTGTAATCGCCACCGGGCAGGAGCATCTTATCCATCTCGAATGCCGGGTTCAAGGCGGGCCCGTAAAGGCCATGATTAATTGCAGCTAGTTGGGAGGCCCAGTAATACCGTTTAATGTCAGGGAGGGCGACCCCCCCATCGTACCACGGGAGCGTCAATTTAGCCAGAGCAATGCGCGGCCTCCCGTCCCAGAACAGGCGCCGCTGGAGGCCCTCCACCTCACGGAAATAGCGTGCCGGGACCAAGTCCATAGTATTCTGGAGGGCGTAGAGGAAGCGTGGCAGGGACATCATTTTAAACAAGGCCGCTCGGCCGAGCGGCGAGAGCGGCAGACGCCGCCAGCGCACCACGTCCTCCCTCAAACGCCGAAGGGGGGGTAACAAATTCCGCTCGTAGCGGGCCTCCGGGTCAAGAGTGATATAGATACCCAGGTACCGAAAACCTTGGGAGGCAATCTGGATCGGACAGTCCCGTGGTAGGGCCGGAGCCTCCCCGGAAAGCACATATACACAGGATTTCGCCCAGTTGATGACCAGGCCTGAGTTGCGACCGAATGAACGCAAAACATCAACCAGGACGATCAGTGATTTACGCGGGGAGGCGAGATACAGAAGGATATCGTCAGCATAGAGGGACACACGGTCCTCATGCTCGGGGGTCCAGCGGAGACCACGGATAGAAGGGTGCCACCGCAGCCACTCCGCCAGGGGCTCCAGGGCCAGGGCAAACAGGAGAGGCGACAGGGGGCAGCCCTGTCGCGTACCCCTCCCCAGCGCGAATGGGGCCGAGACTCGCCCATTCACTACCACCTGCGCCAATGGGCCCGAATATAGCAATTTGACCCAGCTAATGAAACCCGGGCCAAACCCGAATTTTGCCAGCATCGCCCAGATGTATGGCCATTCAAGCGTATCAAACGCCATGGTGGCGTCCAAGGACGCCAAGATGGCCGGCTCCCGCACAAATGGGACACGCGCGAGCACCCCGTGCAAGCGCCGCAGGTTGAGCGCCGTGTTGCGGTGCGGTATAAAGCCAGATTGGTCTTGGTGGACCAAATCGCCCACCACGCCAACCAACCTGTTGGCCAACACCTTGGCAAGGATTTTGGGCTCCGCGTTCAAAAGCGAAATCGGCCTATAGGATGTGACCCGTTCACGGGGCCTCCCCTCCTTGTAGATCACCACAATTGTGGCTAGACGCTGGTCCGGCGGGAGGGAACCCCGCGAGTGGGCCGCCAGGAACATCGCGCGCAGGTGGGGCGCCAACACATCCGGGCGTAGCTTGTAGAGCTCGATGGGAATACCATTGGGGCCCATGGCCTTGCCGGATGCAACCGAGCGAATAGCCAAGGCAATTTCGTCCGAGGTGGGAGGGGCGTCCAGCGAATCCCTGTCCTCCACCGTTAGGGAGGGCAGTGCGATGTCCCGAAGCAGGGCATGGGAGTCTGCCTCCGAGCAGGGAGAAACCGGGGAGTAGACTTCGCGGAAATAATCCGCGAAGCAGGAGACAATGGCTTCCGGCTCAGTGACACACGCACCATCAACACTCTCAATCAAAGGCACCACACGGCTCGCTCTCTCCCTCTTATCCAACCACGCAATCAATTTGCCAGCCTTATCACCCACATCATACAATCGCCCCTGCTGCTCTCTACTGAGGCCCCTGGCCGCCTCCGTGACGAGGGCCCGATAGGCCGCCTGCTTTAGGTGTAGAACATGCAACTTGTCGTCTGCTACCCCGCTTCCCAGGTCACCCTCCAGTTCTGCAATCTCGGCCTCCACCCGGGTCACCTCCTCCCGCTCGCGCCGCCGGGCATGGGAGATAAAGGAGAGGGCCTCCCCTCTAAGGACTACCTTGAAAGCCTCCCACAGGGAGATGGCCGAAGAGACCGACCCCACATTCTCATCGAAATATCGCTGTAGGGATTTGATCAAATCAGCACGAATGGTGGGGTCGCGCAAATACCATGCATTGATTGGGGCCACCCTGCCATCCCCCCTCGGGAAGACATCGAGATGCAACAACAATGGGGAGTGGTCTGAGATACCCCGCGCCAGATGGCGCACCTCCCCCACCCTCCCTGCGTGGGCCGCCGGGACAAGGATGTAATCAAGCCGCGAGAGGCTACCATGGGCACCCGAGTGGAAGGTGTACTGTCGCAATGCAGGATGCTTTAATCGCCAGCAATCCACCAGGCCCAGCGTGTCCAGAAGGCCGGGCAGCCACGCCTGTGCCCGGGGGAGGTCCCTAGGGGGATGGCGATCCATAGACCCAGAGGCTACCGCATTAAAATCCCCTCCAACCACCAGCAGGCCACTCGGAAGGTCCAGAAGGAGGCGCCCCAGGTCCGCAAATGTGGTGGCTTGTAACCCAGGCGGGACGTACACTGATATAAAGACAAACACTCTACCCTCCATTCTTCCCACCAGAACCGCGTAACGTCCCCTCTCATCATGGCGCACCTCATCAATCTCCAACGGGAGCGAGTTCTTGATCATAATACCCACCCCCCGCGAGCCCGAGGTGAAGCCAGAATGGGCCGCCAAACGATATCCCCGCCGGTTCATTGCATGAAAGGAGTTACCTATAAGGTGCGTCTCCTGCAGGAAGACAACATCTGGTGAAATACGTTTTAAGTACTGCAGGACCACACCACGCTTAATCCTATCCCCCAGGCCATTAACATTCCATGACAACACAGCCAAATCCCTACCCCCCATCATACGTCGAAACAATCGGTCGTCCCCCATCGAGCATCCTAAAAACAACAACATAGTAGCGGGTTTGCCCTGCGGTGCTAACAAACAACACACCCCCCCACCCCCCGGTCCCAACAAAACTCCCCCCTCCCTGCACCCCTGCATGAGCCCAGACAGCCCCCCCAAAGTGCAGTGTGCCTGTCGCCCCATAGCTAAAATACTAACTAGTCCCCCAGAGGAGGAGGGAAGCCCCCAACAGACCCCGCACGACCTCCATAGGAGGGGAAAGTACGCAATCAATAAATGGTGAAGGAACAACGTCCAGAGCACGGCCTATGCAGTCACCCCTCAATTCTGCTCCGGTGGGCCCTCCTCGCCAGCCGCGCCCCCCCCGCCCCCCCGGCCCCGATCTCCAGGCAGAGTGTCCAGCCAGTCCCCAGCCGCCTCGGGCCGGTCGAAGAAGTGCGTGCGACCATCCACCTCTACCCTCAGCTTAGCTGGAAAGAGCATTGAGTACTTGAGGTTCAGGTCCCTTAGGCGACGTTTAACACCAAGAAAGCTCTGCCGCTGCTTCTGGACCGCCGGGGTAAAGTCTGGGTAGAAATGCACCTCCATGTTGTCAAGCTTGACCGGTCCCTGTTGTCTGGAGGTCTGGAGGATAGCATCTCTGTCCCGGAAATTAAAAATCCGGGCAATGAGAGGCCGCGGCGGGGCACCAGTCTTAGGTCTGCCCCCGGGGACCCGATGAGCGCGCTCCACCGCAAAAAACTTACTCAGCCCCCGGGGCTGGAGATGGGTCAGGATCAACTCTTCCACGAAAAGATCCGCCGCCTCCGCCTCTCGTCCCTCCGGCACCCCCACAATACGGACATTATTCCTCCGGGCCCGACCCTCGGAGTCCTCCAGTCGCCGGTCCATCAGGGCGCTCGCCTGGCCAAGCCGGCGCACCTCCTTCTGGAGGGCCACCACGTCTGTCGTGAGGCTCGTTGTGGTGTGGGCCAGGGAGTCGACTCGGTCGTTTGTTTTGGACAAGTCTGCCCTCACAAGGCAAGAAGTCTTTTTTTAAAACTTTTTCCAACAGGAAGGCAGTGCCCCAAAGACTTCGACTTCCTGTTCCTGTCCAGCGGCTCCTCCCAGTGCTTTTTCCACCTCCTGGTCACTTTTCATTTGGAATTGGAGATAGAAGAATCACACTGCTTGTATGCTGCATATATACCATTGGATTTAAGGACTTTGTATTTGAGATTTCACAAGTAAGTTAAAAAACTCTTGTATAAGAGTGATGTTCGTTTTTAGAGGGCATTTACTGGTATTTATTTGTATTTTTATTTGATTTTTCAAAGGTATTGTGGTGAGTGGCCTGCATTTTCAGCAGTGGCCTAGTGATATTTTTGCATTTCATTTTTCTTCTTTTGTAAAGAAACAATGTTGCACAGTTCAGTATATTTTCTCCATGTTTCTTAAATTTGTAATATATTTTTTGTTTATTTTACTATTTGGCCTAGTCTGTGAAGGGGGCATGCAGAAGGACCAGGCCAGTGCTAGTCATGGGTGCATGAAACTATTGTTTCTGTGGTATCTGCTGTTTTAAATCTTCATTTAGGGCTGGGATAGCATTGGATTGAATTTAAAATGTGGTGTTTGTTTTGCATTTCACGTTTTGTTATGTAAAAAATGTATATATTTGGGGTACTATTTGATGCCTTGGAAGGATGTAAGTTGTAACATTTTTATAGCTTAGGTAAATTTCCGTTTTTTGCAATGCTGAATTTTAGTAGTGTTTTCTTCAGTATTACCATGCCTCATTGTCTGTCCATTGTGTGTGTGTGTTTGCCATAGGCCACCATCAATTTGTCTTTGCTCTCCATGCTATGTGGCTGGGGACCATAGGCCTGAATGTGTTCTCTTTGTCCCCCATGCCTCCTTGCTTGCTGTTGTTGTTTGGCCATGAGGCTGGCATCCATTTTATGCATCAAGTTACTGTGCCGCTGCCAGAGGGTTACATGTGTACTATGTTCCCCATGACTTCTTGCTCGCTGTTGTTGTTTGGCCATGTAGCCTCCAGCCATTTTGTGCATCCAGGCTTTGCATCTCACCAGTGTGCCTTTGCCATAGGCTGGCATGTGTTCTTTGTTCCCCATGCCTCCTTGCATGCTGCTGTTAAGGTACAAAGGTACTAAATTCTTTATTGCGTGATTAATTAAAATCATTGCAGTAGGAAAAACACATTCAAAAGCAGTCTGTATTGAAAATACGCATGAATTACGATTAGACGGGGTAACAAATTGTTAAAATACACATGAAATTCCATTCCTGTGCAAGGTTTAAAATACAGTAAAGGAACCTGAACGTTCCAAATTAACAGTTGTCGGTCTCCGCTCTCAATACCTTAAAGCACATAAGTGGTCTGCTCTAGCGGTACAATAGTCTGAATATAAAACTTTGGGCGGAGCTTCAGAATTAAAGTTTATGTAGCTAAATCTATCTGTTGATCAAATCATCACTTAGTAGTTAAATTTAACCTGGTTTTTGCTATATTCATAAATCGGACTAGCCTACATGCTAGCTGAGTGTCGTTTCCCTCAAAGCTGACTATTAGTGCTTGCCTGCATGTTCGTATTCCTCTTTGATTCCAGAGTGGTTTTAATAAGAGTCTTTGCTCATTGTTTAGAGCTGTACAGCTACACAGTATATGCAGGATGTCCTCTTTAAAGTCGCCCGCAGGCTCTGCAGTTTATTTTGGTTTCTATACGTTCCCAAGGCAGCAGATGCTGATTTACGGGTAGGATTCCCATCCTCAATTTCAAACAGGACTCCTTCACTTTTCATGAGAACCCTGTTCCCAAATAAGCTTGTGGCAAAGACCTTGTGTAACTCTGAATAACGAAACACCCAAGTCAATGTTGCCTTGTCTTCCTCCAGAGATAGTAGTTTACTGTTTTATTTACACGCTTCTTAAAGATTTCATGAGGCCCGTTAAGTTCCCAGAGGTCTTGTAGGGCAAGAGAGGTTATTGCCGTTTGGAGGTAGATCACTGCGGGACTGTCTTTTTTCACTTCTAGCTCCTTCCATTAGTATGAAATCAGAGAGCCTTGCTCTGCTCCCATTATCTTGTGCCAGCATTTGGTGTACGCTCCTTTTTGAGCTAATTGCTGTTTTTGGAGGCCAAACTCTAGCCTTAGTTGTGCTGGCGATGTGTACTGTGGGAGATTAAATATTATTTGTATTGTTTTTGACACCACTTTGTCCAAGATTGTCTTGCTGGAGTGGGGTTTTCTTTAAAAATCGTATACCCTCTCCATTTTGCTTGTTTAGATTAATAAGATTAATTAATTAATAGTAATTATACTAATGGTTTGCTGTGTGAATTGATCAACATTACTAATATAAGAAATACACGTGGGAATTGCAGTGGCAAGGCCTAATTAATGACGTAAACTAAATTTGTATGCATATTAATAATAGATATTCAGAAATTGCATGATTATATGTTGCTTTCGTGATGTATCTGTGATTTGTGCTTTATTAATGAAAATATAACCTGCATTAAGTGTTGCTTCTGCTGGATAAATACATACACATATGGGTATTAGTAAGGGGATAACAGATTATTAGTCATTTCTATGTATTAATTACATTTTTGCGTTTCTTTGCTTAAGTTGACCATTTGGTGGCCACAAAATGGCCGACGTCCCTGTTAGACGAGAACAACTCCATTATGAGCATCTCTGGGTGAAGTGCGCATGCGTCGCCATCAGCTGCCGCGGCCTTTACACGACCCTGACTCAACTGTGACAACCAAGGTTATACCCCGGGCTTTCGGCCAGCTGCTCTGAAAGAAACAATGAAAAGATACTATTGTGTGGATTGAAACTATATCTAAAGACACATTATATGTATGGGAAAGAAGTCGAACTTTCCCCAACGGACCAATTAGATATGTTCAAAATATCAATTGTTACACTTTGGAATGTAAATTTACTATAAAAATGGTAGACTAGAGAGGTTGGTAGTCGTTCGAGACCCTTCAGAAGATTTGCGATTTCCTGACGTTATGCTGACGGAGAGGACGGTGACACTGCAGGACAGCTGTTTCCAAAGACTCTGACAGTATGAACTGATGACCAAGATTTTGACTTAGAGGGCGACTTTTCGCCAGAATAGGTAACTTGATTAAAACCCAGAGACTTGAATTTCAATTATTAGATAAAATGTAATATTTATTACAAGAACTGTGTTGGGTCGTTATTATTTGAGGAAATGTATCTATGTAAATAATGTTATAGATTTTGTTATCACTTCAACCTGCAGCTAGTAGATCCATGGCCTATTCATGGGAGGAGTAATAAAGGTGAAAGTTTTAGATCTTTATGAATAAGAGTGTGTGAGTACTCTCTTCCATTACAGTGAGTGGAACAATCACCTCCTTGAAACAGGTTATTAGAAGGATGTATGTTGGTGTTATGGGCCCCACCAGCGAATGTAGTGATTGTGTGTGATCTATGATCTGTGACGAAAGGAGGGATTTTGCATTCCGCGCTGCATCAGTTTTTCTTGGCAGCAGAGATATGGTTTACTACTGTTTCGGTTTAGTGATCATTGCTTGTAAATAGCTTATTGATTATTGATTGGTATTGATTTTATGTACTAACACTATATGTTGAGTTGCGTAGAGTTATATGTTGTTAGCACGGCTTCTGGGATGTAGGAAGTCGGAAGTTTGTAACAATTCCGTAGCAGATCAGAGGTAAGCGCTGCTCTTGGGAAAGACGGAATTGTTGTTGCCCTGTAGGTACACAGGGGAAACGTGTGACAAGTGAAGTTGCACGGCGCATTGTCTGGGTTCGATTCGGCGGCATCGTCGTGTGTTGCCACTAGAAATATTCTCGGTGTGAGAGAAGTGTGTATGATAGCAAAGGTTACCTGTGAAATTTTGGTCTTTAAGTAACAGGAAACCAATTGGCATACCGATAATGCTTATCACTAAAAAGGTAGCAGGTGTTCTCTGAGCTTGTTAGAAGGACAAAGTAGAGGAAAGTGCTGCTTTGTTAACGTGTGTCATAATTCTGTAGTAGGACAGACTGTTCGCTGTTCTCGGAACAGACAGGATTCTGTGCGTATGTACTACATTTTCTTGTATGAACGAGTGTGAATGTAAAGCATTCGGGTTGATTGCGAAACTCTAGGTTTATTTCTAAAATACCAGAGAAACAATTAGCTGATGCTTGCTAGAAGGGTGAAGTAGAGGGATGTGCTACTTTATCAACGGAAGTAACGATTCCGTAGTAGGGCAGAGGTAAGCGCTGCTCTCTGGAAAGACGGAATTCTCGTGAGAAAGGTCTATTGCTATTCTTTGGTTATCGAAGCGGACAATGGAGATGTTTCAGTGTTGTTACTAATAGAATTGTAAAAGTCGCAGTAAGAGTTCACGGAGCGGTCTTGTAAAGGAGGGGTAGACAGGAGCAGACCACGCTGGGATTGGACAGTGTAAATACCCTCCAAATACTAATAATGAAAATGCATCATTGAATCCGCAGGTGCAGAATGAGGTGAGTGGTCAACTGCAGCAACAGCAGCAGGTGGTTACTTCACCGAATCAGGTGCCAAAACCACCTTTCCCGCAGAGCAGAAACACCCAGAAGTATAGTAATGAATCGGGATTCTACAATGAAGAACAGGTAAATAAACCGCCGTGCGCTCGAGCCGATTCACAGTATTGGCTGCAACGCGATGAGAGTGACTCAGAGGAAAGCTATTGACGGTGCCGAAAGGAGAAAGAAGAGTGCGTAATTGGCGCAACTCTAGAAGTAGACCAGACAGGACCTTTTGTAGATGGGAAGGTTAATGATGAAAATATTACTTTCCTAGTGGATACTGGTGCTACTCGATCAACTGTTAGATCAGCTGATGTTAAGAATCTTCCTCTTTCGGATGAGAAAATCCAAGTGGTTGGTGTGTCCAATAGACAGGTAAAAACATTTTTGACAGAACCAGTGAAATTTAGTATAGGGAAATTTACAGAAATGCACCGCTTTGTTGTGTGTGACACCAGTCCGGTGAATTTATTAGGTAGGGACCTGTTGTGCAAGATGAATTGCACTATATTCTGTACTCCAGATGGAATAGCATTTGAAACACCAGATGAGGATGTGCTATTTAAAATGACTATAGCTAACAGAGAAAATGAGGTAACTGAGACTTATGCAATATTCAACCCTGATGAATTACCAAATGAATTAAAACAGTCAGTGAAGGCAGAAGTGTGGGATTTTACCGGAGAAGATGTAGGGTTAATGAGAAACGTAGATCCAGTCAGAATAACTGTGAAGGAAGGAATAAGTTATCCAAATGTCCCTCAGTACAGATTGACACCGGAGATAATTGAAGGGGTTACTCCAATAATTGAGAAAATGATCAAGCAAGGAATTTTGAGAGAGATTATGAGTCGTCTATGTAATTCACCGATAATAAGACTGAAAAAGCCTAATGGGAAATTCAGGATAGTGCAAGATTTAAGAAAGGTAAACAAAATTGTGGTATCATGCTGTCCTATTGTGCCAAACCCATCAGTAATTCTGTACCATATTCCCCATGATGCGGAATGGTATACAGTAATTGATCTATGTCATGCATTCTTCTCTATCCCATTGCCCCACCACAGTCAGCCAATATTTGCATTTCGTTTTGGAGAGTGGATTTTGGCATGGTGCCGAATCCCACAGGGGTATACAGAGAGCCCCACAATATTCAATCAATTGTTGAAGAAATCTTTGGAAAGTCTGCAAATGCCTGAAAGTTCAGTACTAGTGCAGTATATCGACAACCTTTTGGTGGCATCGAAAACACGTGAAGCTTGCGAGGTAGACACAATAGCACTACTGAATCATTTGGCAGATGGAGGATTGAAAGTGTCACCTGCAAAATTACAGTATTGTAAGAAAGAAGTACAATATTTGGGACGTAAAATTGAGAAAGGACTGAGAAAAATAACAATAGACAGAATCAGAATTATAAAAGGAATGAGAGCCCCCATGACCCAAAGAGAGGTGAGAATGTTTGTGGGAATGGTGGGGTACTGCCGTCAGTGGATTAGCAACTTTTCCCTGATTGCAAAACCCTTGGTACGATTAACAAGGAGTGATGTAAAATATCCCCTTGAATTGAACAAGGAAGAATTGGCAGCATTCAAAAGATTAAAAGAGGGCTTGTGTGAAGCACCAGCACTGGGCATGACTGACTATGAGAAAGAGTTTGAAATGGATGTGCACTCTCTGTGTTGATCCAGAAGCATGGAAGATTGAGGAGACCAATTGCATATTTTTCCTCAATGCTTGACCCAGTGGCTGCAGCTTTACCTGGGTGTCTGAAAGCAGTGGCTGCAACATGTCGAAGTTTGGAGCAGAGTGAAGGTATTGTGATGGGGTATCCATTGAAAGTGTTTGTACCTCATGATGTGGCGATTCTTTTAACAAAGAGTCGTACTCAGTATATGACACATAGTCGGCTGACTAAGTATGAGAAGGTCATATTAGGTGCAACGAATGTGAGCCTTGCGAGATGTGTGAATGTGAATCCTGCAACATTGTTACCTGATGCTGAGAATGTGGAAGTGAGAGATGAAGCAGATCATGATTGTTTGGATGTGCTTGAGTATTGCACAAAGCCACGACCAGATATAGAAGATGTACCTCTGCCAGAAAGGGATTTTGTGTTGTTTGTTGATGGGTCATGTTTAAGAACAGATGAAGGAGTGCTAAGCACAGCATATGCAGTATGCACAGTTGCAGCAGTGATGGAAGCATCTTATTTGAAAGGAGTGAGGTCAGCCCAAGTAGCTGAACTCGTTGCTTTGACCAAAGCATGTAAAATTGGGAAAAGTGTGAGAGTGACTGTGATAAGTGACAGCCAGTATGGCTTCGGGGTCGTCCATGATTTCGGCCAGCTTTGGCTGCAAAGAGGTTTCCTGACCTCAAGTGGAACCCCTATTAAGAATGCTGAAGTGGTTGGGAATTTGATTGAGGCGATGCAGCTGCCTAAACAATTGGCTGTGGTAAAATGTGCTGCCCATAGTCAAGGTAGTGATTACATCACTACTGGGAATAGGTATGCTAATGATATGGCACAGTATTGTGCACGGAACCAGAATTCGGTCAATCGGGCCAAGGAGAGAGAAATGTCTTCTTGCTCAGTAATGTTTACTAACACAGTAGGAACCTGGGAAGAAGTGAGACAATTGCAGGAAGAGTCAGGAGATGAGGAAATGAAACAATGGATAAAAGCAGGGTGTGCACCAAGAGAGAAGGACCGTGTGTGGGTCTATCGAGATGGAAGACCAGTAATGCCTGATAGCATGATGTCTACCATGGCACAGATGTATCATGGCCAGGGACACATAGGGAGAGGCGCCATGATAAGGTCTTTTAAGCAGACCTGGTACAATCCAAAATTCAGACTTGTAGCAGAAAGCCTGTGTCATAGTTGCCTGATATGTCAGCAATACAATCCTGGGAGAAAGACAGTGGTGAGTCTAGGAACCATAGGCCGGGAAGGTGGACCTTTTACCAGAATGCAGGTTGACTTCATTGAAATGCCTCCATGTAACAGACTGAGGTATGTCCTGGTTGTAGTTTGCCTATTCTCCAGGTGGGTGGAAGCATTCCCAACAAGAAGAAATGATGAGATGACAGTGGCAAAGCTACTTTTGAGAGAATTCATCCCCAGGTTTGGGTTCCCAGTGACTCTTGAATCAGACAGAGGAGGACATTTTCATAACGAGATTGTAAAATTGATTTGTGAAGCATTGAATGTACAACAGAAACTAAATTGTGCCTACCGACCAGAGGCTTCTGGTGTGGTTGAACAGATGAATGGTACAATCAAAAACAGAATTGGGAAAATGTGTTTAGCCACTGGTATGAAATGGCCTGATGTCTTGATTCTTGTTTTAATGACCATTAGAGCAACACCAGACAGAACCACAGGGTTAAGTCCTCATGAAATAGTCATGGGACGAGCGATGAGGCATGTTTACATTCCAGTCAACAAGCTGATGACAATAACTGATGACATGGTGTTGGAATACTGTAAAGGCCTGGCTGACGCAGTTCATTCTGTGTTTCATCAGGTTGGAGCGGATGCCACCACCCTTGAAAGGAAGCCAGCCCATGATCTGAGACTGGGTAAGGATAAAAGTCCACAGAAGAAGAAATTGTTTGGTTCCAAGGTGGGGAATACCAAGACAAGTCATTCTGACCACAACAACAGCTGTGAAGTGTGCTGGAGTGAAAAATTGGATCCATGCCAGCCATACTTTGAGGATACCAAATCCAGTTGATGGCAAAGGAAAAGAGTACTATGACGAATCAGAGTCAAGTACTGAATCAGATAACGAAGAGCCAAAAACACAAGAAAATCCTGAAAGGGGGGAAAAAGAACCTGATCAAATATTAGTCCCCTGAAGTATCTCTCTGAGAAGACGATTGCAGATTTCTGATATCAGTTCATATTCTGAAGACGAACAAGGGAGACAAGGTCCCAGAAAAGAACACAGAAAGGAAAAAGTAAAAGACAACGAAGAAGCAGTAAAAGAAATTCGAGAGAAGGAAATTTCAGATGAAAGACCAAGATAAATTCCACCCGAAGTTAAAGATCAAAGTGAAACAGGGACAGGTACAGAGAGAGAGGGACAGATTGCGGAAGACCCCCGAGGAGGTGTAGGGAACTCCAACATCCAGCTAGGTGAAGGGATAAGTAGCCAGCAGGAAGATTGCGTGTCGGAGACCCGGGGAGGGACAGAAGTAGGGAAAACAGTGGTGGAAAAAGAAGTTGTTGAAAAGAAAAAGCAAGTTGAGACAGAATCTGAAGAGAGTGAAAATGAGATACCAGAAGGACGAGTTCTAAGAAAAAGAGCTTGGAGAGAGGAAAAGAAAAATAAAGAAAGTAAACAGAAAAGAGTTAAAAAGGACGAAGTGTGGCCAAACAAAATAAAGAGATTGAGATATCGGCTGACACGAGTGAAATCACCAAGAGCAGATCAGGTAAATGAAGTGACAAGCCAAGACAAATCAAAAGAAGAAGAGACTAATCAAGAAGAGGGAAAAAGAACAAGGAAACCCAACCAGAAGTATAAGTCACCAGAATGGACATACGTGGCACTGCCTGAAATGGAGGAAGAGGCAGATAGTCAAGGAAATCCAGAGGCGGCTGTACTGAAAGTGGTTGAAGAAGAGGAAGAAACAGGAATCCTGAGAGTCATCTTATCCGACATCGGAGAAGAAGAAACGGAAGATCAGGAAATTCTGTATTTGGATGAACTGAAAGAAGTGAAAAATGATGAAATGCCAAACTGAGAAAATCTAGAAAACTATTGATGAAGAAGTAACAATTGAATCAAACGATAGATACTGGTAGAGCTAAGTAGGGCCTTAGAGGCCTAATATTGGAGAACTAGTTGCGAAAAGAAAAGAGGCTAAGTAAAAAGACACAGTCCAAATTAACAAGATGGCTAACATAGATAATAGTAAAAGTAGATGTACATTCATGAAGAGATGGTGTAAAATGTGTTGTTGTTGTACAGGATTATTAATGCTTCTATGGAGTATACTTGCTCTGCTGATTTCAGTTAAGGTCACTATAGATACACTAGAAGGACACAATGAAAACATTACTAACATAAAGAAGATTCCAAAAGTAGCTCCGACTAGAATAGATAATAACTATTTACATAAGGATAGGTCTATTAATGATTTTTCAAATAATGTGTTTTCAAAGTTATTGTATGAATATGTAAAGACCATGGACGTAAGGGATTGCTACGTATGTATGCAGTTACCTGCTTCTGTGTCAGAGGGAGTGACATATCATCACCTTCCAGCAACATATGGAATAGCATGTAGTGTGATAGCAAGCTTATTTTATGAAACAGGTAAATTAGAATATTATTTTTCAGATGTAGATACCATTTTTGCGCAAGTACCTGCTAATAACAAACTAAACAAAGTAAGACCAGCTAAGGTATTAGGTGAATTTTTCTTAGTAACTAAGGAGCTAACATTAGAGTATATATTTAAAAATAATTTGACATGCAGTTTGAAGAATGAAGAAAAGACATTCCTAGACATGGTCGAGGAAAGGAGATTGAAAATGAGAAGAAAGGGATCTGAAGGAAAAGGGGAGAAAACAGTCTGGGATGTAGAAATGGAAAAACATATGAAGGGAGAGTCTAATCCAACTTTGGCTCTAGATTGGCCTCAGAAAGGGAAACTGTGTATAAGAAGAAATCAAACGGCGTACGATGATCATTTTGTAGGGAATAGTGAGTGCCATGATACATATCGAATCATAGGTGGATGGGGATTTAAAGGTGGAAGAGATCCAGTCTTTCCTGGACTTTATTTTATCTGTGGGAACAGGGCATATTATCGTTTGCCAGACCATTGGTATGGCACATGTTACGTAGGCCTGGTCTTTCCAAAAATCTTTCACATGGACAAAGATAAAGATGGTGTACATAGGTTAGGTAATCAATTAACACGTAGTAAAAGAGAATCTTGGGCAGAAATTGTACGTGACATTTTTGGAGCATTGATACCAGCAGTGGGACTATCTCTGAATGCGAACAATATTAGAAGATTATCAACAGTAGTGGATCGCTTGTCAACAAGCACCGCTGGAGGATTTTTATTGGTCAATACTGAAATGGTTGCCATGCGTGCTATGGTAATGCAAAATCAACTTGCCCTTGATATCTTATTGGCAAAAGAGGGTGGAGTTTGTGGAATGCTGAAAGTTCAACATTGTTGCACTTAAATTCCAGACGAAAGCAAAGATCTAAAAGTTTACATCAAAAATATTACTGAATTGCATGACGAAATTGTACCACTGGAGGTTGAAGGTGTTTGGGAAAAGATTTGGAAGAAAATTGCTGCTATTAAACATTTCTTACTTAAAATAGGTAGTACAGTTATAGGTAAAATATTATTCCCATTAACTTGTGTGATTTTCGTGTTACTAATGTTAAGATTAGGATGTATGTGTTGTAAAAACAAGAAAACAAAGAATAAAATAAAAAGAGAAAAAATAAAAAGAAAGAAGGCTCCAGATGGAGACTTAACAGAAATAACCTTAGAAGAGTGGAAAGAAAGTTTGTATAAAAAGGCAAAAAGAGATGAAGAAGAAACTGAACTATAATTAAGAGCAAGAATACATTTCAATTTTCCGTAAAAGGGTGAATCAATTTAGTGTTGTGGTGGTGATAAAATCACCAAAGGGGGGATTGCTGGAGTGGGGTTTTCTTTAAAAAGCGTATACCCTCTCCATTTTGCATGTTTAGATTAATAAGATTAATTAATTAATAGTAATTATACTAATGATTTTCTGTGTGAATTGATCAACATTACTAATATAAGAAATACACATGGGAATTGCAGTGGCATGGCCTAATTAATGACGTAAACTAAATTTGTATGCATATTAATAATAGATATTCAGAAACTGCATGATTATATGTTGCTTTCGTGATGTATCTATGATTTGTGCTTTATTAATGAAAATATAACCTGCATTAAGTGTTGCTTCTGCTAGATAAATACATACACATATGGGTATTAGTAAGGGGATAACAGATTATTAGTCATTTCTATGTATTAATTACATTTTTGTGTTTCTTTGCTTAAGTTGACCATTTGGTGGCCAAAAAATGGCCGACGTCCCTGTTAGACGAGAACAACTCCATTATGAGCATCTCTGGGTGAAGTGCGCATGCGTCGCCATCAGCTGCCGCGGCCTTTACACGACCCCGACTCAACTGTGACAACCAAGGTTATACCCTGGGCTTTCGGCCAGCTGCTCTGAAAGAAACAATGAAAAGATACTATTGCGTGGATTGGAACTATATCTAAAGACACATTATATGTATGGTAAAGAAGTCGAACTTTCCTCAACGGACCAATTAGATTTGTTCAAAATATCATTTGTTACACTTTGGAATGTAAATTTACTATAAAAATGGTAGACTAGAGAGGTTGGTACTCGTTCGAGACCCTTCAGAAGATTTGCGATTTCCTGACGTTATGCTGACGGAGAGGACGGTGACACTGCAGGACAGCTGTTTCCAAAGACTCTGACAGTATGAACTGATGACCAAGATTTTGACTTAGAGGGCGACTTTTAGCCAGAATAGGTAACTATGATGATCCATTTTGCTTGATTAAAACCCAGAGACTCGAATTTCAATTATTTATATAAAATGTAATATTCATTACAAGAACTGTGTTGGGTCGTTATTATTTGAGGAAATGTATCTATGTAAATAATGTTATAGATTTTGTTATCACTTCAACCTGCAGCTAGTAAATCCATGGCCTATTCATGGGAGGAGTACTAAAGGTGCAAGTTTTAGATCTTTATGAATAAGAGTGTGTGAGTACTCTCTTCCATTACAGCGAGTGGAACAATCACCTCCTTGAAACAGGTTCTTAGAAGGATGTATGTTGGTGTTATGGGCCTCACCAGCCGAATGTAGTGATTGTGAGTGATCTATGATCTGTGACGAAAGGAGGGATTTTGCATTCCGCGCTGCATCAGTCTCATCTCTTCCTCTCATACTTTCACTACCGTAAGTGATAGATGGTAGCAGTTTTGCTCGAAGCACTTCTAGTAGAGGAGTTAGACTCGGTCCTGCTATTTTTTGCTTGAGGTTGTATAATGCCACTGCCAGTGTGATCCCTCTTGTTTTAATCAGTGCTTTTTGTTGTCCAAACGATCCCCTTCTATCAAAGGTTATTCCCAAGTATTTATATTCTTTGACCACCTCCAGCTGTTGACCTTGCAGTTCCCATTTAAGGTAGTGTTTTTTCTCCATTCCGTTGAGTATCATCACTCTCGTTTTTTCTAAGTTTATTGATAGCCCGTTCTTGTCTGAGAAACTGCTTGTGGTACTTATATGATGTTGCAAATCAACTGAGGTTCTACTTATCAGTTTTAGATCATCCGCATACAATAAGTTTGACAATGTTAAACCTCCCAAGTTTGGGGCATGATGGTTAGATGTTGAGCTCTGATGAAAGGTCGGAAAGAAAGAGGTTTAACAGAGTCGGGGCAAGAACGCATCCCTGCTTCACCCCCTTTGTGTTCCTTATTTTTCTTGCTAGACAGTTGTCTGATCCTAGTTTTATTTGAATCCATGTCTCCAAATGAGGTGAAATCAATTGGTTCAAATGTTTCGGGTCTATGTCCCAATTGGATAGTTTGGCCCAAAGTTTCCCCCTGTCTATGCTGTCAAAGGCCGACGAGTAGTCTATGAAACAGATGAATAGTGGCTTTTTAATTTTTATAGTAGCGTCTATTAACAGCGAAAGAGCAAGGATGTTTGTCACTGTCCCTGAGCTTTTTTGGAAGCCGGACTGGTTGATCGGAATTACGCCTTTCTTTGATGCCCATTCAGTAAGTTCTTCCAGCAGGAGACCCGCAAAGTATTTGGCGTCTATATCAATTAAGGTTATAAGCCCAAAATTTTTTGCATGGTTTCTGCTGCCTTTTTTTTATAAACAGGGGAAATAATTGATCCCTTCCAGGAATCTGGAATTTTTCCTACTCTTAAAATGTTTTTGAAGATGGCCCTTAATTGCTCTGCCCAATAATTCGGGTCCTGTTTATATAAAATTGGAGGTATTCCATTGGGCCCGGGGGACCCCTCTTTCCTGCCTTTTGTAATTAGGTTCTTGATCTGTTTGGTTGTGCATGGAAGAAAAGCCTCCACATCTAGATGGTTTTGGGCTTGTAGACTATGGTTGATATCGTCAGTGGTCTTGAATAATTCCGCCTGTTTGTAGAAGTGATTAGACAGGTCATTTACCGAGGATTTCTCTGTTATATACGAGTTGACTTTATGAGTCCATGTATTGTCTAATTTGTTAACTGTGTGCCAAAATATGGTGCTGTTGTTAGTTTTTACATCCTATAATAGTTTGGCCCATATCTTCTCTGTAGATTCCTGTTTCACTAGCCAGATGAATTTATTTTTTCTACACTTTAACTCCCTCAGTTCTGTCTGTATGCCGACATCCACGCCCATCTGGGCAGTTTGCGGATTATTCTATTAATTTCCTTTTTAATTTGCCTTAATTTGTAGCTTTGACTTGTTGAAAGATTTAATCTTTGATCATGTATATGCCTACAGGGTGTGTATGCACCATTTTTATTAGCAGGTGTTGCTTGTGTTGATCTTGAGTTTGAGCTAGCTAAGCATAAGTTTTTTTAGAAAATTCTCCCAGCTGTTAATTCTGTCGCCATCTTGCTGTTTGTGAACTTCCCAGCAGAATTTTGCCTCATCCAAGAGTTTTCCAGGGTCAACCGTTCTGCATTTAATCCTTTTGAAATTTGATGTTACTGTTAAGTTTTGAGATTCAGTTGGGAATGTTAATGCTGTTCCTTGAGCCATAAGTGTAAGCTCCTGTGTCAAATGATCGCTGCACTCTTGCGTCCCGATTAGGCCTGGGCCAAAATTCCGTTCCGTTCGCGGAAGTTGCGATATTTTGGCATTCTCGCGTTCCGCGGAAAGCGCGAAAATGTCAAAATTTCCGCATTCCGCAGCTTAGCGATAATTTTTTTCTTGCTCGCGCTGTAAAACAATACATTCTCGCGCGCGCGCGATCGCCTTACCTGAATCCCTGCGTTCTCCGACAAGTTTTCTTGACCCGGTCGCGTTCTCCACGAGATGTTGGATTTTGGTAGCCATTTTGCGCTGTCTCGCGAGAGTTCGCGGCCGCATTCAAGTCATTTTTCACGCGATCACGTCATTTGTCGCGCGATCAGGTATTTCTTCTCGCGATCATGCACCGCGCGAGTATGAGAAGATTGAGATCTCGAACATGTCATTCTACATCGCGAGCCAGAGAATGAGGACGCGGGCACATGAAATCGAACGCGAACAGGAGAAAGAGACCGCGAACACGTCATATCCAACGCGACAGGGACAAAGAAGAGAACGCGATCATATCGTTTTCGACACGCCGGCGGAAGTAATGTGAAGCTGGAGAACTCAACAATGTAAAATTTACAATTTGGAGAGGAATATCGGCTCTAGCAGCATGAAACCATCTGCAAATACTGATTTTGGATGAAAAGAACTCCTTACATTCACATTTGGCTTTCCTTTTTTGTGCAAGGACTCCAGGATTCATTTTTTTTTTACAAAGTGGAGAGAGGGAGGAAGTGACACAGATTCTCCAACTTCCTGTTCCTGTCCAGCAGGCTCCTCCCAGTGCTTTGTCCATCTCCTGCTCATTCTGCCTTTGGATTTGGAGCTGGAAAGATCTCTCTTTTTGTCTGCTGCATCATTGCAATTGGATTTCAGGATTTTTGGAATAGGATATTTTACAAGTAAGTGGTTGTTGTGTTTGATTGTGGGCATTGCAGTTGTTGTGTAACTACAATTTATTTTTGATAATTAATTATCATCATTCCTTTTTTTTTTTTTTAATTTATTTTAATTTTGTGGGTTGTAGTAGTAGGCCCGAGCTAGCCATGGGCATGGCCTCATGGGTGTGTGTGTGCATGATGAAGCAACTGTTCCTTTTGTTTTTTGAATATATTTCATTTTCAATCACATTTAGGGCATGGATGGCATTGGATTGAGTTGGGGAAGTGTGTATTTTGGGGTGGCCTTGCTGATGTTGTTGGGGCTCTCCATGTGGCTGGTGGCCATTTTGAGGCCTAGGCCTGCAAGCTTGCCTGGCCTTGTCTGCCAGCAGGCCTGCTTTCATCCACTGCTACCAGAGCAGGTAGCCACAGCTTTAGTAATCTACTGTTTTCTGTGTGTTCTGTTGATTTTAGACATCATTTTGGGCATGGATGGCATTGGATTGAGTTGGGGAAGTGTGTATTTTGGGGTGGCCTTGCTGATGTTGTTGGGGCTCGCCATGTGGCTGGTGGCCATTTTGAGGCCTAGGCCTGCAAGCTTGCCTGGCCTTGTCTGCCAGCAGGCCTGCTTTCATCCACTGCTACCAGAGCAGGTAGCCACAGCTTTAGTAATCTACTGTTTTCTGTGTGTTCTGTTGATTTTAGACATCATTTTGGGCATGGATGCCATTGGATTGAGTTGGGGAAGTGTGTATTTTGGGGTGGCCTTGCTGATGTTGTTGGGGCTCGCCATGTGGCTGGTGGCCATTTTGAGGCCTAGGCCTGCAAGCTTGCCTGGCCTTGTCTGCCAGCAGGCCTGCTTTCATCCACTGCTACCAGAACAGGTAGCCACAGCTTTAGTAATCTACTGTTTTCTGTGTGTTCTGTTGATTTTAGACATCATTTTGGGCATGGATGCCATTGGATTGAGTTGGGGAAGTGTGTATTTTGGGGTGGCCTTGCTGATGTTGTTGGGGCTCGCCATGTGGCTGGTGGCCATTTTGAGGCCTAGGCCTGCAAGCTTGCCTGGCCTTGTCTGCCAGCAGGCCTGCTTTCATCCACTGCTACCAGAGCAGGTAGCCACAGCTTTAGTAATCTACTGTTTTCTGTGTGTTCTGTTGATTTTAGACATCATTTTGGGCATGGATGCCATTGGATTGAGTTGGGGAAGTGTGTATTTTGGGGTGGCCTTGCTGATGTTGTTGGGGCTCTCCATGTGGCTGGTGGCCATTTTGAGGCCTAGGCCTGCAAGCTTGCCTGGCCTTGTCTGCCAGCAGGCCTGCTTTCATCCACTGCTACCAGAGCAGGTAGCCACAGCTTTAGTAATCTACTGTTTTCTGTGTGTTCTGTTGATTTTAGACATCATTTTGGGCATGGATGCCATTGGATTGAGTTGGGGAAGTGTGTATTTTGGGGTGGCCTTGCTGATGTTGTTGGGGCTCGCCATGTGGCTGGTGGCCATTTTGAGGCCTAGGCCTGCAAGCTTGCCTGCCCTTGTCTGCCAGCAGGCCTGCTTTCATCCACTGCTACCAGAGCAGGTAGCCACAGCTTTAGTAATCTACTGTTTTCTGTGTGTTCTGTTGATTTTAGACATCATTTTGGGCATGGATGGCATTGGATTGAGTTGGGGAAGTGTGTATTTTGGGGTGGCCTTGCTGATGTTGTTGGGGCTCGCCATGTGGCTGGTGGCCATTTTGAGGCCTAGGCCTGCAAGCTTGCCTGGCCTTGTCTGCCAGCAGGCCTGCTTTCATCCACTGCTACCAGAGCAGGTAGCCACAGCTTTAGTAATCTACTGTTTTCTGTGTGTTCTGTTGATTTTAGACATCATTTTGGGCATGGATGGCATTGGATTGAGTTGGGGAAGTGTGTATTTTGGGGTGGCCTTGCTGATGTTGTTGGGGCTCGCCATGTGGCTGGTGGCCATTTTGAGGCCTAGGCCTGCAAGCTTGCCTGGCCTTGTCTGCCAGCAGGCCTGCTTTCATCCACTGCTACCAGAGCAGGTAGCCACAGCTTTAGTAATCTACTGTTTTCTGTGTGTTCTGTTGATTTTAGACATCATTTTGGGCATGGATGCCATTGGATTGAGTTGGGGAAGTGTGTATTTTGGGGTGGCCTTGCTGATGTTGTTGGGGCTCTCCATGTGGCTGGTGGCCATTTTGAGGCCTAGGCCTGCAAGCTTGCCTGCCCTTGTCTGCCAGCAGGCCTGCTTTCATCCACTGCTACCAGAGCAGGTAGCCACAGCTTTAGTAATCTACTGTTTTCTGTGTGTTCTGTTGATTTTAGACATCATTTTGGGCATGGATGCCATTGGATTGAGTTGGGGAAGTGTGTATTTTGGGGTGGCCTTGCTGATGCTGTTGGGGCTCGCCATGTGGCTGGTGGCCATTTTGAGGCCTAGGCCTGCAAGCTTGCCTGGCCTTGTCTGCCAGCAGGCCTGCTTTCATCCACTACTACCAGAGCAGGTAGCCACAGCTTTAGTAATCTACTGTTTTCTGTGTGTTCTGTTGATTTTAGACATCATTTTGGGCATGGATGGCATTGGATTGAGTTGGGGAAGTGTGTATTTTGGGGTGGCCTTGCTGATGCTGTTGGGGCTCTCCATGTGGCTGGTGGCCATTTTGAGGCCTAGGCCTGCAAGCTTGCCTGGCCTTGTCTGCCAACAGGCCTGCTTTCATCCACTGCTACCAGAGCAGGTAGCCACAGCTTTAGTAATCTACTGTTTTCTGTGTGTTCTGTTGATTTTAGACATCATTTTGGGCATGGATGGCATTGGATTGAGTTGGGGAAGTGTGTTTTTTGGGGTGGCCTTGCTGATGCTGTTGGGGCTCGCCATGTGGCTGGTGGCCATTTTGAGGCCTAGGCCTGCAAGCTTGCCTGGCCTTGTCTGCCAACAGGCCTGCTTTCATCCACTGCTACCAGAGCAGGTAGCCACAGCTTTAGTAATCTACTGTTTTCTGTGTGTTCTGTTGATTTTAGACATCATTTTGGGCATGGATGGCATTGGATTGAGTTGGGGAAGTGTGTTTTTTGGGGTGGCCTTGCTGATGTTGTTGGGCCTGGACATGTGGCTGGTGGCCATTTTGAGGCCTAGGCCTGCAAGCTTGCCTGGCCTTGTCTGCCAGCAGGCCTGCTTTCATCCACTGCTACCAGAGCAGGTAGCCACAGCTTTATTGATCAAGTGTTTTCTATGTGATCTGTTGAATTTTTAGACATCACCTTCCTGAGAGTGTAGTGTGGCTGTACACAGTACTAGTAGTATAACATAGCTCTAGTTAAAAAAAATTCATAAATGGCTAGACTATCTTTTGTTTGCACTAGTACAGTACTAAGTAACTGAACCACAAAAACAAATGCAACATTTCACTGATGTTCTTCTCCTGTCTTCTTTGCTTTTAGGTGCACAAAAGACAGAGTAGGAGGTGTCATCGGCATCACCTGGCTACCCGTTGTACTGCCAGCCAGACAGAAGTCCTGCTGCGCATCACGCCCACGTGTGACCAGAACTTGTTGTGCATCTGCCTCCTGCCTGACGTCGGAATAAGATGGCCCCAAAGAAAGGTACCAGGTCCAGTACCAAGAAAGTTGCTGGTGAGAAGAAGGAACAGAAAAAGGAAGTGCCATTAACCACGACTGGTGGTGTGCCGGCCAAGGTTTTTTTTGGCACCAAAGCGTTGTCCGGGAACCAAGCTGGGAGCAGCACAGCGGTCCAGCAACCCCACCAACCTAGGCCCAAGGGCTTTACTGTCGCAGAGGTAGCCAGTCTACTAACGGGCAGCGGTGTTGAAGAAATGTCATTACCGCAAAGTAGTACACAATCAAGTTCAACGCAGGCGCAAACTCAGCAGATCAGTGTGCAGCCGGCGCAACCAGAACAGCAGCAGCAGCCGGCGCAACCAGAACAGCAGCAGCAGCCGGCGCAACCAGAACAGCAGCAGCAGCCGGCGCAACCAGAACAGCAGCAGCAGCCGGCGCAACCAGAACAGCAGCAGCAGCCGGCGCAACCAGAACAGCAGCAGCAGCCGGCGCAACCAGAACAGCAGCAGCAGCCGCCGCAACCAGACCAGCAGCAGCAGCCGCCGCAACCAGACCAGCAGCAGCAGCCGCCGCAACCAGACCAGCAGCAGCAGCCGCCGCAACCAGAACAGCAGCAGCCGCCACAACAGCCCACCATAGTAGTTGTTGCTCCTGACGTAGGGGCATTTCAGGAAATCGAGCTTCCTGCAGACAAAGCGGAGCGAAGTCAAACCACTGTTCCAGAACATCTATTGTCTTCCAGACCACCAGCAAGGAAAAGGAGGCTTAGTCCATCATCTTCTTCTTCAAGCCCCGCTTCTGATGATCGTGATGACACTTGGGTCCCACCAGCTCGGTCTGAGAGTGAAGTACGCCACAAGACATTGCTTCTGAAAAGGAAGGTCCCAGAAAAACTTAGAGTTATGGAGGTAGATGTAGAAGAGGGGGGTGATGATGTTGATGAAGACGAGCCAGTCATCACGCACATTACTCCCGCCCCAAAGGGATTGGAGACCGACATTCTAACCCTATCCAGAAAGGCTGCTACTGAGCGGGATGCAGCACGGATCTCACCAACACAGGTTACACCACCACTACCTCCAGCTGCCATATTTTCCAAGGCCCGGCAGGGACCTACATCCAGCTCAACCACCTCAGTAGGAAGTGGTAGTAAAAGTCACAGTGTAGGTGGACAGGGTCACATATTTTCAAGGACCCCCTCAAGTTCATCTGGTGTTGAAAGTGGCACATCCAGCAGTGCCAGAAAGTTCTCCTCCCCAGTTTGGGACTTCTTTTCTGTTAGCGCCAAGGAGGAGAACGTTGCTATATGCGCAATTTGTCGGCAAGGTGTTCGGCGTGGTAAGCTTGGTACAAACTATGGTACCGGAGGACAAGCAAGTCATCTCAGAACACACCACACTATTGTGTGGGAGGATCACCTACTTAAGTTAAAAGAAAGTAGGAAAACTAAACCCTTTGAAGTTGGTCAGGAATCAGGGAGCGATATTATTGTGGTGGCAGGTGAAGAACAGGGAGGCATTTCTAGCCCTGTCTCCAGTAGTGCAGTCACTGCAGTGGTAACGCCCACATCCTCCTCAGTAACATCAGAGTGGCACCGCAGTAAGAGCCATACTCAGAGTGTGGGTGAGACACCAAGGCGACCGGCGGCGAGTACCTCAATGAGACAATCTGTGTCGTTGAGCCTTAGTGGGTTAATGGCACCACTAAGGAAAGTAAGCCAGCCTACCATTGACAGCATGTTTAGGTTGGAGGGGCAGTTCCAACGCAACCACCCAACGGCACGATTGTACAATGCGAAGCTGGCTAAAATGTTAGCGCTGGACCTTCTTCCTTTTTCATTTGTGGAAGGGGTGGGTTTCCTTGAATTTGTGTCTGCCATCTGCCCGAAATGGAAAGTTCCAAGCCGGTCCTATTTCGCAAGAATTGCTGTTCCGGCACTACATCATGATGTGCTGGAATTGGTTGGACAAGCTTTGCAGAAGAGTGCTGTGCACAATATCCACCTGACAACAGACATGTGGACCAGTTGCCAAGCCACAGATTACATGTGTATCACTGCACACTGGATCTCTTTTGTGGGGGTTAAAGATCTACTATCTGCACGAGGTGTTGTTGACACAGCTGCGATTTTTGAAGGTACTCGGAAACATGCAACTGTAGCCATGTTCGCCATGGAGAAATCTCATACGGCTGAAAACATTTTAGAAGAGTTTCGCACCAAGGTTTTGGAATGGCTGCAGCCCAGAGGGCTTGGTATTGGTTTTGTTGCCACAGACAATGGCAGTAATGTACTTAAGGCCATGGAACTTGGTTCCTATTTCAGGGTTCCGTGTTTGGCACACTGCATAAACATTATAGTGCAAGACTTTCTGAAAAAAGAACCCATAGTAAGCAATTTACTGTCCATCTGCCGAAGAATATGCACTCATTTCAGCCATTCTTTTAAAGCTCGGAAGCAGCTGAGGATCTTCCAACGTGAGCGTAGGGTGCCAGTCAAGGCACTCATCCAGGAGGTGGCAACACGTTGGAACTCAACGTATTACATGCTTGATCGTCTGTACGAACAGCACAGGTCACTCAATGATTATGTCTGGTACAAAGGCAGTGATGCTAGTGTTAAAGGCATGACCCTTCAGAGGGAGCAATGGACCCTAATTCAATGCCTGACTGAGATGCTGTCTCCTTTTGAGGTCTTCACACGTGAAGTCAGCAAGGAGGACTGTACAATGGGCCAAGCGATCCCATTGTTGCAAATGCTAGAGCATGAGCTGAATAATGTGTCTGAATCCTACAAAGGTGTAGAGGACAGAAGGCAAGCCCATGACTTGGTGGAGAGCTTATCCAGGCGCTTATCAGAAAATGTAAGGATACAAAATAAAATTTTGTCACAAGACCATTACATTTGTGCCACAATTCTGGATCCACGTGCAAAATTAGGACTATTCCGTTCTTTTTCCGACACTGATGTTGCCCGCTACAAAAGTTGTATAGCTGAAGCAGCCATCAAGTTTGAAAACGAAGGGCTGCTAATTAAAAGCCCGCCACATCAACCCACAACAAGTACTGATACTGAAGCAGGCCATGCAGAATCAAGTGCAACTTCGTCGGCTGAGGGCAGTGCGGTTGGCTCACAATCGCAACACTCACCATCACCATCGACTACAAAAACAATAACTGGATCATTCGGCCGAGTACAATCATTATCAGATTGGTATGTAAAGATGGGCCGTAAGCACAGTGCTGATGCACAGAAAAAACAGCACAAAAGCTTACCAGCAGCAACCCTGAACATTGAGCGGATGGTCCAGGCCTATCTGGACGATCCAACAGAGGTGTACGTTGATCAAAACCCAGTGCAGTATTGGTATAGGAAAAGGTCTGAATGGCCACAGCTCAGCAGGCTGGCGATAAGCTATCTGGCTTGCCCTGTCGCAAGTGTCTCTTCCGAACGTGTTTTCAGTGCTGCTGGTTCCATTGTAACCTTGAGAAGGACCAGTCTATCTCCCAAAAACGTGGAGAGGTTAACAATGATCAAAATGAATCAGCACTTCATACCACCGAATTACACAATGCATGAATCAACAGAGGAAGATGAGGACAGCGGCTCAGGTGACGGTAGTATTGTGTCAGATGATTACCTACTACTGGAAGATCCCCCAGAGTTTGAGGACGAGCTATACTTCCCTGACAATTAGGCTCGCACTTACTGTCTTCCTCCCTTTTTTCCCCCTTTGTTTGTGTCTGTTGTTCCGGTTATAAACTTGTGAATCGCAACCAATGCATTATCACCGTCTTCTAATCTTCTAATTTAAGATACAAGTTTCAGGTGTCTGCCATTTGACACTACAGTCCTCAGAATCCAGCTCCTCCGCTCGATCATACTGCATCTCCTGGTCAATTCCATTTCCCTCATGAATGATGATTGGATGATGGTAACAACAAATTCAAACTTTCCTCGTCCTTCCAAAACAAGTGGACCATGAATCTGATGACTTCTATAGCTATCCTCCTTCAGAGCCGAGAGAGACTGGCCATTAACTGAAAATAAGATGCAACAGGTAATGATTGATGCCATGCATTGTCCGCAGAAAAGCAGACTGAGTGATGTAGATTTTGTTGTGTGTGTTGCGCATGAATGAATTGATGTAATTGTGCACTGCCACTAATCAACTTTCTACAGAACACACTAGTAATTACTAATTTTCCTCTTCTGGCAAACAAGAAATGTGTACTTCTCTCCTGCATCTTGGTGATACATTGCTTTTAATTCAATACAGGAAGGGCACTCACTCAATCTGCTGCGCAATGCAAATGACTGTGACTTAACAGCACCGTCCATCATGATGATGGCGAAAGAGACGGCCTGCAGCGTTAACGAGATGAGATGCAACAGGTAATGATTGATGCCATGCATTGGCCGCAGAATAGCAGACTGAATGATGTAGATTTTGTGGTGTGTTTCGCATGAATTGATGTAATTGTGCACTGCCACTAATCAACTTTCTACAGAACACACTAGTAATTACTAATTTTCCTCTTCTGGCAAACAAGAAATGTGTACTTCTCTCCTGCATCTTGGTGATACATTGCTTTTAATTCAATACAGGAAGGGCACTCACTCAATCTGCTGCGCAATGCAAATGACTGTGACTTAACAGCACCGTCCATCATGATGATGGCGAAAGAGACGGCCTGCAGCGTTAACGAGATGAGATGCAACAGGTAATGATTGATGCCATGCATTGGCCGCAGAATAGCAGACTGAATGATGTAGATTTTGTGGTGTGTTTCGCATGAATTGATGTAATTGTGCACTGCCACTAATCAACTTTCTACAGAACACACTAGTAATTACTAATTTTCCTCTTCTGGCAAACAAGAAATGTGTACTTCTCTCCTGCATCTTGGTGATACATTGCTTTTAATTCAATACAGGAAGGGCACTCACTCAATCTGCTGCGCAATGCAAATGACTGTGACTTAACAGCACCGTCCATCATGATGATGGCGAAAGAGACGGCCTGCAGCGTTAACGAGATGAGATGCAACAGGTAATGATTGATGCCATGCATTGGCCGCAGAATAGCAGACTGAATGATGTAGATTTTGTGGTGTGTTTCGCATGAATTGATGTAATTGTGCACTGCCACTAATCAACTTTCTACAGAACACACTAGTAATTACTAATTTTCCTCTTCTGGCAAACAAGAAATGTGTACTTCTCTCCTGCATCTTGGTGATACATTGCTTTTAATTCAATACAGGAAGGGCACTCACTCAATCTGCTGCGCAATGCAAATGACTGTGACTTAAACAGCACCGTCCGTCATGATGATGGCGAAAGAGACGGCCCGTTAACTTAAGATGAGAAGTAACAGGTAATAAATGATGATAATTAATGGCATGCATTGGACACCTGACTCTGAGCTATTGATCTTTGTGTTGGCGTTGTTTGTTGTGCACAAAGTGAATGATGTCAAAGTGTACTAGTGTTAATCTATCTTTCTGTACACAATAAAGAATGACTCAAGTCAGTAATATTTATATTTCTACTCTTGTTGTGTTCTAAAAATTACACTTGTACTGCAGGCCGATCTTCAGTCAGTAGAAGTATCAGAGCTGATGATGAAGTCAGGAGGATGTTTCATGAGTGGCATAAAACGGAAAAGCCTAAAGGTAAACACGTGAACCACAACCACAGCACACCCAAATGTCTGTGTAGAAGTTGAATAGAGTGTAGCGGTGGGATGACTGCAGTGCATTGATTTTACTAACTTTAACTGTAAAATGCTATGTCTGGAATGGATAATGTGCTTTGCGTTTGTCCAACTCTTTGAGAGAAAAAAAAAAGGACTCTAAAGTGGTAACGTAGGATGTGCTAATGGTAAGCACTGTGGGCCTGATCTCTCCTGTTACTGTTGAAGGTCTATGCTGGAAACAGACTACAGTAGAGATGATGCATATGCATACATGCCACCTCGGAAAGTGTTCTTGTTGCACTACACCATCACTTGTGCATTTGTTTTCACTTTCTTTCTGAATATCCCCTTTGGTTTTCAATCTAAAATTACAGGCCGGGCCTTGTCCAAAACTTTGTAAAACATTACAATGCATATTAATTACCTTACCAATCAATCACCTTTTTATTCCAGCCGGGCAGTGGCGAGTGGTGAGGCGACACACCCTAGATTGATGGACGAGAGGAGCAAGAGGAATGCCGAGATGCAAAAAACCAGTCCACATTTTTGACCAGGATAAGACAGTAACAGTATCCACTTTTCACTTCTTTTAAAAAATTTGATTAATATCTTGTATACATTCTTTACAACAGTGTGTTCTTGGAGTTGTTATTATCAATCATCATTACGTTTTCTCTGTGTTTACGATTCTTCACTACCAATATTTAAAATTTCTATTTGCTATCTGTTAAAGTTTTAAGGCCGGAACAGAACAAGAAATAGAAGTGTATGTAATCCGGGTCTCATCATGCATGCATTTCCTTTTTTATACCTTAACATATGGAATGGATATGGTATGGTAGTCTTCAATGATTGTCGTTTGTTTGTCTATGTATGCATACTGTTTTTCTATGTCAAACCTTTCCCAAAATCCCCCTTCCCATCCAATCAACGGACCCTAACCCTCTTCCCCCGGGCTGTGTGACTTATTGTCGAGGTGTAACTAAATTAAAAGTACACCAATACTTAATCACACACTTGCTGGGGCGGATGTGGTGAAAGCAACACTACTTCAATTTCAATGCAGAGCGATGATCTTCTTCTGCTTGCCCACCCATGAGTAGGATATTTCACAGGTTATTTTATTTAACAAAGGAACATATACCTCAGCATGAATTGCCGGCATTGATTTGATTTGTTTGTTGTCATTCCTCATATACAGCACTAACTGTTAGACTGTAGGCATAGCCAAGTCGACAAAACTATAGTTTGTAACTCTGTCTAGTAGGCTATCCTCATAATATCCAGCATTCATTTTTTTTGTCAAATATTTGAACATATAATTGTTGCTCGGTAAATTCTGTGATGTACTTCATTCAACTACTCCTCTAACAGTCTCTCAAAGGCGATTGACTATCTCCTTTTCTTTTTTTGGAAATGCTGCTACCCTGCCAGTGTATACTACTACTATACTACCACCACCACCCCAATCATGGCATGTATGAAAAAGGAAACCATCTTCACCATGCAGCCAGTGCTGTGCCACAGTTGGACATAAACATCAAGCACCGGTAAGAGAGAAGTTTGGGGGAGGCAGAATCAATAATGGACATGTCAATGATGTCAGTTTCAAACACCACTCCAAAGAATGCATAGTAGGACCAGTCAATGAGTGAGGTGTGTCGCATCTATCTGTTTGTGTCTTATACAGTCAGCAAATTATTGAAATCAAACACACGCTATGGGCGGCCATGCACCAGCAAAGAAACAGTGTGATGTAAAACAGTTACCCCACCTACAAAACATTAACAACATTGCATGTAACATAGAAAAATATATTTAATTGACCCTAACAAATAAACTAAACCCACAAAAGCTGACCCACCCCCCTCCCTAACCCCAACGACTGTCCATAGAAATAGAGAACGCCCAAACGAGTGAGGAAACAAACAGGAATTAAAAAAGGGGCAGTGACAGGGACTAACTAGTGGGGCGGGACTGGAGGAGGACACGAATCTGGTCCTCTAAATGGGCGACGCGGCGTCTAAGGCCGCGGCAGTTGCAACCACAGTGGGGGGGGGCACCGGAGATGGCACGGTGGCGGCGGGCAGCCGCCAGACGGTGGCGCCGTACCGCTGGAGGGCGGTGGCTGGGGCCCGGGGCACTGGAGGAGGCTTCAATTGCTGCTGCACTCTCCTCCTCCTCCTCGGCTAGGACCACCAGCCGCCGGTATTCCTGCTGGATTGCCTCCAGCTTCCGGCGCCGTGCCTTGGCGGCCAACTCCTTGCGGTTGATTTTCGGAGTAGCTGTGTATCAAAAAGAAAAAAACACGACAATTGTAAAATATAGTCTTAATAAAACAGTAGGACAAGGTAATTATTTATACACATAGTGGCATGGTAGAGTAGCACTATAAAATAAAGCACAGTAGTACATAACATTTTAAATGTCGCCCGTCCTTCTTCCTTCCACCTGTCTTACACTTTTTAGTTGAACAGTGCACCAGGTGCTCTTCTCCATAAAACTTTCAAAGCGGAGTTGAAATCAGATAGATGAGGCCATTGGTTACTCAATACTCTGGCTCCTAGTCCTATACCAATTAAAGGGAATTCTAGTCTTCTAGTTCACTCTTCAAACGTCCCCAAGAACTCATACTTACTTACGACATCGGATAGCGGGCGGACTTTGTCCGCCCGCCATCCGACTGCTAAAAAGGGTGGGGGTCCCGTGGGGACAATTAATTAGGATGATGCGCCCGGCACAGTGGCGGGCGCACCCTGTTATTTTAATTTTAAATTCTGGTTGGCTTTGCTGAAAGCAATGCTAAAATGTTGTGCTGCTTTTCCAAGCACAACATGACGGGCCTCGCACGGAGCCTGTCACGTTTTGCTTTGAAAGTCGGGGGGTACCATAGCATCGGTAGGTACCCTCCATGGGGGCCCCCAAGCATACTCTGCAATGTGTGCATGCCTTTCCGTGGCGGACGGTAATGCCGCCACGCAAAGGCATTCCAAAATGCAGATTATATGGCTGCCGGTGTGGTGAGAGAGACACCACCGCCATATTGAACCCTTTTCCGCCTAGACATGTCTGAATATTTTCTACAGGGATGGCGGGAGGTTTGCCCCTGCTGTGACGGCAGTGAATTCCAGCCAGCCCGGCGGGGGCAATACGCCCACCATCCTAATGGGGCCCTAATTCACAACTTTACAGTATACATAGACATACAGTACACCTTTGCAGTGAGTGTGCTGTCAAGTTCAACAATAGTTAAAGATTATGAATCTAACTTACCACCGCCTGCCACTGGTGCTGCCACTCCCCCTCCGTTGCTATCTGCAACTGCCGCATCCTCGCCCTCGGCGTCGCCTTCGCTGGCCCCAGCAATGGTGGTCGGTAGTGCGCCTAGAAAACATTACACATTTATTAGGCAACATATACACCTCCCCCCTATTGATCAGTAGCAAGGTTGAAAAATGAGTTAATACTAACATAAATCACTAGTACAAATCAGGTAGTAGTAGAGTAGACACTAAGTTATATGATCATTGTAGCATTTGCTTGATTAGCCCTAGCCATGCACATGTGACGTTACCTTTACCTTGCAGCTTCTTAAGACACCTTTGAGCCCACATGACCTGCCTCACACTGCTACTGTCTAGTCTACGCGCTGCGTACAGGCGGTCAACAAACATTAACCAGCCACTTTTTTAGGAAGAACTGGTGTACTACTGTTACTGTTAGTCCATATTGCTTATCCATAGATGCTACACTTTTTGGCACGGCTGAGAAATGCTTGCAAGTTGCAATATACTAACGCACACCATTTCTTTTTTCGCATTACAGACGCAAGATTCGCTTCTACGAACCAGAGCTTCTGAACGATGCACCAACTACCAGTACTAGGTTCTTCTGAGGTGAGGGGTCCCTTCACTCACATCTTCATTTATAAATGTATATAAACTAAATTGCTATGGGATGGTGGTGCTGCCTTCCACCACTTCAGTTATCATGATTTAATTCCCAACTGTATTAGTGTAACAATGTATTTTGTTTTAATGTTATTGATTTGCCGGTTGGTGCTGCTAAGATAACAGTGTACAGACCTTCTCAAATTGAAATAAAAATTTTAAACTTACATAGACTTCGTGGTATTTGGTGTGGAGTGGACTAACTTACACGATTGAGCAAATTAAAGTAAGGGTGTGCATGTGAATTGCTTCCACGACAGAGGTTGGGTGTGTTAATGTTCTGGGTTGTCTACTTGTTGGTTGTCTTGGGGGGAGGGTTCCGAGACCTAATAGGTATGACAAGACAGTACTATAGTCAAGCAGTGGAATTGTGGTGGGTGCGGAATTTCTGATTGAGGTGTGCAAGGAAGGTCCAACCTACCATCACCAACATCCTATTTTCTGGTGCAAATGTATGTGCAAGATCCCTACAACAGTTGTATGTCCTATAGGGTATCATATCAAAATATTAAGAAATCTGGTAGGGCTGTTGCTGTGAATTTTCAAAGCCTAAACATCAACAAGAGTAAAAAGTAGTACAAGACAACGACCCAACGGATTGTACGAGCTACTGGTGAATATGAGTTTTATATTACAACCTTTCACAAAGAGTGCCACTGGGCAAGACTAGCTACTACAGTACAGACAGACAGACTGATAGTATGTAGTAGTACTCAGTCATCGTAGCGGAGGCAGGGATAAGCTTTTTGAAACCGTACAGATCGAAGGATAATTGGTGGTAAAAAAATAGCATTTGGAAACACACTATAGTTCGGGAGAAATGGGGCAGTAAAAGTTATGGAATAAGAAATATTATTAAAAACAAGAAGACTTACTGGGGCCAGCAGAGGAGCCCTCAGCGGTGTCCTCCTCGTGGTGTTCCTGTCCCGCCGACTGCCCAGTCCCTGCCCGTCTGCCCCTGGGTGCTGATGAACAGGAAAGATATAAGAAAGACAAACATTGATGGATGGTGTCAACTTAAGCAAATACAATTTTTTTCAACAACGGTCAAAAAACACTTATCTAAACAATTGCAATAACTACATTGACCGATCTCATCTGGTCAACATGTAATATCGGGGGATTCGCAGTTCGACTACTTAAGTTACTATTTATCAACAGTAATCCATTCTTCCATTCTGATTCCAGAAAACTAAGTTACAAGTAAGCCTAAGTATTAGTACAACCTACCACCCAACCTAGCCCACCTATTCCAGGCATGCCAATTGTACATTAAGTATGCATTTCGACTGTATTCCTCAACAATGTGTATGATCCAATCATGGAGGACACATTAACATGACTACATTTTTTGTATATACACAATTTTGGTTTGATTGATGCTCATCTGCTACTGCTAAGTAACTGCAAAGCCTACCTCCACTCATTGAACAAACTAGAAAGGTTCTAAAGACTGGCGTACTAGCAGCACGTCACGTAACTGAGTGAGGGGGCATCACGCATACCACTAACCAATTAGAAGCTCATACAAAGTACCTAAACCTATGTATCAATCCGCCCCTATCTATTAGTGACAGGACAAAGTAAGGAGTGGACATGAGTCACTGTAGCATTACGTAACTTAATTTCTCTAAAATAAACTCGTAAAGAATCACGCTAAGCAAGCGCAAACGCAAAGCTGCAAACAAGTAAGATTAGTAGTAGCGCAGAAGAGCACCTGTGTCATAATCACAGAAGACTTTTAAACATTATTAACCTGGAATGTATTGCAAGCAGCAACATTCTATCTGGTTGGAAGGAAAAAAAGATATTCGCAATATATAACATAGAGCAGAAGAACAGACACAAAGTTGTAATAATTAAATAGGTACTCACCAAGCCCCGGGACCTCCACTCCTAGCAGGTCCAGCAGGTCCTGCTCACGGTCCAGGATGTCGGACCACCGGTGCGTCAGCTGTGCCTGGGTGCGCCGGACCCCAGAGATGCGAGACACTGCCCGGCGCACCTTCCCCCACCGCTGCCGACGCTCCCGGAGGCCGTACCCGGACCCAGGCCTGCCACCTGCTGCCAGGGTTGAGGGGAGGTGGCGCTGCACAAAGAAAATTAGTGCAGCCAACTCCGCCTCCCCAAATAAGGCCCGTGCATGCACCCCTTGTGGGCGCCGCCTTCCGCAAGGAAGGCGGTCGCGGCTCTGGCTGCGCCGGCGAACAGCCCTGCCCTTGGACATGGTTCTGGGGACGGGGCGGGAAAGAAAAGGTAAAATAAATAAAGGAGTAAAGGAAATAAATAGCAGGCAATACAAAGAGAAAAAGTAGCTAAAAAACAAAAAAAAAGGTACACAAAAACCAAAAATATAGAGGCAGGAAAATAGTTAGAGAAATAATAAGTAATAAAGATCCGAAAAAAGTGGCTATAAACAAAGGATTGAAAAGATTTAGGGAGGATTGAAAATCAGGCCCCAGAACCATGCAATAGAGTGGAAAACAAGATGGCCGCGCCCGTTGCGACCACGTGGGCAAGTTCGCGCGATATTTTCTCCCTGAGCAAGCAAAAAGCAACGCGATCAAGTAAAAGCGATCGCGAACAGGAAATATCGACCGCGAACATGCATTGCGCGACCCGGAACAGGAAGTAAACAACGCCAGAGGGCGGGACAAGTGAAAACAAGATGGCCGCGCCCATGAGCGACCGCATGGGTAAGTTGGCGACCCGCGAACACGCAAAAAATACCGCGAACAGGCGGCAAAAAACTTCCGCATCTTCGCGATATTTCCGGCGTGTTTGCGGAGATTTTCTGCAATCTCGCGATAATTTGCGGAGGTTAATTCCGCAAATTCCGCCCACCCCTAGTCCCGATCTTAAAATTGATAGCTGATTTGAAAAATGAAAGAGATAGGAAAGTGTAGTCTATCGCTGTACTTGCCATTGAGTTGTGGTAAGTAGCTTATTGAGGGCGGTGTCTAGGGAATCTACCATTTGATGCTATCAAGCCTAGACTTGTTAGCTCCGCCAGTAAGTCTTTAGATGCCTTGGTTTGTTTGCCCCATTTACACTCTTCTTGGGGTGGGATCCCCAATTAAGAAGATGATCTTCGGCCAGCTGATCGTTCCCAGCTTTCCCCGAGAGTAACATATTAAAGTCTCCTGAAACAATATAATTCGATGTCTCCTCTTCATTAATGAGCCTCGTTAGTTCCGACACTAGAAATTTTGAACTGGTTTTCTTTCCACTCGGATGTAGATAGATGTTAACCAGAATTAACTGTTGTTTGTTTTGTCTGGGGCCTGCTATCTCCATATGTATTACGTTAATTCCGTTATTCGATACGTTCTTCTTCAATAATTCTTTAGCTGTGGTAACCGATTTTATTGTGGCATTTATGGTGAGGCCTCCTTTCAGGTGTCCGAACTTTGAGCTTCTGCTGGCTGGAAGATGGTACAACTTATATCCTTGTAGATGGAAAGGCTCTGCAGGGCAAGTTTCTTGGAGTAGGAATAAGTTGAACTGCTGGAAGTACATCAATAGGTCTACGTTTGTAGATTTTGATCCTAGGCCATTTGCGTTCCACGAGCAAAGCTGCTGTTGTTTGACGTGTGGCACTGGCTGGCACCCATATATCAATCAATCAATCTGGGTTTGCATAGTGTGGCTTCTCACCTGTGAGAGTCTCAAGGTGCTTGGGGGCTGCTGCTGATCCGTCAGGGTGTGGAGGTTCAGTCGAAGCGCCAGGTCTGGAGGTCCTTCCTGAATTGGGTCAACAACACAGATTGCCTGAGGTGGAGGGGCAAGGTGTTCCAGGTTTTGGTGGTGAGGTAGGAGATGGAGATTTATCCAGTTCTGGTCTTATGGATCTATGGGACAGAGGCCAGGGCGAGTAGGGCCGAGTGATGTTATCTGGCGGGTGTGTGGAAAGCAAGGTGTTGGTTCAGATATTCTGATCTGTGTCATGGAGAGCATTGTAGGCATGAGTGAGGAGCTTGAAGGTGATTCTCTTGTTGATTGAGGGCCAGTGGAGTGGTCCTACTGAGCTTTTTCTGGGTGATGCCGGCGTAGAGTGTGTTGTAGAATTCGAGTCTGCTGGTGATGAGTGCGTGGGTGACTCTCTTTCTGGATTCTGTGGGGATCCATCTGAATGTCTTTCGAAGCAGGCGGAGCGTGTGGAAGCAGAATGAAGATACTGTGTTGATTTCGTGTTTCATTGTGAACGTGGAGTCTAGCATGATGCCGAGGTTATGTGCCTGGTCCATTGGTCCAATTACGGCAGACCACCACGAGTCCTCCCAGGCTGAGGAGTTAGATCCCAGGATGAGTACTTCAGTCTTCTTTAAGTTGAGCTTGAGGCAACTGTCTTTCATCCAGGTAGCAATGGCCTTCATTCCATTGTGAAAGTTGGTTCTGGCGGCTGTGGGTTTGTTGGTCAGGAAAATGATCAGCTGGGTGGCATCTGCTTAGGAGATGAAGTTGAGTACATGGCTTCTAACGATGGCTTTGAGGGGAGCCATGTAGATGTTAAAGAGGGTTGGGATCTGGGAGGAGCCCTGGGGCACTCTGCAGCGGATCTCTGTAGGTTCTGAGAGGAACATGGGTAGTCTGACTTGTGGTGTTCATGCGGTCAGGAAGGAGTGGATCCAGTCTAGTACTTTGTCGCAGATGCCGGCATAGTTGAGCCTTAGGATTTAGGGTGCAGCTTTGAAGGTGGCTGAGAGGTCCAGTGGGATGAGGGCAGCGGTTTTGCACCAGTTGAGGAGGGAGTGGATGTCGTCATGGTGGTGAGGAGTCCAAGTTCGTTGCTGTGGTTGCTTCGAAAGCCAGATTGAGGGTGTCCAGGACGTGGTTCTATTCGATCATCTCGGAGGGTTTGGCATTGATGACCTAAATGGTGGTCTTGGCTGGGAAACAAAGAAGGAGATGGATCTGAAGTTCTTGAGGTCTGTCGGGTCAGCAGATGGATTCTCCAGCAGGTTGTTGATGTCGGCCTGTTTCCAGTCATTGGGGAAGGTGGCGGTTTTGATGGAGTAGTTGATGGTGTGGCAAAGCTGGGGGGCGATGGAGGTGACTGCTCTGTGGAAGATGTGGTATGGACAGGGATCCAATGTGAGTCCTGAGTAGATGCTCTTCATATTCTTGAGTGTGTCATCTGTGGTGAGCAGAGTCCAGTTGAGCACGATCTGTTGGGCTGCGAAGTGGTTGCGGCCAGTGGTGGCGGGTGCAGTGGCAGGGTCTTGGGTGTCGAGGCTGTCGTTGATCAGCCTGATCTTGTGGTGGAAGAAGGTGGCAAGTTTGTTGCAGAGGTCTTGGGAGTGTGGGACATCTGTGGTATATCGCTTTTAGGCCTGGCGAACTTCTTGATGTTGTCGAAGAGTTCTTTGCTGTTGTGTGCATTGGCGTTGATTCTGTGCATTGATCGCGGATTCGAAGGTGGCGTCGGTTTCAGGGGTTTTATTGTTACTCCATCTCTTCTCGAGTCATCTGCAGGTGCTTCTGGACTCGTGGAGGGTGGGAGTGGACCAGCTGCTTTCTTGGAGTATTGCTTGCCTATTGCCTTCCTGAGGGGTCCAGAGTGTTGCTGCAGTTGGAGATCCATCGGTGAAGGTTGTGTGCTGCGGTGTTGGTGTCTGTGTGTGCTGGCGGAGTGATCCTGCTGAGGAAGTCGACGAGACATTCTTCTGTGGCCTTGTTCCAGCTCTGAGGGGGGACGATGAGGGCAGTGGTGTGCGGTGGGCATAGTGAAGGTGAGATGTATATAGTGTTCGGTTCAGCGGAGTTCAGTGGTGTGGCTGTAGGTGAAGTTGCCGCTGGTAAAGAAAATGGGATCGAAGGTGTGTCTGGCTGTGTGGGTCAGTGTGATGACTAGCTGCTTGAGTCCAATGTTGGCGAGGTTCTCCAGTAGGGATGCAGTATTCTAGTCACTGAGGTTGTCCAGGTGGAAGTTGAGTAGGATGTAATTGGTGGATGCGGGAGCCTGAGGTCTACGATGGTACCGGTGAAGGGTGGGTTGGGGTCAGTGGGCATGTAGACGAGGATGGGTTTGGTCTGAATCTGGAAGTGGAGGTGTTCCATGGTTTCCGTTGGGTCGTGTGACTGCATGGTCAGGCGGACAGTGTTCTTGTGGAAGATGGTGATGCCTCCTACTGGTCAGTCGGCGTGGTCTGTGGGTGATTTTGTAGCTGACAGGGATGGCGATGGCGATGTCCAGTCCAGACAGGGGTTGATACAGGTTTGTGTGAGGAAGGCAATGTCAGGAGAGGCAGCATCGAGGAGGCCCCAGATTTCTGTGGTCTGTTTGCGAAGGGATCGCATGTTGAGGAGTATGCAGGTGAGCCAGTCAGGTGGGCTGTTTGTCGGTGGGTGGCAGGAGGAGCTGGCGTATTGGCATGGGGGAAGGAGTGGCTGCAGTTCTGGCAGGCGAAGGGTCCCTGGAACTCCTTCTATGCAGGAGGTGTAGAGCCCTGAGTTGAGGGTGAGGAGGGTGCTGGAGTCGTAGTGGTGGAAGGTCCGAGAACCAGAGAGCTATTTTGTGTATCCAGTCAGTGTGCCTTTGCCATAGGATTGCATGGATGGATGTGATATTAGGTTAATAAAATGCTTGAAGACCAATGTAGTATGTATAGTAAGAATATGATTTTGTTGAACGGTGCTTCTATGTTGCTTGCATTTTTTTCGCAGCTCCTTGTCTCACGATAGGTTTCATGCATCCCATCCTCCCATACAAACATCATCAAATATTCATTTCTTTTTATTTTCAATTTCAATTTTATCTTTTTAATTTTTTTGTTTTAATTTTGAATTTATTATTTTAACTGATTTTATTTATTTATATGTTTTTATTTTTTTAAACCATTTTGTTTAATTTTAATTGAAAAAATATTTTTTCTTAATTTTTTTCATTTAGCCTCAGTCAATTGATCAATCGATTGATCGATCGATCGACCCATCCATCCCTCCATCCACCATAGGCACACAGCCGTGCAACAGCATTGAATTTTTTTTTAGGTATAATTCCATTTCTTCCTTGACACCCTGACTGTTGTGCACTGCAGACACATCAGCATCATTCATATTTTCGAATGATTATTCCATTTCCCCCGAGACCACATTGCCTGCCATAGGCGCACACTAACCTCCATTTTTCAAAACATTATTATTTCATTTACCCATGCAGTTGCCAGAGTGTCACAGGTGTCTCTTTTAGAATATATGGAGATAAAGGAAAGAGCTCTATCTGCATATTGTGTGCTATCATGATGAAGCATTACATTTTATGGTATGTTGGTGTGGTTTGACTTTAAAGTGGTTATAACCTAAGCAACCAACCATGCTAATATTGCCTTTGTTTGTACTAAAACTGCAACAATGCCACGCTTTTCTAAATGTGTTTCTTGCTTGTTTGCTTTTAGGTGCACAAGAGAAGAAGAGACATAACCCGTAGTATTGCCAAACAGAAGGCCTGTACAGTGACGTCACACGTCATTCCTCCAATCTCTTACGCTTGTGCAGCTTAGTGCCACTGCCAACTGAGAGCTTTGAGATGGCTGAAAAAGAAAGTTGCTGCCAGGAAAGTGGTCAGTGAGGAGAAGCAGTTTTCCACCAGTGGCTTGTCAACCAAGCCCTTTTTCAGACAGCATCATGTGCTTGCCGCACAGCCTCAGCCTCTCACATTAACAGCACCACCCCATTCTAAGCCCAAGACCATGTCTGCGAGTAAGGCAGCCACTGCAATCATGGCAATGCAATGAGCAGTGACGTTGACTTGGATTTGTCCCTTTGACAAAGTAGTATCCAAATGTTTCAGGGAACAGACCCAAGTGGACAGGAGCTACAGCCAGTTCTTCTTTAGACTTTGGCAGTGGCCCAGTAAAAAAGTGTTCCTCGCCAGTCTGGGACTTTTTTTATGATTAGCAAAGATGAGGAGAATATTTCAATATGGAACATTTGCCACAAAAGTGTTCATCGAGGTAAGCCTGATTCACATTATGGTACTGGAGGCCAAACGACCCACATGAAAAAACATCACGCAATCCGGTGGGAGGAGCACCTTCAAGAAATTGCTGAAGGTGGTTGTAGTGGTGAAAGTGAGGTAAACCGGGGAACATCAGTTGCAAGTCCAATCATGGTGTGAGGTGATATTGAGGAAGACAAGGATGACATCCTCATGCAAAGCAGCCCTGTCCCAAGCAATGTGCCAGCAGAATCAACAACCTCAGAGACTACACAATGGCAAAAGACTCAGAGTCAGATGGAGACACCAAGGCATAGAGTGACTGCCCCACCACGACACACACTGAGTCTACAACCACCTACTGCTCAAAAGTCGCCTGTGTCAGTGGCCCACAAAAGAAAGAAGAATAGTGGCTACTGTTACGGGCATGTTTAGGCAGAAGGGGTCCTACGGCCGCAACCATGTGGACCAGTTGTCAGAAATGTGGACCAGTTGTCAGGTGACTGATTACATGTGCATCACTGCACACTGGACCTCTTTTGCATGAGTAAAGCAAAATATATTTTCAGGTCTTTGCCCTTCAGAAAGTTTTAAGATCATTCAGAGGCATGTTCACCATGAAGAAATCACATACAGCTGCAAATATTTGGACAATTTTAACTGCAAGGTGTCGGAATGACTGCGAGCCAGAGGTCTCAGAAGTGAATTTGTTGCCACAAACAAACAAAGAAACATAGTCAAGGCCATGGCAGATTGTGGCTATTTCAGGGTCCTGTGTTTGCCCCATTGCATCAACCTTGGTGGTGCAAGACTTTCTAAAAAAAGAAGACATAGTCAGCAACATACTGACCACCTGCAGAAGAATCTGCACTAATTTGAGATATTATTTTAAAGCATGGAAGCATATGGGGATTATCCAGCTTGTTCATAGAGTAGAAGTTAAAGCCCTAATACAGGAGGTGCAAACACATTGGAACTCCAGCTATTACATGTTGCAACATCTGTTTGAGCAGTACAAACAGATCAATGACTTTGTCAATCAGAGAGGAGAGGATCAAATTGGAAAAGCTATGGCCATAGATGCAGGCAAATGGGGCCTAGTCAAATGCCTAACACAGATGCTACTCCTTTTGAGGTTTTCACATCGGAAGTTAGCAAGGAGGACAGTACAGTGGGATAAGCTATCCTGTTGCTGCAACTTCTACAGGACCAGCTGAAGAAGGCATCTGACAGGTTCACCCTCGCAGGTGTGAATGAAACCACAGAAGCGCATGTCTTGGTTAAGAGCTTAATCCTTCACTTAGCTTGCAATACAAGGCTGCAACATGACATCATCTCATCTAAAGAGTACATCTATGCCACACTACTTGATCCATGGTACAAAAATATTCTGCCCACTTTCATTCCTTTTTTTGAAGAGGATGTTTCAAAATACATGAGATGGATCGTTGAGAAAGCTGGGTACCTGGAAGATAGAACGGTTGGAACTAAGAGTAACGCCCTGCTGTTCTGGGATGCCGCCTTCAACTTCCAGAGAGGGCAGTCTTGTCACACAGCAGCCAACAATACAAGCAACCAGAACACCGGCAACAACAGCAATAGTAGGATTCCTCATTTCAACTTTGGGGCATTAACTTGTGAACGGTGTACCAGCAGCTCACCCCTAGCCTCAGCGGACCTGCTTTCCCTGCCTCTGCCCAGCCGAGTCCTCCCGCTGCCGCATGTAAGATCCTTCGCGGCCGTCGAGCGGAGGACTCGGATTCCCAGCGGGCTGTACGGCGGCGCTCTCTGAGTGCGTCATTCCTGGCGCTTGGAGGCGCTTGAAAGGTCGGGACCTCCTGTGACGCGGGACGCGAGCGGGACGCCGGGCGAAGCCCGGGCAAAGGGCGGGCCCTCTGTGGCCCTCAGTGGCATGAGGAGGCTGTGCTGTGCTACCCCCTTTGGTTCCAATTCTCTACAGTTGTAGCAGCACTAAGGGCCTCTTTGTCAACTTTGTGATTCCTTGCGAGCAGCTGCCAAGCTGAGGTCTGCTTGCATATAGGTACACTTTCCTCAATTTACCTTATGTTCCTCATGGTGTCATTGTGTGTGTTACATCTTGGATAGCTTTAACAAAGTTAAAAAAAAAAAATAATAACTTCCATTCTGCATTTAGGTTGACAACTGCTATTAAATTTCCACAAAATGGGAAGGCGCCCTGCCCTAAAACCCGCTCCCGCAGCAAATCAAACAGTGGCCATTCCCCAACTCCCTAGCTTAACGGCGATAGACCGTATGTTACAAAAAACAATTGGTGTGGTGGCTAATGCCATCGAAAATATGGAACGCCGCCTGTCACTACCCGTAGGGTTTCTCCCTCCCTTGCGTCCATCTAATTTATCTATGCTCACAACTAACTCCCATGATTCAATCTTGGAACCCTCCTTTGTCTCATTGCCAGCCACCCGGGAGGTTACAGTGCCCCAAGATTCATCGCCCTTGGTTGGCAATATGCCGATTGAGACTTCTTCTTCATCTCCACACGTTAGGTTGTCTCAAACTCCGACTGCTTATGTATCCCAGTCAGACAACCCTAAAACTAGTGAGAAACATGCAAGATCACTAAATTCAACCCTGTCTTCCGAGGGAATCCAAAGTGAAAGCAGTCCCCGTGTAACCACCAGAGGGCAATTGGCTAAGCTTAGGCCTGCACTCCCTTGTGGGGAAAAACCTCCCGATCTAAGATCCAAAAGGGGCATGGGAAATGACTTGAAGAACAAACGGAAAAGGGTCGGCAGGAATGAATTAGCTCAAGAAAAGGGTAGCTGTAGCCATGTACCCAATCCCCAGAGTGAACTCCTTGATAATGATGGCCCTATTCCTGGGGATATCTTTTTGCAAAGATTAGAAGCTCTGTTAGAGAAATCCTCTGCCCAAACAATCATTGGAACTCCCAATATTGTTATTACACCTTTGCCTAGCGCAAGCCAAAATCTAGAAAGCCCACTAAGCACCCCTAAAGATACTCCTCTCATTGCCCATATTGAACAGATTATGAAGTCCCTTATTTTTTCAGTACTTGAGAGGTTAAAGGTGCTTGCAAAAAGGCTCGAAATGTTTGAACAAGGGACCCTTGACAACTTCTTTTCGCTAAAGGCATTAATTAAGTTACACTCGAAAAACAGCCTTGCTATTCAAGATCAGAATATGCAAGATCCATTGCAATCACCTACTGTTGTTCCTGCACCCCATAAAGGTCCCCCTGGGAAAACGGGTAGCAGCAATCTCCCAACACCTGGTATAAAAAACATAAACAAAACCAAATCAAGTAAAGGCCTAGCGACAAAAGGGGACAAGGGGCCTGGAGCTAGTGAAACCACCCAAACCGAAGGTGATGCAAATGTCCTGGGCAAAGGAGTAACCACCGAAGGCAAGGGAGTGAGCACTGCAATACCATCACAGACACAGGAAGACAAAAACAAAATCACCCCAAGCAAAGTAGCGAAAGCGAGGGAAGATCTGACTAGCAGACCGGGGGAATCAGGTAGCGAACAGCCTAGGTCCCCTTACATTGACCTGCCCCCAGCTAGTTTACCTTACGTAGTAGTTTTGGTGGGAGTTCCCCGGCTACAGCCTGGTAAAACGGAATCATATTCTGAACTAGGGAACAAAACCACACACTATTTGAATAACAGTACGCCCCTACCAAGGCAGTTAGATGGAAAGGTTCTGCTTGTTAGAAGAGTTGGCTGGGTGGGCAGTAGAGCTAAGGACATTCCCGGCGACTGTATCCTAGTTAATTTCCGGGACACACGCGCCGCCAAGTACATTTGCAACTATCGTAACGAGTCTCCCAATAGTGCAATTAGAATAGTGGGTCTGGGGTATTTCTATCCGCAACAAGCGCTTCCAACCTCACCGCAGATTTATGGAAATCAATCCTGGGGTGGGTTCTCAAACGATGACTGTTTTTTCTCCAACCCCAATCTTGTTAACAGGCGACAAAACTATGGTCCTGACATAGGGTACTGACGTACCCATCACCATTTGTTACCAAATCCACATACCAAACACATAATTGACCATCTGACCCCAGTGGTGCATACAACTGACCAAGGAACCACACAGGTCTTGGGTCCTCCTCCCTGGCCTACCCTAGCAACTGCGACACCTACAGTCCAGCCCTACTCTCCCAGTGAACAGTTGGGCTCTCTAACAAGCGATGCCCCTGCCACTTTGGAAACATTCAAGGTCCTTAGTTGGAATCTAGCAGGCATCCAAAGGAAACTGGGTTCACCAGAGTGGAATGCCTTGGTGGAGGCGCACAAGATCTGCATGTTCCAGGAGACCTGGAGCTTAAAACCCCTCCATCGAGTTGGGTATGCCACTAATTTCCTGCCTGCGGTACCCTCTAGAACTGGGAAGGGCCGCCCCTCAGGGGGCCTTCTCATTTGGGTAAGCATCTCTCTTGGTTGCCACATTACCCATAAGCAGACCAATAGTCCTGACATTCTAAGGATTTCCTTGAGGGGTCCATACAGGGGGAAAATCCTTGAGCTATTCAACATCTACGTTAGGGGTACAAAAAATGGCTCACTGTCTCCAATAGTGACTACACTTGAAAGCGAGCTTAGAGATTGCAACAACAGTGCACAAGTCCTGGTCGCAGGAGACTTCAACTGCACCTACGAGCCCCTTGCAACAGACGATATCTTGGACCTGGGTGAAGATGATGCCAGAAGGGGCATCCCAGTCTTAACCATTCCACCAATTAAAAGATGGTCCCAAAGCGTAATCCAGCTGAATGCACTGACCATGGAGTATGGGCTAAGAGCCGCCAATGGCCAAACAATTTCGGACCCCAGGGTGCTGATACATTCAATAGAGTCAACCATACTTCAAGGATTTACTATATTCTCCTTGATTTTATGCTTCGGGGCTCAGTACAGGACATGGTAGTCTCACCCACTGTAGAAAGCGATCATAACTCGCTTTCCTTAACCCTTAAAAACCTGTGGCCATGCAAAACACTTGCAACGATCCCAAAGCCTGCCCACAAAATCTCTGTCTCTAACTGTGGGAGACGTTTAAAGTGGAGCAAAGTATCACTTGACGGAGCAAAGCTAAATACTATACATCAAACACTGCTAGCCTCGCAAACGGAGCTGGATACTATTGACCCAGCCCATTCAGCACCAGGGAGGGTAACGTCTGTCTTTGAGAAAACAGTCAGATCTATAGGGGAACTATACCTGAAGCAGGTGTGCGGGGGCAGGAATATGGCATCCCGTAAATTAAGGGGCAAACACGATTGGTATACACCGGCATGTAGACATGCAAAAACAGCTTTAATTGAGGCCATTAAAGGCAAGTCACAACCCTTGATACAGCGAGCTAGGAAAGAGCATAAGCAAATAATAGCGTGGGGAGAGGAATACTGGCACACTCTAAAAGAGGCCAGCTCTGGTAAAGATTCCAGACGTTTTTGGGACACAATAAGAGCTAGAAATAGACCAGATAGCGACCTCATTGTAATATCACTAGTCAAGTGTGGTTTACCCACTTTTCAAAATTGTATACTCGCCAGTCTGAGAATAACATCGTAGTTACATCTAATCCCTATGTCTGGGAGGGGGTCTTAGGTGAGCCCGATTTTTCAATTAAGGAAGTGGAGCATGCTATTAGTACCATTGTGCCCCAAAAGGCAGCCGGTCCAGATGGCATTCTTGGGGACCTGCTTCGTTCAGAAATGGGGGAAGTTCATCCATTGCCTGCTCACCGCCATCCATAGAGGTGCTCCCGTCCCTGAGTCTTGGAAAGGGGCCGAGGTCGTCCCCATCTTTAAAAAAGGGGAGAGGGACGATCCTTCTAACTATAGGCCTATAACTCTGTTGGATGTTACCCAGAAGGTGGTTGGTAAAGTGTTGCTGGGTAGAATATTGCAATGGACCAATGAAAACGACATCCTTTCTGACTACCAGGCAGGGTTCAGAGCTGGCATGGGCACGATAGAACAAGCGTTCAGACTGATGTTAATATACTGGAAGGTGGTGGTTATAGGCAAAGGCATTCTCTATCTCGCGTTCATCGACTTAAAGACTGCCTTTGACCTTGTACCTAGGGAGACCCTGTGGAGAGTCCTTTCTGACATGGGGCTACCATATTACATCCTTTCAATGCTTCTAAGGCTCCATGAAAACAATTTCACCCAAATAAGAGGGGGCACAGAGGGCGAGAAAACCAACAGAATCCCGGTAGAGAGAGGGGTCCGCCAGGGATGTGTTTTAGCTCCCACCCTTTTCTCCTTGTATCTCAACGGTGTGGTTGTGCATCTGCTGAAAGATCCTTCAGACGAACCATCCTTGGCGGGCGAGCGAATTTCTACCCTCCTCTTTGCGGACGACACGCTCCTGTTGTCCAAGTCCCCAATGGGCCTTCAAAACCTACTTAACAACTTCCAGATTTTTTGCTCGGAGCGGGGCATGGTAATCAATACAGATAAAACAAAATACCTCGTGATGAATCCCCCAAAAAAACTTGCGCGTCCCCCGATGCTGAATTCTGTACCCTTGGGAAGGGTGGATGTATTTGACTATTTGGGCATCCGATTATCACACAACATGCAGTGGACTCCACACATATGTAAAATGTTGTTAGCCCATAAGAGGGTTACAGGGGCTTTATTCAAGGAGCAGTGCTCCTGTGCAGCAAGACCAATAGCCCCTGTTATTGAGATATACATAGCAAGGGGAGTTAGCTCTGCCCTCTATGGGGCAGAACTATGGGGTTTTAGCAACACAGTCGAGCTGTCAAGATCCGAAAATAAATTTTGTCGGGCCATTATGTCACTTCCCCAGGGTACCCCGATGACACCACTAATGCTTGACCTAGGCTGCCACCATATTGGCGACCTGGCAAAGCTGCGACCGCTGCTCTTATGGGCTCGGTTGTGGCGAGTCCCTGAATTGGCCAAATATGCTAAAGGGCTTTCTGAAGTTATGTCATTACCCGGATGGCACAAGATAAAATGGTTAAAAGACATAAAAACTCTGCTCGGTGATCTGGGCTTAAGCGAGGCCTGGGCTGGCAAGTCCTCCCCTCCAAAGGCAACACTCAAGAGTCTGTATTGGAACTGGGTTGCGTCCCGAAGCAGCACCAACCAAGCGCTGGGCAGACTTACGGATGACTTCTCGAAGTTTAAGGACTTGCTGTTCCGGGAACCCTATTTGGACATTATCGGGAAGCCATTTGATAGGGCCCTTTACTTCAGGTTCAGGACTGGGACTCTCCCACTGCATGTCTTTACATCTCGGTGGAAACCCCCAGCCCAGACAACAGCATTTTGCCCCATCTGCATAACCAGATATGAGACATTGGCGCACTTTATGTTCGAATGCCCGGAGTACTTCCAACCAAGAAAAAGATGGCTCAAACAGTTGTGCCGGGTGCTAGAAACTAGGCATCACACCGAGGCATTGCGCATTCTAATGTCAGACTCTCGCCCATTATATGCTTGAGCCCTCTCTAAATTCTTATCATGGGCTTGGCACCTTAGAAGCAAAAGGCTTAAATGAAATTTTTTTAATTAATTATTTATGATGCACTCTTTTATCTGAAAATAATGAACCTAAGGACGGATGTAAATAGCTTACTTTTGTTTTTAATGTGTAGCTTTTATGATATGTTTTTTTATCGAAATAAAGCCATTGACTGATCAGACCCAACCTCTGCATTGTAGTGGTATCAAATGGCAAGGCTTAAGTCCAGAGCAGGGGCAATGGCAAAAGAGGTCGAGCAAGTGGCAGCACCAAGGACCATTCCATTCAAGGAGTATCTGGATGATCCAAAAGAGGTCCATGTGGAACCCATTGATGTATTGGTATGAGAAGATGTGTCAACGGCCAGAGCTCAGCAGCCTGGCTGTAAAGTATCTGGCTTGTCCCGTAGCCAGTCTGTGTACTTAGCATGTGTTTAGTGCAGCTGGTGCAGTTGTTGCAGTGAGAAGGACCAGTCTCTAACCTCAAATTTTGGAGAGATTGACAATGATAAAAATGAACCAACATTCTATGCTACACAATTACACCATTGCTGAAACAGCACAGGAGGAAGAGGAGCAGAAGGAGGAGGAGGAGGATTGGTCAGAATCAAATGTATTAGCTGACCAACTTCTGGGTGAACCACCTGAGTTTTAGGACAAACTCTACTTCCCAGACTGAGTAGGCCAGTGCCACCATAGACTTTTTAATTATTTTTTGTCGAACTTCTTTCTTTGCAACAAAAAGAAATCTAGGTAGTGGAACATTATATTTGTGTCAGATTTGTGTGGTCCCACCATTTGTTAGTCACATATGTTGCCGGATTGCAGTTGTATCAGGGTGCAGGGAAGAAACCTCAACAATTCCTTCATGACATTGACGACAAAGCCTGCCTCCCTCGCATGCCTATCCTTTTTTTCATCACTTAGCAGGGCTGCCCCTGAAGATTGTTGATTTACAAAAATGCTGTTGCCAAATTCCAATATATTGCCTGTGTCAAAGACACAATTGCGTACATACTACCTAACCTACCCGTGCTTGGATTAGAAGAGGTAAGTACAACTATTACAACAGTGAGTGAGTGATGGTTGATGATTCATGTAGTGGCAGGCAGTGAGGAAGGGTGTTCAACTGTAATTTGTAAACTTGATTGTGATGATTTGCAATGTTTGGTGCCTGAAGGATGGGTTATAATATTTCCTGGAGGTGATTAGCCTTTACAAACTTACTAAGCAAAAATTAACCTGTATGGTCCACTCCTATGATCCTTCTGTTTTTATCACCTAAAAGGGCTTCCCCAGAAGATCATTTGATTTGCAAGTCTGCCAAATTCCAATCCGTTGCTTACATCGAAAGGAGATACACTTGTGTACCTAGTACTGTGCTTGGATAGAAACAGGTAACTATTCCACCAATGAGTGATATATTATTGAATGCCATCCGCAACCAATGTCCAAGCAAAAGTCCAAGAAAAAAACACCTGGTCCCAACTCCCTTCCCACCCTCCCCACCCACAGGTCCCTCCCACCCAAAAAAATAAAAATGTGCTTAGAAAAGGGCTCTCCATATGGGTGTGGAGCTGGTCCAGGTTCTGCTCTATGCTGCCTCGACAACTTTCAATGCGGTCGAGCTGCTGCAGGATGTGAAGCTGAAATTGCATGTCCGAATGGGAAGGGGTGGCAGCAGTGGCAGTAAGTGCACCATACAGCTGGCAGCGGCACCAGCAAAGTAATGGCTGGGCGACTGGAGGCTGGAGCTGTCTTGCTGATCTGGGGCCCAAGCTAGAGGCAGCTACTTCTGCCTATACATCTTCCAGGGCCACTTGCAGCCGGTATTCAGTCTGGTTAGTCTCCAGCCTCTGCCACCACCGTTGGGCCGCTATCTCCTGCCTCATGGGTGGTGCTGGTGTACCAGCAGGAGAAACTATGTTGAGAAAAGCTAAAAGAAAAAAGACAAATTGTAAAGAATGTTCTGTGCAAATGCTCATTTAAAATTAAGAAGTGGGTGGCTCATTAGCAGTACAATGCTGGTTCCCTAGGGCCATTGCAATTTGATGTAATTATGATTAGGAGAGTCACAGGGCCAATTTCAATTTTACCCACACGTGCCTCACATAAAAAGAATTATCTGTCTGGCAGAAAAGAATTAAGGCAAAATAACACCAGATGAAAAAAAAAACTATGATTTTGTTTTTTTAATGGCCTTTCTGGTAACTAAACACACACTATGAGTGGAAAAATAAAATTAAATGCCCTCTCATTAATGAGTAAGGCATTATGCACTATGGAGTACAAGTTGTTGTGCAACATTAATGGAGGCATGCTAGCCAGTGCTTCAAGTACTTTTCTACAGTCTGCAGATGGGACAGCTGTAGTTGACAATTATCTGGATTTAAGTCTAGTGACCCTGCTCTTTCTCCAAATGCCTTTCACTTTCTACCCTAACACCAAAGAGGCAGATGAATAATAAATAAGATGTTACATCACGCAGGTCACGTATAAAATGCAGATATTATTATCCTGTCTGCTGTAAGTAGATGGGAAAACTTATACACTGCACTAAAGGGAAAGCAATAGGCTTTATAGATTATATTTGGAATGTTTGTCACAGAGTATCTCTTATACCAAACTTGAAATCAAATCATGTCCGATTTTACTCACTGGCCTCGTCCACCGCCACAAAGTATTTCCAATGTCTTAATTTGCTGGGCATCAAGGAATGGAAACTTTACTTACTCCACTGCAGGGTAAGTTATAGGGATTAGGAGGGTAGGTAAAGCTTTTGCTATAGAATAGAGAAGTGTCACTTATCATCGATTTTTCATGTGCTTAAACTTCAGTCACTGTGATAGACGAATGCCTTAAAGGAAAAATCGGAACAGGCATAAAATAAATCTGTGATGAGTAACCAGGAAATATATTTTGGAATCACTTCACATGCCCATAAAAATGTGGGCCCATGCCAAGAATAGATTTTGAAATGTTTTGGTAGGCTGGGACGGAAGAACTTAGGACACAATAAAGGAGTGAAGTACTAAGAGGTGACTGAGTTGGCAAAGGGAAACTCACCTTGTATGTTCGGTTTGCAATGGATTGAAAACTTTGCAAATGCTCCATTAACTGAAGTAGATGCACATTGCATAGCCAACACTGCAGTCACAAATTGACCCATACTGCACTTTGGTCCTGGGTGGCGAAATGCCATAGGCAGGGAGGGGGTGAGGAATGATGATGAGTGGGATACATTTCTGCCTCGCTTAACAAATACAGTGATTCAAGGGATTAGAACAAAATATCCCCCACTTTGAAGCATAGATTTAATAACCATGAAACAAAATAGACGAAGCAGGTGAGTAGCATGTCCCTCTCCAGAAGAGCTCCCTTCTTTATTTATCCAAGCAATTATTCAATCTTCTTTTCAGTCTTCCCACTAAATTCACCCATAGCCACCATGATTTTAGCTTAATTTTCTCTCATCCAGTCTTTCACCAAACTTTCCAATCCATCCATTCAGTATCCCCCCTTTCTTTCAATCATCCTTTCACCCATCCATCCATTTACCCAATACCTACCCATGCACCCTTTCATCCACCCACCCACTCATCTTTTCCTTTCACTCAAATACCGTTTAACCCATCCTTTCTTTTAACCTTCCGTTCTTTCCTGTTTCCATTAAACCACAATTTTTAGCATTCATTATGTGAACTTTTGCTAAGTTGCAAATAGAAGAGGCCATAACTCAAACACCGCTGTAGTTGGTAAAGCAGGGGGGTTCACGATCATGAGTCACGATGATGCCCTTGTAACTAGTGAATATAATAGTAATTGTCACTAAGCTAGTAATACGACTTACCACCCCCCAGACCTGCCGCGCTTCTCCCCCTCAAACTAAATCTCCTTCTCCTGCAGCAGCACTTGCACTGGTGACACTCTGTTTTGCTAGAAAAGAACATTATACATTTTTTAGAAGGCAGATACGCTTCCACTTAAATTGTTTGATCCCAAAAATTCAACTGCAATAGATCACCACAGTTGGGTTAGCATTTAGGCCGAGGCGGTGAACTCTGCTCCGTTTGCGGAGTTTGCAGAGTTTTCTGAAGAATCTCTCTTGAGCAACATCAAAACCTCCCTGAAATGATGATTTGGATTTAAAAAAGTCCTCAGATTGACATTTGGCTGTACTTTTTTGTGCAAGGAGTCCTTTTGCTTTTTTTTAAAAGAGGAAGGAAGAGTTTCTAACTTCCTGTTCCGGTCCAGCAGGCTCCTCCCAGTGCAGTGTCCATCTCCTATTCACTTTTCATTTGGATTTGGAGCTGGTAGGATCCCTCTTTCATGTCTGCTGCATCATTTATCATTGGATTTGAGGACGTTTGAAGTTGAGATTTAACAAGTAAGTTGGAACATTTGTTTGTTTGATTGGGGCATTGCAGCAACATTTCTTTGTACTTTTCATTGTTTTTTTACATTTATTGTGGTGGGTGGCCTGTAGTTTCAATAGGGGTCTAGTCGTTTATTTGTAAGGAATTTGTCTTCTTTTATAAAGGAAACATGTTGCACAGTTCACTACATTTTCTAAAACTAGACATCAATTTGCAATATTTATTTATTTAATTCACTAGCCCAGTAGTCTGCCAATGGGCCTTTCAGCCAGCAGGTCCAGACCTACTCGTGGGCGAATAAAACAGCTGTTTCTGTGGTGTCTGTTGAATTTAAACCTCATTTAGGGCATGGAGGGCATTGGATTGAAATGCAAAATATGTTTTTGAGGGTATTTCACTTTTTTCATGTGTGTTAAAAAAACGCCTTTGTTGGATGTGTGTGGTTGTTGTGTAACTTGCAAACCTTTTTTAACCCTGTGGATTTTCGTTTTTGGCATTGTTGTATTAAAGCTGTGTTGTTTAGTATGCCTCCTTTGTCTGGCCAGTGTGTGAGTGTGTTTGTATTAGCGGGCCAGCATTTGCCTTGGTTGAGCCTCCCCGTGTGGCCAGGGGCCATTTTGTAAAGTCTGTGTCCATATAGCCCTGCTTGAGGTAATTGTTTTCCAGGCCTCAGGCTTGCTGTTGTTGTGAGTGACTGACCATGTGGCTGGTGGCTATAGTGTGGTGGTGATAGTGCTTTTGCCATAGACTTGCATGTCTTCTTTCCTTTGTTCCTCTTGGCTTATTGCTTCTTGTTGTGGGTGGCCTGCCTGTTGCTCAATAACAAAATTGTACAACTGCAGGCCGATCCATCGCATTTCTTATTCTGGACTCACTTGGTACACTACAGAGTTGGACACCATGATGACCATACCATACTCGCAGTCAGTCAGTAGGATCGGAGATAATTGATGGAATAATTTGTGGCCTTTCATGACGTGGCCTAAAAGCTAAACAACAATAATACCAGACCTACATGTCTGTGTAGTGGTGGAGGCGAGTGCAGTGGTATGACTGACAGTGGTGAATTGATTTAGTTGCTTAATTTTGAATCTGCTATGTTGCTGTGTATGTGTTCTCAGTGCTGTCTGGCTCCAAAAAATGTAAGCTAAGTGGAGGTTGTGTGGGCTAACCCTGGGCGTAGTTCGCGTAGTCGCGCTTCGGGAAGCTTCGCGAAGATGTCATTGCACTACACGACCTTCGCAAAGCTTCGCGAGCTTGCGTAGTTGCTTGTGGCAACCTGTTCGCGATGGCTTTTTCTTGTTCGCGAGCGCGGTAAGCATGTTCGGGGAACTGTTTGCATGCTCAGGGGATATATCTCGCGATCTTACCCATGCGGTCGCCAATGGGCGCGGCCATCTTGTTTTTCTATAGTCCCGCCCGCTCGCGATGCCTTATTTCCTGTTCCGGGTCGCGGATAGCGTGTTCGCGATGTGCATTGACGTGTTCGGGAGCGCATTTTACTTGTTCGCGATAAATAGTACATGTTCGCGAGAAATATCACGCGAACTTACCCACGCGGTCGCGAATGGGCGCGGCCATCATGTTTTTTACTCTATGCCATGTTTCTGGGCCTACTTTTGTATCCTCCCTTTATCATAGCAATCCTTTGTCTTTAAAGCCTTTTTTCTGACTTTTTTTAGTTATTATCTATCTCTCTGTTTGCCTCAGTTTATATTTTGCATTTTATTTCTACTTTTACTGTGTTTTTGTTACTTTTATAAAGTTCTTTCTATCTTCTTCCCCCTAACTTTTTTTCCCCTTCGGACTTCTCTTTTCCGCCTCCCACCCACCCCAGAACCATGGCCAAGGGCACACCAAGTCCCAAGGGCAAGGGATCTGCAGGCGCAGAGAAGCGCCGCCTGCCTTGCGGCAGAATGCGTCCTGCAGGGGTGCAGGCCCGGCAACTGTTTGGGGAGGAGGAGGTGGCGGCTCTTGTTTTCTTTATCCAGCGCCTCCTCCCCTTGACCTTGGCAGCAGGCGGCAGGCCCGGCTCCGGGTACGCTTCCCAGGAGCGGCACCGTCGGTGGGCGAAGGTGCGCCGGGCCGTGTTCCGGTGCACTGGGATCCGGCGCACCCACAACCAGCTAGCTCACCGGTGGTCCGACATCCTGGACCGGGAGCAGGACCTGTTGGACCTGCTAGGTGTCGAGGTCATCGGGCTTGGTGAGTAACTGATTGTGTATATTAAATTAGATGAACAACAAGATTACTGCTGCGTGCCAAGCGTTGCTGGTAAATTACGTTTCAAACAGCAAAATGTTCTTTGATTTAAGGACCCAGGTGCACGGTGGTACTCTTACTTGTTTGCAACGTAGGTTGCGCTAGCTTGTGCTGATGCTGATTATGTAAGAGTTTACTTTACAGAACTGAAGTTAGGTAATGCGATTTGCTAGAGAGACTCTAGTCCTTCCATTGTCCTACTGTGAAATAGTGGTGGATGGATATCGGATACTAGGTTTAGTTTGTTAGTAGTAGTTACTAATTGTTTTATGCGGTCTGCGTGACGCATCCTCTGTCACTGAGTGCTGCTTACCCCAGTCCTCCGTCGAACCTTTTGTACTTTGTTTAGTGAGTGGTAGGCTTAGCATGGTCAGTCAGTAGCAGAACTAGATCAGCACTATGCAACCAACCCACAATTTGTTGTATGTATGCACTAATGTATGCAACTATGCATGTGTCCTCCATCTCATCTATGCATTTGATGGCTGAAAAAAATTGAAGTGCAGACTTAGTGAACAATTGGCCCGTCTGGAATAGGTGGTGTAGGTCAGGTGGTACTTACTAGGCTTTGTTAGTATTTGGAATCAGAATGATCAAGGAACACTGTAGTGTTCATAAATAAGTAGACAATCCGTAAATGCACTAGGAAGCAGCCAGTAGTCGATCCATCTGATTAGATAGGTCAATTTTCTTGCACTTGTTGTTTCCTAAAATGTTCTTTGACTTATTGTTTTTCCAAATGATTTATTATTTTTCTCACAGCACTCCTTAATGTTGGTCTCTTTCTTTATTATATTTTACATGATCATCAGCACCACCCAGGGGCAAGAAGACGGGGTCGGAGTCGGCGGGGGAACCCCAGGACCTCTCCTCTACTGAGGCTCCTGCAGCTGGCCCCAGTAAGTCCTCCATTGGTTAGATTGACATTTATATTTCCCTAAATGTTATGTTACTGGATCTTTTTTTTCCCAAACTCTAAATTATGGTTCCACTTTCTGAATCTCTTTTTTTACAAAAGCTTACTTCTTTGACCTTGACTATCTGTTTACTAATTCTGTTTATCCCTGCCTCGAAGTTGCTTCTAACTCCCTCTGCTATGACTCTCTGTGCTACTAATACTACTACTACTATTACTATTATTACTCTGTGTGTAGCGAAGCTTGCACAGTTGCCCACTCTTTAATAGAAGGTTTTCTTTGCAACAATAAAACTCTGATTGACCAATAGCTCTAGCCACTGGGTCCTGTCCTTTGGGTTGTCCTCTTCAAGTCTTCTCAATGTTGAGGCTTTGACAATTACCACAAACAAAATGCCCAACCAGATATTTGACTAGTATTTTTGATCGGATAGTACATGATACTACTATTGTCTAGGATTCTGCAGAGCCACATACAGAACTATGCACAACAAAATAGGATGGTGCTGATGGGAGGTTGGATCTTACTGATCACACCTCAGTCCGAAGAACCCAGGATCCCCTTACCGACTAGCTATAGTGTCTCACATTAGGGTCCCACTCCCGACCCCCCCACGAAGACGATACACAATGTTGATGATGACTGAGACAGAGACAACCCAGAACATAATAACAAACACCATTTTGCTCACACACTTGTGTAAGTCCACTCCACCACACCAAATACCACAGAGTCTATGTGTAAGTTCAAAAGGTTTATTTGAAACAAGTATCAAACTCTGTACATCGTTAATATGAAATTTAATTTACGACAGCCATAGTCAATAAGCCAGCAAAAAGCCTAACATTAAAACAGTAAACATTTACAAGTGCATGATTGACAACAAGAACAAGAGCCAAGATCTTTTTAATTCTGGAAGATCCCTCACCGTAGAACTTAGACATACTGGTTACATCATCTTGCATCCAATATGCTCTGTAAATCTCTGGTTTGTAGAAGGGAATGTTCCGCCTATGATATATGAGAAAAACGCTGCGAGTTAGCCGTTAGATAGTATACTGGTGAATGCTAGCATTTTGCAGTCATGCCAAAAAGTGTAACATGTATGTGTGATGGCTAAGCAATATAAACTAAACAAAGTCAATAAGTTGGTTTTTTTTCGACCTCTTCACTTGTACGCAACAGTCAAGCGGCCTTAAAGGCATCTACTGCACATGTCAATAAGCTGGCAGGTATAATATGCACCAAAAGAGTAGTAGTCGACATGATGAATCTAAAAGGGTTACTCATGGCTCAGGCTAACTTTCAAAAGAGTAGAGTAGGACTAGATGACCCTAGGAAGTGGAACCATATCCTACTAGTGTCTGTCTACTGACTGTACTTACTGTCTAGTGCTGATGTATGTTGCATCGCATGAACTTTTTTTTCAATGTTCCAAGTGAACACTTAAAATAGGGGGAGGTTTACAGGCATCTAAAAAATTTGTGATTCTTTTTTCTAGGCACACTACCATCCACCAGTGCCGTCGGGGCCAGCGATGCGGCCATTCCGGAGGGGGCAGGCGAACTGGCGGCACCTGCAGGAGACACAGGGCCCAGGGGAGATCCAGCAGCAGTGGCCGGCGGCGGTAAGTTATATTCACTACTTCTTTACATTACAGCTAGATGGAACTGTGTTCACTATTTCACTGTACTGTGTGACTTATTATACAACGGTTGAAGAAGACACCCTTTACGTAGCATTACCAGCGTGAGTAGAGTAACCAATAGGCTCTTCTATTTGACTCCAAAATCAGCTGTGAATGTTTTATGGAGAAGACAAACTCAGATCAGATGACCTTCATGGATGTGTTGAACATAGAGGGAAAGCACTAAGGGTGGAAGGACGGGCGAGATAAACAATATGACTGACCGGCAGAGAAGGATATGTTGTTGGAAGCATGTATAGGAGTCTGATAGTAATAAGATCAGATGCATGGGTTGTTGAAGGATGGGTGGAAGGTGAAAGAATGCCTGCCTGGGTGGGCGACACAGTATGGGTGGATAGTACTAGATAGCAAGAATCAGCGGTGTTTTTGGTTCAAACTCAAAGCCAAGGCAAGGAAGGAAGGAGCAGAAGCATGGGTGTTTGTTGGTGAAACCAACTAAGGTTTGTTAAGAGATATATACAAAAGGATAGACGTTTACTTTAATGGATGTATGCCTGGATGTACTATCACCAAGAGACAGTATAGGTGGAAAGTGTCACTGGAGATTCTTACTTTGAAGAAAATGTAACAGAAACTGCGCGACAGTAGCAAAGCCTAGAGGAATCAAGGTAGTATTATGAGCATACAGTACACTTGCAGTAGTGTGCAAGCACGTCATATTATCAAGCGGAAACCCCTTCCTCCCACTCTGGGGACCACTCCCTACCTATTATTATTAATGTATTTTCGATTGGGGCAGCCAGCCTGCAAAGGGTGGCCTATCTGTTGTTTAATGTTTATGTATATTGGTTACACAATCAATGAAAGCAAAGTACCCTCTGCAGTAGCGGTTGGTGGTGGGATTGTTGGCGGGCGGTGACATGGGGAGGAGACGGGTGGGTGGCACTGGCGAGTAAACTGTGTATTACTGTTACGGCCAAATACAGGTAATCAACATAAAAATAAATACAACTATTTTCAAGGTGCGCACTGCACCGCCGAATGCGATGCAGTGTGTGCTACTGTGTGCAGCAATGTTTTTTTTTTTTATGTATTCTTTAATTACCTGTGAATGTCCTTAATCCATCGTTTACTATCCCCACCCTGCACCTTCCCACGTCACCGACCGGCAGCACTCCCACCACCGACCGCTACCGACCTGATGTCGTATATCGTATTAGCACTAGCAGCATCTATAATATGAATATAAGCAATGATCGTTGGATCCGATAAATAAATAATCAGCCTTTTTGTAGTACCCATGGCAGGGTGTAAGTGAAATTGTGCATGCCATTTGCCCTCATGTAACAGAGTATGACCAGTGCCAACGGCCGTAAGGCGTCAGACAAAAAGATGAGCTTCCCCACCTGCAGACAGTAGTAGTAAATAAAACTAACGTGAGTCTGCATCATGTGGCTCATATCTGTTTCTCTTGGGTGCAAGCTTAGCTGATGGACCTGGCATGCCGCCTACATCAAGGTTATGTAATTGGGCTAAACTACAGATAAGAACAGCACGACTGGTGTACCGGAGTACATACATAGTACGATTATATTTATAAATAATGTCTGAAACGGTCACAAATGTTAGAGTCCAAGGAAGTAGGATTAGAGATACTTACCCTAGCACCAAATCCCAAATGTTATGAACTGTGCTTGCTAGTGATACTGTGACACTATGTGTTGAATGATTTTAGTGTTCCTGTTTTGCTAAGAGTATTGGCTCCAACATGTTCTTTTTCTTTCTTGATATAGATGATACTCCTTCCACTAAACCATCAAGGAAGGAGTTGGCTGCTAGGGCCCGGCGCCGGAAACTGGAGGCCATCTGCGAGCATTATCGCCGGCTGGTGGCTCAGGAGGAGGAGGAGGAGGAGGCGGCTGCAGCTGCAGCCTCCTCCAATGCCCCGGGCCCCAGTCAGGCCCGGCCTCCACTTTCACGGCGCCGTGGTCCGGCATTCGCCCGCCGCCGCGCCTCTATTTCCAGCACTGCTGCCCCCCACCCTGGATGTAACTGTAGGGCATTTCGCCGCCAGCTGCTCCGCCGGATGGCCTGCTTGGAGGAGAACATGGAGGAGCGGGTAAAGATCCTGGTGGACAAACATCTTAAGGCCCGCCGACAATAGAGGACCTCGTCGTTTGCCCCTTTTTTAATTCCTTTTGTTGGTGGGTGGGTTTGTGGGCGTTGGGGATTTCTACAGACATTGGGACTTTGGACTTTCGTTTCGTTGGGGTTAGGGAGGGGGGTGGGTTAGGTCAGAGCGGGATAGTTTATTTTTGTTAGGGGACATTAAAAATATACTTACTATTTATTTATACGATGTTAATGTTTTTTGTGGTGGGTTACAGTTTGCCGAATTCAATGTAAGTTACATGGTTGTTTACTTTGTTTCCGTGCTGCTGCATGCCCACAGCCAGTGTTTGATTTAAAAGATCTGCCGATTTTGTAACACACAAACCGATAGATGCAGTACCCCTCACTGAGTTATTTTTAATTGTCATAATAGTACTGTCAGTCTCTCCTCCTAGTCCATACCTCCCACCAAACTTATCTTACCTGTGATTGATGATGAAGTTCGGCACACTGATGGCTGCATGGTTGGTTTCCCAAATTGACGGAGTAGATGCCATTATTGTGGTGGTAGTAGTAGACACTGGCAATAGCGTTTGACAAAAGAAACAGAAAGTCACTTGACTGAGACTCTGGGAGGAGGAGTGGAACAGAACACAAAGTAAACTACAGCATGGGTGGTCAAGCAGAAGAAGATCCTTGCCCTGCCTTAGTTGAAATTCAATTAGTGTTGCTTTCACCACATCTGCCCCAGCAAGCGTGTGATCAATTGGTGTACATAGTCATCACATCACACCTCAATATAAATCACACAGCCCGGGGGAAGAGGGTTAGGGATTGATGATTGAATGGGAAGTGGGGTTTTGGGAAAGGTTTGAGAAAGAAAAACAGACAATATGCATGGACACAACAAAAGTAAAACACAATCTTGTAAGACGACCATGATCCATTATCAAGGAAATCAAAGTATGAAGTTAGAGAAAGCAAATGCATGCATGCTGAGGAGGATAATTTGATGGTTAATGATAATGAGTTGTACTATAACTACTATGACCCAATGAGACAGTACAGTCAGGGACGAAATTGAAATTTGCCTTGCCTGTCTGACGCCCTCAGAGCTCAGACCGAACCCAATTACATGCTGTACCGGGCTTACTTTTATTTTTCAAGCTAGCTAAGGAAACTAAAAAAAAGTTGGATCAATTAACAAACAAACCACAACACACAGTCGTAATGATTAAAGAGAAAAAAGCAAGCAAATAAATGTAAAGACGAATGATGATACTAAAGTTACTGTATTATCCTGGTCCAAATGTGGAGTTGCATCATTCTCGTCATTCTTCTTGGTCCTCCCTCCCATGGACACTCCGCACATCAATCTTGGGTATCACTGCCTGCCCGATGCGGATTGGTAAGGTACGTGTGAGTCGTTTCTCCCACTGTAGCACAGGGTAAAGGCCGGCCTGTAAGTGTAGATGGAAAAACAAACGGGGTATTGAAAAATTACAGCCTTTACAACAATAAACTCAATTACAGTGGAGTGCAAGACAACACTCTGGAGAGAACACTTTCAGACTGAGGCAGCTTGGATAGGCTACATAGTGTGTCTACTCTACAGCATTAAGGTACAACAACAACGGGACAGGATTCAGGAGCCAGCACAGCCACAGAACAGGAGAACCGCGGCACAGGCCAGGCACCCTACCCCTTACTTACATTTTGACCGAGCCAGAGAAATGTCATATGCACTGCAGCAACCTAGAATTTTCCCAATGAAGTGACTAAATCAATGCGCCACAGTCCGTCATACCACTACACTCTACTCCAGTCCACACCACTACACGGACATCTAGCCTAGGTCTGCTGTGGTTCTTGTTCAAACTTTTTACCTTTTATGTCAGCCCATGAAACGCCTGATGCGGATTGGTAAGGTACGTGTGAGTCATTTCTCCCACTGTAGCACAGGGTAAAGGCCGGCCTGTAAGTGTAGATGGAAAAACAAACGGGGTATTGAAAAATTACAGCCTTTACAACAATAAACTCAATTACAGTGGAGTGCAAGACAACACTCTGGAGAGAACACTTTCAGACTGAGGCAGCTTGGATAGGCTACATAGTGTGTCTACTCTACAGCATTAAGGTACAACAACAACGGGACAGGATTCAGGAGCCAGCACAGCCACAGAACAGGAGAACCGCGGCACAGGCCAGGCACCCTACCCCTTACTTACATTTTGACCGAGCCAGAGAAATGTCATATGCACTGCAGCAACCTAGAATTTTCCCAATGAAGTGACTAAATCAATGCGCCACAGTCCGTCATACCACTACACTCTACTCCAGTCCACACCACTACACGGACATCTAGCCTAGGTCTGCTGTGGTTCTTGTTCAAACTTTTTACCTTTTATGTCAGCCCATGAAACGCAGTTATTCCATCAATTTTCTCCAATCCAACTGACTGTGTGCAAAGATAGTATGCTCAGCATCCTCAATGATGGTGACCGTGTGGTACGTATTCTCCAACACCAACTCAGTCTGTAGTGACTGATTAAGTTTATAATATATTCCATATTACCAAATTGCAACGGATATTGGCCGGCACCTGCAGTGGTAGGAGTACAATGTGGTCATTATTAAACAACAAGGAAACATTAACTGTCACCACACCTGAGTCACTTTTACTTTGTCGATAAACTAGTATAGTTCTACTTCATGGCATGCACAATTCTTCGTAGTCAGCCAGCATCCAACGCAATGCATGCCACCATCATTCACAATAATCACTCATTACCTGTCTTGGTGTTCTCTTTGGCTGTCTGATCTGATGCCTGCCTAGCCTTCTGCCAGTCAGTGATGAGTTTCTTTCGGATTGGAAACAAAATGGAATATAGGTGGAGTCACGTTTCACTTCTTATGGAGGGACTGTTAGAGGCAACCTGTATTGTACTATTCTCCATCTCCATCCAATGTCTGACTTGCTTGAAATGTACTTAGGGACAGTAAGGAACATGGAGCAGGACCCTGAGGAGTGGAGTGGACAGTTATGCACAGACGTGCAACTCCAATAGGGAAATAAAAAGAGGAGACTGTTGATGGCTTTGTTGTGAATGTAGATTTTGAACCAGAAAAACAGATACACACAGTCACACACAAATAAAGGAAGGGAGAACAATTTGAAAGCCTAGTTGTCAGGGAAGAGGAGCTCGTCCTCAAACTCTGGTGGTTCGGACAGCAGTATGTCTAACAATCCACTACTTATGTCATCAAAGTCGCTCTCCTCTTCCTCCTGTGATTCACGTATTTTGTACTCTGGTGGTATAAAGTGTTGATTCATTTTGATCATGGTTAACCTCTCAACACTTTTGGGCGAGAGACTGGTCCTTTTGACAGTAACAATGGCACCAGCAGCACTGAAAACACGCTCTGAAGAGACACTTGCAACAGGGCAAGCCACATACTTTATCGCCAGCCTGCTGAGCACTGGCCATTGGCTTCTTTTCCCATACCAATACAGCAATGGGCTTTGCTCCATGTAGACCTCTGTTGTGTCATCTAGATAGGCCTGAACCATCCGCTCAATGTTCAGGGGTGCTCCGATTTCCTGGGCCTCTTTTGCCTTTGCATCAGTCATTGATGTGCAATACCCTTTCCGTAGAAACCAATCACCTGCCGTTTTTGTAAATGTGCCTGATGATCCTGTTGGTGCTGTTGATGTTATTGCTGCTGGCAGTGTTGACTGCTGGGAGGCAAACGCACTGCTCTTGGCTTCTGAAGTAGAACTTCGTTCTGGGTGCCCTGCAGTACTTTTTCTGCCCTGGAGGGGTGGGCCTTTAATGAAGATCCTTTCGTTTTCAAACTCAGTGGCTTCCTCAGCTATCAAAGTTTTGTACTGGGCAACATTCACTTCTGAAAAAGGAATGACTTCATTACTGCGCAGCAATAATTTGTAACGTGGATCCAAAATTGAGGCAGTAATGTAATGTGGATCTGACAGAATGTTATTTTGAATCCTTGTATTGTGAGATAAGCGAGCGGATAAGGTGTCTGCCAAAGAATGTGCGTCTACTTTGTCATCCACATCTGCGTACATTTCTGCCACCTCCTTCAGCTGTTGCTCTAGCATGTACAACAATGGGATAGCTTGGCCCATAGTACAGTCCTCCCGGCTCACTTCACGGGTGAAGACCTCAAAAGGAAGTAGCATCTCTGTCAGGCTTTTGACAAGGTCCCATTGGGCCATCTCAACTCTCATGCCTTTCACTGTAGGATCCCCTGACCTTTTCATGACATAAGCATTAAGTGGTATGTACTGCTCAAACAGACGCTCAAGCATGTAATACGTTGAGTTCCAACGTGTTGGCACCTCTTGGATGAGTGCTTTGACTGGCATTTTATGCTCACGTTGAATCACCCTCAGCTCCTTCCGGGCTTTAAAAGAATGGTTGAAATGTGTGCATATTCTTCTGCAGGTGGTCAGTAAGCTGCTGACTTTGCTTTCATTTTTCAGAAAGTCTTGCACAACAATGTTAATGCAGTGTGCCAAACATGGCACCCTGAAATACCCACCATCTTTCATGGCCCGAACTACATTACTGCCATTGTCCGTGGCAACAAAACCAATGGTAAACTCATCCAAAATGTTAGCAGCAGTATGAGATTTCTCCATTGCAAACATGGCTACAGTTGCATGTTTGCGAGTGTCTTTAAAAATCTCAGCGGTGTCAACAACGCCGTCAGATATCTTATCTTTAACACCCGAAAAAGAGACCCAGTGTGCAGTGATGCACATGTAATCAGTGGCTTGGCAACTGGTCCACATGTCTGTTGTCAGGTGTATACTCTGAACAGCACTCTTTTTTAAGGCTTTTCCAAGCAATTCCAGCACGTCGTGATGTAGTGCTGGAACAGCAACTCTTGCAAAATAGTAGCGGCTGGGATCTTTCCATTTTGGGCAGATGGTGGTCACAAACTCAAGAAAACCCACCCCTTCAACAAAAGAAAAAGGGAGAAGGTCCAGTGCTAACATTTTTGCCAGCTTAGCATTGTACAAACGTGCTATTGGGTGATTGCGTTCGTACTGCCCCTCCGGCCTACTAAACATGCTAAGAATGGTAGGCTGCATGGTATTCCTTCCTGTGGTCGACGTCGCACTTTTTGGCCCAGCAGTACTCCTTGGTGTCTCAGGCTGGCTCTTACTCTTGTGCCAATGAGATGTGGCTGAGGATGTGGGCGTTACCACTGCAGTGCTGGGGACAGGGCTACTTTGTGTACCACTAGCACAGAGAATGTCTCCCTCTTCTTCCTGTTCCACCGTGAGCGGACTTTCTACTCGTTTATGCCCAACAGCAATGGTTCCAGTTTTGATGAGCCTAAGGTGCTCCTCCCACTGGATTGCGTGGTGTTTTTTCAGATGGGTCATTTGGCCTCCGGTACCATAGTTTGTACCAAGCTTTCCACGGCTAACAGAGGAATGACAGACGGAGCATACAGCAATGTTCTCCTCCTTTGGGCTAACCATAAAGTAGTCCCACACTGGGGAGCTTAACTTTTGTCTCCTGCTGGAGGTGCCACTCCCACTTCCAATGCCGGATGAACTGGAGGGTGTGTGTTGAATTTGACTCTGTGCAGGACCACTACCTACTTCTGCTGAGGTGGTGCTTGTTGTGCTGGATGTAGGACGCTGCCGGCCCTTTGCTAATGTAAATATGGAAGCTGGAGGTCGTGTTGGTGTTACCTGTGTTGGAGGTATGCGTGCTACATCCCTCGCATCCATTTTGGATAATGTAAAAATGTTGCTCTCCATCTCCTCAGGCCCGGGAGTGATGTTTGTGATGACTGGCTCATCATCATCATCATCATCAACCTGCTCTTCTACATCAACATCCATAAGTGTAAGGCTTTCTGGAAACTTCCTTTTGCCATGCCTGCTCTTGTGATGTGTTTCCCTCTCAGACTCAGTTTGTGGCTTCCAAGTGACATCTAGATCATCAGAAGGGGGGCTTGGTGAAGAACTTGATGTACTAACCCTCCTTTTCCTTGCTGGGGATTTAAAAGCCAATGCAACTTCTAAAGGAGTGGCTTCCTCTTCTTCCTCTGCATGAGGCTCAATTTCCTGAACTGCCCCTACTTCGGGAGGAACAGCTACTATTGCGGGCGGTGGCTGCGGCTGTTGACCACTTATCTGCTGTGTTGATGATGTTCCCTCCTGCGTTGATTGTGTACTACTTTGAGATAGCGATAAGTTTAGTTCAGGCTCAGCATCACTGCTTTCTACCATAAGGCTGGCTACCTCTTCCACACTCATCTGCTTGGGCATGGGTTGGTGGGTTGGGCCCACTGATGTGGAGGTGCTGCCCCCAGCTTGCCCCCCCGACACCGCTGCTGCAGGCCTCATTTTTGGTGAACCAAAAAAGGTTTTGGGAGGCACACCAGACTTAAGTGACACTTCCTTCTTCTTCTGTTCCTTCTTCTCCATGGCAACTTTCTTGGTACCGGAGGACCTGCTACCTGCTTTCTTTGGGGGCATCTTCAACAGATGTCAAAACAGCACTCTGTTGCACAAGTTGCAGAGATGCCTGGTCAGGTCACTGACACGTCACGTTGTGTACACTACAGCAGCAGGACGTCGGTCTGGCACCACAACAGTGGATGATGATGACACACCTCTGTCTTTTGTGCACCTAAAAGCAAAAAAGCCAGAAGAACATCAGTCAAAAGATCCATAATATATTATATAACTTATTAGTGTCTCGTGGGTGGTCATCACAATTATTAAATTTCATGAAGTCAGTGAACAACATCAACAGTATAGCCAGCCATTAAGAGACTGACAAGGCCAGGGATCCTGTTGTATTTGTACTGTGTAGTGTACACTTAGGAAGAAGAATAGCAAGGAACAAAAACCCGCCGTGATGATTGCTGAGTTGTACCCCTGGGCCTACTGTACGAATAGGCCACAAGTTTGGACGCCTATGGCAAAGGCCCAATGCATGCCTTCCTAAAATGGCCGCCACACACATGCCCAGCCCACCCACCACAATAACACAAAAAAAGTGATTGCAAAGGACAGGAAGAGGAAGTTGTAGTGTCCGCGGAACTTAATCCCTCTCATAAAAATGTTTTCCAGACAAATAACAGCTTCTCCCTGCTCCAAACCTACAGCTCAATGACAGCCTGAGGAGTTTTTTGTGCAGAAATGCACAAAAAAGCGTTTTCGAGAAGGGTCTAAGTTGCTCGCGAGATATTGTTTGCCAGATTGCAAAAGCTGCGTGTTCGGGATCGCAAACTGTACAAAAAGGCTTTCTCGCGTGCGCGAACACGCATATTGCGAGCGCAAAAATGACGAAAACTGTAAGTCCGCGTTGTCGCGCTGTGCAGAGTTACCGAAAGTTCGCGAGCTGAATCCCTTGCCTTACATGCAGGCCAAAAATAGCCCAATTTGTTTAGCACACACCCAAAAAATGCTATTGCACCCCAAACACACCTTTTGCAATAAAATCCAAAGCCATCCATGGAGTAAAGGAAAATCACCAGACAACACCAACTGTACATTTAAATCACGCACCACAGGTTGGAGGCTGACTACCTCTGGGCCTAGTGGAAGACTACTAGGCCACAAGCTTGGAACCGGATGGCAAAAGCAAGCACACTGCTTGGATGGCTTCACAAAATGGCCGCCACAAACCCACAACAACCACAAGAAATGGGAGACAGTCAATGGACGCCTATGGCAAAGGCCCAATGCATGCCTTCCTAAAATGGCCGCTACACACATGCCCAGCCCACCCACCACAATAACACAAAAAAAGTGATTGCAAAGGACAGGAAGAGGAAGTTGTAGTGTCCGCGGAACTTAATCCCTCTCATAAAAATGTTTTCCAGACAAATAACAGCTTCTCCCTGCTCCAAACCTACAGCTCAATGACAGCCTGAGGAGTTTTTTGTGCAGAAATGCACAAAAAAGCGTTTTCGAGAAGGGTCTATGTTGCTCGCGAGATATTGTTTGCCAGATTGCAAAAGCTGCGTGTTCGGGATCGCAAACTGTACAAAAAGGCTTTCTCGCGTGCGCGAACACGCATATTGCGAGCGCAAAAATGACGAAAACTGTAAGTCCGCGTTGTCGTGCTGTGCAGAGTTACCGAAAGTTCGCGAGCTGAATCCCTTGCCTTACATGCAGGCCAAAAATAGCCCAATTTGTTTAGCACACACCCAAAAAATGCTCTTGCACCCCAAACACACCTTTTGCAATAAAATCCAAAGCCATCCATGGAGTAAAGGATAATCACCAGACAACACCAACTGTACATTTAAATCACTCACCACAGGTTGGAGGCTGACTACCTCTGGGCCTAGTGGAAGACTACTAGGCCACAAGCTTGAAACCGGATGGCAAAAGCAAGCACACTGCTTGGATGGCTTCACAAAATGGCCGCCACAAACCCACAACAACCACAAGAAATGGGAGACAGTCAATGGACGCCTATGGCAAAGGCCCAATGCATGCCTTCCTAAAATGGCCGCTACACACATGCCCAGCCCACCCACCACAATAACACAAAAAAAGTGATTGCAAAGGACAGGAAGAGGAAGTTGTAGTGTCTGCGGAACTTAATCCCTCTCATAAAAATGTTTTCCAGACAAATAACAGCTTCTCCCTGCTCCAAACCTACAGCTCAATGACAGCCTGAGGAGTTTTTTGTGCAGAAATGCACAAAAAAGCGTTTTCGAGAAGGGTCTATGTTGCTCGCGAGATATTGTTTGCCAGATTGCAAAAACTGCGTGTTCGGGATCGCAAACTGTAAAAAAAAGGCTTTCTCGCGTGCGCGAACACGCATATTGCGAGTGCAAAAATGACGAAAACTGTAAGTCCGCGTTGTCGTGCTGTGCAGAGTTACCGAAAGTTCGCGAGCTGAATCCCTTGCCTTACATGCAGGCCAAAAATAGCCCAATTTGTTTAGCACACACCCAAAAAATGCTATTGCACCCCAAACACACCTTTTGCAATAAAATCCAAAGCCATCCATGGAGTAAAGGAAAATCACCAGACAACACCAACTGTACATTTAAATCACGCACCACAGGTTGGAGGCTGACTACCTCTGGGCCTAGTGGAAGACTACTAGGCCACAAGCTTGGAACCGGATGGCAAAAGCAAGCACACTGCTTGGATGGCTTCACAAAATGGCCGCCACAAACCCACAACAACCACAAGAAATGGGAGACAGTCAATGGACGCCTATGGCAAAGGCCCAATGCATGCCTTCCTAAAATGGCCGCCACACACATGCCCAGCCCACCCACCACAATAACACAAAAAAAGTGATTGCAAAGGACAGGAAGAGGAAGTTGTAGTGTCCGCGGAACTTAATCCCTCTCATAAAAATGTTTTCCAGACAAATAACAGCTTCTCCCTGCTCCAAACCTACAGCTCAATGACAGCCTGAGGAGTTTTTTGTGCAGAAATGCACAAAAAAGCGTTTTCGAGAAGGGTCTATGTTGCTCGCGAGATATTGTTTGCCAGATTGCAAAAGCTGCGTGTTCGGGATCGCGAACTGTACAAAAAGGCTTTCTCGCGTGCGCGAACACGCATATTGCGAGCGCAAAAATGACGAAAACTGTAAGTCCGCGTTGTCGCGCTGTGCAGAGTTACCGAAAGTTCGCGAGCTGAATCCCTTGCCTTACATGCAGGCCAAAAATAGCCCAATTTGTTTAGCACACACCCAAAAAATGCTATTGCACCCCAAACACACCTTTTGCAATAAAATCCAAAGCCATCCATGGAGTAAAGGAAAATCACCAGACAACACCAACTGTACATTTAAATCACGCACCACAGGTTGGAGGCTGACTACCTCTGGGCCTAGTGGAAGACTACTAGGCCACAAGCTTGGAACCGGATGGCAAAAGCAAGCACACTGCTTGGATGGCTTCACAAAATGGCCGCCACAAACCCACAACAACCACAAGAAATGGGAGACAGTCAATGGACGCCTATGGCAAAGGCCCAATGCATGCCTTCCTAAAATGGCCGCTACACACATGCCCAGCCCACCCACCACAATAACACAAAAAAAGTGATTGCAAAGGACAGGAAGAGGAAGTTGTAGTGTCCGCGGAACTTAATCCCTCTCATAAAAATGTTTTCCAGACAAATAACAGCTTCTCCCTGCTCCAAACCTACAGCTCAATGACAGCCTGAGGAGTTTTTTGTGCAGAAATGCACAAAAAAGCGTTTTCGAGAAGGGTCTATGTTGCTCGCGAGATATTGTTTGCCAGATTGCAAAAGCTGCGTGTTCGGGATCGCGAACTGTACAAAAAGGCTTTCTCGCGTGCGCGAACACGCATATTGCGAGCGCAAAAATGACGAAAACTGTAAGTCCGCGTTGTCGCGCTGTGCAGAGTTACCGAAAGTTCGCGAGCTGAATCCCTTGCCTTACATGCAGGCCAAAAATAGCCCAATTTGTTTAGCACACACCCAAAAAATGCTATTGCACCCCAAACACACCTTTTGCAATAAAATCCAAAGCCATCCATGGAGTAAAGGAAAATCACCAGACAACACCAACTGTACATTTAAATCACGCACCACAGGTTGGAGGCTGACTACCTCTGGGCCTAGTGGAAGACTACTAGGCCACAAGCTTGGAACTGGATGGCAAAAGCAAGCACACTGCTTGGATGGCTTCACAAAATGGCCGCCACAAACCCACAACAACCACAAGAAATGGGAGACAGTCAATGGACGCCTATGGCAAAGGCCCAATGCATGCCTTCCTAAAATGGCCGCTACACACATGCCCAGCCCACCCACCACAATAACACAAAAAAAGTGATTGCAAAGGACAGGAAGAGGAAGTTGTAGTGTCCGCGGAACTTAATCCCTCTCATAAAAATGTTTTCCAGACAAATAACAGCTTCTCCCTGCTCCAAACCTACAGCTCAATGACAGCCTGAGGAGTTTTTTGTGCAGAAATGCACAAAAAAGCGTTTTCGAGAAGGGTCTATGTTGCTCGCGAGATATTGTTTGCCAGATTGCAAAAGCTGCGTGTTCGGGATCGCAAACTGTACAAAAAGGCTTTCTCGCGTGCGCGAACACGCATATTGCGAGCGCAAAAATGACGAAAACTGTAAGTCCGCGTTGTCGCGCTGTGCAGAGTTACCGAAAGTTCGCGAGCTGAATCCCTTGCCTTACATGCAGGCCAAAAATAGGCCAATTTGTTTAGCACACACCCAAAAAATGCTATTGCACCCCAAACACACCTTTTGCAATAAAATCCAAAGCCATCCATGGAGTAAAGGAAAATCACCAGACAACACCAACTGTACATTTAAATCACGCACCACAGGTTGGAGGCTGACTACCTCTGGGCCTAGTGGAAGACTACTAGGCCACAAGCTTGGAACCGGATGGCAAAAGCAAGCACACTGCTTGGATGACTTCACAAAATGGCCGCCACAACCCACAACATCCACAAGAAATGGGAGACAGTCAATGGACGCCTATGGCAAAGGCCCAATGCATGCCTTCCTAAAATGGCCGCTACACACATGCCCAGCCCACCCACCACAATAACACAAAAAAAGTGATTGCAAAGGACAGGAAGAGGAAGTTGTAGTGTCCGCGGAACTTAATCCCTCTCATAAAAATGTTTTCCAGACAAATAACAGCTTCTCCCTGCTCCAAACCTACAGCTCAATGACAGCCTGAGGAGTTTTTTGTGCAGAAATGCACAAAAAAGCGTTTTCGAGAAGGGTCTATGTTGCTCGCGAGATATTGTTTGCCAGATTGCAAAAGCTGCGTGTTCGGGATCGCAAACTGTACAAAAAGGCTTTCTCGCGTGCGCGAACACGCATATTGCGAGCGCAAAAATGACGAAAACTGTAAGTCCGCGTTGTCGTGCTGTGCAGAGTTACCGAAAGTTCGCGAGCTGAATCCCTTGCCTTACATGCAGGCCAAAAATAGCCCAATTTGTTTAGCACACACCCAAAAAATGCTATTGCACCCCAAACACACCTTTTGCAATAAAATCCAAAGCCATCCATGGAGTAAAGGAAAATCACCAGACAACACCAACTGTACATTTAAATCACGCACCACAGGCTGGAGGCTGACTACCTCTGGGCCTAGTGGAAGACTACTAGGCCACAAGCTTGGAACCGGATGGCAAAAGCAAGCACACTGCTTGGATGGCTTCACAAAATGGCCGCCACAAACCCACAACAACCACAAGAAATGGGAGACAGTCAATGGACGCCTATGGCAAAGGCCCAATGCATGCCTTCCTAAAATGGCCGCCACACACATGCCCAGCCCACCCACCACAATAACACAAAAAAAGTGATTGCAAAGGACAGGAAGAGGAAGTTGTAGTGTCCGCGGAACTTAATCCCTCTCATAAAAATGTTTTCCAGACAAATAACAGCTTCTCCCTGCTCCAAACCTACAGCTCAATGACAGCCTGAGGAGTTTTTTGTGCAGAAATGCACAAAAAAGCGTTTTCGAGAAGGGTCTATGTTGCTCGCGAGATATTGTTTGCCAGATTGCAAAAGCTGCGTGTTCGGGATCGCGAACTGTACAAAAAGGCTTTCTCGCGTGCGCGAACATGCATATTGCGAGCGCAAAAACGACGAAAACTGTAAGTCCGCGTTGTCGCGCTGTGCAGAGTTACCGAAAGTTCGCGAGCTGAATCCCTTGCCTTACATGCAGGCCAAAAATAGCCCAATTTGTTTAGCACACACCCAAAAAATGCTATTGCACCCCAAACACACCTTTTGCAATAAAATCCAAAGCCATCCATGGAGTAAAGGAAAATCACCAGACAACACCAACTGTACATTTAAATCACGCACCATAGGTTGGAGGCTGACTACCTCTGGGCCTAGTGGAAGACTACTAGGCCACAAGCTTGGAACCGGATGGCAAAAGCAAGCACACTGCTTGGATGGCTTCACAAAATGGCCGCCACAAACCCACAACAACCACAAGAAATGGGAGACAGTCAATGGACGCCTATGGCAAAGGCCCAATGCATGCCTTCCTAAAATGGCCGCCACACACATGCCCAGCCCACCCACCACAATAACACAAAAAAAGTGATTGCAAAGGACAGGAAGAGGAAGTTGTAGTGTCTGCGGAACTTAATCCCTCTCATAAAAATGTTTTCCAGACAAATAACAGCTTCTCCCTGCTCCAAACCTACAGCTCAATGACAGCCTGAGGAGTTTTTTGTGCAGAAATGCACAAAAAAGCGTTTTCGAGAAGGGTCTATGTTGCTCGCGAGATATTGTTTGCCAGATTGCAAAAGCTGCGTGTTCGGGATCGCGAACTGTACAAAAAGGCTTTCTCGCGTGCGCGAACACGCATATTGCGAGCGCAAAAATGCCGAAAACTGTAAGTCCGCGTTGTCGCGCTGTGCAGAGTTACCGAAAGTTCGCGAGCTGAATCCCTTGCCTTACATGCAGGCCAAAAATAGCCCAATTTGTTTAGCACACACCCAAAAAACGCTATTGCACCCCAAACACACCTTTTGCAATAAAATCCAAAGCCATCCATGGAGTAAAGGAAAATCACCAGACAACACCAACTGTACATTTAAATCACGCACCACAGGTTGGAGGCTGACTACCTCTGGGCCTAGTGGAAGACTACTAGGCCACAAGCACACACATCCAACAAAGGTAAATCACACACACACACCAACAGTGAAATACACCACAGCCACGTTTAGCATTTCAATCCTATGCCATCCATGCCCTACATGATGTAGAAATTCTACAGACACCACAAAACATGGACCCATGGGTACCCTACTGGCTGAAATTGCAGAGAAAAACAACTAGGCCCCTATTGAAAGTAGTACAGGCCACCCACCACAACAATAATTTTTAAAAACAATAAAAATCCCAGAAAAATGTAGGTACAAACAAGCCCCAATGAAACAAACACACCAATTCTCCAACTTACTTGTAGTAAATTAAATCTCAAATCAAAAATTCCTCAAATAAATCCAAAAAAATGGTATGATGCAGCAGACAGACACAAAAAGTTATCCTTCCAGCTCCAAATCCAAATGAAAGTGAACAACACATGCACAAAGCACGTGGGAGGAGCCTGCTGGACAGGAACAGGAAGTTGTAGACTCAGGGGCACTTCCTTCCTCTTGAAAAAAAAGTGTTAAAAAAATTAAAGGACTCTTTCTTACACAAAAGACTACAGCAAGATCACAATCTGAGGAGTTTTCTGAGCAAAATGATCATTTTAGAGAAGGTTTTATGAAGCTCGCGAGATATTCTTTGCCAGATTGCAGTTTTTCCATGTTCGGGATCGCGATCTTACCAAAACAGCCGCCGGAAGTCAGCTCGCGCGCACCAATGACGTGTTCGGGGTCGCACACTCTCGCGGGCTTGGGCAGCCATAGTACAAATCTCGTGGCGCTCGCAAACAGACAGAAAAGCAAGTTGGCGATCGCAGAATCAAGGTAAGACATTACCGCACGCGCGAGAATGAATATTGAGCGCGCGAGGAAGCAAATTTACTACGCTACGCGCTAGATTGCGTAGCAATCTGCAACTTCGCGCTCTACGCGAAGCGCGAAGTTACCTAAACTTCGCAAGCTCCGCGAACAGAGCGTAGTTCAACGCCCAGGCTTAGTGTGGGCACCGCGGGCCTGCTCCTGTTGTGTTGTTGTTGTTGGAAACAGAGTAGACATGATTTAGCAATGCTGCCTCTGAAAGTTTTCTTGTTGCACTCCTCCTTAATTTATGCAGTTTAACTTTACTTTTCTCCTTGATTTTTCAATATCCCTTTTGTTTTTCCATCTACACTTACAGGCCGGCCTTTACCTTGTGCTATACTCGGAAAAACAACTCACACTTACCTTACCAATCAGTATCTGTCAGGCAGTCACCCAAGATTGACGGACGGAGCATCCATGGAAGGAAGGACCAAGAGGAATGCCGAGATGCAGCCCCCAATTTGACCATAACATAGTGATATAGTATCATAATTTCATTTGATTCATTTTTTCTCTTCAATCATTATGACTGTGTGTGTTGCTGTTTATTATATTTGCTTATATTTGACTCCTACAGATATTTTTTAATTTTCAGTGCTAGCTTTAAAAAGAAGCCCGGTACAACAGCAGAACATAAATTGTATGTAACTTGGGTCTCTCTGGGGGCAGACAGGCAAGGCAATTGCTTAATAATAATATTTAATATTATACTGCTGCCCTGTACTACTAGTCTAGTACTATTCATCAAGTCATCATAATGCGTGCATTACCTTTTTCTCCCTTAACAGATTTATGATGGTCGTCTTCCAAGATTGTGTGTTGTCTATGTGTAGGGAAATATAATTATTAATAAAAGCAACAGGAGGACTTACTGGGGCCAGCAGCAGAGCCCTCAGTAGAGGAGCGATCCTGGCCCTGGGAGACATTTCTAGCTCCAGCCTCAGACGACCCAGTCGTCTTCTTGCCCCTGGATGCTGATCATGTAAGATGTAATAAAGAGACAAAAATTGATTGGTGTGAAATAAAATTTAAAAACGCTCTAAAAACATTTTTAGGCAGGAAAGTACAATAGCAATAAAATTGACCAATGTAATCTGATCTCATAGTAGTAGTATCACGGACCGTCTAGCAATTATTTATTAATCCAGTGTTCCATTTCGATTACAGAATCCTTGACCTAAGTACCACCTAGCCTAGCCCGCCTATTCAAGAGACATTGGAAATGAATTGCCGAAAAATATCTTTGCTTCTTTTAAGTTTCAATCTCATTTGAAATCATCAATGAATCAACCCCCTTTGAAGGGCAAATTGTTCACTATGTCTGCATTTCCATTTATTTTAGTTCTCAAAAATGCATAGATGGATGCATGCATATTGCATACACTAAATTGTTGGTTGGTTGCTGCTGATGTGCTGATGAGTTGCTATATTACACACTCACCAACAAACTACAAAAGGTTCGACTAAGGTCTGGAGTCAGCAGCCGGTGATAGAGGACGCGTCACACCACGGACCGCTAAAATTACCAACTAATACTATGTTAATAAACTACCTACCTACCACCACTATCTTAGTGACAGGGCAAAGGAAATTAGTCTCTCTAGCATTACCGAACTTAAGTTCTCTAAACTCTCTTACATAATCATCTCAAGCGAGCGCAAAGTTGCAAACGAGTAAGATTAGTAGTGCTGAGCACCTGTCTAGTGTTTAGTAGAATAATAATCACATAATATAAGATTTTTAAATGTAACGTACCTGGATGTATGCATCAGCATTCTTGCTATTTGTGAAAATAATTATTTTCACGATAACACAGAAAAGAACACCGAATAGTGCTAAAATTAGCTACTCACCAAGCCCCATGACCTCAACACCTGCTCGCAGTCCAAGATGGCGGACCTCCAGTGAGTCAGCTGGTTGTGGGTGCGCCTGACCTCAGAGCAGCGAAACATTGCTCGGCACACCCTCGCCCACCAGCAGTGATGCTCCTGGGTAGTGTAGCCGGAGTCAGGCCTGCCACCTGATGCCAAGGTTAAGGGGAGGTGGCACTGTACAGAAAAAACAAGGACAGCCACCTCCACCTTTGAGAACAGGGCCTGGAGCTGCACCCCTTCTGGGTGCCGTCTTCAGCAAGGAAGGCGGCTCTTGGTCACACTAGCCTTGGCCTTCCCCTTCATAAAAGACTTAGCCATAGTTCTGCGGGGGTGGGAGGCAGAAAACAAAATGTAGAAGTAAAAAATAAAGTCAGGAAAAAAAGTAGGTAAGTAAAAAAAAATTTCAAGCAGGTAATAGAAAAACAGTACAAAAACGCAGTACAAGTAGAAATAAAACACAAACTATACACTTAGGGAGTGAGAGGAATAGATAATAAATAAAAAAGATCAGAAAAACAGTGTAAGAAACAAAGGATTTAAATGATTGGAGACGGATGAAAAACAGTCCCCAGAACCATGCAAAGAGTAGAAAAACAAGATGGCCGTGCCCATTGGCGACCGCGTGATGAAGTTTGCCCGATATTTCCCCCCAAATCCGCAATTCGTGTTGCTGAACATCAGAAATGTCTCGCGAGCATGCGGAACAAGCAACTTCGCATGCTTTGCGTAAGTTCGTGTAGTACGGCTACGCAAACTCCGCCCGGGCTTAGTACGTATACCAGTTTCTGCCTTTGAAGACCCATCAGCCTGGTGATGGGCTATCAGGATATGCAGGGCACACCTCAGCTCCCTAAGTGTGACTGGCTAGAATGAAGGCAAAAACAGCCCAACTGTCACCCTCAGATATGGATTCCATAGGCAGGCAGAGGAACAAAATGGTAAAGCAGGAAAATGGCCACTTTCTAGAAAGTGGCATTTTCAAACAAGCAATTTAAAAACTTTACTAAAAGATGAATTTTTAAATCGTGAGTTCAAGGACCCCAAACTCTACCTCTCTACCTCTGCCCGATTGCAAGTTACACTTGAAAGAGGTTAGAAGGCAGCTCCAAGTATAACCTATGGAATTAGCAGTATTTCACTCTCAGGACATGTAAAACATACCAGTACACAACCTACCTTTTAAATACACCACACCCTGCCCATGGGACTGCCTTGGACCTACCTTAGGGGTGCCTTACATGTAGTAAAAGGGAAGGTTTGTGCCTGGCAAGTGGTTCAGAACTGCACACGCAGACACTGCAGTGGCAGATCTGAGACATAGTTGCAGGGCTACTCATGTGAGTGGCACAATCAGTGCTGCAGGCCCCTTAGTAGCATTTTAATTACAGGCCCTGGGCACATGCAGTGCTCTTTACTAGGGACTTACCAGTCAATCAAATATGCCAATCATGGATAAACAAATCACCAAGACAATTTATACGGGGAGCATGCACTTTAGCACTGGCCAGCAGTAGTAGAGTGCCCAAAATCCTAAAACCAGCAAAAACTAAAGGCAGCACACAGTCAAAAACAGGAGGTCAGAAGCAGAAGAATACCAGTTCTCACATACATAAAGAAAGTCATAGAGAACGCTAACTCACTGATATCACTAATTCACTATGGTGACAGGAAAACAGAGGAGTCTGCAATGGCTTCTTCAATAATCAGCCAAAGCGAGCACCGATGAGTACTATTAGGTAGCACCTATCACCTGCCTAGCTCAAACTGGATCACATAATAATAATCTTAATGTAAACTAAACGTAATTTACCTCTGAGTGTGCGCAGCATGCTATTTGGAAATTGTTTTAGTACAGTAGAACCCAAACAAAACAAATAAATAAGACTGGCCAAGACCATCAATCGTAACGCCTTGTAGGTTGAGCAGGTCCTGCTCCTGGTTTAGGATATCTGCTCAGCGGTGCTTCAGCTGCTGGGTGTTGTGCTGGACTTGGCTGGTGCACAGGACAAACCTGTGCACCCTCCCCCAATGCAGCCAATGCTCCCTCAGGGGGTACTTACTATTAGGCCCGCCACCTGCTGCCAGCATGGAGGGGAGGTGGTGCTGCATGAACAAAACCAGTGCTGCCCCTCACAAAAGATTGCCAGGGCCTGCACCCTTTAGCCGTGCTTCCGTCCACAAGGTAGGTGATTGACGCTGGCTCTTTGGGGGGCCTGGTGCCACCACTCGCCTTGTGACCCTGCCCTGTCATGGCATTGGGTGGGGTAAAGAAAAGAAACAGGAAAAGGAAAAGGAAAAGGAAAAGGAAAAGGAAAAGGAAAAGGAAGGAAGTAATAAACAAGTAATGGGAAAAATAAATAAAAATACAAAAATTCACAAAAAATTAAAAAACATAAAATACACAGACACAAAACCATACACCAGAAGGGCGAAGGATTGAAGAGATTAAGAAGGGATTCAAAATCAGACCCAGTACCATGAGCAGGGTAATATTGGGCCCATGTGAACCACCTGGTGCTGTGAAAATGCAATGCGAATGGGTTCGCCTGGAAACTCCGCCCACCTGCAGAACTCTGCTTAGCACAGCAGAGTTTTTTTACCACTCCACAGAGTTTCTCATAGCACGACTCCGCGAACTCCACCCACACCTAGCTGCAAGGCGCTGAGATGAATGACCCTGCATCTGCCTGTGCTGCGCTGTATCTAATTTGGTAAAACCGATGACCAAGAGCTGCAAGGTGCTGCAATGTAAGGGCCAGCTTCAGTCTGCATTGTGCTCTATATGATCCAGTGAATCCCTCACTTGAGCATGAAGGAGCAAACATTCTCTCAAGCCAAGGGTCCAGGACCCGAAGGACGGGGTCAGGACTCACTCCTATAGAGGACATCAGATGGAACCAGGTCAGGGCCAGTTGGGCCTAGTCAGCAAGGAGTCACATTTCGGGATCCTGGGTTCAAGGCAAGCAGGTACAGTCTTCCTTCTTCAGACAGCAGGGTAGTCCTTCTGAAACTTCTACAGGTCCCAGAGTGTTTTGATGAAAGGTTCTGAGGGTGCCACCTATATGCCCAATGCCAGCCTGTGCATAGGGGGTCCCTCTCTTGGTCTGCTACTACACTGGTATTTGTCAGTTCTTCCCCTTTCCCTGGGATTGGCTTTCAACTCTCTAGGGTAACAAAGGGAGGGCAATCTCTGGTGTCAGCTGCCTTTGCGAGTGACAGGGGAGGCAACTTCAGGATTCAGAAAGAGGAGCACAGCCCTCAGGCTACCCTTTGAAGCTGAGGAAGGGCTTGGTACACCCACCCAGGCCATCCTGCTCAGGAGAGGAACACCCTTCCCAACACTCAAGACCCCTTCGGCCCCTGTCTGGAGGGAATACTCATCACACCACAGAAGAGCAATTACAATCATGTGACCCCGGACACTGGCAGAAAAGCACAATTGTTTTAAGCAGGAAAATGTCAACTTTCTAAAAGTATTTAGAAGCAACACACGAAAAAATTAAATCAAAGATACAGTAACCACAATTGAATCAGGTTTGCTGGGTGTTGGGGTATTTTATATAAGTTTTGTCCTTTCTATTCACCCATATACAAGGAAATTTGCATAAACGGATGCCAACAACATGAAAATTAGAGTGAGTTGTGATCAAGTGACATGGTGTGATTAGTGACACAATAGGTGCGTGATATGTACAAGGTGGTTAAAATATATACATGTTTGAAAGAGGCCAGGGTAAGCACCATCACAATGACCCTGCTGCTCTAATCAATTTCAATATTTTGCAAGCGGGGCCTTGAACTAGGATATCGTCGACGTTTCAACCCTATATGCGCGATATTATATCATCAAGCGGGTCTTCATCAGGACTGGAGGGGAAGGGATGGCAGCCTAACAGTAACCGGAAGGATTCCTGGTTAGGCTCAGGTCAGTGTAGATGGCACATCTAGTTATATTCAAGGCAGATCTTCGGTTGAGCCAGGTATGATTTCCAAGGTCAGGTGAAAGTCCTCGTGAACGTCTTTAGAATTGGTAGTGGAAACGAATGAATAGAAAGGATGAAACTTATATAAAATACCCCAACACCCAGCAAACCTGATTAAATTGTGGTTACTGTATCTTTGATTTAATTTTTTTGTGTGTTCCTTCTAAATGTTTTTACATTCAACCTTTGCAGGAAATAACTTGTTCTTGAAATTCAATTGTAATTAGAACAAATATTGTGGTTACACCCGACACAACCATTGTATATTTTACATAACTATACCCAAGTTCTGAGGGACACAGGGTCACCCCATTGTTTATTGAACTTTCTAAAAGTGGCAATTTCAGAATAGCAACTTTAAATCCAAATTTACTATCGAAGAAGATTTTAAATTATTCAAAAGTGTGGCTGAAGGATTTCTCTATCTGCTCCTAAACTGACAGTGTAATAAGGTAACCAAATGTTAGTCTACGGGTGAGGTATCTTGCTACAGTAAAAAATGACGTTAGGTCTTTTTCACTGTCAGGACATGAAAGATTTCAAGACACCTGTTCTACTTTTTAAATTCTATGCACGCTGATGTATGAGCCTTTAGTACCTACCTCAGGGGTGATTTATAAATATTAAAAAAGGAAGGTTTAAGCCTGGCAAATTTTATTTTGCCAGGTCGAAATTATAGTTAAAAACTGCAGCATAGGCTTAAGTTCCGGCCTGGGACAAGTTTTACACGACTATTTTTGTGGGTGGGACTATGAGTGTTGCAGACCACTTAGCACGCTGCTTTATCCATATAATATCTTGTTGGAAGAAAAAGTGGCACTAGACACATTGAAGTCCAACAAAACTATAGTCATCAAACCTGCTGACAAAGGTGGTGGTATTGTCTTGCAAGAACTAGACCTTTACAAAAAGGAAATCTTTAGGCAATTGGCAAACACAGACCAATATTGCATTTATAACGAATTAAAACAACTGATTCTCCAAGTCACCAGTGAAGGTCTTGAGCAAGGCTTTCTTAGTAAACTAGAACACCAGTTTCCCAACACCAAGTCACCTCGCACACCTATAATCTATACCCTCCACAAGGTTCATAAAATCCAGGAACATTCACCAGGGTGTCCCATAGTCCCTGGACGTGGTTCTATTTTAGAGCCACTTGGTTTCTATGTTGATTTTTTATCAAAGAATTTGTCCCCAACACAGAGTGCTATGTTCGTGACAGTATGGCAATGATCAACCTTGTGGAAAATCACCCATTTGACCCCTCCTCAGACACCCAATGCACCCTGGACGTGGAGTTACTGTATACAAACATCACCCAAATTGACTCATTATTAGTGATTGAAACAATTCTCAATATATGTCCCCGGCCCCACACAGTTCCCACCATCTTCATACTACAGTTACTAGAAACATGCCTTACAAGGAATTTCTTCCTCTTTGACAATCAGTATTACCAACAGACTAAAGGTACCTCAATGGGGGCTGTTTTTGCTCCCAACCTGGCTATACTTTACATGGACTCCTAAGAGATGAAATCCATTCTGTCCCCGCAGAACCCATTCCACACTGCCATTGCCACATGGAGGAGATACATCGACGTTATTTTCATGATTTGGTGAGACTCAGAGACTCTTTTAGACAAATTTCTCTATTGGCTTAATAATAACTGTGGGGAGCTCAACTTCACACTTTCACACAGTGAGACCATGATCCCTTTTCTAGACCTAAACATCCAACATAGGGAAGGAATACTTATCACAAGTCTCTTCAGGAAACCAACTGAGCGCAACACACTCTTGAGGTATGACAGTAACCACCCATGTGCCCTTAGGGACTCACTCCCTAACTCCCAATTCCTCCATATTAGACGGAATTGCACACTGAAAGATGATTACTTTCATGAAGCCAAGGTCCTTAGCAAAAAACAAACAGCTAGAGGATACCAACATAGGCTAGTTCGTAATGCCTTGAAGAGAGCCTGGTATTACCCAAGGGACTGTCTCCTGGAACCGAAAACTAAACGGTCACAAAACCGCATAGTGTGTGTCACCACCTTTTTTCCCTCCTCACACACCATACGCAAGAGTATTCTCAAACATTGGGTTGTCATTAACGTGGCATGCTGAATCTGGAATGCCCGATGTTTACATTTAAGAAAAACAAAAATATAAAGGACCACCTCGTTAGAGCTGCCTTGCCGAGTCCAACACGCACAGGTACACACTCCATGACCATTGGGGCATGGCACCACTCAGTGGGCATGCCAAATGTGGCAATTGTACTGCTTGTAAATTTACCATAGAATGCACGGAATTCGTGTTTGGTAAAATCAAAATTGAACTGAAGGAGTTCTCTAACTGCAATACTTTCAATGTAATATATGCAATTCTTTGTCCATGCAACAAGATTTACATCACCCAAACTACACAAAAGGCACGAATAAGGATTTGTCAACATCGCAGCAGACTACATTGCAACATACCAAATGCCCCCCTGGTTGAATATTTCCAGGCCTCTGGCCATACCGAAGAGGACATACCCTGGAGAATCATCAGCGTGATCAAGCTACCACCACGGGGTGCAGATCTTTCACAACTCCTGAATAAGGAGGAACTTAAATGGATCTTATGTACTGGCAGCATCAACACTGGCTTGAATCGTCTAGAGGACTGGACAACACTTATCTAATTAGACTTTTTGCCTCATGTACGGATGCTATGTCCTCCTCAATCAATTGCCTAATGCAGTGGTTCCCAAAGTGTGCGCCGCGGCACACCGGTGCGCCGTGATGAGAAGCCAGGGGCGCTGCACAGGATGTGGGAGATTGCAGCCGCAGCGCAACACTCATTGTAACAGACTCCGATGCAGTACCAAAGCTCAGATACCCAGCAGCATTGGAGAGGCACAGCAGGATGGCAACCCTCACACCTTCAGTCCTTCATGAGCTGTTAAGAGGTGTTTGAAGGTGACTGAGAGGGAGGGGCTGCAGCTTCAGGCGCAGGGGCATCTATTCAGATGCAAACAACCTCTGAATGCGTCATGTGTCATGTCTCTGCAATTTAGAGGGGCCTCACACATTCCCTTTCTACCCAGGGCCCCAAAAATCGTAGAACCGGCCCTGATTACACAGAGGCAGCACGTGGTTCTCTCCACAGAGCTTAATTCCTGTTACTAAATTGTAAGCAAACCTCGGTTCTTCAATCATGCAGTCTATAATGTAATAAAATAAAGACATGGCACAATTGCACCCACACTAATTAACAAAGTATGAAGGACAATCAGTTAAATCAGTTCTCTTGGAGTGTCTCCTTTAAGTACTGTACATCACAGTGGGGGATGGCAAAATTAACATTTTAGAAAGAGAGCCTGTCGTCTAGTTGTCTTGTCCAGGAGGGGGTGTGGAGCCCTACCCCACCAAGATGATACTAGAATACTGCATGCCCACCCCTGTGCCCACCCTGGTGGATCCTGTTCCCCCTCATGTGATGGCTCCTGCCCCCCCCCCCAGTGATGGCTCCTGTCCCCCCATGTGGTGGCTCCTGTCCCCCCCAAAACCTGTGATGGCTCCTGTCCCCCCCTATGGTGGATCCTGTCTCCGCCCTGGGTGGTTTCTGTCCCAGTCCTGGAATGGCTCCTGCAGCGAGGGTGAAGTTCTTGATGGGCCTCTTCTCAAAAAGGCTCAGCTCAAAATGAATATGAAAAGGTGAGCGAGTGAGTAAGTGAAGGGATGGCTGGATGGCTGGATGAATTAGTGAAAGGGTGAACGGATGAGTGAAAGATTGAATAGATGTATAATGAGAGAGGATGGATGGATTGATGAGTGAGTGGAAGGATGGATGAGAGAAAAGGTAAACAGCTGGATGTATGGGTCGAAGGGTTGCTGGATGGGTAAAAGGGTGGATGGATGAGTGAAAGGATGGATGAGTGAAAAGGTGGATGATGTGTGAGTAAGTGGGAGGATGGATGAGTGAAATTATGGATGGATTGATGCATTGATAAGTGCAAGGGTGAATGGATGGATGAGTGAAAGGGTGGATGTAAGGATGGATGGGTGAGAGAGTGAAAGGGAGGGTAGGTGGACAAAAGGATGAATAGATGAGTGAAGGAGTGAAAGGATAAATGGATGAGAGAAAGGATGGATGAGTGATAGGGTCAATGGATTGATTAATGAGTGGATGAGTAGATGGATGGGTGGGTGGATGGATGGAAGGATGGCTAAGTGAAAGGGTCGATGGAGAGAGAAAGGGAGGATGGATGGATGACTGAAAGGGTGGATGGGTGGAAGGATGAGTGACTGGGTGGATGGGTGAGTAAGTGAAAGGATGGCTGGATGGGTGAAAGGGTAAATGGCTGGATGGATGAGTGAATGGATGGATGGGTAGAAGAGTGGATGGATTAGTGTACAGATGGATAGGGTGAAGGGTGGATGGATGGATAATGGATGGATGAGTGAAAGGATGGATGAAGGGATGGATGAGTGAAATGATAGATGGAAGGATACATGATGGATAGGTTTGCAAATGGTTGAATATGTTTGGATATGGCTGGGTTTACTTATATACTACTGCGCGACCTCCTCTGATGTGTCTGTAAAACGTACCTATTGTCCTGACACCTGCCTTTTAGAACTGCACCGGCAGGACCCAGCACACTTAAAAGTTAAAACACTGGGTAGATGGGATCTGGTGAGCCATCTTGGGTTCATCAGAGCCCACCCCATGTAAACTTCTTGTAATGCCACAGAGCTCCTTGAGCCTTTCCCTAGCAATTGAGATGTACTTTATAAGATCTTTGTGATTGCAAATAAAGTTTTATGATGGTGATGGCTACTCTCTGATTCCTTCATCACGTCTATAGGCTTGATTCTTCATGTAGACCAGTGGTTCCCAAACAGTGCGCCGCGGCACCCCGGTGCACTGGTAAAAAAATGGTGGGGAGCCACGGCCAACTGCCAATTAGGTCAAGGGAGCCATGGGTCAAAAAGTTTGGGAACCACTGGCCTAATGTGTTGATGTATAACCTTGATATTATATCTGAAATGTTTTATGTTTTTTTTAAATATTTTGCCTTTACACAAGAACTGCCTAGCATATTTCCAGCGTAATTTTCACTTCTCTAATCTCTTTTCACCACTCTAAGATGGCAGCCGCCTTAGCACTCTCATTAGTAGGTCACATGACCCCCTCGACCATTAGTCCTTGCACTATTTATCCCGTGGCCCCGCCCGCATCTTGCACTTACCTCTCGAATGTGACTGGAAGCACCAAGATTTGTATGATGCAGATTATTGGTAAGTGCCCCCATGTAGCTATTAGACCTCTCACAAAGCGTGCATACCGCCTCCATGCCTTCCTAAACGCTCCCTTACTCTTCCATTTAGAACTGCCACATACGTGTCCTTGGATTCCTGAGAGCGCACTCGCGGCTCACAACTCCCAATTGTATTACCTTCGTCTATTACAGACCCGACCAACCAAGAGTCCGGCTTGAGGCTCCATCCTGCCTAACTCTACAACTGATGTTCGTTACTACCGGCCGCCACACACAGTGTCCCAAATAGGTAAGCTTGCCTCCACTTCCATTATTAGCGTGCCACACTCCCCCAGACCTCCTTTGACCTGTTCACCCTTCACATCCAGGTCCACCGTGTCCTGACTGCTCCGTGTGGATTTCATATCCGCGTCCCGCGCATCAGGTCCCAGCACCAGTTCGCCCTGCCCGGTTTGACTCTAGGTATTTTGGCCTTTCTTTTCCTTCTCACCACTGTGCTTATTTCGCACACCACTGTATTTTAGATAGTACTATATTACTGCTTCAACATTCTAATGTGCTTCACTCTAGTTCTTGTGCCATTACCGTTTTATTGTTGATAGTATTAAGGTACTCCTTCCCCATTCTTCGATTTTTGAGCCATGGACTTTCTCTCATTGGCTCTGGCATTTTAAACATCGCTGCCACTTTCGCTACCTTTTTAAAAAAATACTCTCACTCCACTGATTTTATTTCCCATTGCGTGCCCATTATGCGTAAACATTAAACATTAAACGGTCCTTCCTGAGCCTTAGAACCAACTATTAACTACTGCCATAGTTTGTAGTCTTCTTCAGAATGATTAGTGTGTATGTACTGACTCTTGCCCATGTTAATTCTCTTCAATTTACTTTTCCCTCTTTCCCTATCTTCACTATTTTTTTCCCTTTGATTCATATATAGTCACCAAAGGGAAATGTTTATAGGCATCACATTGTTAATGTCCTGATGATGGTCCTATGTTTTTCTGTAAAGGATCGAAACGTCGTCGACTTGTTGCCTACCTTATACACCTTATTATTTAAGACAAAGTATGTGTAAAGGTGGCTTTTCTTTAATTTGTTTGTTATATCATGATTTCCTTATACAAACAACTTCACGCTGCCTGAGCCTTTCTGTTTCCTTTTATGTTATGTGAGCTCTAGGACACAGGCTTGTGTCCCACTGTATATAATTTGTGTGTCACCCTTTCTTATGTTTATTACACATATTGAATATTAAATTACCCGTGTCCTGCTGGATAACGGTAATAATATAGTACTGATTGGGTCTATATTCATTGTTTCCATGCACTCTTTCTTTGCTCAGGAACCATTGTCTCTTGTAATTGCAGACCACTTAGTAGCATTTAATTTACAGGCCCTGGGTGCATGTACTACAATACACTAGGGATATTTAAATCAATTAAATAGATCAATCAGGTGTATACTAATTTTTCCATGTTCAGTCGAGACCGCACAATCACTTCACTACTGGTCAGCAGGAGTATAGTGCTCAGAGTTCTAAAAGTAGGTTCACAAAATAGAGTAGTGAAGGCAAACATTCTGACAGAATACCATGCCAAAAGTGCCTCAACTGTCTCTCCCTTGGACACATGCAGCATCGAAAACTCTAATATGGTTACTTCTTCTGTTACTCCACTACTTATAACTTTACGCAATGCTTCCTTTATGTTTGGCTCAGTACCTGATGAATGGAAAAAGGCGTTCATTTTACCCTTTCTAAAAATAAAAACTACATAGATCCATCAGCGCTAACTCCAGAACTATTTTTCTTCTTCATTTTCCTGCTAAAATAACCGAGTTAATCGCAAATCATAAATTATCTGCCTGTTAGACCTGTCAGCCTTAGGGCAGTCTTCCCCCAAATGTTTTGCTTTATTTCTTCATTTTTGCTGAGCTCGTTTTTGCTGGCCTTAGGACTCTGCACACTTTCCACTTCTAACCATTGTTATTCCCCCCCAAATCATGGCAACATTGGCTTATACCCAATTGGCATATTTAATAAAGTCCCTAATAAAGTGGCACTACTTGTGCCCAGGATCTGTAACTTAAATGCCACTAGTGGGCCTGCATAATTTGATTGTGACACCTACTAAGCAGCCCTTTAAGCATTTTTCAGGCCTGCAATTGCAGCCTGTGAATGCTGTTTAAACTGCCTTTTCGATCTGGCAAATTAAACATTTTGCCAGTCCCCAAACCTTCCTTCTGTACATATTTAAGTCACCCTTAGGGTAGGCTCTGAATAGACGAGAGCACAAGATGCAGTATACTAAAAGTAGGACATGTGGTTTTATGATTTACATGTCCTGGCCGTGAAAACCCTTAAAGTCGTTTTTCACTGCTGCAAGACCTATAATTCCCATAGTATAACATTAGAGTTACCTTATTACATTTTGTATGTGTAATTTCCAAATAGAAAATGGTAACCAGTTCATGTTTGGTGTCTCTAGAATCCTAATTTAAAATCCTAACTTCTGTTGAAGTCTGATTTTAAATTACAGTTTTGAAAATGCCCCTTTTAGGAAGTTAACATTTTCCGGTCTTAGCTATTTAGGACCTGTAGCCTGTATCTGGTCACATGACTGGGTGTAACTGATGGTTGGACTTTGTGTATTTCTCGTAGACAGCCACACACCATGAGGAGCTTAGGTGTGCCTGGATGGGCTATCACTGTCAGGATGGGAGGGAAAAGCAGGGCACTGCCCTACTTACACCAGATTAGGCAGTGTACTGATTCCACACAGTGGGCTGCCTACCCCCTGTAGTTAGTCTGGAGCCAAGACAGGGAAGGCAGGAGGCCTGGGGACTTTAAAGGGAAACATCCAGAAGCTTCTACCCCATTTCAAAGGCACAGCTGGGTACAAATACTGGACCTCAGACACCACAATTTCAGTACACTTCTGGACAGTTGGATACTCTATGAGGAAGAAGGACTGCTGAGCTGCTGAAGGACTGCCACTCTGCCAGACTGCTGCTCTGCTGGACCACTGCCTTGCTGTGATGCTGTCTTGTTGTGCTGACCTGCTGCCCTTATGCCTGGGTGAGATGGACTGGACTTGCAACTCTTGAACCCAGAACCCCAGAGTGAATTCAAGGGTTAGTTGACTGGCCTCCCAAGGACAGAAGGCTCCAACAATCTTGCTCCTGCACCTGGACTCTGCCATCTGTGAGTCTACCCTACCAAATAGTGCCATCCCAGTCCTTGACCCTTGCAAGTGGGCCTAAGGTGCTCTGTCAGCCTCTGTGGATCCGGTGAACCCAACACATGTACTCTGCTGCGATGTGCAACCCCAAGCAGAAATGACACATCACCACTGCTGCATGTATCAGAACTGCTGAAAAGAACCGTATTGCAGCACAGCCCGTCACTGCATCCGAACTGCCTCTGCCTCTGCGTAATGCATATTCAGCACACTCCCTCTCATCTTTTGTCTGCAGTAGCCCCTGCATTGCAGGTCTTCTGAATAAATGCCTTTCTCCAATTGTGTGATGCAACTCTGGACTTCGCATCGTAAGTCCTTGTCAACAGGATCTTTGATGTCGACGCAGCATGAACTTACACCACAACCTTGCCACATCTCGGGACTGATGCATCACTTCGGCTGCGCGAATCCTCACAATGCTCCAGAAGCCAGGATTTAAGGTACTCTGCTGAGCTGGCCTTACTGGGTCCCTCTAGCAGGCCTGCGCTCCATTATGGTCGACCTGAACTTGTGACTTTGTTCTGGTCCGGTGTAACTAGATATCTACAGTTAGTGCTTTACACCTTTTGGTGCTAAAAAAAAAAGAAATCTTAAAAATAGAATATTTCCGGTTCCACTACTTTGATTTTTGTCATTTTGTTTTTGTTTTCACTATGTTACTGTTTGAAGTGTTGCGCTAATGCTTTACACATTGCCTCTGAGTGAAGCCTGACTGCTCTGTGCTCAGCTACCTGAGGTTTCAGCACAAGATAATTTAGAGTTTGCTTGTGGCTTCACCCTTGGGAAAATTGTGGTAGCTACTTGAGAAGAGTTTCACCCCCCTCAGCCAGTAACCGAATTTTCTAGACTGCCTAGTTGGAATTTAAGGAGAACTTCCACCTTTTTCAATCTGGCTTCTGCCCTGACCATGCCACCGAAGTCATATGCTGCTTGACCTATGCACAAAGCCACCTAGATTCTGTTGGTCCTCTCTGCAGAATTTGCAACAATCTCCCACTCAATATTGACCATCTAGTTAATATTGATGTGAAAGATCTAGCCTTTCAGTGGCAATATTCCTTTTTCATTGGCCGCTTCCTCTCTAAACTGCTGTGTGCCACAAGTCTTAGCCCTTTTTCCCACCCCTTTTAATATTTACATGGCACCTCTAGCCAAGCAATTCACTTCTATAATCTCTACTTTTTCACTCATGTCCCTGTCTTCTGGGATAGGTGATATTGAATTATGAGATGCGCCTGTGAGGAGATTGGCCCCAAATTTCTTTGATTACAGTGCACTGTTACACCCGAATGTGGAGAAGATGACAAAGTGCATTGAGCAAAACACGAGGCATGTCATACACCATTCTTAGTCCCAGCTAAGCATTACATTTTTATAATGTGACAGACCTCTTGCTATGTCATTCATGCTCCAGGAGTGACAGAGTTTGCCCTTCATATCTAGTGTAACATCATTCTCATTGGTCTTGTTCATGTTCTAAAATTTTTTTTTTAAATTGTGGTCATACTATGTCTATAACCGAATTAACGAAATTAAGGGTAAGATGTAGGAATAACTGTTTGCCAAATAGTGGTTGCAAATTGTGACCAAAATGTTTGCAACCAGCAAAAAAGTTTATGACCTGACCAATGTACTAATAGTATAAAGAAAAGTGTGGTACGCGCACTTCCTGAAGTTTCACAAAGTTTTCAAGGTTGTGCCGTGCGCACGGGGTATCACTCTCCGAGATGGAGTGAAAGTAGAAACATTGAAAAGCACCCCCAATAATATGGGGTGTGTCCCCCAGGCGCTGGCTGATTGCCACACGAGGAAGCATTCATGAACCAGTGGGGAAATATCTCGACCGCCACTTACAACCCAGTGTTTACAACATGAGATCCTTCATCAAGGACACAACGGACTTTCTAACCAAACTACATCAAACAACCATCAACATCGATGAAAACATCATCTTATGTACAGTGGACGTGAATTCCCTGTACACATCTATCCCCCACTCATCTGGACACCAGAGCGGATACTTTCGCTTTCGGACAGGATGAAGTTGCCAGAATTTACGCTCTTATACATGAGGATTCTACAACATATTCCAGTCACAACACTAAAGAACAGAACATCCGTCAACTTCTTTACCTCTCCAAAAAAGAAATCAATCAGCGTCTTCATGCAAGCACCTTGATCAGATACCACAAAGCGCAAAGAATTCCCAGGGGTCTCAGAATACCACTAAAACCCTCGCTTTGTAAGAACCAGCAAAAATTCAAGGATAAATGGTTCGCAATTTTGAACAAATGTTCGCTTGATCTCATTCTTTTGATCATCGAAGAACTATCATTCATACTGGAAGAACTCACGAAAGACATCAACGTCATTAAAAACGAATTACAGAGCTTATTAACACCTGAGGAACTGACCAACACTCTAGAGAACATCAACTCTCAACTAGCTAAACATACCGCGGAAGTGAACGAACGCAAAGTTCGCAAATTCCGCAGGGATACAACGGATTATAAAATGGGAGAAGTATACTCGTGGGCAGAAATATACGCCAAACGGCGACAAAACAAACCTTACTCAGCTAACACCGACACGTCATCATCGGATAGCGATCGCACTCAACTACCCAGGAAATTTACTCCTAGAGACAACATACCGGAAACCACGGCACCAACCATTGTACCTTCAACATCCACCACATCTTTAACTTCCGCTACTTCTGAAGAAACGGTTTCTTCACCTACACCTTTTTTAGGGGTAGGCCACTCAGACCAAGACGACCCAGGAGGAGCAACAGAAAAAACCGGAGACAAAGAAAAAGAGAAAGAGAAGGATCAACCTCAAACACGGACAACTTCAACCAAGAAGGACCGACAGAAGCGAGCGATGCAACAGAGAATTTAGTTATCAACATCTCTGATTACCATTTTAGTGACATCCAACTCAGGATCCTACAGAAAGGCACGTCCTTCGTACCAACAGCATCCAGCAACACGCTTGAACTTGACATCAGTTTTTTTAAATTGATGAGGAAACTCAGACTGCATCACTTCTTTGATAACATCTTAAAAACCACTAAGGAACAGGAACAAGATCCCCTCATGGGTTTACAAACCAAAAGCACCTTTATGGCTCTCATAAGCCACAAGAGTCTTGACCTGTTTGAATCAATAGTGAAGAAAGATATAGCGAAACTTAATCCCAAGAAGACATCTAAATTTCAAAATCTCACTAACAAGGAACTAGGCATCATTAAAGCCATAGCACAAAACCAAGACATCACTTGTACTAAGGCTGACAAAGGAGGAGCCCTCGTTATCCTCAACACCCAGTACTACAACTCCCAGATAACTCTCCATCTACATGACGAAAACACATACATGAAACTGGCATTCAACCCCACAACATCTTTTATGGGAATTCTACAATCATTGATCCAAAAAGCCTTTGAAATGGGTACTATCAACGAGAAAGTCAAAAAGTACCTCACACAACCCAACCCAAAAAGTCCAACTATATTTTTGGTACCTAAAATTCACAAACATCCAACTCAACCACCTTGCCGACCTATTGCTTCCACACGAGGAAGCATTCATGAACCAGTGGGGAAATATCTCGACCGCCACTTACAACCCAGTGTTTACAACATGAGATCCTTCATCAAGGACACAACGGACTTTCTAACCAAACTACATCAAACAACCATCAACATCGATGAAAACATCATCTTATGTACAGTGGACGTGAATTCCCTGTACACATCTATCCCCCACTCATCTGGTTTGGAAGCCATAGAACACGCATTATTACAAACCAACCATCCACAAGATCTACAAGTTTTTCTAATGGAATTGATGCAATTTACTCTTCTTCACAGCTATTTTCAATACAACAATGAGTGGTTTCAGCAACTAACGGGCACTTCTATGGGAAATTGTGCAGCCCCGGCGTACGCCAATATCTTTATGAATCGGTTCGAAGAAGATCATATCCTAAGCACAAAAACCTGGACGGATCACCTGAAACTCTATCTAAGATTCATAGATGATATAGTCATAGTATGGAACGGCCCTAATGACATCCTTGAAAACCAACTGAAACAGCTTAACCACATTGACCAGCGCATACAGTTTACTTACAACACCAGCACCCACTCTATCACCTTTTTGGATGTTAACATCACCAGAGCTTCCACTAACTTTGAAACAGATCTTTACCGTAAACCCACTGACAGGAACAACACCCTTCACTATCACAGCTTCCATCCTCTACCCCTCAAACAGCACCTTCCATACTCACAAATGCTTAGGATCAAAAGAATTGTTTCCAACCCAATCAGATCCAACGCACAAACGGACATGCTAATGAACAGATTCAGATCTCGAGGATACCCTGATCAGGTATTGCATGAAGCACGGAAACGATCATCCATGAAGACTCGCACTGAGCTCTTGAAGCCTCAAATCAAAGATTCCAAAAACCAAATCACCATAGTTTCCAAATACTCGACTTTGAGCAATTCATACAAACGAATTATTCGTAAACATTGGCAACTCCTCACATTGGAACAAGACTTCAACCACATATTTGATGAAACTCCTATATTTGCTTTTACCAGGAACAAGAACATAGGGGAAATTCTACAACAAATGCAACCAACCATCCAACAAACAGCAAAAGGCACAATTCCATGCCTAAACTGCAATAACTGTCATAACATCATCAAAGGCACACATATAACACATCCTCTGAAAGGACACAAAATTAAAATCAGAACAACAGCCACTTGTGACACAACCAACGTCATATACATGCTCAAATGCCCCTGTGGCATGGTTTATGTTGGTCAAACTGAACGAAAAATCAAAATTAGATTAAATGAACACAAGTCCAACATAAGAAACAAACAATTGAAGTCTACAGTTGCCCAACATTTCACCGAAGCTAAACACTCAGTAAGCCAACTAAAATTCTGCATCTTGGAAACTATCGAGAAAAAAGAAGGGAGAGATAACCACAACTTTCTCCTACAACGAGAAAATCATTGGATTTACCTATTGAACTCTATGAAGCCAAAAGGAATGAATGATCGTACAGAATTTTCTTGTTACCTTTAACATGTCATTATCCAGAGAAGCATTATCCACCAACATTGTTTCACCCAAACCATGCTCTGTTCCGAAATGTTGTCACTGCCTTTAAGCATGCCACTTTTTTTCTTCATTCAGTCTTCCTCAACCTCTCTATATTTTCTCTAAATTAATCCTTGTCACAAACTTGCTCCAGTCCTCATTTATTTTTTATTTTTATTGCATGTCACCTTGTTTTAATTGCCACTTTTTAATTTCATTTACCACGCTAACTTCTTCACACATCTTAACCTCTGTGCTACGTTTTTTAGTCCTTCTTCCAAGTCACATTACCATCAACACATAGTCTGTTTTCACTCTTTGACCCATTACCTATATCACGTGATCACGCCTTCGTTTTTTAAAATCCACGCACCAATCCCGACTACCACTTCACCACTGAATCTACGCTTTTGAATCCCGTACACTCGGTAAGAGAACACGCATTTAAACATCGGCGCATAATGTAATCTACTTTCTTGCATGTTTAGCAACATTGTTTCTACACGTTAACTCTAACAGCTTCGCATCAGCCGCACGATACCTCATTACTATTATCGGCACAATCTATAACGACGCTACTACTTTGAATCAACAACTTAAAGCACTTCACACTCTTCGCTATTCGTTAGCATCACAAACGCGTTAGTCACACCCCATTTTTGTTACCTTTTACCGTTTATTCACGGGCAATCGTCTATATTTCTTCACAGCTATCGTATCAGTCACTCAGCTTTACTATTACCATTTCTTTGTGTCATGCTTCTATCGTCACTTGACGCTCTTCTAACAACTCACGCCTCACCATTTTTTCCTTTTTTTCTTCTTAATCACATATATTGTATTATATCCTCGTTCAGTATAAATGTTGTATATTCACTATGTATATAATTGCTTATAGATCTCCCCTGATGAAGGCAAGTTCTGCCGAAATGCATTGGGAATGATTATGGGAATGATCATGTAGTTGTAAATTACAACGGAACTTCCGTCATTCAAGGAGCAAAACTGCCGTTTGTTTTTCTATGAACGAATAGAAAACAATAAAAACTTCACCTTGAAAACATCTCAACTTGTGATGAACTATTTTTACCTAACAAATTAATAACCGCATTAGCGGCAATCAGCCAGTGCCTGGGGGACACACCCCATATTATTGGGGGTGCTTTTCAATGTACTAATAGGTCATTTTGTACAATTCTGAATCATAGCAGTTTGCAGTCCAACCTATCGCATGAATATTATTGAGATAGGCCAGAATGTGCCACTCATTACGATTACAGGCCATCAGATCAATGGTGACTTGCTAGGGTCAGCAGGCTACCATCTATGTGATTGCTTTTAAATTAAGCAGACTTCTTTTATTTGTAATGTCACATCTTTTACTTAAAGAAAAACGCTTGTTTGTGTGTATTTGTTTGAGGGTTGGAAGTGGTCAAGTAGGCTACTGTCTATTTGCCAACGTGTTTTTTATTCATAAAGGGGAAGGGATGCCACAACCCTTCCCTTTTGAAAATGGTTGAAGACCTCCTTTGAAGTCAGATATCATTTCAATGTTTTGCAACCGGATTTTGGGGCATATTATCAAGAAACGGCGTTAAAATTATCGCCGCTTTAGCAGCAGAAAACTACTGCTAAAATGGCGACAATAGGCTTGATAATATGCCCTTGAGAATTCCCTCAGAAGCCCATGTTCTGGTGTCAACGTGGGCCTCTATTGGAATTCTCTACGGCATATTATCAAGCCCATTATCGCCGCTTTAGCAGCAGTTTTCTGCGGCTAAAGCGGCGATAATTTTAACGCTGTGCTTGATAATATGCCCCTTAGGTTGCAAAACATTGATACACAGCATACTCATTCCGTATTTGAAAGGGATGTCTACAACACTCCAGCTTCTGTATCGGCATCCATTCTCATTTCCATTTTAGGAGTCAGAAAAACTTTGCCCAAAAAGAGATTAGTATATCTGAAAAAAAAAAATTACGGGTGAAAACACCAAATTAGAGAAATTGCAATTATAAAAATGCCTAGAACATCTGGCCAATGCTTCATACATTACCGTGTATATAAAAAAAAACAATGAGTGAACTTGGTAAAACTAGCCAATGTTCTAAATTACTCGAATGTAATTTCATTGTACCACCAAGTAACTTGCACAACTTTAAAGATATTGTCTGTGCTGTAACTCTTCTGCTAAAACTAAAAGCATCCAGAGTAGAGGCTGTGTGTTGAAATCCCTGGGGTTCTCCTGCCCATTGGTTCTGAACACGGTTATACATGTCAAATAGACTGTCATATATAACATTAAAGACATTATGGACTGGAAGCAAGCTAGAAAGCTAGATTTTTTTCACAAGGATATCCACTAAACTACCTTATTTTATTCACACTGTGGGGATGTCAATTCTAAAGTTTATTACAGTATTAACATTTGCAGTTAAGCAACCTAATTGGTTTTAGCCGTCTCCTTCTCAAGGAACAGTGAAGCATAGTAAATTGCACTGAAAATAGCATAAAATAGATTCTGGGTGCATTCTATGATGGTTCTTCGATGATTCAGCAGTTTGCTGATTAAAGTTGAAAGCCTCGAAATGTAGAGTTGGAGGTAATATGCATGGAATCTGTGAGAGGGGCATGTAACACACATTTATGCTAGCACGCCATAGATGGAACCAGTTGAAAAGGCATTAGAAGGTCTCAGGGAGATGCACACAAAATAGGCAAAGATGGTGCATCCCTCCAGTAGGAGCAGCAAGAAGGGATATAATCACAAAGGGAGGAAACACACGTACAAAACATTCACACATGCTCATTTACACACAGACACACATAAAGGCACAGTTATAAATCAATGTCTTTTAGTCGACTTTTTGTAAGATCCTGTGTACATCCAGAAGCAAATTAATCATTTTGTGCTGCTGCAAAGGTCGAAAAGTGATTAGAAAAGGAGCAAATTGTTCATAAAGTGTCTACTTTCCTCTGCTAAACTTTTTTTTGCTACGCATTAACCAATTAAATAGTGCAAATAGTGCTTGCTGTCGCTTTGTGCTACTTTGTGTCAAGTGGGCATCCCATGTGTGGTACATAGGAGTCTCCAGAACATATTTTTTGATGCCCTATTTATTAAAATTGGTAGACAGGGCTTTGCAACGACAAAAAATAACACCTCTTTGAAGTAGGAGCTGTTAAGGAGCAATGCTTTTGTTTCTCCTTCCTTTTCTCTCATTGCATGTGTGCAGCACTGTTCAGCATGCATGTAACGTGTAAACAGTTTTGAAGTTAGTGTATGTATAGCATTTTGTACTGGAAGTATACCCTTCCAGTGCAAAACCTATGATAGGCAGTACAAACAGATCTTTGCACTATAGCGCAAAGGTGCATGCGTGAAGCTTGGCAGCAGCTTGTTTTTTAACAGACTTGGGGAAGACAGAAGCAGCATCATATCTTAGTAGATATGCCTCTGAGTTGTGTCCCCTAAAGTCCTTCATAAATGATTTGCTTGATGCCTAATAGCCTTAAAGTGTTCTCTGCTCGGGGAATAAGGCAAATTGCAGGTTCCCTGATATGTCCCCCTGATGGGTCCCACTGATGTCCCCCTGATATTTATTGCACCAGGCAAATATTGAAACAGCAAGGGGACATATTTATCAGGTGTGCTAAAAACCTCAATTTTAACATTTTCCCCACTGAAAAACTGGACCTTCAGTTAGAATCGATGTGTTGCACATGTTTTGGAATTCACTGACCAGGCAGAAAACATCACTCTAGTCAGGGTAAGCTAGATACACACTGTTAGACTTGGCATCTTTGGTGTGGTTTCCCTTGACTTTTTGCCTCTGCCTCCTGTATTTATTCTGGCTTAGATGCTTTGGGAACATTGTCACTGCTAATCAGTGACAAAGTGCGAGTGCTCCCTGTATAAATTGTTATTGCAATTGGTTAGCCATGATTTGCAATTTTGATTTACTGGTAAATCCCTAGTAAAGTGCACTGAGTGTGCCAGGGCCTGTAAATCAAATGCTACTAGTGGGCCTGCAGAACTAATTGTACCACCCACATGAGTAGCCCGGCAAATGTATCTCAGACCTGCTCCTGCAGTGTCTGCACACAGTTTTTTAACTGCCATGCTGACCTGGGAAGTGCACCCACTTGCTAGGCCCTAACTTTTCCTTTTCTTACATGTAAGACACCCCTCAGGTAGGCCCAAGGCACCCCCGTGGGCAGGGTGCAGTGTAGGAGAGAGGTAGGCCATGTACTGGTGTGTGTGACATGTCCTGATAGTGAAATACTGCCAATTCCGTTTTTCACTATTGAAAGGCTATCTGTCCCATAGGATAGAAAGGGAGATACTTTGTAACACCTTACACGTATAACTTCCAATTGTACCGCTATATTTTCCTTTCCAAATTTAGGACTGGTCATTTATGTTGCCAAAGTGTCTTTGTTGTATAACTGTCAATTGGTTATTGTATTGTATTTATTATTGATGTCCTGTTGAATGGTCACATGTATGTCTCTTTTCTGTGACATGAGTTTGATGTAATTTTTCATGTATGTTGTATAAATGAATATATAAAGAAAAGGTGAAGTAAAAACACCAAACCCACTTTACGTGTTGTAAGGGGTTTTCTTGAAATAGATTCAGTTGAACAGCACATCCAAACAATCTTCTGTTAATAGTTTGATTGGTGTCCTAGTTTGGGCGGATATATAGGAACAAACCCCCATTTTTATTAGACTTTTAGAAAGTAGGCCTTTTCTTGTTTAATCATTTTATTTGCCTCTGTCTGTTTGTGAATGTATGACATTGTTCTGCATTCAGTCCATCAATAGTTCTTTTTGCATGTTAGGACCCCAAGGGGTGAGCAGGGTTATCTACAGAGTGTATCCCCCTTACCCTGACTAGAAGCAAAGATCCTTATTTGGACAAAGGTACCTACCTCTGCCAACTAGAGAACACTATTTCTAACATTAATGGTCAGCGGTGAGAATTTGCACTTGTATTTGTATTTGACCTACAGTGTTTGGTGTTCATCACTAGCTTAGTGCAGAACATTATGCAACCACATACTATTTTTATGTTTCCCTTCGTAATTTTGTGGTTGGAACTCTATTTAGTAGTTGCACCTGTGGGGCCTTGTCAAAATGGAAATCAACTTTTGGCACCTGTACATCTACACAATGAGGGAACTACAAGTGTTTTGAAAGGAGAGAGGGCTACCTGTGAAGAGGAGAGCCAAAAGGCAGGATCTTGAGGCAGCCCTATATAGCTATGAAGTACCATGCAGGGAAGCAATGCTGTCAGATGACTCTGAGGAGGAATCTGACGGGACGGTTCCCCAGCCAGAATATCCAGAGGGCAGTAGCCCTGAGAAGGGAACATTGTGGAGAAGATTGGCTCGTGAGGAAAGGAATCAGAACTGTGCTCATGACCGGAGCCTGAGACAGCTGGACCGGAAGTGCGAGGAGATAGACCGAGCTTTAGCTAAGAAGGAATTGTGTTCTGCTCATGAAGTGAGCTTCGCTGGGTTGGAGGTGGGGTCCAGTTCAAATGGCGACAGCAAAAATGTAGTGTCTACTGCTGAGGGAGAAGTACACACACCCAGAGATGTGGTGCCTGACTTGAAGGAGGGGGTTAACATACACCAGGGTTTTAGGTTTATGAGGTAGCTCCAGTGGTGCATAGTGTCCCTGAGGTGGATTGGCTAACTGGCACAGGGGTCCATATCAGTGGTGGGAGGGACACTCTACTGACTCAATGAGAGGTGCAGGGAGAGGGGTTCCCCCATGGTAGAAGCCTTGGTATGTGAGTATGGGGACTGCCCAGAAGAGTGTGGGTTGAGTGACAGAGACAGTTAGACACTGTCTTGCCAGTCTCAGGAGGGTGATATGAGGTACTTGTGTGAGGCACTGGAGGGTGAGGCAAAGAGTAGCTTGGTCAGCACTTGTGTGGGGTTGTGTGATTCAATTGTTGGAGAGCATATTTTAGTCTGTCTGCTTGTGACAAGCTACACAGGGGGTGAGCAAGGGTTATCTAAAGTGTGTATCCCCCTTACCCTGACTAGAACCAAGGGTCCCTATTTGGACAAAGGTACCTACCTCTGCCAATTAGATGCCCCCATTTCTAACATGCAAAAAGAACTATTGATGGACTGAATGCAGAACAATGTCATACATTCACCCCAGTACAGAGATCTGGGCCTAAATCCATCGTTGTTTTGCTCACCATGCCATTCCAGTTTGGACCCAGCCATATGCAAATCAGTCTTGACCCTGTGCCCTATGGGAACATTCCAGGCCGAACTGCCAGGCCAGATCCTCCCTGGACTGGAAACAAGCATCCTAGGACTGGTTTCGGGGTTTCACCCCTATTCAGCCAGGATAGCTTGATTCCAGTGGCATGGAGAGCACGGGACTCACGTCTGAGCATACCCGTCCCACTCGGGGTGACAAATGCAAAAAGAACTATTGATGGACAGAATGCAGAACAATGTCATACATTCACCCCAGTGCAGAGATCTGGGCCTAAATCCATCGTTTTTTTGCTCACCATGCCATTCCAGTTTGGACCAAGCCATATGCAAATCAGTCTTGACCCTGTGCCCTTTGGGAACAGTCCAGCTCGAAATGCCAGACCAGATCCTCCCTGGACTGGAAACAAGCATCCTAGGACCAGTTTCGGGGTTTCACCCCTCTCCAGCCAGGATAGCTTGATTCCAGTTGCATTCCATCCATCATCCCCTTCGGTATCGCCTCATTTCTAACATAGCACAAATATCTCAAGCATCTATAATGTTGACACGAAACTACTTTGTTACCCAATCACACACCTAAATGTAACATATGTAAACATCTGCGAAATGTTGTCGGCTTTCTAAATTGTGATTGACAGCCCATTAAGCCAAAGCTCTAGGAAGGCTCAGCCAAACAAAACAATAGCTGGAGGGAGCAGACCCAAAGCATCTTTCTTTATGTTCTGTGTAGTATGTTGCATGTGCTGACGTGAAATTTGATGACAAAAAATTGGGGAGATGATGTGGACTTATGGCTAGAGCAGTTGGCCTTAACGCTGGGGACCCAGGTTCAAGTCTCGACAGGGACACTCAACATGATATGATTCTGGGCAAATCACTTAATCTCCCCGTGCCTAACAATGAATGAATGTGTCGGTCTGTAAGGCAATTGGTGCTCATGTGAAACCTCTGATACCTTTGGGTCAAGTTTGCGCTATATTAAACTCTGGAAGAAAAAAAAAATTGCCAAGCCTAAAAATGCCCATTGCTGCACGTAAACAGGAGGTCGCCTAGCATACTCTGCAATGGCAGCTCCTAGATAAAGTTCTGCTCCATCTTGAAAATGTATGCTGCCATTTATCTTAAATTCTCAACACTGATCTTAAATGGATTATGTAAACTAATCACAATGGTGTTCCCAAAACCTCTGTAGAAGTGGAAATTTTCAGGTGACCTCAATGATTTACCTATTAAGCGATTGGTGTGCGAATCAGAACATCTTGAGTTCCTAAGAGGAAATAACCTCTTCCGAGTCTCAGTGGTAATTTGATCACATATAACTACAAATACAATTATAGAGTTTGGTATGTGCAATATGCATTCAACACAAATATATTGTACTTTAGTCTAAATCAGTTCATCCCTGGTGCAATTCCCCATCCTATGAGCATCCAAATGTGTTTGACCTTTGAACAGCTGGTGATGCTAAGCAGTTTCTGGCTCTTTCAGCTGTATTCACTTATTATTAAATAACTGATTAACACAATCTAACCATATTACCACCAGTGAATTAATTTTGTTTTGAGTGTTTGCATAGCTCATTATGGTCAAAGGTAGCCAAAGTATGAGGCTTTTAGTACCCCTCATCCATGACACTGCGAAGTATTGACTGCTGTTTACTCTTGCAAAAAACTATTAGTAAATATGGGTGGGTAATCTTATATCTTGTCTTGAGTAGGAAATCCCACCAAAGGCACTATCGAATTGTAGAATTCATATTTACATTTAAGTGGAGAAAAATCAGCAATCTTGAAATGACTTTGTTTCTTTGGGCTATATTAAAAAAAGTATTAGTAGTACAAAGAATGCTTTAAAAAAAAATATTTTAGAGAGATGGCGGGTTGATTAGACAGCGTGCAGAGTTTTACCTGGACATGTGGTACACCAAGGCTCAATCAGAAATAATGCTGAAGTTATCATTTGTAATACAGTTGCATTTGTATTGAACGCAGGGATGATATAAACATGTTTACTAGATATTAGTATATCTAATGTCAAACCTTAAACCATCTCAATGTCACAACAGAATAATGATTGAGAGCTGACACAAGCAAAATTAAAAAATGCATTGTACAAAACAGACATTTAATAACTTTTATATATTTTGTACAGTGTTCATCTGACTAGAGACTCAGTAACTAAACTGCAACATTTCTCAGAAACACAGAGGTGGGGGGGTGGGGGTAGAGAGGGAGGAAGGGGGGGAGTTAGGGTAGTAAAAGTTGAAGAACTGGCTTCTCCTGATATGTGCATTGCTGACTGGGCCTCATATAAGATGCTACTGTATGTAACTGTGAGTTATTGATAAGACGGTTGGAAAGCTCAATAAAATACTTTAACAAAAAAAACAAAAAAAAACTGTGCAACCCTGAGTCTAAATACATTATTAATTAGAAAAGGTGAACCTAGTGTGCTCAATGTAAGTTAGGAACTAGTCAATAACCTACTAATGTAAATTGTATGCTATCAAATGTGCTGCTATGTTCTCTAGTAGTATGAATGTTGTTGTTTTTATTCTAGTTTTTACTGTGGTTTTTTTTCAAGAAATTACAAGAACTCACAACATTGACATACTGAGGGTGAAAGGATGTTGCTTTAAGCAATCGATTAAGTATTTTTTCTGTGACAGCTATTCTTTTCTCATTGAATATACCTATAGCCCACTAGGGCATGATTATTTTCCAGTGAGAGACATTATTGGAATAGAATAGGAGGACATTAACTGCTGCCTTTTGTCCTGAGCCGAAGGAAATTGATGGTATTAAGTACGAGTGATATGGTTTAGGATGAATTCAATTTAAATTCATTTTCGTACTCTAACCCATGATTTGTTTTATAAATTGTACTAAATGCAGATTTTCCACAGTTTTAATAGGAAACAAATCATGAATTTATTAAAGACACGGAGGGTAATAATATGCATAACTCCTTTCTTGTTCCCATACTCAGAAGCAACTAACACTAGCAGTAGAATAGAAAATCAAAACATTCCAGAAGCCCTTAGAACATTTCTTTCTTTCTTTCTTTCTTTCTTTCTTTCTTTCTTTCTTTCTTTCTTTCTTTCTTTCTAAAGTTTTATATAGCGCTGGCTAGACCCAGGGGTATTAGAGTGCGTTACAGGAGTATGAGGAGGTACGATAATCGACACATTTGGTCAAAAGCATTGCAATAAGAGCCAATATAAGGAGAGCAGATAAATATGAATGCTATTTACAACGGTCAAGCAATAAGCTCACGTGGGTAGAGATTAATTAGGTTCGGGTGGGTGTGTGGAGGTGAGCAGGATGAGCTAAAGTAGGGGGATAAGGAGAGTGGGAGTTAGGGGAGTGGGGGAATGGGAGATCGGAGGGAGGCCGTGCGGTAGGTTAGATGTCATAGGTCAAGGTGGGGGCAAGGAGGGGTTGCTAGGGGTAGGGGAAGGAAGTAGCATGAGGGAGGGGAGTTAGAAGGGAGAGTGAGGGGGTGAGAGAGTTGGATGGCAAGGGGGGAGCCTGGTGGGGCTCAGAGTAGGGTATTATTGACCCCAGTATTTGTTGAGGGGAAACAATTTGAGGTCTTTTTTGAAGTTGATGTAGGAGGGGTTGCAGCGTAGGTATTGAGGCAGGGAGTTCCATATGGACGGAGTGTTTCCAGAGAAGGTACAAGCTTGTGTGCATTTCTTTTTTAGCCGAGGGGGATAAGAATGAGTGCATTGGTGCTCCTTATTGGTCAAATGCAGTCCGCTTTGTGGAGTTTGTCTGAGAGGCAACGTGAGGTGTTTTGGTGAAGGGCTTTGTGTGTGATACATGCAATCTTATAGGTGGATCTGCCTTCAATGGGAAGCCATTTGAGGGTTTTAAGTGCAGGGGAGATGTGGTCGAAACGTTTATAGTCAGGCATAAGTCAAGCAGCAAGGTTGAATACAGATTTTAGTGGTGCAAGATGGACTTTGGGAGTTCCAGCGAGGATAGCGTTACCATAGTCTTTTCTCGACAGGACCAGCGATTGGACAACAGTTTTGAATTCATCTATAGGGATGAAGGTTTTGATTTTTTTGAGTTGACGTAGAGTGAAGAGTGCTCCTTTGGCTGTGGTTTTTATGTGGCCGGTAAGGGCAAGGTTATTGTCAATGGTGATGCCAGAGATTTAACTAACTTGGAGGTGGTGCGAGAGCAGTTGAGAGCATTAAGGTCAGATATCCAGTTTTGGATGGGGAGTGGGTTTTTTTTAAGGGAGAAGAGAATGATTTCCGTTTTTTTAGGGTTGAGTTTGAGGTGATTTTTGTGGAACCAAGATTGGATCTTTGTTAGGGTGTCATTGAGGTGTAACACATCCAAGTGGGATTTAATCTTATAGTAGAGTTGAGTATCGTCAGCATAGAGGTGGTAGTTGATTTCTGCTTGTTTGAGAAAAAGGGTGAGGGGTTCCATGAATAGGTTGAAGAGAGCGGGGGAGAGAATGGATCCCTGTGGGACACCGAGGGGGATAGGAGTGGGGTTAGAAAGGCAGTTCTCGATTTTGATTTGTTGGGTTCTATGTTGGAGAAAGGAGGTGAACCAGTTGAGGACATGGCCATTGAGGCCAAAACGGGCTTTAAGAATGTTAAGTAATGCAGTGTGGTTAACAGTATCGAAAGCAGCGGAAAGGTCAAGGAGAATGAGTAGGCAAGCTTCGCCATTGTCAAGTGAGTGATGAATGTCGTTCACTATATTGAGTATGGCAGATTCTGTGCTGCATCCTTTTCTGAAGCCAGATTGCAGCAAGTCAAAGAGGTCGAAAGTGTTTATGTGATTATCCAACTGAAGCAGGGTGCATTTTTCAAGGGCTTTGGAGAGAAGAGGGAGGTTAGAGATAGGCCGGAGGTTATTGGGGTCGTTGGGATCTGCGTTGGGATTTTTAGGGATGGGTTGATTTGACCCAGTTGGAGGGAGGTGGGAACACACCCTGAGGTCAGGGATGAGTTTATAATGGTGGCCCACAGTGGGGGCGATGATATGTTTAAGGTCTTGGACACGTTTAGAGGGCATGGGGTCTTTGGTGTGAGAGGATGGTTTAAGCTTAGAGATGATGTTATAGACTTCGTGTTCCGTGGCAGGGATACCATAGACTATAAATTAGGAGAAGTCTATTCATGTACACAAGACGAAGACAAACAAGACCTCAGTCTCAAAATACAGACACTTCATCATCCGGTGGTGAAACGTCAAATCGACTAAGACCTATATCAGAACCATCGACATCTGGATCAGCTACCACCCTTCAAACGACTCCATCAACAGGAAGTACCTCTCCTTTTTTAGAAGTGGGCCCCACCGACAGAGCTGACCTAGGCGGAGCAACAGAAAAAGAGAAAGAAAAACAGAAGGACCACCCACAGACACAGATAGTCACAGCCAAGTAGGACAAGGCCAAGAAAGGAGGTCAACAGATAACTTAGTGATACATATATCTGATTACCATTTTTCAGAGATAGAATTAAATACGTTGCAAAAGGGGACATCATTCGTTCCCATAAGTCACACAAACACCTTGGAACTAGAGATTAGCTTCTTTAAACTAATGAGGAAACTGAGACTTCGACACTTTCTTGAAAATGTCATCCCAGATCACACCATTAGGACAAAAGATCAACTAATGGGTTTAAAGACAAAAATTACCTTTATGGCCCCCACAAGCCACAAACGTTTGGATATGTTTGAATCATTAGTGAAACAAGACTTGTTGAAACTAGACTTCAAGAAAACACCTAAATATAACAACTTAACTCAAAAAGAATATGGGATTCGTAAGCCAATCGCACAAAATTCTACCATAGTGTACCAGAAAGCCGACAAAGGAGGAGCTCTGGTGGTACTAAATGCTGCACATTATAACAACCAAGTTGTAAGTCACCTAGCGAATCAAGAAACCTATATGAAGCTACATATAAACCCTACAGAACAATTCTTAGGAGTCTTAAAAACTATAGTACAAAAAGCCTACGAATAAGGAACTATAAATGAAAAAACTAGAAGATATCTCACACAACCAACCCCAAGAGCCCCATCATATACATGGTGCCAAAAGCCATAAAGACCCCATCAACCCCCCTTTTTGCCCAATCGTGTCAGCAAAAGGAAGCTTACATGAAAACTGCTGGACCGATATCTACAGCCATCAATGTTACACATGAAAACATTCATAAAATATACCACAGACTTTCTAAATAAAATCAACCAGATAGTGACAACAGAGGATGAAACCATAATAATGTGTACAATAGATGTGATGTCTTTATACACCTTAATACCACATCAGCCGGGACTTGAAGCCATTGAACAAGCCTTACCACATACGGGGTATGATGAAGATTTAAAAATATTCCTAATGGAATTGTTACAATTTACCCTCATGCATAGCTACTTCAAGTTAGTATTAGAACAGTGGTCCTTAAACGCAACAGTTGTGTAAATAGGATAATAATAGACTTGAATCAGTACTATAATGCGAGTGTCCAGCCGGATAACAATTTAATAAATCAAAAATGTCAAAGAACAAAAATACAAATGTAGCAATTACGTGGGACACAATCCTGCATCCTACATGAACACATGACAAATACATTTAGAACACATATCAGGCAAGACGGGGTAGCTTGTGGAATATTGAGCACAATTTCTAACAAGCACAGAGAAACAGTAACTGTACTTTTGTTATCATGTGCGATTAACGTGCAAACTGTTTACATTAGTCAACGACGTTTCGATCCTTTAAACAATAATAGGATCATCATCAGGACAGTTAAGGTGCAAACCTGAATCAATGAAAATAGCCTGTGGAAAATGAGGAAAAGGGAAGGAAATTAGGGAACGTCTAATACAGAGCCTTAAAACATTGTGCCAGCCGTAGGGCAGTCAAGGTGTTAAGCAGACGCAACATGCACGTGGTTGAGTGCACTCTGATCATGCAATGGCAAAAGGTTAGACTTAGGAAGGTGATGCACAGTGACAATTAATAAAGTGCCTACATAAAGGATAAAGGATAAAATCACCAGAATGTTTGCAGCAAAGGATATACAACAAGCACGTGGTACGTCTGCCAAGAAGGTACGAGTAGCTGATGGATAGAGGGCTTGGTTGTGAGCGAGTGAACACCGTCAAGAGGGAAACGGAGAACTACAGGCAGTGTGTGCTGCGTAAGGGTACGACGGGTGATATCGTGCGCGTGGTACTTCTGCCCAGAAGGTACGAGTGGCTGATGGCCTAAGGGCTTGGTTGTGAGCATGAGAGTTGCGCCAAGCAGGGCAAGGAGAACTTCAGGCAGTGTCAGAAGCGCTAGGGTACAAGAGAGAGATTAATGGTGTGAAGGCTGCCTTGGACTTATCTTCAGCGCACCCGGCATACCCGTATTTGCGCAGGGTGAAAATTATGCCAGTGGCATTGTTTTTTAGTTGCTGGGGTGCAAAGGTGTTGGGTTTAGGTAGGGGGGAGACAGATGAGAGATGGGAAGGGACCTGGAGAAGAGTAGATGGGGATGGAGATTCAGGAGAAATGTCATAAGAAAGTAGTGGGTTGGTGGAGAGGGGATTTAGGAGGATTGATCAATTTTAGTGGTTTTATCAGAGAAGAAATTAGCAATTTCTTCACATTTCTCGTTTGTGGCCATCAGCTTTTGGGGGGCAGAGGATGTTTGATTTTTGACAATGCTGAATAGTTCTCTACGTCTATTTTTGGCCCTATCAAGCTGCGTGCGGAAGAAGGAGGCCTTTTCATTGAGGATGTGTTTTTTGTAGTTGGACCTAGCGGATCGGAGAAGGGCTAGGTGGGAGGGGGATGGGTATTGCCTCCAGGTCCTTTCGGACTGTCTAAGAGAGCTTCTTTCGTTGTTGAGATCAGAGTTGAACCAGGATTTGGAAGGTATGTTTCTTTGGGCTTTCATTTTGGGAGGGGCCACTTGGTCTAGGACCTCGGTAACTGATTCGTTGCAATATTCGGTGAGGGCTTTCGCATTTTGGGAGAGGGGGGTGTGCAGGAATTGGGCTTTGAGTTTTGTTTCAAGTTCGCCGGGGGGGATAAGATGCAGATTTCTGGTCAATTTCTTATATTTGATGCTTTTGGAGTGGAGGGGGGGGGGGCCGTGGTGGTGATCGAGAAGAGGACGAGGTGATGGTTGGACCAGTTGATGGGGGCAATGGTGGAGAGGGAGGCTAAATCGTTATTTGTTATGATGGCATCAAGAGTAGCCCCTTTAGTGTGGGTTGGAGAGTGACAAATTTGTTTAAGGTCACTAATCTCCAGAAGATTCATGAGGAGATTAATAGCGGGGTCTTTGATATCTTTCCAGTGGAGGTTAAGACTCCAAGGAAGATATTTTTAGAGTTTGAAAGAGAGCATTGGGTGAGTAGGTCGGAATGTTCCTCTGCGAACGGAAGGCATTCGCCAATTGGATGATAGATATTGTGTAGGCGAATAGGTGGGGCACCCTGGATTTTGAGTTCTGCACCGAGGTATTCAAAGATGACAGGGTTGGAGTTCTTGACAAGCGAGAGATGAAGTTCGTTTTTGAAGATGATAGCTAAACCACCTCAAATTCTCTCAGGTCTCTCTTTCCTGAGTATGGAGTAACCGGTGGGGTGAGTAGGACAAGGATAGAGGTAGAGTGGGCCTTGAGCCAAGTTTCCGTAAGGAAGGCAATGTCAATGTCTTCGCTGAGAATGGTTTCAGCTATTTCCGTTGCATGCTGGGCAGCTGAGCGGCAGTTGACCAGCATGCATGTGAGGGGTTTCGGCTTGTTAATGGGTGGAGGGCATGTATGGATAGCGGTGAGTTGAGTTGGGGGTCTAGGGGAGATAGGGGAAAAAGGGATTCTGCACGTCCCCAGGATCACAGTATTGGTAGAGTGGTGGTGGGAAGGTCAATTGGATTCTTAGGGAGGTAGGAGTTACAAAGGTCAAGGAGGTCTGAAGGGGAGAGATAGCTTGAGGCACGGGTGGTTGGTGGGAACAGTTGCAACGAGGGAAGGTTCTCCATTGTTGAAGATTGGAGGTGCTTTGTGCGTCTACGTTTGGGGAAATCGCCCAGTTTAGGAGGATTTCAGAGGAGAGTGAGTTAAAATCTTTCCTTAGTTGAGAGAGTTCAGATGACAAGGAAAGATCTTCTCTGAGCTGGGAGAGTTCAGACGACAGTGTAAGATGAGAGCTTTCGATGTTAGATAGGGTCTGTGTTAGATTAGCCTTTGAATTTTCCGGGAAGAACGGTCTGTGGAGTGTGTGGGTTGGGAGGTCGAGGGGGTGAAGAGGGGGGGCATTCCCAGATTGTTGGACAAGGGGGAGTCCACGTCGTCGGGAGGGGAGTGCATAGAGTTATTGTCTGTGTTCTTAGGTGGTAAGAGATCTTGAGGGGAGAGCGGGGAAATAACATCCTGGCTAATAACATCTTGTCTGGGGGGGAAGGTAGTTTGGAGAAGGTGAAATTGGTACAGGCGGTTGAATAATAGGAGAGTCGGGAGGAGGGTGCTGGAAGATAGGAGTGAGGGAGGGGGTGTGTCTAGTGGTGGGAGGGGGGAGTCATTAGAGAGAGAAAGGGTTTGGGAGATTGGGCATGCTGTTGAGGTGTCCGGATGATGAGGGGTTGCTAGAGACGGGGGGAGATTGGACGACTGGGTTAGAGAGTCTTCACACGTAGTATTGATGCCTGTCAGGAGAAGGTTTGGGAGCAAAGAAGGGGAGGGTGAGGGGGTGACAGTCGGTTGGGAGGTTGCAGTGTTAGGAGGTGGGATGGAGAGTAGGTAAGATAATGTGCTGAAGTGTTGCTCAAAGATGGTGAGGTGATTTTCTGAGGCTTGGATTAAAATGTTACCGGATTTGAAAATGGAGATGTCTATTTCGCCGGGGAAAGTATGGGAGGAGGAGGTGGACAATTTAAAGCCATACGATATTTTACATGATTTAGTGATGGGGAGGTGGTGGAGAAAAATGCTTTTCCATTTGGATGGGCGTTTGGAGTAAAAAATGTAGTTTGTTTTTATTATGGAGGAGAGACTAAGGTAGTTATCAACAAATAGGGTTTCATGGTGACCAATAAGTAGTTTGTGTTTGAAGTTTCTTTTGGAGTTTGGAGAGATTGGGTGGGTAGAGGATGAACCAAGAGTTCGGGCCATGTCTAGTGATGGATGAGTCCTGTGGATTGATTCTGAATTCTGTTGTAGTGAGGGGATGTGTAAGGGGTGGCATGGTGGTTGGATTAAGGAGGCTAGGGGAGGGGGAAAAGAGGGAGGGTGGAGGACTTGATGCGAGGCGTTGGGAGGTGTGGGGGTCAGAATAGCAGCAGGGTTAAAGTGAATGAATAGAGTAGGAATCAGAAGGGGAGAAGGGGGCCGTGTTAGGGGAAAGGAGTGAGACGATAGAGGGAAGGAGGAGAAGCCATAAGTCGGAGGCATGTGTTAGGTGGGCAAATCAGTCCGTACACTTATTGGTGAACCCGGACAAGTGTAGGAAGAGATAGGAGTAGGGGAAGCAAGAGGGATCAGACCAAGGGGGAGGAGAAATGGTAAACTCAGAGAGGCACAGAATGAGACATTGAGGATATAGTGAAAAATTAAGTGAGATGGTGGCAACAAATAGTGAGCAATATAAGTAAACCACAATGAGAAACAATACAAAGAGCATGAAGGGCTCACACCATCATTAGGAAGTCTGTAGCTCCACTGTGGGAGTGGTTAGGCAGTGATCAAAAGAAATGACAGTATATATTGCAAAGCTAATAGCATAGGCTGGTAGTCTTGGTGGCAAGGACATATCAACGTTCCAGTTCAGCCAACAGGTCAGGATTATTAGTGGGATTGATGCTGTCTTCAGGTTAGGTTAAATAGTGAGAGTCCAGCCCAGTTAGCTGCCAATGAGAGGAGGCTTACAGAAAGTTAGATGGAGGATCATCTGCTATTTAGTGGGGTGAGATCATGCTGGTTGCCGTCACTTAGAGGGATCTGGTCACAGGGGACGAAGTCAGTAAAAGTTCCCCCCTCTGAGTAAGAAGATTGAGGGGTGCGTTTAACCCCAGTCAAACAGAGTTGTGGGGGGCGTCACAGTTCTGAGGCCACTCTGGAAGAGGGTAAGGGAAGAGACAGTATTAGGTAGTTAATAGTAAAGAGAGCCAGGCAGAGTGGAACAATTTAATGGCCTTCTCAAGGAGACCTAGGAGTGGGTGTGATCAGTCCTGCCGCAATGGATGTGTGGAAATCAGCCTCACATCGAGGATGCCTGAATCCTCTTGGTAGGCAATTTTATCTTTCTATGCTCCAACTTCCTTCTCTTACTTACCTTTGCCTCAACGTCTGGTTCATCAAAATCAGAAGAACAAGTTAGTTCCACATCCTCAATAGAGGATGACCTGTCACATACAACCACATTGTGGCTCTTCTTTTTAGCCTTCATAGGTTCTTCTGTAGCCTTTATAGCCAATTCCTCCCCTGGTGCCTTCCGCCCAGAACCTCTATTCTCCTTCTGCACTTCTCCATGCTTCCTTTTGTGTGCTCTCTTTGAGCTTCCAGATTTTGATCCTCTAGCCGCTGGCTCTACCTCCTCTGTAGACCAGTACCTTTCCTCCTCTACAACCTTTAATCTACTACCCTGATCTTTTAGACATTTTTCTACACAACTTTCTATCTTGTTATTTATTCTTACTGCTAGATCACCAAAGCTTTTCTCAATGCATCCTTCATTTTTCCTTCAAAACCTTGCTCCTCCACCGGCTCCATTTCCAACCTTAGTCATTTCTTTAAGAAAAAAGTAGACTACTCTGACCATCTTTTTTCCCTTTTTATATATGTTCCAACCAACAGCTGAAAGAAATATTCCTGCAGGTAACTGACAACTAATTTGCTGGCAACTGTTACCCGACACCTTGTACTTCATTTCAGCAACTAAAATATGGCCACCCTAAGCCCCCATTGTTTAAACTGTATCCGTTCCCAACTTCTCAAAATGGCCTTATGCAATCAAATCAGTCTCTCAGAGACTAAAGCTGGATAGACGCTGCACACAAATTGAATCTGTCCATCCAACTCTCGCATACAGCCTAAACACTCTTCACATGCGCGGGCAGTCAACATTTGCCCAATTGACTAGTAGGCGCTACTTTTAAAATTGAATTACCACTGCTCTGCAAGTTGTGTTTGACTACCTAAATAACTCGCCGCAAATGCTTATCAGATCCGACCTTAAAAACCATACACTTCTGCCACAAGGTGGAACCACATCACCCCACTAAATTAATTCCTACTCCTCTAAAAGTTACCCTTACTCAAAGAACAAGCAAGAAGATCAACCTGCCATACCAATATACTTCCTACTAAAAGACCCACATAACATTTCAATCTAAGAATACATTTAAATCCCTTTAGAAATTCAACTTTTCCTTATAAATATATTAAAAACATGTTATATAAAGTTTACAAACCCCAAACCTTGCATCATAAGAACTTGATCGCTCACTGAACACATCCATCAGTCAAAACTTAACTTGTGCAAAGATTAAACAACATTCTTACTCATACTCTACCAAGTAACAGTTGGATGTAATTATCTGTGTATGAGCAGCATCAAAATAAGGAAGATGCCTGCAGGCTCCTTGGTTATATGCGTGTTCTAATGTGTTCTGGAATGTTTCAATGTTCTCTTCTACTACTTGTGTTTGTTTCTGCTGTGTATGGGAGCAATAAAGGAGTTATGCATAATATTAGCCTCTGTGCCTTGACATAAAATGACTGAGAACCATATATGAACAGAATATGAAATACTGTATGAAAATTTGCACTTTCCCCTCATATTAATATCTTTGTTATTTTTGTTGCTGAATATCTATGGAATGGGGGGCGCTAGAGGGCGCACGGCAAGATGGCCGTACTCTAGTGCTGCTCTGCCCGGCCGGGCCACAATCCGTCCATTATCTGCCTGTAATCGCTGAGGGATAAAAAAATTGATTTTCTGTATATAAGGAGTATCGGACTCATATTATGTTAGCATGATGCATCTATACGTGTACTCCCTGTTTGAAATATATACTTTTGCCTGGAGGAAACACGTTTATTTCTTCCCTGTATATCTATTGTTATAAGAGTAGGCCGAGAACCATACAGATGCCATCTTTTGATTATATGCTCGAGCACAGGCCGTGATCACTCATTGATCACATGAAATTGTCTGGCCCCAGTTCATTTGAGTTACTGGTAGCAGCTGAAGGTAGGCTGTTTACTTGACTGTTCTAAAACTCAAGGTCGCATCTGGCTTTGGGGGCGATAAGCGCATTCCTGGAGGCACCGTGTCTACACTCCCAGGCACCAAGACGAAAGGGAGTTACCCCTCCTGACCTCATCAGTAATAGATAGTCAAGCCTTTGTACTGGTCTGACGTGTGCCATATATGGTCCTTTCCTGGAGCTCGAGGACCAACTGGTGTTTTTCCTTTTACAGTGATTGTATGTGTTGAACCGAAAAGTATATAACCTCATGTTGAATAGGAGCCAACAGTCTTCTCGTCGCACCTGATGGGTGAGCTTCGGAGAGGCTCCTCTATAGAGTATTTGTTTAATAAACGATTGAACCTTCTTCACTGCCAACTGACTGATTATTTGGTAATGGTATTTGGACTATTGGTATGCATAGTCCTTTAGTTTATTTTTATGGTACATCAATCGCCGCATCCGCTTCCCAAACTGGACTGGGCAGTGCTGTGTTGCCCTACTGCAGCTGATGGGAGCGAGTTTCGCAACTTTTGATCGCTGCATCGCTGAAAACGCAGACCCATAGACTGCTCGGCGAGCGCTCACAAAATGGCGCTGTGTCCTGGGGATTGAGCTGCGTCCTGCCCTAGCTTTCAGCACATCGAGATGGCGACGCTGGCCTGAAGTGGAGGCTGGTGTGCTTTTATTGGTCTCAGCGGTGAGAAATCAAATTTGGAGCGGAAGCGGAGGGCAGTGGCCGGCCTTCAGTGTCTCCTGCGCACTGGCCCTGCTGACAGCGCCTGGCTGCCGATCGTGCGGTTCCCGAGGCTGCCGGTGGTGAGTGGGGTGCGGCACCTTCGGGGCCCGTAGCTGCGAAGGCGGGTGGGGGACTTGGGTTGGCACCGCGCTCTGCAAGCTGCTGCGGGGGTGATTGGGGCTGTGCGCGCGGCAGGGCTGCTGGTACTACACGCCACGTGGAGTTGGGATGCCGCACTGCCTACTGCTGACACATCGCCATTACTGCTGTTGAGCCTATTGCTGGCTGCTGGGAAGCTGAGCCCCTATCGCCTGTACCTTGCTGCTGTCCCTGGTGTGGGTGGTGGCTACATAGCTAGTGGACAGATTCGGCTGCTGAGTGGCTTGGGGGGACTACGTGGACTTGAATATTGAGACTGAGATATACACTACTCTCTTGGTGTCTAATATTGGTACTTTCCTTCACATGTGCTCTGTGCCGCTGATGCTTGTGGTGTGGCCTGAGATGGGGTGCCACTGTATCGTAAGCCTCAGGGTGCCTCTAACCTGTTGTGGGCCCACTATCTCTGGCACTTGTCTTTGATGTACCCTCGCCAATCTTCACGTGGCGAGGGACTCCTTCATAGTGGGTAATTCCCTGCTATTATTCACGGGGCTGTTCGGTGAACTCTTTTCAACGTCTGTGACTTGTCTAATAGGCGCGGGGGCACACAGCTTGTGTCTACAATGGGGAGAACGGACAAGATGCAGCCGCGCCTCACGTTTGATGCTCAAAAATCTTCTAAGTCCTCACAGAAAGCTTCCTCGGACTCGGAGGCAGACGCTCATGAAGATAACCCCCCACACTGGAAGCCACTTTATTAGCAATGCAGTGCTGCCTTCAATCTATAGAGGGCACAATGGAGGCAGTGAACCATTGACTAGACAACTTGTCGGCACAATTCGAGAAACAAAATGTCCGTATGGGAGAAGTTGAGCAGCGTGTTTCTGCAACAGAGGATGGGCTGAGTGAGGTATCTGGCAAGACGCTTAACATGGAGAAGGTGTTGTCTATAAGCCAAGCCAAGAATGAGGATTTAGAAGCGCGGTCCCAGCGCAATAACATCAGGCTGACTGAGTTGCCGGAGTCCAACAATGTGGGGAGAATGGAGACTTATATTGAGAACCTTATTAAAGATATCTTTGGTACTGAACACCTATCCCACATGTTCATTGTTTTTTTTTTTTGAGAACTCTTTTTATTTTGCAAGAAAAACAAGGTCACAAAAGACAGTATCATCAAAGCCATAGAGTTGCTGCCACCTCGGCACATGTTCATTGTTGAGCGTGCTCTTCGCTCTCTTGCGGCGAGACCGGCTCCGGGCACAACTCCTTGTCCCATTATAGCAAAATTCTTAAATTACAGTGATCGGCACACTGTTTTGCGTCTAGCCAGGGACAAAGGGACTATCGAACACCAGGGCAATACTTTGGCTTTTTCCCCAGATTTCCTAGTGGCTGTGCAATCCGCTAGATGGGAATTTAGTGCTGTTAAAAAATTCTTACAATCATGCTATATCCCGCGCGTCTTCTCTAACCCTAAGGCTGCCCTTGAGCATGCTATACAACTGAAAAGCAGGTGACCCGAGTCCAGCACACCCCATGACGAAGACGATTGATCTATGGAAGTGCTCCTTGTTATTGCTTTCGTATTTGTTATTGCTCCCTCAGGGATGTACTATGTGTATGATTCTGTACGGGTAGATGTTCATTGGTGGGGGTGTCTCCCACTTCCAGATGTTATTGTACTCAAGTTATAATGCGCGCTGTTGTGGATTGGATTTGATACTTTGGCACAGGTACTAGACCTTCTTGCCACCTCCCACTGGTTGGGAGGCTAGTAGCACTCTGTGTTCCCCAAATGTGTGTACCCCAAATGCAAATCCTTTCTACTTGTTTTTGTTGCTGGTGGGTTTCATTGAATTGGGATGGCTTTGGCAAAGTTTGGGATGCTGAAGTGGGTGGGGGTTGTGTAAGGGGGATTCGATGGGGCAGGCTCCTGTTGTTTTTATACTGTGCATTTGTTGCAATGATTGGTTACGACACTTTAGATATGCATGACATGATGTATAGCGCTGGTATTTATACATTGCTGTGTGGAAGGTATGAGTGGTATGGTCAAGTTTATTACTTGGAACGTGCATGGACTTAGATCTCCAAAGAAGATAAGATCTGTTTTGGCACACTTGGTGGATAGACTGGAGGTGCAGGTAGCCTTACTCCAGGAGACGCACCTCACTACGGAACCAGCGAAAAAAATTGGTACGCGTTGGGCAGCTGCGAGAGTTGAGTCTTCGTATTCCACATATCCGAGGGGTGTGATGACAATACAATTAAGACTGACACGGATGAGCATGGGCGAGTGGCGATTGTGTATGGGCAATTGGGGGGAACAAATGTGCTGTTGGTTAATGTGTACAGGCCAAACACTGACGACCCGTCCTTTTTTTCGGATGTGTGGCGCCGAATCTCTGAGTTCCCTCCGGCTGAGATAATTTGGGGGGGGGGGTGATTTTAATGTTTGTCTGGATATAACCTTCGATAGGGTCAGTAATGGCACAGGGAGGCTTAAGCAGGCAGCGGAGTCACTTTTAGGCATATTGGATGCTGGTCATGGCGTTTCCGTCTCCATCCGGGGGGCCGCGAAAGTACGTTTGTCTCCTCGGTACATGGGACTTTGTCCCGCATAGATTTTTGGCTTGTCTCCGAGGCCGTCTGCACCTGGACGGTGTGGGTCGGACAGATGGCTCGTACACTGTCAGACCACTCTCCAGTGGTTCTTGAATTGGAGGTACCCACGTGTGAGAGACCACCTTTTACACGGAGGCTGCAGTCTACTGAATTAACTGACCCAGTTTTTTAAACACACTATTGGCGAGGCAATTCCTAATTTATTTCGTGAAAACGAGGGTTCAGTTGAGAGTGCCGAAGTGCTGTAGGAGGAGTTAAAAGTGACTATTCGTGGGGCGTGCATCGGAGCGCAATCTGGAGTGCTACGAGATCTTCGACGCAGAATAGATAAACTGGCGTCTGATATCTCTACACTTGAGCATGAATATGAAAGGAATCCCTCCCCACACACATTAGCTAAGATAAGGGATCAGATGGCATATGTATCAACATCTCCATTTGCGATTCTCAAATAGTGATTTTTAAAGAATCGCTATTTGAGAATTGCAAAACGGGATGTATTTAAAAATCGCAAAACTTTAGCGATTTCTTAAAATTCCTTAATTGCGATTAGCAAATTGCGAAATCGCAATTAAGGAATACCTTACCATTCATTTCTATGGGCCAGGAGACCCATAGGAATGAATGGGAAGTAATTCTCAAATTGCGATTCGCCATTTGCTAATCGCAATTTGAGAATAATTTCAAAGGTGCAAGGGAGTCATGATGACACCCTGATGCACCCCTGAAATGAGCATGTGTGTGCATATGGCGCACATACATGCCCTAAGGGCATGTATGTGCGCCACGTGGCACTTTGTAAAATTACAAAAAGTGCATTTTTAACAGAAATCGCAAATTACCACCAACTAGAAGTTGGTGGTCATTTGCGATTCCTTAAGGATTAGTCGCAATGCTTTGGTGCGTGGTACATATCATTTAAGAAATCGCAATTTACGATTTCTTAAATGCTTACGCAAACTTAAGAAATCGCTATATTAGCGATTCCTGAAATTTGCGATGAGGATTTGCCTCACACATCCCGTTTTGCAAATTTTTAATCGCAAACGCTGTTTTTTGCGAATCGCAGCGTTTGCGATTAAAAATTCGGTTGATACATATGCCCCCTGGTCACGGATCATAATGAAACTGTTGATCAGGAACTGTTGCATTACTCCAGGCGCAGTACTGCTCGCTATTATGGGGAGGGGGGTCGTCCTAGCCGATCTATGGTGCAGAAATTGGCAGCACCACATAGTCAAGAGTGTATTAAGGAACTCCTAGATGAGGATGGGGATACACATTACTCGACTCCCGAAATTAGCGATATAGTTTTGAAGTTTTACACCGCACTCTATGCGACCAGGTATGTCCCGTCGATTGCAGAGGTAGATTCCTATCTTGAAGACGTTGCATTAGGGTGGCTTTCAAACACGCACAGGGAATACTTAATGCAGCCTTTTGATATAGAGGACGTCAAATTGGCTATTATGTCATTACCTACCTGTAAGGCAGCTGGTATGGACGGGCTTCCCAGCGAATTTTATAAAGCCTATGTGGAAGATCTTGCCCCTAGGCTACTGGCTGTGTTTGCAGAGGCTTATGAAAAAGGGAAACACCCGCCTACCCATAAGGAGGCTTTGCTGGTAACCTGGTTGAAACCGGATAAGCCCGCCAATCGTTGTGAATCCTATAGGCCTCTCTCAATCATCAATATAAACGCCAAGGTCCTGGCAAAAGATGATTGCCACTAGGCTGCAACCGTTAATCCCTCTCTTGGTCTTGCCTGACCAGTCAGGTTTTGTATCTGCGCGCTCTACTACACTTAACCTGCGTACTGTGTTCTCTACATTACACTATTTCGACCTAGACTTCCCGGCGTAGCAGTGCTGCTTGATGCAGCAAAAGTTTTTGACTCCCTCCACTAGGATTTCATGTTCACGGTTTAAACTAGAATGGGTCTACCTCCGTTTTTTCTCCAATGGCTTACAGTGCTGTACTCTGAACCAGCCGCACGTGTGCAGGTCAATGGATGGGTGTCCTCGGCATTCCCCATAGGCAGGGGCATGCAGCAGTGATGCCCGCAGTCGCCAATCCTCTTCTCGCTTGCGCTAGAGCCTTTGGCCTGTAAACTTAGACAAAGGCATGCAGCTGCGGCATTATGATTTAGGCAGAGACCACTTGTGGTCTCGATATATGCTGATGACATGCTTTTATATGGGTGTGGCCCTGCTACTTTTTTACCAGAATTACTACGTGAGTATGTAAAATTTGAGCGATACTCGGGACTCGGTATTAACTGGTCAAAATCGGTGGTGTTTCCGTTGAGAGCGGTACTAGGGAGGTGGAACTGGGTTTCCCGCTGACGTGGACACATGATCCTGTGCGATACCTTGGGGTGTGTCTACACAGAGACCACGATAGGGTGATAGCCAAGAACTATGTTCGGGCTATCACGTGCATCACTGAACAGGCAGAGAGGTGGGTGCGCTTGCCCCTCTCCCTTGCGGATCGAATTGCAGTTGTAAAAATGACTTTCTTACTAAGCTGCTTTATTTCTTTGTTAACATTCCAATCAAGTTGAATATTGCGCTTTTTCAGATGCTCCAATCCGCGATCCTTACATTCGCTGTAGTTGGGATGTTTTGGTGTAGCCGTTTGACCGGGGTGGGTTTGAGGCTCCTGACCTCCGACTATACTATTTGTGCGCGCAGGCACAGTTTGCACACTATTGGCATTTTCCACCACGGTTTCAACCTCATCTTGCTATTGACTCTGACGCTGTTCTCCCCCTGCAGGCTGCGACCCTTTCTGGGGGTTCGAGAGGCCCTAGGACTGAAATTAACCCAGTTCTATGCACTGCATGGGCTTGGAGGATGCTTGCAAAAAGGGCGCTGCTCTTACATCTGTATGCCCCGATGTTGCCACTGGCCTCCCACCCTGTAATTTCTGCGGCAATGGAGAAACCCGCCCTATGGGAGCTAGCAGCTGTGGTGATATCCACGATGGGGGATCTGTATGAACAGGGCCGGTTCATGTCATTGCAAAATGTGCAAGGGACTATGGTTCGTGGATTCATGTTAAGTTTCACCTATGTAAGAGTCCGGCAAGCTGTTAGAACCATTTACCCGGATTGCCTGGCTGAACCTGCAACTCTGCTGGCACTGCAGGCTATACTGGGGGGGAGGAGCGTAAGGGCCTATTCACCAAATTATACAATGCCTCCCTACGCGAGCGGGAATTTGTAGAGCAACCTTCATATCTTAGATGGCAAACTGTGCTGGGGCCTGCTCTTACACTGGACCTTTGGAAAACTTGCTGTGAGCTAACTGGTCGCCTCACAGTGAATTGTAATCTCTGTATTATCCACTTTAAATATTTACATCAATTCTATTATACCCCTCTGCAACTTAGTAAGTATGGTCTACGCGAGTCTGCTAAATGCATGCAGTGCGGACATGCTGATTTCCTGCATGTGGCCTGTATGAGTGCTGGCATATTTTCATTTTGGTCCAAGGTGGTGAGTGTACTTACTTACATTGTGCTGGAACCGGTGAGCTGTACTCCTGAACTCTGCTTGCTTGGATTTGTGAAAAACTTAAAGCCATGTAATAGACGGAGAGTTGCAATTTCCACCCTGTTTGCCAAGAGAGCTATTGCGCACTGTTGTGGAACAAAAAACACTCCCACTGTGAAAAAATGGGTCCGTGATCTACTTTATTGCAGGGATCAATTGGAGATGTATGCTGAAGAACTGCCTGAAGCCTCACGTCCCAGGGATTTCTGGGCCCCTCTTACTATGTATTTGCTCACCCATCCAGATTTGACATGAACTGTTTTGTATAAGCCCTTACTGTATGGGGGAGAATTGCTTTACCATATGAAGCCCTATCCTTGAATGTGTTTCTGTTCCACCACTCATACTTGTCTATGATATACAGTATTCTTCAAATGCATGATGCACTGTCGCCTGTCCTGTTGTTGGGTGGGTAGGGGGTTTGTTCATTCATCAATATCACTATTCGAATTGCATTTATTTGATTGTCACCATGCTTACTGAAACCAATAAACATATATTTAAAAAAAATTATCTATAGAATGAAATAATTGGGTTATGAAGCCTATTATAAAATCAAATTTGTTTGTAAAAGAGAATATGGTTAAAATGTTGTGTATTCTAGAACTATACTTGCGTGCATTGAAAAACACTGTTGCACAAGATGGCACCTGTCTGTTATCAAGGCTAGTGAGGAGCTGCAGAAATGCGTTGGGTCCATGTACCAGCACATTTGATTAAACACTGTTTTGCACCAGGATCGGCCCCAGATGTCTTTTCTATTCAAGAGGATGAGGTGTTGTGATGTACAGTGGCTCACCATTCCCACAGACACTGGTCACCCCTCTTTAGCAACAGTATTGGGTATTAACCCACAAATTCCCCATGTTAAGGCTTTCTCCATGTTGCATCAAACATTTTACATTCTTAATCCTGCATTCCTCATTCTGTAAATTCAAGAATAGTGCCCCAGTCAGCTGGCGGATTCATTGGATGCTTAGTTCATTCCTGATTGGCAGGTCTTTGCAGGTATTTGATAACTCTTTCTTATCAGATATACTGCCACTGAACTGTGGTGTTCTGCAAGGATCTTTCAAAGGTACCACGTTGTTCAATCTTTACATTCCGCCACTAGAGGACATTGTAGTGCCATTTAGGATCTCCATAGTGTCCTGAGTGGGTGATACCCAACTGGTATTTTTGCTCTTGCCAGATCATTACCCCACATCCCCCTCTCTTGGTCCATGCCTTGAAATGGATGCAACTTGGGGAGATAGGTCCTGTCTTAACCTAAATGGAAATAAAACTGAGCTTTTCATTTTAGGGAACAACTTAAACCCCCAACAGTCCCTGAGTTGGCCGGACTGCCTAGGCTCCCCCTGCCCCCAAGACAGTTCTAAAAAGTCTGGAGGTATGGCTGGACAAACATTATTCATGGAAAGCCAGGCAAACAAACTCTTGCCCTGCTATGATAGGACCCTAAGAATGTTACCCAAAATATATCACCTGCTCTCCCCTCTATCTAAGAGGTTAGTGGTCCAGGCACTGACCTTATCTCACCTGAACCATGGAAATTCACTCTACCTAGGAGTGCCGAAAGCCATCATCAGCAAACTTCATATTGTGAAAAATGCGGCTGCATGGACCCTTCTAAATATCCCCAGACAGTGCATCGCTTGGCAGGCCCTGGTGGATCAAATTCAAGGCCTTATTCATTGCAGAGAGAGCACTTCAAACTCAAGGTCTTTCCATTTATCAACAGCTGATCTACCCCTACACCCCAAAGAGAGCCCTCAGATCCACCAACGCATAACAGGTGCTGGTTTTCTTCATTAGAAGGGCAAGAAGTGGAGGAAATTCCTTTGGCTACAATGTGGCCAAACTTTGGAACTCTCTACCCCACACCATGCGGACAGTAGACAATGAATTGGCCTTCCGCAAACTCTTATTAATGTAGTTGTTCGAGATTTAACCCTCCATGGAGTAAACTGATAGTGTCTGGTCGCTCAACTAGTACAGGCATGCCTATGGGTCGCCATGCACTCTATAAATCTACATAGTATAGTATGCTCCCTATATGAAAAGTTCCAAAAGCAATGTGGTTATTATTGATAATGCTGCAACACTCTTAAACTCTTCACCCATCAGTGTCACCATTTTAATTTTCAAGTCATCAGCAGTGGTTTAAATAGTCCAGTACCATCAGGTACTCAATACCTGTTCTTCTTTAATTTGGAAGGGATTATAACAACACTTTTCAGCACTGCTCCAATGTGTTTAATGGGAGAGTGCTGGCGCTTCTCATCAGCAAAGAGGTACTGTGGTGTAAGGCAAACCTGCAATTCTATATTTCTATTTCAAGATCTGGTCATCAGTATTTACAGCATCCCATGCCAGAAAACTGATGCTGGACAGAATGCATGGTTGAGGAGGTGGTTTATGAGATCTTATATAAAATATACACACTACTGGATAATATATACTTTCGATATTCAATTTTTCATCTTAAACGTTTTCACCAAAAATGGCAGATGGAGTTTAATTAGTAGAATACACAAACAAGATAATTAAAAATAATTTAAAAAATCTACTAACTCTTTCTCAGTATCTGTATTTTTTTCAGACAAATAATTCTGGCCCAAGCCCCAAGATCTCAACCTGCCTCATTTAACTATAAGCTACTGCACAAGGGGTTTCTGTGAATAGCTGTACCTTGTACCTTTCTTACATCTGGGTACCTTCTATAGTTCAACGGCTGCTTCACAAAGTATTTACTTAAAGTAATTTTGTTTTATATAGTGTTACTAATGGAGGTCTGTAATTGGCAGTTTTTTGCCCTGTCCAAGTAGGGACCCTTCCATCTAGTCAGGGCAAGCGAGTTACACACCCAAAATAACTCCTGCTCACACCCTTGGATGCTTGGCGCGAGCAGTCAGGCCTATTTCAGAGGCACTGTGTAAAGTATTTGTATATAACAACCACTAATACAGTGAAAACACTTCAAATGGACACCACACCAACTTAGTAAAATTAAGTCGATTTTTCTAAACAAAACAAAACTAAAACAACAAAAATCCAACATACAGATAGCAAAATATGACTTTTGAAAGGTAAAATGAGTTTTGTCCATGGAAACTATGGATGCCTCAAAATTATAGGTTGAAAACAGGTGCAGAGAAGGTGATGAGTCAGTTCCTTGCTCCAGGGGAGGTGATACATTGGTTCCGTACTGCCACGCAGGGGAGGTGATGCATTGGTTCCTTACTGGAGAAGAGGTGATGTGTCAGTTTCTTACTGAAAGCCCAGCATCAATGTAGATATGGTGCACAGGTGTGATGGATGAGAAAATCCAGGGGCTATGGGTCGATGTAGCAGCGATCCAGGCGCTTTTTTGATTTGTGCAGCTGCAGACAGGTGATGAATTGATTTTTCCAGGTACACAGCAGGGCCTGCATCAGAGTTGGAGTGAGAGTTTCGGACTTCGAACACTTGCTGCTCGGAAACTGGGCTGCAGCATTTACTTCGGCCACTGACAGGCTCTGTATTGATATTTTTGGCCGCACCCTGGCAATGCATGTGTTTTACAACCGTACCGTAGCTTGTGGCATGAAAAACAGTGCCAGAAGGGTGCTGCATGGATTTTCAGCAACAGGAGCAGCAAAACAACTTCCAAAGGCCCAGCACTGTGATTGGCACCACAAGACAGGTCAGAACTCCCAGCAGTGGTGTTCTGGGATCCTGCATTTACATTTTTGTGTCCCTGAGACTACTTAACATTAAGGGTGGGCTGTAAAGTCCACTACGCCAGCGGAGTTTGTGAAGTTTTTGTAACTCAGCGCTCTGCTTTGAGCACAATGTTTGGCAAAAGCTCCACCACCGCTTCGTAGTGGAGTTTACTAGTGCCAACCCTATTCGATATGAAGGCAACACATCCGTAATGCGTGTTATTTGCATTGGTTTTGTGTTTCTCACATAGTCTAGCACAAAGCTATCTGTAATGTATTTTTTTGTCTCCTCTCCGCGTCTCACTCTGGAAGCCCAACCATGCCAGTGCGCGAACACCACATCTGTGTCAGCATGGGGAAGAGCTATAAGCCTATGATGCAAGCTAGGCCGTGGGGCTCGTGGCCGTGGCTTGCATCACAGAAGCTGTTTAGAGGGCTCTTACGTCAACGGCTGGAGGTGAAGGCTTGCAACCATGGCAGCGCTGAAAAAAAACAGAGAAAACCTCTTAGCTGGCCTATCTAATTTTTACCTAGGTAATCACTCTAACCAAACATTACCCCTTAACATGAATTCTCACTGCACACAAAGGTTTTCTTTTTTTCTTATAATATCATAAACTTTTTAGAGATATAATATATATAAAGTTCACAAAAACATTTATACATACGACAGAGTCGTAATGACATTTCAATTTACAAAAAGGCCATTAATGGATTCTATTGATTTAGAGGCAAATTGTAGTATCCCCCAAAGAAAATATATAGAACACCATCAACCTTCCAATCTCACCTTTCATTCTGCTCATGCAAACCGACAATCATACTAGCACAAACAAAAAGTCACAATAAAAACCACTTCTGAAAGAGGAGTCCTGCTCTAAATTCTGTTTGTCACATTTGTTAAAGAGCACAGTTTTAACATTTCACAGGTCCGTCAGATTTATTCTTAGTTGGATATTCTTTTCACTTAGTTCTTGGATGGAACTCCTAGAAGTGTGATGAATGGTCTACGCACGTTTCGGTGACAACCTATACCTTTATATCACCTTCTTCAGGACCAAAAGAGAAGTAAGCTTTTCAACTGTACAGTGGTCTGGGGGTCTATCTGTAATAATACAATAATGTATATGAAAAAGGGGAAATGTCTTATAATTTGAAAAAAGCTATTATTTTACTTAACAGAGAAACTTGTGTATATTCATATTAGCAGTATCACATTGCTCCTGAACCACCTTATTCCAATTATGAGTAAAGGAGACATAAACAGATTTAGTTTATGGAATTTAAAAATCACCAAAGTGTGATGCTAGGTGAACACAATAGACATACATCATTTTTAGTGAAAGTTGTGTGACGTGACAAGTAAAGATACCTACACCAAGATGAATAGACGAAGAGGCTTAAGAAGACAAAACCTACATGTATTTCAGTGCATGGGAGTATCTCTGATTAGAGCGTCTGGGTCATAGTAAACAGACGAATCTATTCTTGCAGAAGCAAGTTCTACGGAGAGGGTCAAATATGATGATGGTTAATACTTATGCTGTTGTATCATTGTTTCTATGACAAAATCGATAGAGGCAGAGAGAGAACGGCTTACCCGTAATGTAATTTTGCTCTCAACCGAAGAGACAGGGTTAGTACAATCCAATCTTTTTTTTTGCAGTCAGGGTATGTTTTCCATATTATATTGGGTCTGATGGCTCCATCTATAATGCAAGATATCAAAATTACCTACAAATTAACTAATAGATTTTGCATTATATGGCTCACTAGGGACATGTTCCTGCAGGGCTTCTTACCTAATTTTAAAGATGTCTGTTGATGTCTTAGGGTGACGTAATATTTCTGGTCTCTCGTTCTAGCAGGGTTATATTTCCTAGGTTGGTTGTTCCCAAGAATTCAGACTGCAAAGGTAAAAATATATACTGTTGGGTGTTGTTTTGTACAATTGGCACAGGATATAAATATAAGTCAATAAATGATATAATGTTGTCTAATAGTTCACAACAAAAAGGAAAAAGCTTTTGTTCCTATAGGTCATAAATTTGTTGCGGCTTGAAGCAAAAATGTTTTTTACCTCTATATTTTATCTGTTGCTTATGGAGTTAAAGCACAGGATTGTAATATGCTCCTATTATCGAGAATATAGGAGCCATGTAGCTGTGTGGTATATTAGCAATCATCTAAAATATTAACCGTCAGATAGTGTTCTGGTGTTTGTAGCATGGTGTTGATTTTATCAGTAAATTTAACTGTATCATTACCACTATTCCCCCCGCTTTATCACTAGGTTTAATGGTGATATGTGGGTTATTTTGTAAGGTTTTTAAAGAGTTCCTTTCTGCATTGGTCAGGTTTGGTGTTGGTTTGGGAATAAACCTTTTTTTTATATAGATAGTTCCTGGATAACAGTTTTTTCAAAAATACTAACCTCCGGTCCTACCATGTCTAGAGTAGGTGTGAAGGTAGATGAGGTTTACATCCAGAATAATTAACATCTGGTTCAGTTCGGCTGATGCGAAATATTTTTTCAGTCTCACCTTACGAAAAAAGGAAAACATATCTTCATTGAGACTACTACTTTAAACATTATGCTTTGCATCTACCAGCGGATTAGGCAGCAAGTTATAGACAATGTCTTTTTAGTACTATTATACCATCTGGGAGGCACAAATAATCAGTGTAAGCCTGAAACCATCTAAAATGTCATTTTCATCTTAAGCCTAGAGATGCAAGAATCATCAAGGGCACCGCACCTGGTAATTTCTCTTGTTAGATTATTGTTAACATCCCACATAGCCAACCGGTTGGCTGAGTTGTGGTACATATAAACTCTTTACTCTAAAAAGAGACTATCATTTGGTACCTGAACTCTAGGAGTAACCAATAAAGCACTATCCCCTTATTTTTGACGGGTAATATTTTAGATGATTGCTAATATACCATCGATAATAGGAGCATATTACAATCTTGTGCTTTAACTCCATAAGCAACAGATAAAACATAGAGGTAGAAAATATTTTTGCTTGAGGCCGCAACACATTTATGACCTATAGGAACAAAAGCTTTTTCCTTTTTGTTGTGAACTATTAGACAACATTATATCATTTATTGACTTATATTTATATCCTGTGCCAATTGTACAAAACAACACCCAACAGTATACATTTTTACCTTTGCAGTCTGAATTCTTGGGAACAACCAACCTAGGAAATATAACCCTGCTAGAACGAGAGACCAGAAATATTACGTCACCCTAAGACATCAACAGACAGCTTTAAAATTAGGTAAGAAGGCCTGCAGGAACATGTCCCTAGTGAGCCATATAATGCAAAATCTATTAGTTAATTTGTAGGTAATTTTGATATCTTGCTTTATAGATGGAGCCATCATACCCAATACAATATGGAAAACATACCCTGACTGCAAAAATATAGATTGGATGTACTAACCCTGTCTCTTCGGTTGAGAGCAAAATTACATTACGGGTAAGTCGTTCTCTCTCGGCCTCTATCGATTTTGTCATAGAAACAATGATACAACAGCATAAGTATTAACCATCATCATATTTGACCCTCTCCGTAGAACTTGCTTCTGCAAGAATACATTTGTCTGTTTACTATGACCCAGACACTCTAATCAGAGATACTCCCATGCTCTTAAATACATGTAGGTTTTGTCTTCCTAAGCCTCTTCGTCTATTCATCTTGGTGTAGGTATCTTTACTTGTCACGTCACACAACTTTCACTAAAAATGATGTATGTCTATTGTGTTCACCTAGCATCACACTTTGGTGATTTTTAAATTCCATAAACTAAATCTGTTTATGTCTCCGTTACTCATAATTGGAATAAGGTGGTTCAGGAGCAATGAAGTGCTGCTAATATGAATATACACAAGTTTCTCTGTTAAGTAAAATAATTGCTTTTTTTCAAATTATAAGACATTTCCCCTTTTTCATATAAATTATTGTATTATTACAGATAGACCCCCAGACCACTCTACAGATGAAAAGCTTACTTCTCTGTTGGTCCTGAAGAAGGTGATATAAATGTATAGGTTGTCACCGAAACGTGCGTAGACCATTCATCACACTTCTAGGAGTCCTATCCAAGAACTAAGTGAAAAGAATATCCAACTAAGAATAAATCTCACGGACCTGTGAAATGTTAAAACTGTGCTCTTTAACAAATGTGACAAACAGAATTTATGAGCAGGACTCCTCTTTCAGAAGTGTTTTTTATTGTGACTTTTTGTTTGTGCTGGTAGGATTGTCGGTTTGCATGAGCAGAATGAAAGGTGAGATTGGAAGGTTGATGGTGTTCTATATTTTTTATTTGGGGGGATACTACAATTTGCTTCTAAATCAATAGAAGCCATTAATGGGCTTTTTGTAAATGGAAATGACATTATGACTCTGTCGTATGTATAAATGTTTTTGTGAACTTTATATAAATTATATCTCTAAAAAGTTTATGATATTATAAGAAAAGAAAAAATGTTTTTGATAAATAAATAAAAGAAAAAAAGAAAACCTTTGTGTGCAGTGAGAATTCATGTTAAAGGGTAATGTTTGGTCACAGTGATTACCTAGGTAAAAATTAGATAGGCCAGCTAAGAGGTTTTCTCTGTTTTTGTCTTTTTCCCCCTCCTCTTGGGTCTTAAAGTAATCGGGGGACACCTTCATGTACACCACCATGGCAGCGCTGACCTGGAGTGCCCAAGCCAGTTCACAGAGATGGCCTAAGCTGAGAACTGGGACTGTAGTGACCTAACGAAGTGGTGATGGAATAGGATATACCATGACAGAAGAAGTGGCTCAGGATGCTTGGACTTACTGTGCTATGGTCAGGTCATCAATGCATACACCATGCAGACTCTGCATTGGTGGAGGAGTTGTGGTGACCTGGGGAGGCCATACAACAAAGGGGTGCTGTAAAAAGAGGCGCTGAGTGTCGACACTGCAGAAGTGAGAGTGGGACGGTCCAGTTTGCTTGAGGCGGATTATCCTGCAAGTCTCACAGCGATGCCACAGGGCAGTCTTCCTATCTTCTCACCACTGAGCGTCGGGCGGGTTCAAGGGTCCGAGACCTCCGTCATGCAAGTATGACCCCCGTAGCATGTCAGGAGTGGGAGGTGGGTTTATTCATTTACTGGGGCAATGACCACACAGTTAAAGCTGAATTGTAATTTCAGTAAAAAAAAGTAAGCAGCTGAATAATTTAAATGAATTTGATACATTGCTTCTGTGAGGGGAAGCTTCTGCCTGTTTTAGCTTGTTGTGGCATTTTAAGGCCACTGCACTTGCTTAGCATGAACAGATGAGAAACTATCTACTTTCCCGGCCATATTCAGTGAGGGTCTGCCTCAGATTGTTGGGGTTGGAGCACCTGTACACGAGTCAGATGACATGAGTCATGCCAATAAACAGTGCAAAGAAAGTAAGCTGCAGCGAATGGCACCACAGTTTAATCAAGTTGTGACCTGCAGCTGAACTCATACCACCACCTGGTGCAGAGGTAGATAAGAGACACCTTTCAGTTTATTCTAAAAGGCCAGTCAGCTACGCGTCATGGTGACTCTGCCTGCTCGCGGAACTCCGGTGACTCACAGAGCTTTTGGGTAATTCCACTGAACTGAGACTCCGTGAGCTCTGCCCAGGCCTACTTAATAGGAGGTAAGCTCTACATCAAGCCTTTGTCGAATCATCTTAAGCAGGATACCAGAGCAAAGTAAAAATCAAGTCCTTTCCACTGCGGGGGGCGCTAGGTGGCGCCAAGCCAAGATGGCCGCGCTTTAGCAAGGCTCTCGCCCGACCGGGCACTCTTCTTATCCTTAAGGCCATCCTGACCACTCTACCCTGCCTATGGACGCCTTGGCTGGACGCCTGAATACCTGCTGATTACAGCGGTGCCTGGAGAGCTGGGATACCCGGCCGAACGGAGGAGAAATCGACTGCGGCTCTTCCCGGGCGGAGTTACTGGCTGCGTTGAGACCGGCGAGGGTGAGGGGTCATCTGCCGGGAAACACCGCGGCTTCTGAGGCCTTTGCGCTGCTACGTGGACACCCCCCCCTGGGGGACGGCGGTGCACCGGTGGACTTGAGAGGCCGTTGAGAGGACGCCGGGACCTGCTGTGCCCCTGTCGGGGGGAGACTTTCTGGCGTTAGGACGGAGGAGCTGACGTGACAGATTGTGACTCAGGAGGCCCCATCCCGATGATTCCGGTAGGACACTGACCCCACTTGTCCTTTGGCGCTGTAACTCCCTGTGCGGGTGGCCTGGCGGTGTGCGCCCCCCCCCAAAACACACGATAAAAAACGAAGTAGAAGAACTGGCCTGGTCTGTCCCCTGGCGGAGTGCATAGCTGTGGGCTGCGGGCCGTGTGGGGGAGGGGAGGAGCTCCCCACGCGGTGCGGCCTACTCGAGTTCGGCACGGGACGCGCAGTCTGCCCATACATTCTGAGAGCACCTCAGTGGATTGGGGGCACTAGCGGACGGTGCCCCGTGGATACGAGGTATATTGGGGACACTGCCTCTTCCTTGGCTTGCGGACTCCTTGGCGCGGCCTCCCCCCCCCCCCCGCCTCTGGCCCTCTCCTTGGCGGCGGGGAGTTGTAGATGCCGGTGCAGAGCGCGGGGCGGTGCGGGGGCGGTGGAGCGGCCGGGACGGAGTGAGTGTCGGCTACCGGCCGGGGGCCGGAGGAGGAGGAGAGCCCGCTTGCTGAGAGCCTCGACCCGTGGCTCGTGGCCGCGGCGCTAGTCCTGGTGTTGGCCCGCTGTGTGCTGCCTGATTCTGCCCGCTTGCACTCATTCAGTTGGAGGGAGCTACGCCGGGCCGCCGCTCGCGCCGCCGTCCGGGCTGCCGGAAAGAGCTGGACTCTGGAGGGGACGGCCCTGGACATGGGTCGCAAGGATGCCAAACAGTCCACGCTGCCGTTCGAGGCTGCGAAGAAATCCGCGACGGCGCCGGGGAGCGAGCCGCCCGCCGCGTGGGCACCCGACGAAGACTGGAAATCCCTACTAGTGAGTATGAGACACAGCCTGACGTCCATAGACTCAAAAGTGGATAGCATCAATGCTAGGTTGGACAGTGTTGTCGCTAAGCTGGAGCACCATGATACTCGCATTAAGGAGACGGAGGAAAGGATCTCTACCCTGGAAGACGGGGCCTCTTCCGCTGCCAGGCAGGCGGCTCAGATGGATCGGCTCCTCAAAATCATTGCAGACAAGAATGAGGATTTAGAGGCGAGGTCCCGTCGCAACAACATCCGCGTTCTGGGACTGGCCGAGTCCACCAACACGGGGAAGATGGAAATTTTCATTGAGAACCTTGTCGTTGAACTGTTTGGGAAAGACTCATTCTCCCCATCCCTCATTGTGGAACGGGCCCATAGATCCTTAGCTGCCAAGCCTCCACCGGGAGCCCCGCCGCAACCCATTGTGGCGCGCTTCCTTAATTACAGAGACAGGGACGCAGTGCTGAGGCGAGCGCGTGAGATTGGCACGGTGGTGTATGGTAACGCCACGTTATCCTTTTTTCCTGACTTCACTGCCTCGGTACAGGAAGCTAGACGTAAATTCACCGGGGTAAAAAAGAAACTACAGTCCCTGGAGCTGCCCTACGCCATGTTTTACCCAGCGAAGCTAAAAATTTCTTACCAAGGCCGACAGCATTTTTTTCAAACCCCACAACAGGCTGAAGACTTCCTCAAATCCCATAAAAAAAACATGGTCGCAGAGGATACGGGAGGGAGGCGCTCGAGAGCACCGTCGCCGATGGCGCAGCAGGACTGATCGTGCTGGGGCGTCATGCCGGCCGCGAGAGGCCATCGCTGCTGATTGTACTCGGACTATCATAAGTACATGATGGTGAGACATTTCCGATGAACAGGTCAGGCGTCAGATGAACTGAAATATTTCATTACTTGTGCCCGGTCACCCGCCTCTGTCCCGCATTGTGATACCAGGAATATACCTGGTTCCTAGCGGATGAAAGTAGAGAGAGGGAGGGCAGGCTTGGTGCCCCTAGGCATCGTCCCCTAATGGGCGAACCCCTATACTCTCCCTTCCGTAGTGAGGGGAGGGCGTCAGTTATTTCCCTTATGTTTTCAGGGATGGAGTTGTTCGGGGAGGGAGGGACGGGGAGGGAGCTAGGTACCCGGCTAGTGGGGTTTGCCGGTGTGGGAGGGAACCGACTCCGGCTAGTTTTTGAGATCTTAGATTTCGCACTGCCAGTTAATGAAAGTCGGGGGGTGGTGGCAGTTGTTGCGGGAGGTTATCATGTTGGTGAATTTGAGTGCTACACGACTTTATATGCTATGACTCTCAACCATGGATATTTGGGTCTGGGTGAATGGGTGACGTAGCCGACTCGCGGCCCTCTATGCAATTGCAGATTGTATCCTGGAATGTACGAGGGTTGAACAACCCGAGGAAGAAGAGACAGGTCCTGGGGTACTTGGACAGGCAGGGGGTTTCCATTGCCATGCTTCAGGAGACGCATCTCTTACAGGGTGGGTCCCCCTTATTTGCATCCCGTTGGGCTACTTGTAGGGTGTTTTCATCCTACTCTAACTACGCTAGAGGGGTTACGATACTGGTGCGACGGGGAGTGGGGTTCATACCTGAGGGGACTGAGGCTGACTCGGGTGGTAGGTACTGTCTGGTCTGGGGGACACTGCACTCACACACAATACTATTTGCTTGCTACTATGGCCCCAACACGGACGATCCGGCCCCATTTCTCACACTGTGGGGGAAGATACAAACACTGGGAGTGGCACATGTCGTAATAGGAGGCGATTTCAACACTGCGCTTCGGCCCACGGCGGACAGATCACACCCTCAAGCGTCGCACTACACGCAGACCCAACGCACATTATTAAGCGTTGTCGACGAACACCACCTGATAGATGCGTGGCGGTACTCACACCCCTCGCTCGGGCAGGGTACACATTACTCGGCAGTGCACTCCACGTGGGCACGCATCGATTACATCTTTCTTTCGGCAGGTCTCTCCTCATGGGTGGGCCGTACACTGCATCTCGCCCGCACACTTTCTGATCACTCCCCGGTCCTCCTTTTGCTGCGCATACCCGTTGCAATATCCCCCTTTCTTAGTTGGCGCCTCAACCCGGTGCATCTCCTGGACTCGGTCTTTAGGGCGGAGCTGGAGCAAGACATACCGGAGTTTTTTGACCGCAATGTGGATTCCGTGTCCAGTATCGCCACGGTCTGGGAAGCCTTCAAAGTTACTGTGAGAGGCTGGTGCATAGCTAAGGGAGGCGGGGTCCTCAGGTCCTTGCGCGGGGATCTGCACAAACTCGAGTCCGAAATACGTCGCTTAGAGGGCGAGCTGACGCGGCACCCGCGGGGGGCTGCGGTGGCCGCACAGCTCCGAGAAAAGATGAATGAATATACGGAGGCGGCAGATAGGGAAAGCAGGTTTCTGGGGAAACCGTTCGTGGCGCGGATATATGGAGAGGGGGACAGACCCGGTAGGGCGCTGGCCTCGGCTGTCCGCCCCCCTAGGTACCGCAATTTCGTGGCCTCCCTGCTCGACGAGCGGGAGATCCCGCAGCGCAATCTCCCGGATCAGCTCCGGGTCCTCACTGACCATTATACCAGACTATACACCACACACAGGTCGACGCCGATCAATCTGCACGACTATCTCGACGACACGGCTATAGCCTGGCTGGGCCCTACACAGCAGGAATTTCTGCATCACGAAATAGAATTAGATGAAATAAAAGATGCTATAATGTCCATGTCATCGGGCAAGGCGCCGGGCTCGGACGGTATACCGGTCGAGTTTTACAAAACTTTCATTCACGCACTGGCTCCGGTGCTGAAACACGTATACTATACTGCGCTGGAGGAGGGGTCTCTGCCGGCTACGATGCGCGAAGCCCTTATCACGTCCTTGTTGAAGCCTGGGAAGCCGCCGGACCAATGTGATTCGTACAGGCCTCTATCGTTACTGAACGTGGACGTTAAAATACTGGCAAAGGTACTGGCTACCCGCCTTAATCTCCTGATGGAACGCCTGGTCCTGCCGGATCAGGCCGGATTTGTCCCTAACCGCGCGACTGCCCATAATCTGCGCACGTTGCAGGCTGTGCTGCAGGATATCAGCCCACAGTGTGAGGCTGCAGCAATTTTCCTTGACGCCACCAAGGCGTTTGATTCCCTGGAGTGGGATTACCTTTTAGCGCTGCTGGAGCGAATGGGCATTCCCTTCAGCTTTCTGAATTGGATCAAGTTGTTGTACACCCGACCCCAAGCTGCGGTCTTGCTCAATGGTGCCCGATCTGCCCCTTTTGCTATCCGTAGAGGTACCAGACAGGGGTGCCCCCTCTCTCCAGTGCTGTTCGCGATCGCGATTGAACCCCTTGCGGCTAAACTCCGGCAGCACCATAATCACCGCTCTCTTATCTATCCCGAACGCCAATTGCTGGTCGCATTATATGCGGATGACATCACCCTCTACGTGCATAAGCCGCAAGAAAACCTGAACCCTTTGTTACGAGAGATCACTAAATTCGGAGCTATATCTGGGATTCAGATCAACTGGGCGAAATCGGCCCTATTCCCCTTGACGGACAATACCCTACCGTTCCCCCTGGACTACCCATTGCTGTGGGAGTCGGAGGAGGTTAAATACCTGGGCGTCAGAGTGACCAGAGACCGGGAGACCCTAATCCGGGCTAATTACGGGACGGCGCTAGATAAAATTACCGAGAATGTCACTAAATGGATCCATCTTCCGCTGTCTATGGCAGGGCGTATTTCCCTGATTAAGATGGTGATTCTTCCTAAACTGTTATACCTTTTCACCAACATCCCCTATAGCCCGGGTCCCCACTTCTTCCGAGCTCTTAACTCCCAGATGTCTCGTCTGGTTTGGGGCGGGAAGCAGGCCAGAATCGGGCTGCGCACCCTCATGTTGCCTTACCACCAGGGAGGGTTTGAGGTGCCTAACTTTCAGCGTTATTACGACTGTGCCCAGGGGCACTTTGCTGCCTATTGGCTCCACCCCCCACCCTTTATGGCGCACCTGGCGGTGGAGGATGGGTACATGCGACCTGAGCAACCTTCCGGTTATCTATATTCGGAGGTCCGTTTGGGGGATCGTGACCCCACTACAGTTGACTGCACAGTGAGGGCCTGGAAGCGCATAGCGGCGCGAATGGGGGCCACGTTCCTGTACTCTCCCCGTATGGTTCTAGCATATGATCCTAGACTGAGCGTTGCACGTGAGGAACTCGGTCGCAAAATGCTTACAAAGCTCGCGATCTGCACGTGGGGCGACCTATATCATGAGGGGAGTTTCCGCTCGGCGGCGCACTTCTTTGGCGAGATGTCCCCGTCGGTGATGGATACGTTCCTTTATGTCCGACTGCGACAAAACATAAAGGCGGTCACGCCTAATTTCCCGGACGAACCTGAGGTCTTGGCGCCTCTTCATGCTCTGTTGCAAACGGACACTCCGAAACATGTGGTCTCCATGTTATATGCCCACGTGCAGTCGGCTCCGTCCCCCCCCTCCCTCAGAGCGCGGGCGGACTGGGAGAGTGACCTGGGTAACCCGATGTCGGACGAACAATGGGAGGAAAGTTGCTCTCATACCACTGCGGTTACGGGTAATGCGCGACTTAGATTAGTCCACTTTAAATATTTGCACCGCCTCTACTATACCCCTGCCAAATTGTGCCGATTCGGGCTGCGAGATGACGACCGCTGTGTGAGATGCAGGAGGTTGGGCGCTGGCTTTTTTCATCTGGCCTGGACGTGCCCAGCTGTTGCCGTTTATTGGGAGGAGGTCTTCTCGGCCCTGTCCGAGATGATCGGGGTGACCACCGCGCCTTGCCCTGAGCTCGCCCTGTTGGGCCGGTCGCACCCGGTGCTCAAGACGCATCGGAAATTCTTTGCTCTGGGACTCCTGCTGGCCAAGCGCCACGTGGCGTGTAGATGGGGACGAGGACGGGCGCCTAAATTCAAGGACTGGCTGAGTACTATGTCTACATGGCAGGAAAGGCTTCATCAGTATGCTGATCTTTTGCCCCCCAAGTCGCGGCCTAGGGACCTCTGGGGACCCCTCGTCGCTTACCTCCTACGGGCCCGCGAGGGGGGCGATTCCGAGGAGGGTGAGACTGGGAACGTTGGGAGAGCCGACTCCTCGGCCACGCCTTGTGCAGTCTCTCCCCATTGACCGCTACGACGGATTGATTGCCTTGACCCCCCTGCCCCCCCCCAAACCCCCCCCCCCCGGGATGGGTGTGCAGGACGCTCCCTGTTTGTTCGGACCGAGTACATGCTTGCTGGTATGATAGCATTTTCTGCGCCTGCTACAGGGGTGGGAGGGGGCGGGATGCCATTTCCCCGGATTTGAGATGCCATCAAGCTTTCCCCGCCGCAGCGCAGGTTGAGTGGTCGTGTCACGTGTAGCACCGGTTCATGTTCACTACATTGCATCAAGGATATCTCCCCCCAGGTCGCTGGCTAGGTCAGTTACGGGCAGAGCAACATAACACTACAGTTGGCCTGTACCCAGCTATGGGTGCACCTCATATCACGGCTCTGCACTGGACAGTTCCTTACACCACATACTACGTATGGTGGACACACACTGGGGGTGTACAGTTCTCATTGAAGTTAAAAGTTGGTTCTGATAAAATAAAAAACGAAACCTCACAGGGTGATTGGATGTGTGCTTCTTGCTGTTTTCATTGCCACTATATACCTGCATCAGCAGCCTAAATGTGATATCCAGCGGCCGGCCCACATGGGTTGTAGGCGACATGCTGTGAACCTGACCTACTCCTGTCTAGCAAGTGTTCTATGCCTATTGCACTGCATATTATTGCTGCCGGCCAGGTGACATGGTTGTAGGCAAGAAGCTGTGTATGCTCTGTTCTTGACCAATAAAGGTTTTTCAAAAAAACAACAAAAAAAACAAAAAAAAAAAAAAAAAAGTCCTTTCCACTGCTCACAGACCTAAGCAGCATTTGCAGGCCAACACAGCAAATCAGCACACAGCGAGGGGCAGTAATCCTCCTAGCAGCTCTTCAGCTCTTCTTTTTGGCAGGGTTCTCTTAATCCAGAAATGTTCTAAAGTTATACTTATACTACTTTCAGCCTTTAAAGTGTGCATGTTTTAAAGACAGTCTCTCTTGCTTACTAGAACAAGTCCTGTCCTCCCTTCGCCAGCCACCCTACAGAGGGTGGAGACTTCAATGTGAAAGACAGAAACAGCCCTTTGCAGGTGTCTCTGAGAACACCTCCCACCACTCTAGCTCAGGAAGAACCATCAGGATATGCAGGGCACACATCAGCTCCCTTTGTGTGAGTGTCTGGAGTGAATGCACAAACACCCCCTTTCAGTCTAATCCCGACGATGATTTTTCAAGCAGGCAAAGGCATACAGAATGGTAAAGCAAGAAAATGCTCACTTTCTAAATGTGCAGGTTGAAAATAATGTTTGGTACAGAAATGTCAAAGATGACCCGACACGAGAAATACAGGAAGTGATCAGACTTATTTTGAAACAAGGCCCAGAAACCTGAGTGCTGAGTCCTAAGGAGTTTGAGTTCTTAAATAAAGATCATCCCCGAACACCGGTGATGTACTTCTTACCAAAAATCCACAAACAGCTGTTAGACCCACCAGGAAGACCAATTGTCTCCAGATGCGACTCACTTTTATAGCCGATCTCTAAATATGTTGATATTTTCCTAAAACCTTTTCTTTAACAGGTCCTTTCGTACTTGAGAGACACACTGGACATCATCAACAAAGTGGAAGGTCTCTACTTTGACTCTAAGAACCACTGGCTTGTCACATTCGACTTTGTTTCATTGTATACACAAATTCCCCAAGAAGAAGCACTTGAAGTGCTGGAATCATACGTGGATACTCGGGAACATCCACATCAGGTCCCCACTGAGTTCATCCTTCAACTGGCATTTGTTGCATTAAAGAAAAACTACTTTAAGTTTAAAGATAAATGTTATATTCAAACCGAAGGGACTGCTATGGGATGTCCCTTTGCTCCAGAAATGGCAGTCCTCTTTATGGTCCGCTTTGAAGAAAAATGCGTCTTAGGAAATAACCCTTACAAACAATATCCGGTTAAGTGGTATCTTTACATGGATGGCATTTGGTGCCTTTGGGATGGGCCTGAATCAAGCCGATATGACTTCTTTGAGTGGCTGAACACAAGACACGCTGACATTAAATTCACCTTAACTAAGAGCAAGACTTCTCTGATGTTCCTGGACGTAGAAGTGGTACTCTTAAATGATGAACTAAGAACAACCTTACATCGCAAACCAACAGACAGGAATAAGATCCTCCACTACAAAATTTCCCACTCAAGGAACCTGCGGGATAACTTACCGTATGGGCAGCTATTAAGGATCAGAGGAAACTGCTCAAGGAAGGGGGAACTTGAAGTCCATGCAACAGCCCTCAGTGATCAACTGAGGGAAAGAGGCTATCCCAAAAGATTACTTAAACAGGCAAAACGGAGAACGTGGTTTAATCCGAGGGAAAGCCTATTATCTAAAAGAGCCAAGGAACCCATGACTAAAAGGGTGTGTGTGTCGACCTTTAGCCCACACACCAACAAATTCCGCCAAATTATTTAAAAAAACTGGCACTTGCTCCAGGAGTTGGAATGTCCATTTGAATGGCCTCTCTTCGCCATGAAGAAAGAAATGAGCATAGGCCAACAACTTGTGAGAGCAGACTATACTTCAGCAACTAAAAAACAGGACCTCAGCTCACAATGGAATTTGAAACCTAATGAAGGCCATCATAAATGTGGCAACTGTGTTTCATGCGAAACTACCTACGAAGGATCCACATTTGAACTTAATAACATTAAATGGATCCATAAGCCTTTTACCAATGGCAAAACGAAGAATGTCGTATATGGAATCATCTGTCCTTGTGGCAAGTTGTATATCGGCAAAACCAATCAGGAAATCAGAGTGCGAATAGTGATGAATGCGCCCATGGAAAACCACTTTGTACAAGCTAATCACAGTGACAGAGACATCAAATGGACTGTTCTTAGTGTGGTCAAACAGGCACCGAGAGGTGGGGATAAGGAAAGAACTCTTCTTCAAAAAGAATCCTACCTTATTCTCAAATTTAACAGCGCAATATCTGGTTTAAACGAGATGTCCGAAATGTCTAGGACATAAACATATCAATGTGTTATGCACTTCACGGTCACGGCTGCCTGTGTTGTTACATTTTAAATAACATTCTTTTGAGTTGTTTCTAAGTAACATATTTAAAGTATCCTCAAAATCCGACATGCACAGTGGTGTGTTAGAGGTGCACTAAAGTAACCCACTGTGTAAGGATACTACAAGTCTCAATATTCATTGAGGCAGCTTCCCATTTGACTGGTCCAGAACAGGAAGTCTGTTTCACTAGGGTATACCTAAACCAAACAGAGTTTGCCCTGTTTGATGTACTGCAGCGCCAGGAGGGAAGGATGCACAAATGAAAATAAACGTGAGTTTGCACATATGTAACAATGTATCGCGTTTGGAAAGCATTCAACGTTACAGCTAAAAGTAATTACATCCTGCCGAAGGAAGTGTGCCCAATACTTGCACAAGCTGATGCGAAGTAAGGCTTATGTTTCAAGCTTACATTTAAAAATAAACCTGGAATCTTGAGCTGAAGCCCTATTTACTTAAAAATACCTCCTTCTTCACAGAGCACATTAAACGATCAGACGGATGGTGGCACAATGAAATGCTTCCACAGTACAGCAGTGTTTAAAAAGTTATTACAACCGATGGCCAAGCACTTTCGGTTTTCAAGTCAGTGCTATTAGTGGCAGATAATTTGAAGTCTCCCCCCAACACATAGAAAGGTAGTAATTAAGTATCGTTGCTTTTTCATACAAGAACAACCTGCCTCATTTAAAATCCTCTAGCTCTGTCTACAATAACAGGAGCCACAAGTAAGTTCGTAGCAAGTACTCTCATGATATAGTTGTGCTCTTAAATACAAAAATGACTTTATTCCTAATTTTGTTATGCCCTGTTCATGTTTCAGGCCTCATGGTCAACAACGTGAATAAATCGGGCACCTTACAATTGTGAATAAATATTCTTAAGGAATAACAGGTACACATTGATTGTCAAAAAAGAGAAGACAGAAGGGGCAATGTTTTTTAAATAAGAATTATTTTCTTTTTCGTTACAGACCCCAGGCACAGCCCTAAAGAGAAGCCCTAAAATAAAAAAGGTTACAAAACGCGTTGGCACATTTTCACCAACAGGGAAAAAGTTTGTTTTATAAAAAGTGTATAGCAATTGAGGAGAATAATGGTTCCAAAATATATATCCTCTCTTGTATGAAAACTAATTTCCCCTGTTTGACGGTATCCCAAATTTGTTCCATTTAAATAAGTCTTGATGGTTATATGGGGTACCTTATTGTATTTTTCCTTGACTGATAATGTTTTCAATTGATATATGTCGCCACTTGATTTTGCACTTGTGAAGTATTCCTTTGTGAAATCACTAATGTAATTTGTTCTATTTGTGTTTATTGTTCACTTTTTTTTAAACTAATTGTCAAATAGTGTAAATTGTGAAGTGTTGCCCATCTCCGCCAGGAGTATTTCTAAAACATGTATAATAAATTTCCAAATAATTAAATGATGTAGACCATCTTATTCCTGATTTTGTTCTTAGTCTGTTCAATAATTGACAGCCACATTGAATGGTCAGCTAGATATTTCACTTTTTTGTCATTTTATAAACGTGGCATTTGAAAAAAACACAATTTAAAAACATTCTTCTCTAAAACAATGTATTTTTTAATTCTGAGTTCAGGGAAGCTTTACTCCAAATCTCTAGCAGTTCTCAATCAAAAGTTACACTTGTAAAATGTTACAAGGCACCTCCTATGATAACCTATGGGAGAGCTAGTCCTTGCAATAGTGAAAACAAAATTGGCAGTATATTCAATATCAGGCCATGTAAAGCACACCAGTACATATCCCACCTTTCACATACTCTGCACCCTGCCCATGGGTTACCTTGGGCCTAACCTAGAGGTGTCTTACATGTGGTAAAAGGGAAAGTTTGGGCCTGGCAAGTGGGTGCACTTACCAGGTTGACATGGCAAGTTAAAACTGAACTCACAGACACTGCAATGGCAGGCCTGAGACAAGTTTACTGGGCTACTTACGTGGCTGGCACAACCAGTGCTGCAGGCCTATTAGTAGCATTTGATTTACAGGCCAAGGGCACACATAGTGCACTTTACGAGGGACATACTAGTAAATCAAATATACCAATCATAGATAGCTAATCATAATCACAATTTACACATGGAGCAACTGCATTTTATTGCTGATCGGCAGTGAAGTGCCCAGAGTACCCAAACAAGCAAAAACGAAGTCCAGCACACAGTAAAAAATACAGGAGGCAGGGGAAAAAAGCTGGACAAACCCCACCAAGAATGCCAGGTCTTACACATTGACTTTCCGTCTCATCCACTCATGAATTTCTAACATTACGAAATGATAACTGGTGGAAAAAAACTTTGCAAATGGGTCTTGGAAGATTACTCCACTGTTCCTGTACTACACACAGCCCCGGCTTTAGGGTAGTGCGACTGGTGCTGCCGCACTGGGCGCTGACCTGTGGAGGGGGGCGCTGAGACCTCAAGGGGGGCTCTGGGCTTAGCAATATTTCTGATATGAGAGATGAGGGGTGCTTTTGCAGGTAGTAGGAAAAGAATCCGAGGAGGCGGTCATGGGACGTGGGGCGCCAAAAGTCATTGTCGCAATGGGCGCCACCAGCGCTAAAGCCAGCCCTGACTACACACCCTTAAGGATCCGAATTCCCATTCTCATCATTGGTCAATTGATTGACTTGATTTATTTAAAAAGTGCTGAGGACACCACCATGGGACGTCATGGTACTAAAACACACACAACTAAATCAAAAACATTACAAGCTTTGGGCAGGGGTGTCACAAAGGCACCTGTAGTCCCTGCAGCTCAGAGGGCCCTCAGCACTCTTGTGGTCCCCCAGCCATTCAAAGGGGGCCCCAATCAGCCCAAGGCCACTGAAAATCAATGGGATATTGGATACTTGGGAGCCCAGTGACGGCCCGTGTAGGGCGTTTTACCAGGGCGGTGACGTGGCGCAGAGGAGGGGCAGGGTGGGGGGTTGCAAAATGCGGCAAACGGACGATTTCAGGTAAGTTGCGAAAAAAATTCATAAAACGAATTTCGTTGCGCGTGCTGCATCTCATTTGGCGATGCAGCGCACGCAACGAAATTCGTTTTATTAATTTTTTTCGTAACTTACCTGAACTCGGCCGTATGCTGCATTTTGCAACCCCCCACCCTGCCTCTCCTCTGCGCCACGTCACCGGCCCGGTAAAACGCCCTACACGGGCCGTCACTGTTGGAGACCCTCCTCACATTCTGCACAGGACTGCGTCATTTTGTGTTATGCCACTAGCTTAAGGAGCTTAAGTCTCATCTAAAAAGGCAACTTACTCCACACTATCACAGAAAAAACCATGCATAAACCTCATCCATACTACCACCGTGAACAGGTTTTCTGGGTGCACTGTTCAAATTTACGGCCTGATTTAGAGTTTGGTGGATAAGTTGCTCCACCACAAAGGCGACGGATATTCCGTCAGCATTATTGCAAGTGCCATAGGATATAATGCAACAAAGGCGGATAGAATATCCGTAACGTTTGTACCTGTGAAACCCACCTACCAAACACTAAATCAGGACATAAGTGCCACATGTACCCAAGTCTTTGGAGTTATATGTCCATATATATTCTCCATGTCTCCGAATCACCGTTTTTTGGCGCACTCACGGCTTCCGTAGAAAATCTGGCAACCATCAATGTGTCAGTGGAGAAAAGCATAGCTCTCGTGAATATTGATAAATATATTGTCAGGCAAGCTCATGGACTTTCCTCTGAAAATGTAAAAGTGTACTTTGTTGAAGAATTGTCTTTTTTATGCCTATACAATATTGTAGGCGCAAACCATCTTGTGAACATATCCTCCATTTCATTTTCATACAGGTGGCTCAGGAAATTCACTTTCTTTCTGAAGTATTATAATGTAATGCTAATTTACCATTTGGAGCAACGTTTTACTATAAAAAATACACATTCAAATGCCGCATATGGTGTAATAACAGGTAACACAAATAGAATAATGAAATGTACCTGTAAGGTGCACGTTTTTTTCCAGCCTAATTCTCCTGACGCTTCCCCGTTCATATCGCTTTATCAGCCAAAGAAGCTGAGCTGCGTTAGCCACTTATTTGATAAATACAGAAAAACTGTCTGCCATTTATTAGTTTACGTATAATCATCTTCAAAGCGCGACGGCGTAGTCTGATTTCAGAGCGACAGCTGGCGGCGCCACTTCCTGATACATGCTAATCCCGTTTTTATTATGGAAAAACCGCCTGTGCTGTCAAACAACGAGAGGGAGTTACTAAATGTAATCACTGAGGAGGGAATCGCAGTGTCTCACACATAAAAGAAAAAAAAAAAGAGCGGGTTTCTCATTACTGAATGCTTTTATGATTAAGTGCAGATTAGTAGAGGGGAAAACAATCTTTATATATTAGCGATGATTTCTTTTTATTTCATTACCATTTACATGTAAATAAAAACAATTAACAAATTGCGCACTTAAACACATCAGCACAATCGTGGGCTCAACAGCTTTATGCAAATGAATGGGAACGAATTTAAACAACTTTAAAGCAAGTTAGAAGAAAGTACGACAACAACTTTGTGCATTTGTTTTTTTTTTGTGATTTTCAGCAAGAACATCGTGGCGTATTTTCCAGCATTCGAAGGATATTGCATCCCACACCATGACAGCAAATGAGATTCTTTCATAAGGAAACGAGTTATTTTACACATATAAATGCATCCCCTATTTCTCTTTCCTGGAATTTGAATACCTCTGTCTTCCAGGGATGCTTTTGGAATAATTTGTATAATTTGGTGACTCCCCGTGCAATTACTTACTCTAAGGCACTAAGAGCAAACCAGACTACGCATCAGCAATCAAGTGATAAGCGACAGAGAGCGAGGCAGAAACTGCTCTAATGATGGCCGCCTTAGTGCAGAGTGTGTCCATCCAGAATCCTCCTTTGTGCGGAATCTTTGCATTATTTTATATGTAATTCCTGTATACATTGAAAATTACAATTCTAATTTGCGACTGTCAGATAAAAAGACCACCTAGTTATTCATCATGTTTTAATTGACTGAACGTTATTACAAATACAGCCAGGTGTACTCTGCAAAAAATATATAACTCAGCACTGTTTTGGTTTGTCTTTAGTAACTATTTGAGCCCATTGACTAAAGGTTACAAGCAATGGATAGCAGCAATATGAGACTTTGGAATGTCAGGGTACCAGAAATGAACTATCCTTGACAAGAAGACAAGCACCTTCCAGTTTACCAAAATGTACAAAAACAAGGCATTTTGCTTGCATGTTTTTTCCATGACTTGATTTCATTCGAATACATTCTAAGTGTTGATGTGTGGTCTCAAATGGTGATTTAAAATTGCTGGTCCCAACATAACTCTAATTCCTATCCGAATCTAAGCATAAATCATTCATAATCATAATGGCAATCATTTTCTGCGTATCCATGTTTGAGCCTACGGCAAGGTCAATAACTGGTGTCAGATCCTTATCAATGAAACCCCGCCCTCCCGCCTGAGTGCGCATGCGCAGAGGGCCCGTTCACCGCGGGGGTACTTCCCCCCCAGTTAGCCCCGTATGCCCTGTATACTCTCTCCATCGGGGGCCCTTGCAGTTCTGTGCCCTTTACTGGCGCCATTGTGCACGTGCGGGGTGGCCAACCAGCCTAGGAAAAGCGTAACTCCTCCCTCCCCCGCACCCATACAGCCACAACGGCTGTAACTGCCCCTGGACAGTTCTAGGAGGGACGATTTGTCCCTCCCCCTTGGGCGACCCCATTCAAGAAATGACGCCGCCCCCTAAGGACCTTAAATTTACTGCTCACCAATCATGACCTTACCGCCTGACCACGGAATTGCACTAAAATACGACAATTTTACCTAAAAAAGGGAAAGAATAGATATTTTACACCTTACAACCTGGAAATAAAAGAAGACAATTACATGAACATAACACAATTTCTGCTCTAGGGGATGGTGGGTGGGCAAATATTAAAATGACGACCTCCTAATGAGGTCGCACGACAAGGCTGGGGAGTGCGGAGGGCAAAGAGGAAGATTCCTCTGCTCTCCAGCCTTTTATTTGGGGCGAGTACTCGCCCCTCAAAAGGGGGCGGGAGCTGGCGATCTCCATGACCCGGAAGTGAATCTTTCACTTCCGGGCCATGGCCTGTTTGCCAATGGGTGGACGGCGAGCCTGTCGCATCACACTGTGTGCGACAGGCCCGTCTCCGGTGTCGTTGGGGGCCGGCAGGACTGCCATATTATCGGCGGGTCCGATGCCAGCCCCACCTTACTATATGGCCTGGTACTACCTATACCCCCTCCTCCCTTGTTCAGACCCACAGAATATCAGGAACAAGAGTTTAATTGGAAAAGGGGGTCGTAGATAACCCCCGGCAGTATTTATTAACAAAAATTAATCAAACATTGAATATAAATTTTTTCAAAACAAAATCTTTACGCAGACAATCATATCATTGACATTTGATTACATTTGATATGTACAGATATCAGATGGCTATCCTTAACATAACTCTAATACAAGTTATTCCTATCCGAATCTAAGCATACATCATTCATAATCATAATGGCAATCATTTTCTGCGTATCCATGTTTGAGCCTACGGCAAGGTCAATAACTGGTGTCAGATCCTTATCAATTAAACCCCGCCCTCCCGCCACAGTGCGCATGCGCAGAGGGCCCGTTCACCGTGGGGGTACTTCCCCCCCCAGTTACCCCCGTACGCCCTGTATTCTCTCTCCATCGGGGGCCCTTGCAGTTCTGCGCCCTTTACTGGCGCCATTGTGCACGTGCGGGATGGCCAACCAGCCTAGGAAAAGCGTAACTCCCTCCTACCCCCCACCCATACAGCCACAACAGCTGTAACTGCCCCTGGAGAGTTCTAGGAGGGACGATTTGTCCCTCCCCCTTGGGCGACCCCATTCAAGAAATGGCACCGCCCCCTAAGGGCCTTAAATTTACTGCTCACCAATCATGACCTTACCGCCACAGGCAAGCATAGTTGCCCGACTATCTGCCCCCCCCTAACACTAGGAAGTCATGCCCCCGCTCCTCAAGCCCAACAACCATGCCAGCAGATTCTCTGATAGGATTGCATTCCCCACAGTTGATAAATGGACACCGTCTTTTAAGAAACACGAGTCCCCCCTGATACACCTGTGGGCGATGGTCTGCAAATGAGGAGACCCAAACAACCTCTCTATCTTGTTGTTGATACGTCTTACTGAGTGGTTCAGTGCCTTTACAGACTCCCCCCCCTCCATTGACATCTAGGTACCATCTATGACCATGCGATGATGCATCCTTGGCATGTTCTTGCTAACCAACCGACTTCTGTGATTATGGATTCCACCAGTCCCCTTCTCCCTAGCTTCACCAGATCATTTCCTCCCAGATGTAGGACAATGATATCAGGACGGGGACCCTCCTTCTTCAGCAAATTCCCTATAAAAGCTCTGCACTGACTCAAACACATGCCCCCCCCCTCCCATGGAATGCAACTTCTAGACCAGCCTGCTCTGCCCTGTGTCTGTAATTCCCTGAACAGAAAAATGCCTTCAAACGTGTCACATAGGAATGGCCAATAATCCAAACCACCCGAGTTCCTGATGCCGGCATAGTTGCATGTCCTTCTTTCGTTCGTGGATGTTCCGACGAGAGTTTCCCCCCTGCGTGACAGGCTCGAGAAACTGTAGAGATTAAGCAGAAAAGACATGCATCAGAACAGCGCAGATGGCCTACCTACATCATGTGCAGCAGCACATAACGTTTATAACAATTGGAGGACCACCTCCCAATTCTCTTGACATTGCTGCTGTGTAGCCCCCTCGCTGTAGCCTCGGTCGCAGCTCCTATCCTAAACGAATGAGTTCCAAAGTGCGTAGGATCCAAACCTATCCGCAGAATTGCCATGTCCATGACCCTCTTAAACTGGAACCGGGTGAGAGGTGTACCGTCTGCATGGATTAATAGATTCCCACCCCCTATAGACGATCTCTGACTCAAAAATGCTTCCAATTGTGTTACTGGGCAGCATGGATTTCCATGTGCTCTGTGCAAAATCAACCCTTCACCGTGGGCCTCCTGATCAGTTTTGGACTTTTTAATGCATATCAATATGGCATCGCCCTGAATTTTCACATGGTCCACCTGTAAACCACCCTGAGCGTCCCGCTTATTCTGAGCGACCAATTCCCCTACGTGAAATGCGCCATAAAATGCTAATGTAAAGGCCGCCCTGAAAAATAAAGCTTCCCCTTTTGTCGTGCAGACGACATCCAATGTCCCTAGTAGGGCGGCTAGTACCTCCATCTCAATCGGACGCCTTGAATCGGGTGTGGTCCCCTGAATGCGCTGCCAACCTTTTAAGGCCCTTCTGACTGTGAAGCTATCAGTGGGATCCCCTCTGTCCTTAGCTAGGGCAAAGAAAGATATTGCCGCCACATGTCGCCTGGCTGCCGCCACTGAGCGTCCCTCATCGTGCAATACGCCTCAATAACGCAGCAATGCCCTAGGGGTGGGCCACTCTTCCGCCCAATCCTTTCCCAAAAAAGTGCAATATGCCCGAAACGCCCCCTCATAGGCTTTCTTGGTCCTGGGAGCTAGGCTAGCTGCCATGAGGTTCGGTAGTTGGGGGCACCAATCAGCCAAAGTACTTCTGGGAAGGGTGTTGGGTTCGCGTCTGCAGAAGGGAGGTGTGTCCTGAAGACCTGCATCTTGGAGCGAGAGAGTGCATCAGCAGCATTATTCAACACACCTGGGACATGTTTAGCCCTAAACAGTACATTCTCCTTCATACACAAAAGGACAATCTCTTTTAGCAGGGGGAGGATCATCTTACATCTCGCGGCCTGCTGATTGATACACTCTACCACAGTCATGTTGTCCGACCAAAACACCACCGATTGGTTACGCAGCCTGTCGGGCCACACCATTAAGGCGACCCAGATAGGAAACAATTCTAAGAAAAAGATGTTGGCTGTCAGACCAGTCTGCACCCATCCGTCTGGCCACCTGTGTGCCACCCACTTATTGCCGAGTATAGCACCAAATCCCACACTACCCGCAGAGTCTGTCCATAAACTTAACTCTGCAGAGGTAGTGGGTGGACTGGGCCAGACCACCCTGCCGTTGAAGTCCTGCAGGAATGCCATCCAAATTCGCATGTCCTGCCTGACCTCAGCTGACAGCCGGGTATGATGATGTTTTTCTTAAAGTCCAGTCAAGGCTTGGGCGATAGAGCGAGAGAAAGGGCGTGCCATTGGGATCCCTCTCAGGGCAAAATTTAACTGTCCGACCGTTTGCTGCAACTGATGCAAGGTAACCTTCTCCCTAGCAAAAAATTGCTGTAAGGTCATCTTGAATTTCCTAATCTTATCTTCTGGCAAGCTGAAACACCCTTGGACAGAATCTAGTTCAATACCTAAGAATTCCAACTTCGTCATTGGTCCAACTGTCTTACCTGGCGCCAGAGGAACCCCAAAAGCCCGCATGAGCGTGCAGAATTCCTGCAATGCCCAAGCACACTTCCGGGAGCCCGCTGACCCCAGGATCAGAAAGTCATCTAGATAGTGCATAACAGACTGGTGCCCGGTCACACGTCTCAGAACCCATTCCAAAAATGAGCTGAACTTTTCGAAATAGGCGCAGGAGACCCAGCAACCCATGGGCATCCACATATCTATGTAGAATTTGTCTTGGAACTTGAAGCCTAGCAGGTGAAAATCCTCCGGGTGAACCGGTAACAGACGGAATGCCAATTCAATGTCAGACTTTGCCATCAAAGCCCCAGGGCCCAGCTCCCTGAGCATATCAACAGCCTGATCAAAAGACGCGTATTTCACACTACAACTTTCCTCACTGATGACATCGTTCAGTGAGTCGCCTCTAGGAGCAGATAGGTTATGGATCAACCGGAACTCGCCCTCCTCTTCTTTGGGACGACACCCAGTGGTGAACAAACAAAATTCTGTACTGGGATGCGATCAAATGGTCCCATTATTCTGCCCAAGCGTAGCTCCTTAGCAATTTTATTTGCTGCCACTCCAGGGTTAGTCCTCACTGACAACTGATTTTTGCAATCAGGCACCCCCACATAACCAGGGGCAGGAATCCTAAACCCATATGTGAAACCTTCCTGCAGTGTCCTAGCTGTAACATGACAGGGATATTTGTTCAGCCACGGGTTCATGGCTATGACGTCAATGGGGGAATGTGTGACCCGGTGCCCAAAATCCTCAATCCTGCTTTCTCGTACCTTTATCCCTTGATTTTTTGAGACACTTGGATTCTGGGTGGGAAGGGTTTGCGCAGATAGAGCAGGCATGTTTGAACTTAAATGTGCCTTGCACCCTAGTACATGTTCTTCTGTTAAAATCCCAACACGTGCCCTTTCGCTCCCCTCCCCCACCTGAGCTATGGGTAGGGCCTGAGTTCTGCGCAGGCCGAAAGGGCTGAGAAGGCTGATGGGGTGAAACGCTAGACTTTCTTGTCCTCTGTTCACCTGTGTTGTGCTAAACTGAAAATTGGTCTGAGGTGCGCCAAAGTGGTCCAACCAAGATATCGTGTCCACCATGTTCCAAGATAGCGCAGGGTCTGATGCCTTTGCCCTCCTGGAGTTAACATCATACAGTTTCCAACCCCACCCCCCGTATTTATCATGTGCCATGGTAATGCGGTTCTGGTAACACGCCATCTCAGCCTGAATGTTTGGGAAACGCTCTGCCATTACCGCCATAAATACTGAGAAACCCCTGATCCAGTTGGTTAAGTTCTCCTCCACACTGAATCGCAACAACTCGCTTGCCCATTCTCTGGGGAGCATCCAATCTTTCTGTTTCTTAGCCTCTTCCCTCTCTCTTTCATCAACTAGCAAAGAAAACATGTTAACATAGCACCCTGACCAAATGAGTTGTTTCAACTTGCGTGACACATGCCTAGCCACATTCTCCCTCCCGGTGCGAGATTCCCCCATGCCCAGCATAGGCAGTGTTTCCTGCTTACCTGCTGCGGCCACGCACGCAGGCTCTGACAGCTTCTCTTTCGCCTGGCTCACCACTGGTACTTCTGTGTTGACCACTGGGGAAACGCCATTACTGGGGCTAGGGAGAGAAAGAGGCGTTTGCCCTGTTCCTATCGGCCCTACAAACTGTGCAATCAACCTCCTTGCCTCTGTCTTGGGGTCGCCATGCATGTCATTTCCCCCAATTGTTTGTGACAATATTCTTGTTTTCCCCAACCAAGGCAGCACCGCCGCCAAGTGTGCCACCAAGTCCGTTGGGACCGGATCTATGCCTGCTGTACTATCTTTAGGGACACCCGTATTTGGCATTCCTGTGCCTCGCGCGCTATTATTTACCGGGGCTGCGCTTTGCGGAATGACTTGTAATGGCCCAGGTAATGGTTCTCCCGTGGGTACCCCCCCCATTGGTAGTATCGGGACCAGGGGACTCACCGGGACTCCCCCGAGCGGGACACCTCCTGAAGGTCCAGGGGCCTCCCCATCATTAGGCTGCAACACAGGCGCCATTACTTTGGGCTTAATCCCCCCTTTCTTTGACCTAACCCATTTTGGAAGTGGATCTAATTCACCTCTAGGCTTGGGGGGTATTATGGTGCGCCTAGGTCTTTCTACAATCCCTTCCTGAACCTCAACCCTCTCCTTGAGGTCTGCCAAATTCTTCCCCAATCTATCCACCTTCTTCCATTTCTTGTCCATGCTAACCATTTTTCGCATCATTGTCCCCATCATGAACTCCATGCGGGAGCGCTTGTCGCCCGCTTCATTTTACCTGCCATTGCCACTTACGAGCTAAAGGCTATGACCTTAGACTAACACCGCGTGTACAATGCTAGCTTCGTGCCCACCTATCCCCAAGTACCAACGTAAGAGTGCCCTCCTGGTCACTTAATGGTCCGCACTATATCCCCTCAATCTATACAAAACTTGTGTGAGAATAATCGACGTGGGGTACCTACACGCTGTGCTTCCACTTGAATGCTAAATACACAATATTTCTGTTTTGCGCAGTGCAAGTATTGTAGACCGCAAACTTGAGCCCTTGTATGTGTTACCTCACTAATATCCTAACATATTCAAACACCAATGTCCCTATGCACACATTACTGTCAACATAAGCTTTGCTGCACATTAAATCAACTGGTGTAACTCGCTCCCACTCTTAACCTTAAACAAGTTTCAGTTCCCTCTTATAATCTCCCTTTTAGGTCATTTTATCGCAGGCACCTTCCAACAATTTACTTCACCGCCAACCCCAAAACAACCTGCAGTGTAATGAAATACAGGGAAGAATTTATAATAATCTCCCTTTTTAGAAATGGAGCAATAATGGGGCGTGGTTTGGACGCCGGAGAAAATGGCGGCATAGCGCATCGCTCCTCCCGTTCCAATGAAACACGGAGTAATTTGGGAGTCACAAACTAATCCGTGAATGCTAATAATGACGATTTTGGCGATCGGAGGTTAAGGTCTACCTCAGGGGTGAATTTGAGACTTCTAAGTGGATCCGACGGCAAGGTTTGAGCGAGTGCCCTGGAGAACGGCCACGAGCGGTACATGCAGCCTTATGATCCTGCTGGCGCTGTCGCTGCCTCCTTGAAGGAACGGAGGGGGCCACATCGTTACCACATCAAAGTGTGAGTAGGACTGGATAAAGGACTGGAGAAGGGTGGATATATATTATCCCCGACATGCTGGGTTTTGCCGGTAAATGCCGATGCGTGGACGACGCAAAATGGCAGATGTGAGAGTCTCCGAGGCTCCTGTGTGTTTGTCGGCGAGCGAGAAAGGCAACAATAAGAAGGGAGGTCAACGCGGGATTGATACTGGAACGTATGAAGTACTTTATTGTTAATGCTGCAAATGGGTGCATCGTGTTTCAGGGAGAGAGCTGGATTGGTGTATATGGACGCTCCTCCATAAAATGGCGGCTGCAGTGACGGCGGATATCAGGCTCCTTTCAGGACACTGAAGTCGGCAGCGTTAGCCGTTGGTCTCACAGATACTTCATCATACGGCGATAGGGGTGCGCAGGAGTGGGCTTCCTGGTGGGAGACCTACTTCACTCTCCTTGGCTCTAACCAGTGAGTGCTACGGATCACACGTCACTAAGCGCAGCGAGGCGGCATATTTAGCACATGGAGTGCGCATGAAGTACTAACGAAGGCAAGATGTATTGTTAGCAAAGCAGGCATCGTGGCTCTCTATGTATGCATATGGAAGGTTTGTATAGCTAATTTGATCTGAGAGAGGCTGACAACGAGGGGATGGCATTGTGCATGACCATGATGACACGAGATGAAATGAGATGAAGTGGGATGAGATTAGAAGCACCATATCTATGTTTGTAGTCCACAAGATCTGAGCAGCATATGGGTCACAGAAAAGTCGCAAGGAGGTCCCAAATGGCTCGGATATGCTGAGTGAAACGGTCGGTCACTGATACTAGTGGCGCAAGAGGGTCTGAGCGTGACGAGCGTGGTGAGATATGGGCTCCACAACACCGCACCCACTGTACGACATGTTGGTCACAAGTAGAGCGCTGATGTTTACTCTATTGTTTTAAGACTCTAACCACGCCGCTGCCAACGGTAAGAGGGGACCCTGTAGTGGTATCCTGCTTCGTGTGCATATCGTGTCAGTGTGCATATATTGTGTCCGGTGGAAGACTCCTTGCCACGGGCTGACTTGGCCATCATAAGAGCTATCGGTCTATTACTTGGTAGTCGAGTCAAGTGACTTCTAGCAGTGGTTTCAAAATGGGGGATAAAGACACAAAGAACCTCAAGAGACTTAAGGCTGAACCCCCTAATCCGATCTCACCTATCAAAGGCAAGAAGGATGTGACCGATACGATGGACATAATATTGAGTAAACTCGAGGAGGTGCGGGAGATTGCGAGGTCCACAAAGGAAGAGATTGTAGCTATCCGGAAGGATATCCGAGACACTAATGCCAGACTCACGGAATCGGAATCGAGAATCAGTCGTCTAGAAGACTCAGAGAACAAAACCTGTAACTCTCTTAAACACCTACATGTCTCCACAGATCAGATGTCAAGGAAGTTGTCGGAGTTGGAGGACAGAAATCGAAGAGGGAACCTATATATCTTTGGAATACCGGAAGGATCAGAAGAGGCATACGAGTCCTGTGTCCCATTTCTGGAGGCATGGTTCTTGCAGGCAACCAACCTTAACTTCCATCACCCATTGGAATTTGACAGAGCTCATAGGGTTCCAGGCAGGATCACGCCGGGTCAAAAAGGTCCGCGACCGATTGTTTGTAAACCTTTGCGTTACCAACATGTGGATCAAATCTTATCCTTTGTGCGCAAAAAAAACCACGTACTATGGAAATCAAGTAAGGTCTATATATCACAGGACTATAGTAAAGAAACTGTCGAAACGAGGAAAGCCTTTCTTGCTTTACGTCCAAGGTTGAAGTCGCTGGGCCACCAATGTGGTTTTGTAGGTCCTGCAAGGTTCCGTGTCTTTGTCAAAGGTTCTCCACAGATCTTCACAGATCCACTAAAACTCAGACAATTTCTGGATGGAGGCGAAGAGCTACATATGGATACGTCACCGTTGGCCTCTGCTTCCTCCTCTAAATAAGGTTTCTCTCTGAATGTTTACGTAGCAGATTAAACTGTCACATGAGGGCATGTTTACGTAGCAGATTAAACTGTCACATGAGGGCATGTGCTGATGGGTCCTGTTGCACTGTTGTGCACTGTTGTGCTGTTGCACTGGGACATTGTTGGGCTATGTTCATGGGGAAGGGGGATGCACTAGTTCTATCATATGTGTTCTTATGTGTTTTGTGCCTTGTTCGAATGCTAACCACTAGATAGTACGCTAAGTGCACTCATGGTTTCCAGCCATTCAAGAATCCGATTCGTAAATGTGCATCCCGTCCTGTTGATACCCCTGATGGTTTGTGTGTATTCTGGAGATGCATCCAATGCATCCAATGCCGTGATTATAAGGGGGTCTTGTATTGAGTCCTTTGGGGTGGATGGGAGGCCTGTTCGGTTGTGCTTTCTTGTTCAGTGTAGCGGTATAGTTAATGTGGTCAGTGAAGGTAAATAACCCCACCAAGGGGATGGTCCGGTTGCAGATATACTTGTATCAGTTACTTGTTACTATAACAGTGATATTGCTTAATGGACGCACAAGTTATGTGTTGTTTTGATTGTTGGGTTAGTTCCCGAATTGTCAACATGGTTACGACTTGAAGCCATGGGAGGGACACTGTTTTTTCCATGTCACCATGTCTACTAGCTTATCTCGGGGTGGGGAGGGTGGTTTGGGGGGTGAGGGGGTGGAGGGAGGATGGAGAAGGGAGACAGGGTAGGGTAAATGTTTGCTTTTTGTGTTAATTTTCCTTTGTGTTGTTTATGTCGTCATGATCCCATGCATACTAGGTCCGGAATCATCTTACTGCCAATGCCTATGCCGATTATACTGCCACGGCCTGGATGGAATGTTCTATTGCGTTACCTCTGTTGCTACCTTTCAACCTAGGGCTGTCTCACTTAACCAGGATCAGACCAAGCGCTGCTCTTGCCCGCATCCCAATGTTGTGGTAGTTTGGGTATCTTTGGTGAGACCGAGGGTGGTACATATAAGTGCAGTTTATTACCATTTCACCATGTTTTACGATTAATTTACTATGTCACTATCCACAATTGATACTCCTATAGGCGTAACAAGAGTGAACAACTTGAATATACTCTCACTCAATGTCAAGGGTCTCAATCAGCCCGTTAAACGCCAGAAAGTCCTGGATTATCTACGTAGGCAAAAAGGTGATATTGTCCTGTTGAAGGAGTCTAAACTTAATGCTACACAGTTTCATACTCTCAGGAATACATTTTTTGTTGAGGTTGCAGGGTCGGAGGCGATAGGGAAGAAAAATGGGGTCCTGACATTGATTGCAAAAAAATCTAACGTAAATTTGCTTTCCTCCACTACTGGCACTAAGGGGAGATGGGTTACAACCAAGTTGGTTAAAGATGATACTGAATTCTATGTCACGAATGTCTATGCTCCTAATACATGTGCTCTGACTTTTTGGTCCGATCTGTCCAAGCAGATCGAGACTATCCCTGATTCAGCCATACACGTACTTGCAGGGGACTTTAACCTACCCTCTGACCCAGTATTGGACAGAGATTCCAGATGCTCCTTTCGAAGTAACAAATCTCATAAGGCTTTCACTAACCTATGTACCCGGTTCCATTTGGAAGATACATGGAGGTTGCAGAACCCTGACGGGAGAGACTATACTTTTTACTCTCCTCCGCATGACTCATTGTCCTGGATTGACTATTTATTCATTACAAAGAATGGTATTCCCAGAATAGAAGAAACATCTATAGAACCAAGGGTTTTATCCGATCACTCATGTATCTCCCTGTCCATCTCCAACGTCAAATCTTCCGCTCACCAATCAATCTGGAGGTTTAATGAGGAGGTACTCGACAAAATACAGCATAGGGTAGCAATCGAGACCGCTATTAGAGAATACTTAGAACATAATAGCAGGGGAGATACTACTGACTTGATACGTTGGGAAGCACTGAATATCACGATAAGAGGGGTCATTATTAAAATAAAATCTGCCATAAACAAGAACCACAATAAAGCATTGGAGGCTCTGGAGAGAGAAATTGCCACACTGGAGAAGAGACACTTGCTTGATAGGAAGGAAGAAACACTGAATAGACTAGATAATAAGAAGTACAAATATAACAAAATAGTAAGTGAAAGAGCGGGGATTTGGTTAACCAGGAGGAAACAATTCAAACTATGTGAATCAAACAAGGCAGGGAAGAGCCTCGCTGCATACCTCAAGTTCAAAATACAGAAAAATATGATAAATTCCATTAGGGATCAAGAGGGGACGGCGCACTCAGACCCGGTTAAGATAGCAGAAGTATTCAAACAATTTTATGAGCAACTCTATGCCAAAAATACAGAGGTGGTAGACTCCAAAATTGAGGGCTATTTGGATGAGTGTAATCTTCCCTCCCTCTCTACTACGGATAGAGAAGACCTTAATGGTCCCATCACGATTTAGGAAGTCGAGATGGTTATTAAATCGGTAAAATGCGGTAAGGCACCCGGACCGGATGGGTTTACTGCTAGATTCTATCAGGGTTTCTCCTCACTCATATCACAACCACTCTTGCACCTATTTCAGGAAATCAGCGATGTTGGGGAGGTGAAAGGTACGCTATCTGAAGCCGTCATTGCGGTACTTCCAAAAGAAGGGAAAGATCCAACGCTCCCAAAGAACTATAGGCCTATCTCACTTATTAATCTTGATTGTAAGCTCCTAGCCATGATTCTAGCTAATCGACTTCAAAAGGTCCTACCCAAACTGATACACGCTTCACAGGCAGGCTTTTTAAAACATAGACTGTCCAGTGATAACACCAGGATACGAGCACATGTACTTGAAAAAGCAAAACTGTTATCTACCCCCACTGTCGCAGTCACACTTGACGCCGAAAAGGCGTTCGATAGAGTCGATTGGAACTATTTGAATGCGGTACTACATAAATTCAACCTAGGTCAATTTTTTACAAGGACGGTGATGTCTCTATATTCTTGCCCCTCTGCTAGAGTTAGAGCTGGTGGTTCGTTTTCCTCAGCGTTTCAGTTGCACCAAGGAACCAGACAGGGGTGTCCCCTCTCCCCTTCACTGTTCTTATTAGCCATTGAGCCATTTCTCTATCACCTGAGAGCTAACGAAGGTATTGCTGGAATCCCGTTTGAAGACTGTATAATAAGCTTACCGCATATGCGGATGATGTCTTAATTGTATCGGAAAGAGCAGAGGAGGCTATAACGGCCCTCATTTCTACCATTGACAAATTCTCCAGGGTGTCGGGATACAAGTTAAATAAAGATAAAACGGAGGTTAAATTGTTGAATAATCTGGGAAATAGAGAGGTTATGGGGAACTCTGGTCTGACGTGGCAACCGGGCTGCTTTAAGTATTTGGGGCTGGAGTTTGATAAGGATCTAATCACAACATTGGGGGTTAACGAAAACTTGACTCTAAAGAAAATATCTAAATTACTAGAAGGATGGTCACCGAAATATCTTTCATGGTGGGGCAGGGCGGAAACATTAAAGATGATGGTGACCCCATTGGTAAACTACCTGGCGAGTATGTTACCAATGACCTTTTCGGAGGTCTTCTTGACAAAGGTAGATAGGCTATTTGGTGAGCTCCTGTGGCAAGGGAAGAAACCCAGGATATCAATGAAGAAGCTACAGCTATCAAAAGAAAAAGGCGGCCTGGGTCTCTCTAACTTCAGGAATTATCAGACGGCCTTGCTCTGTAAACAGGGGGCACAGTGGCTGGATGTGGACTCGAACTACACTCCGATGTGGATAGATATTGAAAAATCCCTGATTGGTAAAGCTCCTCTTACAGCATTACTCACGATGGATCTATCCCATTTCCCCCACTCCAAATACATCTTATTAAACACTAGAAGGGCCCTTCTGAGGCTTGACCAAGCTCATAAAGTAGGACTACTTTGGAGGAAGACTACTATGGTGTCCTTATGGTATAATCCCTTATTTAAGATTGGAGGGAAACCTCTGCAGTGGAGGAATTGGTCAAGGAGAGGAGTTAACCTGGTTAACGACTTATTTGAAGGGGGTCATCCTTTGCCGTTCTCCTCGCTCCAGGCCAGCCACAATCTGTCACCGATGGATTTTTATGACTTTTTGAAACTCAAAGTTATTCTGTCTACTCGCTCCGTTAACATGGGTGGCCCATGTCTTAAGACCCATGTCCCATGACTTATGAAGACTGGTCATTTTGTTTCCAAAATTTATAGGCTGCTTCTCCCTGCCCCAAGGAAGACACACAAGAAGAATGAATCCAAGTGGGAATCTGAACCCAACTCTACCGGTTTAGTGTTTGACTGGGATTTGATACATACCGCTGCCCTAACGAATAAGATCTCCCCAATTTTGGCCCAAACCAAGTACATGATGATTAATAGGACATACTGGACGCCAGAAAAGCTCTATAAACTCCAACTGAGAGATAGCCCCCTATGTTGGAACTGTGAATCAGCGGTAGGAGACTTAGCTCATATGCTCTTTGGCTGTCCTGCGTTGGGACCATTCTGGGGAAAAGTCTTTGATTGCATAGAACATATTTTCAATATCAAACCTAAAAGAGAGTTTGTCTATGTTCTATTGGGTGCGTTGGATCAGGAGCTCCATAATGCCAATGATCGCCAGTTGTTAGATATCTTGCTTACTCTAGCCTGTAAGGTAGTGCTGTGTAAATGGAAGAGCGCCTCTGAGGTTTCATTCAGGGTATGGCAGGAATGGCTCTCGTTTCTAAGAGGAGCTGACAATCCAGCTCTGCACTCCTCTCCGTGGCGTGCTTCCCACAAGAGGCTATGGAAAGCTCTCGATGGATCTTCATTCTTATTTGACCCACCCTGACTGAAGGATAGGGAAGATATGGCGGATAATGCTCTGTCATAAAGGGCGCGGCGGATTGCGGCATAGGTATTCGTGACGGTAACGCACATGAACTAGGGTATTGGCAGTAATGGTGCTCACTCAACATAGCACAATCGGATCTTGGTATGCTTAGCGTGGATTCATGACATATCTTAGTTTGCTTTATTTGATCTAATGTAGTTCAAGTTAATTTGACGTGATGATCTGAGTTAATGATCTGACCTACTGATTTTATGATTATGTTTATGAGGACTATGGCATTACACCTGTCCGTGATGGGTATGAATCACTTATAGACCTGCCGGATCTCAGGTACTATTTGTCTGTTTTTTACTGAGACTATATATGTCATTTATTGTATGTATTTGTCGTTTTTCTATTTCTTTTTCAATAAAAACGATTTGAAATAAAAAAAAAAGAAATGGAGCAATAAATCAAAAACAAAAGTGCAATCCTACTAGAGAATCGAACTCTGGACCTTCCGATTACCAAAATGACCCTCTTTCCCCTGTACTAAGCAGGCTTGAATTGAGCGCTTTCACGCGCTATAGCGCGGCTCACACCGAAAGTCTTAGAGCTTTTTACCCGCGCACCGTATTTACATTAAACATTCAGGCACGGGAAGATTAAGTATTGCAGAAAGCGCGCTTACATGCTAGCGATCGAACAAAGCACTGCCCCGCAGGTCTTGGAGCGTTTTACACGTGCACCATATTTCCCTCACTCATGCAGGCCCGGGGAGATTACACAAGCAAGCATGGGGAGTTATAAAGATTTCCAAATGCTCGTAGCGATCTAGCTCACCACAACAAAGCACCGCTCGAGGCGCACGTCACTTTACACGAACAAAGCTGCTCGCACACGCGTTGTACAGCACACGCTTACCCTACCTTCCACCTCACAGAACCGCACACCGGCCCCGGTAACACGATTGTCCAGGACGGCATGTCTTAGTCCAGCCTGGCCGCAACGGAAGGACGTGTTCGTATTCCTCTGCCCACCGCAATTTTCAAAGTCCTTCGTCGGATTAGCACCACCAACCTGCCTACGACAATGGTCTTCGCCGCCTGCTTTGCCGCAGCAGCACCTGTGACCAAGGAACAAAAAAGGCAAATATTAAAATGACGACCTCCTAATGAGGTCGCACGACAAGGCTGGGGAGCGCGAAGGGCAAAGAGGAAGATTCCTCTGCTCCCCAGCCTTTTATTTGGGGCGAGTACTCGCCCCTCAAAAGGGGGGCGGGAGCTGGCGACCTCCATGACCCGGAAGTGAATCTTTCACTTCCGGGCCATGCCTGTTCACCACTGGGTGGACGGCGAGCCTGTCGCGTCACACTGTGTGCGACAGGCCCGCCTCCGGTGTCGTCTTGGGCCGGCAGGACTGCCATATTATCGGCGGGTCCGATGCCGGCCCCACCTTACTATTACTGCATTTTATACACTATTGTTTGGAAGAAAAACCTGATTATGGTCTTGATGACTTGTTTTCCCCAGTTCTTAAAAGGGGGTCCTTTATAGTCACCATTGAAGAAATAAAGTTGAACATTGATCCCTGAGTCTTTATCATTCCATTTATTCTGAAAATAGAGGCCATATCAAGCTTTCTTGAAGCATTGAAAACATTATCTTCAGATAACACCTTACCAATATCGAGGATATAGTTATTTTGGTGCTTTTTTTAGTGACTGAAAACAAATGTTATTGTTTAATTATTTGTAAAGCGCAAATTATCAATCCAAAAGAGCATCTTGGCACTCACCCTTAGGGGCAACAATGGCAAGACTACCTACAAGAGGAAAGAAAAATAGCAATATAGATGGGCTGTTAAACCCTTCCTTAAAGTCCTATGGCTTTGTAACTTCTGCAAGGAAATTGACAAAGTTTCCAGATGAAGAGGCCAAGACATAGTATTGAGAGCCTATCGATGCACCAGAGTTTGATTCACAGGGCCTTAATTAAAGTTGCAGAGTCAGAGGGAAGAGCCATGTCTGTGTTTTGCTTAACAAATTTATCCCGAAGTCATTAGCTTTGACATTCAAAGTCAATTTTGTGCATGTCTATCCAGCTTGCATCTCTTGACCACATGTTCTCAGACCCGTGGTTCTAAATTAAGAGCAGCTCATACAGTGTTTGCTCCATAGGTCTCAGGTATAGGCTGTTTCAATAATCAATGTTGGATAGCACGCAGACTGCAATGACTATGGCAGGAATTGTCTTATGAATACATGGAGTCATCTCTTTCATTTGGTGCAGCATGTGGTAGGGTAAAATGAGAGTTTGTTTATATATAGCTGAAATGGCAATTCATTATTTACAAGTATAACCAAAGAATTAGAATGGGTTGACTAAATGGGAGGTTTTCCAGAGAGCCAGTATGAGTCCAGCCAGCAATGCTTGAATTTCCCAACTATTAGAAGTTCCGTCTTGTCCCCGTTGAGCTTAATAAAGTTTACGTTCATCCAGGCCTGAACCTGAATAGCGCCTAAGTCAAGACTGAACATTTGACATGGAGAAAGTGCTACTATGATCTAAACAAATCAGCTTTTTCGTGTCATTGATATATGAAACAGCTGAGAATCAAATAATCCAATCAATTATGAATGGAGTTGATGTAAGTATTAAATAATATAGGAGATAAAGAGGAATCTTGAGGAGTGCCTCACTGAACAGCTCAGAGGCCAGGTGTGAAAGATGGTAGGCTAACCGATTAGGTATGGCCTTACAAAGATTTAGAAAAGTAGAAAAACATTTAGTAGCATTGCTCTGTATACCAATATCTTCAAAACAGGAGGGGAAGGTATGATCCCCATGCTAAATGCAGCTGATATGTCGCGTAATACTAACCTCGCTGAACTTCCCTCATCCAAGATTTGTCTCCTCTCATTTACATGACAGAGCTGATTCTGGTCTTTATAAGGGACACAAGTCCATTTGCCACCTGTATATCGCATTATGGTTTGTGATGTTATTTGATAACTTCTTAGATGCAGCTGTTTCTATTACTTTGGCCCTGGAAGGTTGGAATGTGATAGGGCAATAGGTCTCTGATAGCATGTTGTCAGGTGAGTTCCTTTTTTAACAGAAGTATCACTGCTCTACTCTTCCAAGTGTTAGAAATTGTGTTATTGGTTAAGAAGAGGAAACATTTCTCAAGCAACAAACAAAATCCTTGTCAGTGTGAACCACATAAAGTCCCTAAATTAAGCTGTGCTTATCCCTCTGGTAGCTTTGCAAAAAAACAGCCAGGCTTAACTTAGAGGCAATGTGTAAAGTATTTATGCAGTACTCAAACAGTAATTAAGTGAAAAAACAACAGAAGAAAAAGCACACACCAATCTAGAACAATAGAGTAAATTTTAATAAATAAAATGGTATTAGGGCAACAAAAATCCAAAGAGTAGAACTGGAGCTATGCGATTTTAAAATCTTAGGTAAAAGTAGCAAAAACAGCAAAGCACAAAATGGGTTTATCTGGTTGCACTTGACCGCAATGGAGTGCAGGAGGGGTACAGGACCGAGTTAGGCCTGCTGGGCAATACTGGGCAAGTTGCTGCGATGCAGGGTCCTGCATCGAGATGCGTTGTGCTACGTTGGCTCCAATGAGGCTGCGGATCAGGAGCTTGTAAGGTACTGTAATGCAGTATTCTGCATTGCGCTGCATCATTTCTTATAAAAACCACAGTTCATCCACAAGGAGTACACTCTAATAGCAGCCAAGGGTCTAGGACCTGGGGGCACTTCTTGCAGGATCAGGACTCACTCTAGCAGAGGCCAGCAGCAGGATGAGTACAGGCAGTTCTAGTGGAGTCTGGGCAGATGCAAGACAGGTTGCAGGAGCCTGTTATGTCCTTGTAGCTCAGAGAAGGAGGCCAGTTAGCTAGCCCTTGGAGTCATTTTGGTGATTATGGGTTCAAGGAGCAGGTTAAGTCTTCCTTCCTCAGGTAGCAGGCCAGTCCTTCTTCTAGTGTGACAGTGAGGCAGTCTTTCCTCTGAGTCTTCCAAAGGTCCAGAGGTTGTCGGAAGAGTTGGTCTGAAGTTCTATTATATATACCTGGAACCAACTTTGAAGTGGAAGAAACCTCTAGACTCTCCCCACAACTAGTTCTGGGACTTCATTCCTTCCTCTGCCCTGGTTCCAAGAGGTCTGTGGTGACAATAGACTAGTGTGAGGTCCTTTGTGAGTTTGTTGAGGGAGCCCCTTTGAAGTGCAAGTTTGTAGGTGACAGCTCCGCCTCTCCCATCAGGTCAGGATGGTCCATTCTGCCAGCATCCAGTCCCCCTTTGTAATACTGTCTGGAAGAAATACATAAAGGCCAACTGCCAACCACACCTAGTCATATGACCCAGGATACAGGCTTCATGCATCAAATGGTTAGGACAAGAAAATGTCAACTTTGCAAAGTGTTATTTTTAGAATTGTGACTTACAATCCAACTTTACCATGAAAGAGGGGTTTAAATTATAATTCCTTAGACACCAAACATGACATTTCAACCTGTACCCAAACAAACGTCATCACTTATTAAATGTAATTTGGTAAACCAATGCTAACCTATGGCAGAGATATGCCTCACAATAGAGAAAATGAAGAGTTTTTCACTACCAGGCCATCTAAAAATTAAATGTAGATGAACTGCTTTATAAATACAATGCACCCTGCCTTCTGGGTTGATTAAGGCTTACCCTAGGGGTGACTTCTATGTATTAAAATGGAAGGTTTAGGCCTGGCAAAAGGTTTATCTTGCCAGGTCGAAATGGCAGTTTAAAACCTCACAGAAGCTGCCATTTCAGGTCTGAGACATGTTTGAAAGGGCTTCCCTAGTGGGTGGCACAAAAAGGGCTGCAGGCCCACTAGTAGCATTTAATTTCCATGACTTGTGTACATGTAGCACCACTCTATTAATGACTTTCAAGTAAATGAATTGTGCCAATTGGGTGTAAGCCAATTTTACCACTTTAAAGGAGAGAACACAATCACTTTAGCACTGGTTACCAGTGGTACAGTGCACAGATTCCTAAAGCCAACAAAAACAAATTCAGCAAAACAAGAGGGTTGAAAGGCTAAAAGTGTGATCCTGCAGAAAGGGCCAGGCCAAATAGGAAGCAAATAATACATTGCAGAAGTCTTGCATAGGAGTAATTGCATAAGAAATTTCAGATGGCGGCAAAAATTTGCTTGCCACAGATAGGAATATTTTAGAGACTCATGGGGAAGAATTCATGGCAGTGACTAGAAATTCAATAATGCACTGGATCTTTTGTACACTTTTAGTCATTGTTTGGGCAGAAGCCCTATACTACATAAGAGTTCCAGTTTTGTTTCTGACAGTGGCCTGCCCAGTGGTGTTTTTTTTAAAAGTGGCTGTGAACCAGCCCTTAATTTGTTTCTGAGATTGATATAGCTTTGGTTTATCTTTCAGTTTTTTTTTTTTTTTTAAATTTTTATTGAACAATAATGCGGTTACAAGCACGGGCCTACAACCACCAGGGCCGGCCGCTAGGTACAGAATGAAATATACATTTATCAAGGCTGCAGTCAAGTCCCGGGGCGCAGCCCCGTAGTGGCTCCGGATAGTTCTAAAGGAACAGGAGACTTAAGTCCAACAGACACAAAAACTAAAAGAAAAACAAAAGGCGAGGCATAAGGGCAAACAGTGCGGGTCAGGCTTCCTCCGGGGAACTCCAGTGCAGACCATTAAGCAGCCGGCAAAAGGAAGGAGTACCGGGAGGCTGGGGACGGGGGGGGGGGGTCAAGGGAGATGAACGTCCATATGTAGTTATTCCAAAAGGTGCCAGGAACCATCAAGGGTCAGGGGGACATGGCGATATCGGTGTCCACCAGGGGGGGCGTACAGATACCCCCGCGATACGCATTCCATTGCCCCCAGATTCTACCCCATGCCCCCGGCTTACCACGGGCCACATACACAGTCTTCTCCCTGAACATACACCAGTCCATATTCTCCTTCCATACTGACACGGTGGGCGGCCGTTGGGCGCCCCAAAGCTGCGCTATATCTCTCTTGGCAATCATGTTCCCCAGGGCCGCCCACCGAGTCTGAGCCGCGCTGTAATCATTGGGCTCCCACACATTCAGGACACAGCGACGCACCTCCGGCAGCAGCACAACCCCAGTGACCTGTCCCATAACCGTATGGACCCGGCGCCAGTAGTCCGCCACCTCGCGGCACTCCCACAGGATATGGAGAAAGGTGGCGCTGAGCCCACAACCCCGCTTACAGAGCCCGTCGTCGGAAAATCCCATCGAGACCAAGCGAGGACCCGTCACATACACCCGGTGAAGAATCTTGAGCTGTACCAACCGGAGACGGGCTGGAATGGCGACCTCCTTGGGGGACGACAGTGCAGACTGCCAGTCCTCGTCGTCCAATTCCACCCCATCCCCCGTCCAAGCCTCCCGGAGGCGCACAAAGAGGTCAGCCCGATGATTAATCAGTTTTTTATAAGTTAAAGAAATGGTACTGTCAGGGACATGTCCGTCAAGTATGCGGTCCTCGAGGGGCGAGGAAACCGGGATCTTGGTCCCCTCCCCAAAGACCGAGAGCAGGGCGTGTCGAACCTGGGCATAGCGGAAGAACTCCCTGTCCGTAAGCTCGTATTCGGCCTGGAGCGCCGCGAAAGTCTTAACCGTGCCCTTATGCCACAGGTCTCCCACTTTGCTGATACCAATCGTATCCCACTGGTCAAACCCCTTCGTAGTCCAGAGGCTGCCCAGGCGGTCGGAGGCAAACAAAGGAGTAGCACATGTTAGTCGCTCACTCCAGCTCGTGGCCGCAGTGGCAGCCCTCCAGGTCCGCACCGCAATCTTAGTAGGACCCGTAAGGGTCCGGCCAGCCGAGCGGGAGTAAAGTGCCCTGTTATAGTTCCCGCCGGGAAGCAGGAACTTGTCCATCTCATACGCCGGATTCAAGCCAGGCGCATACGTGGCATGGTTAATGGCCGATAGCTGCGAGGCCCAATAGTACCTGCGAATGTCAGGAAGCGCGATGCCCCCGTCGTACCAGGGGAGAGTAAGCTTAGCAAGAGCAATACGCGCCCGCCCGTCCCACACCAGTCTCCTCTGCAGGCTCTCCACCTCCCGAAAGCAGGCCACCGGGATAACGTCGAAGGAGTTCTGGAGTGCATAGAGGAACCTGGGAAGGGACATCATTTTGAACAGCGCGGCCCGACCCAGCGGGGACAGGGGCAGCCTGCACCACCGGGCCGTGTCCTCTCGCAATCGCCGGAGTGGACGCAGGAGATTCTGCTCATAGCGAGCCACCGGGTCCAGCGAAACGTATATCCCCAGGTACTTAAAGCCGCTCAGAGATATTTGGATCGGAAGCCGAGGCGGCAGGAGAGGAGGACCACCAGAGATGGGATAGACGCAGGATTTAGACCAATTGATCGTGAGACCCGAATTGTTCCCAAAGGAAGTCAGAACGTCAAAGAGGATGTTGAGCGACTGCCGCGGTGAGGTGAGATACAGGAGAATATCGTCCGCATACAGCGAGACCCGATCTTCGAAGCCCGGGGCCCACCGGATCCCCCTAAGCGAGGGCTCCCAGCGGAGCCAAGCAGCGAGTGGCTCCAGGGCGAGAGCAAAGAGCAAAGGGGACAACGGGCACCCCTGCCTCGTGCCCCTGCCGAGGGCAAAGGGCCGAGAGACCCGCCCATTCACCACCACCTGAGCCATGGGTCCGTGTAAAGAAGCTTCACCCAGCCAATAAATCCTTCCCCAAAGCCAAATTTAGCCAAGACAGCCCAGAGGAATGGCCACTCGATGGTGTCAAAAGCCATCGTGGCATCCAAAGAAACCAGCACGGCCGGTTCGGAGAGGAGCTCCGCCCTGGCCAGGGCGCCGTGAAGACGCCGCAAGTTAAGAGCGGTGTTGCGGTGCGGGATGAAGCCGCATTGGTCCGGATGAATAAGATCGCACACGACGCTCAACAAACGATTGGCAAGGACTTTCGCCAGGATTTTAGGCTCTGCATTTAGCAGTGAAATAGGCCGGTAAGAAGTACAGCGGTCTCGCGGCTTGCCCTCCTTGGGGATCACGACTATCGTGGCCAAACGCTGGTCAGCCGGAAGGGAACCCGCCGCAAGAGACTCACGGAACATGCGACTGAGGAAGGGCGCAAGCTTATCAGGGCGCAATTTATATAGCTCAATGGGCAGACCGTTGGGACCCATAGCCTTGCCCGAGCGAAGGGAGCGGATCGCGGTCGCTATTTCATCCGCCGACAAGGGGGCGTCCAGCCGCTCACGGTCCTCAACGGACAGGCCGGGCAAGGCAATATCCCTCAGTAGAAGGCGAGAGTCGTCCTCATCTCTGTCAGTCACTGGGGAGTACACAGCCCGGAGGTGGTCGGCGAAACATTCCACAATCTCATCCGGCTCAGTCACACACACACCTTCCGCAGCACGCAACTCCGGGACCACACGATTCACTCTCTCCTTTTTGTCCAGCCACGCAATCAACTTTCCCGCCTTGTCCCCGGCGTCGTACAGTCGACCCTGCTGCTCCCTATACATAGTTTTGGCCGCGTCAGTGACCAGGGACCTATATTCAAACTGTTTCAGGCTAAGGGCATGGAGCCCGTCCGGAGTGACATTCGCCTCCAAGGCCGACTCCAGCCCCGAGATGTCAGTCTCCAGCCTCACCACTGCCTCACTCTTGACCTTCTTAGCCACCACTATCTGGGAGAGGGCGTGTCCGCGGATCACGGTTTTAAAGGCTTCCCACAGGGACATTGCAGACGACACCGACCCCTCGTTATCGAGGAAGTATTGGTCCATAGCCTTAACCAGGCTGTCGCGAGTCGTAGGGTCTCGCAGGTACCATGGGTTAATGGGAGCGATCCGCCCTGCAGACCGCGACCCGGTGTCAAAAAGAAGCCACAGCGGAGAATGGTCGGAGATACCCCGCGCCAGGTGCCTGACCTCTCTAATCCGACCAGTCTGCGCCGCGGGCATAAGGAAGTAGTCTAACCTAGAGAGACTCCCATGCGCCCCCGAGTGAAAGGTGAACTGACATTGGGTCGGATGCATTAATCTCCAGGTCTCCAACATCCCACCCAGCCATGCCTGGGCAGCGGGGAGGGTCCTTGGTGGGTGACGATCCAGTTCACCCGAAACCACAGAATTAAAGTCCCCGCCCATGAGCAGGAGGCTGTCCGGAAGGTCAAGCAGCATTCGACCCAAGTCAGTGAAGGTGGAGTTCTGGAGGCCCGGGGGGACGTAGACTGAAACCAGGGTAAGGGGCTGCCCCTCCCACCTCCCAATCAAACACACATAGCGCCCTCTGTCATCCGAGACTATCTTAGTGATCTCCACCGGAAGGGAGGTTCGCAGGAGAATGCCCACCCCCCTGGAACCAGTTGTGAAACCAGAATGGGCTACGAGGCGATATCCCCCCCTGTTCATTGCATGACAAACATTACCAACCAGATGCGTCTCCTGGAGAAACACCACATCAGGAGTCAAACGACGCAAATATTGCAGCACTACACCCCGCTTGATACGGTCCCCCAACCCATTGACGTTCCATGACATAAGCCTCAACCCGTCCCCCCCCATCCCCTCCAATAGATCAAGGGTCCCCCAGCCTGCAGCACAGTTCCCAGATGTGGACAAAAATCAATACCTCGCCCTGTAAACAAAAAACACACAACAAAACAACCCCTCCTCCCCCCCAACCCCACCCCAAGTCCAACTCCCCCCACCCTGCACCCCTGCGGGCCAAAAAACCCCCCCAACTTGCAGTGTGCCTGTCGCCCCACTAACCCCATTCTACGAAAAGACCCCGGAGGAGGAAAGGGACCCGTCCCCGCCCGCCCCCCTCACAGGTCCTGGTGAAACACAATATACAAAAGAAGTAAGACCCAACTGAACAGTGCAAAACGGCAAAATCAAGGACCAAAAGTCATTCTAAAGGGGACCCGTCACCTGCGGCGCCCGCAGAGGGTCCGGGACGGCCACCTCCGTCCGGCAGCGAGTCCAGCCAGTCACTTGCGGCCACAGGAGAGTCAAAAAAGGCTGTCCGATCCCCATGTTCCACTCGGAGTTTTGCAGGGTAGAGCATCGAATACTTTAGGCCCAGCTCGCGGAGACGACGCTTCACCCCTTGGAATCCCATCCGCTGTTTCTGGACCAGTTGCGTGAAGTCCGGGTAAAAATTGATGGTCGAGTTCTCGTGACGAACCGGGCCGTGGGTCCGTGAGGCCTGCAGAATAGCGTCGCGGTCCCTGTAGTGGAATAGTTTGGCCACGATAGGCCTCGGGGGGGCCCCCGGCCGTGGCCGACCGCCCGGAACTCGATGGGCCTGCTCCACGGCAAAGAACTTACTTAGGCCAGCCGGGGACAACTGTTGCAGGATAAGTTCCTCGACCACGAGGTCAACCGGGCGGCCGTCGGAGGACTCCGGTACACCTATGACGCGGATGTTGTTGCGTCGGGCCCGTCCCTCGAAGTCCTCAAGCCGCCGGGCCATATGATCGTTGACCACCCTGATGTCTCCAAGCGCGGCCCGCAGATCCGACACCTCCGCACCGAGGGTGGAGGTCCGTGTATCGAGGGCCTGGACCCTCTCGTTAGTTTTGGAGAGGTCGGCCCGGATCAGGGTGACATCAATCGCAACGGTGTCGATCTTACGGGCCAGGGCCTCGTATTGCGTGGCGATGGTTTCCCTGATGCCAGCAATGGCGCCCATAATGTCCTGCAGGGAAAGTTCCGTAGAGACGTTCGTGCCTCCCCCTGCAGCGTCCGGGGGGAGGCCAGCAGCGCCAGGGGACCCTCTGCCCTGGGTGTAGCGGTCCATGTTGTTGCTCTGGACCGTTCCCCCGCGGAGTGAGGCCTTGGTCTTGCGCCCCTCGGGACCCCCTTTGCCCCCCATGTGAACACGGTCACTCAAGGGGACCTCCAATCAAGAGGTGTAAGGGCACCAGCAAGAAGACCTCAAAATGTCGGTATAGGGGGTCCGAGGCGATAGGCACTCTAGTGGCAGGTGGAGGAAAACCTCGTGCAGAGGCCCAGGAAGCACCTCGCCACCCCGAGCGCACCCGCCAGCTGGTCTCCTGAAGTCCAAAACCGAAACCGAAAGTGGTGGATCGGCAACTGGCACCGCGCTGAAGCCGCTGTTGTTCAATTGCAGCCCGGCCCCACGGGTCACCTTCACCCCGGTCACCTCCGTCGGGTGGGTCCCAAAAGTTCCGACGACGACAACTCAGGATTCCCAGGTCCGAGTTGATTTTTGAAAAGAGATATGTGCTCAGCTGGTCTTCATCTCCCAGATTCCATAAACCACATCAGGATATTCTCAGGATAAATTCCGAGGAGCAGAAAGGGTCCGGGGAGCCCTGTGCTCACGCGACCATCTTGGATGCGCGCTAGGCTCCTCCTCCTATCTTTCAGTTTTTGGTCAAGGAATACTTGTTTGTAATTTATTACACTGAGGATGGCATTGTCTACAGAAGTGTCTTGTCCCATTGCTGTTAGGATGGGATCCAACATCTACAAACTTTGGGTCTGTCTACTGTAGTCGAGGTTCGGACAACTCACAAAACATTGGTACGAGGGGCTGTTGTGCCTACCAGAGAGATATGGACAATATGGTCTACCCACATAAACGTCTTACAAATGCAGCATACAAGCATAAACACATCGAAAAAAAGGCAGTATCCAATATAAATGGTAAACTCATCTTTTTTTTGTGCATATTTAAAGATGTGAATGGCTGTCAAAAATGGTGCCTATGTTGTTCCATTAAAGTATCATCATATTAAACATTATGGTCTATTTATGGATGCTTGATAGAAATACCGAAAGCAAGAAAACTCTTGAAATATTGCTCTATTTCCTAGATTAGTATATTCACAGGGACAATCTAGTAATGCCAAAGTCAGAAGGCAGAGGCCGTATTATACACTGTGTCCTGGGGGACGCAAAAGGTGTATGCACCAGATTTCCGAGCACCTGGGCACAATGGTATTACAAAAGGGGTCACAGGCTCTTGTACATCATCTTAGATAATACTAGTAGTGTGTCACAAAAAGGTGGTGAACTGTCAGTGTGTATCCTCAAGGCAGCCCTATGGAGGTGGGAAAGGGGACCCCATGGGCACCTCAGACATCCCTCTGCGTGTGGGTGCTGTCACTCACTGCATTTGCCTGCGAGGGAATCACTCCTTCCTCTTCAGCATGCAGGCAACTTGCCACCTGCACAGAGAAACACAAACAGGCTTTGAAGCAGCCACTCTGTATTTCAATTAATGTGCTTCCCCCAGGGCAGCATCTGTTCATGGCTGCCCTGGGGGCAGTGCATTCACTGTATTAAGGCTCACTGTCCCTGTTTGAGTCCAGTCCAACTGTTTAAGGGTGTGCAATAATGAAAACAGAGACTGTGTTCCCTTTCAAAAATATAGCCCTGGTTGTTCTCCACCACCCACAGCCCAGGATTACTACAATGTGATAGAAAATTGCCCATCCTGAATTCATTACTCTCTGTGGTAGTTTTGCTGAGCAGTACATATCTAGCTCCAAAGAGGGACTGTGAAGATTGAGACTGGGTACAGGACAAAGCAATGACTACTTTTGCAATAAAGGTAGAATGTCAATAATACTTGTACGTAATTGGAATCAATCAATGTCAATTATAGAGAATGAATAAAGCAGCAAATTAAAAAATGACATGCAATTGCAACAATGGGTACCTATGTTACAAACAAATAGAGTTTCTACCAGAATATTGAGATTTTCATCTGCCAAACTATGTTGGCCAACATATTGACTGCAAAAATATGATAGAAGTAAGTATATGTATATCAGTGATTAAAGGTGATTATAGTTGTATTGTGTCTCCACGTATATGTAGCTAAACATTATGTGTATTGTCAAGGTACCTCTAACGAAAATAATAAATACACATTTTGCAATTTGCATGGAGATCAAGGACCTAGCACTATGGAAACAAGCAGTCAAGCAGCCCTTCCTAATGTAGCCAGCGCGCTGCCTAGGTTTCAGATCTTAGATGTGCCTTCTTTTATGGCACTTCTTGCATCCATTAAATCAGGATCACCATTGGATCCCTGTTGCCCTGGAGTACTAGGGAAGCTCTCCCACCCCACCCTGAAGCAGCTTATTCAACTGATGAATTTATCATTGTTGGAGGGCATTGTTCTAATAACTTGAAACATTTAAATCACAAAAATGGCCCTGGCTACCCCCCTATTGGAAAATCCCAATCTGGATCCACTCACTTGGTCAAACTATAGACCCATATCTCTTCTACCTATTTTAGCCAAAGTGTTGGAGAAACCTAAGAAGTGAGATTTTGACCTGTGTGGATGTGAGTGAACCATTAGCAGAGATGATGAAAAACTGTAGCCTCATACTTTTTTCGTACAAGAATGATACACAAATTGTGGTATGGTTGTCCCCCAAGGACAATCATAATGCACATGCCCTTAACACATGCCTCTCCCAAGATTCATCATGGATGAGTGCCGACTCCCTGAAATTAAACTGAGACATGACATAGCTCCTGTTCGTGGTCAATCTCCCTAACCCCTGGGGATACCACATGTGGCCTATGACCATGGGTAATCTCCCCAGCCCAGTACCGGATGACAAACTCACCATGAGCCATTAGACCAACAAGGTGACAGCTACTTGCTTTGGTGATTTGAAATGGCTCAGGAAGATTCTCAACTGTCTCCCTACCTCTTCCCAGAGAACAGTAGTCCAGAACCTAGTTACCGCTATGCTGGACTATGGGAATGCTAAAGCATTACTCAAACACATCCAGATTGCACAAAATTCTGCCGCACCCTCCCAAGTGCACCTCCACAGCCAGTATGCTACGCAACCTAACCTGGTTGCCTACTGAACAGCGTGTGCAGTTTAAGGCTTTGTGATATATGCACAAATGCATAGCAAACACTGGACTACTTTCCTCAGATCCTTTGTGTCCCTGTATTAACCAACACGCATGCTGTATTCAAGTTAATTTATGCTGGCCATAACTCCCAGAATTAGAAAATCCTGTCAAGGAGGCCGAGCCTTCTTATTTCTTGGACCTAAAGTCTGGAACGCTCTGCCTTTAACACTGAGAGAGTTCAACCCACTCCCCTCATTCCGCAAATTGCTTAAAACTAGACTGATTCAACTCCTGAGAATGTTTTAAATCTGCCTTCTCCGTAGACAGCACTCTGCACTGATCCATGAACAGAGATGAGCTTAGCTCTGGGAAACATTTTCTAGGTTGCCATGCGCTTTACAAAACATAATAATAATATTAATAATAATTAAACCTGGGCAAAGCACTACGCTACGCTCGCGTAGTTTGCGAAGTTCGCGCTACTTCGCACTACGCGAACTGCACGTAGCACAGTGCGAACACGCGTAGCGTAGTGTTGCGTAGTGCTGCGGTCATTTTTTGCTTGCTCGCGGTCCTCAACGTCAAGTTGGCGACCGCGAGCAAGCAAAATAACATCCCGGCGAGACCTTTTCCTTGTTCGCGATCAGCAACTGCAAGTTGGCGATCGCGAGCATGGAAAATAAACCTCCCGGCGAGATTCCCAACGCGAGGCGGTCAGGTTTCTCATTGCGAGTGGTCGCGTATGCTCGCGACCGCTCGCAATGAGAAACTACCAGTTCGCGTTGAGAAAGCTGAAGCTCGAGTAAAAATCTACTCGAGCAGCAGAAAACTACAGCTCGCACTGTGCAAGATGCCATTTTCAATGATTGCACAGTGCCGGTTGCTTGTCCGCACTGTGCAATCATTGAAAATGACATCTGGCACAGTGCGAACAAGGTACTATGCAGTTCGCGAGGTGCTACGCGTAGCTCGCGTAGTGCGAACTTCACTTTGCGTAGCTTCGCGAAGTGCTACTTCGCGAACTACGCCCAGGGTTAATAATAATAATAATAATAATAATAATAATGATAATAATAATAATAATAATAAAGTGACTCAGTGTTCTCAATCAAGAGTTTTGGAAATGGGATATCTACCTATGTCTTGATTTAGATTTACGGCATGCTAATACTAAGTAAAATAAATATCTGATTATTGTGGGGGGAGGAATTTTTGTAGGGTGGTCCTAAACAAAATTGTGCAAACATCTCAACCTTCAGCATAAACAAATATTTGTACTGAGGGAAGGTCTGACACATGGGCCAATCAGTATGTAAGCCCACTAACCCAAGGCATGTACTGGGGCCATGGAAAACATGTTAGGGCATACGAAATCTGACTAGCATGCAGACCTACTGGATGCTGACAACAGGTAAGCAGTTTCTCTAGCAGTATCGCTCTGACAGATACATTAGGCATTCCTCTTAGACAGGACCTGGAGAAAATAGAAGCTGAGAATGGAAGAAGCAGAAAGTGGGGCAGTCCTTTTTGCTTATATGTCAGCGGAATCTGTGCAAATTGTTCAACTCACTATTTTAGATTAAAACTATTTTTACTATATGTTAAAAATGAGCCTTATAGAAGGTGAACTGAACGTGGGCATAATCAGTCTTTACACAGTTCTAGGGCTAGCGATTGTTACTATTAATACAACACATATATGCGTCATTCCTTGATGCAGGTATTGCACCCCAAAAACTATTAATCGCTGCCCATAGCCAGCTGCTGGGGAAAAGAATGGAGGAGGCTAATCTCTTATGACAATTGGGTGGAGAGACTAATGTTTGGTCTCCATCCTTCCGGCGGACAACACATGTGAATGAGATATGCATTTTGGGTGCTCCTTGTGATACTGGCTCCACAAACATGACAAACAAAGCACAAATAAAAGGGATGGAGGAGATGCAAGGTAGTCAGGGAATTTTGTCCTTTAATTACATAGTGAGAATTTCCTATTGAGGTGGTCAAACATGTTCGGATCCGGCAAAACCAGAAAGTACCTGAGACGAGAAAATGCTAACCGAGCTTGCAAAGTATTTAATTACTTTGAAGACTTTGGCCAAACAGAGGGGAACCATGGTTTTGGGTAAGCAAAAGCTTGGTTAGCAGTAGCATAACAAATTTTATTCAAACCTTTATTTTCAGTGTTCAACTCATGCAAGGGCATCAGACCAATCTGCTTTCAGATGTTGTTATCACATTACATAATAGATAGATTCCTGAGAAAAAGCAGAGCAAACCTAATCACACAAATTATGGAAGAACAAAAAACACTTACTGTCAAAAAAATTCACATTATTGATAAGCATCTTTTGAACATGTAACACCCAGATCTGAAGAAATAAAGAATCCTTGCAGCCTCCATAAGAAACCTGAAGACAAGCCTCTTTGTAAAGTCCTTGTCCACCACCTTTGACACTACTAAAGGGGGGCTCCTCTAACAAGCAACAATTATGCATTCCCACCATTCCTTTGCCCAAATCCTAGTAGATGTGCACTCCTTCACCCAGGCCATTCTTCAACACCTAGGTGCCGATTCCGATCGGGTAAAAAATAAGTCCCGCACGACTCGTATCGTATATTTTTACGTACGAATCGTACAAGTCCCGTCCCACCGGTGAAGTCATATTTGTACGTGAAAAATACATATGAATCGCTTCGGGAAAAGGTCTACGAGACGTACCCGCACAGTTTTACGTACAAATCATAAAACTGAAGTCCAAGCGCACAAGTACGATCCGTACCGCCCTTCCGAATACACAAGCGTATGTAAAACATCCCGTACGGAGCGAACTCTGTGCCACTCGTCGAGTCGTACAGCCCCACCTCGCCCCGCGTATGTCCGCACGTACCCCCGTATGTCAGCACCGTATCCCCCGTATGTCAGCACCGTACCCCCCATGTCTGCACCGTACCCCAGCCCCGTACTTGTACGCAGCGTACCCCAGCACCGTACCCCAGCCCTGTACTTGTACGCACCATACCCCAGCCCCGTACTTGTACGCACCGTACCCCAGCCCTGTACTTGTACGCACCGTACCCCAGCCCCGTACTTGGACGCACCGTACCCCAGCCCCATACTTGGACGCACCGTACCCCAGCACCGTACCCCAGCCCCGTACTTGGACGCACCGTACTCCAGCACCGTACCCCAGCACCGTCCCCCAGCATCACGTATGTACAGACCTTACAACAACATTGCATATGCGAGCACGGTACAACAACATCGCGTATGTACGCACCTTACATACGCGAAAACGACTCATACTGAACCAGGACACTGTAAAACAGCACAAGGAGGGTCAATTCGACTCGCACAACACCACAAAACACGTCTACAGTAGAAAATACATCAAAATGACTGACCTGGCACATCCAAACAGGCAAACAGAGGCCCAAACTCACAACCACCTCTTCTAACACACCCACAAAAATGTCAAACTCAGGCACACCCACAAATGGACCAATAAAAAGGTCCCACACACACAAACCATGAGCCTTTGCAACAGACTCACTGCAGCTACAGAGCATACCCCAACAACTGCACCCATACACCTTAACATATACACCTTCACACACACTCCTTCACACATACCCCCTCTTCACATTCCCACACACACCTTCACATTCACACCCACACACCCAAAACCATCCACACCCTCACCCCACACCATGCCCACAGACAAGAATCCAAAGTTCACAAGGGAGGAGCTGGACATCCTTGTCAACGAAGTCATCAGAGTCGAGCCACAGCTCTTTGGAACATTGGTCAGACAGACCAGCATAGCCGAAAAATCACACCTGTGGCAGAGGATCGTCGATAGGGTGAATGCTGTTGCGCCCATCAGAAGGACCAGGAATGAATGCCAAGCCAAGTGGTACGATCTGCGGAGGGCAGTCAAGCGGAAAATGAACGAGGACTACGCCCAGAGCAACATCACTGGAGGTGGGCTGCCCCGCAGACCGGTACATTACCATCCCTGGGAGGAGATGGCCCTGCTTCCGCCGGTGGGAGTACACGGAGTCGAAGGAGTTGCAGAGCCTGGTGAGTACACAAACTACTTACGTAACATGGGGGTAATGGCATCCACACCCCAACTACACCAAATGCACGCAACTACCCCCAAGCCCTTACCGGACACAACCACACTCAAAAACAACGCTCATGCCACTAACATGTGTATGCCCCATTCACAAAGCAAGGCCATGCCATGTCCCAGGCTACACAAACCACAAACCCAAGACTGGATGTCCGGGATGCTGGGGGGGTGGGGCTCACAAAACACATTGTTCAACTCAGAATCAGACACCATTGCCCTCAGCCCATATGGCCCAGGGACATACCCATGCACCATGCTCAATGCACAGGGACTGGCAAAGTACTGACAAGGTAGGTGACAGTTGGCCCTGCTGTAGGCAGCACAAGGCCCTCCTGTGACCACTGTAAAGTCAAACACCAACACCACAAGCTCAGATATCTAGGACAGGAAAGCACACTCACTGTCATGGCAGCATGCTCCAGGAGGGGACAGATACATCACCTGGGAGACCCAATGCCAAATCACACTACACCCACCAGCAGGCCCTGTCACACACACCCCTTACACAAGCACACACCCCCGGGGCAGGCAATGGATTTACCCACTCTCACAATGGACATGTGACACAACAAGATCAATCCATAGCCAAAGAAGCATCCAAGCCAAAAATCTACATGTCAAACACTCAGGAGAACATATCAATCTGTCCCCCGCAACATACCCATCCACAAGTGAACATTGAGGGGAATGCTAGGCACATACAACTACCTTGAGGAACTGTGCCAACTTGAATATGTATGAAACATGAATGTCGCATGAAACAGCATTAACATTGTCTCTCTCTCACACACAGGGCAACGTCATGGATCTCCCCCCAACAATGGGGGGGGAAGAATCACAGTCCCTGGCTCGGGAGGAACCTGATCCCACCGGCAGCGACGCCTCTCAACACTCCGCGGATGACCCCAACCCACCTGGACCCTCTGGTGTCCAAGCCCCTGCAGCACCTGCTTCAGGTACATCTGTGCCAACCACCACCCCCATTCCTGCCACATCCCAGGAGACACCCAGGAGCCCTGCCCGCACTGAACAACTGAGCCAGTCTGACCTGGAGGGACAAGGTTCGCCGGGCACCCAGGAGGAGGCAGACAACCCCGCAACTGCCATCCCTCAGGGCTTGTAATACTGTGAGGACAGACCAATTTGGAAGAGTATCATTAAGGCGTAGAGGTCATGGCTCATGTCGAGGTTCCCGGGGAGGGAGTTCCAGGTATGTTTGGCCAGGTGGGAGAACTATGTCCTGCATGCTGGTGTTCGGTGGATGTGAAGAATGGTGGCCAGGGCACGGAGTTGGCCCAACGGGGTCTTGGATGACAGACGTCCAAGTTTGGTTTGGGGTCTGGGGTTGTGGACTGCCTCCTGAGTGTGGGTGAGGAGTGTGAAGGTCATCCTGCAGCAGACAGTGATCCATTACAGCTATCTCAGGTGGACGGTGAAGTGACTGGGGCGCGGGATGTTGAAGTTGAGATGTGCAGATGCACCCTGGATGTGGACAAGTTTTCCGGGAGTTTGGCAGTACTTGCTCCATAGAGGGCGGGGCTGTAGTTGACATGGCTGGTGTCGTGGACCTGGGGGACGGTCTGTCTTGCCTTGGAGTGGATCTATCTGTGGATCATGTGCATCATGCGGAGGGTGTTGCAGCATGAGGTACAGATGCTGGTGAGTTGCATGACAATTGTGAGAGACGAGTCCATGATGCACACCATCTTTTGTGTGTGGCCACTGGGTGCTGGTGCAGTGCCCTGGCGGGTGAGACACAAGGAGTTGACCCAGCTGTAAGGGGACAATCCTCAGATGATTACCTCAGTCCTGTACAAGTCCAGCCTCAGGTGGCTGATGTTCAGCTATTCATCAACGGACCTCATGCCTTCTTGAAGGTTGGAACTGGCAATGACTGTGTCTTTGGTGAGGGTGAGGAGCAGCTGGTTGTCAATGGCATACGAGATGATGATGAGGTCGTGTGCGCATGTGATGGTGGAGATGGGGGTCCTGGACACATTGAAGATTGACACGCTGAGAGGCGAGCCCTGGGCCATGTGCCAGATGATGCCACTGTACTACATGCTGAAGGCTTGAGTCCCACTCCCATGGCCTTGCTGGTGAGCTACTTGGTGATTTCATCCTGGTCCATCCCCTGGATACCAGTGTTGGAGATGTGTGAGCTGACAGTGTGTGACCACATCGTGCATAATGCTGTGGAGAGGTCAAGGGGGGTGGCCTCACCATTGTTGAGCAGGGCAAAGTTGTCGGTGATGGTGGCAATGATGACGGTTACAATGGGGTGATTACTGTGGAAGACGGTCTTGTGCAGGTTGCCTGGAGCTCTTTGCGTGGAGGAAGTTTGTCAGTTGCTCGTTGACTGTCTTCCCGATGACATTTGCTGGCTAGGGAAGCACAGTGATGTTCCTTGAGAGACAGCGTTCCTGCCGTCCATTGTCTAAGAATGGCCTGGGTCACTGCATGCCTCTATCTACCATGGAATGTGGCTAACTCTAATGAAACATACATGACGTGCTGGACGTGGGCTACAAGGATGGGAAATGATGTGGTTGAGATGTTGTGTGGGAAGGGGCCTGATGGAGATCCCCAGGGGATGTTGCACATGAGCCGGGTGTTGTATCTGCTGATGATGGGAGTCCAAAACCTGAGGGTGGTTGGTCCCGCGTATAATAGTGCGATCTGCCTCTGTGTGCCAAGGCTTGCGTGCATGTCCATGAGCTTGCAGTGGTAGAAAGTTGCAAGGGATTGGCTCAGCCTTGCAAGGGTGGGGTGTCTTTTGGATGGAGAGCTGATGCCAGTGCACTCACAATGCTGATGAGCTCCTTGATGTCGTGCGGTTTTATGGCCTCGGCCCCATCTGAAGGATCTTCAATTGTCCTTGCTGATGATATGGTGATGGCTGTGTGTGCCGCTTTCCAGGGTTGTAAGGTCACTGATGGTTATTTGTGTTGCAAGCTGTGCACAAGAGTCCTGCTAGACGTGTATGAGTCCAGTAGGTCTGCCTTGTCCCAGGTGGCTTAATTGTTGATGTGCGTCACAGGAAAGTCCGTCAACGTGTCTAGATTGTTGGATCAGTTGCTGATCCAGTGTGTGAGGTTGCAGAGTGTGGCGGTGGTGTTGGTTCCACTGTCCCACACAGCATGTCTGTGTTGACTTACATCAAGCATCTTTGGGGGATTGGTAGCGGGGTGTGTGGCAGTGTGTTGCTCGTCGGAGACTTGGATGCTAATGTGGATGGACCAATGATGGATGCTGGTGTGGTTCTCATCCAGCCCGAAGTTCCTGGCCCACAGCCACATGTATCCTGTGGATGTGAGGGCATGCATGACGATGGACGTGTTGATGGCTTTGCGGAATTGTGGATGTAGGCCTGGAGATCTGTAGATGAGTGTTACTCTGAGGGTTTGCAGGGGGTATGTGCTAAACCAGATTTGTGACCCTGAGTGCGTACTTGAGAATAGATATCAATTCATCCTCCGGGATTGTTAGTGCCGTCCCTGCGGGTGCTCTTGTATCCGTCTGAGATGGCAATGAAGAAGTTGTGTGCTGAGGATGCTTTCATCCAGGTCACTGTCATGAAGGTGATGTGTGGGCCTGTTGTGTTGAGGAGGTAACAGAGTCCCATGGCGTGCTGGTGGATGGAGCCGGTGTGGAGTAGGAGAGACATGACCTGGTTCGTGTGACAGGGCCTGGAAGGCAGGGCAGCGCTGTGTAGGCAGTTGGAGTTGCACACTCTGCATGCAAAGGTGTCGTGTGTGCGCTTAGGGTATACCTGAGAGCATGCGGTTGAATTACGGTTGGACATTGCTTGGAGGGTGGCTGCAACATGAGACTGTTGTGTGATGTGGGTCATGCAAGAACATGAGAGTCGTGCAATGTGCACGTTGCATGCGCTGACGGTCCTGCCTTTGGCACCGCGTGGCCGCAACAGTGGCACAGACAAGCTGATGACAGCCTAATGAATGGGTGGAGGGAGGAAGGGAGGAGCATCTTGGAGGTGTGTGGGTTGCAGAATTCGGGAACTTGGTGGGCCCTTGCCGCAGGGGCCGCAGCAGCAGGCGGCATGTACTGGAAACTAGGCCGAAAGTAGCACACAAAGACAAGGATGTCAGAAAGGACAACTGCAACAGGCGTATGTAAAGGAAGGAGTGTCAGGTTACTCATGGCTCACCCAGAGAAAATGGATGAACAATCACCAAAGATGACGGACACAGGATCAGGAAACAGAAGGCCGAGCTGTGCAGAGGAGACACACCCTCAGCAGACGTTGACGGCCCGTTGGGGGGAGCAACCTGCCCAAATACATACACAACCATGGACTTCATGCACAATAGAGATTATAAGCCATGAAGAACTGCATGCATGTTGCCAAACTACACATAGACTCATATGCACAATCTTTGACAACTATGCCAGAGATGATGCATGGAAAGTGGCAAGAGACCTGCATTGACAGAGATGAGGCACTTTGGAGGTTGAGGAACACCTTTATTACTCAGGCTCACACTAAGGGAAATGCATCAATGTGAACAGACTCACAGGTCATTTGACTGAACATGTGGGACCTACGCTGGACACCCCCTTCACAACACAGATGTTGTAAATCCAAATGAACTGGCACACAAGTTAAGGGGATGAGCCAAACACCTCCTGCTGCACACGGAGAGGCTGCAATTCCCCATTGAGCCTGTTATGGGGATGTCCCACACTATGTCCACCCGTAGCATCCCGTATGTTTCAGAGGGAAGTTTTACACACATTGATGCCTTCATTAGAATCAAAACACCATTACAGATGACTGTCACGAAGGGTGACTATCAATTCATGGGAGTCATGCTACATGTTATGTGCCCCATAGTGAATCGACATGTATGCATGATAACACAACATGCACAGAAGCAGTCCCCACACATTCCAAACACGTACCACACCCAAAATACCTTGCTGCAATCCTTACCCAAAATGACATTTCCCCATGTCTGTGCATGGAACGCTGATTCAGCACACGTTGCAATACTCATGAGGAATAGCAGGAGGACAACGATGACACGAGAAGACAACATGCGCAAGAACCTGGGAATGACAGACACACTAGAAGTCAGCTAAAATATTTTTCTCCGCATACATGGTAATTTACTAAACAGGAACAATGTTGTCCCCATGCTAATTTAAAAAAAAGTGTCTCAGCTAAAATGTGTAGAATAACATCATCGCTCGAGTGACACATTAGAACACACATCTAAGTCACTTAGCATACAGTCAGCTGGAGACACACATCGCAACACATGCCACCCAAGGCTCCAAGCGTGCACACTCAGACCCAGTGACTCACCATTATGAGAAGAAGTTGCGAATGAGCTGACTCCGGATATCCTCCTCTTCTTCCTCCTCCTCCTCACTTGCCTCGTGACCAAGCCCTTCATCCTCCACGGGTGGATGTTCCTGCTCATCCTGCTCCAGGATGAGTGGCACTGCCTTCTCCACTGCCATGTTGTGCACCATGCAGCACACGAGGAAGATTTTGCAGACCTTCGCCGGTGCATATGGGAGGGACCCGCCTGTCTTGTGAAGGCACCAGAATTGGGTCTTCAGGAGGCCAAACATCCTCTCAATCACTCGCCTGGTCTGCACGTGTGCATTGTTGTACCGGTGATCTGCAGCTGATCTTGGGTTGCGGAGAGGCGTCATCAGCCATGGCATGTTGGGATAGCCAGAGTCCCCTACATGGAAACATCATTTAAATAAGTGCCGTAAGAGCCAAAGATACCGCAACACACAGGACAAACAGAGTATACCCACCAACAAGACATGCTCGTTCGTTGTGCAGCCACAGCATCATTTGTGGCACCCTACTACGCCTCATGATGTAGGCATCATGTGCTGACCCTGGAAAACATGCACAGACATGGGAAATCAGCATGTTAGCAAGACACACCACAAGGGCATTTATAGAGTGGTAATGTTTACGGTTGCGATAGGCTACCTCCTGTGCCTGTCGTGGTACCAAAGCCACATGTGTCCCATCAATGGACCCAATGACATGGGGCATCCCTCCCAGGGCATAGAAATCACCCTTGACACCTGTCAACTCCTCAGGAGTCGGAAAATGGATGAATTCATCAAGGTGCTCCAACATGGCTGCCAAAACATCACGCAGGACACGGCTGAACATTGTCTGTGACATGCCACCAACATCAGCTATGGTGAATTGAAACATACCTGTGGCAAAAAAATGTAGGGCTGCCATCACCTTCATCTTGGGGGTCAGCGCAGTAGGATACCTGTGTCGCGGTTGGAGGTGTGGTGCCACCTTGGCGGTCAAGTCCTCAATCAACTGTTGAGTGAATCTGTAACGTCGAATGCAGGCACGTTCTCTCATGGCACCCAAGTCTGGCATTGGTCAGGGGACAGGCGGTGCCCTGCAGAAAATTGTAATGAATAACGAAGATTGAGAGCATAACAACATCAATGTCAATGAACAGAGCACAGGCTCAACTGCTACTACACATCTGCTAAATACAGAGTCTGGTCTGTGCAATACATCCAGGACACGTATGCCAGCTTAGTGATACTCCTACGAAAAACCAGATACACCCGTTGATTGGCAAGTCTACATGACATGCCCTGAAACGAGCTGGGGGCCAGTCTGAGTGAACAGCCAGAGACATCACAGGAGTGACATACATCCACATAGCTGAATTTGAAGGATGTCATCTCATACAGAAAGCTGACGGCAAGCTAGACGCACAGGTCACATGGAATGTCAAATGTACAGATCACACACATTGCGATGAAGAGGTACACGTGAAAACAGAAAACACAGACATTGAGACGACGCAGATATGTCCTCATGTCAAAATATCATGTTCGATGCATACAGACCCTGCTTACGTGGGAATCCACATGTGGCATGGTGTGCGTTGATGTGTGCCATGCCCATCTCCACACAGACACATGTTGGATGCAGCAACAGCAGATGTAGTTGACGGAACACCAACGGCAAGCTCATGGGAACACATGACACACACATGACATAGTCACATCGGGGCACGCTGATTGTGAAATGTCAGTTGTTAGTGTCCCTGTCCCTGGCATCAGGGGACAGTTGTGGGTGGTGGTGACTGTGCCATACCAGTGATGCTGTGCTTGACACGTTTGTACTACAGGCACACATGTGCAAAGTGTGAAGGGGAAGTGTGCCACATAGTGCCCCATCACACATGACATATGTACACATGTCATCACACATCAATTGTGCAACTACATGAGGAGACATGTGCAATATCACTGCCTGACACACCTAGGCCCTGCAAATGAAAGTCTGCAATGACAATAACTTGATGTACAGCCTTGTGCAAGTCGGAGACCTCCATTACTTACGTGTGCGCCTCCTATCACCAGTGTAAGCATGTGAAACGCACTGTACACACGCTCTGAGAGCGTGTGTATGGTCCGTATCACTATAGTAGTGGTGCCGTAGGAGTACGCGTGGTACGGACCATACACACGTCGTGTGTACGGCACCACTACTATAGTGATACGGACCGTACACACGCTCTCAGAGCGTGTGTACGGTCTGTATCACTATTGTAGTGGTGCCATAGGAGTACGCCTGGTACGGACCGTACACACGTCGTGTATACGGTCCGTATCACTATAGTAGTGGTGCCGTAGGAGTACGCGTGGTACGGACCGTACACACATGCGTACTCCTACGGCACCACTACTATAGTGATACAGACCGTACACACGCTCTCAGAGCATGTGTACGGTCCGTATCACTATTGTAGTGGTGCCGTACGTGTATGGGTACGTGTGAAACGCACCGTACATGTTTTTTTAAATCAAAAGTTACATAGGGGACAAGTATTAGGCCCAAAATGCATGCTGGTTGTCATGGATACAGAGATTTCAGTTGCAATGTGGCCATCCTGTTGGCTTGAGAAGTCAGTTGGCCCAAAAATTACAATGTTACAAAGTGGTGTTTGCCTTGCTATGATGCTCGAAATTTGAACCATGCAAATTCGTGTCATTGGTGTATGTTTAAAGGGATTGGAGGAAACGTAGGATGCAAATGAGTCTGACCAATCACTCTGTACTCCTGTAAATGAAAGCCCCCAGCAAGACAGATATAAGTCAGCCAGGACCCATGAGAGGGCACTTGCCTGCACAACTTTCCTGTCGACCACACTGCTGCTGTCTGTGCTTCCTCTGGCACCATGTCGCGGACTGTGGAGAGGACCCAGCCATTCACACTTGAGGAGAATGAGGCATTGCTGAATGTCCTCCTCCCACAGTACCCCAGCCTGTATCGGAGACCAGGGAAGCAGGTGAGTGCTGACTCCACTACCTTTGACTGTGCACCTTTTTTGTGACTGTCACTTCTGGCATTGGGTCCAGGTGTGACAGACATGCAATGTGGTTTAGAGTGGGTCCCAGGGGGGAGAAAGGCTTAGGTCTGTCATGCAGAGCATGATGTAGTTCCTGTGTGCACTCCTCACTTGCATTGTGCTTACTGTGACATTCACTGCATAGGGCATGACACATTCAGCCTGGCAAATCCTTGGTGGCATTTTTTGGCTATTGTCCTGAGGTGATTCAGTGGTCCCCCCTGTGTGACAGGTGACTGTACCCACAGATGTGTATGAGTTGAGTGGAGCTGTGATGAGAGTGTCCAAGTGATGTGTACGCCTTCCTGGACATTGATGTGTGTGAAGGTTCCTTGTCATGTGGGTGAGTGTCTATGTGAGGTGTTGCACCACAGCTGCATGGAGGAGACAACAGCTCTACCCTACTGATGTGAGAAGTAAGCCGTGCTGTGTGTCTGACTTGCTGAGCTAGCCCAACACCTGTGACACCCCACAGGCAAGTGGCACATGTGCAGAGTGAGGTATGTATCCGCTGTTGCCAATGGCAGGTGATTGATCTGTGCCTGTGTGTGTCTGTGTACTCTGCTGAGGTTGCGTCAGTGGCCTGGGGCATGTAACTGCTTTGAGGTGCTGTCCATCAGCCTGGAGTTGCATGTGATGCACAGTGTGTGCCATGATCAGGGAGTGTGTCGCACCCCTCCTGCCACCTGTGTACTTTCAATGCCATGTAGTGCATTGGGGCTTCCACAGAGGCCAATGTCTATATGAGTAAGATGCTATTCCTTGGCAGCATCCTATGCCCTGTTCAACATATCATCGATGTTCAAATATGTGTCTCTGTGACATGGAGCAGGTGTAGTGATGTTGTCTCACTTTGTCATCCTCACAGGTAACTGCCTATGAGAAGGGGGGGATCTGGAAGGAGATCGTCAGGGCCGTGAGAGTGGTGGGGGTTCGCAGTCGGTGCCTAGCCCAAGTCCTAAAACGATGGCAGGACATCCGGTGCTGGACCCGGCGGATCGCCCGGGTCCAGCTGGGGCTCTCACCTCCACGCTCCCACGGCAGGTGCCGACACCTGACCCCCCACATGATGCGTGTCCTGGCGGTGGTCTTCCCTGACCTGGATAGGCAGTTACAGGAGGGACAGCAGCAAGGAGGGGGTAGGTACATGTCTGTTTGTTGTGTTGTGTGTCCCAGCTTTTGGATGTGCTCTGTAGCCTGGATACACTGCCAGGGTTTATATGTGCAGTGCATATTATGTTCCCCAAAGTCAACCGTTACTCTTATTCGTCCCTTCCCCTGCTTGACATGTGTCCCCTGGTCTGTGTGTAATCACAATTGCACATGGTCATCTAGCCTGCCAGTTGATCCAAGTGCACATTGCTCTCTGCATCATGTGGGAGGGTGGTCTGTGACATGTGTTGGTACCTTGCCTGTGCCCTGTCCTGTTCACTCTATTGGGGGTCCATATTTGTTGGCACTGATGATGAGTCTCAACATGGGAGTGTGAGGTTTCACATGAACACACTTGCAGCATGCATGACCAATGTTGTGGCCTCAGACATGATGTGCATGAGTGGGAGATATGCATAGTGCCAGGACGGTTGCTCATGTTATAGTCAGATCATTCCAGGTACAAGGAGCAGTGTGCCCACTACAGTCCCCTGAGACACCCTTGCCTCGTAATCATGTGTGTCATCCAACACTGTGTCCATTCTCAGTGTGTTCAGCATTTGTTTGCCTCTGTGGCATTTTTCCCTGGCCTCATTTGTATTTATCCAAAGTGTGTTTCATGTGTCGACTGGACAGGGAGACCCCATTTGGCTTGTGCATACTCACACTGGGCAGTGCCTGTGTGTCTATTGACAACTATCTGTAGATGGTTGTTTGTCACAAATATGTGTTGGCAGCCTCACGAGGTGATGTGGAGTACATTTGGGAATTCTTGCTGCACATTTTTGTAAACCCTGATTAAGAGGTGTCACTTCTTGATCTGTCTCAATCACATTGTCTCAGGTATGGGGGATTTGTGCGGGCGAGGCCTACATGGCCAAACCTTATCTCTCCTTGCCAAGTCTGACCTGTGTGTGATAATTGGCTGGACAGAGACTCAACGTGCAGTGACCCAGTGATGTTGTGCAGAGTTTAATGTTTGTGCTTTGCAGCATGTGTCAATTGTTTAAATACATGATTCCTGCTCATACATTTTTTGCACCAGTGTGTGGTCCAGATGCTACGTAGTTTGGTCTTTGTGTGCTGACATCTGTGTGGACATTCTGACTTGCCATGGGGGTGTTTCCTCAGTGCAGGTATGCCTTTTACGACACAATTACAGGCCCATAGCTCAGGCATTGTCCTGGGTTTGGACATGTGTGCCACTCCACATGAAAGGCAGTGAGTCAGATGTGTTGGCAACTGTGTCATCAAGTAACAGATGGCCATGTGACAACTGACATAATACAAGTTGTTAGTCACAAGGTATTGTACCTTGGCACTCACAACACTTGTCAACAGGTCTTCAGGTTTTAAATGCTTTAGTTTGATGTTTTGTTGTTAAGAACAATAATGTGCCTGCATGACAGATGTCTCCCAAGGAAGTGCACAACAAACCACCTTTACACTTTCAAGGAACACGCTGGCACAATTTTAAAAAAGGCACTGTTCTAATGAGACTGTTTTCTAGATTATACATATACATGTTCCCCCAGTGTTGTGGAAATTGGGTAAGTCGTTGGTTGCTGGTGATACCAACTTACGAGTGTCAAGTCATCAAGACCTCCGTGGGCCCATGTATATGTACTTTCTGCAACAACATTTCTTTCTAACAGTGGCTTCTTTAAAGAAGGCTGCCAGCTTCTTCAATGACTGGGTAAATGTAGTTTTATGTGCACCTCCTTGGGAGCCATGTGGTATGAAGGCACATGTGTGTTCTGTTCACAAAATGGCACATTCCCACATTCTAACCATGTCGATTGCGTAAAGTATTGTGATTCCCAAGGGACCAATATTTTTTCGTTTTGTGTTCAAAAGTACTTACAGGTCTCTGAGTGTGGGGACACCTTAGGTATTGAGGTGTGTTACTTTGCCTTGGGTGCACCACTACTGTTTCTTTCAGGGTAAACAAGAGGTGGCATGACTTCATTATATTGTTGTGCACACCTGTTCCCAGACACTAGCTCCTCAGTCTATTTCTCATTCAAGTTTTGGGCTGGTGTGTCCTATTTTTCATTGTGTCTAAGTGGCATGGTGGGTCTACCAACTGGGGAGTACAGGGCTTACATATGTGCGGAGTAATCTAGCTGTTACTCATGTTGCATTGCCTGATATGCACTGTGACCTATTGGTTTTGTACTCATGTGTCAGATGTATACAGGTGACTGATGTTTTTCGGTATCTTCACCTTGCCCACAGCATCATCATTGGAAACCGAGGGAGACACCTGCACGGACCTGGATGAGGGACCCAGCACCAGTGCCACCAGTGCTGGCGAGTCTGCGGGAGCCAGTGGCACGGAGGGCGAGGGGAGTCAGTCAGAGGACCTGTCTGGTGGCGATTCCAACTACGACGCAGACGGGTCCGAGGCTGACCTCATCGAGGGGGCGGAGGCTGCTACAACACCTGGCAGCAGCCCAGCATCTGTCCCCGCCTCCTCCATTGCCATCACCGCCCTCCCAGTTGCTCCAGTCCCTTCTGTCCGTGCAGGGCACCACCATGTCTCCTTCAGGACAGGCACTGCACCCCCTGCCCCTGTCACCCCTGCTGCCCTCAGTGCAGAGTCTGTGGACATACTGCAGCAGTTGCAGGTTGGGCAGGCATCGGTGATGACTGTCCTCCATGGCCACGCCACACTGCTGACACAGATGGTGTCGTTCATGGAGGGCATGTCAGCAGCGATGTCTGAACAACGCAGGTTTCTGCGGTCCATGGACTCTTCCCTGACGGCAGCAGTGAGTCTCCTGCAGCGCTTCATCCACCCCCTACCCCAGCCCCCTCCTGGCACACACACTCAGGGGGATGTAGGCACACCCACTGGGTCTGGGGCAAAAAGACATACACACAGCCACAGTCTGAGTCCGCAAGCCTCACAACCCAGTCCCTCCAAAAGCACTCCCCTTGGCTCCCCTGCCAAAGTGACACCCAAAGAGGTCAACATGGGTGAGCTGCCCATCACCACCACTGTGACACCACCCCGCAAGCAGGGGAGGAAGACCCCAGGCAGGGTAGTTGAGTCCCACCCCCTGTCCACCCCCTCCCCCAAGAGCGCTGCACCCCATCCCTCGGCCACCCCCTCCCTCCGTTGGCCCTGGGGTTTCTTCCGGTGCAGGGCTTACCCTGGACGCACTGGCAGCAGTGTGCAGCGATGTGCTCACATCCACCTTTGGCGCTGCCCCACCCCCTGTGGTGGAGACGTCCACCCTTGCACCCACCACACCTGCCCTTCCCCCTCCTGTCCCTGCGGTACCTGGTCCTTCCCCACATGATGCCCCCCCCCCGGTCGACGAACCTGAGGGTTCCACTGTGCAGGCAAGCTAGGGGAGACGCGTGCCCATTTGTCCCCCCAATGACTTCTATTATGGACTGGCCATTGGCCTTTGTATATAGTGTCATTTCATTATTTGTTTTTTATGCTGAATAAAGCATTTTATTTTTACTTTGAACACAATTGCATTTCAGGTATTGATGTTGGTGCTGAGGCTCCAGGAGTTGGTGTTGTGGTAATGTGTTATGGCTCTGAGAAATGTTCTAGTCTGATGGTCATGAGGTGGACCATGGTATCTGCGTGCCATCACAAGGTCTCTGCAAAGAATCATTGGTAGTGTGTGTTATTTTGGTTTTGAGACATTGTCCCAAGGAGTGTTCCTTCCTCTGTGGCACCTGACATCTTCCCTGCAAAGAGTTGCACAATTGTTGTGCTGACCTGTGTCTACATTTCCTTTGTTGGTGACGGATCCCTTCAACTATGGCCATGCCTGCTCAGCAATGTCTCCGGATGCATTGTCTGTGCCATCCTTGCTAGTCACTGTACTTGTGTATTGAGTATGTCGAAATGCCTTCATGGAGAAATCTTCCCTTTTCAGCACTATGCATGTGTGTACTCCCGGCCCAGCACACATATGGTACTTGTTCTGCAGGGTATTTGGGCACATGACTCACAATTATGGGCATTGTATTTGTGGGAACTCCACCCTAGTCCTTCCATGAGAGCCAACATCTTGGTGGCTGGCCCAGCACCTGAACATTCCTATCAGTCCTGGGATGTGCGTGACGGTGTGTGTTCCCTTTGACTCTCTTAGTTTAGTAGGCAGTGACATGACTATACAGTCTTGTGGCATGATCTCAGTGTATGTATTGTGCTGCATCCGCCAGGGGTGGGTATGAATGTGTTATTTGTCCTCACACCAACATGTGGTGTGTCATGCAGTGGGGGAGTGACATCCATCCTCCTGGGAGTGGGACACTGCTGTCAGTGATGTGTTATTATGGCATCATTGTCCAAAGTTAGGGATGCGTATATACACCCATGGAGTTGTGGTCATCTGATAATGATGTACACCCCCCCTATGTCTCTGTCCACTGCTGGGAGTCCTCTGCACCCACCCATATATGTCTGTCCACTGCTGGGAGTCCTCTGCACCCACCCCTCACATGTCTGTCCACTGCTGGGAGTGATATGCACCCACCCCTCCTATTGCAGGCCACTGCTGGGAGTACTCTGCACCCGCCCACATGTCTCTGTCCACTGCTGGTGTTGATATGCACCCACCCCCATGTCTATGTCCACTGCTGGGAGTCCTCTGCACCCACCCCTCACATGTCTGTCTACTGCTGGGAGTGATATTCACCCACCCCTCATATTGCAGGCCACTGCTGGGAGTCCTCTGCACCCACCCCCATGTCTCTGTCTACTGCTGGGAGTCCTCTGCACCCACCCCCATGTCTTTGTCCACTGCTGGGAGTCCTCTGCACCCACCCCTCACATGTCTGTCCACTGCTGGGAGTGATATGCACCATCCCCTCATATTGCAGGCCACTGCTGGGAGTCCTCTGCACCCACCCCTATGTCTCTGTCCACTGCTGGGAGTCCTCTGCACCCACCCCCATGTCTCTGTCCACTGCTGGGAGTCCTCTGCACCCACCCCCATGTCTCTGTCCACTGCTGGTGTTGATATGCACCCACCCCCATGTCTCTGTCCACTGCTGGGAGTCCTCTGCACCCACCCCTCACATGTCTGTCTACTGCTGGGAGTGATATGCACCCACCCCTCATATTGCAGGCCACTGCTGGGAGTCCTCTGCACCCACCCACATGTCTCTGTCCACTGCTGGGAGTCCTCTGCACCCACCCCCATGTCTCTGTCCACTGCTGGGAGGCCTCTGCACCCACCCCCATGTCTCTGTCCACTGCTGGTGTTGATCTGCACCCACCCCCTTGTCTCTGTCCACTGCTGGAAGTCCTCTGCACCCACCCCTCACATGTCTGTCCACTGCTGGGAGTGATATGCACCCACCCCTCATATTGCAGGCCACTGCTGGGAGTCCTCTGCACCCACTCCCATGTCTCTGTCACTGCTGGGAGTCCTCTGCAACCACCCTCATGTCTCTGTCCACTGCTGGGAGTCCTCTGCACCCACCCTTCACATGTCTGTCCACTGCTGGGAGTGATATGCACACACCCCTCATATTGCAGGCCACTGCTGGGAGTCCTCTGCACCCACCCCCATGTCTCTGTCCACTGCTGGGAGTCCTCTGCACCCACCCCCATGTCTCTGTCTACAGCTGGGAGTCCTCTGCACCCACCCCCATGTCTCTGTCCACTGCTGGGAGTCCTCTGCACCCACCCCCATGTCTCTGTCCACTGCTGGGAGTCCTCTGCACCCACACACGTGTCTGTCCACTGCTGGGAGTCTGCTGCACCCACCCCTCACATGTCTGTCCACTGCTGGGAATCCTATGCAGCCACTCACCCACCCCCTTGGTGCAGTATACTGCTGTCCTGGCCCAACACACACACCAATATAAAGGTAATATGCTGCACCAGGCCGTAGGCCAACATTCGTGGTGTGTGTACGCCTTGTATCCCAAATGTACTGGAGCCGTAGGGGTACGTGTGATATGGACCGTACCCCCGCATTCATAGGGTGTGTACGGTCCATACCACGCGTACCCCTACGGCCCAAATCCAATAGTGATACGACCCGTACCCACGCTATGTATGTGTGGGTGCGGTCCGTATCACTATAGTAGTGGTGCCAGAGGAGTACGCGTGCTATGGCCCGTACACACGCTCTGAGAGCGTGTGTACGGTCCGTACCACGTGTACCCCTACGGCACCACTACAATGGTGATACGGACTGTACACATGCTCTGAGGGCGTGTGTACGGTCCATACCACGCGTACCCCTACGGCACCACTACAATGGTGATACGGACCGTACACAGGCTCTGAGGGCGTGTGTACGGTCCGTACCACGCGTACCCCTACGGCACCACTACAATGGTGATACGGAACGTACACACGCTCTGAGGGCGTGTGTACGGTCTGTACCACGCGTACCCCTACGGCACCACTTATATAGTGCTACGGACTGTACCCATGCTATGGATGTGTGAGTACGGTGCGTATCACTATTGTAGTGTTGCCGTAGGGGTACGCGTACATGTCCACTTCCGTTGTTGCGTGACACGGGGATTGGTGGACACGCCCCCCAGAGTGACCAGACCCTGGAGGTAATGTATGTCCTCAATATTGTAGGTTTTAATTTGGGTAGGGGGTATGTTTCCTGCCCCTCACCCCCCCTTGGACCCTGGGTGTTTTTCTCACCTTCTGCGGCGTGTGCATCGGGTTCGGTGCACCAGGTCGTAGGCTATGAGGGCCGGGATGACATGTAGGATGGGGTCCATGGCTGTCCGTCGCGTACCGGGGCTCCGTTTTCGCGTCGGACTCAGTTTTCCGGCTTTTTTTGGCTGCCGTAAAAAAATAGCTGTGCGGAGTGACGTAGGGACGAATAAAATGTAGTTGCTGGTCCGTAAAACGCTGCCTGACTCCGTACGGACGTCGCATACGCGCTGTCCAGGATCAGACTCGTAGGTATTTTTTAGCCGTACGGTGTTTTGTACGAATCGTACGGAAATGCTATTTCTGTACGAATCATACTTGCTGGATTGTACGGTGGATTTCCCGGGTACGAGTCGTATGGAGAATATGCTCCGTACGACGAATCGTACCCGGGTTTTACAGGATTGGAATCGGCACCCTAATGTATTGTAAAGGTGTTTATTTATGTGTCTTAGTCTACTAACGCAGAAAAAAGAGGACTCTAGCCAAACCTGTACAAATCAATTAAATAAATAAATAAAGAGTAAGAAGATACATGGTTAGTCTACATCAACTAAATATTTTAAAAAATAACAAATGCTGCAAGATGAGGAAACTCTGCTCGCTTCTCTCACTGGACCCTTAAAGAAGAAATGTATACATCTCAACAGATATCTAACCAAGTGAGTAAACCTTATATTTGGCGTAGTTTTGCTACGCTGAACTCCGTGAAGTGACAAAAAAACTCTGTGAAGTTCCACAACTGGCAAAGTGCAGTGTGAACTGCCATTTGCTCTGGTCTTCCTGCCGCTTGGGTAGAAATTCTACCCGAGCAGCAGCTCGTGCTCGCAAACTTACCATTCGTGAGTGCGAGTGGGGAAAAACTACGCTGCACTACGTGAAGCAGAGTTTTCTGCAATCTGTGAGCTCCGAGGAGCGCGGAGTGCAGAAAACTCTGCAAACTGCGAATGGAGCGGTGTTCACCGCCCAGGCCTAAAAAAACGTATGAATAAATAAACTTATAATTAACTTAAAATTGTAAAAATAAAAAATAATTAGCAAAACACTCTCCAACTTCTATCTCTTTATATGTGCTTCCTAAAAAAAAACACCTTAACTTTAAAAAGTGATTAGCTGCCAGATAAATAGAACAAAGTAAGTATTCATAAATTATTAATGCTGGAGGCATGCAGAGACCCAGGCCCTTGTTAAACAATGGACGGCAGTCCCGCAGGATCTACTGGTACATCACCCTGCTTCCCTACCAAGCAAATGTCATCCGGAAGACACTCAACAAGCAACTGACATATTTCCTCCACGCAACCAGCTCCAGGCAACCGGCACCAGACCATCACACCACTGCAACCGTCATCATTGCCACCACCAACGACAACTTTGCCCTGCTCAACAATGGTGAGCCCACCCCCCTTGACCTCTCAACGGCATTGTACACCATGTGCTACCACACTGTCAGCTCACACATCTCCAACACTGGTATCCAGAGGAGGGCCCAGGATTCAATCAGAAAGTAGCTCACCAGCAAAGCCCAGGGAGTCTGCCTCCACCCTGCAGCATGTAGTACACTGGGGTCCTGTGGCACATGCCCCAGGGCTCTTCTCTCAGCGTGACAATCTTCAATGTCTCCATGACCCCCCTCTCCACCATCACATGCGCACACAACCTCATCATCATCTCGTATGCCATTGACACCCAGCTGCTACTCAAACTCACCAAAGAGCCAGCCATTGCCAGATCCAAACTTCAAGAAGGCATGAGATCCATTGACGAATGGCTGAACATCAGCCACCTGAGGCTGGACTTGGACAGGACTGAGGTCATGATCTGAGGATTGTCCCCTTACGGCTGAGTCAACTCCTTGTGTCCCACTGGTCTGGGCACCGCACCAGCACCCAGTGGCCACGCACGCAAGCTGGTGTTCATCATGGACCCATCGCTGACAATTACCATGCAACTTACCACCATCTGTACCTCATGCTGCAACACCCTCCGCATGCTGCAAATGATCCACAGATAGAACCACTACAAGGCAAGACAGACCGTGCCCCAGGTCAACGACACCAGCCGGCTCAACTACAGCACCGGCCTCTACGTAGAACAACACCAGAAATGCAGGAGAAGTTGTCCACACCCAGGGTGCATCCGCACACCTCATCTTCAACATCCCCAGCCCCAGCCACATCACCGACCACCTGAGATAGCTAGAATGGCTCACTGTCTGCTGCAGGATCACCTTCAGACTCCTCCACCACACTCAGGAGGCAGTCCACAACCCCAGACCCAAAACAAACCTTGGACGTCTGTCATCCAACACCCCGTTGGCCCAACTCTGTGCAGGCCACCTTGCCCTGGCCACCATTCATCACATCCACATAAACAATGCATGCAGGAGATAGTTCTCCCACCTCGCCAAACAGACCTGGGACTCCCCGGGCAAATCAACATGACCCATGACCTGTACACCTTCATGATACTCTTCCAAATTGGTCTGTCTGAGCAGTATTGCAAGCCCCCCCTCAGCAGCTTGAGGCCATCACGGGTGAGTATTGGGCTCCATGTCTGTATTTGGTGATACATTGAGACACATGTGTGTCCTCGACCGGACTCATATCCAAGTGTATGGATGGCTGGAGTTAGTTCCACACTCAGGCATACTTTGACATCTCCCCACACATATGTTGTGAACTCATGCTAAATTACTGCAACATAAAATTTCATGTATTAATTATTTAATTATAGCTCTGGGGCATGATTTGTGCACTGAAAAAGGTGCAATGCAGGGACCATAGAATCCAAAGTTCACAGGGGGAGATGGGATCCTTCCCATTAGAAGTCATCAGAGTCCAGACCACAGTGTTTGGCATCATTAGTCAGACTGTGATCAGCAGGTCCATGTGGCAGATGATGTCAGTCAATGAGGTGATGCTGTCGCACATGAAGGCCAGGTGCCAGGCCAGGTGACCTGTGAGATGTGGAGGGTCCGCTGCCTCTAACGGTCTTTTTCGTGGACAACCCACCTTCCTCCGGGGACCCTCAGATGCAGGCCTTGACGATGCTTGGGACGCTCCGTCGGACGAATCTTCCTCCTCGTCCTCCTCCCTCCCTGTGGCTGGTGGTGGTCTTCGCCTGGTGGCACAGGGAGGGTTGCCCATGTTGTCGGCGATCCGACGGAGTGAATGGCTTATGTCCCTTTGCACCGCCAGGAGTTCAGCCAGTCTTGCCTCCATCCGTCTTTGATGTTCTTGTTGACTGGCGTGTTGCTCGGTCTGCTGGTTCTTGATCTCTGTGAGGGTCACCACTACCTGGCTGAACTCCCTGGTGTCATGCCGGTATGCCTCCATGATGTTGTGTATGTGTGACATACCGGTCCCTTCAGCTGGCTGGTCAGGTTCTCGCCTCCGCCTGCCTCCACTCCCACCACCCCTGCCCACACGAGCCTGGCCTGCCGTTGTGGGCACATCGGGTCTACGGGACACCTGAGGGATGGCAGTGGCAGTGTTGTCTGCCTCCTCCTGGGTGCCCGCTGCTCCTTGTCCCTCCTGGTCAGACTGGCTCAGTTGTTCACTGCGGGCAGGGCTCCTCGGTGTCTCCTGTGATGTGGCAGGAATGGGGGTGGTGGTTGACACAGATGGTCCTGAACCAGGTTCTGCAGGGGCTTGGACACCAGGGGGTCCAGGTCAGTTGGGGTCATCCGCGGAATGTTGAGAGGCGTCACTGCCGGTGGGATCAGGTTCCTCCCGGGCCAGGGACTGTGAATCTTCACCCCCATTGTTGAGGGTAGATTCATCACGTTGCCCTGTGTGTGACAGACAGACAATGTTAATGCTGTTTCATGCAACATGCATGTATCATACACATTCTAGTTGGCACTGTTCCTCCAGGTAGTTGTATGTGCCTAGCATTCTCCTCAATTTTCACTTGTGGATGGGTATGTTGCGGGGGACAGTTTGATATGTTCTCCTGAGTCTTTGACATGTAGATTTTTGGCTTGGATGCTTCTTTGGCTATGTATTGGTGTTGTTGTGTTACATTGTTGTTGTGTTACATGTCCATTGTGACAGTGTGTAAATCCATTGCCTGTCCCGGGGGTGTCTGCTTGTGTAAGGGGTGTGTGTGACAGGGCCTGCTGGTGGGTGTAGTGTGATTTGGCAGTGGGGCTCCCAGGTGATATAGCTGTCCCCCCATGGAGCATGCTGCCATGACAGTGAGTGTGAGTTCCTCTCCTAGATATCTGACCTTGTTGTCTTGGTGTTTGTGTTTGCACTGGTCACAGGAGGGCCTTGTGCTGCCTACACCCAGGCCGAGTGTGAGCTATCTTGTCAGTACTTTCCCAATCCCTGTGCATTGCGCATGGTGCATGGGTATGCACCTGGGCCATATGGGATGAGGGCAATTGTGCCTGATTTGGAGTTCAACAATGTGTTTTGAGCCACCCACCCTCCCAGCATACTGGACATCCATTCTTGGGTTGCTGCTTCGTGTAGCATGGGACATAGCATGGCCTTGCTTTCTCAATGGAGCATACACATGTTAGTGGCATTAGTGCTATTTTTGAGTGTGGTTCTGGCCGGTGAGGGCTTGGGGGTAGTTACGTGCATTTTGTGTAGTTGGGGTGTGGATGCCATTACCCCCATGTTACGTAAGTTGTTTGTGTACTCACCGGGCTCTGGAAGTCCTTGCAGTCCATGTACTCCCACCGGCGGAAGCAGGGCCATCACCTTCTCCTCCCAGGGATGGTAATGTACTGGTCTGCGGGAGGCACCACCTCCAGTGATGTTGCTCTGGGCGTAGTCATCATTCATTTTGCGCTTGACCGCCCTCCACAGATTGTACCACCTGGCTTGGCATTCATTCCTGGTCCTTCTGATGGGTGCAACAGCATTCACCCTATCGACGATCCTCTGCCACAGGCGTGATTTTTCTGCTATGCTGGTCTGTCTGACCAATGTTCCAAACAGCTGTGGCTCGACTCTGATGACTTCATTGACAAGGATCTCCAGCTCCTCCCTTGTGAACTTTGGATTCTTGTCTGTGGGCATGGTGTGGGGTGAGGGTGTGGATGGTTGTTGGTGTGTGGGTCTGAATGTGACAGGTTGGGTGTGAATGTGAAGAGGGGGTATGTGTGAAGGAGGTTGTGTGATGGTGTATATGTTAAGGTGGATGGGTGCAGTTGTTGGTGTTTGCTCTCTAGCTGCAGTGAGTCTGTTGCAAAGGCTCATGGTCTGTGTGTGTGGGCCCTTTTTATTGGTCCATTTGTGGGTGGGCCTCAGTTTGAATTTTTGGTGGGTGTTTTATAAGGGGTGGTTGAGAGTTTGCCCCTCTGTTTGCCTGTTTGGATGTGTCCAGGTCAGTCATTTCCATTTTTAGTGCACTGTAGACGTGTTTTGTGGTGTTGTGCGAGTCGAATAGACCCTCCTTGTGCTGTTTTACAGTGTCCGTGGTTCAGTACGGTACAGGGGTACGAGTCGTACAGGCACCCCCCCATGCGTTATGTATGTACGGTGCGTACATGGCCATTGCTATGTATGGAGCGTACACCGCCATTGCATATGTACGGTGCGTACACCACCATTGCTATATACGGTGCGTACATGGCCATTGCTTATGTATGGTGCGTACACCGCCATTGCTATGTACGGTGCATACACTGCCATTGCTATGTACGGTGCGTACACCGACATTGCGTATGTACGGTGCGTACACCGCCATTGCTATGTACGGTGCCTACACCACCATTGCTATGTACGGTGTGTACACCGCCATTGCGTATGTACGGTGCGTACACCGCCATTGCTATGTACGGTGCGTACACCGCAATTGCTATGTATGGTGCGTACACCGACATTGCGTTTGTACGGTGCGTACACCGCCATTGCAATGTACGGTGCGTACACCGCCATTGCTATGTACGGTGCATACACCGACATTGCATTTGTACAAGTCATTCCCCGTGTATGGGACGTTTTCCGTACGAATCGTAAATCGGACTGTCTTTTTACGGTTTGTACAGAAAAGTGTCCGTGTCCGTCTCGTACAAGTTTTCCCGCTACGATTCGTACGGATCGGGCCAATCCGTATGTACTTTTTCCCGTACAAATCGTACTTCACGGATAGGACGTGACTTGTACGATTTGTACGGAAAAAAATACGGATACGAGTCGTACGGGAAAAAAAAATACAGGATCGGAATCGGCCCCCAAGTGGAAAAAAAAAATGTGAAAGATTTTTTTCTCAAAAGAAAATACTGTTTAATGTTAGAACCAGGATAATATTTATTTTTTTATTTACTGCTTTATTTTTCCCTTAAAAGCAAATGCTGTAGCGTTATATAACAAAGACTGTAATACTATCAAGATATCTCGTAATGAAAGAAGAGATTTTTCTCAACTCCACCACGCATCTCCAGCTGAAACACATTTCAGCACTGACCAATAACAGCCAGGCTGAACACATTTAAAATAAATACACACACCAACCAACTTTTGCTGCACTCACTATATAACTGAACATGTTCTTCGGTTTGTCTCCTATTTTGAGAGATATTTATTCAAGGAGGAGGATAGAGTGTCAGACAAAGGATCAACATCTATGGATATCCAGGGAGCTGTTGTTGCCAGATACTGCTTGTCACCTGGTGATCTTTAACATGGCTGCAGACTGGGAGCAGGAGCTTGACTCATCTTCAGCTTGCTCCCAGGCTATCCCTGCCTCTGTCAAACTACCGGCTGCACCCCATTTCATGGCCTTTAACTCCTTCTAGAGGGTCACCTTTGACAACATTGGCATGTCACAGGCAATAAAGTCTTGATTCTTGCATCAGATACTAAGAAACATCAACAGAAGACTGAACCAGTTTATCATCATGCCACAGTCACTGGTGGAAAGGCAAGTGGTGGAGACAGGGACACATGACAAGCAAATTCTATGCTTTGGCCACTAACTGCACCCACATTGCACTTCAGCCACCGCACTTCACATCACTTTTTTCTGCAACAAACACCGCTAGCACTTCTTTAAAGTTGGAGCTGTTTGCAGTGCCAAGGAAGCTTCAATAATGTTTATGCTGTCTTTCATGGGTGTACACACAACAACTACATCTCCTGACTGTCACCTCTTCAACTTTGCTTGCTTGTTGGGGTGGCATGTGGCTCATTGGTAAGTAGAAACACCTCACACTGGGCCTACATATGCAAATGAAGGTGCCATCTCTAAACTACTTTCTAATCATTATAGGGCAATTCACACACATGACCTTCACATCCACTGCTTGGTTTTCAGCATGATGTATTATATGTAGAATAGAAGGCTTTTTATAAACTTTTCACATGTCTTTATGCAGGTATGCTCTCTCTCGCCATTTACACACACCCTACAGATATTCAACTTCATTTCCTCAATAGAAGTACAATACATCACACATCTGTACACAAGCCATAACTGAATACAGTTTTCGGGTCCTAAAGTTGGAATTTAGATATCTTGACCTTAGGTGTAGGGTGCTAGTGTAGCTCATTACGTGTTGCACAATAGGCTTACATATAGATCTTCCCTCTGATTTATAACTACATTGAAGCACCCGTGGGTGAGTAAAAGATAAAGGTCACGATATTCATGTGCAGGATCAGCTAGTTAACTCATATTGGTCTTGAGCTGTTAGTTTGGTTACTGCAATTTTGTGGTTGGACAGTCTCTTGTCTATAATGAATGGTAGACTGCCACCACACCGTCCATATATATTGTCCTTAGAGAACTCGGCTTATTTCACATAATGGAGTCAAATAACATTTAATACTCCAGTGAAAAATAAGTTGACTTTTTATTTACAAACCATTCTATCACATATCATTAACAAAACATAAGCACAAAAGCCCACATAGTACACTCATATTTTAGGACAAGCATACCAAAATCCTTAAATAACACACCTTCATTAGGTACAAAAATAGGCCTGCTTTTTATGGTGATTGCATCACATTTTTAGTATTATTGCGACATGAACTAGTCTCTCTTGTAAATCTGCAGTCAGGAAAGAGACTGCCACAGCAACAAAGAGGAAGTGACCTACATGAAAAATATGTCATCCATGTTATGACCCTTGTGAGACATCATCCCATTAACACAACACTGTGTATCTCCATCCTATTGCTCTTTACAGTAAACTAAGCCCAACAAGGGTAAGGAGCTTGATGAAAAATCCCCCATTCACCAATCAGGAACTGGAAGCAATTTTCTAGAGGGTTGACCCAGCTGAATAACGTAGCTTGAGCCAATATTTGGTGTGACATTGATAAAATGATTCAGTGCAGTAGGTGTCCACTCCAGTATGGGAAGTTATTCTGCACATGTTTAGAGAACCTTTGTTGCTGGGCCTGATTAAAGGTCCAGGAAATTATGGGCTTGTCCTCCAAGCCACATTCTTGACACTCCCACATGACAATATTGTGCAAGAGGGTCCATTGAGCTTCCTGGCCTACACTCCATGCTCAGTTGGAAAAGTTTGAGCCGCAGAGAGACAATAAGTATATTTTTGGAATAATCACTTTAGTTCACAAGCGTTATGAGAGTGGTATCCTGTCATGTGTTCATTTTGAGCTTTGTTCTAGCCTTTCATACTTGTCTAACACATGTTTTTTGTGGATTATGAAAGCATTGAAATTTTAACATTGCTAAAATGCACGTATAGTTGTATTTTTGTTGGGTTGACCAATGATCTGTTCTTGAGAACAGGCAAATGCCATTAGAAATCTCTTTTTGTGACAAGGTAACAGTTAAATCGAACTCACACATTGATGATTTGTTACACTTCAATTTTATTAAATTTAGCTTATGTGATGCTGGAAATGTGCACCTTTACCCTACTTACTAACGACAATATATATTTTACTATTATATTCATAATTCACACAATTAATGCTACTTTTTAAAATTAAGTTGAAACATGATCCTTTAAAATGCCTTTTACAAATACTCTCTCATCTCAGTTAATCAATGTGTGAAAGGTGTTGAAAAAGATCTTTTTCAACTTTAAGCACTAGATGAAATAAACTCTTGACACAAGCTTCCTCCTCCTTTGAATGCATCATTCCCAAGATATCTCTGCAGATGTCAACTCTTACTTTTTAGAAGGGAATAAATATTAGTATGAAAGCATAGGATAATGATAAGTTTGATAAAGGCTCACAATTTCAACTCTTTTATCAGGGGATACATCTTCTATTTTAACTAGTTATGTTGATATGCGTTATTGAACATAAGAATTTAACATGTCTCTCCTTTTTCACATTCTATTTTATCAGACTGGGCTTGCCATGGTGCATCCGGTAGTCCCTGGGGCAAGAAGGAAGATCCTAAAGTAGGAGGCTGGCACAATGACTTTCCACAAACAGAGAGGAGAAGGAAACCACTACCAGAGGGGGTAGGGTACCTGCCCAGAGATGTTCCTACTCTGTTACCAAGAGACATAGGTTGATGAGGCAACTCGGGGATGGGGAATGGGTATTTGAACTCCACCAGTCAGGAGGAGTCATATCTTGGGGATCCTCCTTGCCTTGATGCCTTGAGTAACAACAACCTGTGATGTCTGAAGAGCAGGCACCACAGCCATCTGGACCTGCACCTTGTCCCTCCTTAACTATAGAGTGACACATTTAATGGGTCATCCAGATGCACCACCTGCATAGGCATCATCTCCTTCTCCCATTGCCCACCGAGAAGAACAATAACAAATGACGGCCACGTCCGCCCCTCAACCCTGCAGACCTCTTGTGCAGCCCACTTCTTTCTGTCTGAATGTGCTTCCTCTCAAGGTAGTCCTTGAGGCCAATTGGAAGATTCAGTAAGCATTCTCTTTGGAAATCTGAGACTTAGTTGAAGAAGTCCAGATACTCAGAGAGACAGTCAGTGAACAGCTCTGAGCTTTATGTCGCTTCATTACCTTCTAGATAGCAGGACTTACCGGCCCAACTCACCCCACCTCTTGCTTTCTTGTCTACCAGTTTGTCTGTGATACCTTTTTCTCTTTCTACACAATCATATGAAGTCTGCATCATAGGAGAACTTCAACATGGTTGTGGTGAGGTCAGAGATAGAGGATGGCCAAGCCAGGAACATAATTAAGACACACCCTCTGGCTTGGGAATGTGTCTTTGCCATAATGTTGGACAGCGCACCCTTTTTTTGAAACATTTTATGGACTACTGACTTGCATTTTTCCCCTTTGTATATAGACTGCTTTCCTTGATTGATGTTTTTTTTCTCATTGGCTCCCCACCCTCATAAGTTAGCATTTCCCCACTAGATTTGGACTCCATTTTGTTTTATTTTGGACCTTTCCAAGGAAGACAATTTTTGCTAAAAATGTATTGTTGAATATATTTTAAAAGCTGTCATAGCTGTAGTTGTGTCATAATTCCTATTGTAAATAGGCCTGCCTGGAATTTCAATTACACCAGAGTAATTGGAGTAATTTTGGTAATTCCTTGTTACTCTTTGACATTAAATAACTACTGATAACTACGCGATTACTCCGGCTTGAGTAATTTGGGGGAGGTAGAGGGGGGGGGAAATCCTATCACAAGAGCACATGCTTGTCTTCACTATTCATGTTCTGCTTCATTAGCTTTATTTCTTAGTGCAAAAATGACACCGTGCATCTATTTTGTATGCAAGGGCACATTGTGCACTAAGAAAATAGCTCTAAATGCCGGGGGAAGTTGAGGAAAATTCCAACCCTTCGAGCACATTTACTGAGCACGCATGGCTGCTTACACTCACTATTTGTGTTCTGCTGCATTGAGCTCTATTTCCTAGTGCAAAAATGCATCCTCACATCCACATGACAGTTTCCAATTTAGTAAAAGCACCATCAAACATTCCACACAGAAGAACTACACAGGTTTATTATCAAAAGAGTTGTGAGAAGTTAGCGTTTTATATGCTGGTCACTAGTTAAAGTGGCCACCTTGCACCAGTACAATTCGACTCTTATGGTAGATAGGTTTAAGACATTCTTTTTAAGAAAGCTATCCTAGTGGTAGCTGTGGAGAGCAGCCTTCAGGCTAAGTCTTTAGAGGAATGTAAAGCAGCTTGTTTTACCTTATAATCTCTTGAATTACTAAATGAAAGGACACCACACAGGTATATATATATAAAATATATATGTATTTATTACTAGACACACTCTACTAATCTCTTTATGAGATTAAAAGTCAAGGACATATGCACAAGTCAACATTTCACAACAAGTTAAGCACAAATATGGCTGAGGCCCTAGGGGCGTATCAGACCATATACTAAAAAAGAGACTTAGGAATATCGACTTGCGAGTGGACACAGCCTAGGGCCTTCAGAAGCGCTGGGGCCTCACTAATCCACCCAAGGCAGGTTAGTAAAGGACCCACGGGAGACGCATGCAGTGTGAGAACACAGCCGCGGATCCCAATTGACTTCAATGGAGCAAGTCGCGGTTGGAATTTTAAAGTTTTAGGATACTTCGGGAGAGTCTACAAGCAAGTCATTTACAGGGTAGGTAGTTCTAGAGCCAACACACACAGGAGCACCGTAGTGCTGGAGTTACCTCACACAGGGAAGCCGGGTGCATAGGTGTCTTTTGGTGTCGGGTCGCGGCGTTGTTTTCAATGGTCAAAGAAGACTTACTGCTTGTGAAGACCGGAGAAGTGTTCGGTGGAATCCAAGGCTGGATTCAGAAGAAAGAAGACCTGAAAGCAGAAGGGACAGTGTTCAAAGTCACTTGGCAGTGACCTGGGGCAAGGAAGCTGGATGCTCACAGTCGTCGGGTGATTTCAGGTGATCATGGGTGTCTTGACTCTTCAGCCACGAGGTCCAGGAGGTGTCGACGACAACCAGGAGCTAGATTCCGCGTGCCCCACAAAGCCTGCAGCTTACTGAGGTGTCGGTGACCAGATTGGAGCCAACAAGCCTTGGCAACAGCAAGTCTTGTGAAAAGTGTAAAAAGTCAGCGGTGCAGACCATCAAGATTTGAGGGACTCACCCAGCAAGAGTAAGTCAGGGCAGGCATGGAGCAACCAGAGAAGCCCTTTGGTTCTGTAGAAAAGTCTTCTGGGGACCCACAAGCTAACCGGTAAGGGATCGCAAAAACACCTCAGGAGGATTCACTCACCAGGAGCCCACGGTCACTCGGGACAAGGTAGACCTCTGATCTTCAGAGAAAATCCTGCTAGAGGCTTGGACCACACGTGGTCCAATGCACAAGTTCGTAGAACATCGTGAAGGGGTTGCACTCGAAAATAGTGCCCGTACCCAGGTATTGCAGTTCCTCGTCACTCGTGGGGTCCACTTGCCTCAGCGTCGCTGGGGACTCACGATGGCCTTAAAGAACTCAGGAAATTTACTTCTGGGGCTGCAGGGACTTCGGACTCCGGCGGGAGCGGGAAAGTTTGCGACTGTTGATTCAAAGTTTTGGTGCCTGCCAAGCAGGGGAGTCACTCTTTGACTCCAAGGGACATTCTTCAGTCTTCCAGAGGTAGTGGAATGTTGAAGGTCCAGGATTCTTCTTCAGAGCGTCGTCCAGGGATATCTAGTTTGCAATGGCAAGGGTTCCCTAACTTATACTACAAGGAAGGGAGGGACTAGCTCTATGACCCCACCTATGGGAGGGTCAGGGGAGTGGGTGGCTACACCCACTTCCCTTTGCCCAGTTTCACGCCAGAGCAGGGGCTGGTAGCCCCAGAACCGGTTTGAGCTGGCATATGCACAGAGGAGCCTACTGCTCCCCCAGTGCAGGACTTCAAAGCACTCTAGGAGTGCACCCACCCAGCCCCAATACACTAAACCCTGTCTGGAAGTTGACCACACCTCCCTGTGACAGAATGCCTATTGTTGGGCCTCCTCCACTGCGAGTTTCGGTCAGCAGCAGGAGGGCAGTCCAGTGTCCGTGACTGGTGGCATCCATGTTGTGATGCCAGGGCTCTTCAGGATTCTACCGTGTTTCCGCAATGGGTATATGTCTATCCCTCTAGAAGGGTGGGATCATACTCCCACACCAGTTACTGGTGTGGGGGTATGATTGCAAAGCGTTTGACACCAAACACGACATGTTTTGATGCAGCCATCCCAAAGTTAGCATTTACCGCTAGGTTATAATGCACTTAAGAGTATATGGTTTAACCGCATCCACAAACAGCTACAGAGAATGGACTCTGAGAGCTGCAGAGGGGCCCTGCTCAGGCAGAGGCACCTTCTCACATTGAAGCCAAGCACCCTGCCCTCAGGATTGATAGGGCCTACCTTAGGGTTGACTGATAGGTTTATATGTGTGTGTAAGGAGAGATATAGTGAACCTATATCTCAGTGAGGAGTGCTAACACTACCTCACCCAGGCTGCAGTAACAGGCCTGTGGTGTCAGATTTAGTCTGCTTCCCAGGAGTGGCATAATACATCCTTCAGCCCCTGGTAGGCCTGTGAAGTACCTATGCCCTTGGTACCTAAGGTACCATATACTTGGGGCTCATAAGGTACAACAGTATCCAATCACTAGTGCATCTAATATGCACTCCAAGTTGTTTAGAGAGAACAGAGAGGCTGGGGCCCCAGCCAGACTATAGCCAGAAACCAGTGTAAACATCAGAAAAAAGTGGGGGCAACATAAGTGCAGATCCTACTCTCCTACACAACCCCCCCCCCCAAACGCAGGGACACTAAACTAACCTTGACCAGTTGAGTCTTCGTGTTCTAAGTGGAAATACCTTGAGAGTCCATCTGCATTGTCATGTTGGGTCTCAGGTCTATGTTCCACTGTATAGTCTATCCCCTGTAGGGAAATGGTCCACCTTAAAAGTTTTGGGTTTTCACCTTTCATCTGTTTGATCCATAGGAGGGGCTTGTGGTCAGTCTGAACTAAGAAGTGAGTGCCAAACAAGTATTGCCTCAGATTCTTCAGGGTCCACACCACAGCAAAGGCCTCCCTCTCTATAGCTGACCAACTTTTCTCTCTAGGGGTCAGCCTTCTGCTTTTAAAAGCTACTGGCTGGTCTTGACCTTCATCATTCAGTTGAGACAGTACAGCTCCCACACCCAGCTCAGAAGCATCTGTTTGGACAATGAACTTTTTCGTGTAGTCTGGACTCTGTAAGATGGGGGCAGTGCACATGGCCTGCTTTAGGTCTTTAAATGCCTTCTGACAGCTAGATGTCCACTGAACCTTTTTTGGCATTTTCTTTGAGGTAAGATTATTTAAGGGGGTCACTATAGATCCATATCCCTTAACAAACCTCCTATAGTACCCTAAGAAGGCTCTCACCTGTGTCTGGGTGGTTGGGGCAACCCATTCCATGATGGTTTGGATTTTGCTCTGTAAAGGCTGAACCTGGCCTCCACCTACAAGGTGGCCCAGGTACACAACCTGACTTTGCCCTATCTGGCACTTAGTGGCCTTGATAGTGAGGCCTGCTTTTTGCAGGGCCTCCAAAACGTTTATGAGGTGGACCAGGTGATCCTGCCAGGAGGAACTAAAGACAGCAATATCATCTAGATAAGCTAAGCAATAAGTTTCCATCCCTGCCAGAACTTTGTTCACCAACCTCTGAAAAGTGACAGGTGAATTTTTCAATCCAAAGGGCATCACCACAAAGTGGTAGTGCCCACCAGGGGTTGAAAATGCTGTTTTGGCTTTTGCATCATCCGCTAACCTGATCTGCCAGTAGCCAGCTGTTAGGTCAAATGTACTAAGATACTTGGCTGAGGCCAAAGTATCAATCAGCTCATCAGCCCTTGGTATGGGATAGGCATCAGTCCTGGTGACTGCATTGAGGCCTCTGTAGTCTACACAAAACCTCATTTCTTTCTTACCACCCTGGGTATGAGGTTTGGGTACTAGGACTACTGGACTGGCCCAAGGGCTATCTGGAGGCTCAATTACACCTAACCCCAACATTTTCTGGACTTCAGTCCTGATACAGTCCCTGACATGGTCAGGTTGCCTGTGGATTTTACTCTTGACAGGCAGAATGTCTCCAGTGTCCACCTCATGGGTGCACCAGGAAGTCTGACTAGGGGTCAGGCTAAACATATGTCTATACTGCTGCAGAACTTGTCTGCATTCAGTTTGTTGATGGTCAGTGAGGCTGTTTGCCAAAGCAACAACATCTACTGACCCATCATAAGGGTTCTGTGAGAGCAGGTCAGGGAGAGGGTCACTCTCCTCCTCCTGTTCCTCATCAGTTGCCATGAGCAATCCCATGTCAGCCCTGTCAACATATGGTTTCAATCTGTTGACATGGAACATCCTAAGGGGGCTACTGAGAGTTCCAAGATTCACCAGATAGGGGACTTTTCCCCTTTGCTCAACAATTGTATGGGGGCCACTCCACTTGTCTTGGAGAGCTGCTGGGGCCACAGGCTCCAACACCCACACTTTCTGTCCTGGCTGGAACACAGTCAGCACAGCATTTTGGTCATGCCAAGTTTTTTGCAGTTCTTGGCTGGCCTCCAGGATTTTAGTTGCCTTCTTCATGTATTCGGCCATCCTGGAGCGGAGACCAAGTACATAGTCCATCACATTCTGTTTAGGGGGTTTGAGAGGTAACTCCCAGCCCTCCTTCACCAAACATAATGGACTTCTTACAGGATGCCCAAATAGAAGTTCAAATGGGCTGTAACCAACCCCCTTCTGTGGAACCTCTCTGTATGCAAACAGAAGGCAGGGAAGTAAAAAAGTCCCATTTTCGCCTAAGCTTTTCTGGGAGGCCTTTAATCATTCCCTTTAGGGTTTTGTTGAAACGTTCAACTAACCCATTGCATTGTGGGTGATAGGGAGTAGTGAATTTATAAGTTACACCACACACCTTCCACATTGCTTTTAGATATCCTGACATGAAGTTGGTACCTCTGTCAGATATGACCTCCTTTGGGAGATCCAATCTGGAAAAAACTCCAATGAGGGCTCTTGCCACCACAGAAGCTGCGGTGGTCCTCAGGAGAATTGCCTCTGGGTACCTGGTGGCATGATCCACTACCATCAGGATAAATCTGTGCCCAGATGCAGTTGGAAGGTCAAGGGAACCAACAATGTCAATCCCTACCCTTTCAAAGGGTACCCCCACCACAGGTAGTGGTATCAGAGGGGCCTTTGTTGTGCCACTTGACTTGCCACTGGCTTGGCAAGTGACACAGGAGCGACAAAACTCCTTGGTGTCCTCTGACATATGTGGCCAATGAAAATATGGAACAAGCCTGTCCCAGGTCTTGTTTTGGCCCAAGTGACCTGCTAAAGGGATATCATGTGCTAGGGTCAAGAGAAACCCCATAAACTTCTGAGGTATTATCAACCTCCTGGTGGCTCCAGGGGTTGGATCTCTAGCCTCAGAATATAGGAGTCCCTCATCCCAATAAACGTTATGGGACCCACTAGCACTCCCAGCAGCCTCAGCAGCAGCCTTCTGTCTGAGGGGTTCAAGAGAGGGGCAGCACTGTTGCTCCTTACTCAGATCTTCCCTAGAAGGGCCCCCTGCCTCCAAGAACTCAACCTGATCAGGCTCAAGTCCCTCTGGGGCAGTTCCTTCTTCAGGATCTACTTCTCCTCCCTCAAGAGGTGAATCTGTGATCTGAGACAGAGGGGAAGGCACAGCCTTAACCCTACTGCTCCTCTTCTTGGGTAGCACCTGGTCCATAGTTTCAAGGATCCAGAGCTGGTTCACTTTGATGCATTTTGGCCAGTGACGTGGTCACAGCAAATACCTCTGCAGGGATGCCCAACATCTCAGCATGAGTCCATAACTCTACTTCAGACCAGGCTGAAGTCTCTAGATCATTGCCCAATAGATATTCGACAGGGAGGTCTGCACTGACTACTACTTTCTTGAGGCCAGTTACCCCTCCCCAGGAGAAATATACAACTGCCAGACTATGGTTGGTCCTGACATTGCTTGCATTGGTAACCTGGTTCATTTCACCCAGAATGATCTGCCCAGGGTCCACAAGATCCTCTGCCACCATGATGACACTAGCACCTGTGTCCCTGAATGCCAAAGCCTGTTTGCCATTTATTACAGGCTGCTGTTTGTATTTGCCCAGATTACTGGGGCTCACTAGGAAGGACATATCAATGTCTCCATCACAAATCAGCTAAGCCTGAGTGGGTACTCTGACTAGGCCAGAGTCCACTTCAGAACCCAGGGTCAACCCTACTACACCCTTATTCTGATTACCACCTCCACCAGTAGCTGTTCTAGGGGGAACAGTTGCCTTAGGGGCAGGAGTGGTGGTGGTTTGGTCTTTGGACTTGGTACAATCAGAAGTCCAGTGTCCTTTCTTTTACAGAATTTGAACCAGAGCTTCTTTTGGCCTTTCCCTTTGTTAGACAGTGAATCCCCACCAGATGCAGATTTTTGGGGCCCTTGTGAAGACTTCTGGTCTTTTGACTTATCCCCACCTTTCTCAGAGCCCTTAGAATACTGCTTCTTAGTGTCACCCCCTTGGTTCTCGGTTTTCCACCTCACCCTGGTTCTGACCCATTTGTCTGCCTTCTTTCCCAATTCTTGGGGATAGGTCAGATCAGAGTCCACCAGGTACTGATGCAACAACTGGTTCTGGCAATTATTAAGGATCTGTTCTCTCATCATAAGATTATACAATCCCTTAAAATCAGTAACTCTACTACCAACCAGCCAACCCTCCAGAGCCTTGGTTGAACAATCTACAAAGTCAGTCCAGTCCTGAGTCTGTGCATTCTGGGTGTCTCTGAACTTCAACGTGTACTGTTCAGTGGTTAAGCCAAACCCATCTATCAATGCACTCTTCAGGACTTCATAATCATCAGCATCCTCTTCTCTAACAGTGAGAAGCTTGTCTCTGCCTTTATCTGAAAAGGAGAGCCACAAGATTGCTGCCCACTGCTTGTGGGGGACCTGTTGTACTCTACAGGCCCTTTCCATAGCAGTTATCCATGTATTGATATCATCCCCACTCTGGTAGGGAGGAACAACCTTGGACAGGTTCCTATGGTCTGGAATATATTCTCTAACTCTAGGGACACTGTTGCTGCCACCAGGGGGTTCTAACCCCTCTCTTCTAGAAGCTCTCTGGAGCTCAAAGGCTTCTCTGTCTAATGCCAACTGCTTGGCCTTGAGGGCAAATCTTGCTTCCTCATACTGCAGCAGTTTGTACATTCTGTCAAAGAAGGTCTCCCTTCTAGGAAGGTAGAAGTTTCTCTGCTGGACAGATTCCCTGCCAGAGTGATAGAAGTGGTCAGATTCCCTAGAAAGGGACCTAGGCCTCTCCTCCACTCTGTCAGTTCTCTTAGGGAGAATTCCTCTGTCCTTTTCAGACCCTTGTGGGTCTGGCCCTTCAACCACAGAGTCCAGGTCATCTTGATTTTCATCATCTGACCCAGACACTGTAATTGACCCACCCCCTGATTCAGACCCCTTAGATCCTAGAGCTAATCTAAGATCATCTGCTGTCAGCAGATCTATCAGGTGAAGTGTGGAGGGACTCTGTCCTATCCTCAGGTGCCTTGCAGCACACATGGCTTTCAAGTCAAAGAAAGTCATTTCCTTATACTGAGGCTGGGTGGACCCACTGGTTCCAACCCTCCAAGGACATTCTAGTGTTGTGCAGTGTTGTACTACCTACACTAGTTTGTGGCCTACTGATCCTAGCTTGAGCTGTAGAAAGGGTGTGCTATCCCTTGACACACAGCTCTAAGTTCAGTAGAACTTATTGATATTAAGCTTGGCTTTATATGTACCTTGAGTACCTATAGTGGTTTTCAGTTAGTAATTCAAATAGAGATTTTCTGGTAAAACAATGGCAAGCTGTAATCCCACACGCTTCCCACCAATGTGAGAAGTTGGCCTGGTATATGCTGGTTACTAGTTAAATTGGCCACCTTGCACCAGTGCAATTCGACTCTTATGGTAAATATGTTTAAGACAGCCTTTTTAAGAAAGCTATCCTAGTGGTAGCTGTGGAGAGCAGCCTTCAGGCTAAATCTTTAGAGGAATGTAAACAGCTTGTTTTACCTTATAATCTCTTGAATTACTAAATGAAAGGACACCACACAGGTATATATAGAAAATATATATGTATTTATTAATAGACACACTCTACTAATCTCTTTATGAGATTAGAAGTCAAGTACATATGTACAAATCAACATTTCACAAAAAGTTAAGCACAAATATGGCTGGGGCCCTAGGGGCGTACCAGACCATATGCTAAAAAAGAGATTTAGGAATATCGACTTGCGAGGGGACAAGGCCTAGGGCCTTCAGAAGCGCTGGGGCCTCACTAATCCATCCAAGACAGGTAAGTAAAGGACCCACGGGAGACGCATGCAGTGTGAGCACACAGCCGCGGATCCCAATTGACTTCAATGGAGCAAGTCGCGGTTGGAATTTTAAAGTTTTAGGATACTTTGGGAGAGTCTACAAGCAAGTCACTTACAGGGTAAGTAGTTCTAGAGCCAACACACACAGGAGCACCGTAGTGCTGGAGTTACCTCGCCCAGGGAAGCCGGGTGCATCGGTGTCTTTTGGTGTCGGGTCAAGGCATCGTTTTCAATGGGAGCCAAAGAAGACTTGCTGCTTGTGAAGACCGGAGAAGTGTCCGGTGGAATCCAAGGCTGGATTCATGAGAAAGAAGACCTGAAAGCAGAAGGGACATGGTCAAAGTCACTTGGCAGTGACTCGGGGCAAGGAAGCTGGATGCCCACAGTCGTCGGGTGATTTCAGGTGATCACGGCTGTCTTCACTCTTCAGCCATGAGGTCCAGGAGATGTTGATGACAACCACGATCTGGATTCGTTGTGTCCCACAAAGTCTGCAGTTACTGTGGTGTCGGCGACCAGATTGAAGCCAACAAGCCTTGGCAACAGCAAGTCTTGTGGAAAGAGTAAAAAGTCAGCGGTGCAGATCAGCTAGGTCTGAGAGACTCACCCAGTGAGGGTAAGTCAGAGCAGGCCTGGAGAAACTAGAGGAGCCCTTTGTTTCTGTAGAAAAGTCTTCTGGGAACCCACAAGCCAACCGGCAAGGGATCGCGAAGACGCCTCGGGAGGATTCACTCTCCAGGTGCCCGCAGTCACTCGGGACAAGGTAGGCCTCTGATCTTTAGAGGAAATCCTGCTGGAGGCTTGGAACACATGTGGTCCAAGGCACAAATTCATAGAATGTCGTGAAGGGTAACACTTGAAAATAGTGCCCGGTACCCAGGTATTGCAGTTCCTCGTCACTAGTGGGGTCCACTTCCCTCAGCATCACTGGGGACTCACAATGGCCTTGGCGAAGTCAGGAAATCCACTTCCGGGGCTGCAGGGACTTCGGACCCTGGCGGGAGCGGGAAAGTTTGCGACCGTTGATTCAAGGTTTTGGTGCCTGCCAAGCAGTGGAGTCACTCCTTGACTCCAAGGGAGATTCTTCAGTCTTCCAGAGGTAGTGGAACGTCGAAGGTCCAGGAATCTTCTTCAGAGCGTCGTCCAGGGATATCTACTTTGCAATGGCAAGGGTTCCCTAACTTATACTACAAGGAAGGGAGGGACTAGCTCTATGACCCCATCTATGGGAGGGTCAGGGGAGTTGGTGGCTACACCCACTTTCCTTTGTCCAGTTTCACGCCAGAGCAGGGGCTGGTAGCCCCTGAACTGGTTTGAGCTGGCTCTAGGAGTGGACCCACCCAGCCCCACAACATTAAACCCTGTCTGGGAGGTGACCACACCTTCTTGTGACAGGATGCCTATTGTTGGGCCTCCTCCACTGCGAGTTTCGATCAGCAGCAGGAGGGCAGCCCAATGTCTGTGACTGGTGGCATCCATTTTGTGATTCCAGGGCTCTTCAGGATTCTACCATGTTTCCACAGTGGGTACATGTCTATCCCTCTAGAAGGGTGGGATCATACTCCCACACCAGTTACTGGTGTGGGGGTTTGATTCCAAAGCGTTTGACACCAAACACAACATGTTTTGATGCAGCCATCCCAAAGTTAGCATTTACCGCTAGGTTATAATGCACTTAAGAGTATATGGTTTAACCGCATCCACAAACAGCTACAGAGAATGGACTCTGAGAGCTGCAGAGGGTCCCTGCTCAGGCAGAGGCAACCCCTCACATGGAAACCAAGCACCCTGCCCTCAGGATTGATAGGGCCTGCCTTAGGGGTGACTGATAGGTTTATATGTGTGTGTAAGGAGAGATATAGTGAACCTATATCTCAGTGAGGAGTGCTAACACTACCTCACCCAGGTTGCAGTAACAGGCCTGTGGTGTCAGATTTAGTCTGCTTCCCAGGAGTGGCATAATACATGCTTCAGCCCCTGGTAGGCCTGTGAAGTACCTATGCCCTTGGTACCTAAGGTACCATATACTTGGGGCTCATAAGGTACAACAGTATCCAATCACTAGTGCATCTAATATGCACTCCAAGTTGTTTAGAGAGAACAGAGAGGCTGGTGCCCTGATTAGCAGGGTCACATCCAGACTATAGCCAGAAACCAGTGTAAATATCAGAAAAAAGTGGGGGCAACATAAGTGCAGATCCTACTCTCCTACAAGAGTTTTGAGATTTTCATTCATTCTCGAAATTGTATGGAATAGCTAATTTTCTCACATAACTAGTTTCCAGATTTCCCCTACTGCTGCACTTATTCAATTGTGGTGGAGAGATTGAATAACACTCTGCTTGTGTTGTTGGAGAGTTGAGTTGGTGTTGTTGGTGGTTGTGGTGGTGAAGGTGGCATAGGTGGAGGTGGTGCAAGCAGAAGTGTTCAGGTGGTGGTGGCAGAGGTGTGAGGTCAGCAAATTGTGTGTTCCTCCTAGGTTGAGGTATCTCTGGAATCCACTACATGCAATGACTGTGAAGAGTGGTGTTTTTTGCTTATTGCCTCTATCATCTTCATTACCAAGACAATTTGTCTTCTGCTCTATTCCCAAGATGTTCTTTGTTGCATCTTTGCAATGTCTTAACAACATTCCACAATGTTATCCAAGGCAGGATCTGCCTGGCAATCATCTATGGCAATACTTTAAGGGAGCCAGCTACCCCATGGAGAGGCGACCCCAAAGCATGAATGTCCTCTCACACATTAGAGTGCAGTTTGTAAACTAATCCTCCCAGTCAGCAGTATTAGCAGTGGGGGGGGGGGGGTGACATTAGACCATGCCAGCCCCCCGATGCATGTCCATCAGTTATGGCCAACAGGTAGTCCAGCACAAAGCGGGTTGCCATATGGGCAATTGTCAGGGGAGGGAATGATGAATAGGGAAATAACGTCTCCCCACCAGGAACGCTCTGTCCCTTGGATGACTGAGTTAAGACCCGAGATACACCTCCATATGAGCAATGTGTGGGAGATTGTACAGAGGCACCTGATAATTGAAAGCTGTGTGTATGTGAGAGTTGGGTGGGCAGAACAAGCATTCATGGCTGCAGAACTAATGTTTGGGAACTGGCAGTCCTCTGAATTGGTTTTGGAGGATCACTGCTGCCCGGTCATGAAGTGGCCTTTTTGAATATGTTCTGTGTGGGGGCAAAATGTCATCCAGGTTCAACTCCTCCTCTTTGACAAGCTCCTTTTCTGCTGCTTTTTAAACAGTCCTGACCATTGACATTGAAGATTGGATGCTTTCTTTGGATTGCCTTCCATTCTCCTTTGTTAGAAGTTTCGGCATCATTGTCCTGTGCAATGTCACCCATACCTGGAAGAAGAAAATGTCAACAGTAAAAATACACCATATCTAGTTTGGTGCTTAAATTTCACCACAGTACTTTAATAAACATTGTTCTGCAAATAAATAAGTAAGTACCATGTCAGCATAAAGAAATATGAAATTAAAGGTTAATACTAGGATGGAATTATTATATCATAACATGTGAACTCATCAGCTTGAGCCATACAGATGAGATTTTTTTTTAGATCCCTTGTGAGGTCACCTACTGAGCATGTATCCTTAAAGTTTGTGTTAATAAAGTATCGCTAGATTCAGCAGCTATAACGGTAAAATATATGTTCAATGGATATTTTCAATCTCTAAAAGTCATCATGACCACAAATACTGACAAATTACAGATAAAGTCAAGAAAGAAAGGTAGAGATAAATGAGTTATTGGAAGGACTAATGATGAAATTAAAAAAAGAAGGTCCTGGGTTCCCAATGCTAGAGGGCCTAATAGCAGCTGCCATGATGTCATCTGTGTTGATGTTCTCAGGGTGGAAACCAGAGGAATGTTGTTTGACAGAAGCTGACAGGAGAGAGAGACACGTGAAGGGGATACAGTCATATGGTTTCAATCCTCATTTTGAGAGTCAGAAAGATAGTTCTCCTATGAATAAAGACAAGGCATAACAGATACATTTAAGTCCTACCCTAACATTTCAAAGTCTAAGGCAATTATAAAAGAATATATATATGGTGTTTAAAACAATAGCATTACATATTGAGCATGGTGCCAGTAGGGATGTGTGACAAAAGACATACAACTACCCTGCCAATAATAAATAAATATTAGGTTAGATCCAAAGGCAAAAAAGTAGACATTTGACTTACCAGTGTCTGTGACCCATCTGCTATATGGTTACAGTCAGGTTTTAGTGCACTGCTAGGAGCAGGTGGCGATGATGTGGCAGTTGGTGGATGGGACAACAGCACAGGGCCCAAAAAAGGTAAAATAAAAATATAAGCATATCAAAATGTAACAATATAAATGTCAAGTTAACCCCTGACTATGAGTAAAAGCCATTCCAAAACACATTGTCAAAAATACTGTTTTAACAAAACAAGTGATAGAAATCCTCTGCAGTGTGTTAGTCAGATTGCTATCATGAGGACATACTTGTGTGTGTAGGTGGCTTGAAGTGTGATATCTGCCCTGTGCGTTGCCCTGAAACAGTGGCAATGAATCCTGCAGCAGCTTAAGCAAACAATTTATTGAAGGACTTGCTCTATGAAAAGTGTATTAAAACAATGTTGGAGGGATATATATGTGGCATATGCCAAACAATGCAGGTATGAGTGAAGGACAGATATGGATGAGAAATTGTAAATTTGCTTTCACAGAGAGTGGGAGACAGAGAGAGAGAGAGACAGAGAGAGAGAGAGAGCTAGAGAGAGAGAAAGAGCAAGAGAGAGAGAGAGAGAGAGAGATGGGGTTTTAGAATTATATCTTCCACCACATTACTGTTTTCAGGAAGAGGCAGCCCATGTAGCATGCATGGTGTAAGGGCACATGTGGAGAAGAGAACCTTCTCGAGAGGGGTGAGACATCGATGGACCCTGATTCACAAAGGTTTATTGTAGGGTTAGTATTACTTTTGTAATGCTAACCCGATGCTAAACATATTTGGGGATTAAAAAAACAACTCTAATTGGTATTATTGTTGTTTTGTATGCACTACTGCCAGTGCACTCTATGCGGCATTAGAAACATTATTCCACTGCAAGTAAAATTAATTAATTTCAAAACTATAGTAATAAACAAAAAAGAAAAATATTTACATATAAAAAATCTATATTTTCTTTAATTAACAAATTACGTATCTATTACAAAGTTTAATATAGCCTTATAGCCCGCCGTAGCGGGCTATACCGGCTGTTAAAGGCCCGCTGCAGCGTTAAAGGCCCGAGCCGAACGCGAGGGACTTTAACAAAGCAGAGGGACTTTAAAAGCCGGTATAGCCCTGCTACTCAGGGCTATAAGGCTATTAGAACATTCTGCCACTAGAGGGCAGAATGTTCTAACAAAACAAAGCCTTCAGGGAGCGCGAGGGGATTGAAATCCCCTCAGGCTCCCTGAAGTCTTTGTTCACAGCCAGAGCTGTGAACAAAGACGCATTGGAATGTTGGTGCTCCGGGCTTATACCAGCCATTATAAGCCCGGAGCACTCCATTGTTTTCAATGGAGCTCCAAAAAAAACAATGTTCTAATAAATATTATAAATTAATACAAATATTATTTTTATCAACATACCAAAATCTATTGTCAAAATAATAACAACCAATAAATACAATATTATTTACAATTAAAAAGCATAACACAATTAACACATACAATAATAAATTACAATTAAAAAAGTCTCTCTTTTTAATTTTGTTATTTCTTACATAACTTTCTACCCTATACCTCTACAAGCTGCACACCACACATCTAAAATGTACATTTAAATGTATAATATTTACAAATTTTGCATAATTAGGTCCATATTAGGATGGCGGGTGGACTTGCGTCCACCTGCCCGCCAACCTATCGTAAACGGGACCAACCGACTAGCAGTCGGCAGTCACATCAGACGGGATTATGATGTGACTGCTTTGCATGCGGTCGCACCATGTATTCTTTGCATTGTGGTGGGTGCTGCTGGCTGCAGCGCCCACCGCAATGCAAAAAATGCACCCTGTACATATCCCTGCACTACGTAGCAGGCACCATGAGGTGCCCCTTAACACCCATAATCAAGGGCCGGGGAGAAGGGGGGCCCACTACTATGTCCCTTTCTGCCAGCCTTTTCATAGCGGTTGAACCGCCATGAACAGGCGGGCAGAAAGGGATATCATAATCCCTACGGTGGTGCCTGGTAGGTACCAACACCATTGTAGGGAATGCAAGGCCCTCCACTGCACTGACAGGCTCAAGGACCCATCAGATGCATGGCGGTCGCGCTTACTGACTGCCATCCTTCTAAATATCTATTAAAATATTAATACTAATTAACTATTAATAAAAATATTATATTTAATCACCTTACCACCCTTTATCCAGACCAAAAAACAACCCACAGTCTTATATATACATGTTTTTTATTTAAAAAATGAAGAAATTACAAAATTAATAATCAATTAATATTTAATATTACTAATTAACTAAGAATAAATTAATTATTTTTAATTTACTTCCCACCCTTTACTCCTACAATTACAGCTCACATATATAACCTAAACAATATTCAAATTACATATTTACATAATTAATTATCATTTAAACAATTATTATAACTCAACAATGTTTATTAAATATAATTTTCTACACATCCTTTACCAATACAAAAACCACAAAACACTCCCAAAAAAATATATATTACAAAATTTACTTAATCAAATATCAGTTAAATAAGTATTTATAATAATAAATATTTTTTAAATAATTATAATTCATTTACTGCCCACCCTATACCCATACAAGACCCAAAACCTGTATGCTAAATTTAACATAAAAAAAGATTTTTACGATTAACATAAATGATTATCAATTGAGTAATTATAAATAATTAAAAATTATTTTAATGAATTATAATTAATTAACTTCTCAACCTATACCCCAACCAAACACCTCAAACTTAAAAACAAAACTTTTTTTTTTACAGTTAACATACATAATTATCAATTAAATAATTGATATTGATTTAAAATGTTTATTAATTAATTATAATTAATTTACTTCCCACCCTAAACCCCTATAAAACCCACAACCAATACCTAAAATTAACTAAAAACATGTTAATTATACAATTAACATAAATAATTATCAATTAAATAATTCATATTGTTTTAAAAATGTTATGAAATATTTGTAATTACATTACTTCCCACCCTATTAACCTATAAACCCCACAACTTGCTATGGTACTAAAAATAACAAAAAATATTATATTAAATTTAAAAACTACTATTCATTTACAAACCATATTAAAAAACTAACTATATTTCAACGAACATGTTGAACATATGCAATTAACATATATATTAAAATACACAAAAATAATTAAAAATCGATATTATTAACAACATTTTTTACATCGATATTACTTACATTCTTGTCCACGATATTCTTGCTCACGTTATTTCTGTCACAATATTTCCAACTAAGGGGCTGATTAGGATGGCGGGCAGACGAAACCCTAGCGGTGCTGGTCCCGCCGCAAGTGGTGCGGTGGTCCCACACCGGCAATTAGGATGCCACCGCCACCGTGGCAGTGGCATCCTCCATTCCCAGCATTGTGGTGGGCGGTGCTGTGAGAACCGCCTGCCACAATGCTGGGAATGCACGTCGAGCCTTGGCATGCACAAGGTGACAGGCACCGGGCGGTGCCTGACACTTTGTCCGTGCCAATGCAGGGGGGTACCATAGGTACCCCCCTTGTGCCCCCCGATTCCCCCAACTGAGAAAACCACATGCCTTTCCATGGCGGCAACGCCGCCACGGAAAGGCTGCTTTCCGCTGTCATCATAATATGGATGGCGGTGTCTAGCAGACACCGCCACCATATTAGGCCCCTTTTCTGCCCCGTCACCTGTGTGACCGGCGGAAAACCAGCGGACTGTCTTTCTGTCTGCCAGGGTCACCCCGCCATACTAATATGGCGGGGGAAATGGCATGCGGGCGACGGAGAATGTCGGGTGGATCGCCACCGCCATGCAATGGACCCCTTGGTATTTGAGTCAGTTGATAATATTAACTATATTTTGTCTGAACACCTGTCAAGTGTGAGGAATATAAAATAGTTGTAAAGTTGCTTGTAGTAACTATGCAGTAATTGTTGGAAATTACCATCTTTTGCTTTGTTCTCCCTCAACTTTTGCCCACTCTCTTAGCTGGATTTAGAACTCTGTGCACTTTGCCCCTGCTAAACATCATAGAGGGCCTGTGCTCTCCCTGTAAACATGGGTGAATTGGCTTCACCCCAATTGACTTATTTAACTTGCTTATAAGCCCATAGCATATGGTATAGAAAATTTACTCAGGACCTGGAAGATAAAAGGCACCTGTGGACTGCAGCACCTATTGTGCCACCCATAGAGTGGGCCTGGAAAACATGGCTTCAAGCCTACTATGTACATCCTAGCTGCAGCAGTCTCAGAACTTGCTGTTGAACCTGTATAAATAACCATTTTAATTAAAGTTGGCTTGTTCCTTCAGTCACTAGCTCCCATAAGCTAATGTTACTGGATCTTAGAAAATGGCACAGTTCATATTATGAACTTTAATCTATAACTTTTGATAGGAACTGGCTTAAAAGGTCATTCAAGGACTATTGTTCATATTTATTAAATATCCAATTCACTGGTGCAGTTAGATTTCGATAAATATTTTACAAAAGTAACTTTTAGTAAGTTACCTTTTCCCTGCCTGAAGCTCATGAAATCTCATTTGTATTAGCTCTAAGTGATTGAACTTATGTGGTGTGAAAATTGTATGAGGTGTGAAAGGTGTAGCTTGTGCTATAATTTAGTGCAGCAGGCGTTTGACCCCTGCACCATAATTTGCTCTGCAGGAGTGATATCGCTAATGGATGAAAGGGGATATACACACAGTGTTGTGTGTTTGTGGGTCACATTACCCATTTTTGCACCGTATACAAATGCATTTTCTTGTTTAAATATTCCTACCTTCAGGTTCCAATGGCTCGGCAAATATTTAATGGCTTTGCATGCCTTAACATAAGTGCATGCCACAAAGAAAATTTTGTCAAAGGACGTCATGTACTTTCTGTGGCCATCAATGTGGGGCAGAAACATGTTTGTACCACAAGGGTCATAGGACCACTGTATCCTACATGCCCCTCCTATATTTAGGGTCTTATTACAATGTTGGGTAGACTTGCGTCAGCCCCATACCATATCAGTATGGGAACCACCCGACCATTGGTCGGCAGTTCCACATACCTAATTACATTGCAACTGCATATGGTACAGTTGCAAACTCCCATTTCTCTATGGGAGCTTGTGCTGCAGCCGTAAACCAGCCGTAGCACAGGCTCCCATAGAGAAATGTGAGTTATTGTAAATCCCTGCGCCGTGTGGCACACACGGTGCGGATTCACAGGCCCCAAACCGGAGGCTACAGGGTGAAGGGGGCCCCAATGTCACTTTCCGACAGGCTTTACATGTCAGAAAGCCCGACATGGAAAGCCCGTCAGGAACCAACATTGTAATCCCAACGGCGGAAACGCCATCCATTGGGATTATGTGCCTGTCTCCTACTATCCAACCAGAATGACCGGCCAGTTTCAGTTTGGACTACCTGCATTGTAATGCGGTGGTGGAAACTGAAACTGCAATGAAGCTTGGAAATCCTCCGATCTGAGGTCAGAGGCTTTCCGACCCTCATCGTAATCAGGCCCTTAATCATTTAATCATTTCCCATCGAGCCCAATAATAAAAGGATTCCTTGGGAGTGGATGAGGAATTTTTATTTATACATAGCTTCACCCAGGCACATTAATATATAAAGAGCTCCCTGGAATATGATTGAGTCACCCTTACCTTTTAGGGGTCAGGGTGAACCCGATGATGAAGCATGCCACTTCTAGAGTGGGTGAGAGTTATATATAAAAAAGGATTTGTTTTCCTTTTCCCCATCTCATGCAGAGGTAGCATCTAGCCGTGAAGTGCACCCTTTCTCTCTTTAGGCAGAGGGATACCCTGATGTTATTGGTAGTGTAAAGCTGCTCCCAGAGCAGACCAATGGCTTAGATCTGGTGACATGATAGACTGGAAGGTGAGAATGTTGTCTCTTTCAGCACAGGAAGGACAGTTTGGGTGGATATAGGAACTTTATTAACTTGAAAGAGACAGGTGTGAATCCTCCCATTCATACTTTAGTGTAACAAGACCTGAAGAAGGCAAAGTATTTGTACCTAAAGCCACACTAGTCAGGCTAGTTCCAGGGAGGGAAACTACTCCCACAACTAGTTTGGAGTGGAGAAAGCAGAGGGGATTGCTCATTTTCCTGGCACATCTTTGGGTGGACACAATAGCTCTGCCCAGGCTTTCCCCATCTTGCAGTTTGAGTGAGGGTTTCTGGGAGAAGTTTGCAATAGGGCAAACAGGAATATTAAAAATGGTGGTAGGGTTACTCCTGGTAACCTGTTCCTCAATGGAGAGGGAGTGTCCAGTAGTCATCCCACCCACTGGCTAGTGCCAACCATAAATGTGGCACCCCAAGTAACCCTCCTCAGAATACTCATACTTTATGTGTCACTCTATGCCTGTAATGGTATTATTTTGACTTATACTGGGTGTTTCCTTGTGTCTGGACAAAGCTAAACCTCTCTGAAGAGCAGTAATGACAGCGAAATACATGTCAGGGGTTGCTTTCATTCATTTTAGATTGGCTTGGATGACATTTTACCAATCCAAAGCTGTAATACTCTGCCCGGAGTGGTAAATGGCTTTTGTGATTGTACAGCTCGGCATGGATAGCACGGTGCTAATCCTATGCTTAAAGACTTTGCTTTAGAAATGGCAACAGATTTTGCTCCGTTCTATTTAGGCGTGGATAGCACTGTGCTAATCCTTTGCTTAAAAACTTTGATAGAAAAGCAGACATTTGAGGTGAACCAAATTTAGAGTGTCGCTGGTGTTGAGGGTGCTCTATACAGAAGCTGCCTTCCACCTAAACTTGGGAACTACCCAGAGTTCTCTGCTTCTTTTTTGCATAATTTATGCATCACTCTATGCCTGCAAGGGTATTGTTTTGAGTTATACTGGGTGCTCCCTTGTGTCTGGACAAAGCTAAACCTCTCTGAAGAGCTATAATGACAGCGAAACATGTGTCATTGGTTGTTTTTTTTCATTTCAGGTTGGCTTGGATGGTATTTTACCGATCCGAAGCTGTAATACTATGCCCGGAGTGGTAAATGGCTTTTGTCATTTTACAGCTTGGCATGGATAGTACTGTGCTAATACTATGCTTAAAGACTTTGCTGTAGAAATGGCAAAAAACGTTTTCCCTTTCTATCTCGGCATGGATAAAACTGTTCTAATCCTATGCTTAAAAACTTTGATAGAAAAGCAGACATTTGAGGTGAGCAAATTTAGAGTGTTGCTGGAGTTGAGGAAGCTCTATACAGGAGATGCCTTCCACCTAAACTTGGGAAATACCCGGAGTTCACTGCTTCTTTTTGCATAAGTTATGCAACACTCTATGCCTGCAAGGCAGAAGAATACATTACTGCTCTCAATGTAAACAGCTTTAATTTACGATTTACCCATGAAATAAGTGACAAGGAAATACACTTTTTAGACATAAGGGTCTTTGTAAAGGCTGGCATGATTCAGACATCATTGTATAGGAAGACCACAGCAGGCAACTCTATTTTGCATGGCGGGAGCAGCCATCCGAGAAACTTGATAGGTAGCATACCGTATGCCGAGTTGCTACGTATCAAGAGGAATTGCTCAATGGATGAAGATTTTGACCAAGCGGCTAATGACAGCGTTAGACGCTTTAAAGATAGAGGATATTCACAAAAGGTATTGAATGAGGCACAACTAAAAGTAAAGGAAGTGACAAGACTAACCTTGTTAGAAGACAGTCCCAAAAAGAAAGATGAGGTAGGAAGCTTAAGATTAATTACCACTTATACCTCATCAGCAATGAGGATAAGACAAATATTACGAAGGCACTGGAGGATTCTCAGAATGGACACTACTATAGGTAGTTCTCTGACTGACTATCCTCAGATTACTTTTAGGAAATCAAGATCCCTAAAAGATCTATTGGTACAGAGTCACTTAAAAAAAACATCTGTTTCCTCCTTGGGATTGAGGGACCTTCAAGGTTCATTTCCCTGTGGGAAGTGTAAGGCGTGCCAGGCAAGTAGAAAGACTATCATGTACACCATTCCGGGATGTGAAATCCCAAAAAAGATTACTAAATTCATAACTTGCACTACACCATTTGTGGTATATTGCCTCGAATGCCCCTGCAACTACCGCTATATAGGTAGTACGGTAAATGCGGTTAAGATGCGCATCCTAGAACACCAAAGGGCAATTGCAAATGGAGATGTCAACTACCCAGTTGCACGACACTTTGCCTCTCACCACAACAGCGATAGAACTCTCCTCAGTTTCTTCAGTCTGGACTGTATACCTAAAGACATCAGAGGTGGAGAAAGGGAGAAAGCTCTGAGACGCCTGGAATCCAGGTACATTATTGAACTCCAAACAAAAACACCTGAGGGACTGAATTCAGGGGAGGAACTAATTACTCACTTATGAGAAACTATTTTTTCACCGTGTTCCAAAATTTGAGCTGAATAGAAATCAAGGAACAACTGTAATATTTGTATAAGTATGATCAATGAAGTAATGAGATGTCTCGTTTGAAGTGTATTGATGATATTGTGAACATACAATCTTAGAGTATGCCCATACAGGGCTTTATATTTACAGAATATGATGAGAATGAGATGCCTCATTGAAAAAGAATTTATCAATTGTGCAACATGCAATTTAAGTTTAAGGTTTCACACATGTTATAGTTAGGTGGACATTTCACTCGTAAAAAACCAATGAAACTCCCCCGTTATAGTTAGTTCAGATAACTATAACTCGCGCGCCCGCAGTCCACTGCTCATGACGTCACATATTACATCACTCATGACATGATCAGTGGCATCACTCATGACATCATTGATGACATCATCCTTTTGATAGAGTGGCGGTCGCGCGAGTTATAGTTATCTGAACTAACTATAATGGGGGAATTTCATTGTTTTTTTGCAAGTGAAATGTCCACCTAACTATAACATGTGTGAAACCTATGGTTTTTTAAGTGAATTTGCAAGGTTTTTTAAATGCTAATTTCTAACTATAACGTGTGTGAAACCTATGGTTTTTTCAGTGAATTTGTACGTTTTTTTAAATGCTAACTTATGTATTTATTATTATATTTTTTATATATTTATTTTACAATAAACTACGTATTAAGGGGCAGATTTATGAGCCCCTTGCGCCACTTTTGCGTCACTTTTAACATGGGAAAAGTGACGCAAAAGTGGCGCAAGGGGCTCATAAATCTGCCCCTAAATTTTTTAATTTTTTTTTATGGTTTTTCACCGTGCGTGCACGATGCGTGCACCCCGCGATTTTTTAAAAAAAAATTCAAATGTTTTTTTCTGCCTTCGGGGTCCTTCAGGGACCCCCTGACAAAGGCTAGGGGGTCAGGAACTCTGTACCTTGCCCCCTTTTCACGTTCGCCACCTTCCTTTTTCACTCTCGCACTCTAAACAAACAAAATGGTGGCCGACACTTCCTGATTTCGACCGATTCGAACGTTGACTGACATGTAACCACCAATCAGAATTACGCTCGCGCACGTTAGGGTGTGCGCACCGTGCGCGGCTATAGATATTTATGTAATTTAACTGCAATTTTCTCAGGAACTACTTAACAGATTGACTCCATATATATAAAAGGCACTTCCCTGAACTGAGGACTACCTCTTTGCCAAATTTCAAGTAATTCTGTTCAGCCGTTCGGGCTGTACCTTCGACTAATGGTCCTATGGGAAAATGCATGGGGAAAATGCGTTTTGGGACCCCCCTTTTTTCTTGGCCCCCGCTTGACGAATCCCCCCGAGACTTTCAGGGTAGGAGCTGAGCGGAGCGCCCCATTAGTTTTAAAAATTTCGCGAGGATTCGTCAACCGGCGCCAAAGTTATTCAAAATAGAATTTTGAGATTTCCTATGGACACACGGTCCTAATTATAACTATCTACTGGCGACCGCCAGTATGATAATATATATATATATATATATATATATATATATATATATATATATATATATATATATATATATTTCAACAACAGCCTTTTCTTGGTAAAAAAGCAATCTTGAGCCCAAATCCTTATGCGTGATTCTTTATTTATGAAATGGCAAACAAACGCCCGACGCGTTTCGGTGCAGCCGCACCTTGGTCACGGGTAGTCAGTAGTTTGTAAAACGTAAAACATATAGTGTTCAAACAAAACATAAAGGTAGGACTACCTGCCCCAACTCAATATCAAAGACCTTCTAACTTGGCATCCATTTTGTAACGGTCAAAGTATTTTTTACCAAGAAAAGGCTGTTGTTGAAAATTTCAAGGAGGATCACTACCTCGCTTGAGCCCGCCACCGCAAAAGCGGCAGGGAAATCAGCGAACTGTTTGAAGGATATATATATATATATATATATATATATATATATATATATATATATATATATATCCAAAGAAAATCCTAGGGCTGGTCCAGTTACACCAACTCAACACCAAGGCACAGACTCCACAAGCGATGATGAAACAAGTATCTTTATTCCAACATAAAGATATCCAAAAGTGATGCGTTTCGGCTGCCAGACATGCTGCCTTGTTCACACATTGGGCTGCATAGCAGTGAGTAACATTTATACACATACATGGTGACACATAAAACGAATAGTAACTTTACTATGTTCATGCAGTGAGTAGACGTTTTGCAACATGACCGTGCGTTTTTACAGCAGAAGAAATGCTTTACTTTCAGAGATTGCGGTAAGTCCAGGATTGTGACTAATCAAGCGATATGGAAAAAAGACTAACTGTGCCATGTGGCACTAGAGGCTAATAAAGGAAGTACTAGTGTGAGTTGGACAATTGATGGCAGTGCAACAAGGTGTACTATGTGCCTGCGGCTAAGGACTATGGAGCTCCAGAGGCAAAGTTGCCAATATAATGCTCAGTTGCGGTAAGCTCATATCTTTTACACTATGAAAAGAGATATAATATATAGCAGGCAAACACGGGTACTATTTGACCTGGCCAAAGCTAAGTATAGATGGAGATCTTAGTATAGCATATGTGTGTCAAAGTATGGGGAATCGCTTGTGAAAAAATAGTGAGTGAGCGCTGGTCAAAAAGGATATATAAAATAAAATAATTTTGATTAAATATTTAGAAAAAGAGTGTCTACTTAATGCTGGCAAATGTAATGTTACACATAGATGGTGATTAGTAAATGAGTCATTATGTGTTAAATACGTGTAGTAAAGGGAGAGAGGGGAGAGGGAAGGTGAAGGGAAAGCACGTAGTACTTTACCAGAAGCTAAATAACATGGTGCCGACAGTCGGGAACCTGACGTGCTCATTTAAAGAAAAACGGGGCTTGGTTATTGTGGGCGCAGGTTCACCGGTGCTCTATGTGTGGTTCAATTTATGAGTGAATGTAAATGTAAGAAGTCAGGATAACGAACCCTAAGAAGACCAAAGTCAGGGTTATAGATAAATGAAGCCAGTCTTTACTATTACAGTTTCGGTTAAACAACCTTACCTAGCAAGAAATAATAAATAAAAAATAAATATAAAAAGAAAGCGGGGGATATTAGAAATAAAGAAAACGTTATGTATAAGGGTGGGCGTAGTGGGCGTAGTGGGGCTACGTGAAGCAGCACGTAGTGTGCCCAAATCTACGCACACTACGCGCTTCGCGTAGCCCCACCACGCGCCACCCGCCACCCACCCACCCTACTTTTAAAAGATAAAATGAATTTGTAATAAAGCAAATTAAAAGCACTTACCTGACGCGCGGCGTCTCCCGGGGCTCCCTCTTCCTGTTTTTCAATTTTCCTGACAAATGCGCATGCGCGGACGCCCGCGCATGCGCATTTCTTGCGAGAAATGCGCATGCGCGGGCGTCCGCGCATTTGTCAGGAAAATTGAAAAACAGGAAGAGGGAGCCCCGGGAGACGCCGCGCGTCAGGTAAGTGCCTAATTTGCTTTATTACAAATTTATTTTACCTTTTAAAAGTACGGCGGGCGCGAGGCGGGTGGTGGGCGGCAGGCAGCTACGCTTCACCCACTTCGAAAACTGCGAAGCAGGCAGCGCTACGTACACTACGTGGGCGAAGCGTAGTGTCGCGCCCAGGGTTAGTTATGTAGCCAAGGAAGGGGTATAAGGCTCACCCCACGTGAGACCAAGGTTGTGTCACATATCTCAATGAACCTAAAGGAATTGGAAGCATTAACAAGTGATTGGAATCGACATAGGTCTCCCTTAGTTAAGCATGGAAATAGGTCTACCATGCTAACGAGCAGAATAACGTTAAAGTAGAGATCACAGCGCTAGTGCGCAATGGCTATTCAAGACACAACAAAATGAAATTGTAAGATGGTACAAAAAAGAGGTATAGCTGGTAGTACACAGGGGGTGTATATAAAGGTATCTAAGATGAATACATAATAGTGAACAAATCCATATATATACAATGGAGAATACAGATAGCGGTAAGGTATAGCATATGTATTTACACAGAAATCAGTGGAAGGGAGGAGGAGGCCAGTAATCAGTGTATCAAAAACTAGATTAGCCTAGGGTATCAAGGATGTCTCATAGGAAGTGGTGTAAGTCCTCACTGACCTTAAGCCCTGCCGGTGCCTTGGTATTGAATTCAATGATGTATCTACTCTCAAGCTGTCTTAGCAGTTTTTCTCTGTTGCCTCCTCTTTTGGAGATCGGTATGCAGTCAATAACAGAGTATTGCAAATGATCAAGATTGTTCAGATGTTTTTCCCTGAAGTGCCTGGCTACAGGATAGGCTGGGTAGTTATTTACAATGGCCCGTATGTGCTGCAGGATGTGTGCGTGTGCTTGAAGCTTAGTTCTTCCGATGTATTGCAGGCCACATTTACATTAGAGCAGGTAAATAGCAAACTCTGTTCTGCATGTGAGTTTATGTTTTATTACAAGGGGCTGTTTTCTGAACTCTGAGTCCACCTGTGTTCTATTCATGCCGAATTTGCAAGCCCTGCAACTATTGCATTTATTAAAGCCTTTGATGTTCGAGAGCCAGTTAGTGTTAGCAGTGACTTCAGGGCTATTTTTTACCAGGGCGTCATTCATAGAGACCGCACGCCTGTACGTGATGTTGGGGTGTTGGGCTACCATGGGGCCCAGTGTGGGATCTGATCTAATTATCCCCCAGTGCTTGTTAATGGCAGATCTTATAGCTCTTTCCTGCGTGTTATAGGTAATGATTAACCTTGTGGTTACTGGGGGATGTATGACGTTACAACGCATACTATTACAACGCATACCATTACAACGCATTTTTTACAACGCAAGTACTACTACAACGCATTACTTTACAACGAATACTTTTACAACGCAAAACCTATTAAAATACTGAAAAGTGCTGTTACAACGAAATCTATTACAACGCATACCATTACAACGCGAATTTTTTTTTTTTTTATTTAAAAGTAAAATAAAATCTGGCACGGGATGCAGGGAAATTAGGGGTTTTAGGGTGGGGAAGTGTATTAAAATGTGGAGAAAAACTGAGCGTAAATCTACTGAAATGCATTACCAAATTAATACTCGAGTATTAAAATTAATACTCGAGTATTAAAATTAATACTCTAAATCCCCAATAAAATTCCGTTTTCACACATTTGAAAGTTTTACAAAAATAACGATAGATTTAACAACAGTGCTTACTCATTTTTATCATGATTACATCGGAAAGTAAGTAAACAGAGTAAAACAGAAGACACATACACATAGGCGCCATTTTAACCATCTCACTTGTAAAACTTGTCCTACAACACTTTCTATGAAAACAATACCAAAAGACATGTTCCAAAATGGATGCCAAAACGGAGCAAATGAGTGAAAACAATACATTTTAAAATGCATTTTTAAATTATCATTTTCCACAGTAAAATAAAGTATAAAAAAAAACACAACGAACGCAGTTTTTTAAAAAATTAATAGTGACACAGAGTAAAACTTATAAATACCAGGAAGACACCATTTTGCAATCAGTTGATTATCAACTACCAGAGAGACCAGACGTCAAAACCTGACCCTCTGTCACCTCCACTGCGACCTCCTCAGAGAGAGCACTGAATTCCTTCGGAAAAGCATTATTAGTAGACAACTACTAGTAAGTCAGTAAAATATTTTTATACCATGGTTTTGCGTAAAATATGTCTGCTTTCCATACAAAATATATTTTTAAATTTTTATTATTAACTTTTAAAATGTACTGTTTCTAATTTGTTATCACAAAAAATATATACCAACTTAAAACAACTACTTTCTTTTCCTAAAACAGAAACTTGCTAAATATTGAGAATCAAGAATTGGTGTACCTATTTTTGCATCACCTCAAAGGAATCGACTCACCTTTACGATTGTGAAGGTAAATGTAATTTAATATAAAATATTTTACTTTAAAAATATATTTTTAGCATTTGCAAAAGTGTTGTATTGCAAAGGTAATTTTTTTTCCCCTCAAACACACTACATCATAAACGAAATTATACCATGGTGCAGGGGTAACAATTACTAATAGGACTTCAGTTAGGTACTACATGTGAAAAAGCGTTTCAAGTTACTGAGGTAACTATTAGTATTCTAAGTCCCAGAATGTTCAGCGGTAGAGTAATTGAGTGAAAGTGTAGGTGTATCCATTATTACTCTTATTTTAAAATGCATTCAATGTGTATTATGTTTTTCTTAACCAATTGTTACTCATACTCATTTGACAAATATCATAATTTTCAAAAATTGTTTTTTTTTTACCCAACGTTGTCAAAGTAACATTAATTTTTTAAACTTTTTTTTTTCCAGAGTAAATCGGTTACAAAAAAATAACTATATCCTGCAGCAAGCATTACCTTAAAGGCACGAGAACAAACAACAACTGAAAAAGGTATTTTACATTATGAGTATTATAATTTCCACAATTTAATAGTCATTCCTTTTGCTATTGTTACTCGACTAAAGTGCAGAAATAGGATAACTGATGGATAGTGTAGAGATACAATTTACTATTCCAACTCCAGGAAGGTGCAGCAGTAGGGAAAGTGTTGGATGGTGTAGGGGTAAATTTCTCTATTTTAACTCCAGGAAGATGCAGTGCTTAGGAAAGTGTTATGTAGCATTAGTTATATTCTATGTCAAAATTTCGAAAAGATAATCTGAATTTAAATTTTAAAACAACGTTAAGTTTTTTTTTCCTCTTTTTTTCCCCAAAGACAATTGTTTTTTTCGTTCCTGCAATATTCTTTCCATCACATACGTTACAACTGCAGCCAACAGGCCAATTCAACTTTAAAAGCCTCACCAAAAAAAGCTATTTAAAAAAAACAAGGTATTGTTATACAGCATTGTTTTTAAACCTTCAATATGTTAGACTAACCATTTAATTGTTAATGTAAATAAAACCCAAAATAATTAAAAAACAGTTGCAGTTTGAAGAATTTCTGATCAGAACTCCATGAAGGTGCATCAGTAGGGAAAGTGTTGGATGGTGTAGGGGTGTAATTTACTATTCCAACTCCAGGATGGTGCATCAGTAGGGAAAGTGTTGGATGGTGTAGGGGTGCAATTTACTATTCCAACTCCAGGAAGGTGCAGCAGTAGGGAAAGTGTTGGATGGTGTAGGGGTGCAATTTACTATTCCAACTCCAGGAAGGTGCATCAGTAGGGAAAGTGTTGGATGGTGTAGGGGTGCAATTTACTATTCCAACTCCAGGAAGGTGCAGCAGTAGGGAAAGTGTTGGATGGTGTAGGGGTGCAATTTACTATTCCAACTCCAGGAAGGTGCAGCAGTAGGGAAAGTGTTGGATGGTGTAGGGGTGCAATTTACTATTCCAACTCCAGGAAGGTGCAGCAGTAGGGAAAGTGTTGGATGGTGTAGGGGTGCAATTTACTATTCCAACTCCAGGAAGGTGCAGCAGTAGGGAAAGTGTTGGATGGTGTAGGGGTGCAATTTACTATTCCAACTCCAGGAAGGTGCAGCAGTAGGGAAAGTGTTGGATGGTGTAGGGGTGCAATTTACTATTCCAACTCCAGGAAGGTGCAGCAGTAGGGAAAGTGTTGGATGGTGTACGGGTGCAATTTACTATTCCAACTCCAGGAAGGTGCAGCAGTAGGGAAAGTGTTGGATGGTGTAACTGTTATATTTTAGTTATTTCATTTAATTTTTCAGACTAATTTGTTTTTCTTCTCTTCTCTTTTCAGATAATGTCTAGTCTGGAAGCTGCAAAGTATATTAAATCCAGGAAGGGCAAAAATTTATTAAACCATGGAGGATACATATATAGTAAGGAAAGAATAAGTTTAACTAGAAATCATTGGAGGTGTGTGCAATACTACACTACCCATTGCAGTGGCAGAGCGGTTACTGTTGATAATTTAGTTGTGAAAACCACTGAACATAACCACTCTGCCTCTGCAATGGAGGTAGAAATTAGAGAAACTGTGAACGAAATGAAAGCTATTGCAAGCACCTCCAATGATTCTACAGGATCCATTTTAAGAGAGGTTGCACAGCATGTCCCCAGTCATGTTGCTAGTAACATGCCTATAATTCCTAATTTGAGAAGAATTATTCAAAGACAAAAGCAGGCAAGTAACATTCAATTATCTGCACCACATTCTTTCTCTGACATTAGAATTCCACATGATCTTTCTATTTCTTTTTCTGATGAACCTTTCCTTCTGCATGACAACGAAAACCCTCAGAAACGAATTCTCATTTTTAGTACCCCACGTAACCTTGCTAAGTTAGAAAGTAGTGAAATTTGGATGATGGATGGGACGTTTAAAAGTACACCCCATCCTTTCACTCAAATTTACACTATACATGCCAAAATTAACAATAGTGTAATTCCCTTAGTATACAGTTTGCTACCTGATAAGACTTCTGCAACATACACTGAACTTTTATCAGTGATTAAAAGTAAAACATCTCAAAGTCCTCGGAAAATAATTATTGATTTTGAATTGAGCATGATCAATGTGATCACTAAAACGTACACGGATACCCAAATTCAGGGATGTTTTTTTCATTTTTCCCAGGCATTTTGGCGTAAATTACAAAAAACATCCCTAGTTGCAGAATATTCTCGTGATAGCAAACTGCAATTTGAACTAAAAAAATTAACTGCACTTTGTTTTGTTGCTCCCGATAGTGTGGACGAGTACTACACTGCAATTATAGAATCTGTTTATTACACGAGTAACGAAGAAAAATTGGCACCCATTCTAAATTATTTCGAGGACACATGGATTGGACACCTAAGCAGATCGGGTCGCAGGAGGAAGCCACGATTCCATGTGGAGTGGTGGAACTGCTACACGAGTTGTTTAGAGGGAGAAGCAAAAACAAACAATGCCATTGAGGGATGGCATAACTCCTTCAACCACACAATTGGCAAACCTCATCCAAACTTCTACTCTTTTTTGGAAACTTTGAAGAAGGAGCAAAGTTTTCAAGAAATGAGAATAGCACAAACACTCACAGGTAGTCTAAACCCACGAGTAACAGTCAAAACAAGGGAAATGTCTGAGAGACTATTGGCTATTGTACAACAATTTTCGTTGTGTGTGGCTATAGACTACCTGGAAAATCTTTCTAACATTCTTTCTTTCTAAATTTTTTTTTTAACTTACTTTCCTGCTTTGCTTCAAATTTAAAAAAATGTCAAATTACAATTGGCATACAATGTATTTTCTAAAAATTTTTTCAAACAAACAAGTCGGGTTTTTTTTTTTTTTTCAAAATCTTCATTTCTAGCACAACTACCAATGTCAACAAATTTAGTTTCCCATAGTATTTGACCAATTTTTCAACATCCGAACGCCATTAATATAATTACACAAAACTTCGTTTTTAATTTCCGACCTAAAAAATCACCAAAACTCAAACCAATCTAAATTGTACATGTCAAGCCATAATCCAAAATGCACATTGCTGCATAATCACCAATTTTTATTCAATCATTATCTCCAAAAATTTACGAGTACGCTATTTTTTTTCACTTAGAAATGAAGTTCAAAATCACTTTTTTTAGTTCCGAAGTAAAGAAATAAACTTTGTGAACAGTAACTTTTAATTTTTAAACAGTTACATACATTTTTTAAATAAACAAATAACTTTTCGCGACCCGACATAGGCATGCATTAATGACATTATTGTGGACATGTTTAAAAACATTTAAAACATCAATTAGTTTTCCCGCAACCTCTCCTTATTCTTTCCTCACTATATATGTATCACTATTAAAGGTTTAATATATATTTTAAAGTGAAAATATTTCCTACCTGGACGCAGATCAGCTTCCTGCTGCTTCCTCCTCCGATGCTCTTCAAAATGGCGCATTACGTCGACGCTCACGTCATTACGTCATCGCGTGCATCAATATTTATAACGGACTACTTTATTTAACTAATATGTAAATAAATGTTTAAAAATGTTAATAAAATATTTATATGTTTTCTAAAAATTGTTAAATGCATTGCAAAATTAAATAAAAATATGGTGTATTTTTTAAGGATTTTTCAATAAATAAATATTTTGAAAACATTATTTGTTTACTGTCATTATTTTTTAAATTGTAATTTATTCATTAAAAATGTAACTTTTTAATTGTAAATTTACTAAATATGTTCCTTACCTCGACTCTATTTTCTTTTTCCTTCAAAACTTGCTCTTTCTTCTCTTTCTGATTCTTCTTTTCTTGTTCCGCGGGTTGTATATTCTGAAGCTGCCAAAATAAATGAAGGACAAATTATCTCATAGACTTCAATGCAAAAGCGTGGGAATTTTTTTTTCAAGTAAGTTATTTTTTTCCTGGGATTTTTTCTTAAGGTATTATTATTTCTGAAATTCATTTCTTATTACTCTTTTAATTTTAATTATTATTATTTTTTTTTTTACATTTCTCTAATTTTTAAATATAATACTCCAAAAGTACTCTTCCTTTTTTTAGACAAACATTAAACGTTATATAAGTAACTTAAAAATACTCTAGTATTAATCTTTCTTAATACAAATTTTTTCTTTAATTAACTGTTATTAATTTTAAATAATTGTTCTAGTATTAATATTTAATAATAATCCTTTTTAAAATTGTATTTACATATTTAATTTTAAATAAAATTACTCATTTATAAATTCCTCAAAATACAATTCTATTATTATTAATATTAATACTCTTTTATATTTGAAAAATACTCAAGTACTAATATTTTGTTAAACTACTCACACTTATATTTTTAATTTTATAATAAAATATACTTTTTCTATTTTGAAAAATACTCAAGTATTAATTTAACTTAAAAATACTCTTTTAAATTAGAAAAATACTCAAGTATTAATATTTAGTTAAACTACTCACACTTATATTTTTAAAATTACATTAAAATATACTCTTTCTTTTTTGAAAAATACTCAAGTATTAAATTAACTTAAAAAATACTCTTTTATATTAGAAAAATACTCAAGTATGAATATTTTGTAAAACTACTCACTTGTTTTAAATTTGTATTTTTTTAAAAAACATTTAATTATACGATATATATTTATTTAAGTAAAAATTCCAAAATTAAAAAATGCGTTGTAATAGTATATGCGTTGTAAAAGTACTTACCATATAATATCATGCGTTGTAAATGCATGCGTTGTAAATGCATGCGTTGTAAAGGCATTTTCAAAGAATGCGTTGTAATGGTATATGCGTTGTAAAAGTACTTACCATATAATAGCATGCGTTGTAAAAGCATGCGTTGTAAAAGCTTTTGCGTTGTAAAAAATGCGTTGTAATAGCATTGCGTTGTAAAAGTTGCGTTGTAAAGGTAGTTCCCCTTACTGGGTGTTCCTGTGCAGCAAGTTCACTGGTGGCAGTGCAGGGATCTGACGTAGGTACCCCTGTGAGAAGTTCTTCCCTGGGAATGTTGTTGGCTTTGTTGATTGCTTTTTTGATGCAAGCTTTTGTGTACCCCCTAGCTCTAAATCTTTGAAAGGCCTCCTCCTGCGACATTTTGAGGTCATTCTCTGAGCTGCATATCCTGCGCAAGCGCAGCATCTCACCGTAAGGGATACTGGCAATCAAGTGACATGGGTGAAAGCTTGAGGCATGGAGTGTGGAATTCCCTGCTGTGGTTTTTCTGTGCAGTTTAGAATGTATTTCCTTATTAGCAATCTATACAGTCACATCAAGAAAATCAATGGAGGTGGTACTGATGCAAGCATTGAATTCAAGGTTAAACTGATTATGGTTAAGTACATTGATGAATTCCTTAGCACTTTCCACATCCCCCCTCCAGATAACAAAAATTTAATCTATGTACCTTAGCCAGGATACGATGTTGTTGTTCCAAGTCAGAGAGGGTGTCCCTGAGGACCCACTCCTCCCATCAGCCCACATGTAGACATGTGTAGCTGGGGGAGAAGCAAGCACCCATGGCCACTCCCCTGAATTGTTGGTAGTCAGAATTATTGAACATAAAATAGTTATGTGTTAAGCACCACTCAATGAGGAACAATAGCATGGCATTGTGTTTGAAGCAGTGAATCGGTCTTTTGTCTAGAAAGTGTTTACAAGCTTTGATTCCGTCTGCGTGGCGTATACTGGTGTATAGTGAAGTTATATCAAGAGACATAAGTACATAATCGTTCTGCCACTTGATTTCTCTGATTTTCAGCAAAACGTCACTTGTGTCTCTAAGGTAGGATGGCAGGGAAACCACATGTTCCTGAAGATCAAAATCAACATATTTAGATTCTGACTCTGTTTGTGTTGATTTAGAAACATTTTCGCATACGTTTTTTATAGCTGATATTATTGGGCGTCCTGGTACTGGGCTGGTGTTCTTATGCACTTTTGGTAGGAAGTACAGTGTAGGCAGTATTGGGAATTCAATGTTAAGAAATGCATGTTCCTCTTTATTGATGACACCTTGCGTCCTGAATGAATTTAGGTGTTTTTTGAGCTCTTTATAGCTGATGTTGATCTCTATGTGATTTGATGTTCCGTAGCAATTACTGTCTGTCAAGTGTCACTTGGCTTCCTCCAAATATAGTTCACAGGGCCATAGGACGATGTTACCACCCTTTTCTGCCTTATTGATGATTACCTCGTTTTCATTCTGTAGTTTAGTGATGAGGTCTTGGTATTTTTTGTGTTTCAGTAAGTGGCGTCTGCTGTAGTTCCTAGCAGTTTTGAGATGCAATGTCTTTAGTTCATCCGTGATGACGTCACTGAAAATGTCTATGGCATCTCTCGGCATCATCGGAGTAAACGTGGAGGTGGGTCTGAATGGGCTGGTAACTTTGGTGGCATTGTCAATGCCCACATCTAATAATAGTTGCTGTGTGTAGGTTGTTTCATCTGGCGCCTGTAACTCAGTAAGGGTGCGTATGGTTGCTATGTCTGAAACACAGAGCCCTGTGTTAGTACTGTTGGTCACATTGTCAGGGGTGGAGACAGCATTCGATTGAGAGGCCGCATTGTTTTCTTTCAGTTTAAAGAATTTTATACGTTTTAGTTTCCTAATGAACCTAAAAACATCAATGCGTGTGTTGCAGTAGTTGAAGGAGCTCTCAGGACAGTAAGTTGGGTTGAGCGCCAGTAACTGTTTTTCTGCCTCGGATAGGGATATATTGCTCATGTTGATAATGGTTTTGGTGTCAGAAAGCATGTTTACCTTCTCCTCCAGTTGCCTCTTCTCCTGTTTTCTTGTTTGGGCTTATCTGAGCTTTCTCCTTTCCCTTCTCCGTCTGGTACGTTTGTTCCTTGCTTCCGCGGCGGTCTCGACCTCAGTGTTTGTCTTCTGTCGAACACTAAAAAATCCAATTCTTGTGCGAGACTTGCTCCGCTTTTGTCGAGTCTTCCTCTTGTGGCCCCACCGTCTTCTGAGTCAGTACCACTTTCTATAGCCGAGTTTAGGTCAGATATCGATGAAGAGTCTCCTTCACTGCCGGCTGCGTTCTGTCGTTGCGCTTGTAGGGTGATTTTGTTGAGCCTTTGTTGCCTGATTTTATCGTATTTTTTAGCGAAGGTGAATATTTGCCCACACTCATAGTCTGCTTTATCTCTGGCAAACTTAAAGATCTTACGGGTTTGTATGGTTTCTTCGTGTTTGCTTCTTTTTGTTCACAAGCCTCTAGTTCTTTGTCCACTTTGTCTATTTCAGTTATCACAGTTGCTCGATCGATTTCTGCGTAATGGACCAGAATGGTTACCAGACGCATTGATGCTTCAAAATTGCTCTCTGCCCACTCCTTTTGCATATCCAGGTTTGGGTTTTCAAAACTTGGTGATAACATAATCCTCAGGCCTCGTGGTACTCGCCCAGCATCTCTGTATTTCTGCAGTGACTTGGCCTCCCACCATTTTGTGATTTCTGTGCGTAATACTTTTTCCAATTTTTTCAGTAAGGTTTTGTAATTGCTATTGTCTTCTGTGGTTCGGGTGTTAGGTGTTTTTGTTTGACTATCAATATTAGGTAGATTGTCAAATAGTGCTTCTGCGACTGCTTCCCTCTCTCGCAGCGCGATGTTGGACATGGGTATTATGGTGATGGTGATAGAATAAAGTATATATATATAATCTACTGGTGCTTGCCAGTGGATAGTTATAGTTAGGACCTTGTTTCTATTCAAAAAGTGTTTTTTCTTTTCCCATTAACTTTGGCGCCGGTTGACTAATTTCGCAAAATTTACAAAACGTTGGTCTCGCTCCGGTCAGTTCCTATCCTGAATGTTTCGGGGTGATTCGCCAAGAGGGGGCCGAGAAAAAAGGGGGTCCCAAAGCGTGTTTTCTCCCTGTTAATTCCTATAGGAAATTTTAGACACGACTACAGCCCGAACTGCTGAACAGAATTACACCACATTTGGCAGGAAGGTAGCCCTTGGTTCAGAAAGAGAAATTTTGTTTAAATGGTGTAAATCCGTTCAGTAGTTTCTGAGAAATTAAATAAATAGAGGTTGAAAATCCTTTTTCCCATAGGAATCTTTAGACACGGTTACAGCCAAAATTGCTGAAAGGAATTACACCAAATTTGGCAAAAAGGTAGTGCTTGGTTCAGAAGGCACCCTTTTTTTTAAATGGTGTAAATCTGTTCAGTAGTTATCGAGATATTAAAGGAAAAAAACCTTTATATATCTGGGCGGGACCTAACTACACAAGCACAGGCTTGGCTCTAATTGGCTTCCAACACTTCAATCCAGGACGTGTTAGCAGCCATCTTGGTTCAATGCTTTTTAGGTCTCACCTAGCGACGCAGCGCATGTGCTGCGCACTACACAAACACCACTGCACTGCCCTAAACCCTAAAAGACTACCCCAGCACGACCCCCTACACTGCACGAACACCGCTTCACTGCCCTAAACCCTGAAACACTACCCCCAGCATGACCCCCACACTGCCCAAACACCACTGCACTGCCCTAAACCCTGAAACACCACTCCCAGCACGACCCCTTACACTGCCCGAACACCACTGCATGGCCCTAAACCCTGAAACACCACCAACAGCACGACCCCCTACACGGCCCGAACACCACTGCACTGTCCTAAACCCTGAAACACCACCGCCAGCATGACCCCATACACTGCCCAAACACCACTGCACTGCCCTAAACCCTGAAACACCACCCCCTGCACGGCCCCCCACACTGCCCGAACACCACTGCACTGCCCTACATTCTGAAACACCCCCCCAGCACGACCACCTACACTACCCAAACACCACTGCACTACCCTAAACCCTAGAAAAGTAACCACCACCCCATGCTCAATCCCCCTTACCTCTCACTCCTCGTGGTTCCTCTCTCCTCGTGGTTCCTGCTTCATGTCATCTCTGAGGGGCGGTGCACGTCGTTGTGAGGAAACGGAACAGCCTCTCTTTCCTTACAGCAACGTGGATCGTCTACATTTTGTTAGAACTCATGGTCATTTACCATACATACCTTTACAACAAAATTTGTTGTAAAGGCATGTGTGGTAAATGACCATGCGTTCTAAAAAAATGCTTAGTAATGACTTTGGGTTGTAATGCATGCATTGTAATGGTATCACAAAGTAAAAAAGTAGTTGTAACGGCTATTTACCGATCGAAGCGGACCCCTGTTCTTCAGTGAGTCGTTTATTTGATAAATTAGGAGGAAGGAATGTGTTTTTTTTTACCGAAAAGTGCATTCCCGGCTGTTGTATTGTGAAAGTGTCCACGTGGCCTGGTTTCACTTCCAGTGAGAGAATGGAAGAGTCTGTTTGGATCTAAATGGGTTCTGCTGTTGGACGGGGCCAGCGCGACACGTCTTCAGAAAACACAGCTAATGAAAAGCGTTGTCCCCGAAGTGTGGAGCAGTGCCATGAGAGGTCAACGACTGTGTGTCCCACCTTAGTATAACCGTACCGCGTGACCCATGTGCCGCCTCCATTGTATGGAAGGCAGAAATGGCATCCATCGCAGGTCCTCTTGAAGACCGTTGTAGCACTAATTCTACATTTTGGAACTCGGGCATTTTAACCTCGTTGTTCCTGCCAGATACAAAGAGAAGATCCTGTGTTATTCAGTGCCCTTGTTACCTTTTCTGTGGGTACTGGTGCTTGTCAATTCGCTGCCCTGCCTGTGCACACGCCTGGGCTCCCCACCTCGTGTGCCATCTGCAGGGCCTCTGCCCTCGGATCACTGGTTTCGGTTTCTGGAGTGGCAACATAAACAGTTGCTCCCAAAGGACTAGCCAGAACACTTAGGTGAATATCCCCTGCGCCAGCATTCCACGGAAATTCTTTCCTAGCTCTGCCACATCAATGACGATGTCATAATAGCACGGCTCCGCTCGCGACACTGTATGACGTCATAGGAGCCATAAGAGGACCTCGTCGGCGTGCTTACGTCAGTTCTACCCATTTCTCCCGTGCCACCGAGGGAAACAGGTGGACCGACACATTTTCTCATGTATACATAGTATACTAAATATATATATATATATACATATACAAATGCATAACCAATAAAGGCATAAAGAAATAGCAACAGATCAAGCATTTCTCACTATTAAAACATAAGCATGATTAAGAAATATTAAAAACATGCATGCCAAACAGTAAAAGTATCCTTCTGGTAGAAACAGGTGGACAACGGGGAGGCGGGTGGGACAGTGAGGAATCCACAGGCAGATACTGTATCCACCAGAAAAAGCATTACCGAAGGTAAGTAACTTGCTCTTCTGATGGATACTTCTGCCTGCTGATTCCTCACCTTCTGAATAGAATCCTCAAGCCATACCTCACCCGGAGGAGGGTGTCCACCTGACTAGACCAAAAAATCTTGCAAAATAGATCGAGCAAAATGGCCATCCCTCCTAACCTTCGAATCCAATAATAATCTAATAATTTTTAGTTGAAATTATATTGAAAATAATACTTTAAAAATACTTTCATTAATAAATGTAGACAAACACTTAAAGGAAAACTTTTATTTATAATTCATTTAAAGCTATTTCATACTTTACAAATTACGCTGAAGTCATGACCCCAGCGCGACTTTTCGAAATGACTACCAGATTGCGCGCAGCCATCTTGTAGGGTGCCCAAAGGGTGTATGACTTCTGTATAATATGTTTTTTTTAAAAAGAATAGAATGAATATAGTTTTCCTAACTAAAAATTATTCAATTTTTTTTAAATGTATATATATATGTATGTATGTATGGATATATATACATATATATATATATATAATCCAAAATCCTTATTCCACGTGAGGGATTTCACGAATAAAGGGACGGCACACCATGAAACGGCACAAAACTTTATTGTGCACTAGCAGTTAAAGGACGACGCGTTTCTGCATTTGCCTTTGTCAAGTTACTTCCTGCATGCCCACAAGCTATAGAAATACATTTGCAAGGTTCATAAACATAGACAAAATACTTCGACATTGTATTTTTCAGCAAACGTGACCAAACTCAATTTAAACTAATTCATAACATATTCCATATTGAAAACGTCTGTGTAAATAAATTAACTTACAATTGCAAAAGGAGAGATTGGGGCGCATGCTATTTCATTAAATGTTTAGACCTTGCTGCCAATTGCCGTGAGGGAACAATAAAGTTTGGAACAAAAAGGAGACGATAGGGTGACTATTGTACATATCACAATTGTGAAGTGCAATAAGTGTCCTGCGTACTTGACTCGTCATAATTCAGACTGAGTGGACGTACCATTACATATGGTTATTTCCATGACCTGCAAGCACGTTGATATGCCGGTATCTCATGGACTGCCAGCAACGCGAATTGTGATCTCAATAAAGCCTCACAAGATTCCGGAGTGTGCCGTGCTTTTCTTTATGGGAACAAGCGTTGGTCTTTGTGTTCAGTCCGCAGGCTGGAGGCGGACAAACGGCACACCCTCTCGATTTGGCAGCACCTTGGAGAAACCAGCATTGTGGTAATTTTGTTTTTTGGCAAAACAAGGTGCCCCCCTGAACAGCTGCACTGCCATTGGGCCATACGGACTGTATTGGGGAGAGAGGAGGCAACACAGGGTGCCTGATGGAAGAACCAGTGAGGTCTTTGATTTACACCCCCGCGGGCACTCGAGCTGGTTTGTGGCCCTTGCTCATTGATCTGGGAGCATCACTTGATGTTTGGAGCGTCTTGGTAATTTTTCACTCACCCACTCCGACTTCAAGTCCCAGCATTCCTGTGGGAGTGTCATCGCTTTGCAATAGCACATGATGTGGAGGAGGGGCATGTGTAATTTTTAAACAGGAGCAACAACAGCTGTACTGTGTGCTGACGACTCTGTGGAACCGGCACTGACGAAGGCGATTTATCGTTGAAATGCGTATGCCATTGTTTCATGACCTGCCAGAATGTTGATATGCCTGTATCTCATGGACTGCCAGCAACGCGAATTGTGATCTCAATAAAGCCTCACAAGATTCCGGAGTGTGCCGTGCTTTTCTTTATGGGAACAAGCGTTGGTCTTTATATATATATATATATATATATATATATATATATATATATATATATATAATTAAAACAACCATTGGTTTGAGGTACATTAGACTTACAAATTTTCATTTAAAAAACATTTGCAATTCACTGGAAAAACCATAGGTTTCAGGCACGTTATAGTTAGAAATTAGCATTTAAAAAACCATAGAAATTCACTGAAAAAACCATAGGTTTCAGGCATGTTATAGTTAGAAATTAGCATTTAAAAAACCATAGAAATTAACTGAAAAAAACATAGGTTTCAGGAACATTATAGTTAGTTGGACATTTCACTCGTGCAAAACCATAGAAATTCCGGCATTATAGTTAGTTCAGCTAACTATAACTCGCGCCCCCACAATGCACTGCTGATGACGTCATATATTACATCATTCATGACATGGTCAGTGACATCATTGATGACATCTCAAATGACATCACTGATGACATCATCCACATGAAAATCTGATGCACCTCCTCACACCTGAATATAACCTTTGATACAACCACTCTGAAATACAGACTACCATTTTTGAAAAAATAGACACATCAATACCAGTTACTAAATATGCACTGACTGATTCCTAGGCCTACATACACATCCAATCATTCACCCATGCAGTCACTTATACATGCAGTCACTCATCAATACAACACTATTATATGCACTCATACACCTATACAGACACACACTGAACATATCCAGAGCTACTCACACACTTAGTCAGTCATGCAAAGAATCAATCATACTTCCATTTACTCACCTATACAGTTATACAGACACAACCTCACTTATTCATACAGATACTAACACATAATTACTCTCTTATAGAATCACTGATACAAATACACACTCATCCATGCAGCCACTCTCACAATTACTGACTCTCACATATAGTTATTTATATACACCATCACTCACATATACTGCCTTTTACATATGTAGTTTCTTGCACATGTACCACTGAGACATCCATTCACTCACCAACACACCCATACACACACTCACCCACCCATACAGCTGTTTCCACATGCACTCTTGAATCCATCCACCCAGTGAATCAACCACTCACACATCTATGCACAGTCACACACCTCCTACCCACCCACACACACACTCAGGCAGCCATACAAATACTCAGGCAAGCAATCAATAACCCGTATATACACTCATGCAGCTTCTTACCAACCCATGCAGCAGCTTACACAACAGCAGACAGACTGATACAGACTTTCACACAGTTTAGTCACTAACCCATGCATTCAGTAAGACACATTTAATCACTCACTTATACAGTCAGTCACATACCTACTAAATCCTCCATACAGACACCTATACACCCACTCATTCCTCAATACGGCTTGGCATATATATAAAACAAAATTAAACTTTACAGAAACACACAGTCACTGGATGATGTCATCAGTGATGTCATCGGTGATGTCATTTGAGATATCATCAGTGATGTCATCAGTGATGTCACTGACCATGTCACGAATGATGTAATATGTGACGTCATCAGCAGTGCATAGCGGGCGCGCGAGTTATAATTAGCTGAACTAACTATAACGCTGGAATTTCTATGGTTTTGTACGAGTGAAATGTCCAACTAACTATAACGTTCCTGAAACCTATAGTTTTTTCAGTTGATATATATATATATATATTCACTGAAAAAACCATAGGTTTCACACATGTTATAGTTAGCGGAAATTTTACTGATAAAAAACCAGTGAAATTCCCCCGTTATAGTTAGCGCAGGCAACTATAACTCACGCGACTGCAATCCTCTGCTGATGCTAATACTGTATTTAGACACTTATTTGCCCATGTCTTCTTCCATACATTTTTAGCTATACATATATTACAAATATTTTTTTTTCATAAAGACACATATGTCATCAGCAGAAGATTGCAGTCGCGTGAGTTATAGTTGCCTGCGCTAACTATAACGGGGGAATTTCACTGGTTTTTTATCAGTAAAATTTCCGCTAACTATAACATGTGTGAAACCTATGGTTTTTTCAGTGAATTTGCAAGGTTTTTTAAATGCTAATTCCTAACTATAACGTGTGTGAAACCTATGGTTTTTTCAGTGAATTAGTACGGTTTTTTAAATGCTAAGTTTTTTTCCCTTATAATAAGCCCTGTACATTTGGTGGCCTTCGGCCACCAAAAGCACAGGGGGTGGGGTAAGTGTGGATAGTGTTTTTTGCCCTTAACATAAGCCCTGTACATTTGGTGGCCTTCGGCCACCAAAAGCACAGGGGGTGGGGTAAGTGTGGATAGTGTTTTTTTTATTTTTATTTTTTTACCGTACGCTTACGGTAAGCGTACGGTAAGCGTACCCCGCGAAATTGCCGAAAAAAAAATAAAACCGTTTTTGCACTTGGGGGATGTTTGGGGACTCCCTCAACATGACTATGTGGGAGGGAGTTGTCAAAACAGCCCCTTTACATGTTTTTGGGCTTGATATTTTAAAAATCACTCTCAGTGCGAGAGACAAAATGGCGGCCGCCGCTTCCTGGTTTCGGCCGATTCGAATGTTTACTAAGATCTAAGAGCCAATCAGAATCGCGCTCGCGCACGCCACCGTACGCTTACCGTAAGCGTACGGTAAGCGTACCGTAAGCTGGCTCAGATATATATATTGATTTAAAGGCTATTTTCTCAGAATCTACTGAACAGATTTACACCAAACCTACAAAAGGCACTTCCTTGACCTAGGGACTACCTCTCTGCCAAATTTTGAGTAATTCTGTTCAGCCGTTCGGGCTGTAGCTCGTTCTAAAGGTCCTATGGAAAAATGCATGGGAAAAACGCGTTTTGGGACCCCCCTTTTATCTCAGCCCCCGCTTGACGGATCCCCCCGAGACTTTCAGGGTAGGAGCGGAGCGTAGCGCCCCACCTATTTTGAAAAATTTGCGAGGATTCGTCGACCGGCGCCAAAGTTATTCAAAATAGAATGTTGAGGTTTTCCTATGGAAACGTGGTCCTAACTATAACTACCTACTGGCTATCGCCAGTAGGTAATATATATATATATATATTACTGAAAAAGCCATAGGTTTCAGGCACGTTATAGTTAGAAATTAGCATTTAAAAAACCATAATTAACTGAAAAAAACATAGGTTTCAGGAACGTTATAGTTAGTTGGACATTTCACTCGTACAAAAACATAGAAATTCCGGCGTTATAGTTAGTTCAGATTTGTGAAGGAGTAGCCCTCTGCCAACCTCTAAATCAAGCCAGATGAATACCTATAGCTTGCCTCTTGAATGTTCATGTTGGGTTTGAGGAGCAGTAACTCATAGTTTAAAACAGTGCTATGGGTTCATAAGGTTGATATAAGCTAGTTTAAACATTACATAAAATTAAATGGCAATGTTCTCAGTTATCAAGGCAAATTGTCAACTACCTCTTCAGAGGAAAGGCTGAAAGGCATTGATCACTCTCCACTCACTCTGAACCATTGCCTAAGCTCCTTGGGGCTTTTCCCACTGCCATCACACCACACCCCAAACAAGGTAATGGATTTACAGGTGGGATATAGTACCAAAGATTTCTACACTGCCTTAGCAAAAGGCTCAATATAACAAATTACCACATTTCCCTCCAATCAGAAAATGAGGAATCCAATAAATAATGCCTAGTTGTTTCTAGTTTCACTATTTCCATTTCACTAAGCAATCTGATATGAGTAGATACTCGTTTTAGCTCTTTTGCAAACTATAATAGACACAGGCACCAAAACACAAAACACCTGTGTGGGCCACATTATAAGGTCCATGGTATTTGGACTGATAATTCTGGTCCTTAGTGCTACTGTTATTGGTATGTACAGTAAATCCATGAAATTTAAAAATCATGAGTTAGTCTCAGAGAATTCACTAAGTACTGGGCAATAATATAGGGCTCAGATTAACTGCATCTGATCCCCCTGGCTATTTCCCATTTACTGCCAAATGTTCACTATTACATTTCAGCTTTTTTGAGCAGCTGGAGTCCCCAGCACAAACTGCACAGTCCCATGGAATAGCACATTAGTTATAATTCTGAATGACCCAGTAAAAGTGTAGTAGCAGTAATTGAGAAGACTTTAGGAAGTGGTATGTGTTTGAGTAAATCTCAACTTTGTATCTGACAACAAATATTTAGTATTTAGTATTTCAAGAAAGGTATGAAAGTTTTTTTTTTTAAACATATCCAACTAGCGTGCTGAAGTTTTGGAAACATGAAAGATGTACAGGATCTAGATACTAGCACCCACCTGCACTCCGGGAATGTATCAAGTAGTCTGTGACAGGTAAGAGAGATACCACTCCAACAAAGGAAATAAGGGAAGGGAGGAAATAAGGAATCACAGGCCAGTCAAATTGAAAGAGGCCTACCACCAAACGTTTTGTACCTTGAAAAGAACTACCGTGATGGCAGTTCCTTACAAGGTTAAACTTAGGAAGAGGGCAGCAGAGGATGGGCAAAGCCCCAGAAAGAGCAGCAAAGGATACTGTTAGCTGACCTGCCTAAACCGCAACCGACCAAGAGACTGAAAAAGGGGGAAAGAACAAAAATGTCAGATGTACGAGTGTGAACTACATACAAATATTTGTATGATAAATGCTAAAGTAAATTAATTGTATAAATTCATTTTAAAGTGTCAAACACATAAAAATGCTGCTGCATTATCATCTTTATTTTGAATTAATTCAGTCTTTAATTAATGTAATATATTAAACTAGATAAAAATGATCTTTCTGTACCCTGTTCCATGTCAGCTCTCATGCTCAGTCCAGTTGCCCCTCTGCTGCTTGCTGCTGGGAGCTCTCGTCCTCACATTTTTGACTTCTGTGATCCTGCGCTGTGAAACTGTGCCCTGATTCAGCCTCTGCCCCTGTCAGAGCCCGTGGTAAGTCAGCATTCTCCTTATTTTTAGTTAGTTGCTTGCCTCAGTGCACATTCAGTTATTATGCAGTACCTTGTGCCCATCTTTGTTGTCACTGGTTACTCAACATTTTTTTCCTGTTTCATTTGCATTGGTTACTTCTGAGGCCATTAGCAGTGTGCAATACGTTTTCCCATCATTTATGTCTCCATTACAGTGCCATTGCCTTTCCAGCAGCTTCCTTGCTCACTCCTTCCTCCTGCCACCCAGTGCCCTGCACCTACTTGATTGAGGCCACAGCATGGGTATGCCATTGGCCCGCCAAAGGCCTAACAAATGTAAGCCTGTGTTGCACCTGGACCGCACCCAGCTCCAGAAACCCTGGCCCTTCAACCACCCACCAATACTCTGCCACCAAGCTCCGGGCCCTTGACCCCAGACGCCACAATAATAAGTGCTGCATCACCTCTCTCCGATCTATGGAAGGGCCCTTGGATAACACCACTGTCGCTTCACATGCAACAAGCGACTGCCCGTCCACAAAGTAATCCTTGACACGCCCACCCAGAATACTACGAATACCCAGTGCTTCAGTCTATCCTGCTCAACACCTGGTCCCTCTGCAAACAAGCCACAGACCTCTGGGACACCATCACCACCCTTGCTCCGATTTGATCTACATTACTGAGAGCTGGCTCAACCCCTCCTCATCCCCCGACATTATCACTGCAATGCTTGACGGCTACAAAATGATCCATTGTGATCGCATCAACAAACATGGAGGAAGCATCGCTATAATCCACGAAGAAACTATCCGATGCACCACCACCGAAGACAGCACTACACCAATCATGGAAAACCTGAACTTCCAACTGCAAACTGACCCCAGTATGACCATTAAAGGCACCCTCACCTACAGACCCCCCAGGACCGCGACCTCCATTCTGCGATACTAACTTCGAATTCATTGCCCCCCTAGCCATCGACTCCAAGCACTACATACTGCTCGGCAACCTCAACTTCCACCCCAATGACACCAAATCCACCAATCTCCAAGAAAACATGAGCAACATTCACTTCACACAACTGGTCACAGATCTCACACACAGAGCAGGACAGAGCCCGAATACCCTCAGGGGTGAGGAGCAGTGCTTTATAAAAACTGATTGATTGATGTATTTAAATTTAAAAAAACAGTCCTACCTATACAAAAAAATAAATGTTATATTGTGTATTAATGACTATTACAAGCAAGGTATAGAATTAATGAAAAGTAATTTGACAATATTTTAATAAACTATTACTGTTGCATTAATTTCTTAATTCAAAAAAGGTCATTTAACATAGCTTATAATAAAATATTAAATATGTTAGATCTAATTTTTAGGTATTGTTTTCATTAGCTTATATTTATTTATATTCTACCCAGTTTTAATTATTTTATTTAATTTAACATTATGGCATATGGAATTTTACTTTAAGTCCGTACAGCCATTAATTTCTCTGGAAGGGTCTTGTAGTATCAGTGATGGGCCATGTGTGGTGCTGGACTTACTACTGTTTCTTTTTTTACGGTAGTAACTTACACTCATGAATTTGCCTGCAATGCCTTTTTCAAGGTGTGAAGTTGTGTTAGTATACACTTTTGAGTAATTTTACACTTAGATTTAGTGAGTAGACTAAAGTTGTAAAGTTACTCAAAAGTGCAAGAGTAAATTACATCGGTAAATTACTCAGAAGTGTAATTTACCTATGTGAATAGCCCAGCATATTTTTATTTTTATTTTGGACCATTCAGGTCCATCTATTGGAACCAACCATGCATCAATATTTAATTGTGGCCTGAAGATATCATGAAACATGTGGAGAAATGTTTTTTTTAACCAATTTGCTTAATATTTTGCTGCATTGACAAATGAACAAACATAATGCCTAAGGAATTCAAAGTAGTGCAAGGCAGCTCATTGTGCTGCGTTGAGTTACTTTTGGTTATAGTCTAAAGCAAATCTCTATTTGCATTAAATTGTAAATCTTACCAGTAGACCTTGTGTCGGGTTGAATTAAACAAGTTGCAAAGTAAATCATAGAGAAATTGGCTTACATCCAATTTGGCACATTTAATTTACTTGTAAGTCCCTGTAAGTTGGTACTACATGACCTAGGGCTTATAAATATTAAATGCTACTATTCTTCTGAGGGCTGATCTAGCCCCAATGTCATAAATTGCCAGTGGAACGGGGCTTCTTCAAGGGCCATCCAAGGCCCCAGGTAGCTCCAGCCTTCACTGCCTCCATACCGCTGGGCCAAGGGCTGAGCCCTTCTGTGGCTGGACAAGGCTGGACTAGGCCACCCCCCTTGGATCTACAAAAGAAAACAACGGTGAGAAAAACTGCCCTTTTTCACCTAAAATAGCTACGATACTAATTCTGGGAGCATACGATTAGTAATGGGTAACCGGAAGTTCACGCTGACCTCCACTGGTAGTGGAAAGCCTGCAAGTAATAGTGTACCAATAACTAATTATTTGAAAAGCGCCATGGGCTTAATTAATAATGAAATTGTTCATGCGGAAGAGTGTCTTGCTGCCACTAAAACAGCACTTAATGCAGCCTTAAAAGAAACCATGGCCGATATAGTGACAATCGAGACTGACCTGAGCAATTGGTATATCGACAAGAATCGGGGAATAGCGCATTGAATCTCAAACTCATCTGTTTTGTCAAATGGTACCGATATGGTTTCCCCCAGCCAAAAAGTGCAAATATCAGCCCGCAATACCAGCAACTATACCGTCAACCCAGTCAACGAAAACTAAGGAAAAGAAAGGGAAAAAGCTCCCTGCAGGGCTAGGGGGGACAGGGGTGGCTCAAACAACGATCCATACTCAAGACCTTGAAACTCTTTTAAAAAATCTTTGGGGCTGATTCTGATCTTGGTCCGAGGGGCCCCTGACGGCATCCGTCAGGAGTGACTCCGTCTTGTACGTGCGATTTCCGGATGACTCCTACCGCTTTATGAGCCAGCAAGTACAATGAGAGGATCGCCTCGTGCTCCGACCGACTCGTACCCGTCAGCGACGCCTTCCATGAGTCTGATTTCATCGACGAGCACCGTGCAATGGGTCCGATTCCCGAGTGACCAAGTACGATGCACGTGTTGAGCAGCCGGATCAACTTGGACCCACCGACTCGAAAAAGCTCCAGGAAGCGGACTTTGGGGGTCCATAGCGGACCCCCTTCACCCGGGGCCCTACGACTTGATCACTGGGGGGGTCCCAGCAGTCCCCCCTAAACATGCATGCATGGTGCGGGTCGGACCAAGGCATCCCCGCGACAGGGGGCGCCCTTGTCCGAGACGTCCGTTTTGTGTCTGTTGGAGCCTATGTACGCAACGTACACCAGGCTCCTATAGACTTCAATGAGGCTCCAAGCAACCCGAGTCCATCAGCGCTGCAGCGCATCATACTCTGTCGCTCGGATCCCAGGAGCACAAGTCATTCAGAAATCTCTACGGGCGTGAGTCGACCGTAGGGCTTTCCCTGTGAGATCGAAATTAGGCACTTAGGGGTCGATTCCGATCCGGGTCGGACAGCTCTCCGAGAGCTGTTCGTAGCCATACCTTGCGACCGACTCGTACCCGGAACCGGTCCGTCCGGGCGATGAAGTACGATGCGCATAACTGACACAAATCCGACCGAAACGGAGGCTGTGATTCAAGCTTCATTCTCTGTGCGAGCCGGACCTCCGAACGTCGAACCGAGTCGCCCGGAAGCAGTATCCACAGCAGTTTCCGGCCGGACAAGTACGATGCACAAATCATACGCGCCGGACGGGTCGCCACATATAGCACGTCACAGCATCCAGAAAAGAAGCATATCAGGTACGATTCGCGGCAGAACACAATCCACGGCTACGAGACGGACCAGCTAGCAACGGGTATGAGACGGAGCAACAAGCAGCATGTACGAGACGAACACATCATGAATCCCATCACGCAGGTCATACTAGTACTGTACCTCTATGACTGGATCAGGAAGAGACGCGGACGGCGCAGACGGTAAGTCAGACACCCACCACACAAACTAATGACACGTAGCCGCAAAATGTCACACACACCCAGGGGATCCATATCCTGGCCACTAGCAACAGGCCACCATAGGGGTTGCATGACCAGCACCACTACCACCCCCACCCATAGAGCTTATGTTGCCCATCACCACTGCCACTCCCACTCATAGGGGGCCGTTTGCCCATCACCACTGCCACCCCCACCCATGGGGCTTATGTTTCCCATCACTACTGCCACCCCCACTCATAGGGAACCTGTTGCCCATCACTACTGCCACCCCCACTGATAGGGCTTAAGTTGCCCATCACTACTGTCACCTCCACACATAGGGGACCTGTTGCCCATCACCACTGCCACCCCCACTCATAGGGACTATGTTGCCCAGCACTCCTGCCAACCCCACTCATAGGGGCCCTGTTGCCCATCACTTCTGCCACCTTCACTCATAGGGGACCTGTTGCCCAGCACTCCTGCCACCCCTACTCATTGGGGACCTGTTGCCCATCACTACTGCCACCCCCACTCATTGGGGACCTGTTGCCCATCACAACTGCCACCCCCACTCATAGGGACTACATTGCCCAGCACTCCTGCCAACCCCACTCATAGGGGACCTGTTGCCCATCACTTCTGCCACCTTCACTCATAGGGGACCTGTTGCCCAGCACTCCTGCCACCCCCACTCATTGGGGACCTGTTGCCCATCACTACTGCCACCCCCACTCATTGGGGACCTGTTGCCCATCACAACTGCCACCCCCACTCATAGGGACTACGTTGCCCAGCACTCCTGCCACCCCCACTCATAGGGAACCTGTTGCCCATCACTTCTGCCACCCCCACTCATAGGGGACCTGTTGCCCAGCACTCGTGCCACCCCCACTCATAGGGGACCTGTTGCCCATCACTCCTGCCACCCCCACCCATAGGGAACCTGTTGCCCATCACTCTTGCCACCCCCACTCATAGGGGACCTGTTGCCCATCACTACTGCCGGCCCCACTCATGGGGCTTATGTTGCCCATCACTACTGCAACCCCCACACATAGGGGACCTGTTGCCCATCACCACTGCCACCCCCACTCATAGGGCTTATGTTGCCCATCACCACTGCCACCCCCACCCATAGGGCTTATGTTGCCCATCACTACTGCCACCGCCACCCATAGGGGACCTGTTGTCCATCACTACTGCCACCCCCACTCATAGGGGACCTGTTGCCCATCACTACTGCCACCCCCACACATAGTGACTATGTTGCCCAGCACTCTTGCCACCCCCACTCATAGGGGACCTGTTGCCCATCACTACTGCCAGCCCCACCCGTAGGGGACCTGTCGCCCAGCACTACTGCCACCCCCACTCATAGGGCTTATATTGCCCATCAATCCTGCCACCCCCACCCATAGGGCTTATGTTGCCCATCACTACTGCCACCCCCACCCATAGGGACTATGTTGCCCATCACTCCTGCCACCCCCACCCATAGGGGACCTGTTGCCCATTACTCTTGCCACCCCCAGCCATAGGGGATCTGTTGCTGATCACTCCTGCCACCCCCACCCATAGGGCTTATGTTTCCCAGCACTCCTGCCACACCCACTCATAGAGGACCTGTTGCCCATCACTCCTGCCACTTCCACCCATAGGGGACCTGTTGCCCATCACTCCTGCCACCCCCACCCATAGGGGACCTGTTGCTCATCACTACTGCCACCCCCACTCATAGGGGACCTGTTGGCTATCACTACTGCCACCCCCACCCATAGGGGACCTGTTGCCCATCACTCCTGCCACCCCTACTCATAGGGCTTATGTTGCCCAGCACTCCTGCCACCCCCACTCTTAGGGGACCTGTTGCCCATCACTCCTGCCACCCCCACCCATAGGGGACCTGTTGCCCATCACTACTGCCACCACCACTCATAGGGCTTATGTTGCCCATCACTCCTGCCACCCCCACCCATAGGGCTTATGTTGCCCATCACTACTGCCCCCCACCCATAGGATGGGTGATGCGCCACACATCCATCATACACCAACATTAGGTATGCCAGAAAAATACATCCCCCCTAACATCACAACAACAGTTTGTAGTCTGTGACAAATGCCCACAACAGTGATTATGACTTCAAACATACAATGTAACTACCATCACATGTGTGACCAAAAACTGAGTGTGGCCCACAAAAGGCAAGTATCACTATAGCACTGTGTCAATGTAAAACTAACACCCCCTCATTGTGTAGAACAAAAGTTAAGTGTGTGGTTCCAAACTGCAGCAAATGTTGAGCATTGTGGTGACGGGGTTTAAAACCCCCCTCATCACAGTGACCAAAAGGTAAGTGTCATCATGGTCAAAGCTGCAAATGCCAAACAGCATGTATGATTCCTGGTCCCAACACATGACACACTTTTGTGGCAAAGTAGTGGTTGTGTCCCATACCCACAGAGATGTGGTGAGGTTAACAGTGCTGTGAAACCCTAACATACTCTCGCCCATGTGCAGACAAGCACCACCCATGGGGGCTGACATTGCATACAGTGTACAATGACACAAAAGCAGACGTGACCATCACAAAGTATACACACATCTCGAAAATAGACACACAAATCAAAACATCCTGTGTAGACTGTAGGAGTCAGGTCACAAACTCCCTTTCCATGGCAGCAATGGGACCTAACAACCAGGATGAATGTGCAGAATGATGTGATATGACTCACAGGGACAGCAGGGAAAATCACAAAAACAACATCCAGACAATGGCCCACAACAGCAATACCAATGCACTGGTGCAGATGTACAAACACAAACTGGCCACCTCACACTGCACATCTGACACAACATGTGTGTGTGTATCTCAGTATCCCTAGGCAACTATACAACACATGAGGGGGGCTGAACTACAGTGAGACAGATGTGGACACAGTGCCATACAAAAGCAACCCATCAGTGTGCCCCCCTTAGTGGGCAATCAGGCATTGTGAGATGAGAGGGAGCATAACAGACACATGCGACACAAGCTGGAATGAACAGCAACTAACACAGCAAGAGACTGACACACAACAGCACTACCCCCAGGGACCATACATTGGGGTGACACGAATGTGCTTGATACGCCCACTGTGATGACAAAGGTAGATGTCGTACAAACTGTGAAACCCAGACATGTGTCCTGTGCCACAAACGTACATCACACCTACACAAACAAAAATCACTCAGCATGGCCCGTCATCCATGGACAAACGGGAGCTAAGGGCCCATCCATGCAAACATTTACATCAGTCCACCCTCAACAACACACACCCTGAACTGTACCAATGTGCATCTGTGAAGCCCGCATGAACAGGTGACATTGCACATGCACCCATGACAAACACAGTAATGTTGGGAGGAACTAAGGTGCACAGACTCATCATACAAGGACAGTCTACAACCCTGGTGAATGACAGACACACTGCACAGTATGCAGTACATGGGCATGACGTCAAAGCTCACGTAACCTTTGGAATACCTGCGACAGTCCCAGGACAATGCAGGATCCAAGGAGAACCACATGGCACACATGCTGGCACCTGCCAACATTGCAGCCCTGAACCGGACGAGTGGGAGCAGTCACACACACATACACATGTCTCAATCACTGAAAGGTACACCTAGGGACAACTACATGATATTGCGAACAAATAAGTGCCTTGTGGACCGCTGGCTGTGTCCCATCTGCGTCTGACCACATCATCACCACTCAGAACTGACAAATCCCAATGATGAAACACCAATTAACAGTAGTGTGTCATGCACCCACACATCTGGTAGCCAAGGGCAAAGATGTGGGATGAACACAGTACAACTCAGCAAGCATCAACAACAGGAACATATCAAGGGAACACTGCCTGTGTATGAAAAGGGATGTGGACACTCACACACATGCTCACACAACACACACCATGGGCCCAGGCAATGTCACAGAACAACACACTTACTTGAGGGGACTCAACTCCTGTTGAAGCTTAGCTGTGCCAAACATAGTCCCAGCAGGTCTCAGTCATGTCAGCAGAACGCTTGCTCAGTCAGCCATCAGTTACCACACAATGAAGGCTCTGGTCACAACAGCCTTGGTACGGGAGTGTCCCTTAAGTCATCTGCACATACTCAATACATATGTCCAGCAAGTTGCACAGAGGACCCAGTTGCTCCTACACCAATGATGCCCACATCTGTAGGTCCAGTGGTGATGCGCCCACAGTCAGGGAAATAGACAAATTGGACAATGGGAAGCACATCATATGTGCATGTGTGCAAGCCACAGATGTGACCATGCAAATGAAATGTTTACAGAGATGTTCACAAATTGTTAATCATGACACACCCAGTTAGCTGCAAAGGATGACATGGATACCGACCATAATAGGATACATGTCTCATGGACCACATGGAGTACCTCACATCAACACCTCAGTATTCAACATTGGAAATCCAGCATTACAACTGCAAGGTCATGCTAAACATCATCAACATAATGCACCGCTAAATCAAATTCACAAGGATAAAGAAAAATGCTTTATTCAGCAATTTTTAAATGCAAAGTCCTTTCAAAACAAAGTCCAATGGCCAGTCCATATCCAAATGTCAACAATGTTATTTGAGTGAAAACTGTCACACGTTGCTTGCCTGCACTGGTAAGGACAGGGGCCATCCCCTCGGAGGGGCATACATGGGGGCAGGCCAGGCACCGCAGGGACAGGATCAGGGCTCAGCAGAAGGAGGCAGTGAAGGGGTGGTGGATGCAGGAGAGTCACTGGCAACTGCAGTGGAGCTGACTGAAGTAGTGGGTGCAGTCACAACTGTGGGGCACAAGTCAGATGGGGTGGATGCCGGCACAACTGCAGTGGGCAGGTCAGACGGAGTGGACTGGGTCCCCACTGCAGTGCCCAAGTCAGACGGGGTGGTCGTGGACTCCTCTGTAGTGCCTAACTCAATGGGAACGGAATGGGGTTCAGGTGAGGTCGGCAGGACAGGGAGGGGACACGGTTCCCACATCAGTGGCACAAACTGTCTGACCGGGGGTGGTGGGGGTGGAAGAGCAAGTGGTGGGGGGGAGGGCCTGAGCATTTTGGGGATGGTGTATCTGTTGGTGGGGGAATCTGGGGAAGGGTGTGGCGGGGGAACCTGTGGAGTGGTGGCCTGGGGGATGGAGGACGGAGAGTTAGTCGTGGAGCTGTGGGGCGGGGGTGGGGTCTTGCTCTTCCGGCTACAGGGGGACTTGCGGGTGGGGGCCTCACTCTGACTGTGCCTGGGGGAGGGTGTCCGGGTGTGAGGGGCACTCCCCTCTGCGTGTGGGGACTTCCTCTTCCCCTTGTAACCTGGATCGGCTGGGTCGGTGGGGAAGAGGCCAAGGTCACAGAGGAAGAGCTTCTTGGGAGATGGGATTGCAGGTGAGGCAAGGGAAGGGGGCTGGGAGGGAGAGGTATCTGAGGACTGCGGAGTGGTTGTGGATGACTGTGTGTGTGTTTGCAAACCATCCCCTGTGAGTGTGGTATCAGTCCCCTGATGTTGCTTGTGTGAACATCTAGACCTTGGTTTGGGTGTAAGTGTGCTGCCCGTGTCTGTGGGTTTGGGTGAAGGTGCTGGTGTGTGTGTGCTTGGGACAGGTAGGGTGCTAGGAATCGTGTGTGGGGCAGGGGTAGGCGGGGTGCGGGACTGTTGGAGGAGGGACACTGCTGCCGTCAGGGAGTAGGCCACGGACTGATTGGTCCTTTGCAGGGCAGACATCCCCGATAAAATGCCCTCCACGAACGACACCAGTTGTGTCAACAGACTGGTGTGTGCATGGAGGACACTCAGCATTGATGTCTTCCTTACATGGATCTGTCAAAGCTAGTCCACAGACTCCACACTCAGGCCAGCAGGGGACACAGGGGCAGGGGGTGCGGTGCCTGGCAAAAAGGAGACATGCTCACGAACACAGGAGCCTCCACGGAGCTCTGGGATGGGAGCTGTTGGACTTGACCCTTCTGGCAAGTTCACCCCTAGAAGTTTTTGCAGTATCCTAGCCTTTTTCCTATGGTGTATTAGTGGATTTAGGCCTCTAGGCGCTTTCACACTGTGTCCCAGTGGAAAGCGCGTGCGCTCTGTGTGGTTGAATGAGACTGACCTGCCCTCCCATAGGAATGCATGGGGGATCTGAGTGACCGTGCTAGTTCCTGATGCGGGGGGAGTGCAGGGTCGAGTTTGATATGTGCAAACTTGTGAGAGTGAATGCTGCGCAATGATGTGTGCTGCGTTACTGTAGCTAGTATAGAAGCGCCACTTCTAGACACTGGCATAAATGTGCAGTGACTGTCTGGCGTGTGATTGGCTGGTGAGCCTGGCTCCAGGAGTCAGGATGGGTCTGCCCCAGTGGTGGGTGGAGAGAGCTGAATGTTGATGAGTGGGAGGAGTACACCTGGGACCTGAATAGGGCTGGGCTTTCCACACACAATGCTGGCTCTGCCCCCTGTGGTGCGACTGATGACCCTGGCCTGTTCTGTGAATAGGGAGAGGGGCTGAGCAAAACAAAGTACTCAAGAACCAGTTGTATCTGGTTCGCCCCTTCCCTGCACCTTGAGACAAAGGATTTGGTGTATAAAAGAGGGGCTGTGACCCCATGAAAATGTGCTCGTTCTGACTTGAATCTGCCAGGGGCGGGCTGCTGCTGGGGCCCAGGGGAAGGCTTGCCTCCCTGGGCCCTGCCCAGCCCCTGGATACCTGGAAGACTTCTGGGAACTTTTGCTGCATCCTTCTAGCGCCTGAGAGCGCTTTGCCTTGGATTTTGGTCCTGAACATAGCGCGTGGAGAGCGCTTTATTCCCCCAGAGACAGGAGCTGGGGCTGTGCAGCGTCGCGCTGCTGAGAGAGGGAGAGGGAATCCCCAGACTAGGGATTCCCCCATGATGCCGGCCTTGCAGGAGCCCACCCCGCTTATTTTGTCGCTTTTGGTGCGCAGGTGGCCACCCTGCGTCTTTGTTTCACGTGATGGCTTGATGCAGGTGCCCACCCCGCTTATGTCCGCTAATTGATTATGCTCGCGGGTGCCCACCCCCCTTCATCTTTATTTAAAATTGCGGGTGCCCACCCCGCACTTTGCCAGCAAAAGAAATCACCGCCGTGGCCCGAGCCGCATTCAAAACTCGCCGCCAAGTCCGCGGCCCGCCTGGTTGTGGGCGGGGCCGCGGGACGGAAGCGGAAGTGCGGCCATTTTTCCGGCAGGCAGAGGTCCCGGAGCCTCGCAGGCTCCCCCTGCAAAGTCCCGGTCCCGAGATGGGGGTCCGGGTGAGGACCAGCGCATCGAGAGGACGGGGCTCTCATGAGGTGAGAGAGCCCCGCCATGACCGCCAGTGAGGAGCAGAGTCCCCGCCCAGAGGCCCGGTGAGTGAGGGCTCTAAGGGGGGCGAGAGAGAGAGGCACCAGTGCCAGTGCCGACTTCCTGGGCGGCCCCGTCTGGCAGTGGGCCGCCCCAACCTAGGGGGCAAGTCAGTTCCCAACGTCTTGTACGTGCGATTTCCGGATGACTCCTACCGCTTTATGAGCCAGCAAGTACAATGAGAGGATCGCCTCGTGCTCCGACCGACTCGTACCCGTCAGCGACGCCTTCCATGAGTCTGATTTCATCGACGAGCACCGTGCAATGGGTCCGATTCCCGAGTGACCAAGTACGATGCACGTGTTGAGCAGCCGGATCAACTTGGACCCACCGACTCGAAAAAGCTCCAGGAAGCGGACTTTGGGGGTCCATAGCGGACCCCCTTCACCCGGGGCCCTACGACTTGATCACTGGGGGGGTCCCAGCAGTCCCCCCTAAACATGCATGCATGGTGCGGGTCGGACCAAGGCATCCCCGCGACAGGGGGCGCCCTTGTCCGAGACGTCCGTTTTGTGTCTGTTGGAGCCTATGTACGCAACGTACACCAGGCTCCTATAGACTTCAATGAGGCTCCAAGCAACCCGAGTCCATCAGCGCTGCAGCGCATCATACTCTGTCGCTCGGATCCCAGGAGCACAAGTCATTCAGAAATCTCTACGGGCGTGAGTCGACCGTAGGGCTTTCCCTGTGAGATCGAAATTAGGCACTTAGGGGTCGATTCCGATCCGGGTCGGACAGCTCTCCGAGAGCTGTTCGTAGCCATACCTTGCGACCGACTCGTACCCGGAACCGGTCCGTCCGGGCGATGAAGTACGATGCGCATAACTGACACAAATCCGACCGAAACGGAGGCTGTGATTCAAGCTTCATTCTCTGTGCGAGCCGGACCTCCGAACGTCGAACCGAGTCGCCCGGAAGCAGTATCCACAGCAGTTTCCGGCCGGACAAGTACGATGCACAAATCATACGCGCCGGACGGGTCGCCACATATAGCACGTCACAGCATCCAGAAAAGAAGCATATCAGGTACGATTCGCGGCAGAACACAATCCACGGCTACGAGACGGACCAGCTAGCAACGGGTATGAGACGGAGCAACAAGCAGCATGTACGAGACGAACACATCATGAATCCCATCACGCAGGTCATACTAGTACTGTACCTCTATGACTGGATCAGGAAGAGACGCGGACGGCGCAGACGGTAAGTCAGACACCCACCACACAAACTAATGACACGTAGCCGCAAAATGTCACACACACCCAGGGGATCCATATCCTGGCCACTAGCAACAGGCCACCATAGGGGTTGCATGACCAGCACCACTACCACCCCCACCCATAGAGCTTATGTTGCCCATCACCACTGCCACTCCCACTCATAGGGGGCCGTTTGCCCATCACCACTGCCACCCCCACCCATGGGGCTTATGTTTCCCATCACTACTGCCACCCCCACTCATAGGGAACCTGTTGCCCATCACTACTGCCACCCCCACTGATAGGGCTTAAGTTGCCCATCACTACTGTCACCTCCACACATAGGGGACCTGTTGCCCATCACCACTGCCACCCCCACTCATAGGGACTATGTTGCCCAGCACTCCTGCCAACCCCACTCATAGGGGCCCTGTTGCCCATCACTTCTGCCACCTTCACTCATAGGGGACCTGTTGCCCAGCACTCCTGCCACCCCTACTCATTGGGGACCTGTTGCCCATCACTACTGCCACCCCCACTCATTGGGGACCTGTTGCCCATCACAACTGCCACCCCCACTCATAGGGACTACATTGCCCAGCACTCCTGCCAACCCCACTCATAGGGGACCTGTTGCCCATCACTTCTGCCACCTTCACTCATAGGGGACCTGTTGCCCAGCACTCCTGCCACCCCCACTCATTGGGGACCTGTTGCCCATCACTACTGCCACCCCCACTCATTGGGGACCTGTTGCCCATCACAACTGCCACCCCCACTCATAGGGACTACGTTGCCCAGCACTCCTGCCACCCCCACTCATAGGGAACCTGTTGCCCATCACTTCTGCCACCCCCACTCATAGGGGACCTGTTGCCCAGCACTCGTGCCACCCCCACTCATAGGGGACCTGTTGCCCATCACTCCTGCCACCCCCACCCATAGGGAACCTGTTGCCCATCACTCTTGCCACCCCCACTCATAGGGGACCTGTTGCCCATCACTACTGCCGGCCCCACTCATGGGGCTTATGTTGCCCATCACTACTGCAACCCCCACACATAGGGGACCTGTTGCCCATCACCACTGCCACCCCCACTCATAGGGCTTATGTTGCCCATCACCACTGCCACCCCCACCCATAGGGCTTATGTTGCCCATCACTACTGCCACCGCCACCCATAGGGGACCTGTTGTCCATCACTACTGCCACCCCCACTCATAGGGGACCTGTTGCCCATCACTACTGCCACCCCCACACATAGTGACTATGTTGCCCAGCACTCTTGCCACCCCCACTCATAGGGGACCTGTTGCCCATCACTACTGCCAGCCCCACCCGTAGGGGACCTGTCGCCCAGCACTACTGCCACCCCCACTCATAGGGCTTATATTGCCCATCAATCCTGCCACCCCCACCCATAGGGCTTATGTTGCCCATCACTACTGCCACCCCCACCCATAGGGACTATGTTGCCCATCACTCCTGCCACCCCCACCCATAGGGGACCTGTTGCCCATTACTCTTGCCACCCCCAGCCATAGGGGATCTGTTGCTGATCACTCCTGCCACCCCCACCCATAGGGCTTATGTTTCCCAGCACTCCTGCCACACCCACTCATAGAGGACCTGTTGCCCATCACTCCTGCCACTTCCACCCATAGGGGACCTGTTGCCCATCACTCCTGCCACCCCCACCCATAGGGGACCTGTTGCTCATCACTACTGCCACCCCCACTCATAGGGGACCTGTTGGCTATCACTACTGCCACCCCCACCCATAGGGGACCTGTTGCCCATCACTCCTGCCACCCCTACTCATAGGGCTTATGTTGCCCAGCACTCCTGCCACCCCCACTCTTAGGGGACCTGTTGCCCATCACTCCTGCCACCCCCACCCATAGGGGACCTGTTGCCCATCACTACTGCCACCACCACTCATAGGGCTTATGTTGCCCATCACTCCTGCCACCCCCACCCATAGGGCTTATGTTGCCCATCACTACTGCCCCCCACCCATAGGATGGGTGATGCGCCACACATCCATCATACACCAACATTAGGTATGCCAGAAAAATACATCCCCCCTAACATCACAACAACAGTTTGTAGTCTGTGACAAATGCCCACAACAGTGATTATGACTTCAAACATACAATGTAACTACCATCACATGTGTGACCAAAAACTGAGTGTGGCCCACAAAAGGCAAGTATCACTATAGCACTGTGTCAATGTAAAACTAACACCCCCTCATTGTGTAGAACAAAAGTTAAGTGTGTGGTTCCAAACTGCAGCAAATGTTGAGCATTGTGGTGACGGGGTTTAAAACCCCCCTCATCACAGTGACCAAAAGGTAAGTGTCATCATGGTCAAAGCTGCAAATGCCAAACAGCATGTATGATTCCTGGTCCCAACACATGACACACTTTTGTGGCAAAGTAGTGGTTGTGTCCCATACCCACAGAGATGTGGTGAGGTTAACAGTGCTGTGAAACCCTAACATACTCTCGCCCATGTGCAGACAAGCACCACCCATGGGGGCTGACATTGCATACAGTGTACAATGACACAAAAGCAGACGTGACCATCACAAAGTATACACACATCTCGAAAATAGACACACAAATCAAAACATCCTGTGTAGACTGTAGGAGTCAGGTCACAAACTCCCTTTCCATGGCAGCAATGGGACCTAACAACCAGGATGAATGTGCAGAATGATGTGATATGACTCACAGGGACAGCAGGGAAAATCACAAAAACAACATCCAGACAATGGCCCACAACAGCAATACCAATGCACTGGTGCAGATGTACAAACACAAACTGGCCACCTCACACTGCACATCTGACACAACATGTGTGTGTGTATCTCAGTATCCCTAGGCAACTATACAACACATGAGGGGGGCTGAACTACAGTGAGACAGATGTGGACACAGTGCCATACAAAAGCAACCCATCAGTGTGCCCCCCTTAGTGGGCAATCAGGCATTGTGAGATGAGAGGGAGCATAACAGACACATGCGACACAAGCTGGAATGAACAGCAACTAACACAGCAAGAGACTGACACACAACAGCACTACCCCCAGGGACCATACATTGGGGTGACACGAATGTGCTTGATACGCCCACTGTGATGACAAAGGTAGATGTCGTACAAACTGTGAAACCCAGACATGTGTCCTGTGCCACAAACGTACATCACACCTACACAAACAAAAATCACTCAGCATGGCCCGTCATCCATGGACAAACGGGAGCTAAGGGCCCATCCATGCAAACATTTACATCAGTCCACCCTCAACAACACACACCCTGAACTGTACCAATGTGCATCTGTGAAGCCCGCATGAACAGGTGACATTGCACATGCACCCATGACAAACACAGTAATGTTGGGAGGAACTAAGGTGCACAGACTCATCATACAAGGACAGTCTACAACCCTGGTGAATGACAGACACACTGCACAGTATGCAGTACATGGGCATGACGTCAAAGCTCACGTAACCTTTGGAATACCTGCGACAGTCCCAGGACAATGCAGGATCCAAGGAGAACCACATGGCACACATGCTGGCACCTGCCAACATTGCAGCCCTGAACCGGACGAGTGGGAGCAGTCACACACACATACACATGTCTCAATCACTGAAAGGTACACCTAGGGACAACTACATGATATTGCGAACAAATAAGTGCCTTGTGGACCGCTGGCTGTGTCCCATCTGCGTCTGACCACATCATCACCACTCAGAACTGACAAATCCCAATGATGAAACACCAATTAACAGTAGTGTGTCATGCACCCACACATCTGGTAGCCAAGGGCAAAGATGTGGGATGAACACAGTACAACTCAGCAAGCATCAACAACAGGAACATATCAAGGGAACACTGCCTGTGTATGAAAAGGGATGTGGACACTCACACACATGCTCACACAACACACACCATGGGCCCAGGCAATGTCACAGAACAACACACTTACTTGAGGGGACTCAACTCCTGTTGAAGCTTAGCTGTGCCAAACATAGTCCCAGCAGGTCTCAGTCATGTCAGCAGAACGCTTGCTCAGTCAGCCATCAGTTACCACACAATGAAGGCTCTGGTCACAACAGCCTTGGTACGGGAGTGTCCCTTAAGTCATCTGCACATACTCAATACATATGTCCAGCAAGTTGCACAGAGGACCCAGTTGCTCCTACACCAATGATGCCCACATCTGTAGGTCCAGTGGTGATGCGCCCACAGTCAGGGAAATAGACAAATTGGACAATGGGAAGCACATCATATGTGCATGTGTGCAAGCCACAGATGTGACCATGCAAATGAAATGTTTACAGAGATGTTCACAAATTGTTAATCATGACACACCCAGTTAGCTGCAAAGGATGACATGGATACCGACCATAATAGGATACATGTCTCATGGACCACATGGAGTACCTCACATCAACACCTCAGTATTCAACATTGGAAATCCAGCATTACAACTGCAAGGTCATGCTAAACATCATCAACATAATGCACCGCTAAATCAAATTCACAAGGATAAAGAAAAATGCTTTATTCAGCAATTTTTAAATGCAAAGTCCTTTCAAAACAAAGTCCAATGGCCAGTCCATATCCAAATGTCAACAATGTTATTTGAGTGAAAACTGTCACACGTTGCTTGCCTGCACTGGTAAGGACAGGGGCCATCCCCTCGGAGGGGCATACATGGGGGCAGGCCAGGCACCGCAGGGACAGGATCAGGGCTCAGCAGAAGGAGGCAGTGAAGGGGTGGTGGATGCAGGAGAGTCACTGGCAACTGCAGTGGAGCTGACTGAAGTAGTGGGTGCAGTCACAACTGTGGGGCACAAGTCAGATGGGGTGGATGCCGGCACAACTGCAGTGGGCAGGTCAGACGGAGTGGACTGGGTCCCCACTGCAGTGCCCAAGTCAGACGGGGTGGTCGTGGACTCCTCTGTAGTGCCTAACTCAATGGGAACGGAATGGGGTTCAGGTGAGGTCGGCAGGACAGGGAGGGGACACGGTTCCCACATCAGTGGCACAAACTGTCTGACCGGGGGTGGTGGGGGTGGAAGAGCAAGTGGTGGGGGGGAGGGCCTGAGCATTTTGGGGATGGTGTATCTGTTGGTGGGGGAATCTGGGGAAGGGTGTGGCGGGGGAACCTGTGGAGTGGTGGCCTGGGGGATGGAGGACGGAGAGTTAGTCGTGGAGCTGTGGGGCGGGGGTGGGGTCTTGCTCTTCCGGCTACAGGGGGACTTGCGGGTGGGGGCCTCACTCTGACTGTGCCTGGGGGAGGGTGTCCGGGTGTGAGGGGCACTCCCCTCTGCGTGTGGGGACTTCCTCTTCCCCTTGTAACCTGGATCGGCTGGGTCGGTGGGGAAGAGGCCAAGGTCACAGAGGAAGAGCTTCTTGGGAGATGGGATTGCAGGTGAGGCAAGGGAAGGGGGCTGGGAGGGAGAGGTATCTGAGGACTGCGGAGTGGTTGTGGATGACTGTGTGTGTGTTTGCAAACCATCCCCTGTGAGTGTGGTATCAGTCCCCTGATGTTGCTTGTGTGAACATCTAGACCTTGGTTTGGGTGTAAGTGTGCTGCCCGTGTCTGTGGGTTTGGGTGAAGGTGCTGGTGTGTGTGTGCTTGGGACAGGTAGGGTGCTAGGAATCGTGTGTGGGGCAGGGGTAGGCGGGGTGCGGGACTGTTGGAGGAGGGACACTGCTGCCGTCAGGGAGTAGGCCACGGACTGATTGGTCCTTTGCAGGGCAGACATCCCCGATAAAATGCCCTCCACGAACGACACCAGTTGTGTCAACAGACTGGTGTGTGCATGGAGGACACTCAGCATTGATGTCTTCCTTACATGGATCTGTCAAAGCTAGTCCACAGACTCCACACTCAGGCCAGCAGGGGACACAGGGGCAGGGGGTGCGGTGCCTGGCAAAAAGGAGACATGCTCACGAACACAGGAGCCTCCACGGAGCTCTGGGATGGGAGCTGTTGGACTTGACCCTTCTGGCAAGTTCACCCCTAGAAGTTTTTGCAGTATCCTAGCCTTTTTCCTATGGTGTATTAGTGGATTTAGGCCTCTAGGCGCTTTCACACTGTGTCCCAGTGGAAAGCGCGTGCGCTCTGTGTGGTTGAATGAGACTGACCTGCCCTCCCATAGGAATGCATGGGGGATCTGAGTGACCGTGCTAGTTCCTGATGCGGGGGGAGTGCAGGGTCGAGTTTGATATGTGCAAACTTGTGAGAGTGAATGCTGCGCAATGATGTGTGCTGCGTTACTGTAGCTAGTATAGAAGCGCCACTTCTAGACACTGGCATAAATGTGCAGTGACTGTCTGGCGTGTGATTGGCTGGTGAGCCTGGCTCCAGGAGTCAGGATGGGTCTGCCCCAGTGGTGGGTGGAGAGAGCTGAATGTTGATGAGTGGGAGGAGTACACCTGGGACCTGAATAGGGCTGGGCTTTCCACACACAATGCTGGCTCTGCCCCCTGTGGTGCGACTGATGACCCTGGCCTGTTCTGTGAATAGGGAGAGGGGCTGAGCAAAACAAAGTACTCAAGAACCAGTTGTATCTGGTTCGCCCCTTCCCTGCACCTTGAGACAAAGGATTTGGTGTATAAAAGAGGGGCTGTGACCCCATGAAAATGTGCTCGTTCTGACTTGAATCTGCCAGGGGCGGGCTGCTGCTGGGGCCCAGGGGAAGGCTTGCCTCCCTGGGCCCTGCCCAGCCCCTGGATACCTGGAAGACTTCTGGGAACTTTTGCTGCATCCTTCTAGCGCCTGAGAGCGCTTTGCCTTGGATTTTGGTCCTGAACATAGCGCGTGGAGAGCGCTTTATTCCCCCAGAGACAGGAGCTGGGGCTGTGCAGCGTCGCGCTGCTGAGAGAGGGAGAGGGAATCCCCAGACTAGGGATTCCCCCATGATGCCGGCCTTGCAGGAGCCCACCCCGCTTATTTTGTCGCTTTTGGTGCGCAGGTGGCCACCCTGCGTCTTTGTTTCACGTGATGGCTTGATGCAGGTGCCCACCCCGCTTATGTCCGCTAATTGATTATGCTCGCGGGTGCCCACCCCCCTTCATCTTTATTTAAAATTGCGGGTGCCCACCCCGCACTTTGCCAGCAAAAGAAATCACCGCCGTGGCCCGAGCCGCATTCAAAACTCGCCGCCAAGTCCGCGGCCCGCCTGGTTGTGGGCGGGGCCGCGGGACGGAAGCGGAAGTGCGGCCATTTTTCCGGCAGGCAGAGGTCCCGGAGCCTCGCAGGCTCCCCCTGCAAAGTCCCGGTCCCGAGATGGGGGTCCGGGTGAGGACCAGCGCATCGAGAGGACGGGGCTCTCATGAGGTGAGAGAGCCCCGCCATGACCGCCAGTGAGGAGCAGAGTCCCCGCCCAGAGGCCCGGTGAGTGAGGGCTCTAAGGGGGGCGAGAGAGAGAGGCACCAGTGCCAGTGCCGACTTCCTGGGCGGCCCCGTCTGGCAGTGGGCCGCCCCAACCTAGGGGGCAAGTCAGTTCCCAGTCACCAAAGGGCACCGAGGTGCCCGGCCCATATTCCTTGTTTCCCGAGCCCAGAGAGGCTCCAACGAAGGGGCCATCATGTTTGTTTTAGAGCGCTAGTGCGCTACAATGACGGGGGCATACTTGTTATAGTGCCCTGAGGCTCCAACGAAGGGGGCATTATTGTTCAAGAGCCCTGAGGCTCCAACGAAGGGGGCATTATCGTTTCAGAGCCAGAAAAGGCTCCAACACTTGGGGACACATGTATGATTACAGAGCCCAAGGGGGCTCCAGCGTGTTGGCAGGATGATTTCAGGAGCCAGTGTGCTCCAGGGGGACATGTTGTTTTAGAGCCTAGGTGGCTCCAACGTCTTGGACACTGTTTCAGGGGCCATTGAGAGCCCATGCCTCATTTTACTTCCCCAGCTGTGCAGCACTTAGTGCCAGCTGCAGCGTTTAGGCCCTGTTCTGGTCCCCAGCTGCCCAGCAAGTAGTGGGCAGCTGCTACGTTTAGGTTCTAGCGCGACCTGGACCCTAATGCGATTGAGGTGTTATTGTGATTCATGCTAATGTGATTGGATGTTAGGAAATGTACTGTGTATAGCATGTTTTGCGCACCCTGTGTTTTATACCTCTAAATGTGGTCATTTCTGCCTAGGAGGGTGTTTTACCAGTTTAGGTTGGTGTTAGGGAGATTGTACTTCCCTGTGTGATGGACGCCCCTAGAGTAGTTATACTTAGGTGGTTAGGTCTAATGCGTTAGACTACTGAGAAATTGCATAATGTGTTTATGCCCCTGTGATGGATGCAGGATAGGTTTTATACCTGAAGCTAGTGTGATGACGCTGAGGTCATTATTGCGCCAGTAGTTACTGGTTGTGCTCTACAGTTACTTTGTGTTTCCATGGGTATATGTTCTACATTTACTATTGGTGATTTGTGCTGATTCTGACAGTGGTCCATGTGGCCCTGTCCCGATGAAAATAGTCCCTTGTAAAATTCTGCCCAGGGCCAGGTGGCACAGTGTAAATTGTAAGAATATTATCTATTGTGTTTTGGTATAATACAAAGGCTATTTTTATATAATACCTTGTGTGGAGTTTCTTTTGTGGTGGGCCTTGGGTGTTGTTGCTGGGTGCGTGCGCAAACGCTTTACACATTGCCTCCAGGAAAAGCCTGACTGCTCATGCCAAGCTACCAAGGGGGTGAGCAGGGGTTATCTTTGGCGTGTAACTCCCCAGCCCTGACTAGAGTGGTGGTTTCTGCCTGGCTTTAGCGCAAGCCCTAGCCAACCAGAAATCCCATTTCTAACATTGGTGATCAGCGGTGGGATTAGGACTTGCGTTTGCGCAGTACCACAGCGACAGCTGGCTGCACTACAAAACTCTGCATTTAGATAGTCACATGGAAAGGGATTATTGTTCTAAATTTGTTTTTAAGTGTCATTTCTGTGGAAATGTGTTTCTGGATTCACCAGTAAGGGTGGGATCCAGTGGTGGCAGCAGATGTGGATCCAGTGCATGTATTCCCATTCCCAGTTCCCGGGGTAATGGTACCTGTGTCACGTGGTGGTCAGGTTGAGAAATCAGGGGCGGTAGAAACTGTCTTACCAGTCTTGGGAGGGGTTTGGGGATGAATGTGTAATGCGCTGGATGAATGTGAACGTCCCATTCCCAGTTCCCGGAGTAATGGTACCTGTGTCACGTGGTGGTCAGGTTGAGAAATCAGGGGCGGTTGAAGCTGTCTTACCAGTCTGGGGTGTATGTGTGTGGATGAATGGTGTGAGTTCTCTGAAATAAGGAGCTTGCTGAATCCTTTGGTGTGAGTTCTCTGAAATAAGGAGCTTGCTGGTTGATTGGGTGTGAGTTCTCTGGGATAGGGAGCTTGCATTGGGGAGTGATTCCAAAAGGAGTGACTGAGGTGTCTTCCAGCCCAGCGTGGTGGAAGAGGTTCAGAGTAGCCAAGCTAGGTCTCGGTGTAGGGGCTCACGTCCTGTCTCTGCGGAGAAGGAGTGGGTGGGACTGCGTGTCTCCAGGTGCCCGAAACCCAGTCTCAGGGCCTGGATGCTTTCTTTAGGGAACATCAGGTCGGGGGCCTAGGCTGTACCGATAGGTCATTTGAGGAGGATCTCCCAGTGTCTAGAGGACGTGGAGTGTCTGTAATCAGAGGTCCAGTAGTCCTGGTGTCTAGCGGTACCGCTCCAGCTGGGAGGGTGCGGAAGTCCAGAGGGAGGGGTGAGAGGGGGAGGGATTCCCCAGTGGGAACCAGTAGGTCAGGGACCAGCCGGGAGGGCTGAGTCGCAACTGAGTGACCGTGGTGTCCCCACTTCTGTCCTGGGGGGTCTGCACGCACTGTCAGATGGACAGGAGGTTGTGAGATCAGCGCCAGGCAGACTGTCACGCGACCCATTAGTTATGTGTCACCCTCGTTAAGTCCTGGTTCGCCAGGCATCTGACCAAAGGGTACGTCCCTCGGTTGGGGAGCCAGTAGTTAGTGTTTCCGGATCTGGACGTAAGGGCAGCTGTAGTCCTGAGGGCAGGGGAGGCTCATCTTAGGTGAAGAGACCCTGCTCTACAGTGGAAGGGGGTGCAGAGGGAGGGAGTCCTCGCCTCTGACCCCCGTGGATCCCAGGTGGTAGACCAGTTGGTGGAGAGAGGTCCTGAACTGGTGGGAGAGTTGTGTTCTGGTGGGTGCTTCCCTTGGAGGGTGCGGAACCCCAGAAGTAGAGGTAGGGTGGGGCATTCTTGCCCGTGACCTCTGGTCAGCCTGAGGGTGCGGACCCTAGGTTGAAGGATCAGTGATAGTTGGGAACTACACTGAGAGGGAGAGTGGAGAATGGCTTGTATGCCAGGGGTTACTACCCCCCACTCTGGGTTTGGCAAGGACCAGTGGTATCTGGGTGGCCTAGGGCCTGGTCCTGGCCGCGGACAACTAGGTAGTACCAGTGGGGTAGCCTTGTTGGGCCTGAGCTTTTTCGGTTGTTTTTTTTTTCCGGATGGAACCACGTTGATTCAGAATGGCGTAGAACCGGAGAGTGTCCCTGCAGTGCGGGCCTGCATCCGTGTTCTATCGCCCCAAGCAGGGAAGACCATCACGGTGGTGATTGGTCTGCCCTGCGTTTTGGCTGGAAGGGGGTTGTGTTGGACTTGGCCCTTCTGGCAAGTTCACCCCTAGAACTTTTTGCAGTATCCTAGCCTTTTTCCTATGGTGTATTAGTGGATTTAGGGCTCTAGGCGCTTTCATACTGTGTCCCAGTGGAAAGCGTGTGCGCTCTGTGTGGTTGAATGAGACTGACCTGCCCTCCCATAGGAATGCATGGGGGATCTGAGTGACCGTGCTAGTTCCTGATGCGGGGGGAGTGCAGGGTCGAGTTTGATATGTGCAAACTCATGAGAGTGAATGCTGCGCAATGATTGGTGCGGCGTTACTGTAGCTAGTATAGAAGCGCCACTTCTAGACACTGGCATAAATGTGCAGTAACTGTCTGTCGTGTGATTGGCTGGTGAGCCTGGCTCCAGGAGTCAGGATGGGTCTGCCCCAGTGGCGGGTGGAGAGAGCTGCATGTTGATGAGTGGGAGGAGTACACCTGGGACCTGAATAGGGTTGGGCTTTCCCCACACAATGCTGGCTCCGCCTCCTGTGGTGCGACTGATGACCCTGGCCTGTTCTGTGAATAGGGAGAGGGGCTGAGCAAAACAAACTGCTCAAGAACCAGTTGTATCTGGTTCGCCCCTTCCCTGCACCTTGAGACAAAGGATTTGGTGTATAAAAGAGGGGCTGTGACCCCATGAAAATGTTCTCGTTCTGACTTGAATCTGCCAGGGGCGTGCTGCTGCTGGGACCCAGGCGAAGGCTTGCCTCCCTGGGCCCTGCCCAGCCCCTGGATACCTGGAAGACTTCTGGGAACTTTTGCTGCATCCTTCTAGTGCCTGGGAGCGCTTTGCCTTGGATTTTGGTCCTGAACATAGCGCCTGGAGAGCGCTTTATTCCCCCAGAGAGAGGAGCTGGGGCTGTGCAGCGTCGCGCTGCTGAGAGAGGGAGAGGGAATCCCCAGACTAGGGATTCCCCCATGATGCCGGCCTTGCGGGAGCCCACCCCGCTTATTTTGTCGCTTTTGGTGCGCAGGTGCCCACCCTGCGTCTTTGTTTCACATGATGGCTTGATGCGGGTGCCCACCCCGCTTATGTCCGCTAATTGATCGTGGTCGCGGGAGCCCACCCCGCATTTTACTGAGCTGCGGGTGCCCACCCCGCTTCATCTTTATTTAAAATTGCGGGTGCCCACCCCACACTTTGCCTGCAAAAGAAATCACCGCCGCGGCCCGAGCCACATTCAAAACTCGCCGCCGAGTCCGTGGCCCGCCTGGTTGTGGGCGGGGCTGCGGGACGGAGGCAGAAGTGCGGCCATTTTTCCAGCAGGCAGAGGTCCCGGAGCCTCGCAGGCTCCCCTTGCAAAGTCCCGGTCCCGAGATGGGAGACCGGGTGAAGACCGGCGCATCAAGAGGACGGGGCTCTCATGAGGTGAGAGAGCCCCGCCATGACCGCCAGTGAGGAGCAGAGTCCCCGCCCAGAGGCCCGGTGAGTGAGGGCTCTAAGGGGGGCGAGAGAGAGGCACCAGTGCCGGTGCCGACTTCCTGGGCGGCCCTGTCTGGCAGCGGGCCGCCTCAACAAGGGGGCAAGTCAGTTCCCAGTCCCCAAAGGGCACCGAGGTGCCCGGCCCATATTCCTTGTTTCCCGAGCCCAGAGAGGCTCCAACGAAGGGGCCATCATGTTTGTTTTAGAGTGCTAGTGCGCTCCAACGACGGGGGCATAATTGTTATAGAGCCCTGAGGCTCCAACGAAGGGGGCATTATTGTTCATGAGCCCTGAGGCTCCAACGAAGGGGGCATTATCGTTTCAGAGCCAGGAAAGGCTCAAACGCTTGGGGACACATGTATGATTTCAGAGCCCAAGGGGGCTCCAGCGTGTTGGCAGGATGATTTTAGGAGCCAGTGTGCTCCAGGGGGACATGTTGTTTTAGAGCCTAGGTGGCTCCAACGTCTTGGACACTGTTTCAGGGGCCATTGAGAGCCCATGCCTCATTTTACTTCCCCAGCTGTGCAGCACTTAGAGCCAGCTGCAGCGTTTAGGCCCTGTTCTGGTCCCCAGCTGCCCAGCAAGTAGTGGGCAGCTGCTACGTTTAGGTTCTAGCGCGACCTGGACCCTAATGCGATTGAGGTGTTATTGTGAGTCATGCTAATGTGATTGGGTGTTAGGAAATGTACTGTGTATAGCATGTTTTGCGCACCCTGTGTTTTATACTTCTAAATGTGGTCATTTCTGCCTAGGAGGGTGTTTTACCTGTTTAGGTTGGTGCTAGGGAGATTGTACTTCCCTGTGTGATGTACGCCCCTAGAGTAGTTATACTTAGGTGGTTAGGTCTAATGCGTTAGACTACTGAGAAATTGCATAATGTGTTTATGCCCCTGTGATGGATGCAGGATAGGTTTTATACCTGAAGCTAGTGTGATGACGCTGAGGTCATTATTGCGCCAGTAGTTACTGGTTGTGCTCTACAGTTACTTTGTGTTTCCATGGGTATATGTTCTACATTTACTATTGGTGATTTGTGCTGATTCTGACAGTGGTCCATGTGGCCCTGTCCCGTGTAAATAGTCCCTTGTAAAATTCTGCCCAGGGCCAGGTGGCACAGTGTAAATTGTGTGAATATTATCTAATGTGTTTTGGTATAATACAAAGGCTATTTTTATATAATACCTTGTGTGGAGTTTCTTTTGTGGTGGGCCTTGGGTGTTGTTGCTGGGTGCGCGCGCAAACGCTTTACACATTGCCTCCGGGATAAGCCTGACTGCTCGTGCCAAGCTACCAAGGGGGTGAGCAGGGGTTATCTTTGGCGTGTAACTCCCCAGCCCTGACTAGAGTGGTGGTTTCTGCCTGGATTTGGCGCAAGCCCTAGCCAACCAGAAATCCCATTTCTAACAGGAGCAGATGGGAGGGTGGTGATGGTAGTGGTGGTGGCGGTGGTGGGGACAGCCTCACTAGCTGGGGTTTGGTGGCTGCTGACACCCGCCTCCACAAGGGAGTCATCCTCCGAGCTGCTGTGGCCCTCAGCTGAGGTGGATGGTGCTGAGGACTCCTCGGTGTGACTCCACTTGCCCTCCGTGCCACTGGGTCCCTCCAACTCCTCGCCTTCTGTCCCAGTCAGGCTATGTGGCTCCTCCTGGCCCGTGGAGCTGTCCCCTCCTGTGGCCGTGGATCTATCTGGATAGAAGTAGGAAACAAAGAACAACATCAGTCACCTGCACTGACTGCACACACCACAGTGAGTACAGCACATCACAGGGCAAGCCCTGGCATCATCAGGTGAACACTGCTCAAAGTGCTCACACTGTTTAGAATAAGCCAATTGTCAGTCTCACCATCAACCATGGCACTCATATCCCTCCTGGACTTGCACCCATATGTCTGTTACATGTTGGATGCTAATACCCCAATGTGCATACACCATTGTGCACTGTCAAGTGATCACACACCTATATGTCACACAGGTCTTGACTCTCATAGTCACATCTCAGATGTCCTGCTGACCCTCAAACTCATGAACACCCCAGTTGTCCAGAAAAGGAAGCCACACCACAATGACACAGAGGCAGACACCTGAAGTCACATGCCACTAAGCACAACCTGTAAGTTGATACACTGGAGTGGGATTAAAGAGTGTTTCTAAATGCCCTTTAGTATTACTGCCTAAGTCTATGTGAAACAGTGTATAGCCCTGGACTGTAGTCAGGTGGCTAAGCAAGTGTGACACACTTGATATACATATTCCTGATGCCCACAAATTGGAGTCCCTGCAGCATGGGCGTGTTTGAAATACCCCAGGCACATGTGGCGAGTCAGGCCAGCAATTGGAACACATATCTAGGGCACACACAGATCACATGTCAGATCTCAGGCTTTGTGTAAACAATTGACCCACCCATGAAACCCACAACAGAGTCACGGTAACAGATGCTGTTCGGAACCTGAAACATAGCTGACTGCAGGGACACAGTGCCCTAGTGACACAAGCAACAGACTGTAGGGTTCACACCTGTGGATCAGATGAGGAGGGTGCACCACACAATTGAGGGACATGAGTCCTGGACTACAAGACCTACGTAATGTGGAAGTGTGACCAGGCCAAAAGACTGCAAATAGCATGTCAGACATAGTACACAGATTAGGCATGGACTTACCCCCTCATTGCTACTGTCTGGCTTTCAGCTGCCCATCCAGGTCCGGGAAGACCACTGCAAGAATCCTGAGCATGTGGGGGGTCAGGGGCCGGTGTCCGCCCCTCCTGCGAGGAGGCGACAGCTTCAGCTGGACCATTGCGAGCCTCCGGGTCCAGCCCCGAAGGTCCTGCCACCTCTTCTGGCAGTTGCGGATCCAGCGCTTGTAGACCCCCACTGATCGAACTGCCCGGGCAATGGTCAGCCAGATCTCCTGTTTCTAGTGGGCATCAACCTGTGAGGATGACAAAGTTAAAAGTCCATTAACACACATGCTCCATATTTGTGCTGCACACAATTGGATATACATGTCGTCATCACAAAGGAAAATAAATTACACAGGTAGTGAACCCATGGAAATGGACAAATGCCCTGCATGTCTGACATGTTAGCAATGCCGGCACAACTGCAGTGGGCAGGTCAGACGGAGTGGACTGGGTCCCCACTGCAGTGCCCAAGTCAGACGGGGTGGTTGTGGACTCCTCTGTAGTGCCTAACTCAATGGGAACGGAATGGGGTTCAGGTGAGGTTGGTAGGACAGGAAGGGGACACGGTTCCCACATCAGTGGCACAAACTGTCTGACCGGGGGTGGTGGGGGTGGAAGAGCAAGTGGTGGGGGGAGGGCCTGAGCAATTTGGGGATGGTGTATCTGTGGGTGGGGGAACCTGGGGCAGGGTGTGGCGGGGGAACCTGTGGAGTGGTGGCCTGGGGGATGGAGGACGGAGAGTTAGTCGTGGAGCTGTGGGGCGGGGGTGGGGTCTTGCTCTTCCGGCTACAGGGGGACTTGCGGGTAGGGGCCTCAGTCTGACTGTGCCTGGGGGAGGTTGTCTGGGTGTGAGGGGCACTCCCCTCTGCGTGTGGGGACTTCCTCTTCCCCTTGTAAGCTGGATCGGCTGGGTCGGTGGGGAAGAGGCCAAGGTCATAGAGGAAGAGCTTCTTGGGAGATGGGATTGCAGGTGAGGCAAGGGAAGGGGGCTGGGAGGGAGAGGTATCTGAGGACTGCAGAGTGGTTGTGGATGACTGTGTGTGTGTTTGCAAACCATCCCCTCTGAGTGTGGTATCAGTCCCCTGAGGTTGCTTGTGTGCACATCTAGACCTTGGTTTGGGTGTATGTGTGCTGCCCGTGTCTGTGGGTTTCGGTGAAGGTGCTGGTGTGTGTGTGCTTGGGACAGGTAGGGTGCTTGGAATCGTGTGTGGGGCAGGGATAGGCGGGGTGCGGGACTGTTGGAGGAGGGACACTGCTGCCGTCAGGGAGGAGGCAACGGACTGATTGGTCCTTTGCAGGGCAGACATGCCCGATGAAATGCCCTCCATGAACGACACCAGTTGTGTCAACAGCTCGGTGTGTGAATGGAGGACACTCAGCATTGATGTCTTCCTTACATGGATCTGTCAAAGCTAGTCCACAGACTCCACACTCAGGCCAGCAGGGGACACAGGGGCAGGGGGTGCGGTGCCTGGCAAAAAGGAGACATGCTCACGGACACAGGAGCCTCCACGGAGCTCTGGGATGGGAGCAGATGGGAGGGTGGTGATGGTAGTGGTGGGGGCGGTGGTGGTGGCGGGACAGCCTCACTAGCTGGGGTTTGGTGGCTGCTGACACCCGCCTCCACAAGGGAGTCATCCTCCGAGCTGCTGTGGCCCTCAGCTGAGGTGGATGGTGCTGAGGACTCCTCGGTGTGACTCCACTCGCCCTCCGTGCCACTGGGTCCCTCCAACTCCTCGCCTTCTGTCCCAGTCAGGCTCTGTGGCTCCTCCTGGCCCGTGGAGCTGTCCCCTCCTGTGGCCATGGATGTATCTGGATAGAAGTAGGAAACAAAGAACAACATCAGTCACCTGCACTGACTGCACACACCACAGTGAGTACAGCAAATCACAGGGCAAGCCCTGGCATCATCAGGTGAACACTGCTCAAAGTGCTCACACTGTTTAGAATAAGCCAATTGTCAGTCTCACCATCAACCATGGCACTCATATCCCTCCTGGACTTGCACCCATATGTCTGTTGCATGTTGGATGCTAATACCCCAATGTGCACAGACATGCACCACCTACACATTTGTTGATCATGCAAGTAAACATGTAGGAGTATGTTACTATACACACATCACATCTCTTGCCATTGACTCAATACAGGTGTCAGGATGAAGGGATGGCCAAAGTCTCATTTCAAATGCGCGTGATGCATACCAGCATTACACACTATGATGTTCTCATGTCCTGATAGTCAATGCCACAAAGGGGTGCATGGAGCACATTTGACCCCAATGCAGGATCACTCATAGCAAGTTAAATGCCATGACACTGGCATGCCTGGAAAGTCAGTCATCATTGTCTCCTGTCACAGGGGCAAGGCATCCAGACAACAACAGTATGCACTGTGTCACAATCATAGCTCATGGGTAAAGCAAACTCTGCAGCTGAGAAGTGGACTTGTACATCCCCTGCAAACAAGATATCCCGGACACAGAGGACCCCACATCATACATAACAGACATATGAGTCTCTGCGAACACAACTCCCTGTACATGAGCACATCACAGTCTGCTGTGCATGAAACACAGCTTCCTGAAGTTCACAGTTGCATACACCATTGTGCACTGTCAAGTGATCACACACCTATATGTCACACAGGTCTTGACACTCATAGTCACATCTCAGATGTCCTGCTGACCCTCAAACTCATGAACACCCCAGTTGTCCAGAAAAGGAAGCCACACCACAATGACACAGAGGCAGACACCTGAAGGCACATGTCACTAAGCACAACCTGTAAGTTGATACACTGGAGTGGGATTACAGAGTGTTTCTAAATGCCCTTGAGTAGGCATGACTGCCTAAGTCTATGTGAAACAGTGTATAGCCCTGGACTGTAGTCAGGTGGCTAAGCAAGTGTGACACACTTGATATACATACTCCTGATGCCAACAAATTGGAGTCCCTGCTGCATGGGCGTGTTTGAAATACCCCAGGCACATGTGGCGATTCAGACCAGCAATTGGAACACATATCAAGGGCACACACAGATCACATGTCAGATCTCAGGCATTGTGTAAACAATTGACCCACCCATGAAACCCACAGCAGAGTCACGGTAACAGATGCTGTTCGGAACCTGAAGCATAGCTGACTGCAGGGACACAGTGCCCTAGTGACACAAGCAACACACTGTAGGGTTCACACCTGTGGATCAGATCAGGAGAGTGCATCACACAATTGAGGGACATGAGTCCTGGACTACAAGACCTACGTAATGTGGAAGTGTGACCAGGGCAAAAGACTGCAAATAGCATGTCAGACACAGTACACAGATTAGGCATGGATTTACCCCCTCCTTGCTACTGTCTGGCCTTCAGCTGCCCATCCAGGTCCGGGAAGACCACTGCAAGAATCCTGAGCATGTGGGGGGTCAGGGGCCGGTGTCCGCCCCTCCTGCGAGGAGGCAACAGCTTCAGCTGGACCCTTGCGAGCCTCCGGGTCCAGCCCCGAAGGTCCTGCCACCTCTTCTGGCAGTTGCAGATCCAGTGCTTGTAGACCCCCACTGATCGCCCGGGCGATGATCAGCCAGATCTCCTGTTTCTAGTGGGCACCAACCTGTGAGGATGACAAAGTTAAAAGTCCATTAACACACATGCCCCATATTTGTGCTGCACACAATTGGATACACATGTCGTCATCACAAAGGAAAATAAGTTACACAGGTAGTGCACCCATGGAAATGGACATATGCCCTGCATGTCTGACATGTTAGCAATGCCTGGGAAGTTTAAGCTTGCACAAATGCACTTTAGCTGCAGAACACCTGTTCATTACATGTACATACATACTTTGGGGGATGAAAGTACTCAGTGAGTATGCTTGCCACTGGTGTACACACTGCCGTCTTGGCGGTTCGAGCTGGACTGTTCCCATGAGGCACAGGGTCAGACTGATTTGCATATGGCCATGTCTGAACTGGGGTGGCAGAGTGGGCTAAAGAGCGGTGATGGATCAAACCCACATCTGTTGACTGGGTGTGAGTGTTTGATTGGTTCTGATGCTCCGTCCATCACCACCACCTTTTGTACCACATCTGCTACCTGGACGTACATACCCTACAGCACTGACCCCAGAGGTGAAGGTGATATCAGCCCTGCACTTCTTTGCTACTGGTACCTTCCAGTACACTGTGGCTACTGCTGGTGGTATGTCGCAAACTATGTTCAGTCGTGTGCTACGCGATGTCTTGGAGGGGATGTTGCATTTCCTTGACCTGTACATCAAGTTTCCTAGCCCAGGTCAACTCACTGAAATAAAGGATGCTTTTTATACACTGGGGAGGATGCTGAACGTCATTGGATCTATTGATGGTACACATGTGGCCCTGGTACCACCACGGGCACATGAGCAGGCATACCGGAACAGGAAACATTTCCACTCCATCAATGCTCTGGTGATATGTCTTGATGTCACAGATGCCAGACCAGCATGCCTGGCTTGTCAGTGTGTACTGACTGGTTACCATTGTGTGTGTTTGGCAATGTTGTATTCCACCCTCTTTCAAAACTCTGTTAATTGTCCAATTGTTTGTATGTAGGTGACTCCGGATACCCCAACATGCCGTGTTTGCTGACACCCCTCAGGAACCCTGTGACACCAGCCGAGATGCGCTACAATGAGGCACATGGTCGGACCAGGAGGGTGATTGAGCGGACCTTTGGTTTCCTGAAAAGCCGCTTCTGCTGCCTGGACAAGACCGGAGGGGCCCTCCTATATGACCCTGCAAAGGTCACTAAGGTCCACAATAGTGTTGAACTGCTAACTTGTTTCTGTGTAAGTTTATTTTGACATGTTTTGTGCATGTGTATTGCATTTCTCTCCTGTTCTGCTGTGCTTTTGACTGTGTCTTGTGTCTGTCCTTCCCAGGGTACTTTGCTTGTTGTTTGGTCAACACTGACCCCCAACACCCAGAATCCAACACCAGTGTGGAAGTTGTCAATTCCCATCAAGTGATGTACCACACACCCCTGGACTTCAATTCTCCGACACTTTGTGACCATGTGTCCACTGTAACGTACAATTACCTTGCAACTATTGTGGAATAAACATGTTGCTGATGTGTAATGAACCTGTGCTATGCTTTGTTAGGTTCGTTGTCTGTCTTCCCACATCTGACTGACATTTGCTTACCTCACCTGTGGGATTGTTACCACTGACTGTGGATAGGTGTGGTGTCTGTGCATTACAATGTATTTCAGGTCAACATCATTGTGTGGGATGAGTTACATGGCCATGGTGAGTATGTGTTGTGGTGCCATAGTGGTGTGTCACATGTGTCACATCTGAAAAAGACAAGGTACGGTTGCACTCAAGTGTAGACTGAAACAAAGAAAGTTAATCAAGGTAGACTGCTTAGGTGCTAGTGAGACCACCTCCTAACCTCAGAGGTGTACGTGTGAAAGTAGAAGCAGCGTCTCATGGGAAAGACGACCTCACATCAGCACTCTGTGAGCGGAGACTCCGCTTTAAGGAAAAAGTAAACTCTTTTCGTAGCTCTTTGTAGTGACTTTTAATTCATCAGTAGTCACGTATGATACATCTCATACTCAAATTAAGGTTTCCATATTGATGGCAAGAAGATCAATTTTTATAACATGGTTTTTTTCAGATGTCCCCGATGCATTTCGGGACTCGCCCTTCGTCAGGGGGGTGTGTTTCTACAAGAAAAAGAGGGAAAATAAGCAAAGGTCCAGGACGTGGAGAGTGTGGATTAGTAAACTGACGAGCCGTAGCGTCAAGTGATCGGTGGTAAATTACGAAAAGGAAAATATTCCCTCAGTGTGTGTTAATCAGAAGAAGGAGTCGTAATGCGGTCAGCAGTAGGTTAACGGAAAGGGGCTGGTATAAAGAGGAAAAGGTAGAACAAGGTATATGCAGTACAAAACTATAACAGCAAAAGACCAACAGGTAAGCCATATTCTACGCAAAAACCCGGTCAAAATAGTGCGTCCAAGAGGTGGAGAAAACATGCGGGTAAATAAGAATATAAAATCAAATACCTGAAAAAACCGCCGGAGCTTCTACAATGTAGACGCGTGGAAAGGTGATGCCGGTGCGGAGTTTAAACAGCGGAAGATAAAGCCCATTCACCCGGAAGTGACAGGTACGTGTACTGCGTAAAGTGACGTGTGCTCAAAAGCAAGTGAAAAAAGACTAGGATGTGTATAAGGTAGTCAAGGAAACCACAAGTAGAAGTGAAGGTAACCGGAAAAGGTATCCAAATGTGCAATAACGCGATGAGTGCAAATGCATAAACAACGTAAGAAACAATGTAGTAACAAGATAATTGCAACTGCATAGAAAATATAACTCAAAAATATATCACTCTATCAGTGTCAGAAAAATCAGTATGGTAGAAAAGCACATACAATTCGAAAGTCCTTTACAGATAGCAACTATATTCAACACGTTCATTCATTCCGGAGGGATGGACTGCATTAAGTCTATTTATCCAAAACAGTTCGCGTTGCAATAGAAAAGCACTGTTATCTCTCCCTTGTAACAGTGGAACTTGTTCCAAAATGAGAAATCTCAGTTGGCTGCAGTTGTGTCTGTTTTCAAAAAAATGTTTCGCAACCGTAGACTTGGTGTTGAGAGTTCGAATGTTGCTTTTGTGTTCTATCAGTCTGGTTTTCATCTTCCTTTCAGTTTTGCCTACATGGTAGACCGCATGGACATTTAAGGAGGTAAATAATGTTGCTGGAGTCGCAAGTGGCTGTAACTTTTAGTTTGATTGAAGTTCCTTTCGAGGGATGCATGACACTGCTTCCCCTGATGATGTTGTTGCAGCCACCACAATTGTAGCATGGGATGGTTCCTTTGCATATTGTATTGGATTCGGAGGAGGTCTTGTTCAAAAGTTGTTGTAGATTTGAAGTCCGTTGGTAAGCGAAAATCGGCAACTGATCAAAAATGCCTTTAAAGTCAGGCTCGGACTGCAAAAGTGGCCAATATTTCCGAATGGAGTTCTTAATTTTGTGACTTTGTCTGGAAAATTTGTCACATCACCATGACTCACATAACGTTGATCACATTGTTGTAGTATTAGGCATGCACTGTGTTGTTTAGCAGATCAACATCTCCATGACACATGACTAGTTGGAATCACACCACAGGCAAGTATAGTGTACTGGTGAGTTTAGTTACAAACATGTATGAGGATAGTGCACAGGATGGTGGGTGCTGTACATTGGGTTTTGAATCCAAAGTTCACAGTAGAGTTGGAAGTGTTGGTATCTAAAATGTCCAGAGTAAAGTCCACAGTCATCTGCTACATTGGACTAACATGAATCCTCCATGTCATGTTGGCGAGTTGTGTTAGATACAACAAGGTGAATGGTTTGCGCACAAAGAACATTGTCCAGAACAGGTTTAGATGCCATGGGGGATGTGCATGGAGATCTGCGTCTCACTTGTCCTTCTTCGGACGACCCGTCTTCTTCTTCGGTGGGTGGATCCTCAGGTGCAGGCGTCTGCGGTGCAGAGGACTCTCCACCAGTCATCCTCCCTCCCTGTGGCGCTGGCAGATCATGCGGCCACAGATGTTGTGGCCACACAGGGAGGTGTGGACATGTTGGTGCTTATCTGGCGCAGGCATTGTGTAGGAGAGTAGGATCTGCTTCACATGGGGACCCCCACTTTTTGCTGGTGTTTCACTGTTTTTCGACCATAGTCTGGCTGTGGCCCTGCTAATCAGGACCACAGCCTAGCTGCTTCCTCTCTAAAATGGTTTCCATGTACATTAGGTACATATCTAATTGGATTCTGGAGTGCCTTATAAGCCCCTAGTATATGGTATACTATGTACCTTGGGCATAGGTACCTCAGAGGCCTACCGGGGCTGCAGCATGTATTATGCCACTCCTGGGAAACACTCCAAAATGACACCACAGGTCTGCTACTGCAGCCTGGGTAAGGGTGTGCTTGCACCCCTTACTGTGGTATAGGCTACCTATATCACTACCTTATACAGACACATATAAACCTATAAGCCACCTCTATGGCAGGCGTAGACAATCCTGAAGGCAGAGTGCTTGGTTTTATGTGAGAGGGTGCCCAAGCATGAGCTGAGTCCCTCTGCAGCTTTCGGAAATACTTCCTTATGGCTGTTCTGTGATACAGTCATACCATATACTCTTAAGTGCATTATAACCTCGCGGTAAATGCTAACTTTGGGATGGCTGCATCAAAACATGTCGTGTTTGGTGTCAAACGCTTTGGAATACTACCCCCCCCACCAGTCCTGGCAGCGGGGCTAGCATTCCACCCTTCTAGAGGGAGAGACATGTTCACACTGGCTAAACCCGTTAGGACTTTCCTGAACCCTGGCATCACAAAATGGATGCCTCTGCCACAGACACGGGTCTGGCCTCCTGCTGCTGACTAAAACTCCGGCAGGAGAGGCCTGGACAATAGGTTTCCTCTCAAGGGGAGGTGTCCCCACCTCCCCAGACAGGCTGATGTGTATTGGGGCTGGGCGGGAGCACTCTCTGGTGCTTTGAAGTCCTGCACTGGGGCACACTTGGTGTCCCTGTGCATACTCCAGTTCAAACCGGCTGCAGGGGCTACCTACACCTGCTCTGGCGTGAAACTGGACAAAGGAAATGGATGTAACCACCCCTCTTTCCTGGGCCACCGATAGGTGGGGCCTTAGAGTTAGTCAATCCCCTAAACTTACTATAAGCATAGGAATCCAGTCCCTAGGACTTTAGATTACCCTGGACGAAACTCTGCAATGTACATCCTGGACCTTGGACGTTCTATCCTGACTAGAAGACTGAAGAAATCTCTCTTGGGGTCAAGGAGTGACTCCCCTGCTTGGCAGGCACCAAAGAAGCAACTCACTGGTCTTCAATTCTGAAGCTCCTGCCAGACGCCGAAGACTCTGCATCCCCAGAGGTAGATTTCCAGACTTCACCGAGGCTACCCTGAGTCAACAGCAAAGCTGAGGCACATGGCTATTGTGGGTGATGTGGAACCATGACCCCTGGACACTGTGAACTTTTGCAGCAACACTATCTTCCTGGTCTTCCTTGAATTTGTGCTTTGGGCTTCGAGTAGCCCCAGCCTTGAGCACCTCCTGCACCAAAGATTGTTGGCCTCCACTCCACGAGTGACCCGTGGGCCAGCTTGAAGTGTGATCGCTCAAGGCTCCTTCGCGATCACTAGCCTGTTGGCTAGCAGGTCCCCACGAAGGCGATTCCTTTTCTGAATGGGCTTCCCTAGTTGCTCCATATGTGCTCTGACTTACCTTCACTGGGTGAGTCCTTCAGACCTTGTTGGTCTGCACCGCAGTCCTTTCTCTGATTTCCAGTGACTTGCCGTTGCCAAGGCTTGTTGGGTCCTTTCAGGTTGCCGATACCGCAGCACTCAACAGACTTCGTGGTTCAGCTAGAATCTGGCTCGTGGACTTCGTTGCTCCCTCCTGGACCTCGTGGCTGAAGAGTCAATACACCCATCAACTCACCTGAAGCACCCGACATCTGTGGGCATTGGTCCATTCTGCCCTCGGTCACTGGTTAGAGACCCAGACTCTGTCCCCTCTGCTTTCAGGTTCCTTACATCCTAGATCCAGGCTTGGATCTCTTCAGACACTTCTCCTCTTCCCGGCAGCAGCAGTTCTTTGCAGGCTTCCATAGAAATCGACGACGCGACCCGACACCAAAAGACACCTATGCACCCGGCTTCCCTGGGTGAGGTAACTCGAGTACTCCAGTGCTCTCATGGGTGCTAGCCCTCTAGAACTTCTTAAGTCAAAAAGGGTTTGGTCCAGACTCAATTAGAAGTGTCCCTAATCTTTAAATTTCCAACCGCGACATTGCCCATAGAAGATAATAGGAACCCGCGGTTGTGTTTTCACACTGCATACAGCACCTGTGGGTCCCCTGTGTCACTACCTTGGGTGGTTCCTTGGGGTCCCAGCGATTCGAGAGGCAATAGGCCTAGTGCCTGTTCCAGTCGTGGTTCTTATACCACTTTTTTGGTATATGGTTTGGTACGCCCCTAGGGCCTAAACCTGTATTTGTGCTTTTACTGATGCTTGATCACTTGTAACTAAAGTACTTCGAACTCCATTCTCATAAAGAGACTAGAGGGGTGTGTGTTAACCTAAATACATATATTTTAAATATATACCTGGTGTGGTTGTCCTTTTATATGACCATTCAAGAGACTTTAGACTGGTAAAACAAGCTGCTTTACATTCCTTCAAGACTTAGCCTGAAGGCTGCTCTCCATAGCTACCACTAGGATAGCTTTCATATAAGGTTGTCTTTAACCATTCACCATAAGGGGTTGTTTGGACTGATACAAGGTGCCCAATAGAACTAGTGGACAGCATATATCAGGCCCCCTTCTCACACATTGGAGTATGTCCAGATGCACCGCAGTAAGTGTATCCCACTTTGCCTCCATGCGGGCATGATGGGCAGCCTGCTCCTGTTGAATGTCCTTGAGGATCCCCACTACCTGGCAGAATCCTCCGGTGCTATCCTTGTACGCATCTACGATGCGTGCCATTTGGGGGTCATCATGCAGTCCAGATCCCTCTGCAAGGCGCGCCCTCTGCCTACCACCCCTCCCAGCACCCCTATCCACACGGGCAGGACCTGCGGAGGCACGCACAGGTAACACTGGGCCCCCTTGGGTGTTGTTGCTGGTGGTGTTGTCCGTAGCTTCCTGGGGGTCCTGTGTCCCTGTGCTGCCGGTGTTCTGTGGCCTTGGTCTGTCCGTGTTGGCGGGGGTGCCCTGTCTGTTGCCAGATGCTGGAGGCTTGGGTACAGGGGGTGCAGATGTTGGTACTGCTGGTGGTGCATGATGACTCACACCGGAGGTGCCAGGTTGTTCGTCGTCATCCGAAGAGGACAGAGACGAATCCACACCAGAGAGCTGAGGGTCCACCAGAGTCTGAGACAGGGACTCCTCTTCATTTGCTGCTGTGTCCCCAGCACCACCTGTGTTTGGAATAGTCACACAATGTAAGTTATGTTTCTACAGGCATCAATGGTTCACATACGTGACATTTTCTACTGTACGTCAGGATGCGTGCCTGTACACTGCTTTGTCCAAGGTTGTCACGGACAGAGATTGATATTGTGTGGCACATTGCCCAGCCAAAATGAAATATTTCAATGTGCATGTCGAAGTGTGTGCATGCCCAGCTCATGTATAGATTTGGCTGTACATGGCCATGGTCATTACTACTCAAGGGCCATCACGTTGCTGACAAAAGTGTGTCATCCCTGTACAAATTTGAGCTTTAACAAGGACATACAAGCAATTCCGCTGAGGATATGTTGTTAGATTGGGGGTGTGGTAGTAGATTTTGCTAGTCTTTGTGTGTCACATTGGTGTATTGGTACGCCATGGTCACAGTCCGGTATGCCTGTGATCTCTTGGGAGAAAGTTTTTTTTACAGTGTTCCTAGTTCCCATCTCATTTCATACAAGTGATGATGTCACCATCATTAATGAGTCTGGTGCTGAGTTTTGTACGTGCATATGTGATTTGACTTGTTAATGTTCTCCATGGATTGGGCACGGAAGCTCTCTGGCTTTTCAATGCTCATGACAGTGAGAGCCGGTGTTGTGTGTGTTGCGGTTTGGCTGCTGTGAGTAGCATGTCTCCTCCAATGCAGTCCAGGTTAGACCTTGTGTCTACAGTGTCTATGACAGTGAGTGGTGTGTTGTGTGAAGGATGCATATGTTGCAGCGTGATGTAGGAGTGGAATGCAGCTCACAACAGCACCGAGTGTGAATGAGACCATGCTACGGTGTCGGCTACATTGGTGTGTCTATTCCATTCACTGTCAGATGTCCCCTGTCAATTATGTATATGTGAGTTCCTGTGTGTTTTGTGCAATGTACTATATATGGATCTCCACACTTGTCATCTGCAAGACACACCTCCACAGCCAGGCCAGGGGGCACCCCTGGACACTGCATCCCCAGACAGTGACTTTGAATATATGGTTGCAATGGCTGTGTGTGCGACCGTGTTTGGTTTGGCCAGTGCATATGTGTGATTTTCAGCCACATCATTTATCAGGCCCATGTGTCAGACATCTTGCCCGGGCATTATCTTTGTGAGTGACTTGTACCACGTGTGCAATGTGTTTTGGCATAGAAGGTGTGTGTACGGCCAGCATCGTTGTTATTTCTTTTCAAGTCAGGCCCTCCTTCTCCCCCAGGCCAGTTATTCCATCATGAAGCGTGCCACCATTGCAGTGGGTGCAGGCTACCTTTCAGGATGTCAGTCAGTGCAGTCCTGTTGTTTGTTGGTACCCAGCTCCCAGCAGGGCCTTATACTCCCTACAACAGAGCCCAGTGTCAGACATCTTGTCAGTCCATTTCCACTTCCTGTGAGGTGAGCATGGATCAGTGTGAACTTGCTGGGCCATGTGGGTGGGTCAGGATTGTCTGTGACTGCAACTCCCATCATGCTTTTGGCTACACCCCTTCCCAGTATGCCCATACTTCCTTCCTTTTGACTCTGCTTCCCTGTGAGGGAGTGTGACAGCAATGGCAAGATGGCTGACTGTGCAGTCCTGATGTTTTTTGGTGCCCAGCTCCCAGCAGGGCATTGTGCTCCTTACAACAGAGCCCAGTGTCAGACATCTTGTCAGTCCATTTCCACTCACCGTGAGGTAAGCATGGTTCAGTGTGAGCTTGCTGGGCCATGTGGGTGGGTGGGGATTGTCTGTGACTGCAACTCCCATCATGCTTTTGGCTACACCCCCTTCCCAGCATGTCCATACTTCCTTCCTTTTGACTCTGCTTCCCTGTGAGGGAGTGTGCCAGCAATGGCAAGACGGATGACTGTGCAGTCCTGGTGTTTGTAAGTGCCCAGTTCCTAGCAAGGCCTTGTGCTCCCCACAGCAGGACCCAGTGTCAGTCATCTTGTCAGTAATTTTCCACTCCCTGTGATGTGGGCATGGTTCAGAGAGGTCTTGATGGGCCAATTTGGAGGGGGAGCATTATCTGTGACTACAAACCCCATCATGCTTTTGGATACACTCACTTCACCTGCATACCCACTATTCATTCCTGTCAGTCAGCTTCACTGTGAGATAGTGTGTTTGTGGTGGCAAACTGTTTGACAGTGTTTATTTGGCTTTTTGCCACTGCCTTGCTCTATTTGTTGGTAGGTTTGTACATGTCATGACACAGTTACAAGTCACTATGAGATGGCAGGTATTGTGCCTGACTAGCATACACATCTTGGGATGATTATCTATTGGTTACTGTGGCTTTGCTAACGGTGCATGGTTTCACTGTTCCCTTGCCACACAATATTGAGTATGTTGGTTGTGTACTCACCAGGCTCTGGTATGTCTGCTAAACCATGGACACTCTCTGGTGGTAGGATGTCCCGCACCTTCTCCTCCCAGGATCTAAAGTATACTGGTTTGGCAGGAGGGCCACCGCCAGTGCGCTGACTCAAGGCGTGATCTTTCTCGATGAGTTTCTTGATCCTCCTGCGCACGTCATACCACCTGTTCTGGATATCATCCTTTGTGCGCAACGTTGGTGCTTGTGCGTTCACCTTGTCCACAATCCTCGCCCACATCTTTGTTTTCTGTGACATGGGGGTCCTTTGGACCAATGTACCAAACAAATGGGGCTCTACTCTGATGATCTCGCCTACCAGCACTTCCAACTCACTATCTGTGAACTTTGGATTCTTCTTTGAGGGCATGGTGATGGGTGGCGGTGGTGAATGATGTGTGTGTGAGGGTGGGTGTGTGTTGGTTTTGCTAGGTGTATGTGTGAGTGCTTTTGGTGAGGTGCTAATGGTGTGAAAGTTGTGTGATGGGTGAGTTGACAGTGTGTCTGTGGTTGCTGTGTGATGGTGTTCTCTGCTGGCTATTGTCTTCAACTTGCAAAGGATCATGGTAGTGATTGGTGTCCTTTATATAGGTGCAGTTGTGGGTGTGTCTTTGTTCCAAGTTTTTTTTTTATATTTATTGACTTTGTTACTGCTTGTTTGGTCCTTTTTTTGTATTTTTTCCTTTGGGTTTTCTAGGCATGAAGGAGACGTTCTTCTGACCGAGACGGACGCTGATGTTGGCTCGTGCGGGCTTCTCCGGGTCATTCATGCTGACTTTCTTCTGTGTTTCATACGCGTCGGTCGCGGAGATCTCTATTCCTTCAGGTCCCTGTTATCTGTGCGTTTCGGTCATGTGGCTTGAGCTCCGTGCGAGTCGGTCTGGTTTTACACGCATTGCATCATACTGCGTGGATCGGACATCGCGGGTACATGTGGGTCGGGTTAATTCCTGGTGAATGTCGGTCCGTTTTCTGGGCGAATCAGTGTTTTCCCTACGGCTCTGTCATACGGCTTGTATTCTGTACGTGTCGGTTGTAATTCACACACGTTGCATCGTACTGCATGGGTCGTACGGTGCCGGTCAGTGTCGGTCGGTCTCCGTTCCAGGTCCGTGTCGGTCGGTACGTTTTGCGGCCGGAATCGGAATCGGCACCTTAATGGGAAAATTGACAATATCGAAAGGAGGCTAATGACGGAAGTAAAGTCAGTTAAAAAAGATGTTACTCAACTAACCAAATTGATAACGGATTCATTGCCTTCTAAAAAACCTCCTAGTGTAACGTCTGGCAGTGCCCCAGATAATGGTGCACGGACAGAATATCGTCAGAAAAATATTGTATTGTAAGAATATCGAGTCAAGAATGCCGATGGTGCAAATTATCAAGTTTTCACGTTGTTAAAAATATCGATTTTATTGTTATACAGAAATATCGCATTTGTAAATATCGATGGCAAAAATATCGATGTAAATAATATTGGTTTTCTATTTTTTTTCTTTCTAATGTTCCAATTTTGTTTTTCTTGTACTTTGGTATTAGTAATTTTATAATGTTAAAAAGATTTTTATGTTTATATAATTGTATTTTTGGTTTTAAAATAAGTTTTAGGATTGGGATGTTTATAGGGGATGTAGGTGGGTAGTCTTTTAAATTTGAGCAGAAAAAAATACAATATTTTTAAATTTGTATATATTTTAGAAGCGGGATGTTGGGTTTATAGGGGTTAAGGGTGGGGAGTAATTTAAAAACATTGTGGGGAAAATAAAAAAAGTTTTAATTTTTATTAAAGTTTAGGAGCGGGATATTGGTTTTAAAGGGGATATGGGTGGGGAGCAATTTAAGAATGTTGGTAAAAAAAATAATTGAAAAATATGTAATTATTAATACACATTTATAAATGTAAAATTTTAAATGTTAAAAATACAAAATATTTTGGGTTGCGAACTTTTTGATGTAAGTTGTGTGAAACAAAGTAATTTATAGTGCAGTTTTAAATATTTATTTTGGTTGTGACAAGTGTTTTTTCAAATTACATTTTTTATATTTTAAAATGTATTTTCAAAAAGTTTTATTTTAAAAATGTTTTAATATAAATTCATGAATAATTCTGTTTTCATATTTAACATTTTTGTTAATTATTTGTAATTGGTAAACAAATACATTTTTTATTTTAAAAATAGTATTACATTTTATTTATTTATTTTAACTAAATTTTTATTAATAATAAATTTTTGGGAGTTAGGAAAATGAAAATAGGGGGGTTTGTTCAGTGCTTTCCTTGATTTTAGCTGGATTTGTAGTTGGAATAGTACATTATTATGGTTTACTATTCAGCACTTTCCTTGACTTTATTTGGATTTGGAGTTGGAATATTAAATTATTTTGGTTTACTATCCAGCACTTTCCCTGAGTTTAGTTGGGTTTGGAGTTAGAAAAGTAAATTATTTTGATTATCCAGGACTTTCCCTGAGTTTATTTGTATTTGGGGTTGGAATAGTAAACTATTATGTTACTATCAAGAACTTTCCCAGAGCTTAGTTGGATTTGGAGTTGGAATAGTAAATTATTATTGTTTATTATCCAGCACTTTCCCTGAGTTTATTTGGATTTGGAAAAGTAAACTATTTTTATTTATTATCCAGCACTTTCCCTGAGTTTATGTGCATTTGGAGTACCACCAGGGGATCTGAAATTGTGGTTGTCTACAGTGCCCTGACCTATGTAACCTTCCAACCCAAGTGTCTTCGAAGTAGTCTAGGAAGGGAGTTAATTTACTTTGATCAGCTTGATAGAAAGGACTTTCTATAAGTAGGTTATAGTGATTGGCTACTTCAGGCCAGGGCTATTGAACTTTTTTATTTGATAGGCAAAGTTGCTATTTGTGGAATAATCTATGCTCAGAGTAGATTTTTGTAGGTGCCTCCATATACTCTGATTAAAGTGGTAATAGCAACCTTGCATTGCAGTGTGTGGGTATAATTTTAAGATGGATTGAATGATTGCCTGCTCAAAGTCAATTATTATTCTTTGGGGACAGTAATTTTCTGTGAATTGTTTCACTATTGTAGGAGCTCTACATAAGTGGTGTTCTGTTTGTTAGGCAGTAACGCAAATATGAAGGGGATATTTGTATCCTCATATTCGCCGTGTATGGTATACAGCTGGTAGAATGGCTTTGGACAAACTTTAAATGTGCCATCCATCATCCACATTTTGCAGTTCTTAAGTTTTTGTAAATTTGTATTTTTTGCAAATACTTGACTTTCATTGTCATAAAGAAGGAATGTGTTCTCTTTGTGGGTGATGGTATATGCGGGTAGTATTTGTATTTCTCCAAAAGTTTTGGGGATAGGTGGAGTTTGAGATGTAGCTCTTTTAGTTCTTGCTATTAGTCTTTTCAAAGTGGGGGTGGACGGTAGTTGTCCTGTGACATGTTCTGGAACTCGAGTCAAAACATTCTTAAGTATTTTGGTGCTTGTTTGTTGGGAACTTGTGCTTGCTTCCCTTATCGTCTCTAGAGCATCTCTTTCTTCAACTTCAGTTACATTGGGGGGATGGTTGTATTCTCTAACACTGACTACATTGATTTCTACTGTAGTGGCTCTCCCTTAACAAGCATTGGAATAATATTTGCTACTTCTCTAATGGGTTTTATTTTCCTTAACTTTTTCTTGTGTATAAGTGTAGCGCATGTAGCAAAGCAGTAGTTTCCCCTTTTGCGATATAATGTATTTTGCTCCTTCTGACATTTATCTGTGAAGATATATATATGTATGTTTAATAATTATGCAATTTTGAATAATAAACATGTTCGTACAATTAATATTATAGAAAATATCCTTACATTGGTGTTGCTTTACTTTTCTTGATGGTATTTTTTGATGGTTGTTGTTTATTCACTGTTATATTTTCTGTTGATATGGAAGCAAATGTTTATGTTATTTAAATACTACATATATTTTTCATTTTAAGGCATCATTTTGTATTTAGTAGTAAAACAATTAATAATTACTAATTGTAGTTGAATTTAATTTTGTTGATGTTGTTTGTTAGTATAGTTTGTAGAAGCTGTGACGAGAAAAGTATTTATTAATTAAAATTGCTTTTTTATTTAATTTATTGTTTATTAGTTTGTTCTATTTGTTAGTTAATTTAGATACTTACTTGGTTTGGCATTTTTCTTTAATGTAGATTTTGTAGTTTTCCTCATATTTGTTTGTTGTTTTGGTTTTTGGTGCAGTTGTAGTGAAGTGTAAGCTGTGAAATAAAAGAGAAAAGGTTATAATTTTAGTTAATTAGATTACTTTCATAGTTTACGACCATATGTATGAAGCTAAAGCATTGTGAATCCGTAATAGCGATTTTTAAGGAATTGCTATTTGAGAATCTCATTTATTAATGCATGTAGAAATCGCTAAATAAATTGCTCCTTATACACAATCTGTAATAGGGAGTATAATCTTTTGTCATCAATTCCTATGGGCCTAGAGGGTTATAGGAATGAATTGGATACTATTTGCAGTTTGATAGTATCTATTTTGCTATTGTGTTTTGAGTTGATGTATCCTAAAAGTACTTTTATGGGTCTCAAATGAGGCTATCCTGAGAATTGGCTTGTTTGCGACCAGTAATAAGCTTGATGCATGTGCTCATTAGTCTTTATTTTAAAACTTTTTGTAATACAAATTATATACTTACCATTTTTCATTCATAAAAGTGCCTTTTGTTGATGTTGTTGTTTTGTTGAATTTTGTGGAAGCTGGAAAAAGAAAAGTATTTGTTAGCAATGTTTTGTATTTTTATTACGTTTAAAAAATCTTAAATATTTTAATTTCTTTTAGGTTAAATGATATACTTACTTTGTTAAAGTTTTCATCATGTTGGTATAAATATTGTGGGCATGAAAATCTTTGTACTGTATTTTCTAGGTGGATTTTTAATGAAGTTTAATCTGTGATATTTAAAGAAAAACATGTAATGGTTTTAGTTAATTAAATTAAATAAAGGTGAAGTATTTATATTTTGTTATAACGTTTTGTTCTTACCTGTATTGTTGGATTTTTTATATAATTGTTTATATAGTTCTTCTCCCTTCTGTGTTTTCTCTCTTTCTAAGTATCGCTCTTCCTCCTTGTTTGGCCGATATACTGTAAAATTGATGTTTATTAATTCATTTTTATAGTGTTTATTTAATTAGTTAGCGTTTTCTATTGGTTTGTGTTCCTTTAGTTTAAATTTATTGGTCGAGATAGATTTTTTGAATTTTTTAGCAGTTACTTTTTGATTAGTTTGATATATATAATGTTTATTTAATGTTTGTATTTATTTTATTTATTGTTGCTGTTTAAATATATTTGTAAATAAATGTAATTTAAATTAATTATATTTGATATATCTATTAATAATAGTTTACTTTCAGTCGGTTTGATATTTATTCAATTTTGTATTTTTAATGTATTTATTTATTTGTGTTTGTATTATTATTGTATTTGTTTTAATAACTTTTTTTAAATAGTGTTATACTTTATTTTTAAAGTTTGGTACAAGTAATTTAAATATATAACTGTAAATGGTATATTTTTAAGTTTATATGTTATTTTCGATATAGTTTATATGTATTGTATCGATATTTGTGTAGTCGATATTGATATCATTGTTTTTGGTGTGTTTCAATTTATTTTAATGTTATCGATATTGTTGTAAGCTATATTTTTGTCATCGATTTTTTTTTATACAATATATTTTTATCGATGTTTGTGCAATTTCTTGTTTAAGTATAGGGTGACGATATTTTTTATACGATATTTTTCCCACAATATTTCTGTACGTCGAGGTTTTAGGAGTCGATATTGTATCAGTGATCACTGGATAATTAGGCTAACGAAGGTCATTGTCTTCCTGAGACAACCGATAAAATCTATTCAATGACCCCTCTCCAAACAAAAGAGGTTTCTGCCACACAACCCAGCCATTACAATTCATCTAATCTGGATCCAGCAGGAATGATATCTGATGGCCATAATTACGGGACTGAATCCATCGCGAACTGTAGGCCATTGAAGCCCTGCATGGGTCCTTACTCCTACCTCCCCAGGCTACCCCTTATGTAATTGTCCTACAAAACGTCCCGAAGTTGGTAGATAAGACTACAGAGACCTGGGGGATCTTGAAGAACAAGCTCGTACATTGGTTCACTACACATATTAACTGTAGAACCAACTTTCTTTTTCAGAATATAAATATGATAAGACAAGCAAATTGGGTTAGTAGCATGAGTAAGTGTTGTCAAGGGGACTGCATTGTTGTAACTTTACGCTGCCCTGGGGTTGTAAGGGCCCTGATTGAAAATCTTTCTGGTAAATGTGTAAGATCACCTAACCATGCTAAAGATATTATTACCGTTGTCCCACAGGGATATTTTTATAAACCCACAAACGAGCAACCATCACACAATAGTAAATAAAACCCACTGCATTGACCTGTATACGGCACAACCTCCGTCCAATAGGTTTTTACCCCTAAGAGGTTGTAGTGAGCTTGATTGACTGCCAGAGGAAGTAGAGTGGTTGGCAGGTATTAATCATGCAACTTCATCCTCTAGTACGATTAATAATAACTCAAACTAACATCTACCATAAGGAATTTTGACCATTACATCATGGAATGTGGCTGGGGTGAGAAAAGAGCTAAATGATAGAGAATGGTTTAAGGTGATCAAAAATTGTTCATTCATTCTTTTTCAAGAAACTTGGCACACTGAACCTTTTCATATTGATGGTTTTAAAACGCTTTCTACCCCAACTTTTCCCTCAAAGGCAGGGAGAGCCAAAAGAGGCCTGGCAGCACTGGTCTCGGTTACATCACCACTTATTCTAAAGCCTACACTAATTCGCAGTTTTTCCAGGGTTTATATTTTTGCACAAAAGGAAAACAGTGTATAGTAATTATTCATTTCTATAATAATATTTTTGACAGCACTAGACACAAGGTAATCATGTCCTTGGAGGAGGAAGTAGATAACTTTCTAAAATGCATAAGGGGAGATTATCTGCATATTTGGGCAGGTGATTTTAATAGTGAGAAATGTAAAATCTTAAATGGGGAACACTGTGGTCATAGGGATGAACAGGGTGACGCTTGCTCCCACTTCCCCCATAATTCATTTGGTGATACAATTAACAGCGCAATGTATAGGTATAACCTGGAACTCAAGAAGCTAGGTGGAAACAAATTGTGAACCTGGTGTTGAAACCTATGAAGGAGCAAGATCCTTGTTGAGCATTGATCATGTTTTAATATCAGGAAATTGCAAGGGCCTAGTGGAAAATTAGGCAAGCCCGTTCAGTAACCATCAGCCACTATTCCTGGTGCTGAAGTTAAGTCCGATGCACCAGGAAAAGTTGTGTTTAGCCGCCGATATTAAAACCCAAGGAGAAAATGGAATTTCCATAAAATGGACAGCATTCATGGATAACTTAATCCAAAAAAAGGAGATATAAATATTTGCTTGGGGGATCCTCGTTCAACTCACATATCATAACGGCATATTGTAATATTGCGGTTGTAATCTCTGGATATTTAAAATCAAAGAATAAGAAACATGTTTATTGCCATCCCAGATCGTTTGACCAACAGTGTTCTAAACTAAATCAGGAGCTAAAAGAAGCATTAAAAGCTACACCCAGGGACTGGAAAAATGTCCGTACTCTACGAAAAACCTATAAGCAAACACTAAACACAAGGAAAATAGAACGGGAACTAGCATGGGAAAAGTTGGTCCAGGCAGCAGAGACAAAGGATATAACTCTATTTTGGAAGACATTAGATCAGTCAGCCACCAAGATTGAGACCTTAGTACCACCTGCAGATTGGTTAACACATTTAGAAAATATATTTAACCCCAATAAGGAGGATCCCCTAATCCCTGATAACAGTAATTTTATAACTGTTGATCTCCCCAATTTGTCTCCCATTACTTTAGAGGAAATCAAAACCGCCTTAAATAAGAGTGCAAAGGGTAAGGCGCCAGTCCCTGATGGGGTGCCCATTGATATTTTCAAGACCAATATAGACTTTTGGTCCCAAATTTTATTAAGAGTCTGCAATGCCACAGCTGGAGGTGTACTGCCTTCAACCTGGGTGGAAAGTGTCAATGTTCCAATCATCAAGAAGGGAGATAGAGGGGACGCAAAATGCTACTGCCCTATATCCCCACTTGACTCAACAACAAAATTGATGGGAAGAATCCCTTTAGAAAGATTAGAAAGTTGGGTAAGTGAAAACAATGTTCTTACAGAGTCTCAATATGGATTCAGAAAGGGTATAGGGACTGTCGAGCAGTTCGTCAACATCAAATTGTTGATTGGGAAATATGCCCTTGCTAAAGAGGGCCAACTACACATTTGTTTTGTAGATCTTACAGGCACATTTGATTTAGTTAATCAGTCAAAATTATGGCAGACCTTAATAGGGATGGGTGTCCCAAATGATATTACAATTTATGCTCTACTAATCTCAAGAGTTCGATATGGCCCTAAAGGTGAATGCACCTCCCGTTTTAGAGTTACTCATGGTATAAGGCAAGGTTGTGTTCTTGCACCTCTTTTATTCTCTCTTTATATTAATAATGTTGATATATTCTTGCAAAGCTTGAATGCTGACGCCCCTAGAGTTAGTAATCGTGTCACACCAGTCCTTCTGTATGCTAACGATGCAGTCCTGCTTTCAATGACAGCAAATGGGCTCCAATATTTAATTGAACATTTTGCACAATTTATGAATGAAAAAGATTTAATACTTAACCTTAGCAAAACCTTCACAATGACATATGGTAAAGGGAAAACAAAAAGTAGAAACCATCATGTCGAAGGTGTACACATTGAAAGAACATCCTCTTTTTCATATTTAGGAGTCCTTTTTACATAGAATGGATGTTGGGGTGCACATATCGACATTTGCAAATTGAAATTTATAGGATCAGTTGAGGCCATTTTTAGATGTTCTAACAAAATTGGGAACAAACTGGAAATTTTGACTCTATACAGGAGCAAATGCCTTACAGGAACATGTTATGGTGCGGCACTATGGGGGACAACAAACCCCTATATTACTACAAATACAGGAAAATTCATTTTTAAGGAGGCTTTTAGCAGTTTCCATTTCAACCCCCTTATATATAGCCCACAGGGAATTGTCAGTCCCCTATATTAGTGACTACATTAGTACAGCAGCTCTTACACTTTGGTATGGGATTTGGACCAAGGAAGGGAATACATTTTGTGGAAGTGAGCCTTTTCAGGGGGCCCACCAGTGCAAGGGTTCGCCCTTCTTTGTCCTTTAGTCCTTAGACCAACAAAATAGAGATTGGTACGGAAGCTGTAATATCAAAACAATAGTTTATTATCACTCATGAGTGGGACTACATCGATACAAAACCCTCAGGCAATGTATGAGGCAGTACAAGGAGTACAGAAACCAGGGGTCTTTTATATGCATTAGCTGCATTGTCAGCATGAGACCAAGGGGAGGTACTGGCACATACAAGAATAGTTATTGACTAATGTGGGCATACAAACATATCTTGATCAGCAAAGTGGGAGGAGAGACATTTCTGTTTTCATCAGTTAAAACAGCCTGACATTTACAAACTAAGACAGGTGCATTCTAGCAGCTACAGGCCTTTCTGAGCATGCACGAGGCTCTGGCTCAGCACTGAAGAAGTTAATTATAGTTGATGACTCAAGCGAAGTTCAAGGGCAGGCAATAGTGAAGATGGAAGAAGCACATGCCTAACACATGGCTTACTAAAACGTCTCCCACAACTCAAATGGCTTCAGCTCATGCTAACAGTGATGTCTGTCGGTTTCCACAGACGACCCTTTTAGCATTAGCTGAAGACATCTCTATGATTTCGAAGGAACAAAGAAACCATCTTGCACATCAATTTTCATCCTATTGCTAACTTCTTGGTCTAATACATATTGGGCGTTCACATTCTTGACGTTGTGTTTGGTGGGTATACAAGCAGAGATACAAAGGGAACAAAGCATTGGGCCACATTGTTTGAATAAGAATCATGACAGTAGGATCGCAAATAATATACATAGAACTGTCAACAGATTCCAGCCCCAGGTAACAAACAATGTCCATAACCAGCCAGTTAGAGTCCATTTTCCTGAATCGGAATTAATTTCAGCGGCTATCTTATGTAATTTAGAGATTGCACCAAAAACTGAAGGGGCATGATCAGGGATGTAGACACAACAGCTGCTCCCAATGATGCGACATGCACCACCACAATCAGCCAACACAACATCGAGAACCATTCTATTTCGGAGTGCCACAATCCTCGCAATTTGCAGCTCTTCTGTGATGTTTCCAAGTGCCATAGCTGTTTGGTGGGTTACAGCCTCTACAACACGTGTCAAGCGTCTGATTTTATGGCTGTTTAAGGCAGAACCAACAAAGAAGAACAATCCCAAATTAAAGTCAACATATTGTTGCAATTCAATGTCAGTCTGATCTACCTCATCATGATTTATTGTCCTCTTAAAGCTGTTTTTGGAAACATCATTAAACAGTTTATACTCTTTATGATAGGCAGGTGCCAAAAACACAGGTGGTAGCAAAAAGGGCACATAACAAGCTCCTGACCAACCAATGAGTAAATGGTAGTATCCTTTATTCCCACATATGAAGTATGTATGGTGAGATGACGTAAAACTGCTGTTATTTACTCCAGTAATATTCAATGCCCGAGTACAGTCGCTTTTTCCCACAGGAATATTACCAACAATGTTCACACAAAGGTCTGCTTGAGCCCTAGTAACAGCTGTAACAAAAGGTCCATTACCCTTGACAGTTCGAGTGTTTGGGAAAACATAATGGTGCCAATTACGATCCGGTAAAAAATGTCCCCGTACGACTCGTATCCGGTCTTTTTACCGTACGAATCGTACAAGTGCCGTACAAACTGCCAATTATGATTCGCATGGGAAAAAGCCCATACGAATCACATTGGGAATCATTCCCCACACGTCCTCGGGTCGGAAAAAGTGTCCGACACGTCCTCGGACGAATCACCGTGCAAATGTGAAAAGTGAAGTCCGACCGCGGAATCACGATCCATTACGTGCGTCAGAAGTTACAACCGTATGGAAAAAACACCGTCCGCACCGAACACCCATAGCAACCATGGAGACATGCTCCAGCTCAACACTAAGAAGACTGAGGTCATGGTGGTGGGGAGGGGTAAGGAACTTTGGGGGGATAGATGGTGGCCTCCGGAACTTGGGCCGTCTCCAACTCCGGTTACGGAGTTGAGAAATTTGGGAGTGTGGATGGACTCCTCTCTGAGCTTTGTTGGGCACAGCAAGAAAACTGCAGCTTGCTGTTTTGGGGTCCTTCGGGGCCTAAGACCTATCCTGAAGTTTTTTGACCCCCCCTACCAGGCAGCTGGTGGTTCAGGCAACAGTCATATCTCGTCTGGACTATGCCAGCGCGCTCCTGATAGGGACAAACCAGGCAGAAATCACCCGCCTTCAGCGTGTTCAAAATGCTGCAGCTAGAGCCGTAGTTGGTTTGCCTAGGTTTTGCTCTGTTTCAAATACTCTTCGATCGTTACACTGGCTGCCGGTTAAGTCTAGAATTCATTTTAAAGTCTTATGCCTGGCATTCAAGATTATGAGGGGATTAGCTCCCCAGATCCTTTCGAGTCTTTTGACTTGCTACATTCCGACCCGTTCTTTAAGATCAATGGGCCAAGCGCTTGCTGTAGTTCCGAGGTTTAAGCTCAGTCGAGCTGGTGGTCGAGCTTTTTGGGTAAAAGCAGCAGTGCTCTGGAACTCGCTTCCGTTTGAGATTCGCGCGATGGAAGACCTTCTTCTGTTTCGGAAAGCAGTAAAAACCCTTTTGTTTTAAACTTTGTTCCTTCTTTTTTGTGGCCCCTCTTTTACTTCCAATTTCAGTGTTAGTTGTGTTTTACCGGTCATGCGCCAGGACGCCCCTTAGCTGGGGCAGCTGTGCGCAATATAAAAGCTCCTAACATAACATAACATGTGCCCGCATACGCGCTGACCCCCCCAGCCCCCGTACGTACGCGCCGACCCCCCCAGCCCCCGTACGTATGCGCGGACCCCCCCCAGCCCCCGTACGTACGTGTCGAACCCCCCCGTGTATGCACACCCCTGTACGTGTCGTACCCCCACCCGTGTATGTACACCCGTGTACGTGTCACACCCCCCGTGTATGTACACCCCTGTACGTGTCGTACCCCCGTGTATGTACACCCCTGTACGTGTCGCACCCCCACCCGTGTATGTACATCCCTGTACATGTCGTACCCCCGTGTATGTACACCCCTGTACGTGTCGTACCCCCACCCGTGTATGTGCACCCCTGTACATGTCGTACCCCCGTGTATGTACACCCCTGTACGTGTCGTACCCCCGTGTATGTACACCCCTGTACGTGTCGTACCCCCCGTGTATGTACACCCCTGTACGTGTCGTACCCCCACCCGTGTATGTACACCCGTGTACGTGTCGCACCCCCGTGTATGTACACCCCTGTACGTGTCGTACCCCCCGTGTATGTACACCCCTGTACGTGTCGCACCCCCACCCGTGTATGTACACCCCTGTACGTGTCGTACCCCCCGTGTATGTACACCCCTGTACGTGTCGTACCCCCACCCGTGTATGTGCACCCGTGTACATTAGAGTCGTACCCCCACCCGTGTATGTACACCCGTGTATGTACACCCGTGTACGTCAGAGTCGTACCCCCACCACAACCTCCTAAGTACGGAGCGCACCCCAGGCCCCAACATCACAACCGCATGTACGAGTCGTACCAAGCCACACACAAGGACAGCACTGTACAACAAAATGGCCCATGTACACCCCGTACACACTCTAAAAACGCACGTACACAATCAGGACAAACCAAAACAACACAAGAATACACCATTCGAATGGCACAAAGCCACTAAACATGTCCAACAACCACTAAAACAACACATTCACTGACCTGCAACTGCCAAAAACAAACAGAGGCCCAAAACACCACCACTCCTTATAACACACCCACCCAAACTTCAAACACAGCCACACCCACCAATGGACCATTAAAAAGGGCCCACACACACAAACCATGAGCCTTTGCAACAGACTCACTGCTGCCAGACCCCACAGACAACCTACAGCACCAAACTAGAAGCTTTACCACACCTTACAATTGCACACCTTCACACACACCTGCACAACCACACCCACACACCCACAACCATCCACACCCCCCCATCCACACCCACACCCCTCACCATGCCCACTAACAAGAATCCAAAGTTCAGTAACCGAGAGTTGGAGGTCCTTGTCGATGACATCCTCAGAGTCGAGCCACACCTCTTTGGAACATTGGTCAGACAGACCAGCATTTCAGCAAAAACAGCCATGTGGCAGACCATCGTCGATGCTGTGAATGCTGTTGCGGACACCAGAAGGAACAAGCAGGAATGCCAAGCCAGGTGGTACGATCTGCGGAGGAGGGTCCGAGCCAAGATGACGGATGAACACAACCAGGCCAACGTCACTGGAGGAGGGCTGTCCCGCAGACCCGTACACTACCATCCCTGGGAGGAGAGGGTGATGGCCATACTGCCGGTGGAGGCAGTCGAAGGATTAGGAGGACTCCGAGACCCGGGTGAGTACACAAACAACGCACCTCACATGGGGGGACCGTCATCCACAACCAAACTCACAAACAGGCACGCTACCACCCCAAGATATCGCATGACTCAACCACACTCCATGAACACGCACATGCCACTGGCGCCACCATGCCCCATGCACCCAGCTGGACAATGTCAAGTCACAGGCCACAGAAGACACCAACACATGACACGGTAACCCGGATGGCGGGAGGGTGGGCCCAAAAAATCACATAGTGCAACTCAGAAGCAGACAACAATGCCCTCTGCCCATATGGCCTAGGTCACAGCCAGACAAACAGTGTGTCCCCACACAGGAAAGACTCGCCAGCAAATGGCGGACTCCTTGCATTAACACATGGGGGTGAAGGCACTGTTTTGCACATGACAGCAGCTAATGAACAGCCAACACTGTGAAAGAGTGGCAGCACACACCACCACAGCAGCAGCGCAGACACACACACTACACCCAATGGGTGCCTGGAGATCAGAAACAAACTCACATCAACAAGCCAAGGGCCATTCAAAGATCTGCTAACAGTGTGTGCCCAGGAAGCTGGGCTGAGGTGACAGAGGCTGACACACAGAGGGAGGGAGAGGGGGACAGAGAGGGAGGGAGAGGGGGACAGAGAGGGAGGGAGACACAGGAAGACGGACAGAGGGAGGAGGCTGACACACAGAGGGAGGGAGAGGGGGACAGAGAGGGAGGGAGAGGGGGACAGAGAGGGAGGGAGACACAGGAAGACGGACAGAGGGAGGAGGCTGACACACAGAGGGAGGGAGAGGGGGACAGAGAGGGAGGGAGAGGGGGACAGAGAGGGAGGGAGACACAGGAAGACGGACAGAGGGAGGAGGCTGACACACAGAGGGAGGGAGAGGGGGACAGAGAGGGAGGGAGAGGGGGACAGAGAGGGAGTGAGACACAGGAAGACGGACAGAGGGAGGAGGCTGATACACAGAGGGAGGGAGAGGGGGACAGAGAGGGAGGGAGAGGGGGACAGAGAGGGAGGGAGACACAGGAAGACGGACAGAGGGAGGAGGCTGACACGCAGAGGGAGGGAGAGGGGGACAGAGAGGGAGGGAGAGGGGGACAGAGAGGGAGGGAGACACAGGAAGACGGACAGAGGGAGGAGGCTGACACACAGAGGGAGGGAGAGGGGGACAGAGAGGGAGGGAGAGGGGGACAGAGGGGGAGGGAGACACAGGAAGACGGACAGAGAGAGGAGGCTGACACACAGAGGGAGGGAGAGGGGGACAGAGAGGGAGGGAGAGGGGGACAGAGAGGGAGGGAGACACAGGAAGACGGACAGAGGGAGGAGGCTGACACACAGAGGGAGGGAGAGGGGAACAGAGAGGGAGGGAGAGGGGGACAGAGAGGGAGGGAGACACAGGAAGACGGACAGAGGGAGGAGGCTGACACACAGAGGGAGGGAGAGGGGGACAGAGAGGGAGGGAGAGGGGGACAGAGAGGGAGGGAGACACAGGAAGACGGACAGAGGGAGGAGGCTGACACACAGAGGGAGGGAGAGGGGGACAGAGAGGGAGGGAGAGGGGGACAGAGAGGGAGGGAGACACAGGAAGACGGACAGAGGGAGGAGGCTGACACACAGAGGGAGGGAGAGGGGGACAGAGAGGGAGGGAGAGGGGGACAGAGAGGGAGACGGACAGAGGGAGGAGGCTGACACACAGAGGGAGGGAGAGGGGGACAGAGAGGGAGGGAGAGGGGGACAGAGAGGGAGGGAGACACAGGAAGACGGACAGAGGGGGGAGGCTGACACACAGAGGGAGGGAGAGGGGGACAGAGAGGGAGGGAGACACAGGGACACGGACAGAGGGAGGAGGCCGACACACAGAGGGAGGGAGAGGGGGAAAGAGAGGGAGGGAGACACAGGGACACGGACAGAGGGAGGAGGCCAACACACAGAGGGAGGGAGAGGGGAACAGAGAGGGAGGGAGACACAGGAAGACGGACAGAGGGAGGAGGCTGACACACAGAGGGAGGGAGAGGGAGACAGAGAGGGAGGGAGACACAGGGAGAGCAAATCAGCCATGTGGTGTGTGGCAATGTCTGCTCGTCAGCAGGTGGACTGCGTGCATGTAGACAAGGGTGGCCAGTGCCAGCACCCCCCCTCTCCTCCATGGCAAAACACAGGGCCATGTCACAACCTGTGCACGAGCACAACGACAGCTACCTGCATCATATAAGTGTGTGGAACAACTTCATGTCCCCACGTACAGTGCAACACGGAAGGCACCAATGCACGGCTCGCCACACCTGCCCACTCCACTGCTGACTGCAGTCACACTTGACGCAGCAAGTAAGACTGTGCCACACATAGTTAAAGGCGCCAAAGCTGTGCCCAAGGGACACACCCATGCACAAGTGCACTGTGAGTGGAATGCAAGACAGATCCAAATTCCCAGAGGAAATGTTCCAACTTTGAAACTGATGAAACATGGATGTTGCATGGACCAAAATTAACATTGTCTCTCTCACACACAGGTCAACCTCGTGGTTCACCCCCCAACACTGGGGGGGAAGACTCACAGGACCCGGCTCTGCGGGAGGCCGATCCCACCGGCAGCGACGACTCTCACCACTCTGTGGATGACCCCGACCAACCTGGCCCCTCTGGTGTCCAACGACCTGCAGCACCTGCGTCAGGTACAACGGGGCCAACCACCACCCCCACTCCTGCCACATCCCAGGAGACACCCAGGATCCCTGCCCCACCACCACAAAGGAGCCAGGCTGGCCAGGAGGGACACGGTGTCCCGGGCACCCAGGAGGAGGCAGGCGACAACACCAATGCCACCCCTCAGGGGTCCCGGAGACCCGATGTGCCCACAAGGGCAGGCCAGGTGCAAGTGGGCAGGGGTGGTGGGAGTGGAGGACGGCGGAGGCGCCAGCCTGACCAGTTGGCTGGGGAACCGGTATATTCCCATGTCCGAAACATCCTGGACACATACCGGCAGGACACCACGGGCATGGCCCAGGTTGTGTCCACCCTCAATGAGATGAAGGGGACCCTCGATGAGATCAAGACCCAGCAGGCCCAGCAATATGCGGAGCAACATGCCTGTCTACTGCAACACCAACGGAGGATGGAGGACAGACAGGCTGAGCTTGTGACGGTGTTCACGGGAATTCACAGCACACTCCGTCGGATGGCCGACAACATGGGCAACCCTCCCTGTGCCAGAAGGCGTAGAACATCACCACCCACAGGGAGGGATCAGGAGGAGGAGGAGGAAACATCCGATGGAGCATCCCAAACATCGTCACGGCCTGCTTCTGAGGGTCCCCGCAGGAGGGCGGGTCGTCCACGGAAAAGACCGTGAGGGTCGGCGCTACAGCACCATCTCCCAGGACACCTGGCCTGGCACCTGGCCCACTGGAGCAACAGCAGCACAGCATCAAAAGACATTCTCTGCCACATGGCCTTGCTGGTCACTGTCTGACCAATGTTGACAAAGACTGTGGCATGGACTCTGAGGATTTCAAATGGCAAGGACACCAACTCCCCTACTGAATTTTGTATTCCAAACACCCGGAAAGCCCCTCATGTCATACCCCCCCCCCCCCCACTAAAATAAAAAGTCACACCATGAAGAGAAGATGCCTGCTGGTTGCATTATTACCTTACATGTGTCTTGTAAAGTCTAAACATGCCTGAGTTCTCTTTTGACTTCAACCATCCACACCCTGGGGCCTGAGTCTGGCACAGGACACACGGGTCACAGTGTATTAGGCAAGACAGACATGGAGCACCATACACACCCGTGATGGGCCCAACCAGCTGAGGGGGTGGCCGCACAACCGTGCCGACAGACATATTGAGTACAGCAACAGTCATGCGCAGAGGTCAGGGATCATGTCCAGTGTCCTGGGGGGCACCCAGGTATGTGTAGACAGGTGGCAGAACCATGTCCTGCAAGCTTGAGTCCGGTGGATGCAGATAATGGGGGCCTGGCCAACGTTGGATGCATGGGGATGGCACATGTCACAATACCCACACAGTCATGGACATCATGCACAATACACAGTCTCATCCCACACACACAGCTTGCATCTTGCTACTCGACACATAGACACATAGCCACTATCAGGGAAAACCATGCCAGACATGCTGGATGCACCGTGGCAACACACCAGCATTGACTGAGAAGAGGCACCTTGGAGGCATAGGGACACCTTTATTAGTCATGTATTCGGGATTGCAGAGGCAACTTGAAGTACACATGAACAGTTCATGTGGAGTAACATGTGGGTCCAACACTGGCACCCCCCTTCTGCAGCACAAATGCGTGATAGCCATGGAACTGGCACACAAGTGTCGGCTAACAGCTAAACACCCCCAGCTGCTCACGGAGAGCCTGCCATACACCATTGATCCGCTGATGTGGAAGTCCCACAGCATGTCAAGCCAATGCAAACCGTATGTGTCCGAGGGCAGTGTTACACACATTGATGCCATCATCACAATCCACTATCCCATCACTGATGACTGTCAACAAGTCTGACCATCTATTCAGGTGTACCCAGCTGCATATCATGTGTACCATGGTGATGCAACATGTCTGCAGAGGAACCAAACATCGACAGGGGCAGTGTGCATACATCGTGAACAACTGCCACACCCAATACACCCCTGATGCATCCCTTACCCTAAGGAGACTTCCAAACGTGTCCGTGCCTGTAACGCTGAGTCAGCACAAGATGACGTGTCCATGAGGAATAGCAGTGCCACAACAATGCAAGCAGCAGACGGCATGCGTAAGTACCTGGGGAAGAGAGACACACAAGAAGTCAGCCACAAAAAGCACAGCCAATTGCATGTGCATTTACTCGACACATGTATGGATGACAACATGCTAGGTCACAATTATGACTGGGGAAATACAACCATCACTGGCACCATCACTCCAGTGACACACCCACACACACCTCTGACTCACGTGCCATACATGCAGGTGGAGACACACATCACAACACATGCCACACGGGGACCAATGCGTGCACACTCAGACACTGGTACTCACCACTAAGCAAAGAAGTCGCGTATGAGCCGAGTCCGGATGTCCTCTTGCGGCTCCACATCCTCCACATCACTAGCCCCATTGCCAAGCCCTTCGTCCTCCATGGGTGGATGGTCCTCGTCATCTTGATCCAGGATGAGTGGCACAGCTTTCTCAACTGCCATGTTGTGCAGCATGCAGCAGACCATGAAGATTTTGCAGACCTTCGCCGGGGCATATGGGAGTGCGCCGCCGGTCTTGTGTAGGCACCTGAATTGGCTCTTCAGGAGGCCAAACGTCCTCTCTATCACTCGCCTTGTCCGGCCATGGGCGGTGTTGTAGCGGAGCTGGGCCGGCGTGATGGGGTTGCGGAGAGGTGTGATCAGCCATGGCATGTTGGGATAGCCAGCGTCCCCTACATGGAAAGCACATGGACATCGTTAGAACAGGAGAAGCGGTCGTGCTGGAAGTCTACGCAAAATACAGGACAGACAGACTGTACCCACCAACAACACATGCTCGTTCGTTGCGCAGCTGCGTCATCATTTCAGGCATCCTGCTACGCCTCATGATGTAGGCATCGTGTGCTGATCCTGGAAAACGAGCACAGACATGTGAAATCACCATGTTAGACAGACACACCACAAGGGCATTGATGGAGTGGTAGTGCTTGCGATTCCGGTACGCTACCTCCTGTGCCTGTGGTGGTACATGTGTCCCATCTATGGACCCAATGACATAGAATCCACGCTTGACCCCAGTCAACATTTCAGGGGTAGGAAAATGGATGAAGTCATCCAGGTGAATCAACATGGCCTCTAAGAAATCATGCAGCACACGGCAGAACATGCTCTGGGACATGCCACCAACATGAGCTATGGTATTTTGAAAGGTACCCGTGGCTAGAAAATGTAGGGCTGCCATTACCTTCAGCTTGGGTGTCAGTGCCGTAGGATACCTGTGCAGCGGTTGCAGGTGTGGTGCCAGTCTCACCGTCAAATCCAGAATCAACCGTTGGGGGAAGCGGTAGCACCGGATACAGTCATTCTCCCGCATGGCAGCCAAGTCCGGAATTGGTCGGCGCTCTGCAGTAATTTGGAAGTGACAAGGAAGAGTGAGTGCACCACAACAACAATTAATTTGTACTGAGCACATGTTAATCTGTCTATACACATATGCTACATACGGAGTCAGGTATGTGCCACATGCCCTGGACACGTATGGCTGGCAGGTGACACTCCTACCAAGACCCAGCTACACACGGAGATTGAGAACCTCCACATGCCATGGCATGGGATTAGCTGTGTCCCAGTGCAAGTGAACAGCCAGACGCAAGACAGGAGTGACATACACCCACACATCAGCAGAAGTAGGATGTTGATTGCAGAGACTGGTAGCGGAACACTAGAGCCACAGGTCACATGACATTACACTAGGACAGCCCACACACCTTGCCATGAAATTGCACATGTCATGACTCACCACACATTCATAGAGAGGATGCAGACATGTCCTTGTTACGCTACTCCGTGTCCCATGCATACATACGCACCTCACATCAGATACCACATGTGGCATGGTGTGCGGAACAGTGTGCAATGTCAATCTACACACAGACACATGTTGGTTGCTGCAACAGCTGCAGCTTTTGAGGGTGCTCCAACATCAACCTAATGGGAACCCCCCACACATACATGACATAGTCACATCGTGCACCGTGGGTAGTGACAAGTCAGGTGTGGTAACCCCTGTACCGGGCATCAGGGGACACTTCCGTGTGTTGGTGTCCATGCCATGCCAGTGTCGCTCATCCCAAGTGTGCAGTACGACATGCACACATGTCAAAGGAGTCAAGGGCATGCCTGGCACACATTGCACCGTCACACATTACATCTGTACACATCTCATCATACATCTGGTGCCTTCTCGACTCAGGAGTAATGTGCCACATCACAGCCTGTCACACCTGTGCCCCACACATGTAGTACTGCCCAGACAATGCCTTGATGTCCATCCATGGACAAGTATGTCAGCCCTATTCCTTCCTGTGTGCTGCCTGTCACCACTGTGATGTGTGAAAACCACCGTACTGCTGCTAAGATGGCCTGTGTACGTTCCCATATCACTATGGGAGTGCTGCCGTATGTGTACCCATAGTGATGGTGAGCGTACAGGCATGTGTACGGTCAGTAAGTACGCATACGCAAGAACACCCATAGTGGTACGGACCGTACACACGCCTGTACGTTCACTATCACCATGGGTGTCCTCGCGTATGCGTACTCGTAGTGGTACGGCCCGTACACACGCCTGTACGTTCACTATCACTACGAGTACGCATACGCGAGAACACCCATAGTGGTACGGACCGTACACACGCCTGTACGTTCACTATCACTACGAGTACGCATACGCGAGAACACCCATAGTGGTACGGCCCGTACACACGCCTGTACGTTCACTATCACTACGAATACGCATACGCGAGAACACCCATAGTGGTACGGCCCGTACACACGCCTGTACGTTCACTATCACTACGAGTACGCATACGCGAGGACACCCATAGTGATAGTGGACGTACAGGCGTGTGTACGGTCCGTACCACTATGGGTGTTCTCGCGTATGCATACTCGTAGTGATAGTGAACGTACAGGCGTGTGTACGGGCCGTACCAGTACGAGTACTCATACGCGAGGACACCCATAGTGATAGTGAACGTACGCACGCGTGTACGGGCCGTTGCTATGCATTTGGGGTGCCCTAGGGGCCCGGAACGCACCGTACCTGTGGGTGAAGCTCAATTTTACATAGGGGACACATGAGGGACAAGTATTAAGGCCTACATGCATGCTGGTTGTCATGGAGACCAAGTTTTAAGTTTGAATTTGTTCTGGAAGGTGCACAGCAGAAGTCAGTTGGAATGAATCTACTTTGTTGCAATGTGTTTGTGGGGTTGACATCATGCTGAAGAAAAAAACACAATAAGAACCCACTGACTGTGCTAGGTTTGAAGGGATTGGAGGAAACATAGGATGCAAAGGTGAGTGACCAATCACTCTGTACTCCTGTGCATGAAACAGGCCAGCAAGGCAGATATAAGGCAGCCAGGTCCCATGAGGGAGCACTTGCCTGCACATATTTCGATTCTACCACACTGCTGCTGCTCCTGATTCCCTGGAACCATGTCAAGGTCTGTGGAGAGGTCACAGCCATTCACCCTGGAGGAGAACCTGGCATTGCTGGATGTGATCCTCCCACAGTACCCCCTGCTGTATGGGCGACCAGGGTATCAGGTGAGTGCAGAGCTACTAGCACAGACTGTGTCCCTTTTTTTGTGACTGTGACTTCTGCCATTGTGTCCAGGTGTGACACACATGCTATGTACTGTAGGGGGGGTTCCAGGGGGGGGGGAATGCCTGATGTCTCCCAGCAGTGCCCAGAGACAGGAGGGGTGTGTGCAGAGGCCTCCCAGCAGTGCCCAGAGTCAGGAGGGGTGGGTGCCTATCACTCCCAGCAGTGCCCAGAGACAGGAGGGGTGGGTGCCTATCACTCCCAGCAGTGCCCAGAGACAGGAGGGGTTTGTGCGGAGGCCTCCCAGCAGTGCCCAGAGACAGGAGGGGTGGGTGCCTATCACTCCCAGCAGTGCCCAGAGACAGGAGGGGTGTGTGCAGAGGCCTCCAAGCAGTGCCCAGAGTCAGGAGGGGTGTGTGCAGAGTCCTCCCAGCAGTGCCCAGAGACAGGAGGGGTGGGTGCCTATCACTCCCAGCTGTGCCCAGAGACAGGAGGGGTGGGTGCCTATCACTCCCAGCAGTGCCCAGAGACAGGAGGGGTGTGTGCAGAGGCCTCCCAGCAGTGCCCAGAGACAGGAGGGGTGGGTGCCTATCACTCCCAGCAGTGCCCAGAGACAGGAGGGGTGTGTGCAGAGGCCTCCCAGCAGTGCCCAGAGTCAGGAGGGGTGTGTGCAGAGTCCTCCCAGCAGTGCCCAGAGACAGGAGGGGTGGGTGCCTATCACTCCCAGCAGTGCCCAGAGACAGGAGGGGTGTGTGCAGAGGCCTCCCAGCAGTGCCCAGAGACAGGAGGGGTGGGTTCCTATCACTCCCAGCAGTGTCCAGAGACAGGAGGGGTGTGTGCAGAGGCCTCCCAGCAGTGCCCAGAGTCAGGAGGGGTGTGTGCAGACTCCTCCCAGCAGTGCCCAGAGACAGGAAAGGTGGGTGCCTATCACTCCCAGCAGTGCCCAGAGACAGGAGGGGTGGGTGCCTATCACTCCCAGCAGTGCCCAGAGACAGGAGGGGTGTGTGGAGAGGCCTCCCAGCAGTGCCCAGAGACAGGAGGGGTGGGTGCCTATCACTCCCAGCAGTGCCCAGAGACAGGAGGGGTGTGTGCAGAGGCCTCCCAGCAGTGTCCAGAGTCAGGAGGGGTGTGTGCAGAGTCCTCCCAGCAGTGCCCAGAGACAGGAGGGGTGGGTGCCTATCACTCCCAGCAGTGCCCAGAGACAGGAGGGGTGTGTGCAGAGGCCTCCCAGCAGTGCCCAGAGCCAGGAGGGGTGTGTGCAGAGTCCTCCCAGCAGTGCCCAGAGACAGGAGGGGTGGGTGCCTATCACTCCCAGCAGTGCCCAGAGACAGGAGGGGTGGGTGCCTATCACTCCCAGCAGTGCCCAGAGACAGGAGGGGTGGGTGCCTATCACTCCCAGCAGTGCCCAGAGACAGGAGGGGTGTGTGCAGAGGCCTCCCAGCAGTGCCAAGAGTCAGGAGGGGTGTGTGCAGAGTCCTCCCAGCAGTGCCCAGAGACAGGAGGGGTGGGTGCCTATCACTCCCAGCAGTGCCCAGAGACAGGAGGGGTGTGTGCAGAGGCCTCCCAGCAGTGCCCAGAGACAGGAGGGGTGGGTGCCTATCACTCCCAGCAGTGCCCAGAGACAGGAGGGGTGTGTGCAGAGGCCTCCCAGCAGTGCCCAGAGACAGGAGGGGTGGGTGCCTATCACTCCCAGCAGTGCCCAGAGACAGGAGGGGTGTGTGCAGAGGCCTCCCAGCAGTTCCCAGAGTCAGGAGGGGTGTGTGCAGAGTCCTCCCAGCAGTGCCCAGAGACAGGAGGGGTGGGTGCCTATCACTCCCAGCAGTGCCCAGAGACAGGAGGGGTGGGTGCCTATCACTCCCAGCAGTGCCCAGAGACAGGAGGGGTGGGTGCCTATCACTCCCAGCAGTGCCCAGAGACAGGAGGGGTGTGTGCAGAGGCCTCCCAGCAGTGCCCAGAGACAGGAGGGGTGGGTGCCTATCACTCCCAGCAGTGCCCAGAGACAGGAGGGGTGTGTGCAGAGGCCTCCCAGCAGTGCCCAGAGTCAGGAGGGGTGTGTGCAGAGTCCTCCCAGCAGTGCCCAGAGACAGGAGGGGTGGGTGCCTATCACTCCCAGCAGTGCCCAGAGACAGGAGGGGTGTGTGCAGAGGCCTCCCAGCAGTTCCCAGAGTCAGGAGGGGTGTGTGCAGAGTCCTCCCAGCAGTGCCCAGAGACAGGAGGGGTGGGTGCCTATCACTCCCAGCAGTGCCCAGAGACAGGAGGGGTGGGTGCCTATCACTCCCAGCAGTGCCCAGAGACAGGAGGGGTGGGTGCCTATCACTCCCAGCAGTGCCCAGAGACAGGAGGGGTGTGTGCAGAGGCCTCCCAGCAGTGCCCAGAGACAGGAGGGGTGGGTGCCTATCACTCCCAGCAGTGCCCAGAGACAGGAGGGGTGTGTGCAGAGGCCTCCCAGCAGTGCCCAGAGTCAGGAGGGGTGTGTGCAGAGTCCTCCCAGCAGTGCCCAGAGACAGGAGGGGTGGGTGCCTATCACTCCCAGCAGTGTCCAGAGACAGGAGGGGTGTGTGCAGAGGCCTCCCAGCAGTGCCCAGAGTCAGGAGGGGTGTGTGCAGAGTCCTCCCAGCAGTGCCCAGAGACAGGAGGGGTGGGTGCCTATCACTCCCAGCAGTGCCCAGAGACAGGAGGGGTGGGTGCCTATCACTCCCAGCAGTGCCCAGAGACAGGAGGGGTGGGTGCCTATCACTCCCAGCAGTGCCCAGATACAGGAGGGGTGTGTGCAGAGGCCTCCCAACAGTGCCCAGAGACAGGAGGGGTGGGTGCCTATCACTCCCAGCAGTGCCCAGAGACAGGAGGGGTGGGTGTGATGCACAGTGTGAGCCTTGATAATTGATTGTGTCTTTGCCCTCATTCCACCTGTGTACTTTCACTGGCATGTACTGCTTTTGCCCTTCCCCAGAGGAGTATGTCCCTATGGCAAAGGTGCAATGCGTTGGCTGCATGACATGCCTTGTTGTAACCAGCTAATTTGTTCTCATATGTGTCTCTGTGACATGTTGCAGGTGTATTGATGTAGTGTCACTTGTTCATCCTCACAGGTAGGCGCCTCTGCCAAGGAGCAGATCTGGCTGACCGCCGTCAGTGCCGTGAGGAGTGCGGATGGTCGGAAGTGGCGCCTGTCCCAGGTGAGGAAACGCTGGCAGGATATCCGGTGCTGGACGCGGAGGATCGCACGGGTCCTGCTGGGGGACTCACCTGAGAGCCATAAGAACCGCGGGCGCTGCCGTCTCTCCCACATCCACAAGCGTGTGCTGGCGGTGTTCTTTCCAGACTTGGACAGGCGCTTACAGGAAATGCAGCAGCAGGAAGGGGGTAGGTACATGTGTGTTTGTTGGGTTTCACCAGCATTTGTAAGTGCACTGTTCCATGGATGCACTGCCAGGGTTTAATGGTGCTGTGCAGATCCTGTTACCCACAGTATTGCAGTGCTCTCCTGCCTCCCTTCCCCTCCTTGCAATGTGTTCCCTGGTCTGTGTGAAGTCACTCCGTCACAAGGTTATGTAGCCTGGCACCTTCTCCACGTGTACAATGCCTGCAGCATCATGTGTGGGGGTGGTGTGTAACAGGTTTTGGGACCTTGCCTGTGCCCTGTCCAGTTCTGGTCTTGTGGGTTCCATGTCAGTTGGCACTAATGCTGAGTCCAGACATGGGAGTTAGTCTCTCAAGTGTGAGGCCTTACAGCACGCATGTCCTATGTGGTGGCCTGTGACATGATGTGCATGAGTGTGCGGTACGCATAGTGCAGGGATGGTAGCGTGTGTTGCAGTCATTCCCATTCAGGAGCATGGAGTTGTGTGGCCACTACTGTCCCCAGGGGCATATTTTCCTAGGTATCATGTGTGTAATCCGAATATCTTGACAATCTCTGTGTCTACAGCATAGGTTGTGCTCTGTGCCATTGTCCCCTGGCCAAATGTATTTTGACGTGAAATGTAGTACATGTGTCCACTGTACAGACTGACCTGATTTTCCTTGTTCATACTCACGGTGGACATTGCCTGTGTGTCTTGTTACAATCATCTGATGATGCCCATTTGTACATGAATATTTGGACAGGCGCACCTTGGGTATTTTGTGTGCAACCTTGATTTGTTGCATCCCATGTGTATTTCACCCAGACTAAGGGATGTAAGTGCTTCCTGTGTCTCCAAATAATAGTCTCATGTAGGGGGTGGGTGGTGCGGGCATGGCCTTCATGTCACAACCTGATATCTCCTTGCTAGGACTGGCCAGTGTGTAATGTTTGTCTGGACATGCACTCAAGGTGCAGTGGGCCAGTCATGGTGGGCATGTTTTCAGTATAACCTATGCTGCATATGCCTCTTGTTCCTGGATATGGTCCCTGCTCATCCCTATTTCCTGCCACGCTGTGTGGTGCAGATGCAGTGCTGGATTGTCCCCAGGGCCTTGCTCCTCAGTCAAAATTCCATTCCATCTCATTTGCTATTGTGTCATGCTCTCCATAGTTTTTCGGTGGCATGGTGGGTCAGACAACTGTGTCTTGCATGCCCTACATATGTACCTTGTTTTGTAGATGTAACTCTTCTTTTGTTTCAGGCTATGCACTGTGACCTATGTAGATTGGACTCATGTGACATATGTATACAGGTGTATGATTAATTTCTGTCTCTTCACCCTGCCCACAGCATCGTCGGGGGACACGGAGGGAGACATGGGCACAGACGGAGCAGAGGGACCGAGCACCAGTGCCAGCGGTGACATCGGGGCTGGCACATCAAGTGGGACTGAGGCGGAGGAGAGTGAAGCCGGGGACCTGTCGACTGGCACAACAGAGTATGAAGCTGACGGGTCCGAGGATGATCTCTCCGAGTGGGCGGCGGCTGCACCAGCAGCTGACAGCGGCACTACATCTCGCCCCGCCCCCTCCATTGCCATCAGCCGCCTCCCACTTGCTCGTGTCCCTTCCCAATGTGCCCGGTCACCACATGTCTCCTTCCTGCCAGGCACCGCACCCCCTGCCCCTGTCTCCACTGCTGCCGCCAATGCTGAGTCTGTGGACATCCAGCGGCAGTTGCAGGTTGGTCAGGCTGCGATCCTTAATGTCCTCCATGGCCACACCCAAGTGCTGCACAACATGGAGGCATACTTGGAAGGCATTCATTCATCGCAGGCTGACCAACGCAGCTTGCTGAGGTCGATAGACTCGACACTGACTGCAGCAGTGGGTCTCCTGCAGCGCTATGTCCCACCCCCTACCCCTGCCCCATCCACACTTCCCACTCCCATGCCTGTCCCACGTACACCCAGACGTCAGCATGCTCCCACCACAACACACACAGGCACCACACCAGCAGGGAAGGTCCACCGCACACCTCCTGACACGCACACACAGGGTGAAGTAGGCACACCCACTGGGTCGGGGGCAAACGTGTGACACGCAGCCAGAGTGGGAGTCCGCATTCCACCCAATCCACTCCCTCCAAATCCCCTCCCCTCAGCTCTCCTGGCCACATCTCCCCCAAAGACTCCTTCATGGCCGCTCTGTCCCTGAGCCCCACAGTGACGCCACCACGCAAGCGGTCAAGGAAGTCCTCGGTCAGGGTGGTTGATTCCCCCCCCTGTCTACACCCTCCCCCAGTGGCGCTGCGACCCATCCCTCTGACCCCCCCCTCCTTGGGGCCTGTGGTTCCTTCGGGTGCAGGGGATTCCCTGGCGGACCTTGCTAAGGTGTGCAGCGAGCTCCTGGCCTCCACCTTTGGCCCTGCCCCACCCCCTGTGGTGGAGTCCTCCATCCCTGCACCCACGACGCCTACCCTTCACCCTCCTATCCCTGCGGTGCCTGTTTCTTCCCGCCCACATGATGCCCTCACCCCTGTGGAAGACGACGGAATGTAACTGTGCAGGCAAGCTAGGGGACACGCATCCCACTGTGTCCCCCATCCAGCTGTGACTTCTGGACTGCCCTATGGGCTTTGTAAATATTGAACTTTCTACGAACATACAATTTTGGATCATGCTGATTAAAGCCATTTTTGTTTCCTTTGAACACTACTGCTTTTCTGATATTGCTGTTGGTGGGGCTGCTACATGATTTTGGGTGGTGATCATGTGTTGGTTGTGTGGGAAATGTAGTAGTGTGCTGGTCATAGGGGGGACCCTGGGATCTGTGTGCCATCACACGGTGTTAGCTAGGTTTCTGTGTTCATGTAAGCAGTTGCTGCATGGTGAAATTGTCCAAAGGTGTATTCCTTCCTCTGTGTACCCTGACATCTTCCCTGCAGGGTGTTCCCAATATTTTGCGCAGAGCTGTGTGTACATTAGCTGGGTGTGTGACGGACTCCTTCTACTTTGCACATGCATGCTGAGCGATGTCTCCACCTGCATCATTCGTGGCATTCTTGGTAGTCATTGTACTTGTGTATGTGGACTATTGACATGTCTTCATGTGGACATGTTTTCTTTTCTGCGCTATGCATGCGTATACTCCCAGCCTCGCACACATGTGGTACATGTAATGCAGGGTCTTTGTGCACCTGACTGAAATTTGTGGGCATGGTATCTGTGGCTACTCCACCATTTGCGTTTCATGGGCACTGCTGTGAGTGTTAGGTACACACCCCTCCTGTCTCTGGGCACTGCTGGGAGGAGTCTGCACACACCCCTCCTGTCTCTGGGCACTGCTGGGAGAACTCTGCACACACCCCTCCTGTCTCTGGGCACTGCTGGGAGGACGCTGCACACACCCCTCCTGCCTCTGGGCACTGCTGGGAGGACTCTGCACACACCCCTCCTGTGTCTGAGCACTGCTGGGAGTGATAGGCACACACCCCTCCTGACTCTGGGCACTGCTGGGAGGACTCTGCATACACCCCTCCTGCCTCTGGGCACTGCTGGGAGTGATAGGCACACACCCCTCCTGACTCTGGGCACTGCTGGGAGGACTCTGCACACACCCCTCCTGCCTCTGGGCACTGCTGGGAGTGATAGGCACACACCCCTCCTGCCTCTGGGCACTGCTGGGAGTGATAGGCACACACCCCTCCTGACTCTGGGCACTGCTGGGAGGACTCTGCACACACCCCTCCTGCCTCTGGGCACTGCTGGGAGTGATAGGCACACACCCCTCCTGACTCTGGGCACTGCTGGGAGGACTCTGCACACACCCCTCCTGCCTCTGGGCACTGCTGGGAGTGATAGGCACACACCCCTCCTGACTCTGGGCACTGCTGGGAGGCCTCTGCACCCACCCCTCCTGTCTCTGGGCACTGCTGGGAGGACTCTGCACACACCCCTCCTGCCTCTGGGCACTGCTGGGAGTGATAGGCACACACCCCTCCTGCCTCTGGGCACTGCTGGGAGTGATTGGCACACACCCCTCCTATTTAACAATATGTACGCTTAGTCCATACATGTGTGTGGGTTCGCTCCATGGGGGTACGGGTCGTACTTACACTGTTGGGGTGGGGGTATGCTCCATACGTACGCGGGTGAGGGTACGGGTCGTACTTACACTGTTGGGGTGGAGGTACGCTCCATACGTACACGGGTGGGGGTACGGGTCATACTTCCACTGTTGGGGTTGGGGGTACGCTCCATGCATACGGTGGTGGGGGTACGGTCCGTACATATCCGTCCCCACGCTATGTGATGCTTGTGCGACCCGTACCCAGGCCTTTGCCACGTGGGTACAGCCGTCCTGCCATTGTTGGGGTGACGTAGGTGTGGGCGTGGTACGACTCGTACCCACGCTCTTAAGGCGTGGGTACGGGACGTACCTGTATAGTTGTGTTGCCGGTTCGCGTCGTGAGGCACTTCCTTTGTGGCGGACGCTGGCTTTGCTGGACACGCCCCCACCCCCTCGTGGTGACCAGGGCATGGGGGTCAGGTATGTCCAGGGCATGTGTGCTGTGTGACATTGGTGGTGGTTTTGTGGCCTGCCCCTGGTCCTGCCCCCCCCTCCTTTCCCCCCCTTTCCCCCCCTCCCTTAGTTGTTCTGACCTTCTGCGGCGTCTGCGTCGGAACCTGTAGAGGAGGTCGACTGCTATGAGGGCCGGGATGACACGTAGGTTCGGGTCCATGTCTGTCCGTCGCGTACAGGTACTCCTTGTTCGCGTCGTCCTGATTTCCCGGCAGTTTTTGGCAGCCGGAAAATATTCACCGTGCGGGATGACATCGGTGCGAATCGTAATTCCTGGTTTGTGAATGGCAGGCTGCGTGCGTCCCGAAGTCACGTTGGCGCTTTCCCGGATCGCATTTGTATGTTTATTTTCGTCGGTCGGGGTTTTGTACGATTCGTACGGAAATGGTGTTTCCGTGCGAATCGTAATTCCATGTTTGTACATTTTGACGACCGGGTACGCGTCGGACGGAGAATTTGCTCCGTCCGACGCTTCGTACCCGGTTTTTACAGGATCGTGATCGGCACCAATGTGTAGAGGAATTTGCTCGGCGATACTCCTCCATTTCCCATACAGTTCCTTTGTCCTGTGGATCTCCTTCCTCATCAGGGTAACAGGCTCTGTTTAGCTGAAAGTTCAGTCTTCCTACACCATATTCAGTGATGTTAGCAAAATGAGTAGCCCATAGCAGCACAAACCAGGCTCTGCAGGAGACGTTGTGTGAAAATGGCAGAGGAATAAAAGGCGTTCCTCCCTTCTTCTGATGAGCTGGCATCATTCCACACACCCAACAGTTGGTAATGTTCGTAGCATTGTGTGTGTGATGCAACATTTGAATGAACGTGTTGTTGAGATAAGACTGTCGATGCTTCTGCTCATGATAAGGGAGGGTGAAATAGTGGTGCTCAATGTGGACAGGAGTAGTAGCAGTCAGCAGATTTTCAGCAGGAGCTACTCCCTCTACAATCCATGTTATCGTGGCAATGCTGATAACAATGGAAGTAAGCCCAATGATAAACACAATCTTTCGATCAGAAACTTTTGCAGCAGTCGATGTCTTCTCCATAGGCATATTTATCTCGACGTTGAACAACAAAGCAGATAGAACCCTAAAGTCCTGGTTAGCCATTGGTTTCTTCACTGAGTTTGAGACGAGTGTCCCTACCGGAGTCCCCCCCTTTGTAGCTCAGGCTTCACTAACCCAGGACTGTGGCTCAACCAGTCTCTTTCGGCAACAAACCTTCTCTTTTCCGGGGTTGCAATTGATATCGAGATGCACCAGGGATCGTATGGTCTGGGAAGACTTCCTCAGGTTCTTCAGGTGACGTAGCTTGGCCTCTCTCTGTGTCCAGGATGTCCCGATAGTCCTTCAGCGCAGCAGGTTCCACCAAGGTGGACAGTACTTTCTTGCTGTGGGTGTAGAGGACCCAGTTCTTCTGATTGGTCACTTGGACTGCAGTTCTGGTTGCCAAGAGCACCTGCTCAGGGCCGTGCCACCTCGGGGCTAGGGAATTGGCTCTCTGGAAAGACTTTGTCACAACAAAGTCACCTGACCGCAGACCATGGCCCTCACCCTTCGACCTGTCAGGAAGAGCTTCTCGAACCTGTTGATAAATAGATGACAAGCTGTCAGTTAACTGAGACAGGTAGTCACTCATCAATACACAAGGTACATCATGTCAAGGGCGTGGCTTAGGAATCCCTCAAATATTAATTGGCCTTCCAAAAACCACCTCATACGGTGTGAGGCCAGATCATGTTTGCAGCACTGATCTAATGGATAGCAAAGCCAAGGGCAGTGCATTAGGCCATTTCAAAGATGTAGAAGCCTGTATTTTAGCCAATTTAAGATTAAGGGTAGAATTCAATCGTTCCACTAGCCCTGCTGATTGTGGACAGAAAGCTGCATGGAACTTCTGGTTAATCCCCAATCCTTTCATAAGGTACTCAACAACTTGCCCAATGAAATGGGGTCCGTTATTACTCCACAAAACTCGACAAATGCTGAATCTGGGGAAAAACTCCTTTAGGAGCACCTTTGCTGTAGTAAGAGCTGTATTATCTTTCGTAGCGTATGCCTCTATCCGTTTACTAAAGGCACAGACCACTACTAGAACATACTTCAAGTTAATACAATGTTCTATCTGGATATAATCCATTTGCAGAACCTCAAAAGGTGCAGTTGGTATTGCAAACCCTCCTGTTGGAGTTCGTGATCTCTTTCCGGGATAATACTGGAGACAAATCAGACATGACTGGACTATCTTTTTAGCCATGCCGGCAATCTCTGTATGATCCCAAACTTGCGTAAGCAACTTTGCTATGGAGGATGCTCCAATATGTGCCGGCCCATGTGCCATGTGAATCATAGGGTGTAAATAGGCTGTGGGTAGTCTCCACCTGGTCATGTCTTTATTTCAGCCCTCATCATCTAATGTTTCCTCCTTGGACCATTGGTCTAGTTCATTAGCAGAGGCAGATCGCTACATGTCCAGCACTTCTTGCCTGGCATCATGCCAACGTTCAGCCTGTGACTAAACCACATACATGGATGTAGTACTTCACTGCATTGCAGTCTCACGGGTTGTGTGATCCGCGAAGGCATTGCGCTGTCCTATTTTATCAGTCACTTTCTTGTGCACACTACACTTAACAATGGCTACTTTCTTAGGATATGTCAAAGCAGTAAGGAGATTATGTACTAATTCCCCATACGGGATTTAAAGTCGAACATCTTTTCAATGTGATATGAGGGGCCTGTCAAGCGAGCACTAATTAAATGCAGCGTTTTCGTCTGGTTCAACAGAGCATCGACTGAATGAGGCACTAACTCAAGCAATCTGTGTGATAAGACTGTTCCCTCATTATGACCTATGGACACAGCTGTTGCTCTCACCGCTCGAAAACACCCAGGCAATGCACGGGCTACTGGATCAAGGATAGCTGAGAAATATGCACAAGGACGCTGCTTATCACCGTGTGTCTGCACTAAAACTGAGAGAGCGCAACCATCTCTCTCATGTACATAAAGTGTGAAGGGCTTAGTGTAGTCTGGTGTTCCTAATACTGGTGCAGAACAAAGAGCTTGACGTAACTGCTGGAAAGCATCTTGACATTCAGCAGTCCATGGGAGGGGCAGCAGAGCGTCTTTAGTCAAAAGGGCCAACAAGGGTTTAACAATGTAGGAAAAACTTGGAATCCACTGCCTACAAAAGGAAGTAAAACCAATCAGTGCACGAACATCCTTCTGAGTACGGGGCACAGGTGTGTCTAAAATGGCTTGAATGTGATCTGATGTGAGTGCACATCCCTCCTTAGACAGGAAGTGACCTAACTAGGTAACCTGCTGTCTACAATATTGCAATTTCTTCTGAGAGACTTTATGATGTGAGATGAAGGAATGATAGCAATGACATTGTTCCTTCTTCACACTGTTCAGGGGTATCAGCAGCCAACAAGATGTCATCAACATAATCAATCAATCAATCACAAGATTTGTAAAGTGCTCTACTTACCCGCGAGGGTCTCAAGGCGCTGAGGGAGAGGAGGGGGGGTTGCCACTACTGGTCGAATAGCCAGGTCTTGAGTCTTCTCCTGAATGTCAGCAGGTCTTGGGTCTGTCGTAGGTTGAGGGGAAGGGTGTTCCAGATCTTGGTGGCGCGGTGGGAGAAGGATCTGCCTCCGGTGGTGGTTCTCCAGATGCGTGGGACTGTGGCCAGGGAGAGGTCGGCAGAGCGGAGGTGACGGTTGGGAACGTAGGAGAGTCGACTGTTGAGGTAGGCTGGGCCGGTCTTGTGGAGTGCCTTGTGTGCGTGGATCAGGAGTTTGAAGGAGATTCTCTTGTCGACGGGGAGCCAGTGCAGGGTTTTCAGGTGGGGGTGATGTGGCTGTGGCGTGGAATGTCGAGGATGAGGCGTGCAGAGGCGTTTTGGATTCTTTGCAGTCGCTTGATGAGCTTGATCGGGGCTCCTGCGTAGAAAGCATTTCCGTAGTCGAGTCTGCTGCTGAAGAGGGCCTGGGTGACAGTTCTTCTCATGTCTGTCGGGATCCACCTGTAGATCTTGCGGAGCATGCGGAGGGTGTTGAAGCAGGAGGAGGAGACTGCGTTGACTTTCTTGGTCATGGTGAGCGTTGAGTCGAGGATGACTCCCAGGTTGCGTGCATGATCGGTTGGTGTCGGGGGTGCCCCTAGTGATGAGGGCTACCAGGAGTCATCCCAGGCTGATGGGTTGGAGCCGAGGATGAGGATCTCCATCTTGTCTGTGTTCAGCTTAAGTCGGCTGCACTTCATCCAGTCGGCGATGGCTTTCATTCCTTTGTGGAGGTTGGATTTGGCGGTGAGGGGGTCCTTGATGAGGGAGAGGATCAGTTGAGTGTCGTCGGCATAGGAGATTGTGTTGAGGCCGTGCTGTCGGGCGATGCGTGCCAGTGGAGCCATGTAGATGTTGAACAGTGTCGGGCTGAGGGAAGATACCTGGGGTACGCCGCAGATGATCTCAGAGGCTTCGGATCAGAATGGGGGGAGGAGGATGCTCTGGGTTCTGAGTGGAAGGAGGTGGTCCAATCCAGGGCCTTGTCTTGGATCCCTGCGTCGTGGAGGCGTGTGCGTAGTGTGCGGTGGCAGACAGTGTCGAAGGCAGCGGAGAGGTCCAGGAGGATGAGGCCTGCCGTCTCGCCGCTGTCCAGCAGGATCCTGATGTCGTCTGTGGCGGCGATGAGGGCAGTCTCGGTGCTGTGGTTGCAGCGGAATCCAGACTGGGAGGGGTCCAGGATGCTGTTATCTTCGAGGTAGCGGGTGAGCTGTCTGTTGAGAATCTTCTCGATGACCTTAGCTGGGAATGGAAGCAGGGAGATGGGCCGGAAGTTCTTGAGGTCGCTCGGGTCTGCCTTGGGTTTTTTGAGTAGGGCGTTGATCTCGGCATGTTTCTAGCTCTCTGCGAAGGTCGCGGTCTCGAATATTGAATAATAGCCACCCCTTTCGATACAGGAAAAGAATCAAGCTGTCTTTTCAATGCCTGGCTATAGATGCTAGGACTCTCTGTATACCCCTGTGGAGCTCTTCAAAATCTGAAGGAACGATTATTCAAAGTGAAATCGAAAAAATAACGGCTGTCAGGATGAATAGGTATCGAGAAGAAAGCCTTCTTCAAGTCAATTACACTGAATATAGTTGCAGTCGGAGGAACCATAGTAAGAAGTATCGTGATGTGTCATGATGTCAGAGACTACTGGGTATTGGGGCACTACAATCTTATTAACCTCTCGTAAGTCAATGATAAACCTGCATATTTTAGTATCTGCGTCTTTTTTCAGAATGGGAAGGATAGGACTATTACAGATATTGTAAGGGACTTCTTCCACAACCCCCACTCTAATCAGATCTTGAACAATATGTATTAGTGCCACTTCACCTTCTCAAGATATTTTATATTGAGGCAGTCAAGGCAATGAAGCGCCCTCCTTTACTTGAATATGGGCTGGTGGGTTAACCATTTATCCCACATTGGTATCTGATGTAGCCCACAAGGTACTAGGTAGCGATGCCATAGCAAAATCTTCACTAATGAGATAAGACTTCTTAACCATAGGATAGTTATCATTCAAAATAACACGCACACCTTCTGGGGAACAACGTATCATAGCACGAAAATGTTTGAGCATATTGAGACCCACAATGTTGTCCGGCGTGTTAGGGGAAAGCAGAAAAGGACATGCGGCAGTAAATTTATCAAACGTGGCTGTGACCGTGGGCTAAGGGAAGGTGTTCCATCGAATCCTAGCGATGTTATTGTTAAGCCAGCCAGGGGAGCCCTAGGAACCAATTGTTTAAACAGGGCGCTACGAGAAGCTCTTGTATCAACCAGAAACCGATCAGTAGAACCCAAGACATTTGCATCGACATAGGGACCCTTCTGACCTACTGGGACTTCAACTGGTTCCTTACCCCATCCTAGGCAATCCTATGCATAAATAGAGCCCTTCAAACCCTCGGTCGGATAATCGGACATTTGATATTGAATTTGTCTGTCAAAAGTGTAAGAGGAATTTTGAGTATGTTCAACTGCCTCAAACCTGGTACGATCAGCCATACCGCCCCTATTTCCTAAATTCCCTGGGTGGCTTCTCATATGTCCTCTACCATGCTGATACTGATGTCCTTGCAAAAGGGGGCACTCAAAACGCCAATATTCAATCTCCCTACAATAAGCACACTGATCAGAAGACAAAATTGTTCGAGGGAGAGGAGGTGCACAAGGGCGATACATCACACGTCCGCCTTTACCACCACCTCTATAAGATGGACCATAAACCTGAGCTAACATAACCTTTGTTTTTAAGTCTTTAGCCTTTTTATCCTCATTGCCCTTTGCTTCCAATTTCTGTCGTTCATAATACTGAGCCATAGTCAAAAGAGAGACTGGGGAAGACGTAGTCCACGAACTCTCGCTAGCCTTTAGGCGAGTAGCTATTCCTGGCAACATATTTGTGACAAATTTGTCAACAAACAGATGATTAACTGTGTCATCTGTCAATGACTGCCCACTAAAGTCATGGAATGTCTCCTCAAAACATGTAAAGAAATCAGAAACTGATTCATCCACTTTCTGTTTACAAGCCGCCAACATAGTCCAATCTATCTTTTTAGGAGGTATAAGAGTTTTCAACATAGTTATTATAGCCTTTGGGAGGTCTAATATCTCTTGTTGAGGTTTCTGTGCAGGTTCTCATGCTGAGTCTAGTCTCTCTATTTCTTCCCAATTATCTCCGAAAGCTGTACGATCGTCTACTTTCTGAATCGATCTCCACATATCAGGGGGTAAGCTAAGCCCAAAAAACATATTAATATCAGGCAAAGTCATAGTGCAAGAACTAATAGCTCGTTCAACCTCCTCATAAAAAGCAGCCGGATTTTTCCGCGGGTCAGGCAAAGCAGCTTTAAGAGCCAGGACATCCGCTCTAGTCCAAGGAGTATAAAGCCAATTATAAACAAAATATTCCTTTGCATCCGTGGAATCATTATTGTCACTTGTACCCGCACCCCTAGGAGGAACATATAAAGGCAAAGCTTCATGCATTGGTTTCCCATGAATTACAGAAATACTGGTTTCCTTATCTGTCCTTGGATCTTCATCATGTGACATGGGGGTCTGAACTGTTTGTTCAGATGGAACTGTACCAGCTGTCTTTTTCTCCTCTCGCAAATGGAATGCATCAGTTCGTAGTTTAACCACTCGTCTAATTAAATCGGCCACCTGGGAAGGGAGAAAAAGACCATCATTCAATTGTTTATGATCAGATTTTATATCAGCAGGCTCTAGATCTTCGGAATATTTCCTAAAACTAAGTATTACTTCCCCTGTAAACGACTCTACAAAATATAACTGCTCTGATTCTGGCCATTGCTGAACCATCACTATAAGGTCTGGAGCAGATGTGGTACTGCGAGCTGCTTTACGAGCAGCGGATCTAAGAGTGGCCGCATGCTCAGCAGACAGCAGAGAGCGAGTCTGTTGTTTACTTTCTACATCTATCCCTTTCTGACCTGAGAGAGATGCATGGACATCTAAATCGTCCTCAGGGGCAGAGGGAAAAGTATATGGAGGCGACGATCGATCTAACAAAATTGAATTATCCTGAGGTTTATTAAGTACAGGATAAAGAGGGCGCCGGACAGGGTATTGGCCATTTACCTCTAGACAACGCTCCCTATCCTCTTTCTCTTTTATTTCTTTCATTTCTTTATTTTTCAGTTCCAGCGCTTTCATAGAGATATTTTTGCGCTGTTCCTTATCTGCTATAGCTTGCTTTTTTCTCACTCTCTCATGCGCTTCTTTTTCCCACATTCGTACAAAATCAAACATATCTTGTCTGCTTTTATGCTTGAACACACATTGTTCCACATACTGAATCTTTCTATGATCAAATGACCCGTTTAGTGGCCATCGTAAATCAGGATCCTTTTTTGTGTATTTATTCCACAATACACTATACATTATGGAAGAAATACCGTGTTTAACGTACATGTACCTATTTGGTGTCCCTTCAGGCGGAGCCGGCTGACTTTGTTCTAAATCTAGTTTGGTACTTCCAAGAAAGCAACACATCCTATGAAGTGTGCTAGAAACAGGCATGCCAAAAATATTATAGTAAATATAATATTATAACAAAAGGGTACTAATCACAAATACAGTACCGTTCCAAATATTCAAAAGTTAGAGAAAAATCTCCACATTGCCTGCCTATGTATTTTGCAACGTACATATTACCCAAACCAAACCAGAATTTTGGCCAAACAAACCAGAAATCAAGAGTGCCGCTATAGCGACCTTACCAAATAAAAGTCTCCAGCCTCCAACTGTCAAGTTCTGAATTTGACCTAATGGTCACTGTAAGAAAAACGCCAAAGGGATCTCAGCCGGGACCGGTCACCACCTGGAGGTCAAATCAAGAAAATCGGAAAAGCACTTTGGTCTGCACAGACAAGAGTCTCCTCGTGCAGCGTACGACCTCAGCAAGATTCCAAACCTCCGTCAAGACCACTCTGTCGGGTGGCCGCGTCTCCGATGAGCCGCACGTGATGGGTGCCAATTTGTGGAAGTGAGCCTTTTCAGGAGCCCACCAGTGCAAGGGTTCACCCTTCTTTGTCCTTTAGTCCTTAGACCAACAAAATAGAGATTGGCACGGAAGCTGTAATATCAAAACAATAGTTTGTTATCACTCATGAGTGGGACTACATCGATACAGAACCCTCAGGCAATGTATGAGGCAGTACAAGGAGTACAGAAACCAGGGGTCTTTTATATGTATTAGTTGCATTGTCAGCATGAGACCAAGGGGAGGTACTGGCACATACAAGAATAGTTATTGACTAACATGGGCATACAAACATATCTTGGTCAGCAAAGTGGGTGGGGAGACATTTCTGTTTGCATCAGTTAAAACAGCCTGACATTTACAAACTAAGACAGGTGCATTCTAGCAGCTACAGGCCTTTCTGAGCATGCACAAGGCTCTGGCTCAGCACTGAAGAAGTTAATTATAGTTGATGACTCAAGCGAAGTAGAAGGGCAGGCAACAGTGAAGACGGAAGAAGCACATGGCTAACACATGGCTAACTAAAATGGCTGCCACAACCAAAATGGCGTTAGCTCATGCTAACAGCGATTTCTGTTGGTTTCCACAATTTACCAAGGGGATTATAATGGACTGCCTTGGCCTTGATTACTGCAAAAGTATACCTTGGCTGCAGTACATTTATAATCTTTTAATTGAGTGTAAGGTGGATGTCGATTTTAAAGACCCCACGCTTATTCAGAATTATAGCAAAAAGGACCTAAAATTGAGGCTTGCAAGATCAAGAGAATCTTTCAGAGATACAGTAACAAGTTCTAAACAGACGATGAGATCACATTGTTAAGGTCCACTTTCACTGGGTACCCAAGCATACCTACTACTGACCAGAAATTTACAACACAGGCTACGGCTGGGTACGCTCTATCATCTGATTGCATTCCCTACAATGGGCAAGTGGAATCAAAACCTCCCAAACTGCCCTTGTGATGGAAAGTCACCACAGTCTACATTGCACTTTATACTATTTTGTAATTTTTTATAGAGATATTAGGAAGCACGTTTTACTATCTATATTTAGTAAATTGTATTTTTACAAACCCTCTTTTAATTATATACTAGAAAATGAAAAAGTTGGTAATGCAGTAATTATTTTTGTGCAAATGGCGATTAAAAGAAGAAAAGACAATTACCACTTGGAGGCCCTAACATATGAAAAAATGTAGGTCTTAGAAAACAGATCGATGTATTGTTTACTTAATATTCTTAAAACTGATTACTTTTTAATATTTGTAAAGCATTTGAAATATTTTTAACAATCTCCCTCATTGCCTGTGTGTAATTATGTACTGTATTTTACCATGTGTACTGTCTAAAACATTATTATGTTAATCAAATAATGATAAGCTTTTTTAGTATGCTTTTATGGTTGTACTTTATAAACCGAATAAAGCTTGAATAGAGTGATTGATTGTAATGCCACTAGTGGGCCTGCAGCACTCATTGTGCCACCCACTGAAGTAGCCCTTTAAACATATCTCAGGCCTGCCATTGCAGCCAGTATGTGTAGTTGTAAACTGCCAAATGACCTGGTAAAATACACTTTTTGCCAGACCTAACCTTCCTTTTTAATACATATATAGCCATAGGGCAGGGTGCAGTGTATTTTTAAACGTTTGACATGTAATTTTAACTTTTACTTATCCTGGTAGTGCAAACTTCTTACATTTGTTTTTCACTACTGCAAGGCCTGACTCTCCCATAAGATAGCATTGGGTTACCTTTTTACCTTTGATAAGTGATGGCTTTCATTTATGAGCAGGTTGGAAAGTTGAGCTGAGTGTCATTTAAAACCCTCTTGAATGGTAAAATTGGATTTTAAGTAAAAAGTCTGAAAATGCCACCATTAGAAACTTGACATTTTCTTATCCTAACTTTTTGGTGCCTGAAGTCTGACTCCTGGGTCACATGACTAGGTGTAGCTGGCAGTTGAGCTTTTTGTATTACTCCTAGAAAGTGAGACAAAGGGTGAATAGGTGTTGGCAGAATGAGCCATTTCTGACTTGATAGGTGTCGGAGCTGTTACCTACTCCACTTGCACATCACAAAGGCTCTGTCTTAGCACACTCACAAAGGGCTTCACACTAGTCTTTTGTGCTACCACAAAAGCCGGGGCAAGCGCAGGGATGATGGAAATTCCAAACACTTTTGTAGAGCTGAGAACTCTAGCAGCGTCTCCCACTTCAAACTGGGCACCAGGTTAAACAATGGGCCCTTAGACCCAACTCTTGAGTACGCTTCTAGACCTGCGGAAGACTCAGAAGAAGGGCTGCTGTGCTTCTGTCCTGCAACAAGGACTGCCCTACTGCCCTGCTACTCTACTGCCCTGCTGCCTGAATGAGAAGAACTGGACCTGCATCTTTATCTCAGGCCAACCTGCATGATTCAAAGGGCTAGTTAGCTGGCCTCCTGATCATAGCCTCAGGGAGAGAAAAGGCTCCAACCATCTTGCCCCTGCACCTGGACCCTGCCTGCTATGAATCCTAACCCCCAAGGTAGGGCTAAAAGTGTGCTGGAGTAGGGGTTCTTGCATCGAAGTCATCAGGTGCAATCATTAAATAATTCCCACCATTGGGCATATGGACCTTTGTTCGTCAACACGGAGAGATAATAAGCAGCAATCATTCACATCAAACACCATGAAGAGTGACGTCCAAAGGGTGCTTCACAAGAATCAAAACGGGAGAATTGGTGTGAATTTAAAAGGCTTTATTAGCAATTTAATTCAAATTGATTTATTCATTTAGTACTCATGAAATTTAGACATCATTGTTACAGATTAAAATATTCTGTTAATCGATATTTCAGGTCAAGATAAAATACCATATTAGTAAGAATTACAAATAAAGTAGAGAAAATGAAGCAAAGTGTTCCATAAAAGAAACCCACCCTCTAAATTAATGGGTTTTTTTGGCATGAAAGGAATTTTCTTCAAGAAGCAATCTACGGTGTCAGTTTCGGAAACCCAAATGAAGGGCTCTAATGAGAGAATAAAAATGCATAGGGATGGAGCCTCAACACCTAAGCAGTGGAAATTAGCAAAAGGTGGTATATATTCTCAGCTTAAAATCAGCCGGCATCCCTGAGGTCTGCTTCCTAAGTTCTGTAGAAAGCTTTCTGTACCTAGGTGCCGATTATGATGTTGGTCGGAAAGGCTCTGACCGACAGTCAGATTCTCCTAGACCATGGTGCAACCCTTCTGACCGACTAGGTCGGTTTACATTCCGACCAAACGATTACAATGTTCGAGGTCAGTAGGTAAATCGTGGGGTCATTCCGAATCGGTTCCAACTGGTTCTCGGACTATCCGTGTTGGTCGGAACCGCATTGCACAGCCCTACGGACAGCGTTTCCGACCTCGGAATTATGATGACGATTTCTAACAGCCTTTCTGAGTTGGCCTGTCCCTCACGGAAAGGCTGTCGGAAAGTGACTTTGGGGGTTCCTGGAAGGGCCCCCTTCTTCCTAAGGCCTCCAGTTGATGGCTGAGGGCGTATCTAAGGGACCCCTTGTAAAACCATGCACTCTATGACAGGCACCATGGGGTTATTAATCAAAAAAGGGAGATTAGGAGCCCGATTAAGGTCCAGTATCCGTGCTCCTCACTATAATTGACACGTCTAATCAGTGTGGGTACTTCTTTCCATGTGGAGAGGGTATGGAAATTGTTAAACGTAAGGTGTGGTTGGAATATATGGTTCCAGGGGGATTTTCCTTATTTGGAGGTGTTGCCCTCCCACACCCTTGTGGGTGTCATGCTTCATCATTGGGCATTTTGCTCCTCATGGGGCCGGTGCTGCAATGCGCCATGGGCCCCACGAGAGGGCTCTTTGTCGGAGGTCTTTTCTTGTGTCAGCTGTGACCGTGCATGCAGGTGTGGGGGTATAATGTGTAAGGTGGAGAGTGTTATCTTAAAATTACCTAAAGAAGTTCAAATTTTATTCAGAGACCATCGGTAATGTTAAAAACTAAGCCGGACCCACGAGGAGCGAAACACCCAATGATGAAGAATGACACCCACAAGGGTGCGTGAGGGCAACACTTCCAAATTAGGCACCATGGGGTGCCTGCAACAGGGTGCAGGGTTTTCCGCACACACCCTATTTCCCCACAGGAGTCTGTGTTACAGCCGGTTGTCGGGCAGAACACGAGATCCCATGGAAAACAATGGGAATCCGACTGAACAGTGTTTGGTCGCATCGTAATCGGTCAGGGGGATTCCAAGACAGTGTTGAGTGGACAGTTACAGACCAACATTGTAATTGACCCCTTAGTCTCTGAGTGAGAAAGGGACTCTCTCTAAAAAAGGAGGAAGCCTCTCTAATCAAAAGAAAACACACTAATATGATTCTACCAAAGTATCATTAGCAACAAATTTTACATTTCCCGTTCCCACCAACCACTCATTTTACCGCAAATTCTAGGAGCATTTAAAATCCCTAGTTTCTCACGTCTTCACAATGTGCTATAGTATCATGTCCTGGTTTTGTTACTTTGATCAAATCTTGTGGTTCAGAGAGTTCTTCCCATGAGTTAAATTTCCTGCCATCTCCACTCCTCCTGGTGAGATCCTCACTATCAGTTGTCTAATAAATTAAAAAAATTGTGATTTACTAGCTAACAGAAGGCTTCTGGAAAATTACAGCATCTTCAGTAGAAGGAGAAAAACATCTTGTGCAAAAATAATAGTTTAAATCCGAAAACAGACCTCTTAACTCTAATATGTAAAGTCAACATTCAATGTGTCATCAATGGTCAGGCTAACTTCGGTTGCTGTGTCATTAACTTTTTTCCTTAAGCTTCGCATCTACTTCAACTCTTTGTAAGTTTTACTCTATTTTTCTCCCATTTCCATTTTTACTCTCCTTTGTCTTTTTCTTTCTTCATTTTTTTTTCCTGTTACATAACATCTAAATCCTTATATCAAGCAAATAAGCATATTAAACAAATGCCAATAATCAATATACATTTTAGCATAACCCCTAAAACCCCTAGTATATTCCCTCCAATCCAATACTTCCAAGCCTGCTACTTATAGCAGAAACTCATGTATCTAAAGGTGGTAACCCACTAATTGCTTCTAAGTATTCTAGTTTCAGTTTTAAATCAGAAATGTTCTTACAAAATTCTTCCATTGTTTTACTCTTGTCCGAAATGTATGAACAGCAATATTGTGCCTTCAACATCTTACAGATTCTGCCATATTTTGCCAGCAATATGTCAAAATCGATCTTGCAAAACCATTGATCTAATAGCTACTGATTCTGTATTGACTGCTAACAAAGCACCAGATGTACTAGTGGCTAATGTATCTCCTACTTTGGAAAGCTTTCTGATTTTCTCATCATTTAGGACTACTCCTACTGGGGAAATAATCGCACCAAAAAATCTCCTACTAATTGTGTCCCACCATTTACTCTACATATATATCTGTGAGATGGATTATTGTAAAAGCATCTATGCTATTTACATAGTACACTTTAGGAAACAATAAAGCTAAATAGCAAACCCTTTTCAAATCAGCAGGCAATTTGGAATAATGCATCTTGCTCAATAAAGTTCACTCCAGTGGTAGCTGTTTCCCCAGTTAATATCTTAACATGTTTCAATGTATATTCCCAGCTACTTATGTCCATGTGTCTTGTACTTGTGTGGTTCCTTCTCTTGTAAAAGCATAATTTCCCTTTCTGTTGTCTGTATAATTTCAATCCAGGATGTCCCCCTTCTGTTGGATGTCTAATTTCAATCTGGGATGTACCATGTATATTTTATACTCATCTTCCCTCTCTTTCCACACATTCTTAAAAACATCTTCCTGTTTTGTTGCCTTATTAAACACATGAGCTTTTCTTTTCTCTAAAGATTGGATAATCTTTTTTTCTAGTGGATTTATTGAGCATGTCAGTTTCATTCATATGCTTTAACAGTGTCTATCTTTGTAGCAGGCCTAAAGAAAACCAAACTGTCTCGCACTCCTTAGCCTGTGGGTGAAGAATCATTTTTGTGTGAAAAGGTACCTCAGAAAATCATAATTGGAAAAATCATGTTAAAACAATTCAGCCTATAAAATAATGTATATAGATATAGTAATATGCTACATGTAACTGCATAGGAAAGTAGAATATGATGATAGGTCACATTGTCAGTGGCTGAAGATGGTAAATGTGCACAATGTTTGTGTACTCTTGAACTAATCTGCAATACATGTTTAATGTGAAACCCCTCTCTGAAGCATCTATAAAAGAAACCTTCAATTTTCTCTTGTCTACTGTATGTGCGAGCTGTGTAAGTCCAGGCAAATCTAAACATTTCTATCTCAGCGATGATAGCCATACAAACTAAGAGGAGTATGAATACTACCATAATACCTGTTAAGGTGACAGCAATCAATATTCTCCATCTAAACTTAGTAAGGAAACACATTTGTCTACAGTGGGACATTCAGTAGACTAAAGCAGCAGGCAAAGCTAATATTATGCACAGGTTTCTACTTGTGCAAAACAAGCAAAACTTGTAGTTGCTAATCTGCAGTTATTTCACTCAGTTTATAAACAGAAGTCTTTGTGAGGCATCCCTAGTCCTACTCCATCTTCTTCAAAAAATGTCAATTGTACTCTTTCACTGCAGCCTTGGCCCTACAGAATTCTTCTTAATTCATTTTATTTGTTATTTAGTAAGCAACTATTGTTATGTTCATATCAGTTGTAACAGTCCTATTCAACAGTTTAGTTCAGACACAGTTCAGAGTTTAAAGGATCAATTTTTTCAGTATTAAATCAGATATGAAATATCAAACTTAATTATGACTATTGTTTGAAATCATGTGCTGTGATATTGTGGCACCTCAGGGGGCTCAAGCGTTTTTGTTCTCAGTTCATTTGATAATAGGCTGTCGGATTAGGCACATTGCCTGTATAATAAGTCAATTCAGCCATGAATACCTGTGACGAGGTGCTCTTGCTCTCTGAGATCGCTTATACTACTAGATTATGTTTCTTCAACAATGGTTTGTGGTATGCATTCAACTGACACACTAGATTTTAATTGTCTCCTAATCCTTGTCCTTTCTTTTTTCATATGAAATCTCTCACTCCTCATGCTTGATCCTTCATCAGGGTCAAGTGGTTGCAGTGTGATGATTTAGCAGTGTCTCATGTGTCAGGTTTCAGATCGCCATCTTCAGGGAATACTTCCACACCCCTTTGTGAGATTTCAGGTTCCCTCTGGTCCTTCAAGATGTATGGATACAGGAGGTTGCAGGATTGGATCAAATGTCCCCACCTCATCATGTGGGTACCTCACCCTCTGGGTGTGTGAGGTCTGCATCCAGTTGGGTATCTCATCACATTTCACTGCGGTGTTGGTAATCAGAGTCACCTGATAGGGCCTCGTCCACCTTGGCTCCAAGCAGGATTTTCTAATATGCTAGGACCTAATTGCCAGAGCTAAGATCATGGCACAGATCCTGACTTGGTGATGGGAGACAGAAGACTGTTTTTCTGACTGGAGGGCTGTGGAGATTCATCAACACTAAAGCCAAGGCATCTGACCTTTTCAGAGAAGTGGATGTGCATACTTTGGCCAAATGAGATTTCCGTTTGCCATTAATTTGCTCAACATTTCCTGAATCTTCTGGTCAGTAACTACAATGCTATCTCTGTTCCACTTGCAGTGGCACACACAGAATTGTAAGAATCTCATTATTAAAATGAGTCACTTGGGCTGACTCCAGACCAGGAATTCTGGAGCTCTGTATTATTCTCGAATTAGCAGTTTGACTACAATGGACTGTCATTTCTCCATGTTGGCTAGGCTTCGAACCATCAAGAGAAAATGCACATTATGACCGGGATATATCTCAATCAGATACAAATAGGTATTTTGATAAAATCCACTGTATTCTGTTAAAGGGTCCTCCTCCTCTACCTATGTGACTCAATGTAACAGGGGTCCCCCTCTGTAATTTATTTGCTAGCAAGTCACACATCTGTGGCATAATTCTTCAGCAAGAGCTCTTAATTGGGGCTTGAACCAATTCTGCCTAAATAGTCTCACCATGTGCAGGGCCATGAAAATGTCCTGTAAGTGGAAATAAAAGGCTATCTGGCAACACTGGTCTTCTATCAGTTGAAACCCAAGTCTCATTTGCATTTGTAACACATCCTGCTCTGGTTCATCCCTGCTACTCTGCCTCTGAAAAGTCTTCCTGCAATCTTTTGATTTCTTCCAAGTGTCAGCTATAGACAACAGCATTGAAAAGGTGGTGTCCTCATCAGATTCCTTTTCATATTCTCTGTTAATTGAGCAAGTCAGAATTGCACAATACCACAATACCAAGCAACCTCATAGGCATATCTGTTTCCAACAGTCATGTAATAATTTCCGATCCTGTGGGTTACACATTCCATACATTTAATTTCTCATGGCAATTATTGTGCTCCCAAATGTCTCATCACATAATCTCAATTCTGGGTAGGTGATCCGGCTGAAGTTATGAATCCCCTCCATAACCTTAACTGTTCAAAATCATAGACCACACCAAAGCCACAATTACGGTAAGTTAATTTTGTCACCTGTAATTGCTCTGAAAGATGTCACTTTTAGTGGCATCTTTCAGAGCAATACCTCGAAGCTAGGAGGCTTTTACCACTACCTGAATTGTACAAACAGCATAAGCTGCTCTGTAATTCCCCTCATTATCGCTTCGTAATGAACTATCAGCAAAGATTATATAGTTGAGTTTCATCCTTAATGTAAAGTCATGGCTTGGTGCATAAATCCATTACATTGAGACAGTCAGGCTCAACCTCTTCCTCATCAGCCTCATTTTCAGGCAATGGTAACAATGTAGCTGGATTACGAGTCTGACATCTCTTCAGACTAAAATTCTCCACAGCAAGAATCATTTGGTCATATTTTGTAAGCCTACTTTTTGACATGTGTTGAGTCTTAGTTCAAGCAAAATTTCCTTCAAAGGAGTTACCTTCACTATCAGAGGATCTTCCATGAAAATACTCTTGCTTCTCTCAATACTCACACCAACTATTACAACTGCTTTATGGCAGCCAGGCATTCTTGTGGTAACAGGGCCAAGGGTAGTTGAAAAATATGCCACAGGTCTTCAGCTGAGTAAGCACTGAGAGAGTGCAGCCTTCCCTCTCACTGCAAAACAAGGTAAACATTTTACTTTAGTCAGGCTTTCCCAGTACAGAGGCATGACAGGGACTTTCTCTCAGCTCTAAGAATGCTTTTAAGCAGTTGGTGTCCCATGGAAGAGGTTCAGGCACAACTTTGACCATCAATCAAACAGCTGCTCCATGTCTGGTCATTTTACATTCAACATCTTCAACATGCATTTGAAACTCAACACCTTCCAGTGTGCAGTAAACTGTGTGACTTAATTTGCACAAAAGATTCCATTCTAGAAGGTTTACGGGACTTGAATCACATACAACAAACTGACAATCGTCTTCAAAAGTGCCTATTTTACAGGAGACTTCTTTTAGACAGGGTTAGTTTTTTGCTTATTTGTGATACTTACAGCTTGGATCTTCTTTCCTGATAGGGGTAGGTTAGGGACTTCCGCTGTTCTAACAGCATTATGAGTAGCTCCAGTGTCAATCAGAAATTGCACTTGGTGGCCAAGTGGGCAATCTTTCTCCCGCCTAAGGCACTATCTTTGTAAATTGTCGGAGTCAAAGCTCCAGTTCTCAAACATAGGGAGTTTTTAAATGGATTTTGATTTTGTAAAAGATTTAGGTTGGCTCTTGGTGCTTGATTTACATTTAACCTGGGGTTGCTCCTATTTTGTAGCGCCATCAGAGTGTGTGGGAGCTTGGGAATTAATTTGAGCTTGGGACTGATTTGGAGTTTCCATTAGTGGAACTGGGAGCTGAACTGTGACATTCTACATTTGAGTTGGATTGAAACCTTGCATTTGCCCATCACCACCTTTGTTAGGGTTCTGTCATCATTCCCTCTTCCAATGCCTGAGCTTGTTGCAATAATAACAACTAGTCAATCTCTTCAATGTCGAAATCTCTACCCCTGAATCTTGAACCAACAAAGTACCTTGACCTTCTCCTTGTCTAACAGCAACTCCACCTTGCACCGTTTGACCTTCACTTTGGCAACCGACACCCTGCATTCCACTTACATTTCCTACAAACCGTTGATTTTTGTATCTGTTTTTGAGGCAACTTTGTCTACACTAGCATAAATATCTCTTAAACGACTTCTGCTTCATCTCCTGTTCAGTGCTACAGTACTTAGCATACCTCTGGATCTCATCTAAAGATTTTGTCAGCCAGCTGATCCCATTCTGTTGTATGTGCATATGAATCTCTAGGCTTAACAATGTAGCGAATTGTGACACAAAACTTCCCATATCTTCCCTTTTGGGATTTTCTTGTTCAATCCGCTGTTGAAACACTTATATCAACTGTTCACAATAGGCATAAACTGATTGTTAGCTTCATGATTTGTTCTTTTGATTTTGGACCAATTAATGTTTTTTGTTGGAACCTTTGTCTTCAAGAAAGTAATTACCTCATTGTACTTTTTCCTCACCGTAGGCAAAGGTGCAAAAGTATGTGAATCCCTTGGGGCTCTGTACATGGCCTTTGTACAGCTATTTCCTTTTTATCCCCATAGATCACTCCTTATCACCAGTGTTGAAAAAGCCTGTCCACAAGGACTTTGAAATTTTCACTAATCAGGCAACCTGTGTATACCACTGAGCAGGAATCTCTCTCAATTTAGGGAAGTTGTGAATGATGCAAGATCACCTCAACTCTATGGAACATGAACATACCCTCTTACCTGGAACCTCCCACATAGGGAATGTTAAAGCCTCATCCTCATCTGAGGGTACTGAAGGCAGTTTACCATTTACCTCTACAGTATCCGGATCCTTCTTTTTCTTTTCCTGCTCTTTGGCCCATTTACTCTCTAATCCGTCTAATCGCTCCACTTCCGAATGCATTTAACCAGTAGGCAATGTGTAACTTTATTCCTGAAGATTGCATAGTGACAATCTCCTCATTATCTGACTGTTCCCTGAAACTCTTCTGTAAGGGAATACTCTTAGAGAAATCTACTTCGTATTTCTCTGCTAATTCTGTGAATTTCTTATGTGTAGTGGCTGCACTCTGTGTGATTTCAATAATCAGATATATCAGTTAATTTTCATGGCATTGATTCAAATCAAATTTGAAATGTCTAGACATTTCCTAATAATTTCTTCCACTTCCACCTTTAATTTTGGCACATTTAGAGGTCTTGCTCTTCTTTGACTTGTGAATGGTCTCTCTGTATCGCCTGCTTCCTTATTCTCAGGAGTTTCCTCAAACCATGATAGAAAAATCTCATTATCGAATGGTCCCATTTCCCCCTAAGCAATTGGAGTCACAAAAACAATCTTTTTCCCTTCTTTTAAAGTCAGAAGATTTTGCAGTGGAGTCCAGGCAACAGACCGAGTTTTGCAATGTCAGGATAAACCCTTTTGTGGCTCCTCCTCCTATAGTTCTTGGAATGCAAGGATTTAGACAATGCTGACTGGAGGAATTGCTAACATCAGAGCTGACTTAACTTGTGACATTGGTGAGGGAACTGTCATTATAGAAGCTGAAACACCTGGAGCAATTACTGTTGAAGTGGTTTCAGATGGTGCAGTTGCAATTGAAAGAGTTGGGAGTGGTCCCCCAATTGTAACTACATTTGGGTCAACATGTGCTGTGGTGACTGTACCGTCTAGATATTGTAACACTATCAGAATCTGATGATGGAGCAACATAAGGTGATGGGCGTGAGGACAACAGTACATCCAGAATATCATCCCCAGAATCACTATTTGTGTCAATCTTTCTCTGCAGTAGCGTCATCTTCATTTCCCTGTTTTTGGTTCTTTTTAGGATTTTCTTTTGTCAATGCAGGATAAATTCTAGCTTCCTCAACTACACATTTCATCCATCTATGCTGTTCTTCATTCAATTTAGCATCAATGTATTAATGCACTTCTCCTTTTGCTCTATTCCGATACCTTTATTTCTCTCTGGTATGATGTTCCCAGGCATTTAATGCTTCACATTGGGCAGGTCTAGGAAGTGGTTTCATCTCATATAATTTTTTCCTTAACGTTTTCAACAACCAAAAGTGCCATATTGTGAAAATCTTAATGCTCCCTCCTTTTCGGTGATCTTGTGCCATCGAAAAAGCCACAAACATATATGGAGCCATGGCTTGCCAATATGTAATGATCTGACATACGTTGCAGTGGAGCCTCCTCAACCCCATGGACAGGGACTCGCACATTGCTCCTCATGAAATCTCTAAGAGCTCTAAAACGATTCATGATTACAATAGTTGGACAACAAAATTAGCAAAGTGGATTCAATTAATTTCAATGTTTCTGTTCAGATCACAGTTCAATACAGATCGACATTCATACCCAATCTCAGCACAATTCTTTTCTTCGTGGTCCTACCACAACACAACCTCTGCTGGCTCACCAACGAATCCAAGCACGTCACTTCGAACCAATTGGCCTATATGATTGCAGTATTCTTTCATGCAATTCTTATTCCACGCAGAGGTTCACCCGCCTTTAAAATGTTATTATACACTAAATCCCACAACTTTAAGCAAGCAGAATGGATGAATAATCCTTGTCTGCTCCACTAAAGAAATTAAAGTAGTTTATTCACATAAGTATTATTCAAAAATAAACTTTTCAACTTCCACACACACAGATGAAATCTCGACCAGTGGAAATCACCCTGGCTGCTGTATTTTCCCCTTAGGTTCTACTAACATCAATCACTTTTAGTACAGTTACAACAATCTGGATAGCCCCTATCTTAATTCAGCAGTCAATGGTACCCCACAAACCAACACCACAAAACCTTAGCAGACAAGTAATGCCACAATATCTCCTACCTATCTCAGGATCTTGGACGGTGCCACATCAGATAACAACTTCAACTGTGCAGCATCAAACGGGTATGCACATTTACACAATTAAATCTTAGACATCACTAAAACGCAAGACATGTTGCTTTAACATAATAATACAAGTTCACCATAGAAAATTGCAAAGCACAGCCTATTGATACTCACACCTCCACCACTGAAAAAGCTTTCAGGTCCACCACGCTCATTCAGTCTTCATGTTTGGACCATGGACTTCAGGAACATGGGCAATTCTAAACTTGGGCAATTCAATTAATGTTGTGCTCCTTTTCTCATGTGAATTTAACTGTTTCTTTGCCTCCACTTGCCGGAGTGAGGATTCCTGCATCTCAGTCCTCAGGTATAATCATAAAATAATCCCTGTAATTGGTTGTATGAACCTTTGCTAGTTGACAAGTAGAGATGATAAGGAGCAATCATTTACAACAAACACCATAAACAGTGAAGTCCAGTAGGCGCTTCACAAGAATCTGGAAATTTGTGTAAGTTTAAAAGGCTTCATTAACAATTTAATTCATATTTATTTATTCATTTAGTAAGTATTAAACATAGACATCATTGTTCAGATTTGATGAATCCATTAATAGATATCAAAACAAGATAGATACAATTCTAAAATAGCAAGAATTACAATTAAAAATAGAAAATGCAGCCAGTGTCTTTCATACAGAAAATCACTAATTTAAAGTAATGTGGCATAAAATAACATTTCCTCAAGAAGCAAGGTAATCTGTCATTTTCAGCAACCCAGATGAAGGGCTCTGATGAGAGAATAAAAATGCATAGGCATGAAGCCTTAGCACTTAAGTAGTGGAAACTAGCAAAAGCTGGAAAATATTCTCAACTTAAAGTTAGCAGGCATCCCTAAGGTCTGCTTCCTATGTTTTGCAAAAAGCTTTTCATACCTTGTCTCTAGATAAGGAAGGCAAGCTTGCTTAGAGAAGGAGGAAGCATCTCTAATCTACAGAACACACACTAATATAGTTCTACCAAGGTGAGCAGCCAAACTATCGAAACTAAAATATCTACCTACACAAATATCGAGTTTTAAATATCGAAGGGACAGAATATCGATGTCAATAATATCTATGGACAGAATATCGATCCTAAGGTAAGTATTTTAATATCGATGTTAGTAATATCGAAGTTAGTAATATCGACATCAAATATATCGATTTTACTAATATTGATGTTACTAATATCGATATTTATACTATTGTTATGTATTTTATTATGTATTTAATATGTATGTGTTATATGTTTTTAGTTAAGTGTTCTACTGGTTTTAACATATATGTATACAATTTTGATATGTTAACAATGGTTTTTTAAGTCAATTTTGTGTTTTAGTACCGTAGCGGGTTGTGGGTTTATAGGGGAATAGGGTGGGAAGTAATTTAATTATATGGAATTAATTATACATTTTTAGGAATTATAAATTGATTTTAATAAATTTTTGCGTTTAAGTTCTGTAGCGGGTTGTGGGTTTATAGGGGAATAGGGTGGGAAGTAATTTAATTGTAATTAATTAATAATTTATTTTCATTTATTAGTATTGATAATTATATTATTGTTAATTAAGTATTAATTGGTAATTAATTTTTATTAATTGGCAATTAGTTTTAATTAGTTGATTAATTGATAATTATGTTAAGTGTATTATTTTATTAGTGGAGTGTGTCGTGCGTTCATAGGGGAATAGTGTTGGAAGTAATTGAAATCTAATTAAGTAAGGAAGGGGGGAAATACACTGGTAGAAAGAAGAAGACGCACAGGGCCTTGTCTGCCCTTGTACACCATAATTCTTTAATTGATCCATGGATTAAGCTGTATCCCCATAGGGAAGGTAGTACTTTTTTTTCCGCACCACACAAAGTTATGGTTAGACTTGATTATTTTTTAATTTCTAGAACTCTCACTACAGGATTATCAATGGAAAAGCAACCTAGGATCATTTCAGATCATAATCCCCTGATTTTAGCAGTGAATTTAGGGCAGACTCAAAGGAAAGTATCACAGTGGACCATTGAGAGAGCACTACTAAAAGACGAAGGATATAGAGAGCATATGAGCACATGGATAAAGGGGTTTTGGGATATGAATAGAGGAACAGCATCCCCAGGAATGGTTTGGGATGCTTTCAAAGCCGGTATTAGGGGGGCGACTCTAAGTTATACTGGTCACAAACGTAAGATAGATAAGACTAGATTGGACGATCTGATTAAGGAGTTGGGGAAGGCGGAAAATGAATTGGTACAGGGAATTCGATTAAAACTACCTTTAGAGAATCTTCTGCTTAAAATTATGGTGATTAAAAACAAAACCGTGGAGAGTATTGCCACAAAAGCAGCAGTTGGCTATCTATTAAGAAAAGAGAATTCTTCTGAATTAAGCGAGAGAGTGGGGCATATACTAGCGGTCCGCACAAGACAGAAAACAGCTGCGGCAGATATCAAGGAGGTTTTAGACGGACAGGGTAACCTGATTTCAGATTCTGATACTATTAGAGAAGTTTTTAGACAATTCTATTCTGATTTATATTCCCGAGAGAGTGGAACTTATATAAATGATGTTGAAGGGTATACTAATAATATAGCCTCACCAAATCTCCCGCAGGAAGAGAAAACATTCTTAGATTTAGCAATACAGATGGAGGAGGTTAAAACAGCACTGAATAGTCTCCCTTCAGGCAAAGCGTCTGGCCCTGACCAGATTCCACTCGAGTTCTATAAGGTCTTTCAAGATATTTTCATTCAAGACTTCTTCGATATTCTCAGTCTAGCACAGACAGGGGAATCAGTTCCTAATTCATGGGGGGGAGCAGACATTGTAATAATCTTGAAGAAAGGAAAGTCTCCGATACTCCCCGGATCTTATAGACCAATTACGTTAATAAATGCAGATGTTAAAATATTTTCTAAAATTTTGGCTAAAAGATTGGGCAGAGTCATTGAGAGGATGGTTAGTCCATCACAGCATGGATTTATTCCGGGGAAAGTCACCACCCACCATATTAGACGGTTGGTGACACTATTCGATGCAACAGAAGTCCTGGGAAACCCTCTGGCAGCCTTATTTTTAGACGCAGAGAAGGCGTTTGATAGGGTTTCCTGGGATTACCTCTGGGCAATTATGAGATGGTTTGATATAGGGGAGGGATATATCCGTGCAATTCAGACACTATATAGGAACCCTATAGCCAGGATAAGGGTCAATAGAGGGTGCTCTTCAATAATCAGGATAAGCAGAGGGACTAGGCAGGGGTGCCCGTCATCCCCATTACTATTTGCCCTCTTTATAGACCCATATTTACGTAACCTAGAGGCTAATGCTAAGATACCTGCAGTGATGATTAATGGAAGAGCGTGTAAAATACTGGCATACGCGGATGATGTAGCCATTATAACATCTAATCCATCGGAGGCTCTTAGTGAGGTGGAATATGAAGCACTCCGTTTCGGACACTTGTCTGGATATAAAATTAATAGCACTAAGACACAGATTGTTAAAAATAGATATACGTGCTGTACTGACAACCGAGTTGTTAGTTCAGCAGTATATCTCGGTGTTCAGCTTTCCGCATAGGTGGAGAATGTGGTAGAGCAGAATATGGCCCCGCTTATAGCAACTGTACGATTAGATTTGGAACGAATGAATAACCTTCATTTGTCTTTGGTTGGGTGTACCAATGTAATTAAAATGTTAATACTGCCGAAATTTCTTTATTTTTTTAGATCTATTCCTCTGTTTTTTGAGGCCAGGTGGTTTCAAATATTAGAGTCAATTTTGAACAGATTTATTTGGGCTCAGGGGAAAACACGCAGGGCTTATAAATTTATATCTCTTTCCAGAGAAAGGGGGTGGTGGGGTGCACCGGACTTTAGATTGTATTATTGGGCCGCAGTGTTACAACATATGCAGGGTTTAATTGGGGGGGGCACATGACTGCTGGGACATCAATAGCTCCCTGGAGGTATATGCAGTAGTTTTTGGTGAAGAAGTCGAAAATTGTTTTTTGAATTGTATTGATTTTTCATATTATAAAAGGACTAGGTTTAAGACAGTTAGTGCAGTTATTAAGATATGGACTGCATTTAGGAAAAAATACGGAATTGGTAGGTTTAACAGATATATTCGACTATATCGGAATAAATCATTCCCGGAACTGATCTTTGCGGATAATGTTATGGCAGAATGGGCGAGTAAAGGGATAGAGCAAATAGGAGACATGATGAGCCAAGAGGGAGTAGTGCAGTTTGCGGACCTAAGAACTAAGTACCAGCTGGATGCTAGAAGTTTTTTTAAATATCTTCAAATCAGGAGCTTTCTAAATACTAAGAAAGGGGGGCCCGCTGGGTTTGGGAATAATGCAATTTTGGATAAAATAAGTAGGGGGCAGGGCTGTACAATACGAAGTTTTTATGCAATATTAGCAGAAGCCAAAACAGATGATATTTCTAAGTTTGATAATAAATGGATGGAGAAGCTATCCATTGAGTCGGGATGTTTCCAGGAATCATTGGTTCTTGGATATACTGTTTTGTGCTCAGCCCCACTTCAGGCCCAGCATTATAAAACAATATATGCCCTGTACTATACTCATGCTAGAATTGTACAATGGGGGGGTACCAGTGGGACGAGTTGTCCAAGATGCAATTCTATAGGAGCTGATATCATTCATATATTTGCATCTTGTCCCCAGTTATATACATTAAAATAGGATTTGGAAATGTTCTTAGCTACACACTTAGGTATTCGTGTCGCACTGTCACCAATCTTAGTATTACTTGGGGTCAGCACAGACCCATCGGTCCCACATCGGGAATTCCTGTTTATAGCAATGGCAGTATATAGATTAATGATTGCCAGGGCTTGGCTGGACACAAGACCTCCGGACATGCACCAGTGGTTGGCAAGCTTATTGGGTGCTTATAATCTGGAAAAAGCAATTTATGCACGTAAGGGTAAAAAAAAGAGGCAACTCGGGTTGAAAATCTGGGAGCCTGTAAGGACATGGAAGGAGGGAATGGTGTTAGCTTAAGGACTTTGGATTGGTTGTTTATTTATCTTTTGGTATAGTTGTTTATATACCCATTTATCCTTTTTTTTTAATGGTTCTTATGGTCGTGAAATAATGACCAAAAATGCTCAATATTTTTTAATTGGTAATTAATGTTTCATAATTATTATTTTGCGGTATATATTTTTTTAAATGGTTAAATATATGTTAATTGGTATTTACTTTTTAATAATTCATATGTTTTTGGTTATGAAAAATATTTCATCGTTTAATATTTATTATTTGGTAATTAATATTTATTAATTATTATTTATTGGTATTTATTATTAATGTATTGTTAATTAATTATTCTTTGGTAGTTATGTTTGTAATAATTATTTATTGGTATTTGTAAATAATTTTGAGTTATTTAATAATTAAATCACTAATTATTTTAAATAATTATTTTATTTATAACTATGTTATTTTTAACTTCTACGCTACCCAACACTTTCCCTACTGTTGCACCCTCTGGAGTTGGAATAGTAAATTTTATCCCTACGCTATCCAACACTTTCCGTACTGTTGCATTCTCTGGAGTTGGAATAGTAATTTTTACCCCTACGCTATCCAACACTTTCCCTACTGTTGCACTCTCTGGAGTGGGAATAGTAATTTTTACCCCTACGCTATCCAACACTTTCCCTGCTGTTGCACTCTTTGGAGTTGGAATAGTAATTTTTACCCCTTCGCTATCCAACACTTTCCCTACTGTTGCACTCTCTGGAGTTGGAATAGTAATTTTTACCCCTACGCTATCCAACACTTTCCTACTGTTGCACTCTCTGGAGTGGGAATAGTAATTTTTACCCCTACGCTATCCAACACTTTCCCTACTGTTGCACTCTGTGGAGTTGGAATAGTAATTTTTACCCTTACGCTATCCAACGCTTTCCCTACTGTTGCACTCTCTGGAGTTGGAATAGTAATTTGTACCCCTACGCTATCCAACACTTTCCCTACTGTTGCACTCTCTGGAGTTGGAATAGTAATTTGTACCCCTACGCTATCCAACACTTTCCCTACTGTTGCACTCTGTGGAGTTGGAATAGTAATTTTTACCCCTACGCTATCCAACACTTTCCCTACTGTTGCACTCTCTGGAGTTGGAATAGTAATTTTTACCCCTCCGCTATCCAACACTTTCCCTACTGTTGCACTCTCTGGAGTGGGAATAGTAATTTTTACCCCTACGCTATCCAACACTTTCCCTATGTTTACACTCCCTGGAGTGGAAATACTAATTTTTAGCTCTACGCTATCCAACATTTTCTTTACTGTTTTTTTTTGGAGCTGGAGTAGTAGTTTTATTGCCGGTGCTATTTAATATTTTTTGTATTATTTTAGCTAGTGTAATATATAATTAATTTTAACGATATTCAAATTAAATGTAATTTTTTAAATGTGTTATATATAATTATTTAATTTTTATTCATGTTATTGTTTTATGTGTATGATGTATTTGTAATTTATAATAATTTTTAACAAGTTATAAGTTATTAAAACAATTATTAAAATGTAATATTAAGTAAGTATATATATTATATATTATATGTATATGTTTAATTAATGTTTTATTACATTATATATGTTAATTAATTTTAAACATTATAACATATATTTAATTATGTTTATTTTATTTATAAGTATTATTTGGTTTATTCTACATATTTTTTTTTAACTAAAAAATACTTTATATTTTTAATAACGATATTTTTGACATTCTATATTTTATTTTCGATATTTTTGTTCTTACCATGTTGTAGATAGGATCTCGATATTCTTGTCATCCATATTTTGTGTCGATATTTTTGTAGGTCGATTTTCTGTCCGTCGATATTCTGTCAGACATTCTCTACCAAAACATCATTAGCAACAAATCTTACATTTCCTGTTCCACCAACCAATCATTTTCCAAACAATTCTCAGAGCAGGTAGACTCCCAAGTTTCTCATGTCTTCACAATGCACGTGCATGTGCTTGAGTTGTTAATTTGGTTAAATCTTATTGTTCAGACAGTTCTTCCCACAAGTCTCATTTCCTGCCATCTCCTCTCCTCCTGGTTGAGAACCTCACTATCAGTAGTCTAATACACAACAACTGCCTTTTTTTACTAGCTAATAGAAGACTTCTTGAAAAATATAGCATCTACAGCAGAAAGAGAAAAACATCTCATTCAAAAACACCAGTTTAATTGCAAAAACACGCCTCTTAACTCTAACATGTAAAGTCGACATTTAACATGGCATCAATAGTCAAGGTAACTAAAGTAAATACAGTATGTTAATTCATGAAGCAGTTTTGCAGTGACCCATCAGAACTGATGCAGTGCAATGCAGCCAGGGTGCAAGCCCCCATCACAGCCCTTGCAGCTCATCATAACTGCCACTGCAACCTCCACGCAGACCTCGCAGCTCCTCATTACAACTGGTGCAGCTCAATGCAGCCTGGATACAAGTTCACACCGCAGCCCTCACGGCTCATCAGAACAGCTGCTGTGCCATGCATCCTTGAAGCAACCCTCACATTGCTCCTCAGGACTGCTGCTGTGCCACGCAACACTCCATAACCAGGACTTAAGGTCCATAACTTAGTCCCTGTATCAAGTCCACGCTCCATCGCAGTTGGTCTGAACTTGTGACTCTACCCCAGTCTGGCATGACCAGAAGACCACAGTTGGCACTTTGTGCACTATTCTGAGCTAAACATTTGAAATTGCAAATCTCTGGTTCTGCTAATTGGATTTTTATAGGTTTGGTGCACAAATATTTTACACATTGACAGGGGCATAGCTTGGTCAGAAAGACTGGAAGAATGTCCGCTTCAGATTTTCTGACAATCACACTGGCATATCATGGTAATAATTATATGAGAAGCAGCTCATGAGGGGGCTTAATGGCCAGTGGAAAGTGAAAGCAGTAGGGACTGTGAGAGGTACTTAAAACAGTATTTTAAAAATAACCATGTTTTAAGACAGTCACAACAGTGATGAGAGTGTATGTGTGTGTGTTTTTGTCTGAGTATTTAGAAACCTTAGGTGAAATCTGACAGACACCTTATTATACCCAACTGAAAGCTCCTGCAGCCAACTATTTCTTAAGGAATACATTTGGTATGGGGGTGTAGCACCATGAACACCCATCCTGAAGCTACGCCCCTGCACATTGCCTCTAATTCATGCCTGACTGCTTTAGTGCAGTGTACCAGAGCGTTAAACACATTAGGTGGCAATTCCGATCCGGTAAAAAAATTCCCCGTCCGACTCGTATCCGGATTTTTTTCCGTCCGAATCGTCAAAGTAGCGTACAAACTGCCAAGTACGATTCGAACGGAAAAAAGTCCATACGAATCGCATTGGGAAGATTTCCCCACACGTCCTCGGGTCGGGAAAAGTCACCGACACGTCCCCGGTCGAAAAACCCACCGTGCGGAAAAATAAAGTCCGACAGCGCAAGTACGATCCCTCCCGTCCTCCCCATTTCACAACCGTACGCAAAAAACACCGTCCGAACCGAACTCCCATAGCAACCATGGAGACATGTGCCCGCATACGCGCCGAACACCCCACCACCCCCCCGCCCGCGTATGTATGCACCGAACCCCCACCCCAGCAGTGCATGTACGCCCCGAACCCCCACCCGTGTATGTACGCCCCGAACCCCCACCCGTGTATGTACGCCCCGAACCCCCACCCGTGTATGAACGGACCGAACCCCCCCCCCGCCGTGTATGTACGCCCCGAACCCCCCCAGCCGCGTATGTACGCACCGAACCCCCCCCCAGCTGTGTATGTACGCCCCGAACCCCCACCCGTGTATGTACGCACCGAACCCCCACCCGTGTATGTACGCCCCGAACCCCCACCCGTGTATGAACGGCCCGAACCCCCCCCAGCCGTGTATGTACGCACCGAACCCCCCCCAGCCGTGTATGTACGCACTGAACCCCCACCCGTGTATGTAGGCCCCGAACCCCCACCCCAGCAGTGTATGTACGCCCCGAACCCCCACCCGTGTATGTACGCACCGAACCCCCACCCGTGTATGTACGCCCCGAACCCCCACCCGTGTATGTACGCACCCAACCACCACCCGTGTATGTACGCCCCGAACCCCCACCCGTGTATGTACGCCCCGAACCCCCACCCGTGTATGTACGCCCCGAACCCCCACCCGTGTATGTACGCACCCAACCACCACCCGTGTATGTACGCACCGAACCCCCACCCGTGTATGTACGCACCGAACCCCCACCCGTGTATGTACGCCCCGAACCCCCACCCGTGTATGTACGCACCCAACCACCACCCGTTTATGTACGCACCGAACCCCCACCCATGTATGTACGCACCAAACCCCCACCCGTGTATGAACGGACCGAACCCCCCCGTGTATGTACACCCCGAACCCCCCCCAGCCGCGTATGTACGCACCGAACCCCCCCCAGCCGTGTATGTACGCCCCGAACCCCCACCCGTGTATGTACGCACCGAACCCCCACCCGTGTATGTACGCCCCGAACCCCCACCCGTGTATGAACGGCCCGAACCCCCCCCCAGCCGTGTATGTACGCACCGAACCCCCCCCCAGCCGTGTATGTACGCACCGAACCCCCACCCGTGTATGTAGGCCCCGAACCCCCACCCCAGCAGTGTATGTACGCACCCAACCACCACCCGTGTGTGTACGCACCGAACCCCCACCCGTGTATGTACGCACCAAACCCCCACCCGTGTATGAACGGCCCGAACCCCCCCAGCCGTGTATGTACGCACCGAACCCCCCCCAGCCGTGTATGTACGCACCGAACCCCCACCCATGTATGTAGGCCCCGAACCCCCACCCCAGCAGTGTATGTACGCCCCGAACCCCCACCCGTGTGTGTACGCACCGAACCACCACCCGTGTATGTAGGCCCCGAACCCCCACCCCAGCAGTGTATGTACGCACCCAATCACCACCCGTGTATGTACGCCCCGAACCCCCACCCGTGTATGTACGCCCCGAACCCCCACCCGTGTATGAACGGCCCGAACCCCCCCAGCCGTGTATGTACGCACCGAACCCCCCCCCAGCCGTGTATGTACGCACCGAACCCCCACCCATGTATGTAGGCCCCAAACCCCCACCCCAGCAGTGTATGTACGCCCCGAACCCCCACCCGTGTGTGTACGCACCGAACCCCCACCCCAGCAGTGTATGTACGCACCAAACCCCCCCCCAGCCGTGTATGTACGCACCAAACCACCACCCGTGTATGTACGGCCGTACCCACACCCCACCAGGGAATGTACGGACCGTACCCCCACCAGTGCATGTACGGACCGTACTGACGCCAAAAACACACGTACTGAACCAGGACAAACCATATTTACACAAGGAGAGTCAATTAGAGTTTCCCCACACCACCAAACATGCCCAAAAACCCCACAAACATCACATACACTGACCTGCAACTGCCAAACTGCCAAACAGAGGCCCAAAACTCAATCACTCCTCATAACACACCCACACAAATTTCAAACACAGCCACACCCACAAATGGACCAATAAAAATGGACCACACACACAAACCATGAGCCTTTGCAACAGACCCACTGCTGCCAGAGCCCACAGACGACCCACACCACCATACTTGAACCTCACACTTGCATACCTTCACACAACCACCTACACAAACACCCCCTCATCACATTCACACACACACCTCCACTACCACACCCACACACCCACAACCATCCACACCCACACCCCCACAACCATCCACACCCACACCCCCACAACCATCCACACCCACACCCCACGCCATGTCCACCACCAAGAATCCAAAGTTCACAAAGGAGGAGCTGGAGATCCTTGTCGACGAAATCCTCAGAGTCGAGCCACAGCTCTTCGGAACATTGGTCAGACAGACCAGCATATCCGAAAAAACGGCCATGTGGCAGAGGATTGTCGATTCTGTGAATGCTGCTGGGACCACCAGAAGGACCAGGCACGAGTGCCAATCCAGGTGGTACGATCTGCGGAGGACGGTCAAGAGGAAGATGACTGACAATCACAACCAGGGGAACATCACTGGAGGAGGGCCGCCCCCCAGACCGGTACAATACCATCCCTGGGAGGAGAAGGTGATGTCCACGTTGGCGGTGGAGGGACTACACGGACTACCAGGACTCCCAGACCCTGGTGAGTACACAAACAACTCACCTCACATGGGGGGAATGCCATACACAATCAATCATGCATGCCACCCCCCCCAAGCCACTACCGGACACAACAACACTCCACAAACACACACATGCCACTAGCGCCTCCATGCCCCATGCATCAATCAGGGCCATGCCAAGTCACAGGCCACACAAAACACCAACACAACACAGGATGTGGCCGATGCTGGGAGTGGGGGCATGAAAACTAACATTGAGCAACTCACAAGCACACAACAATGCCCTCAGCCCATATGGCCCAGGGCACAGCCATACAAACTGTGTGTACCCACACAGTACTGTCTTGCCTGCAAATGGTGGCTGCCATGCAGGATGACATGGGTCTGAAGGCACAATTTGCACATAACAGCAGACAATGAAGATGCATCGCTCTGATAGAGTCACAGCACACACCGCCACAGCAGCAGCCTACACTCAGACACACTGCCCAATGGGTGCCCAGAGAACAGGAACTAACTCACATGAACAAGCCAATGGCCATTCAAAGACCGGCTAACTGTGTGTGGCCAGGAAGCTGGCCTGAGGTGACAGAGGGTGACAAATAGAGGGAGGGAGAGGGGGAATGAGAGGGAAGGAGACAGAGGGGGACACAGGGAGACAGACAGAGGGAGGGAGTAGGGTGACAGAGGGAGACCGACAGAGGGAGGAGGGTGACAGAGGGAGGGAGGAAGGGAGACACAGGGAGACTAAATCACCCTTGGGTGGTGTGGCCATGTCCACTCGTCAGCCGGTGGACTGTGTGCATGCAGACAAGGTCTGGCAGTGCCTCAACCCCCCCCTTACCGTAGATGAAGACCGGTCCATGTGTCAATCTGTGCACGAGTCCATCCGTGTTGCAGGCACAGACCTAACCACACACCCAGTATACCCACCCACTGTGTCGGTAAGAACCCTGTCACAAATGCTTCAGTCACCTACCTGCAACATCAAATTGCCTTGGCAAAACACCATTTGGCCACGTACAGTGCAACACGTAAGGCGCCTCTGCATGGCTCGCTACGCCCGCACACCACACTGCTGACTGTGTACCCAAATAGATGCATAAACTAAGATTGTGTCACACATGCGTAAAGCCCTGACAGCTGTGGCCAAGGGACATACCCATGCACAAGTGCACTGTGAGAGGAATGCAAGACACATCCAACTACCCAGAGGAAGAGTGCCAAATCAGAAATGCATGAAACATGGATGCCACATGTAACACTGTTAACATTGTCTCTCTCACACACAGGTCAACGTCGACGATCACCCCCCAACACTGGGGGGGAAGTCTCACAGGACCAGGCTCCGCGGGATGAGGACCCCACCGCCAGCGACGACTCTCACCACTCCGTGGATGACCCAGACCAACCTGGCCCCTCTGGTGTCCAACCACCTGCAGCACCTGTGTCAGGTACAACTGTGCCAACCACCACCCCCATTGCTGCCACATCCCAGGAGACGTCCAGGAGCCCTGCCCACACACGACCACCCAGCCAGTCTGCCCAGGAGGGACACGGTCCTCCGGGCACCCAGGAGGAGGCAGGCGGCAACGCAGATGCCATCCCTCAGGGGTCCCGGAGACCCGATGCGCCCACAACGGCAGGCCAGGTGCACGTGGGCAGGGGTGGCAGGAGTGGAGGACGGCGGAGGCGCGGACCTGACCAGGGAGCTCAGGACCCGGTAGTGTCCCAGGTCAGCAACATCCTGGATACATACCGGCGCGACACCAGGGGCATGGACCAGATTGCGTCCACCCTCAATGACATCAAGGGGACCCTCGAGGAGATGAAGACCCTGCAGGCCCAGCAACATGCCTGTCAACTGCAACACCAAGGAAGGATGGAGGATAGACAGGCTGAGCTCGTGGCGGTGCAAACCCAAATGACCGGTGTACTCCGTCGGATTGCCGACAACATGGGCAACCCTCCCTGTGGCACCAGGCGAAGGCCATTACCAGACACAGGGAGGGATCAGGAGGAGGAGGATTCATCCGACGGAGCGTCACAGACATCGTCACGGCCTGCTTCCGAGGGTCCCCGCAGGAAGGTGGGTCGTCCACGAAAAAGACTGTGAGAGTCAGCAGAACATCACCATCTCCCAGGTCACCTGGCCTGGCACCTGGCCCTCTGGCCCAATAGCAGCACATGACATTCTCTGCCACATGGACTTGCTGGTCACTGTCTGACCTATGTTGACGAAGACTGTGGCATGGACTCTGACATTTCGCTACGGCAAGGATACCAACTCCCCCAGTGAACTTTGGAGTCTACACTCCCGCTGTGCACCTCTTGTCATCCCCACAAACCCGTACCCCACCACAAATAAATTAATCACACTTACAAGATGATGCCGTGATTCTGCATTATTACAATACATGTGTGTGTCGTAAAGTCAAAGCATGCCTGATCTCAGATTTAACCCCAACCATCCAAACCGTGGGGTCTCAGTCTTGCCCAGGACACACATGGGTCCCAATGTATCATCTGATACAGACATGGAGTACCATACTCACCTGTGCTGGGCCCAACCAGCTGAGTGGTTCCCGCACGACTGTGGCTACAGACACATTCAGGGGAGCAACAGTCATGCGCAGAGGTCAGGGATCATGTGGAGTGACCTGGCTTGCCGCTCCCAGGTATGTATAGACATGTGTCCCTACCATGTCCTGCATGCTAGCGTCAGGCGGATGTTGAGAATGGTGGCTAGGCCAAGGTTGGATGCATGGAGATGCCAGAATGCAGTTTTGGATCACAGTGCCACATGGTTGTGTTGGGGTTGTGGGCTGCATCATGAGTGTGGGCGTGGATCGAGAAGGTCATCCTGCAGCTGGCTGTGAATCATTCCCCCCATCCCGTTTGGACGTTGATGTGGCCTGGTTGCCCGATGCAGTAGCAGAGCTGTGCAGATGCACTCCGGATATGGACAAGTATCATGGGAGTCGTAAGGCACATGTCCGTAGACTGCAGGGTAGGATTCGACACGGATGTTGTAGTTGCCCTGTGGGATGGTCTATCTTGCCTTGAGGTGGATGGAACTGTGCATCATGTGCATAATACAGTTTCCACTCCCTGACAAACCGCTAGCATCTTGTCACTCTACACATAGACACATATGCACCACCTCTGAAAACTACGCCAGACATGCCGCACGCACAGTGGCAACAGGCCACCATTGACAGGGAAGAGGCACCTTGGAGACAGAGGGACACATTTATTAGTCATGTGTGTCGGAATGACAATGATACTCTGTCAACACATACACAGGTCATGTGGATGAACATGTGGGAGCAACACTGGCACCCCCCATTGCAACACAGATGCTGGTATTCAATTGAACTGGCACACAAGTGACGGATAACAGCTAAACACCCCCTGCTGCCACGGAGAGGCTGCTATACACCATTGAGGCCCTGATGGGGCAATCACACACCATGTCAACCCGGTGCAACCTGTATGTTTCCGAGGCCAGTCTTACACACATTGATGGCCTCATCACAATCCCCAATCCCCTGACACATGACAGTCACCAAGTCTGACCATGGCTCCAGGTGAAGCCTGCCCCATGTCATGTTCCCCATGTAGGATCCACATGTATGCAAATTGACCACACATGAACCGGAGAAGTGCACACAGACTACAAACAATTTACACACCCAAAACGCCGTGAGGCATCCCTTACCCTAAGGAGATTTCCAAACTTGCCCGTGCATGTGACGCAGAATCAGCACATGTTGCTGTGTTCATGAGGAGTAGCAGGAGCACAACAATGCCACCAGCAGACAGCATGCCCATGGACCTGTGGAAGAGAGACACACAAGGAGTCAGCCCAAAGGAGCACATCCGCAAGCATGTACTCAACACGTATCATGTTGTCAACATGACAGGTGACAATGATGACTCTCTGACAACATCCTTCCATTGCGCCATCACTCGAGTGACACTTCAATACACACCACTGACTCACTTGGCAGACATGCAGATGGACACACACATTGCAACACATGCCACACACGGCCCAATGCGTGCACACTCAGACACTGGAACTCACCACTAAGCAAAGAAGTTGCGTATGAGCCGACTCCGCATGTCCTCCACAGCCTCCTCCTCCTCCACATCACTTGCCCCGTCACCAAGGCCTTCATCCTCCACGGGTGGATGGTCCTGGTCATCTTGATCCAGTATGAGTGGAACAGCTTCCTCCACTGCCATGTTGTGCAGCATGCAGCAGACGATGATGATCTTGCACACCTTCACCGGGGCATATGGGAGTGCTCCGCCGGTCTTGTGGAGGCACCGGAATCGGCTCTTCAGAAGTCCAAACGTCCTCTCAATGACTCTCCTGGTCCGACCATGGGCGTTGTTGTAGCGGTGCTCGGCAGCCGTGCTGGGGTTGCGGACAGGCGTCATCAGCCATGGCATGTTGGGATAGCCAGCGTCCCCTACAAGGAAACATCATGGACAGAAGTGTGTCAGCACAGGCAGTGAGATTGGAAGATGACGCCAAACACTGAACTGCCAGAGTCTACCCACCAACAACACATGCTCGCTCGTTCCGCAGCTGCAGCATCATTTCAGGCAGCCTGCTACGCCTCACGATGAAGGCATCGTGTGCTGATCCTGGAAAGCGAACACAGACATGTGAAATCACCATGTTGGACAGACACACCACAAGGGCATTAATGGAGTGATAATGTTTGCGATTCCTATACACCACCTCCTGTGCCTGTGGTGGTACCAACGCAACATGTGTCCCATCTATGGACCCAATGACATGGGGCATCCCTCCCAGGGCATAGAACTCACGCTTGACATCTGTCAACTGCTCACGAATTGGGAATTTAATGTACTCATCCAGGTGAACCAACATGGCCTCTAAGAAATCATGCAGAACACGGCTGAACATCGTCTGGGACATGCCCCCGACGTCAGCAATGGTATGTTGGAACGTACCCGTGGCAAGGAAATGTAGAGCTGCCATCACCTTCAACTTGGGTGTCAGTGCACTGGGATACCTGTGGCGCGGTAGGAGTTGTGCTTCCAGCCGGCCAGTCAACTCATCAATCAACCGTTGGCTGAATCTGTAGCGGCGTATACAGTCCCGTTCATGCAGGGCAGCCATGTCTGGCATATGTCGAGGGAGAGGAGGAGCCCTGCAGTGAAATGGAAGGAACACCGAAGAGTGAGCACTGTACAACGACATTGTCAATGCACTGAGCACATGTTACACAGCCAATACACAAATGCCACATTCTGAGTCAGGTCTGTGCCACATTTCCTGGACACGTGCGCCAGTCAGGTGACACTCCTACCAAGGGACAGCCACTAACGGAGTGGGGCAAGCTCACGATGACATGGCATGAGACTAGCTGTGGGCCAGTGTAAGTGAACATGCACACGCATCACAGGATTCACAGACATCCACACATGTGCAGAAGTAGTATGCGTATGGTACAGACAGGTTGGTGGATGCGATATGCACTGGTCACATGTCATAGGAAAAGGACAGGCCACACACATTGCCTTGGAGGGGTACATGTCGAGACAGAACATACATAGAGAGCATGTGGATATGTACTTGTTTTGATACTCCGTGTAGTTGCATACATACACACCTCATGGCAGATCACATATGTGGGCTGGTGTGCGGAACAGTGTGCCATGGCCATCTACACACAGACACATGTTGGCAGCAGCAACTGCTGATGCATTGGACCACACACCTACAGCAAAATCATGGAAACACATGCCACACACATGACATGGTTGCAGCGTGAAACACAGCCATACACATGTCATGTGTAATATTGCGTGTACCTGGCATCAGGGGACAGGTGCGGGTGTCCGTGTCAGGGACATGCAAGTGACTCATGGCTCCACTAGTGTGTACGACATGCACACATGTCAAAGGAGTGCAGGGGATGTGTGGTACAATGCGCACCATCACACACGACATGTGTACACAGCTCATCGTACATATGCTTTGCCCACACCTCAGGGGTAAAGTGCCACATCACATCCTGACACACCTGTGTCACACACATGTGGTATTGCACAGACAATGCATTGGTGTCCACCCTTGGCAAAATCTGACCGCTCCATTCCTGTCTGTGTGCCGCCTGTCACCACTGACAGGTGTGAAACGCACTGTACATACGCTCTAAGTGCGTGTATAGGGTCCCTGGGCCAATATGGGCGCTGGCGTATGCGTACGCCACAGTAGTACGGACTGTACACGCGGTTGTATGGTCCGGATCACAATATGGGCGCTGGCGTATGCGTACGCCACAGTAGTACGGACTGTACACGCGCTTGTACGGTCCGGATCACAATATGGGCGCTGGCGTATGCGTACGCCACAGTAGTACGGACTGTACACGCGGTTGTACGGTCCGGATCACAATATGGGCGCTGGCGTATGCGTACGCCACAGTAGTACGGACCGTACTGTCCGTACTACTGTGGCGTACGCATACGCCAGCGCCCATATTGTGATCCGGACCGTACAAGCGCTTGTACAGTCCGTACTACTGTGGCGTACGCATACGCCAGCGCCCATATTGTGATCCGGACCGTACAAGCGCGTGTACAGTCCGTACTACTGTGGCGTACGCATACGCCAGCGCCCATATTGTGATCCGGACAGTACAACCGCGTGTACAGTCCGTACTACTGTGGCGTACGCATACGCCAGCGCCCATATTGTGATCCGGACCGTACAAGCGTGTGTACAGTCCGTACTACTGTGGCGTACGCATACGCCAGCGCCCATATTGTGATCCGGACCGTACAAGCGCGTGTACAGTCCGTATCACTGCTTGTGGGGTGCCCTAGGGCGTGGAACGCACCGTACCTGTGTGAAAATGTATGAAATCACATAGGGGACACATGAGGGACAAGTATAAGGGCCTAAATGCATGATGGTTGCCATGGAGACTGAGTTAGAATTTTGAATTTGAGCACCAGGTGCCCAGCAGAAGTCAGTTTGAAAGAATCTACATTGTTGCAAAGTGGATGTTGACTTGACATCATCATCAAAACTGAAACCATGCAAAGCCACACACTGGGGTAGGTTTGAAGGGATTGGATGAAACGTAGGATGCAAATGTGACTGACCAATCAATCTGTACTCCTGTACATGAACAGGCCAGCCAGGCAGATATAAGCCAGCCAGGTCCCATGAGAGAGCACTTGCCTGCACATCCATTCATCCATGACCACTGCTGCTGATAGTGATTCCTCTGGCACCATGTCGAGGACTGTGGAGAGGTCACAGCCATTCACCCAGGAGGAGAACCTTGCCCTGATAGATGTGATCCTCCCACAGTTCAAGAGCCTGTATGGTCGACCAGGGGTTCAGGTGTGTGCAGACTCCACTAGCTTAGACTGTGCCCCTTTTGTGTGACAGTGAATTCTGGCATTGTGTCCATGTGTGACAGACATGCACTGTTGTTTAGAGTGGGTCCCAGGGTGTGGAAGGCCTCATGTCACCCATGCAGAGCATGCTGTGTTTCCTGTGTGCACTCCTCACTTGCATAGTGCCTACTGTGACAATGAATGCATGGTGCATGCCACATTCTGCCTGCATACTCCTCCTGGGGATGTTGTTTCCACAGTCCTGATGTGATCCTGTGTTCCCCCCAGTGTGACAGGTGACAGTACCCATGGATGTTTGTTTGTTCAGTGTACCTGTGCTGTGAGTGTCCAAAGTCCGTGTTCGTCCCCTGCACATTGGTGTGTGTGTAAGTCCCCTGTCATGTGGGTGAGTGCATATGGGGAGTGTTGCACACAAGCAGCATGAGGGATGGTTATAGCCTGGCCATCCGATGTGAGCAGGGAGCAGTGCTGTGTGCATGCCGTGCTGAGCCAGCCCCACACCTGTGACACCCCCCGTCTACTGGCACATGGGCAGAGTGAGGTGTGTACCCACAGTTGGCAATGCCATGTGATTGTCCTGTACCTGTGTGTGTCTGTGTACTCTGCTGAGGTAGCATCAGTGTGCTGGGGCAGGTGACTGCTGTGAGGTGCTGTACATAATCCTGGTGTAGCCTGTGAGGCACAGTGTGATCCCTGGTCAGTGAGTGTGTGGTGCCCCTCATGCCACCCGTGTACTTTCAATGACACGTAGTGCATTTGGCCTTCCACAGTGGATAATGTCCCTATGACAAAGGGGCAATCAGTTGCATGCATACCATGGCCTGTTCATAATGAGGATTGTACTATATGTGTGTCTCTGTGTCTTTGCTCATGTGGATTAATGTATTCTCACTTTTGCATCCTCACAGGTAGGCGCCATTGCCAAGGGCGAGATCTGGAGGGAAGCCGTCAGTGCCGTGAGGGGTACAGAGGGTCGGAGGCGGAGCCTGTCTCAGGTGAGGAAACGCTGGCAGGACATCCGGTGCTGGACGAGGAGGATTGCACGGCTCCTGCTGGGGGACTCACCTGAGAGCCGTAAGAACCGTGGGCGCCGTCGTCTGACCCACATCCAGAAGCGTGAGCTGGCGGTGGTCTTCCCCGATATGGACAGGCGCCTACAGGAGAAGCAGCAGCAGGAAGGGGGTAGGTACATGTGTGTCAGTTGTGTATCCCCAGCCAATGTAAGTGCGCGGTTGCATGGATACACTGCCAGGGTTTGATTGTGCAGTGCGTCAACTTCTCCCCAAAGTAGCCCGGTGCTGTTCTCACTCCCTCCCTTTCCCTCCTTGCCATGTGTTCCCTGGTCTGTGTGTAGCCACTCTTGCACAGGGTTATTTAGGCAGGCTGTTTATGCTGGTGCCCAATGCTAGCAGCATCATGTGTGGGGGTGATGTGTCACAGGTCTGGGGACCTTGCGTGTGCCATGGCCAATGTCAGTCATTGTGGGGTCCATGTCACTTGGCAATGATTGTGAATCACGACATAGGGGTGTGTCTCCAAAGTGTACAGCCTTCCAGCATGCATGTCCAATTGTGTGCCCTCTGACATGATGTGCCTGAGTGGGAGGCCTGCTAAGTGCAGGGACGGTTGCTTAATTTGCAGTCATGTCCATCCTGGACCATGGAGGAGTGTGGGCACTACTGTGCCCTGGGGCACCTCTTCCTAGGTATCATGTGCGTCATCAAACAATATGGACATTCACTGTGTCTTCGCCAGGGGTTGGGTAGGGTGGCATTGTACCCTGGGCTCAACTGTTATGACCTACAGGTTGCTACATGTGTCCACTGTACAGGGGGACCCATTTTGCTTGTGCATACTCACAGTGGGCATTACCTGTGTGTGTTGTTAAGACAATCTGATGATGTTTGCTTGTCAATGATGTGTGGACAGGCGCACGAGGGGCAGTGTGTGTACAGTCATGAATTAGTGGAGGCCATGTGTTTTCATCCCAGAGTAAGGGGTGTACATACTTTCTCCGTCTCCATGAGATTGTCTCAGGTGTGGGTGGTTTGTGCGTACAAGGCCTACATGTCAAGAGCTCCATCCTCCTTGCTGGGTTTGGCCTGTGTGTGATGTTTGACTGGACATACGCTCAAGGTGCAGTGACCCGGTCATGTTTGGCATGGTTTCATGTATTGCCTTTGCAGCATGTGCCAAGAGTAAATGGATATGATTCCTGCTCATCCCTTTTTGACGACGCAGTGTGGTGCAGATGCGGTGCACATTTGTCCCCAGAGGCTGGCTCCTCTGTAAAATTTGAAGTGAAGTGATTTGCTATTGTGTCATGCTCTCCATTGTTTCTCAGTGGCATGGTGGGTCGACAAACTGTGTGTTCCATGGCCTACATGTGTACATTGTTTTGTAGGTGTAACTCCTGTTGCTTTTCAGGCTATGCAATGTGACCTATGTATCTTTGACTCATGTGACATATGTGTACAGGTGTCTGATTATCTCCTGTCTCTTCACCTTGCCCACAGCATCGCCGGGGGACACGGAAGGAGACACTAGCACGGACCGGGAGGAGGGATTGAGCACCAGTGCCAGCAGTGCTGTCCTGTCTGGCACATGGAGTGGCACGGAGGCCGAGGGGAGTGAGGCAGAGGACCTGTTGACTGCCAACACAGACTATGACGCAGACGGGTCCGAGGCTGAGCTCCCAGAGGTGGCGGAGTCTGCCCACCCAGCTGAAGGCAGCCCTCCACATCCCCCCGCCACCTCAGTTTCCATCACCGGCCTCCCACCTGCTCGTGGCCCTTCCCTCCGTGCTCGGTCCCCACATGTCTCCTTCCTGCCAGGCACCGCACCCCCTGCCCCTGTCACCACTGCTGCGGTGAGTGCGGAGTCTGTGGACATCCTGAGGCAGTTGCAGGTTGGTCAGACTGCGATGCTAAATGTCCTCCATGCCCACACCCAGGTGCTGACCCAGATGGAGGCATACATGGAGGGCATGTCGGCTGCGCAGTCTGACCAATGGCAGTTGCTGAGGTCCATAGACTCCACACTGACTGCAGGACTGGATCTCCTGCAGCGCTGCCTACCCCCCCCTACCCCTGCCCCATCCACAATTCCCACTCCCGTGCCTGTCCCACGCACATCCAGACATCAGCGTGCACGCACCCCAACAGACACAGGCACCACACCACCAGGGAAGTCGAAGCGCACACCTCCTGTCACGCACACACAGGGTGATGTAGGCACACCCACTGGGTCGGGGGGGAAACGTGCAACACGCAGCCACAGTGGGAGTCCGCAGTCCACACAACCCACTCCCTCCAAATCCACTCCCCTTAGCTCTCCTGGCCAACAGTCGGTGACAGCATCATCCACTGCAAGTGTGCCCCCCAGCCCCAGGATGACACCACCCCGCAAGCGGTGGAGGCGGGACCCAGCCAGGGGAGTTCAGTCCCCCACCCTGTCCACACCCTCCCCCAGTGGCGCTGCGACCCATCCCTCTCCCCCCCCCTCCTTGGGGCCTGTGGTTCGATTGGGTGCGGGGGAGTCGCTGGGGGAACTTGCCGACGTGTGCAGCGCCATTCTGTCCTCCACCTTTGGCGCTGGCACCCCCCCTGTGGCAGGATCATCCCTCCCTGCACCCACAACACCTACCCTTGCCCCTCCTGTCCCTGCAGTGCCTGTTTCCACCCTCCCCCCTGATGCCCCCTCTTCTGTGGATGAAATGGACGTGTGGACTGTGCAGGCAAGCTAGGGGACACACGTCCCGATGTGTACCCCCCCCGTACTTTGCTGCTGGCCTGGCCCATGGCCCTTGTACATAGTGGACATTTTCTCAGAGATATTTTCCTGCTGAATAAAGCCTTTTCTTTTGGTTTTGCACACTGATGCTTTCCTGGACTTGCTGTGGGTGCTGGTGCTCCCTGAGTTGGGGTGGTGATAATGTGTTAGGGGTCTGTGAAATGTTGGAGTGTGCTGCTCATGGGGTGTACCCTGCCATCTGCGTGCCATCACAAAGGTCTCTGCCAATGGTATTTGGTCATGTTTGCTCTCACTGTATGGTGACATTGTCCCAAGGTGTGTTCCATCCTCTGTGGAGCAGGCCATTTTCCCTGCAGGGTGTCTCCCAAATGCTGTGCTGTGCTGTGTCTACATTTCCTGGATGTGTGAGGGTTGCCTTTCAATATAGCCATGCTGGCTCAGCGAAGGCTCCACCTGCATCTGGGGTATCACCCTTGTTGGTCACTGAACTTGTTGATGGGGTATATTGTCCTATGTCTGGGCACTACTGGGAGGACTCTGCACACACCCCTCCTGTGTCTGGGCACTGCTGGGAGGACTCTGCACCCACCCCTCCTGTCTCTGGGCACTGCTGGGGGTGTTAGGCACACACCATTCTTATTGCAGGTTAGGTGCGTACATACACGGGTGGTGGTTCGGTGCGTACATACACTGCTGGGGGGGGTTCGGTCCGTTCATACACGGGTGGGGGTTTGGTGCGTACATACACGGGTGGGGGTTCGGTGCGTATATACACGGGTGGTGGTTGGGTGCGTACATACACGGGTGGGGGTTCGGGGCGTACATACACGGGTGGGGGTTCGGTGCGTACATACACGGGTGGGGGTTCGGGGCGCACATACACTGCTGGGGTGGGGGTTAGATGCGTACATACACGGGTGGGGGTTAGGTGCGTACATACACGGGTGGTGGTTCGGTGCGTACATACATGGCTGGGGGGGGGTCGGTCCGTTCATACACGGGTGGGGGTTTGGTGCGTACATACACGGGTGGGGGTTCGGTGCGTACATACACGGGTGGTGGTTGGGTGCGTACATACACGAGTGGGGGTTCGGGGCGTACATACACGGGTGGTGGTTGGGTGCGTACATACACGGGTGGGGGTTCGGGGCGTACATACACGGGTGGGGGTTCGGTGCGTACATACACGGGTGGGGGTTCGGTGCGTACATACACGGGTGGGGGTTCGGTGCGTACATACACGGGTGGGGGTTCGGGGCATACATACACTGCTGGGGTGGGGGTTAGATGCGTACATACACGGGTGGGGGTTCGGGGCGTACATACACGGGTGGGGGTTCGGTGCGTACATACACGGGTGGGGGTTCGGTGCGTACATACACGGGTGGTGGTTGGGTGCGTACATACACGGGTGGGGGTTCGGGGCGTACATACACGGGTGGGGGTTCGGTGCGTACATACACGGGTGGGGGTTCGGGGCGTACATACACGGGTGGTGGTTGGGTGCGTACATACACGGGTGGGGGTTCGGGGCGTACATACACGGGTGGGGGTTCGGGGCGTACATACACGGGTGGGGGTTCGGGGCGTACATACACGGGTGGGGGTTCGGTGCGTACATACACGGGTGGTGGTTGGGTGCGTACATACACGGGTGGGGGTTCGGGGCGTACATACACGGGTGGGGGTTCGGTGCGTACATACACGGGTGGGGGTTCGGGGCGTACATACACGGGTGGTGGTTGGGTGCGTACATACACGGGTGGGGGTTCGGGGTGTACATACACGGGTGGGGGTTCGGGGCGTACATACACTGCTGGGGTGGGGGTTAGATGCGTACATACACGGGTGGGGGTTCGGTGCGTACATACACGGGTGGGGGTTCGGGGCGTACATACACTGCTGGGGTGGGGATTCGGTGCGTACATACACGGGTGGTGGTTCGGTGCGTACATACACGGGTGGGGGTACGGGCCGTACTTCCACGGGTGGGGGTACGGTCCGTACATACCCCTACCCACGCTCTGCGTGCCTGGGTACGGCCCGTACCCATGCCTTTGGTGGGTGGGTACGGTGCGTCCCCCCATTGTTGCGGTGCCGTGGGGTCCACACCGTACACAGGCCTTGGGGGCGTGGCTACGGGTCGTACCACGCGTACCCCTACATGACCCCAGCAATGCTGTTACGAGCCGTACCAAAGCCTTTCTGACGTGGGTACGGGCCGTACCGCCATTGTTGGAGTGACGTAGGGGGACGCGTGGTACGTTCCGTACCCACGCTCTTGCGGCCTGGGTAGGGTACGTACCGGTTCGCGTGACCATCCACTTCCGTTGTGGCGGACGCTTGCGTTGCTGGCCTCGCCCCCACCCCCTGGAAGTGACCAGGCCCTGATGGTCAGGTATGTCCAGGCCATGTGTGATTTGGTACCATGTGTTGGTGTTGTGTGTCCTGCCCCTGCCCCCCCCTTTGCCCCTGGTTATTGTGCTGACCTTCTGCGGCGTCTGCGTCGGTTCCTGTACGCCAGGTGGACTGCTAGGAGGGCAGGGATGGCACGTAGGTTCGGGTCCATGTCTGTTCGTGGCGTCCAGCTGCTCCTTGCGTGTGTCGTCCTGATTTCCCGGCAGTTTTTGGCAGCCGGTAAATATTTTCCGTGCGGGATGACGTCGGTTCGATTCGTACTTCCTGGTTCGTGAAACGTAGGCTGGATGCGTACCGACGTCAGGTCTGCGCCTTTCAGGATCGGAATTGTGTTTAGTTTCTGTTCGGTCGGTGTTTTGTTCGATTCGTACGGAAATGGTGTTTCCGTGCGAATCGTACTTGCATTTTCGGATGGATTTGGCACCGGGTACGAGTCGGACGGAGATAGGGCTCCGTCCGGCGGTTCGTACCCGGTTTTTACCGGATCGGAATTGGCACCTAATTTGGGGTTTGCTTGTTTTTCACCCTGACAAGAATTGTGGTTGCTGCTTGAATATGGTTTCACCCCCTCAACCAGTAACCCAATTTCTTACATCTCAGAACTAATTTATCATATGATTCAACTTAGAGCATTAGAAATAATATTTTTCCACATCCTGCCCAGCCTACTTTCTGTGTTTAATAAGGACTGTGATGAATGGCAATATTTCTTGCAGAAAAAAGAACCCCATAATGATCTGCCCAGGGTAATATAAAAACATGACATGGTTGATAGTCCAAAGAGTTGGATTCAGCAATATCCAGACAATTAACATTAATATTGGTACTCAAGGGAAGAGCCAGTTTTAGACAAAACATATCTAATAGGTAGTAACGACCACACAGCTTCAAATGGTCCCTGTGGAATCTGTTCACTCTATGAGCAGTGATTCTGGTAGAGGGTCTCAACAGGAGACTGTTTTGCATTCAAAAAATTTCCAATGATTATTGTTAACCCCCTGCCTCTTTTCCCAGTGCGATGTTCTTCATAGCAAGAGTAGCCTGTGGGAGTGAATCTGTCATACAGCCAATGTAGCCTCTGCTAGCCAGCTTTCTGTAACCATGAATAAGTCCAAATTCCAACTTTAGATTAAGTCCATAACTGAGGAAGCATTTTTCAAAACTGAGCATGCAGTTACCAATTGACCAGTTACTGAGACATTTCGATTGGAAGGTGTAGGGGTGTAAATGGACTTTCATATAAACTTGAAAAATAGCCTTCTTGTCAGTTCTAAAATATATGTAGAGTTGTAAAGATTTAGGTGCCGATTCCGATCCTGGAAACATTTTCCCCGTACGACTCGTATCCGGTCTTTTTTCCGTACGAATCGTACAAGTAGCGTACAAACTGCCAAGTACGATTCACATGGGAAAAAGTCCATACGAATCGCATTCGGAAAATTTCCCCACACGTCCTCTGGTCGGAAAAAGTGTCCGACACATCCCCGGGCGATTTTACGTACAAATGTGAAAAGTGAAGTCCGAGCGCACAAGTACGATCCGTCCCGTGCGTCCGATGTTACAACCGTATGGAAAATGCACCGTACGAACCGAACTCCCATAGCAACCATGGGGACATGTGCCCGCAGACGCGCCGACCCCCCCTAGCCCCCGTGAGTACGCGCCGAACCCCCCCCAGGCCCCGTGAGTACGCGCCGAACCCCCCCAGCCCCCGTGAGTACGCGCCGAACCCCCCCAGCCCCCGTGAGTACGCGCCGAACCCCCCCAGCCCCCGTGTATGTACACCCGAGTACGTACGAGTCGTACCCCCACCCGTGTATGTACGGTGCGTACCCCCACCCGTGTATGTACACCCGTGTACGTACGAGTCGTACCTTCACCCGTGTATGTACGGTGCGTACCCCCAGCACTACACGCTGGGGGTACGCACTGTACATACACGGGTGGGGGTACGACTCGTACGTACTCGGGTGTACATACACGGGTGGGGGTACGACTCGTACGTACACAGGTGTACATACACGGGTGGGGGTACGCACCATACATACACGGGTGGGGGTACGCACCGTACATACACGGGTGGGGGTACGACTCGTACGTACTCGGGTGTACATACACGGGGGCTGGGGGGGTTCGGTGCGTACTCACGGGGGCTGGGGGTGTTCGGCGCATACTCACGGGGGCTGGGGGGGTTCGGCGCGTACTCACGGGGGCGGGGGGGTTCGGTGTGTACTCGCGCGGGCTGGGGGGGGTTCGGTGCGTACTCACGGGGGCTGGGTGGGGTTCGGTGCGTACTCACGGGGGCTGGGGGGGGTACGGCGCGTACCGGGCCCCCTAATTTGGTCGTTTCGCGGCGTACTTCTCTTTTCCGGCACTTTTTGGGTGCCGTAAAAATATTGGCTTCCGGACTGCTGTCGGTTCGAATCGTACTTCCTGGTTCGTGAAACGCTGCCTGCAAGCGTCCCGACGTCATGTCGGCGCTTTCCCGGATCACATTTGTATGTATATTTTCGTCGGTTGGTGTTTTGTACGACTCGTACGGAAATGGTGTTTCCGTGCGAATCGTACTTGCATGTTTGTAAAGTTTTATAACCGGGTACGAGTCGGACGGAGAAAACGCTCCGACCGACAGTTTGTACCCGGTTTTTCCAGGATCGGAATCGGCACCTATGTAGAGCTCTCAAGTCTAACTTTGGCCGAGCATTTGACTCACCTAAAACCCTTTCAGCCCGATAGCATCCCTTGCTGCTGATCGCGATCTGGGCATGGAAGGGCTTGCCAAATTACCTAAATGAGCATTAGAAAAAGAGTTCTAATATACAGCACTGACAGGAAAGTGTTTACTAGCATGGGAGGACTATTATGACAAGGTTATGATCAAGTCTGATCCATTTATTTTGAAATGTTATGACAAAAGCTGTAGGCCTAAATTATTTACTAGAAAATGCTTATGTTTAAGCCATTAGGCCCTTGCTTGAGTGGAAATTATTATTATGCTGTGCCAAAGCATGTAGACAGATACTTCACTGCATTCAATCTCACAGATGATTATAGTGGGCAAGGGTGCTGGTGTTGGTGTCCCTGATGACAAACACTAGGGGTAAAATAAATAAACTGTGATAATTCTTGTAAACATTTTAGATTTTTTTATCAACAGGAATTGTGCACAAATGTGTAGTTTTATGGTGGTATGCTTGGTAGATGCCTTGTGGGAAAACTTATGCTCAATATAACAGGCCTAAATTGGTTATGGCGATAAACCAGTGATAAAGAATGTGGCCTGACTGTTTCATAGGGTACGTTTTTTGTCAGCAGGACTTAAATATTGTGAAAAGCATATGTTACAGCTGATAGGTTTTTAAGGGTGTATGGTTTTTGTACTATCTTAAAGCATGTAGACAGATATTTGGTTACATGGAATCATACAGAATGCTATGGTAAACAAGGGATTTGGTGTTGGTTAACTCCCTCTATCGATCCCTGACATTGGGGATTTGTTATGTGAGAATCCTGTTGGGTCTTCTTGAGAGGGGTTGTACATTATTTTGGCAACTGTAATGTTGTTTATATTTCTATTTGCATTTCCTTATTCCTGATGGCTGCCGTGTGGGAATGTTTATTCTCAATGCAATAGATCTGTGTTGGTTGTGGTGACAAGCCAGGGACAAAGGTGATAGACCTGATTGGTTAATTGGGAAACATTATTTCAGATACCATCGTTCTGATTGTTTATCAAAAGTTACAACAAAGCCATTAAGACTGACATTGATTGTGAAAAGCATATGCTAAAGCCGATTGACCTTTAAGGGTAATGCTATTACAATGCATGTACACTATGCAAATTCCAATTTCAAGATGCCTATGAGAATCTATGTTTAATTTTTTACAAAGTTTCTATTGCAAGCAAAGGCCCACCACGTTTATGCAATAGCAATTATTTTGTTTTTCTATTTTTATTGCTTCAATTTATCTTGCTTATCAATCAATCAATCAATCAATATGAACTTTATTCGGATAAAAACAACATATCCATAAAAGTACAGTTAAAATATCATAAAAAATTAATTTAAAAAATGTCAAACATTTAAAACAATAGAATTAACCGGGGTGCATAGAATTGCGAATACGCACCACCGTTTTTAAAAAGGATCCCACTCGAAAACATAATTCATCATCACTTATAGCTAGCACCATCCCATAAGCTATCTTATAATCAATTTATCTTGCTTATGGTTGTTGAGTTGTAGGAGTGTTGTCTTGTGGATGGGTGATTGGATGAATGAAAAAATCGGTCAGTAGGTGGAGGGAAGGATGTATGAGTGTAAAGATGATTTGCAAAGCACATGTATGATTAGTTATTCAGTGGCTAAACTCACCTTTGGACACTCTATTATACTGGTCCCCATACAGTCGGCTTCTTGCGTCATTCAAAACTGACACATCATCACCACTGTTTTTTGACGCATTGCTGTAGTTGTGGCCGTTTTATGATCAACCTCTCAGTAATGCTCCCCTTTTGGGCCGGATGCCTTGCAGCATCCTTCGCAATGATACATCAGAACTACTGATGCATCCCTGGGACCTTGCACCATAGAGCCCCGTATTGCAAATATGGTGCATCCATGACATCATAAGGATTTTTCATGCAGACGCAAGAAATGTTGACGCATTGCTGCCTTGGTGCAGCGATGCGTCATTTCTTGTAAATATGCCCCTGAGGTTGCTTACCCCTGGGATTTGTTGATTGTGAAATTCGGTGCAAACCATGAGAGTAATTAGTCCACATACACGTTTGCACACTTTGTAGTCCTAATAACCAGTGTTACTAGACGTCCCACGAGCGGGGGGTGTCTGTAGTAAAAAGCATCGCTCTCACTTCTGTAACAGGGGGGCGATATTGGTATTGCAGTACTGCTGTAAAACCTCCCTTCAGTGACAAAACCAGCCCCCACGGCCAGAAAACCATCCCTCACCCCTCCGGCCCAACCGGCAAATACACGGTGCTCGCTATGGCCAGTCCGGCCCTGGTTCTTCACTATTTCATGGCGTCATACTCATAGTCCGCTGCAAATTAGGCATCCGGTATTTGCAAACCTTACAGAATAGCGACTTACAGGATGATAAATTTGCACCCATTTTCTGCGGCCAGTTGTTATTGAGTCCTCTAATTTTCACTCTTCCAGCAATGAATGGTATGCACCCACCCAGACTAATGACCTGATGCCCCTACTCTGTGATAGCAAGTCAGGGGGGCCTGGCCTATAAGGTGAGCTGTGGAGAAACAGAGTTTGCGCGAGCCTTTTGAGCCCAAGAATGGTAAAGAATGGATTCTTGTGATACCAAGCCAGTATATATAGTCCTGACTATGCTACTTTGGGATGGGCTGAGGCTAGCCACAGGGGTGTGCTGTCCATGAATCCAATACTCATGAGGAGCCCCACACAAATGATGGAGTGCGCCAGTGTAGAAAAAGGTTTACACGTATCAATGCTCTTTCGTATCATACCCACGTACAGAAATGTGCACCTGTGACATTTCAGCATGCAGACATTTTTATGCAGATAAGTACTCTGAAATATTCGAATATTCTAAAAAGAGTTCGAGATTGCCTTCGAACAGGATCTTTTGTTAATTAGCCACCATGTGAGCCGTGGAACATTTAAGATGTAGGAGAATTATGTTTTGTCTACCTTGATTTCGAGCTCATGGGGGACCAATGAACACCTTTAGCAATTTAAAATGATGCAGCTAACAATGAGATGGCATCTGGTTCTTTCTAGCGATATGTTTTTATTGTCAATTAAATTATAACTAATGTTATCAGTTCTTAGTTTCACAGAGTTGTCTTAAAACGATTTTCGCTTGTAGTGTTCTAAAACAGTGCACCCCCAACAGTGTGTGATACATAAATGCTAAAGAGACAGCAAAGCAACTGGAACCGGAACGAAGCAACTAGAGATTACATTTTCACCCAAACAAACAAAACTTCCCCTGGAAAACCAGACGAGTGCAGCCTATATCTGTTTTATTAGATCTCGACTGGAGTGCTGAGAAAATTTTTAGCTCTATGTTATAACCCCTGTGCACACTCACAAACCCCTTTCTTCTTAAAAGCTTTTGTAAATATTTATTCATCGATTAAGCAACGAGGGGAAAGCAGACCTTTAAAATTCAATATATATCTGGTGCTTTTAAGAAGTACAGGGGGCAGAGGTTGGGCAAGGCGTTTATGACTGTGACATCAGTCAATAGTTCACAGACTATTAGCCACTAACGTGGCAATGAGTCACGCGTGCATTGTTTTGATGAAGTTCTGATTTTATGCGATTTCCTCGGAAGTGCATCTACTTCACATCAGAGCAATATGATTGTTCATCACCGGAGCACATGTTTTTTATTTCACATCTAACACCAGTTTTTGTGCTCTCGTGAATATGATTTAATGTCCATAAAGATTCTGCAAAGGTATACATCTTCTAAGGCAACATTTCTATTTTCAACACAGTACAGATTTAGAATGTGATAAAACGTAATCGTTCTCCAAAAGCTTTCTTTGATGACAATTACTTATGATAAAAGACTATTAGAACGCTATAGACAACCTCAATGTATGACTTAAAAAGAGAGTTTAATTTTTGTAGAAAAGTTTGATACGCCTAAAGTAATTTTTGTATTTTTCTTTTGAGGCCAGTATTAAGAACGCTGCACATGAACCTCGAAACGTTTTCTACAAAATATATACCAGCTTTTATTGTAATGAGTTTTAATTAAGCGATATTTTTCTTTTTCCAAATTTTACTATTTGATGCTGTGTAGCTCGTTTTCTAATTTGCATGGCACGCCAATTGTATCTCATCATTTTCACTACTACGATCGACATCCGTTGTACGCAGTGCAAACTAGTAGAAAACAGCGTGTACCTTTTCTGCTTTTACATCCTTTCTAAAAAAAAAAAAAAACGTTATCTTGATTAAAGTTTAATTAAGGATCACATTTGGCAGTACTTTTCACACCGATCTCCACCAGCAGATTTTCTGGGGCTTAACTTTATCGTGCAGAAAATCCCCTTTTATTACTCCCAACCTGTTGTAAAAGCTGTTGGCACAGAGTGATGGCTGCTTCATTCAGTGGCCTTGTTTGCTGCTGGAAAAATCCCAAGTCTCCAGAGACAGCACCACAGTGGTTCAATTTAATATCTGTCCTATCACTACAAGACGCGGGCTCATTATTAATGATACTTTCATTAATTTCTTGTAGGGATGATGCTGTTATTTATTAAAATATTAAAGAAAGCTCCCTGGACGCGTACATAATGAGGGACACCTCAGTTGTGTGAGCTGGACCAGCTGAGGGAAAGAATGTACTGCAGACCCCCCCTCCCCGCCCCCACCCCTCCTTAGCATATCCCTCCCTCATTAGTCCTACTACAGCTCTGAGTGACAATGTAAATTCGTTTTGTGCACTGTCCAATCACAGTATAATACAAATGTGGGGCTCCTTTTTAATGAGCCATTCCTATGCAAAATGAATAGACTACTGTCTAACTCATCTAATCTGCCTGTATTTGGGGGGAAGGACGAAATTGACTATATTTACATGGGAAATAAATAAAAGTTGACATCTATTTTTTTTTTTTCTTTTTCTCCTTGCATTCCGAAAAATCGGCATAATAAATTCTACATTTTAAAAACCTGCCAAGTAAGTTAACTAAAACCCAGCATGACATTTAAACGCGTGATGGTCATATTTAAAAAAGCCTAAACAAGCAGTTTGTACACTGCAATGGCCATTTGATGTTTGTTTGCGCATGCATTCGTGTATATCCTAGATAAATGCTAAGGATCCAAGATGTATTGCACACCCTTTAAATATACTGGTTTGTTATTAATATACATGTGTGTGTAAGGTAATACATAGGAGGAACGTAGTATAAAAACACACCAAGCAATCTGTATTCCTTGTGATGAAGAATTATGTTTTTGGGGGATAAAACTCAAATACACAGTTTTTGTTTGCTCTTTGTAAATGGCCTTACTAAACTTTGCTATCACAAGTATGGAAACCTCATGCAATACAATGCGAATATTTGATGTATACTTCCACTTCTGAACAATTAAGTTCTGTACTGATATTCGAAATGTCTTAGCTTGATATTGGAGTGTCGACTTAATTTGATCATGCTTTTAACACACATGCACTGGATTTCTATTGCAGGTTAATGCTTGAGTTTCCAATTGATTGCACGCTTTGCTCAGTGAAAAGTGTAATTTTAATAGGCATGCATAGCATTCGATTTTTACTATGCTTCCAGCTGAAACTTTAATTGCTACAAAATAATACAGCACAAATTAGCACCTTCCAAAGGTATTTAGCTATCAAATAAAAGTGAGGTATTATCACACACGCACGCACGCACGCGCGCACGCGCACACACGCACACGCACACACACGAGTCAACATTCACAACATTTTACTTCAGGCCGCATATGTGATCCATAGAGTGGACGACGCCATACCTTTGGAAAGCGCATCGGATTTAAAAGGCAGACCATGCACGGTAGTATATGTTGCCTTTCACAGACAAAGGGGCAATTCAGAATTCATTACTTATAAACAGAAACTATTGCTCCTGCTCTATATGTTTGCGCCCATGGTGGTTGTTTGCAGCTATGCTCAGGGTCTTGGTTTTTGAGTTTCACAACCTAAACACCTGTTTGTTTTTCAAAATTCTAGATGAAGGACAGTACATTGATTTGTACTCAACCATGAACATGATGTTTGCAAACAAATGTGAAATGAAAATCTTGCGGCCTGGCAGTCTGCACTCTTCACCCTCTTACACCACTTATGATCCGATGAGCTTGTGCCCTCCTTTCACACTCAGTCCTGGTATTTTTCATTCCCTCACCATTCTTTTTCAATTTACTCCCATCTATTACCTATCCTTTTTCCTACAAACATCTCGTGCACCTGTTGTCCACGATAGCTCCCTGCATGTGTGTTCTCCCCCTGCCCCAATCTTTCCCAGATCTCTTTTCCGAACCACGTTTACTCATGACAGAGTTACATCTTCTTTCCACCTGATTTGCTTAAATTTGCAAACACAATCGTTGCGCTCATCCCTACACAACAGTAGGGGCAGTTGCTGATATTGGCCTACACCTGTTCTTTCTCCAACAGTCTATCCAAAGCGCTCTCCTGCAGCCCATTCATAACAATCCCATAGCTCAGGCATGTAGTGGTGATGATCATATGGCAATACTTTGACCCACTGTTGATGGAGAGGGGCATTTCATAAATAACAGAGGGCCAGATATGGAAAGTATTTTCGTGGTTGCAAACAGCCCGATTTGCCGAATCCGCTGTTTGTGACTGTAAAAATGCCTTTTTAAATGTATAAAAGGCAAAACCTGATCAAGTTACTTGTTACCAAATCGCAATTAGCATTTGCAGTTGATATTTGGAAGGGGTATGTTTAGGGTGGGCCGTCTAAATACCGAATCGTTATGGTATGTATCACTGTTTTGAGACAAAAGTCCGGTAACAAACAGTATTACTTTACTTTACCACCACCTATTTAAAAGGGATGTATGTCGTTACAACGCACACTTTTACAACGCATGCACTTACAACGCATGCACTACAACGCATTCCATTACATCGCAGGACACTACAACGCATTTTTAAAAACTACCTTTACAACGCATTCCATTACATCGCATACTACCTTTACAACGCATACCATTACAACGCATAATATTACATTGCATTTAAGGTAAGTATTGGATAGTATAGGGGTAAAAATTACTAATCTTACTCCAGGGGGTGCAACAGTAGAGTAATTGTTGGATAATTTAGGGGTAAAAATTACTATTCTTACTCCAGGGGGTGCAACAGTAGGGTAAGTGTTGGATAGTATAGGGGTAAAAATTACTATTCTTACTCCAGGGGGTGCAGCAGTAGGGTAAGTGTTGGATAGTATAGGGGTAAAAATTACTATTCTAACTCCAGGGGGTGCAACAGTAGGGCAAGTGTTGGATAGTATAGGGGTAAAAATTACTATTCTAACTCCAGGGGGTGCAACAGTAGGGTAAGTGTTGGATAGTATAGGGGTAAAAATTACTATTCTAACTCCAGGGGGTGCGACAGTAGGGTAAGTGTTGGATAGTATAGGGGTAAAAATTACTATTCTAACTCCAGGGGGTGCAACAGTAGGGTAAGTGTTGGATAGTATAGGGGTAAAAATTACTATTCTAACTCCAGGGGGTGCAACAGTAGGGTAAGTGTTGGATAGTATAGGGGTAAAAATTACTATTCTAACTCCAGGGGGTGCAACAGTAGTGTAAGTGTTGGATAGTATAGGGGTAAAAATTACTATTCTAACTCCAGGGGGTGCAACAGTAGGGTAAGTGTTGGATAGTATAGGGGTAAAAATTACTATTCTAACTCCAGGGGGTGCAACAGTAGGGTAAGTGTTGGATAGTATAGGGGTAAAAATTACTATTCTAACTCCAGGGGGTGCAACAGTAGGGTAAGTGTTGGATAGTGTAGGGGTTTTAATGTAATATTATGCGTTGTAATGGTATGCGTTGTAAAGGTAGTATGCGATGTAATGGAATGCGTTGTAAAGGTAGTTTTTAAAAATGCGTTGTAGTGTCCTGCGATGTAATGGAATGCGTTGTAGTGGATGTTGCGTTGTAAAAAATGTGTTGTAAGTGTAGTGCGTTGTAAAAGTTGCGTTGTAAAGGTTGTATACCATTTAAAAGTGATGATAACCCATTCTCAAATGAGAAGAGGTCCCCTTTCCCTTTGAGAATGTTAAAAAAATATTCTTTATGACCAGAAAGTGGTCCAAGGCAATTTGCTTAAAAAATATTAAATATAAATGTTTCATTCCCTTTGTTTCATTCCCTTTATTTAAACACATCCCATTCTCCTTTGAGAAAAATGGACGAAATAAAAAAAAAGATTGCTTTATAAAAGACAATCACAGACATTGTGGTCTGCTGACCCCAGCAGGCCACCATCCCTGTGATGGTAGCGATTCCTAATGAGTTGCAAAGTTTTCTTACATTAGGAAATCCTAGTTCCTACTTTTTGTACATCTGGCCCACAGTGAAATAAGTGGCCCAAGTGTGACATCAACTCCCGGCAATGCTCTAATGCTCCCCAGTGCTCGCTGCATGGTCATGGCCTGGATGGGAATAAGAAGCTGATGCAGGGAGCTGGTGCAAACCGACACTGGTCCAATAACACTTATGCACCAGCCCTCTCTCCTCAGACTAAAGAGTTTGCCATGTTATATCATAAATTATACAATTCAGGTTGTGCGTTCAATCTGGTTACTCTATTAAACACCCATGTATATTAGGCAGTTAAAACTGATAAAACAAAGAGGTATGCATGTGTACTTATACATTCACTGACTGACATGCACACACACACACAAACAAACACGTCTGTAGAGTAAATATTGTGTGTGAGGTTGTAGTTATCACTGACTCACACATTCACTGACTCTCACTCATGCACACTCCAACACATCAACAAGCTGAATCATAAGTGAATGGACAATTGAATACTTTTTTTTGGTGAGTTAGACATGGATTTTTAGTGATGTGTGTAGCCGTGCAGACCCACATCTGACAAGAGAATATCACCTCATGCTGATGTGGCTTATTAAGAGCTATTGTCAGCAAGAACACTGGTTTAATCCCCAGAGGTTCTGGGAGTTTGTCAGGCAGAGATTCCACAGGGTGATGAGCAAAGGTGGCTAGAATCCATAGCCAGTATTGGGATTAGAAAAAACATATTTGGACAGCCCGCGGGAGGGGGACACCTGGGGAGACTGGGTGTCAAAGGGAGGGCACTGCTCAGGGTGAATGACAGAGTTGGCAGCACCCAATATATTTCTTTTTAAATTATTGGAACAAGGTGTGGGAGGGGGTAGAAGAGCAGTGTATACCTTTTGCATTTTTCCACCTCTACTTAAAAACCTCTTCACAGGGGAGAGTGGGAGAGAGAGCAGATGGATTTTGCAAGACCCTGAAGAAGGCTGGACCTCTGTCTGGGTGGCGAAGCCTCCTGAACGTAGACTGGAAGGAAGTTTGCAGATTCATCTCACCAGGACCAATATTACTGCACCCTTAAACCTTTTGAGGGACAGAAAAGTGATGGACCTGCTGGGGGACCATGCAGGAGAAGGATTTTCCTGAAACACCTGAAAACTGGGACAGCAGTAGGGTAGCCCTCATCGGCTGAGGAGAACACAAGGTTCTGTAAAGAAGACAGGTCATGAGTACAGAGCTAAATTGCAGAAAAATTAAGTTCTCAAAGGTAGATCAACTTTAGGGACCAGGATACCAAAAACTGTCCTGGTGATTAGAATCTGCCACCAGGAACAGAATGAGACCTCCCCCATCCAAACAGATGAAAAGGGCTGTATGAAACAAGAGGACAGGAATGAGTTTGTCTGCGATGTGAGTAGAATTCTGGAAGCTCCTCATGCAGGGGCATGCCCCCTGGCAAAGAAGTTTGCTGTTGGTGGCATCCATGGTGTGACTGTCCTCTTGGCATTGTCCCTGGAAGGCCCAGCTTCCCAAGGACCGATGTGACAATAGAAACGTTAGGACTGTGACTCTCTGCCTCCTCACTATGCCCCTGTGGCCCCCATCTCCCCATGGACCCAAGCACACAAGGAATGAATGAAAGCCATCATGCTCCAGTCTGCAGTCCCCGTGGGCCCCACTTTCTATGAACAAAGGAAGAAGTAGGAGGATTTGCTGCTGGAAATAGTGCTGGTGCACTGTTCTACACCTTTCCACACATGAACTGATCAAACTAGTAGATTCTGCACCAGCTTCACACAGGATATATTCAAGACTAAAAGGACATCTGTCTCATACTAAAAGACCCAGAGGGTTGAGGCACACATCAATTTCCTAAGGTGACTCCACTCGGTTGCAAGCACAACCAAGTGAGTATAATTTATCTATCACATTCTAGGTGTCACTGGAGCTCTTCTACATCCTGGTTGCGGTCATGACCCTATAGCTACCCTTTATTCAGGAGCCACTGTTTTCACATTGTCCTGAAGAAAATTCAAGATTTATTTGAAATGCCATTGACATTAATTATCAATAGGTTTTAAGAATTGACCATTTTTAATTGATGTGTATATGTGTGCATTTATAAATACATATTCAAAGCTGTTGCTTGTACATAAAATTGTTACCTGTTCACTTCTATGTGTTTTTTCACCTTGGGACACAGCACAAATTTGTTGTTTTGTTCGTTTATTACATCTTGAATGTAATATGTGTACAAATTCTATGTGGTAAACAAATTAAAAATTACTACACTACACTTGTAATTACTATACTTTTCTATTTTGATTAAACACACCCATGAGGCTAGAATGTATTACTGGTTTTACTGCATTAATTTTATGCCTAGAATACATTTCTTTGCCTATTTACATCGTTTCCACTATATTCTGAATACCCAGGTTTACAGACAATAGGGCTATTTTCGTCGTATATAGTAGGTTAAAAAAGTGAGCATGGCAATTTTATGGTTCTTCATTATGTCCCTGGGTTCTCTATCTCCCAAAGGACCATGGTAGACAAGGAACAAATGATAATCAACAGGGGCCCCAGTTATTAGGGCCAAAGATGGAAATGGGAATGCTGTTGTGCTCCTGAAGAATCTGCTTCCGGGGAACCCAGAAACGCTGCATTGTGCACCACCACTCCCCATACCTATATTCATCGGAGCAGGGAAAAGAAAGCTGCCATCTCCTGTACTGGAACAGATAGCTGTGTCAGCAAGGTAGGGAAGTCAGATGGGTTGCATGGAATTGGGCCGCTACATGGCCAAAGGCGGTGCCACATCCCAGGTGCCCCAGAAAGGGAAAGGGCACCCAGGTTACAAAATTAAAAAGGTGCAGCACAAAGCCAGATTTTCGAAATGATGAAACAAATAAGAACATAGTATTCAGGAAGGGGATCACCCCTTAAGCTCCTGCGAAGCTAAGTAAAAGATAGTCTCTGGGGTGCTTCCAAAAATGTGATTATGGCTTACCTTGAAACCCTTTAAGGGATAGGGGCAGCACCCACATCACCAAAGTTGTTTTGGGTGCTGCAAGGAATGCAGCAACTTCCAAAGGAGCCATCCCAGTAAAGTAAAGGCGGTCACCCTAAGTCTTCCACGATATGGGACAAATATCCTGGGAATACTTAAACATCATTTAAAAATATTTCTGGAGCTTTTGTCTGATGGGTTTATGGTGCACTGACTGCTGTCAGTGGGTCATAGGGTTGCTTTGCAACATATAGAAAAGTAGAAGAAAGACTCATGAAGACAGTTATTGATAAGTGAACTGCTTGAACAATGGCAAAGTTAACAGTAAATCATTATATGTATTATAGAAGTTCAGTGAAATGCTTTATTTCCCATCACGAAACTAACAGTCAATCATAACCCCTTCTAATGAATGCCATTGTAGGTTGATACAATCTGCAGTGGTTTTAAATAAGTTGTGTTGATCTACTATGACATACATCTGCTTTTAATAAGGTAGTGACAGCCTGGCAAAGCCAATTAGCCTGACAATTGATAACTGCACCCCATTACATTGTGTCTAGTATATGTGGTGGGCATATTGGTTTCCGTATTCAGAGCTTAATAGGTGTGTGATAAGTTTGGAGGCTGTCACCATAAGTATTTCCACCTGTCATCACACAAATTAATGTGTGGTATTGAGTAGTGTAATAAAGAACTTTTCCTTTTCCTATGTAAAAGCACAGACTGGATAATCATTTATTGGGTGTTATTCGATGCCTGCCTGCTGGCCGTAATACTAGCACACACCACCTCCCCTGAGGAGATCTTATACTGCTTTGCAGTGTTACCCTGAAAAAGACAAGTGCTGCAATCCAGTATTTAGTTCTAAATGTACGGAAGATTGTAGGCTTTGTGCTTGTGAATGACTCACATCCTTTCCAGCTAATAACCCACATTCTTAAAAATATATTCTGTGTGCTTCCTGTGAGCCCATGCGAGGTGAAGAGAGTATCACTAACATAACAAATATTTCTATAGTGTCCTGGGTCTGATTGTTGCTCAGAAAGCACCATTCGCAAATAAGGTGTCGGCGATTAATGTGTTATAATCTGACAAATTCCCTAGATGAAGTTGGTAAATTGTCTCAGCCACAATTTTCCAGATGGTTTAGGGTTTCTAAAACTAGGCGGTATCATTGACACCCATCTTGGGACAGAGATTGAGTACCCCTGATAGACATACACAAGATCATACCAACAATTACTTATGGGGTAATATAATATTGAGTTCCTCATTCCGTTAAGACTGAAACTACGAATCTGCTGAAGTATTTGACTAGTAAAAGGTTTTGCCCATTCAACTACATTTTTGAATCTCATTCTGAAGCTGCCTTACAATTGCAGCAAAACCTATATTGATAGGGATAAACTGTAGGGCTCCATTGAAAGAGCAGCTCATGGGACCAAGGTTCTGTAAGTTGAGGGTGAGGTAACGCTGGTAGTTAATGCACATTCAGTATACTGCTTTGAAATATTTTACTAAAGCGTGGAGTTTGTTCTTGTAGATCCAAATTCAAGGCATTTTCATACCTATAAAGCTGTCCCTCTTCCTGCAGGATATGAACATTATCAAAGGTTAACAATCCTTGTGGAATATCAGCAACATCAATACCTTTTCCTTGTATTTCCACCAGGCAACTCATTTAGTATTTTATTGGGTAATGGAAATTTGAAGAACATATGCAGACACATGCTGTGCACAATGTTCACATTACTGGACTAATGACAAATTTAGATAGGAAATATACAAAAAAGTTTTGGATAGCTCAAGGTGGGTTTTGGTCAAAATATCACTCTTAAATCACAGTGTTTTACTGCTTTCTTGTACAGTGGATTTCAATATGCCTATAAGAGATTTACCAAGGGTATTAGAACATCTCGGGCCTATTGCATCAAGCATTATGGAGATCTTACAAGAAGATTGTGAAGTGTTACTGTACATCAGTTCCTTATACATTGCAGATGATGATTTCATAGAGCACCTAGACAGTGTAAACAGAATAGTGATTTTTTTGCCTCAATACAGACATAACATATGTTTTCATAAACCTAAGGTTGTGTATCTCAGTTGGATATTCCATGTATATAAATCGATTAGGTATGGAGTGGAACTGGACTTCCCACAGAAGTGTGTTACATTACAACCATCAACTACACTGAGAAAGTTACAGGTTCTGATGGTGTTCTTGAACTTTGGAAGAGCTTACGTGCCACACTGTGCTGAGTGAGTGAAACCCTTATATGAATTAATAACGTTGCCATTTCTAGAAAAAATTGAAAACAAATACACACTGCTATCTTACATTGATTGAATATAGACATGCTAGAGATGAAATATCTCAAGATGCTGGCCTACCAGACTAACCTAGTTATAAGGGACATTCCTTGCTCTTCTAGCTGCACATTTGTAGTTTATAATGAGATACAGATGATGTCTTTAGATTATAAGTAACATATTCTACTGCAGGGGAACAAATTACTCTGAATGAAAAAATTCTCACAGTAGTTCCCATGGCCATTTTGAAGGGAATACAGGTTGTTGTGATTTTCCCTATAAATATACCTGAGGGGGCTACAAAAGCAAGTATCCCTAATGCCTATGATCTACACCTGCATTGGGTGCCACAATGCAAATAGCGAGGGGCATCCAGTTTGAGTACAGTCCTACACTTTGGACACAGGAATTTCTATAGTATCAACAAGCAGTCTCATAAAATCTACACATTGTATCCATTCAAGAGTGCATGAGCGTGCTCTATATGGAATACTCTGTACAACCTGCAATAGGCACAAAACAAAAATATTCGGCAGCTTACGTTGTAGTGCAGTGCAAATAATGTTTAAAGGTGGAATCTTCAAAGTGCTACGTACACACACTAAAGATGTAATTGATTCCACTCAAAAGATAGCTGAAATCAATGCAGTCTTATCTGCCCATCAGAAAGCCTGTCTGTGAGGTCCCACAATAATCATGGTGACTTTAGCATTCTGTGCACAGTTTTACAGTGTGGACTTTCCACAATGGTGCCTGAATAGATTGAGACATTTAAAATGTAAAAGTATAAAAGAAAAGCAGCTGTTGGGACAAGTGGCTGTTCCAGAGGACAATCTTCCTTTGGTCCATTGTTCTGCTCGATTTTCCCGGCCTTCTTGTGAGGAAAGGTGATTGAATGTGACTTCAGTCTCTTACCATTCAAGTCTAAGGGTTAGAGTAGTGAATGGAGCCTATTTACTAGGCACTTCGACATGATCCTGTGCTCTTCCCCATAGATCAGGGCTTGCACACATAGCCTAGGGGATAGATTCGTTAGTATTAGGGATAACCTGTCCTGTAGTGAGGGTATTTCATGGAGCCGTGCTGAATTCAGGCCTGGTAGGCCTCAAACGGGAGAGACTCCATCTTTCTTTCTGCTCCGGCAGCTTGGGATGCTTCTAGGTCAAATGTATTGTTTTAGTTATGAGGTGTTATTCGCTTGGAGAGAACCGGTTCAAGCCGGCCCTTATCGAAGGATTGTATTTTTCTTCATGCCGAAGACACTACATCAGGCCGGCCGGCTGGGAACGTGTCCTTGGTACGGGGAGGTACAAGAATTTGGTGGGCGGCAGGTTACGGGCCGGAATTTTCCATGAGGAAACGCACCTCTATATTAGTGAAAGTCTGAGGCAGTTACATGTTCAGTCCGTAGGCGGCATCTAGCCGTTAGCAACTTAGCAGTAAAGCTACTACTTATTCCAGGGAAGACAGACGCCATCTTGGAGGCAGAGAAAAACCCAGAGACAGATACTCTCCTAGCAGAATAACCAGAGAGGAGAGAGTAGCCGATAAGGAAGAGGTCCCAGTGACTCGGAGAAGGGTGAAGGGAACAGCGCATAGTGGTGCAGACATGTATCCGTGACTGCGGAGGTGTGACTTCCAGGCGAACCGAGGCCCAGACGAGAAGGGAACCTAGATGACCACTGAGTGCAGGCTACATACTACTAAGGTGATGTCGACCCTTTCTCATTAGAGTACACAACTTAATCTTTCACTTTTCTTTGCAGGTTATGTGTTATACTGTAATGTTATCTGATTGCGTATGTAATGAGTAATAAAGTACCCAGTTTGTAGTGAACCAACATGTGCTGCGTGTTCTTGTATGAGAGGGTAGCCTATTCTTCTAGTCAGCTGCGGCTACATGAACAGATGTTAACCCTGATCAGGTAAGTGGTAACTGAATAAGGGAAAGAGGAGCCCCTCGAACCGGAGAACAGGCTATGCTCGAATTGGCAGTCCTTGTGTGATCTGATGAATAGTGAGACTGATTCCCTTTTTGTATGTTATGGTGATCATAGGATGAACTGTCGTATGAGACTGCCGTCTGGGTAGAGAGGTCTGGATTCAGATGGGATCGCGAGGCCGCCACTTGTGATACTGTCGTATGGGCAGAGAGGTCTGGATTCGTATGGGATCGCGTGGCCGCCACTTGTGATACTGTCGTATGGGCAGAGAGGTCTGGATTCGTATGGGATCGCGAGGCCGCCACTTGTGCTGAGACTGCCGTCTGGGTAGAGAGGTCTGGATTCGTATGGGATCGCGAGGCCGCCACTTGTGATACTGTCGTATGGGCAGAGAGGTCTGGATTCGTATGGGATCGCGAGGCCACCACTTGTGATACTGTCGTATGGGCAGAGAGGTCTGGATTCGTATGGGATCGCGAGGCCGCCACTTGTGCTGAGACTGCCGTCTGGGTAGAGAGGTCTGGATTCGTATGGGATCGCGAGGCCGCCACTTGTGATACTGTCGTATGGGCAGAGAGGTCTGGATTCGTATGGGATCGCGAGGCCGCCACTTGTGCTGAGACTGCCGTCTGGGTAGAGAGGTCTGGATTCGTATGGGATCGCGAGGCCGCCACTTGTGATACTGTCGTATGGGCAGAGAGGTCTGGATTCGTATGGGATCGCGAGGCCGCCACTTGTGCTGAGACTGCCGTCTGGGTAGAGAGGTCTGGATTCGTATGGGATCGCGAGGCCGCCACTTGTGATACTGTCGTATGGGCAGAGAGGTCTGGATTCGTATGGGATCGCGAGGCCGCCACTTGTGATACTGTCGTATGGGCAGAGAGGTCTGGATTCGTATGGGATCGCGAGGCCGCCACTTGTGATACTGTCGTATGGGCAGAGAGGTCTGGATTCGTATGGGATCGCGAGGCCGCCGATTATAAGAGGTCTTGGTATGTATAGTAGGAATTCCCTGTCCTTAGGTGGTAGATATATGTGGTTACCTATTGTAGATAGGCCCTAGGGTGAGGGAGGGGGTAACGTTCTGGCTGGGTTAGTGAGGCTCTGATGAACGGGTTCTATCTGATCCGAAAACCCAAGCAGAACATCCATGTACAACATATTATGGTCCATAAATGATAAGGAATTCAGTCTAAAGGAACTGTATGACTGATTTAGCTATGGTAAAGATCAATTCAGACATAACAATGGCAATACAAGCAAATTGAAGGGGGAAACATCATGATTGTTTCATTTGTAAATAATCTTATAGACTTATCAACAACAACGTTCCCATGGTTTTATACCTGGGGGTGGGAGCGGGCATGTACCTGATAAGCAAGCTAGATTAGTCCTAATAGGGCATTGCATTAAGGACTAGTTTCAACTCATGAAGCATCAGTGCTGCTGTGTAAAATGTAACAGTGAAATGAAATGCAATGAAATAGCATTTATAAAGCGCATGGTTAACCGGGGGCATCCCAGCTCTAGGGCAGAACTGCACAAAACTGTGGCAATCAATTAGGAAAAAGCCAGGTCTTAAGCTTCTTACGAAAGACCGAATGGTCTGACTCTTTACGCAGCTGCAGAGGCACTGAATTCCATAATTTGGCGGCATTATAGGAAAAGAGCCGGCCGCCGCTTCTGGACAGTAATAATACTGGTGGCCTTATTTATAGAAGAATAGAAAGAAATTTGTGCAGCAATGACCAGTAGCTACTTCCCTTGTGATGTCTGATAAACCTGTGGGTGTCGTTTTCCTCAACCATATTAGCCCAATGCCATCAATTAATCAATATAAATGCACTGTTCGATTTCTGCTCTATATTCCTTTAGGTGTTGCCTCAAAAGATTGCCACTGCTCGAGCAGTCATAAAAGACTTGCAGTGCCTAGTAGTGATGGAGTAGTTCATACTTTCCATTCCAAAAATGGTTCTCCATTTTGTGTTAAGGCATGTATAGATGCTACGCCTGCTTTGGGAGTACAAATACTATATGTGCACAGTTTGCATCTGAAATGGAATGGTGTGGTCGAGCGAGCCAACAGTACACTAAAGAAAGCCTTGATTGCTAGGGTATTGGACTCAGGATTATCATAGTTCCCTAACTTGCATATAACTCAGTGAGCATTCAATAACTTGCATTAGGTTGCTGGATTTATTGCCATTTGCTCTTTGGTGTTCCAATTGATGTATGTGATCTTGATCTCCTTGAAAAAAACTGGCAGAGACCAAATGTGATCATTATAAACCTGTTTCACTATTTAATGTATTACAGAAAATTCAAGAAGTTAGCTAGATCCTTTCTAATAAAAAAGACTCCACCTCGACCGCAGAAGACGAAGCTGCTGTTGGTGGGGACTCCCCAAAGTGGGAGAGCTTGTTAAGGAACGCATCCCTGACAAGCAATCGTCAATTTATCTCTCAGTCCAGCTGTTCCAGTTCTTGGGGTAGAAGCCACACTCACTGTCATCCTGCTTCCACTTTCTGCTGTGATTAAAAACAGGAAAGTGTTGATCGATCACAATAATAATCATTATGTGGTTGATTTTGTCAGCACCTGTCACAGATAGCATAGTACCTCCAGATTAGTCCAGCACTTCCTCGTCCTTCACAACCTTTCAGCTCTCCATGTGGGGTACCTCAGAGGTCATCTCTGAGCCCCATTCTTTTTAATCTGTATGTTGAGCCCCTAGATGCAATCATTAGGAACTGTGGGTTTCTGCCAGTCTCTTACGCTGACGACACCCAAATAGTGGTGTCGATCAAAAATAATGTCAAAGAGATGGCAGAAAAATTTCAAAACTGCATGATACGAGTTAATCGATGGATGCAGAGTAACTGTTTAAAGTTAAATGGAGATAAAAGTGAAGTCATGTTGCTAGGTACTGACATGGAAATTTGGTCCCCGGAGTGGTGGCCACACAGTCTAGGCCATCGCCCACTGCCAGTTTACAAAGTGAAAAATCTTGGTTTCATACTAGACAACAAACTGATGTTTGACGCCCAGTCCAACAAACTGGCATCAACCATTTGGTATATTTTGAAAATAATAAGGAAGCTCCTTCCATTTATCCCCTTAGATTCTCGCAAAACGATGGTAACAGCCCTGGCCTTATCAAGCCTTGACTACGGGAATGCTTTGTATGCTGGGATACAGGCTCAGCACCTAGCAAAACTACAACGCCTGCAAAATGCAGCGGCAAGATTGATTCTGGACATTCCCAGGTCTGAGCCGCTTACACACAAACTAAGATCCCTACACTGGCTCCCAATGGAAAAAAGAATACAATTTAAGTCGGTATGCTTGGCCTATAAGGCCCTGCATGGGAGTGGCTCTCAGTTTTTAAAAACTCATTTACGACTGTATGAGCCATCCAGGAATCTCCGTTCTAGCAAAGCAAAACTGATCCAGATCCCAAGATACAAACAGGTCAGGTGGGGGGGGAGAAGCTTTCTGCTACACGCAGCAAGGGCCTGGAACCTCCTCCCAATCACAATCAAAAACAGTTCCTCTATGCTGTCATTCAGGAAAGAGGTAAAAACCTGGTTGTTCTCCTCCACTTAGACCAAGCCGTGACATTTCTCAGGTAGTCTCTGTCTCTATGCAGCGCCAAGACGCCCACGGGCATACGTGCGCTTTATAAATTTTTAATTAAATCAATTCTGTTCTGGAAACACCCCAGGAGGAATACAGAGGCATTGATAGCATTGGTCCCATTCCAGGGACTGATGAGCCTTCTGTTTCTCCAGGTTTACACCCATCATCAAGTGCTGATCCGGATGCGGTGCAAGCATCACCTTCAACAGCTGAACCTGTTGTGAATTCAACTATGATTTCTATAACTGCAATTGCATACTATGTTTGCCAGTAAAATAATTTAGATCAGTTGAAATGACATTGATGCGAAAAATGGTGGTATCTGGAAATCATCTTCTTCCAGATCCAGAAACGGGAGCCTCTTCCCTTCTGTCTCTTCAAAAAACACCCATTTCTACAATTAGTCAATGATACAGATGGATTCTTCCCTGTTGTTGTGGCAGTGACAGGTACATCTGTCCACCATGATCCTACATTTGTATTTTTGCTGCAATATCATCATTTCTTAAATGCCTCACCATGTTGATCATTATTTTAGTGGGTACTTTCTACTCGAACATTTATCGCCATTTCACACAGCTAAAAGGTTACTATCATGATGTTAAAATCTCTGTGTACCTTTTGCTTAATCTTGCTGTGTTGCCATTTCAAATTGTGGGCCCTTCAGAAATGATTCCTTATATTAGGATTCTCATTGGATAACATTGTCCCTCCAAGTCTTTTTTGCAAAGTCATAGGATATTAATTTTGTTAAATAACTGATGACTGACTTGTGTTTATAAGCTTCATTGGACAATAAAGATCTGTATCATATCATCGAGAGGTTTTATGTTTCAAACTATATGGACACCACTACATTCATCGATCAAATATCCAAAGAGAAGTATTCAATTTTACATAATAGGGACATTGTTGGACCACTGAAATTAGTGATTTTGAAAGTTTTCAGAAAAATTCTAAAAATGTTTACCTTTTGTTTTCACTTCCTTTATTTCCTGAGAGGTACTACCAGCAAGGGAGCTTGCTGGTCAGTACAGAAGTCAGCTCTCCTGTTCTAGTTACAGTTATGCTGTTTTTTTTCCCTACCCTATCTCCTATATGCACTGTTGCTGGCTTGCCACCTCTCATCTAAGCCATTATATCCTTTTTTTTGTATAAATATTTTTATTCGTTTTTAAAGGTATAAGACAAATAACATGTACAAGGTATGGATCGAAATTACTGCAGTAATATTTGTCATACGTGTTTCAACAATACATGTAAAAGAGCATTTAATAGTGCTACGGGTAAGACAAAGTGAGGTCTGTGGTGGGGTAGTATATGACATAGTAGGCTTGAGCAGTCTCATTGCCTGTTTGTCCTCAGGTCACAGGGCACCTTATGGCAGGCTTTGAATCTGGTGCTGTGGCACGATCTCACATGGAATCATAGCAGTGACACTGACTTCCACACTGTCATTGTATCTTCCTTCTGATCCACAGCATTCTGGGACTAATAGGCACTCGTTTACTTTCTTGTATGGCTGGTTGAAGGTGTCTGGCTCCACATGCCCTGGGGCAGAGCAGTTTAGACTGACATTATCTTGGTTTTATAGTTTTTACTATTTAATACTTTCGATTTGCATTTCTATATTTGTCTCAGTAGAAACAAAGGCCAGTCAAGTCAGTCAGTCAAGATAGCTTTATTCGATTTCAAATATAAAATCATAAAAGCAACACAAAAATACATACATATTAAAAGATACTGAATTAAAAATCGAAAGATATTACAGCTCACGTACGTCTTGGTCGGGGTAATCAACATGAGGGCAGACTCTAAGTTAGTTCATCGACAATCTGCACCGAATAGCAAATTTCAAAAACTTAGATAAGGCATTAATGGTTATTTCATCTTGTAGTAAAAGCAGTTTCAGAAAAGCAGGCCTACACTGCCTGAGTCCCCAGGTCTTCAATAGGGGAATCAAATATTGCCTTCTTCCCCATGAATAGAATTTACAAAACAGAACACAATGTATTTGCGATTGCACTGCAAGATTATCACATGGGCAATTAATTAAATTTGAAGACCAATCGTTTCTATCTGGAAAGGTTATTAATCTATGATAGGATCCAACTCTCAAGCGAGCTAGCAACATCCTGTCGTAACTGGAATAATTGGAAGACAGGTACAACTGTAGGCCGGGGGCCTGTAACAGTGAATTATGTTGGAGTACGGATTTCTTGCTTTTTTCTTCACACCATCTTCGATTATCCAGGAAGTCAAGACACCTTTTTTTGTAATCCTTCCTGGAAATCGAGGTTAAGGAACCAGGGTTTTCGAAAAAGGCTAAATGTCCCATCTTAATCATAAATTCTTTTATGTAGGCAATCCAGGGAATATCCATGCATCTTTCTAATTTGAGGCAGTCAATCAAAATAGATCTATTAAAAACAGTTTCCTCTGTGGTCCATATCTTGTGCCATAACAATAGGGGGCTAACTTTAACCAAGTCAGAAATATGGGCCAAATCTAATTCCTTGTGGCAGATATATGTGGGGGACGAGTTGGGGACCGCTAACAGGTAACGCAGGAAAGAGTTTTCTTTTACTTGGATCTCCTGACAGTCAGCGATACCCCATATGCCAGAACCATATAATGCAGTTGAAACGCATTTGGCATTATAAATGTCCATTAGGATACGGACAGGCCTGCCCCCAACTTGTTGGAAAACTGTTTTATTACTCCTAGTGCACGAGCGAAGGCAAGATTCCTGCTCCTGATCGCTGCTTTCCAGGTACCTTTTTCATTAAAAACAACCCCTAAATATGAGAAAGTACTTGTGAGTCCTATCTTAGACTTTTCAATAAAAACGTTACAAGAAAGTTTTTCTTCGAAGAGCAGCACATGGAAAATGTTTTTCCAATATTTATTTTTAGACCTCTAGAGCTCATAAACAATGTAAAACAGGTTAGAGCTTTTTGGAGGCCCAATTGGGTTCTAGCCATGATAACTGCGTCGTCCGCATAAAGTAAAATGGGAACCGCCGTGCCATCAATTTGAGGATAATCTACCTTTTGTTTGGTTAAAAATTCCGCCACACCATTAATATATAAGTTAAAAAGAAATGGTGCCAGGATGCACCCCTGTCGAACTCCTTTGTTTATTGGGAACTTAGTAGAACACTCTCCTTTATTTCCAAAGCGTACCTTTGCCCCAGCCCCCCTATATAATTCTTTAATAAAATTGAGAATGTTTATGTCAATGCTCAGGCCTGTCAAAGTATTCCATAGTACCTCGTGGTTCAGACAATCGAAAGCAGAGCTTAAATCGATGAACGTCATAAAAAGATTACCTTTTTTTGCCGTCATATATTTACCGATAATTGGGGCCAAATTAAGTCCTTGTTCGATTGTACCTAAACCTGTCTTAAAACCATATTGGAACTTAGAAAGGATATTCTTTTCCTCGGCCCAGGAATTTAATCTGTTTAAAATAACCCTACCTGCCACTTTCATCAACGAATCAAGTAGGGAGATAGGCCTATAGCATTTGGGATCATTACGATCACCCTTTTTAAAAATAGGCACAACTATGGCTTCTTGCCAGGTCGATGGAAAACCAATGCTATTAAAACTATTTAATACGTTAGTCAGCAGAGGAGACCATAGAGATATTGTATCTTTATATATATCAATGGGCACTCCGTCAGGGCCGGGAGCTTTATTTCTCGAACTTTCTAGTAGTGCTAATTCTACTTCAGGGACAGAGAACGAAATACTTATAGGGAATAAAACGGAAGGAGCACACTCAGTTAAAAGCTGGTAGTTGTGGGAGGTCAAATCTATAGTGGGAAGAACGTCTTCTTTATATAATTCAGTAAAGTGTTCCACCCAAGTTGGTCCGTCAATGGCAAGCTCTACCTTGTCTGATTTTCTATCTGCGAAAAAGGGAGCATTTACTGCTTTCCAGAAGGCAGTACTGTCTCTCAACTGGCTGGCTTTTGTTAGAGTGTCCCACGCGATCTCCTTCAACTCCTGTTTCCGTTTTTTCAAGCAGGTTTTGTAAGCTAGTCTCGCAGCTCTAACTGCTGGCAGGTCTTTCGGTATAATCTTTAAAATCTGCTTTAAGCGCGAATGTGCTTTAGTGCAGTCAGAATTAAACCATCCCTCAGTTGTTTCTCTCGCCCCTGTTTGAGATGTTCCTATCAGTTTTTCACCAATATACAAAGTAATCTGGTTAAAAGCATTAACAGTCATACCCGGGTCAGGATTTTCCTCCAGACAAATCTTGATATTATTGTGGTGTTCCTTAATTAGATTTTGAAGAAAATTTATAGGGTCGACTTTGTTCCATTTTAAGGCGTAGCCATTTTGTCTCGCCAATGAAAGGGCATGGCGATACAAATTTTCGGCTACGTTGGTACCCGATCTAATACTCAGCTCAAAATCAAAGATTGTACTGATCGGATAATGGTCACTCAACACAGTATCCAGTGTTATAAAGGACAGTACATTATAGTGGTGAAAAGTTGAAATCAATGTGTAGTCTATTACAGACTGTAAGCCACGTCCATTGAAAGTGGTTTGAAAAGCAACCGGGGGATTGCAAAGTTCGTTTGCGAACCCCAGGTTCAAGTCAAAAATTAAGGCATTAAACGAATTTCCCAAAGAAGTATGCTCAAAGTGTGTGCATGGTTCGCCAGACAGGTTAACCATACCACAAATACCTGAATCACTTATAGGGCACAAATGACAATTGAAGTCGCCCAACAGGATGATGCAAGTGTCATTTTGTTCAGGATTAAGGCTAAGCGAACATATACAGTCATTTAGATCTTCTAAGACTTTATGCTGTTCTTCTTTTGGGTTGTTATTATATAAATTCACTAAAATGAGAAGTCGTTTCCCACCTACTGTTAGACTGAGAACCTGAAAACTATTATGCCCCCATGTAGTCTGTTGGTTAATAGACAAAGTAGTTGTATTAGAGATGTACGTACAAAGGCCCCCAGAACACCTGCCTCTCCGTGACTGAGTGGCAGGGGTAAAATATGTCCGATAACCTGGCAGATGGATCTCAGTTTGTTCCCAGCATTCCTGGAGGCAAATTATATCATATTTCGCAATTAAATCGCGAAAAATGGGATCATTCACCTTATTTGATAGACCCGCTATATTCCATGACAGGAAGGACAGTTCCCCTCTTGATTTTTTCCCTTGGCATTTTAAATTATGGAGATAGTCAACACAAAGATCTGTTTCACTCAAAAACGAGTTACTTTCGATTTCTATCCCCTTAATAATTTCGGAATTTCGGATATTTGGGGCCAATTCCAGGTCCAGGACTGGATATATGGGGTTTTCCTGATCTACTCCATATGAGTTTTTATTTAATAATGGGCTAAGTGTTGAAGTTGCTATCGGGGTTATTGGTAACTGATTAGCCCTAAACTCGTCGGTTTCCACTAGGGAGCCCGATATCCTGGAGTTGATATTAATATACAATTTATCTGCACTGGGACAGTAAACATTTGAACCTCGGTCTCTCCGAAAAAATCAATCCACCATCTCCAAGCTATTAAATCTGTTGGAGGTTGGTATACCTCTCCAGGTATCCCTAGGTGTTAGATCTCTAATGCGCTGCCTTTCCCAACGCCTATTGGCCATACCGCTATCTTGAGTGCCTACAGTAGTCCAATTTTTGTCACAGTGAAATTGATGGTAAAGAGGACTAGGTGGATAAAAGAAGGAAAGGCGTTTAGGTTTAATACCCTTGTTGTTAAATTGGGTGTCCCAAGAGCAAATATAGTCGACCGTGTCTGGGTTATCAAAATTGACCAGAACACAGTCGCCCTGTATCGATTTTCTTCCTGGCCCCACCCAGGGTACCCTACGGACCATTAAAATCTTACTGCATCTATTAGGTGGTAGGGGTCGGTTGATATTTAACCAGTGTTGTGCCTTATTTTTTAGTGATCCGGTTGATTCTTCATTTTCCTCCTTCAATTTAGGGACTCCAGTCAGTATTACCACATATGGCGATGCTTCTGGGGGTAAACTAATGCTCGAGTTTCCTAAATTTGCTCCCCAAGTGGAATGTTTGGCAGTATTGGCCTCCTGCGCCAGATTTATAGGGGGATTTTTAATATCCGCATTTGTTATATTCTCCGTCATAGTAGATGTCGATTTAGTTACCTTAATTTCAGGAACTAGTGGATTAAGAGTCGGGGGGGTCGATAATGATGGTTTTGTACGAGTTAAACTTTCACTCACATTCTTTGATATCCCTGCAATTAACGGGATTTTTGAGGCATCAGTCAGGTCCATTAACTGTGCCTCAATCCGCTTCAGCCTAGTTTCTATGGGAAAAAGATAGGTTTTAAAAAGCTCCTTGATATACTCGGCTAAGTGATGGTCAGTTTCAAAGATTTCATGATTTGTGTCAATAACAGAGGGGGCCCCCCCACTATTCGAATCCAAATTGACTAAAGTTTCTAATGGGCATTTTCGTGTGGACACATCCTTGGACTGCTGACCTTTATGGGCTGCAGACCTGAGCGAATGTTTACTTTCCCCTTTCTCCCCTGTGGCAGTAGATTTTTTTTTTGACGTCCTAGTCCTTTTAGGAGTGTTATCATTTTTCTTTTTCCTAGTTTTTTTTGGTAATTTTGTTATTTTTGTACCAACTCCATCACTTGCTCCTCGCAACTGATCATTTATTGAGTCTTGTGATGATAATTCAATACTCAATAACTCTGAAGCAAGGAGCGGAGATCTCTCTAATTGAGTAAGGGATAAAGAGTCCACCATTGATGGTGACAGATCCACGGTGTTTGGGATGCTATGTAAGTCTGCATGTGTTACATTCATGGTTACCTTATTGCTTTGTGGGACGGGAGTTTTGACTGTTGCAAAGTGTCCCATAGAGGAACGCCGTGCTAATAGTAGGTCTTGTGACACTCTCCGTTCCATAATTGCAATACCTTGATCAATTACTGAATTTGCTCTAACAATAAAATTGTCTATTGGGCCAGTGATGTTTGATACGTCCACATTCAACCTACTCCTGCTCCCTCTGGTAGTCGCCATCTGTAGCAGTAGTGAATATAGCTGTCAACAGATAAACACTTACGCGTGGATGTATTTTACATTTTTCCCGTTAGTACTACTGACCTACTGAGCATCAAACGTTAGAGGGGGGGCCCGGTCCGGTCTTGCTCGGTCTGGAACGGGCATAAACGGGCCCGCCCTTGGCCCGGGCTTCGCCCGGTGCGCGTCCCGCGCGCGTCCCGCGCTGCGTCAGAAAGTTCTGGTTTTAAAAGGCAGGTAGGCGGGCAAACAAGCGAGGGGGGAGTGTCCGGGAAGAGGCAGCAGCTGTTTGCAATCTTCACGCTGCAAGCGCCTCGCAGTCCCTCACACCCAGTACAAGCGCCCAGCGATGACCTGGTATACGATGAGTTCACAAATCCTGGCACGAGCGGCTCCCGCGGAGCGGGGGCCGCGAGTCGTCTTTTTAAGGCAGGTAGGCGGGCAAACAAGCGAGGGGGGAGTGTCCGGGAAGAGGCAGCAGCTGTTTGCAATCTTCACGCTGCAAGCGCCTCGCAGTCCCTCACACCCAGTACAAGCGCCCAGCGATGACCTGGTATACGATGAGTTCACAAATCCTGGCACGAGCGGCTCCCGCGGAGCGGGGGCCGCGAGTCGTCTTTTGAAGGCAGGTAGGCGGGCAAACAAGCGAGGGGGGAGTGTCCGGGAAGAGGCAGCAGCTGTTTGCAATCTTCACGCTGCAAGCGCCTCGCAGTCCCTCACACCCAGTAAAAGCGCCCAGCGATGACCTGGTATACGATGAGTTCACAAATCCTGGCACGAGCGGCTCCCGCGGAGCGGGGGCCGCGAGTCGTCTTTTGAAGGCAGGTAGGCGGGCAAACAAGCGAGGGGGGAGTGTCCGGGAAGAGGCAGCAGCTGTTTGCAATCTTATCGCTGCAAGCGCCTCGCAGTCCCTCACACCCAGTACAAGCGCCCAGCGATGACCTGGTATACGATGAGTTCACAAATCCTGGCACGAGCGGCTCCCGCGGAGCGGGGGCCGCGAGTCGTCTTTTGAAGGCAGGTAGGCGGGCAAACAAGCGAGGGGGGAGTGTCCGGGAAGAGGCAGCAGCTGTTTGCAATCTTCACGCTGCAAGCACCTCGCAGTCCCTCACACCCAGTACAAGCGCCCAGCGATGACCTGGTATACGATGAGTTCACAAATCCTGGCACGAGCGGCACCACAAAGGCCAGTCAGTACAAGGGCCAGCTAAGCTCCAGTTCTCCTTTGATTTTTTCCCACCGTTTCTCCAGTACACACCAATGTTAGCACACTGCTCCTCATGTAAACCATGCCACCTCTTATGACTGGCTTTAAATCTGGCACTGCTGCGCTACCACGTCAAAAGTGCTATAATGGCACACTAAAGCTAAGCCCTCCTGCATCTGACTGAGCCAAGATCATGTCCAGTGCCAGGATCCTTGGTCCCTTCTCATTAGACCACTCTCTGGTCATCTCCTATTCCTCCTGTAAATGTCAAAGTCTTAGTTCACATAAGTGTGCAACCTGTGCCTTTCTCCCTTCCCACTCCTTGTATAAATGTTTTTGTTACTACTATTTTAATCAGTCCAGCTCCAACAGAACTTCTTGTTTCAAGACAACTGATTTGTCTCAACCACCCATTATCAAAATCGTCAGTCTGTATTTATTTGCATTGATATTTACAGGTGCTCTCTTACAAAGCATCCCAGGACTGTCTTTTTGCCTGGTAGTCCATCAGACTTCTATGCTGAACGCGTTTTTGCTGTACCTAGGAATCTGCACACTTAACCTGCTAACCATAAGTAGAGTGCTTGAATTCTCCATTTAAACATGGTAAAGCTGACATATTCTTAAATGACGCAATTAAAATGTATAGGTCCATAGGATGAGGTATGTACATGAAATGCAAGAGGGGGATTCAGCACTCATTGCGCCGTCCACTGAAATAGCATGAGAAAAACATGCCTCCAGGCCTACCCTTACAGCAAGTGTGTTCCGTTTTAAAATCCCATACGCCTTTTGCCAGGCCTAAACCTTCATTTCTACTACCTCAAAGTCACCCCTAAGGTAGGCTCCAAATGTCCATAGGGCAGGGCTTACGGTATTTAAAAAGTAGCACATTTTTTTTCTTGCTTTATATGGACAAGTACCGAAAAACCTAAAGTCACTTTTCACTCGAGCAAGGCTGGCTCTCCCACAGGAAAACACGGGGTTACATTAAGCCAATTTATTATCCCTAATTTCGTTTGGGAACAGCTGGAAAAATATTCAAGGACTCATTTTAATATTAATTTAAAATCCACCTTAATGGTAAAATCGGCTTTTACATTACTATTTTGAAAAGGACATGTTTGGAAAGTTGTCATTTTTCTGCCAAAGCCAAAATGTGCCTTTCTGCCACTTTTCAGTGACACCTGACTGTTAAACGGCTCCTCTGTGAAAACATTTAGATTGTTCCCAGAAGAAGGCTCGGGTATGGAGAGGTTCTTTTTCACCTTGAGAAGAATGACCAAGGGGTCTGTGCCAGGCCCCCTCCTGGGCTTCACAGGGTGGCTACCCTGTCCCTGACGGATCTAGTTCACACCTAAGCCTGACTCCCTTTATCTTACTCGTCGGTTTGTCTTCAAACCCAGTGGGAGAGGGAAGCTGTCTCAGATATCGTTTAGAGTGACCAAAAGAGAGGGTTTACCCATTTCCACTGCTACAATATTGGGTGGGCACTAGGAGCTTGGATCATGGGAAAAAGGAAGTGCTGCAAAGGTGGACAGGGTCACCCATGAGAACTTTTACCCCATTGGTCAGGGAGTGGCCAGGCGATTCAACCTTCCACAGGATGGCAGCGGGCATGAATATGGCAACCGCAGTGCCCTCCTCAGATCTCTTGTGGACCTGTAGAAGAACAGAATAGGACTGACTCTACTGTTTGTGACATGAGAAGACCCTTGAAGACTGGACCTGCTCTCCCTCTTGTACCCTGATTAAAGAAATGTACTCCAAGGGTGTAAGAAATTGAGTCTCTAGTTGGCAGAGGTATGTACCCTATCCAAGTAGGGACCACAATCCTAGCCATGGTAAGTTAGATATGCACCATATATCACTCTGTGCTCATCATCTGGTAGTTTGGCACAGAGCAGGCAAGCTTAACTCAGGAGGCAATGCGTAAAGTATTTTTGAATCACCAAAAACAGTAACACAGTGAGAATACCACAAAAATAGTCCACACCACTTTAGGAAAAAAGAATATTATTAAAGAATTAGGTGAAAAAAGTGCATGAAAGGACAAAGAGCCAACTGTGGTTATCTGGTCGCGCAAGATAGGGACAAGTTCATAAGTTCTGGCCGGTCATGATAGAGTGTGGACCGGCTATGGGAACACACCTGTGCCTGCTGAACACACTACCTCAAATCTTGGTGCGCCATCTGTGTGAGGTTGCTTTGCGAGACTTTGCGGCAGTTGAGGCCCACAGAGGGCAGAACACCTTAGGACCTGCTAGAAATGGGGTCCCTAACTGGCAGAGGTTCGCACCCTGTCCAAGTAAGGACCGCCACTCTAGTCAGTATCAGATAGATACATACTTCAAATGAACCAATGCTCACTCTCTGGTAGCTTGTCCCAGATCAGGCAGGCTTAACTTAGGAAGCACTTAACTCCAATAAGTGCAACAGTAGTGAAAGTGTTGGATAGGGGAAGGGTAAAATGTAATATTCCCACTCCAGTCAGTTCAACATTAAAAAATATCTTCAACAAAATTAAATTATTTTCATAACAAGATAAATAATAAAAAATGTTGAAATATAAAATACAAACATATTTGATATTACAATGTTAAATACATATAAAAAAAGATGTTCAAATATTATTATGATAAAATGCAAAAATAATTTTCATACAAATAAATATTTTTATTTAAAATTGTTTATTAACAAAATAATTATTTATTACTTACATTTAATTTAGTTACTTCCCACCCTAAAACACCTCAAAACTCACAACCTGCACCTAAAACTTAACTTGTAAAAAAAGTATTTATACTATTAATATAAAAATGTATCAGCAAACTTATTTTATTGATTGAATCTAAATTATTATTTTATTAAACTTAATGTACATCTCACAATATAACCCCATAAAACACACAACACACTCATAAAATGTAACAACAATTTATTACACAATTAACATAATCAGGTATTAGGGAGCTCCTTTTATTCTTTACCTGCCTTTGGTCTCTGTTCTTCTTGCCGCCACCGTCGCCGGAGTCATTTGCAGGCTTTCCGGTCTCATGAGGGAGGCCAGTAGAAGACTTCAAGCCCCAGTAGCCCCAGTGGCGCGTACGCCACCCACGCCACAATCAAGCGCCAGGAGGCGCTTAAAGAGACAACAGGGCTCCCGCAGCGCGGGACGCGCCCGGGCAAAGCCCGGGCCCATCTGCGCCTGTCCAAGACCGAAGGAGGCTGGGCCAATTCTCTAAGAACTTTGTATTTGGGACAATCTGCAATTTTGCGGTAAAGTGCTGTTTATATTTCCCTCCCCATTGTTATTGATCTTGCACCGTTAACATGAGTAAGCAGAAGTTAGGTACAGGACAGGGTGTCGTAGGGACACTTGATGCATTTTTACTGAGGGTGGAGTCAGCACTTATCAATGAGATTAAACTCACAGAACGTAGACTGTCTCTTGAGCCTTTTACCTCTCAGATTAGACTCCCTACTGCCCCTGTTTCAACAGAACTTTTTATGTCAAGTAGTCATGAAGTGTCTTCTCCTCAAATTAGTCCTTCGCAACACATAGAGACAAAGATAGAGACGGAAATAGTTTCCTTTTTTTCTTCTGATTTAGAATATAGATCTGAGAGGCCTACTGTAACCACTAGAGGTCAGAAAGCCAAATTAAGTGAGGAAAATATTATTGAGCCCCCACCTTAAAAAACGGAAGAGTCGAAGACCCCAGAAACAGAATAAACCCGGCCTAAAAGTAACAGGGCGGAAATCTAGAACAGTTATTAACAAAAGAGAGCTTAATATGGGACCCCCTAATGCTGCTTCACATACTGCAATAGAGAGGACACCTGTCTGTGTACAAGAGGAGGATTACTGGTGTAGACTTGAAACACTGATAACAGTATTATTGGATCCTACAGTGTGGAAAATTACCATGGTAGAAGCCAGATTAACTAAGCTGGAGGAGCTTGCTAATACCAAACACCGGGCGTATCGGTTATCAGTTCAAACATAAGCCTTGATACAATGTGTATTGGGGGATGGATAAGGGGGATGGTCAACCTGCAAGTACCTCTTTCAGCGGGCATGCGAATAATCGGATTACTTCTAACAATATTACCCTTAGCATAGCCAATGCCCCAGCTCGAACTGGGCATCCACCTTCAAAAGTGGGTCACCCCTCAGTAGATCCGCAGGGACACTCATATCGTACAGTTGAACTTAATACAATTGGTGGACAGACTGTTAACCTAGAAAATAGTGTACCTGGTGTTATGATGAACTCTAGAAATGAGGAAGTAGGGCGAGGTAGAAATGCTCAAGACTACCAAGGAGAGCTTTCCAACCCAATACGAAACTTGAATCTACTGCCAGAAGCAACCCCTTATATGGTTGTTCTGGCTAATGTTCCACCCATACCACACGATGCCTTTGAACACTGGTCTACCTTAAGGAACAAGTTGCTGCACCTTCTAAGTACAAGTACCGGCATAAATAATACTCTCTTTTCAGAATTTCAAATTGGCCCGGAGAATAGGGTGGGTGGATAACTCAGTAAAATCCTTACAGGGAGATTGTGTAGTACTAACCTTTAGCTCACCAAATTTGGTGCACACAATCTTGGAAAGAGGAGGTAATCGGTCTGTCAATTCCCAGGACATAAACATATTACCCCTTGGCTTTTTTTATCAACCCCCCAGACCTCGCTGGTTCGTACCCGTGGAGGAGAATTTCATAGGGAATAGGAAGCCTAGACATATGGTCCCAGTGAGTAAACGCTATGATGCTCTGAACCCATTGTAAGATATTGACTGACTGACCCCGGGGATTGATGTTTATTCTAATTTTAAGCCCGGCCTGTCTGAAAGTAAGGGCTACTATGCCTGCATACAGAATAGCAACTTTAGATCGATCAAGATAGGAAAAGATGATTGCCTTTCCTCTATAACCGTCAGACGACATAGGGATGAGGATTAAGGGAAAAAATTACTTGAACCTGGAAGTTTTAACTGATTCCCCGGGATGCCCAAGTTCAGACCACCCATATAACAATATAGATGAAGTACCACCTAGAGTAGTACCTCCTATTAACGTTTCAGACATTAGTAATGTAGTCCTTTGCAACATCACCTCATGGTATATTTCTGGTATACGTTCCAAACTAAATAACCATCGGTGATGGGACTTTATTTTAAAATTTGAGGTACTATGTTTCCAGGAAACATGGGCCAAGGAAGTGTCCCACATGAATGGGTATAAGAAGTAGCATACTCCAGCAATAGATTGGTTGAGTGGAAGGGCCAAGGATGGGCTATGTATATATATATATATCGAGTAGTCTGAAAGTAAAGTAGATAACGATGCTTGCTGATGAACCTTATTATCAAACGGTTGTAATTGATATAGATGCGAAACACTGCATTGTTTTGGCTAACTTTTATAATAACATCCCTTCAGATAAATTTGGGGTAATTGTAAAAAAATTGGCAAGGGAATTGAAGTCTGTCAGTAATAACAAAGCTAAAGATACAACGTTAATCCTGGCAGGGGATTTTAACCGCATTATGCGCTAATGCTGATGACAATTAATGCGGTCTTCTAAACGAAGAAGGGCCAAGTACTTCTCATTTTCGGCATTCGCTGTTGGGAGAGCAGCTTAATGAAGTAATCTTCAGTCTTGATTTGGGTTTTGTAAATGAACTTTGCCCATCACCCACCCCCATGCCCTGGACTTTTAATGGTAGGGGTCTATGCTCTACTGTTGACTATATATTAATGTCAAATAACCACACGCATAGTCTACACTCATTTGGCGTTGCAGACAACTCTCTGAGTGATCCTTTGGCTCTGTCTGTCAATTATATTAGCATCAAGTAAATCTGTTAGATCCAATAAAAATGACAAGCTGTTAGAAAATATAGTAATTGGGATAACAAATGGGTATTCTTTGCGTTGGTCAATGGTAGACCCAGCAGTGATATCAAGACTGTGGTCGATATATGTAAACCTGCTTTAGAGATATGTTTGAGTGAAACAGCCGACCCAGACAGTATTTTGGGGAAACAACCTTTACAACGCATGCTTTACAACACATACCATTACCCCGCATGTTGTTACAACGCAAATGGCTTGTTGCAAGGGGTAGAAGGTGTTGGATTTAACTCCAACACCATCCCTACTGTTGCACACACTGGAGTTGGAATAGTAAATTATACTATTCCAACTTCCAGCGCACCCCCGACAGCAAGTCGGGCTAAAGATTTGCGTTGTAACGGCATGCGGGGTAAGTGCATGCGTTGTAACATCATACAACCGTATTTTGGCCTCTTTCAAGGTGATAATCAATGTAATAAGAGAATCCTTGTTCACTCGGAAAAGTAGTAAGGGTTATTCAAGCGGATGGTTTGACTCTAGGAGCACTTTAGCATATTGTAATCTAAAAAACGAGCTACACAAGTCACCTAGAAACATGACTGGAGTGAGGCAGGTGAGAGGGGATTAGAAGCGAGCAATTAGGGACAGAAAAATTACTTTCAGAAACAAGGCCTGGGAGGCATTACATAAGGCCTCGATAGCGAAAGATAGATCGGCCTTTTAGAAGGCAGTTAAAGTAAAATTTTTGTCCAATGAAGCAGGTCCATCTATTTAAATTACCATTACTGAGAAACAATGGATCAAATATTTCACAAAAGTGTATAATGGTAAGGTATATTTTGATGTGATGGGCATTAATGGTCAGGGGGAACATAATTCAGTCTCCTTACCTCATTATTCAGACCTGCAGTTTACTTTAGGTGAAGTGATTCGGGCACTTTCTGTAAGTCAGGGCGGTAAGGCCCCGGGTCCAGAACAGGTACCAGTAGACATATTTAAGTCAAATACCTCTTTGTGGGGGGCAATTATCGTCCAGGTAATTGCTGCTAGCTGCCGTACCCCTTTCTTACCCCCTTTTTTTCCTACTTGGGTAGAATCTACCATTGTGCCAATTTTTTAAAAAGGGGGATGGACAGGATCCTGGATGTTACAGGCCTATTTCTCTATTGGATGCCCTAACAAAAATAGCAGGTCGAATAATACTAGAACGTCTTCAGGATTGGGTGGAGGAGAACGCGGTCCTATCCGGTTTACAATGTGGCTTTCGTGCAGGTTTGGGGACGGTAGAACAAAGTTTAAACCTATCAATTTTAGTGGGGAAATACACAAGGGCGAAGAAGGGAAAGCTGTTTTTAGCATTCGCGGACCCCACAGACGCATTTGACTGTGTGATCCACAGCAAACTATGGTCAATATTAGAAGTTATGGGGGTTGACGTTCAGAATATTTATTTTCTTAAGCGTTATTACATTGATGCCAAGGCACGTGTACTTTGTGGTTTGAATGGAGAGTGCACGGCCGCATTCCCTATAAGGAGAGGGGTCAGGCAAGGCTGTGTCCTTGCCCCGTTTCTTTTTAATCTTTACATTAATGGTCTGGGGAGGCACTCCTGAAAGACAACCAAGATTTCCCTCAAGTAGTCGGATGCCCAATACCAGCTCTACTATACTCGGATGACGCGGTATTGATGTCCCGCACACAAGTAGGCCTTCAGATGGTGTTAGACAGTTTTTCTAACTTTATGAAAGATCTCGGTCTAAGAGTAAACTCCTCGAAGACTTTTATTATGCAGCGCGGCCATGATATCAAGAGATCAAAGGACATGTTTGTGACAGGACAGAAGATTGGGGTTACCAAGAGATTTTCGTACCTGGTAATTCCCTTTGACCAAAATGACAACTGGGTACAAGCAGTTGCAGAGAAAAAACTAGCACTCTTAAGAACAACAATCGCCCTTACCAACTTTGCAAGAAAATTGGGTAGCAGACCACCAGAAGTGCTCATTAAAATCTACAAAGCAAAGTGTGTCTCCACAGCGGTGTACGGGGCTGGGGTCTGGGGTTTCGCTGATCTGCTCCAGATTCAACGAGTGGAAATAATTATTTTTTAAGATATATTCTGTCTGTACCGGATAATACTTCATCGTACTTATGTCATGCGGAGTTGGGTCTTCCCTTCATTTCTGATTTAATAAAGCTAGAACCAGTTATTTTATGGCACAGGCTCTGGACTAAAGAAGAAGCAAAGTTAAATAGAGACATTCTCATAGATAGTCTGAAACTGTAAGGGGCCCTAAAGATTCATTCAAGACTTTTTAAAAGATTTAGGTCTCATAGAATACTTTACCAACCCAAGAACCATCCAGACGATAAAGAGGAAGGAATTAAACAAAGAGGGCCTTCAGTTATTGGACACTATTAGAATGTCATCCGAGATTACAAAACCTACTGTCCAGCACAATCAGCTGATTTTAACTACTTTTAACTTTCAACCCTATTTAATTTTTGTAGCAGGTGCTTTTGATAGTTTTTTATTAACTGGATTAAGGTTGGGGGTTTTCTTCAGACTTGCTACTCTTCCGAAAATGAACGATTGGGATCAGGACCTTCAAATGTGCTCTTGTGACAACTACTCAGTACAGTCTACGATACATGTTGTTATTTTTTGCAGGTTTTATACTCATGTTTTTTTTTGTAAATTATTTTAGTCCTCATCTCACCATTTAGCGTCTGCAATTTTGGCAAGAAGCCATCCTTCCAACCTGGCGCCCCGCGGCTAGTGCAACTGCATTGGCCTTAGGCTTAACCAGGCCAGCTTTGTTTAAAGCTTGGTGTAATCATAGGACCCGGGGGCAATCAACCAATCTCAACTCTCTTCCCCCAGAAATAAAATGCGACCAAATATTAATGCTGTTATCCTTTAGATTTCCCTGATCTAGACTTGCCAAAGCAAATGCAGCTTTCAGCCAATCTTCATATAGTGGAGGCCGCGGGTCTTTCCAGAGTTTATATATTTCCCTTCGGGTAATGAGAAGTAAATATAACAGCAGGCCTCTTTGTAATGGCCGTAAAAGGTTCACAGAATCATTATCAATGCCAAAATTCACTATTGTGAGATTCACATTAATCTTGACTTTGAAAATGCCGCCTAAAACATGCTCCACATTCATCCAGAAAGTACTTAATTTAGAACACTTCAGGAAACTCACATCTTGGACATTTAGAAGGGAATAGGGGGCAAATTTAGCTATCTTCACAAGGGTATAATATAATCTATTAATTACAAAGAAATGATTCTTTTTTAAAGATGCCGGTTTAACAAACTTATATAAAATTTGCAAAGATGAATCAAATAAGTCTTCAGAGCTAGAGTCTAGGGGGGACTGGTTCCAGGCCACATACTGTGGAGGACATTCCGCATCATCTGCATCTAGGAGTTTCATATACCAATTTGCAACCTCCTTCTTTTTAGGATTTGGATTTTGAAGGATAAACTTGGTTTCCCAATCACCACTAATAGACCCTTTCTCCGCTGAATACCAAGAAACCAATTGTAAATATTTAGATTTGGAAAGACTACTTCCTATTTTAGATCTTAATACTTCCCAAGGGTAAACTCCATCTGATGATAAAAGATCTGACCATATCGCGATACCAGACCTCCTAATTGGTATCGCAAGGCTATCTTTCAAGCAAGCCAGAGTCCCGGGGGAATCCCAGATCGGGGCAAAATCAGTATAATACACAATCCCCCATCTGCATCTGACCTTGCACCACAAACTGAGAGCAGCTCTTAGGACTTTCAGGCGTGCCTTTTTGAAAAACCTTGGTGCCCCGAATTTATAAAGGAAGCATTCTCCCGCACCCTCGGCTATGGCCATTTCTCTCAGTAGCCTTCCCCAGTTTGTTTAATCTGTTGTAGTTTTAAATTGAAAGGCGATGGAATACCAGGCTATATCCGGAAGAGCAAGGCCCCCTTTCAATAGTTTACATCTCAACTTCTTCCAAGACAGTCTAGCACTATTATTGGCCCAAATAAAACTACCTATTTTGCTCTGAATTTTGCCGATATTCTTGCTAGGGAAATCAAGGGGTATAGCATTAAACAAATATGTCAACTTGGGAAGGATGATCATCTTGACTAGATTAACCCTACCATATATCGTCAGGGGAAGATTTGTCCATACTCATGTAAGGAAAATTTGTATACTACCAGTTTTAAAATCTTTGGGGCTTTGTCAATGTCGACCTGCTCTTCTTGCATTACAACACTTGGATAATGAGCATAGTGTTTTTAGGATTTTAACTTTCTTAAAGGGTGTATTGAGTCAAAGGAAATGTATGTTTATTTAATCAACTTTTATTGGAATTTGGAACTATGATAATTTAACTATGTTTAAATTTCCCCAGTAATCATGGACATTGTTTCTTAACTGTATGATAGTTTTTAACTTATGAAATGATTGATGTGTTTATTTTTATGTGCTTTTATGATTGTTCGATATAGCAATCGTATAAAGCTTTCTTTGACTTTGAGGTATTAAATAAATAATTATTTTAATTAAAAAAATAGTTATCGATCACTTTAAATTAATTTACTTCCCACCACATACACCTACACAACCCACAACAAACATCTAAAAAAAAATTACAAAATTGCGCAGTTAATATCATTATTTATCAATTGAACAAATGTTATTAATTTTAAACTAAATATTAATTCATTAATATTAATTACCTTCCCAACCTTTCCCCGTAAACCCCACAACCTGCACCTAAAATTAAAACTGAGAAAAACATTATTACACAATTATAGTAATTATGTTCCAATTACATAATTAACAGTATTTAACAACTAAGGGGACTCATTATGATGTAATCTCTGCGGTTGCAGAACTGTCTGTCCTCTGGTCGGAGGTCCTGAAACCGCAATTTAGTTGCGACCGCACATGGTCCGGATGCAAACACCCATTTCTCCATGAGAGCTTGTGTGGCGGCAGCACATGCTCCCATAGAGAAATGGGAGTTTCTGTAAATCCCTGCACCATGCCTGCCACACAGTGCAGGGATTTACAGGGGTCACAATAGGTGTCCCCCAGGCCCACAGCCGGAGGACCAGGGGAGAAGGGAGCCCTGCCAGGTGCCCCTAAAGTCATTCACTGGAAAGGCCAACATAGAAAGGCTGTTGGAGACTGACATCATATTCCTGACAGTGGAGGCACCATCTGTAAGGGATTATGTGGAGGTTTCCGACTGACCGATGGGCTACTTGAGCCCGTCGGAAGCCAGTAAGATTAACCAGCTGGCTTACACTCCGACTGCCGACATTGTAATTCAGCGATTTGATTGCAAACCTACCATATTGGTCGGTAAGCCTCCGACGAGCATTTAGAGGCTTACCAACCGACATCATACTAAGCCCCTAATTATAAATGAATTAGAATTAATTTACTCTCCACCCTATACCCCTCACAATCCACAACCCACACCTCAGAGAAATGTAATTAAACAATTAACATAATTAATTATCAATTACATTAAACATATTACTCAATAACTAATTATTAATCAATTAAAAATAAATTACTTCCCACCCTTTACCCTTATAACCCCACAACCCAAACATACATTTTAGAAAAAAATTACAAGCACAATTAACACAAAGAGATAATATTACACAAAAAAATAATCATTCATTTATTATAATTAAATTACTTCCCACCCTATACCCCTATAGACCCACAACCCGCAATGGAACTCAAAAACACAAAATTGAATTATTTTAATTTAATACCTACTAAAACTTCAAAACATATATTAAAAAACATAAACAACAATTATACAAAAATGACATCATATACATTTAAAACATATACAAAATTACATGACAATAATAAAAAAATTATATTTTTAACAATTTAGGGACTGATTACAATCTTGGTGGCTCTGACGGCACATCAGTGTCTGACCTACTGACGTCTGCCCCTGCAGTCCGCCCACCACATTACAATGCAGTGGGAAGAGACATCAGGCGGAAGGACCTTTGATGGCTCTTCCGACCGTCTCAAGGAGCCTGCAGGTGTGTCAGAAATGTTCATAATCCCCTAATGACTGTGGCACCGCCATCAGGATTATGATGTTGTTTTCCGACAGCCTTTCTATGTCGGCCTTTCTGACATGGAATGGCTCTCAGAAAATTACTTTGGGGGCCACTAGCAGCCTTTGTTACCCCTGGCCCTCTGCTTTGGAGCACTGTGAGGTGCTTGCCACACAGTGAAGGGACGTTTAGTTGTAGTAGGTCACCAAAGACAATTAGGTGCTTTCCTCCAAACAGCACGTCGTACTCTGTTCTTAAAATCCACTGAATTCTCAAATTAACAAAGGCAAGCATTAGGATTCAGACCATGATAACCTCATAGATGACTAAAAGCTTCAGTTTCTTTTATACATTAGACACCTCATGACAAGCTTCACTGGATAACTTCTGGTATGTTAGTTTATTGTCATATTCAACAGATAGCATTGCTAGTTTATGTGGTGTAATTCCTTTAATATTATGTACAGAGAATCCAGTTGGTTCTGTTACTACACACTATAAATTTAATTCAGTTGTCCTCTGTAGGTAAGCAGTGACAAATTTAATTAGAAAGCTTTTCCCCGTGCCAGTTTACCCACTGATGTATAGTAGTATTGACCTAAATAAAAAACATTCACATTCTTTCTTGCTGTGCAGAAATCCATGGTCTAATTTATATTTTACTACAATATAAATTGATTTCGGTTTGTTGTTTAGTTGTGCCACTAAATGTTCAAAATCAACACTTTCCTCTCTTGCTTGTTGCATTGCAGTCTCCACCTCATTCATGCCTTTGGCTACTTCATTTTGAATAACTTGTTGTCCAAGGGAATCTTGACTCAGTGGTCCAGATCTTTGGCAGCTTTGTGAACACTCTCCTTAGCTATCTCTGCAGCAATGGTTTTTTCCTGTTCAATCTTTTCTTTCAACATTTACAAGTAGTTTGCGAAGACTAAAAAGTAAGGGCCCAATTCACAAAGGGCATTTACAAATGCTTTCTTTATTCCTGCACAGGGCCGTATCTCCACCCCGAGTGTAGACTTAAAGATAGTACTCGTAAGGGCCCTTTGCGAATTTCCAAAGTTGTAAACTTAGATGTTTGATCTAAGTTATGACCAAACATCTAAGTTTACCTTTGTGAATCGGGCCCTGAATGCTGTCTTTTACAGCATTAAAAGTAGCTTCATAGCAGCTATAGTTCCCAAGTAGTTCTGATTCAGCACTCCAAGGCTTAAAGAGCTGTAGAAGTGCCAAATAGAAAAACTCTCTTCTATCTGGAGTTTGCCAACTCAGTTTTGTGTGGATAATAAGATTTCCTTTTGCGTGTTTCACCAAACAACAATGACATCCAACGATTGCATACTTCCTTCCTCTAGGTTTCCTGTTACATTGCTTCTGTATCTGTTGTGTTGAAGTACTCCATAAAGGCACATGTTTTCTAGATGTGGGCTCCCTCTTGGACAGTACGTATCCAACATATTTGATTTCACAATGTCTGTATATTGCGAGTCGAACTCTGCTAGAGTACTAAATTTCCGGGAAAGACTTCAAGATTTTGTTTCATGTGCTTGCAAAGCCAAGACTTACCCAAATAATTCCCCTTGACTTCAAGAAGAAACTGACCGAGCTCAACCGGTCACAAGACTCATAGGAAACCATCTTCCCTATGGGAAAGCATTTTCAAGCTGAAGCTGTACAATTTCTTGGTCAGGGTATTTTCTGCAGAAATCTCCTCCCACATCTCCTTCATCACTGTCTTCTCTGATTTGGTAATATATGAAGTAACGTACCGAGCAACAGTGATGGAGTCTGCTCATCTGCATATGGTCGCTGTCAGGCTGTTATATGCACAGTGTATTTATTGAAACTGTTAGCACTTTATTGCCAGTTTGTACAAACTTCCATGATATTGATAATATGGTTTGACAAGTTTCATCCATTTTAACCCAGAGGTGATAATTTGCATTAATATTCTTATCTTATACATTTGATTGCTTGTTTGCACAAAATGACATAGTTGATGATGTTTACATGTTATGCACATTGAATATATTTGCACTTTACTGCTACCCTTGCACTCTTTGCCCATGTCATCAGTAATATTATCATGGAAAATGACCTTGTTTTTATTGTCGTTTTATGTTGTATTTTATATCTTATTGGTGGTGATGATTTGTACTTTTATGGATATTTTATCCGAATAAAGACCATTTGACTGACTGATTTGATGGAGTTCATATTTGCATTCCACATCTTCGAAATCATAGGGTTGTTGTAGTCATTAGCAGATTTGGAAGCCTATGTTCTTCTAAGATTGTATGTGTTTTTGGTGATTTTCGTTTTAGTGTTTGTCTGATTGCAGACCAAAAGCTGTTCATTCTTGCTTGAGAAATGACAGGTGATGGGAATCCAAATCGTTATCTTGTGTAAAATATTCCTTTGCATCTGTATTTTCGACGACAGTCCTTCCCACATCTATGAGTTTGAAAGCATAGAACTTGTTGTCTCAAGCCTTTCTCACCACTTATAGGATGGTACATTTCACATACTGTCTATAAAAGACAAGACAGACTTATCACTGTCTGTTCCAAATTTCGGTGCATCTTTGATCAATAACAGCATGTGAATATGAGGAGCACCTCTTGCTTGGTACTCTTTTTGCCAAAAGAAATCAGTTACCTCGCCAAGAGGAGGATTTCTTTTGTTACAGATGAAAGACAGCATAGCTTCAAATCTGTGTTTAAAATATCTACAAACATTAGCAATAACCAAGGAGCAAAGTTCTCCTTCTGTCTTGACATTGATGTCCTTAATGTTTGAGTTTCCTTCTCTCAAAGATGTGAGTAGGTCATCCCACATATACTCAGCACAACAGAGTGTCAGAAACCAAGTAGGTGCACCTAGGTTTCACAACATACAATTAAATTCTCAGTGACAATAATACCAATTTTCAGTGGTGCCATGTTGGTATGCCATTAAGTTAATCAAGTTGTATGCTAAGGGCCATATTACGGGTCTGACGGTCCACCAGACTTGTGGTGGCGGATCCAGCTACTGCTGCACCGGCGGTCCAACCGCCTAATTATGATTTAGGCAGTCAGACCCCCTTGGACCACAGTCTCTGCCAGGGAACTACAGGCGCAGTGGTCAGAAGCCACAATATGCTTGGCAGGAGCACCAAGGTCCCGCCAAGCATATTACGAGTTTCCTCTCCTCCAGAGTTTCAATGGAGGTTCTTCCTCCATGTAAACCTTGGAGGAGAGGAAATGAAGGAGGCCCTACAGGGCCCTCCTGTGCCTCAGCCCCATGTTCATGATCACAGAGGGACAAAACATGTGCCCCCCCTGTGTGCATTCACATAGGTTCCTGCATGGCATTGACGTTTGAGTCCATGCTATGTGGGAACCTTGTACTGCAGTCCCATTGTGGAGCCTATTTTAATGGCACTGCCACCCCTAAAAAAGCACCACCATGGGACTGCCATGCTGCCTCCCCCAGCCATACTACTTGTAAGTCATAATCTGGTAGGCAAATGGGGCGATCTTCCGCAGAGCGGTGGCTCATTGCTTTGCACTGCTGCGCCACTGCTCTGCCAAAAAGTCATAATCAGCCCCTAAGTTTTCATCCTTTTCATGAACTTTCTCAACAAAATCATTCACAAAAAGATTTTGCAGATGAACCTCTGTCTTTAGTATGTGGTTTACATCATATGAAAGTCCAGACAAGTCACTCTCAAACAGAAGATGAAGAATGTATTGAATGCACTGGCGAAATATTGGATCCTCTGAAAATCATGTTAACCAGTATTTAGCCGCTGGTATCTGGACAGGGCGGTCATCATAGTGGCCACCTGCTCCAGTGAGAAACAGTGTAGGACAACAGCGAGCCTCCAAGTTTTTTCCCCAGACACTCATGGGATCTCCTTTTGGTTGTTTCATTTGAAATAGACTAATAGCTTCACCGAGGATCTCTTTAGAATGCAGAGTATGGATACTATAGTGTTCCTACATTTCTTATGATCTCAATTGATATACCATTTCAATCTGACCACTAGATGGTAATGTGTCTTCCTCCATATGTGTTATATCTTAAAGTAACATCAGCATTTTAATAATTAGTACCTGTTGTACCAGGTATAATGATGCTTTTTTAAAACTTTATTAACATCCACTAACTGCTGCCATATTGTTTTGCTCTTAGTAGGGACACCATTTACTAGAATGATAAGTGGATCATCAAAATCTCTATGTACACTATAGTTTCAATATTCTTTTTGAAATCTAATGACAAACACTACTCTACCTTTAAGACCTTTCTGCAACTGTGTTGGGGGTAATTTGCCACTTTTTAGTTCCATATGAACTATAGCTTGGAAAAGATGCATACATGTAAATCTTGACATTCTTGTGGAATTGAAAGTAATCTAATTTGTGATGTACTGCTCTAGCTTGCATTTTATTATCCTCTAACATATCATAGCAGTACTTATCTATAATTTACCATATACACAAATCAAGCCATTCTTGTACAAATAAAAATACAGCAAACTCTTGCAATATATATATATTCTCCTGTTCAGCTTGTGAGTATACAACTACATTACGAGTTTGGCTTTAGTAGTGCATGCATAGACAAAAAATACAAAAACAGTTTGGTTTCCCTAAACAAACTGTGATAAATTCTCTTGTGCAATGTATGTTTTCAGCACTAATTCCTGTATCCTGTTCTTCTACACCTCTAGTAGTCAACTCTTCATGTTCCCTAGACTCCTTTTCAGGACCACAGAAACAAAACTGAATATCTTCACAAACCTTTTCTACACCTGCTACTGTACCATGCAATGGATTTCTATTCATCGCTCCTAAAGATAAGGCAGGAATTTTTACATAGTAAAGTCTAATAACCCAATTTTGTATTTTGGAGTGGTGCACAGCTTACATCCTGAAATGATAAAAGGTACTTCTGATAACTTTCCTCATAGCACATGCCAGTGAATGTCCCTATAAATTAGCATTACTTCCTCAGTTTGCATGGATCTAATCCTTGAAAAATTATAATTTCCTGTTTCAGACTTCTGCATGGACACTCATGTATGAAAGTTCTTAATATATCAATTTATGGGGGGCGTGGCCGAGCCGAGCTGCAAGATGGCCGCCGTGTAACGGGGCTCTGCCGGCTGAACGCCTAAATCCGTCAGTTCATCCGTTTTACGCCGACATCCTGGCCCGACAACGCTGAGGCGGAGGGTGCCCGGACGTAGCGGCACTGATCCCTGCAATCCGGACCGAAATCGGTGGCGGCGATCCGGAGCGGTGCTCCCTCGAAGCCCAGGCGGTGGCTCTCCTGACTCCCGGCCGGGGATCCCAGCTACGCAAGTCCCGTGTCGCGGGCCAGAACACGACGTGCAAAAGGCCGCGGCTGCCGGAGGGGGGACGAATCCTGCTGTCCCTGGCGCCCCGGATGGCCCGGGGGGCCCTAATCTGCGGCGATCTCCCCGCCTCCTGACAATCTACGTGAGCACTGATGGTACGGCCCTGGGGCTGCGAGAGCGACGCCAATCCTGCTACCCTCGACGGTGACCCGGGTGGCGGAGTGCGCCTTCCATCAGCCTCCGCCCGGTGCATACCTATCGAACTACGGTGGATCCGGGGACGGCGGAGTGGGTGCCCGCTGTACGGCCGCCCCAACTGCGGGTCACTAGCGGTGTGCCCATTTGGAGGGCCTTCCCGGCCTCGGACCCGCACGTGGTGTGAGCTGCAGGCCTGCTGGGCCCGACTGTGCGTTGTAGATTCCCGCTGGCGGCGAAGACGGCCGGGCGGCCTTGGGAAGGAGCAGATTGGGCACGGTGGGCCCGTGACTTGGTCCGGACTCGAAGGCCTGTGAATACTCTGTTGGGCCCTTTTTTCCTACCCACCCTCCCGCTGAGACTCTGATGGTGTGACCCCTTTGCTGCGCCATGGGGAAGACGGATGTTAAGCAGAGGAAGCTCCAGTTTGGGAAGCACATGGCTCAGGACACTGAAACTGTCCCAGCGTCCCAGACGGTGGTCCCTGAAACGCAGCTAGAGCCGACGCAGGACGCCGAGGATGTCAAGAGCATGTTTCGGGATTTGAAGGGCTGCCTAAAAGAGATAGACGGCAAGTTGGACTCCATGGCCAGACGACTGGACGGAATATCGCACAAGGTGGATCAACACGAAGAACGACTGGCGGCGGTCGAGGCGCGGGTTGCCGACTGTGAAGAGAGTAGCGGTGATACCCGGGAGCAGCTGCTGCGCATGGACAAGGTCCTGGAGGTGATAAAGAGTCGCAACGAAGATTTGGAAGCCCGCTCTCGCAGAAATAATGTGAGAATTATTGTTATTGCGGAATCCACGAACATTAGCACTATGGAGCACTTCGTTGAAGGGATGTTCCGCGACCTGTTTGGTGAGGCCCTGTCGGCCATGTTCCTGGTTGAGAGGGCACATCGCACTCTGGGGCCGCGGCCGGTGCCGGGGGCGCCGTCGCGCCCGATCCTTGCCAGGATCCTCAACTATCGAGACAGAGACACGATCCTACGGCTGGCACGTGAGAGAGGTGAGCTAACATTCCAAAACATGGCAATATCACTGTTTCCCGACTTCACTCAGGCTGTGCAGGCCGCCAGGCGTGGATTCCTCCCGGCGAAGCGGATCTTCCAGAAAGTGGGGACAAAATATGCGATGTTATATCCTGCTAAGTTAAGGGTCCACCACGGGGGGAAACCGATGGTCTTCACGGCTGCGACGGACGCACTCAAATTTGCGAGACAGGCGGAGCGGACGCTGAGAGACAAACGTTCCGGGCAGGGGACACCGCCGCATGACCAGCTTAGCGACGTTGAGTAACTATGCCTACATTTTATGTACCCGTTGAACTGAAACGTATAGAGACGCCGGACAGCTTGGTTGTACCGTATCACTTGTTGCTCTATTACAGAGATTCTGAACTTATAGAGTGCCGTGGCTGCCGTGGGAAACGGAGAGGTCAAGGGATACGAGGTTCGGGGACTACTCTTGTACATTGACTGAGAACTTGTGAGGGGATCGGTGTTGGGCTTACCCCGCCGCGGGCAGATAGTATATATGTTAATGGGCGGTAATGTTCGGCCACCCTGTCGCCTTTTGGACAGGGGAGTATGCCGGTGACCCACGCCCTCACAGGGATGATTCCCGTAATTTCACTGATGCAATATAGTTGTTGGGTGGGGTGGGGGGGGGGCGAGTGTCTCAACCTGATTGGGGGGTTGGTGTGGGTGGTGAGGGGATTTGGTTAGTGTTGTTTGGTTTTCTTCCATTGCACCATTTGTATGTAATACTACAGGATGATGTGGCCCTGCCGCTGACCGCTGCCATGTTTTTTATGTTGTTACGAAATCCAGAGCGAGAGCTCTACCTGCGGACCACATGCGCGCTGCCGCTACTGAACCCATTGCTGCGTAGGAAACACCACCGCACACATACCTGACCGCGCTGCGTTTTTTTACTTGGAATATTCGTGGTCTGAATGACCATCGCAAGATCAGGTTGACCCATGCATATCTGACACGACACCAAGTTGACATCTGTTTCCTTCAGGAAACGCATTTGCCCCAAGTAGCCGGGGTGAGGCTTCGACATGCTAGATGGGGCGAAATACACACGTCTGGCTACTCCAGCTACTCCCGGGGAGTGGCCATTTTAGTACGACGAGGCCTACCCTGGCAAACATATCGGGTGCATGCCGACACTGAGGGGCGCTACATAATATTGCAGGGGAAGCTTTTTCACATGCCAATGACACTAGTCAACATATATGGCCCAAACTCGGACGACCCTGATTTCTTCCGACACGTGTGGCACAAGACACAGTCGCTGGGAGAGGGCGCATACATGTGGGGCGGCGACTTCAATGCGGTAATCTCTCAAGAACTAGACAGGGAGGGAGCGGCCCGCGTGCATCACCCGCATGTGGCTGACCTCCTCCGTGGCCTAATGACGGACTATCAGCTATTAGATTCGTGGCGCGTTCTGCACCCCGAGCTGCGGGAGGGCACTTGCTTCACCCCACACAGGGGAGCTTGGTCCCGGTTGGATTTTTGGCTTTTAACCCCACAGGTACATGCATGGGTGTCGGACGTCGCGCACAGGGCGCGCACCCTTTCTGACCACTCGCCAGTGGAACTGATGCTACGCGTGCCGCAGCCATATGTGACGCCCTTCGCGTGGCGCTTACCAGCGCAGGCCCTGACCGATCCGGTGTTTAGGGAAGACATATACCAACGCGTTACGGAATATTTTGAACAGAACACTGGCTCTGTTGCGTCGGAGGGCACCCTGTGGGACGCTTTCAAGGTGGTAATACGAGGTCACTGCATCGCGGGACAGGCCGCGGTGCTGAAGACCATCAGGGGAACGCTGAAGCGGCTGGAAGACGGCCTGCATGCTCTGGAGGTGCAGTACTGTTCGGACCTATCGGCGTCAACTCTGGCGGAAACACGCACCAAGCTAACGGAGTACCAGGCTGAAGCCGATAGGGAGCTTAAGTTTCTAACTAAACAGGCGGTGGCCCGCAGATATGGCGAGGGGGACCGACCGGGCAAGACGCTAGCTCTACTGCTGCGTTCGCAGCGGCCATCCCCCTTCATCTCCTCAGTGGCGACACCGGAGGGCGGACATGCGTATACTCCTCCAACAATTCTAGATACGTTTCGGACTTTTTATAAAGAATTGTACCGCACCCGGGGTGCGCCGCCGCTGTCGGAGCTGTCGGGATACTTTGATACGATCCAGCTCATTTGGTTCAATGCACACCAAAAGGGGTACTTTGATCGTCCCTTTGAGATAGACGACGTTAAAGAGGCGATAGGCGCATTGGCGGCCGGGAAGGCGCCGGGCCGGACGGGTTACCGGCACAATTCTATAAGGAATATGCGGATCTGCTGGCTCCCAAGCTACTGGCAGTATATACTGAGGCCGTTGAAGCGGGTGTGCTCCCTGAATCGATGAGAGAGGCGGTCATTATCGCCCTCTTAAAACCGGATAAAGACGCGCAACACTGCGATTCCTACAGGCCGCTATCCTTAATTAATACGGATGCAAAGATTTTCGCGAAAATGCTAGCATTGCGGTTGCAACCGGTACTGCCGCTCATGATACGGCCTGACCAATCGGGCTTTGTGCCGGGCCGCTCTACGTCTCACAATCTTCGAACTTTATTTGGGGTGCTGCACTACTTAGCCCCGCATGTACAAGCCGTAGCGGTGCTGTTGGACGCAACAAAAGCGTTCGACTCCCTGGAGTGGGGATTCCTGTTTCCCTTGCTGCAGCGAATGGGTATGAGTGAGGCATTCATTGGCTATATTCGCTTGTTGTACACCAACATCACTGCCCGGGTACGGGTCAACGGGCTAGTCTCTGCGCCCTTCGCCATCGGGAGGGGTACGAGACAGGGCTGCCCCTTATCGCCCCTGCTATTTGCCATCGCCACAGAGCCCTTGGCGGCTCGCATCCGACAGCACCATGCAAACCGGGGCATAGGCTTTTCGTCGAGGGCACTGACCGTGTCTCTGTACGCGGATGATATCACCTTGTATGTAACCGACCCGCGGGAAAACCTTTCGCCCATGACAGGAGAATTGATAGAGTATGGCTTGCTATCAGGTGTAACCATAAATTGGGAGAAGTCGGTTATTCTACCTTTGACGGCCGGGACGACTCGCTTTTCCCCGAATTGCCCGCTGAAATGGGCGGACGGACCGGTGCGATACTTGGGGGTCTGGATCAGCACTGATATGCAGCAAATATGGTCGGAGAATTATGGGCGTGCACTAGGCTGGGTCGAGGAGCGGGTCGGCCGCTGGAAGCATTTGCCCCTTTCGCTGGCGGGCAGGATTGCGGTGGCCAAGATGGTCATCCTGCCGAAATTCTTGTATCTCTTCGGGAACATTCCGCTGCCCCTGACTGCTAGTTTTTTGCGCCAATTGCGCTCGCAGATGGTGGAGCTGGCGTGGGGCAGTAGGCAGCCGAGGGTGGCGTGGGAGACCCTCACTCTCCCGCAATGACAGGGAGGCCTGGCGGCGCCGGATTTCCCGCTCTACGCCTACTGCGCGCAGGCACAGTTTTTACACCACTGGGTCCACCCAACGCCGTTCCAGCCACATGTGGCGATAGAAACGGATAGAGCTGCACCGTTGCCACTCGCCGTGGCCCTATATGCGCCGCACAAACGGCGATGCGCTGACATAGACCCGGTGCACGCACTTAGATGGGCCTGGGATGGGCTGCGACGCAGGGCTGGACTGGACCTCTTGTATGCTGGATCGATGCCGCTGCGACATAACCCGATGTGGGCCCCGCTGCAGAGTATGCGCACTGGCGGGCGGGCTGCGGCGCACGGCCTTCGCACGGTGGGTGACTTGTTCCCGGGGGGTTCCTTCATCACGCTGGAGCAGATGTGTGGCGAGGAGGCTCCGACGCTGTTAGTCACGCTACTTTACTGCCAGTTACGCCACACAGGTCAAAAACTGTTTCCCACGTTTCCGGCTCCTCCGCCAGATTTACCAGCCCTGGAGAACGTGCTGGCGGTGGAATCGGGGCGCAAGCTTATATCTAGATTGTACCAACGTATGCAAGCTAGCCATCCTGTGGTGATCCCGGCGGCCCGTGAGCTGTGATCTGCGGAATTGGGTTCCGACATTTCTGATGAACACTGGGATCTATGCTGCAGACTCTTGGGGGTCCTATCCCCTAATTACCGACTTCGCCTGATACACTTTAAATATATTCATATGATATATCGTACCCCTCACCGGCTCCACCGCATGGGATTGAGAGATTCCGATGCTTGCTGGCGGTGTCGCGCAGGCGGGGCGACCTTCATACATATGGCGTGGGACTGTCCCCCGCTGGCGGCATTCTGGGTCAAAGTGTTAAACGTAGTAGGAACGATCACTGGTCTGCAGATCCCATGCACCCCGCAGGCTACACTGCTAGGTATATTGCCTATGGTCAAGCCCAAACACCGGAAATTGCCAGCGATGCTTATCCTACTAGCCAAACGCCAAGTTGCGATGCACTGGGGGGTGGCTACAGCGCCTAATATCAGGGACTGGGTGCGAAGCGTAGTATATTGCCAGTCGCAGCTAGCGCTATATTGGGAGATGATGCCGATGCGTTCCAGGCCAAAGGATATCTGGGAACCCTTTACTCACTGGTTGGCGCAGACAACGCTTCAAGAACTGTAATTTTCAAGTTAATTCCCTGATATTGCTGGGGGACAGATGCGGGTCGGATGGCATGTAGGGCACGCTAGACTACATAGATGGGTCGGGAGACAGTACGGCGGGAGGGGGTGGGCGGATGGTTGGGTCAAGCGCATGGGGTTCGAACACTTTGTGAGGGAGCATGTCTATAGTATTACTAGTGGTGAAGTGGTGGGCGGCAGTCTCGTCCATAACATGTTATATGTACACTGCAGTGGATTGTATTGTTTTCTGTTGTTTAAAAATGCAAATAAAAAGAATTTAAAAAAATAATATATCAATTTATTCTTGATGAAAACTACAAATACTACTACAGTTGTATTTGTATACTGGGGCCCGTCTACTCCTTCCTTGCACTTCTTCATCTACCACTTCCTCTACGTTCCTAGGAACCATCTTTTTCTTCCTTTCAACAGGAGTACCTTCTTTAATCTCATAACAATGACCAGTTACATCAACTGCATGCACTAGTGTGTTCTCTGGGAAATAGCGTTTCTCATTAAAAAAGGTTGTGTAATAGAGGTATGCTTCCATTCACCTTCAAAAATATTGCAAAAAAGTAGTTTTGTTAATGAGCCTTTTTCGAAGTTTTTTTTTATTCATGCATAATACTGTTTTGTCTAGTGTCCTCATTCTATTCAATATTTAGATAAGTAGTCTCCTCTGCACAGCAAATGCTTATCAACAATGCTCTCAATATGTTGCTTTTGCTTAAATGCAACACATCTCCTCTTATGTTCCTTCTTCCTTTATAAAAAGTAAGTAATTTATTGTATAAGTTAATTAAACCCTTTAAAAAATCGCTCAACAGAGAAAGATCATCAAAATAAAAACCACAGTTACATATATATTTATAGAGTCCAACAATAAAAAGAGCAGTGATACAGTTTAAGTTGACTACACAGCTTATTCCGTTCAGCTGGCTTCTGCCGTGCTCCTATGGAGTAACAGTTTGTCTGATATGCTTTGTGCAGTCCTTAATTTCCTCTTACGACAGTCTCGTAAGGACCCAGTGATGAATGTACGTGAGTAAAAGGTGATTTTGGGTTACGTATGTTTTCAAATAAACTATTTTATAAAAGGATATTGACATCATATAGCAGTATTGTTGTTAGATTTTAGAATAAGGATGCAGCAGATCCATAAAGTGCCAAATGCCCAATATTTAACAAGAGGTTTTAATGTATTAAAAGGAAGGCTTTTTGCATCATGCGTATCCTGACAAAGAATGCCAGTTCCGGGAAATCGTGAGCCCGCGTTCAAAAGCTGGTTATTGTGAACCCGATCTCTTAATTTTTTTCTCTACCATTCCCATGAATTGTACGAACCGGCATGACAGCTGTGAATCTCCTCCTACAAGGCAAGCCTTCACTGCTTGTCTGCAGCATCTTATCCATCTGGTGTTGAAGATTATTTTCAGAAGCAGTGGTCCTACAGGATCCATTTCTCGACAGGCGCATAATAGTTGCATGATGTTCTCTTCTGCTTTCCCGCAAAGACGGCACTTATTTTTTTCCAAAGATCGCTTCCATGGTGGAAGTCACGGCAGGACAGTAAGTTTACCCATTCGGGACTGAAGATATTTCTCTTTTGTTTTGCTGTTGAAGCCAGCACCTAAATAGTTTTGCAGGAAGAGTCTTGTGTAGCTCTGCAGCACGCACCATCCATGGGCCCTTCCCCATAGCGATTCTTTGTCCTCTACTACTGACAGCCTTTTCAAGGTCTTATATAACAAAGACTGAAAGGTATTTTGTTCTCCTGAAGTTGCCCAGAGCTTCTTAATGCCTAGGCGGTTTACAGATGCTGTCAGGTAGTCCCTTTCTATGCAGGCTTTGCTTGTGTTTATCTCTTTCCATATGTGGAAATTCAAAGAGCTTTGTTTGGACCTTCTGATCCTATGCCAACATTTCACGTAGGCGCCATTTTGAGATATTTTTTGAGATTGTAGACCAAACTCCAGCCTGATTTGGGTGGGAGAGACGTAATTTGGGAGGCTGAATTTATTCCTAATGATCTCAACGGGGTATGGTCCAGAGTGTCCCCATTTCTTCCACTGAGGCACTCGCTCCTGTAGGTGATAGCTAGGATTAACGTTGCTTGTAGAACCTGTAGTAGTGGGTTGAAGCTTGGTCCGGCGGTTTTAAGTTTGAGAGATTTTAGAGCTACCGCTATTGAGTTGCCTCTCCATTTTATGGCTTCTTTTTGTAGTTTAAAGGTACCCTTGTCATCAATTATCACCCCTAGATACTTGTATTCGGCCACAACTTTCATGGGTGCACCTGCCAGTTACCAGTGAAACCCAGATGTGTTCTTTTTTGGTTTGAAATGCATGACCTTCGATTTCCCTAACTTGATAGTTAGAACGTTAGATGCAGCCTGACTGATAGTTGTGTTTTGCAGGTGCTGAAGCCCAGTTGGAGTTTGGCTGATCAACACAACGTCGTCGGTGTACAGTAGATTAGAAAGTGACAGTCAGTGGGGATGTGAGTGTCTTAGTAGGTCTGTGTGTCGGTGTATGAGTATTTAAATGAGTCTGTGAGTAGGTGCATGAGTGTCTGGGTGGGACTGTGAGTGGGTGCAAGAATGTCTGAGTAGGTATCACTGTGGGTGTATGTATTAGTGTGTGAGTGAGTGTGTGAATATATATTTTTCAGCACGGTTTACAACTTTGCCGCAATGATACACGGGGGCCATGCTGAGCATTGTGATGGGTCTGCGACTCCCTTTACATGAAAATAAAATGGGTTGAGGCATTCTGACACTCATAAGGGGTCCCTCAGAGACCCCTAGAATACACACATGGGTTAGGGTACCTCTACCCTGACCCCCTTCTATAGTTCTTAGCCTCAACTTTCAACCCATGGGACCATGTCTCGATTTATAAAATGGTGGCCACAACTTTCTACACAGGTTGCAGCCAGCCAATCACAGCACTGCTCCTCGGGCGTGGGTTCACAAAGCATCGAGAAGATCCACGTCCCTATATATACAAACTTGGTTATCTTTTAATAACTCTAAAGCTAATAAATGGATTTACACCAAACAACATAAAAGGTGCTTTCTGGACCAAGAGCTTCCTTTCTGCCAAACTTGGTATAATTCCGTCTAGTAGGTTGGGCTGCAGTAGTGTTCAAAATCCTTATGGGAATTAACATGGGATAAACACTTTTTTGACCCCCCCCCTCTTTCTTGGCTCCACTTGACAGATTGCCTCAAGACTTTTCAGGCACAACTAGAATCTCCAGCACACTATATATTTATCTACACACACTCTCAGACACGCACATATATATATATAAATATGGCTATACATATATATTATATATATATATATATATATATATATATATATAACCCCAGATTGGCTCCGTGTTGTCGACCCTTGGCGCGTCTGTTTTCCGGTGCGGAACCTCGGCAGAGCCACGCCGATACAAATTCAACATATACTTCCGGTTTGTCTCTCGAAGGATTGTAATGCTGTAAGCTGAATAAAGAATATTGAGGATATTGATTCCAGAGATTGGGAGTGCGTGCCAATTATTTCCTTGGGAAGTATATGATGAATATATATATATATATATATATATATATATATATATATATATATATATATATTACCTACTGGCGGTCGCCAGTAGGTAGTTATAGTTAGGACCACGTTTCCATAGGAAAACCTCAACATTCTATTTTGAATAACTTTGGCGCCGGTCGACGAATCCTCGCGAATTTCTCAAAATAGGTGGGGCGCTACGCTCCGCTCCTACCCTGAAAGTCTCGGGGGGATCCGTCAAGCGGGGGCTGAGATAAAAGGGGGGTCCCAAAACGCGTTTTTCCCATGCATTTTTCCATAGGACCTTTAGAACGAGCTACAGCCCGAACGGCTGAACAGAATTACTCAAAATTTGGCAGAGAGGTAGTCCCTAGGTCAAGGAAGTGCCTTTTGTAGGTTTGGTGTAAATCTGTTCAGTAGATTCTGAGAAAATAGCCTTTAAATCAATATATATATCTGAGCCCGCTTACCGTACGCTTACCGTACGCTTACGGTAAGCGTACGGTGGCGTGCGCGAGCGCGATTCTGATTGGCTCTTAGATCTTAGTAAACATTCGAATCGGCCGAAACCAGGAAGCGGCGGCCGCCATTTTCTGTGTTTCACTCTGAACAAAAAAGAGTGAAAACAAGAAAAGGGGGCAATGAGGAGAGTTACAGACCCCCTTACATTTGTGAGGGGGTCAAAGAAGGACTGTAAAGTACAAAACAAACATTTATTGATTTTTAAAAAAAATCACGGGGTACGCGTACGGTAAGCTTACGGTAAGCGTACGGGAGAAACATGGCGTGCGCGAAGGAGATTCTGATTGGCCCATAGATCTTAGTAAACATTCGAATCGGCCGAAACCAGGAAGCGGCGGCCGCCATTTTGTGTGTTTCACTCTGAAAAAAAAGAGTGAAAACAAGGAAAGGGGGCAATGAGGAGAGTTACAGACCCCCTAACATTTGTAAGGGGGTCAAAGAAGGACAGAAAAGTACAAAAAAAACATTTATTGATTTTAAAAAAAATCACGGGGTACGCGTACGGTAAGCTTACGGTAAGCGTACGGTAAAAAAAAAAAAAAATAAATAAATGAAAAGCAGATTTAAGAGTTTAGAAATTAGGGAGCTCTAAAAAGAGCTGTTGTGTTTATGAAGTCATTTTTTTAGTGGTACCTACAAGTAAGTACCGATGCAGAGTCTAAGGTTCAAGAGGAAGACTCTGTTCCCTTCATCATTGAAGTGCACACCATCTTCTCTATAAATGTCTTGCATGTCATAACGCAAGTTGTTGTGGTAAATGGCACCCATACCATAGTCACGGAGGAAAGCAGAAACAGATTTGTTGACGTGCTTTCTTGCTTTGTCAATCTGCGGACAGAAATGATTGGACCAGTTCCATTTTTGCCTTTGGCATATGTTGGAAAACACAAAGGCAGTTTTAGGGAAAAGTGTAAACAGTTGTGCAAAGGTGTCCTTCATAAGCATTTCCAGACCTACCCCAGTCAAAGTGCCTAGGTCATTGCCACCACAGTGCACTATTATGAGGTCAGGGTGTTGGATTTGCATGAAGGATTTCACCAATGGCATCAATTGGTGCCACTTTAACCCTCTCTGACCAATCCATTTAATGTCTACATTTGGCAAAGCAAGGTCTCTCACCATACCTGTTTTCTCTGCAAACTTTTCACTCCAGAAGACATAGCTGTGCCCTACAATCCACACTGTGAACATCTTCAAAGGAGAACTGGATGCACTCAGGAGGTGTCTTTCAGTAGAATGGCAATATGAAAAGAAAGACAGTTTGGAAATGGAGGCATACATATTTTTTTCAAAACAAAAAGAACTGATTGGCTGTTTCATACCATTCTAGAATAAAAACTAGGCTGTATGTGTAAATTAATAGAAGCATGTTTTGTATTGGTACAAAAAAATGTGTAACCAAAGAACAGTACTATGGATTTGCTGTAAGGTTTGAAAAGTCAAGCACTCTTGCTCTGTGGAATTGAAACATTGTGTGTCGAACTTCTGACCTAACTCTACACAGCAGTGTTCCATGAGCTGTTGCTATGGTAGCAGGCAGAAGTCAAGTTGGGGGAAGGGTACTAGGCAGAAGTCAAGTTGGGGGAAGGGTACTTTTGGAAAAGGGTTGGTTTTCAACCAATAGAAATGTGTGATTACATTTGAAAAAAAGGGGGAAGCACTGAGATTTGAAACTTACATGTATATGTGTGGAAAAATAGAGGGAAAGTTTGCCATTATCTGGTTCTGCTGAGAGGAGAGAGGTGAACACAACAGAGATCCTGGCTCTGATAATCTGCTGTTTGAGTGTCACATTTCTTTCACAACTAACTAATTTTAAAGGTGAGTTTACAGTTTGAGAGGGGATGTATGTGGTAACTTAAGAAATGAATAATAGAAATGGGAATTGTTTTTGTTGTAGTTACACATGGTGGTTTCATAATGTGTCAGTCTGTAAAAGTGATTTACACTTGCCCCGAAAAAAAAAAGAGCAGTAAGTGTGCTTTCAAATTGGCAAAGAAATTTCGTTTTGGGACTAATGTGAAAACATGACTCTGTGTGCATAGAAGAATTATAGGCAGAGATTTATTGCGTCTTGCTCTGGTGATTTTATAGTTGCATTAGATGGAAAGGGGGAGCGAATTTTTGGGGGAAGAAGCAGAGTCTTAGCACACACCCATGTGCTTGCCATGTATAGTCATGCACAGTATTTAGAAGCGAGTGGGGTTTTCAGGTTTAAGTCTGTAATGCAAATACATTCAGCATCACTAAGGCTGGTTGCCCTTGCTGGAGTGTAGGCAGTCACAGAGAATACACATGGTGGTGGTCTGAAAAAACAGCTTGGACATGTGCATTTAAATAAATCAAAAAAAGTGGTTTTATAATGTGTCAGTCTGTAAAAGTGATTTCCAATTGTAAAAAGTGATTTTCACTTGGCCCGAAAAAAAAAGAGCAGTAAGTGTGCTTTCAAAATGGCAAAGAAATTTCGTTTTGGGACTAATGTGAAAAAATGACTCTGTGTACATAGAGGAATTATAGGCAGAGATTCATTGCGTCTTGCTCTGGTGATTTCTCAGTTGCATTAGATGGAAAGGGGGAGTGAATTTTTGGGGGAAGAAGCAGAGTCTTAGCACACACCCATGTGCTTGCAATGTATAGTCATGCACAGTATTTAGAAGCGAGTGGGGTTTTCAGGTTTAAGTCTGTAATGCAAATACATTCAGCATCACTAAGGCTGGTTGCCCTTGCTGGAGTGTAGGCAGTCACCGCGAATACACATGGTGGTGGTCTGAAAAAAACAGCTTGGACAAGTGCAATTAAATAAATTTAAAAAAAAGGTTTCATAATGTGTCAGTCTGTAAAAGTGATTTTCACTTGCCCCGAAAAAAAAAAGAGCAGTAAGTGTGCTTTAAAAATGGCAAAGAAATTTCGTTTTGGGACTAATGTGAAAACATGACTCTGTGTGCATAGAGGAATTATAGGCAGAGATTTATTGCGTCTTGCTCTGGTGATTTCACAGTTGCATTAGATGGAAAGGGGGAGCGAATTTTTGGGGGAAGAAGCAGAGTCTTAGCACACACTCATGTGCTTGCCATGTAAAGTCATGCACAGTATTTAGAAGCGAGTGGGGTTTTCAGGTTTAAGTCTGTAATGCAAATACATTCAGCATCACTAAGGCTGGTTGCCCTTGCTGGAGTGTAGGCAGTCACAGAGAATACACATGGTGGTAGTCTGAAAAAACAGCTTGGACATGTGCATCTAAATAAATCAAAAAAAGTGGTTTCATAATGTGTCAGTCTGTAAAAGTGATTTCCAATTGTAAAAAGTGATTTTCACTTGGCCCGAAAAAAAAAGAGCAGTAAGTGTGCTTTCAAAATGGCAAAGAAATTTCGTTTTGGGACTAATGTGAAAACATGACTCTGTGTGCATAGAGGAATTATAGGCAGAGATTTATTGCGTCTTGCTCTGGTGATTTCACAGTTGCATTAGATGGAAAGGGGGGCGAATTTTTGGGGGAAGAAGCAGAGTCTTAGCACACACCCATGTGCTTGCCATGTATAGTCATGCACAGTATTTAGAAGCGAGTGGGGTTTTCAGGTTTAAGTCTGTAATGCAAATACATTCAGCATCACTAAGGCTGGTTGCCCTTGCTGGAGTGTAGGCAGTCACAGAGAATACACATGGTGGTGGTCTGAAAAAACAGCTTGGACATGTGCATTTAAATAAATCAAAAAAAGTGGTTTCATAATGTGTCAGTCTGTAAAAGTGATTTCCAATTGTAAAAAGTGATTTTCACTTGGCCCGAAAATAAAAGAGCAGTAAGTGTGCTTTAAAAATGGCAAAGAAATTTCGTTTTGGGACTAATGTGAAAACATGACTCTGTGTGCATAGAGGAATTATAGGCAGAGATTTATTGCGTCTTGCTCTGGTGATTTCACAGTTGCATTAGATGGAAAGGGGGAGCGAATTTTTGGGGGAAGAAGCAGAGTCTTAGCACACACCCATGTGCTTGCCATGTATAGTCATGCACAGTATTTAGAAGCGAGTGGGGTTTTCAGGTTTAAGTCTGTAATGCAAATACATTCAGCATCACTAAGGCTGGTTGCCCTTGCTGGAGTGTAGGCAGTCACAGAGAATACACATGGTGGTGGTCTGAAAAAACAGCTTGGACATGTGCATTTAAATAAATCAAAAAAAGTGGTTTCATAATGTGTCAGTCTGTAAAAGTGATTTCCAATTGTAAAAAGTGATTTTCACTTGGCCCGAAAATAAAAGAGCAGTAAGTGTGCTTTCAAAATGGCAAAGAAATTTCGTTTTGGGACTAATGTGAAAACATGACTCTGTGTGCATAGAGGAATTATAGGCAGAGATTTATTGCGTCTTGCTCTGGTGATTTCACAGTTGCATTAGATGGAAAGGGGGAGCGAATTTTTGGGGGAAGAAGCAGAGTCTTAGCACACACCCATGTGCTTGCCATGTATAGTCATGCACAGTATTTAGAAGCGAGTGGGGTTTTCAGGTTTCAGTCTGTAATGCAAATACATTGAGCTTCACTAAGGCTGGTTGCCCTTGCTGGAGTGTAGCACTCTGGACATGGGCTTTTTAAAAAATCTGAAAAGTGGTTTCATAATGTGACAGTTTGTAAAAGAGATTTTCACTTGCCCAAAAAAAAGAGCAGTTTGTGTGCATTCAAATTGGCAAAGAAATTTTGTTTTGTGACTATTGTGAAAAGAAATGTAGTAATATATTTAAATACAATAAAGGATTTTTTTTTACTTTTTTTCAGGTATTGCTGAAGAACAGTGAACAAAATTTAAGATGCCTACAAAATCTCGAGTTCAAAAAACGCTAAAAAAAAAACTATATTTGAAGACAACTGGAGGACCAAAGTTAGTAGAAGATGCTCATGTTGGGAAAAAGAAAAAATCTTCTGGTAAGCAGAAAAAACAATTTCTTAAAAAAATATTCAAAACAAAGAAAAATGTACAAAATGTCTGTCCTGGGAAGAATGTAACAAAACGAAGAGAACAGCAAAAAATTGAGAATTTAGTTAATGCAAATATACCTTCTGCAACTGAAAAGTTTTACATAAACAGAAAAACAGCGTTTAAAGAGATACGTAGAAAAATGTTTCAGAGAAGAGTTATGTCCAATTTGATAAAGGATGTGAAGAAATATAAGCAAAAGGCAAAATATTACAAGAGAAAAAAAGAAATTGAAGCCATTGCAGCAAAAGCATTAGAATTAAAAAGGAAACTATTCATATTAATTTTGAATAGGATGCGTACATTAGATAAAATGGTTAATGTACTGAAATCACAAAGCAAAAGCAAAAGAGTAGTGAACAGAACAAACTTTTGTAAAGTGTTTTTAGGAAAGTGGATGCATAGTTCAAGTAGTGAACCTTTTTTTAATGAAGAGAGCTATTTTCAAAGTAATAGTTTGCTGCATGCAGTTGACACCAGAGGTCGTTCATACGAAGTAAAAAATGGTTGCATAATGGAGAAGGAGATAATGGTTCCACGAGATGAGGTACAAGTGATGGCAGATGAGGCAATGGGGAGACGTCCTAAAGCCCCAGTGTACACTTGGAATTGTAGTAGTATTTGCACTGTGCGTCAGGAATCTATTGACAAATTTCGAGAGTTTCTAAGAGAATATAGTAAAAAAAGTGTAAAACAGAAGATTAAGGTGCTTCAAAGTCTGGATCCATGCAGAGTGAGAGAGAATACTGGTTTGCAGGGTCATTCTCTGGCTTGTCTATCTAGAAAAGTGTGCAATAGTGTTTTCCATCATTTTAGGATGCTGGCTGTTCATCATACTGAAATGAGAAAGTTTGTGAGACGGTTGTATTTTGCCAAAAGTCCAGCAATAAAGTTAAATGAATTGAATAGGGCTCTGTTCCGAGGAACGGTATCAGATGTAGAGAAGGTTGTTGATGAAATTCAGTTTTGTTACTTTGGTCCTGAACAAAACAGTGCAGAGAAGGACACAGTAAATGAGGAAGAAGTGGAAGAGAATGTAGAACCTTCTGTAAGTAAGACATTTAATGATCACATAACAAAATTTGCAATAGTCTCTAATGAAAGACCAAATGTTACTTGTATTTGTTGCCGCAGAACTCATTATAGAAAACAAACTAGGAATGTTGATCTCTACAGAAAGAGTGAAAATGAAGATAATTATAAGTGGATGGATTTTGCCACATATATATTTCTTGAAAATTGTTTTGAATTGGGTGAAGATCAGCGTATTTGTAAATACTGTTACAACAAGTTAGAGGAAAATAGAATGCCGACCAGAGCTGTACATAATAATTTAGAATTGGATGCTATTCCTGCTGAACTTTCTGAATTAAATACATATGAGTCTATACTCATTCAATGTGTTCATCCGTTCCAGACCATAGTACGTATGGAGCCCAAAACTGGTAAATTACCTCCTTCAGATTTACTGAGAGGTTTAAAAGGTAGAGTGGTGTATTTGCCCTTGGATTTGAAAAAAAATATGGAAACTATTGATGCGGATACTTTGGAAACTGAACCATTAATTATTCTGGTTAATGGTGTACCTACAAAGAATAAGAAGATTTGGCAGGAGCTGGTAGATGTGCGGAAAGTACAAAGAGCAAATTTGTATTTGAAAAAAAATAACAAATGGTATGAATCAATTTATATAGAAGAAGAAGAAGAAGACGAAGATTTTCAAGAAGACACAGAAACACCAACTGGACAAATTGAAAAAGTGGACAAGACAAAGGAAGAAGAAATTTATGAACATTTTAGCATACATCCTCTTCATTCGAAAGAAGTTATGGGAGACAATATTGATCTCTTTCAGATGAAGAAAGCAAAAGGAACTCCCGTGAGTGTATGGGAGGAGAGCTTGGAAGCTCGATGTTTTCCCCAGCTGTTTCCTACGGGAAAAGGAGGACGATACGATGAACGTCCAGAACAGATTCCAGCTTCAGAGTATCGGACTACAAGACTATATGCTGAAGATCCCAGATTTCGACAAAGTATTCCTTATTTGTTCCATCTTTTATTTGAAAGCGACTTGTCTGCACTGTCTTATGCAGTAAATCACATTTTAAAAAGTGGAGTACATTTACAAAATGTGTCTGCTAAGGATTTTATGGAGAAAGTGCAGCACCGAGATGATCATTTGGAAACACAACTGATCAATCTGATGGCTTGTCAGCGTGGGACAAATGAATATTGGTACCGACGCCATGGTGAACTAAAATGCATGTTACGCAATTTAGGAACACCAACATGGTTCCTTACCCTAAGCTCTGCCGAGTACGCTTGGGATGATTTACTGGATTTTCTACGAGAGGCCAATTCAAACATTAAAAACATCGAATACAAGACAGCAGGAGAACTGTGCTCATTGGATCCGGTTAATGTTTGCAGATATTTCAATCATAGATTTGAGGCTATGATGTCCTTCATCTGCAATAAAAAAAATCCACCCCTTGGAGAAGTAGTGGATTTCTTTTGGAGAAAAGAGTACCAGGCAAGAGGTGCTCCTCATATTCATATGCTGTTGTGGATCAAGGATGCCCCAAAGTTTGGAACAGATACTGATGAAGCAGTGTTATCTTACATTGAAGAATATGCAACATGTGGTATACCAAAAAGCACAGAAGAGAACAAGTTAAAGGAGCAAGTTTTACGTTTCCAAAGTCATCGGTGTGGAAAATACTGTCGACGGAAATACAAGAGCAAAGAAAAGTACTACACTAAATGTCGATTTGGATTTCCTAGACCTGTTCTTTCAAATGGAAGAGTAAACAGTTTTATGTCAGCTGTGAGACATACTATCACAAGAAAATCACCTAAGAATACCTACAACCTTAAAAGAAAAGAAGAATCAAAAAATATAAATGACTACAACCCAGTCATTTTATCCATGTGGAACGCTAACATGGATATACAGTATGTAGCTGACAATTCCATTGCTGTTGCACGATATGTAACGTCTTACATTACGAAATCAGAAAAAACAGAATTGAAGGAAATGTGGGAAGAGATTTCTCACGAGAAGACTGTTAGTAAGAAGCTGTACAGTTTCAGTTTGAAGATGTTATCGCATCGAGAAATTGGATCCTACGAATGTTCAGATAGGTTATCTTCTGCAAGTCTCTACTCAAAGTCAAGAAGAATAATTTGGGCAAGTTTAGGCCTTGCAGCAATGAGAAATCGGGTACTGAAATCTGTTGGAGAAATTGAATATTTGGCCGAGAATGACCCAGAAAGTACAGATATATTGAAAACAAACATGTTGGACACATATTATCCCAAGAGAAGTCATCATCTGGAGAACATGTGTCTCTATGAAGTGTTGCAGAACTACATTTATTCACGGAAAGCTGCAGAAGACATTAATAATGGAAAATATAAAGTTGTTGGTGAAGAAGGATGTTTGGTGAAGCAAACCAAAGGAAGTTTGATAAATCACCGGAAGCTGAGTTGCGACACTACCGACAAGAAAGAATTTTACTACTTGGCTCTTTTACAGTTGTTTAAACCATGGCGTACAGAGGATGAACTACTGGGAGAATTTCAAAGCTATGAGGATTCATTTAATGCTTGCAAAGACAGCATACAATGCAATACATTCACAACTTATCTGCAAATGTTAAATGAAGAAATTGAACAGGAAACTACAATTGCAGCAGAAATAGCTAGAGACAGTTCTCAGGACAGCCAAAGTTCAGGAACACACAGTCAAGATCCCCTAGGACAACCAATCGTTGAAAATGAAGCATCAATAGCCATGAATGAAGTGGAAACAGCTATGAATCAAGCTCAAGAAGAATTTATAGACTTAGAAAATTTGGAAAGACAACTGAATCAAGAGCAGCAACAAATTTATGAAGAGATCAAAAACAAAATTGATCACGGATTTCTACATGTAAAAAAAGAGTGCTCATGCACATCATTTCATCCAATCAGGATGTATGTAAGCGGACAAGCTGGCACTGGAAAAAGTTTCCTAATTAAAGTCATCAGAAGCTACCTAAAGCAAAAAACGGATTCTACGTTGTCTTGTGTGGTTACTGCTCCAACTGGGTTAGCAGCATATAACATAAAAGGAATCACCTTACATCGTTTGCTAATGTTACCAGTGGAGCATGAGAACAAAATACAATTCAACAAGCTAACTGGAGAAGCATCCTTGGAAGTTTCACGAGTATTGAAGAAGATGCAAGTTCTCATTATTGATGAGGTGAGCATGGTATCAAACTTAATGCTTGCCTTTGTGCATTTAAGAATGCAGCAAATTTTGAAGACAGACTATGACGTGTTATTTGGTGGAAAACACGTCATAGTTTTTGGAGATCTTTTGCAACTTACTCCAGTTAAAGGACAACCAGTGTTTAATACTGTGACACATGAAGACACGAAGAAGTCATTGGGAAGCATCGGTAATACAAATATTTGGTCCTTCTTTGAGTACAAGGAACTTACAACTAATATGAGGCAAGCAAACGATGAAGAATATGGAAGTATTCTGAAAGATATCAGGATTGGACTACTCACAGAAGCTGTCAAAAAAGCATTACAGACTCGGCTGCTACATAATTTATTTCCAAAGGAAGAAATAGTTGCAGAGAAGATATACAAGAACATTGCAGAAAACAAAAGTGTCATCTGCTTAATGCCTACTCTACGTGAATGCTCAATATTCAATGAGGAGCTTTTGAAATTGGAAAAGGAAGAGATCAGGAAATTGGAAGCAGTGGACAAAATTGAGGATGGAAGAATTACTGTCACAGTAACAGGCAAACTGAAAAATAAATTGGACTCACTAGAGAAGAACATCTCCAAAACAGCTGGATTAGAAAAAAATCTATATGTTTGCATGAACTGTAGAGTGTTTTTAAGGAGAAATTTGGATGTTGAGAAAGGTTTAGTTAATGGAGCGATGGGAAGAGTTGTGGGTTTTATTAATTATCAGAAAAAAGAAGGAATTGAATGTTTAAAAATAAAATTTGATCAGATAGATGAAGTTAAAGATATTTGTCGTTGTACAGTTCGTTTTATGCTTGTGAAAGACTTATATGTACGTAGGAAGCAGTTTCCGTTTTCTCTAGCATATGCTGTAACTATTCACAAGTCTCAAGGATTGACTGTAGATTGTGCATTTGTGAACATTGGTTCAACTGTGTTCAAAGAAGGTATGGCATATGTTGCTTTGTCACGAGTCAAAACATTATCAGGTTTATTCATGATAGACTTTGAAGAATCAAAAGTTAGTGCTGATACAAATTGTGTAAAGGAGTATAATAGATTAAGAAGAAGCTATGCTCCTCATTTAGGTCAGTATCCTGTGTTGGAGAAACGTGTAGTTTCTCGTAAAAGAAAAAATGAGAATATCTGTAGTGAAGATGTAGAGAAGAGGAAAAAAAAGAGGAGTGATGTAATTGCAAGCAAAAAGAAAAAGGAAAATGAAGAACAGGTTGTAGGATGTCATTTTGAAAATAGCTCTGGTGTCAACTGCTACGCAAATGTAGTGCTGAATGTTGCATTTTATCTGGAAAGTTTGCAAGAGCAGATAATAGTAAATCAGGGAAAAAGATTCTGTTCAGAGCTGAGTCTCCTTTTTCAAAAGTTGAGTAAAGATAAAACTCAAATAGAAAGTGCTACTGACATTAGAAAACTTTTAGATGTATGTTCAGGACGAACACAGTTTTCTCAAAATGAACAGCAAGATGCACATGAATTTTTGATGTATTTTCTTCAGGTAGTGGAAGAAGAAGGAGTTCCCATTGACATTTTTTTTGGTCTCTCTTATAAATGGGAACATAGTTGTGATAATTGTTATAATATATGTGGGTCTATTGTTGATAATGAAAGGTTTATTTATTTGACATTGCCAGAGAGTAAAACAGTCACTTTTGCAAAATTAGTTAAAGATGCTAATCATAGCATGAAATGTGGTGACTGTAATTCTGACATGTTTTCAACATTAATTTTAAAGGAATACGGACAGTATGTAATTTTAATGATGCAACGATGTCGAGCTGATGGTTCAAAATTGGATACTTTAATAAAGAAGTTTACAGGACAGCAATTATCAATTTCAGGAAAAACTTTTGTAACTGTTGCAATAATTTTCCATGATGGACCTACTGTTACTTCTGGACATTACACAGTTTATCTAAAATGTGAAAAAGGCTGGACACTGTGTAATGATTCCCAATTGATTTTCAAACAACGTTTGCCTTTTGATTTAGCAAATTCCTATCTAATCTTCCTGAAACCTAAATTTTAGAGAGACTTGGTAAGATCTGGACAAAATAATTTTACCATTTTACTGGATTACCATTGCAATTTTGTAAAAAAAAGATTTTTAAAATTATCATTTGGCCTAATGGAAAGATAACCAATTGTAATGTGGACTTTTTTAATTTTTAATGCAATTTTGAAAAACCAATAATTTAGAGATTATCGGTAACTTCTGCACATTTTAAATTTTGGAATGTTATTGGACTGCCATTGGAAATTTTTTCAAAAATGATTAAAAAAATTACTATTTGGCCATGTGGAAAAGTAACCAATTCTATTGTGGACTAAATAAATTATTCAAAAAATTTTCGTGAACTAAAATGTTACAGAGAATCGGTGAGATCTGGACAAATTAAACTTTAGAATTTTATTGGATTTCCGTTGGAAATTTATTCCAAAAAAAAAATTAAAATTACTATTTGGCCTAAAGGAAATGAAATCAGATGTATTTTGGAGTTATTTGAGATATAATATTGTGATTATAGTTCTGAAACAAACATATCAGACGGTATTTTAAAGAAATAAGTATTGGTATTAGATGATATTTTTTTACAATATTATGCATTTCTATAATGTTAAGTTTAATTAAAAAAAGAATCAGGGCTTTTTTAATACAATCTTTGTGATTGGTATTTTTTTTTGCCCGCTGTAAAATGATGAATGCAATTGCTTTCACAATTTATAGTGAAATGCAATATATTCTGAAAACAGCAAAAATAAGGCAAAAAGATTTTTTGGTAAAAAATGTAAATATGTGTACTGTATTATAAAATGTTTAAAAAATATTAATACTTTTTTCTTTTTTTCCAGATAGATATAGAAAATTTTCGAAAACTACAAACATTTTTAAAACTATTTTTTAAAAAAAGAAATGAATAAATATTTTTTCAGTGACTATGGTAAGTCAATAATAATATTTGTAGTCTCTCAAGGACAATGTAATGTGATAAATGATTTTTAGTGTTTTTTTTAAAAAATAAAAAAAAAGTACGCGCACCGTACGCGTACGGTAAAAAAAAAAATAAAAAAAAGTTTTTAAAAACATGTGTAAAAAAAAGATGAAAGATAAGGTTGGCTCTTAAAAGAACCGTTGTGTTCATGCAGGGACAGAGGAAAGGAAGCATGGGAAAATTATTCAAAGCGACAAATGTGCTGATCTATTTTGTTGTTCACTAGGGAAACACTGGTCTCCCTATGGCAAATTAGATCTTTACAAAATGTGCAATGAATATCAACCTTCCGAAATCGAGGGTTCATTTCCAGAGGGCCAGCAAAAGGAGATTCTCCCCCCACAGATGAAGGGCTCACCTGACCTGCAGAAGAAGGAGTAAGCCCTGCAGGTGATGGTCCAGGCTGAGCTGCTGTGGATGTACTGGCTCGTCTTTCTGAAGAGTTACCTCCAAAAAGATGACCATGTGTCCTTCTGTGTACATCCTGGAGGTGTCTCTTCATGGTGTGATTCCCAAAGGAATACTTCACGTTAGGATTACCTCTAGAAAGTACACGCTTACACAGCTTACAAGTCACTAAGGGAGCATTTACCTTTTGCTGGCCTTCAGGAAAAGTAAAATAATCCCATACATAAGAGGGCTTTTGTTTCCTCGATCTCTGCCTCAAGACAGTGCTGCTAGTGCTAGCCTCACTCTCAGAAGAGCTCTGCTGTTCTGCCATCGTATCCCAAAGACAAACCAGCTCCTTCTCCCAAGGGATCACAAGCAGAAATGAGGGGAATGGGTGTGGTGTAGGAGAGTTCTAGAACTGAAAGTAGTTTCAACCAATCAAAAGTTGTGTTTCAAGATCACATGACCTACCGTACGCTTACGGTACGCTTACGGTACGCTTACGGCAAAAAGTACGCGTGCGCGTAAAAAAGACACGCGCTTGCGCGCATGCGCATAACAGTCACCCCCCGGCACTTCCGCGTAACGTGCGCGTGTGGCGTAAGCGCGCACGCGTCCCACGCGCAGTACGCGCGGCTACGCAAAGTGCGTAATTACACGCAAGCAGCGTAGATATATTACGGACGTTGCGTAAACCGTACGCTTACCGTGAGCTTACGGTACGCGTACTAAAAAAAAATAAAAAAAAAAAAAAGAACTGGAAATAAATTTTACATGTTTATTTTAAAAAATATATTAAAAAAAAATATTTAAGGATTTTAAAAATTAAAGCATAGTCTTTATAAAAGGTAAGAAAATTAAATTAAAAATATGTTTGAAAAAATTGAAGAATAAAAAAAAAATTAGCATTTAAAAAACCTTGCAAATTCACTGAAAAAACCATGGGTTTCACACACGTTATAGTTAGGAATTAGCATTTAAAAAACCTTTGAAATTCAGTGAAAAAACCATAGGTTTCACACACGTTATAGTTAGGAATTAGCATTTAAAAAACCTTAGAAATTCAGTGAAAAAACCATAGGTTTCACACATGTTATAGTTAGCTGGACATTTTACTCGTAAAAAACCAATGAAATTGCCCCGTTATAGTTAGTTCAGCTAACTATAACTCGCGCGCCCGCAATGCACTGCTGATGACGTCACATATTACATCACTCATGACATGGTCAGTGACATCACTCATGACATCACTGATGACATCTCAAATGACATCACTGATGACATCACTGATGACATCATCCTTGTGAATGTGTGTTTTTCTGAAAATTAAATATGTTTTATATATGTATATCTCAAGGTCGATGGAAGAATAAATGGGTATATAAGTGTCTAAATGGATGATTTGTTTTTGAAAAATTGATTGTGTAACTGACTGATTAAGTGTATCATAGTGAATACATGGCTTAGTGAGTAATGTTTAAATATGAAAATATCTGTATCAGTCTCTCACTTTGTGTATAAGTGGCTGCATGGGTTGGTGAGTAGCTACATGGGTGTCTATATAGGTTATTAGTTGGTTTTTTGAGTATCAGTCTGAGTGTCTGCATGGTTCGGTGGGGGTATTACGTAGTGCATAGGTGCATGAATGAGTGACTCACTGTTTGTATGTGTTGAACACAGTATGTGTGCAGGACTGTATGGGTGGATCAGTGTGTGTATGGGTGTGTTAGTGAGTGAATGACTGTCTCAATAGTGTCTTTATGAGTAACTACATACGTTTTAAACTAGTATATGTGACTATTGGTGTATATATGTGAGTATATGTGAGAGTGAGAGATTGAAAGAGTTCCTGTATGAATAAGTATGTGTTTCTATAAGTGATTGTTTAAAAGACTAAGTATGTGTAAGTTTCCGTAGAAGTAAGTGTGGTGGTGTGTGTATAACTGTATATGCAAGTAAATGTATGTTTGATTCTTTATTAGCATGAGTGACTATGTGTGTGAGTAACTCTATGGATGAGTGGCATTGTGTAACAGGATGTATAGGTGTATGAGTACATATGATAAGTGAGTACATGTATGAGTGACTGTATTGGACTGTTGGTGAATGAGTGGATGTGTATGTGGATCTTAGAATTACTGAAGAGGTTGATGTAACTGGTATTGGTATGTCCATTGTTTTGAAAATTTTAGTCTCTATTTTTGAATGTGTGTATCAAAGGTTATATTAGGGTGAGAGGAGGTCTGCCACTCTATCACAAGGATGATGTCATCAGTGATGTCATCAGTGATGTCATTTGAGATGTCATCAGTGATGTCATGAGTGATGTCACTGACCATGTCATGAGTGATGTAATATGTGACGTCATCAGCAGTGCATTGCGGGCGCGCGAGTTATAGTTAGCTGAACTAACTATAACGGGGCAATTTCATTGGTTTTTTACGAGTAAAATGTCCAGCTAACTATAACATGTGTGAAACCTATGGTTTTTTCACTGAATTTCTAAGGTTTTTTAAATGCTAATTCCTAACTATAACGTGTGTGAAACCTATGGTTTTTTCACTGAATTTCAAAGGTTTTTTAAATGCTAATTCCTAACTATAACGTGTGTGAAACCCATGGTTTTTTCAGTGAATATATATATATATATACCCTATCACACACTTATATTTTTATCCGTATTTGTTTGTGTATATATATATATATATTTACTGAAAAAAACAAAGGTTGCAGGGTCGTTATAGTGAGGTGCACATTTCACTTGTACAAATTGTTATTTGATTTGCCCTGGAGAGGTGGTGGTCCCAGGGTGCGGGCGGGCACATCGGTTCTTCTCTCTTATACATTTTGAAAGTGTCCTGGGAAAGTGGCAGTCCCCGAGGCAGAGAGGGGCCACATGGCCCCTCCTCATTATTTTAATTCGACTTGTCCTAGGGAGGTGGCATTCCCCGGGGCACAGGTGGGCACGCATAAACATTTTGATAGTGCACCTGGAAGATGGTGTTCCCTGGGGCTGAGTAAGGGCCACACGGAGTCGACCGCATTCATTAAAAAAATGTTTGCCCTGAGGAGATGGCAGCCCCTGGGATGTGGGGAGTGCCTCAATGCACCCCCCACATATTTATATTTGAGAATTCCCCCAGGAGCTGGCTCACCTGTGGGCTAAAGATTAGAGAAGTGCAAAAGCCCAAGCTTCTTTTAAAAAAAAATATTTTTAAGTGGGAGCTGCAAATTGAGATTGGCTCCAGCCAAAAATTAAAAAAAAAAGCTTTTTTTGCCCTGCTAGGTCCCTGTGGGACCCCCCCCCACCCCCCCAAGAGGCCTAGTGGGTCAGGGTATTACTACCCTGCCCCTTCTTTTTTTTTTGTTTATGGCTGCCAACCCTTCGTGGTTTGAAGTGTTGGCAGCCAATCAGATTTCGGCACAAGTACTGTCCCTATATTTATAATTAAGTTTTTCTCTTAATATTTCAAAAACTACTGAATGAATTTAAACCAATTTTAAAAAAGGTCACTTTCTGGACCACCAGCTACCATTCTGCCAAATTTGGTGTAATTCCATAGTTGTGTCTAAAATCCCTATGGGAATGAACATGGGACCCCCTATTAACCCAGCCTGTGCTTGATGGATCACCATGAAACTTTCAAGACAGCAGCTGGAGTGAGTGCCATACTAGTTTTGAAATGTCCGCAAGGATTCGTCAAATGATGCCAAAGTTATTGGCAAATGAAAAAATACTCTTCCTATGAAAACTAGGTCCTAACTATAATTACACACTGGTAACTACCAGTAGGTATTATACATATATACATATGTATATGTATGCACCAACAGTTCCCACGTTACTGGAGCCCAAGATCCTACAGAGAGGCCTCACAATGAATGGGCACGGGGCAGCCCATCAAATCATCACTGTCACCAAAAAGTAGTGAGGCCCTTTGCTGCAAAAGCCGTTTATTTTCAGGTACAGCAGCGCCTTTTACATCATCCATCCCATCTTCTAACGTTTCGGCTAACTGCCTTGCTCACAGAAGGAAATGAAATAACTTGCAGGTGTGCTGTGGCGCGCTTTTTCAAAATACACCACGTGTCTGAATTAAACAACTACAAGCCCCAAAGTGCATTGTGTGAATGTCTCATAATTCAAACAGGAAATCCTCCGATAATATAAGCCTGGATGGTACTTATCTTATAAACACAAGCGCTGATCTTAGTTCGGGAAATGCTGAAATCAGTCAGGTGAGTAGAACCAGTGTTTCAATGCTGTTAAAATACGGACTTGAAAACAATCACCATTTGCAGCATGTTCATAGCAGGAAATAATCCTGAAAGAATCTCTTCCTCGCGCCATCCTTTTTGCACCATTGGCATCACCTCAGTAGGTTAGGTGCGCGAGTGGATCAGGCACCTCAATTCATATGCACCAACAGTTCCCACGTTACTGGAGCCCAAGATCCTACAGAGAGGCCTCACAATGAATGGGCACGGGGCAGCCCATCAAATCATCACTGTCACCAAAAAGTAGTGAGGCCCTTTGCTGCAAAAGCCGTTTATTTTCAGGTACAGCAGCGCCTTTTACATCATCCATCCCATCTTCTAACGTTTCGGCTAACTGCCTTGCTCACAGAAGGAAATGAAATAACTTGCAGGTGTGCTGTGGCGCGCTTTTTCAAAATACACCACGTGACTGAATTAAACAACTACAAGCCCCAAAGTGCATTGTGTGAATGTCTCGTAATTCAAATAGGAAATCCTCCGATAATATAAGCCTGGATGGTACTTATCTTATAAACACAAGCGCTGATCTTAGTTCGGGAAATGCTGAAATCAGTCAGGTGAGTAGAACCAGTGTTTCAATGCTGTTAAAATACGGACTTGAAAACAATCACCATTTGAAGCATGTTCATAGCATATTCATATGCACCAACAGTTCCCACGTTACTGGAGCCCAAGATCCTACATTAGAAGATGGGATGGATGATGTAAAAGGCGCTGCTGTACCTGAAAATAAACGGCTTTTGCAGCAAAGGGCCTCACTACTTTTTGGTGACAGTGATGATTTGATGGGCTGCCCCGTGCCCATTCATTGTGAGGCCTCTCTGTAGGATCTTGGGCTCCAGTAACGTGGGAACTGTTGGTGCATATGAATTGAGGTGCCTGATCCACTCGCGCACCTAACCCACTGAGGTGATGCCAATGGTGCAAAAAGGATGGCGCGAGGAAGAGATTCTTTCAGGATTATTTCCTGCTATGAACATGCTGCAAATGGTGATTGTTTTCAAGTCCGTATTTTAACAGCATTGAAACACTGGTTCTACTCACCTGACTGATTTCAGCATTTCCCGAACTAAGATCAGCGCTTGTGTTTATAAGATAATTACCATCCAGGCTTATATTATCGGAGGATTTCCTGTTTGAATTACGAGACATTCACACAATGCACTTTGGGGCTTGTAGTTGTTTAATTCAGGCACGTGGTGTATTTTGAAAAAGCGCGCCACAGCACACCTGCAAGTTATTTCATTTCCTTCTGTGAGCAAGGCAGTTAGCCGAAACGTTAGAAGATGGGATGGATGATGTAAAAGGCGCTGCTGTACCTGAAAATAAACGGCTTTTGCAGCAAAGGGCCTCACTACTTTTTGGTGACATATGTATATGTATGTATGTATATATATATATACATATATATATATATATATATATATATATTACCTACTGGCAGTTAGAACCTAGTTTGCATAGGAAAAGCATTTTCTGATTTGCTAATAACTTTGGCATCATTTGACGAATCTATGCAAAATTCTCCCCAAAAAAGGTCTATCCAGGTCAGCTACTATTCTGAAAATTTGGGGGTGATTCGTCAAGTGGGGAATGAGACAAAAGGGGGGTCCCAAAACACGTTTTCTCCATGTTAATTTCCATAGGAAATTTTGAGATGGGCTACAGCCCGAACTGCCGAACTGCTGAACGGAATAACCCCAAATTTGGCAAAAAGGTAGAGCTTGATTCAGAAAGAGACCTTTTTTTTAAATGGTGTAAATCCATTCTGAAGTTTTGGAGAAATTCAAAAGATAAGAGTCAAAAAATCAATTTCCCATAGGAAACTTTGGGCAAGGCTACAGCCGCAACTGCTGAACAGAATTACACCAAATTTGCCAAAAAGGTAGTGCTTGGATCAGAAAGAGACCTTTTTTTAAATGATGTAAATCCGTTCAGTAGTCGCTGAGAAATTAAAAAAATAAAAATATTGATATCTAGAGGCGCGGGCGCCCGTGCTTCGTGGTATTGAAGCCCCCGGGTGGTCCAGGTCCTGGGGGCACTGAAAAACATGTGTGGGGGGCTCCAATCCCCTACACTGCCATGGGGACCACCACCTCCCCGGGGCTTGATTTACGGGTTGCGGGGGGCAGGCAGCCCCCCACAGCCCCAGGGACCACCACCCCTGGGGCTAATTTTTAAATGTGTGGGGGCCTCCAAACCCCCCCAAGCCCTGGGGACCGCCTCCTCCCAGGGCTTTTATGAATTATTTGTGGGAGGCACACGACCCCTCGTTGCCCCAGGGACCGCCATCCCTGGGGCTTTTTTAATAAATAATTAAACCTGTGTGGGGGCTCAAGCTCCCCTACATGCCCCGGGGACTGTCACCTCCCCGGGGCACTAAGATGCAAATGTGGGGGTCCGTTACGGACCCCCGAGCCCCAGGGACCACCACTCCCCGGGGCTTTGCAAACATTGGGAGGGGGGCCGCGCGGCTTCCCTCCTGGAGCCCTTCATGGCCCTGGAGACCACCACCCCCCAGGGCCGGCTTCTGCAGTGTCCCGGGGTGACCACCCCCGAGACTCTGCTGTTTGCTATGGCTGGGCAGGAGCCGTGTGCCTCCCGCCCTGTCATAGCAAACTGTGGTTTGGATTTTGTAAGCGAGAGCAGGTTTCCTGCTCTCGCTTATAAAATTCAAACCACATTGCTTTTCCACAAGGGGAGCTGCATGTCAGCAGCTCCCCTTGTGGAAAAGCAAGGCCAGCTCCCACAGGAGGCGGGGAGCCGGCGGGAATGTGGGGGAATTGAGGCTACCCCCACGGTCCCCAACAAAGAAGCCAGGCTCTGGGGGATGGGGTCCCCGGGGCCATGAGTGGCCTAGGAGGGGGGCCACGTGGCCCCCTCCATCAATGTTTTTTTTTTAAAAATAAGAAAAAAAATGAGGCACAGCCCCAGGGGAGGGGATCCCCAGGGCACTTAAGGCCAAAGGAGGGGGGCTACGCAGCCCCCCTCCTTTAAAAACATTTAATAAAAAAACAAATTGGCCATGCCCCAGGGGATGGGGTCCCCAAATAATTTAAAAGGAGGGGGGCTACACAGCCCCCCCTTGATTAAAAAATAAATACATAAAAAATGTGCCATCGCGTCTAGGCCCCACCCCCTCCCTGCAGCACTCAGCAAACGTGCCCCCTGGTGTGTTGTAGGTGCGGGATTTCATTTCCCTTGAATGCTGAGGGTTCCTGGGGGCCAACTAGCCCACCAGGTACTTCCAGTATGCGCCAAAGAGCTGCGTTGCAGAAAGCTGTAAAAAGGTGCGTGGCCTCTGAACACCTCTCTGCAATGCAGCTCCCTGGCGCATACTAAAAGTACCTGGTGGGCTAGTTGGCCCCCAGGGGCCCTCAGTATTCAAGGGGACTTAATCCCCTAACTAAAAATGCGCCACAGGGGGCATTTGCACACTTGTCACATCAGGCCCTGCCCCCTCCCTGCACCACTGTGAAAACGTGCCCTGTGGCCTGTTTTAAGTTGGGGGATTAAGTCCCCTTGAATCCTGAGGATCCCTGGGGGCCAACTAACCCACCAGGTACCTCTAGTAAGTGCCAGGGAGCTGCCTTGCAGAGAGGTGGTCTAAGGCAACACCCCTTTTTACACCACTCTGCAACGCAGCTCTGTGGCGCTTACCGGAGGTAGCTGGTGGGCTAGTTGGCCTCCACTGACCCTCAGACTTAAGGGGACTTAATCCCCCAATTTACAACACATCGGGGGGTGCGTTTGCACAGTGGTGAAGGGTCGGAGGCGTGGCCTGATGTGACAAGTGTGCAAACGCGCCCTGTGGTGTATTTTAAGTCGTGGAATTAAGTCCCCTTGAATCCTGAGGGTCCCGGGGTGCCAACTAGCCCACCAGGTATGTCCAGTAAGCACCACAGAGTTGCATTGCAGAGAGGTGTAAAAAGGGGCGTGGCCTCTGACCACCTCTCTGCAACGCAGCTCTGTGGGGCTTACTGGAGGTACATTGTGGGCTAGTTGGCCCCCAGGGACCCTCTGGATTCAAGGGGAATTAATCACCCAAACTAAAACACGCCAGGGGGCGCGTTTGCACAGTGGTGAAGGGAGGGTGCGGCCTGATGGGACATGTGTGTACTTATGCAATCACCCCACCAAAACCCAAGCACCTATAAATTCACCATGCACTCTCTTTGCAGCACTCTAATCATCCAGTCACTACCCATACAGTTCTCCAATCACCCAGCGAGCACCATGTACTTATCCAATCACTCCGCCAAAACCCATGCACTTATAAATTCACCATGAACTCTCCTTGCAGTAATCTAATCTTCCAGTCAGTACCCATGTATTCATGTAGTGACCCAGGCACTAACACATGCACTGCTACAATCCCCTGTGCACTACCCAGGCAGACCTCTAACCACCTACACAGTACTGATTCACTCCTCCAATTACCCAGGTTCTACCCATGCACTCCAGAAATCCCTCTGTCACTACCCATGCACTCCTCCAATCACCCATCCAGCATCTTGTACTTATCCAATCACTCCGCCACAACCCAAGCAGATATAAAATCACCATGCACTGTCCTTGCAGCACTCTAATCATCCAGTCACTACCCATGTACTCATGCAATGACCCAGGCACTAACTCATGGCAAATACAGAGGAGGTCATGCTCATTACAGGGGTACCCCAACACATAGTGTTCCCTAGTGTATGAAGGTGTTTTCACTGTATTCTAAGTGTCTTTTAGCATAGCACTTGCTCCGGTCCTGGTTAGTCAGAGTCAGTTACCACCAGTATACGTCACTAAAAAGTTGGGGGCACAGGAGGACTTTCTGCTCCTCTGTCAGTTCTTTCTGAACATCTCTTGCTTCTTCCTGCACTTTTCTTCTTTCTGGACTTTCTGCATTTGTCTTGCTTCATGCAGCACTTTTCTTCCTCTTTCTTCACATGTCCTAACTTTGTAGGCATAGTTAGAAATTAGCATTTAAAAAACCACTGAAATTCACTGAAAAAACCATAGGTTTCAGGCTCGTTATAGTTAGAAATTAGCATTTACAAAACGATTGAAATTCACTTAAAAAACCATAGGTTTCAGGCACGTAATAGTCAGAAAATAGCATTTAAAAAACCTTAGAAATTCACTGAAAAAAATAGGGTTCATGGACGTTATAGTTAGTTGGAAGTTTCACTCGTACAAAACCATAGAAATTCCCCCGTTATAGTTAGTTCAGCTAATTATAACTCGCGCTCCCGCAATGCACCGCTGATGACGTCACATATTATATCATTCATGACATGGTCAGTGACATCACTGATGACATTACTGATGCCATCTCAAATAACATCACTGATGACATCAATGATGACATCATCCACGTGATAATACGATGCACCACCTCACACCCTAATATAACCTTTGATACACCCATTCTAAAATACAGACTACCATTTTTTAAACCATAGGCACACCAATTCCCGTTACTACATACCCACTCACTGATTCTTAGGTCTATACACACATCCACTCATTCACCCATACAATCACTCATACATACAGTCACTCATCGAAACGACACTTTCATATCACTCACACAATACCACTCATCCATGGAGTTACTCACACACCTAGTCAGTCATGAAAAGAATCAATCACACTCCCATTTTCTCACCTATACAGTAATACACACACCACCTCACTTATTCAAACATATACTAATGCATACTTACTCTCTTATACAATCACTTATTCAAGTACACACTTACCCATACAGCCACTCTCACAGTCACTGACTCTCACATATAGTCATTTATATACCCTAAGTCTCACATACACTGCCTTTTACATATGTAGTTACTTGGACATGTACCACTGAGACATCCAATCTCTCACCAACACACCCATACACACACTCACCCGCCCATACAGCTGTTTCCACATGCACTCTTGAACCCATACACCCAGTGAATCAACCACTCACACATCTATGCACAGTCACACACCTCCCACTCACCCACACAGACACTCAGTCTCCCATACAAATACTCAGGCAACCAATCAATAACCCTTAAAGACACTCATGTAGCTACTGACCAACACATGCAGGAGCGTACATAACAACAGACATACTGATACACACATTCAGACAGTTTAGTCACTAACCCATGCATTCAGTAAGACACATTTAATCACTCACTTATACAGTCTGTCACGTACATACTAAATCCTCTATCCAGACACTTATACACCCACTTATTCTTCAATACACCTTGGCATATATATAAAACATATTTAAACTTTAGAGAAACACACAGTCACTGGATGATGTCATCAGTGATGTCATTTGAGATATCATCAGTGATGTCACTGACCATGTCATGAATGACGTAATATGTGACGTCATCTGCAGTGCATTGCAGGGGCGTGAGTTACAGTTAGCTGTACTAACTACAACGGGGGAATTTCTGTGGTTTTGTATGAGTGAAATGTCCAACTAACTATAACGTCCCTGAAACCTATGTTTTTTTCAGTGAATATATATATATAGATAGATATATAGATAGCTAGATATAGATATAGATGTAGAGATAGTTATATACATATATATGTATATATATAGATATATATATAGATAGATACATATTCACTTAAAAAACATAGATTTCAAGGACATTATAGTTAGAAATTAGCATTAGAAAACCTTAGAAATTCACTGAAAAAACTACAGGTTTCAGGGACGTTATAGTTAGTTGGGAATTTCACTCATATAAAACCAGAGAAATTCGGCTGTTATAGTTAGTTGAGCTAACTAAAACTTGTGCCCCCGCAATGCACTGCTGTTGATGTCACCTATTACATCACTCATTACATCTTCAGTGACATCACTGATGACATCATCCAGATACTGGGTGATTTTTAAAAGTTTAAGAATGTTATATATAGATACGCAAAGGTCAGTAGCTACATGAGTGTCTATACAGGCTAATGATTGATTGTCTGAGTACCTGTATGGGTGCCTGAGTCTCTGTGTGGGTCAGTGGGGGGTTGTAACTCCCTGCATGGATGTGTGAGTGGGTGATTCAGTGGGTATATCAGTTCATGAGTGTGTCTGCGAGGGGCTTTATGGGTGAGTGAGTGTGCATATGGCTGTGTTGGTGAGTGAATGGATGTCTCAGTGGCATGTGTGTGAGTAGCTACATATGTGAGAGGCACTATATGTGAGTGTTGGAGTAGATAACTGACTATATGTGAGAGTGAGTGATTGTGAAAGTGGATGTGTGGATGAGTGTGTGCTTGTGTCAGTGATTTATAAGATAGTTTGTATGTGTTAGTATCTGTATGAATAAGTGATAACTGTATTGGTGAGTAAATGGCAGTGTGATTGAGTCTTTGGGTGACTGACTAAGTGTGGGAGTACCTCTGTGGATGAGTGGCAGTATGCGAGTGTCTGTATGGGTGTATGAGTATATATATCAGAGGCTGTATAGATGAGTGGCTTTGTTTATGAGTACCTGTATGGTTGAGTGAGTGGATGTGTGTAGACTTATGAATCAGTGAGTGGGTTTTTACTAGGGGTGGGCGGAATTTGCGGAATTAACCTTCGCAAATTATCGCGAGAATGTTTAAAATTATCGCAAACAAGCAGAAATATCGCAAAGATGCGGAAGTTTTTTTCCGGCATGTTCGCGAGATTTTCTGCATGGTTGCGGGTCGCCAACTTACCCATGTGGTTGCTTGCGGGCGCGGCCATCTTGTTTTGAGTTGTTCTCGCGGTGCATGATCGCGAGAAGAAAGACGTGATCGCGCGACGCATGACGTCACTGCGGGCGCGAACTGTCGCGAGACAGCGCAAATGGCTAAAAACAATACAACATCTCATGGAGAACGCGACCGGATCAAGAAAACTTGTCGGCGAACGCAGGGATTCAGGTAAGGCGATCGCGCGCGCGCGAGAATGTATCATTTTACAGCGCGAGCAAGAAACAAATTATCGCCAAGCTGCGGAAACCGGAATTTTTGACATTTTCGCGCTCTCCGCGGAACGCAAAAGTGTCAAATTATCGCAATTTCCGCGAACGGAACGAAATTTTTGCCCAGGCCTAGTTTTTACTAACTGGTATTGGTGTGTCTATGGTTTCGAGAGGGGGTGTATGAAAGGTTTTATAAGGGTGTGAAGATGTGCATCAGATATCAAGTGGACGATGTCATCAGTAATGTCATTTGAGTTGTCATCCGTGATGTCATAAGTGATATCACTGACTATGTCATGAGTGATGTAATATGTGACGTCATCAGTAAGGGTGGGTGACAATTTCCGGTCCGCTCGCAGAAATTGCACAATTTCAACATTTTCACGTTCCGCGTGGAACGCAAAAATGTCAAAACTTCCGCGATCTGCTGCAGAACGGAAATATGCAGGGCAGGATTCATTCTGGCACGATGCTCCTATCATTTTAAACCTCATCAGGAAGCACTTACAGATTTAAATAAAGCAGGTGCCTGAGTTGAAGGTCAAATTCAGTAACGCATTAATCAGCACAAAAGATTTGTGAGCACGGTGGAGGCTAGGCAGGTGTGCTTTCTCCCCATATCTAAAGTCAACAATTTGCTGTAATCCTTGGTGGAGGTCTGTGCATCCATGAGTTTCTCGAGCGCAATCCCCGTGTAGTTCCTGACACCAGGAGGTTCTGTCTCCTCATCTGCTGCTCTGGTTGGTCTCTGACCCTTTATAAACAAGAGGCATGTGAACTGCATAGAAGCCCCGCAGTTAGGCCCCAACCCACACACCAGCGAATGTCTGACAGAATATCGACGGACAGAAAAACGACCTACAAAAACATCGACACAAAAATATCGATGACAAGAATATCGAGATCCTATCTACAACATGGTAAGTACAAAAATATCGAAAATAAAATATAGAATGTCAAAAATATCGTTATTAAAAATATAAAGTATTTTTTAGTTAAAAAAAAATATGTAAAATAAACTAAATAATACTTATAAATAAAAGAAACATAATTAAATATATGTTATAATGTTTAAAATTAATAATTAATATATATAATGTAATAAAACATTAATTAAACATATACATATAATATATAATATATATACTTACTTAATAATACATTTTAATAATTGTTTTAATAACTTATAACTTGTTAAAAATTATTATAAATTACAAATACATCATACACATAAAACAATAACATGAATAAAAATTAAATAATTATATATAACACATTTAAAAAATTACATTTAATTTGAATATTGTTAAAATTAATTATATATTACATTAGCTATAATAATACAAAATATATTAAATAGCACCGACAATTAAGGTGCCAATTCCGATCCGGTAAAAACCTGGTACGAACCGTCGGGCGGAGCCTTTTCTCCGTCCGACTCGTACCCGGTGCGAAATCCATCGGAAAATGCAAGTACGATTCATACGGAAACACCATTTCCGTACGAATCGAACAAAACACCGACCGAACAGAAACTAAACACAATTCCGATCCTGAAAGGCGCCGACGTGACGTCGGTACGCATCCAGCCTACGTTTCACGAACCAGGAAGTACGATTCGAACCGACGTCATCCCGCATGGAAAATATTTACCGGCTGCCAAAAACTGCCGGGAAATCAGGACGACACACGCAAGGAGCAGCTGGACGCGACGAACAGACATGGACCCGAACCTACGTGCCATCCCTGCCCTCCTAGCAGTCCACCTGGCGTAAAGGAACCGACGCAGACGCCGCAGAAGGTCAGCACAACAACCAGGGGCAAAGGGGGGGGCAGGGGCAGGACACACAACACCAACACATGGTACCAAATCACACATGGCCTGGACATACCTGACCATCTGGGCCTGGTCACTTCCAGGGGGTGGGGGCGAGGCCAGCAACGCAAGCATCCGCCACAACGGAAGTGGATGGTCACGCGAACCGGTACGTACCCTACCCAGGCCGCAAGAGCGTGGGTACGGAACGTACCACGCGTCCCCCTACGTCACTCCAACAATGGCGGTATGGCCCGTACCCACGTCAGAAATGCCTTGGTACTGCTCGTACCAGCATTGCTGGGGTCATGTAGGGGTACGCGTGGTACGACCCGTAGCCACGCCCCCAAGGCCTGTGTACGGTGCGGACCCCACAGCACCGCAACAATGGGGGGACGCACCGTACCCACCCACCAAAGGCATGGGTACGGCCCGTACCCAGGCACGCAGAGCGTGGGTAGGGGTATGTACGGACCGTACCCCCACCCGTGGAAGTACGGCCCGTACCCCCACCCGTGCATGTATGCCCCGAACCCCCACCCGTGTATGTACGCACCCAAGCACCACCCGTGTATGTACGCCCCGAACCCCCACCCGTGTATGTACGCCCCGAACCCCCACCCGTGTATGTACGCACCAAACCCCCACCCGTGTATGTACGCACCAAACCCCCACCCCACCCTGGTATGTACGCCCCGAACCCCCACCCGTGTATGTATGCACCGAGCCCCCAGCCGTGTATGTACGCACCGAACCCCCACACCACCCTGGTATGTACGCCCCGAACCCCCACCCGTGTATGTACGCACCGAACCCCCACCCGTGTATGTACGCACAGAACCCCCACCCGTGTATGTACGCACCAAACCCCCACCCGTGTATGTACGCACCAAACCCCCACCCCCCTGGTATGTATGCCCCGAACCCCCACCCGTGTATGTACGCACCAAACCCCCACCCGTGTATGTACGCACCAAACCCCCACCCGTGTATGTACGCACAGAACCCCCACCCGTGTATGTACGCACCGAACCCCCACACCACCCTGGTATGTACGCCCCTAACCACCCCCAGCCGTGTATGTACGCACCGAACCACCACCCGTGTATGTACGCACCAAACCACCACCCGTGTATGTACGCCCCCGAACCCCCACCCGTGTATGTACGCCCCGAACCACCACCCGTGTATGTACGCACCAAACCCCCGCCCGTGTATGTACGCACCAAACCCCCACCCGTGTATGAACGGACCGAACCCCCCCCAGCCGTGTATGTACGCACCGAACCCCCCCCAGCCGTGTATGTATGCACCGAACCACCACCCGTGTATGTACGCACCAAACCACCACCCGTGTATGTACGCCCCCGAACCCCCACCCGTGTATGTACGCCCCGAACCACCACCTGTGTATGTACGCACCAAACCACCACCCGTGTATGTACGCCCCCGAGCCCCCACCCGTGTATGTACGCCCCGAACCCCCACCCGTGTATGTACGCACCAAACCCCCACCCGTGTATGTACGCACCAAACCCCCACCCCACCCTGGTATATACGCCCCGAACCCCCACCCGTGTATGTACGCACCGAACCCCCAGCCGTGTATGTACGCACCGAACCCCCACACCACCCTGGTATGTACGCCCCGAACCCCCACCCGTGTATGTACGCACCGAACCCCCACCCGTGTATGTACGCACAGAACCCCCACCCGTGTATGTACGCACCGAACCCCCAGCCGTGTATGTACGCACCGAACCCCCACACCACCCTGGTATGTACGCACCAAACCCCCACCCGTGTATGTACGCACCAAACCCCCACCCGTGTATGTACGCACCAAACCCCCACCCGTGTATGTACGCACAGAACCCCCACCCATGTATGTACGCACCGAACCCCCACCCGTGTATGTACGCACCGAAACAACACCCGTGTATGTACGCACCAAACCACCACCCGTGTATGTACGCACCAAACCCCCACCCGTGTATGAACGGACCGAACCCCCCCCAGCCGTGTATGTATGCACCGAACCCCCCCCAGCCGTGTATGTACGCACCAAACCCCCACCCGTGTATGAACGGACCGAACCCCCCCCAGCCGTGTATGTACGCACCGAACCCCCCCAGTCGTGTATGTACGCACCGAACCTGCAATAAGAATGGTGTGTGCCAAACACCCCCAGCAGTGCCCAGACACAGGAGGGGTGGGTGCAGAGTCCTCCCAGCAGTGCCCAGACACAGGAGGGGTGGGTGCAGAGTCCTCCCAGCAGTGCCCAGACACAGGAGGGGTGGGTGCAGAGTCCTCCCAGCAGTGCCCAGACACAGGAGGGGTGGGTGCAGAGTCCTCCCAGTAGTGCCCAGACACAGGAGGGGTGGGTGCAGAGTCCTCCCAGCAGTGCCCAGACACAGGAGGGGTGGGTGCTGAGTCCTCCCAGCAGTGCCCAGACACAGGAGGGGTGGGTGCTGAGTCCTCCCAGCAGTGCCCAGATATAGTACAAGATACCCCATCAACAAGTTCAGTGACCAACAAGGGTGATACCCCAGATGCAGGCGGAGCCATCGCTGAGCCAGCATGGCTATATTGAACGGCAACCCTCACACATCCAGGAAATGTAGACACAGCACAGCACAGCATTTGGGAGACACCCTGCAGGGAAAATGGCCTGCTCCACAGAGGATGGAACACACCTTGGGACAATGTCACCATACAGTGAGAGCAAACATGACCAAATACCATTGGCAGAGACCTTTGTGATGGCACGCAGATGGCAGGGTACACCCCATGAGCAGCACACTCCAACATTTCACAGACCCCTAACACATTATCACCACCCCAACTCAGGGAGCACCAGCACCAACAGCAAGTCCATGAAAGCATCAGTGTGCAAAACAAAAAGAAAATGCTTTATTCAGCAGGAAAATATCTCTGAGAAAATGTCCACTATGTACAAGGGCCATGGGCCAGCCCAGCAGCAAAGTCCGGGGGGGGGGGACACATCGGGACGTGTGTCCCCTAGCTTGCCTGCACAGTTCACAAGTCCATTTCATCCACAGAAGAGGGGGCATCAGGGGGGAGGGTGGAAACAGGCACCGCAGGGACAGGAGGGGAAAGGGTAGGTGTTGTGGGTGCAGGGAGGGATGATTCTGCCACAGGGGGGGTGCCAGCGCCAAAGGTGGAGGACAGAATGGCGCTGCACACGTCGGCAAGTTCCCCCAGCGACTCCCCCGCACCCAATCCAACCACAGGCCCCAAGGAGGGGGGGGGCAAAGGGATGGGTCGCAGCGCCACTGGGGGAGGGTGTGGACAGGGTGGGGGACTCAACTCCCCTGGCCGGGTCCCGCCTCCACCGCTTGCGGGGTGGTGTCATCCTGGGGCTGGGGGGCACACTCGCAGTGGATGATGCTGTCACCGACTGTTGGCCAGGAGAGCTAAGGGGAGTGGATTTGGAGGGAGTGGGTTGTGTGGAATGCGGACTCCCACTGTGGCTGCGTGTTCTACGTTTCCCCCCCGACCCAGTGGGTGTGCCTTCCTCACCCTGTGTGTGCGTGACAGGAGGTGTGCGCTTCGACTTCCCTGGTGGTGTGGTGCCTGTGTCTGTTGGGGTGCGTGCACGCTGACGTCTGGATGTGCGTGTGACAGGCACGGGAGTGGGATTTGTGGATGGGGCAGGGGTAGGGGGGGGGAGGCAGCGCTGCAGGAGATCCAGTGCTGCAGTCAGTGTGGAGTCTATGGACCTCAGCAACTGCCGTTGGTCAGACTGCGCAGCCGACATGCCCTCCATGTATGCCTCCATCTGGGTCAGCACCTGGGTGTGGGCATGGAGGACACTTAGCATCGCAGTCTGACCAACCTGCAACTGCCTCAGGATGTCCACAGACTCCGCACTCACCGCAGCAGTGGTGACAGGGGCAGGGGGTGCGGTGCCTGGCAGGAAGGAGACATGTGGGGACCGAGCACGGAGGGAAGGGCCACGAGCAGGTGGGAGGCCGGTGATGGAAACTGAGGTGGCGGGGGGATGTGGAGGGCTGCCATCAGCTGGGGGGGCAGACTCCGCCACCTCTGGGAGCTCAGCCTCGGACCCGTCTGCGTCATAGTCTGTGTTGGCAGTCGACAGGTCCTCTGCCTCACTCCCATCGGCCTCCGTGCCACTCCATGTGCCAGACAGGACAGCACTGCTGGCACTGGTGCTCAATCCCTCCTCCCGGTCCGTGCTAGTGTCTCCTTCCATGTCCCCCGGCGATGCTGTGGGCAAGGTGAAGAGACAGGAGATAATCAGACACCTGTACACATATGTCACATGAGTCAAATATACATAGGTCACATTGCATAGCCTGAAAAGCAACAGGAGTAACACCTACAAAACAATGTACACATGTAGGCCATGGAACACACAGTTTTTCGACCCACCATGCCACTGAGACACAATGGAGAGCATGACACAATAGCAAATCACTGCACCTGAAATTTTACAGAGGAGCCAGCCTCTGGGGACAAATGTGCACAGCACCTGCACCACACTGCGTCTTCAAAAAGGGATGAGCATGAATGATATACCTTTACTCTTGCCGCATGCTGCAAAGGCAATACATGAAACCAGGCCAAACATGACTGGGTCACTGCACCTTGAGCGTATGTCCAGTCAAACATCACACACAGGCCACACCCAGCAAGGAGGATGAAGCTTCTGACATGTAGGGCCTTGTACGCACAAACCACCCACACCTGAGACAATCTCATTGAGACGGAGAAAGTATGTACACCTCTTACTCTGGGATGAAAACACATGGCCTCCACTAATTAATGACTGTACACACACAGCCCCTGGTGGGCATGTCCACACATCATTGACAGGCAAACATCATCAGATTGTCTCAACAACACACACAGGTAATGCCCACTGTGAGTATGCACAGGCAAAATGGGTCCCCCTGTACAGTGGACACATGTAGCAACCTGTAGGTCCTAACAGTTGAGCCCAGGGTACAATGCCACCCTACCCAACCCATGGCGAAGACACAGTGAATGTCCATATTGTTGGATGACGCACATGATACCTAGGAAGAGGTGCCCCAGGGCACAGTAGTGCCCACACTCCTCCATGGTCCAGGATGGACATGACTGCAAATTAAGCAACCGTCCCTGCACTTAGCAGGCCTCCCACTCAGGCACATCATGTCAGAGGGCACACAATTGGACATGCATGCTGGAAGGCTGTACAGTTTGGAGACACACCCCTATGTCGTGATTCACAATCAGTGCCAAGTGACATGGACACCACAATGACTGAAATTGGCCATGGCACACGCAAGGTCCCCATACCTGTGGCACATCACCCCCACACATGATGCTGATGGCATAGGTCACCTGCATGAACTGCCTGCCTAAATAACCTTGTGCAAGAGTGGCTACAGACAGACCAGGGAACACATGGCAAGGAGGGGAAGGGAGGGAGTGAGAACAGCACTGTGCTAAATTGTTGAGAAGTTGACGCACTGCACAATCAAACCCTGGCAGTGTATCCATGCAACTGCACACTTACATTGGCTGGGGACACACAACTGACACACATGTACCTACCCCCTTCCTGCTGCTGCTTCTCCTGTAGGCGCCTGTCCATATCGGGGAAGACCACCGCCAGCACACGCTTCTGGATGTGGGTCAGACGACGGCGCCCACGGTTCTTACGGCTCACAGGTGAGTCCCCCAGCAGGACCCGTGCAATCCTCCTCGTCCAGCACCGGATGTCCTGCCAGCGTTTCCTCACCTGAGACAGGCTCCGCCTCCGACCCTCTGTATCCCTCACGGCACTGACGGCTTCACTCCAGATCTCCCCCTTGGCAATGGCGCCTACCTGTGAGGATGCAAAAGTGAGAATACATTAATCCACATGAGCAGAGACACAGAGACACACATATAGAACAATCCTCTTTATGAACAGGCCATGGTATGCATGCAACTAATTGCACCTTTGTCATAGGGACATTATCCACTGTGGAAGGCCAAATGCACTACGTGCCATTGAAAGTACACGGGTGGCATGAGGGGTACCACACATTCACTGACCAGGGATCACACTGTGCCTCACAGGCTACAACAGGATTATGTACAGCACCTCACAGCAGACACCTGCCCCAGCACACTGATGCTACCTCATCAGAGTACACAGACACACACAGGTACAGGACAATCACATGGCATTGCCAACTGGGGGTACACACCTCACTCTGCCCATGTGCCAGTAGACGGGGGTGTCACAGGTGTGGGGCTGGCTCAGCACGGCATGCACACAGCACTGCTCCCTGCTCACATTGGATGGCCAGGCTACATCCATCCCTCATGCTGCTTGTGTGCAACACTCCCCATATGCACTCACCCACATGACAGGGGACTTACACACACACCAATGTGCAGGGGACGAACACCGCCTTTGGACACTCACAGCACAGGTACACTGAACAAACACACATCCATGGGTACTGACACCTGTCACACTGGGGGGAACACAGGATCACATCAGGACTGTGGAAACAACATCCCCGGGAGGAGTATGCATGCAGAATGTGGCATGCACCGTGCATTCATTGTCACAGTAGGCACTATGCAAGTGAGGAGTGCACACAGGAAACACAGCATGCTCTGCATGGGTGACATCAGGCCTTCCACACCCTGGGACCCACTCCAAACAACAGTGCATGTCTGTCACACATGGATACAATGGCAGAAGTCACTGGCACACAAAAGGGGCACAGTCTAAGCTAGTGGAGTCAGCACTCACCTGAACCCCTGGTCGACCATACAGGCTCTGGAACTGTGGGAGGATCACATCTATCAGGGCAAGGTTCTCCTCCTGGGTGAATGGCTGTGACCTCTCCACAGTCCTGGACATGGTGCCAGAGGAATCACTATCAGCAGCAGTGGTCATGGATGAATGGATGTGCAGGCAAGTGCTCTCTCGTGGGACCTGGCTGCCTTATATATGCCTGGCTGGCCTGTTCATGTACAGGAGTACTGATTGATTGGTCAGTCACATTTGCATCCTACGTTTCATCCAATCCCTTCAAACCTACCCCAGTGTGTGCCTTTGCATGGTTTCAGTTTTGATGATGATGTCAAGTCATCATCCACATTGCAACAATGTAGATTCTTTCAAACTGACTTCTGCTGGGCACCTGGTGCTCAAATTCAAAAATCTCACTCAGTCTCCATGGCAACCATCATGCATATAGGCCCTTATACTTGTCCCTCATGTGTCCCCTATGTGTTTTCATACATATACACACAGGTACGGTGCGTTCCATGCCCTAGGGCACCCCCCAAGCAGTGATACGGACCGTACACGCGCTTGTACGGTCCGGATCACAATATGGGCGCTGGCGTATGCGTACGCCACAGTAGTACGAACTGTACACGCGCTTGTACGGTCCGGATCACAATATGGGCGCTGGCGTATGCGTACGCCACAGTAGTACGAACTGTACACGCGCTTGTACGGTCCGGATCACAATATGGGCGCTGGCGTATGCGTACGCCACAGTAGTACGGACCGTACACGCGCTTGTACGGTCCGGATCACAATATGGGCGCTGGCGTATGCGTACGCCACAGTAGTACGAACTGTACACGCGCTTGTACGGTCCGTACTACTGTGGCGTACGCATACGCCAGCGCCCATATTGTGATCCGGACCGTACAAGCGCGTGTACGGTCCGTACTGCTGTGGCGTACGCATACGCCAGCGCCCATATTGTGATCCGGACCGTACAAGCTCGTGTACAGTTCGTACTACTGTGGCGTACGCATACGCCAGCGCCCATATTGTGATCCGGACCGTACAAGCGCGTGTACAGTTCGTACTACTGTGGCGTACGCATACGCCAGCGCCCATATTGTGATCCGGACCGTACAAGCGCGTGTACAGTTCGTACTACTGTGGCGTACGCATACGCCAGCGCCCATATTGTGATCCGGACCGTACAAGCGCGTGTACAGTTCGTACTACTGTGGCGTACGCATACGCCAGCGCCCATATTGTGATCCGGACCGTACAAGCGCGTGTACAGTTCGTACTACTGTGGCGTACGCATACGCCAGCGCCCATATTGTGATCCGGACCGTACAAGCGCGTGTACAGTTCGTACTACTGTGGCGTACGCATACGCCAGCGCCCATATTGTGATCCGGACCGTACAAGCGCGTGTACAGTTCGTACTACTGTGGCGTACGCATACGCCAGCGGCAATATTGGCCCAGGGACCCTATACACGCACTCCGAGCGTATGTACGGTGCGTTTCACAACTGTCAGTGGTGACAGGCGGCACACAGACAGGAATGGAGCGGTCAGATATTGCCAAGGGTGGACACCAATGCATTGTCTGTGCAATACCACATGTGTGTGACACAGGTGTGTCAGGATGTGATGTGGCACTTAACCCCTGAGGTGTGGGCAATGCACATGTACGATGAGCTGTGTACACATGTCGTGTGTGATGGTGCGCATTGTACCACACATCCCCTGCACTCCTTTGACATGTGTGCATGTCGTACACACTAGTGGAGCCATGAGTCACTTGCATGTCCCAGTCACGGACACCCGCACCTGTCCCCTGATGCCAGGTACACGGAATATTACACATGACATGTGTATGGCTGCGTTGCACGCTGCAACCATGTCATGTGTGTGGCATGTGTTTCCATGATTTTGCTGTAGGTGTGTGGTCCAATGCATCAGCAGTAGCTGCTGCCAACATGTGTCTGTGTGCAGATGGCCATGGCACACTGTTCCGCACACCAGCCCACATATGTGATTTGCCATGAGGTGTGTATGTATGCAACTACACGGATTATCAACACAAGTACATATCCACATGCTCTCTATGTATGTTCTGTCTCGACATGTACTCCTCCAAGGCAATGTGTGTGGCCTGTCCTATTCCTATGACATGTGACCAGTGCATATCGCATCCAACAACCTGTCTGTACCATACGCATACTACTTCTGCACATGTGTGGATGTCTGTGAATCCTGTGATGCGTGTGCATGTTCACTTACACTGGCCCACAGCTAGTCTCATGCCATGTCATCGTGATCTTGCCCCCCTCCGTTAGTGGCTGTCCCTTGGTAGTAGTGTCTCCTGACTGGCGTACGTGTCCAGGAAATGTTGCACAGACCTGACTCAGAATGTGGCAAATGTGTATTGGCTGTGTAACATGTGCTCAGTGCATTGACAATGTCGTTGTACAGTGCTCACTCTTCGGTGTTCCTTCCATTTCACTGCAGGGCTCCGCCTCTCCCTCGACGTATGCCAGACATGGCTGCCCTGCATGAACGGGACTGTATACGCCGCTACAGATTCAGCCAACGGTTGATTGATGAGTTGACTGGCCGGCTGGAAGCACAACTCCTCCCGCGCCACAGGTATCCCAGTGCACTGGCACCCAAGTTGAAGGTGATGGCAGCCCTACATTTCCTTGCCACGGGTACGTTCCAACATACCATTGCTGATGTCGGGGGCATGTCCCAGACGATGTTCAGCCGTGTTCTGCATGATTTCTTAGAGGCCATGTTGGTTCACCTGGATGAGTACATTAAATTCCCAATTCGTGAGCAGTTGACAGATGTCAAGCGTGAGTTCTATGCCCTGGGAGGGATGCCCCATGTCATTGGGTCCATAGATGGGACACATGTTGCGTTGGTACCACCACAGGCACAGGAGGTGGTGTATAGGAATCGCAAACATTATCACTCCATTAATGCCCTTGTGGTGTGTCTGTCCAACATGGTGATTTCACATGTCTGTGTTCGCTTTCCAGGATCAGCACACGATGCCTTCATCATGAGGCGTAGCAGGCTGCCTGAAATGATGCTGCAGCTGCGGAACGAGCGAGCATGTATTGTTGGTGGGTAGACTCTGGCAGTTCAGTGTTTGGCGTCATCTTCCAATCTCACTGCCTGTGCTGACACACTTCTGTCCATGATGTTTCCTTGTAGGGGACGCTGGCTATCCCAACATGCCATGGCTGATGACGCCTGTCCGCAACCCCAGCACGGCTGCCGAGCACCGCTACAACAACGCACATGGGCGGACCAGGAGAGTCATTGAGAGGACGTTTGGACTTCTGAAGAGCCGATTCAGGTGCCTCCACAAGACCGGCGGAGCACTCCCATATGCCCCGGTGAAGGTGTGCAAGATCATCATCGTCTGCTGCATGCTGCACAACATGGCAGTGGAGGAAGCTGTTCCACTCATACTGGATCAAGATGACCAGGACCATCCACCCGTGGAGGATGAAGGCCTTGGTGACGGGGCAAGTGATGTGGAGGAGGAGGAGGCTGTGGAGGACATGCAGAGTCGGCTCATACGCAACTTCTTTGCTTAGTGGTGAGTTCCAGTGTCTGAGTGTGCACGCATTGGGCCGTGTGTGGCATGTGTTGCAATGTGTGTGTCCATCTGCATGTCTGCCAAGTGAGTCAGTGGTGTGTATTGAAGTGTCACTCGAGTGATGGCGCAATGGAAGGATGTTGTCTGAGGGTCATCATTGTCACCTGTCATGTTGACAACATGATACGTGTTGAGTACATGCTTGCGGATGTGCTCCTTTGGGCTGACTCCTTGTGTGTCTCTCTTCCACAGGTCCATGGGCATGCTGTCTGCTGGTGGCATTGTTGTGCTCCTGCTACTCCTCATGAACACAGCAACATGTGCTGATTCTGCGTCACATGCACGGGCAAGTTTTGAAATCTCCTTAGGGTAAGGGATGCCTCACGGCGTTTTGGGTGTGTGAATTGTTTGTAGTCTGTGTGCACTTCTCCGGTTCATGTGTGTTCCATTTACATACATGTGGATCCTACATGGGGAACATGACATGGGGCAGGCTTCACCTGGAGCCATGGTCAGACTTGGTGACTGTCATGTGGCAGGGGATTGGGGATTGTGATGAGGCCATCATTGTGTGTAACACTGACCTCGGAAACATACAGGTTGCACCGGGTTGACATGGTGTGTGATTGCCCCATCAGGGCCTCAATGGTGTATAGCGGCCTCTCCGTGGCAGCAGGGGGTGTTTAGCTGTTATCCGTCACTTGTGTGCCAGTTCAATGGAATACCAGCATCTGTGTTGCAATGGGGGGTGCCAGTGTTGCTCCCACATGTTCATCCACATGACCTGTGTATGTGTTGACAGAGTATCATTGTCATTCCAACACACATGACTAATAAATTTGTCCCTCTGTCTCCAAGGTGCCTCTTCCCTGTCAATGGTGGCCTGTTGCCACTGTGCGTGCAGCATGTCTGGCATAGTTTTCTGAGGTGGTGCATATGTGTCTATGTGTAGAGTGACAAGATGCTAGGGGTTTGTCAGGGAGTGGGAACTGTATTATGCACAAGATGCACAGTTCCATCCACCTCAAGGCAAGAGAGACCATCCCCCAGGGCAACCACAACATCCGTGTCGAATCCTACCATGCAGTATACGGACATGTGCCTTACGACTCCCATGATACTTGTCCATATCCGGAGTGCATCTGCACAGCTCTGCTACTGCATCGGGCAACCAGGCCACATCAACGTCCAAACGGGATGGGGGGAATGTTTCACAGCCAGCTGCAGGATGACCTTCTCGATCCACGGCCACACTCATGATGCAGCCCACAACCCCAACACAACCATGTGGCACTGTGATCCAAAACTCCATTCTGGCATCTCCATGCATCCAACCTCGGGCTAGCCACCATTTTCAACATCCGCCTGATGCAAGCATGCAGGACATTGTAGGGACACATGTCTAGACATGCCTGGGAGCGGCAAGCCAGGGCACTCCACATGATCCCTGACCTCTGCGCATGACTGTTGCTCCCCTGAATGTGTCTGTAGCCACAGTTGTGCGGGAACCACTCAGCTGGTTGGGCCCAGCACAGGTGAGTATGGTACTCCATGTCTGTATCAGATGATAAATTGGGACGCATGTGTGTCCTGGGCAAGACTGCGACCCCACGGTTTGGATGGTTGGAGTTAATTCTGAGATCAGGCATGCTTTGACTTTACGACACACACATGTATTGTAATAATGCAGAATCACGGCATCAGCTTGTAAGTGTGATTAATTTATTTGTGGTGGGGTACGGGTTTGTGGGGATGACAAGAGGTGCACAGCGGGAGTGTAGAATCCAAAGTTCACTGGGGGAGTTGGTATCCTTGCCGTAGCAAAATGTCAGAGTCCATGCCACAGTCTTCGTCAACATAGGTCAGACAGTGACCAGCAAGTCCATGTGGCAGAGAATGTCATGTGCTGCTATTGGGCCAGAGGGCCAGGTGCCAGGCCAGGTGACCTGGGAGATGGTGATGTTCTGCTGACTCTCACAGTCTTTTTCGTGGACAACCCACCTTCCTGCGGGGTCCCTCGGAAGCAGTCCGTGACGATGTCTGTGACGCTCCGTCGGATGAATCCTCCTCCTCCTGATCCCTCCCTGTGTCTGGTAATGGCCTTCGCCTGGTGCCACAGAGAGGGTTGCCCATGTTGTCGGCAATCCGACGGAGTACACCGGTCATTTGGGTTTGCACCGCCACGAGCTCAGCCTGTCTATCCTCCATCCTTCCTTGGTGTTGCAGTTGACAGGCATGTTGCTGGGACTGCAGGGTCTTCATCTCCTGGAGGGTCCCCTTGATGTCATTGAGGGTGGATGCAATCTGGTCCATGCCCCTGGTGTCACGCCGGTATGTATCCAGGATGTTGCTGACCTGGGACACTACCGGGTCCTGAGCTGCCTGGTCAGGTTCGCGCCTCCGCCGTCCTCCACTCCCGCCACCCCTGCCCACGTGCACCTGGCCTGCTGTTGTGGGTGCATCGGGTCTCCGGGACCCCTGAGGGATGGCATCTGCGTTGCCGCCTGCCTCCTCCTGGGTGCCCGGAGGACCGTGTCCCTCCTGGGCAGACTGGCTGGGTGGTCGTGTGCGGGCAGGGCTCCTGGACGTCTCCTGGGATGTGGCAGGAATGGGGGTGGTGGTTGGCACAGTTGTACCTGACGCAGGTGCTGCAGGTGGTTGGACACCAGAGGGGCCAGGTTGGTCTGGGTCATCCACGGAGTGGTGAGAGTCATCGCTGGCGGTGGGGTCCTCATCCCGCGGAGCCTGGTCCTGTGAGACTTCCCCCCCAGTGTTGGGGGGTGTTCGTCGACGTTGACCTGTGTGTGAGAGAGACAATGTTAACAGTGTCACATGTGGCATCCATGTTTCATGCATTTCTGATTTGGCACTCTTCCTCTGGGTAGTTGGATCTGTCTTGCATTCCTCTCACAGTGCACTTGTGCATGGGTATGTCCCTTGGCCACAGCTGTCAGGGCTTTACGCATGTGTGAGACACAATCTTAGTTGATGCATCTATTTGGGTACACAGTCAGCAGTGTGGTGTGCGGGCGTAGCGAGCCATGCAGAGGCGCCTTACGTGTTGCACTGTACGTGGCCAAATGGTGTTTTGCCAAGGCAATTTGATGTTGCAGGTAGGGGACTGAAGCATTTGTGACAGGGTTCTTACCGACACAGTGGGTGGGTATACTGGGTGTGTGGTTAGGTCTGTGCCAGCAGCACGGATGGACTCGTGCACAGATTGACACATGGACCGGTCTTCATCTACGGAAGGGGGGGTTTGAGGCACTGCCAGACCTGGTCTGCATGCACACAGTCCACCGGCTGACGAGTGGACATGGCCACACCACCCAAGGGTGATTTAGTCTCCCTGTGTCTCCCTTCCTCCCTCCCTCTGTCACCCTCCTCCCTCCCTCTGTCGGTCTCCCTCTGTCACCCTACTCCCTCCCTCTGTCTGTCTCCCTGTGTCCCCCTCTGTCTCCTTCCCTCTCATTCCCCCTCTCCCTCCCTCTCTTTGTCACTCTCTGTCACCTCAGGCCAGCTTCCTGGGCACACACAGTTAGCCGGTCTTTGAATGGCCATTGGCTTGTTCATGTGAGTTAGTCCCTGTTCTCCGGGCACCCATTGGGCAGTGTGTCTGAGTGTAGGCTGCTGCTGTGGCGGTGTGTGCTGAGACTCTATCAGAGCGATGCTTCTTCATTGTCTGCTGTAATGTGCAAATTGTTCCTTCAGACCCATGTCATCCTGCATGGCAGCCACCATTTGCAGGCAAGACAGTACTGTGTGGGTACACACAGTTTGTATGGCTGTGCCCTGGGCCATATGGGCTGAGGGCATTGTTTTGTGCTTGTGAGTTGCTCAATGTTAGTTTTGATGCCCCCACTCCCAGGATCGACCAGATCCTGTGTTGTGTTGGTGTTTTGTGTGGCCTGTGACTTGGCATGGCCCTGATTGATGCATGGGGCATGGAGGCGCTAGTGGCATGTGTGTGTTTGTGGAGTGTTGTTGTGTGCGGTGGTGGCTTGGGGGGGGTGGCATGCATGATTGATTGTGTATGGCATCCCCCCATGTGAGGTGAGTTGTTTGTGTACTCACCAGGGTCTGGGAGTCCAGGCAGTCCGTGTAGTCCCTCCACCGCCAGCGTGGACATCACCTTCTCCTCCCAGGGATGGTATTGTACCGGTCTGGGGGGCGGCCCTCCTCCAGTGATGTTCCCCTGGTTGTGATTGTCAGTCATCTTCCTCTTGACCGTCCTCCGCAGATCGTACCACCTGGATTGGCACTCGTGCCTGGTCCTTCTGGTGGTCCCAACAGCATTCACAGAATCGACAATCCTCTGCCACATGGCCGTTTTTTCGGATATGCTGGTCTGTCTGACCAATGTCCCAAAGAGCTGTGGCTCGACTCTGAGGATTTCGTCGACAAGGATCTCCAGCTCCTCCTTCGTGAACTTTGGATTCTTGGTGGTGGACATGGCGTGGGGTGTGGGTGTGGATGGTTGTGGGGGTGTGGGTGTGGATGGTTGTGGGGGTGTGGGGGTGGATGGTTGTGGGTGTGTGGGTGTGGTAGTGGAGGTGTGTGTGTGAATGTGATGAGGGGGTGTTTGTGTAGGTGGTTGTGTGAAGGTATGCAAGTGTGAGGTTCAAGTATGGTGGTGTGGGTCGTCTGTGGGCTCTGGCAGCAGTGGGTCTGTTGCAAAGGCTCATGGTTTGTGTGTGTGGTCCATTTTTATTGGTCCATTTGTGGGTGTGGCTGTGTTTGAAATTTGTGTGGGTGTGTTATGAGGAGTGATTGAGTTTTGGGCCTCTGTTTGGCAGTTTGGCAGTTGCAGGTGAGTGTATGTGATGTTTGTGGGGTTGTTGGGCATGTTTGGTGGTGTGGGGAAACTCTAATTGCCTCTCCTTGTGTAAATATGGTTTGTCCTGGTTCAGTACGTGTGTTTTTGGCGTCAGTACGGTCCGTACATGCACTGGTGGGGGTACGGTCCGTACATTCCCTGGTGGGGTGTGGGTACGGCCCTACATACACGGGTGGTGGTTCGGTGCGTACATACACGGCTGGGGGGGGTTTGGTGCGTACATACACGGCTGGGGGGGGGTTCGGTGCGTACATACACGGGTGGTAGTTCGGTGCGTACATACACGGCTGGGGGGGTTTGGTGTGTACATACACGGGTGGTGGTTCGGTGCGTACATACACGGCTGGGGGGGTGTTCGGTGCGTACATACACGGCTGGGGGGGGTTCGGTTCGTTCATACACGGGTGGGGGTTTGGTGCGTACATACACGGCTGGGGGGGGGTTCGGTGCGTACATACATGGCTGGGGGGGGGTTTGGTGCGTACATACACGGCTGGGGGGGTTCGGTGCGTACATACACGGCTGGGGGGGGTTCGGTCCGTTCATACATGGGTGAGGGTTTGGTGCATACATACATGGCTGGGGGGGGTTGGGTGCGTACATACACGGGTGGTGGTTCGGTGCGTACATACACGGCTGGGGGGGGTTCGGTGCGTACATACACAGCTGGGGGGGGTTCGGTCCGTTCATACACGGGTGGGGGTTTGGTGCGTACATACACGGCTGGGGGGGGGGGTTCGGTGCGTACATACACGGCTGGGGGGGGTTTGGTGCGTACATACACGGGTGGTGGTTCGGTGCGTACATACACGGCTGGGGGGGGGTTCGGTGCGTACATACACGGCTGGGGGGGGTTCGGTGCGTACATACACGGCTGGGGGGGGGGTTCGGTCCGTTCATACACGGGTGGGGGTTTGGTGCGTACATACACGGCTGGGGGGGTTCGGTGCGTACATACACGGCTGGGGGGGGTTCGGTCCGTTCATACACGGGTGCGGGTTTGGTGCGTACATACACGGCTGGGGGGGGTTTGGTGCGTACATACACGGGTGGTGGTTCGGTGCGTACATACACGGCTGGGGGGGGTTTGGTGCGTACATACACGGGTGGGGGTTGGGTGCGTACATACACGGCTGGGGGGGTTTGGTGCGTACATACACGGCTGGGGGGGGTTTGGTGCGTACATACACGGCAGGGGGGGGTTTGGTGCGTACATACACGGGTGGTGGTTCGGTGCGTACATACACGGCTGGGGGGGGTTTGGTGCGTACATACACGGGTGGGGGTTGGGTGCGTACATACACGGCTGGGGGGGGTTTGGTGCGTACATACACGGGTGGGGGTTCGGTGCGTACATACACGGCTGGGGGGGGTTCGGTGCGTACATACACGGGTGGGGGGGGGTTCGGTGCGTACATACACGGCTGGGGGGGGTTCGGTGCGTACATACACGGGTGGTGGTTCGGTGCGTACATACACGGCTGGGGGGGTTTGGTGCGTACATACACGGGTGGTGGTTCGGTGCGTACATACACGGCTGGGGGGAGGTTCGGTGCGTACATACACGGCTGGGGGGGGTTCGGTGCGTACATACACGGCTGGGGGGGGTTCGGTCCGTTCATACACGGGTGGGGGTTTGGTGCGTACATACACGGCTGGGGGGGGTTTAGTGCGTACATACACGGCTGGGGGGGGTTCGGTCCGTTCATACACGGGTGGGGGTTTGGTGCGTACATACACGGCTGGGGGGGGTTTGGTGCGTACATACACGGGTGGTGGTTCGGTGCGTACATACACGGCTGGGGGGGGTTTGGTGCGTACATACACGGGTGGGGGTTGGGTGCGTACATACACGGCTGGGGGGGGTTTGGTGCGTACATACACGGGTGGGGGTTCGGTGCGTACATACACGGCTGGGGGGGGGTTTGGTGCGTACATACACGGGTGGGGGTTGGGTGCGTACATACGCGGGTGGGGGTTGGGTGCGTACATACGCGGGCGGGGGGTTGGTGGGGTGTTCGGCGCGTATGCGGGCACATGTCTCCATGGTTGCTATGGGAGTTCGGTTCGGACGGTGTTTTTTGCGTACGGTTGTGGAATGGGGAGGACGGGAGGGATCGTACTTGCGCTGTCGGACTTTATTTTTCCGCACGGTGGGTTTTTCGACCGGGGACGTGTCGGTGACTTTTCCCGACCCGAGGACGTGTGGGGAAATCTTCCCAATGCGATTCGTATGGACTTTTTTCCGTTCGAATCGTACTTGGCAGTTTGTACGCTACTTTGACGATTCGGACGGAAAAAAATCCGGATACGAGTCGGACGGGGAATTTTTTTACCGGATCGGAATTGGCACCAAAACTACTACTCCAGCTCCAAAAATAAACAGTAAAGAAAATGTTGGATAGCGCAGAGCTAAAAATTACTATTTCCACTCCAGGGAGTGTAACAATAGGGAAAGTGTTGGATAGTGAGGGGTAAAAATTACTATTCCCACTCCAGAGAGTGCAACAGTAGGGAAAGTGTTGGATAGCGGAGGGGTAAAAATTACTATTCCAACTCCAGAGAGTGCAACAGTAGGGAAAGTGTTGGATAGCGTAGGGGTAAAAATTACTATTCCAACTCCACAGAGTGCAACAGTAGGGAAAGTGTTGGATAGCGTAGGGGTAAAAATTACTATTCCCACTCCAAAGAGTGCAACAGTAGGGAAAGTGTTGGATAGCGTAGGGGTAAAAATTACTATTCCCACTCCAGAGACTGCAACAGTAGGGAAAGTGTTGGATAGCGTAGGGGTAGAAATTACTATTCCCACTCCAGAGAGTGCAACAGTAGGGAAAGTGTTGGATAGCGTAGGGGTAAAAATTACTATTCCCACTCCAGAGAGTGCAACAGTAGGGAAAGTGTTGGATAGCGTAGGGGTAAAAATTACTATTCCCACCCCAGAGAGTGCAACAGTAGGGAAAGTGTTGGATAGTGTAGGGGTAAAAATTACTATTCCAACTCCAGAGAGTGCAACAGTAGGGAAAATGTTGGATAGCGAAGGGGAAAAAGTTACTATTCCCACTCCAGAGAGTGCAACAGTAGGGAAAGTGTTGGATAGCGTAGGGGTACAAATTACTATTCCAACTCCAGAGAGTGAAACAGTAGGGAAAGTGTTGGATAGTGTAGGGGTACAAATTACTATTCCAACTCCAGAGAGTGCAACAGTAGGGAAAGTGTTGGATAGCGTAAGGGTAAAAATTACTATTTCAACTCCAGAGAGTGCAACAGTAGGGAAAGTGTTGGATAGCGTAGGGGTAAAAATTACTATTCCAACTCCACAGAGTGCAACAGTAGGGAAAGTGTTGGATAGCGTAGGGGTAAAAATTACTATTCCCACTCCAAAGAGTGCAACAGTAGGGAAAGTGTTGCATAAGCGTAGAGGTAAAAATTACTATTCCCACTGCAGAGTCTGCAACAGTAGGGAAAGTGTTGGATAGCGTAGGGGTAAAAATTACTATTCCCACTCCAGAGAGTGCAACAGTAGGGAAAGTGTTGGATAGCGTAGGGGTAAAAATTACTATTCCCACTCCAGAGAGTGCAACAGTAGGGAAAGTGTTGGATAGTGTAGGGGTAAAAATTACTATTCCCACTCCAGAGAGTGCAACAGTAGGGAAAGTGTTGGATAGTGTAGGGGTAAAAATTACTATTCCAACTCCAGAGAGTGCAACAGTAGGGAAAGTGTTGGATAGCGAAGGGGAAAAAGTTACTATTCCCACTCCAGAGAGTGCAACAGTAGGGAAAGTGTTGGATAGTGTAGGGGTACAAATTACTATTCCAACTCCAGAGAGTGAAACAGTAGGGAAAGTGTTGGATAGTGTAGGGGTACAAATTACTATTCCAACTCCAGAGAGTGCAACAGTAGGGAAAGTGTTGGATAGCGTAAGGGTAAAAATTACTATTCCAACTCCAGAGAGTGCAACAGTAGGGAAAGTGTTGGATAGCGTAGGGGTAAAAATTACTATTCCCACTCCAGAGAGTGCAACAGTAGGGAAAGTGTTGGATAGTGTAGGGGGAAAAATTACTATTCCAACTCCACAGAGTGCAACAGTAGGGAAAGTGTTGGATAGCGACTGGGTAAAAATTACTATTCCAACTCCAAAGAGTGCAACAGAAGGGAAAGTGTTGGATAGCGTAGGGGTAAAAATTACTATTCCCACTCCAGAGACTGCAACAGTAGGGAAAGTGTTGGATAGCGTAGGGGTAAAAATTACTATTCCAACTCCAGAGAATGCAACAGTACGGAAAGTGTTGCATAGCGTAGGGATAAAATTTACTATTCCAACTCCAGAGGGTGCAACAGTAGGGAAAGTGTTGGATAGCGTAGAAGTTAAAAATAACATAGTTATAAATAAAATATTTATTTAAAATAATTAGTGATTTAATTATTAAATAACTCAAAATTATTTACAAATACCAATAAATAATTATTACAAACATAACTACCAAAGAATAATTAATTAACAATACATTAATAATAAATACCAATAAATAATAATTAATAAATATCAATTACCAAATAATAAATATTAAATGATAAAATATTTTTCATAACCAAAAACATATGAATTATTAAAAAGTAAATACCAATTAAAATATATTTAACCATTTAAAAAAATATATACCGCAAAATAATAATTATGAAACATTAATTACCGATTAAAAAATATCGAACTATTAAATATTTTTCATACGCCAAAATAATAAATATTACACATTAATTACCAATTAATAATTACCTATTAATATATTAATTAGAAATATCAATGCATAATATTTAATTATATTTAATTCACAATTAATCATTAATCAACAATTAATTATTTTTCATAACCAAAATATTATAATTTAAAATATTTACCAATTAATAATTATTGTCCAATTAATTAATTATCAATACCCAACAACTAATTTAATAATTACTTAATTAGATTTCAATTACTTCCAACACTATTCCCCTATAAACGCACAACACACTCCACTAATAAAATAATACACTTAACATAATTATCAATTAATCAACCAATTAAAACTAATTGCCAATTAATAAAAATTAATTACCAATTAATACTTCATTAACAATAATATAATTATCAATACCAATAAATGAAAATAAATTATTAATTAATTACAATTAAATTACTTCCCACCCTATTCCCCTATAACCCACAACACGCTACAGAACTTAAACGCAAAAATTTATTAATATCAATTTATAATTCCTAAAAATGTATAATGAATTCCATATAATTAAATTACTTCCCACCCTATTCCCCTATAAACCCACAACCCGCTACAGAACTTAAACGCAAAAAATAATTAAAATTAATTTATAATTCCTAAAAATGTATAATTAATTCCATATAATTAAATTACTTCCCACCCTATTCCCCTATAAACCCACAACCCGCTACGGTACTAAAACACAAAATTGACTTAAAAAAACATTGTTAACATATAAAAATTGTATACATATATGTTAAAACCAGTAGAACACTTAACTAAAAACATATAACACATACATATTAAATACATAATAAAATACATAACAATAATATAAATATCGATATTAGTAACATCAATATTAGTAAAATCGATATATTTGATGTCGATATTACTAACTTCGATATTACTAACATCGATATTAAAATACTTACCTTAGGATCGATATTCTGTCCATAGATATTATTGACATCGATATTCTGTCCCATCGATATTAAAAACTCGATACTTGTGTAGGTAGATATTTTAGTTTCGATATTTTGGCTGCTCACCCACACCAGCAGTGTGCAACGTCTTCCCGCCCTTTCCCCACTATGATGGACAGCTCACTCGAGTGACCCCGGCGCCCATCGGCGCGGTGGCAAAAGTTACAGACACACATGGTCGCTGGAGACAACTCTTCTGGCCCTTTACGCAGCTGTAGTGTAGGAAAAGCACTATACATTTACCCACCGAGGTAGCACTTACTGATTAGCCAGTAGAAAGCACTCCAGTTGAGTAGAGGTATTGCTCAAAACGGACGGTGGCATCTTCTTGGATAAATATGCAGGGCAGGATTCCTTCTGGCAGATGTTCCTGTCACAAAAATTAAACCTCAACAGGAAGCACTTACAGATTTAAATAAAGCATGTGACCGAGTTGAAGGTCAAATTCAGTAACGCATTAATCAGCACAAACGATTTGTGAGCACGGTGGAGGCTAGGCAGGTGTGCTTTCTCCCCATATCTACCGTTAACACTTTGCTGTAATCCTTGATGGAGGTCTGTACATCCATGAATTTCTAAAGCGCAATCCCCGTGTAGTTCCTGACACCAGGAGGTTCTGTCTCCTCATCTGCTGCTCTGGTCGGTCTCTGACCCTTTATAAACAAGAGGCATGTGAACTGCATAGAAGCTCCGCAGTTAGTCCCCAGCCCACACACCAGCGGTGTGAAACGTCTTCCCGCCCTTTCCCCACTATGATGGACAGCTCACTCGAGGGACCCCGGCGCCCATCGGCACGGTGGCAAAAGTTACAGACACACATGGTCACTGGAGACAACTCTTCTGGCCCTTTACGCAGCTGTAGTGTAGGAAAAGCACTATACATTTACCCACTTAGGTAGCACTTACTGATTAGCCAGTAGAAAGTACTCCAGTTGAGTAGAGGTATTGCGCAAAACGGACGGTGGCATCTTCTTGGATAAATATGCAAGGCAGGATTCCTTCTGACATGATGCTCCTGTCACAAAAATTAAACCTAAACACAGGAAGCACTTACAGATATAAATAAAGCAGGTGCCCAAGTTGAAGGTCAAATTCAGTAACGCATTAATCAGCCCAAAACCTCCGCGAGCATGTGAAATTTTGCGAGTTCGCGGAGATTGGTTACCGTTTTGCGAAATTTTGCGAAAGGCAATTTCACAAATACTGCCCACCCTTAGTCATCAGCAGTGCATTGCAGGGGCGCAAGTTATAGTTAGCTCAACTAACTATAACAGCTGAATTTCTCTGGTTTTGTACAAGTGAAATGCCCAACTAACTATAACGTCCCTGAAACCTATTTTTTAATGAATTTCTAAGGCCTGGCCTCATGTTGGAGACCGCGGGAGAGCCCAAATGCCCCCACAGTCCCTGCTGGCTCCTCACCTCCTGCATGAGCCAGCATTGCTTTGGACAAGGGAAGAAGCTGACATGCAGGTTCACTTGTCCGATAGCAAACTGCAATGTCCTGGGGTGGGTACCCTAGGACACTGCTGGAGCTGGACCTGGTGGGTGGTGGTCCCCTGGGAAAAGGAGGGCTCCACGAGGGGGGCCACACAGCCCCCTCCAACATATTTTTAAAGCCCTGGGGAGGTGGTGGTCCCCGGGGCCAGGGGTTAGCTACAGGCCCCAGTATTTAAATTACTCTATGCCCCGGGGTGGTGGTGGTCCATGGCGCAGTGTGATGTCATTTGAGATGTCATCAGTACTGTCATCAGTAATGTCACTGACCATGTCATGAGTGATGTAATATGTGACGTCATCAGCAGTGCATTGCGGGGGCGTGAGTTATCGTTAGCTCAGCTAACTATAACGGCTGAATTTCTCTGGTTTTGTAAGAGTAAAATGTCAGACTAACTATAACGTCCCTGAAATCTGTGTTGTTTTCAGTGAATATCTAAGGTTTTTTAAATGCAAATTTCTAACTATAACGTCCCTGAAACCTGTTTTTTTTCAGTGAAGTTTATGTATATGTATTCATTCTCCTCGCACCCTTACAAGGAAGGAATCAGCGCTCAGGTTGTAGTTTGGAAGTATTAATTTGCAAAGGATGCAATCCACGCGTTTTGGCTCGTCTGAACCTTGATAACGATACAAGACGTCAATGTAGCTTCCATATTTAAATATACAAATGCCTCCAGTTGGCAACATTAACAAGGGACTGCATATTACATTAATCCAAAAAGCTGGAGACCATATTTTCCTGGTCACAATGCAAAAAATTCAGGAATTCATACAATAAAGAAAAGAAAACAAGTGTTAATATGCACACAATTTAACTTCAGCACTATCCCTAAATAAAGCTCTAGTGATTATGGTTCCATTCCATTCGCAGCTCTTTTGAGATGTCATGACCGATGTCTGAGGCATAAGCAGTACATTACGGGGGCATAAGTAATAGTTTTTAAAATATTTTATTTCAGACACGAAGATATCAGGTATCAGAGCGCTTTACATAGCACCAATTTCGTTACACATGGACACATTCATTTTTGTTAGGCACGGAGAGATTAAGTCATTTGCCCAGAATTACAAGATGTTGAGCGTTGTTGTTGAGACTCAAACTCGGTTCCGCTTCGAGGTCGACCGCTCTAACCGTAAGGCTACATCCTCAGGTAAGTATAACTCCTGAATTTCGCTGGTTTGTACGAGTGAAATCTGAGTCTAACTATAACATCCCTGTAATCTTTGTTTTTTTTCAGCAAATTTCTAGCTTTTTTAAAATTAAGTAAGATGCCTAACATAATGGATGGTGGGGGGTTGAAAGCAGGGCCTGGCCTGGCATTGTGCTACACCCACCCAAGCTTGCCGCTCCTGCCTCCCCTACTCCTTTCCATCCATTGTCCAAGTCAATGCCCCTGTTCCCTCATTACAGCCCTGTGTGGCCGTTGTTCTGCCACTGGCCTTCCCGCCTTCTTTGAACAGTTATCTTGCTGCCCCATCCACTTTCTCCCTATCCTCTGTTGTCTGAATCCATGCACTAGCCCCCTCCCTCCTGCCATGCATGGTCTAATGTGCGGCAACTGCCCTCCATTTAGCATGATGTCCCAGTCCACTCCTCCTGCCCTCCATTTCCCAATTCTTTGCCTCATCATTGACCTCCTGCTGAGCCTCTGTGCTTAGCTTGCCGCTCCTACTCTCCTTTCCTCTACCCTCCAAAGTCTGTGTGCATGCCCCTGCTCTATCCTTTTTGCCCACCATGCTCCATTGACCTGCCCCTCCTATCTACTCTGAGTGTTCTGTTGAGCTGCCACTCCCCTCCCACCTGCCTAGCATTGTCAGATGACTGTAACCTATCCCTGCCACCTCCACCCTGCCTGTCCATGTTCCATACCCCTATCCCCTTCCTCCTGTCCTCCATGGCCCATTTTATTGCCATACCCTTCTGCCCTCCCTGATCCGTTGTGCTGCAACTGCTCCTCCTGCCTGCCCCGCGTGGTCTACTGTGAGGCCCCTTCCCCTGAACTCTCTTGTCTGTGCCCAGCTCCTACCACTCCTTTCTCTTCTACATGGTACTTTGTGCATGCCCCTACCCCGTCCTTCTTGCCCATCATGGCCATTATGCTGCCACTAACCCTCCTGCTTGCCTTGCATGGTCTTCTGTGCTGCCGCTGCCCCTCCCAACTTCTCTGTGTGGTCAGCTAGCTGGCCCATACTCCCTCCCACCTTCCCTCCATGGTCTGTGTGTATGCCATCATAGTCTCACTCTTGCCCTCCATGGTATGTTGTGCTTCTAGTGCCCATCCTGCATGACCTCCATGGTCAGCTTGCTGCTCCTGCCTTGCCTCCTTGCCCCATGCCCTCTGTTTTCCATGTGCAGACCCCTATTCCCTCCCTCCTGGCTTGTCTGTTCCATTGTAATGCTCCTGATCTCTCCCTCCTTCCCTAGCGCGTGTTTCCTTGACGTAGAGCCTGTTTTTTCACAGCCTCGCCTCGCATCGCTAATGAGATGCAAAGAAGGCGTGGCTGTGAAAACAACACATGTTAATATCATGAAGGCAGCTTCGCGATATTAACAAGGAGGTGCAGCGATACAAAAAAATCGGGCTACCTCAGCCTTAACTTAGGAATTTAACGTCTGTTAAATTCCTGACTAAGGCATACTTTTAATGGGAGATGGATTATGCTGATGGGACCACAGAGTCGTATCAGCAATGTTATCGCTGAGTTCAATGGAACACCGGTGGAAAACCAGCGATGTTCCATCGAAAACCCCGCTATCGCTGAAATATTATCGCCATAGCGCTATGCGTTGTAAATATAGCGTTATCATGGCGATAATATTCAGCGATAGCTGGCGATAATATTTCTATCGCTATGTACGGCCAGCGATAATTATCACTGGCCATTGATAATATGCCCCTAAGAACTTGATCCCGTAGATCCATCTTTTGCGATAGAGAATCCTCCTTGTGAAGAGACAACTTGAAGCCCAACGGGGCTCAACTTCTGAACCTGGGTCTTAAACCAACGAGATGCAATAACCTCCCTCAATAAAGCGACATTAGCTCACCACTGACTGAGGATTGAGAAAAACCCAGCACTGATCTCCATCACGCTCCACTTGCTATCCGCACCTGGAATGTAAAGGATAAACCGTAATACCGATCTCCATATCTGATATCGTAATCATCGCAATCAGAAAAGGGATGGGAAAAACAATGGCACAATATATACAGTATGAACATAGAATGCAAATAGTACAATACAACTACATATGGTTTTGGTGGGATAATCCTCGCCTCGTGTCCTTAATAGAATTGAAATATTCTCGTCACGATTGTTTGCAAATTTTTATTCTATGTCAGGACCAGAGGCTCTGATTATGCTTGTTCAAAGCTTAGCTACCACAGCAGACAGTACACCAACAATAGGCTTATAGTAGTATTATTTAAAAGTCATCTCAGTTGACCAGTCAGCTACATTCATAACGTCTGTGAGACTGACCCCTAAAGAGAAAGACTTGGATGCCATAGCCATATTTGGTTAGAATTGCTTTTTTGATAAATACCTATTGGAAGGTCAGGCCTCCAAGAATCTCAGGACGATAGACATATCCCATAAAACCGAATATTTAGGACAAGGGGGCTTGACAATCCAGATACCCCTGAGCAGTTTGCACACCAGGGGATGCTCACCTACTGGTTTGCCATCCACTGGGTCATGCCCTGCTGAAATGGCAGACCAGAAGTTGTTCACAGTCCTGTAAGCCAGACCAGAAGACGCGATTGAGGCCAAAAAATTCACGACCAAAGAGATATGTACTTTAGTGGGATCAACTTCTCATTGAGAGGCCCAGCTACACCATCGTTCCAAAGCTGATGAGTATCCATTGTGGGTATTTCACTGACCAGGCTTCGCTAATAAACCTGTCAGCATCTCTCGAAAGGCCCGGGACCTTCCATCTGTCTCTGAAACCCGCCAGGCTACCAGTGGGAGTTTCCTTGACTCTATCAATGGATGTGGAGATTTCTGAGGGTCCAGCAACAGGTTCCACCTCTGTGGAAGGAGGATTGGTGCAGCACATGACATCTCCAGGAGGAATGGAAACCATGCTTGTGCTCTCCAGAATGGGATGAACAGAATTAACTCTGATTGCTGGTGTCAGGTCTGTGCTAGAACTCTGGGGATCATCATAAACAGAGGGAAAGTGTAGCACAGAGATGGTGGCCAGTTCTGGAGAAACACATCTGTGGCGATCGCCTCCGGATCTGGACGCCAGCTGTAGAAGGCTGGGAGTTGCCTGTTGATACATGACGCTAACAAATCCAACTGACATGGGCCCCAAAAGAGGTTCAGAACCCTGAAAACCCGGGGTGGAGTCTCCAGTCTCTGAAGTCCTGAGGATATCGGGAATGCCAATCGGCCACCCAGTTGTTGCACCCTGGGTGATATTCCAGTACCACAGAGATTCTGTGCAGAAGGCAGAAGTGCCAAAAATCCTTGGCAATCTCTGCCAGAATTTGGGACTTCACCCCCCCAGTTTGTTCACATAGCGTACCACTGACACATTGTCCATGCGAAGCAAGATACAACAGTCCGTCTTCCGAGGTGAAAGACTGCTAATCGCAAAGGAGCCTGTCAGCAGCTCCAGACGATTGATAAGTAAAGAGAGTTCCTCCTGTGACCAGTGACCCCCAGGGGATATCCAGCCTTAACAGGCTCCCCAACCCCAACAGCTGGCATCGGACTCGATCACTACTTCTGGAGTGGATCTGAAGATGGGTCTGGCGTTCCAAGCCTCCATGTGGTCCAGCCACCACAACATCTCCAACCTCTTCTCCTCTGAAAGAGGGATCTGTTCTTCATACCCGAGGCCTTTGCGGAGATGTTGAATCTTTAGCCTTTGGAGTGCCCTGTAGTGAAGAGGACCCAGGAAGATTGCCTGAATCGAAGAGGCCAGCAGTCAAACCACCCGGGCGACAGACCTCAAGGATACAATCTGCCTGTTCAGAATCAACCTCAACTCACTCTTGATTGATCTGACTTTCTGAGTTGGGAGGAGGAGCTGGCAACCCAGGGCCTGTAAATGAAATGCTACTAGTGGGCCTGCAGCACTTGTTGTGCCACTAAACCCACATAAATAGCCCCTCAAAACATGTCTTAGGCCTGCCATTTCAGCCTGTATGCAGTTTTAAACTGTCAATTCACCTTGGCAATATAAACCCATTGCCAAGCCTCAAACTCTCCTTTTATTACATATACGTCACCTTTAAAGTAGGGCCCTAGGGAGCCCATATGTCAGAGTGTGTTTCAATAAAAAGGCTGGACATGTGCCTTTAATTTTTACATGCCCTGGTAGTGAAAAGCTCCTAAATTAGTTTTTCACTACTATGAGGCATACCTCTCCCATGGGATAAACAATACAGCACAATCGACGGCAGAATGTAAAAGCCGCTCCTCACCGTTCTGTTTCTTCTTCTATATATTTTATATTCTAAATGCAGATATGTACAACAATTCCTGCACCTGCCGTCGTTCGGTGCAATTGCAACGCAGAACAGAAATCTTGAATTTTGGAATGGTCAAAATCCCAAACTTAGGAATTTTGTACTAAAAACTGCTCTGAGATGCGAGAGAAGACCGGGACCACCTGCTAGTCTGTTTGCCCAAGCTGCATCACCAGTCAGCCTGACTTTGTGGCAGCTCCTGCTATGTTCTTCGCCACAGCAGCAAATCCTGTTAAAGTGACCCTTCGCCAAAGGGTTATCCGACCTCATGGGTCTCTCCGCTGCTGTAGCCTCGACTCTCATCCTGCTGGAAACTTTTAACTTACAAAAAAGGGATTAAGTCCGAATGTAGAATACTTCACCATGACTTCGTCCAGACGCTGCCTCCTCCTCGGGCACTGCCTGCAGCCATGCCCCACTAAACTTTACATTCTCAGAACATTTTTCTTCAAATTTCTTAAGTAAGATCGTGCCCAGTCGACTTCTTATAAATAACTTGCCCTCCATCGCTGTCAGAAATATTTTTGGACTTTGACCCGGTCCTGTGCGACTAGATGTCCATGGTTGCCACCTTGATAGTCTAGGCACTAGATTTTTATTCATTATTTATTTATTTATTTGTCGGATTTGTAAGGCGCATAGCTGCCCCAGCAACGGGGCATCCCAGCGCGACCAGAGACAGTGAGAGTGACAGTGAGAGTAGCCGGAAGGAGAGCAGTTTAGACGTGAACCGGGAAAAGCCAGGTCTTGACGGTTTTTCGAAAAATAAAATGACTCTGGATCTCTCTGATCGGAAGCAGATTCCAGAGTTGCAGCGCCAGACTGTGAAAAGAGCGGCCTCCGGCTCTCGCTCTCAGAACACGAGGGACACTCACTAACGCTTGGTCAGCCAATCTGAGGGAATGCCGCGGCACATAAAACTGTAGCAGGTTGGACAGGCCCAAAGGAGCCTGTTGAGTCAGAACTCTGTGCGAAACACAAAGAGTCTTAAACTGGATTAGCTTTTCAACAGGCAACCAGTGTAGCTTGGGCAAGACATGGGAAACTGACCAGGATCTCGGCAGTGCCACCAGAATACGTGCAGCAGCGTTCTGGATTCTCTGCAGGCGCCTAATACAAGGCTTGTTGGCCCCAAGATACAGAGAATTACCATAATCCAACGTAGACAAGATTATCGCTTGGATAATGATCTGACGCACCCTGGGGGGGAAAAAACTAAGCAGAGGCTTCAAGCCACGCAGCAGCCCAAAACATGTCCCTGCCACGGCTTTTGATTGTGTATCAAAGGTGAGCCCACTGTCTATCCACACTCCCAGGTTCTTAACTGCCTCTTTAGGCACAGGGGCCGGTTTGGGGCTGTCTGGCTAACACTGCTCAGACCATAGGTCCCGGTCTTTCCCAAATAACAGCACCGCGGACTTACTGGCATTCAGCTGCAAGCAGTTGGTTGACATCCAGCCTGCCACCATTCATAATTTTTAAATTCATAACTCTGGTTCTACTGATTAGATTTTTGACATTCTGATGGCAAATAATTTATTAAAATGTACTTTATTTTTCTACATTGGTGTGGGATTTTTCTTGTGTTGTGTTTTCACTTTACTGCTGTTTGTGTGCTGCATAAATACTTCACACATTATTTTTTGTGAGTTAATCCTGACCACTTTTGTGCCATGCTACAAGAGGGTTTAGCACAGGTTCATTTTGAGAAGTTCATGAAACTTCTAATATGGTACAGTGTCCTACAATCTTTATTGGAATGCATGTTTTTCGAGAAAGGATGACTAGAGGCGGGCACTCAAAACAGTTTCCATTACAATTGCAAACGAAAAAAAACCAGCACGCAGGTTACGATGCTTTGAGTTTCCATTCGGTTTTACAGTAAACATTTCTTGGCACGTTTGTAGTGTCACATGTATTTCTATGCCTATAATTAAGGATTAATGAATTATCTGATTGCTTTCTTGTTCGTTGAAAGCAAACAAAGAGGAAATCAGATAATCCGCTAATCCCAAACTAAACTCCAAAAATCAAAACAGAAATGCATGTGATGAAAGAAACGTGCTAACAAATATTTATAATAAAATGAAAATGGAAGTCAAGGGGTCTTGAGTTTCAGTTGTTTCTGGTTTTTTTCAAATTGGCGTGGATACTGCTCGCTGATCACATAACCACCCTCTCTATTGTTATATTTCCTGAGGTATGGAGTCAGCCTAGTCACATAGAAATGTGTAACCACTATTGTCCTCCCATACACCAAATGTTGTGGGTCATATAAGGGTAGGTACTGCATGAAGATACAAAGGTGACTTTACAATGCCTTTTTTTTACCTTGATAACTTAATGTTACACAAATACAACATATATTGAAGTCAGCATTTGAACGTCTATCCGTCAATTCAACGTCACAGGTCACATTATTGGTGATGCTGGCTCAAACCTTCATCCACCTAGTCTGATGATGGAAACAACTGTTATTGCTCATGTCTGAGGCAAATAAATGTTCATTTGTAACTGGGGACATATGTTTTGAAAGTTAAAATATGAGGGACTCTGTGCTATAGAAAAACGACATTAATATCTATGATGGTTGTTGTTTTATACCACACATCATTCGAGCACCCAAACATCCAAAGGGCATATTTACAAGCTGGCGATAAAAAATTAAAGCCGCTTTTGCGGCCGTTTTCGGCTGAAAAGCGGCGATAATTTTTTCGCCTAATTAGCAAGGCCACGCTAAAGCGTGAAACCTTGCTTTAGCGTGGGAATTCCTAACGCCCAGCTTTGCATCTCTAATGAGATGCAAAGTGGGCGTTCCTGACCTAACATGGCTGGAGAAATGCCGCTAAGCGACATTTCTCCTATCATCAAGCCCCACGCTATGAAGCATAGCGGCTGGAAAAGTAGCGATAACCCCAGTCCTTACGCCTGCTTCAGGACTGACTTAGCCATGATATCCTATGGAGGGTGGATATCATGGCTAAGTTTGTGAGTCCCTATCAGCAAGCTAACGCCACACTACGTGAGATTATTGCTGGGTTTCCAGCGATAATCTCACGTTAGGCAGTTAGCGTGAGGATTTTTATCGCTGAGGAGATAAGCGTTGCTAATAGCACGCTATCTCAGCGATAAAAATCCACGTTATCCGGCGATAATTCTCCTCACGCTGAGAGCGCTGAGCGATAATTATCGCCGGGTGTTGCTGATATGCCCCCAAGTTTGCGCTGCAAAACGTCCTCTTGGAGTTCTGTCAAGAGATGTACATGGGTTTTCTGCCGATGCTTCCTTTCCTGCATCGCGTGCCTGTGCTCAGTCATGGAAGAGTGAGCAGTGTTTCCACAGCGTACCCATGTGTCCAGCCAGGATCACATAATAGACATTAGCTGGAGGATGGGATTTGAATCCTTCGGGTTCACAAGGTCTACAAGTGTTCTCCCGATTACAAAGGAAAAGCACAGCGGAATAACAATTTCAAGCAGAGTGTCCAACATGCATGGCGCAGAAGAGCCATAAATGTTGATTTATAGGCCAAGAGTTCAAATGGAAAGGCTGCCGCTTGCAGATGTCTGCCCCCAGGCAACAACAAATGATTTTTGAGTCGAATAGGTATTGCTGTGAGTAAATGATGCGGCCTTTATTTTTAAAATTCATCCACTCGAATAATATATGTCTTTATTATGTATTCTCTGGAAGGAGTATTTTTTTTCATGAAAGCTAGTTCTTGGCAACTCTACCGATGGCTTGTCTTTCAATGCACGAAGATGACGGTCCTTAATTACCACACCTCATGAACAGCATCAAGCTTGCAGCAGGAGTGTTTTTTACATGCAGACCGCCCCACCACAAAATCACAATATACATAAATAATCACAATTTACAGCCATATTTTTGACAGTAGATGTAAGTCACTATTTCTCTCAATTGTAGAGCACACAGCTCACAATTTTTACTAATTATATTCTCTGTTTCGAATTATCGAAAGATTGTGTGATTAACCTACGTATTGTTTTCTGCTGTAGAGCAATATCGAATAGCATTTACCCCACACTTTGAATCTCGGTCCTATTACAAACACGCATTGACAAAGCCGATAGATCTCGCTTATGAGCACTATTGGTTTTGGCAATTATATTTAGTCATGCTGTGGAGCACAGTTAAAAAGATAGAAAGAAAAAGGCCTATGATGCGGCCACTGTGTCATTTTGTTGTTGTGTGCCGAGGCGACCATTTTTTTGTTTACCAATCTGAGATTGATTGGTAAACCAAAAGTAGTGCCAAAAGAGCTTCTTTTTTTAATTGTGCAAAAGTATTTATTTAGCTTTAAAAAAAAAGTGAACAAGGACCAGCTTGGAGTGGCGAACAGGTGTGGTACAAAGCAAAACGGAGAGAAGGCAGTCTTTGCCAGGGCGTGAGGGGATATCAAAAAGCAATGCTTAAAAGCAAAACAATGTTTTGGGTCACAAAAAGTGCCCCTCACCATAATAGTCCCCGACAAAAGGGAACTATTTGGGTGTGGAGGTGCTTGTCGTGAAAGGGTCGAATGCCATCTGTCACAGAGAAGCTAGCCAATGGCTGAAGTGAGCTTCCTCACTGGGCAATGGTGTATGCTACAGTGGGTAGAAGCAAAACATGAGTGACACAAGAGCTGAGCAATGGAAGAGGGCTGGTTGAAAGAAAGTATTTTATGCATATAATTCTAGTAAAGCCAAAAGGTTTTGGTAAACGTTAGACCTAAAAACAAATCATTGTTTTATTCTCATGCATAAGAAGAAAAAAAGAATAAGGGAGGTCATTTCGACCGATGCCATGGGCCAGATATTCTGCTGTGGAATGGAAGATTGCTCTACTCTGTGCTCTCTATGTGATTGTGCTGCTCTCCCTCTGGTTCTCGGTGGGGCAAGTAGCTAATTTCATGGTACCCACTTGCATTGTTGATGTGCTACACTGGTATGGTGGCCAGGGTCAGGCTAGGAGAGCAAAGAGGCCTGGGCAACAATAATAAAAGTGGCTCCCATTAGTGAATTAGATACCTAAAAAGGTGACCCATTTTGCAAATTAGAGCAGTTCTGAACTTGTAAAGACACGCAATAAAGGTGCCATATATGGGAAACTGAGTGCATTGGTATTATTGTAGGCCATATTTGTGGTAATGTCAAGAAAATAAACAGCAAAAACCGGGCGGCCAGACCATAACACAAGCCACAACCTGACCTATCAGACCAGCCTTTCTGGCACTGCTTGATTGTCCAATAGGCCAGGCTATCCCTGGAGGTGACTATTATGGTTAGCTCACTGATACTGTGGGCTTTGTTACAAATGAATTCCTAGACTAGGGATGGGTCTTACTTGTATTTTTGGTCACCCTGGCCGCTCCATTGCACTTTTTGCCTAGGGTTTTTTCTACTACCCAGCATTTCTAGTGTCCTCTCCTTATGTAACTTTGCAACTCTGTTGCTGATGCTAGTCATGTTGTTTCAATGGAGATATAACTGATCTTTTCGTCCCATTGTTCCGTCCTCTTTCTGACTAGGCCTCAATCTCTGCGTCCTTAACTCTTTGCCCTCTCTGTGGGCAAGGCGCACACTGTTTGGTAATATTCTCTGGATTAAAAACAGATTCTAATGCACTTGATGAGGAAAAAAGAACAGACAAAAGGGGAAAAGGAATGTAGAGAATCAGGTCTTGATTACAAGTGGCTTGTTAAAACATATGATATATTCCTGTCCTGGAAATACCACTCCCAGGGTTCCAATAAACTCAGGGTCAGGAAAATAATGAGGATTAACAGTATTTGAGGAGTAACATGCTGGAATCAGAGTTTCCCTATTGACTCCTCTATGTTTTCTTCTGCTTGTAAATACAATGGGACTAATAACACACATTACTTGGGCCAAATGAAAGGAAACAGTGCGCCCAGATGGCTGTAGGCACCTCAGTATGGCCGGCATTGGCTTCCGGCTTATTTCTAGAGCCGAAGCGTGCAGCCACCATGCAGCCGCCATGACTTCCCCACCAAAGCTATCGAGATGCCACTGGCTTCGCAATCGTTTATAGACCACTGCCGCAGCTGGCTGGTGGTAAGACCGCCTAAGTCATAATCAGGCTCAATGTTTTTTACCCATGTGTTTTTGTTGGAGTTTAGTAGATGTATATGGTGTAGAGTGGAATTTTGTGGATTGTATTGGAATTATTAGTAGTGGAATTGTGTGTGATAGACTTGTGTGGTCTGGAGTGTATTTGTGTAGTGGAATTATGTGGCATGGTATATAGATAGGGGTGAGAGATGCACAGAATAGATAGAAAGGAAGATAGAGAGGAATAGGTAGTTTGTGCAGGTAGTGGTGAATGAATCTGAGACAGAGGAGCAGAAAGAGTGTGTGAAATAGAGAAAGAAGGGGAGAGCAGGCCACAGACGCATAAAGAGGAAGGACCCGTGTATACAGAAGACACCCTAAGAGGAGAAAGAGATCATGGGTTTGAGGGAGGAAACTATGACTTCAGGTCGTCATGAACAGTTTCTTTCCTGTGCCTTCTCAACCACATAAGATAGGTGGGAAGAGTACGTGAGAGAGCAATAGAGAGGGGTATAAAAGAGTATGAGAGAGAGAGTGGGACAAGAGGGAGGGGCACTCAAGGGGGTGTGGAGGTTGAGGGGTGGACCAGTGCACAGAGTGAGGAGGCACAAGAAGGTAGCATGTGTGAGCAGGTAGTATAGAGAGGAGACAGGGAGTGTGAGGGTGGAATGAGAGGGGGTAGTGGGATTCTGAGATGAGAGAAGGTAGTAGCAGTGTGAGGGAGAGATGAGAGTGACAGTGGGTGTGTGGGGGAGAGTTGACAGGTTGGTGGATGGGCAATGGAGAGATACAGTGTTTTGTAAATGTTTATTGTGGAATTGTGTGGTTTGGTGTGAAGTTGTGTAGTGGAAATATGTGGCATGATGTGCTGTGGAATTATGTGAATAGTAATTAAATGGTATTAAGCGTACTGAAGTTATGTAGAGTGAGAATGTGTGGTATGGAATTTAATTATCTAGCATTGTGTGTTGTGGAGTGGCATGTTGTGAAGTTGATTTATGTGGTGTACTGTTAGATTTAGTTGCATGATCTGTGGTATGTTTTGGAGGTATGTGGTGTGTTGTGGAATTGTTTTGTGTATTTGAAATTTGGTGTGGAATTATGTGGGTGTATTGAAAATGTGCGGAGTTGAATTGTGTGGTGTGGAACTGTATGACATTGAGCAAAAGTATGCTTATTTGCAATATGTGTTATGGTGCTGAGTGCATTTATGTGGATTGTAATGCACACAAGTGAAAGGAGATAAGTATATGCATACTTTTTACTGCTCCCCCTATGCAAAGTTAATGTGCCTGAATGCGAAAAAAAAGGTTTTTCACTCCGGAGTGACTAAGAGCTTGCGTAGTGTGCTGTTGCAGCCCAGTCACATTCCTGGGAGCAGAAATGTATGTGAGTGCTTGCGATGGTTTCTTAACACCTAGGGGTATATTCAGAAGAATGTCTGCGATACAACCACCTCGATGGAGATAAAAACACAAACCACAACACAAAAAAACCTGCGATGTGCCCAAAGCACAATGAGGAAATCAGCGATAAGCAGCGCCAGGCCTACAACACACACCGAGCAGGCAGGAAAAATCACCATAAAAGTAGAAAAAACACCCAACACAAAGTGACCAACACCCAAGCACCATGGAGGCAGCTGGAGCAGGCGCAGAGGAGGAGCGCAACACGACAAGCACCCAGGACGACCAGCCCGGGACCTCGGGGACAGGGAAGGGCAAGGACTAGAAGAAGAGGAAGACAAAGTTCAGTCCGCAGGCGAACAGGATCATAGTCAATGAGGTGATGTAACACCATCAACAACTGTTCGTCACCTCCAACGTGTCATTGGGCAGCAAACTCGGAATATGGCGGGACATCGTGGACAAGGTGAATGCCGTCGGAGAGCACAAGAGGACAATGGACGAGGTCAAGAGGCAATGGAATGACATCAAGAGAAAGACCAAGGAGAAACTCGCAGCCAACCAGAAGGCAGCAATGCAGACTGGAGGTGGGGGCCCAGCGCCACAGCTCGTGCTCGATAACATGGAGGAGCTGGTGTGGACAGTCATCAGTGTGGATACGGTGGCCGGAGTCGGGGAACCGGACGCTGTGTTGCAGGGAAAATAAAGATACGTGGTCCAGTGATGTAGTTCAGGATCACAGCTTTATTCTTCAGATAGGATCCATATTAAGTCTCATGCTAGGCCTCATACTATGACCCACCAGGAGCAGCCTCCTTGCTGCTCAGCCCTTCAACACCAACTGATTCCTTCTCCCACTCAAACACTCTCAACATTCTGATGACATCACATAGACTGAGCAGCAAGGCAAAGGGCAGCAACAGAGAGGATGCATTAATCACTTACTAGATTATAACACATCCCTCCCTCATCAGAATTGTAAAAATACAAGCATGCAAGATCAATGTATATACATGCAATAAGACTAATTATAAATAAAATGTGCGTTGATGGACATACACACATACAAAAAGTCAATGAGCTTCAAGAATAACACAAAGCTTCAAGACGTAACACTAAAGGGTAATTTTGCAACCTCTAACATGATGATAGAAATACTTCAACTAAAACAAGAGTAAATCCAGAGAAAATAAAAAGCATTCTCTTCTTCCCAAACAAGGGTAAATCCACAGAAGCTAAAGAGCATTCTCATCTTTCCAAAACAAGGGTAAATCCAGAGAAGCTAAAAAGGAAATAGTCTTCTCTTGTGCGCACCCGTAACACACAGTCCAATACCTCACACGAGGTAACAAGCAATTCAGAGGGTAAAACCAAATAAGCAAATCAGAGAAGCTACTCAAAAGGTAGGCCTCTCATGTGCGCACCCGTAATGCAGAATCCAACACCTCACACGAGGTAACCACCAATTCAGAGGGTAAAACCAAACAGGCAAGTCAGAGAAGCTTCAAAAGAAGGAGTCTTCCCATGTGCGCACCCCCACGCACAGTCCAAACACCACACAACAGACAAAACTTACTCAAAGGCGTAAACTAACATGACCAGGGACACTATAGTCTATCTCCCTCTAATCATACAAATGGAAGACAAAACACTACACTCTCTCACCTCCTCTCAAACAAAATCAGGATGAGGTATATTTGACGGAGCCAACGTATAGTACAACCATAACAAACTACACAAACCACATCCTGATAAATACAGTGTCCCAAGAAAACAACAAACTAAAATAAAGAAGGTAGTCACCGTTGTCAGTAAACAGCTAAAGACTGGAGCCACAACCAGGAAAAATAGTACCTTGTAGGAGGATCAAGCAACCACAGTTCAGCAGAAAATCGTGACTGTTAGAACGTCTTCAATTTCTTCTTTTGAATTAACTGGATCACCAAATGTCTACGAGGAAAGGATGCAGTCGTCGGACATCAGAAAAAGCCTCAAGATGTGAGCCAGAATACAACTGGAATACAGAGATCCTTGATCCTTGGTTGGCAAAAACGTGGTTGGCAAAACGGAAGTGTGCATCAGGCAATAGCCAAAGGAAAAGATGGATGCCAGCCACAAAATGGCGGCACGTAGGGTGACGCCGTGCCGGGTGGCTCTTGGCACATTGCTGCATGCAAGCATTTCTTGGCAACAGTGAGAAATGCAGAAGCGAGCACGCCATGAGGGATTCTTCTGATACCGCGCGCAGCACCACAATGATGGTAAGGTGCGTGAGCGTGAATCAAGTTTCAAATCAATAAGACTCACGCTGGCACCAACGAATGCTGCTAGGAGATGATGTTTTTTTTAAAAATGGCGCAGCAATAAAATGTACAATAAAAAATGCATCTCGACATCAGATTGTTGAAAATAGTGCACGCAATACCACAACACAACAACACACTGCAGCAGATTCCTCAAGTATGCACAAGACTGGGTTTAAACTTGGGAGCAGGTCTTCTCCAAACAGTTGAAGGTTGAGGCAGGCATCAGGGTTAGATCTGTCACTGGGTGTAGCCAGAAGCAGGAACCTCAGGCACTCTCCAAACAATGGCACCCTATCAAAGTCAGTATGCAGGCGGCAACACCACAGCTCCACTCACTACACTCTTCATACCTCAACACATTAACTGTAGCAGGCAGGAACTGACAGACAGCAGGCTGGCAGAACAAGATGCAGGAAACAGACTAGCAGGCAAAAATTGGCACACGAGTAAGTAGGAGCAGGAGGGCACACTTCCTCTAAGACAGGCAGGCAGTGGACAGTAGGCAGGCAGGTTTGTTCACTGGTAAAACATTCCCAAAATCCAACGGCAACAGGAACCAACACAAATCCAAATGTACAGTACTCACTAGTACATGCAAATAATGTCCAGTTCACAGACAATGGTCTCTCTCAACATGTTACAGGACAGGAACAGTTCAGCAAAGACAGGCATGCTTAAATACAACGAAGGAAAGTCTTAGACAAACTGGCACTTACTGGTTGGGATGACCGATGAAATGGTCACTGGTGGGGCATTAGGGGTGCCAGGTTTGTTCAAATCCACAGGTTGTAGTTTCTTCAGTTTTAAAAGTCCATCTCCATTGAAATAGCATGCAGGTTCTTTAAAATCGTAGCCAGTATTGCAGGGAAAAGAAAGATAGGTGGTCCAATGATGTAGTTCAGGATCAAAGCTTTATTCTTCAGATAGGATCCATATTAAGTCTCATGCTAGGCCTCATGCTATGCTCCACCAGGAGCAGCCTCCTTGCTGCTCAGCCCTTCCACACCAACTGATTCCTTCTCCCACTCAAACACTCTCAACATTCTGATGACATCACATAGAGTGAGCAGCAAGGCAAAGGGCAGCAACAGAGGATGCATTAATCACTTACTAGATTATAACACACTGATCGACAGGACACAACACAACTGCAACAGGGTGAGTGACCACCAAATACTGGGGGGATGGGTGGAGATGGCCATGATGGCACACATGCACAATCAAGCAGAGCACAGTGCACACCCTCAATGACTCTGGGTCATCACCCAGATCTATAGACTGTCACAATGTGCAATGCCATGTTGTCTGAATGTCAACATGTACCATGAGGCTACATACATGGGGACACATTTCAATACACCATCTCCCCTTCACATTGCAGGGCCACCGTCAACACGCCCTGCAGAGCAGTCCCAGCCACTCTTCACTGATGACGAGGAGGACAACCCCAGCATCGATGCACAAAACCTCCTAGACATCATTGACATCATCCGCGACTCACCTCCAGGATCGGGGCTGATCAGCTGCATCGAGGAGACCCCACCCACCACCCAAACCACCTAGCAGGAGGCACCCACGGCCCCAGCAGTCTCCCAAGATCCCCAGGAACAACACACGGCCTTCCAAAGCCAAGTACTGGAGTCCCAGAGGGAGACGACTAAGCAGGTGTATGTGGGGTTTGACCTCATGGCCACCAAACTGGATGCCATCCATGGGTGTCTAGGCCCACTCCATGGTCTCCAACGAGCCCTGACTGACATCGCTGGACTCCTGACGTGGAGAGAAGAACACCTGTCCGCTCAGAGGGGCTCCAGAGATACCAGCCTTGAGCTGGCACACATGCGGAGGCTCATCGAGGACATGGTGCGGATGGAGGCGGAAAGGATGGCAGCCACCGCTGTACATCAGCGAAATGTAGCTGGGATCTACCATGCCCTGCAGATCATCATCATGGCATTAATGCCACAAGGCGTGGCGCAGATGAATGCTGCTGCCCCCACACCATCCACATCTCCGCCCCCTGGTGTGCCATTGCCTCACAGTGCAGCAGACGTATCCACTCCGGCACCTGATGTGTCAGTGGTACACAGTGCCTCAGCCGGTACTGCAACACCCACAGGTGGGGCAGAGCACACATCCGGGGACGAGGACGTGGATGGGTTTTTGATCAGGTGGGATTAGTATTCATTTCCGCCACCTGGCCTGTTTCTGGTTGGTGCCGCACATGGCCTCATGACCGTCCACTGACCCCGATACACTCTGATGCACTCACCTTGGACAGCGACATGGACTGCCATATCCTGTTTGATGACAAATGACATGGCGACCAGACTGCGGACTGTACCCTTCCTCTTCTGCAGTACTTGTCATCCCCAGATGGTCCCATATTGTGAAGTGTGCTCGGCATTGCCCTGTACCTCTCCAGCTGTAGAAATGCACTGGATGTGCAATAAACATCGAGTGACGCACAGCTGTGTCATGTCTTTTATAATTCATGAATGAATATGTGGATGAATGTAGGGACAGTGATTTCCCTTGCGTCAATGATGCTCATCTTGTGGGATGTCAGTCAGAGGGTGCTACATTGCATATTGTGTAACGGGTCCCGTCAACACTACAACAGGGACACACGCATCAGTCACTTCCATGTCCGGACATGGACTGAATGACGCCCAGAGCCCACAAGTAATTTTTGCAGGACCTGCGCTTGTCCAGCGTACGGCAGGCCTGACCACTCCGTTCACAAACCGAGGGGGGGCCCTCATTGCTACCCGTTGCAGGCGTATTCGCTGGTGGTTTGCAGGTCACTGGTCTAGTTATCCGCTTGTCACAGCCACTTCCTGAGGGCAGGTTTGCACGCACACCACACCCATCCGGCAAAGGCGTCACAGGCCATGTGACTCCGCTAACATAAGGGGCCAATGATGTCACATTCCCCTCTGCCGGTGGTGACTGGATGACGGACTCTCCACGGTTCTCAATCATAAAGGGCACATGAGTTGTTGCGCACAAGGTTAGTCGCACCCCAGGCCTTGTGGCCGTCATGGGCCTACCACCACGTGGCGCTGACTGGCGTTGCTCAGGGTTAGTGGCACATGGAGCATTGCAGCCGGCACAGGCACCCCACCACGGGACGGTAACTTTGGGTGCACTTCATCAGTGGCACCTAAAGCTGCTGAGCGGGTGTGCAGCCTGCGATGATGCCGTGTCCCGGCAGTCTGGACAGCTCAGGTTTTGTGTGCCCTGCTGGACCGCAGTGTAGGCCAGAGCCAGTGGGCAGCGCGAGACTACCGCCACATGGCGTCGCTTCCAGGATTACAGAGTTAGTGGCACGCATTAGGCTGAGCGGGTGTGCAGCCTGCAATGATGTCAGGTGCACTGGTATGTCCTATGCCTTGGAGTAATCAAGATCCAGCACCAAATGTGAGACGTGGTGGCCTGCGGAGCAGGGCTGCATGGTGTGGAGGGTGCCATGTCCGCCGACCCCGGGCTTGTGACTTGCAGCGGCATGTGGTGGGACCTCTTGTCTACACGCCGGTGTCGGAAGGTGAGCAGTGAGGCCTGGGTGTCAGTCAATAATACCTTTATTAATTCTTTAAAAATCATAAAAGGATGGCAAACCATCATAAAATACAGATTCTGAACATTGAATAAGCGTGTGTATTGTAAAAGATATTATTATTAAAAAAGATTAAAAAGTTAATATTATTTGTTTTTTATATTATTTTGAAACATTAATCTGGAAGAGATCCTTGGGAAAAGAGAACCATTATCGCAGTAAAAAGTCAATCACGGTGTTGTGTAATTGTTTATCATGAAGAAATTTTGTCCAATTCTTTTGCCGCTATTTTCCAGAGATTTATGGCACTACAGGAGAGTGGGATTGAGCGCCATCCAAGACACCTGATGACCGCAGCTCTACATGTTCTGATCTGTTCTTTCCTTAAAATCTCCTGAAGAATGGATTTATGTATTTTCAATAAAGTAGGTCATATACATAGTAAATGTAATAGTGACTCCTCCCCTTGACAACAAAGGCGACATTCCTTCGATGGCCATACGTGTTTCCATTGCGGGGTTAAATCTTTTGAGGGGAATGAACCCAGTCGTAATAACATCAAGTAATGCTTTTTATAGTAGGAGGTGTGTTCAGTCAGATACCGTTGCGGTTTTAACCTCTGATATGACTGAATCACGGCCCAGGCGCGATGTTTTTTAGAAAAAGTCTTTTTGTCGGTTAATAGGGAGTTCCTCTTGATTGCGGAATTTGCTGCGTTTTTAAATCCAGAATACGTTGCAGGTGTTAACCAGACCTCCTCTAGCTGTAACGCCGACAAGCATTCCTGCAGTATTCTCGTCGTCGAGTTAGCTTGTCGAGCTTGACTTTCTATCTCAGCCCAACAGCGATGGGCTAGAGTGTTATCTTCTGCCTCCCTCATCCTCCAATAGTACTTCACTAAAGCACCTTGTCTAGCCATGATCTGATTTTTTAGTCCAAATTCTAGACGGATTTGATCTTGTGGGATGTGTAGCGGAATTGTAAACAATTTTTTGAAAAATACGGATTGTGTTGTATTTAGGATGGTTGCGTCTTTGATATTCAAGATTTCTGAACCATACGTGATTGAGGACAAAAGTTTTGCAGCTATCACTTGAAGCAGGTGGCTGGTAGAGCAGCCTATGAGCTTTTTTTTAAAGACTTTGAAGACGAACAACAGTTGTTTTGCTTTTGTACTTCCTTGTTCCATGTGTTGTTTGAAGTTTAACTTGCTATCTAGCAAGAAGCCTAGATATTTATAGGAGGTAACGCTGGCCAACTGTTGTTCGCCCAATTTCCAGGAGGAGGTATGCCTGGACGATGTTTTGTTGTGTTTTGCAAAACGCATTACTTTAGTCTTTTGATGGTTGATCGTAAGTTGGTTTAAGGTGGTATAGGCTCCTAGTCCCGTGATCAGTTTCTGCAGGCCAGCTGGTGTTTGTGCTAACAGTACGATGTCGTTTGCTTACTGAAGGCATGGCGTTGGTATTTTGCCCAGTTTTGGGGGGTCAGCTGGAATTGACTGGAGGTATTTGTCGAGATCTGACGTGTAAATATTGAACAAGCAGGGTGCTAAAACGCAACCTTGCTTTAGCCCGTTCGAAGTTGGAATCTTGCCAGTGACCCTTGACCCGTCTCCTTTCTTAATTTGCACCCAGGTGTCAGAGTACAGATTGATGATGGCCTCCAGGAGTCTGGACGGGACCCCCCAGGCCTGCATCTTAGCCCATAGGGAGGCTCTCGAAACTTTATCGAAGGCCGCCTTAAGGTCCACAAAGTAGGCATACAGGGGCCTTGATTTTTTTAAGGCCTGATTGGCCAAGAGAGTGACGGCAGAGATGTTCGTTAAGGTGCCCATCCCCGCCCGAAATCCTGTTTGGTTTTTTAGACTAACCCAGGCCTCTAGTTCTACTAAGAGGTTAGATGCGTAAATTTTCGCCTCTACATCTAATAATGCAATCAGTCTATAGTGAGAGGGGTCTGAACGTGGACCCGACTTGTAGATTGGATTTAGGATACTTCCTCTCCAGGACTCAGGGATCAGACGATCTGCTATAACTTTGAAAAAAAGAGGGGTCAGGACTTGAGACCAGAATGTAGGGTCATGTCGAAACAGGGCGTTTGGTAGGCCGTTTGGACCTGTGCTCCCTCCGATTTTAGGTTTTTAATAGTTTTTAGCACTTGAGTTTCTGTGAGCAGCACTGAATCCCCAGATGTTTTGGGGTTATTGATACCGTTAACTTGGTCTCGGGCTCCTGCCTCCTTCACTGTTAGTGCTTCACTGTTTGGAGCCGATCGAGGTACTGCTTCGTTGTAAAGGAGTTCGATGTGGGCTCTCCATGTGGTCTCTAGTATGTCCGAATGATGGTGTTGATTCCGGCTATTGATTAGTTGGTTTATTTGTTCCCAGAAGAGCCTGGAATCCCCCAATTTACAAGCGTGATGGAGTTTAGCCCAGATATGTTCTTGATGCTCTCTTTTTGTACGTTTTATATAATTTTTTTACTGTTTTCTAGTTTTTGCAATTGACGACAGAAGTTCCTGGTGGCATTCTGGGCCCCGAGATCGTAATTGTCTGAGGTATTTATTTAGTTGCTGTTTCTGTTTCCTCAGGTTTTTATTGAACCAAACCGCCCCTTTAGAATTTCCGGCAAGGAGGACATAGGTGTTTTTAGAAAATGTATTGCTAATTTCAATAATAAACGACTCCCAAGCATTTATGGTTAGTGTTTCAGGATTGAATTTTTCCAAAAGGCTGGTATAGATGTTTACGATGGCCTTAATGTTGTTCTTATTCCAGTGAAGGCGTTTTAAATTATAGCATTGTGTTAAAGATGATAGTGCCTTTACTTTCACTGAGGTTTTAAAGGTTAATAATAATGTAAAGGATTGTGGCTGATGGTCACTTTCTGCCCGATCTTTAATCTGAAAGTTCGCAATGTGCGGAAGAAGGTCGTGATCTATAAAGGTATAGTCTATGATGGAACGTGTTTTTTGTGTAACCCTAGTATATGCTGCAGGCTTGTCGGCCGGACCATGTCCATTAAGTATGCACATTGAGAGATCTTTCAAACGAAATGCGCATTTCTTGCCAGAAGTGTCCTGTCGGTTGGGGGCTTGTATGAGCCCCTTTATTCCCTTACTCTTTTCGTATAATAAGTTCATATTGAATTCGCCCGACAGAATAATTTTAGCATCTAAATAGGCGAGTTTTAATGTTTTTATTGAAGTAATTAGTTGTTCAATTTTTAACTTCTTTGTTTTAGATGCAGGGTGAATATAGATGTTAAGGATGAGTAGGGTATAGGTCTCTGGGACGTCTATTTTGACGCACAACATCCAAGAGCAGTCTAGGTCTACACTGGAAGCCTGCCATGGAATTTCTGTGGAAATGAAAATAGAGAGACCTCCTTTGGCTCTTCCGTATTTGGTGACTCTCTTAGCTGGATTCAGAAATTCCTTAAAACCTGTTATGGAGGATGAGGTTGTCTGCCAGGATTCTTGAAAAAGGAGGATGTTGTATTGTGTGATAAAATGCATGAAATCTGGGTCTTCTAGTTTTAAATGTAGACCATGCACGTTCCAGGAGCAAATGGTACATCCTTGGTGCAATTGGGAGGCTTGTGTTGAAGATGTTCATGCCTTTCCCGAGGATGTGCCTTCTCTTTTTAATACCCAGGGTGTCGAAGGTTTACCAGCTTCGGGGTAATCGAGAGTGATAGTTATTTTCCTGGCCTGATGCTCTTGATCCCTCGTTTGGTTTTGATTATCTGGGCCTTTTGCCCCTTTTGGGAGACTCGTGGTGTAGGAGGGTGGTTGTAATGGACTGGGATAACGTGGGGGAATTACCTTTTTTAACTCTATTCCCCATTTGGCGAATGTGGCCTTCTGCTGCCAGATGAGGTCGACATGCATTTTATTAGAAAATGTACTATTGTGGCTTCCTGACCGGTAGATAAAGTACATATGTAGTGAGATGCACACCGAATAATTTCATGCTTTGTAATCAAGATTACAAAGCGTGAAATTATTTGGTGTGCATCTCACTACATATGTACTTTATTGAATGAATTTTTGTCCTCAATGTGAGATTGCACCCACGTTTAAATTCGGGAATCTGGAGAGTACTGGGAACTGTCAACATGATGATTATCACAGGAGGAGTGTTATCTGCTAAGAACGGCTTGCAAGGAAGATGGACTGATAAACAGACTTTTTTTCAAAACAACATTCCTTTATTAACGGACTTTAATGGTTGTCACACATTGCAAAGGGTGCACAGGGAATCATTCACTTCATTGTCAAATGGACATAAGAAAACAGTCTACGGGTGTGGGGAGAGATTTTTGTCAAAATTAGGACAACAAAGAAAGGGCATTCTGGGAAAGGGAGTAGCAGTTTGACAGTGGGAACGCCACCGGGGATAATCCATTCCATAGCTTGGTTACCGCTCATGCACGTGTGCTGGACCGTTAGCGCTAATTGAAAGGGGAGGTACAAGTAGAAAGGAATTTCCGGCAGTGCTAGGAACTTTCTGGTTCGATCAAGGAAAGAGCTCCGGCTCAGTACTGAAATGACGTTACGTTGGGGGATTCATCTTGTGCAGACAGGATGTGTACTCGGAAGCTTGGCTTTTAATCAACCACACATATCACGGTAAATATACATCTGAGTAAGCGCAGTGTGGAATGGAAGGGATGTAATGGTATGAGGAGGGGATAGGTGATTCAGAAGTAGAATAGGGGGTTGCCTCACTAGTATTGATTTGGGGTGGGGAAGCGTTTTTTTTGAAGGTCAGAGTGTGGGATTTGGTAAACAGTTAACAACCTTTCTTTCTACAAATGAGGGAACGTAGGCTATGGATATAATTCACATGTATTCAGTTTATGGTGAGCATTGTATTTAGAAATATTGTAAAGTGATACTGAAGTAATTATACACTTGTATTGCAGATACCCCTGAAGAAGGGAAATTAATCCCGAAATGCATTGGGTCATGCAAATAAAGTCGTGATATGCAGATTAACGCTGTCCTCCGGTTTTTTAACACCATCATTCATGGACTAATGAGTATAATAAATTGAAGAGGAAGAACGCAAAGAATATAAAGTTTACGTGTAAAAAATAAGGAAATACTATAAAGGTGGAATTGAAAATTTGATTTATTGGATTCATTTAATCCAGTAATTGGCTGTGCAGCCGGACAGGTTCCTAAAAGTGGTTCCTACGTGTTCATTCCTGACCGGTAGGACACAGGTTTTTTCTAAATTCAATACTTTCGATGTCGTTGGTGTTTATGTTATTTAAGGATGGGAGAGCTTTAAATAATGTTAGCAAGACATTTCTATTTAATACGTCATGCATTCCCCTTCAGACATATTGTGGGTTGAAGACAACTTTGTTATTGACTGAGGGATCGTACTCCGATTCATTATCCAAGATCTTTTCAGTATATTTCACCACCTTTGGCTCTAGTGGGGTCTGAGATGGATCTCGAGTTTCTGGTCTATTTTTTTGTTGGTTGTTTGCGCCTCCCCCCTTTGTTTCCACTAGTCGCCTTACATCTGAACCAGTTACTTCTACCAAAGTGGATGCGCCCTGGTTGGTTTTCCTTTCTGCCATCTTAAGGCAACTGACTGGTGCTTGTGTTGCATGAGTTCTAAGATTATTTTTTTCCTTCCCAGCTCCATTTTTGAATAAGCTGTATAATTTCCTTGGCGGAGGCGAATAACTTAGATTTTGGTTCGATGTGTTAAGCATGATTGGTGTTTTTAGGGAAAAGGTTGATTGCTCCTTGGGGGTTAGTGCTTCCGTACTGCTGTGGATTGTTATTACTTCTTGCGGTGTTATATTTTGGATGGATGTTGCCAGGGACTGGTCTGATACCTTGCTTGTTTGTTTACGCTTTCTAGATTTTCTCAGTCGTTTACGTTCCCGCTTCGATAGAATCGCGGGGATTTTTGGCTATCTTTCCACTGTTATATTAAGTTGATCTTGAGGTGGAGAATCCTGGATGCTTAGGTTTTCGAGAGCACTTCTTGGCTTATGTATGGGTACTGTTGACACAGTGAGTTTAATCTGTTTGGGAGTTGATTCTATTGCACTACTTTTTTGGCCTACGGAAGGATTGGGGCGTTCTGGATTAGAACCCTTGAGCGCTTCGTTTACTTGCTCTGATTTTTTTATTACATCATTCTTAGTTGGAATTATAGGCTTGGTTGCGATTTCCCTTGTTGAGTTCAGGAGTTCAGTAAGAAAGGTTGGAACTGAGGCTAGTTTGTCAATTATTCTCGTACAGTGGCAATGGCACGTTTGGAAGGTAGTTTCCTGATCTTGCTGTACCTTTAGGATCATCTCGTTGAAACTTTGCAGTTTTTGTTCGACCCCTTGAACGTGGATTGCAAGGATATTTAAAAGGTCTACTTGAGTGTCTAATTTGTCTGCGTGTAAAATCATTGCTTTGCCAATTGTATCCATTGTACTTAGCAACTGGGGCCATACAGTGAATGTTGATGAGGCTGGGTTAGCACTGTGGATCGAGTGAGGCCATTCGCCTAAGTGAACTGGGGAATTGATGGGTGCAGCCTTATTTTGGTTTTGTGATATCTTGAGGGCTGGATCCGTGTAGTTTGAAAGGCAATTTGTTGTATCATTTTGTTTGTCCTGCCATGGGTGATCTATCATTTCCGACGTAAGGGGGAATAGATCAGCGAGGACTTGAGTGTCAACACTTAAATTGGCTGTCGCCTGACTGGTGGAGTTGTCACCCCCCTTCTGTGGAGCGGTCATGCCCGTGGGACTAAGGGTGATTTTATTGTGCTGGTTTTTTGAATTTTTTGAGTTGCTTTTGCTGTGGTGATTGACTTTGTCACTGTGACCATTGTGAACACTGTGTCCTGGTGGGGTTTGATGTTCTTGGGACAGAAGTAAATTATCCAGATGAAATTGGGATTGATGGTGATGAATTAGAACCTCAGTTACCTCGAAATTTTTCCTTTGATAAATCTCCAGGGAAGGGAGTTTTTTAAATTGAAGACTCTGGTTTTCTTGATTTTCGGCACCCAGGATAACTGGGCCCGCATCTTTCTCTTCTTTCCATTCTATCTCAATATTTATTATGTTGCTATCCCCAGGTGGGGTCAGGTTTGATTCTTTGGTGATTTGTGATGCTTTGTCTGTTTTTATTGAATTTGTGTGATTGGTTACTTTCAAGGCTTGACGACTCCGAATTTCCTCCAATGTTTTAGTTGCTACTTTTAGGAAGTCCGTTATTAATGCTCGTTTGCTGCTATTCGGACAGGAATTATGCCTATTTAGGGTCGTACGGTTTACCTTCTTGCTGTTGGTACACTTTGCTTGTAGGGCTGCCTCTGTGGAGATTGTTTCTATTGTCTCCAAGGTTTTTGCCATTGGGTTTGGTATGTCCGTTGTTGGTCCGCAATCATGCCGTGTTCCTCCTGCTTCGATGATGTCTATTGCATCTTTGCCCTCTGTATTTTGTGTACCCAGATCTACCAAGGAGTTATCAGAGGGGTTACACGTTTGAGCTGGGATAATGGTCAGAGTTCCTTCCTTGTCCTCGTCTTTTCCATCTTTGGCTGGAGGTGGAGGTTGTACTTCTTTCTTGTCTCCTCCTCTTGTTTTCCCTGACCGCATCATTTTTTGGTTATATGGGCCGACACTCTGACCGACAGTACGGTCTGGCCGACTGCAATAGTTTTTTTTGTTTTTTTTAGAACAGAGCGGAGTATTACGGAGTATTTGTGTTTTGAGGAGAGAGGCCACCAGGTTTGATGTTTAGAGTTGTTATGAGCTTTTATGAGCTTGAGCGCATTAAGGAATTGAAGGTTAAGATGACTAATTTTTGCTTGGATGCGATCGTGCGACTAGGGACGACTGAGGGCTTTAGAACGATCCCACGGTATGACGCGGCTTCTACTGTTGTTTACTACTGTTTACTACTGTTATTTATGGTTACTTTCTGACCCCAGCTCACTTTGCGCTTTTTGATCTTTGCTCACCTCAGCTCTTCCTCAATCCCCGACTTTCCTGGGGCCTTTCCTGGGGCCTTTAGCTCACACGCTTCCCTGGACTGCTCTTGTGGCAATGGCTCTCCACCGCCACCACCATTTCCACTCGTGTCCGAAGTCTCTCGCCTCTGATTCTCAGCCGGGTCCCAACTTAGCTCTCGGCCCGAGCAGCTCGTCCGCGGCTCATCCTCAGCACCCCTCACTTCCACCACCGCCCTGCTCACAGCTCCGTAGCGCCGCTTGTAGCTGCAACTGGGGTCACAAGGTGAGGGGACAAGGGCGAAGGGCAAAGAGAAAGGGTGGTCTGACTGCCACCACACCCCACAGGCCACAAGAGAGTCACGGGAGTCACAAGGGAGTCGCGGCCGCAGCACACCACTGCCGACCGCAATTCGCCGCAATCCACCGCAATCCGCAAATCTGCCTCTGCCTCTGCCTACCCCCACCAACCGCTAATGAGAGCAGGGGGCCGAAGCTGAGGCGAAGCTGGGGAACAGTGCCGGTAGTGGGAGCGAGAGCGGGAGCCGTGAGCCGTGAGGTGTCTTCTTCGTCCTCGAACAGCAGGTCGCGGCTACAGTGAAAACACGGACTGAACCACCGCTTCACCGTATGAAGGCCTGGGTGTGCCTGGGCGGGCAAGCTCCGATGGGTGGCGGGAGGGGCTGGGGTGCCTCTGCTTGGGTGTGCATGGGCGGGCAGGCGATGTTGTCTTGTGCAATTGTGTGTACTGTGCCAATCATGTATCTGGACTCTGTTTCAGATTGCGGGTCTGTCTCAGATGTGTGACCTGTTGTACTGCTATACATACCAGCAAGTGGTTGGAGACACACTGGTGGCAGCAGGTGAGCAGTGTGGCCTGGGTGCGCAGGGGCGGCACTCTCTCTCCCTCTCCCTCTCTCTTCTTCGATCTCTCTCTCCCCCTCACTTCTTATCTCTCTATCTCTCTCCCCCTCTCTTCTAATCTCTTTCTCCCGCCCCTCTCTTCTTATCTCTCTCTCTCCCCCTCTCTTCTTATCTCCCCCTCTCTTCTTATATCTCTATCTCTCTCCCCTCTCTCCTTATCTCTCTATCTCTCTCCTCCTCCCTTCTTATTTCTATCTCTCTCTCTCCCTCTCTTCTTCTCTCTCTCTCTCTCCCCCTCTCTTCTTATCTCTTTATCTCTCTCCCCCTCTCTTCTTATCTCTCTCTCTCCCTTTCTTCCTCTCTCTCTTCTTCACTCTCTATCTGTCCTTTGATGTGCGCAGGACACACCTTCTCATCATGATATTTATCTTGCAGTTTGTGACCTCTCTCTATCTCTCTCCCCTCTCTTCTTATCTCTCTCTCTCTCTTTCCCTCTCTTCTTATCCCTCTCTCTCTCTCCCCCTCTCTTCTTATCTCTTTATCTCTCTCCCCCTCTCTTCTTATCTCTCTCTCTCCCTCTCTTCCTTCGCTCTCTAACTGTCCTTTGATGTGCGCAGGACACACCTTCTCATCATGATATTTATCTTGCAGGCTGTGACCTACGGATTGTCCTGAGAGGAGCCGCCATGTGTCTTCATTTCATTTCAGTGTTCATGTTAATAAAGTTTCATTTGTTGTTTCGAAAGTGAATGTGTGATGCTCATTTTTGTGACAACACATGCATGTCACCAGTTGTGATTGTGAGACATCAAGCAGATCATTTTGTACGCGTTTAGGTGTAGCTGATGTGGCATGTCTTTGGTCGGGGGGTGCCAGGGAGGGATGGCCTTGGGGGTGGTGGCGGCGGGTGTTGTTTCCCTTTTGTTACTCTGGGCTGCATGTTCAGTTGCCCAGGTGTATCTGTTGCCCTTCCGATGTGGCTGTGGGCTGTGCTCCCTTTTGTGATGCAGGCTGTGGTCCAACTTTGCACCAGGTTAGAGCAGCTGGTATTTTCCTGCTGCTAATGTGCCTTATCGCCTGTTTTGTGTTCTTATCGCAGTTCTGGCTGGTCGTTGTGAATGTTGTGGAGTGGTGTTGTCGCGGCTTTTGGCACGGTAACGCCTACTCTGCATCTCATTAGCGAAAGTTGCGGGGGTCATCTGTGGCGATATTTTTTGCGGCTGCTATCGCGGGTAAACTGGTGCTGTTGGCTGTTTACACCAGCTTGTGATGGGGCGGTAAGTTTATCGCTACTTTGGCTGCGATAAAGTGCTGTTAACTCAGCGATGGATCGTTGTGAATATCCCCCCTAGAGTTTTGTTTTTGTTTTGTTTTTTGGCTGAGAGTGCCCATTTAAATGGTTGGTCATTTATCTCTCAAGATAGAGAGGCTCTTTCTGGACAGGCAGCCTGTTTCTAGCATTGCATGTGCCGTTTATTTTATTTTTTCAAAGCACATATGTTAGCCTCATGAAAAAAAATTAGGATAACCATAGTAAATCTGGAGGCAGGGCTGCCTCAAAAGCAAAAGCCTACCACCTAAATTGGTAAAGCTGGCATATATGCATCTGTGCAATACATCCAAGTTCCCTAAATGATTCACCATCAGCAACAAATTGTGCAGGAAACTATTGGGTACTGGCAAAGATCAGCTGCTCCACAATACATAATTATTATTATTATTATTATTATTATTATTAATTTTTGTTGAGCGCGTAGTCACCCTGAGGTATCCCAGCGCTGACAAGAGAAACCCTATCTCTTCAGTTCAGCGGGCCGAGGGCAATGAAAAAGAAAAAAAGAAAAAAAAGGGGGGGAGGGGGAGGACAGAAAATCAGGGTTATGTGTCAGCATGAATCACTGGGGGAAAAGGTGAGTCTTGAGCCGCTTCCTGAAGCGAAGGTATTGTGGTTCGAGTCGCAGGTCGCGGGGGAGCGAGTTCCAGAGGCGTGCAGTGTGGACTGAAAAACGTCTTCCTCCTCTGCGTGCTTTCTTAAATCTTGGGGTAATGATGAAGTCCGAACGGAGGGATTTTGCGGATTTATAGGGTGTAATGAAACTCCTGAGAACAGGGGGGCCTTGATTTTGTAGTAGTTTGAGGGCTAGGCACAGGGCCTTGAATTTGACCCGCTCCCTTATGGGAAGCCAGTGGAGGAGTTTTAGGGCAGGTTTAGCCGAGTTTCTGGCAGGGGTGTTTGTGATAATCCGGGCCGCAGTGTTCTGGATTCTCTGAAGCTTGTTAAGAGTTGCTTCAGGAGCGCCTAGGTAGATCACATTGCTATAATCAAGCCTCGAAAGTATTAGGCCTTGAATTAGCAATTTTTGGGAGTTGAAAGGCAGGAGGGGCAGGACTTTCCTCAATGATTTTAGGAGCCCGAAGCAGGTCCCGGCTACTTTCTTTGCCTGCGCAGTGAACGAAAGGTCAGTGTCGAGCCACACTCCAAGACTTTTTACCTCTTCTTTCGGATCAGGGGGGGGTCCAGACAAGCTGGCCAGATGTTCGGGGAGAGTGAGAGTCCTTTCGGGCCGAGAAGCAGAACTTCAGTTTTCGTCCCGTTTAGTTTTAGGGCTGAGTTGTTCATCCAGCAGTGGACCTGTGTAAGGCAGTTAAATAAGTCTGCTGATTGTTGTCTGGGGTGAGATAGAGACACCACTAGTTGCGTGTCGTCAGCATAGCTGACGACGCTCACTCCGAATGGGGTGATGACCTCCTCCAATGTGGACATATAGATATTAAATAATGTGGGGCTCAGGGAGGAGCCCTGAGGCACGCCACATTGGAGGGGAATTTCGGAGGAGCAGGCGCTCTTCTCCCATACCTGATAGGTCCGTTGAGCTAGAAAGGATGAGAGCCAGGATAGGGCCGAGCCTTCCACACCAACTCTCTTGAGTCTTTTAATGAGAAGTTGGTGGTTGACGGTGTTGAATGCCGCACTAAGGTCGAGGAGGATCACTGCCACTGATCCTCCTCCATCTAATAGTGCTCTGGCCTCCTCTACCGCTGCCAAGAGGGCGATGTCAGTGCCCTGACCTGGACGAAAACCCGTCTGGGAGCTATTTAGCTTGTTGTGGACCTCCTGGAACTGGGAGAGTTTCCTATTAACCAATTTTTCTGCAATCTTGCTGACTCCTGGGAGTAGGGAGATGGGCCTGTAATTAGCTAGATTTTCGGAGTCGAGAGAAGGTTTCTTTAATAGAGCTTTCACGACGGCCTTCTTCCAGCTCGGGGGTACAACTCCCTGTTGGAGTGAGGCGTTCAGCAGATGAGTCAGGGGGGTGATAATCGTGGGTGCTACCTCCTTAAGGATCCAAAGTGGGGCGGGGTCCCTGGGAGATCCGCTCTTGATGGATTTTAGCGTGTTTCCTACTTCTTCAATTGTAACTTGACCCCAGGAAGAAAGACAAGTAGGTGTTGGGGTGTGCGGGGGATCGTTTTCTTCGCACGGGTTCGCGAGGGGGATTGAGTCAAGAATTGTTCGAATTTTATCATGAAAGAAATTAGCTAGTAGTTGACATTTTTCCTGATCAGCTTAAGGGTCAGTGGGGTGTCTCGAACCCTGTTCTGGGGTTTTCAGGAGTTCTTTGAGGATGGCGTAGGCTTCCTTACTGGAGCAGCCCGCTTTTTCTATCCTTTCCTGGAAGAAAGCGCTCTTAGTTTTTCGAATAGCAGTTTTGTAAATTGAGAGGGAGGTAGAATAGAAGTCTTTGTTAATTTCCGATTTGTTTTTTCTCCAAGTGCGTTCCGTTCTCTTGCACTCTTGGCGCAGGGCTTTAAGCTCTGGGGTGTACCATAGAGCAGAGGATACTCTTTTGGGATGTTTAAAGGTTGCAGTTTTGGGGAGAAGTGTGTCTAGAGAAGAGGTAATCCACTCATTAAACTGCTTGTCGGCTGTGGCCGGATCGGTTGAGAGATCGGGGATGGAGTCTGCAAGGGCGGCGGCCCATTCCCCAGGTGAGAGTTTACGCCACCTTCTGTCGGTGACCTGAGTTTTAGTGGTTAGGGGATTCGCGGCGGATATTTCCCAGAAGAAAGGGATAAGAAAATGGTCCGTCCATGGAAGGATCACGGGTGGACTGGTGGTGATAGTTGCTACATTAGTGAGGATGGGATCCAGTAGATGTCCCTTTCCATGAGTCGGCTCGTTGTTGACCAGTCGGATATTGAGTGACAATAGGTCTTGAAGGAGGTCAGAGGCTATCCGGTCCGTAGGGTTCAAGAGGTGGAGGTTTAGGTCGCCTAGCATAAGGAATTTGGAGGCAGAAGATGCTAGTTGTGACACTGCTTCGATGACGGCATTAAGGAAATTCCCTGGGGCACCTGGGGGGCGGTAGATCAGTAGCCCTGACAGGGAGTGGGCTGGGGATGTTTGAATGGAGAATTGACAGCTTTCACAGTCGTCAATATGGGCGTTGGAGGTTCTACAAGTAAATTGTTCCCTGAAGATTATGGCTACTCCCCCTCCCCTCCCTTTCGGTCTATGTAGGGCTTGGCAAAGGTAACCTGGGGGAAGGGCCGTGACGATATCCGAGTCGGAGCTATCTGATAGCCATGTTTCCGTTAAAAACAATAGATCGAAATCATGGTCTTGGATTAACAGGTTGGTTTCGATCGCGTGTCTAGGAAGGGAGCGGCAGTTAAGAAGTCCTATCTTTAATCTGGGTTTTGTCGAGCTCAGGGGAGTTGGATAGCAGCGCATACAATTGGAGAAGGGTGTACCTTCAGCGTGCGAGTGGTGGCACGCAAGGACCTTCTTAGGTTGGAGTGCGCGAAGCGCTTCTCTAGTATACACCACCCGATCATAAGGGTCATCAGACAGCGTCCCTGGTCCTGGGTCCGTCTGGGCCCGGACGGGCCCAGACGGGCTTGCCTTTGGCGCGCCTTCGGCGCGCATCCGGCGCTCCCGCTGCGCTCGTCCGCTGCGCTTCCTCCAGTGGCACATATTATAGTGTGGGGAGGCAGGGGGGGGCGTGGTCAGCGGGGGGGGCGTGGCCTCATTGCACGCTGTCAATGGCGGCGGCCAGAGGGCGTTTACGGCGAGTGAGAGGGGGCGCTGCTCGTAATCAGCAGGCTCCTGGGCAATGGAGACAAGACACAGGTAAATTCTGTACACTCAAAAGTTTAAAATGTTTAAAACCGCTAAAAACAGTAAATTACAGCTCCCGGCTTTTGCCTCAGGAGTAGGGGTTTTCTGATGGTGGCGCTCGTATTCAGCGCTTATGTACTCGGCGGGGGGGGCGTGGCCAGCGGGGGGGCGTGGCCTCGTTGCACGCTGTCAATGGCGGCGGCCAGAGGGCATTTACGGCGAGTGAGAGGGGGTGCTGCTCGTAATCAGCAGGCTCCTGGGCAATGGAGACAAGGCACAGGTAAATTCTGTACACTCAAAAGTTTAAAATGTTTAAAACCACTAAAAACAGTAAATTACAGCTCCCGGCTTCCGCCTCAGGAGTAGGGGTTTTCCGATGGTGGCGCTGGTATTCAGCGCTTATGTACTCGGCGGGGGGGGCGTGGCCAGCGGGGGGGCGTGGCCTCGTTGCACGCTGTCAATGGCGGCGGCCAGAGGGCGTTTACGGCGAGTGAGAGGGGGCGCTGCTCGTAATCAGCAGGCTCCTGGGCAATGGAGACAAGACACAGGTAAATTCTGTACACTCAAAAGTTTAAAATGTTTAAAACCGCTAAAAACAGTAAATTACAGCTCCCGGCTTCCGCCTCAGGAGTAGGGGTTTTCTGATGGTGGCGCTGGTATTCAGCGCTTATGTACTCGGCGGGGGGGGGCGTGGCCAGTGGGGGGGCGTGGCCTCGTTGCACGCTGTCAATGGTGGCGGCCAGAGGGCGTTTACGGCGAGTGAGAGGGGGCGCTGCTCGTAATCAGCAGGCTCCTGGGCAATGGAGACAAGACACAGGTAAATTCTGTACACTCAAAAGTTTAAAATGTTTAAAACCGCTAAAAACAGTAAATTACAGCTCCCGGCTTCCGCCTCAGGAGTAGGGGTTTTCTGATGGTGGCGCTCGTATTCAGCGCTTATGTACTCGGCGGGGGGGGGGGCATGGCCAGCGGGGGGGCGTGGCCTCGTTGCACGCTGTCAATGGCGGCGGCCAGAGGGCGTTTACGGCGAGTGAGAGGGGGCGCTGCTCGTAATCAGCAGGCTCCTGGGCAATGGAGACAAGACACAGGTAAATTCTGTACACTCAAAAGTTTAAAATGTTTAAAACCGCTAAAAACAGTAAATTACAGCTCCCGGCTTCCGCCTCAGGAGTAGGGGTTTTCTGATGGTGGCGCTCATATTCAGCGCTTATGTACTCGGCGGGGGGGGGCGTGGCCAGCGGGGGGGCGTGGCCTCGTTGCACGCTGTCAATGGCGGCGGCCAGAGGGCGTTTACGGCGAGTGAGAGGGGGCGCTGCTCGTAATCAGCAGGCTCCTGGGCAATGGAGACAAGACACAGGTAAATTCTGTACACTCAAAAGTTTAAAATGTTTAAAACCGCTAAAAACAGTAAATTACACCTCCCGGCTTCCGCCTCAGGAGTAGGGGTTTTCTGATGGTGGCGCTCGTATTCAGCGCTTATGTACTCGGCGGGGGGGGGGCGTGGCCAGCGGGGGGGCGTGGCCTCGTTGCACGCTGTCAATGGCGGCGGCCAGAGGGCGTTTACGGCGAGTGAGAGGGGGCGCTGCTCGTAATCAGCAGGCTCCTGGGCAATGGAGACAAGACACAGGTAAATTCTGTACACTCAAAAGTTTAAAATGTTTAAAACCGCTAAAAACAGTAAATTACAGCTCCCGGCTTCCGCCTCAGGAGTAGGGGTTTTCTGATGGTGGCGCTCGTATTCAGCGCTTATGTACTCGGCGGGGGGGGCGTGGCCAGCGGGGGGCGTGGCCTCATTGCACGCTGTCAATGGCGGCGGCCAGAGGGCGTTTACGGCGAGTGAGAGGGGGCGCTGCTCGTAATCAGCAGGCTCCTGGGCAATGGAGACAAGACACAGGTAAATTCTGTACACTCAAAAGTTTAAAATGTTTAAAACCGCTAAAAACATAAACAGTCTCCTCCCATTCATTTTCATGAGGTTCCTTCAAACATGACCACAGAGAGTACTTTAAATCAATGTGGCAAAAGTAACGCAGTAGCAAGTAGTTATAAAAACAGGATTACAAAGAAGATGTATTTAAACATACATTTACACTCTTGTAACATGGCCCGACACTCTAAAAGCACAGCTCCAAATTTACACAATGCTTGTCACCATGGCCACTGTAGGCGCGGCTACTGAGAATGAGTAGGGCACTGTGCAGGGGCCTGATCTACTGAAGTAGAGAGTCAACAAACCGAGAAGGTAGTGCCAAGCATGTGTGCCGGAAAATGTACAAGATGTGCCCTTCTGTTTTGTCTATTTCGGTTTAAATTCAAGACACACATGCATCAAAGCGACCCATGTGGAGGTACAGTTTTCTTTTAACTTCACAGGAGAGCACCAGCCCCCCCCCCCCACCCCCCTGCCATCGGAGAGCTGGAAATACAGAGCGCCGAACTTCGCTTTGCCTTTCACCAGTCGCACTAGTAATTGCACTCATTTAACGCTTTCCACCCATGACAAGGCGTTGGAATTGATAGCTGCTTCAGCCTAAAGTGCTTAGGACCCCGCACCAAGACTTAAAGTGCTGTAAGAAAATATATAAGAAAGCACTAAAGTGAAACGATGCTGAAGGACACCCCCAGTCCCTCCCCCCCAAAAACAATTCTAACTGTGTCTCCTATCTGCAGCAGGGCACCCATTCTGGCTTTAACTACCAATCCCACCCCCTTTCCTTTGTGAGATGATACTGAACAAATCAAGAAATCCTGACAATGTGTTACTCAGAAAGAGGATTAGCCAATACTTGGAGGGGGAGGGGGGGAGGGAAGTTTATTGTAGAAGTTATGTTGACAGTAAGTGGGGTTTAGTATATTCACTGGCCCAAATTAAAAAATAATGTACATACTCTTCCGTATTAAGGCCCAGTATTGCATCCTCGGGGTTCTGGTGCTATTTCCAAATACCTCACCCATTAGCTCGATGACTGATTGTCATGTGATCCATGGCATTCCCACGACTTCTCAGTGTATACAATGCTCGCATGCTGCACATGCACACATGTACTAGCATGTGGAATGCATCAGTTCATTATGGTGGCAAGCTGCTGGTGTTGGATATCCCTCAGCCTCGGTATCAAGGGCCTTCTGGGATCACTGATTATCCGCTGTGTGAATCATGCATTACACCAAAGTAACAAAAGCCACAGAAATACAGTCAGGACTGGTGTGATTGAACACCAGGCCCACAGTCGCACCACCATATAACCAGTGTCTGACAGAAGCTAACCGTGTGGGTGGGCAAAGGGAGGCAAGATGACTTGCCAATGAGTCCAATCAGAAGGCAGAGCTGTACCTCAGTGAACTGGGCACACAAGCAGTTACCTGTGAGTAATGGAGTTTGAGATTAAACTCCTCCTGATGCAGCACAACTCAATACTTTCAACATTGTGTTTTATTGTGTCATTAGCTGTTTTTGAAAAGGGAAAACTTTCCCTAGAATGAGCTTTTCTCCACTTTCCTTAAATGGCACTGTGACATGTACCAGATGAAAGGTCGTGATCGGCGGACATTCGAGTCTTTTAGCGAATTGAGTGTTACCTCTGGCCGCAGACATGCTTTCAACAAAATCCTAGAATTTGTGAACTGCACCTGAGATCCGGAGGGCCCAAATCTCCCCTCCAACACTGCCAAAGGGGTGCTCAAAACCTGAGGAGGAATGGTGGATTGTAGGTGGATACCAGGTAGAGGAGCCATAAAGAGGAAATGAGCAATAAAAGCAGCATAGGCTGTGGCAGGACACACAGCAACGCGATGGTGGGCGGGGCAATTACAGTTCACACCACCATATTCAAATCCATCACTGCCCAGGTCAAAAATTATTAGAAAGCATAACTGTGGCCAGCACCAGCTGCATCCTATTTAGGAGCTGGCAGTACATTATTGAGGCCTCCTTTTATCACTGCTGAGCCAGCGTCTACAGGATACAAGACTTCTGTAGATATCACCTGTGCATCTAAGCCAACAGTGAAGGTACACATTGTGTCATGAACAAACCTTCCATGATAAGGGAGTGAACAGCAGCTGCCACAGCTCGGGGAAACAGACACCCTCGAAAATCAGCCTCTAATATTTGACCTCGGTCTCTGACTGCACAGCAAATCAAATGAGATAAGAGTATGATTTACTGCCCTGTTTATAGAAACAAACATTGGAGCATTGAAAACATTGAGTGTGCTGATCAAATGCTCTTAGAGAAAGTGCAAAGTCAACCCTAAACAGATGTTGCAATGGGATAAGCGGAAGCCTACAAGTCCTGTGGTGATACTCCAGGGGAGAGAACAATTCGGAAAAAGGAGGGACCAGGAAGCCAAATTACCCACTAGCAATCAGGAGTTTTTACAAGACAACCGACTAGACAAATAACAAGTGATGGGAGGAGTCAAAGCCCACAAAGTACATACAAAGATCACCCTGACAGTGCAATCTGCCTAGGCTCAACCTAAAACGTGAAGCTGAAAATAAAAGTTAAAAAAAGAAAAGACTCAAAAGAGAAAACAAATTACAAATAAAAGAAATAGGGAAAGAGATTAAGAAACAATTGCTGAGACAAACAAAAACCAAAACTTGGGAAAAGGAGCAACAAGAAATAATGAATGGAAATTGTCAAGAAACTTTATCAGCAACAAAAACACGCTCAGTCTCATGCTTGCTAAAATATGTGTAAGTACAGACACATATTCATTCCAACTCTTGTACATAATTCATTGGGTTTACATTATCCTATGTGGTATATCTGAACCCTAAATTTCTAAAAGTCTTTTTTTCCATTTAAAGACAGCGATAAGTAGACCTTGAGGTGAAAAGGCATCTCTTATTTACACTAGTTAATCCTGATAACAGATCTGTCCCAAAAACTTTTACATTTACTCATGATTGGATTCATGCAAATTTTTGTATTTTGCAGGTACGAATGATCCTAAACAGCATATTATATATTATGTATGCCTCTCAGTGCCTCTAATCTCCCCATCCACATAAAGCTCACTGACAGCTGTGTTGCTATTGTGATGTGCCCCGGTGATAGCGATGGTGAGGGACAGTACCACAGACCGCCATTCCCCTTCTTTTTCCTGCTTGTGCACGGCAGGAGGGTGTGGTGCTTTGAGCAACAGCCTAGATAAAATAAGGGGATCACAGTCAGTTCGACTCATTTGGTGCTCCTCCCAGGTCTTATATCAGTTGTGTGGCACCCCCCTTCTTGCCATCTAGGGGTTAATCTCATTGCCCCTCACACTCTTTGGCATCTCTCCATTCAGCAAGGGTCGTGGGGACCCTAAGCAACGGAAGATCTCCTTCGAGACCGCTAAAAACCCCAGGCGGGAGGGCGGAGATGGTGCCGCAAGAGGTGATCGGCCGGATCGTGCTGACCCCCGGACTCTGAACAACCTGCACTGGAGGGCACTCCTGCCATAATGACGAAATTTTGAGCAGGCTTCAAGGCCATTGATGCACGCTTTGACGACTTGGGTGCCCGTATTGACACCATGCATTGCTGACCAGCATGAGGTCTGCATTGATACTGCTGAGAGACACATTTCATATGTTGAAGATGCACAGGCAGCCATGGCCAAATGCCTCGATCACACAGAGTGCCTCCTCAAAATGACAGAGGTGAAGGCAGAGGATTTAGAGGCAAGGTTGCATCGCAACAATCTCCGGATAGCCAGAGTGGCCGATACTACCAACACAGGTCCAATGGAGGCATATGTGGAGCGACTGATTGCTGAACTATTTGGCAAAGATAGTTTCTCTGCCACATTTGCTGTGGAGCGGGCCCAGAGATCTTTGGCTCCCAGATAGGCACCTGGTGCACACCCGTGCCTTATCATAGATTGATGGCTCAATTATCGCAACCGGGACGTCGCCATGTGCAAAGCCAGAGAGGTAGAAAACCTACAGTTACAGGGGATGTCGCTGTCAATTTACCCGGACTTTACGCCAGTAGTACAATAGGCCAGATGCAAATTCCAGTACATCAAGCAAACTTTGAAAGGTGAAAATATTCGTTATGCCAAGTTATACACGGTGCGCCTCCGTATCCACATTAATAGAAAAACCTGCATCTTTGATACACCTGTGGAAGTGGATGACTTCTGGAAACACCACAAATCTAATAGAGGCTCTTCCTCTGGCAAATGATCCTTCGCTACTTGCTGTCACATGAATATCTGGAAGAAGACCTTCAAGCATATAGGGCAGACCCACAGGGCATGGATCCATGAACATTTCAAGGACGATGTGAAAAGATATTTTTCCTTTCTTATTACTGGTGAGATAGCCACTGTCCTAGTCCTATATAAACGCAGTTGCATATAAATTATACAAACCGTTGCTATCACTTTGAGTGGCCCGCTTGGGGTGTTGCTGCTCCCCTAGGAGATCTCCTACTTTTTGTAATCTCTTTTCCTTTTCTAAATTGTGAAGCGTTGGGATACACCAGATACAGATTGGGTGGTTATCCGATGTGAGAGGGGGTGGTGGATTGGGAGATTATTATATATGTGTTTGAATTAGTTTGTACGTCGCAGGTCACAAATTTATACACTAGCGGGCAGTTCAGACTCAAATACAGAGACACGCCAGACCGCATACTGCTGGGTCCACTGTAAGGAGCTCTGGGAGGGGGGTGGGAGAGCTGGAGCTTAGATGCATGACATGGAACATGAGAGGTCTGTCAAACCCAACAAAGGATGACAGGTATTGGCCTCCTTGGCAACTCTCAAAATACACATTCCTCTACTATAGGAGACCCACTATGCCCTGAACTAGGACAACCGTTTTGCCGCTACCTGGGGTAACAACAGATTTTTGGCTAATTATAACACCTAATCCCGTGGAGTTTGTGTGCTGATTCACAAAGTGCTCCCTTTTGTTACTCAGACTGTGATTGGGGACCCTGAGGAACGATATTTGCTGGTGGCGGGGAGCTTAGAACCAAAATGAATACTTTTCATTAATGTTTACGCCCCTAATGTGGATGCCAGTGGCTTCTTTACTAGCATTTAGGAGCAAACCCGGGGTATAGTACCTAGTAGGTGACCCTTGAAGAATGTTTGACTACAGGGCTTTCCCTCTGACTATAGCGCCGAGAAGTAATACCTCTCTCAAACTGGGATTGAGAAGAAGGAACAAGATCCTTAATACTGAAGATAAGTGTATCTTTTGTGAAAATTAAAAGAAAGGAGCAGCTATCTGCCCTTGGTAGAGCACTGTAGCAGAGCAAGAATCTTCTTTCTGCAAAACCAGGGAGGGAACATCTATATACAAATAGCCCTGAAGAAAGCCTAGGACCTTTTACAGTCCATTAATAAGGCTGAAATATGTTGGCACTAGAGTCTTAGGACCAATAAAATATCTAATTGACCCCTGATATATGCTATTTAATTTTAATATCCCAGGCTGCTCCAAAAATAAAGGGATACCGGGAACAGCCTGAGGAGTTTTAATCTATTAGACCCCCTGACCAGATCTAACAAGTGCTCCCTGAAATACGGTTAAGCCCACCCTGTCTTTTAGGGGACAGGGTGACCCGATGATGAAGCATGACACCACTAGGGTGTGTGTGGGTAATTAAAACAAAAAGGATGTTTGTCCTTTCCCACCTCCCAGTAGGCGAGATCTAGGTCACTCCATCAGAAATTCCCCCAGAGTGCTTATGGTTATCTCAACATACGGTGAGGTACTTCTTTGTGATTATAAGTATATTTAGGGAGGACGTACTCTCACTGGAGAATTTCTCTCTGCCCTTGAAATACAGGAGGGGTATCTCTCCTCTTTTTGTGTGATGTTTTTCATTCTTTACTAGCATCTCCACACATATTTCTGGCATTTCGATTGAATCTATCATATTTGGGGGTGAGTTCAACCTCACGCTGAATCCAGGGGCTGACAATACAGGCACAGGCCACATCACAAAGCTGTGCTCTACGGAGGAACTTGAGGCTCTACTGCATACACACTTACTGGCCGATGCATGGCAACATCGGCATCTCATGGCCAAGGGGTTCTCGTTCTATTCTGCACCACATGGCACCTGGTCCCAGATGGTACAGAACTCCAGACCTCCTGATCACGATGCAAGAGGCGGATCATTTGCCTCAAACTCTATCAGATCACTCACCAGTACTGCTATCACTGACTTTGCCTAACATTGCGCGTCCTTCTAGATCTTGGCGCTTCGCAACTGACGCTCTACTGGACACTGTATTTAAGAGCAAAGTGCAAGATTGGATCGTAGAATATTTCCAGACTAACACAGGCTCTGTGCCTCACTACGCTACCTTATGGGAGACTCTCAAAGTTTACATCAGGAGCATCTGTATAGCTAAGCAGATTGGAGTTCTGCACACAATTCACGGAGACCTTGATGCTACTGAGCGGCCACTGCGAGACTTAGATGCCTAGATGCTAGCGGGCGCTCCCCCCTCTCGCTGCATCAACATGCAAAACTCTTGGGTGAGTTTCAGGAGCTCGCATTACTCAAGACAGCCTATTTAGGGAACTATACACGTGCTTGTGTGTATGGGGAGGGAGAGAGGCTGGGACATACTTTGGCCTGTCTGCTCACCCCTCGACAGTATGCCACGTATATCACTCAACTACAAACAGCAGACGGTGCCTGTGTCATGCGTGGAGCTGATATCCTCTATACACTAACCCTGTCTCGCAGCTTAGAATAAATGGGGTCTTTCGGATGAATTCTCATTATCACCCGGCATCAGGCTGGGTTGACTCCTTTCCCCCTATTATTCATCATAGCAATGGATTGCTAGTTCGACACCTCCAGCGAGGGATTGGGCCCTCTTTTGGCTTCCTTACATGTGGATGATATTCTCCAAATTTGTTTGATAACTTGCCACAAATCTCTCTCCAAACATGCGGGAGGTGGTGCGATGTGGCGTATTTTCCGGACTAGACATCAAGTCTGATGTTCTCCCCTTAACAGACGCTACCCTTCCATTTACACTGGACTTCCCCTTGCACTGGTACGATGACCCCCCCCGGATATCTTGGTGTAATCTTGCACCACACAGCTTCGGAAGTCATTTGTGTTAATTAGGGCCCAGCCATAGACCACCTTGCAAGACAGAGAGATCACTGGATAGTGCTCCCACTGTCAGTGGCTGGTTGAATTGCGATCATTAAGATGGTGGTTCTACCCCGAATATTACACCTGTTCTGCAACATTCCACTCACGGTCACGTTTTGTAACGCCGTTCGGGGCATGCTGTCATGGCTGGTCAGGGTGGGGGGACGGGCACGGTTGGGTTGACAGACACTCACTCAGCCCTTTGTATGGGGAGGTTTCAGAGTACCTGACTTTTATCTATATTACCTGGCGACACAGACACACTATGCTTATTTTTGGTACCACCCAGATGCACGATTACAAATTCTGAAGCACGAATACACTCAGGCCCGCCCTTATCCCCTTTCCTCCATACTCCCGCTTGGGCTCACGAAGACTCCGGCTGAGATTCATACATTGCAAACCATAGGCTGGTCTTGGTGATGTCTCGCAATTATCTAGACTGACTACTTGTACTCCTCGCATCTGCCAATTCTGGATAACCCATGGATGTCTACTCTCCTACCACTGAACTCTAACACAACACGCGCTCACTCGCTGTCGGCTCCGAACCATAGGTGATATGTTCGTAGACGGACATATGCGCTCAGTAACGGACGTGACAGAAGGACACAACATATCCACATTAGACCGTTTTCTTGTGCACAGAACACAAGTTTTGCTAGCTGCTACGCTGCGCCCCTTGGCTGTGGAACCCCTAGAGTTCCTCCCCCTCACTATAATAATTACATCATCCGGCAGCACACATCTAGTCTCCAGACTGTATCATCTTCCACAGACACTTCAACCAATGGTGGGCGGAGGGGTGTGAGCGGACTGGGAAGGGGATTTGGCATACCCTTTGACAGACAAGATGTGGGCCCACTGCTGTGAGCAGACTCGTTATGTATCCAATAATTACAAGCATAAACTTTTATATTTTAAATATATACATGAAGCCTATGTCACCCCCACGCTGCTTGCAAACATGGATCGCTCTAAGTCGAAGAACTGCCAGAGATGTGCATGCTGATTTTATTAATTTAGCATGGAACTGTCCTTCTGTCCTGGCATTCTGGGAAGCGGCCTTTGGACATTTAGAAACTAATGGTCAAGACAAAACGTACTCCCTCGCCGTTGCTGGCACTGCTAGGGTATGTTCTCCCTCTGAGTCCTGGGATTAGATGCTTTACTGCAATTGTATTGTTGTTGGCCAAGAGCCAAGTCTCCCTGCATTGGGACGAAATTGCGCCACCGATGGCAAAGGCCTGGTTGAGAGATTTGATGTATAGAGACCCCACCAGCAACAACTATGCATCTCTATTACCTCTCTTCTCTCGACCCAAAAATATGTGGCAGCCACTCCGCTCTTATTTGCTGCTCCATCCTGAACCTACTGACTGAAATGTCCCCATAACAAAAATAACTGCTGTGTCAACTAGCCGATTGTAACAAACTGATTTATTGAGATTTATTGCTGTATGTGTCTGCATTGTTGTTTTGTTGTTGATGTCTTATTAGCCACCATCATTCTATATGTCATTTTTCATGTCAAAATTTTGTCAACATCCATTGCATTGTGCGCGTGGTGGCTTCTGCTTATTTTTGAAAAATTGCGATAAAACCAAGCTTAAAAACAATTTTACAAAACAATTTGCAAACAAGGTGAAATCACAGGAAATGACTATTGTCTAAGCGACTTCCCAAAAAGCAACTTTCTAGGTCTGGATATCATTAAAACAATAAAAGCATAAATATTATCACAAATAAAATAAGCACATATGTTTTAAAAAATAAAAATAAATAATGAGGTGAGTTTCAGAACACGAGTTTCAGAACACGAGTAGTTTCTGTGGCAGTGATGGAGCAGGGTTTTTACTTTAAACCCGAATATCTGTTTCATTTTTCGTATGATTTTATTAAAAGTACTACTGATTAATTAATAACTACTAAAGATTTGTCGAGTCTGGTCTAATCAACCTTATTAACAGAAGAATTACACGTGGGAATGCTATTGCATGGCTAAAATAATAAGTGAACTAGGTTGGTGAGCAAATTGACAGAATAGATGTTGCTTATGTGATGTTATTGTGTTTTGCGCTTACAATTAATATGCATTTAATGGCTTTTGATGTCGCAAATGGCTAGATAAATACATAAAGACACTGAAAATCCTGAGGTCTAAAATGGCAAAGAAAAAAGGTGGTGTGTGAAATGAGGAACAGAAGCCTAATGTACGTGGTGAAAGGGCAAACCCTTAGAGACGTGGTCATTCACTCACCCCGGGTAACAAACCCAATCACATGGGATTCTCATCCCAAAGAAAAATCTCAAACTCTCAGGGGGCGGCAGGCCCCTCAACGAGAGGTAAGAGCTTAATGCTGTTTGTGTTTTGCACTGAAAGGTGGACTAAATCCACATATGAACTGGGTGTGAGTGGAGGGGTGCAGTGCTGATGAAATAGTAGTGCAATAGGAGTGTGTTAAAACTAGTTACGGGACGGCCAGGAGGACTCTCTTGGACACCGCCGTACCGATGCTAGATTAAAAAGGGTGAAAGCCCCACTAATTCGATGTAATCAATGGAGCAATGTATAAGATAGTGGTCAACATGTTTCAGCCGTGGCGCCTAACTAGGCTCGGCTTTCATCAGGACCTGGTAAGCTACTGCAAAAATGAAGAAATAACGTAACAAAGGATACACAGGGCACCCTCAAGTTGCTTGTAGGGTGTGCGTCTCCTCAATGATACAAACAGCACCTAGACAAAAAAGACTCAGTGTAAAAATGTGGGTCATAATTGCTCAGTAGTGACAGGTATGAATGTATAAACTAAAAGCAAGTACCACTCACCCGTATAAACTGGGTGGAAAATAGACCTCCACCTGGCAACCGCTCAGGAAGGAACACCGCTCTGAAAAAAAGATGTAAGACTGCTGAAGACAGGGGTGCTTACATGTCATGAGCGAGTGTGAAAAAAAGTGAGTGAGTCATCTAACAACGAGGGAGACTGACAAAAACGGCGTATACACAGAATGCTGATAGATGCAAGGATCATCGTTTGTCAACAAGAAAGGCCGGTGTTAGTAACGTGACCCATCCTGTTTAATCGATCAGAGTAGTAAGAAGTAGAACATGTCTGTACATTTGTAAATAAATGTCAAAATGTATGCCCAAACATATCGCTAGAAGGTGGGGGATTGGTCGCCTTCATGAAAAATATAAAAAGAACTGAAAAGAAGGACAGTGTGTGCCCAGCGTCAAAAATCCTACCTCTCCGTCGGGGAACCGGGCTGGAATGAGCCTGCAGCCGGAGGTCCCGCGGGGTTGGACGGAGACGGATTAAGAAAAGATGTGTCAGCAGTAATAGGCCAATCAGGGAAAAGGTTACTCATGCTGTCAAGAAGGAGAACCAATCGGAAGTGCTGAGCCACCCGTGTGGCAGTAACCAAGGAAACTAGTGTACAGCTGACGGGTTACGGGTGACGCTGTCAGAAAATCAAAGGTATGCGCGCCACGGTTAATTAGGAAAGAAGGTGGTAGCGCTCCTTAACAGGGTATGTAGATTGAAAGAAAAAATCTAGAAATCAGAGGCGTGACAATGCCTCGAGGACGCATGGAGAAACATAATGGGCAACATTAAAATAAACATATGCTGAGTGATCCATGCGAAGGCGCACTGGTTAAGACGGCGCTTGCTCTCAAAGCGCGGATTGTTCAGTGGGTAACAATTCGCTGAGAAGGGTGTGAACTGATGTAAGACATCGGTTATTGCAGCGCGGTCGAAGCTAGTTGGGATTGCACTAGATTCGCCGGGAAGTAAATGGAATATAAAGCTGTCGATAAGTAGGGCAAGACAGAAGAGGACTGTCAATATAGAAAGCAAGTACAGTCGATGGGGCATCAGCCTCGAGATGTGCATGCTAGTGTACGGAAGCTCTGCAGAGCAAATGCAAGGAATGTGTATAGTAACGATGAGTTAATAAATATGCTTGATGGGAGATGCCCATGAACGCGGTGTGAAGCATGGGTCAGATGGGGAGATCAAGCCATGTGTATTACAAAGATAGCCAAGGAATATCGTCGTTCAGTCCCTGAACGTGTGTCTTCAGTTTATACACCCACCTCTGCTCACGTTTGAATAGAAAAGAAGAGCTATCTGTAAGATGTGGTGGTATGTACGGTTTATCAAGGACTGTCCAGTGTAGGTCATTGGGAGTATGTTTGACCTCTAAAAAGTGGTTGGTAAGTTTGGTAGAGGAACGACCACATCGTATTGTGCTTTTGTGTTCCAAAATACGAGTTTTAATACGGCGGGTGGTCATTCCAATGTATCTCAGCCCGCATGGGCAGGTTATCAGATAGATCAAATTTGAGCTATTGCAATTACTGTGGCTTCTAAGAGTCCACGGTCTGCCAGTGCCAATGTCAATTTCTTTGGTCACAGAGGTGTGGCTGCATGCCGCACAAGAACCACATGGATAGTGGCCCACAACTGGAGGGAGACCCCACAGAGTTTGTTGGGTGCATGTTTGGTTAGTGCGTGGGCGAGTGTGTACCAACTGGTCTCTGATGTTACTGCTGCGTTTGAACGCAAAGAGGGGTCTAGGCAGCCCTACATCGCCTATGTTCAGAATCTTCCAGTTAGATAAAATGATTTTTTTGAGTTGGTTGGAAAATTGGCAATAGGTGTGCACACAAGTGAGTCTGTTCTCAGATGTCTTGGGGATCTTAGGTACCAAAAGAGCCTCCCGATTATTATTCGCAGCGCGTTTGGACGCTCTGCGGATCAAGTGTTTGGGATAGTCTCTGGCCAATAATTGTCTAGATAGATTACTAGCGTGTTCCTTGTACTTGTCAGTTGAGGAACAGTTCCTTTTGAGGCGCAGAAACTGGCCAAAGGGCAGATTGTCTCGCAAAGCCCGTGGGTGAAAGCTATCATACTTCAAAAGGGCGTTCACCGCCATGGGTTTCTTGTATAGCTCAGTGCTCAAGCGGCCATCAGACGGGGTTATCAAAATGTCAAGGAATGGTAGCTGAGTCTTAGAGTACTCACAGGTGAAGTTCAAAAAGGGGTCACAGTTGTTGAGCCAGTTCTTAAAAGCCAAAAGTGAGGAAAGAGGTCCCTGCCAAAGTACGAACACGTCGTCTATGTACCTCTTCCAAATCTTGATATGATTTCTGTATGGATTGTTGGTACTCAGCACGTTGTTCCTCAAAAACATGAACATACAAATTTGCCAGGTTGGGAGCAAAAATGCTCCCCATTGAAGTGCCTGACACTTGCAAAAACAACTGCTCCTCAAATTGAAAAAAGTTCTCTTTCATGGCGAGCTTCGCACACGACATGATAAATGAAACAGGAGTGATGGAGTCTGGTGGATTAGCCAGCAGGAGAGATTCGATGACATCTAAAGTCTCATCCTGCGGGATGCATGTGTACAATGACTCTACATCAAATGAGACTAAGAATTCTGTTGCACAATCAAAAGACAAGTCTTCAAGTAGGATCAGAATGTCCTTAGTGTCCTTGAGGTACGTTGGCATTTTGGCCACAAAAGGGCGTAGGAAGTGGTCTGCAAATGCCGACAGAGGTTCCAATAGGGACCCTAGTCCTGAAATTATTGGGCGGCCAGGGGGAGGATTCACATTCTTATGTACCTTGGGTAGAATATAGAAATAAGGTACAATGGAAGTGGTGTTAACCAAATATTGAGCTTCATTAGAAGTGATCCAACCATTGGTGCTGGCTTCATTCGCTAGGATCTGAATGGTCTTGAGTAAGCGTGTGGTGGGATCTTGAACAAGAGGTTGATAGAAGTTAGTGTTGCCCAACTGTCTCAAGCATTCAGAGCGATAAGCGGTGGTGTCCATGATAACGGTGGCACCACCCTTGTCAGCTGGCTTGATCATTATGGAGTCATCAGAGGTAAGGGAGCGCAAAGCTAGGCGCTCTGATTTGGTAAGGTTTTGGTATTGGCGGTTTTCGGAGACACAGGAGGAGGATATCTGTGAGGTCACTGCTTTTTCAAACGTGAGTACCTGTGGAGGGACTTGACTGGGCAAGGGATTAAAGGTGATTCACCTGTGAGTACTCTAAGACTCAGCTACCATTCCTTGACATTTTGATAACCCCGTCTGATGGCCGCTTGAGCACTGAGCTATACAAGAAACCCATGGCGGTGAACGCCCTTTTGAAGTATGATAGCTTTCACCCACGGGCTTTGCGAGACAATCTGCCCTTTGGCCAGTTTCTGCGCCTCAAAAGGAACTGTTCCTCAACTGACAAGTACAAGGAACACGCTAGTAATCTATCTAGACAATTATTGGCCAGAGACTATCCCAAACACTTGATCCGCAGAGCGTCCAAACGCGCTGCGAATAATAATCGGGAGGCTCTTTTGGCACCTAAGATCCCCAAGACATCTGAGAACAGACTCACTTGTGTGCACACCTATTGCCAATTTTCCAACCAACTCAAAAAAATCATTTTATCTAACTGGAAGATTCTGAACATAGGCGATGTAGGGCTGCCTAGACCCCTCTTTGCGTTCAAACGCAGCAGTAACATCAGAGACCAGTTGGTACACACTCGCCCACGCACTAACCAAACATGCACCCAACAAACTCTGTGGGGTCTCCCTCCAGTTGTGGGCCACTATCCATGTGGTTCTTGTGCGGCATGCAGCCACACCTCTGTGACCAAAGAAATTGACATTGGCACTGGCAGACCGTGGACTCTTAGAAGCCACAGTAATTGCAATAGCTCAAATTTGATCTATCTGATAACCTGCCCATGCGGGCTGAGATACATTGGAATGACCACCCGCCGTAATAAAACTCGTATTTTGGAACACAAAAGCACAATACGATGTGGTCGTTCCTCTACCAAACTTACCAACCACTTTTTAGAGGTCAAACATACTCCCAATGACCTACACTGGACAGTCCTTGATAAACCCTACATACCACCACATCTTACAGATAGCTCTTCTTTTCTATTCAAACGTGAGCAGAGGTGGGTGTATAAACTAAAGACACACGTTCAGGGACTGAACGACGATATTCCTTGGCTATCTTTGTAATACACATGGCTTGATCTCCCCATCTGACCCATGCTTCACACCGTGTTCATCGGCATCTCCCATCAAGCATATTTATTAACTCATCGTTACTATACACATTCCTTGCATTTGCTCTGCAGAGCTTCCGTACACTGGCATGCACATCTCGAGGCTGATGCCCCATCGACTGTACTTGCTTTCTATATTGACAGTCCTCTTCTGTCTTGCCCTACTTATCGACAGCTTTATATTCCATTTACTTCCCGGCGAATCTAGTGCAATCCCAACTAGCTTCGACCGCGCTGCAATAACCGATGTCTTACACCAGTTCACACCCTTCTCAGCGAATTGTTACCCACTGAACAATCCGCGCTTTGAGAGCAAGCGCCATCTTAACCAGTGCGCCTTCGCATGGATCACTCAGCATATGTTTATTTTAATGTTGCCCATTATGTTTCTCCATGCATCCTCGAGGCATTGTCACGCCTCTGATTTCTAGATTTTTTCTTTCAATCTACATACCCTGTTAAGGAGCGCTACCACCTTCTTTCCTAATTAACCGTGGCGCGCATACCTTTGATTTTCTGACAGCGTCACCCGTAACCCGTCAGCTGTACACTAGTTTCCTTGGTTACTGCCACACGGGTGGCTCAGCACTTCCGATTGGTTCTCCTTCTTGACAGCATGAGTAACCTTTCCCCTGATTGGCCTATTACTGCTGACACATCTTTTCTTAATCCGTCTCCGTCCAACCCCGCGGGACCTCCGGCTGCAGGCTCATTCCAGCCCGGTTCCCCGACGGAGAGGTAGGATTTTTGACGCTGGGCACACACTGTCCCTCTTTTCAGTTCTTTTTATATTTTTCATGAAGGCGACCAATCCCCCACCTTCTAGCGATATGTTTGGGCATACATTTTGACATTTATTTACAAATGTACAGACATGTTCTACTTCTTACTACTCTGATCGATTAAACAGGATGGGTCACGTTACTAACACCGGCCTTTCTTGTTGACAAACGATGATCCTTGCATCTATCAGCATTCTGTGTATACGCCGTTTTTGTCAGTCTCCCTCGTTGTTAGATGACTCACTCACTTTTTTTCACACTCGCTCATGACATGTAAGCACCCCTGTCTTCAGCAGTCTTACATCTTTTTTTCAGAGCGGTGTTCCTTCCTGAGCGGTTGCCAGGTGGAGGTCTATTTTCCACCCAGTTTATACGGGTGAGTGGTACTTGCTTTTAGTTTATACATTCATACCTGTCACTACTGAGCAATTATGACCCACATTTTTACACTGAGTCTTTTTTGTCTAGGTGCTGTTTGTATCATTGAGGAGACGCACACCCTACAAGCAACTTGAGGGTGCCCTCTGTATCCTTTGTTACGTTATTTCTTCATTTTTGCAGTAGCTTACCAGGTCCTGATGAAAGCCGAGCCTAGTTAGGCGCCACGGCTGAAACATGTTGACCACTATCTTATACATTGCTCCATTGATTACATCGAATTAGTGGGGCTTTCACCCTTTTTAATCTAGCATCGGTACGGCGGTGTCCAAGAGAGTCCTCCTGGCCGTCCCGTAACTAGTTTTAACACACTCCTATTGCACTACTATTTCATCAGCACTGCACCCCTGCACTCACACCCAGTTCATATGTGGATTTAGTCCACCTTTCAGTGCAAAACACAAACAGCATTAAGCTCTTACCTCTCGTTGAGGGGCCTGCCGCCCCCTGAGAGTTTGAGATTTTTCTTTGGGATGAGAATCCCATGTGATTGGGTTTGTTACCCGGGGTGAGTGAATGACCACGTCTCTAAGGGTTTGCCCTTTCACCACGTACATTAGGCTTCTGTTCCTCATTTCACACACCACCTTTTTTCTTTGCCATTTTAGACCTCAGGATTTTCAGTGTCTTTAGTACTTTGTTTGGGGATTCAATCCTGTGCGGTCTTTAAATATGTTCCCTCCGACCCTCCGGTATCTAACCATTTTGTAACTAGATTTCATGTACAGCTTTTTGGCTGTGGGTCTGTAATACGGCACATAGGCAGTGCCTTAACTGTTTTGCAAAATTAGTCTTTTTTGCAGGTTGATTTTTTCTCCCGATGTGCACAGTTCGCACACATTTTTTTATATATATCTTCCTGTGAGTTCTTTCCTTCTGATTCCTTGGTTGAGACTGACTTTACTTTGTTTGCACTAAATAGCTATTCTTATAATCATGGCAGAACGCCTTGGTCTAACTTTTGACGACACCATAGCCCAAGCCATTCTAGATACACCAAGTATCATGGATACCTTTCAAGGTCCCGTAATCAGCGCTGAGGTTGATTGGACTAAGGTTTTAACTTTAAAAAAATTACACTCCCGAGTGTATATCCACGGAGCAATTATGACCGAATATTTGAGAGCCAATTGTGCCCCTACAGGACTCATTGTGACAAACGTTCCCAGATTGTTCCTGGACGACAAAACTTTTCTCAATGATTGGTCCCTAATAGCTTGGAAGTGCACCAGAGATTGGCTAATTCTTATCATAAGCACTGCCAAACGAGTTGCCGATGCTGTGTTAGTTGAGATCCAGGCCTTGGAATCACAAATTAAAGTGACACTCACTGGCGCACTGTTCAAGAAACAACAAGAGGAATCCAACAAACACAACAAAGAATTCAAGGACTCGGTATTGATGACTAAGATTACCAAATTTAAAAAAGATTTGGCACGTTTTTCACTAGAGAAAGTGTACCCATACACTAGTGCTGACTACGTGCCTCCTCAACTCAATCGACAGGGCCGCAGGTATGGGTCCGACTACTCTACATCAGGCAGTGATGACTGGTCAAGTGGGTCAGACACTGCCTCGGGTGAAGATTCCTCGCTGAGAGGAAACAAAAGGAGAGGTAGAGGCAATAGGAGAAACCTGAGAGGCGCACCTAACCCTATGTATCCTTCTCAATGGTGGCCCCCTGCCGCTTACAACTACCCCCCCTTTCCTCCATTTGGACAACCCCCTCCCTTCGGACAACCTTGTCCCTATCCCCCTCCTCCACAGATGTATACCAATCAGCCTTTTTTAGGGTTTGGCCGAGGAAGGTCAAGGGGAAGGAGACGGAACCAAGTCCATTGGTCAGATCAACAACAAGGAACTCCATCATCGAGCTCGTGGGACACTCCAGCAGTCCCGAGCACGAGCACGAGCACAACCTAGTCATCAATTTATCCAGCAGAGTTCTCACACAGGATGAAAAGTCCCTCCTGAATAAAGGATTAGGATTTGTTCCCTCCTTTAAAGGAGACATGTTCTCCATAAATCAGGAACTCGCCCATTTTTTCAGAAAGATTCGCTTGAATTTCTTTTTTCGTGCAGAACCCAGTACCTCTTTCAATGACCATGACTTGAACACGGGCTTACGCAATAAATCCACCTTTAATCCCTTGCCCAGTCAAGTCCCTCCACAGGTACTCACATTTGAAAAAGCAGTGACCTCACAGATATCCTCCTCCTGTGTCTCCGAAAACCGCCAATACCAAAACCTTACCAAATCAGAGCGCCTAGCTTTGCGCTCCCTTACCTCTGATGACTCCATAATGATCAAGCCAGCTGACAAGGGTGGTGCCACCGTTATCATGGACACCACCGCTTATCGCTCTGAATGCTTGAGACAGTTGGGCAACACTAACTTCTATCAACCTCTTGTTCAAGATCCCACCACATGCTTACTCAAGACCATTCAGATCCTAGCGAATGAAGCCAGCACCAATGGTTGGATCACTTCTAATGAAGCTCAATATTTGGTTAACACCACTTCCATTGTACCTTATTTCTATATTCTACCCAAGGTACATAAGAATGTGAATCCTCCCCCTGGCCGCCCAATAATTTCAGGACTAGGGTCCCTATTGGAACCTCTGTCGGCATTTGCAGACCACTTCCTACGCCCTTTTGTGGCCAAAATGCCAACGTACCTCAAGGACACTAAGGACATTCTGATCCTACTTGAAGACTTGTCTTTTGATTGTGCAACAGAATTCTTAGTCTCATTTGATGTAGAGTCATTGTACACATGCATCCCGCAGGATGAGACTTTAGATGTCATCGAATCTCTCCTGCTGGCTAATCCACCAGACTCCATCACTCCTGTTTCATTTATCATGTCGTGTGCGAAGCTCGCCATGAAAGAGAACTTTTTTCAATTTGAGGAGCAGTTGTTTTTGCAAGTGTCAGGCACTTCAATGGGGAGCATTTTTGCTCCCAGCCTGGCAAATTTGTATGTTCATGTTTTTGAGGAACAACATGTGCTGAGTACCAACAATCCATACAGAAATCATATCAAGATTTGGAAGAGGTACATAGACGACGTGTTCGTACTTTGGCAGGGACCTCTTTCCTCACTTTTGGCTTTTAAGAACTGGCTCAACAACTGTGACCCCTTTTTGAACTTCACCTATGAGTACTCTAAGACTCAGCTACCATTCCTTGACATTTTGATAACCCCGTCTGATGGCCGCTTGAGCACTGAGCTATACAAGAAACCCATGGCGGTGAACGCCCTTTTGAAGTATGATAGCTTTCACCCACGGGCTTTGCGAGACAATCTGCCCTTTGGCCAGTTTCTGCGCCTCAAAAGGAACTGTTCCTCAACTGACAAGTACAAGGAACACGCTAGTAATCTATCTAGACAATTATTGGCCAGAGACTATCCCAAACACTTGATCCGCAGAGCGTCCAAACGCGCTGCGAATAATAATCGGGAGGCTCTTTTGGCACCTAAGATCCCCAAGACATCTGAGAACAGACTCACTTGTGTGCACACCTATTGCCAATTTTCCAACCAACTCAAAAAAATCATTTTATCTAACTGGAAGATTCTGAACATAGGCGATGTAGGGCTGCCTAGACCCCTCTTTGCGTTCAAACGCAGCAGTAACATCAGAGACCAGTTGGTACACACTCGCCCACGCACTAACCAAACATGCACCCAACAAACTCTGTGGGGTCTCCCTCCAGTTGTGGGCCACTATCCATGTGGTTCTTGTGCGGCATGCAGCCACACCTCTGTGACCAAAGAAATTGACATTGGCACTGGCAGACCGTGGACTCTTAGAAGCCACAGTAATTGCAATAGCTCAAATTTGATCTATCTGATAACCTGCCCATGCGGGCTGAGATACATTGGAATGACCACCCGCCGTATTAAAACTCGTATTTTGGAACACAAAAGCACAATACGATGTGGTCGTTCCTCTACCAAACTTACCAACCACTTTTTAGAGGTCAAACATACTCCCAATGACCTACACTGGACAGTCCTTGATAAACCCTACATACCACCACATCTAACAGATAGCTCTTCTTTTCTATTCAAACGTGAGCAGAGGTGGGTGTATAAACTGAAGACACACGTTCAGGGACTGAACGACGATATTCCTTGGCTATCTTTGTAATACACATGGCTTGATCTCCCCATCTGACCCATGCTTCACACCGTGTTCATGGGCATCTCCCATCAAGCATATTTATTAACTCATCGTTACTATACACATTCCTTGCATTTGCTCTGCAGAGCTTCCGTACACTGGCATGCACATCTCGAGGCTGATGCCCCATCGACTGTACTTGCTTTCTATATTGACAGTCCTCTTCTGTCTTGCCCTACTTATCGACAGCTTTATATTCCATTTACTTCCCGGCGAATCTAGTGCAATCCCAACTAGCTTCGACCGCGCTGCAATAACCGATGTCTTACATCAGTTCACACCCTTCTCAGCGAAATGTTACCCACTGAACAATCCGCGCTTTGAGAGCAAGCGCCGTCTTAACCAGTGCGCCTTCGCATGGATCACTCAGCATATGTTTATTTTAATGTTGCCCATTATGTTTCTCCATGCGTCCTCGAGGCATTGTCACGCCTCTGATTTCTAGATTTTTTCTTTCAATCTACATACCCTGTTAAGGAGCGCTACCACCTTCTTTCCTAATTAACCGTGGCGCGCATACCTTTGATTTTCTGACAGCGTCACCCGTAACCCGTCAGCTGTACACTAGTTTCCTTGGTTACTGCCACACGGGTGGCTCAGCACTTCCGATTGGTTCTCCTTCTTGACAGCATGAGTAACCTTTCCCCTGATTGGCCTATTACTGCTGACACATCTTTTCTTAATCCGTCTCCGTCCAACCCCGCGGGACCTCCGGCTGCAGGCCCATTCCAGCCCGGTGCCCCGACGGAGAGGTAGGATTTTTGACGCTGGGCACACACTGTCCCTCTTTTCAGTTCTTTTTATATTTTTCATGAAGGCGACCAATCCCCCACCTTCTAGCGATATGTTTGGGCATACATTTTGACATTTATTTACAAATGTACAGACATGTTCTACTTCTTACTACTCTGATCGATTAAACAGGATGGGTCACGTTACTAACACCGGCCTTTCTTGTTGACAAACGATGATCCTTGCATCTATCAGCATTCTGTGTATACGCCGTTTTTGTCAGTCTCCCTCGTTGTTAGATGACTCACTCACTTTTTTTCACACTCGCTCATGACATGTAAGCACCCCTGTCTTCAGCAGTCTTACATCTTTTTTTCAGAGCGGTGTTCCTTCCTGAGCGGTTGCCAGGTGGAGGTCTATTTTCCACCCAGTTTATACGGGTGAGTGGTACTTGCTTTTAGTTTATACATTCATACCTGTCACTACTGAGCAATTATGACCCACATTTTTACACTGAGTCTTTTTTGTCTAGGTGCTGTTTGTATCATTGAGGAGACGCACATCCTACAAGCAACTTGAGGGTGCCCTCTGTATCCTTTGTTACGTTATTTCTTCATTTTTGCAGTAGCTTACCAGGTCCTGATGAAAGCCGAGCCTAGTTAGGCGCCACGGCTGAAACATGTTGACCACTATCTTATACATTGCTCCATTGATTACATCGAATTAGTGGGGCTTTCACCCTTTTAAATCTAGCATCGGTACGGCGGTGTCCAAGAGAGTCCTCCTGGCCGTCCCGTAACTAGTTTTAACACACTCCTATTGCACTACTATTTCATCAGCACTGCACCCCTCCACTCACACCCAGTTCATATGTGGATTTAGTCCACCTTTCAGTGCAAAACACAAACAGCATTAAGCTCTTACCTCTCGTTGAGGGGCCTGCCGCCCCCTGAGAGTTTGAGATTTTTCTTTGGGATGAGAATCCCATGTGATTGGGTTTGTTACCCGGGGTGAGTGAATGACCACGTCTCTAAGGGTTTGCCCTTTCACCACGTACATTAGGCTTCTGTTCCTCATTTCACACACCACCTTTTTTCTTTGCCATTTTAGACCTCAGGATTTTCAGTGTCTTTAGTACTTTGTTTGGGGATTCAATCCTGTGCGGTCTTTAAATATGTTCCCTCCGACCCTCCGGTATCTAACCGTTTTGTAACTAGATAAATACATACGCATAAGGGTATTAGCAGGGGAATAACACTGTATAATCATTTCCGTGCAGTAATTTTGTTTTGTGTTTTATTTTACCTAAGTTGACCAATGTGGCCTACTAAAACATGGCCACCACCCGCAGCCTGCGTTCGAGTTGAGGGAAAATTTGCAAGGAGGCTTCGCGCTGACTGCGACCTTGCCCTCCTGGTGAACTAAAAAGCCATGATCATGACGACAAATCCGGGAGAGATGCCAAATGCCCCTGAACGTGAAGATTGTTGCAACATCCAAAAACTGACTTGTTGAACTTATAGTGGTCCCACAAATGGGATACAATTTACCCTAAAGAGACATCCGTAGAAGTATTGAATTAGTTATGGACTCCTTATTTCTATTCATTATTTGATATGATCAATGTGTGAGAAAAACTACTACTGTATCTCAGTGTACCAAGACGACATGGTTTCGGCCATTCGACTGTTTTGTAAGATATGATTGCAACATTATGGAATGTAAATTTAGTATAAATATTTGTAGACTAGAGAGGTCTAGTGCCACTTCTTCCCGAACTGATGATCAGAGGTCCTGATGCTGACGAAGAGGACGGTGACTCTACATGACGGCTAGAAACTTTAATTACTTTACTACGGACCGGTTCTGACTTAGAAAACGACTTTTAGCCAGAATAGGTAAATATGAAAGAAATGATCTTGCATTTAATTTGGTTTTTCATATAATTTTAGATAAACAATATTCTGTTTGAATTACTGCGTCGGGTGGTTATTTTATTGTCATGTTATTGAATTTATTTGTGTGTTGAAAATGTTTTCACCAGATCTATAGCAACTAGTTGATGCCTTTGACCTCAGAGTATATGCAGATTGGTTAGGTATCTTATAAAAGTGTTTCCCTTATACATGGCACGGATAAAGTGGTAGGATGAATGTTGGTGTTATGGGCCCCACCAGCGTGTGAAGTATGTGTGCGCGTGTGTTTGTGAAATCACTCCGTCCGTGGAAGTAGAGGGGATTCGGAAGCTCCGATCTGCACCAGTTTCTTGGTAGCAGAGGATGGTTAACTATTGTCTTGATCTGGTGAATTTGCGTGTATATAAGCTTATTGATTATTGATTGATATTGATGTTTGTACTAACACTTATGTTGAAGTCGTATTGAGTTTTATGTAGTGTGTACGGCTTCTGGGACGTAGGAAGTCGGTGACAGTTCCGTAGTAGGGCAGAGGGAGTGCTGCTCTCGGAAGAGGCGGGATTGTTAGCCCTGTATGAAGACAGGGGAAAACGTGTGACAATTGAAGTTGCGCGTCGCATTGTCTGGGTTCGATGAGGTAGCATTGCCGTGTGTTGCCATTAGAAACGTATCTTCTGTATGAGAGAAGTGTATATGATAGCGAAGGTTATCTGTGAAGTTCTGGTCTTAGGTATCAGGGATCCTTATGGCATTCCGTTAACGCTTATCACTAGGAAGGTAATAGGTATTCTCTGAGCTTGTTAGAAGGACAGAGCAGAGGTAAGCGCTGCTTTGTTAACGTGTGATATAATTCTGTAGTAGGACAGACTGTTCGCTGTTCTCGGGAAAGACAGAATTCCGTGTGACTGTACTACATTTTCTGGTGTGAAAGTGCGTTAATGAGAAGGCATTCTGGTTAATTGAGAAACTCTTAGGAGCATAACGGAGAAAACAGTTAATTGGTGCTTGTTAGAAGGGTAGAGTAGAGGGATGTGCTACTTTATCAACGGAAGTAACGATTCTGTAGTAGGGCAGAGGTAAGCGCTGCTCTCGGGAAAGGCGGAATTCTCGTGGGAAAGGTCTTTTGCTGTACTGTGGCTAGCGAAGCAGACAATGGAGATGTTTGTATGTTGTAACTAACAGACTCGTAGAAGTTGAAACAAAGTCTACCGAGTATTTTTGTAAAGGAGGGGTAGACGAGAGAGACAGGAGACAGGAGCAGAAGCGACTGCTGACGTCAGGAAGACCGCGCTGTGATTGGACAGTGGGTTAGAACGGTGGAAGCACGGTGATTGGTGTGCTAGTGTACGCCGCGCAAGGATTGGGAGACATACAGGGTGACGTAGACGCTCCAGGATTGGTGCGTTAGTGTGAATCGCGCTGGGATTCGTGGACTGAGTTAGTGACGTAGACGCCCCAGGATTGGTGCGTTAGTGTGAGTCGCGCTGCAATTGGACAGGAGATCGTACAGTTGTAGAAAGACAAAAGGGTTGCGGAAAATAAGAAAATGTATTACCACGCTGAGGAAAAGAAAAAGAAATCCTTGTTTAGTAAAGTTAAGAACTGGTTTGACAAGGATAAGGATATTGTGACTAGGGAAGGACAGTTACTTCCTCCGATAAGAACCCCCGCATCCTTCATGGTTGCGAAGTATGGGTATCATACCTGTATTTGGTTGGACAACTGGGTGAAGTATACAAAAGAAGATGGAGTTTTAGCTTTCCCAGAGCATGGTTCATTTAATCTGGCCATAATGAGGAACTTACGGGAGAGGATCATGGGCCTAGAGCCTCGGCCTAGGCCAACGCAGTTTGAGGCATTGACTGAATGGGAAGATGAAGTGCATGAGCGAGAAAAGCAGAGGAGTGGAGGAAATTACAGGTATATGTTTGGGCGAAACTCATCATGATTGGATGAGAAGATGGCGAGATACCAGCATGACTGAGGGATTATATCCGGTGAGAACTGCAGAGGAGACAGAAGGGAGAAAGTGTACAGAAAAAGAACATAATGTAGAAACAAGGAGGTATGGGGCGAATGAATCTGATGACGATGTCTTAGATGACATGTTCTACAAAAGACCACCCCCGTATAGACGAGAACCAGAGGTAGGAACAGCAGTTACCCCAATGAGAGACACCCTGCGGATTATAAAGACAGAAGTTATGACCCCTGAGTTGAAAAGCAGTAGTTCTCTTGCGGAAAGAGAGAGAGAGAGAGAAAGAGAGAGAGAGAGAGAGAGAGAGAGAGAGAGAAAAAGAGAGAGAAAGAGAGAATGAAGTTGAGGATGAAAAGACCAGAGAACTAGCAAGAACAACATTTGAATTGACAGAGAAAATCAGAGAACTGACTAAAAATCTTGAGGCTGTTACGGTGCCTGTAACAATATGTCCGGTTATGCCGATTTTCGACAAGCAGAGGACTGGCGAAGGTGGTTTGACAGTTCCATATGTAGGCAATAGATTGATTGTTCCTCCAGAGCAGGCAGAAATGAGAACGGTAGAAAATCAGTGGAGAACAGGAGAAAATAAGTGGAGACATACCATATGTGGAGGAGAGTTGAGTGTGCAGACTAACTCAGGTTTGGACTCTGGATGTGTGGAAGGGAACAGAGGATCGATCTTAGAGCCGCAAAGAATGACAGAACCAGGGGGTGCAGAAAAATCCATGGGAATAACTGCTGAAGATTTGAATGATTGGCTGAAAGCTTTGCAGAGGAAAGAAAAAGAATCCCAGGGAATTGATGTAGCTAGGCTACGTATGGAAATGGAGGAGCTGATTGTAGGAACAATCCCTAAAGCAACGCTGAAAAATTATCAGGAAGGGGGGATTCTATTCCTGTGTAAGAGTATCACATGGAGAGCAAAGAACATACATGACAGATTGAAAGGAATAGACAGTGAAATGGGGATCGACATGGACAAGGTAAAAGCTTTACAAAAGCCTTACCGAGTGGATTTTACAGATAAAGACATTGAGAATCTGAATAATGCAGGCCGAACAGGACAGATTAAGGAGATGATTGCCTTTCTGAGAAAATGGGGAGATGTGGAAAGATGGAAAGATAGATGGTATAGAAAGCGAGAGGATGCAGCAGACAGAACTTACTCAACATTCCCCCTGAAAGAAAAAGAGAAAGCAGTGACAGCTTATCCCATGAGGGAGATTCCAGGAGCAGGGTACGTACATGTCCCATGGACCAGACAAGATATTTTGTCATTTACAAATGATTTCCCTCGACTAAGAGAGAAGCCCGTCGAGTGGTATAGACAGGTTGACAGGTTTGTGAAGTTGTCAAAAGTGCTGTGGATCGACCTGAATAGTCTGTTTGATATAATTGTACAAGCAGACCTGTGGGCTGAATGTAAGATAGTCATAGACCGGCCCACTAAAGAATACCCAAGAGATCCAAAGACAGGAGCTCCAGACCCGGAGGTTATGAAAAAGTATGAGCAGGTTATGGCTTTCCTGAAAAATAAGATACCCCCCAAGGAAACAGACTGGGTTAAAATAGATCGAACACATCAGTAAGTGAAAGAATCAGTCCATGCTTACTATGAAAGACTAATACTGGCTTTCAAACAGTTCAGTGGAGAGGAACATCTGGGTGACAAGGATCTGAGCCATTTTGTATATAGATTTGTGTATGGCTTGCGACCTGAAATCAGTGAAATGATAAGGCAGCATACAGTAGACTGGCAGAGCAAAAAGATTGATGAGATCCTGAGACATGCAAAATACTTCAGTGATGAAATTGAGGCAAAACAAAGGAAACTGAACGAAAAGGCAATGTGGGCACAGGTGAAAGTTGCAGAAAGACAGGAAGCTCAGTTGGTTGAACAAGCAAATAATCCAGGAAATAAACCCAGATTTGGCCCAGGAAAAGGGAAAGGTAATATTGAGGAAGCAAAGAAAAGGTTTCCCTGCTACAACTGTGGAAAATTAGGGCACTGGAAATCCGAGTGTAAGAATCCACCGTCTACTAATGATGACAATCCATCATTGAATTAACAGGTGCAGAGGAGGGGTGTGGTCAGCATCAGCAACAGCAGAAGGCTGTTAAGCAGCAGAATCAGGTGCCAAAACCACCCTTGCCACAAAGAAGAGGATCCCAGAAGTACAGCCAAGATTTGGGGTTTTACGTTGAAGAGCAGGTAAACAAGCCAAAACGCGCAAGCGCTGTGTCACAATATTGGCTAAGGAATGAGGGAAGTGATTCTGAGGGAGAATTCTGACGGTGCCGAAGAGAGGAGGAGGAGTGCGTACTTGGCGCAACTCTAGAAATAGACCAGACAGGACCATTTGTAGATGGAAAAATCAATGGTGAAAGTGTTACTTTTCTAGTTGACACAGGAGCTACGAGATCAACTGTCAGGTCAGCTGATATAAAGAATCTTCCTCTCTCGGATGAAGCAATACAAGTAGTTGGTGTGTCCAACACACAGATAAAAACTCATCTTACTGAACCAGTAAGGGTTAAAATAGGGAAATTCTCAGACATGCACCGATTTGTGGTGTGTGACACTAGTCCTGTGAACTTGCTAGGCAGGGACCTGCTGTGCAGGATGAATTGCACTATTTTCTGTACTCCAGATGGAATAACCTTTGAAACACTAGATGAGGATGTCCTATACAGAATGACCATGGATAACAGGGAATGTGAGGCTATGGGAACATATGCTGTGTTTAATCCAGATGCCTTACCCCCAGAATTAAAACAGACAGTAAAAGCAGCAGTTTGGGATTTTACTGGAGAAGATGTGGGCCTGATGAGAAATGTAGATCCAGTAAAAAATATCGTAAAAGAGGGAGTGCTTTACCCAAACATTCCACAATACTGACTGACACCTGAAATAATTGAAGGAATAACACCCATAATTGAGAAAATGATCCAGCAGGGGGTGTTAAGAGGAATATTGAGCAGCCCATGTAATTCACCAATAATGGGACTGAAGAAACCCAATGGAAAGTTCAGAATAGTACAGGATTTTAGAAAAATGAACAAAATTGTTGTGTCATGCTGTCCCATTGTGCCAAATCCATCAGTGATTTTGTATCAGATTCCCCATGATGCAGAATGGTATACAGTAATTGATTTGTGCCATGCTTTCTTTTCAATACCGTTGCATCATGACAGCCAGCCAATTTTTTCATTTAGATTTGGAGAGCGAATTTTGGCATGGTGCCAAATTCCACAGGGGTATACAGAGAGCCCATCGATATTTAATCAATTGCTGAAGAAATCTCTGGAGAGTTTAACAATGCCTGAAAATTCAGTTTTGGTCCAATACATTGATGACCTGCTTGTGGCATCAAAAACACGTGAAGCCTGTGAAGTAGACACCATTGCTTTACTGAATCACTTGGCAGATGGAGGATTAAAGGTATCTCCAGCCAAATTGCAATTCTGCAAAAAAGAGGTCCAGTATTTGGGACATAATATTGAGAAAGGCCTGAGGAAAGTGACCATTGACAGGATTAAAATCATCAGAGGCATGAGAGCCCCAATGACGCAAAGAGAAGTAAGAATGTTCCTGGGAATGGTTGGTTACTGTCGTCAGTGGATAAGTAACTTTTACCTGATTGCTAAGCCATTGATTAAATTGACAAAAAGTGAGGTGAAAGACCCATTGGAATTAAACCCAGAAGAAATGGCAGCATTTAAAGAGTTAAAGAACAGGTTATGGGGACGCGCTGACTGAAGCGAGGAGAACGCTGTTGCCGCAGGAGGGGGACTACCTGTCCCAGACACCTTTGCCAAGTGAGGGCGGAGCCTCAGCCGCACGAGCACCTCATAAGCACCTGGGAGACACCGCAGCGCGGGACGCGCTGACTGAAGCGAGGAGAACGCTGTTGCCGCAGGAGGGGGACTACCTGTCCCAGACACCTTTGCCAAGTGAGGGCGGAGCCTCAGCCGCACGAGCGCCTCATAAGCACCTGGGAGACACCGCAGCGCGGGACGCGCTGACTGAAGCAAGGAGAATGCTGTTGCCGCAGGAGGGGGACTACCTGTCCCAGACACCTTTGCCAAGTGAGGGCGGAGCCTCAGCCGCACGAGCGCCTCATAAGCACCTGGGAGACACCGCAGCGCGGGACGCACTGACTGAAGCGAGGAGAACGCTGTTGCCGCAGGAGGGGGACTACCTGTCCCAGACACCTTTGCCAAGTGAGGGCGGAGCCTCAGCCGCACAAGCGCCTCATAAGCACCTGGGAGACACCGCAGCGTGGGACGCGCGCGGGCGGCGCCCGGGCGAAGCCCGGGCCAAGGGTGGGCCCGTCCTTGCCCGTCAAGGACCGTTCAAGACCGGGCCGGGCTCACCCTCTAATATTTGTCACTGGACATCAGAACTGTAAGTGTCGCTAACGGCCTTTTGGCTGTGCTGTTGGTTACCCCTGACTGTTGTGTGATACTGAAGCACTACCCCTAACTTTCTTGGCACCATTTAGTAACCTCCCCCGGATTAACGCCGCCCCAACCTACGTGACTAATCAAGACTGGCCATCCTTGTAGGCTTTGCATTTCAGTAATTGTGGGCTGCCCGGGGCTGTTGAGTGGTGGCCTTCGATCATACATTTTAAAATTGTGTTATTTTTTAACGTCATTTCATATCAAGTGCTTTTTTAATTCAGTAATTTCTGTGTTCGGTAATCTTTGTGTTAGTTATTTTATTTCTTTGAACCTTTGTATTTTATTTTTTAACGCGATATGCTCAAATCAGTCGGGAATCCCCACCCTGGTGTCTCTACACTTGATAACTATTTAGTTAAAGTAGTAGACAAAATTAATAAGGAACGTAGACTATCTTTGGGTTTAGGAAGTATTCCTGACCCTATGATACAACCTATCACTGTGGAGATTTCTGCTCCTCTGCCTATTGATTCGTTGTTTCCCACTATTGATGATAGTTGTTCAGTGGTCTCTCCAGACAGTTTAATCAGGGAGGGCAACAATGAAAAAGTGCAATTACGGGTTATTTCTGATGCCGAGGATTCCCATAAGGAACCTGCTGCAAATAAGTCTCATTATGACCTTGACTCCGTCGCCTCGGGTCTAGAGGCCCCTAAACCTCATAGAGTGTTGAGGTCGGGGAGACATTTAAGTAGACCAATACAACCTAAGAAGGGGGGCCATAACAAGAAAAAGAATAGTGCCCCCTTACCAAGCGGGGGTCCCACCGAGTCAAACATCTTACTAAATGATGATAATCCCATCCATCTGACACTAGCCCCAGACCAGCTTGAGCTCCTTATAGGGATGATTGATGTTAAATTGGATAAAATAGTCGTTCCACTCCTCGACAAACTCGAGGTTGTTTCTAGGGAGGTTGTTAGATTAAGTGAGCTTGTACAATCTGCCCTGAAACCAACCAATAGCCAGCAACCAGCCGCAGTCGCTGCTGCGATCCCTATGGTCGGGGGTCGGACCAGCAGGCACGTGCAACCTAACAAAGGAACCTCCATTGTTGGAACGACTTATATAGGTTCTAGTAACCCTGCTCAGATAAATAGTAATCCTATTTAGCTACTGAGCAGCAGAGTAATTTAAACTCACCTTCCTCAGGGGGTTCTATAACAGTTACTACAGCATTACCTGCTTGCACTAATGAGGTCCCTCTGAACCCGCCAACCATCCGGGCCCCCGGGGAACCAGTTGAAGATCATAAAAAGGGGGATATTTAATAATCGTGGCCTACCTCAACCAAACCTCCCACCGGACTGCTCACCTTATGTAGCTGTCCTGACCAATGTTACACCAATTAGGGAGGATGGGTTTCATCATTATATTAAATCACATGAGTCCCTTAAAAATAAAACCGTGGCATGGCTTAACCGGGAGTGTGGCTTTCCAGTGGCTCTGGCGGACCAAATTTTGGCTACCACCAGGGTCAACTGGATTGGCACATCTCCGAAGCACATCTCTGGGGATTGTATTATTGTTAATTTCAGTAATCCACACCTTGCTACAACAGCTCTGATTCGAGCCACCTCTCGTCCTTGCAATGAGCAGGGCATCTCACTCCGTCCCTTGGGCTTTTTTTTATAGACAATGTATTAGTCATCATTTTTGCAACAATGGGGGGGTGAGTACGAGGGGAGAAGCTGTGGACAGGTTTGCAAATAGTTTTCATGCGAATACTGCTAATCGTTTTGAGTGCCTTAGCGGGCTAGATCAAAATGATTGACTGGAATACAAGAAACACCCTGCGATTTTGGAGAGACAGGCCCCGCCTGACCTGACAAAATGTTTGTATTTTAGGGATTCCTACCAACACCCCTGGGATAATTATAGATCGCTTGCCTAGGGACTTGAAGGATGATACAGCTGGTCAATCGGAATCTTAGATGGTGTTGGGTATGTTACCCCCAGTCACCGTGTTGGAACGGATCCCGTTTGGTACTGATCAAATTGGCCATACCCCAGGGTACACGGATAACCCCTCTGGGACAGCTGTAGATTGTACGCCTATGGGCAGGGAGGGCATCCTTCTTGGCCGGCCGGAGTTATCACCATATACTTTAAATGTTGCTATTTCCCAGCAAGGTAGTAATTGTTTACTTAAGGGGCCTGGTGCACCTGGTTTTTCCAGATGTTATATTGCAAGTTGGAATATTGCGGGCATCAGGTCCAAATCAGATTGCTTAGGTTGGACCGAATTTTTAGCTCTCTTCGATATCATCTGTTTACAGGAAACTTAGTGTAGGGACTTTGAAGGATATAATGGTTTTGTCTCTTACCAGTTACCTGCCACTGGCTCCGTATCAGGTAGAACTAAGGGAGGCCTTTTGATTTTAATATCTGTCCAAACCCCATTGCTGGTTAAAAAATATATACAAGTTGGGGCTCATTCTCAGATCCTGTGGCTCTACAAAACCGGAGGCAGGAACATTCTTTTAATACATTTTTATAATAATGTTTTTGATGATTCCAGGGTTCAGGTGGTTAGTGCACTATCAAGTGCGTTGGATGATATCCTTAAGGAATCCAACGTAATCTTTGATTTTTTCATGGCAGGAGATTTTAATGTTCCTACCTGTCCATTCTCTAATGTCAATGTTTGTGGGGTGGTGGACTGTTATGGAGACGGAATTTCCCACTTTCAACATATTCGTTACGGAGATGCCTTAAATAGTCTCCTTGATTCACATAATATGTTTATTATGGTGAATGAGAAAAATGGGCAGGAGAAGATTTGTCCTACTTTCACAGGTCGGGGTGTGAATTCTGTTATTGATTTTATCTGCATTTCCTCGAGTCTCGAGGCCTGGACTATGGCACCTAAAGTCATAGACATCCAGCTTAGTGACCATAATTGTTTGTCAGTCGAGGCTATGTTATGGGAAAACAATGGGAACCATATTGCAGGCAGTATCAATAACATAGAAGTTGTACGCCCTAATGGTTTTAGACTCAGATGGAGGGGGGACAAAGCCGAAATCTTGTCTGACTCAATTATCACTAGCTGCCTGGCTGGTATCACAGGTATTTTAGAAGATAACCTTGGTACTATTGGCTCTATTGAGCTTTTTACTGGTATTAATGCGGTCATTTACTCCAAGTTTACTAGTACATCTAAACTTAAGGAAGAACGTCAGCGGGGGGTGGTTTAATACAGCTTGTACTCAAGCTTTAAAGGAATTAAAGTTAGCCTTATCAGCCTCGCCTAGAGATAAGGATTTGGTTGCAGATCTCAGAACCCGATACAAGGATACCCTTAAACGGAGGAAACTGGAACTCAAACAGGAAGCGTGGGATAATTTGTCCCTGGCCGCCGAATCTAATAATAGCACCCTATTTTGGAAAACAGTTAATTCCCCTTTTCTCAAAGATGACAAAATCCCTGAATTAACTTCTAATGTTATGAAGGAAGAGTGGGTTTCCCATTTCTCTAAAATCTTTGAGTCTGATACTGTATCTAGGGATCCTGGGGATAGGTGGCCGTATATGCCATTGAACATCACCATTCAAGAGGTTTTAGATAGCATAAGGGCAAGTAAAGGAGGAAAAGCCCAGGGACCAGATGGCGTCCCAATCGATGTTTACAAACTGGTCCCTGAAGTCTGGGGGCCTTTGCTTACTAATGTCTTTAATGCAGCAGCCTGTAATGAGGTGCCCCCTACTTGGGAAGAATCCATCCTAATACCAATATTTAAGAAAGGAAATCGAGGGGATGTTAAGAACTATCGTCCAATCTCCTTGTTGGATTCTTCCGTAAAAGTAATGAGTAGAGTGCTCCTAGTAAGGCTGGAAGAATGGGTGGAGGATAATGGCATTCTAGCATAGAGCCAGTTTGGGTTCAGGAAGGGCCGAGGTACGATTGAGCAGTGTCTAAATTTAGACCTGCTCATCGGTAAATATACCCTGGCAAAGACTGGCACTATTTATCTCTGCTTTGCGGATTTGAGTAGTGCCTTTGACCTGGTAGATCATGGCATTCTCTGGGCAAAGCTCATTGAAATCGGGGCACCTGAGGGCATTGTGTTTTTGTTAGCACGTCTTTATGCCAAATTACGTGCTTGTGTCCGTTATGGTCCCAACGGGGAATGTACCACTAACTTCGAAATCGGACGTGGAATTAGGCAGGGATGTGTGTTGGCGCCACTGCTATTTACACTTTTTATTTATGAGATTGATCTTTTTCTTAAATCTTTGGCAGTGGACGCCCCCAAAATCAATAAGGACCCAGTCCCAGTGTTATTGTACGCGGATGACGCGGTCCTAATTTCACGTACCCCAAATGGCCTTCAGCGATTGATGGATGGCTTTTCTCAATTTATCACAAGTAGAAAGTTAGTGATAAACAAATCCAAAACCTATGTTATGGTATGTGGGCGTAGGAACAGAAAGACTCAGTCTTCCTTCTTTATAGAGGGACAGAAGGTTCAGGCTGTTGATAATTTCTCATACTTGGGGGTCACCTTTTCAAATAAAAATATTTGGGTTAATGAACATAAGAATGTCAGGGTCAAGATGGCGAGGAGTGCTCATGGAATTTTTTCCATGGCCACGAAACTTGGAGACAGGCGGGTTCAGGATATGCTTAAAATCTTTCAGTCCCGCTGTGTTTCGATTGCCTTATATGGAGCTGGAATTTGGGGCTATGCCCCGGCGGGATCTCTTCAGGTCGAGGAGAATCTTTTTCTGAAGAGACTTTTGTGTTTGCCAAGCTCTGTTTCCAATGTTCTAGTGCATAACGAATTGGGTATTTACCATCTTGCCGATCTGATCCTCCTTAGGCCTCTGTTGCTATGGCGTTCCATCTGGATAAAAGAAGAGACCTCATTATGTAGAGCTATTATTTCTGATTGCCTCTCTTTGGACCACCATCTGAAGATCCCATGGTTAAAGTATATCGTGAATAGTTTTCATGAGATCTTTAATATTAATATCATGGTGGATCACTGTGGGGCCAATGTGTTGTCTAAAGCAGAGCTTAAGCACTGCTTTTTACAACAGCTCTCCACTAGGAGGTTACAAAACTGTTTGGAACTTTCTTCCTGTGTTCTCTATTATGATCTAAATGAATTTGTAGGTCTCCAACCGTATTTGTTACAAGTGAGCTGGAAGTCACATCGGTTTGTGTTGGCCAGATTTAGAACAGGAATAGCCCACAATCTTGTTGCTTTCCCCTCTCAGTACCTACATCCTGTTGGCCCCTGTCCATGTGACAATACTACCCCCCAAAGTACCGTGCACTTCCTTTTGCTTTGTCAGTTGTATAAACATCTGCGGATTGCTTACCTGAAACCCTTATTTGTAAAATTTGGAGTTAGATCAATACATGTCTGTATGACCTTGCTTTTTAATTGACATCATCCTGATGTTTGTTTTTATACAGCTACCTTTCTTCTTAAATCAATTAATGCAAGGAAAAGTATGCTTTTTTAACTTTTTAATATTGTTGTACATTTTGCTTGTGACTCTGTTTTATATTTTATGCTGTGCTTTTATGGTCTTGTTAAATGTACCGAATAAAGCCTTATGAAATGAAATGAAACAGGTTATGTGAAGCTCCTGCCCTAAGAATGCCAGATTACGAAAAAGAATTTGAGCTGTACTGTAGTGAGAGAAATGGATGTGCACTTTCAGTGTTAATCCAGAAACATGGACGTCTGAGAAGGCCAATTGTATACTTCTCATCAACACTTGACCCAGTAGCTGTGGGTTTACCAGGTTGCCTAAAAGCAGTAGCTGCTACATGCAGAAGTCTGGAACAAAGTGAGGGAATCATAATGGGATATCCTGTACGGGTATTCGTACCTCATGATGTGGCAATCCTTTTAACAAGGAGCCGGCCACAGTTCATGTCTCATAGTCGGCTGACTAAATATGAGAAAGTCATTCTTGGTGCAACAAATGTGAGCCTTGAGAGATGTGTGAATGTGAATCCAGCGACACTGTTGCCTGATGCTGAATGTGTGGGAGTGAGGAATGAAGTTGATCATGACTGCCTGGATGTGCTTGATTACTGTATAAAACCAAGACCAGACATAAGAGATCTGCCACTACCTGAGAGTGATCATGTGTTGTTTATGGATGGATCTTGCTTGAGAACGGATGAAGGAACACTGAGTGCTGCATATGCTGTGTGTACAGTTTCAGGAGTTGTGGAAGCATCACCTTCGAAAGGAGTTAAATCCGCTCAGGTGGCAGAATTGGTGGCACTAACGAAAGCTTGCAAGATTGGAAGAAATGTGAGAGTGACTGTAATGACTGACAGCCAGTATGGCTTCAGAGTTGTCCATGATTTTGGCCAGCTATGGCTACAAAGAGGTTTCCTGACCTCAAGTGGAACTCCCATAAAGAATGCTGAAGTGGTTGGAAAATTGCTAGAGGCGATACAGCTGCCTAAAGAACTAGCAGTTGTAAAATGTGCTGCTCATGGTCAAGGTGATGATTTTGTCACTCTGGGGAACAAATTTGCCAATGACATAGCACAATACTGTGCAAGGAATAATCATTCCATTAATCGGAGTAAAGAAAGAGAAATGTCTTCTTGTTCCTTAATGTTTACTAATGCGGTGGGAACATGGGAGGAAGTGAAGCAGTTGCAGGATGAGGCAGGAGATGAGGAAATGAAAGATTGGGTGAAAGCAGGTTGTGCACCAAGGGAAAAAGACCATGTGTGGGTCTATAGGGATGGAAGACCAGTCATGCCAAATAGCATGCTATCAACAATGGCAAGGATGTATCATGGCCAAGGACACCTGGGGAGGGATGCTATGATAAGGGCTTTTAAGCAGTCCTGGTATAGTCCGAAATTCAGGCTGATAGCAGAGAGTCTTTGTCAGAGATGTCTGATATGTCAGCAGTTCAATCCTGGAAAGAAAACAGTGGTGAGCCTAGGAACAATAGGCAGGGAGGGAGGACCCTTCACAAGAATGCAGATAGACTTCATTGAAATGCCCCAAGTCAACAGATTGAGGTATGTCCTGGTAGTGGTCTGTTTGTTCTCCAGGTGGGTGGAGGCATATCCAACAAGAAGAAATGATGGGATAACAGTGGCCAACTACTGTTAAGAGAGTTTATCCCAAGGTACGGGTTCCCAGTGACCATTGAATCAGACAGAGGAGGACATTTTTATAATGAAATCATGGGTTTGATCTGTGAAGCATTGAGTGTACAGCAGAAGCTACATTGTGCTTACCGACCAGAGGCTTCTGGTGTGGTTGAACAAATGAATGGTACCATCAAAAACAGAATTGGAAAAATGTGCCTGGCCACAGGAATGAAATGGCCTGATGTCTTGCCTCTAGTCCTGATGACAATTAGGTCTACTCCAGACAGAACAACAGGTTTGAGTCCACATGAAATTATCATGGGACGTGCTATGAGACATGCCTTTGTACCAGCCAACAAGCTGATGACTATAACTGATGACATGATTTTGGATTACTGTAAGGGCCTGGCGGACGCAGTTCATTCTGTGTTTCACCAGGTTGGAGAAGACGCCACCACACTTGAAAAGAAACCAGCCCATGATCTGAGCCCAGGGGACTGGGTAAGGATAAAAGTCCACAGAAGAAGAATTTGCCTGGTTCCAAGGTGGGGAAGGCCAAGACAAGTCATTCTGACCACAACGACTGCTGTGAATTGTGCTGGAGTGAAAAATTGGAAACATGCAAGTCACACAATGAGAGTTCCAAATCCAAGAGACGGCACTGGAAAAGAATACTTTGAAGAATCAGATTCCAATGATGATGCAGACAATGAGGCAGTAAAAAGGAAAAAGAATCCTGAAAGTGGGGAAAGTGAGTCAAGAGAAATATTCATCCCACCAGAGGAAGTTCAAAAAAGAACATTGCAAACGTCTGAGACGAGTCCAGATTCTGAAGAAGTGTCTGAAATTTCAACTAACAGTGACGAACACAAAAAGAAAGAAAGAAAAGAAAAGAACATTCCAACAGAAGTGACACCTGAATCAAATGAGGAAATTGGACAAGTTCCGCCTGAGATAATTCTTGAAGAAGAAGGGACAGAAAAAGAAAGAGAGGGACAGATTGCGCAAAAACCCAGAGGAGGTGTAGGGAACATCAACAACAAGCTAGGTGAAGGGACAAGTAGACAGCAAGAAGATTGCGTTTCGGAGACCCGAGGAGGGACAGAATTAGGGAAATCTCAATTGGTGGAAAAAGAGACTGTTGGAGAAAAAGAAGTTGTTGGAAAAGAGAAAACTGTTGATGAACAAGAGGCAACTGAGACAGAATCTGATGAAAGTGAGAATGAGACAAATGGAGGACGAGTTCTGAGAAAGAGAACTTGGATTGGAGAAAGAAACAATAAAGAAGGAGGACAAAAGAGAAATGCTAAAGGAGATCTTTGGCCTAATAAGATAAAGAGACTAAGGTACCCACTGACACGAGTTAACTCTTCGAAAGCTGAACAAGTGAACAAAGTGTCAAGTCAAAACCCAACTAAAGAAGAAGAAACAAAGATATCGGAGAGAACTAAAAGAATCAGAAAACCAAACCAGAGGTATAAGTCACCAGAATGGACGTATGGGGCACTGTCTGAACAAGGAGAAGAGGCAGACAGTCAAGGAAGTCCAGAGGAGGCTTTACTGAAAGTGGTTGATGAAGAAGAAGCAGTGGGAATCCTGAGAGTTATCCTGTCCGACATTGGAGAAGAGACGGATGTTCAGGACCTAATACAGTTTGATGATGATGATGAGGAAACAGTGAAAAGTGATGAAAATCCAAATTGAGTAAATCCAAAGAAGTCACTTGAAGAAGTGAAGAAGTAAAATTAAAAACTAATAGATTGTAATAATCTGGTGGGTACTTGCTGCCCTGAAAAGTTCGGTAGTGGAGTAGAAGAGGCTAAGTCAAAAGACACGGTCAAAATAACAAGATGGCTAACACTGAGAATAATCAAAGTAGATGTACCTTCTTGAAAAGATGGTGCAAGATGTGCTGCTGCTGTACAGGATTATTAATGCTACTGTGGAGCGTGCTTGCTCTACAGATCTCTTTAAGAGTAACAATAGACACTTTAGAAGGACATACTGAGAACAGGACTAACATAGGGAAGTGTTCACAGAAGATAGTTCCAACTAGAACTAGCAATGTATATATACATAAGGATAGGTCAATTAATGATTTTTCTAGCAATGTGTTTTCAAAATTGCTGTATGAATACGTAAAGACAATGGATGTAAGGGATTGCTATGTCTGTATGCAATTACCTGCTTCTGTTTCGGAAGGAGTGACTTATCATCATCTTCCGGCTACGTATGGAATTTCATGTAGTGTGTTGATTAGTATATTTTATCAATTAGGGAAATTAGATTATAATATGTCTAATGTAGATAATATTCTTGGGCAACTGCCTATGAATAAAGAACTGAATCCTGCTAAAGAAGCTAACACTTTAGGTGAGATTTTTTTAGAAACCAGAGAATTAACATTAGAATATGTTTTTAGAAATAATTTAACTTGCAGTTTGAAAGAAGAAGAGAAAACTTTACTAGACATGGTTGAGAGAAGAAGGTTAAACATGCACAAGAAAGCAGAAGGGCATAAAATGAGTGAAACAATGTGGGATATTGAGAAAGAAAAAGAATTGAAAAATGGAGCCAGTCCAACTATGGCTATAGATGCACCACAGAAAGGCAAATTATGCATTACCAGGAAGAGATCCCAGTATGATTATTATTTCATAGGGACTAGTGAGTGCCATGATACATACTTTATTGCAACCGGATGGGGATTTAGAGGAGGAGAAGATCCAGTTTTTCTGGGAGTGTATTATATTTGTGGGAACAAGGCTTATTACAGGTTGCCTGACCATTGGTTTGGCACATGTTATGTTGGCCTGGTCTTTCCAAAGATTTTTCACATGGATAGAGTAGACAATGCTGAACATACTAATCCCTTAACACGCTATAGAAGAGAAACATGGACAGAAATTGTAGGAGATATTTTTGGTGCTTTGATACCAGCAGTGGGAATTTCTTTGAATGCCTTTGGCATTCGGAAGCTGTCAACAGTGGTGGATCGCTTGTCAACAAGCACCGCTGGAGGCTTTCTATGGTAAATACTGAAATGGTTGCTTTACGCGCTATGGCGATGCAAAATCGACTTGCAGGGTGGAGTCTGTGGAATGCTGAAAGTTCAACATTGTTGCACTTACATTCCTGATGAAAGCAAAGATCTAAAGGTCTATATCAAAAATATTACTGATTTGCATGAAGAATTAGTACCACTGGAAGCTGAAAGTATCTGGACTAAAATGGCTAATAAGATGATTGCTATTAAGAATTTTGTAGCTAAAATATGTAGTACCATTTTTGGTAAGATATTATTTCCATTAACGTGTGTAATTGTTGCATTATTGGTTCTTATTTTAGGGTGTATGTGTTGTAGATATAGAAGAAATAAAAAGAAAACAACACAAGAAAATGTTAAAAAGAGACAAAAGAAACCAGAAAGAGATCCACAAGAAATAGAATTAGAAGAGCTAAGAGAAAGCATGTATATAGAAACTAAGAAAGAAGATGAGATGGAAACAAGGGTTTGAAAAAAATGAACAAGAAGATATTTTGAATTTCTTCAAAAGGGGAAATTAAATAGATTTTTGGGGTTTTGATTTTGTGGTGATAAGATATTGATGGGATTGATGGAGCAGGGTTTTTACTTTAAACCCGAATATCTGTTTCATTTTTCGTATGATATTATTAAAAGTACTACTGATTAATTAATAACTACTAAAGATTTGTCGAGTCTGGTCTAATCAACCTTATTAACAGAAGAATTACACGTGGGAATGCTATTGCATGGCTAAAATAATAAGTGAACTAGGTTGGTGAGCAAATTGACAGAATAGATGTTGCTTATGTGATGTTATTGTGTTTTGCGCTTACAATTAATATGCATTTAATGGCTTTTGATGTCGCAAATGGCTAGATAAATACATACACATAAGGGTATTAGCAGGGGAATAACACTGTATAATCATTTCCGTGCAGAAATTTTGTTTTGTGTTTTATTTTACTTAAGTTGACCAATGTGGCCTACTAAAACATGGCTACCACCCGCAGCCTGCGTTCGAGTTGAGGGAAAATTTGCAAGGAGGCTTTGCGCTGACTGCGACCTTGCCCTCCTGTTGAACTGAAAAGCCATGATCATGACGACAAATCCGGGAGAGATGCCAAATGCCCCTGAACGTGAAGATTGTTGCAACATCCAAAAACTGACTTGTTGAACTTATAGTGGTCCCACAAATGGGATACAATTTACCCTAAAGAGACATCCGTAGAAGTAACAAATTAGTTATGGACTCCTTATTTCTATTCATTATTTGATATGATCAATGTGTGAGAAAAACTACTACTGTATCTCAGTGTACCAAGACGACATGATTTCCGCCATTCGACTGTTTTGTAAGATATGATTGCAACATTATGGAATGTAAATTTAGTATAAATATTTGTAGACTAGAGAGGTCTAGTGCCACTTCTTCCCGAACTGATGATCAGAGGTCCTGATGCTGACGAAGAGGACGGTGACTCTACATGACGGCTAGAAACTTTAATTATTTTACTAAGGACCGGTTGTGACTTAGAAAACGACTTTTAGCCAGAACAGGTAAATATGAAAGAAATGATCTTGAATTTAATTTGGCTTTTCATATAATTTTCGATAAACAATATTCTGTTTCAATTACTGTGGCGGGTGGTTATTTTATTTCCATGTTATTGAATTTATTTGCGTGTTGAAAATGTTTTCACCAGATCTATAGCAACTAGTTGATGCCATTGACCTCAGAGTATATGCAGATTGGTTAGGTATCTTATAAAAGTGTTTCCCTTATACATGGCACGGTTAGAGTGGTAGGATGAATGTTGGTGTTATGGGCCCCACCAGCATGTGAAGTGTGTGTGCGCGTGTGTCTGTGAAATCACTCCGTCCGTGGAAGTAGAGGGGATTCGGAAGCTCCGATCTGCACCAGCAGAACCTTGTATGGAATGGGTAGGGATGGAACAATTATGGCCATGCTAGCTGATGTTAATTGGTTATTGCTGTATGTTAAAAGGGCCTAAGTATACAGGGTGATGTTAAATACTGCGACATACATGATGATGGAGTGGAGACAAGGTAACTGATGCAATTGTGGCAGACTGTGGTCCAGACATCATTGTGTGCAACTGTTGAGAACTCATGTTGCATTCATGGATGTGCTAATGCTAATGCAGACAATTTAGCCAACCTAGTAGGTCATAGGTGTCATAGGTGCATATTTGTTATTTGTAATGAGCTGTTCCTCCTGTGTGTCTACACAGTTGGAATTGACCAAACTCATATGTCATTTCAGCATCTACCCAGGCAAGCGGAGGAGACAGGCCCCAGGTCATTGGAGAAGCAGCTGGCCAAAGTGGGTCCAGTCATGACAGTGATACAGATTGACCCAGTGGCCAAGAGGACCTGGACACAAATTCCGCATTCACTGACGTGGACTCAAATGGCCACTTCTTGGTGGTAGCGGACCTTACCCATCCTGGTGCGAAGCCATCATTGTCCACCACCCCCGGTTCCATCTCTGCCGTCTATGCTGCTCCCAACCCAGTTGTTTGGGCCCGCTCCACTGAGAGGGGCGCTGTCTCCTCAGTTCCAGGCACATCACCCCCTGCCCCATGCCCCCAGCTGCCCTGATTAAGGAGGCTATTGACCTCCTGAGACAGATCTCTGTTGGTCAGACTGCGCTAATGAATGCCATCCAGGGTATGGGTAGCCAGTGTACTCAGATGGTTGCCTACATGTAAGGCAATCACATTAGTATGTCTACCCAACAGAGATCTTTTCAGGCTCCTTTACCCCATCCCCCATAAAATACCCTCTTCCCCTGCCTGTCCCAAGTACACAAATACCTGTGTATGCACCCACCAAACAGACATATGCAGCACACGTAGACACACACAGACACATATCTGTACACCCCCAGTGATGCCACCAGCATTGACCCTGGGAGCACAGCAATGCCAGGTGACCTATTACCCTCCCATACCTTGGCACTCAAAACACACCTGCCCCGACACACCTATCAACCCTACCCACCATTAGCAGACAGTACACCTGCACACACACACCCATCAACACCCACCATCATCTCACACAACCGGCGTGCCCACAGACACCTCCAATCCATCCCCATACCTTACACATCCACTACATACAAACACACTGCAAGCAGACGCCCACACTCAACTAAAGAACACACACCTTCACCAACAACAGAGCCACATCTTCCTGCCAACTCAGGCCCCCTTTTCCCATAACCATACCCATACCCATCACTTCCACCTCAAGAACCACCCCTCACAAATCCAAAATCAAACAGCAGAAAAGACCAAAGACCCCTCTTAAAATGAAAATAAAGTCTCCAGGGCAATGTCCACCCTTCCCAAGTCCAAGACCCCTCCTCCCAATTGATATCTTTGAGGTGACTGGCATTCCTACCAGATGACTCTCATTGTGGAGGTTTCCCTGGCAGTGTTTTGTTATCATGTTTGGTAGCAAGCCACCAGCACCAATGTTAACTGGCCAACAGCCTGATATTTAGAAAAACAGTATTGTGTACTTCTGAATAAAGCACATAATTTTATCAGACTTTCCTATGTACTCTGTAATGTGCGACTCCAGTTTTGACTCTTACATCTAGTTTGCTGTGCAATTAAGAGTGGTTTGTACATTCTGTAAATGGCACCAGTGATGGTATACCACAGGAGAAGGCTAACTGTTCATGGATGGACATGTGCATGCTCAGTCCTACCATGACGTACATCTGACGTAGGGAATTACAGCAAGGAGGAGGAGGGCAGCTCGGAGACGTCGCGATAAAGGTAAGTGGGCTTTTATTTTACTTTAATTGTAATTTTTATTTAAAGAAATTTAATTGCAGGGGTGGGAAGTGCGGAGTGGAGTGGGTCGGAGCTCCACTGAGTTTTTGCACAACTCCGTGGAGCTCCGCGTAGAGCAACTCCGCCTGCTCCGCCCAGGGTTAAAATTTTCCTGATTTGTATGGCTGTTGGTTATGATAATGTTAGTCCCTGAGATACTGTCTACATGGGAATTTGGAGTTATGTTCAACGTTGACTGTGGCGATGGCCCTCAGACTGTCAGGAACCCATGTGGTGCAGTGAGTACTATCATGTATGTTACGTTCTATTAAAATGGAACTTCTTTATGGCATCTCTTTTTTCTACGGTTTGAAGGTCTGGGAATGGCAGGTACTCTGGAGCCTAGTGTCTTCTTACTGTCCCAGACTATCTATATGTGTGGTGTACAAACATTTGGACTAGGGTCACAGTGTCCGCACTAGCATCTGTAAGGAGAAAGGAAAATTAATCATGTGAACAAAAAGTACTGGCTATTTAAGCACTAAATTTCCAAACACGTATATACTGACTGACATCAATGTTTACTATTCAATACTCATTCTGGACTCCACACATGTGAATTTTAGTGATGTACACATTGCACATACTCCAATTGTATCATATACACCAACCTGTCCTGTAAATATCGATAAGAAAACATCATTTCTATCATCGTCAGGGTCAAAATCACCCCGTTAATCAGGACATCAGCAGGAATACTGTACATTCTTGATTAAGAACTGGTATTTGCAGAGCATTGGTCTACAACCTCTGTAGTAATGTCCGAAGATACTTGAAGTAATAGTGAAGCTGTAGAAAAATTGAGGAATACTCTAATTTAAAATGCCAAAAAAGCGGATGCCTGACATCGCTCATCACTGTTATCAGACATTCAGAATTGACTACCGGTGGCTGAATTAGACCATGCAGTAGGCAATGACATCCAAAGTGGACATAGCCATTGGCTAACATTGGTGCATATGACAGTCGCGGTCCAATAGTCTATGTCCATGTATGCAGAAGACCGCCTATGTGGCGTACATGTACGTCGTGGTGAGCAAAACTATTCACTTACATATTGATACTGCTGCGATCTACACTGAACTGCCTTTAGCTGCTGTTTGCCATCTCTGGAAGCAATCATGGCATGCACTGCAGAGGTGAGGGCCCCTGCTTTCTCTCCAGAGGAGCTGGAAATACTAGTCGATGAGGTCCTTCCTCTGTATGGCCAGCTCTATGGCTAACCAGAGGAGCAGGTAACTTCCTAACATACGTACTTCACTCTGTTGGACTGCACTGCTTCCTGTCTCACAGGCTATGATATATCTTTGGTTTCCAGTGGGTCATATGATAGTAATGAAGTAAATTGTTGGTGTCCCTATATAGGACATTCATGCAATGGAGTGTGTACTCTGTGTACTTCACATCATCATTGTGATGTTTCTTAAGCCTTAGATTATTCCTGGGTCTCATGAACATTTCAATGCATATGCTCAGTTGATGGTGCCATGCAAACCTTGTGTTACAAAATTATGAGAAAAGGTATTGAATATGTATAGGCTTACAGTCTGAGCTGTGTCTGTATACTATAAGAAGCAAGTAAGGATGATGTGAGGCATGTGTACAGTTGAAATACTTACACATGCCAGATCTGTACTTGTCAAACTATGCTTATGGAGCTAGCTATACCTCAATTGCCCCCTCAGAGTGCCACATAACGTTCATGTCACATTTAGAAAGGCCAAAAGATGTATATTTCTGGATTGAAGTGCTGAAAATGTGTTGTACGTGGTTGATGAGTCTACTCTACCTGCAGAGGGCAGGAGATGAGAAAGAAATTGTGCCCATCATTGGCCATGGTAGAGGTTGAGTGGCACAGTCCGTTTGGGCTGAACTTGTGAGTCACAGGTTTACCTCCGTGTAGTTCTGCTGATCCTTGGGTGTTCCCAAAATGAGTCCCTTCCCCCATTATTTTTCCAGATTGCCTTTGCATGTTGTACATTCTGTATGTTGACAGAGGTCACCTCCTGACCTGATACTTCTTTCCACCGGCCCACATTGTTGATGTGTGTGATTGAATTAGGTCAGGACATCTACTTCTACAGATGTGATGGAACTCTTCCTAATGTCATGCTTGCATTGCTGATGAAGAGCCTTATGAGCTCGAAATGCATTGGACAGATCAACTTCGTGCTTATTTTTCCAACCATATTGATTTCAATCTGTACATACCGTTGTACGAAGCCTAGAACGGCATACAGTTGGTATTTGAAATGTCGAATAAAAATTATGGATTGAATTTTACTGTCTCCGTTGTGATGAAGCATAAAAAGTGAAAAGTAATAATGGACCGTGAAAATATGTGAGTACAGGTTTATTATGGAATACCAGGATTATTTGAAACCTTTTGGGAGACCAGTTCCCGATTTTTGCAGTGCGATAGTGATGAGCACAAGATGAGTGCTCTGTTTTGTATACTGCATTGCTCATGTGACATCTTGAATGTCCCAGCTGTTGCTTATGTGTGAAACAATTCACTTGTGTCGTTCTGCAGCTTGTTAAGAGGTAACATAGCCAACTTGGTACTCTAAAGTTTGTCAGTGTCATCTCTGTGTCAGTGCCACATATGGCAGGAGGTATGTCCTGTGATGCTAGTACCAACACATTGCATGATATCCCATTCTGTTGTCCACATGGCCAGACAATAGCAGAGTGGTATCTGTCAGTGTGACACATGCAAGCCCTTTCATTGTGACCTTAGTGCTTGCTGTCAATATGTACTATGACGTAGGGTAAATGTACTGTATGCATGTTATTAATGGGCCTGGCAGTTACAGTGTGTGTACAAACATGCATAAGGAGGTAACCCGTCAGAAGGTCTGAATGGTGTGGTCTTTGCCACAGTATCTCATAGCACACTACATATGGGATGACCCTAACTTACATGGTGGTAGTGGACTGTCTTCATCAGTGTAGGACACAACCAGGATTGAGGATAGTCCACAAATGTCTACAAAAGTATGTATGCCCATATCTGTGGCGCTAAGCATGTGAGCACTACACATATAGTGTATTATTAATTGTTACTTGCTTGTGCTGGATGTCTCCAAAATGTGTGTAACCCCCAACATTGATCCATTTACTTGCAGTTACAATGTTTTTCTTCGCCTCTTGTATATATACAGGTCAACATCCATCAGAAGCAGAGACCGTCGAAAGCCATTACCCGAATAGTGTGGTCCCTGGAGTTCTAATGCCAGCACAGCGCCCACGGCAAGAAGAGGTTGGAGAACCTAAGACGCTGGACACAGAAGATCGTGGAGGTCCAGCTGGGATAGTCCTCCCAACGTGGTATGGGTCGCGCACCAGACACTGACTCCCCTAATGGCCTGCATCCTGGCGGTGGCCTACCTGGAGCTTGCTGGGCAGTTGAGGGTCAAACAGCAGCTAGGAGGGGGTGAGGAGGGGGTGAGTATCGGGCGAGTCATATATTGTGCATTAATATTTTCCTCTTTTCACAAGCAGAAATATCCCCATCAGCATTGTAGGTTACTGGTGCACCTTACCCCCTAATTACCAATGTATCATTGTGCCCCCAGCTGCCCTGAGTTAGGAGGCTATTGACCTCCTGAAACAGATCTCTGTTGGGCAGACTGCACTGCTGAATGTAATTCAGGGACAGACTAGCCAGCTGACACAGACACTGGCCTACCTGGAAGGCATTAAGAGTAGTAAGTCTGGCCTACAGAGGTTGTTTAAGGCCCCTGCCTCCTCACTGATGTTAGCCTCCCACCCTCCCCAGCCTTCCACCTCACCTCCTGCCTCTTCCCATCCCAAATCCCTTTCTCTAGACCTGTGCACAGCAAGCACAGACTGAGGGACATAGCCACAACAACATCCACATGCAGCACACACACACCAAAACGAAGCATGAAGTCCAGGCATGTAACCCTTTCCCTCTTCCCTTTCCTCTCCCCTCCATTTATGTCCACTGTACTCTGTTTGTTTGACAAAATGCAAATAAAGATTTTTTTTAAAAAAATGAAGTCCAGGCATGCAACCACTTAACAGACACTCACCACCCTCACTATCCCCACCACAAACATACCCACAGACCATGCACCAACAGCCACTGCCCACACACATAACATACCCAGTACATCCACAGCAGGGGGTGAGTATCGGGCGAGTCATATATTGTGCATTAATATTTTCCTCTTTTTACATGCAGAAATATCCCCATCAGCATTGTAGGTTACTGGTGTCCTAAGGATTACCAGTGTTGCTGCATATGTAGGTCTTGTCTTAGGTGCGATGATGTTGCACCACGACTTATGTCTTTTGGACCAGATCCAAAGCTGAGCCAAGTCACATGTCTGTCTTCAGAGTTGTACAGACACAATGTTGTGTATTGTGACAGTTCACCTACATATGTCTGATGGTGTGTGTGACAGCTGTCCCACACAGACCACTTCTCTTCTTTATGTCAGGAGTGATGGTCCCCCAATACTGACATGGCAAACAGTGCACATAGGATACAGAAAATGAGCCATACTTGGCCTTGGTAAGTGGGGTATGTGCAGCATTATGAAATGGCAAATTACACTGGTAACATCAGTATTCATGCCTACACAATGGCATTTGTAGCTTTAATTTGTTGTGCTATTATCTGCAAAAGGGCATTATACATAATGTAAGGTTCTACATAGGTTAAGGTGAGAGTCTTCCACACGTGTATTTTATTTATTTATTTATATATAAAGTTTTATATAGCGCAAACGAGACCCACCTGGGTATCGGAGCGCTTTACAATATACAGTTATTAACCATTAGAAGGTTGAGGCAGTATACAAACGTTTGGTGTTCGCCATTCCGTACAAAAGAGGTATATAGTAGTATATGGATATCATAGGTGACTAGTAGTCAACATAGAAGGATCCCTGAGGGAATCAAAATGCTTCACAATACACAGTTATTAAACCTTAGGTGATTGAGGTAGTAAACATACATTCGGTATTCGCCTTCAATACAAAGGAGGTAGGCAGTAATATGGGGATCACATAGGTGACAAGATGTATGTGTATGTGTTGGTCAAGGTGTAAAGGACAATGTTCATTGATGCTGGGGATGCAGGTGATGTGTACACACAGACAGGAGTATGTAGACATGGGTGGGTTTGTTAGACATACGAAGAAACATTGATCTCTCTTATTAGTCACGTCCAGTTGTTGAGGCTATGTATTTTATGGTATGTACACTTAGGTCTTACAAACTGATCATCAATGGCATTGATGTGGGATTGTAGTGTAATGTGAACTACACATGTAGACATTTGAGGGTAGATTCATTGACTGAGGACATGCACCAGGGAGTAAAATGCAGATTTGGTGTGGTCATATGTGGGTGTTAAAACACTGTGATACATTGGTATTTGTGTGTGCGAAACATTTTGGGTACTGTGATGTGCCTTCCCTTTTGGACACAAGTGGCACCTCATGTTCATGGAATGTAGATTACCTGAACCTCCTAAAACTTTCAATATTCTATTGAGCTGTAGCTATGCAATCTGATGATATTGTTTCTACCAGGACCTATGTGGACAAAGGATGCCCTAGCCGTAGGTGGGGTCTGGCACTTGGCATATATGTGCAACTTCTGACAGAAAACATAGGGCCACCTTTGCTACATGCACATTTTAGGAAACCTTGTTGGAGGAGTGATCTGTGCACCTTTGATAATGGTATTGTAAAGAGCTGGTCATACATTGAGTGTACGCAGATGTCTTACATCTATGTCAACTGTCTTTTCAGCAACATTCAAGGCAAGCATAGGAGGCCATGACAAAGACAATTGGGATGCCGCTGGCCACAGTGCCTCCAGTCAGGAGACTGACACCGATGGAGTTAGTGGCCCAGAGGATGAGGGGGTTCCGTGGAGGAGCCTGATTCAAAGTCATCTTCAACTGGGTTGGCATCCAGTGGCAACTCCCTGGTAGTGGCAGTACCCATAAGACCTCTGTACACAACATCCTTGTCAGCCACCTCCCGTTCCATCACCATCCTCTCTACCTCTCTCCACCAACTTGTCCGGCTCTTCTCCCATAAAAAGGGTGGCATCTCCTTTGATCCATGCACCTTACCCCCTAATTACCAATGTATCATTGTGCCCCCAGCTGCCCTGAGTTAGGAGGCTATTGACCTCCTGAAACAGATCTCTGTTGGGCAGACTGCACTGCTGAATGTCATTCAGGGGCAGACTAGCCAGCTGACACAGACACTGGCCTACCTGGAAGGCATTAAGAGTAGTAAGTCTGGCCTACAGAGGTTGTTTAAGGCCCCTGCCTCCTCACTGATGTTAGCCTTCCACCCTCCCCAGCCTTCCACCTCACCTCCTGAGTCTTCCCATCCCAAATCCCTTTCTCTAGACCTGTGCACAGCAAGCACAGACTGAGGGACATAGCCACAACAACATCCACATGCAGCACACACACACCAAAACGAAGCATGAAGTCGAAGCATGCAACCCTTTCCCTCTTCCCTTTCCTCTCCCCTCCATTTATGTCCACTGTACTCTGTTTGTTTGACAAAATGCAAATGAAGATTTTTTTTAAAAAAATGAAGTCCAGGCATGCAACCACTTAACAGACACTCACCACCCTCACTATCCCCACCACAAACATACCCACAGACCATGCACCAACAGCCACTGCCCACACACATAACATACCCAGTGCATCCACAGCAGGGGGTGAGTATCGGGCGAGTCATATATTGTGCATTAATATTTTCCTCTTTTTACAAGCAGAAATATCCCCATCTGCATTGTAGGTTACTGGTGTCCTAAGGATTACCAGTGTTGCTGCATATGTAGGTCTTGTCTTAGGTGCGATGATGTTGCACCACGACTTATGTCTTTTGGACCAGATCCAAAGCTGAGCCAAGTCACATGTCTGTCTTCAGAGTTGTACAGACACAATGTTGAGTATTGTGACAGTTCACCTACATATGTCTGATGGTGTGTGTGACAGCTGTCCCACACAGACCACTTCTGTTCTTTATGTCAGGAGTGATGGTCCCCCAATACTGACATGGCAAACAGTGCACATAGGATACAGAAAATGAGCCATACTTGGCCTTGGTAAGTGGGGTATGTGCAGCATTATGAAATGGCAAATTACACTGGTAACATCAGTATTCATGCCTACACAATGGCATTTGTAGCTTTAATTTGTTGTGCTATTATCTGCAAAAGGGCATTATACATAATGTAAGGTTCTACATAGGTTAAGGTGAGAGTCTTCCACACGTGTATTTTATTTATTTATTTATATATAAAGTTTTATATAGCGCAAACGAGACCCACCTGGGTATCGGAGCGCTTTACAATATACAGTTATTAACCATTAGAAGGTTGAGGCAGTATACAAACGTTTGGTATTCGCCATTCCGTACAAAAGAGGTATATAGTAGTATATGGATATCATAGGTGACTAGTAGTCAACATAGAAGGATCCCTGAGGGAATCAGAATGCTTCACAATACACAGTTATTAAACATTAGGTGATTGAGGTAGTAAACATACATTCGGCATTCGCCTTCAATACAAAGGAGGTAGGCAGTAATATGTGGATCACATAGGTGACAAGATGTATGTGTTGGTCAATGTGTAAAGGACAATGTTCATTGATGCTGGGGATGCAGGTGATGTGTACACACAGACAGGAGTATGTAGACATGGGTGGGTTTGTTAGACATACGAAGAAACATTGATCTCTCTTATTAGTCACGTCCAGTTGTTGAGGCTATGTATTTTATGGTATGTACACTTACGTCTTACAAACTGATCATCAATGGCATTGATGTGGGATTGTAGTGTAATGTGAACTACACATGTAGACATTTGAGGGTAGATTCACTGACTGAGGACATGCACCAGGGAGTAAAATGCAGATTTGGTGTGGTCATATGTGGGTGTTAAAACACTGTGATAAATTGGTATTTGTGTGTGCGAAACATTTTGGGTACTGTGATGTGCCTTCCCTTTTGGACACAAGTGGCACCTCATGTTCATGGAATGTAGATTACCTGAACCTCCTAAAACTTTCAATATTCTATTGAGCTGTAGCTATGCAATCTGATGATATTGTTTCTACCAGGACCTATGTGGACAAAGGATGCCCTAGCCGTAGGTGGGGTCTGGCACTTGGCATATATGTGCAACTTCTGACAGAAAACATAGGGCCACCTTTTCTACATGCACATTTTAGGAAACCTTGTTGGAGGAGTGATCTGTGCACCTTTGATAATGGGATTGTAAAGAGCTGGTCATACATTGAGTGTACGCAGATGTCTTACATCTATGTCAACTGTCTTTTCAGCAACATTCAAGGCAAGCATAGGAGGCCATGACAAAGACAATTGGGATGCCGCTGGCCACAGTGCCTCCAGTCAGGAGACTGACACCGATGGAGTTAGTGGCCCAGAGGATGAGGGGGTTCCGTGGAGGAGCCTGATTCAAAGTCATCTTCAACTGGGTTGGCATCCAGTGGCAACTCCCTGGTAGTGGCAGTACCCATAAGACCTCTGTACACAACATCCTTGTCAGCCACCTCCCGTTCCATCACCATCCTCTCTACCTCTCTCCACCAACTTGTCCGGCTCTTCTCCCATAAAAAGGGTGGCATCTCCTTTGATCCATGCACCTTACCCCCTAAATACCAATGTATCATTGTGCCCCCAGCTGCCCTGAGTTAGGAGGCTATTGACCTCCTGAAACAGATCTCTGTTGGGCAGACTGCACTGCTGAATGTCATTCAGGGGCAGACTAGCCAGCTGACACAGACACTGGCCTACCTGGAAGGCATTAAGAGTAGTAAGTCTGGCCTACAGAGGTTGTTTAAGGCCCCTGCCTCCTCACTGATGTTAGCCTTCCACCCTCCCCAGCCTTCTACCTCACCTCCTGCCTCTTCCCATCCCAAATCCCTTTCTCTAGACCTGTGCACAGCAAGCACAGACTGAGGGACATAGCCACAACAACATCCACATGCAGCACACACACACCAAAACGAAGCATGAAGTCCAGGCATGCAACCCTTTCCCCCTTCCCTTTCCTCTCCCCTCCATTTATGTCCACTGTACTCTGTTTGTTTGACAAAATGCAAATAAAGATTTTTTTTTTAAAAATGAAGTCCAGGCATGCAACCACTTAACAGACACTCACCACCCTCACTATCCCCACCACAAACATACCCACAGACCATGCACCAACAGCCACTGCCCACACACATAACATACCCAGTGCATCCACAGCAGGGGGTGAGTATCGGGCGAGTCATATATTGTGCATTAATATTTTCCTCTTTTTACAAGCAGAAATATCCCCATCAGCATTGTAGGTTACTGGTGTCCTAAGGATTACCAGTGTTGCTGCATATGTAGGTCTTGTCTTAGGTGCGATGATGTTGCACCACGACTTATGTCTTTTGGACCAGATCCAAAGCTGAGCCAAGTCACATGTCTGTCTTCAGAGTTGTACAGACACAATGTTGAGTATTGTGACAGTTCACCTACATATGTCTGATGGTGTGTGTGACAGCTGTCCCACACAGACCACTTCTGTTCTTTATGTCAGGAGTGATGGTCCCCCAATACTGACATGGCAAACAGTGCACATAGGATACAGAAAATGAGCCATACTTGGCCTTGGTAAGTGGGGTATGTGCAGCATTATGAAATGGCAAATTACACTGGTAACATCAGTATTCATGCCTACACAATGGCATTTGTAGCTTTAATTTGTTGTGCTATTATCTGCAAAAGGGCATTATACATAATGTAAGGTTCTACATAGGTTAAGGTGAGAGTCTTCCACACGTGTATTTTATTTATTTATTTATATATAAAGTTTTATATAGCGCAAACGAGACCCACCTGGGTATCGGAGCGCTTTACAATATACAGTTATTAACCATTAGAAGGTTGAGGCAGTATACAAACGTTTGGTATTCGCCATTCCGTACAAAAGAGGTATATAGTAGTATATGGATATCATAGGTGACTAGTAGTCAACATAGAAGGATCCCTGAGGGAATCAGAATGCTTCACAATACACAGTTATTAAACATTAGGTGATTGAGGTAGTAAACATACATTCGGCATTCGCCTTCAATACAAAGGAGGTAGGCAGTAATATGTGGATCACATAGGTGACAAGATGTATGTGTTGGTCAATGTGTAAAGGACAATGTTCATTGATGCTGGGGATGCAGGTGATGTGTACACACAGACAGGAGTATGTAGACATGGGTGGGTTTGTTAGACATACGAAGAAACATTGATCTCTCTTATTAGTCACGTCCAGTTGTTGAGGCTATGTATTTTATGGTATGTACACTTAGGTCTTACAAACTGATCATCAATGGCATTGATGTGGGATTGTAGTGTAATGTGAACTACACATGTAGACATTTGAGGGTAGATTCATTGACTGAGGACATGCACCAGGGAGTAAAATGCAGATTTGGTGTGGTCATATGTGGGTGTTAAAACACTGTGATACATTGGTATTTGTGTGTGCGAAACATTTTGGGTACTGTGATGTGCCTTCCCTTTTGGACACAAGTGGCACCTCATGTTCATGGAATGTAGATTACCTGAACCTCCTAAAACTTTCAATATTCTATTGAGCTGTAGCTATGCAATCTGATGATATTGTTTCTACCAGGACCTATGTGGACAAAGGATGCCCTAGCCGTAGGTGGGGTCTGGCACTTGGCATATATGTGCAACTTCTGACAGAAAACATAGGGCCACCTTTTCTACATGCACATTTTAGGAAACCTTGTTGAAGGAGTGATCTGTGCACCTTTGATAATGGTATTGTAAAGAGCTGGTCATACATTGAGTGTACGCAGATGTCTTACATCTATGTCAACTGTCTTTTCAGCAACATTCAAGGCAAGCATAGGAGGCCATGACAAAGACATTGGGGATGCCGCTGGCCACAGTGCCTCCAGTCAGGAGACTGACACCGATGGAGTTAGTGGCCCAGAGGATGAGGGGGTTCCGTGGAGGAGCCTGATTCAAAGTCATCTTCAACTGGGTTGGCATCCAGTGGCAACTCCCTGGTAGTGGCAGTACCCATAAGACCTCTGTACACAACCTCCTTCTCAGCCACCTCCCGTTCCATCACCATCCTCTCTACCTCTCTCCACCAACTTGTCCGGCTCTTCTCCCATAAAAAGGGTGGCATCTCCTTTGATCCATGCACCTTACCCCCTAAATACCAATGTATCATTGTGCCCCCAGCTGCCCTGAGTTAGGAGGCTATTGACCTCCTGAAACAGATCTCTGTTGGGCAGACTGCACTGCTGAATGTCATTCAGGGGCAGACTAGCCAGCTGACACAGACACTGGCCTACCTGGAAGGCATTAAGAGTAGTAAGTCTGGCCTACAGAGGTTGTTTAAGGCCCCTGCCTCCTCACTGATGTTAGCCTCCCACCCTCCCCAGCCTTCCACCTCACCTCCTGCCTCTTCCCATCCCAAATCCCTTTCTCTAGACCTGTGCACAGCAAGCACAGACTGAGGGACATAGCCACAACAACATCCACATGCAGCACACACACACCAAAACGAAGCATGAAGTCCAGGCATGTAACCCTTTCCCTCTTCCCTTTCCTCTCCCCTCCATTTATGTCCACTGTACTCTGTTTGTTTGACAAAATGCAAATAAAGATTTTTTTTAAAAAAATGAAGTCCAGGCATGCAACCACTTAACAGACACTCACCACCCTCACTATCCCCACCACAAACATACCCACAGACCATGCACCAACAGCCACTGCCCACACACATAACATACCCAGTACATCCACAGCAAACAGCCAAAGAACATGCATACACAAAATCTCACCCAAACAACAGATACCTACACCACCGACACACCATACATCAGATCCACATACATCTGCACTAACATGCACACCCACCCAAAACACTCACCGACACACCCTCTACCTCTAAAAGTCGATCCCTTGTCATCCCACCTCCCAAGGAAAGCCCTGTGTTTGACCTTGCCCTTATCTCAGCCACAACCACCCCCCTCCCAAAGTCAACCCAACCCCTCCCAATATTGACCCCAGGCCTCCCAAATAACATCATTGATGTGCCTGGACTGCCCACTAGATGGCCCTAACTGGGGAGGTTTCCCTGGCTGTGTCAGTAAGGGCATGTGTGGTGGCACATCATTGTGCTGTGGCATATGGGCAATTAATGGACTTGTCACTGGCATTTGTTTCTTTTTTGGATTTGTTTAAATCCATTCATTAAACACTTTCACAGTTTGGAAGACATTAGTCCTTCCACTATTTTCCTATTTATTTGATGCTATTCCATAGTTAATACTGTGTGAGTACAGTTGTGTTTGTTTGATCCTTAATTGCTGAGCAGTTGAAGTGGTTAGTATGATGTGACTTTGGAACAAGTGCTGGGGTTAGACAGGACAAGGATAAATGTTGGATGGATGTCTATGTGGGTTACATCCAGATCGGGCAGACATTGCATTGGGTTGCATGTTATGTGGCCTGGCCACTGTCAATGCCATTTAGTTAGCAATTCTCCCTATGATGTAAGTTGGGTATGTGTTAGATGTGTTGAAGTTAGATATGTGTGTATCCACACATGGAGGTTGTTAACTTGTCCTACCTTTGTGGAGTTCTTCATAGACATGTGTGTACCATACAGCTACTCCATATAGATGTGTGACACATGCTGTAAGTGCTGTGTTTGCTTTCATAAGTTGCACTTACCCAGTGCCTACACCTGCCTGGCACTTGGTTATTCTATTGGTTGACCCCGATATACTTCAGTTCCCAGGTCCTGTGCATATGGGGTTTGTCATACGTACAAAATGTACTGTGCCCCAGGGCCCCAGGCTTTCAGGGTTCTCCCTGATAGAGACATAGCTATCCTGCAAAGAGTGAGTCTATTGTGCCCTTAGAATGTTTCTCACACTGATTATATGTGATCCCATTGATATACATTGCCTTTTCATGTGGGTGATGAGTGAGAGTCCACTACGGAGTTGTAGCAGAGAAGGTGTGCTTCACTTTAATGACACATCCACTCTGATGTTTCTTAGACCTCACAACAGTGTGTCCCATTCACGATAGCATCTTGGTCAGAGTTACAGTCACTGTGCCTCATTGTAGTTGTAGTCAGCTCAATGTCACTTTAGCAAAACTTGACAAATGGTAAGCTGAATGACTAGCGTAGTTCAGTGGTAACATTGCATATAAGCGAGAAAGGGCAAAAGGAGTGTAGCACCTTTTTCAGAGTTACAGAGTTACTCTCATCACAAGACTCATGGTAGCTGAAGTCATTTCAATGTCACTTTAGCAAAGCCTGAAAAATAGTAAGCTGCATGCCTTACTAGTGAAGATTAGTAGTGACATGGCAGAAAAGTGAGAAAGGGCAAAAGGAGTGTAGCATCTTGCTCAGAGTTACAATCACAAGGCCTCATAGTAGGTGTAGTCAGTTCAATGTCACATTACCAACACTTGAGAAATGTTAAGCTGCATGGCTAGTGAAGATCAGTAGTGACATGGCAGACATGTGAGAAGGGGCAAAAGGAATCTAGCATCTTGCTCAGAGTTACAATTACAAGGCTTCATGGTAGGTTTAGTCAGTTCAATGTCACCTTAGCAACACTTGAGAAATGATAACCTGCATGACTAGTGTAGATCAGAAGTGAAATGGCAGACAAGTGAGAAGTGGCAAAAGGGTGTAGCATCTTGCTCAGCGTTACACTCACACGGTTGCATGGTAGTTGTAGTCTAGTTCACTGTCACTTCAGCAACACTTTAGAAATGGTAACCTGCATGACTGGTGTAGATCAGTAGTGACATGGCAGACAAGTGAGAAGGGGCAAAAATAGTGTAGCACCTTGGTCAGAGTTACAATCACAATGCCTCGTGGTAGTTGTATGTAGTTCAACGTCACTTTAGCAACACTTGAGAAATGGTAAGCTGCATGACTAGTGAAGATCAGTAGTGACATGGCAGAAAAGTGAGAAGAGCAAAAGGATCATAGTATCTTGGTCCGAGATACAATCACAAGACCTCATGCTAGCTGCAGTCAGTTCAATGTCACTTTAGAAACACTTGAGTAACCTGCATGACTAGTGTAGATCAGTAGTGACATAACAGACAAGTGAAAAGGGGCAAAAGGAGTGTGGCATCTAGGTCTGGGTTACAATCACAAGACCTCATGGCAGTTGTTGTCAGTTCAATGTCACTTTAGCAACACTTCAGAAATGGTAACCTGCATAACTAGTGAATATCAGTAGTGACATGGCAGACAAGTGAGAAAGGGCAAACATTATGTATGACAGACATTAATATGTGTTGTGGAACGCAAACTAATGCGCACATCACTATCACTTTAAATAATTTGCTAACACATGTCCATTTGTGTACCGTGTGCCTGTGCAGTACCAATGTTTTAGCCAATGAGGGCATCCTACAGATGTGCTTTGGATGATTGTTTTGAAACAATCCCAGACAAGGTCCCTGTATACCTATAAATTACTTGGGGACCCCAACTCCATGCCTAGACCATGGCGGGGCAAAGTTTTGCAGAGGGGTCTTTAACATAAGGTAGTTGTATGACTTACTGTCGATTTCATCTGTGACTGACTGGGTTTTGAAGGTGGTCGAGGAGGTAGAGCAGCAGGATGTGTCCCATTGGCTCTATGATGGTAGAAGATGAGTAGAGGTGAGTTTTGTCCTCATATCCCCCCCTTTCTGCCATCTCTGATGTGGTGGTTGGACTGCCACAGTCATGCCGGCTGTAAAACAACTTCTAATTTGGCAGGCAATTTCACTGGCAGTTCGAGCCTCAGCGGTTCGGCAGCGGTCTTAGGAAAGCCAATCTGCCCAACTCATAATACGGTGGTGAGACCGTCGAGCTCACCGCGGTCCGACTGCCACCGTTGGTACAGTGCTCCACGAACCGCCAAACTTGTAATAAGGTCCTTTGATGTGAGAAGGGAGCTCAAAGTATCATAATAAATTATTTCTTTCTTATGCACAGCTTATAAAATATTTCCCCTCTGCAGCTATCATGCACACCTGTTTAGTTAATAGGAGATGCCCTGGCTATACATTATTGAGTTCAGTCAGCGACTCACATTTGAGTGATAATTGTTATCAGGTCCTGCTGCATTGTACGCAGTTTGAAGAAGTTAGGAGATTGAGACCAAGAAATTAAGGCTTAGTAATTGTGGAAAAATATTGGCTGAAACATCTTTTGGATTCCTGCTACCCACTTATGCAATGTACTCAACAGGTGGAATTGTGAACATTTAATTTAAATAATAATTTAGAAAATGTATTGCTTACAAATATATTGTGAATTGAAATACTGTAAAGGAGTAATTCCCATCACAATATCCTTGGATTGGTTAAGGTTGTACAAGATGCTACTCAACAAAAACCAGTCTCCCTGTCCATTTCTCAAAAGGTAGAAACTTTCCTTTCCTACCATTTTGATGTTACCCCACCATCAATTCATAGGTGTGAATCCCCAATGGAATTTGTTGGTTTCCCTCCTTCTTTAGCCGATCTAGTGGCATATGCTCAATCATCAGCATTTAGGTTAATCCTTGCTATTTCATTTATGTGGGCTGGATGCACTGTTCCTGATAGGGGTGTAAGGACTATATAATGCGTATGTGTCCAATAACAGCTTAGATACTAGGGAATTATTAATGTTTTGGTGTGCATATTCAGTGCAATACAAGAATAAAGTACCTTTTTATTCCAACAAAGTAACACATTTGATAAATTCTCAGATTTGCATACATTTGTCTCATCAGCTAAATCCACAAGTGGCATTTTTCTTCTTCGTGGTCTGCCTAAAGGCTTTCTCTTTGCTCATCATGTTCTTTGGCCCTTTTTAGCTCAAGTTTCTTCTCATAGGTTCTACTCCAGCTTCCCTTTTAAACTTGTAAAGCCTAACTCTCTTGTGGTTTGTTCCTGCTGTCACTGTTGAACTGGTGATAATCCACCTATCCTTAGTGGTCATCACAAGGTTCCCAAACTCACCCACTAACTGCCCGTGACTGCAATTTCAACTATGAGGAACCTGGTCCACCACACCAGACATGCCATGCTGAGGTCTGATCAACACACCTCAGTACCAAAATTATCTGCTCTTTCCTCACATGAAGTGCTGGTAGTAACCAGCCTTATTAAATGATTGTTTTAAGTATACAAGAGCATTTTAATTTATGTAATTTCAGCTTGCTTTACTTGCAATGTTTACATTGCTCAAGCAGTTCATACTGGCATCCAACAGAAGGCATTAGAGATAACATTTCACATCCTCCAACACAATACATGTACCATATAGCAGGTTATTATGTATCCCCCAACATCATTCACCACCAAGATACTGCAAAATACTTCATGGCACTTGAGCTCCTCCTCTAGGTGGACCTAACATTTTATATAGAACGTCCGTGTCACTGCATTCTGTGTACTACTCATTTGTTTGAACATCACAAGGTTTCCTGGGAACTACGTAATATTTGTATTCCTCATTAAACTACATATTTAGGACCTTACAAATACCTTCCTGAGATATTTGTAACACATACCTTCCTGAGGATTGAAATATATTTTCAGTTCCTCTTACTCTTCATTTGAGCTGATCTTACTATGCTACTCTTTGTAAATTGCACTGTAATATTATCTCTAGATGCAGCTTTAAGTGAGGAAACTACCAAGCACTACTCATAAAAACAGCAGTCCTAGTCCTCCAAGGACTTAGAACATATATTTAAATCTTTAATTGCTAGGATCATATTACTCATTAAATATTGAAGAAGGAAATGCTAATTCATATAAATTCAATGGCAATGGACTTTTATACTCCGTGGTACACATAATATTAACCACACCTCTCATCTACAGTAGCGTAGTAACACAGCAATAATGACATTTGTTCATGAGATGTCCTGAGGGGCATGCTGGGTGATGCTGTTGCAGTTTTTTAATACAGCAACCACAAAGCTCTTCTGTTGGTTCTATGCAGATGGCATAAAGGCAAGGCTGTAGGCTGTTGACAACCTAATTAAAGCATCTATGGAAGGTGGAGGAAAGAGGGCCAAGATGCACTAAACCATTTCTGGAGAACCTGAAGCAATATGGCCCAGCTGCCTCTCTCTCTTGGATTTAAGGGATTACATTCTGGGATTAAAGTGAATTTAGAAGCACTGCAATTCAAAAGAAAAAGGTTACATACAAAACCAGTAGGGTGAAGTGGTTTGACATGTTAGTGTTGACAGTGCTATGGAATAATTAGCTTGAAATCCCTGGCTTGAGAGAATCACCTGGGGGAAAGGAGCAGTGCTAGATAGAGGGTTCTTAGGTAAGTGAGCAGGCTTTACAAGGTGGAATTAGATGTGACTTGCTCCTTTCCATTTTCTCTCTCTTTACTTTCAAGCATATTGTCATTTCCAATGGTTTCAGAAACGTTCTGGGAGTGATCTGTGAAAATGTATGTGTATAGTTATTCCAAATAAATGGGCAATACGTTTTTATGACATTGTTAAAAACGTGATTTATATGATGGTGACATGGAGATTATTTATAGATATGTGTAGTTTAATTATAAGCACACAGTTCATGTAACTAAAGATGTACTACAACTCCCATAATGCATTGTCGAAGTACAGCAAACATTTCCATGAAGTTTTGTTTGCTACAATGTTGTACTTGAGGAATCCAAAAAAAAAAAGATTTCCATCAATAATACATTTGTAATTGTTTTCTTTACAGATAAGGACATAGATTCATCTAAGAAAAGTTAGGTGTTAAATCAGCTGATTAGAATCTTTTCAAGTTAAGGATGCTCAAGCAATTAGAGGGTGACAAAGTAAATTGAAAGTATAAGCAAATTCCAAGATTACATTTTCTCACACACAGTAGCTGCCAGAGAATTTCTCAGAACTCTCAGCACTGGCAATGGTTGAATAGAGAAGAAAAAAGAGACCGGGCTAAGTCATAATCAGAGTAGGCTGGGGAGCCAGGAGAAGACCACAATGGTGGCAGTGTGGACGAGATCCTTGGATTCTAAAGAAGAGTCCACAGAGGTGCAACAAGAAGGCACCAGGTTGGAAGGGTGTGTGTGAGAAGTCACTTAAACTAGTTTTCCATGGACCGATTCAGAAACAAGTGTGGGAGAAGGTGGGGTTGGGAGGGAGGAACAGGGTGTGATACATGAATTCAAATTAAGAATACTGAGGCAAGTGGGCTGCATCCATTTAATATCCCTGGATTTTTTGCAATTGACTATTCAGTTTTGGGGCTTTTACTGTGAAGGATTCTCACTAAAGGAGTATCACTCACAATATATTCAACATAATTGAACTGAGAGTGCTAACCACCAGTGTCCTCCATTTAAAGATATGAGCAATAAAGGCACTAGTGCTCTAGTAGTGTAAGATGCTTTGGGTTGGTTACACATTAACATGTGAGCACAGGTTTGTGTGCATTTGTGCTGGCTGCATGATTGAGATTACTGTATACTGTAATGCCATTTTTAGGTTAAATATGAACTAATGTGCATTTCTTTTTCACTTAGGCCTAAAGGGCCGATCAAGATACTAATCTAGAGTTAAACAGGCACCTTGAACGTATATCTACAGTGCCTAACATTATATCTACACTCCATAGGACACCTATTGCTGGCCATATTTCTCTGGCTCTGTTCAGAATCAGATTCCAGGTTTTTGTCCCCCCAACTGGGCCAAACTTATTATTCTACTCCCCTGGAGGAGGATTACAGGCCTCCTCACACTATGGAGCAATTAGGAGTGCTTGACCAAGTTCATAGGAAAGGAAGGGTGGGAAGGAAATCTGAATCTGTGAATTAGCTGGTCACACCACACATGGGTGGGTTAGCCCAGACCAACAGAAAAAAGTAACAGTGTCAGATCACCTAAGCCACCATGGGGGAGGGGGCTCACCTCTGATGTTTTGGTTGTAATGGATCGGGAAGTTGTATTGGAATTGCTTTCAGAGGAGCTCTTTTCACAGAGAGGTTGAAGCCACCACATTAGATTGTCCCCCCAGAATGTTGTGAAAGTGGGTTGAGATGAGGTGGACTGATGATTTTGCATACTAGTATTGGCCAGGGATGCCTGGCTTCTAGAACCTTTACACCCCCAATTAAAAACCCCAGCACAAGGTGGAAACAGTTGGAAATGCACTGGATCTGGGAGCCACAATGGCAAAAGAATGCCCAGCTGAAAGGAGAAGGAGCAATGATGAACTTTGAGACTTTGCCTCCAGCTGACGCCTAGGACCAGGATGGGGCCCTCCGGGGCGAATGGTGCTGGCACCTATGTACCCTGATGAACAGTTGAGAAATCGAACCTGTTGGTGGACATATAATGATACACCTAGGCCTTCTGTGGACTGGCCCTTGACTCCGCTGATAACTAACAGGTGTCCTGCAAGACAGTTAATAGGCAATGAGGTCTCATGAGTGTGGCAGGGAAAGGGGTCTACTGGGTGGATGTCGTGGAGCAATGGAATATGACCCCAAGCAGAAGAGAGCCTCAGCAGTGTGGGCAGAGGACAGGTCTGGTGTTGTGAGATAGAGAACCCAGCTCCCTACAGAAAGTTTTAAAGGGCAAAAGGATTGAAGAAAAGTCTCCTGATAGGTAGGGCTGGCTATAAATAATAAATTGAGCCTAAAATCTAGAAAATCAGCCCAAACAGGGCCCGAGATGCATTTTGGTTCGAAAGGCGGCCCAAGCAGAGATCGAAGTATGTGGCACTTCACAGTGATTTCCTTAAAAGATCCTTCTGGGAAGGCTAACCCCCAGGGTTAAGATCAATGATCTAAATGTATTTTTGATGACATGGGGGCATGTTTGAGTTCCCCTCTCTGAGTCAAAGTCCGCTAGTGAGGACTCTATCACCCAGCACTGCAGCAAGAGAACACTGTCCCAGGGAGTAAGCTGGCTGTGTGTTTAGCTTGCCCGCATGCCCTAGTCTGGGTTGTGGGGTTTCGACGGCCTTCAGCCTCTCTGTCCACAACCAGCACAGGCATGAAATCCCAGGCTAATTAGTCCACTATACTTCATGACATATGTCTAAATTATTAAGAATTTTAAAATGATCGGTACAGTATTAATAACGAGGAGAACCTGTCAGGGTTGTTCACCAAACCCGCCACTTTTTAAACTTTTTGTAGAATCACTCATGAAAACCCTCCACTCAGCTCTAAATATCTATGTTCTATAAGAAGGAATTGGTGGGTTAAATTAGAGATAGATGACACAGCATTATCTTTAAATTTGGAATAAAATAATTCCTTAAGCACCTGAGGCAATAACTGAATTCATGAATTTGGGAGGCTGTATCATCAAAATTAGTAAGACAGAAGTACTAATAATCCATACTCTAACAGAGGATTTCCCAGAGACTTACAAAATATATTTAGGAGATTGATTTAAAGAGCCATTGGATGAAGAAAATTATAAGGTTAAGGCACTATAAATTAAGGCAGTTAAAATAATGACGATTGGAAGTACCTCAAAACACAAGCAGGCAGGTGAGGAAATCTGTCTCCTACAGGAGGGGTGAGAAATTGCTTTGAGGGAAAAGGATGTGTTCTCCCAACACTATGTAATAGCTACACAAAAGGGTATCTTTACCTATGCTATCTTCTGTTAGGCCTAATAGACTAGTCACCATCTGCTCTATAAATGCAAGTATTTATTTTTAAGGGCTTTCACCCACTCTAGTAGGGGCATACTTCATCATCAGGCTCATCCTGGTCCCTAAAAGGTTCACTGATAAAGTTTCTCCTCTGAAAATATCACCATACAAAAATATTGTGACATAAATAGAATTGTCAAAAATATTGTCATCCTATACTTATAAAGGTAGGTACAAATATCTTTTAAAAAATATTGTTGCTATTTACATCGTTGCATTAAATATAGTTTTTTAAATATATATAAATGAAAATATTAAATAAATTAAAAAGTAACATTAATTTAATAAAAATAAAATAGATTTAGGGGCTAATTATGATGTCGGTCAGAGTTGCCTTCGACCAACACCATCTCTGACTCGGAACTGTCCGACCTGAGGCCATAAACCAGCTGTGATACAGGCTCTTATAGAGAAATTAGTATGTGTGTAAAAACCCTGCACCCTGTGGAAACAACCGCATGATGCCTGCAACATAGTGTAGGGATTCACAGGGGGGTACCCTATGTACCCCCTCGACCACTGACCGTAAACTGTGGAGGTAAAGGGGACCTGATAGAGGCCTCAAAAGTCACTGTGCACAGCCTTTCTGTTTTGGAATGGCTGGCACAGAATGGCTGTGGGAAACCAACATTGTAATCTCGATGGCAGAAAAACGGTCTGTTAGACCTGGCATCTTTGGCGTGGTTACCCCTGACTTTTTGCCTCTACCTCCTGTATTTTTGATGCTATGCTGGATTTCGTTTTTGCTGGTTTAGATGCTTTGGGCACTTTGCCACCGCTGATCAGTGTCAAAGTGCAAGTGCTCCCTTGGTAAATTGTTATATTGATTGGTTATCCATGATTGGTATATTTGTTTCACATGTTAGCCCCTAGTAAAGTGCACTGCGTGTGCCAGGGCTGGTGATTCAAATGCTACTAGTGGGCTGCAGCACTGATTGTGCCACCCACAGGAGTAGCGCTAAAATGATGTCTTAGGCCTGCTTGCAGTGCCTATGTGCAGTCCAGGACTGCCATGTCGACCTGGCCAGTGCACCCACTGACCAGGCCTTATCCTTCCCTTTCTGTACATGTCAGGCATCCCTATGGTGGCCCTAGGTACCCCCCTGGGCTGGGTGCAGTGTATCTGAAAGGTAGGGCATGTACTGAGGTGTGTAACATGCCCTGGTAGTGAATTACAGCCATTTTCGTTTTTCACTGCTGAGAGGCTATCTTGCCCATAGGATAGAATGGGGAAGGCTGTTTACATGCCTATCTTCCCATAAGGGCAAGATAGAAAATCCAAGTTTGGTATCTCTGTGTTCAGAATTTAATTATATATCTTTTTAGCAAGATGGTCTTTAAATTCACTGTGTGAGAATAGCACTTTTTAGAAAGTAGCTATTCTTCTGTTTAACCTTCCTGTGTGCCTGTGTGCTGGTTGGCTGACTGGTGTCATGTGATGGGCCAGGTGGCTCCAGGAGCCTGGATGAGTCAGCAGCAGGGTGAATAGGGAGATCTGCTTTAGATGGGTGGGAGGAGTAGTCCCTGGGTTTGAATAGGGCTGCCCCTGCCAGCACAAAGCTGGCTCCACCCCCTGCTGGCCAGGCTGAGGACTCTGCCTCTGCTGCCACAAAGAAGGCTCCACCTCCTGCTGAGCGTCTAACGACCCTGCCCCTCACTCTGAAAGGAACCAGGTGCTCCAGAGCAGAGCACACCCAGGAACCGGTTTGAGCAGGGGAATCCCCCCACTGGAACAAAGAGAGACAATGACTTGGAGGGGTATAAGAAGAGGACCCCAGACACCTAAACATCAGATCGCTTTGGAACTAAGAAGAAACCTCTGCCAAGGAGAAAGCTGAAAAGAACTGAAAAGGAGAAGACTGCCTGCTTGCTGTTTTGCTTTGCTGCCAAGGAGAGGGGAAGGACTTTGCTGTGTCCCCTTCTTTTGATTCTGATCTCCAAGGGCCTGAGTAGAGCTGGCTCCCTGTTAAGAAGTCCCAGGAACAAAAGGACTTCATCACCAGCTCCCCTGGAACTCTGCTGAAGGAGTTCTGACCTGCCTTGGAGTGCTTGCCCAGTCTTGGGGCCTCAGGAGGTCGTTTTGCTGTGTTTTGGGAGCTGGGAAGCAGAAGCGTGAAAAAGAGTAACTGGTACCCAACGCATCATCCGATTGCGTGTCGCAAGAACGAAAGTGCGAGGAGAATTTCATCGCGGCGTCATCGCAGCACCCGGAGTCCCCACATCGCCGAGTGCGTCGAGCATCGATCCGGTGCGAGAAGATTCCTGACGCTGCGAGGGTCGTCTCAGAACCAGTTTGCAGGCCGCACCACTGCCGGTGCGAGAAAGTATCCAGTCGCTGCGTGCGTCGACGCAGAGTCCCGTTCCGTGGCACATCGAGAGTTGCGGCGCCGGAAGTCAACGCTGCGCCGCGCATCGTGCCACATCGAAGAGTGTCGCATCGAACCTGTGCGTGAAGCTTCCCCCTAAGAAACCTACGCAACGAAAGCCAAAGTCATCGCATCCTCCCCCTACAGATCGGAGCCGGCGCATCCACCTCTGCTGCGTGAAGCAGGGCTGCTGCAAAGCATCCCCAGGATCTCAGGAGTATCGCATCGCCTTTTTCATCTTCCTTGTTATAGCTTTTGGGAACCTTATCGCAACTACAGGTACTGTTGGGCACGAGAGTGTCGCATTGTGTGCATTGAGAGTCGCATTGTGCAAGACACTGACTTTTACATCCTGGAGTACTTTCTGCAAACTCTTGAACTATCTTTAAAGTAACCTTTTTAATTGTATGTTGGTTTTTCTGTAGTATTTGGTCTTGTGAAGTTTTTAGTAAAGATACCTTATTTTTCTAAAACTGGTGTGGAGTAAATCTGTGGTGTTTTCAATGTGTTACTGTGAGTGTTGGTACAAATACTTTACACATTGCCTTTGATAGCCTATTACTGCTCAGGCCAAGCTACCTAGAGGGTGAGCAGGGGTTATCTTAACAGTGTATCCCCCTTTCCCTGACTAGAAGCAAGGGTCCCTACTTGGACAGTGGTACCTACCCTGCCAACTAGAGACCCCCAGATCTAACATTGGTGGTCAGCGGTGAGGATTGAACTTGTATTTGTACTGGACCCACAGTAATTGGTGTACATCACTAGGAGTGCAGACCAATAGACAACCACATACTGTATTTTGCTATTTTAACTCTTCAAGAGCATCATGTCTCAGGTGGCAACAAGTGAGAGGGTAGAATTGGAGTTTTCCATTGCGGACTTGTATTCATACAGAGTTGAGGAGCTCAAGCAATTCTGCAAAGACCTTGGTTGCCCTGTGAAAAGCGGATCTACAAAAGATGTGCTACAAAGAGTCTTGAAGGCCTGGTGGGAGGCCCAAGAGGAAGGTGATGCAAATGAAGAGGATGGTTTTGTTCCCCAAGATCTGCCCGTGGGCAGAACAGTCTCAAGGGCTAGCAGCTCCCATTCCAGTAGGGGGCTCACTCCAGAGGAGTTGGAGGAGAATCAAAGGGTGAGAAACCATGAAATGGAAATGATGAAAATGAAAATGAAGCAATTGGAAGTAGAGAAGGACAAGGCGGCGGAGGAGAGCAAGAATGCCCGTGACTTGGAAGAGAAGAAATTGCTTCTGGCTCATGAAGTGAGCATGAGAGAACTGGACATCAAGGCCAAGCAGGTGGAGTCCGGTTCGAATGGTGGCAGCGCACAGCCAGTGCAGGGGGGTAAAGTATATATCCCCAAGCATTTAGTACAGAATTACAATAGGAGTGAAGATATCTATGCCTGGTTTACATCGTATGAAATAGCATTGAGAATGAATGGTGTGCCTGAACAGCATTGGGGGGCGGGCCTGTGGAAACATTTTGAGGCTTCTGGGAGGAGTGCTCTAGAGCCCTTAGAATTAGCAGGTGCCATGACCTATCCCAATATGAAGGAGGCCCTATGTCTCAGGTATGGATTTACTCCAGAACAGTATAGACTGCAATTTAGGAACTCCAAGAAGAAAGAGTCTGAGACTTGGATGGAGTGTGTGAATCTGTACTCGCGGGCACTGGAAGGTTGGATGAAGGGCAGCAAGGTAACTGATTATAAGGGGTTGTTACATTTAATTAGTTGGAAGCACTTGAGTAGTCTATGTGTTCCAGAGCTGCGCCAGCATCTTTTAGACAGCAAGCTGACGGACCCCATTGAGCTTGCTAAGGAGGCGGACCGCTGGACCAGTACCAGGGTCCACAGAGGAATTGTGGGTACCATCGCCAAAGGTGGGCAGGGTCCCCAGCAGAAGAGTGGGGGGGACAAGGGTAACCAAAAGGTGTTCTCACAAGGGCCCCAAAACAGTTCTCAGGGTAACCAGTCCCAGCCCCCCAAGTCAAAACCCAAACCAACCTGGCCCCCTAAGGGCAGGTCGGATAACAAGGGTCCCATTAGGTGTTATCACTGTCAGGAATTGGGTCACAAGTCTCCTGTGTGTCCCAAGAAATCCCCGGCACCCTCTGGTGCTCCAACACCGGGTATAGCTAGTGTAGCTTTTGGTGGGGATTTAATTTCTAGCGATTTGGAGGGATTAGCAGTTATGTCCCTTGTCTCTTTAGGAGACACAGAGATGGTCCAGGAAACCCCTGTCCCTGATAACACTAAGAAGTACAGGCAGTGGGTGACCATCAATGGGAAGAGGGTGGAGGCTCTCAGGGACACTGAAGCCAGTGTGACCACGGTCAGGTGTCAGTGGGTCCCTGAGGAGCTGAAAATTCCCGATGTACTTCACCCTGTAGTGTCAGCTGACAACTCTGTGTGCCTTTGCAAGGTAGCACATGTTCCCTTTGAGCGGGGGGGGTCTCAGGTCCTCTCAGAGTTGTTGTGAGTCCATCCATGCCAGTAGACTGTCTGCTAGGTAATGACCTGGAGAGTTCCCCATGGAAGGAGGTGGAACGCCAGGCTCATTTGGAGATGTTGGGTTTGCCTGAGTGGGTCTGTGTGACCACCCGGTCCATGGCAGCCAGACAGGGTTGTGAAGCAGACCTGGAGCCTGAAACAGTGGCCCAGGTCCCTGCCAGAAAGAGGAAGGGCAAAGGGCTGGTGCGTCCACCCCCGCTGTTCCCACGGTCCAGGAAGGAGCAGAACCTGCGGGGGATGCCCTGGAGCCTACAGGGGAACAGGAAGCTGAGCTGGGAGACATACCTGAGCTGACCCATTGGCAGCAAGAGGGTGGTCCCTCCAGAGAGGAGTTCTGCCGAGCGCAGAAGGCATGCCCTACTCTTGAAGGTCTGCGGCACCAGGCTGCAGACCAGGCAGCAGGTGCTGATCCGAAGAACTTCTTTCTCTACTGGGAGAATGACTTGTTGTACAGTGAGCCTAGGTTTGCTGAGCCCAGTGGATCACGTACCCTGGTGGTACCCGCAGGGTTCAGAGACTTCCTACTGGGTCTGGCTCACGATGTACCGCTTGCAGGACATCTCAGGCAGGACAAGACCCGACAAAGGCTTGCCACCCACTTTTACTGGCCCGGGATGAAGACGGACGTCGCTTCCTTTTGTAAATCATGCCAGACTTGCCAGGCAAGTGGCAAGGCTGGAGGAAAATGCAAAGGCCCTCTCCAGCCTTTTCCGGTAGTGAGCACCCCTTTCGAGCGGGTGGGGATATTGTGGGGCCACTGGACCCCAGGACCGCCTTAGGCAACAGGTTCATCCTGGTCCTGGTGGATCATGCCACCCGGTACCCGGAGGCTATCCCTCTCAGGACAACCACAGCCCCGGTGGTGGGCCATGCGTTGATGGGGATCTGTTCCCGTGTGGGTTTCCCCAAAGAGGTGGTATCTGACCGGGGTGCCAACTTCATCTCCAGGTATATAAAGTCTCTGTGGGAGGAGTGTGGGGTAACTTATAAGTTCACCACTCCTTACCACCCTCAAGGAAATGGGTTGGTTGAAAGGTTCAACCGGACCCTGAAAGGCATGATCATGGGGCTGACAGAGCCCATGAGACGGAAGTGGGACGTCTTTTTGCCATGCCTATTATTTGCCTACAGGGAGGTACCACAAAAGTCTCTAGGGTTCTGTCCATTTGAGCTTTTGTACGGGCACCCTGTTAGAGGACCTCTCAGTCTGGTGAAGGAGGGTTGGGAGAAATCCCCTGGGAAAACCCCCCAAAATGTGTTCAGCTATGTGCTGGCCATCCGCAACCAGACACAGCGCTTCCGGGCCCTCGCTCAGGCGAACCTGGAAGCCAGCCAGGATGAGATGAAGAGGTGGTATGACCAGCATACCACTCTGGTGGAATTTCAACCTGGGCAGATGGTGTGGGTGATGGCGCCAGTGGAGCCTTGCGTGCTCCACGACAAGTGGACTGGGCCATACGAGGTGGTGGAGCGCAAGAGTGAAGTGACCTACCTGGTCAACTTGCGGTCTCCCAGGATCCCCATGAGGGTCCTACACATGAACCGCCTCAAACCCCATTTTGAGAGGTCTGAAATAACAATGCTACTTGCTACAGATGCAGGGATGGAGGAGGATAGCGATCCTCTTCCTGACCTCCTGGAAGCTAAGGAGCATGATGGGTCAGTGGATGGAGTGGTCCTCTTGCCCACCCTGACCCCAGAACAGCAGAGGGACTGTCGCCATGTGTTGGGTCAGTTTGCATCTCTGTTCTCCCTGACCCCCGGTATTACCAACTGGTGTGTCCATGACGTGGACACGGGAGATAGCATGCCTGTGAAACAGAAGTTTTACCGGGTGGCTGACAAGGTCAGGGCCAGCATCAAGAAGGAGGTTTCTAAGATGTTGGAGCTAGGGGTGATTGAGCCCTCCAGCAGCCCCTGGGTTAGCCCAGTGGTACTTGTACCGAAAGCTGCTGCGCCAGGTGCCACTCCAGAACTTAGGTTTTGGGTGGACTACCATGGGCTCAATGCGGTCACGAAGACTGACGCACACCCCATCCCCAGAGCTGATGAGCTCGTGGATCGGTTGGGAGCTGCCAACTACCTCAGTACGTTTGATTTAACTTCTGGGTACTGGCAGATTGCCTTAACTGATGGGGCCAAGGAGAGGTCTGCGTTTTCAATGCCAGAGGGGCACTTCCAGTTCCGTGTCATGCCCTTTGGGTTGAAGAACGCCCCTGCCACATTCCAGAGACTGGTCAACCAGGTATTGTCCGGGCAGGAGCAATTCAGCGCCGCATATCTGGACGACATTGCTGTGTTCAGCTCCACTTGGGAAGAACACTTTCAACACCTCTGCGCAGTGTTGAAGGCTCTGCATAGTGCAGGCCTCACTATCAAGGCCAGTAAGTGCCAGATAGGGCAGGGTTCGGTGGTGTATTTGGGACACCAAGTAGGAAGCGGCCAGGTGGCGCCCCTACAAGCCAAGATAGATACCATCCGGGCCTGGAAACCCCCCAAGACCCAGACAGCGGTGAGAGCCTTCTTAGGACTCACCGGGTACTATCGCCGTTTTGTCAAGGGGTATGGCACCATTGTTGCTCCCTTGACAGAACTAACTTCCAAGAAGTTACCGAAGAAAGTGATTTGGACCAGTGCCTGCCAAGAAGCTTTTGATGCCCTGAAGGAGGCCATGTGTACAGCACCTGTACTCAAGGCGCCTGACTTCTCCAAGGAATTCATAGTGCAGACAGACGCTTCCGAGCATGGAGTGGGAGCGGTGCTCTCACAACTAAATGAGGAGGACTTGGACCAACCTGTAGCTTTCATTAGTAGGAGGCTACTTCCCAGGGAACAGAGGTGGAGTGCGATTGAAAGGGAAGCTTTTGCTGTGGTCTGGGCGCTGAAGAAGCTGAGACCCTACTTGTTTGGGACTCACTTCCGGGTTCAGACGGACCACAGGCCCCTCAGATGGTTGATGCAGATGAGGGGTGAGAATCCTAAGCTGTTGAGGTGGTCCATTTCCCTACAGAGGATGGACTTTACGGTGGAACACCGCCCCGGTACAGAACACGCCAACGCTGATGGTCTGTCCAGGTTTTTCTGCCTTAGCGATGAGAACTCCCAAGAGGGTGGGTAGTTCTCCCCACTTTCAGCTGGAGGGGACACGTGTTAGACCTGGCATCTTTGGCGTGGTTACCCCTGACTTTTTGCCTCTACCTCCTGTATTTTTGATGCTATGCTGGATTTCGTTTTTGCTGGTTTAGATGCTTTGGGCACTTTGCCACTGCTGATCAGTGTCAAAGTGCAAGTGCTCCCTTGGTAAATTGTTATATTGATTGGTTATCCATGATTGGTATATTTGTTTCACCTGTTAGCCCCTAGTAAAGTGCACTGCGTGTGCCAGGGCTGGTGATTCAAATGCTACTAGTGGGCTGCAGCACTGATTGTGCCACCCACAGGAGTAGCGCTAAAATGATGTCTTAGGCCTGCTTGCAGTGCCTATGTGCAGTCCAGGACTGCCATGTTGACCTGGCCAGTGCACCCACTGACCAGGCCTTATCCTTCCCTTTCTGTACATGTCAGGCATCCCTATGGTGGCCCTAGGTACCCCCCTGGGCTGGGTGCAGTGTATCTGAAAGGTAGGGCATGTACTGAGGTGTGTAACATGCCCTGGTAGTGAATTACAGCCATTTTCGTTTTTCACTGCTGAGAGGCTATCTTGCCCATAGGATAGAATGGGGAAGGCTGTTTACATGCCTATCTTCCCATAAGGGCAAGATAGAAAATCCAAGTTTGGTATCTCTGTGTTCAGAATTTAATTATACATCTTTTTAACAAGATGGTCTTTAAATTCACTGTGTGAGAATAGCACTTTTTAGAAAGTAGCTATTCTCCTGTTTAACCTTCCTGTGTGCCTGTGTGCTGGTTGGCTGACTGGTGTCATGTGATGGGCCAGGTGGCTCCAGGAGCCTGGATGAGTCAGCAGCAGGGTGAATAGGGAGATCTGCTTTAGATGGTTGGGAGGAGTAGTCCCTGGGTTTGAATAGGGCTGCCCCTGCCAGCACAAAGCTGGCTCCACCCCCTGCTGGCCAGGCTGAGGACTCTGCCTCTGCTGGCACAAAGAAGGCTCCACCTCCTGCTGAGCGTCTAACGACCCTGCCCCTCACTCTGAAAGGAACCAGGTGCTCCAGAGCAGAGCACACCCAGGAACCGGTTTGAGCAAGGGAATCCCCCCACTGGAACAAAGAGAGACAAAGACTTGGAGGGGTATAAGAAGAGGACCCCAGACACCTAAACTTTAGATCACTTTGGAACTAAGAAGAAACCTCTGCCAAGGAGAAAGCTGAAAAGAACTGAAGAGGAGAAGACTGCCTGCTTGCTGTTTTGCTTTGCTGCCAAGGAGAGGGAAAGGACTTTGATGTGCCCCTTCTTTTGATTCTGATCTCCAAGGGCCTGAGAAGAGCTGGCTCCCTGTTAAGAAGTCCCAGGAACAAAAGGACTTCACCACCAGCTCCCCTGGAACTCTGCTGAAGGAGTAGTTCTGACCTGCCTTGGAGTGCTTGCCCAGTCTTGGGGCCTCAGGAGGTCGTTTTGCTGTGTTTTGGGAGCTGGGAAGCAGAAGCGTGAAAAAGAGTAACTGGTACCCAACGCATCATCCGATTGCGTTTCGCAAGAACGAAAGTGCGAGGAGAATTTCATCGCGGTGTCATCGCAGCACCCGGAGTCCCCGCATCGCCGAGTGCGTCGAGCATCGATCCGGTGCGAGAACATTCCTGACGCTGTGAGGGTCGTCGCAGAACCAGTTTGCAGGCCGCACCACTGCCGGTGCGTGAAAGTATCCAGTCGCTGCGTGCGTCGACGCAGAGTCCCGTTCCGTGGCGCATCGAGCGTTGCGGCGTCGGAAGTCAAAGCTGCACCGCGCATCGTGCCACATCGAAGAGTGTCGCATCGAACCTGTGCGTGAAGCTCACCCCCTAAGAAACCTACGCAACGAAAGCCAAAGTCATCGCATCCTCCCCCTACAGATCGGAGCCGGCGCATCCACCTCTGCTGCGTGAAGCAGGGCTGCTGCAAAGCCTCCCCAGGATCTCAGGAGTATCGCATCGCCTTTGTCATCTTCCTTGTTATAGCTTTTGGGAACCTTATCGCAACTACAGGTACTGTTGGGCACGAGAGTGTCGCATTGTGTGCATTGAGAGTCGCATTGTGCAAGACACTGACTTTTACATCCTGGAGTACTTTCTGCAAACTCTTGAACTATCTTTAAAGTAACCTTTTTAATTGTATGTTGGTTTTTCTGTACTATTTGGTCTTGTGAAGTTTTTAGTAAAGATACCTTATTTTTCTAAAACTGGTGTGGAGTAAATCTGTGGTGTTTTCACTGTGTTACTGTGAGTGTTGGTACAAATACTTTACACATTGCCTTTGATAGCCTAGACTGCTCAGGCCAAGCTACCTAGAGGGTGAGCAGGGGTTATCTTAACAGTGTATCCCCCTTTCCCTGACTAGAAGCAAGGGTCCCTACTTGGACAGTGGTACCTACCCTGCCAACTAGAGACCCCCAGATCTAACACGGTCCATAGGGGATTGTGGTGTGGTTCTGACTCCGTGAGCCGGGCAGAAAAGAGTTGAAATGACCGGCTCGTTTACGTTCAGACTGCCGATATTATAATTGGTTGTTCGGACCGCAAACCGACCAAGTCAATCGGGAAGCCTCAGACCGCGGACGGAAAGCCTCCGACTAGCTTTACATATATCTAGTTCAAAAACTATTATTTAACTCATATTTTTAAATTATATTATAATTTCATATATTTTTTAATTAATGTTTTAATATAAATGTGTATATATATATATGTATATGTGTGTGTGTGTATATATATAACCTACTGGCGGTCGCCAGTAGGTAGTTATAGTTAGGACCTATTATCCGTAGGAAATCCGCTTCATTCTATTTGGAATAACTTTGGCACCGGTTAACGAATCTTCGCAAAATTTTAAAAACTCGTGGCCTGCTCTGGTCCGCTCCAATCCTAAAAGTCTCGAGGTGATTCGTTAAGTGGGGGCCGATAAAAAAGGGGGGACCCAAAACGTGTTTTCCCCATGCAATTTTCCTTAGGAACCTTTAGTCGCAGCTACAGCCCGAACTGCTGAACGTAATTACACCAAATTTGGCAAAAAGGTGGCCCTTGGTTCAAAGTCGTGCCTTTTGGTTAAATGGTGTAAATCCGTTCAGTAGTTCCTGAGAAAATCAAAAGTAAAAACACGAATATATATGGGCGGAGCCTAACCACACATCTCATCGTGAGATCTGATTAGCTGTCAGCACTTCATTCAAGAAGTGTTAGCAGCCATCTTGGGACCAATATACATGATAGCACCTCATTAAAAAGCATTGCAGTTAATAGAAGGTTTTAAGACTTTAGTTACATTTTACATCATTTGTTGATGGCACCATACTCATTTTAGGAATTGTGGTGTGTTCTAAGGTGATTTTACCATGTGAAAAAGTCTTCTGCTGGGATATCATGAATCATGTTTGAGAGAAAACTATTTTCTCCTGCCTTTCCCACAGAGGTTTGGAAGGTGATCTATAAGCTAAACTGAGAACACATTTTCTGTCAATTCACATTATCTTTCTCAGTCATGTGAGAATCAAGTCTGACATTCTCAGTAAAACATGTACATCCAAGAAGGGCAGAGACTGTCAGTTGATTCCTTTGTGTTCTACTGCAGCTTCCCAGAGTGTTCTAAAGAACAACTAGAGCGCTAACAGTCCTACTTATGACAAACGTATGGCACACCTGAAGCCATCTTGATTGGAATAAAGTGGTAACAAAATGAGGGGGTTCATTTTGTCATAGAAAGTATGATTAGTGCTGCAGAAAGAAAGGTTAGGGCACATTTTGAGTGACTTCTCAAATCCTCTTCTATTTCGTTAAAAAATTCTGACATGCAGACCGAAACATGCACTTTGAATACCAGCAGCCTGGTGAGCAGTAGCTTTACTACAGTGATTTAATGATCTAATACACATTTATTAGGCGTCATATACACCTCCCCCCTATTGATCAGTAGCAAGGTTGAAAAATGAGTTAATACTAACATACATCACTAGTACAAATCAGGTAGTAGTAGAGTAGACACTAATAGTTATATATGGTCATTCTAGCCTTTGCTTAGTTAGCCCGGGCCATGCAACCATTTTACCTTTGTGTCTTTTATTTTTGCACATGTGACGTTACCTTGCAGCTTTTGTATAAGACACCTTTGAGCCCACATGACCTGCCTCACACTGCTACTGTCTACGCGCTGTGTACAAGCGGTCAACAAAAACATTAACAAGCCACTTTTTTAGGAAGTACTGGTGTACTGTTAGTCCATATTGCTTATCCATAAATGCTACACTTTTTGGCACGGCTGAGAAATGCTTGCAAGTTGCAATATACTAACGCGCACCATTTCATTTTTCGCATTACAGACGGAAGATTCCCTTCTACGAACCAGAGCTTTGCAGAGCTTCTGAATGATGCAACAACTACCAGTACTAGGTTCTTCTAAGGTGAGGGTCCCTTCACTCACACCTTCATTTATAAATTTATATAAACTAAATTCCTAGGGGATGGTGGTGATGCCTTCCACCACTGTTCAGTTATCATGATTTAATTCCCAACTGTAAGTAAGTGTAACAACAATGTTTATTGTTTTAGTGTTATTGATTTTCCGGTTGGTGCTGCATTCTATAATAGAACAATGTACAGAGCTCTCAATTCAAAATAAACATTTTGAACTTACATAGACTTGGTGATATTTGGTGTGGACTAACTTACACGAGTGAGCAAATTAAAGTAAGGGTGTGCATGTGCATTGCTTCCACGACTGAGAGGTTGGGTGTGTTATGTTCTGGGTTGTCTACTTGTTGGGTATCTTGGGGGGAGGGTTCGGAGACCTAATAGTTATGACAAGACAGTACTATAGTCGAGCAGGGGATTGTGGTGGGTTCTGAATTTCTGATTGAGGTGTGTGAGGAAGGTCCAACCTACCTTCACCAACATCCTATTTTCTTGTGCAAAGGTCTGTATGTGCAAGATCCCTACAACAGTAGCAGTATGTCCTATAGGCTATCCTATCAAAATAGTAATAAATCTGGTTGGACATTTGTTGCTGTGAATTTTCAAAGCCTCAAGATTAACAAAGACTCAAGATCAATAAGACTAGAAGTAGTACAAGAGGACGGCCCAAAGGATTGGACTCAATGGCTAGAGCTACTGGTGAATATGAGTTTTATTACAACCTTTCACATAAAGAGTGGCACTGGCCAACTGGGCAAGCTTAGCTACTACAGTACAGACAGACTGATAGTAGTAGTAGTAGTAGTACTGAGAGCCATCATAGCAGAGGCAGGGATAAGATTTTTGAAAACGTACAGATCGAAGGATAATTGTTGGTAAAAAAATAGCATTTGGAAACTGAAACAATAGTTTGTGAAAAATATGGTGCAGAAAAAGTTATGGAATAAGAAATATTATTAAAAACAAGAAGACTTACTGGGGCCAGAAGAGGAGCCCTCATTGGTGTCCGCCTGGTGGTGCTGTTCGGACTGTTGTCCCGCCGACTCCCCACTGCCCCTGGGTGCTGATGAACAGGAAATATATAAGAAAGAGACAAACATTGATGGATGGTGTCAAACAAATACAATATTTTTCAACAACGGTCAAAAAACACTTATGTAAACAACAATTGCAATAACTAAATTGACCGATCTCATCTGGTCAACAAGTAGTATCAGGGGATTCGCAGATCGACTACTTAAGTTAATATTTATCAACAGTAATCCAGTCTTCCATTCTGATTCCAGAATACTAAGTTACAACTAATCCTTAGTACGACGTACCACCCAACCAAGCCCACCTATTCCAGGAATGGCAATTGTACATTAAGGTGCCGATTCCGATCCGTTAAAAATATTCCCCGTACGAATCGTATCCGGATTTTTTTACGTACGAATCGTACAAGTCCCGTACAAACTGGCAAGTACGATTCGTAAGTATAAAAATCCATACGAATCGCATTGGGAAAATTCCCCGACACGTCCTCAGGTCAGAAAAAGTGTCCGACACGTCCCCGGACAGTTTTACGTACGAATCGGGAAACTGAAGTCCCAGCGCGCAAGTACGATCTGTCCCGTCCGTCCGAATGCACAACCGTATGGAAAAAACACCGTACGGTGCGAACTCCCATAGCAACCATGGAGACGTCCAATCATGTGCCCGCATACGCGCCGTACCCCCAGCCCTCCCCCGTAGGTACGCGCCGTACCCCCACCCCACCCCCCATGTACGCACCGTACCCCCAGCCCACCCCAGTAGGTACGCGCTGTACCCCCACCCCACACCCGTAGGTACGTGCCGTACCCCCACCCCACCCCTGTAGGTACGTGCCGTGCCACCACCCCACCCCCTATGTATGCGCCATACCCCCAGCCCAACCCCCTATGTACGCGCTGTACCCCCAGCCCACCCCTGTAGGGAAGGTGCGGACCCCCACCCCCATAGGGACGGTGCGGACCCCCACCCCCGTAGGGACGGTGCGGACCCCCACCCCCTTAGGGACAGTGCAGACTCTGACCCCCATAGGTACCGTGCGGACCCCCAGCGCTACGCGCTGGGGGTCCGCACCGTACCTACGGGGGTGGGGTTATGCTCCGTACCTATGCGCTGGGGGTCCGCACCGTACCTATGGGGGTGGTGGTATGCTCCGTACCTATGCGCTGGGGGTCCGCACCGTACCTACGGGGGTGGGGGTACGCTCCGTACCTACGCGCTGGGGGTACGCACCGTACCTACGGGGGTGGGGGTACGCTCTGTACCTATGGGGGTGGGGGTCCGCACCGTACATACGGGGGTGGGCTGGGGGTACGGCACGTACCTATGGGGTTTGGCTGGGGGTACGCTCCGGACGTACGGGGGGGCTGGGGGTATGGTGCGGACATGTAGGGATGGGGTTAGGGTGCGTACCAGGCCCCCTTTTTGTCATGCATCGCGGAGTACTTAGCTTTTCCGGCACTTTTTGGGTCTCTGAAAAATGTTGCCGTGCAAAGTGCTGTGGGTACGAATCGTACTTGCTGATCCGTAAAACGCTGCCTGACTCCGTGTGAATGTCGTGTACGCGGTCTCCCGGATCCGATTTGTATGTATTTTCTTGCCGGTCGGTGTTTTTTACGATTCGTACGGAAATGGTGTTTCCGTACGAATCGTACTTGCATGTTTGTAAGGTATTTTTCCCGGGTACGAGTCGGACGGAGAAAACGCTCCGTCCGACGATTCGTACCCGGTTTTTCCAGGATCGGAATCGGCACCCTAGTATGCATTTCCAATTCTTTTATTCCTCAACAATGCATATGGTCAAATGGAAGACAAATGACTACATTTTTTGTATACACCAAATTTTGGGTTGATTGATTGATGCTGATGTTCTGCTAGTGCTAAGCCAATTACCACCACTCATTGAACAAACTAGAAAAGGTTCTAATAAAGACTGCCATACTAGCAGCACGTCACGTAACTGAGGGGGCATCACGCATACCACTAACAAATTAGAAACTCATACAAAGTACCTAAACCTAAGTATCAATCCACCCCTATCTATTAGTGACAGGACAAAGTAAGGAGTGGACCAGAGTCACTGTAGCATTACGTGACTTAATTTCTCTAAAATAAACTCTTACAGAATCACGCTAAGCGAGAGCAAACGCAAAGTTGCAAACAAGTAAGATTAGTGGTAGCGCAGAAGAGCACCTGTGTCATAATCACAGAAGACTTTTAAACGTAATTAACCTGGAATGTAAGCAGCAACATTCTAGCTGGTTGGAAGAAAAAAAAGATATTCACAATATACAACACAGAGCAGAAGAACAGACACAAAGTAGTCATAATTAAATAGTTACTCACCAAGCCCCGGGACCTCCACTCCTAGCAGGTCCAGCAGGTCCTGCTCACGGTCCAGGATGTCGGACCACCGGTGCGTCAGCTGCGCCTGGGTGCGCCGGACCCCAGAGAAGCGCAACACTGCCCGGCGCACCTTACCCCACCGCTGCCGATGCTCCCGGAGGCTGTACCCGGACCCAGGCCTGTCACCTGCTGCCAGGGTTGAGGGGAGGTGGCGCTGCACAAAGAAAAAGAGTGCAGCCAACTCCACCTCCCCAAATAAGGCCCGTGCCTGCACCCCTTGTGGGCTCCGTCTTCCGCAAGGAAGGCGGTCGCGGCTCTGGCTGCGACGGCGACCAGCCCTACCCTTAGACATGGTTCTGGGACGGGGCAGGAAAGAAAAGGTAATAAAATTAAAGAAGTAAAGGAAATAAATCGCAGGCAATAGAAAGAGAGAAAAAGTAGCTAAAAAACAAAAAAAAAGTAGACAAAAACCAAAAATATAGAGGCAGGAAAATAGTTAGAAAGATAAAAAAAAAGTAGCTTTAAACAAAGGATTGAAAAGATGTAGGGAGGATTCAAAATCAGGCCCCAGAACCATGCAATAGAGTGAAAAACAAGATGGACGCGCCCATTGCGACCATGTGCGCAAGTTTGCGCAATATTTTCTCCCCGAGCATGCAAAAAGCAACGCGATCAAGTAAAAGCGGTCGCGAACAGGAAATATCTACCGCGAACAAGCGCGAACATGCATTGCGGGACCCGGAACAGGAAGTAAGCATCGCAAGAGGGCGGGACAAGTGAAAACAAGATGGCCACGCCCGTGAGCAACCACATGGGTAAGTTGGCGATCCGCGATCACGCAAAAAATACCGCGAACATTCCGCGTCTTCGCGATATTTCCGGCATGTTTGCGGAGATTTTTAGTATTTTCGCAATAATTTCCGAAAATTTATTTCACAAATTCCACCCACCCCTACTACACCACCCAGAGCCCATCACTTTACAGCAATCAGCTCGGTTTCATTCCCAAGTCTTCACACCGGTAGGCGTAACTACTTCGCTTCCCGCTTCCGGGATACTATCAACACACAGTAGCGGTCAGTAGTTCGCTTCCCACTCCCTGTATTGTATAAACGCCTACTAACACTACTTGCACACATATGCTGCAAACACCAGACCACATCACTTTACAGCAATGACCTCACGGTTTAGACTCTTGGTTTCATACCTGAGTGTAGCACCATATCATATCACCACCATGCCACTCTGAGCAGCACCGCACTTTCAGACCGTTAACAGTGATAACTACCTACTGGCGACCGCCAGTAGGTAATCAAGAACAAATTACAATAGTTCCTTGATTCTTTTAGATTTCAAAAATTCTCGCTATTACTGTCTTTCTACTTTTCCATATAAATAGTTTTTTAATATTGAAGTACACTTCGAAGTCAGAAATGCAACGTATTCTATCAACACTCTTTCTAGAACATTCTACAACACGTGGAGGTTAAAAGTTCATCAATTTTTTTAAACCTAACAATATTTTTTTGCAACCTTTTCTCGAAAATTTAACGGTACGTGCAGGTTAAAAGTTCATGATTGTTTTATGTTCAAACAGTGCCTTCCAAATGCAAGTAGCAGGTGTGGTTGAGTTATGAAAATATTATACTATAATATGTACCTGCAAACTGCTTTTAGTTAACCAATCACAAACATACTTTTCCACCAAACGAATGTACACCCTACTTTTAAAAAACAATGCTTTTCATCTCCCAATCAGGTACCGTTTTGTATGCGAAAAGAAACTAGTTCCCCATCTTTAAACATATCTCTTATTCTACGAAGGAACTGCATGAGCTACAGACATCTTTCCATACCTTCCAGCCATACCTTCAAAATGCTTGTGTGGATCGTAGGACATAGCTATGTTTTCTGGTGCAAGAGGTATGCAGAACAGCAACGTATTGACTTAGACCTAGGTTTACAAAATGTGGACATTAAATGGTTTGGACAGAGAGGATTGAAGTGGCACCAATTGTTGCCTTTGGTTAAAACCTGTTTGCATCTCCAACACCCTGACCTCATGATTGTGCACTGTGGTGGAAACGACCTAGGCACATTGACTGGGGTAGATTTGGAAATGCTTATGAAGGACACCTTTGGACAATTGATATTACTTTTGCCTCACACTGTCTTTGTATATTCCAATATACGCCAAAGACAGAAGATGGAAATGGTCCAAACAATTTTGTCCTCAGATTGAAAACTCTCAGAAAAAAGTCAACAAAGCTGTCTGTGGATACCTCAGAGACTACAAAACGAGGTCCATAGACCACAACAACATACGTTTTGATTTGGCGGATATATACAGAAGGGATGGAGTACCCTTCACAGATCAGGGAAACCGAGTTTTCCTGAATAACTTGAAGCTGTGCATCCGCACTTATATGCAGCTCCAACTAATGAACACAAGGGCTCTTTTTAGAGCCACCCTATAACTTACAACTTAGGCCCCTTATTTTAGGGCCATATAATGCCAACTCCCGCACCCTCGCCAAAATTTGTTCTCCACACAGCTGTGGTGCTGCGGCCAGACCATCTCACTTTGCAGCACAGACCTCTCGCTTTGATCCCCAGCTCTACTCACCCATAGGGGTGAGTAGTTTGTGCTCTGCAAATACCACATTGATTTGCCTTCGCACTCCCTATACAACACCACCTAAACACCATACACAAGCTCCAATGTTCTAAACAAAAGTTCATCCAAGTACCTGTAACTACATGCTGATACTACTTGCACAGATGTGGCACAGTGGCCAGAGCACATGACTTCACAGCATATGACACAAAGTTTGGGCTCACGCATTAATCCCGGACTCCGGCAGCAGCTCAGCTTAGTAACATGAGACTCTAGACAATACCTCACATATATTCCGTACCCCAGGACTTTCATACCAGTACGGGTCAGTAGTTCGTCCTAGTAGTTATAAACACATCCGAACACTACTTCAACAACTGTAGTGCAGTTGCCATGGCACGTGACTTCACAGCATAAGAATACAGAAAGAGGCGTGGGTGGTGCACTGCATAAGCTAGGTGAAAGGTATTTTCGTTCACCCTGTAGACCAATAGTGTCAACAAAAGGATCCATACATGAGAATACAGGCAAATTTCTCGACAAGTACCTCCAACCTCTCATTGTTAACACAGCTAGTTATATCAAAGACACTACAGACTTCCTTGTGAAACTATCATCCATCCAAGTCAACAATATGCCACCACTGATCTTATGCACTGCAGACGTGAGTTCTCTCTATACATCTATACCTCACCTTGGAGGCATTGAAGCCATCGAACAAATTTTGCTTAACAGTGAGATAAAGACACACATGCAGGCCTTCCTCATGGAACTGATGATATTTATTCTCTATCACAGTTACTTCAAGCTAGACAATCAATGGTTTTTACAGCTATCCGGAATGGCGATGGGAAATTGTGCTGCCCCAACGTATGCAAATGTGTACATGGAGAACTTTGAAAAACAGTACATATATACCAACTCTAAGTTCAAAGATCATGCCAAAATGTACGTCAGATATATAGATGACCTGTTTTTCATGTGGTCCAACACCAAAGAGTCTCTTCAGGATCTGTTAACAGAAATCAACAGCAAAGATCCAAGAATAAAACTAACATGGCACATAAGTGACACAGATATCTCCTTCCTTGACGTCAATATCAAGATCACACCAGAGGGATTCATTACCGACTTACACAGAAAAAACACAGACAGAAACAATACCTTACATTTTTCCAGCTTCCACCAAGGGTCCCTGAAGCAACACCTGCCATATTCGCAAATGTTGCGTGTTAAACGCATCGTTTCAGACGAACAGACATACATCATGCGCATTAATGAGATGCGTGAACGATTCCGTGCTAGAGGATATCCTGAACATACTCTGAATGAAGCACAATCTAGAGTTGCTCTCATCACCAGAGAAGATAGCCTTTTGAAAAGCAATAGAGTGCAAGAACAACGTATGGTGATAGTATCCAAATACTCCACAGCCAGCCCTACATACAAGAAGATTATACGGAAGCACTGGCCCATCTTACAAAGTGAACCCGACTTCAAGGGCATTTTTGAGAAACCACCAATTTTTGCACACACAAGAAGCAGAAATTTCAAGGAAATTTTGTCTAAACCCACTGAAACCCACACACAACACCGTGGCACCATACCTTGCTTCAATTGCAATCACTGCAATAGTGTCATCAAAGGCAACAGTATCCAGCACCCAATGAAAGGTCACAACATTAAACTTCAAGTTGATGCTACCTGTGACTCGATGAATTTGATATATGCTTTGAAATGTCCCTGTGGAAAACTGTACATCGGTAAAACCGAACGGAAAATTAAAACTCGCCTCAACGAGCATAAATCTAACATCAGGCTGAAAGTTGAGAAATCCAACATCGCCATGCATTTTGCTGAGGCTCGGCATTCCATCGCCCAATTAAAATTCATAGTACTTGAAACCCTCACCAAACGAGAAGGGATTGACAATCATAAACTCTTGTTAAAAAGAGAACTTGAATGGATTTATCTGTTACAGACTCTGAAGCCGCATGGTCTTAATGACCGTATTGAGTATAGTTGTTACCTGTAATACTAATATGATGCATTGCTTATTATGTTACTGTTTATTCATGTAATACTACTTCTGTTTTTTGACATTGTCTCTCTGCATTCTCCCCAGTTTGCATCACCTGTACTCTATCTCCCCACATTCTAAGATGGTCGCCACCGTGCATACTTCCGAGTAGTCCTTTGTTTATGTTTACGTTTCTTCACGTCACATCACCGAGTGTTTAAACATAACGAGCACCCGCCCGCACCACACGCAGACCCCTCGACTAAGCGATGGACGGCACGCTTTGCCACCGGTATCTATGAAGTAAGTGTTCTTCGCCCACAGCGCTACAGAACCCAGCATGTCATTGCGCAGCGCGCATTCAACCAACACACGCAGTAATTTCCATTGCACTACCCAGTACCTTCACTCAGTCACTAAAACGTTAGCAAACACACCCGTTTTAGTTATTGTTGCACTTAGTCACATTAAGCACGTGTAAATCCAGGCGGTATACCCTCACTGACTCATCCCTCCCTCCCTTCCTCAACAGTGCTCCGTGACCAAGGGCGTCCCAGCCCGAAATGCATAGGAGATCAAGATTCATAGATCTGCTAGTATGGATTACAAATGAACATTTGATATGCCAAACAATATCGAATTGAACTAATTTGCTGAATAAAAGCATTTAAAAACACGCATCTTAAAAGGATTCACCTTTGCATGAATCAACTTAGTTTGATTACCCATTGGAGTGCCTACCCAGGGGATGTACTTGCAGATCTCTGCAAGACACTACTCAGCTGTTCACAGCATAAGACACACAATTTGGGCTCAAGCTTTAATCCCCGAGTCCTGCACCAGCTCACCTTACCCACATTTGACTCTACTCAATACCTCACTTAATTTCCATAGCCCACCACTTACACACCGGTAGGCGTAAATACTTTGCTTCACACCCCCTCTATAGCACACCCTAAACACCCCACAGAGGTTACAGTGCTCATACCCTCCTATTTCCCACTTTTTTCCCCTTTCCCCCCCCTTTTTTCACCTTACTCGCTTCAACGGAATCACAAAATGGCGGCCAACACTTCCTAGTTGCAACCGCTCGCATCGCTCGCAGCCAATCAGCTTGTGCTCGTAACGCCTCAGCCAATCAGATGGCAGAATTCCCAAATATCAGTAAATTTCAATATTTCTCAAAAACTACTGAACTAAACAAATTTACACCAAATAAACAAAAGCGTGCTTTCTAAACCAAGACCCTTCTCCCTGCCAAATTTGGGGCTATTCCGTTCACCTGTTCGACTTGTAGCCTTGTCTAAAGTTTCCTTTGGAAATTAACATTGAGAAAACATGTTTTGGGACCCCCTTTTTTCTCGGCCCCCCCTTGACGAATCACCCTCAAACTTTCAAAATAGGAGCTGATGTCAACAAAGAATTAGTTTTGAAAATTTCACAAAGATTCGCCAATCAACGCCAAAGTTATTGAGAATAGAATGTTGCCATTTTCCTATGGTAACTAGGTCCTAACTATAACTACCTACTGGCGACCACCAGTAGGTTATATATATATACCAAGAACCTAAAGGGACTTATTACAATGTCAATTGGGAAGTCTCCGACCATTTGTCGGAGGTTTTCTGACCGACATGATAAGTTTACACTAGAGGTAAATTACCTATTCCCACTCCAGTCAGTGGGAAAGTGTTTGATTGCGGAGACGTAAAACTTACAATTCCCACTCCAGTAAGTGCAACAGTACGGAAAATTTTAGAATGCAGAGGGTCAAATTAACTATCCCCACTCCAGTCAGTGCAACAGTAGGAAAGTGTTGGATTGCAGAGGGGTAAAATGTACTATTCCCTCTCCAATCAGGGCAACAGTAGATAAAGTGTTGGATTGCGAAGGGGTAAAAATTACTATTCCCACTCCAATCAGGGCAACAGTAGAGAAAGTGTTGGATTGCGGAGGGGTAAAAATTACTATTCCAAATCCAATGAGTACAACAGTAGGGAGAGTGTTGGATTGCGGAGAGGTAAAATGTATTACTCCCACTCCAGTCAGTGCAATATTGGAAACAAACAAATTCTCTTCAACATAATAAAATAATTTCAAAAACATGGTAAATAATTAAAACTTAAATATGTAAAAAATAAAATAAAAATAAAAATAAAATACATACATATTGCATTGTTAAATACATATAAATAACTACAAATATTATTATATTTTAAATGCAAAAATACATTGTCAACACAATAACAACTAATAAATCCGTATTTGTAAAGCGCAAACTACTCACGCTTACGAGTCTCACGGTGCTGGGGGCCGTTGTGGAAATTAAGTAAGCTATTGCCCAAAGTCACATGGTGCTGATCTGAGCTGCCGTCGGAGATCGAACTGTGAGCCCTGTGCTCCGAAGTCAGCTGCCCTGGCCGCTGCACAACACCTCTCCACTAATAAGTAAAATACTATTTACATTTAAACAACACAACACAATTAACACATAAAAATATAACACAATTTTTATAAAATAATTACCAATATTTAAATGTGTTATAACTAAAGTTACTTTCTATGCTATATTTCACCAAAGAACACAACACATATCTGAAAATGTTATTTAAAATAATATTATTTACACATGTTACATAATAAAATATCAGTTAAAATATTAATAATAACAATGTATTCCTAAACTAATTAAAGTTAATTACCGACCCACCATTTATCCTTACAAATTAAACAACTCACACAAACATATAAATTAAAACATTATTATTTTCAAAATGTTCACAATTAAATCTCAAGTAAACATTTTATCATTAACAATTAAGGGCTTGATTACGATGTCGGGCGGACTTGCGTCTGCCCAACATAGGTCGGCGGTTCCGACCGCACAGTTTGGATGCGACCACCCTACGGGTGGTCAGAAACATGCATTTTCAATGGCAGCTTAAACGGTGGGCGGAAAAGACTCACAGCACAACCTGCTATTGAATAATTGATGTTTTTAAACATCCCCGCACCGTGTGGCAGGCACCATTCGGTGCCTGCTCATGGTGCACGGATGTGTAGGGAAGCACCGTAGCAGAAGGCCGGGGGCAAGTGGGCCCAGCTTGTTGCCCCCAAAGTCACTTTCCAACAGCCTTTCCATGTCAGAAAGGCTGACAAGGAAAGGCTGTCTGAAGGTGACATCATAATCCTGATGGAGGAGCTGAAGTTGGCTCCTCCATCATTATGAGATTATGTGTGTTTCCGATGCTCCTTGAGCCCGTTGGAAGCGAAGCAGACGGTCCCTCCACCCGATGCCTCCGTCCATCACATCGTAATGCAGCGGGTGGACCACAATGGCAGATGTCGAGCAGACCGCAACCGACAGTCAGTCGAGTTGGACTGCCCGACATTGTAATCGAATTCATTTCAATAATAAATTATTAATATTCAATTATCTTGCCACAATGTACTCCTACAACTTCAACAACTCGCACCTAATATATGATTAAAAAAAATATTTCATGTACACATTTAAAATAATTATTTTACCTTTCTATAATTATTATAAATTAACTTTATATACTATTTAGATCAATTTCCTGTACACACTGTACACATACAAAAACTACAACACAAACACAAAGAATTAATATATTACACAAATTACATAATTATCTTTCATTTAAATAAATAATATTATTTAAACACAATTTATTAACAAAAATATATTTATAAAAGTTTGCTAATTAAGTTACTTCCCACCTTATACCTCTACAAAACTCACAACCCGCAACTTAACTTAAAAAAATTACACTATTAACATACATATGTATCAATTAACTAACTATAATTAAATAAAACATAATTATTACTTAATTATAATTCATGTAATTCCCACAACATACCCTACAAAACACACAACACACAACACACTCCTAAAATGTGCATTAACAAAAAAATGAGGTACACAATTAACATACATACTTATCAATTTCATAATTAATATCAATTGAAATGAATTATTACTTAATTAAAACTAATTTACTTCCCACCCTACACCCCTACAAAACCTTCAAACCATACCTAACATGTAAGTAAAAAAAATAATTGCACATAGAACATGAATAATTATCAGTTACATAATGAATATTAATTAAAAACTAAATAATAATTAATACTAATTAATTTCCATCCCACCCTGTACCCCTATGAGCCCACAACCTGCTCCGGTACTAAAAATCAAACAATTTGATTACATTAAATGTAATAACTACTTAAAGTGTAATAACCATATAAAAAAACATAAACAATAAATATACAAAAATGTATATCTTATACATTTAAAATATATACAAAAATACATCAAAAAACTTAAAAAACAATATTATTAACAACTATATTTTTGTAAACAATATTAATGACTTCGATATTTTCAAATTCTATGTTACTTACCTTAAAATCAATATTCTTGACAAGGATATTCTTGCAGACGATACTTCCATATCACAATATTTTGTACACAATATTTTGTATGAATACCCCTAAAAACCCCATTACCCTATCAATCAATCAAGGTTTACAAAGCACAGCTAATCACCCAATCAGGTATCCTTGTGCTTGTAGGTCTCTGAAGCTTATTCAAACAGCCAGGTCTTAAGGACTATTCAGAATTCTGGAGTGAGGAGATGGTCCAGAGTTGCCTGGGAAGGTTGTTCCAGGAGTTTGCTACAATGTGGCAGAAGGAGCAGCCTCCACTTCTGCTTTAGTAGATGCGGGGAGTAAAGGCAAGTGAAAAGGAGGCAGAGGGTAGTCTTCCCCATGGTTGGTTAAAGTTTAGGTGGTGGTTAAGGTAGGCTGATCCCTGGTTGTGTAGAACCTTGCATACGTAGGTTAGCAGCTTTAATTATCATCTCTTCTGTACAGGGTGTCAATGGAGGTACCTGAGGTGGGGTGTTATGTGGGTTCTTTTGAGAAGGCCAAGGATGAGTCTAGCTTCGGTGTTCTGTATGGGCGGAAGTCTCTGTAGGAGGTATGCGGCAAATCCTATGTAGAAGGCTTTCTACAGTCCAGTCAGCTGGTGATGAGAGCCTGTGTCACGGTGCATCTCATGTGTAGGGGTAGTCACTTAAAGGATCTTATGTAGCATGCACAGAGTGAGGAAGCAGGTGGAAGAGATGGCGTTGATCTGTGATTTCATGGTAAGCTTGTTGTCAGTGATGATGACAAGGTTTCTGGTGTTGCTGGAGGGAGTGGGTGAGGGTTGTAGGTCTGATGGCCACCAGAGGTCGCTGGTGTTGCCAAAGATCAGTACTTCCGTCTTGTCTGTGTTCAGCTAGTGGCAGTTCTGCATCCAGTCGGCGATGCTTGTCATGCATTTGTGAAACTTGGTTCTGGTGGTGGTTGTGTCTTTGATGAGAGAGAGAGTTTGGTGTCATCTGTATCGGAAATTATGTTGAGGCCATGGGATCTGATGATGTCTGCCAGCTGAGTCATATATGCATTGATGAGCGTGGGGCTGAGGAATAACATCTGGGAACACTGCAGATTATCTCCTTGGATTCAGAGGGAAAAGGTAGGAGGTGGATCCTCTGGGTTCTTCTGATGAGGAAGGAGGTAATACATCTGAGCACGTCCCCTTGTGTACCGATGCTGTGGATTATTTCGATCAGCATATAGTGTGATACGGTGTCAAAGGCTTCCAAGGAGTCGAGGAGAATCATAGCTTCTGTTTCTCGTTGGTTGAGAAGGTTTCAGATGTGATGTGCTGTGGTCAGGCTGGTTTCGGTGCTGTGATTGCTGCAGAAGCCGGATTGGGAGTTGTTGAGTAACAGGTTCTGCTCCAGGTGTGCCCTCAGTTGCTTGTTGATGATCTTTTCCGGTATCTTTGCGGAGAAGTCATTCCCCTGTGAGAAGAGGCATTGGAGCTATTAGAGACATGGGAGTGGATAGATTCCCTGGAAGGGGATCTTCCTCTCCTGCTTCTCTGGTTAAGTTCACTTGAGGGTCTGAATGGGGGGACCCCATTTAGACTCCCATGTAGGCTTAAGTTAGCCTGGCTAAGTCTCCTAACTTGGACCTGGCTGTCTACCTCATCTTCTGAAGTCCCTGCTGACTCATCTTGATCAGTATTGTGAGGGGAGTCTTCTGTGGAGGGTAGACCCTCTGTCAGGACTACCAACAAGATGCCCAAGTCAAGACTCTCTGTGAGCGTTTTAGCTTTAAGGCGTAAGCTGAGACACAGAACCGAGAAAAGAGTCACAGGCAGTTTCCAAGATGGCGGTCCAATTAACCGCGGTAGGAAACTACGTGGCGCGTTCTAGTTCTGCGGTGCAATCATTGTCGAGCAGGTGTCAAGCGCGTACTGAGGCGCACTTCACCTGAACCGTGAGGAGGACAGTACGCACTAGAAATTTCCTCAGCAATTTGAACTTCGAAGGCCAACGCAGTTTTCAGAGATACTTCGGCTTCTAGCAGAGAAGCTTCAGACTACAGTAAGACTGTTCCGAATTAATACTCCAGCAATGTACTAGCGAGTGCTCTGACCAAATTTTCAAGAAGACGCTTGAGTTTTAAATGTTTGCTATTATCAATTTAAAAGGAAGTACAATTTTCATAGTGTGAAGAGACCAGAGTATTGGGCAAGTGCAATACCAGCCAGAAGGAGTTACACGTTAACAATTTAGGTCGGCTAGGGCTAAACACTAGCAGATTGCCAACCATTAAAAGAGAAGGAGATGCTAAGTCAGGACAAGACTAATAAGAAGATTCCAACAACCTAGAGAAAAGACAAATCAATTATAAAGACCAACTTGGCCTAGGAGGTGAGAAATAGAGCCGGTAGTATACACATATCCAGGAGACTAGGGGCAATAGTTTTTGGGAATAGTATTAACCCCAAATAATATCGTTACAGAGAAACCAGGGTCAAGAATCACACAACCAAAAATAAGAAGAGGAGCAAGTTCACACCACTTCAGGGTAGGTAGAGTTACAGAGGGCAAGTAGTGGGAGGGGTTTTGGAGGAGTTCAGCAGTAAAGTAATTTACGCATTTTTTACAGCAATACCTATTACAAGAAGAATCAACAGCAGACGCCTGACGCTGAAGCAAGAAGCAGACGGTGTGAGCAGTCTCTTCTCTGTCCCATTCCCCTTTCCCCCTCTGGGGTTTCAGCATTGCGCGAACAAACGAAATAGCGCTTGTGGGAACACCTAGAAGGGGCATTGGGAGCTAACGTCCTTCTGCTCCCGTGCAAGTGGAACACAGCCTCTGACAGAGTGAAGTGCCCACGTTTTTAATCGCACCTGAGCAGAATGGCTGAGGGACTTGACCTCAAAAAGTTGGGGGAGGTTCTAGAAGGAATTCAGAGGGAATTAATATCAGTGAGAGAGGAGAACAGTGAGCTTAGAAAGGAAACCGTAGACTTGACTTTTAAAATGAATAATTTCCTGTCAGCTCCTAGTGTAAAATTTCCCACTTCTCAAGAAGGAAACTCGAGCGATGCTTCAACCTCTCAGCCTAAAATTACAACTCAAGTAATTCATTCTTTATCACCTGTAATTCCCTTAGCCCCCCCAGAACGTTTTAATGGGGATCCCCAGAAAGCTCAAGTTTTCTTGACTCAGTGTACCCTTCATTTTATGTGCCGCCCCGCACTTTTCCCAGATGCGCAGTCTCAAGTGGCATTTATACTTTCGTACCTAAGTGGTGATGCAGCTTCGTGGTCAATGCCCATGGTGTCCAGAAATGACTCCATTTTGTATAATCTAGATGAATTCAAAAAAGAGTTCCTGAGAATTTTTGACAGACGAAAGGCCACGCAGGCAACAGATAACGAGTTGCTGGAAATGAAGCAGGGAAATCGTGACCTAATTTCTTATTTGGCGCAGTTCAATAAACTGGTGGTGGAGACGGAGTGGCCAGAAAACAAGAGGGCAGCAGTGTTCTACCGAGGTTTAAAAGATGAGTTAAAAGACGCATTGGCTCAAGTACCAAATAGACCTTCGGAGATTTCGGCACTCATAGATTTAGTACTGGAAATAGACTTTCGTCAAAATGAGAGAAGAGGTGAGAAAAGGAAGGAGTTTCGCTCCAGTGTTCCAAGATTCGACAGAGTCAAAATGGAAGGTGGGAAGGAAGCAGATTCGGGTCGGGGAGGAGAACCAATGCAAATTGGAACCATTCGAGGTCCCCTCACAAAAGAGGAAAAGGAACGAAGAAGAAATAATAAACTGTGTCTTTATTGTGGAGGCAGCGGGCACTTTGTTCGGAACTGTCTTAAGAAACCTAAGCAATCACCGGCGGAAAACGCCTTGCACCACCAGTAAATGGAGTTGGACGGGTGGTTGCAAGAGAAGAAACAACTCCAGAGGCACATACTTTGGCCAATACCTTACAGTCTGCATCCCCACATTTAGTTATTATGATGACCATGCGATTCCAAGAGAAGACTTTAACTCAAGTAGCTGTGATGGTGGACTCAGGAGCTACTGGCAATTTTTGCGATTTGAAGTTTGCCGAAGGAATCGGGTTGAGAGCCATCAGGAAGGAGCGCAGTGAAGCAGTTCGCGCAGTAGATGGTACCAACCTTTCATCTGGCCCCATAGTGAGTCATACAGAACCCGTAGAGTTGGAGTCAGACGAAGGTCACCTGGAAACATTGCAGTTTAATTTGATTGATGCTCCACAGTTTCAGTTAATCTTAGGCTTGCCATGGCTCACCGAGCATAATCCGGCAATAGATTGGGGGGCCCGAACCGTAGTACTAAGATCAAAATATTGTGAGGAGAATTGTTATAAGAAATGTTCGGGCGAATCCACGAATTCTCCTGCGTCATTTTTGAGCGAGAAAGAAGCAACGATCTGTGTTGTTACAACTACCGAATTGCCTGAGGAGTATTCTGAATTCCAAGATGTCTTTAGTGAGGTAGAAGCCGACAGACTCCCTCCACATAGGGACTACGATTGTAAAATCGAATTGGAGCCTGGCACAAACCTTCCGTGCAGTAGAATTTATGCTCTAACTGAGCGAGAGGACGCTCACCTGAAGGAATACTTGGAAAAATATCTCGAAAATGGGTTCATACGACCATCTCAGTCCCCAGTCTCTTCACCACTTTTTTTCATCCCCAAAAAGAATGGGGAATTGAGAACTTGTATTGACTATCGAGCCATCAATCGGATCACAGTGAAGAACAGGTACCCCTTACCTTTGATCTCTGTCCTATTGGATCAAGTAAAGGGAGCACAAGTCTATACCAAATTGGATTTAAGGGGGGCTTATCACCTAGTGCGTATACGAAAGGGTGATGAGTGGAAAACCGCCTTCCGAACAAAGCATGGACTATATGAATACCAAGTGATGCCCTATGGACTGTGTAATGCTCCTGCAGCATTCCAACACTTCATAAATGATGTGTTAAAGGAGTTCATAGATCAAACAGTCATAGTGTACTTGGATGATATATTGGTCTATTCAAACACGGTGGAGGAGCACGAAGAGCAGGTGAAAAAGGTGCTACAAAAGTTACGGGAGAACAAACTATATGTTAAATTGGAGAAATGCGCCTTCAAGGTTTCCTCTGTGGAATTCCTAGGCTTTGTGCTCTCCCCTGAAGGAATCACCATGGATGAAAACAAGATAAGAGCAGTAATGGATTGGGAATCCCCGAAATCGGTGAAGGAGATACAAAGTTTTATCGGTTTTGCCAACTTCTATCGAAGATTCATTCAAGACTTCTCTAAGAAATTGATTCCAATAACCAAGATGTTAAAGAAGGGGGTGAGTTTTGAGTGGTCAAAGGAGGCAGAGGAAGCATTCATGCTATTGAAAAAAGACTTCACATCTGCACCAATTCTGCTTCATCCAGATCCTTCCGAACCTTTCTATGTGGAAACAGACGCCTCTAACTTTGCCTTAGGAGGGGTACTATCACAAAGACACAAGACTACAGGGCAATTGCATCCAGTGGCCTTTCGATCACGAAAGTTGACCTCGGCTGAGGTTAACTATACCATCACGGAAAAGGAACTATTGGCAATAAAAGACGCCTTTAAGGATTGGAGGCACTACTTGATGGGCGCCAGACATGTAGTCACTGTCTATACGGATCATCGGAATTTGAAGTTTTTAAAATCTGCCAGAACGTTAACTCCCAGGCAATTGCGATGGTCCCTATATTTTGCAGACTACGATTTCATCATCACTTATCGGCCTGGATCACAAAATGGTAAGGCAAATGCCTTATCAAGATTGGGTTCAGAAGAAAATCCCGAGGAGATCACGAGTCAAGAAATAATACCTGCAGAACGGGTGATTGGTGCGGTCTTAAAAGAATTCCCTGAAGAAGAAAATCAGAAGGTAATGACCTCAGAAGAAGTAGCAGAATGGTTAAAAGAAGATTCCAGTCGAGAAGTAAAAGAGGGGTTACTGTATCACAAAGGAGCCCTATATCTGCCCACCCTGGAGATGCAACAAAAGGCCTTACAGGAATGTCACGATAATGTACTAGCAGGTCACAAAGGAATATCGAAGACAGAAGATCTGATCCGAAGAAGATTCTGGTGGCCAAATATGATCAAGGATATACATCAATATGTAGCCACATGTGAGACTTGCGCAAGGGGAAAACCGGAGAGACGAGCTCCACAAGGGTATTTGCAGCCTTTGCCTACTCCACCTTATCCATGGCACACAGTCACCTTAGACCTAATTGTAGAATTACCCTCTAGTCAAGGTTTTGATACAATACTAGTTTGTGTAGATTCCTTTTCTAAAATGGCACATTTTATACCTTTGAAGGGAATACCCACTGCCAAGACACTAGCTCAAGTATTCAGTCAGAATATAGTTCGAGCTCATGGGATACCCAAAGTTTTAATCTCAGACAGGGGCTCCCAATTTCTTTCCCATTTTTGGAAATCATTCACTGAGAGGTTGAACATCGAATCTAGGTACACCACTAGTTACCACCCAGAAACAGATGGCCAAACTGAGAGAGCAAATCAAGAACTGGAACAATACCTTAGATTATGTCTGTTAGAACAAGAAGGGGAATGGCCAGAATATTTGTGGGCGGCTGAGTTCGCACATAATAATGCAAAAAATGTATCCACAGGCTATTCACCTTTTTATCTGAACACAGGTAGACATCCCAACCAATCTTTAAATTTTCAAGAAGCAGATGTCCCAGCAGTTACAGACTTAGTGGAACACATGACTAGGGTACATAGTTCGGCCATTAAAAATTTAATCATAGCTAAGGAGAATTACAAGCATTATGCAGACAAAAAGAGAAGAAAGGAACCAGAGTTACGAGAGGGTGATAAGGTTTGGTTGAACACTAAGAATCTAAGATTAAAAGGAAATAGGAAGTTTCAACCTAGGTTTATCGGCCCATATTCCATTGAGAAAAAGCAGAGTGCCTTGACTTATCGATTGAAGCTACCAACAGGATTATCTGTTCATCCAGTGTTTCATATTTCCTTATTAAAAAAGGCATCAAATGAGGTGCGCTTAAATCAACCACCCAAGCCAATTCAGACCGAACAAGGAGAGGAGTTTGAAGTGAAGCAAGTGTTAGATGCCAAGATTCGGAGAGGACACTTGTATTACCTTCTGGACTGGAAGGGTTTTGGACCCGAAGAAAGATTGTGGGAGTTGTCCACAGATGTACATGCTCCAAGATTAATAGATGAGTTTCATAAGAAATTTCCAGACAAACCCAAGCCGAGAGGAGCTACTTTGAGGGAGGGTACTGTCAGGACTACCAACAAGATGCCCAAGTCAAGACTCTCTGTGAGCGTTTTAGCTTTAAGGCGTAAGCTGAGACACAGAACCGAGAAAAGAGTCACAGGCAGTTTCCAAGATGGCGGTCCAATTAACCGCGGTAGGAAACTACGTGGCGCGTTCTAGTTCTGCGGTGCAATCATTGTCGAGCAGGTGTCAAGCGCGTACTGAGGCGCACTTCACCTGAACCGTGAGGAGGACAGTACGCACTAGAAATTTCCTCAGCAATTTGAACTTCGAAGGCCAACGCAGTTTTCAGAGATACTTCGGCTTCTAGCAGAGAAGCTTCAGACTACAGTAAGACTGTTCCGAATTAATACTCCAGCAATGTACTAGCGAGTGCTCTGACCAAATTTTCAAGAAGACGCTTGAGTTTTAAATGTTTGCTATTATCAATTTAAAAGGAAGTACAATTTTCATAGTGTGAAGAGACCAGAGTATTGGGCAAGTGCAATACCAGCCAGAAGGAGTTACACGTTAACAATTTAGGTCGGCTAGGGCTAAACACTAGCAGATTGCCAACCATTAAAAGAGAAGGAGATGCTAAGTCAGGACAAGACTAATAAGAAGATTCCAACAACCTAGAGAAAATACAAATCAATTATAAAGACCAACTTGGCCTAGGAGGTGAGAAATAGAGCCGGTAGTATACACATATCCAGGAGACTAGGGGCAATAGTTTTTGGGAATAGTATTAACCCCAAATAATATCGTTACAGAGAAACCAGGGTCAAGAATCACACAACCAAAAATAAGAAGAGGAGCAAGTTCACACCACTTCAGGGTAGGTAGAGTTACAGAGGGCAAGTAGTGGGAGGGGTTTTGGAGGAGTTCAGCAGTAAAGTAATTTACGCATTTTTTACAGCAATACCTATTACAAGAAGAATCAACAGCAGACGCCTGACGCTGAAGCAAGAAGCAGACGGTGTGAGCAGTCTCTTCTCTGTCCCATTCCCCTTTCCCCCTCTGGGGTTTCAGCATTGCGCGAACAAACGAAATAGCGCTTGTGGGAACACCTAGAAGGGGCATTGGGAGCTAACGTCCTTCTGCTCCCGTGCAAGTGGAACACAGCCTCTGACACCCTCATTGGTACCTAAGGCACCATCCTGGGAGGCTCTCTGAGCATCATACTCTTCTAAGATCTCCACTAGATAAATGAGGGTAGGGTTTGAACCCTGTTTTAACTTTCTGGAGGTACACAATTGTCTCATCTCCTGAAAAGTTAGGGTATCATATCTAGAGGGTATCTTTCTAGGATATCCCCCTCCTGAGAGAGAATCATCTTGATCTCCTCTCAGAGACATGATCTAGTGAGGGTGTGGTGTGTGCACCTACCTACACTAGTTGTATCTACTAAAACCTCTCTAGTAGTTGTAGTCAGGGTGTGCTAGGCCCTTCAACCTACAACAACTAAGTTCAGTAGAACTTAATTATTTATAAGCTATGTTACATGTACCTCACAAATATCCTTGTGATCTTTCAATTTGATATCTCAAGATTGCAATGGTATCACAACAGCAAGCTCAGATCCCAACTGCTGCTCACCAATGTGAGAAGTTGGCCTGATATATGATGTCACTAGTTCTAGTGTACACCTTGTATCAGTCCAAACAACCCTTATGGTGATTGGTTGTAAATTCAACCTTATAGACCAGCTATCCTAGTGGTAGCATGGACAAGAGCAGTCTTAGGCTAAACTCTGTATGGCATGTGAAGCCAGCTGTTATACCATTTGCAACCCCTTGAATACCAAATGAAAGGACATCACAACAGATATATTATAAAAATAGAATGTATTTATTCTAGTCAAAATACCCTCAGCACTCTTTATGAGATTCGAGGTAAGTACAACACAGTCTTATTTAAGCATACATAAGTCACACAGGTAAGTAATACAGTTAGGCCCCATGGGTCGGCGGATGGTTTTTTGAGCAGTGGTCTGACTTTGGCATGTTTCCAGGCATCGGGAAATGTTGCAGTGTTGATAGAGGTGTTAAGCAGGGTGGTGAGCTCCTGGCTGACCTTTGGTTTCCGAGGTTGAAGATGTGGTGGGGGCAGTGGTCTGTGGGAGATCCCAACTGGATGGATTTCATGGTAGAGGTGGTCTCTTGAGTGGAGAGGAGGCTCCAGCTGGGCAATCTGTGGCTCATGTCAGTTGTGGTGGTGACGTATCTGTCAAGGAAGTCCATTGGTGTGGACTGGGGATCAAAGTTTCCGGATATGGTTGCAATCTTGTCATGGAAGAAGTCGGAAAGTTTGTTGCACAGCTCTTGTGAGAGTGGGATGTTGTTTTCGCTTGCAGCCAGGTTGGAAAATTCCTGAACAATGTTGAAAGGTTCCTTGGTGTTGTTGGCACTGGTATCAATGCGTGCGGCTAAATCTGTCTTCTTTGTTATTCTCAGCAGCCAACAGTGGTAGAAGCTGAGGGAGTTCTTGAAGGGGGTCCTGTCAAAGATGTCCTTACTGGTGAGCCATTTCCTCTCCCGCTGTTTGCTGTCTCGTTTTGCTGATCTGAGTTCTTGGGTGTGCAAGCTGCCCTTTTTGGAGGATTTTCTCTGGATGTTGCTCTTAATGGGGACAATGTTAAAGTGGATGATGGAGTGATCAGTCCATGTGAGCTCTATGTTGTGGCTGTATTTGATGCAATTGCTGGACGGGAAAATTGGATCCAGCTTGTGTCCTATGGTGTGTAGGATCATGGACCATCTGGGTCAATCCGAGGCTGTTCATACTGTCAAAGAGGTGTGCATTGTTGTTGTCATTGGGATTGTTAATTTAGATCACTGAGGAAGATATAGTCCTAGAAGTCTAAGGCTATGGGCGCAATGAAATCTGAAATGGTGTTGCAGAAGCTTGAACTTAGGCCTGTGGGTAGGTGTGCGAGGTGTCCTCTGATGGTTGTCTTGTCATCTGTGTAGAGTTTGAAGTTGAGATGTTCCATTAGGGTGGTGGTGTTGGTGGTGGTTCACTGTATGTTCTCTTTGTGGATGATGGCTGTTACTTCTCCCAGCTTGTTGGTGCGGTCCTGGTCAATGACTGGATATACACCAGGGACTGCTGTGGCATTGTCTGGGGTGAATGTGGAGTTGAGCCAGATATCAGAGTGAAAGACAATGTCGGGTGGCAGAGTGGCAATGAGGTCTCATAATTTGGTGGAATGCTTGCATGGTGAGCATGTGTTGAGAAATTGGTGTTTTTGTTAAGGTGGTGTCTGTAGTGTGTTCAGAGTGGGGCTGGTTGTTGGGCTTGTGTGTGCGCTGTGGCAAGTGAAGTGACAGTGGGTGCAACAAAAAGTGAAACCATGGAGTGTAGGTCAGCACAATGGCAGTATTTGTTGTAACATCCGGGTTCAAGGGTGTAGAGATTGGTGATATTGTATCTTTGGGGGCGGGAGGGTGAGTGGCCATGGTGCTGGGTGCGGTCCAGGCATGTATGGGCACAGATAGGCTTGCCTTTGGTGCTTCTATAGTGCCCCAGCAGTGCGGACATGCTGCAGTTGTGCTGCACCCTGTATTAAGTAGGTCCTGGGGTGGAAAGGTCTCCTGTTGGCTGGGAAAACGGTGATTGTTAAAACCCAAGCCAGAAACCCCATGTGGGATAACTCAGGTAGCAACGGTTTCACTGCATAAGTCTGAACAAGTAGGAACTGAAGGCCACTGCAAATGGCATGGTTAGGTGTCCAGGTGCCTATCTACTATTCATTTGTCATTTCTCCAAATGAAAAATTAATCCACCAAATAGCATAATAACTATACCTGAGCAACCACAGATAAAGGGGATACCTGGGTTGCTCAAGGTATTTTTATTCTTTGTAGACCCCGGCTGCTAAATAATATTCAAAGTGCTTCCTGGAATACAGTTGAGGCCATCCTGATTTTTAGGGACCAGGATGAGACCCTCTGATGAAGCATGTCACTACTAGAGTGGGTTGGGTACTTGTATTTCGAAAGCAGAGGGTGACTAGTCTATTAGGCCTAACAGAAGATAGCAGTGAGGATACCCTTTTGTGTAGTATTTCTTAGTAGCGCCCAGGTTCCATCATGGGTCGAATTACCTTGGTGAAAAAGCCCATACTGCCACTATAGTATTTGCCTTTTCTACAATACCTAGTCATCTACAGGCGTGATGTTTTTCAAAGCTCCAATATGCTTTTAATAGAACTATTTGGTGCACAAAAAACCCATGGTAAATGTGGTTAAATCTTAAAACAGGGTAAAGGAAAGAGGTTATTCTCTAAGATTTATAAGTGAATATTTTTAAGCAGCAACATTACAATATATTTTAGTAATTCTCTTTACTGCCAATCAGCAACATTTCAAGAATAGCTTGATAACAATATTGCAATAATGATAGCCGAAGAACAAATCGAGCCCTCATTAATTCTGAAACAAATACAGTTCAAAGTTAGTAAGGTACAAGCCAGTAGAAGAAGTACAGAAAAAATGTTTGTATTAGTTAAAACATGCTTGCATTACTTACAGAAATTACACTATGGGGCTTATTACGATGTCGGGCACTGTCGCAGATCCGGATCTGACGGACTTCTGGTCAGTAGTCCTGACTCCCTAATGATGATGCGACCTCACATGCTGCAGTCGCATACTCACATTTCCCCATGTGAGCATGTGCTACGACTGTAAACCAGCTCAAGCCAACACAGCACAAGCTCCCATAGGTAAATGGGAGGTTGTGTTCATCCCTGCGCCACATGTCAGACACCTCAGTGTGCCTGCCACGTGGTGCAGGAATCAATAAGTGCCCCTCGGCCCCCAACAGGAGGCCGCAAACAGAAGGGGGCCCTGCTAGAGGCTCTCGAACTCACTTTCCAATAGACTTTCCATTTCGGAAAGCCCAGCAGAGAAAGTCTGCTTGAGACTGATCATCATGATCCGGACAGCGTAAAACGCCATCCATATGGATTACGAGCTAGTCCCTGACTGACCGACGGGCGCTTTGAGCCCATCGGAATCCAGCCAGAATGACCGGCTGGTTTCACTTCCGGCCTTCTAATTTGTAATTAAGAGGTTGGTAGTGAAATCGACTATCTCGGTCAGAAAGCCTATGACCTAAGGTCAGAGACTTTCTGACCGAGATCATAATTGGCCCCTATGATTATAGACAGCCACATAATCCATCATCTACTACATAATCTGCAGATTTTAACAAAGAAAATTGTTTCTAGTTCAACCAGTTTAAACGTTACTGAAAATGGAAGCACCACTGGTGGCCGCACAGTTGAAGGCCCTTTCCAAAGATTAACAGGTCACTTTTCTGCTTTCTACTAAATTCCAGTGTTCAACTGCTACTAGTGAGGTACAACCTATTCTCAGACAGTACTAGTAAGTGTTACAAGCATTTGCTATGCAATCGGTCTCGCATTTGTGAAAGTTAGAGCTCCTGGTGTTAAATATGACAATGTTTTTTTACTTTGGTTTTTTGAAATATTTTTATTGTTGCCTGAAAACTGCTGGATCCACAAGCAACTTTAGTATTTCTAAATCCATAAGTTATTTTTGAAGGCAGCATCCACACCAAAATCAGTGCACACACTCCCTTAAAGCCAGCCCTGCCCCAGTGACCCCCTGGGGGGGCGGGAAGCTGGAGCTCGGTACCTTTAATTTGACAATGCATCAGTTCTAAACTTGCTCGCTATTCTTCCATGGCACAAGCCCTTTAGCGGGTGATACTATACTTTTAATGTGGAGTCTGGCACTTTTTTAGATCAGTTGTAATGCCTTAAACGGGACAGCACTAGCCCTTTAAAAACAGTGCTGGATTAAGTCACATTTGATATAATGCTATCTTACTGCTCATGTCTCAAAGAGATGGAAAGATCAGGTAAGCAGGGGATAAACAGGACCTGCAGAGATCCACGTATGTAAGTAACCAAGAGGTCACATTTAGGTTGGATGTATGACGTTACAACGCACACTATTACAACGCATGCACTTACAACGCATTTTTTACAACGCATAATCCATTACAACGCATGACATTACAACGTATGACACTACAACGCATTTTTAAAAAATACCTTTACAACGCACTACCATTACAACGCATACTACCTTTACAACGCATACCATTACAACGCATAATATTAAATTACATTTAAGGTAAGTATTAGATAGTATAGGGGTAAAAATTACTATTCTAACTCCAGGGGGTGCAACAGTAGGGTAAGTGTTGGATAGTGTAGGGGTAAAAATTACTATTCTAACTCCAGGGGGTGCAACAGTAGGGTAAGTGTTGGATAGTGTAGGGGTAAAAATTACTATTCTAACTCCAGGGGGTGCAACAGTAGGGTAAGTGTTGGATAGTGTAGGGGTAAAAATTACTATTCTAACTCCAGGGGGTGCAACAGTAGGGAAAGTGTTGGATAGTATAGGGGTAAAAATTACTATTCTAACTCCAGGGGGTGCATCAGTAGGGTAAGTGTTGGATAGTGTAGGGGTAAAAATTACTATTCTAACTCCAGGGGGTGCATCAGTAGGGTAAGTGTTGGATAGTGTAGGGGTAAAAATTACTATTCTAACTCCAGGGGGTGCATCAGTAGGGTAAGTGTTGGATAGTATAGGGGTAAAAATTACTATTCTAACTCCAGGGGGTGCATCAGTAGGGTAAGTGTTGGATAGTATAGGGGTAAAAATTACTATTCTAACTCCAGGGGGTGCATCAGTAGGGTAAGTGTTGGATAGTATAGGGGTAAAAATTACTATTCTAACTCCAGGGGGTGCATCAGTAGGGTAAGTGTTGGATAGTATAGGGGTAAAAATTACTATTCTAACTCCAGGGGGTGCATCAGTAGGGTAAGTGTTGGATAGTATAGGGGTAAAAATTACTATTCTAACTCCAGGGGGTGCATCAGTAGGGTAAGTGTTGGATAGTATAGGGGTAAAAATTACTATTCTAACTCCAGGGGGTGCATCAGTAGTGTAAGTGTTGGATAGTGTAGGGGTAAAAATTACTATTCTAACTCCAGGGGGTGCATCAGTAGGGTAAGTGTTGGATAGTATAGTGTAATATTATGCGTTGTAATGGTATGCGTTGTAATGGTAGTATGCATTGTAATGGAATGCGTTGTAAAGGTAGTTTTTAAAAATGCGTTGTAGTGTCCTGCGTTGTAATATCATGCGTTGTAATGGATTATGCGTTGTAAAAAATGCGTTGTAATGGTAGTGCGTTGTAAAAGTTGCGTTGTAAAGGTTGTTCCCCATTTAGGTTAGGGTCCAGTCAATCTACCATCTTTCCGAGATGGATAAAAGAAGCTCCATTTTGTTAAGAATCTCTGTCATTAACAAGTCAGGAAACAGTTTAATTGGTGGGTAACAATTTCTAGATAACAGATGCAGAGGAGAAATCATAATGTGGCTGGTAATAATTGACAACTCCAACAAACCTCCCATAACGGAAATGAAATATTAACAATGACCAGACCTTACACAAGCACACAAGTACCTGTTTTTTCAGCTCATCGCACTAAGCCATCTGATCACATGATTAATGTGCTGCCAAAATCCAAGATCCGCTTCGTCTCTTGTCCTGGAGGCATGCTTCTGGCCCATAAACCAATGGGGCAGGGGGGGAAATGACGAGGGAAGAAGGGTGGTGGTATCTGACAGCAAAAACAGTGGGATATAGAAAGCTTCCCAAAAAAACAGAAGCAGTGAGAAGTGTTTAGGCATTACCAATGAACGGGGCAAACTGGAGCCAGGCAGTGGCATGCAATAAACAAACAAAAAATTATAGACTGGACGTTCACCCCTCATTAAAACAATAGCATTCCTAATGTGTGGTTGGACTGGTCACCTATTAAAAAAATTAAAAAAACATTAAAGTAGTGGGAGGGAGCAAGATTAAACTGAATGCAGGTGGGGGACCGAGATCCGGAAGGAGTGCTCAAAGAACAGGACCTGCACCATTCTCTCCTCTGCCAATTTATGTTCTCCTCACCTCAAAACACCCGGAAGGAGGTCCTTAGCTACTCGCTCACCCGTGGTAGGATGTTTACAATCTCTGTCGGAGTCGGTGCCTAGCGCTACACAAACATACTGTGTAGAAGTTCCCATTAGAGGAATGACTTGCAAGCAATCCATTGACGTGGGCATCAATGCCATATTCATAGTTACAGGACTTGAAAGAATGCTGTGGTGATACCAAAAAGTAAATAATTTAAATAACTAAACATATCAATTAAACATACTTAAAGCTAAAACACAGCATTGTGGTGTGCCGCCCTGGAAGTGCTCAGTGTCAATGTAAAATAAGTGCAGTGTCTGTGAAGCGGGCACCGTGCTGATACACAAGCCCGAGGTAGACAAAAAACTAAATTGTGCACGAAGGAACGTACATTTAAACAAGCGCGTATCTCGTGCTAAAAGGAGGCTGCAGGGGGAGGGGCGGGAGGAGGGGGCAAGTGCAGGATAAAAAAGTGTTGGCAAAAGTGAAAGCATTTCACTTGCGAGAGCGAGCAGGGCTAAGAGCGATAACTGCTACCATATGGCACCGCACGCTCCAGCAAGTGAATCGCCACACGTGCACACGTTGCCATTGAAGGCAATAGAACGCATGCACGTTTTTGGCTGAAAAGCCAAAGCGATTGCTAAAGGTCTTTTTGTCTATGCAGTGCATGGGCGCTGCGTATGCGAGACCTAAAAATTGCAAAACACTGACATAATATTATCTCAAAATGTGGCTCATTATGCCACATAATTTGCCTTATTGTGCGGTATAATTTAGTCAACCATTATGCATACTTTAGCCCTCCGCTGCCGCATAATTCCAGTGACCCTAATTATGACCAATTAACCTTTGGTTGGAAGAACTTAGCTGACACATGGATTTTGAACTGTGGCATAACACCTCTAACTTCAGTCCGGTCGAAAATATGGGAATCCACTTTCTCTTCTTTCATCTGGACCGATTTCAGACAACGCAATTCTTTTAAAATTGGCTCCTATAATTAACTCCTAAAAATTGCATGTATTCAAAACTTCAATATCGGATAAATGTCCTGTAATGAAAATACAGGGAACTAGCCACATATGACTTGGTCTTGCCCTGAACTTAGCATTATTAGTCTTCAATCTAGGACCAAATTTCGACAGAGGTAGAACGTAATCTTAAGCACAACGCAGGAATAACCACGTATGGGTATTTGCCCTTGGAAAATGATTTAAGGAATCAAAAATAATCTTTATAAGGGGTGCTGCTGATCACATGCTTTTTAATCACCCAAAACTTCAATGAAAAGCCCCCACCTTTTTTCTCTCAGTGGTTGCAGACAATGTTGAGAACAGGGATATCCTAGAACATAGCTACGCCAGGCAAATCGAAATGCTGGACAAATATGAAAGAATTTAGTGCGAAATGGGAGAATATCTGAAAGCTGTACCTGGTATCACTGCTGGTCAAGATTAGCTTCAAACAGTGAAAAATATCAGCTGGAATGCACTAGTATTTTAGAAGGAAGACTGTGAAATAGAAATGCAATTGATGAATTTACTGATTTAGCTATTTGGTGACTGTAGAATTGAAATATGGCTCATATTTAATGTTTTTGCACATTCTGAAATCAATAAATATATGCTTAAAAAAGAAAAAGAAATACATGCATAGGACTAACTTATACACCTTCTTTCATCACTTTCCTTTTAGCAACTCATTTGATTTTTTTTCAGACTATGCCAGTGTTAATGAACTGCATATGTGTTAAAAGAAGGGATTATTAAACATAACACTGATACAATGGAAATCCTTCCTTAAGTAAACACATTAAAATGAGATATGTTATTACATAAGACATCAAATAGGCATAATACATTCCAAATGTCATGAGAAATCCAAGTGCACTACACAGTATACGGTGATGTGTCATATTTTGGGTTTGCTGGGCTAAAACCTTAATATATTGCACCCAGAAGTTATTACAATACCCCACACTGCATCCATGATATAACATATCACAAACATTCAAACCTGCAAAGCTATGCCATATAACTGTCTCTCCTTTGGCTCAAAACAGCCCAACAATAGCAGAACAGATGTTCAACAGAATGTCTCAAAGAACTAAGGGGCATATTATCAAGTACGGTGTTAATATTATCGCCGCTTTAGCGGCAGAAAATTGCCGCAAAAGTGGCGATCATGGGCTTGATAATATGCCCTTGAGAATTCCAATAGAAGCCCATGTTCACACCAGAACATGGGCTTCTATTGGAATTCCCAAGGGCATATTATCAAGCCCATTATCGCCGCTTTAGCTGCAGTTTTCTGCCACTAAAGCGTTGATAATTTTAACGCTGTTTCTTGATAATATGCCCCCAAAAGAGAACAACACATTATACAATATATTTCACCTACAAGCACCGGTATGCCATATTGCTGGTGGTCAGTGTGCTCATAACAGCACATACCCCATGATAAGGTGGAACCTTACACCAAACAGAACACATTAGACTCTATTTCAAAGATACCTCTAGGAAGACGCATGGATCCCATACAGATGATACAGATGATATACATACTACAGTAGAGCAGTCATGCCAAGAAAAGCTTCAGACACATCTTCTTTGGCTGGGCCATAGCCATAACAAATGGTAAAGCCTATCAGTTTTAATACTTGTTATCTCATGGCCATAGACCTATGGCAAGGCTTGCCACCTAACCATGAATTTGATCCAAACTCAATACCTAAACAACATCATCACAAACTGAATTAGATACTGGCATTTGATGGTAGACTTACATTCAGTTAGGACATCAATGCACTGCTGATATTGCAACATGCCCATACCCATGGCATATTGTGAGGTGTATAAATTGTCACAGAATAACACAACATAACATACAATAGAATTAATATAGTAGTTACCACTCTAAAACACCTAATAACATACTAGGTGGGAATAGTAACTCAATATCTATGCTCTAATTTAGAGTTTGGTGGACAGGGTAGTATGTTGCAAACACGATAGTGACCACTGTCCGCCGAACCCTTAGTCGGCCCACCTCATTTAGAGAAAGACAGACCTAAAGTATTCCCCTGAAAGAGCCCCCGGTTGGCTTCATCAATGGAATAATTCCTCAGATGATCCAATGGAGTAGGAGCAGTCATAAAATGTCATCATACTGTCCGCCCTATTTAGGATGAATGGTGTACTGCTTTGTTATCCTGTCAGTCATAGCCAGGATAAACCTGGCAGTGAAAGTCAGAAAAAATTCATAATTACCCAAACAGCATGGGAGAAATCTTCCAGGGTGTGGGGGTCATTAGTTTTGTTTTTCAGGAACAAAATCACACTTTGGGAATTCGTTTCTAAAAAACAAAAAAAGCCAAACGTTAAGTGGACTGTTGTTAAAACCAACAGCAGCTATCCACCAAACCTCCAGTACATTGAAAGGAACCACCGTGACAGTGGACCCCTTCAATGTACAGAAATGACCACTGGGCCGATAGCGATCTCCATAAGTGTCAGGAAGAGAACTGTCAAGATGGTGGAGGTGATGTCTTCTCCCATCAGTACAGACACTACACAAACCCCAAACTCAAAAGGGCACATGTGAGACAGCCCATAATTTGAATAATGCAAGTGCAACTTCATGAAACATTTGGGGTACGTCTGCGGTTTTGTTAGGAAAACCCAATGTTATCAATATTATTTCAGTCATTTGAGTGCATTTAGTTCAGCAAACTTTAGCCTTTGAGAGCTTTTCAAACGCTAACATTAAGCAAGTGTAATTTCCATCAAAGCTACTGATAATTTCCACAGCTTTTGTACTATGGTGAAACAGAATAGCAAACACTATGAGGTTATAAAGTGAACAAGAGGAAAATGGTCAAATTATCTGTTAGTACGCGAAAATCACATTTTGAAAATATAAAAAGAGATATGACTATACAATAATCCCCAACCCCAATGGGAGGCAAGGAAAAGTGATTACCACCAGGTTTGCATTACAACACCGACCCCAATAGGTGCCCAGTGTAATAAAGTAAATGGAACACTGTACCAACCATCAAAAACAACTGAATCATACTAACATTAAGAGAATGCTGGAATCACAAATTAAGAAGTGAATAAATGAGCCCTTAATAACTAAATTCAATGTACATAGTGTACAAGCAAGGACAGAAGCTAGTGGAAAGCAAAATAATTTCTTGAAAGCAAATAAGCCAGATTGACAAGAACAACTGATACCAATATTGTTGTGGCCCTTAATTGAAAGATGAGAACCATCATGCGCAACTAAAGAGATGAATATCAACTGTATTTTATGGTGACTAGTGAGCAGGATATGCCCTATCTAATGGGATGCTTGATGCACATAACATCCCACAGAAACAGAATTCCTAGATTTCTCTTCTATTCAAACCCTTATCCAGACTTGCCTGAAATTGTTCTCTGCTGGTGACAAACTACTAGGACAGATTCTTGGCAACAAATGGCACCATGTCATGCAGATTAAACAAGGGCTCATAAAGGGCTCATAACAAACTGTGCACCCTGTAGAGCATCGGAAAATGCCCCAGAGCAGCGTATACCCAACTGTCCTCTATGCCCCAATACTCTAAAGATGAAGCTACAGAAACACCATCTTACAGAGCGTGAGAAGGGAAAACACCTGGACTAGGGTGACCAACCGTCCGTAAATTTCATGGACAGCCCGTTATTTGGGCCTCTTGTCCATTGTCCACCAGGAAATCTTTCACGGACGCCTTTTGTCCGTAATTTTGGGCGTTGGTGCAAGCTGTCCCCCTGCAGGGGGCCAGCTCTCACTATTGTGAACTGAAATGCCTGCAGCAGCCCCTCACGGCACAGATTGCTATCGGCCATTATCATTCTGATTATCAAACACAGAGGTCTTCATGCAGTGGGGCGCGCCCCCCTGGGGGAATGTGATTGCATTCTCAGGGGGGTTGCAAATGCCTTAGCAAAGAAGTGTAAATGAAGACGGCCTGGAAGTGTGGCCTTCTTTATTGGCACAATTCCAGGCGGTTTTCATTTACAGACTTGAAGTGTAAAATATCCAAATCGTGCTATGGGGGCTGGGGTCATTGAGAGTGGTGGCAGGGTCAAAGAGGTGGCTGAGAAGAACAAACTATTCTGTAAGGACTTTGTTATTTCATATGCAGCTACGAAGGCAAAGAAGTAACCAACACACAATGAAATAAAAAATAAATGTAGGTTTAAACATCGTGTTATTCTGGCAAATCCCTTAATCTCCGGTGACTACAAACTAATGTGACCATGTGTGTGTAATGTAATAGGTACTCATGGCATTCTGCTTCTGTTCAGAAACTAGTGATAAATGAAGGTGTCTGATACTTATCAGAAGATACTTGTACTATGTCACACCAGTAAGTACACTGAAAAAACCTGGAAGGGTCCAGAAATATACAAATGAAAAAAAATCCAAATTGGTATAACATTGCCTTATGAACAGTCAATGGCTACTCAAACGGTAAGCATCTCCGATCGACCACACTACCCCTGGTATATAGGGGATAAAAACTCCAAAATGGATGGTCCCATGATATGCACAGGAAAGGGTGTATACCTTAAAGTACTCTCTTGAAACACAGACTGTATCAAAAGCCTTTTCATATAATAGCCCTAGAATACTGACCTCTCTTTCCCCTGATCTGTGATGGGCATGATACGGCTAGCCCTTTTGAAAAGACATGAACAATCTCCTCTCGAAGAAATGTCCTACATGAATGGCCTGCAGCTAAACATACAGAAGCGGAAACCTTCTGAATCAGCTAATATTAGCAGACTTTGAGAAAGGAGTATACATCAAATCATGAATCCACTGTCAACACCCTTGCAGGTCACCTACAGCAAGAAACCCTTTCCCATTCTGAGCCAAGACATTGCCGTAGCTACACCACCACGTGTCACAAGTACATAAAACAACCATGTATTTCCTTAGTTGCCAGCAATTGACCATGACCCTCCTCAAAGAGCCTTTCCATTCAACTCACAACTGACCATTAATGTTCTGAAGGAAGGCTTTTCATATAGTTGGGAAATGCTCAGTGAAGTATGGACCAAACTCAGATATTCCACATTTCTCTTGTAAGTGTCACAGCTGCAAGTATGCTTTAAGCGAAAAGATGAACAAAGAATACAAGTAGCGATCTTGATCTTAAATTGGGTAAATTTCCTTGATGTCCAAATCTATTCGGGGCTTCCTCTACACTACCTCCCTTAAACCTTGTATTCTGACACCTAAATAGTTACACAAGTCAACTCTCACGTGAGCTCACCTAGTGGCACACTATTAACTTGTTCCCTGCCAGCACATTCCTCCATAGTTGCCATTTCATTTAAATACATTGATTCTAACGCCCTCCCTTGCTTTTTCAATGCAGTTGTATCTCCCCCTGAAGATACCTTTAAAATGATTCTCGCCAAACACCCTCTCACTCATTCCTAACTCAGAGTCTCATCCAGTTAACACAACATCAGCAGTGGAAGAGTAACTAGCTGTAACACCCCTGAACACAGACAAAAAACAAAGCATTCTGGCTTTGTAAAAGACAACTCTGCAACATGGATTGTGAAATGTCTCAGCTGCCTTAGCCACCTTGTTCATTGTCTTGGATTATATTCTTTAATTTAGGTTTTGTTACCTTGGGGACACGGTTGCTATTCTGTGGCCACCCACACATAATAGGCAAATAAAATACAAATAAGAAAACGTTTACCCCAGAAAGAAAAATGCACACTATGCATTGTGGTTTCTCCTTCGGTTTATTTAGTCCTCTCTGTGATGTATGGTGTGATGTATGAAGATGGATACATTTGTTTGCGAGAGAAGGGGCTATTTTTGATTGAATGTGTGTTTATGGTGGTGCGTTTGAGGTGTCATTGTGCTGGAGCAGTAGGTGTTTTACTGAAAAGGTAAAGTGTGTGGCTTTAATTCTTGAACAAGCGTTGCAGGTGTTATTTTTTTATTTAAAATATTTGGACATTATCTTCTTTGCTTTTACCTGTTACTTTTGCCTGAAAAATCACACATTAGCTTCTCACAGCCGTATGATACAGTGTCTAAAATTGCATCCACCGCAACGCCTTCGGTAGTCATTTGTAACTGAAACGTCCTCTAGTGTGGCCTCTAAACATGGACACTGTTCCCAAATTTATGGCATTACCATAGCTGAACCAATTTTCCCCCTAGTCGCATAAACTTTGAACTTAGAGCCTCATTTATGGCATTTTGTTGTAGTGCAACGCAGCAAGGCACCGTTCTGTGCTGCCCTAAACCAAAGTGAAGGGGCAGAAATACACTGTAATTAAGCAATACGGTGCATTCCTGTCTTTTCTGCCTGTGATGGCACTATTTCAGCAGCCTAGTGCCAATATGTGCACCCTTGCACCATGGTGCAAAGGTGACTCCATTGCAGGCAGTATTATTTTTGTGCTGGAAGGGGCACCTCCATCACAAAAACAATCCAAAGAAACGTGTTCCTCTTTCTAAGAGTGCTGCAGGAATGCAACACACATAGAAAGAGGAAAGAACTAGGAGATATGAACATATTTCTCCTTGTTTCGGCTCACCTTGGGAGGCATATGGATTTGGCATTTCCCCAGGTTTATATTGCTTTGTAAATATGTGGCAGAGTCAAATTTCATGGGTGTTGCATGAGAGAAGCCACTCAATGCCAATAAAACACCTCCCGGGGCCCTTAATCATGAATTATGAGGCCACTGAAAGTCATGCAGGATTATTTTATTTGTTCCATAAATCTTTATGCGAGCTCTGCGTACTGTTGGCCTCATTTACAAGGCATTGCGTCAGATGTGTATCACTTTTTTGATGCACCAGTGGTGCAGTTTGCCTGCCCATATTTACAAAGCCACGCAAAGTCACCCCGCGTGACTTTTCGTGGCCTTGTAAATATGGGCTCCTTTCACGCATTACTCTGCGTGAAAGGGGCGTTCCAAGAGTGTTGCTGTGGGCATTCCTATGCAACATCCATGGAACCTAACACATTACCATATATTCACAAAGTTTTGTAAAGCTTGCTATACGTCAGAATCCTAAGGAGTATCACAATGAGGAGAAATACTTTTATTTCCCTCGTTTGTACCTCTATCTGTGTGTGTTGCATTCTGCAGCATACATAGAAAGAGGAAAATGTCATGAATGATTGTTTATGTGCAGGAAGGTGTCCCGTCCTGAACAAAAACAATCATCCCCGCAACACAGGTACCAGTGCAACATGATGCAAGGGTATCCACACTGGCCAATGGCAGCCAATTGTGTGCCAGCACAGGGGAAAGCACACGGATGCGTCATATTGTTGTTAATAATATGCATCCCTGTGCTTTTAAAATGACGCAGCTCAGCGCAGCAATATGCTTGTGGCGTTGCGCTGCATAATTGTTTTGTAAATGAGGCTCTATATATGATGCAAAAGTGATGCAAGTCTCTCATAAATGAGCCCCTGAGTCTCATACTCTATGATCTTGTGAGGTGTCAAGCTATTCTTCCAGTTACGTTCGATTTTTGAGTTTTTTATTGAATGTACAAACAAACAGGAATCTCTACCCAATAACGAACAAAGCTTCCAAATAATTTCATCATCCAAAAACGAGATCTTTCTTCAGGCGTTTATCAGTAATTGCTAAGAGCAGAACAAGGATACTTATCACGCAAGAGGTTAAACCAAATAATTATTAAAACCATGTTGAGCTTTTTACTTTTTTATCTTGTTATTTTAAAATACAGGCCAGATACCTCAAATAATATATCTGATCGTGTGTGGCACACGAAACGTATTCGTTTGATCTGTGAAGAAATGTGATTATTTCTAAATCCTAATCTAAAAACAATAGGAATAGGATTGTGGTGCTAGTAACACAAAGATACCTCATATGGAGTAGAGTCGCAGAGTGTGAGAACATAATATAATCTACATTAAATAAATGCCTACGATATTTAGAATTAAAAAGGAAACTAGTACATTTATGGTTAGATTTAGTTTAACACATCTTTACAAATACGTGCTATTACTTCTCTGTTCATAAAACAAGTCAAAGTGTTGCCTGTGAAATGTGTTTGGTAAAAAACATATTTTGTGAATGTAAGTAGAGAGGATATCTGATGGTCCATGTTCTTTCAGCTAGCAGTGCAACCCCTGAAACACTATCACATATCTTTCAAAGGATCTGAAAATCACAGTTACTACAATTAGAATATAGAAAGCAAAGTAGACTACAATTGCAAGGGTCTCAGGGAATCTGTAGCGAGGGTTAATAACTGTTCTTGGAAAAAAAAGACAATCCTTTTTATATCTTCTGCAACCTGCGAGACTGTGAAATGTTTGAGTGTAATTTTCTTGATGTTAAAGTTGGGGTTATTAGGGTTCACTTAGCAGATGAAGTTTGGCGCCGTTTGCTTGGTCTCTATGATGAGATGACAAGATTTCTAATTTATAAAACCAGGACAGCATGTTGGGGGGCTCTGAACCATGCTCAAGAGATGCGCTGAGGTGCAGCACTCCGGGCTCTGTTTTTTTCACATGAGCACTTACTTATGAAGGAATTTAAAGATATCTCAGATTTTGGTTGCATGCTTGAAAACCCAGTAAGCCCTCTTTTGTTTGCAAATGGAGATTTCTTATTTGTTGTGAAGCGTACAGAATGTTTCATCTCATAAAATAGAAGACAAAACTAATGATGCCATTTTAACACTTAAATGCAATTAATTCAGGAATAATTTATATTTGGAATTCGCCAACAAACTAGCTAATGCGGCACAATTCTACCACAAGTTTAAATATGTGCTCTAGCCAACGTGTAATGATGTTCAAAATCGAGCAGATTACATGATTCAAAGTATTAAAGTTAAACATAATTTAGACATTACATTTAAAATAGTATGATTTGCACTAACATAATAATATTTTGTACAGGAATAATTTTACTGTTCTGTATAAACAATTCGTGCTCTCACATTTTTCAATGAAGTGTGCTGAATATGTGCATTTATTTTCAAAATTAGGTAAATAGAGGAGGCAGAACAGCGAGGTGACAACCACATAATTTTATGTCATGTTACGTTCTGTTATGGTATGTTATGTTATGTAATAGAGTGCTATTGCACCACCAAATTTCTTGGGGCTAGGTGGGACAAAGACAAAATACAAATCAATGCCAGAGAGGCTACTGAGAACATGGGATTTCAGTGCTCAACGAACATCAAAGAATAAGCAATGATACGAAGTAAGCAGCAAGATATTTAGGCCACAGGAAGTATTTTCTAGGACAAGTAACATTTTCCACGTCACCAAAGCTAGTTGGTTTTTAAACAATTAGGCATGGAAGGAAAGTAGTTTCCCCCCAAAAAATGAATGCTTCTTTTTCTGCAAGGCAAGCATTTTGAACAGGCTGAGAAGCGGTTTTAGTTCATCTATGACTGAATTATTAAAGACAGCTTGACAGGCAGGTGTTTAAAAAAAATGCCTCATGTGTCAGATATCATATAATCTATCTATTCTTGATACGGAGAATGCAGAAAGCTTTTAGTGCTGCGGGTTGAAGGATCGAACACTGGCTCTTGGCCCTGACCCCTGGAAGCATGCTTTAGTAGGGCTCCTGCTAAGCCAACCAGTGTCACACCCTACTTTCAATAACCTTCATTTCAGACCTCTCCAGCCATTACCACCAAGCATTCTGGATAAACAAGTCAACATACAATTCCCACACATCCTGAAATCAGCCAGCTTCCTGACTGTACACAGCTTACTTATAGCCACAAAACTGCATGCAATCTGTTCTTCTTGCAGTTGCTGAAAATCTTAGGGGCGGCTTGGATCAAGGCAGATCTGCTACTCTGATTCCTTTAGGTCTTTCTGCCGCATTAATTGATATGGTCTCTCACAATACCCTTATATCACGCCTCCATAGCATAGGCATCTGCAGACATGCTCAGACATGGTTCCATTCCTTTCTTACTGACAGATTCCAGGCAGCTACTCTCCCACTCTTCACTTTCTCTAGTCTACATTCACTTTGGTGTCTCAGAGGGATCTTTTCTCACTCCCACCTTATTTAATGTCGGTATTACTCCCCTCGCTATGTTAGTCTACTTTTTTGAATTCCAAATGATGTCATTTGGAGATGATACACTGATCAGTCTCCAAATCTATGATAAACTCCACTTCACCCAAGAAAGATTTCACACCTGTATGTTCGGAGTGGCGGACTGGATGAAGGCCAACTGCCTTAAACTTAATAGTGAGAAGACTGAGGTTTTGGTTCCGACATTTGGCAAACTCTCTTTCGTGTAGTCCACTGGCTGGTGGCCTCCAGAATCAGGTCAGATTCCCATTCCTGCTTTCTCAGTACAATCCTGAGCATCTGATTTAATTATAACGTGACAGTATCAACCCACGTGAACCAAGTGGTATCTACATGTTTTCTGCACTTGAGAACTCCTGATACCTCCTGGAAAACTGTGATTCACGAGCTTGTTACCTCTTGGTTGGAGTGTGGCAATTCACTTTGTTATGACATATCATAATGCTTGCTGTATCACTTTCAAGAGGTACAGAATGCTGCTGGCTGCATTATCTTCACTCATCCTGGGCGACGTTCCACATTTGTGAACCTGAAAATGACTTTCTTTTGGCAACTTCTGTTTAGGGAACACATTCTACATATGTCCCAAGACTTCTTTCATCCAGTCTTAATCTCATTACTATACATCCATTGCAGGTGCTTTTTTTTATTGAGGATGCACTAAGAGATTGAAATGTGTTCATTTTTATGGATCAGGTTTTTGATTATATATAATGACCAGTTTACAAAAAGGGTAGTAAATCTGCACCCTTTGAAATATTTTTTGAATGGGTTCAAAGTTACTACTTTTTGGAAATCGAAAACAGTAGCACTAGTAGGCTTGGAAAGGTGCACCTTCCTCATGTTTCCAGGCAATCAAACATCCAAAAGGTGATGGGCTGAATATTTGAAAATATTTGCAAATAGTCTAACCAGTGGCAATCGCTCAGGGTAGAATTCAAAGCTGTCTTTTTCAGCCACTATACCACTCTAGACCGAGGCCCACCTAATGTAAATCAGTACTGACTCTGTTCCTCATGAAAACTCCATCCTGGGCTTTTGTCATCTCACCACTCCACCCTGGAGCCCATTGTTTTTTTTAGTATGGAAATTTGAGATTTACACCCCCCTCTGAGCCTCAGTGACTTAGCTACGTCCCTAGATGCAGACTCTCACAATTCTCAGAATAGTACCCCGAGAGAGATCACTCTGCACAGAAGGGGAAACTACTTTAGTGGGATCACTGACACATTATCAAGGTAAACAATATCATTTGAGAAAACTATAGTGTCAAAAATATTGTTTACTAAAATATTGGGTTCCTATATTGGTAAGTACGAAAATAACGTACAAATATATCTTTGGCACTCATATTGTGAAAAAATACAAAAATATCGATTTTTTATATAAATAGATTTGAAAGTAGCAAATGTGGAATATTTTATTATATACATTTAATATAGTGTAAATTAAATAAATTCCACTAATATTTAATATGATATATAAATATATAATTATATACACACACACAAACATATATATACATATATATATACACACATACACATATATTAACTACTGGCGGTCGTAGGTAGTTATAGTTAAGACCTAGATTCAATAGGAAAAGCATTTTTTGACTTGGCAGTAACTTTGGTGTCATTTGACCAATCTGCATGAAATTTTGCCCAAAAAGTTTCACGATGGGTACTGTTGATTGGGGAACTTTGGGGGTGATCCGTGCAGTGGGGACTGAGAATTTGGGGTGTGAAATAACGTTGCATTTGTAATGTTAATTCCCATAGGAACCTTTAGCCACCTCTACAGCATGAACCGCTAAACGGACTTACACCAAATTTGGCAAGGAGGTAGATGTCGGTTCAAGGAAGTGCCTTTTGGTGTGAATAGGTTCGAGAGTTTTTAAGAAATTTAAGTTTAAAATGACAGTGATATCTCTGACCACGGATGTTTCACGAAGGTTTCGCAATGAATCGTGTATGCACGTGCCAACTGGAATGCTCTGATTGGCTGGACGCAACCTGAAAAGAAAGTTGCAGCCACCATTTTATCTATGGGGAATGGTTCCCAGAGCTGAAAATCTGTGTGAAAGCCCACATAAGGGGTCAGGGTGGAGATACTCTGACCCCATGGTTGAGAAATGGAGGTGTTAGTGCCAGAAGTTATAAGTCCAAAATAGTTTTTTTTTAATTGCGCTATATTAGCGACAATGCCATGACTGCCAACACGGCCTCCCATGTACCATCGCGGGGATATCGCGATGATGAATGTTGTCACGTATATTGGTGAAAATGTTTTTTAAATGTATCAATGAATCATTAGTCTGCATTCTTGTAGAGACATTGATAAATGTTTTTATAGAGTTATTTATTTAGTCAGTTATCTACTGTGATGGTTAGAATTATATAGCTATGATTTTTTTATGTGGTGGTGTCTATTAAATTCCTACTTTTGCTTTCTGCTTTCGTGATGTACCCGCGGGGATTGCGATGACCGACATCGCAATCTCCGGCCTTACCACCAAAGGGGAAATAGGTTTTAGAGTTGGTAGTTCTAGAAATTCAGTAGAAAAACATGAGATTGAAGTGTACAGTAGGAAACCTCTAGTGTGAAGAATACTGTAATGTGTGTGAATATATGTGTTTTCACTTTTTGGGAAAGGCGCAATTGTTGCGGTTAACAGCGTCACCACGACTCCCTGAATAACCGCGACAACAGGAAATAGGTCTAAAAGATGGTTTTAAAGAAACCTAGTACAAAAATATGAGTTTAACCCCTTGAGTGCCCCGCCCTTTCCCCCTCCTGTGCCGGGCCTTTCATTACCGGGCGGGGTCCATGACGAGATAGTCTCGTCATGGGCACAGCGCAACCGCGCTCCATCACGAGACTATCTCGTCATGGGCATAGAAGGGGTTAAACATGCTTCAAAAAAAAGAATGTACATAGTAAGGTGTGTAGGGCAATGTTCAGAATGGATTTATTTACATATTATATTTGGATGTGTTGGTGGCCATTGAATGACAACTTTTGTTTTCTGTTTTCGCAACATGTCTGCAGGGATCGAGACATAGTCACGAAGATTCCCAAAAACTAAAAAACATAAACCTTCAGAAAAGAACTTCACAATATTAGTGAGGTGGCCCTGACAAGAGCCATTGTGTTAGTTGTGTGTATATGGCTGAGACACGTAAGACTGGATGCAGAGTTTCAGGTTACCTAAAAACACCCTGTAAAGTGCACCCCATCATTTCAATAAATTCCATCCATGTCAAAACGCAGATTGTTGTTATAGATACGGCCCATGCCATAGTCTCTGATGAGTGCAGAAACATGGTCCCTGGCTTTGTCAATGAAAAGTGTCATCAGTTTTGCAAAGGTTTCTTTCATTAGGATTTCCTGCCCTACCCCAGTCAATGTGCCTAGGTTGTTGCCACCACAGTGCACACTAATGAGGTGAGGAAATTGGGAATCTAAAATGGCTCTAACCAAAGCCAGCAACCACAATGGATTTAACCAAAGCCATCAACTGCTGAAACTTTAACCCTCTCAGTCCAAACCAAGTAATCTGCACATTTGGCAAACCTAAGTCCCTGTCAATACCTCTCTTTTTTGCAGCCTCTTTAGCCCAATAGATATAGTATTGGCCCACAATTCATGCTCTAAGCTTTTGAAAGAGCAGTCAGGAGACGGCGGGAGCTGAATGAGGTAGTTTTCTAAAGAAAAAGCAGCAAACATTGATTTGTTTAATATATATATATATATATACACGCTCCTTCTTCCACACGAAAAGCGGGGCACTCGCAGGCGGGTGCGATTTTTGCGGCTGTGGACTCCGCAACTATATTGTGCTCCACTCCTTTTAATCCAAAAAGGAAAGTATCGCACTCCCGGGGGCGTTATCAACAAGATTTATTCAATGACCAGATGACCAGCCACAGACGCTTTTCAGCAGAGATGCCTTTCTCGATGTCGAATGGATTTTTATATATATATATCCAATGGCCCGAAGCATTCCTGGAAGCACTCAGCTGCTGTTGCTAATATAATTAAATCAAGGAGGCCAGCAGATTCATCCCGGCATTATACTCTCTGTGCCGACGCGTTTCGAGAATTGTATTCTCTTCTTCATGGGCAGTTGCATTGAAGTCATCTTGGAAAGACCAGCATGCTTTTATTAGTGTCCCGCCCTTAGTGGGTGTGGCTGATGCCCAGGAGCATGCTGGAGCATGTAGTTTATACCCTAAGTGGGCTCGTCCGACTTCTTGGCAATATTACACTTTATGCCCTTAGTAGGGCTCTAGGTATGTTCTTGGCCATTTCATGCCACAACAGTAGTGCCACATCGGTGTGGATTCGTTCCCACCGCAGCCTCTCACATATTTTGAAGACGGTGCATTCCTGCGCGGCAGGGCTGCCGCGTAATAGATCAATATCCAATGGCCCGAAGCATTCCTGGAAGCACTCAGCTGCTGTTGCTGATATATTTAAATCAAGGCGGCCAGCAGATTCATCCTGGCATTATACTCTCTGTGCCGACGCGTTTCGAGAATTGTATTCTCTTCTTCATGGGCAGTTGCATTGAAGTCATCTTGGAAAGACCAGCATGCTTTTATTAGTGTCCCACCCTTAGTGGGTGTGGCTGGTGCCCTGGAGCATGCTGGCGCATGTAGTTTATACCCTAAGTGGGCTCTGTCGACTTCTTGGCAATACTACACTTTATGCCCTTAGTAGGGTTCCGGGTATGTTCTTGGCCATTTTATGCCGCAACAGTCGTGCCACATCGGTGTGGATTCGTTCCCACCGCAGCCTTTTACATATTTAACAGTGTCAAAACTATGCAGAAAGAGCGAACATGATAATATAATCTACAAACTGATTTCAGTGGTATTTATATAACTTTGTATTTATTTTTAAAATCTACATTAGAAATTAAGATGTACATGGGAGTTTGATTAAAAGGAGCATCACTGTGATGAGAAAAAATATATCAATTCAACTGTATGTATTAGAGGTTATGTGTTTAACCCCTTCGGTGCTCATGACGGAACGGTTCCGTCATGAGCCACGGTTGAGCTGTGCTCATGACGGAACCGTTCCGTCATGACCACGCCCGCGCAAGATTCCGTCAGCACAGCGGCGGAATCTGCGCAGCATGGAAGGGGTTAAGAGGTTAGTGGTGAATGTTTGGGAATAAGACAAAATGTGGTGCCAGTTTGCTACATTGTGTATTTCATTGAAAAATAACAGTATAGTCTTTTGGACTGTTGCAATGAGGAACTAAGAATGTTTTAAATGTCTTCACATCATGTGCAGAATGGATACATCTGTCATTTGCGTTCTGGGATTGTGGAACTTTTAATAATATTTTTAAACATGAATAGTGTAGTCATAAATAAGAGATGAAAACATGTTGTCTGCCTGTATATGAATTTAAAAGAAGTAATACTTGTTAGGTACGTATTGGAAAGTGTTTTTCAATGTGGTTTTTAACTTATATGACCACTTTGCATATGATTATTTGGTGAGATATGGTTTTTGTGTGTGCCCATAGTTATATATACAGTAGGACTTTTGAGTTTTGAGTCTTCTTAAAGATGCAGAGAGGTATATATTTTGGGAAAGATGGCTTCAAGGTGTACATCTATTAAGAATCTTGCAATTTTCCAGGTACTAGATTTGCACATATTTCATCATTCTACTAGCATCTATGCATGTATTGAATTATTGAACCATTAGTCACACACTTGTTGAATCATTCAGGTTCTACTCATGCACTCATCCAAACACACAGATTCATAAATGGCATACTCGTGCAAACAAGCACACAGTAAGTATGCAGATATGGAATTACTCATGGAGTTATGACAGTCATAAAATCATTAAGGCACTACTTGTATCCTCAGGTAATCACATAGGCACTACCTATGTACTCATTCGATCATCCAGGGAGTATTTATGTATGCAACATCAAACTTGTGTATTTATAGGTTTTACTGAGGATTAGTCTTTGGACAATATGGGTGACAGGTTTACTATAATGGTATTCTCTAGATAATTACATGTGTGCATGAGTAGAGCCTTAGTGTTTCATTAGTGCGTGTGTTTGCCTCAATATTTCAATGAGGCGCAGTTACAGCCTTGTAAATTTAGTGTTAAATTTAAAAAAAGTGTAGAAGAAGGAGAGATGCTTTGAAACATAAAGAACGAGTTGAGAGAGTAGTTGATAAGGCCTTTGCTTTGAAGAGGAAGCTTTTCATTTTGATTGTAAATAGAATGAAGACTCTTGACAAAATAGTGTTGTGCATGAGGAGACAAAACTAGAAGGAAAGATTAGTGAACAGAAGTGACAGTTGTACAGTTTTTGGTGGACAATAGATACATACTTCTTGATCAGAGGCTTTCTTTAATGAAGAAAGCTATCGCCAGAATAACAAATTAGTTCATGCTATTGATTTAATAAGGACAATGTTACGAAATCAAGAATGGTACTCTTATAGAAAAAGAAGTGATGGTACTTAGAAATGTAGAAGAAGTTATTGCAGAAGAGGAACAAGGAAGGCGTAGTCAGGGTACTGTATACAAATGGAATTGTAGTAGTGTTTTTAGTATTTGACAGCAATCCAGTGTTAAATTAAGAAAATTCCTATGTATGTTTCCATAATGAAGTTTAAAACACAAAATAAGTTATACCACTCAACAATGCAAACTTTAGGTAGGAGGCTGTATTATGTGAAAACTCCTGCTTTTTGTTTCCTAGAAATAAATAGAGCACATTTGCATGGTTGTGGCAGACGTAGTAAATATTTGTGGTGTGCAGTTTCATTTCTTTGGTCCTGAAAAGAATTGTAGGGAAAATTAAGAGTTGTTAAGAGGAGGAGTTGCGGAACAACACACATATATTACAGTTGACAGTTTTAAAAAAGAGATTACAAAATTTAACACAGTGTTCTGTAAAAAAACAGAGTATAATAGTATATGTTGTTGATGCACTTGCTAGAAGATTTAAACACAATCAATCAATCATAGCATTTATAAAGAGCACTACATACCCGTGAGGGTCTCAAGGCGCTAGGGGGGAGGCTGCTACTGTTCGAAGAGCCAGGTCTTGAGGAGTCTCCTGAAGGTTAGGAGGTCTTCGGTCTGCCGCAGGCGGATGGGGAGGGTGTTCCATGTCTTGGCAGCGAGGTGGGAGTATGATCAGCCGCCGGCGGTCACTCTTCGGAAGCGGGGGACGATGGCGAGGGTGCTGTCTACGGAGCGGAGCTGGCGGGTGGGGGTGTCGAGGCTGAGTCGGCTGTTGAGGTATGCTGGTCCGGTGTTGTGGAGTGCCTTGTGTGCGTGGGTGAGGAGTATGAAGGTTTCCCTCTTATTGATGGGGAGCCAGTGCAGGTCTCTCAGGTGGCTGCGGCGAGGGATGTTGAGGATCAGGCGTGCAGAGGCGTTCTGGATGCGTTGGAGCCCTTTGAGGAGTTTGGCCGGGGCTCCTGTGTAGAGTGCGTTGCCGTAGTCCAGTCTACTGCTGACGAGGGCCTGGGTGACCGTCCTTCTGGTTTCGGTGGGGATCCACTTGAAGATCCTGCAGAGCATGCGGAGGGTGTTGAAGCAGGAGGAGGAGACGGCGTTGACCTGCTTCGTCATGGTGAGGGTGTAGTCGAGGATGACCCCTAGGTTGCGTGCGTGGTTGGTGGGTGTAGGGGTGCTTCTAGTGTGATCGGCCACCAGGAGTCGTCCCAGGCCGATGGGGTGGATCCGAGGATGAGGACCTCCGTCTTGTCTGAGTTCAGCTTCAGTCGACTGTTTCTCATCCAGTCGGCGATGGCCTTCATCCCTTCGTGGAGGTTGGTTTTGGCGGTGTGGGGGTCTTTGATGAGGGAGAGGATCAGCTGGGTGTCATCAGCATAGGAGATGATGTTGAGGTCGTGCTGCCGTGTGACGTGGGCGAGCGGTGCCATGTTGAACAACGTTTGGCTGAGGGATGAGCCTTGGGGTATGCCTCAGATGATCTTGGTGGCTTCGGAGCAGAAGGGGGAGGCGGACGCTCTGTGATCTGCCAGAGAGGAAGGAGGTGGTCCAGTCCAGGGCCTTTTCCTGGATTCCAGCATTATGGATGTGGTGTCAAACCGCGTCGAAGGTGGCTGACAGGTTCAGGAGGATGAGGGCCGTGGTTTCTCTGTTGTCAAGCAGGGTCCTGATGTCATCGGTGGCAGCGATGAGGGCAGTTTCGGTGCTGTGGTTGATGCGGAATGCGGACTGGGACGGGTCCAGGATGCTGTTCTCCTCGAGGAAGCTGGTCAGTTGTTTGTTGACAGCCTTTTCGATGACCTTCACCGGGAACAGGAGCAGGGAGATGGGTCGGAAGTTCTTGAGGTCCTTGGGGTCCGCCTTGGGTTTCTTGAGCAGGGCATTGATCTCTGTGTGCTTCCAGCTCTCCGAGAAGGTTGCTGTCTCGAAGGAGATGTTGATAGTTTTCCGGAGATGGGGCACGATGGTGCTGCTGGCTTTGTTGAAGATGTCGTGTGGGTAGGGGTCTTCCGGGGATCCAGAGTGGATGGCGTTCATGATCTTGATGGTGTCGTCGTCGTTGATGTTGGTCCAGGCGAGCAGGCGGTGCGTGCGGTGGTGGTCGTGGGGGTGGGGGTCTCAGCGGTTGCCGGGATGGTGACGGCGTCGAAGCTGTCATGGATGTCTGCGATCTTGCTATGGAAGAGTGTGGCCAGCGAGTCGCATAAGTCTTGTGACGGTGGGATGTCGTTGGTGTTGGAGCTGGGGTTGGAGAGTTCCTTCACGATGTTGAAGAGCTCTGTGCTGTTGTGTGTGTTGTTGTCCAGGCGGTTTTTGAAGGAGGTCCTTTTGGCGGATCTGATGAGGTGGTGGTGTCTGCGTGTGACGTTCTTGTGGGCTGTGTAGCTTTCTGGTGTTCGTTCACGGACTCAGTTTTTTTCAAGTTTTCGTCAGGTTTGCTTGGAGGCCTGGAGGTCTTCAGTGAACCAGCTGGCTCTCTTGCTGGTGTGGGTGTTGGGGGGCTTCATGAGTGGGGCTAGGGTGCTGGTGCTGTCGTCGATCCATTGTCTGAGGCTGCGTGCTGCGGCGTCGGGGTCGGTCGGGTCTGCGGGTGGGCTCTGGACGAGGGCGGTGGTTATCTGGTCTTGGTGATCTTGCTCCAGTGGTGGCGAGGCATCTGCAGGGTGCGGTGGTGTGTGGTGGGTTTCCAGAAGGTGAAGTGGATGCAGCGGTGTTCGGTCCAGTGGTGTTCGGGGGTGCGGTTGAAGAAGACGTGGGAGCTTGCTGAGAAGATGGGGTCAAGCGTGTGGCCGGCGGAGTGGGTGGGTGTTGTGATGAGTTGTCTGAGTCTGAGGTTGGCGAGGTTGTCGGTCAGGGTGGAAGAGTTGGAGTTGTTGTTGTTCTCGAGGGGGAAGTTCAGGTCCCCGAAGAGTATGTAGTCCATGGAGGTGAGGGCGTGTGTGCTGATGAAATCGGCGATGGAGTCGCTGAACTGCGGTCGGGGTCTGGGAGGTCTGTAGATGAGGGTGCCTCTGAGGGTTGTGTTCGGGTCGGTGTGGATCTGGAAGTGCAGGTGTTTGGCGGTGCTGAGGGTGTCGTCGGTGTCTGTCGAGATTTTGAGAGTGTTTCTGTGGACAATGGCAATTCCTCCTCCTACTCCGTTGGTGCGGTGCTTGCGAGTGATCTTGTAGCCTTCCGGGATGGCTATGGCGATGTCGGGTTTCGAGGAGGGGTTCAGCCGGGTTTCTGTCAGGAAGGCGACGTCTGGAGCTTTGGTGTCGAGTAGGTCCCAGAGTTCGGCGGTGTGCTTGCGGGCGGAGCGGGTGTTGAGCAGGATGCATCTGAGGAAGTTGGGTTCTTCGGTGGGAGGGTTGGCAGGCTGGATGCTGGTGAAGCTGCAGTTCCGGCAGGAGAAGGGTCCTTGGGTGCGCTTCGGGGTAACCAGGCAGCAGGTGCGTGATTGTCTGGTGTTGAGCGTGTGGAGGATGCTGGGGTCGTAGCAGATAACAAAGCATAAATAATCCTTGAGGATTCATTCACCTTTCATTCATTATTTAAATAGTCACCGTAGTGAACACAATTCCACAGAACTCAAATAGGTTTTTTATCAAAATAATTTTTTTATATTAGAATTAATCATTTGACATGTTCAATAAATTCCTTTGATAGAACATTGAATATTGGTCCATAAATCATATCATGTATGGCAACTAGATAACTACTGTCTCCTTACGTATCATATATACAGTAGTGTATGACACATTTTTGCATACAAACATATGGACAATGTGGACAATCAGCCAAATATTAAAATCAATTAGTTCATACAAATATGATTCAAAAGAACATCCACTGATAATTGTATATACAAAAGAAGTGTAGTTTCGTTGACGTTTCGTTCTCAAACTTGGAAAATCAAATCCCCAAGACCATCCTCAGGACATATGTTGCACCATGAATTCGTAAGGACGTTAGATATTTAGGACCTGTTCTCAATTACAGCGTCCTTCTGTCAATAAAGCACTGAATAACGAAGACAGCACCATTAGTCTGCACCATTACTTTAAAAAAAAACTCTTCAATGACTTCTGTGCTCCATCGCTCACTCTACAAACAGACCGGGGTCGTAGCAGAGGCGGGTGTCGTGGCAGGCACGGGGGCCAGGGGTCCTGGTGCTGCGCGCGGTCCAGGGGCGGATGGGCACAGACGGGCTTGCGCGGCCTCCATATGAGGGGGTTGGGAGGGAGGAGCAGCTGGGAGGTGGGAGTGGGGTGGCGAGTGGGTGAGCGAGGGGGCGGGGCCTCAGGGAAGCAGCGGCGGCAACGGAGGGAAGAGCGGGATACTGCCGGGAAAAAAGGGGGGGGTCAGCAACAACACAGAGCAAGTAAAAGCACTAGAAGGGGCACAGAAGAAAAAGTGGGCAACAATGGCAAAGGGGCACAGAAGAAAAAGTGGGCAACAATGGCAAAGGGGAACAGAGGAAAAAGTGGGCAACAAATTACAAATTTACAGAGACAACAGGCACAGGATACACTGGAGAAGCGGCGAACTTATGGCAGCACCGGGGGAGAGGCACGGACACAGCGAAGGTGCTGTGCAGCGAGGGGAGCGGCCTGACCTGCAAGCAGACTTTAATTGTATTTAAAACGTGAAAAAGTAAATTATAATAAATGGCAAAAATGACTGTGTATTTATTTGTTGAGGGATAGTTTGACTTCTCTATACAAAAATAACAATTGATGGACAGAATACAGAACAATGTCATACATTCACCCCAGTACAGAGATCTGGGCCTAAATCCATCGCTTTTTTGCTCACCATGCCATTCCAGTTTGAACCCAGCCATATGCAAATCAGTCTTGACTCTGTGCCTCATGGGAACAGTCCAGCCAGAACTGCCAAGCGAGGTCCTCCCTGGACTGGAAACAAGCATCCTAGTAGTGTTACAATAAATTGAAAGATAATAAAATGAACAACACATAGATATTAGACATCCATTTTGTAAGATAATAAAATGCCTGCTAATGTAGCAAAAATTTGAAGAGCCAAAAATAAAAAACATCAATATTTCTTATTTTTACCAGCATTGCTAAGGGCTGTTATGGAATGCTCTCCAGAACTTACTGCAACTCCATAATCCATGTAGTATGATGCCATCAGGGGAAACCTGTGGAGCCAAATCTTGAAGTTGAGATTGGACTTTTGCATGGACTTTCTGCTTTGGCATTATTGTGCTGCTATTGAAGTTGAGGGTCCTTCAGCTTTGCGTTGCCTTCTTGCTCCTCACTATGTAATACTCTTATGAGGATTATTAACTCTGGTTTCAACCACACTAAATGGTAGAATAGGAAAAATCCAGCTAAATATGGGTTTCATAGTGCTTTGGGGAGGTGGTTTTAATGGCAGACTATGCCCCCTCTCAAAACAGTCTGTATGTCATTTATTAGCTGGGAACATGGACGGTGGTTGTCATTTTTATCATAATCCTCGCGGGAATATTTTTAATTCACTGTTGTCAAAATGTTCTCTTTTCTTAACTGTTGATTTTACTGAAATAGAAGGTTATGACTTAGTAACATATGTTGGGAGAGGCCAAGGCACTCTAATTGATTTTACTGCTTTGTCTGATTATTTTAATTCACATTCTGTAATTTTTACTATACATAAAATGTGTTTTAATGATCATTAGCCCCTGTCTTTGGAGTTGAAGAGTCAACCTGATGATCTAACTGCACCCCCAAGATCAACCCCCTTAACTTAAGTTAAAAATAAGGGGCCATTACGGAAGTGGTATACTTTAAATTCTGATTTTGCTTTATATCAAATCATAAAAACTAATTTAAGCCAAGTTCTGGCCTGCCTGGACGATAATATAAACTCTCAAATTATGATAACATCTTTTGAGGCAATAACTGAGACAATAAAGTTGCTATTAATGAAGAAGCAAAATGCCAGACCACAGAGTACTAAAAGGTGGTTTAATTGTCAATGTACTCACCTCCATAATACATTAATTAAGACATTAAAAGTTAAACTCCGAAATATACTGGAGGTAAAGCAGTCACGCCTTGAATACAAACCGGCTCTACAGAAGCGCAAACTACAAATAAGGCAAGAAGCCTGGGAACAACTCCATGCTGCATGTCAGAGCAAAGACTCTAGGCTCTTTTGGCAAATTGTCAATCCGGAGTATTTTAATGGCACTAATAATGGTAACATCGATGTAACCATTATGCCAGAGATTTGGGTAGATCATTTCACTGGTCTTTACAAAAGTGTTGGTGATCCTCATGTTAAGATAAATTTTCAATATGGAGCATCAACTTTAACACCCCGAAATTAGATGATCTGGACAGGGCCTTGTCCCAGACTGTGAAGAACAAGGCCTCTGGCCCTGACGGTATACCCGCGGACTTGTTTTTAGCTAATATTCCCCTGTGTCTCCCGCTACTAACTAACATTTTGCGATGCTATGTGGTCCAGGGTCCCCCTGATTCTTGGAGAATGGTTACAATAGTCCCTATATTCAAAAAGGAAGACAGGGTGGATCCAAAATGCTACCGGCCCATATCTTTAATTGATTATACATGTAAGGTTATGGGCCGTGTGATATTAGAGAGGTTGGAGACCTGGGTGGCAGAAAATGGGAAATTTTCTGATATCCAATATTGCTTCATGAGAGGCCTGGGCACGGTAGAACAGTGCATTAATCTGCACCTGGTCATAGGCAAGTACACTTTAGCCAAGTCTGGATCCCTCTCGCTCGGGTTCATGGACTTGATGTCCGCTTTTGACTGGGTGCAGAGAGGAAGACTCTGGGAGAAGATGTTGACCTACAGCGCATTTTTTAGCAGCAATGCATCAGGGAGTGGCAGGGAGAGTCCAATATGGCGCAGGCGGTGATCTCACTGCTCCAATAAAGATGGATCGTGGGGTCCGACAGGGCTACGTTTTTGCCCCTTTCTTATTTTGTTTATATAAAATGGTTTAGATAGTCACAGTAAAAACAGGAATGTGGATGCTCTACTGTTAGATCGCAGGCCCCTACCAGCATTATTATATGCTGATGATTGTGTTTAATGTCCAGAACAGGGGTGGGTGAGGTTGCAGAGGCTTTTAACCAGTTTTAATCATTTTATGAACGATCTTGGCTAAAAAACTAATGTAGCGAAATCTCACATTATGGTGGTGGGTAAATCCCCCAAGATTTTAAAGACATGTTTTGTAAATAATGAAAAACTGTCCTATGTGCCCACCTTTTCTTATTTAGGAATTCTCTTTGACCAAAATAGTTCTTGGTCCCATTTAGTAGGGGCAAGGACCAGGGGAGTTAATCAAAAGGTGGAGGCTATCTTCAGATTCACTAAAAAATTAGGCTCCCGGCACATAAAAGCCATTACAGATATTTATAAAACCCGCACGTGTGCTGTCACTTTATATGGTGCTGGAGTCTGGGGCTCGTGCAACATCATAGGCTTACAGAGAGCTGAGAACACGTTTATGAAACGAGTGCTGACAGTCCCTTAAAGCACTGCTACCACCATTTGTCATAGTGAACTCGGTGTTATCCCGCTGTCTTTTCATATACAATTTGCACCTTTATTACTATGGCACAACATTTGGGCAAAAGAAGAAGCAGTTCCGAATCGCGCTGTCATTCTAGATTGTTTAAAATTGGACTGTGCAAAAAAAATCCAATGGATTCCCTATATAAATGATCAGCTGGAGAAACTGGGGCTGTTGGATTGTCTTGACAGCCCCAGAAACATAGCTAAAATATCAAGAGCGAAGCTGAAAAGAGAATTTTTAACACACTCCTATTTGAGTAGAGACAATCAAGAGTTGGTACAGAAAAGGGTTGTTGACCATTCATTGCTAGTTTGCTCTCCAGTCACTGAGCCCTATCTTTCCTTTTATTTTACCCATGTCAAAATGTTTTATCTTATAAGGTTCAGGATGGGCATTTCCCACTTACTGGTTTCATATCTTTGTGATGTGTACTGTGATGCCAAATTGGATTTGTGCCCATGTGATCCAGAGTCAGTTCAGAGCACCTTGCATTTTATGTTTTTTGGTAAACTTTATATTAACCCAAGATGTGTTTTTTTAAAACCACTCTTAAGAGTATTAAATATTAGAAAGTGTCGAGCTGCGTTACATTATCCTTTGCTTTTAAAAGATGAATTAATTTGCCTTATGGTCTATAAGTATATTTCTTCCGCTGTTTGGCTCTGGAATATTGTTGGAAAATGATTATTGTGATTATGTGCTTAGGCCTCAAGACTTTCTTAGCTTGACTTACTACATTATAATGATTAATCCTGACAATCGAAAGTGATAATTATCTATAGGGAATCTGTATATAAATGTTCCTCCCTTTATCCATCTATTAATTTTTGCACCTAGGCACTATGGCTTCCTGCCTGTGGCCAAATTGCTTTAAGAGACTGATACTTGGATATCTGTAAATGTTACTGTCATGGAATCATCATCATTGTTTGTACTTTATTCATTTTATTGTACTATTCTCTCTGAAATGTTTTTATGATGCACTCTTTTATGGCTGGTACACAGCCGAATAAAGATTTTGACTGACTGACTGTTCTACTCTTATGAAATGTGAAAAAATATAAAAGGGGAATTAATACCATGAATGATTTTTAGCAGCATTGTGAATAGCTGTAACAAACTGCTCATCAGCTGTGATAGCAACACTACAGTCCATACAATGTGTGCCCATTCCTGAAAACTCAGGAGCCATATCTGTTGTAGTAGTCTGTACCTTGGAAGATAATTATTGGCTAGGAATTGTTGCTGATGTCACTGATGTAGATGGACCTACAGCTTCCCTCTGCTTTATCAGCAGTTGGAGATGTTTTCTATGATAAGTTTTAGGATGATATAACATGAACGTCATCCCACATGAGTCCCAAAAAGGTCTAAAGCCAAAATCTACCACCTTCTCACAATACATTTCTGGAAAAGAAGATTCAAGAAGGAGGAATGGGTCAATCAATCAATCAATCAATCAATCAATCAATCAATCAATCAAATAATTTGTAAAGTGCACTACTTACCCGCAAGGGTTTCAAGGCACTGAGGGTGGTGAGTGGGGGGTTGCTGTTGCTACTGGTCGAATAGGCAGGTCTTGAGTTGGGTCCTGAAGGTTAGAAGGTCTTCAGTTAGTCGTAGGTTGAGGGGGAGGGTGGTCCAGGTCTTGGCGGCGCAGTGGGAGTGAAGGATCTGCCTCCGGCTGTGGTTCTACGGATGCATGGGTTGGTAGCCAGGGAGAGGTCTGCGGAGCGGAGTCCTTGGTGAGGGAGAGGATCAGTTTTGTGTCGTCGGCGTAGGAGATTATGTTGAGGTCGTGATGTCGGGCGATGCATGCGAGAGGCGCCATGTAGACGTTGAACAGCGTCAGGCTGAGGGAGGATCCCTGCGGGACGCCGCAGATGTTCTCGGAGGCTTCGGATCGGAACGGGGGAGGCGGACTCTATGGGTTCTGCTGGAGAGGAAGGAGGAGGTCCAGTCCAGGGCCTTGTCTCGGATCCCTGCGTCGTGGAGTCGTGTGCATATTGTGCGGTGGCAGACAGTGTCGAAGGCGGCAGTGAGGTCCAGAAGGATGAGGGCCACCATCTCGCCGTTGTCCAGTAGGATCCTGATGTCGTCTGTGGCGGCGATAAGGGCGGTCTCTGTGCTGTGGTTGCTGCGGAATCCTGACTGGGAGGGGTCCAGGATGCTGTTGTCTTTGAGGTAGCGGGTGAGCTGGATGTTGACTATCTTCTCGATGACCTTAGCTGGGAACGGAAGCAGGGAGATGGGCCGGAAGTTTTTGAGTTCGCTTGGGTCCACCTTGGGTTTCTTCAGTAGGGCGTTGATCTTGGCGTGTTTCCAGCTCTCAGGGAAGGTTGCAGTCTCGAAGGAGAGGTTGATGATGTTGCACAGGTGGGGTGCGATGGAGCTGCTGACTTTGTTGAAGATGCGGTGAGGAAAAGGGTCAGATGGCCAGCCTGAGTGGATTGTGATCATGGTCTTGATTGTGTCTTCAATGCTCACGTTGGCCCAGGTTGTCAGGGGGTCGTGGTCGTGGGGTGTGGTGGGTCTGGCATGTTGGGGCCTGTTAGGGTCATCCGGGGGTTGAAGCTGTCGTGGATGTCGGCGATCTTGCTGTGGAAGAAGGTGGTGAGGGAGTCACACAGGGCTTGCGGCGGTGGGATGTCGTTGGCATTGGAGCTGGGGTTGGAGAGTTCCTTCACGATGTTGAAGAGCTCCTTGCTGTTGTGTGCGTTGTTGTCGAGGCGGTCTTTGAAGGAGGTCCTCTTGGCGGTCCTGATGAGGTGGTGGTGGTTGTGGATGGCGTCTTTGTGGGCTGCGCAGCTGCCCGGTAACTTCTCGCTCTGCCATATGTTCTCCAACTTCCGGCAGGTGCGCTTTGACGCTAGGAGTTCTGGGTTGAACCAGTTGGCTCTCTTGCAGGTGTCTTTGAGGGTTTGTTTTTTCAGCGGGGCTAAGGTGTTGGCGCAGTCGTCCATCCATCGTCTGAGGGTGCGCGCACCATCGTTGAGGTTGGAGGGGTCGGTCGGTGGGTTGAGCGCGAGGTTTGTCTGCAGTTGTACATCGGTGATTTTGCCCCAGCAGTGACGGGGGATCTGTAAGGTGCGGTGATGTTCGACGGGTTTCCGGAAGCTGAAGTGGATGCAGTGGTGGTCGGTCCAGGTGGGTTCGGAGACATGGCTGAAGGAGACGTGGGGCTTGAGGAGAAGATGGCGTCGAGCATGTGTCCGACGATGTGGGTCGGCGTCGTGACGAGCTGTTCCAGTCCGAGGTTGGCGAGGTTGTCTATCAGGGTGGAGGAGTTGCTGTCGTTGTTGTTCTCCAGATGGAAGTTCAGGTCTCTGAGGAGGATGTAGTCGGTGGAGGTCAGTGCGTGCGTGCTGATGAAGTCGGCGATGGCGTCGCAGAATTGTGGTCGGGGTCCGGGTGGTCTGTAGACGAGGGTGCCTCTTAGGGTGGTCTTGGGGTCCGTGGGGATCTGGAAGTGCATGCTTTCGGTGGTGCTGAGAGTGTCGTCGGTGTTTGTTGAGACCCTGATGGTCTTCTTGTGGACGATGGCGATTCCTCCTCCGACTCCGTTGGTGCGGTCTCTGCAGACGATCTTGTATCCGTCGGGGATGGCTATGGCGATGTCTGGAGAGGAGGCTTCGTTCATCCAGGTCTCGGTCAGGAAGGCGACGTCTGGTGATGCGGTGTCGAGTAGGTCCCAGAGCTTGACGGTATGTTTGCGTGCGGAGCGGGTGTTGATCAGGATGCATCGGAGCTGGTTGTGTTCTGTCGTGGCGGGTGTCTCGGCATCTTCGATGCAGGGGAAGCTGCAGTTCCGGCAGGCAAACGGACTGTGGGTACGCTTTGGGGCAGCCCTGCAGCAGGTGAGGGTCCGTCCTGAGTTGAGAGCATTGAGGGTGCTGGCATCGTATCGGAGGCGGTCTTCATGGCTGGTGCAGATGCCAGGGGTTCTGGCACTGGGCACGGTCTAGGCACGGACAAGCGCAGACACCAGTGGCGCGCCCGTTGCGCGCGTCCGCTGCGTGGCTGTGCGGCGGCCACCATTTGAGTTGAGGTGGGAGGGAGGAGCAGGCGAGAGGCATTTGGCAGGGGGCAGCGAATGGGGACGGAGGGTGGCGGGGCCGCAGGGGATTCAGTGGCAGGAACGGGAGCGGCGAGTGGGGTGAGCAGGTACAACAGGGTACAGAAGGCAAAAATGGGCAGCGGGGCACAGAAGGAGCAAAAAGGCACACAAGAGCACGGGGAACAGAAGGCAATAATGGGCAGCGGGGCACAGAAGGAACAAAAGGGCACACAGAGCAGAATAAAACAGCAATGGGGCAACAAGGGCACTCAGAGAAACAACAAACCTAAGGCCACCACTGGCCACCAGGGATGAGGCACAGGTGGTAGCCTGGGGGTGGAGGAGGGCCTCGACTTTGGCGGTGACAGTAGGAACGCAGGTGGAGCTGCAGCGGGGGGAGCGACCTACCTGGCAACGGGTGTATATTTCCTATTCATATTATTGAACAGCATATTATCAAATCATATTCCTTACTTTCACGGTCCTGAGATGTTTTGAGATTGTGCATTGTGTAACATAATTAATACAATTATTTATTTGACACTACATTAATGTTTTATTATTTAAAATGTATTACTGTGAAACTATAAAAACATATATATGTGTGTGTGTGTATGTAGAGAAATATATTGTGATGGGGAATGGTGCCAAAGGAACACCCTTCCAAGAGGGTAGGTGCTCGAATGTTCAGACACCACCGCACCTGTAAATGCAGAAACACCTCTCACCACGTTCCTCGTGAAAAACATGCCACTCCGGTTGCAGATTTACCTTTAATCATATTTATTTGACACAAAAGCAGACGTGTTTCGACTCCTCTCGGGGTCTTGGTCACATGACCATTGGTAGAGTTCCTGTCATTAAATAAACGTAGCGTCCTACGCGACGCATGCTAAACAAGAATGAAAATAAACAAAAGACTGCCAACATGACATCGTTATAGCAGTTGCCCATATTCATAGTATAATAATGTTTGTAAACCTGATAAAGCTCATATTTAAACGTGATTAACATACAGTGAATTAAGAGACTGTAAACCATGCAGTTCATTAATTAACATATTGTCCTCTAGCGTGATGCCTATTCCATCTTGAATGTCTACTAAATTAGGTCAAATGCCTCAGTAGAAGCAACGTTTAAAATGTTGGTTTTAGTGCACGTCATTATGGGCATAGTACCCTTGATTCAACAACCAAAACTAAGATAAACACATTGTCTTGCTTTAGGATATAGTATCTAAACTCAATTGTGGTAAATATTTAAATGCGCGCAGCTGGTTCTTCAACCTGTTAGTACATAATTGGATCAGTGTAGTGCCGAGACATTCAAAAATAACTTGCTTGGTTCAATGTGTACTTGCCTCTAGCCAAGGAGATGGAGGTGAGTATCTATAATCGATGGGCTACATTTATGGGTATAGTACCATTGATTTAACAACAACAATCATGAAACATGTAATATCTTGACATTGTTGCCGCACATTCTACAAGTAACCGATTCTTCAACCCTCCAGTGCAAAAATAGAACAGTGTGGTACCTGAACATTTAAATATAACACACTTGGTTCTACTAGTTTTACCCCCAGCAGAGAACACTGTATACCATCAAAGTTACTGATGTATACAGACTGTAAAGAAGAGACGGCTGTTGTGGAAACAAGGCTGGATCTCCGTGCTCTTAACTTCCTGTATGGTGACTACTCTTTGTAGATGGTTGCTCTCTGGGTACCATTCTGTAAGAGAGTTAACCAAAAAGTTAGCATTGTATATAGTCTCGGCATCTGAGTACCAGTTCCAAAGAGAAGGCAAATATCAAGGCATTAGTAACAGTGTCAATAAGGGTTATCTAAGTTAAGGAATAAAACTATTTACAAAAAAGCAACTGACACCAGGGATACAGAAAATTTTAAATTAAGTTCTATTACAAACAAAATTCCGGAAACTCCTTTCAGGGAGTAAGGTTCTATGGGATTTCTCAGCGTGCTATAAGTGTACATGTAATTCCTCATCGTTATTCATGCAATTGGTAAAAATGCTACCGGCTTGCACGATAAATCTCGACTCTAAGCTACGTTGAGCTTGAGTGCGGTTTCCGCCCCTGGGATTCTTGGGGACGGAATCTAGGCCAAAAAACTTGGCCTTGGTCCAGTCCCCATCATGTGCCTCGTAAAAGTGTTTGGCAGTGCTGTAGGTGAAGTCTTTGTTGGTAATTTCCCTCCAATGTTCTAAGATACGTTTTTTCACTGGAAAAATTGTCGATCCAATATACTACTTGTCACAAGGGCAAATGATGACATAAACTACAAATTCAGTTATGCAGTTTATGTTTTTGGAGATCTTCCACTGGCTGTTGGTTCTCATGAGTTTAGCCTCCTTCACATTCTCACTGTGGCACCACGCCTTGCACTGGCCACATTTGTGGAAGCCTCCGCCCCGGCCCAACCAATTTATTTTTTGTGGTGTCAAATGGCTGTTGACAAGTTTGTCTTTCAAGGATGCAGATTTTCTGTTAGGTGCCTGACCTAATTTTGTGCTTAAGATGGGGTCTTGAGTTGAAATGTCCCATCGATTCTGTATGATCCTTCTAAGGTCATTTGACTGGGGGCCAAAGTTTGTTATGAATCTTATGGACCCCTCCTGATCCTGACAATATTTTTTAGGTTTTGGTGGTGGAAAAGTGCTTCATTTTTCACAATGGCATCTGCTCTGATAGCCCCCTTTTACAATGTCTTGTGTGTATCCCCTCTTGCCTGAAATCTTTGTATCATTTTATTCTTGTTTCTCTCATAATCTTTACTAGAGCTACAGTTTCTCTTTGCTCGCAAGAATTCACTGAATGGGATGCTCCATCTACAGCTGGATGGATGGCAACTGGCTGCATGTGGAACTGAGTTCCCTACTGTTGCTTTTCGGAACAGATTGGTTGAAAGTGCTCCTTCATCTACACTTATTCTCAGATCAAGAAAGTCCACTGTTTTTGGACTGTGTTGCATTGAAAATTTCAATTTTACATTATTGCAATTCAATTCTCTAACAAAATTAATCAGATCAATCTCATTGCCTTCCCATATGAAGAAAATATCGTCTATATAACATAGCCATAGGTTGACTTTAGCTGTCCATTTGGCAAGGGTGCCACCCTAAAGCACCTGCTCCTCCCACCATCCCACCAAAAGATTGGTGTAACTTGGAGCGAAGCAGGTGCCCATCGATGTGCCCTGCATTTGTTTGTACAGTACATTTTTGAACAGGAAGACATTTTCTGTTAGATACAATTCAATCATTTGTAACAGCATGTGTGTGTGCTCTAATAAGTGTATACTCCTTGACTTCAGGAAATATTTATAGGCTGTCAAACCATCGCATTTTTTATATTTGTATAGAGACTCTCCACATCCAGACAAACTAGCCAATGCTCCTGCCCCGTGTATGTTTTGTATTTTTTGTAAGAAATCCTTTGTATCTCTTACATATGAGCTAAGGTCTTTTGCAAAGGTGCATAAAAAATAATCCACATAGATAGAGGTGTTTTCAAATAAACTTCCCTAGGAGGATACTATGGTGCGTCCAGGGGGATTCACTATCTTTTTATGTACTTTCGGAAGTAAGTAGAGTGTCGGTATGGTTGGGTTCTCATTTCTGAGAAAGTGGTATTCATCCCAATTTAATAATTTGGTCTGAAACCAGCCTTTAAATATGTTTTAAAAAACTGCCTTGTAGGTTGCTTGTGTATGACTTGCCTACTCTCTCATAGCATACAGTGTCACCTAACTGTCTCAATGCTTCCTGTGTATATTTGTCTCTTGCCATAAGGACGATGGTTCCACCCATGTCTGAGGGTTTGATGATAACACTATCATCTTTCTGTAGTGCTGTGATTGCATCCCACTGGCTCCTAGCTACATTCTTTCTCTTGGGTGCATTCTTTGTCAGTTTTAAAATGTCTTAGTTTACTGCCTCATGGAAGACATCAATGTTGTCTTTGGCTATTTGTGGTGTAAACTTAGAGTTGGCTCTAATCTTGGTTTCACTAGATATGCCGGGATCAAGGGAGAATGATTCTGCCACAGTGTCGATGTGTGTTGGGTCGAAAGGATCTGTTAAGGTTTGAGCTAGGACCTCGTGGGGATGATCTTGGAGATCATGTAGGAGTCTAAGTGTGTCTATGTCTTCAATGAGTAGTGGAGATGTGGGTTCTATTTCTCTAGTGTATTCCTCACTGTCAGATTCTGAAGAAGATACTATGAATATGGGCAACTGCTATAACAATGTCATGTTGGCAGTCTTTTGTTTATTTTCATTATTGTTTACCACGCATCGCGTAGGACGCTATGTTTATTTAATTATGTAAACCCTACCAATGGTCATGTGACCAAGACCCCGAGAGGAGTCGAAACTCGTCTGTTTTTGTGCCCAAATAAATTGGATTAACGGTAAATCTGCATCCGTAGTGGAGGAACGAGGTGAGAGGTATTTGTGCATATATATATTCACTGCAAAAACCATAGGTTTCACACACGTTATAGTTAGGAATTAGCATTTAAAAAACCTTGCAAATTCACTGAAAAAACCATAGGTTTCACACAAGTTATAGTTAGCTGTACATTTCACTCATAAAAAACCAATGAAATTCCCCCGTTATAGTTAGTGCAGGCAACTATAACTCACGCGACCGCAATCCTCTGCTGATGCTAATACTGTATTTAGACACTTATTTGCCCATGTCTTCTTCCATTAAATTTTAGCTATACATATATTACAAATATTTTTTTTTCATAAAGACACATATGTCATCAGCAGAGGATTGCGGTCGCGTGAGTTATAGTTGCCTGCACTAACTATAACGGGGGAATTTCATTGGTTTTTTATGAGTGAAATGTACAGCTAACTATAACTTGTGTGAAACCTATGGTTTTTTCAGTGAATTTGCAAGGTTTTTTAAATGCTAATTCCTAACTATAACGTGTGTGAAACCTATGGTTTTTTCAGTGAATTTGTACGTTTTTTTTAAATGCTAAGTTACTTTACGCCATTCGTGGCGTGCGCGCCCAGTTAACGCAGTTCGTTCCGTGCGCACACGGTGCGCTTCGCGCACCGCGCGCCCACTTTACGCAGTTAGTGCCGTGCACGCACGGTGGTCACGCGGTGCGCTGCGTGCACCGTGTGCCCACGTTACGCGGGATGGGCCATGTACGCACGATGCGCTTCGCGCACCGTGCGCACATGGGGGACATATTATGTGCTTCGTTGTGAAAGGTATTCATTTTTAGTTTCCTTGTTATATATATGCCATGCACAAATCCGGGGTGGGGAAAGTGTGGATAATTTTTTTTTTTAAAATAATTTTAACCGTACGCGTACGGTAAGCGTAATCGGCGATTTTACGCAGTTAGTGCCGTGCACGCACGGTGGTCATGCGGTGCGCTTCATGCACCGCGTGCCCGCGTTACGCGGGATGGGCCATGTACGCATGTTGCGCTTCACGCACCCTGCGCACATGGGGGACATATTATGTGCTTCGTTGTAAAAGGTATTCATTTTTAGTTTCCTTGAATATTTTATGCCATGCACAAATGGTGCCCTTCGGGCACCATTTGCACACGGGGTGGGGAAAGTGTGGATAATTTTTTTTTTTTTAATAATTTTAACCGTACGCGTACGGTAAGCGTAATCGGCGATTTTTCAAAAAAAATTAAAATTGTTTTTTTGGCCTTGGGGGTTTTTGGGGGACACCTATATCGATGCTGGGTGGTTAAGAACTAAATATACTACCCCTTTAGATGTTTTTTGACTTTGTTTATGCTGCCCCCCTCAGAGTGCGAGAGAGAAAATGGCGGCCGCCGCTTCCTGGTTTCGACCGATTCGAATGTTTACTTTGATCGAACAGCCAATCAGAATCGCGCTCGCGCACGTCACCGTACGCGTACGGTAAGCGCACCGTAAGCGCACCGTAAGCTGGCTCAGATATATATATTGATTTAAAGGCTATTTTCTCAGAATCTACTGAACAGATTTACACCAAACCTACAAAAGGCACTTCCTTGACCTGTAGACTACCTCTCTGCCAAATTTCAAGGAACTCTGTTCAGCCGTTCGGGCTGTAGCTGTGTCTAAAGGTCCTATGGAAAAATGCATGGGAAAAACGCGTTTTGGCACCCCCCTTTTATCTCAGCCCCTGCTTGACGAATCCCCCCGAGACTTTCAGGGTAGGAGTGGAGCGCAGCGCCCCACCTATTTTGAAAATTTCGCTAGGATTCGTCGACCGGCGCCAAAGTTATTCAAAATAGAATGTTGCGGTTTTCCTATGGAAACAGGGTCCTAACTATAACTACCTACTGGCGACCGCCAGTAGGTAATATATATATATATATATAAATTCACTGAAAAAACCATAGGTTTCACACATGTTATAGTTAGCGGAAATTTTACTCATAAAAAACCAATGAAATTCCCCCGTTATAGTTAGTGCAGGCAACTATAACTCACGCGACCGCAATCCTCTGCTGATGCTAATACTGTATTTAGACACTTATTTGCCCATGTCTTCTTCCATACATTTTTAGCTATACATATATTACAAATATTATTTTTTCATAAAGATACATATGTCATCAGCAGAAGAGTGCGGTCGCGTGAGTTATAGTTGCCTGCACTAACTATAACGGGGGAATTTCATTGGTTTTTTATCAGTAAAATTTCCGCTAACTATAACATGTGTGAAACCTATGGTTTTTTCAGTGAATTTGCAAGGTTTTTTAAATGCTAATTCCTAATTATAACGTGTGTGAAACCTATGGTTTTTTCAGTGAATTTGTACGGTTTTTTAAATGCTAAGTAACTTTACGCCATTCGTGGCGTGCGCGCCCACTTAACGCAGTTCGTTCCGTGCGCGCACGGTGCGCTTCGCGCACCGTGCGCGCACAGTGAGCACGCGGTGCGCTTCGCGCACCGCGCGCCCACTTTACGCAGTTAGTGCCGTGCACGCACGGTGGGCACGCGGTGCGCTACGCGCACCGCGTGCCCACGTTACGCTAGATGGGCCATGTACGCACGATGCGCTTCGCGCACCGTGCGCACATGGAGGACATATGATGCACTTCGTTTTGAAAGGTAATATTGTAATTTTTCGTATATTTTATAAGCCATGCACAAATGGTGCTCTTCGGGCACCATTTGCACACGGGGTGGAGAGAGTGTGGATAATTTTTTTTTTTATTATTTTTTTTTTAATATTTTAGTTTATCTCATGTGTAATAAGTCATGCACAATTGGTGCCCTTCGGGCACCAATTGCACACGGGGTGGAGAGAGTGTGGATAATTTTTTTTTTTTTAAATTTTTTACCGTACGCGTACGGTAAGCGTAATCGGCGAAATTACCGAAAAAATAAAAATTCCGTTTTTGGCCTTGGGGGATCTTTGGGGACTCCCTCAACATGGCTATGTGTGTGGGAGCTGTCTAAACAGCCCCTTTACATGTTTTTGGGCTTTATATTTTAAAAATCACTCTCAGTGCGAGAGAGAAAATGGCGGCCGCCGCTTCCTGGTTTCGGCCGATTTGAATGTTTACTTAGATCTAAGAGCCAATCAGAATCGCGCTCGCGCACGCCACCGTACGCGTACGGTAAGCGTACCGTAAGCGCACCGTAAGCTGGCTCAGATATATATATTGATTTAAAGGCTATTTTCTCAGAATCTACTGAACAGATTTACACCAAACCTACAAAAGGCACTTCCTTGACCTGAGGACTACCTCTCTGCCAAATTTCTAGTAATTCTGTTCAGCCGTTCGGGCTGTAGCCCTGTCTAAAGGTCCTATGGAAAAATGCATGGGAAAAACGCGTTTTAGGACCCCCCTTTTATCTCAGCCCCCGCTTGACGAATCCCCCCGAAACTTTCAGGGTAGGAGCGGAGCGTAGCACCCCACCTATTTTGAAAAATTCGCGAGGACTCGTCGACCGGCGCCAAAGTTATTCAAAATAGAATGTTGCGGATTTCCTATGGAAACGTGGTCCTAACTATAACTACCTACTGGCGACCGCCAGTAGGTAATATATATATATATATATATATATATATATATATATATATATATATATATATATATATATATAAAAGTAAACAATTGTGCATATATGAGTTGAGAAACTGTAAACTCGCACATTATGGTTTTTTTAAATTAATTATGCAGAATGGTGTTGTATAAACAGATGTGATTCTTTGAATGTGCAAGTATGGAAAATAGTCGGGTAGTCTGTTTTCCAGCTTAATCTTGTAAAAATGAGCACTTGTCACTTTAAAAACTGGGGGAAAACAATGGTATGTCATGTGATCAAGGACCCAGGAGGTTCGAAATGAGTCATGGCGGCTATGCACTAAAATAAATAGGAAATTGCACTCACAAAGTGGAGTTTGTGCTTTGTGATTCCAAGGAGAGCAGGGAATCGGTTGGAGAAAGGAGAGAGAAAGATTTGGTCCAAAACAGCTTCATTGGAACACACAAACCCCTCCCACTCAGGGCAGCACGGCAGGAAGCCAAGTCTGGTGTAAACCGGAAGAAAAAATATCCTGGAGGAGAAGGCCGAGCAAGCCCCCGGACAGAGGGACGCAACCTACCGATCGAGGCTGAGCGGTGGACTGGTGTCAGACGACGCTGGGAACATGAGCGGAAGCTCCGTGGGAGGAACAACCAAAGATAAACCGGTGAGAGGTGTGCAAAAACGATCTTCTGCCAAAGTTACGGCGGGCGTATCATACTAATATTGACAAAGTGCGAAAAATAATGGCTGCCGACATATTATGTGGAAGGGAGGAGGCAGCAGAAGAAATATTTCCGATACGGCAAATGCACCACTGCAATCTTTAACAAGCAGGAGTGGTATTATGGGTAGCGGAGGCAACACCAGTTTAAAAGAAATGTATACAAAATTGGAGAAACTAATGCGCGTGAAATGGTGTTAGCATAGGTCTCTTTCCAGGTATCTGGAAGGAGGCAGGATCCCCCGCAGTTTGTGCATTATGTTAGCCCCGAGCTATGATAAACCTAACCCCAGTATGCTACAGAGTGGGGTGAGTGCAATTTAGAGTCCTCACGAAGGCTGGTGGAGATTCTGGTAAAGTACACTGATATAGACAGAAAAATTCTATTGGGGCAAATTGATGAATTGAATCAGCAAATAAGTCAAGTGGAAACAAATGAAATGACATCAAGGATGAGAGATGACATGTTGGCAAAGTTAAAAAAAGAGGAGGAAACAATCAAAAAAAGAAAAACCTTTAAATTCAAAAGGGATAAAAATGACTACGATCTAGGTCAGATATTTACCTTCTCACCAAAGTATGATGCAGTGAAGGCAGCACAAAAAGGAGATACAAGGAGAAATGCCCATGCACCCGTAGAAGGTTCAAGTATGGAATTACCAACTACGCCTTCAGTATCAGACTTAAGCTCCTCCGCGGAGACAGAGTCAAAAACAGAGCATAACATGGGATCCATACAAGGGGCAGGACAACAAATGAGAAAAATCTCAATAGGGGAAGAATTGGATTTTTTAAGAGAGGCAAGAAGACAAACCCTACGCCCCAGGCAAGAAAGATCCAAAGTAGACAAAGGAAAAACACAAAACAATGAGAGAGAAGGAGAAGGAGACGCCAAAATAAACACAAACAAAAAGAAGAACAACAGGGGTTGGCGCCGCCAGTAATCCCAACATCGGAAAAAGCTAACACAGTCATCAACTTATTCACCATCAACTTGGACACAGCAGAGCAACAGCTGCTGGTGTTAGGGCTCACATATTGCTTGGAGAGTAACTTTGATTATCCCCAAACTCGTGTGGATATATATAAATTTATTAGAAAACTAAAGTTACAAAAATATCATTGTCTCAGGCAAGATAAGAACAGAGCGGGTACATCGTTAGAACCATCGCACAAAATGATGAGCTCACTAACGGCCTCAGATGTCAGCTTGATATGTGATCTCCAAGAAAGAGGGAAAATGATGAACCAACTCAAACGGATTCAACACAACACGTAATGCTACAACAAGGGGTCAATATCAACACAGCGCCGTGTACAAAATTCAAACCAAAATCTAAATTCATCCCAGTCTTAATGAGAGATTCCATTGATACATTTAATTAAATCTTATCAAAAGAAGTAAGGACCTTACACTATAAGACCCAAGCAACAAGAAGAAAACAGAATGTGTATCAATTGAAATATCAGCAATAAATTAAAAAAACTGTGTGACAATGAAACAGTGGTAGTGCGCAACTCGGACAAGGGCAATAACGTGGTTATCTGGCCAAAAAACCAATATATGGACGAAGCTTTAAAACAACTAGGAGATCGCAGCTGTTATAAAATAGGCAACAAACTGACCGTGAAAACAGCACAATATGAACTGCATTCAAAATTACTGGCATGGAAAAGCAGTGGATTAATCAACCATTATGAATTAAGATTTTTGAAAAATGACAACCCAATATTGCCAGTATTATATTTTATCCCCAAAATACATAAGAACAGTACCAACCCCCCGGGTCGACCAATAATTTCTGCTATAAAAAGTTTAACAGAAAATGTTTCAGTGTACATAGACTCATTTTTATAAGAACAAGTAAAAATACTACCATCATACATATAGGACACCACAGATTTTCTGAGGCAATTACATGGATTTCAGTGGCAAGAAGATTATCTATTGATCTTCATGGATGTTTGCAATTTATATACATCAATACACCATCAAGATGGGATGAGAGCACTGGAACATTTTTTAGGAAAGAGACAAATTGAATTCCACACCCATAACAAAATGCTAATTGACCTAACTAAGTTTTGTTTGTATAACAATTACTTTTTATTCCAACAGCAGGTCTACCATCAAGTGAGTGTTGTAGCCATGGGCACAAGCTTTTCGCCTTGCTACACCTGCCTCTATATGGGATGGTGGGGGGAGGTGAGAGTGAAAAACAAATATGCAGAAATATGGTCCAAGAGAGTAATCAAATGGGTTTGGTTTATTAATGATCTTTTTATGATTTGGCAGGGGGATAAATTAAGTGCAGAAGAATTCATTAATGATTTGAACACAAATAATGTTAACATCCAACTCACATATTCCATCAGTGAGAGCACAATGTGTTTCCTGGATGTGGAAGTGTATGTTTTAAACAATATTTTAGAAACACGCTTGCATTGCAAACCAACATCCGGAAACACCATTCTGCACTCAAGTAGTTTTCTTCCGAAACACACCATTCTTAGCACACCCTATGGGGAAATGCTAAGAATTCAGAGAATATGCAGTAATGAGTCAGATTTAATAACAGCTCAGAATGAATTGCAAATCTCGCTTCCTAGCAAGAGGGTATAAAGAAAAAACGAGAAGTGATGCAATACGTAGAACTCAAGTTAAATCCCGGGAAGATCTACTCTTTAAACCATCTGCTAGTAGAACTAAAAAAGTAAACAGCATAGCACAGAAAGCAACCCACGCCTAATTCTCACATATAACAAACAGAAAGATAGTTTGAGAAAAATTGGCAAAAATAATTGCCATCTAGTGCAAAACTATCCAGTAATAGGAGATAAAATGCCGGCTGCCCCCTTAATTACATACAGGAAGGCGCCAAGCGCAGGTGACTACATAGTCAGCAGTAGTCCTGAAATAACAAGAAGCACTAACTGGCTGTCTAACCACAAGGGTTTTGTTTGTTGTTCAGTATGCAGGGCATGCAAATGTGGAGAAAGCAAAACATCATTTTTAACAGCATTCAAGGACCAACCAACAGTCATAAATAAATGTTTGACTTGTAAGTCAGAGTTCGCCGTGTATGTGCTGGAGTGCTCTTGTGGACTGCCGTATGTGGGTTGCACTAAACTGCAGGTCCACAAGAGAATACTCCAGCACATGCGGGCCATCACTAACAAAGATATGAATTATCCGGTGGGCGGCCACTTTGGAGAGGTCCATGCTAGTAGCTAGTAGTATTATGTAATAGATAGCGTCTCTCCACCAAGGAGAGGAGGAAATAAGAAGGCTATTTTAAGGCGTCTGGAAACAAAATATATCCTTGAATTAGATAGCAAGAGACCACATGAACTGAACACGACAGATGATTTACCTACCTGGCTTTGAACGCAGCAACATTAGTTTGTAGCAGTAGTTTTAAGTATCAGCTGAGACACAATAAGAAACACCATGATTACAATTTTAATCATTATGATTTTAATGAAGCTGAATCCTCCCCCAAAATTAAAATATTTTTCTTCTATTTTTACTTGTAATACATGGGCTCATATAACAGCACAAAACTTCTTTTGCACTAGTAGCACTTTATATGGGTGGTCATCAGCAGGCACTAGCACTTTTAACGCATTATTTGCACATATAGGTTATCCGCAGAACAAACCAGCCAGCTGCAAAACAAATCTAGTGATGTTTACAAATAACTGCCCAATTTGCACAGAACTCATACGAAATCATGATTTATTATTTTAAGCAATCATTATAAAAACAATGTATTTATACAGTTTTAGAACCAAATGCATATTTTGCACATGGTTAGTGATGTTTGGCTTTTTTCAATCATGATTTTAAGTATTATGCATATAGTATGAACTGTGCCTAAAACACCAGCGTGTATAGATCAAACAATGAGCATATATAAGTATTTATACAGATATAAAAGTACACAATTGCGCATATATGAGTTGAGAAATTGTAAACTCGCACATTATGTTTTTTAAAATTAATTATGCAGAATGGTTTTGTATGAACAGATGTGATTCTTTGAATGTGCAAGTATGGAAAATAGTCGGGAAGTCTGTTTTCCATCTTCATCTTGTAAAAATGAGCACTTGTCACTTTAAAAACCGGGAGAAAACAATGGTATGTCATGAGATCAAGGACCCAGGAGGTTCGAAACGCATCATGGCGGCTATGCACTAAAATAAATAGAAAATTGCACTCACAAAGTGGAGTTCATGCCTTTTTGATTCCAAGGAGAGCAGGGAATCAGTTGGAGAAAGGAGAGAGAAATATCTATCTATCTATCTATCTATCTATCTATCTATCTATCTATCTATCTATCTATCTATCTATCTATCTATCTATCTATCTATCTATCTATCTATCTATCTATCTATCTATCTATCTATCTATCTATCTATCTATCTATCTATCTATCTATCTATCTATCTATCTATCTATCTATCTATCTATCTATCTATCTATCTATCTATCTATCTATCTATCTATCTAAATATATATATATATATATGGGTATGGCACTAGTCAAAAGCAACCTGGAGATGGGCAGTAAAAGCTCATTGCTGACGATGAGAAAGGGATTCTTTAAATGTGCATCATGCAAGGCATGCAAATATGCAGTCAACACACAACCTATATTACAGCATTTGGGTCCAAATTATATGACATTGAGCATTACCTTACATGCAAGTCAGAATATGCAGTTTATGTGCTCACTTGCAGCTGCAATTTAAGATATGTAGACAGCACAAAGCTGCCTTTACATAAAAGAATCCTTCAGCACATACGAGCAATATGCAAAAATGATGAGAATTATCCGGTTGCAAGACATTTTAAGATTAACTATAACAGTGACGCAAAATATTTGAAATATTATGTTATTGACACTGTTACCCCACAAAGAAGAGGAGGGGATAGGGAATCAAAACTGAGAAGGCGGGAAACAACGTATATCCTGCAGTTTGATTCCAAATACCCCAGGGGTCTGAATAACAGTGAAGATTTATATACATTTCTATAACAGTAGGGCGAAGGACAAATATTACTCTATGGGGAATCAAAACATAATACATAGGACAAAATTAGGATAATATTGTTCTTTATTATTGGTTCTTCCTAAAAAGGTGTACACTATTAATTTTCATTACAAAAAAAGATACAAAAAAAGATATTTTAAGGCAAATTTTAGGATGATATTTATATATTTATATATTTATAATGTTTTAGGATTGATTTTAGAAATTGGTAAAGGAAAGTATATTTTATGCTTCCACCCTTTTTGAACGATTTCTGGCAGGGTTTACCTAATATATTTAAATATTTATTTATTGTCATCCTGAGTCTATTTGCACTTTAAAAATACTTTTGCTGTTTGCACATCCTTCCGACCCACAATAGAGCTGATATGATGCTATATGTGGGATTGGTAAGGCATTAAGATCTGGATTGGTCACCGTTTGACAACCTGAAATTTTGTAATGTTTATTATATTGGTGTAGGGTTATTTGCACTTTATTTTAATTTTATTCTGGCAAGCACTTCAGTCAAATGTTAATTTTGGACACAATGAAACATGGAATGAATATAAGCATTTATGCCAATATCAGTACCTCAGGATATCTAGGAAAATAGTATCCTTGAGGCAATGTTGGGGTGCATATGTATAATTATGTCAGCATTTATGAAAAAATGAAAAGAAGGGCAAATTGTAATGTTTACATTTATGTAATTATTGTACCGTCTACAGTACCTCTTCGCTACATTGCAATGTTTTGTCTTTGTCCATTAATTGAGCCACTTGCACTTGCACTTTAAATAGTGTGGTTATTAGCTAATGAGTTGTCATGTGATCAAGGGACAGGATCGCCCGAAACGCGTAATGGCGGAATTGGCTAAATAAAATATAGCACAAGAATTACTGGGTCTGCGCTCGTTTGTTTCATCGTAAAAGAAAGAGAAGACGAGTTGCTGCATATACATATATATATATATATATATATATATATATATATATATATATATATATATATATATATATATATATATATATATATTCACTGAAAAAACCATAGGTTTCAGGGGTGTTATAGTTAGCTGGACATTTCCCTCGTACAAAACCCTAGAAATTCCCCTGTTATAGTTAGTTCAGCTAACTATAACTAGCACGCCCCCGCAATGCACTATTGATGATGTCACATATTACATCACTCATGACATGGTCAGTGACATCACTGATGACATCACTAATGACATCCTCCAGTGAGTCTGTGTTTCTGTAAAGTTTTAATATGTTTAATGTATATAGGGAAAGGCCTATGGAAGAATGAGTGGGTGTATAAGTGTGTGAATGGATGATTTTCTAGGTGCGTGCCTGACTCTATAAGTGAGTCATTAAATGTGTCTTACTGCAGACTAGTGACTAACTGTGTGAATGTCTGTATCTGTCTGTCTGTTGGTGTATAAGTGGCTGCATGGTTTTGTGAATAGCTGTATGAGTGTCTATATGGGTTATTGATTGATTGTCTGAGTATCTGTATGGGTGCCTGAGTGTTTGTGTGGGTAGGGTGTGTGTGACTCTGTGCATAGATGTGTGAGTGGGTGATTCTATGGGTGCATGGTTTTAGAGTGCATCCGTGATGGACTGTATGGTTGGATTGAGGGTATGTATGGGTGTGTTAGTGACTGAATGTATATCTCAGTGGTACATGTGTGAGTAACTACATATGTGAAAGGCAGGGTATATGTGTGTAAGAGTATTTAACTGAGTATATGTGAGAGTGTGTAATTGTGAGAGTGATTGTATGGATGAGTGTGTGCTTGTATCAGTAATTGTATAAGAGCGTAAGAATGTGGTAGTATTTTTATGAGTAAGTGAACTTGTGTGTGTATAACTGTATAGGTGAGTAAATTGGAGTGTGATTAATTATTTGCATGATTGACTAGGTGTGTGAGTATGTCTATGGATGATTGGTGGTGTCTGAGTGTCTATATAGGTATATAAATGCTTATGATAGTCCTGTACTTAGTGACTGTAAGTATGAGGGACTCTACAGGTGAGTGAGTGGAGGTGTGTGTAGACGTAAGTGTCAAAGAGTGGGTATGTAGTTATTGGTATTGGAGTATCTATGGTTTTGAGAATGACCGTCTGAAATTTTGAGTCGGTGTATCAAAGGTTAGATTAGGGTGTGAGAAGATGCACTAATTTATTACATGGATGACCTCATCAGTGATGTCATTTGAGATGTCATCAGTGATGTCATCAGTGATGTCACTGACCATGTCATGAGTGATATAATATGTGACGTCATATGTGACATCATCAGCAGTGCATGGCGGGGGCGCACGATTTATAGTTAGCTGAACTAACTATAACAGGGGAATTTCTAGGGTTTTGTACGAGGGAAATGTCCAGATAACTATAACACCTCTGAAACCTATAGTTTTTCATCTGTGGTGTGGAAATGTTTCACATATCCTGAGGGGCAAACAAAGACCAATGCCACCTTGGTGACCTGCAAGATCTGCCAGAGACTGCTGTCCCGTGGGGATCCAAACAAAAAATATTCATGCGGAACTGCGAGCATGATGAAACATCTAAGGACCCTTCATCCTGTACACCTTGCTCGGGAGGAATTCTGAAGGATGAGAGTCATTCCTGCTCCTTCAGATTCATCACAACCATGCACTTCAAGAGTGCATCCTTCTGCACAAAATTTGGACATCCGTCCGCAGTTCCAATTTTTGAAAGTGCACTGCATAAAATGCAATGCTACTTTATGCTACGGGGAGCAATCTATTGTTCTGATCTGCCGCAAGCAAGAGAGTCACCATTGCTAGTTTTTTTAGTTTTTTCCCTTAAGTTCATTGTTTTGTTCCTCCAGTTCTGTTTTTTCCTTTTTTTTCAAGAAAATCCCCCAAAATTTAAAAATTATTCAAAAAAACAAAAAAAAATATAAAAGAAAAAAGAAGAAAAAAAAAGTTCTTCTAAGAACTGACTTTCCTGGTTTAAAAAAAGAGCTATATATTTGTTTGTTGGTGTGTGAAAGTTTAGATGAATGTATGTGTAGAACGTAATTGACTGAATGAATGCATTAATAGCGTATGGTGAATGTATAAGTGCAGAACTATGAGGAAGTGCTGCAGCATCACACAGTAACCTCTTTAACTGCAGTGTGCTGTAGTACTTCCGAAGCACAGGGATGCAACATATGTACATAAATATGTTGCACATCTATGTGTCTCTCTGCACGGCTGCTTAAATTGCAGCCATGTGGTGACACAGGAACCCTTGCACCACAGTGGAAGGATTTTGTGCAGAAAGACACACCTTCCTGCACAAAAACAATCAGTAAACTCATTTTTCTCCTTCAATGTATGCTGAACATTTTAGAATGCATTGAAGATTTAAAAATGAGGAGAAAAGAAAACAATTCTCCTTGTTGTGCTTTCGTACACCAATTAGAGAATGGTGCAGCATTCACACACATATTGAGATTTATGATTTATGATGAATCTGGAGATGTGTCTTGTTCTATGAGTATTCAGTGCATCATGCACAACAGCACTTATAGAACAACCTTTCAACGCAAAGTGGTGTGTATGATGAGGTTGTATTTTCATGGAGTGGAAATAGTACACAGAGCGCCTTTTCCTCTCTTTGTAAATATGAAAGAGTGTCTTGTGCAATAACTATGTTACAAAAAGTGACATATTTCTGTTTTACAATTGCTTCTGAATGATAGAAGGTAAGCACAGAGTTTTTTCTGCAAAGATGCTCAAACAAGAATGATTGAAATGATTGCGGTCCTTCAATAGGTACAATGGGAAATATTATGAACCACTCAAATCTGTTTTATTGGAGGTCACATAATATCCGGTAACTGAGAGGTTTCAAAACTACATCGGTATAAACAGAGTGTTTTTAAAAACTTGTTCAATCTTTGTAGGTTCTTGTAGATCTGCCCATTCAGCATATTAATACTTAGTTAAACTTACCTCTCACAGTAATAGAAATTAAAAATGGTATACATTTTTTTTCAGATTTTTTTTGCAATGTAAATTGATGTAAACTGCTTATTTTAGAATTAGGATCTGTAAAGAAAAGAAAAAATAGTTATAACATGTAATAATATATTTTTTACAACACAGCATAATTTCAACAAAGTAATTTGTTTTCCTTTTTTGCTGTTCTCAGAATATATTGAATTTCACTAGAAATAGTGATTTCAATCGTACTCATCACTTAACAGCGGGCAATAAAAAAACAATCAAACAATCAAAAAGATTGTTTAAAAAAACTAGGCCTGGGCCAAAATTCCGTTCCGTTCGCGGAAATTGCGATATTTTGGCATTTTCGCGTTCCGCGGAAAGCACGAAAATGTAAAAAAAATTCCGCATTCCGCAGCTTAGCGATAATTTGTTTCTTGCTCGTGCAGTAAAATAATACATTCTCGCGCGCGCGCGATCGCCTTACCTGAATCCCTGCGTTCTCCGACAAGTTTTCTTGACCCGGTCGTGTTCTCCACGAGATGTTGGATTTTGGTAGCCATTTTGCGCTGTCTCGCGAGAGTTCGCAGCCGCATTAACGTCATTTGTCACGCGATCACGTCATTTGTCGCGCGATCACGTCTTTCTTCTCGCGATCATGCACCCGCGAGTATGAGAAGATTGACATCTCGAACATGTCATTCTACATCGCGAGCCAGAGGATGAGGACGCGGGCACGTGTAATCGAACGCGAACAGGAGAAAGAGACCGCGAACACGTCATATCCAACGCGACAGGGACAAAGAAGAGAACGCGAGCATATCGTTTTCGACACGCCGGCGGAAGGAATGTGAAGCTCGAGAACTCAACAACGGAAAATTTACAATTTGGAGAGGAATATCGGCTCTAGCAGCATGAAACCATCTGCAAATGCTGATTTTGGATGAAAAGAACTCCTTACATTGACATTTGGCTTTCCTTTTTTGTGCAAGCAGTCATTTTTTTAAAAGGTGGAGAGAGGGTGGAAGTGACACAGAATCTCCAACTTCCTGTTCCTGTCCAGCAGGCTCCTCCCAGTGCTTTGTCCATCTCCTGCTCATTCTGCCTTTGGATTTGGAGCTGGAAAGATCACTCTTTTTGTCTGCTGCATCATTGCAATTGGATTTCAGGATTTTTGGAATAGGATATTTTACAAGTAAGTGGTTGTTGTGTTTGATTGTGGGCATTGCAGTTGTTGTAACTACAATTTATTTTTGATAATTAATTAATTATCATCATTCCTTTTTTTTTTTTTTTAATTTTGTGGGTTGTAGTAGTAGGCCCGAGCTAGCCATGGGCATGGCCTCATGGGTGTGTGTGCATGATGAAGCAACTGTTCCTTTTGTTTTTTGAATGTTTTTCATTTTCAAGCACATTTAGGGCATGGATGGCATAGGATTGAGTTGGGGAAGTGTGCTTTTTGGGGTGGCCTTTGTGATGTTGTTGGGCCTGGCCATGTGGCTGGTGGCCATTTTGAGGCCTAGGCCTGCAAGCTTGCCTGGCCTTGTCTGCCAACAGGCCTGCTTTCATCCACTAGGACCAGAGCAGGTAGCCACAGCTTTATTAATCTACTGTTTTCTGTGTGCTTTGTTGAATTTCGACTTCATTTAGGGCTTGGATGGCATTGGATTGAGTTGGGGAAGTGTGGTTTTTGGGGGTGGCCTTGCTGATGTTGTTGGGCCTGGCCATGTGGCTGGTGGCCATTTTGAGGCCTAGGCCTGCAAGCTTGCCTGGCCTTGTCTGCCAACAGGCCTGCTTTTTCATCCACTAGGATCAGAGCAGGTAGCCACAGCTTTATTGATCAAGTGTTTTCTATGTGATCTGTTGAATTTAGACATTATTTAGGGCATGGATGGCATTGGATTGAGTTGGGGAAGTGTGTTTTTGGGGGTGGCCTTGCTGATGTTGTTGGGCCTGGCCATGTGGCTGGTGGCCATTTTGAGGCCTAGGCCTGCAAGCTTGCCTGGCCTTGTCTGCCAACAGGCCTGCTTTTTCATCCACTAGGATCAGAGCAGGTAGCCACAGCTTTATTGATCAAGTGTTTTCTATGTGATCTGTTGAATTTAGACATCATTTAGGGCATGGATGGCATTGGATTGAGTTGGGGAAGTGTGTTTTTGGGGGTGGCCTTGCTGATGTTGTTGGGCCTGGCCATGTGGCTGGTGGCCATTTTGAGGCCTAGGCCTGCAAGCTTGCCTGGCCTTGTCTGCCAACAGGCCTGCTTTCATCCACTAGGACCAGAGCAGGTAGCCACAGCTTAATTAATCTACTGTTTTCTATGTGATCTGTTGAATTTAGACATCATTTAGGGCATGGATGGCATTGAATTGAGTTGGGGAAGTGTGTTTTTGGGGGTGGCCTTGCTGATGTTGTTGGGCCTGGCCATGTGGCTGGTGGCCATTTTGAGGCCTAGGCCTGCAAGCTTGCCTGGCCTTGTCTGCCAACGGGTCTGCTTTTTCATCCACTAGGATCAGAGCAGGTAGCCACAGCTTTATTGATTAAGTGTTTTCTATGTGATCTGTTGAATTTAGATATCATTTAGGGCATGGATGGCATTGGATTGAGTTGGGGAAGTGTGTTTTTGGGGGTGGCCTTGCTGATGTTGTTGGGCCTGGCCATGTGGCTGGTGGCCATTTTGAGGCCTAGGCCTGCAAGCTTGCCTGGCCTTGTCTGCCAACAGGCCTGCTTTCATCCACTAGGACCAGAGCAGGTAGCCACAGCTTAATTAATCTACTGTTTTCTATGTGATCTGTTGAATTTAGACATCATTTAGGGCATGGATGGCATTGAATTGAGTTGGGGAAGTGTGTTTTTGGGGGTGGCCTTGCTGATGTTGTTGGGCCTGGCCATGTGGCTGGTGGCCATTTTGAGGCCTAGGCCTGCAAGCTTGCCTGGCCTTGTCTGCCAACAGGCCTGCTTTTTCATCCACTAGGATCAGAGCAGGTAGCCACAGCTTTATTGATCAAGTGTTTTCTATGCGATCTGTTGAATTTAGACATCATTTAGGGCATGGATGGCATTGGATTGAGTTGGGGAAGTGTGTTTTTGGGGGTGGCCTTGCTGATGTTGTTGGGCCTGGCCATGTGGCTGGTGGCCATTTTGAGGCCTAGGCCTGCAAGCTTGCCTGGCCTTGTCTGCCAACAGGCCTGCTTTTTCATCCACTAGGATCAGAGCAGGTAGCCACAGATTTATTGATGAAGTGTTTTCTATGCGATCTGTTGAATTTAGACATCATTTAGGGCATGGATGGCATTGGATTGAGTTGGGGAAGTGTGTTTTTGGGGGTGGCCTTGCTGATGTTGTTGGACCTGGCCATGTGGCTGGTGGCCATTTTGAGGCCTAGGCCTGCAAGCTTGCCTGGCCTTGTCTGCCAACAGGCCTGCTTTTTCATCCACTAGGATCAGAGCAGGTAGCCACAGCTTTATTGATCAAGTGTTTTCTATGCGATCTGTTGAATTTAGACTTCATTTAGGGCATGGATGGCATTGGATTGAGTTGGGGAAGTGTGCTTTTTGGGGGGTGGCCTTGCTGATGTTGGTTGTCTTAAAGACAATCCATGCTTTTTTTATGTGTCTGGTCACTGGTGTGTTGGTGTGCAATGCATGCACCCTGCAGAGCTTTTTGGGGCCTGTGAATGTTCCTACATTTTGTTGCATTAAAATGTCAGAGCAGTGTGCTTTAGCAGGCATCCTTTACCTGGCTTTTATAGGCCTTTTGTCAGCTCCTGGTGTTTCCCAGGCCCCCGGCTTCTTTTTGATTTGTGTGTGTCCATGTGGGTGGTGGCCTTCTTGGGTGTTTGGACTGTGAGTATTAGTGTCCTGCTTTTGCCATAGGCCTGCATGGTTATCCTATTGGCTCTTTGGCTTACTGCTTCCATCCATCCACCCCCTTTGCCAGCAGCAGCTCCATGGATGCTGAGATGCTCAAATAATGCAACGGTCCACCCCACTTCCATTAGATTTTTATTTTGTTGTTTATTATTAACTTTCCTATCCTTCCTGAGAGTGTAGTGTGTGGCTGTACACAGTACTAGTAGTATAACATAGCTCTAGTTAAAAAAAATAGTCATAAATGGCTAGACTATCTTTTGTTTGCACTAGTACAGTACTAAGTAACTGAACCACAAAAACAAATGCAACATTTCACTGATGTTCTTCTCCTGTCTTCTTTGCTTTTAGGTGCACAAAAGACAGAGTAGGAGGTGTCATCGGCATCACCTGGCTACCCGTTGTACTGCCAGCCAGACAGAAGTCCTGCTGCGCATCACGCCCACGTGTGACCAGAACTTGTTGTGCATCTGCCTCCTGGCTGACATCTGAAGAAGATGGCCCCAAAGAAAGGTACCAGGTCTAGTACCAAGAAAGTTGCCGGTGAGAAGAAGGAACAGAAAAAGGAAGTGCCATTAACCATGACTGGTGGTGTGCCGGCCAATGTTTTTTTTGGCACCAAAGCATTGTCCGGGTACCAAGCTGGGAGCAGCACAGCGGTCCAAACCCACCAACCTAGGCCCAAGGGCTTTAGTGTCGCAAAGGTAGCCAGTCTACTAACGAGCAGCGATGTTCAAGAAATATCATTACCGCAAACTAGTACACAATCAAGTTCAACGCAGGCGCAAACTCAGCAGATCAGTGTCAAGCCGCTGCAACCAGAACAGCAGCAGCCGCCGCAACCAGAACAGCAGCAGCCGCCGCAACCAGAACAGCAGCAGCCGCCACAACAGCCCACCATAGTAGTTGTTGCTACTGACGTAGGGGCATTTCAGGAAATCGAGCTTCCTGCAGACAAAGTGGAGCAAAGTCAAACCACTGTTTCAGAAGATCAATTGTCTTCCAGACCACCAGCAAGGAAAAGGAGGCTTAGTCCATCATCTTCTTCTTCATCAAGCCCCGCTTCTGATGATCGTGATGACACTTGGGTCCCACCAGCTCGGTCTGAGAGTGATGTACGCCACAAGACATTGCTTCTGAAAAGGAAGGTCCCAGAAAAACTTAGAGTTATGGAGGTAGATGTAGAAGACGGGGTGATGATGTGGATGAAGACGAGCCAGTCATCACGCACATTACTCCCGCCCCAAAGGGATTGGAGACCGACATTCTCACCCTATCCAGAAAGGCTGCTACTGAGCGGGATGTAGCACGGATCTCACCAACACAGGTTACACCACCACTACTTCCAGCTGCCATATTTTCCAAGGCCCGGCAGGGACCTACATCCAGCAAAACCATCTCAGTAGGTAGTGGTAGTAAAAGTCACAGTGTAGGTGGACAAGGTCACATATTTTCAAGCACCCCCTCAAGTTCATTTGGTGTTGAAAGTGGCACATCCAGCAGTGCCAGAAAGTTCTCCTCCCCAGTTTGGGACTTCTTTTCTGTTAGCGCCAAGGAGGAGAACGTTGCTATATGCTCAATTTGTCGCCAAGGTGTTCGGCGTGGTAAGCTTGGTACAAACTATGGTACCGGAGGACAAGCAAGTCATCTCAGAATACACCACAATATCGTGTGGGAGGCTCACCTACTTAAGTTAAAAGAAAGTAGAAAAACTCAACCCATTGAAGTTGGTCAAGGTGAATCAGGGAGCGATATTATTGTGGTGGAAGGTGAAGAAGAGGGAGGCATTTCTAGCCCTGTCCCCAGTACTGCAGTGGTAACGCCCACATCCTCCTCAGTAACATCAGAGTGGCACCGCAGTAAGAGCCATACTCAGAGTCAGGCTGAGACACCAAGGCGACCGGCGACTACCTCAATGAGACAATCTGTGTCGTTGAGCCTTAGTGGGTTAATGAAAACAGCACCACTAAGGAAAGTAAGCCAGCCTACCATTGAGAGCATGTTTAGGTTGGAGGGGCAGTTCCAACGCAACCACCCAACGGCACGATTGTACAATGCGAAGCTGGCTAAAATATTAGCGCTGGACCTTCTTCCTTTTTTATTTGTGGAAGGGGTGGGTTTCCTTGAATTTGTGTCTGCCATCTGCCCTAAATGGAAGGTTCCCAGCCGGTCCTATTTTGCATGAATTTGCTGTTCCGGCACTACATCATGATGTGCTGAAATTGGTTGGTCAAGGTTTGCAGCAGAGTGCTGTGCACAATAGCCACCTGACAACAGACATGTGGAGCAGTTGCCAAGCCACAGATTACATGTGCATCACTGCACACTGGATCTCTTTTGTGGGGGTTAGAGATCAACTATCTGCACGAGGTGTTGTTGACACAGCTGCGATTTTTGAAGGTACTCGGAAACATGCAACTGTAGCCATGTTCGCCATGGAGAAATCTCATACGGCTGAAAACATTTTAGAAGAGTTTCGCACCAAGGTTTTGGAATGGCTGCGGCCCAGAGGGCTTGGTATTGGTTTTGTTGCCACAGACAATGGCAGTAATGTACTTAAGGCCATGGAACTTGGTTCCTATTTCAGGGTTCCATGTTTGGCACACTGCATAAACATTATAGTGCAAGACTTTCTGAAAAAAGCCAGCAATTTACTGGCCATCTGCCGAAGAATATGCACTCATTTCAGCCATTCTTTTAAAGCTCGGAAGCAGCTGAGGATCATCCAACGTGAATGTAGGATGCCAGTCAAGGCACTCATCCAGGAGGTGGCAACACGTTGGAACTCAACGTATTACATGCTTGATCGTCTGTACGAACAGCACAGGTCACTCCATGAATATGTCTGGTACAGAAGCAGTGATGCTAGTGTTAAAGGCATGGCCCTTGACAGGGAGCAATGGACCCTAATTAAATGCCTGACTGAGATGCTGTCTCCTTTTGAGGTCTTCACACGTGAAGTCAGCAAGGAGGACTGTACAATGGGCCAAGCTATCCCATTGTTGCAAATGCTAGAGCATGAGCTGAATAATGTGTCTGAATCCTACAAAGGTGTAGAGGACAGAAGGCAAGCCCATGACTTGGTTGAGAGCTTATCCAGGTGCTTAACTGAAAATGTAAGGATACAAAATAAAATTTTGTCACAAAAACATTACATTTTTGCCACAATTCTGGATCCACGTGCAAAATTAGGACTAGTGAAGACATTCCTTGCTTTTTCCGACAATGATGTTGCCCGCTAAAAAAGTTGTAGAGCTGAAGCAGCCATTAAGTTTGAAAAGGAAGGGCTGCTAATTAAAAGCCCGCCACATCAACCCACAACAAGTACTGATTCTGAAGCAGGCCATGCAGAATCAAGTGCAACTTCGTCGGCTGAGGGCAGTGCGGTTGGCTCACAATCACAACACTCACCATCACCATCGACTACAGAAACAATAACTGGATCATTAGGCCTAGTACAATCATTATCAGATTGGTATGTAAAGATGGGCTATTGTAAGCACAGTGCTGATGCACAGAAAAAACAGCACAAAAGCTTACCGGCAGCAACCCTGAACATTGAGCGGATGGTCCTGGCCTATCTCAGCAGGCTGGCGATAAGCTACCTGGCTTGCCCTGTCGCAAGTGTCTCTTCCGAACGTGTTTTCAGTGCTGCTGGTTCCATTGTAACCTTGAGAAGGACCAGTCTATCTCCAAAAAATGTGGAGAGGTTAACAATGATCAAAATGAATCAGCACTTCATACCACCGAATTACACAATGCATGAATCAACTGAGGAAGATGAGGACAGCGGCTCAGGTGACGGAAGTATTGAGTCAGATGATTACCTACTACTGGAAGAACCCCCAGAGTTTGAGGATGAGCTATACTTCCCTGACAATTAGGCTCGCCCTTACTGTCTTCCTCCCTTTTTTCCCCCTTTGTTTATGTGTCTGTTGTTCCGGTTATAAACTTGTGAATCGCAACAAATCCATTCTCACCGTCTTCTACTCTTCTAATTTAAGATACAAGTTTCAGGTGTCTGCCATTTGACACTACAGTCCTCAGAATCCAGCTCCTCCGCTTGATCATACTGAATCTCCTGCTCAATTCATTTCCCTCATGAATGATGATTGGATGATGGTAACAACAAATTCAAACTTTCCTCGTCCTTCCAAAACAAGTGGACCATGAATCAGATGACTACTATAGCTATCCTCCTTTCAGAGCCGAGAGAGACTGGCCATTAACTGAAAATAAGATGCAACAGGTAATGATTGATGCCATGCATTGGCCGCAGAATCGCAGACTGAATGATGTAGATTTTGTTGTGTGTGTTGCGCATGAATTGATGTACTTGTGCACTGCCACTAATTAACTTTCTACAGAACACACTAATTTTCCCCTTCTTGCAAACAAGAAATGTGTACTTCTCCTGCATCTTGGTGATACATTGCTTTTAATTCAATACAGGAAGGGGACTCACTCAATCTGCGCAATGCAAATGACTGTGACTTAACAGCACCGTCCATCATGATGATGGCGAAAGAGACGGCCTGCAGCGTTAACAAGATGAGATGGAACAGGTAATGATTGATGCCATGCATTGGCCGCAGAATCGCAGACTGAATGATGTAGATTTTGTTGTGTGTGTTGCGCATGAATTGATGTAATTGTGCACTGCCACTAATCAACTTTCTACAGAACACACTAATTTTCCCCTTCTTGCAAACAAGAAATGTGTACTTCTCCTGCATCTTGGTGATACATTGCTTTTAATTCAATACACGAAGGGGACTCACTCAATCTGCGCAATGCACATGACTGTGACTTAACAGCACCGTCCATCATGATGATGGCGAAAGAGACGGCCTGCAGCGTTAAAAAGATGAGATGGAACAGGTAATGATTGATGCCATGCATTGGCCGCAGAATCGCAGACTGAATGATGTAGATTTTGTGGTGTGTGTTGCGCATGAATTGATGTAATTGTGCACTGCCACTAATCAACTTTCTACAGAACACACTAATTTTCCCCTTCTTGCAAACAAGAAATGTGTACTTCTCCTGCATCTTGGTGATACATTGCTTTTAATTCAATACAGGAAGGGGACTCACTCAATCTGCGCAATGCAAATGACTGTGACTTAACAGCACCGTCCATCATGATGATGGCGAAAGAGACGGCCTGCAGCGTTAACAAGATGAGATGGAACAGGTAATGATTGATGCCATGCATTGGCCGCAGAATCGCAGACTGAATGATGTAGATTTTGTTGTGTGTGTTGCGCATGAATTGATGTAATTGTGCACTGCCACTAATCAACTTTCTACAGAACACACTAATTTTCCCCTTCTTGAAAACAAGAAATGTGTACTTCTCCTGCATCTTGGTGATACATTGCTTTTAATTCAATACAGGAAGGGGACTCACTCAATCTGCACAATGCAAATGACTGTGACTTAACAGCACCGTCCATCATGATGATCAGCGTTAACAAGATGAGATGGAACAGGTAATGATTGATGCCATGCATTGGCCGCAGAATCGCAGACTGAATGATGTAGATTTTGTTGTGTGTGTTGCACATGAATTGATGTAATTGTGCACTGCCACTAATCAACTTTCTACAGAACACACTAATTTTCCCCTTCTTGCAAACAAGAAATGTGTACTTCTCCTGCATCTTGGTGATACATTGCTTTTAATTCAATACAGGAAGAGGACTCACTCAATCTGCGCAATGCAAATGACTGTGACTTAACAGCACCGTCCATCATGATGATGGCGAAAGAGACGGCCCGTTAACTTAAGATGAGAAGGAACGGGTAATGAATGATGACAATTAATGGCATGCATTGGACACCTGACTCTGAGCTATTGGTCTTTGTGTTTGCGTTGTTTGTTTGTTGTGCACAAAGTGATGTCAAAGTGTACTAGTAGTAATCTATCTTTCTGTACACAATAAAGAAGGATTCAAGTCAGTAATATTTATATTTCTACTCTTGTTGTGTCATAAAAATTATACTTATACTGCAGGCCGATCTTCAGTCAGTAAAAGTATCAGAGATGATGATGAAGTCAGGAGGAGGATGTTTCAGGAGTGGCATAAAAAGAAAAAGCCTAAAGGTAAACACGTCAACAACAACCACAGCAGACCCAAATGTCTGTGTAGAAGTTGAATAGAGTGTAGCGGTGGGATGACTGCAGTGCATTGATTTTACTAACTTAAACTATAAAATGCTATGTTTGGAATGGATAATGTGCTTTGCGTATGTCCAACTCTTTGAGAGAAAAAAAAGGACTCTAAAGTGTTAACGTAGGATGTGCTAATGGTAAGCACTGTGGGCCTGATCTCTCCTGTTACTGTTGAAGGTCAATGCTGGAAACAGACTAGAGTAGAGATGATGCATATGCATACATGCCACCACGGAAAGTGTTCTTGTTGCACTACACCATCACTTGTGCATTTGTTTTCACTTGATTTCTCAATATCCCCTTTGGTTTTCAATCTAAAATTACAGTCCGGGCCTTGGCCAAAACTTTGTAAAACATTACAATGCATATTAATTAATTACCTTACCAATCAATCACCTTTTTTTCCAGCCGGGCAGTGGCGAGTGGCGAGGCGACACACCCAAGATTGATGGACGAGAGGAGCAAGAGGAATGCCGAGATGCAAAAATCCAGTCCACATTTTTGACCAGGATAAGACAGTAACAGTATCCACTTTTAACTTCTTTTAAATAATTTGATTAATATCTTATATACAATCTTTACAACAGTGTTTTCTTGGAGTTGTTATTATCAATCATCATTAGGTTTGCTCTGTGTTTACGATTCTTCACTACCAATATTTAAAATTTCTATTTGCTATCTGTTAAAGTATTAAGGCCGGAACAGAACAAGAAATAGAAGTGTATGTAATCCGGGTCTCTCATCATCATGCATGCATTGCCTTTTTCTCCCTTAACATATGGATATGGTAGTCTTCAATGATTGTCGTTTGTTTGTCTATGTATGCATACTGTTTTTCTATGTCAACCCTTTCCCAAAATCCCCCTTCCCATCCATTCAACAAACCCTAACCCTCTTCCCCCGGGCTGTGTGACTTATTGTCGAGGTGTAACTAAATTAAATTTACACCAATACTTAATCACACACTTGCTGGGGCGGATGTGGTGAAAGCAACACTACTTCAATTTCAATGCAGAGCGATGATCTTCTTCTGCTTGCCCACCCATGAGTAGGATATTTCAGAGGTTATTTTATTTAACAAAGGAACATATACCTCAGCATGAATTGCTGGCATTGATTGGATTTGTTTGTTGTCATTCCTCATATACAGCACTAAGTGTTAGACTGTAGGCATAGTCAAGTGACTCGAGTCGACACAACTATAGTTTGTAACTCTGTCTAGTAGGCTATCCTCATAACCACCATTCAGTTTTTTTGTCAAATATTTGAGCATATAATTGTTGCTCGGTAAGTTCTGTAATGTACTTCATTCAACTACTCCTCTAACAGTCTCTCAAAGGCAATTGACTGTCTCCTTTTCTTTTTTTGGAAATGCTGCCACCCTGCCAGTGTCTACTACTACTACTATACTACCACCACCACCACCCCAATCATGGCATGTATGAAAAAGGAAACCATCTTCACCATGCAGCCAGTGCTTTGCCACAGTTGAACATAAACATCAAGCACCGGTAAGAGAGAAGTTTGGGGAGGCAGAATTAATAATGGACATGTTGTCAATGATTTCATTTTCACACACCACTCCAAAGAATGCATAGACTAGAGGACAGACTGAAAGTACTAGAAGGACCAGTCAATGAGTGAGGTGTGTCGCATCTATCTGTTTGTGTCTTATACAGTCTGCTAATTATTGAAATCAAACACAGGCTATGGGCGGCCATGCACCAGCAAGGAAACAGTGTGATGTAAAACAGTTACCCCACCTACAAAACATTAACAACATTGCATGTAACATAGAAAAATATATTTAATTTACCCTAACAAAAATAAACTAAACCCACAAAAGCTGACCCACCCCCCTCCCTAACCCCAACCACTGTCCACAGTAGAAAAAAGTCTTAACGGCCAAACGAGTAAAGAACAAGAACAGGAATTAAATAAAGGGGCAGTGACAGGGACTAACTGGTGGGGCGGGACTGGAGGAGGACACGCATCTGGCGCATCTCGTCCTCTAAATGGGCGACGCGGCGTCTAAGGCCGTGGCAGTTGCAGCCACAGTGGGGGGGCACCGGAGATGGCACGGTGGTGGCGGGCAGCCGCCAGACGGTGGCGCCGTACCGCTGGAGGGCGGTGGCTGGGGCCCGGGGCACTGGAGGAGGCTTGAATTGCTGCTGCAGTCTCCTCCTCCTCCTCGGCTAGGACCACCAGCCGCCGGTATTCCTGCTGGATTGCCTCCAGCTTCCGGCACCGTGCCTTGGCGGCCAACTCCTTCCGGTTGAGTTTCGGAGTAGCTGTGTATCAAAAAAAAAAAACAAGACAATTGTAAAATATAGTCTTAATAAAACAGTAGGACAAGGTAATTATTTATACACATAGTGGCATGGTAGAGTAGCACTATAAAATAAAGCACAGTAGTACATAACATTTTAAATGTCGCCCGTCCTTCTTCCTTCCACCTGTCTTACACTTTTTAGTTGAACAGTGCACCAGGTGCTGCTCTTCTCCATAAAACTTTCAAAGCGGAGTTGAAATCAGATAGATGAGGCCATTGGTTACTCAATACTCCGGCTCCTAGTCCTATACCAATTAAAGAGAATTCTAGTCTTCTAGTTCACTCTTCAAACGTCCCCAACAACTCATACTTACTGACGACATCGGATAGCGGGCGGACTTTGTCCGCCCGCCATCCGACTGCTAAAAAGGGTGGGGGTCCCGTGGGGACGATTATTAGGATGATGCGCCCGGCACAGTGGCGGGCGCACCCTGCTTTTTAAAATTTAAATTCTGGTTGGCTTTGCTGAAAGCAATGCTAAAATGTTGTGCTGCTTTTCCAAGCACAACATGTTATGTTATGTTATGTTATGTTATGTTATTTGGTATTTTTATAGCGCACAGCTGCCCCAGCAAAGGGGCGTCCTGGCGCTTTGACAGATGCTATAACATAACACACAGTGAAAGAAAAGAAATTAACTAGATACCGGGAACAGGAAGGTTTTAATCGCCTGCCTGAAGGTGAGCAGATCTTCAAGAGCTCGAATGTGCACAGGGAGCGAATTCCATAGGCCTGCCGCTAGCACCCTAAAGGAGCGGCCACCCATTTTGCTCAACTTGAAGCGTGGACAGATGGCCAGATGAAGCCCCTCCGATCTCAAGGATCTCGAAGGCATATAGGGCGTGAGAAGAGGGACAAGTGCCGGCGGCGAAAAAGATTTCAGAATTTTAAAGGCCAGGCACAGCGCCTTGAACTTAATTCGCTGTCTGACCGGAAGCCAGTGCAAGGCCGTGATGGTATCAGACACTGAACAATGTCTGGGAAGGCCCACAATGGCTCGTGCCGCGGCGTTTTGTACTCTTTGGAGCCTAGAGGCCTCCGCTTGATTCACCCCTAACAGCAAAGAGCTGCCGTAGTCCAGCCGAGAAAGTATTGAGGCCTGGACTACAAGCTGTCTGGTAGGGGGATCAAAATACTTTAAGACCGGCCTAATACCACGCAAAATTCCGTAGCACGTGGCAGCCACCTTCTTGGTGTGATCTCTGAAGGTCAGCGCAGAATCTACCCATACTCCTAAATTTCTCACTCCAGCGGCTGGAATAGGAGTGACACCAAGCTCCGATGGCCACCACTGATTTCCCCATAACTCCGCGTGCTTCCCTAAAACCAACACCTCCGTTTTGGTGGCATTCAACTGAAGGCAGTTGGTGCGAAGCCAACCGGCTACTGCCAAGAGACCCGCACGGAATCTGGGGGCCTCCACCTCAGGGTCTTCACTAAGTGTCACCGCTAGCTGTGTGTCGTCCGCATATGAGGCCATTGTGAGACCCCACTGTTTGACGACACCAGCCAACGGTTTCACATAGAGGTTGAACATTGTCGGGCTCAACGAAGATCCCTGTGGTACCCCGAGCTCCAAAGGATAGGTGGCAGATTGACCAGGTGGTATAGCCACTTTAAAGGAGCGGTCTGCCAGAAAAGACCGAAACCACTGGAGAGCGACATCCGTCACTCCCGCCTCCTGTAAGCGTTGGATAAGTATACGGTGGGACACAGTATCGAAGGCAGCGCTTAGATCTAATAGTATAAGCGCTGCAGTATGACCTGAGTCAAGTACCTGGCGAAGATGTTCCGTGATGTAAAGTAATGCCGTCTCGGTACTGTGTCCTGACCGGAAGCCGTTCTGACTGGAATCCAGAATCTGGTTACGAACCAGATGCTCGGACAGAACAGAGTTGACATGGGCTTCAGTTACTTTGGCGATCCAAGGCAACAGGGAGATAGGTCGATAGTTTTCTGGCAATCGGGGGTCAGAGTTGGTTTTTTTTAGTATCGGAGTGACCACTGCCTGTTTCCAAGCCGCGGGTACCGTTCCACAAGACAATGACATATTGATGAGATTCAATATGGGGTCACGGCACAGCGGGGAAAGTGTGTTAATAAAGGCTGGCTTTAATGGGTCCGTAGGAGAGCCTGACTTGACCTTAAGGCTGAACCTGTTAAAGGCCTCAATAGACAGTTCAGGTAGAATTGCCAAAGGCTCAAGATCTGTCGTGACAGGGGTAGGAGTCAGTCGATCCTGGTGGAGTGTGTCGAACCCATGATAGATTTTTTCCACTTTCTCCACAAAAAAGGAGGCCAATTTATCACAGTGCGAATCTGTGCAAATCACCTCTGATGAGGATCTGTTTTTCATAAGGTGCTTCAGTACCTTGAAAATCAATTTAGAAGGATTGGGGCTGGTAGCAAATTCATGAGCGTAGAATGCAGCTCTTGCTCTGCAGATAGCTCTATGATAGAGCTTCAACTCAGTGAAATACCGAGTTTTCAGCACAGGGTCATAGGAACGTCTCCATTCCCTCTCTGTTTTTCGGCAGGATTTCTTCAATTCTGCGAGAGACTCATTATACCAGGGGCTCGGTGTTTTTGTCCGGCCTTTCGACCACCGCAGAGGTATTAGAGAATCCAAGGCATGTGTAATCCAAGCGCAGAACTGTTGATATCCTTGATCCACATTAATAAAGGTACTCAGAGGTTTTCGCTCTAATATACCGTAGAACTCTTCCAACGTAAGCTTATGCCAAGGCCTTTTAAGAATAGGCCTGTCTATGGGGATAAAAGGCTTATCAAGGACCGGACAGAAAGCTTCTACTAACAAGTGATCAGTCCACCCCATCAACCTCGGTTCTGACAGCCTTAACCCCTCTAGTGTGGAAAAGAAGGGGTCAAGAACATGGCCTCCCGAGTGGGTTGGAAGGGTAACGAGCTGAATCAGTTGGAGAGCTTCCAAATCCGCCAACAAGGAACTCACGATAGTGGAAGACCCATTATCGAAATGGATGTTGAGGTCACCCAAAATATTAAAATTGGCACAGCCGAGTGCTATAGGACTGACCATATCGGCCAGCGCAGACCTAAAAACCGAATCATTGCCGGGGGGACGGTATACAAGTAGGCCACTGAAAGTAAATTGATGGGAAAAGGCGACTTTAAAAATAGCGCTTTCACATGCGGGTAGTTCTGACGGCTTCCATTCCGCCGGAAAACAGGATTTGACTGCCATAGCAATACCACCACCTCTTGTGATCCTGTTAGAAGTGAAGATGGTATAGTTCTGGGGGAATGCAAGATTCAATATGGCAGAGTCGGAGTCCTGAAGCCAGGTTTCTGTCATTGAAAAAACATCGGGATCCTCTTTCTCTATCAGGTCGTAGATAGACAAATGATGCTTTACAAGTGATCTAACATTAAGGCACCAAATACGAAGATCTCGCGATGCAGCATGTAATCGTGTGACTGGGGCGGTATTGTCCAAGGAGCGTATTTTTTTAGGGCTCATAAGAGACCAACCTTTACAAGCGCAGCTGTATGGGCCAGTTAAAGGGTCCACAGGCTTACACGCACCTCCTTTGGACATTTGCCCTATGGCCAGCAGCTCTGACCGTGTGTAGGACAACATACCTGCCAGGAGCGGCTTAACGACGATGTGTTAAAATACAGAGCCTGCCCCGCCTCGCACTGCCTCAACATGACGGGCCCCGCACGGAGCCTGTCACGTTTTGCTTTGAAAGTCGGGGGGGGTACCATAGCATAGGTAGGTACCCTCCATGGGGGCCCCCAAGCATACTCTGCAATGTGTGCATGCCTTTCCGTGGCAGACAGCAATGCCGCCACGCAAAGGCATTCCAAAATGCAGATTATATGGCTGGCGGTGTGGTGAGAGAGACACCACCGCCATATTGAACCCTTTTCCGCCTGGACATGTCTGAATATTTTCTACAGGGATGGCGGGAGGTTTGCCCCTGCGGTGACGGCAGTGAATTCCAGCCGGCCCGGCGGGGGCAATACGCCCACCATCCTAATGGGGCCCTAAGTCACAACTGTACAGTATACATATACATACTACACCCTTGCAGTGAGTGTGCTGTCAAGTTCAACAATAGTTAAGGATTATGAATCTAACTTACCACCGCCTGCCACTGGTGCTGCCACTCCCCCTACCGCTCCATTGCTATCTGCAACTGCCGCATCCTCGCCCTCCGCGTCGCCTTCGCTGGCCCCGGCAATGGTGGTCGGTAGTGCGCCTAGAAAACATTACACATTTATTAGGCGTCATATACACCTCCCCCCTATTGATCAGTAGCAAGGTTGAAAAATGAGTTAATACTAACATACATCACTAGTACAAATCAGGTAGTAGTAGAGTAGACACTAATAGTTATATGATCATTGTAGCCTTTGCTTGATTAGCCCTAGCCATGCACATGTGACGTTACCTTTAACTTGCAGCTTCTTAAGACACCTTTGAGCCCACATGACCTGCCTCACACTGCTACTGTCTAGTCTACGCGCTGCGTACAAGCGGTCAACAAACATTAACAAGCCACTTTTTTAGGAAGAACTGGTGTACTACTGTTACTGTTAGTCCATATTGCTTATCCATAGATGCTACACTTTTTGGCACGGCTGAGAAATGCTTGCAAGTTGCAATATACTAACGCACACCATTTCTTTTTTCGCATTACAGATGCAAGATTCCCTTCTACGAACCAGAGCTTCTGAACGATGCACCAACTACCAGTACTAGGTTCTTCTGAGGTGAGGGGTCCCTTCACTCACATCTTCATTTATAAATTTATATAAACTAAATTGCTATGGGATGGTGGTGCTGCCTTCCACCACCGTTCAGTTATCATGATTTAATTCCCAACTGTATAAGTGTAACAATGTATATTGTTTTAATGTTATTGATTTGCCGGTTGGTGCTGCTAAGAAAACAGTGTACAGACCTTCTCAAATTGAAATAAACATTATAAACTTACATAGACTTGGTGGTATTTGGTGTGGACTAACTTACACGAGTGAGCAAATTAAAGTAAGGGTGTGCATGTGAATAGCTTCCACGACAGAGGTTGGGTGTGTTATGTTCTGGGTTGTGTACTTGTTGGGTATCTTGGGGGGAGGGTTCCGAGACCTAATAGGTATGACAAGACAGTACTATAGTCAAGCAGTGGAATTGTGGTGGGTGCGGAATTTCTGATTGAGGTGTGCAAGGAAGGTCCAACCTACCATCACCAACATCCTATTTTCTGGTGCAAATGTATGTGCAAGATCCCTACAACAGTGGTATGTCCTATAGGGTATCATATCAAAATATTAAGAAATCTGGTAGGGCTGTTGTTGCTGTGAATTTTCAAAGCCTCAAAATCAATAAGAGTAAAAGTAGTACAAGACAACGACCCAACGGATTGTACGAGCTACTGGTGAATATGAGTTTTATATTACAACCTTTCACAAAGAGTGGCACTGGCCAACTGGGCAAGACTAGCTACTACAGTACAGACAGACTGATAGTATGTAGTAGTAGTAGTAGTACTCAGAGTCATCATAGCGGAGGCAGGGATAAGATTTTTGAAACCGTACAGATCGAAGGATAATTGGTGGTAAAAAAATAGCATTTGGAAACACACTATAGTTCGGGAAAAATGGGGCAGTAAAAGTTATGGAATAAGAAATATTATTAAAAACAAGAAGACTTACTGGGGCCAGCAGAGGAGCCCTCAGCGGTGTCCTCCTGGTGGTGTTCCTGTCCCGCCGACTGCCCAGTCCCTGTCGGTCTGCCCCTGGGTGCTGATTGCTGATGAACAGGAAAGATATAAGAAAGAGACAAACATTGATGGATGGTGTCAAACAAATACAATATTTTTCAACAACAGTCAAAAAACACTTATGTAAACAACAATTGCAATAACTACATTGACCGATCTCATCTGGTCAACATGTAATATCGGGGGATTCGCAGCTCGACTACTTAAGTTACTATTTATCAACAGTAATCCAGTCTTCCATTCTGATTCCAGAAAACTAAGTTACAACTAAGCCTAAGTAGTAGTACAACGTACCACCCAACCTAGCCCACCTTTTCCAGGCATGCCAATTGTACATTAAGTATGCATTTACACTGTATTCCTCAACAATGCGTATGGTCCAATCATGGAGGACACATGAACATGACTACATTTTTTGTATACACCAAATTTTGGTTTGATTGATGCTGATCTGCTACTGCTAAGTAACTGCTAAGCCTACCTCCACTCATTGAACAAACTAGAAAAGGTTCTAAAGACTGCCGTACTAGCAGCATGTCACGTAACTGAGTGAGGGGGGGCATCACGCATACCACTAACCAATTAGAAGCTCATACAAAGTACCTAAACCTAAGTATCAATCCGCCCCTATCTATTAGTGACAGGACAAAGTAAGGAGTGGACGTGAGTCACTGTAGCATTACGTAACTTAATTTCTCTAAAATAAACTTGTAAAGAATCACGCTAAGCAAGCGCAAACGCAAAGCTGCAAACAAGTAAGATTAGTAGTAGCGCCGAAGAGCACCTGTGTCATAATCACAGAAGACTTTTAAACGTTATTAACCTGGAATGTATTGTAAGCAGCAACATTCTAGCTGGTTGGAAGGAAAAAAAGATATTCGCAATATATAACATAGAGCAGAAGAACAGACACAAAGTTGTAATAATTAAATAGGTACTCACCAAGCCCCGGGACCTCCACTCCTAGCAGGTCCAGCAGGTCCTGCTCACGGTCCAGGATGTCGGACCACCGGTGCGTCAGCTGTGCCTGGGTGCGCCGGACCCCAGAGATGCGCGACACTGCCCGGCGCACCTTCCCCCACCACTGCCGACGCTCCCGGAGGCCGTACCCGGACCCAGGCCTGCCACCTGCTGCCAGGGTTGAGGGGAGGTGGCGCTGCACAAAGAAAATTAGTGCAGCCAACTCCACCTCCCCAAATAAGGCCCGTGCCTGCACCCCTTGGGGGCGCCGCCTTCCGCAAGGAAGGCGGTCGCGGCTCTGGCTGCGCCGGCGAACAGCCCTACCCTTGGACATGGTTCTGGGGACGGGGCGGGAAAGAAAAGGTAAAATAAATAAAGGAGTAAAGGAAATAAATAGCAGGCAATAGAAAGAGAAAAAGTAGCTAAAAAACAAAAAAAAAGTAGACAAAAACAAAAATTGAAAATCAGGCCCCAGAACCATGCAATAGAGTGAAAAACAAGATGGCCGCGCCCATTGCGACCACGTGCGCAAGTTCGCACGATATTTTCTCCCCGAGCAAGCAAAAAGCAACACGATCAAGTAAAAGTGGTCGCGAACAGGAAATATCGACCGCGAACAGGCGCGAGGATGCATTGCGCGACCCGGAACAGGAAGTAAGCATCGCGAGAGGGCGGGACAAGTGAAAACAAGATGGCCGCGCCCGTGAGCAACCGCATGGGTAAGTTGGCGACCCGCGATCACGCAAAACATACCGCGAACAGGCGGCAAAAAAACTTCCGCGTCTTCGCGATATTTCCGGCGTGTTTGCGGAGATTTTCTGCATTTTCGCGATAATTTGCGAAAGTTAATTTCGCAAATTCCGCCAACCCCTAAAAAAAAAACAACATGCTATTCTCAGTAAAATACCACAAGATACAAATCACACATATATGAAATGCTTATGGTTAACAAAATGTTATAAGATTAACTTATAAAAACTGTAAATCTTGTCGCTTAAAAATATTCACCGAGTCAATGAGCACAAAAAAGTCCATAATTCAAATATATACCTTTCCTCGAGGCCAAATGGTATTTTTGCACTCCTTTTTATGTAAATTGTCCAATGGTAGTCCGATTAAATTATAATAATAAACTCCTCAGAGAATGAATTATCTTCCTAAAACTTTGACTTTAAAAATATTAGGTAGGAATTAGGTAATTCCCTAGGCAAACGTTGTTTGAAAACCAACTGGGAATCCTTACAAAGTGTCCAGCCTTTCTCACATTTTAGATAGGCAGTGTAATGTCCAGATGTGGTGGAAGGACCATCATGGAAAATTATTGCAATTGTTACGAAAGTCCTTCCTGATATTGATAGTTGTGTTGCTACAAACTGCTTTATTAAAGTATCCAATTTTCTTCCATCAGCTGTACAACGTTGCATCATTAAAATTATGTATTGTCCATATTTTGTTAAAAATAATGTGGACAATTTGTGATTGACATGTTTTCTGAAGCTTTCCCTGAGGTAATACAATGGAAATGGGACATTGAACTCCAGCGGGTACATAGGTTTCCATTTCAGAAAAATACCAGGTCAGATTTTAGAGCAAAACCTAGGGCGATCTTGATATGTCTTAATAACTTTCTTGCAAGAGAGGCTTTTTACGATTTGGCCAGGCCTGACCGGAAAAGAAGGGGAAAAGGCGTGGATTTTTTTGTTCGACCAGACTATTGCCATGCTACTGTCGAGCAACGCTGGCAGTTTCGACAATTAATTCCTGCTTTTCAAGCTAAAGGTGCTCAGGCCTTTTTGTTGAATCCTTCTAAGCTTAAAGTGATATTCAAAGAGAGATCTTATTTTCTGACCTCAGAAAGCGCTGCCAAAGATCTTCTGGCTTCTTTTTGAACTGATTGAACATCTGAATAACTGCTTTATAATTGCTATGCCTTTCTAGCATGATTCTGAATAGGGTAGGAGGGTTAACATTGGTAAAAGTAAAGTTTGGTATTTTTTTGTTGTTGAAACTTTAGCATCCTAGAGATAGTAAATATAGGCTCTTAGGTAAACTCTTTTTTTGGTTAGTTTCTACCCATTGATTTTTCTCTTTTTTTTTAACCCCTTCGATGCGCATGACGGAACGGTTCCGTCATGCACGTCGGTTGGGCTGTGCTTATGACGGAACCGTTCCGTCATGGCCCCGCCCGCGCTCAGAACCTTCAGCGTGGCGTGGAAATCCGCGCCGCGCTGAAGGGGTTAAGGCTCCGTAATGATGGACATATTTTGATATCATTAATCTCTGGAGCCATAGTGAATGGATGGTAATAGAGCTATTAAGAAGGGTGACGGCAGGGAGACTCTAAATGCTTTTCACTCCATCAATTTTAGGGACTGTTAGTCCCTATGCCTGTAGTGGGTTGGATTCAAGGGTAAGGGGAGGGGGTGGAGGTGGAGAGCGGGGGTCACTGGGATGGGTAGGGGGTGCAAGCAAAATCGGATAAAATTGAAGTATGGTTTGATTTTTGTTTTAGTAAAGGTTTTTGTTCTTTGGTCTAAAGATGATGCAAAAAGGTTTTTGGTTTTGAATGCAAATAATCAAATAATTTATTATCAGAGGTTCACCAAGAGGAATAGCGTGGAACATCGTATAATCATTAAAGATGGCTAAGCTTCGAGTTTGCTCTTGGAATATTTGTGGAATTAATAATAGAAAGAAAAGGGGCATATGTAATCAGATTATACAGAGCATGAAGGCAGATATAATCTGCCTTCAAGAGACTCATCTTATGTGGAGTAGTAGACATTTATTTAAAGATATGGGGTTGCAATTACTTGCTTGTACTAAGCAAGGAACTACTACAAAAGGGGTGGCAATTCTTATGAAGTATGGGAGAGGCTGCTTGAAACACACTAAGGTTGATCAGTATGGGAGATGGGTGATAATAGAAATACAAATTGATGCTAAATTATGGACAAAATGTTCAGTTTATGCTCCAAACTCAGACGATCCTGAGATTCTGAACTATTTGAGTCTGGAATTAGCTGATTGGCCCCCATCAGTTATATTCTGCGGGGACTTAAACATGCATCTTGAAGGGGGGATAGACTTATCCAGTAATTCGGCATACTCTGGACTTAAAAAGAAGATATTTAAGGCATTTAAAGGCTTAGCTTTGGAGTATGGTTTAAGGGATGTAGGATATGCAAAAAATCCCCTCTCACCTGGCTTTACTTTCTTTTCTAATCCCCATCAGAAATGTGTACGAATAGATTATTTCTTTTTAGATCCTGGACTCATTAGTAGTACTACATTTGAAATTTTTCCCCGTATAATATCGGATCACAATCCGATATTAATAGAAATAAATACGGAGGATAGCCCTATTTTAACTATAAGACCTTGGTCAATTTACCGGAAACTGTTAGCAGACCCACTCTATATTGAAACAATGAAGAAATGGATTAAAGAGTTTTTCCTCTTTAATAGAGGTAGCACATCTCCTCAGAATGTGTGGGACGCTTTCAAAGCAGGCGTACGTGGCCAAACACTCTCCTATTCAATTAAGAAACAACGGCATATAAAAGAGAAAATAGATCAAAATATTAATTTAGTACGAGAGTGGGAAAAGAAATTAATGACAGCCATCTCTAATCATCAAAATACTGAGCAAATTAAGACTACCCTAGACATATATAAGACTAAGGCTTATGAAATATTTGCAGATAAACTGGCGGAGCAGGTTGCAACATTTAGATCTCGAGTTTATGAAATGGGAGAAAATGCTGGTAAAATTCTAGCTAAGAGAACAAGGGAAAAGGATATCTCTAATAATATCAGTGCTATACAAGAAGAAGCAGGCAAGACTCATAACCATCTGGATCAAATTCTAGAGGTATTCCGGCAATTTTACTGTTATCTTTATAAAGATGACGGTTTGCTATACTCTTCGGATTTAGTAATAAATTTTCTTGGAGAAAATAATATCTCAAAACTGTCTGACCAACAAATATCGTTTCTGGAAGCAGATATTACATGGGAGGAAATAGAAACAGCATTGCTCTCCCTGGCTATGGCAAAAGCCATGGGGCCTGATGGCCTGCCCCGAGAGTTTTTTAGGATTTTTAGAAATATCTTACAGGAAGATTTATTGACTACATTCCAGGAAGCAAAACCAAAGGAAATGATGGACGGAGTGTTGAACATTGCAAGCACTCACCCCCAGTCAACTGATCTGGGTTTAATCCATCACCGTTCTTTAGCCCACTCTGCCACCCCAGTTCAGACATGACCATATGCAAATCAGTCTGACCCTGTGCCTCATGGGAACAGTCCAGCCCGAACTGCCAAGCCATGTCTTCCCTGGACCGGAAACAAGCTTCCTAGGACCGGTTTCTGGCATTTCAGCCGTCTTCAGCCAGGCTTGCTTGAATCCAGTGGCAAAGTGAGCAAGGGACTCACGTCTGAGCATACCCTGCCAACTTATGGCGAACAAAGCAAAACCAAAGGAAATGATGGACGGAGTGTTGAACATTGCAAGCACTCACCCCCAGTCAACTGATCTGGGTTTAATCCATCACCGTTCTTTAGCCCACTCTGCCACCCCAGTTCAGACATGACCATATGCAAATCAGTCTGACCCTGTGCCTCATGGGAACAGTCCAGCCCGAACTGCCAAGCCATGTCTTCCCTGGACCGGAAACAAGCTTCCTAGGACCGGTTTCTGGCATTTCAGCCGTCTTCAGCCAGGCTTGCTTGAATCCAGTGGCAAAGTGAGCAAGGGACTCACGTCTGAGCATACCCTGCCAACTTATGGTGAACAAAGCAAAACCAAAGAAAATGATGGACGGAGTGTTGAACATTGCAAGCACTCACCCCCAGTCAACTGATCTGGGTTTAATCGATCACCGTTCTTTAGCCCACTCTGCCACCCCAGTTCAGACATGACCATATGCAAATCAGTCTGACCCTGTGCCTCATGGGAACAGTCCAGCCCGAACTGCCAAGCCATGTCTTCCCTGGACCGGAAACAAGCTTCCTAGGACCGGTTTCTGGCATTTCAGCCGTCTTCAGCCAGGCTTGCTTGAATCCAGTGGCAAAGTGAGCAAGGGACTCACGTCTGAGCATACCCTGCCAACTTATGGTGAACAAAGCAAAACCAAAGGAAATGATGGACGGAGTGTTGAACATTGCAAGCACTCACCCCCAGTCAACTGATCTGGGTTTAATCCATCACCGTTCTTTAGCCCACTCTGCCACCCCAGTTCAGACATGACCATATGCAAATCAGTCTGACCCTGTGCCTCATGGGAACAGTCCAGCCCGAACTGCCAAGCCATGTCTTCCCTGGACCGGAAACAAGCTTCCTAGGACCGGTTTCTGGCATTTCAGCCATCTTCAGCCCGGCTTGCTTGAATCCAGTGGCAAAGTGAGCAAGGGACTCACGTCTGAGCATGCCCTGCCAACTTATGGCGAACAAAGCAAAACCAAAGGAAATGATGGACGGAGTGTTGAACATTGCAAGCACTCACCCCCAGTCAACTGATCTGGGTTTAATCGATCACCGTTCTTTAGCCCACTCTGCCACCCCAGTTCAGACATGAACATATGCAAATCAGTCTGACCCTGTGCCTCATGGGAACAGTCCAGCCCGAACTGCCAAGCCATGTCTTCCCTGGACCGGAAACAAGCTTCCTAGGACCGGTTTCTGGCATTTCAGCCGTCTTCAGCCAGGCTTGCTTGAATCCAGTGGCAAAGTGAGCAAGGGACTCACGTCTGAGCATACCCTGCCAACTTATGGCGAACAAAGCAAAACCAAAGGAAATGATGGACGGAGTGTTGAACATTGCAAGCACTCACCCCCAGTCAACTGATCTGGGTTTAATCCATCACCGTTCTTTAGCCCACTCTGCCACCCCAGTTCAGACATGACCATATGCAAATCAGTCTGACCCTGTGCCTCATGGGAACAGTCCAGCCCGAACTGCCAAGCCATGTCTTCCCTGGACCGGAAACAAGCTTCCTAGGACCGGTTTCTGGCATTTCAGCCATCTTCAGCCCGGCTTGCTTGAATCCAGTGGCAAAGTGAGCAAGGGACTCACGTCTGAGCATGCCCTGCCAACTTATGGCGAACAAAGCAAAACCAAAGGAAATGATGGACGGAGTGTTGAACATTGCAAGCACTCACCCCCAGTCAACTGATCTGGGTTTAATCGATCACCGTTCTTTAGCCCACTCTGCCACCCCAGTTCAGACATGAACATATGCAAATCAGTCTGACCCTGTGCCTCATGGGAACAGTCCAGCCCGAACTGCCAAGCCATGTCTTCCCTGGACCGGAAACAAGCTTCCTAGGACCGGTTTCTGGCATTTCAGCCGTCTTCAGCCAGGCTTGCTTGAATCCAATGGCAAAGTGAGCAAGGGACTCACGTCTGAGCATACCCTGCCAACTTATGGCGAACAAAGCAAAACCAAAGGAAATGATGGACGGAGTGTTGAACATTGCAAGCACTCACCCCCAGTCAACTGATCTGGGTTTAATCGATCACCGTTCTTTAGCCCACTCTGCCACCCCAGTTCAGACATGACCATATGCAAATCAGTCTGACCCTGTGCCTCATGGGAACAGTCCAGCCCGAACTGCCAAGCCATGTCTTCCCTGGACCGGAAACAAGCTTCCTAGGACCGGTTTCTGGCATTTCAGCCGTCTTCAGCCAGGCTTGCTTGAATCCAGTGGCAAAGTGAGCAAGGGACTCACGTCTGAGCATACCTTGCCAACTTATGGCGAACAAAGCAAAACCAAAGGATTCAAGCAAGCCTGGCTGAAGACGGCTGAAATGCCAGAAACCAGTCCTAGGAAGCTTGTTTCCGGTCCAGGGAAGACATGGCTTGGCAGTTCGGGCTGGACTGTTCCCATGAGGCACAGGGTCAGACTGATTTGCATATGGCCATGTCTGAACTGGGGTGGCAGAGTGGGCTAAAGAATGGTGATGGATTAAACCCAGATCAGTTGACTGGGGGTGAGTGCTTGCAATGTTCAACACTCCATCCATCATTTCCTTTGGTTTTTGCTTTGTTCGGCATAAGTTGGCAGGGTATGCTCAGACGTGAGTCCCTTGCTCACTTTGCCACTGGATTCAAGCAAGCCTGGCTGAAGACGGCTGAAATGCCAGAAACCGGTTCAAGGAAGCTTGTTTCCGGTCCAGGGAAGACATGGCTTGGCAGTTCGGGCTGGACTGTTCCCATGAGGCACAGGGTCAGACTGATTTGCATATGGCCATGTCTGAACTGGGGTGGCAGAGTGGGCTAAAGAATGGTGATGGATTAAACCCAGATCAGTTGACTGGGGGTGAGTGCTTGCAATGTTCAACACTCCGTCCATCATTTCCTTTGGTTTTTGCTACATTCCAGGAAGCTCAGACGGGGCACCCGCCAGCTTCTTGGAATCAATCTATCTTAATGGCATTTCTTAAAAAGGACAAGCCACGACTGAACCCAGCATCATTTAGACCAATATCCTTGATAAATGCCGACAGTAACGTTTTCTCTAAAATACTAGCCATTTGTATGTCAACAGTAATCTCATCTATTGTATCACGATGGCAACATGGGTTTATTCCCAATAGGGATACGACGGACCATGTTCGAAGAGTCATTGCTATGATGGATTGGGCACAAGCTACTAAAACGTCATTAGGAATCACCCTGTTGGATGCCGAAAAGGCATTCGACAGGGTGGCCTGGCTTTGAAAGGCTTTGGTCCAAAAATGATTGTGGCACTGAAAGCTTTATATCAATTTCCAACATAATCTGTAAAACTTGGATCTAATATCTCCAGGTCGTTTGGTATTTTTCGGGGCACTCTCTATATATATTGATATCTATCTCAATAAGCTAAATCAAGAGCGGGAAATAAAACCGGTGGAGGTAGCAGGTATTCCATACAGGGCATTGGCCTATGCCGATGATGTAGTGGTCCTTACTACAGATATTACAAGTGCAGTGCCCAAGATTGAAGAGATAGCAGCCGAGTTCGGAACCTTCTCGGCTATAAATTAAATTCTTCAAAGACTCAGATTCTATTTGTTGGTCAGCATCCACCAACACATCTCAATATAGTCTCCACAGCAACGTATCTTGGAATCAAAATTACCACCCCGATCTCTGATATTCCTAAACTTAATTTCATTCCTATTCTTAAAAAAGCTAATATAACACTGGAACGTATTGATCATTTACATCTGTCCTTGCATGGCAGAAATAATGTTTTAAAAATGTTAATCCTTCCCCGGTTTCTGTATCTTTTTCGAACAATAACGCTAGAGTTTCCTATAGAATTCTTTAAACAAATGGAAAGAATGGCGGGGAGATTTCTATGGGGATATAAACGTCATCGCAGAGCTTTTAAAAAGCTGATTCTCCCAAAGGCTAGAGTAGGATGGAATACTCCACACTTGCTATTTTACTATCTAGCATCAATATTGCAATTTATTAATCCCCTAATTATTGGTTCCAAAGCTCCAATTAATGACGCACATTCTCCTTCTATATATGAATTCTTTTTGGGGGTCGAAGCCCGTAGTTGTCTTATAAAGAATATAGAACCGAGTTATTATAAGAAAATTAAATTCAAGACTGTAATTGCTGTATATCGGGCATAGAAAATTATTAAAAGGTATGTGGAGATACCCAAAATTTTGATATATACTCCTCTTATATCTAAACATATCTTTCCATCCATTTTTAGGGATCAAGTCATGAAAAAATGGAGCAACCCAGGAATTAATTACTTAGGCGATCTATGGGATAATCATGATATGATTTCTTTTCAAAGTCTTCAAATTAAATTTAATATTCCAAAATCTGATTATTTTAAATATTTTCAGCTGCATAGTTATCTTAAAACTTTATCACCTCTTGAGTGTTCAGGGTTAAAGAAAATATCCTTGATTGAGTCTTTATATATATGGCTTTTTTTATAACCAATTGATTACATTTTGTACGGATGATATCCCCTTAGTACAGGATCGATGGGCACATAAGCTGCGCATGACAAATGTGTTGGTTGAAGAGTCCATTCAGATGGCTAACGCCATCTTATTAACAGGTAGATCGCGCACCCAGCATTACATGGTTTTATTTGATCTATATCATACTCCGGAAAAACTCTTCAAATGAGGTGCAACATCTGGGACGGTTTGCATGAGATGCTCTTTGGAAGCAGCTGACACATGTCACATGTTTTTTTACTGCCCATGTCTTTCGTTAATAATCACTGAAATACAAACATTTTTGTCTGAAATTTTTGATAGTAATATTATTTTAACTGCAGAATTGGTACTTATAGGGATTTTATCTGACAATATGATGGTGATAGGAAAAAGCTGATGTTTATTTGTATGTCTCTTTTTCGTGCTTGCATTACTCAGGACTGGATAAACCCAGATCCTCCGCTATTTTATATATGGAGGGCACGCCTTCTGGCGAAGTATAATTTGGAACATGCTATTTATGCGGTGAACGGCCGTAATAGAAGACTTCAGGAGGGAAAAATATGGGCCCCTGTGTTGCAATGGATTCAGGGAGAATTTGATGTTTAAAATGTCTTGGTAATTGATATGGTCTTTG